>NC_133392.1:52615000-55115000 GCF_047511655.1 Castor canadensis | reverse complement strand
CCTCATTGAGTAATGTGTTGTTCAGCTTCCAATTGTTTGTGTTCCAATTGTTTTTTACTGCTGTTTTTGTTGTTGATTTCTAGTTTTAATGCATTGTGGTTAGACAGAATGCATGGGATTATTTCTATTTACTTATATTTGCTGAGGCTTGCTTTGTGCACTAAAATATGATCAATTTTGGAAAAGACTCCATGGGCTGCTGAGAAGAATGTATATTGTGCAGAAGTTGAATGAAATATTCTGTAGACATCAGCTAGGTCCATTTGATCTATGGTGTGATTTAGTTCTAGAATTTCTTTATTGATTTTTTGTTTGGATAACCTATCTATTGGTGATGGGGAGTATTAAGTTCTCCCACTACCACTGTGTTGGAGTTTATATATGTTTTTAGGTCTTTCAGGGTATGTTTGATGAAATTGGGTGCATATAGGTTGATAATTGTTATTTCCTTTTGGTGTATTTCCCATTTTATTAGTATGGAGTGTCCTTCTTTATTTCATTTGGTCAAAGTAGGTTTGAAGTCTACTTGTCTGAGATAAGTATTGCTACCCCTTGCTTGTTTTCAGGGGCCATTGGCTTAGTTGATCTTTTTCCAGCCTTTCACTCTCAGCCAGTGCTTATTTCTGTCAGTGAGGTGGGTCACCTGTATGCAGCAGATTGTTGGATCTTCCTTTTTAATCCAGTTTGTAAATCAGTGTCTTTTGATTGGGGGAATTTAATCCATTAACATTCAGTGTTAGTATTGATAAGTATGTGGTGATCCCTGTCGTGTAGTCATCTTTGTTGATTAAGGGTTTGATTGTGTGTAGGTGAATCAGTGTTACTCTCTATTTTCTTTCCTTTTCTCCTTCTGTGGTTTTGTTTTGCCTGCCCTTTCATGGTTTTGTTTGCTTTAATTTTCTGTGTGCAGAATTCCTTGGAGAATCCTTTGTAGTGGTGGCTTGGTGGTCATATATTGTTTTAGTTTCTGCTTATCATGGAAGACTTTTATTGTTCCATCTATTTTGAATGATAGTTTTGCTGGGTAGAGTACCCTAAATTTGAAGTTATTTTCATTCAGTACTTGGAAGACCTCACTCCACGCTCTTCTTGCTTTTAATGTTTCTGTTGAGAAATCTCCTGTGATTTTGATAGGTTTACCTTTGTATGTTCTTTGTTTTTTCTCTCTTACAGCTTTCAATATTCTTTCTCTACTCTGTACTTGTTGTTTTAATGATAATATGTCATGGGGTAGTTCTAATTTGGTCTGGTCTGTTTGTTGCTCTGGAGACCTTTTGCATCTGTATGGGAATAGATTTCTCTAGATTTGGGAAATTTTCTGTTATTGTTTTGTTGAATATATTATGCATTCCCTGTGCTTGCACCTCTTCTCTTTCTTCGATGCCCATGATTCTCAAGTTTGGTCTTTTGATGGAGTCGGTGAGTTCTTGCATTTTCTTTTCACAGGTCTTGAGTTGTTTAACTAATAGTTCTTCGATTTTTCCTTTAACTACCATTTCATCTTCAAGTTCTGAGATTCTGTCTTCTGTTTGTTCTATTCTGCTGGATTGGCCATCCCTTTTGTTTTGCAATTCTGTTTCACTCTTTTTTCTGAGGTTTTCCATATCATGGGTTACTTCCTCTTTAATATTGTCAATTTTTTACCCTAATTCATTTATCTCTTTGTTTATGGTGGTCTCAATCTCAGTTTGGCATTTATTTAGCATTTCTATGATTTCATTTATTTGTTTTTGTGTTTTCTCATAGTCTTTATTTTTGTCCTCTTGGAATTTCTTGAGTGCCTCCTGTACATTTTGGTTGACCTTGTCTAGTAACATCTCTATGAAATTCTCATTAATTGCTTGTAGGATTTCTTCTCTCAGGTTGTTCTTGTGGGCTTCATTGGGTTCCTTGGTATAGTTTATCTTTATTTTGTTGAAGTCTGGAACTGGGTATCTGTTTTCTTCATTTCACTCTAAATCCTGTAGTATTTTATTTTGGGGAAGGGAATTGTTTCCTTCCCTGTTTCTTCTTCCCATATTTCCACTAGGTAACATTTTTATCCCTGAACTATGTGTAATTTAGTATTTGTTGGGTAACAATATTAATACTAACAAAACCACGAAAGAAGGATAAAAAAGAGAGAGAGATGGAAAGATAAAGGAATAGAGTAGAGAAGAAAAGATAAAAAATGGTAGAGATGGTAGATGATCAAACAGTAAGCCAGGCAGGCAACAAATCCCTTAAAGAAGGGGAAAAAAAATCACCAGTTCAGTCTTAGTTGTTCTGATGCTAGTTCTTTAGCATCCAGTCCTGTCTGTGTGTGCCTCTTAGGTAGGTTTGGAGCCTTCCTGTGGCAAGTAGCCAGTGGGTGGGGTCCCATGGGCCTACGGGTGGAGGCCTTTAGCTGAGGTGAAGTAGCGGGCCTTTGGAGCATGGTCTTGGTGTGCCTGAAGGGCACAGGCCAGAAGAGTGGAGATCCTGCGTGTCTGTGGATCCTGGGCTTGACAGGCTTGGGGGGCATGGTCCAGCAGAACGGAGATCGTGTGTGTGTGTGGGTCCCTGCCTTGGCAGGCCTTAGGGGCACAGGTTTGCGGAGTGAATATTGTGCAGGGCTGTGCAGGCCTTGGGGGTGTGGTCCAGCCGAACTGAGCTCATGTGTGTTTCTATCTCTGGCACAGCAAGACTTGGGGGCATGGCCTGGCAGAGCAGAGATCTTGCAGGGCTGTGCAGGCTTTAGGGGCATGGCCCAGCAGAACAGAGATCATGTGTGTTTATATCTCCAGCATGGCAAGCCTTGGGGGCGTGGCCCAGCAGAGCAGAGATCCTGCAGGGCTGTGCAGGCCTGGGGTGTGGAGGGGCATGGTCTGGCAGAGATCCTAAATGTCTGTGGATCCCCAGCCTTAAGGTTCATTCCACAGAGATCCTGCAGTTCTGAGGGCTGATGTTTCAGCTCTCCCTGATGCTTTACCTCAATCAAGCATGTCTCCAGCTTCTTATCAAAGTCCCTGGATCACGGAAGTCAGAAGGTCTATAGCTGTGTCCCGGTAGCTATCTTGGATCCATCCTGAACTTCACAAGATTAATGATTGCTTCTTCTTATTTAAAGACACTCAGCATTGACTTAAGCACAATGCATATACAGGTATAATACCAAAACAAAAATCCCACTGAACAGTGAACAGACACCTAAAAATGAAGGACAAGAATGAAAAACAGGTCAGCTAATGGGAAGTCACTAATGGGAAAGGGAGAGTAAAAGAAGGATGTAAAAAAGGTGAATATGGGTGATTACTTCCTATACAGGAATGAATATAGAATATTTAAACCTGTTGAAATCACCAAAGGGGACTAAGGTAGAAAGGAGAAAAATGGAGGGGATAAACCAATATATACATGGAAATGTCATAATGAAAAGCTCTGAACAGATATCTTAAACTTTTTTTTTTAAAAACAGAGGACAGGAAGTAAAACAGGTCCTGTCTGGGTGTTGGCACCAGTGAGAGCGGGGAGGATATAAAGATGTATGTAGGAGGTGAATATGGTGGAAATATTATGTACTCGTGTATAAAAATAGAAAAATGAGACCTGTTGAAATTATTCAAAGAATGGAAGGAGAAGGGATAAAGGAGAATGATGGAGGGAGTAAATCTAACTAAGATAAGCACTTTTGTAAATGTCACAATGTACCCTCAGTATAACAATAATATGATAATTAAATAATATGATAATTTCAGATCAGAAGATTGCAAAGTTAAGTGGAAATGACCATCACCCAACTTATACTCACTGAAAGTCTTTGGAACCTGACAGGTAATCAGAGGTGTTTTTGTCTTTTCTCAATTTTTTTTTTAAGAAAAAATAAAATTGGATCACAAAAATCAGAAATTTAGAACTAAAAAGGGCATTCAAAATTTTGTCACAGTCTGGAGGACAACAGCCAGAATACTTATAAGTATGTATTATACATTATATAAGTAAGTACTCACTATGCATTGCATATAATATATAATTACAATTTTAATTTAATATTTATATCAACCATATAAAGTAGGTTATGGCACCAATTTTCTAAATGAGAAAAATGAGACACAGAGAAGTCAGGGAAGGAAGAGGCTGAGGTTCAAACACAGATCTGTCTAATCTCCTAGACTGAATTCCTGCCTCATGCAATCTTACCCCTTTCTTATCCTAGAAGCCTTCCTCTGTTAGTCTCTATTACAACACTTTTCCTTCCTGGGACTTCAGATCATGTATACTTACTTTGCTTATTATCTTGTTTGCATTCTGTATTCTTCCACTAAAATGAGAACTCCCATGAGGAAACAGATTTTGTCTATCGGTTTCTCTGTTACTTCCAAGTCCTAACACATAATTGTTACTCAATCAACTGTTGACTTAATAAGTACTCTTGCTTTAAAAAGTTACTATTGAAAATAGAGCCAGAACTCAGAACCTGCTGGCTCCTAGACCCAGGCTTGTTCCACAACCAGAGTTCTCCACTCACCTGTAACTAGGGAAACTTTCCTACACATTGTTTAAAGCAATTGGTGCCAATATCCCTCCATTTTGCCTGCCTTCATACTAACCTTCTCACCCTGGCTAGACACCCTCTATGTAGACAAAACTGCACTAATAAGAGTGGATAAATAGATACAAGTTCTGATCCCTGGTCCTAAGGGGGAGGAGGGTCCCAGCAAACTGGAAGGACAGGAAATATGCCTTTAAAAAGTAATTCCTCCTCTAACCCAGTGAGCAGTTGTTTGTGACAAAGTTTATCTTTCTGCAGAAATTTCAGTTCCAAGGAAATCTAAAGCATCTCTAAGGTGAGGAGAAAGGAAGACTCCAATTTGCCAGCTCTGACATCTCCAGCACCTGCTGTTAATCACACACCTGCACTCAGGCATGATTTATTGGCTCCTGTGATTGGCCATTTCAATTGCTGTCTCTGTAGATCACTGTCCCAGCTGACTATCCAGGGACCACATTCATTAAAAGCATAATTTGGGCAGAACGTGACTGTTTTTAAAGCTGGGAGGATGGCATCAGTAAGAAAAATTGGCAATGTCTTTGAAGGAGAGTTGGTTGTCTGAGAACAACAGAAAAAAATTTTTAATATTAAAAGGAAATAATCAGTTCCTTGGGTGTGGTTTCAAAAATACTGGAGTTTTTATTTTTGACTACCTATTAAAACAAACATCATGCTAACCAGGAATTCAGCAACTTACCACTATGCTACAGAAAGGATATCAGAATTCCCAATACCTGAAAAATAGGCCACTGAGTTAGTTTAGCGATAACAAAAAAGCATCAAGGTTCTGAGAACTGTAATCTGGTGTGGTAGCATCCTCTATTTCTGCCCATCAACCTGGGGCCCTCAAGGAAAGGCAAGTAGCCATCCTGAGCAGATTGCAGGACCCTATACATCAGCCCCAATGACTGGCCCAACCCAGGTATTAGAACCCTTCTCCAGGGCTTCCTCCTGAAGAAAGAAGGGGAAAATCCCTCTTTCTTGTTTGAATGTGAGGTCAAAGGATGTAACCCAGAGCTTCCTGCAGCCATGTAGAAGAGTCTGAGAATATGAAGTCAGCACATAGTAAGAATACAGAGTAGGAGATAGATACAGAGAGAGCTAATTTTCTGGGCACAGTCAGAAGTTTAGAGAACTGCCTTTCCTTGTAGCTCTTATGTAAGTTACCTAGGATCCTTCTAATAATTCCTCATCCACACATTTCTTCCTTAAGATAGTCATAGTTAAGTTAATGACATTAGCAATACAAATGTAACTAATACAGAAATGGGTAGATAAAAATGACACACCCTTAAACATAGATTGGCCTTAGTTGATACAAGGTAAAAGCAGTGAGGAATATTCCGTGCAAAACTAGGAAGGCAGAAATTCTCCTAATAAAAACAAAGTAGATATTAACTATTTATTGCCTGTTGTATCTTAGGAAACAGATCATGATAATATTTGGCCATTTGCTGTAAATAAATTTTAAAAACTAAGAGCATGCTGAGTACCCCTATATATTTGTTTATGGAAAATAAGAATGTTCAAAGGCAAGATTCAGAGTCAAATAGTATTACTTAGTAATATTTCTAGCTTTTTATAAGTTAACAGAGCCCATCAAAATGAATTCAACATTGACATATTAACTTTCAACTAGTTCTTGAAAAGAGGTGTTTTGCTAGAGAAACTCCTCAACTAGAAGCCACTAATCATCAATTTCTACATCCCCTGGGTCACTGCAACCACAATGATGGCAAAGGGGGCTTCCCAAAGAATCTAACCTTCCATGGGCTGTCCCTCTGTTGCGGCTATGGACAGAGATAGACAATCAGGAAAAGAATGCTGAAAGCCTAAGAGGAGCCAGGTCAGAGTCAAAATGGATAGGACTACTGAGTCAGTAGGGTAGCACTAGTGTAGCAAATTCTCCCAAGTTGTCCCACTGTATCTTGCTTATCATTTCCCCCTTTTCCAAGTGGGAAGTTTTCTTGTTACCATTCTGTTTTTCCCTGTATTATGTCTTTGGTAGGTTGAAAAATGGCTAAATTTGCCCCAGAAATCACAGACTTGACAATCTCAATTGCCATATCTGACCTGTCTGAGAGGAAGGAAGGTATTGTCTTCATTGTCTTAGTCCATTTGTGCTATAACAAAATACCACAGACTGGTTGATCTAAAAAGATCAGAAATTTGTTTCTAACAGTCCTGAAAGCTAGAAAGTGTAAGATCAAGGGTGTGAGTCTGATAGCACCTTATTGCTGTGTCCTCTGCAGTAAAGGAATGGTGTGTATTTACATGGCAGAAGACAAAAAAACAGGCTTGCCAGGATGTTTTGTAAGGAACTCAATCCCATCCATTAGGAGATGAGCCCTCGTGACCTGATAACCTCTTACAGGCCCCATCTCTTAATACTATCACACTAGAAATACCTGAATATTGGGCAGGACACATTCAAACCATAGCAGGCAAATTACTTTGTACTTAATAATGGATTCAACAGTTGGGTGATTGTTTAGAGCACATCTTTTGATGGAAGGGGGACATACTGATGATTATGCATTGATGATTACCACTGCATTTGTAAACAGCAGTTGGAATTTTATAAATGGAAATGAAAGTATTGTGGATTGTGATATCTAAGGGATTATTTATGGAACTTCACTCCAGCCATAGAAATTGGTCCAAAATGCAACCTAAGCCAGGTCCATCAAAGATATCATCTGTGGATTTTTTGCTGAAACTTGTAGGGAAAGTTTCCTCTTTCTTCTTTGGTTATAACCAAGAAGAATAAATCCTCAGGGATACTGGGAGACAGAGTTCTCAATACCTTCTAAGAATCCTTTGTGCAAAATAGAAAATGTGTCTGTTCCTCAAATCAATTGACTAATTTTTCTTAGAAAAGGCACTTGAGTGCCATCTACTGGAAATTTTCCATAAGAGACATGCAGACCTTTGATGTCTATAGTATGGTTTGTACCCCTTAGATGGAACACAATAATGCTCTGCACACAATACATGGCAGCCCTATGGACACCTGTGTCCCCTACTACTTGGGGAACTTTAACTTAGGGATGCCAGTACCCCAAAAGAAACAGATACTAAAAGGACTAAGGAATTCCCACAGGCTTCAGGCTTTGGTTATAGTTCCAAAAGTCTGCAAAGCTCCCTGGCTTCTTTAACTCTTCCTCCCATTCTTCAAACAACTCCAAACTCTTTGTAATACATTCTTTTTCTCTTAAACCAGTATCTAGTTCAAATTGTTTTTTTTTTCCTTACAATCAGAAGAATCTTCACAAATACATCCTTTTACCCGCTATCTGCCCATATGATCTTAGTTAAGTCATTGGACCTCTCCAAGCCCAAGAATTCTAAGTTATAGATGAATCATAAATTAGAAAAGAAATATATGATACAAAAATATTTTAAAAGGCTCAAACAGTACAATATCCAAATGATGGAATGGATTCCAGGACATCAATGAAAATGGGGTGATGCTGGTGATGATTTCAACAGAACAAAAGAAAATATAAAATCTATTCCCATTATTTTTTTACTTTCCTGTCTTTCTTCCATTGATGAGGAGGATTAATTTAGAAAGATAGAAAAGGAAAATAAAGACTTCATGAATTTAAGTCAGAATCAAGGCAATAGATCCAAGATGGCAACTAGGGTACAGAAGCAGAAAGCATGAACTCCATGAATCAAAAATCTTGCTGAGACTCTGGAGCCACACTTGGCAGAAATAAAGCACCAAGGAAAACCAAAACTTCAACACCCTGAACCCCCAGCCCATACAAAGCTTCTCCACACCACGTTACACTGAGAAAACAGGAGGGCTACCACTGCTGCAAGACACTGATTCCAAACCTGCTTGGGAGACATTTGGCAGACCAAATAGGTGAGCATCATGTGGTATTCCCCCAGCCACCCATGGGATAAACCAGCATAGTCACCTTGGCAGGCTGACCCACCCCACCAAAACAAAGCTGAATAAACAAAGAACTGGAAACCAGCACACAGCAGAGGGAGTGGGACACTGAAAGTGCACTGGAGAAGGGGGGAGAGGTAAGGAGCTGATCTCTGCATGAACTTCAGTAAACAAAAGCTGGAAAAGCAGAAGGGCCAACAGCTGGTGGGTGATAAGCTGCTGCCTGAAATAGTGCAGGTAGCAGTTCACAAAACTCATCTCCTGAGCCAGTGAGTCACATCCAAAGTTAAACAACATTGCAAAAGTGAAAAACAATCAGCAAACCATCACAACAGGCTGACAGCAGGGGGCTGGCTGATGGATCACTAACCTTGCCCAAAGAAAGGGGATGAGGCAAAGAAACAAGTGCCCAGTAATCAAGCACATTGAAAACCCAACTCCAAAGCAGGACAGCTGGTGGGCTACAGAGCTGATTCCAGAACCTGTGGACAACATACAAACTTAAACTGCCACACCCCACTGAGGAAGGAGCTGACCAAGCAGCTGCCTCTGAATGATGGAAGAAAAAAAAAAAAAACACTACCCAACAACCTGGCAAGACAATGACAGAGCTTCTGCTTAAATATCAACACCAGGACTGGATGCTGGAGGAGTAACACCAGAACTTAAACTAAGACTGAAATTCTATTGTTCCTGAACCTGCAATTTTTGTTTGTTTGCTTGCTTGCTTTGTTTCTTGTTTGTTTTTGTTTGTTTTTTCATCTCTCCCTGTTGATTTTTTGGGTTCTTTTTTGGTTTTTTGGCTAGTTTTACTATTGTGAATTAGCTGATACTAAATTACACCCAGACCAGGGACAGAAATAGCACATACACACTTAGGTGCAAACCCAATACAGTCAGAAAACAAAATTAAAACAAGGGAAAGAAAACAGGCGATTGAAACCACCAACTAGCCTATCAAGAACATAGTTGCACAGCACCAAGTGGAGAGATGGGAAGACAAAAAAGGGATGGAAAGAATTCTCCCCAAAAAAATAATTTAGTACAGGACTCAGAGGGAAATGAAAACATATACCCAGTTCCAGACTCCAACAAAACAAAGATAAATGATGTCAAGGAACACAACGATGCCCATAAGAACACCATCAAAGAAATATTCTGCAAGTAAAGACTGAGAATTTCATGTACAAGAAGCATTCAAGAAATTCCAAGATACCAAAGACAAAGAATATGGGAAGACACAAAAACAAATAAATTAACTCATAGGAGCCCTAAATAAACACCAAAGTGAAACAGAGAACACTATAAATAGATAAAGGAATTAAAGACAAAATTGACAATATTAAAGAGGAAGTGACCCATGATATGGAAAACCTCAGAAAAAAGAATTAAACAGAAATACAAAACACAATGGAAGGCCACTACAGCAGACTAGAACAAGCAAAACACAGAATTTCAGAACTTGAAGATAAAATGGAAATTAAAGGAAAAACTGAAGAGCTATTAGTCAAACAACTCAAGACCTGCAAAAGAAATATGCAAGAACTCACCGACTCATCAAAAGACCAAACCCGAGAATCATGGGCATTGAAGAAGGAGAAAAGGTACAAGCAAAAGAGATTCAGAATGTATTTAACAAAATAATAACAGAAATTTTCCCAAACCTAGAGAAAGCTATGCCCATTCAGGTACAGGCCTCCAGGACACCAAACAGACTGGACCAAAATGGAACTACCCCACAACAAATTATCATTAAAACAAGTACAGAGACTAGAGAAAGAATATTGAAGGCTGTAAGAGAGAAAAAAAATAACATAAAAAGGTAAACCCATCAAAATCACAGCAGATTTCTTAACGGAAACCTTAAAAGCAAGAAGAACATGGAGTGAGGTATTCTGGGCACTGAATGAAAACAACTTCAACCCTAGGATACTCTACTCAGCAAAACTATCATTCAAAATACATGTAGCAATAAAAGTCTTCCATGATAAGCAGAACTAAAACAATATATGACCACCAAGCCAACACTACAAAAGATTCATCAAGGAATTCTGCACAGAGAAAAGGAAGCAAATAAAACCATAAGAGAACAGGCAGCACCAAACCACAGGAGAAGAAAAGACAAGGAATCAGAGAGTAACATTGATTCAGCTGCACACAATCAAACCCTTAAACAACTGAGACAACTAAATGACAGGAATCACCATATACCTATCAATATTACCACTGAATGTTGACAGACTTACCTCCCCCATCAAAAGACACCATTTGGCAAACTGGATTAAAAAGGAAGATCCAACAATCTGATGTTTATAGGAGGCCAATCTCATTGACAGAAACAAGCAATGGCTTAGGGTAGAAGAAGATTTGCCAAGCCAATGGCCCCCAAAAACAGGCATGAATAGCAATACTTATCTTGGACAAAGTAGACTTCAAACTTACATTGATCAAAAGAGATAAAGAAGGACATTCCATACTAATAAAAGGGGAAGTACACCAAAAGGAAATAACAATTATCAACCTATAAACACCCAACCTCAGTGCACCAAATTTAACTAACATACTCTGAAGGAGCTAAAAGCATATATAGACTCCAACATAGTGGTAAGGGGAGACTTTAATACCCCCTATCACCAATAGATAGGTCATCCAAACAAAAAATTCAATAATGCAATTCTAGAACTGAATCACACCATAGATCAAATGGACCTACCTAATGTCTACAGAATCTTTCATCCAATTTCTGCACAATATAAATTCTTCTCAGCAGCCCATTTAACTTTCTTCAAAATTGATCATATTTTAAGGCACAAAGCAAGCCTCAGCAAATATAAAAAAATATAAATAATCCCATGCATTCTATCTGATCGCAATGCATTAAACTAGGACTCAACAACAAAAACAACAGTAGAAAACATGCAAACAGTTGGAAGCTGGACAACACATTGCTCAATGATCAATGGGTCATTGAGGAAATAAAAGAGGACATTAAAATGTTCCTGGAAGATAATGAAAATGAAAACACAACCTACCAGAACATATGGGACACAGCAAAGGCAGTCCTAAGAGGAAACCTTATAGCCATAAGTGCATATATTAAAAGGTCAGAAAGATCTCAAATCAATGACCTAATGCTACATCTCAAACTCCTAGAAAACCAAGAACAAGCAAATCCCAAAACAAACAGAAGAAGAGAAATAACAGAAATAAGGCCTGAAAATAATGAAATAGAAACAAAAAAAAAAATACAAAGAATCAACAAAACAAAAAGCTGGTTCTTTGAAAAAATAAACAAGATTGACAGACCCCTGGAAAACCTGACTAAAATGAGGAGAGAAAAAACCCAAATCAGTAAAATCAGATATGCAAAGGGGATATAACAACAAACACCACAGAAATCCATGAAATCATCAGAGAGTACTTTAAGAACCTATATTCTAATAAATTTGAAAATCTTGAAGAAATGGACAGATTTCTAGATTGTTATGACCATCCAAAATTGAACCAAGAGGATATTATTAATCACGTGAATAGATCTATAACACAAAATGAAATTGAAGCAGCAATAAAGAGTCTCCCAAAAAAGAAAAGTCCAAGACCTGATGGATTCTCTACTGCATTCTATCAGACATTTAAAGAAGAACTAATACCAAATCTCCTTAAACTGTTCCATGAAATAGAAAGGGAAGGAACACTGCCTAACTCATTGTATGAAGCCAATATTACTCTCACCCGAAAACCAGACAAAGACACCTCCAAAAAACACAACTATAGGCCAATTTCCTTAATGAACATTGATGCAAAAATCCTCAATAAAATAATGGCAAACCGAATCCAACAACATATCAGAAAGATCATTCCAGGGATGCAGGGGTGGTTCAACATATGAAAATCTATAAATGTAATACAGCACATTAATGGAAGCAAAGACAAAAACCACTTGATCATCTCAGTAGATGCAGAAAAAGTCTGATAAGATCCAACACCACTTCATGATAAAAGCTCTAAGAAAACTAGGAATAAAGGAATGTACCTCAACATTGTAAAGGCTATATATGACAAACCTATAGCCAACATCATACTTAATGGAGGAAAGCTGAAACCATTTCCCCTAAAATCAGGAACGAGACAAGGATGCCCACTATCCTCCATCCTTTCAACATAGTCATGGAATTCCATCCAGAGCAATTAGGCAAGGAGAAAAAATAAAAGGAATACAAATAGGTAAAGAAACTGTCAAAATAGCCCTATTAGTAGATGACATGATCCTATATCTTAAAGACCCAAAAAGGTCTACCCAAAAACTTCTAGACACCATAAATAGCTACAGCAAGGTGACAGGATACAAAATCAACTTACAAAAACCATTAGTTTTTCTATACACTAACAACAAACAAATTGAGAAAGAATATATGGAAACAATTCCATTTATAATAGCTGCCAAAAAAAAATCAAATACCTAGGAGTAAACTTAACAAAGGATATGAACGACTTCTACAAGGAAAACTATAAACTTCTGAAGAAAGAGATTGAGGAAGACTATAGAAAGTGGAGAGATCTCCCATGCTCATGGATTGATAGAATCAACATAGTAAAAATGGCTATACCACCAAAAGCAATCTACATGTTTAATGCAATTCCCATCAAAATCCCAATGACTTTCATCACAGAGATTGAAAAATCTACCCTAAAGTTCATTTGGTAACACAAGAGACCGTGAATAGCTAAGGCAATACTCAGCAAAAAAGACCAAGGCAGGAGGTATCACAATACCTGACTTCAAACTATATTACAAATAGCAATTTTAAAAAAGCATGGTACTGGCACAAAAACAGATATGAAGACCAGTGGAACAGAATAGAGGACCCAGAGATGAATCCACACAGCTATGCCCACCTTATTTTTGACAAAGGTGCCAAAAACATACGATGGAGAAAAGACAGCTTCATCAACAAATGTTGCTGGGGAAAGTGGTTATCTGCTTGCAGAAAACTGGAACTAGAACCATGTTTATCACCCTGTACTAGCATTACCTTAAAATGGATCAAGCACCTTAATATCAGACCCGAAACTCTGAAGTTAGTACAGGAAAGAGCAGGGAATACTCTGGAAGCAATAAGTATAGGCAAGGACTTCCTCAATAGAACACCAGCAGCTCAGCAACTAAGAGAAAGGATGGACAGATGGGACTGCATAAAATTAAAAAGCTTCTACAAAACAAAAGAAATGGTCTCTAAACTGAAGTGACCACCCACAGAGTGTGAGAAAATATTTGCCAGCTATACACCAGACAAAGGACTGATAACCAGAATATACTGGGAACTCAAAAAACTAAACTCTCCCAAAATCAATGAACCAATAAAGAAATGGGCAACTGAGCTAAACAGAACTTTCTCCAAAAAAGAAATTCAAATGGCTAAAAAGCACATGAAAAAATGCTCACCATCTCTAGCCATAAAGGAAATGCAAATTAAAACCACACTAAGATTCCACCTCACCCCTGTGAGAATAGACATCATCAAAAACTCCAACAGCATCACGTGTTGGCAAGGATGTGGTGGAAAAGGAATCCTTGTACACTGCTGGTGGGAATGCAAGCTAGTGCAACCACCCTGAACAACAATACGGAGGCTTCTTAGAAAACTAAACATAGATCTGCCATATGATCCAGAATCCCACTCCTAGGGACACCCAAAGGAATGTGACTCAGATTACTCCAGAGGCACCTGCACACCCATGTTTATTGGATATAGCCAAGATGCCCCAATATTCATGAATGGATTAAGAAAATGTGGTATTTATACACAATGCACTTTTTCTCAGCCATGAAGAGAATGAAATCTTATCATTCACAAGTAAATGGATGGAACTGGAGAACATCATTCTGAGCAAGGCTAGCCAGGCTCAGAAGACCAAAAATCGTATGTTCTCCCTCATATGCAGACTTTAGAACTAGGGCATAGGCAGTAATGTTGTTGGATTTGGGTCACACACTAAGGGGAGAGCACATACAGAAAGGGTGGGACTAGGTAGGAAACCCAAAACTTGAAAGTGTTTGATGTCCCCACTGCAGAGGAGCTAATATAGTAACTTTAAAATGACAGAGGTCAATATGGGAAGGTGACCAAGAAGTAGTGAAGAGGTCAGGTAGAGATGAATTAATTCGGGTTGCAATACACTTGTGCATGGAAGCAATACTAGGAATCTCTCTGTATAGCTATCTTTATCTCAACTAGTGAAAACACCTTGTCTTATTATTGCTTATGTCTTCTCTTCAACAAAATTGGAGAAAAGGGCAGAACAGGTTCTGAAGCGGTAGGGGGAATAGAGTAGGGGCAGAGGGCAGAGGGGAGAAAATACCCAAACAATGTATGCACATGTTAATATATAAATAAAGAAAAAAAATAAAAGAATCAATAGGCACAGGAGATTGATTGTGCCCCTACGACCAAAAAGCTCAGGATCCTGTTCTGCCCTCTTCCAACAGGAAGAATTAGACATAGTTAACTGTGCAATTAGAAAATGTGATCCTTAGCCATGAAAATTAATCCTCATGCAAAATCAATAAGTTCAAAGATAAAACTCAAGATGTCTTATTTTCATCATTGCAATGTCCTTAATCAGCTACCAATCATAGGTTGTCCTTGGCTATGGTTTATCCCCAATAGAACTAATATTGAGGCTTATTCTTTAATGGAGTAGTATCAAGAGATAAGGCTTTCGGGGCACCCTTATGAGTGAATTAATGTTTTTTCCAAGAGACTAGATTAGTTTTCATGGGAGTGAGTTAGATCTGGGGGACTGAGTCAGTTACTATGATAGAGGGCTGTGACAAAACAAGCATGGCACCTCCCATTGGTCTCTCTTGCACTTGTGCTTCTTCTGCACATACCTGCTTCCCCTCTCTGCTTCTCCAGCATGCTGTGATGACACAGCAAGAAGCCCTTACCAGAAGTCTGAAGCCTGGACTTCCCAGGCTCCAGAATAAGCCAAACAAACCTCTGTGTTTTAAAAATAACCCAGTCTTGGGTATTTTTTAATAACAACAGAAATTACATCAAGACAAATTGATGAAAAATCCCAATTATTCTTGGAAACAAAAGAATAAATGTGGTGAGCAACTATTACTAACCCAAAAAAAGACCTTTGCCTATGCTAGCCAAACACTTTTGGGAGAGACAAAAATCTTCAGTTAAACAAGTAATCCAGAAACTAGAAGGCTCGATATTGGGCATAATCTCCTAATTTGTTGAACATTGGATGCAAGCAGAGACTAGCAAATTTCAGTACTTGGGAATACTAGATTGCATTCATTCAGCAAAATGATCCAATATACTTCACCCTGACCTTTCCTTATTTTGCCGTACCTTAACTGGTTCAACTGATATTGGCAGATAATTAACCACAAATCTTTACTAAGGCTCACCATTGGTAAAGACCTGTGCATTGGTACAGATAGTGTAGGGCCTAACAAACTAACAAAAATATGATTCCTGCCTTTAAGAAATTTGAAATATAGTAGGAAAAGTAAAGAGTCATATACACTTAGTTCATTTATTAGTTCACTTACTCAATGATTCATTCAACAATGCTTATTTAATACTTACTAGGTGCCAGAAGAAAAAAAAGTAAGGCAAACATGTACTCTGCCAAATGGGGACAATAGTGTACCTGGAATGGGAGAGATTAAGTACATTTAATTTTAACTCATTATCAGTGCTACAAAGGAAAGCTACATGATGCCCTCTGAACAAAATGTTTTTTCCAAGAAAGTCACATTTAAATTGAAGATCTGAAGAATGTATGGTAGTTGGTTAGGTAAGGAGAAAGCAATAGAACATTTCAGGCAAATAGAAAATCCCATATGAAAAAACTATTGTGAGAGAGAGCTCAGAACATGAAAACTAACAAAAAAGGAGACCAGAGTGCTAAAGAAGGAGGACACAGACTAAGATGTACAGAAGGGCTTGACACTGACAGGTCATGTCATGAGCCACATTAATGACATCATTCCCAACAGCAACTAGAAGCCATTCAAGGGTTGTAAGAAGGGGAGTGCCATAATCATAATTACAATTGTGTTTTATAAAAATCAATCTGTCTGCCTGTGCCAAGAACACACTGGAAGGCTGGTGAAGTGGCTCAGGTGGTAGAGCACCTGCCTAGCAAGTGTGAGGCTCTGAAACCCATAACTGCCAAAAAAAAAAAACTTCACTGGAGCATTGGAGAATGGCAAAAACAGATTTAGAAGGCCAGCCAAAAAACATGTATCCACCTATGAATGCCTGGCTGCAGATGGTCAAGTCACGTCAACATCCACCACCTCATTGTCACACCATGGTCTTTCCTCCTACTCCTAATGGCATTGTAAACCCCACAGGTTAGAAGAGAAAGCTCTACAGGCACCCAAAAATGAAACTGAGAACATACTTTCCCATAGCAACAATGCTGTTAAACACAATTGAGTTTCATAGTTTAATTAATACCATAATTTAACTTTTATGGTGACTCTACTTTTCAACCTTCAGTAATTTTATAATTAAGGGGTGTATCGCATGGTTCAAAAGATTCTCAAAAAAATGTTATGAAGATGTTAGAAGGATTTAAATATTAGTTCTATGGTACAGACAAGAGAAGCTAAAGATGCCTTCATGTATACTAAATCTTTTTATACAGGCAATGAAAAATATCAAGATGTATAGCCTCGTGTTATTTATCAAGTTGAATTTTTTTTCCATGCTTGTGGAATCAGTGGAGCTACAAGAAGTAGGAATAAACATAAAGGAGTAGTATTCAGTGCCTAGGTGAAGGAGTGAAACTCCAGCAAGCTGGTGCCATCCCATACAGCACCTGTGTCCAAACTGTATGAGGATTCCTCTGCCTCTGAGTGGTGGTAGCATTCCAGAACACAGTCAGAAGAGCAGAAGGCAGTCTGGACTGCTGTCCCCAAGCCCTCTTGACTGGCCCTTCCAAATAGGAAAACAATCTGTGCAATAGAGAGTAGTCCTTGCCTTGGAGAGAAAGCACAGTAGAAAGGGCCATGAGATGAAGAAGACAAACACAGGCAGCCTGTGGCAGAGTCTTCCAAGCAGCAACCCCAGACCCAACATGTGCTTTTGAGTCCTGGTTTACTAGCTATGTGACAGTAGTTAATTTCTTTAGTCTCTCTGGCTTGTGGGTTTTCCACCTATATAGTTGGGAAAATTATAGTACCTACCTCACAAGTTTATCATAGAATTAATATTTGGTGCATAGTAAGGGTTAATTAAATGAAAAAAAGTAAATGAAATAAGAGGATAGAGTTAGTGCTATATTTCCTCCAAAGGAGGCAAGGCCATTTACTATAAAACAACATTTAAGAAATTTCTACAGAAAAATTTTAAAAGGGGTTATAGGGTCATCTTAAAGTGAAGTCTTCAGTGTGAAAGCTGGTGCCACCTATGATTATCCCTTGTCAGAAATATCTCAGAGGTATTTCCCATCTTTCATAATGATCTGTCTTTAAGCTACTGTTTGTCCAGCTCCAGCTGCTACAAAGAAAGCTGAATTCAGTAGGCAACCAGAATTTAGAGCAACATCACTGCTCCTGTCTTCTTGAGGTCACCTGAATTCATGCTGAACACAGAAGAATAATTCTGGCATCCCCAGATGGCGAACAGATTCATGCTCCTTTTAAAATTGCTCATCTCACTCAGATATTTTCTCAGCAGGAAGTGTCTATCTGCTGCTAGAATGCTCAAAGGATTAAAAAAGATTGTATGCATACGCTAATGGCTTCATTTACTCAACAGTTATGGGAGAAATGAATATTTCAACACAAAACAACACTTCCATTGCCAATCTGATCATTCCTACACCAAAGTGCATTCCCCACTAGGAAAGATTACTATGTTACCCTCACGGGTCTATCTTTACAATTGAAGAAGGCCAGGGCCACAGGCAAACACACATACCAATCACCTACCCTCATCTAATTTTTCAAAGAGCTTTGTCTCTACCACAAGATTTAAAAAAAAAAAAAAAGTGCCAGCTGCCAGTACAATCTGCAATGACCTAACCCCTCTACAAGACATTAGTGACATTCACATTAGGGAACACTTGATCTAGGAAAAATTGATAACTGAGCCTGACTCAAGTCAGCAGCACAGTGTGGCACCTAACTCACATACTTGAATGGTCTTCTCTTCAAAAACCATCCCCACACCCCAGCACCATTTTTTTGAAGTGCTTTGTTCTTCATTTTTTAATTTTCTTTTTTTTATTTTTATTTTATTCATATATCCATACAAAGTTTGGGTCATTTCTCCCCCATTCCCCCCCACCTCCCTTATCCCCACCCCGCACCCTCCCTTACCCCTACTTACCCCTCACTACCTGGTAGAAACAATTTTGCCCTTATCTCTAATTTTGTTGAAGAGAGAGTATAAGCAATAAAAGGAAGGACCAAGCATTTTTCTTAGTTGAGATAAGGATAGCTATACAGGGAGTTGACTCGCATTGATTTCCTGTGCATGTGTGTTACCTTCTAAGTTAATTCTTCTTGAACTAACCTTTTCTCTAGTTCCTGGTCCCCCTCTCCTGTTGGCCTCAGTCCCTTTAAAGTATCTGCTTCTCTGCGATGAGGGCAACAAACGCTATCTAGTTTTTTAGGTGTCTTACCTATCCTCATACCTCTTTTGTGTGCTCTCACTGTATCATGTGATCAAAGTCCAATCCCCTTGTTGTGTTTGACCTTGATCTAATGTCCACATATGAGGGAGAACATACAATTTATGGTTTTTTTTGGGCCAGGCTAACCTCACTCAGAATGATGTTCTCCAATTCCATCCATTTACCAGTGAATGATCACATTTCGTTCTTCTTCATGGCTGCATAAAATTCCTTTGTGTGTAAATACCACATTTTCTTAATCCATTCATCAGTGGTGGAGCATCTTGGCTGTTTCTATAACTTCGCTATTGTGAATAGTGCCGCAATAAACATGGGTGTGCAGGTGCCTCTGGAGTAACCTGTGTCACAGTCTTTTGGGTATATCCCCAAGAGTGGTATTGCTGGATCATATGGTCGATCAATGTTTAGATTTTTAAGTAACCTCCAATTTTTTTTCCACAGTGGTTGTACTAGTTTACATTCCCACCAGCAGTGTAAGAGGGTTCCTTTTTCCCCGCATCCTCGCCAACACCTGTTGTTAGTGGTGTTGCTAATGATGGCTATTCTAACGGGGTAAGGTGGAAACTTAATATGGCTTTAATTTGCATTTCCTTTATTGCTGGAGATAATGAGCATTTTCTCATGTGTTTTTTGGACATTTGAATTTCAGCTTTTGAGAAGATTCTCTTTAGTTCACTTGCCAATTCCTTTATTGGTTCATTAATTTTGGGTGAATTTAGTATTTTAAGTTCCCTATATATTCTGGTTATCAGTCCTTTGTCTGATGTGTAGCTGGCAAATATTTTCTCCCACTCTGTGGGAGAAATGGTCTCTTCAGTTTAGAGACCATTTCTTTTGTTGAGCAGAAGCTTTTTAATTTTATGAAGTCCCCTTTATCTATGCTATCTCATAGTTGCTGTGCTACTGGGGTTCCATTGAGAAAGTTCTTGCCTATACCTATTAATTCCAGAGTATTTCCTACTACTTCCTGTACCAACTTTAGAGTTTGGGGTCTGATATTAAGATCCTTGATCCATTTTGAGTTAATATTGGTATAGGGTGATCTACATGGATCTAGTTTCAGTTTTTTGAAGACTGCTAACCAGTTTTCCCAGCAGTTTTTGTTGAAGAGACTTTCTTTTCTCCATCATATATTTTTACCACCTTTGTCAAAGATAAGTCGATTATAGTTGTGTGGCTTCATATCTGGGTCCTCTATTCTGTTCCACTGGTCTTCATGTCTGTTTTTGTGCCAGTACCATGCTGTTTTTATTGTTATTGCTTTGTAATGTAGTTTGAAGTCGGATGTCATGATACCTCCAACATTGTTTTTTTAACTGAGTTTTGCCTTGGCTATTTGTGGACTCTTGTGTTTCCATATAAATTTAACAGTAGATTTTTCAATCTTTTTAATGAATGTTATTGGAATTTTGATGGGAATTGCATTAAACATGTAGATTACTTTTGGGACTATAGCCATTTTTACTACATTGATTCTACCAATCCATGAGCATGTGAGATCTCTCCACTTTCTATAGTCTTCCTCAATCTCTCTTCAGAAGTTTATAGTTTTCCTTGTAGAGGTCATTCACACTCTTTGTTAAGTTTACACCTAGGTATTTGATTTTTTTGAGGCTATTGTATATGGAATTGTTTTCATATATTCTTTCTCAGTTTGTTCATTATTAGTGCATAGAGATGCTAATGATTTTTCTATGTTGATTTTATATCCTGCTACCTTGCTATAGCTATTGATGGTGTGTAGGAGCTTTTGAGTAGAGGTTTTTTTGGGTCTTTAAGGTATAGGATCATATCATCTGCAAATAGGGATATTTTGACAGTTTCTTTACCTATTTGTATTCCTTTTATTCCTTTTTCTTGCCTAATTGCTCAGGCTAGGAATTCCAGTACTATGTTGAATAGGAGTGGAGATAGTGGGCATCCTTGTCTGGTTCCTGATTTTAGAGGGAATGGTTTCAGTTTTTTTCCGTTAAGTATAATGCTGGCTGTAGGTTTGTCATATATAGCTTTTATAATGTTGAGGAACTTTCCTTCTATTCCTAGTTTTCTTAGAGCTTTTATCATGAAATGGTGTTGGATCTTATAAAAGGCTTTTTCTGCATCTACTGAGGTGATCAACTGGTTTTTGTCTTTGCTTCTGTTAATGTAGTTTATTATGTTTATTGATTTTTATATGTTGAACCACCCCTGCATTCCTGGGATGAAGCCTACTTGGTCACGGTGAATGATCATTTTGATGTGTTGTTAAATTCGGTTTGCCATTATTATGTTGAGGATTTTTGCATCAATGTTCATTAAGGAGATTGGCCTATAGTTCTCCTTTTTGGAGGTGTCTTTGCCTGGTTTTGGGGTAAGTGTAATACTGGCTTCATAAAATGTGTTAGTCAGTTTTCCTTCCCTTTCTATTTCATGGAACAGTTTAAGAAGGGTTGGTGTCAGTTCTTCTTTAAAGGTCTGATAGAATTCAGCAGAGAATCCATCAGGTCCTGGACTTTTCCTTTTGGGGAGACTCTTGATTGCTGCTTCAATTTCATTTTGTGTTATAGATCTATTCAGGTGATTAATATCCTCTTGGTTCAGTTTTGGATGATCATATGTATCTAGAAATCTGTCCATTTCTTTAAGATTTTTGAATTTATTTGAATATAGGTTCTCGAAGTTGTCTTTGATGATTTCCTGGACTTCCATGGTATTTGTTGTTATCTCCCCTTTTGCATTCCTGATTCTACTGATTTGGGTTTTTTTCCCTCCTCATTTTAGTCAGGTTTGCCAGAGGTCCATCGATCTTGTTTATTTTTTTCAAAGAACCAACTTTTTGTTTCATTAATTCTTTGTATGGTTTTTTTGGTTTCTATTTCATTGATTTCAGCTCTTATTTTTATTATTTCTCTCCTTCTATTTGTTTTGGTATTTGCTTGTTCTTGTTTTTCTAGGAGTTTGAGATGTATCATTAGGTCATTGATTTGAGATCTTTCAGTCTTTTTAATATATGCACTCATGGCTATAAACTTTCCTCTCAAGACTGCCTTTGCTGTGTCCCATAGGTTCCAGTACATTGTGTTTTCATTTTCATTGATTTCCAGGAACTTTTTAATTTCCTCTTTTATTTCATCAATGACCCATTGTTCATTAAGCAATGAGTTATTCAGTTTCCAGCTGTTTGCATGTTTTTTGTTTTCATTTTTGTTGTTGAGTTCTAGTTTTATTGCATTATGATCAGATAGAATGCATGGTATAATATCTATTTTCTTATATTTGCTGAGGCTTGCTTTGTGCCCTAGGATATGATATATTTTGGAGAAGGTTCCATGGGCTGCTGAGAAGAATGTATATTGTGTAGAAGTTGGATGAAATGTTCTGTAGACATCAACTAGGTTCATTTGATCTATGGTATATTTTAGGTCTAGGATTTCTCTATCAATTTTTTGTTTGGATGACCTATCTATTGATGATAATGGGGTGATAAAGCCTCCCACAACCTCTGTGTTGGAGTTAATATATGCTTTTAGGTCCTTTAGGATATGTTTGATGAAATTGGGTGCATTCACATTGGATGCATATAGGTTGATATTTGTTATTTCCTTTTGGTCTATTTCCCCTTTTATTAGTATGGAATGTCCTTCTTTATCTCGTTTGATCAATGTAGGTTTGATGTCTACTTTGTCAGAGATAAGTACTGCTACTCCTGCCTGTTTTCAGGGGCTGTTGGCTTTGTAAATCCTCATCCAGTCTTTCATCCTAAGCCTATGCTTATTTCTGTCAGTGAGATGGGTTTCCTGTAAGAAACAAATTGTTGGATCTTCCTTCTTAATCCAGTTCATCAAACAGTGCCTTTTGATGGGTGAATTAAGTCCATTAACATTAAGTGTTAGTACTGATAGGTATGTGGTGATTCCTGTCATTTAGTTGTCTTAGTTCTTTGAAGGTTTGATTGTGTTTACCTAAATTGAGGTTACTCTCTACTTTCCTGCTTTTTCTTTTCCTGTAGTTTGCTGCTGCCTGGCCTTTCATGGTTATATTGGGTTTCACTTTCTGTGTGCAGAATCCCTTGAAGAATCTTTTGTAGTGGTGGCTTTGTGGTCACATATTGTTTTAGTTTCTGCTTAACATGGGAAACTTTTATTGTTCCATCTATTTTGAATGATAGTTTTGCTGGGTAGAGTATCCTAAGGTTGAAGTTATTTTCATTCAGTGCCCAGAAAATCTCACCCCAAGCTCTTCTTGCTTTTAATGTTTCTGTTGAGAAGTCTGCTGTGATTTTGATAGGTTTACCTTTATATGTTATTTGTTTTTTCTCTCTTACAGTCTTCAATATTCTCTGTACTTGTTGTTTTAATGATAAAATGCTGTGGGGTAGTTCTGTTTTGGTGTGGTCTGTTTGTTGCTCTGGAGGCCTCTTGCTTCTGTATGGGAATAGATTTCTCTAGATTTGGGAAATTTTCTGTTATTATTTTGTTGAATATATTATGCATTCCCTGTGCTTGCACCTCTTCTCCTTCTTCAATGCCCATGATTCTCAAGTTTGGTCTTTTGATGGAGTCAGTGAGTTCTTGCATTTTCTTTTCACAGTTTTTGAGTTGTTTAACTAATAGTTCTTTGGCTTTTCCTTTAATTACCATTTCATCTTCAAGTTCTGAGATTCTGTCTTCTGTTTGTTCTATTCTGCTGGATTGGCCATCCCTTTTGTTTTGCAATTCTGTTTCGTTCTTTTTTCTGTGATTTTCCATATCCTGAGTCCCTTCCTCTTTAATGTTGTCTATTTTCATCCTGAGTTCATTTATCTCTTAATTAATCATGTTCTTTGTTTCACTTTGGTGCTTATATTGTGCTTCTATGGTTTCTTTTATTTCTTCTTGTGCTTTCTCAAATTATCTACTTTTGTTATCTTGGAATTCCTTGAGTGTCTCCTGTACATTTTGGTTGACCATATCCAGTATCATTGCTATAAAATTCTCTTTGATTACCTGTAGGATTTCTTCTTTTAGATTATTCTTGTGGGCTTCATTGCGTTCTTTGGCATAGTTTATCTTCATTTTGTTGGAGTCTGGATCTGAGTATCTGTTTTCTTCATTTCCCTCTAGTTCCTGTACTAATTTTTTGCTGTGAGGAAACTGGTTTCACTGTTTTTTCTGTCTTCCCATCATTGCCCTTGGTGTTGTTATTGTCCCTGTACTGTGTGCAATTAAGTATTTTCTAGCTTGTAATAATAACAATGTGATTTTTAGAATGGAAGTGTGAGAGAAGAGGGAAAGCAAAGAAGGTAAAGAAAAAGGGAAAAACAAACAAGTAAAAAAACAAAACAAACAAAAAAGTTTCAAAGATATAAACATGGAGTGATAGTGTACTAATCAACAGTAAGCTAAACAGGCATTAGAGAGACAGAGAGATGAATGAAAAATAAGATAAAATAAAAATCTCCAAGTTCAAATGCTATAAAGTTTCAGTCTTAATAATTTTGGTGTTAGTCCCTCAGCCTCCAATCCTGGAGATGGTGTCTCAGAAGTAGTTCTGTCATTGTCTCATCAAAGGGGAAAAAAAAACACCACAAAGTGTCCCAAATTCAAATGCAATACAGTTTCAGTAAGTTTTTCAGCATGCAGGTATAGTTCGGTTGTTGTCTCATCAAAGGAAGACAGAAAAAAAAAGAGAGAGAGTCTGGAGACAGGTTTGTGAATGTCTATCTGAGGCTGTGGCTCACCTGCCCACTGCTGTCAGCCTGCTGTTGCTGGAGGCTTTATTTATGCAAATCTCAGGAGTGAGCTTAACACTCACCTGGCCCCACAGGCTTTGTTTACTTAGAGTTCTCCTGGGTGCAACCTCCACTGTTACAAGCTTTCCCCTTTCCAAGCACACTGAGGGAAGTGACACTACACCCACTTTCTCCAGCCAGCGTGTTTATTTACAGTTCATGTGGGAAGTGGGTCTTCACCCCTCTCCTGTGGAGTTTTCCTCCCACCTTCTACAAGCTTTCCCGCTCCTGGTCGCTGTGCAGTGCTGCTGCTCTGCCTTCTCTGGCCGGCTTGTTTATTTACAATTCCGTGGGGGGTTGCCCCTCCCCACCTTCAGAGCTCAGGGCACCCCACCCTCCTTGCTACGTATCTTTTTGTTGATGTTTTTTATTCAGTTTCTCTTTTTTCCCTGGGTGGGGGTTGGTCTGTGCAGGGGGCTATGCTGATCTGGCCCAGGGTTGTTTGTGGGAGTACTGCGTGCTGCTTAACTCACCTTGAGGTCTGCGTCTTCGCAAGTGATCTGGGCACTGGCTTCTGGTGGTGTGGGACCCTCCTGGTTTCTCCATTTAACGTGGAGTGGGAATGCTATGAGCAGGCTGGGGGTGTAGAGGAGTCAAAGTTTTTCCTCTTCATGGTGGTTTTTCCTGTAAGGTGTATCTCCAGCATCTCTCCAAGATTTTACTTTAGGAAGCACACTTTCTGCTTCCTCCCTCTAGTCGCCATCTTGGAATCCCTCATTTTTTAATTTTCAAGTCAAACTTAGGATTCAGATGTTAGAAAGAGGACTAATTCAGGAGTATCTTATAAGCCACCTGAAGGATCTATAAGTCAAGTTCAATAGAGAAAATAGAAACCACTATAGGTATTTTGAGCAGGTAGAGGCTTAATGCAGGGAATTTCAGAGTTCACAAAATGTATGGACAAGGCTAGTGGGCATCTTCTAAGATGGGTCTCTAGGAGTGACTCCTACAACACTAGCAAAAGGTAAAATTATATGCTATAAAGTTTTTGTAGATTTTTGCCAATCAGAATATGAAACTTTCTACTATCACATTGAATTTAATTTTTTGTTATTGGCTTTTGGCAGCACTGGGGTTTGAACTCTGGGCCTCATGCTTGGTAGGCAGGCACTCTTACTGCTTGAGCCACTCTGTTAGCCCTCAAAAGGTATAATTATAAAGCTATTCCCCCAGGAAGCAGGATAACTAGAACATCGCTGCTGTAACTGCTTCTTGGTCCTCAAAAAGCTGGAGATTAGGCACAGGAATAAAGATGCCAAAACAGTTCTCATTTCCCACCCTTGCTTGTCAGCAGAAAAGAGAAAAAGAGGAAGCAAGAAAATGGCTTCTACTTCTACCTCCATCCCACCTTGTATATCTTGGAAAAAGTATTTCTAATTTGAAAAATCAATTTCACATCCAAAGAAGGTTTACTGGTTGTAAAGCAGTATTGGGAATGTAGGTTTTAGCCTTTTAACCTCTTCATAAAGCAAAATGGAAGTTGAGTAAAACAATCAAAAGAATTTACAACATGACTACCACGAAGTTCCCCATCTCCACATGTTTTCTCACCTTTTTTTTTTTTTAAGCCAGCAATTTCTACATTGAAATTTCCATCCTGGCCACCCTGGCCTATTCATTTTCCTCCTTAAGGGAAAATTGAAGAGCCAAGAGCCAATGAAAATAAATGAAATCTTCAAACCCAATTGGTAAATACAGGATCAGAAGTGGAAGATGGAAGATACACTTAAGAGAAACAAAAAGGATTAGATCAGAGAAAGAAGCTCTACTCCACTGTCACAAACACCAAGAAAGACAGACAGTCTTTGCAATTGTGGACCACAGGGGCATGGTGCCCAGGAGCATCACTTTGGTGTAAAGACACAGATTCCATGTGAGCATACCAGATCTGGGAGCAGTCATTCTCTAGGAGTTCTTGGACCACTGCCAAGTAAGACAATTCAGTTTTTGTCTCAATCTCAGTAAAAGAAGGGTGGATCTCACTTTGGCAAGAGTCCAGGAACATGGGAATTTGTCCTTCCTAATAGGTAGAGCATCCCATACCTTCCAGATATTAAATTGCCTGCTAGGCTGGAGCAAACCTCCAAGGCAAGCCCTGGTAATTATCCAGGCTAGCTGTTCTACCTGGGCTCCTCTTAGAGGCTTGTCCTAGTTCCAGGGAACTATAAACTAGTTAACAACTCAACTGTAATTAATAAACTCCTTAATGAAGATATAAATGCCCACATTTTATCCTTTATGATGTACTTTGGGCTCTTTTTCCCATAAAGAGATTAAGTGATGTCTCTACTTCTTCCTTTTTCAATTCCCACTTTCACATTGTGTCTGGTTTCTAAATAACAGCCAGTGTCTGCCTTGACTCTTCAAGTCCATCTCATCCAATGCCCCCTGCTATCTGCTCCTAATCTTTTGGGGTGTTTTGTGTGCTCCTTAGACACTCCATTGCCAAACTATGAAGAACAGAAAAACCTTTTCAAGTAGAAAGGGCAGGGGCTGTGTGACTATCTACATTTTTGGAAGCCATAAGAAATGCCATGATATTTGAAAAAAGCAAGTGTGGTCACCATCTTTAAGAGAAAATAGAAAAAAGGTGACTGACTGGCAACCGAAGTTGCACCTCACTGTCCTCCACTGAGAGCAAGATTCTAGCTGTATTCATTAAACAGGTAAAGGCATGGGGTGCTGGAAAGGTCATATACAAATATGTAGTTTCTGTTAATTTATCTGTTCATCTGTCTTTCTTGCAGTATGTAAAATTTTAAATCTATACCAAAATAAAGAGAATGTCCTATCATGACCTCCATGTACCCATCTCCCAGTTTCACTAATAATCAACATGTGAACATACTCATTTATCCATTCACTCACCCAATTTTCCCCACCACTTTGGATTAGAATCAAGCAAATCTTGAGAATTTTATTATTTCATGTCTTCTTTTTGGGGGGATACTAGGGTTTGAACAAAGGGTCTCACATTTACTAGGCAGATGCTCTGCTATTGAGCCACACACCCAGCCCTTATATTACAACTTCTTAATCAGAATTCTTATAAGATAAAAGATTTTTATACTAATAACTTCTAATTGTTTGTCTTACAATGTGGGCTCTGGAAGTAGGCACCCCTGGGTCTGCTGTGTCAGCTGTAAGACTTAGTGTATTAAGTGTCACCATAGAGATTTTCTTAACTTCTCTAAGTTGGTTTTCATCTGTATAATCAGGACAATAAAACTTACCTTTTTAGGTTATTGCAAATACAAATAAGACACTACCACTTTTGTGATTATTACTATTCCATGGAATTTGAAGAGAAAGAACTACTTCATCTTCCAGGAAGTTCTCAAATGGCATCTGATGGTTCTTTTAACAAAGTCATATGTCCTCTTGTTCTTCAATGTTCCAGTGCCTCTTGGATAAGTAAGCATTCCCTTGCCTTTAGAACTTTAGGGTGACTCATCTCTGGATAAACTTTCTTCTTAGTCTTTGAGTGCAGCTCTAATTCACATAGCCAATTTCTCATTGCATTGGATATTAACCAAATGCAAAAATCAGATTTGGCTAAAACCTAAATTTCTTTCCTTTTGTTTTCCCCACTGAAAAATAGGTGCTTTATTTCCTGTAGCTCCTTAGCTTTTTACTACTTTTGTGACATTTGTTTGAATCTGGTGTTATCAGACAGTTAAAAGATTTGTTTCATCTATTCAAAAGTAGACTCCATTGTTCTTCTCAAACTGTGACATCTAGATATCCAAGTCTGAATGGTTCTCCCTCCTTGGTGACACTGGTAGATAGACTAGATTTCCAAGTTATCCTTCTGTTTCCCAGTTCTCCATGTAAAAAATTACAAGGTATATGTAAAGATGACAGAATTTGCAAAGCTGGTAGGACACTAAAATGTTTGTAATAGTTAATTCTGTATGTCAATTGTCTGGGTCATTATTTCTGAGTATATCTGTGAGGGTGTTCTAAGATGAGATTAGCATCTCAATGCGTGGACTCAGTAAACTAGACTGCCCTCCCCACCATAGGTAGGCATCATCCAGTTTTTTGAGTGTGTGAATAGAACAAAAGTTGGAGAAAGAAAGAAGTCACCCCTTTTTAGTTCCTACCCATATACTCAAGCTGAGACATAAGTCTCAGCAGTCTCCCTGACTTTCAGCACTGGCTTTCCTGGGTCTCCAGCTTGCAGACAACAGATTGTGGGACTTCACAGCCTCCATAATCACATGAGCCAATTCTTTATAATAAATATCACAAATATCCATACATAGTCTGTTTCTTTAAAGAATCCTCAATAATGCAATGTTGTAATAGGTCTTCTGGAATGTATGGCCCATACCCAGTTTTCTATCTTCAGATATTCTAGGACACTTGTAAGCTAAATCACTTAATGTACTCACAGATCTGGAAAATGAGAACCCACTAAATCTGGTAGTTTATAAATTTCTAGAGAGGTTATGGTGGTATGCAGGAGGTTATATGAACTTGAGACAAAAGAGGGCCATGATGAAGTCTCACTATGGGAGATTTGCATTACTTTGTAAGCCAGATTTTGCTTATAAAAAATGCTTCTAGTCTGGTGGCTTGAATTACCATTAAGGGATGCTCACAGACTGTCTTCTTCTAGATAAAAATGTATTTTGTGAGTTTAAGATTAAGAAAGACTTGCAATAATTGTGAAGCCTTTACCCTGGTGCCTCCCAAGATCTGGATGGTGGGAGGACACTCATATTCTCTGAAGTCCTGGCACATAGAGAGTATCCTGCTGCTCTTGGAAAGACAGAAAGCCTCGTAGGTGGATTGTGTAGCTGGAAACCCAACTGGAGATCTTTGAAGGAAACAGATAAAATCCTGAACATATTGCTAAGCATCTTGTCTATGAACCTACATCATAACATTATCTCTTTGAGTCCTAATGTTTTATAATCTCTACAAAAGTGAATAACTAAGATGCATCCATTGCCTCTATGTTAAAGAATGAGCAACAGAAGAAAATAATAGGGTCAGCTCGAGCCTTGAGGTGGTGTTATGGTCATAGGAATAGGATAGATAAGTGCTCAAGGTCCAAATAGCCAACAGGTTGGTTCTAGAGAGTAAGACAAATCTCCATGGACTGACTAGATCTCAAGGTCAAAACCAGCATTAGGGAAGCCATAGAATTTAAGATCACAGAATTGGTGAGTAGAACTTCCAATGTGCTTCCTACTCAAGGTGGGTGCCCTGGGATCATAATATGGAATGGTGGTCAACAGAGGATCAGAAGGATACAGGAAATTCTTACTTCTGACTGAGACAAAATCTGATGCCAAGTTACATTAACTATCTAAGGGGAGAATAATATATTTTCTCCTACCCTTGAGTGGGGATGTATAATGGACTTTTAGTGCCATGATTAGGCTATGTTATATAGAAATGTTTCCTACTCTGATACAGATGTCTTATAAGGTTTTCTATATTTCAGTTTCATCCCCACATCTTCTGACCTTAAGCCACATGCCACTTTGGGGATTTAGTGGTTACTGAGTTACACAATAGTAGGTGTTATCTGTGTATCCCCTATGCATCCTCCTTCAGGAAGGCTTTTTTTTTTCTTTTCTTTTTTATTTCCATTATTCATATGTGCATAAAATATTTGGGTCATTACCCTCCCTTTCCCCCCTACCCCTCTCTCTCCCCCTGACCCCCTCACTTCCAAGCAGAAACTGTTTTGCCCTTATCTCTAATTTTGTTGAAGAGAGAGTATAAACATTAATAAGGAGGACCAAGGGTTTTTGCTAGTTGAGGTAAGGATAGCTATACAGGAAGATTCCTAGCATCCCATCCATGTACATATGTGTTACATACTAAATTGATTCTTCTCAAACTAACCTTTTCTTTAGTTCCTAGTCCCCTTCTCCTATTGGCCTCTGTTGCTTTAAAGTTTATGCATTAGTTCCTTTGCATTGAGGACATCAAATGCTATCTTGTTTTTTTGAGTTACCTACCTATCCTCATACTTCCCTTATGTGCACTTGCTTAACATGTGATCAAAGTCCAATCCCCTTGTTATGTTTGCTCTTGATCTAAATTCTGCATATGAGGGAGAACATATGATTTTTGGTCTTCTGGGCCTGGCTAATCACACTCAGGATGATGTTCTCCAGTTCCAGCCATTTACTTGCAAATGATAAGATTTCATTCTTCTTCATGGCTACATAAAATTCCATTCTGTGTAAATACCACATTTTCTTAATCCATTCTTCAGTAGTGGGGCATCTTGGCCATTTACATAACTTCACTATTATGAATAGTGCTGCAATAAACATGGGTGTGCAAGTACCTCAGAAGTAATCTGTGTCACATTCTTTTGGGTATATCCCCAAGAGTGGTATTGCTGGATCATATGGCAGGCCTATGTTTAGATTTTTAAGAAACTTCCAAATTTTTTTCCAGAGTGGTTGTACTAATTTGCATTCCCACCAGCAGTGTATAAGGGTTCCTTTTTCCTCACATCCTCACCAATACCTGTTGTTGGTGGTGTTTCTAATGATGGCTATTCTAACAGGGGTGAGGTGGAATCTTAGTGTAATTTTTATTTGCATTTCCTTTATGGCTAGAGATGGTGAGCAGTTTTTTCATGTGTTTTTTGGTCATTTGAATTTCTTCTTTTGAGAAAGTTCTGTTTAGTTCACTTGCCCATTTCATTACTGGTTCACTAATTTTGGGAGAGTTTAGTTTTTTTTAGTTCCCTGTATATTCTGGTTATCAGTCCTTTGTCTGATTTGTAGCTGGCAAATATTTTCTCCCACTCTGTGGGTGGTCTCTTCAGTTTACAGACCATTTCTTTTGTTGAGCAGAAGCTTTTTAGTTTTATGAAGTCCCTTTTATCTATACTTTCTCTTAGTTGTTGAGCTGCTGGGGTTCCATTGAGGAAGTCTTTGCCTATACCTATTTCTTTCAAAGTATTTCCTACTCTTTCCTCTACCAACTTTAGAGTTTGGGGTCTGATATTAAGAGCCTTGATCCATTTTGAGTTAATATTGGTATAGGGTGATATACATGGATCTAGTTTCAGTTTTTTGCAGACTGCTAGCCAGTTTTCCCAGCAGTTTTTGTTGAAGAGGCTGTCTTTTCTCCGTCGTATATTTTTAGTGCCTTTGTCAAATATAAGTTGGGTATAATTGTGTGGCTTCATATCTGGATCCCCTATTCTGCTCCACTGGTCTTCATGTCTGTTTTTGTGCCAGTACCATGCTGTTTTTATTGTTATTGCTTTGTAATATAGTTTGAAGTCAGGTATTGTGATACCTCCAGCATTGTTCTTTTTGCTGAGTATTGCCTTGGCTATTCATGGTCTCTTGTGTTTCCAAATGAATTTTAGGGTAGATTTTTCAATCTCTGGGATGAAAGTCATTGGGATTTTGATGGGAATTGCATTAAACATGTAGATTGCTTTTGGTGGTATAGCCATTTTTACTATGTTGATTCTACCTATCCATGAACATGAGAGATCTCTCCACCTTCTGTAGTCTTCCTCAATCTCTTTCTTCAGGAGTTTATAGTTTTCTTTGTAGAGGTCATTCAATCTTCGTTAAGTTTACTCCTAGATATTTGATTTTTTGAGACTATTATAAATGGAATTGTTTTCATATATTCTTTCTCATTTTGTTCATTATTAGTGTATAGAGAAGCTAGTGATTTTTCTATGTTGATTTTATATACTGATACCTGGCTATAGCTGTTGATGGTGGTTAGGAGTTTTTGGGTAGAGCCTTTTGGGTCTTTAAAGCATAGGATCATATAGTCTGCAAATAGGAATAGTTTGACAGTTTCTTTACCTATTTGTATTCCTTTTATTCCTTCTTCTTGCCTAATTGCTCTGGCTAGGAATTCCAGTACTATGTGGAATAGGAGTGAGGATAGTGGGCACCCTTGTCTTGTTCCTGATTTTAGAGGCAATGGTTTCAGTTTCTCCATTCAGTATAATATTGGGTGTAGGTATGTTTGTCATATATAGCTTTTATAATGTTGAGGTACTTTCTTCTATTCCTAGTTTTCTTAGAGCTTTTATCATGAAATGGTGTTGGATCTTATCAAAGGCTTTTTCTGCATCTATTGAGATGATCAAGTGATTTTTGTCTTTGCCTCTGTTAATCTGCTGTATTACATTTATTGATTTTTATATGTCGAACCACCCCTGCATTCCTGGAATGAAGCCTACTTGGTCGTGGTAAATGATCTTTTTGATGTGTTGTTGAATTCGGCTTGTCATTATTTTATTGAGTTCTTTTTGCATCAATGTTCATTAAGGAGATTGGCCTTTTTGGAGGTATCTTTGCCTGGTTTTGGGATAAATATAATGCTGGCTTCAAAAAATGTTAGGCAGTTTTCCTTCCCTTTCTATTTTATGGAACAGTTTAAGGAGGGTTTGTATCAGTTCTTTTTTAAAGGTCTGATAGAATTCAGCATAGAATCCATCAGGTCCCAGACTTTTCTTTTTTGGGAGACTCTTTATTGCTGCTTCAATTTCATTTTGTGTTATAGATCTATTCAGGTGATTAAGATTCTCTTGGTTCAGTTTTGGATGATCATAAGTATCTAGAAATCTGTCCATTTCTTCAAGATTTTCATATTTATTAGAATGTAGGTTCTCAAAGTAGTCTTTGATGATTTCCTGGACTTCCATGGTGTTTGTTATTATCTCCCTTTTGCATTCCTGATTTTATTGATTTGAGTTTTTTTCTCTCCTCACTTTAGTCTGGTTTGCCAGGGGTCTGTTGATCTTGTTTATTTTTTCAAAGAACAACTTTTTGTTTCATTCATTCTTTGTATGGATTTTTGGTTTCTATTTCATTGATTTTAGCTCTTACTTTTATTATTTCTCTCCTTCTGTTTGTTTTGGGTTTTGCTTGTTCTTGTTTTTCTAGGAGTTTGAGATGTATCATTAGGTCATTGATTTGAGATCTTTCAGTCTTTTTAATATATGCACTCATAGCTATAAACTTTCCTCTCAGGACTGCCTTTGCTGTGTCCCGTAGGTTCCAGTAGTTTGTGTTTTCATTTTCATTAACTTCCAGGTAACTTTTAATTTCCTCTTTTATTTCATCAGTGGACCATTGGTCATTAAGCAATGTATTGTTCAGTTTCCAGCTGCTTGTATGTTTTTTGTTATTATTTTTGTTGTTGAGTTCTAGTTTTAATGCATTATGATCAGATATAATGTATGGTATTATTTCTATTTTCTTATATTTGCTGAGGCTTGCTTTGTGCAATAGGATATGATCAATTTTGGGCAAGGTTCCATGGGCTGCTGAGAAAAATATATATTGTGTAGAAGTTGGTTGAAGTGTTCTGTAGATATCAACTAGGTCCATTGTTCTATGTTATGTTTTAGATCTAGGGTTTCTTTATTGATTTTTTGTTTGGATGACCTATCCATTGGTGATAGGGGGGTATTAAAGTCTCCCACTACCACTGTGTTGGAGTTTATATATGTTTTTAGTTCCTTTGTGTATGTTTGATGAAATTGGGTGCATTGATGTCAGGTGCATATAGATTGATAATTGTTATTTCCTTTTGGTGTATTTCTCCTTTTATTAGTATGGAATGTCCTTCTTTGTCTCATTTGACCAGTGTAGATTTGAAGTCTACTTTGTCTGAGATAAGTATTGCTACTCCTGCCTGTTTTTGGGACCATTGGCTTGGTAAATCTTCTTCCACCCTTTCTTCTTGTGCCTATGCTTATTTCTATTGATGAGATGGGTCTCCTGTAAGCAACAGATTGTTGAATCTTCCTTTTTAATCCAGTTTGTCAAATGGTGTCTTTTGATCAGGGAATTAAGTCCGTTAACATTCAATGTTAGTATTGATAGGTATGTGGTGATTCCTGTCATTTAGTTGTCTCAGTTGTTTAAGGTTTTGATTGTGTGTAGCTAAATCAATGTTACCGTCTACTCTCTTGCCTTTTCTTCTCCTATAGTTTGGTACTGCCTGTCCTTTCATGGTTATGTTGGCTTTCACTTCCTGTGTGCAGAATCCCTTCAAGAATCTTTTGTAGAGGTGGCTTGTGGTCATATATTGTTTTAGTTTCTGCTTATCATGGAAGACTTTTATTGCTCCATCTATTTTGAATAATAGTTTTGCTAGGTAGAGGATCCTTGGGTTGAAGTTATTTTCATTCAGTGCCCGGAAGACCTCATCTCATGCTCTTCTTGCTTTTAATGTCTCTGTTGAGGAATCTGTTGTGATTTTGATGGGTTTACCTTTGTAACTTACTTGCTTTTTCTTTCTTACAGCCTTTAATATTCTTTCCCTATACTCTGTGCTTTTTTTTTAATGATAACATGTTGTGGGGTAGTTCTATTTTGGTTAAGTCTGTTTGGTGTCCTGGAGGCTTCCTGTACCTGAATGGGCATAGTTTTTTCTAAATTTGGGAAATTTTCTGTTATTATTTTGTTGAATATATTATGCATTCATTTTGCTTGCACCTCTTCTCCTTCTTCAATGCCCATGATTATCAGGTTTGGTCTTTTGATGGAGTCGCTGAATTCTTACATGTTCCTTTCACAGGTCTTGAGTTGTCTAACTAGTAGTTCTTCAGTTTTTCCTTTAATTGACATTTCATCTTTGAGCTCTGAGATTCTGTCTTCTGCTTGTTCTAGTCTGCTGGATTGACCTTCCATTTTGTTTTGCATTGCTGTTTCATTCTTTTTCTGAGGTTTTCCATATCATGGGTCACTTCCTCTTTAATATTGTCTATTTTTGTCCTGAGTTCATTTATCTCTTTATTTATCATGTTATTTGTTTCACTTTGGTGTTTATACAGTTCTTCTATGGTTTCTTTTATTTGTTCTTATAGTTTCTCAAATGCTCTATTTTTGTTGTCTTGGAATTTCTTGAGTGTCTCCTGTACATTTTGGTTGACCATATCCAGTATCATCTCTATAAAGTTCTCATCAATTACTTGCAGGATTTCTTCTTTCAGAATGTTCTTGTGGGCTTCTTTAGGTTCTTTGTCATAGTTTATCTTTGTTTTGTTGGAGTCTGGGTCTGGGCATCTGTTTTCTTCATTTCCTTCTGGTTCCTGTACTAAGTTATTATTGGGGGGGAAATGGTTTCCATCTTTTTTCCATCTTCCCATCATTCCACTTGCTGCTGTTACTGACCTTGTACTGTGTGTAATTTAGTATTGTCTAGCTATAATAGTAAAAATGATGGATCTAGAATGGAAGGGTAAGAGAGAAAGAAAGCAAAGAAGGTGAACAAAAAAGAAAGCAAAAGGAAAAAATACAGAGCCAAAGAAATAAACAGGGAGAGATAGTGTACTAATCAATAGTGAGCTAAACAAGCATTAGAGGGACAGAAAAAGAAAAAAACCCAGGTTCAAGTGCAATAAAGTTTCAGTCTGTTTCTGGTGTTACTCCTTCAGCATTCAGTCCTGGTGTTGGTGTTTGAGTAGTAGCTCTGTCATTATCATATCAAAGGAAAAAAATGATGATAATAATAATAAAAGAAAAAAGTAAACAGTAGTTTAAAAATTAGAAAAGGTATATAAAACTATAAAAGAATAAAAGTTTCAGGTCCAGAAACCACGCCATTTCCATCTTAGTAGTTGTGGTGTTGCTCCTTCAGCATCCAGTACTGGTGTTGGTATTTAATTAGTAGCCTTATGGTTATTTCACCAGGTGGTTGAATCTGGAGACAGCTTGGTGAACCTTTATCTTCTGTTTGAGGGTGCTGCTCACCTGGCACCTACTGTCAGCCGGCTGCTGCTGCAGGTTGTATTTATTACAGTTCTCAGGGATGAGCTATCACACTCACCTAGTCCAGCTGGCTTTGTTTATTTAGAGTTCTCCTGGATGCATGCCCCTTCTCTGTTCTCCAGTGTATGGCCCTACCAGCCTGTTGCAATTGCAGTCCTTGCTTGTTTACAGTTGATGTGGGGAAGTGCCCCTCCCCACTCTCCAGCGGGGTGTCCTCACATCAGTCACTGTTGGAAGCCTTTCCCTCTCCACGCACACTGGGGGAGGTGGCACCACACCCGCCTTCTCCAGCAGGCTTGTTTATTTACAGTTCACGTGGGGAAGTGCCCCTCCCCCACTCTCCAGCAGAGGGTGCCACACAGGGAACCACCCCTCCCCCTTTCTCCAGAGCTCAGGGCACCCCACCCTCTTTGCTCCATGTTCTTTTTTTTCAGTTGCTTATTATTCAGGGTTTTTTTTGGGTGGGGGCGGGGGTCAGTCTGTCCAGGGGGCTATGCTGATTTTTCTCAGGGGTGGCTGTGGGAGAACCACGTGCCACTTATTTGCTCACCTGTTGGTCTGCGTCTCCCAAGCAAGTTAGGAGCTGGTGCCTGGTGGCATGGGAGCCCTCCTGGTGTCTCCATTTAACATGGCATGGGGAAGCATGTGCAGGCTGGGGGTGCAGAGATGTCAGAGTTTTGCCTCTTCTTGGTGGATTTCCCTGCCCAGTGTGTCTCCAGCATCTTTAGCAAATTTTTACTTTAAGGAACACACGTTATTTGCTTCCTCCCTCTAGTCACCATCTTGAAAACATCAGGAAGGCTTTTATGACTGCTTTTCCCTGAGGTTAGGTCAAGCACTTAACTTACAAAAAACACAGGATATATTCATTTGTTTATTAGGTCCCACTCTATTCTAATGGCCAAGCCATAACTTTTTAAAACATAATGGGAATTTTTTAGTAAATAAAAATTTTAATGAAGGAGAAATAAATTGAGGGAAATTAAAATAAACTCAGGTTAATAAAAAGTAAGCCAGGTATGCTGATTCACACTTGTATCCCTGCATTTGGGAGGCTAAAACAGGTGGATCGCAAGTTTAAGGCCAGCCTGGACAACATAGTAAGTTACAAGACAACCTGAGCTAAATATTGAGACCCTGTGTCAAAGTAAAAAAAAGTAAGACACAAAATACCTGTCATAAAATCTTGTTAGAAGTAAGCCACAAAATGAGACTCTCAGCTACCAAAGCAAAGAAAGAGACAAGATCACTTAAGCAATCCACTGTGGTCCTACATTTGTTTGCTTATTTGTTTTGTTTTGTTTTGTTTTTATTTTATTGGCAGCACTGGAATTTGAACTCAGGACCTCCATTTTCTATGCAGGCACTCTACCAGTTGAGCCACCTACCAGCCCGTTTTTGTGTTGGGTATTTTTGAGATAGGGTCTCACTTTTGCCCTGCTGGCCTTGAACCATGATCCTCCTGATCTCTGCCTTCCCAGTAGCTAGGATGTCAGGTGTGAGCCACTGGCACCTGACTTCCTCACTTGTTTTTAAGAACACCTATTTCCAGTACTATTCTCTGAGAAATTTCTTCCTTTGGCCTTTATTAAAAGAAGTCATCCAGAATTTAATAAATGACCTAGAGAGAAGGACCTGGTTTGAAGATCTGCAAACCACTGTTTGCCTCCATTCACTAGAACAAAAGATGCACTGTTTAGGGCCACTTAACCCCCAAAATGAGTAAGTAAATACCACAGCAGAATTTGGGGATGGAAAAGCAGAAAAAGGGAACCAGAGGACACTGAACAGAATAAAAAATAACTCAATGATTTAAGACCACAGAAGTAGCCAGTGAGTGCCAAGTAATGGAACCCAAAAAGATGGAGAGAAACAAGCATCCACTGTCAGGAAAGGCTCCAGCCTGAAGGAACAAAAAACTGTGGAACAGGCAGAGAACTTCTTCAAGTCATAGCAAACATTAAGAGGAAAAGGCATAGTGCCAGGAAACAGAATACAGAACAATTCAGAAATGTTCCCACTAGAGGGGTTTCAGGGATATTAAATTTCCTATGACCCACCCTCTCTTTTAAGGGAACTAAGGTACAGAAAGCACAAGCATCAGATTCCAAAAATCACAAAGCCAGTAGACAGCTGACATTCTGTGATTTTCTTTTGTGCTTCTGGTGATGGGAAATAGACAAAAGGCCCTCCTCAAACTAGTTAATAGAGGACTTAGGTCTAGTATCCAGAAGTGGAAGGTGGATGAGAAATAAGAGTCCATAGACACAGTAATGTTACTCCCCCATGGATTCAGACCCAACAGGTGCTGTGACATTCATACATAAATTAGTTAATCAGTAAGCTAGGATAATTATTGGCATTATAATAGTGCTCCATTTATGGAGAGCTTACTAGGCACTACACCAAACATCCTCTTTGCAGGACCCCATTGAATCCCTGCCACTGTCATAGGAGCTAGAATCTACTACTGTTATCTGCATTTCACAGTCAAGAAAACAAGCTCAACAAGGTTAAATGATTTCCTCACAGCCACAGTTCTGTTTGACTCCAAAATGTATGTTCATTCTCCAGCCCAAGAAAATATTTAACCTTCAGTTCCAGTGAGCAAGAACAAAGGAGATGCATGGGTATCAGTTAGGAGAACAGACTCATCCAGCTTTAGGACCTCTCCACAGAATGAACAAAGCAGAACACAGCTGTGTGATGCAAACGCCCAACAGCAAACACAGCAAGTGTTATCAGGGTCCCGCCTGTAATTCAAGTTCGTGGTGTTTGCTCTACATAAGGATACATCCATATCATACATATCCATATCTAACAAAGATAGCACATATATGGAATCTGATCCCTTACGGCTCAGTCACAGCAGGAGGTCATTTATGAAGCTGTAGAGAGGCCTGGCCCAGAGCTCCCTGCCCTGAATAAAACCTACCCAGATGGTAAATGTGCTTCCCTTGAGCCAGTGCCCGCTGCAGTTTCTCGGCTGCATGGCAGCTCTTATTGGACACTGGCTCAGTTCCTATTTCACAAATCAGAGTTTTTACCTTCACAAGAGGATATCAATTTGTGCCATAAAGCAGTGAGATTCCAGAGCAAGGAAGCCAAGGGAGTCTGGCACTTTTAATCAATATTTTCTTACTCATTAAGCAGATGCCTGATTCAACTTTTGATTTTAAGCCAAATTCAACACTAAGAATCAGTGTTCTGGTGTTCTGATGTTGTAGTTTTTACTGGGCAACAAAAAAACCTGCCTATTGCTTCACCATTATTTCTCCCTCTCCTGTTCTCTCTCCATCTTATTCTTTATTCTTCCCTATTTTCCAGGCTTGTGTTTAAATCCAGCACCCTCAAAACCTATGTTCTGCCACTTTTGCCTGGAGGCCACCTCCAAACCAAAGCTAACCAACTCCAGAATTCTATTGTTCAGGGGAATCGATGCTTCAGCCCAGTGGGTAATTTCCACTTAAATTTACTACTTAAAAATCTTATTCAGACTGGCCTCTCTTATGTTTTAAAGATTTGAGCAGATAAAAAATAGCAAAGATCAACAAACTTGTCAAAGGATAATTTCTAAGCATCACAGTTCAAATGCCCTTCTGGAAGTTGTTCTGATACAATTTTCCCTCAAACCTCCTGTCTGCCAGGTGGCACTGTCACATGCAAAGAACACAGGATTGCAGGTGCTCAGACCTTGCTTGGAACTCCAGCTCAGCCTCTCGCTAGAAGTGTGTGAGTGAATAATTGTACTCTGGGTTTATTTTCTTCTGCAAAAAAGAGAAAATAATCATTGTCTCATGAGGCTGGTATGGAAATCAAATTAAAGAGCATAAATAAATAAAGTGCTTCTCATAATCACATAATCATAATCTCATAATCGCTGGCACATAGGAGGCTCTTGATAAATGTTAGTGTTAGTTTTTTTCCTCTTTGTCTTTTTCTCAATTCCATCTCTCATTCCCCACTTCTCCATTCAGTGTTTTTCTTCCATTTTGTGTCCCCTTTCCATTGATTTATCCTGTGCCCTTCTCACCATTCCCTTTAACTGAACTTAAAACCATAACCTGCCAACACCAGAAGTTTTAAAAGAGTGTCGTGACTTCAAGATGAATGACATGCCCCAACTCACAGCTGCTCACCAGCAGAGCCACAGGCAGCACTCATGCCTGAGTTCCAGAATCTCATAGCCTTTTTCTTCCAGAGTTGAAATTCTTGAAAGTGGAGTTCCCTGAGAGTGTCAGTTTCCCAGGAACAATCCCCAGGTACAATACAGAAGGAATTATTGGGATATATCTGAAAAAATTTGTTTCACTGATTTTTAGAAACAGAAATAATTAAAACCATTTTCATGTACTGGTCTGACATGAAGGTGTATTCATTTCAGTTAAACTGTTTCTAATCTTACCAATATGTGTTTCAACTCTAAGCTATAGAGCATCTTTTTCTCTCGTGTAATGTCACTGGTGTATGAAAGCCAGCCCACACATATTGCCTCCTGACAGTCTATTTCTCCTACTCACTATTTAGTGAAAACATTGGTAACCTGAAATTAGCATAGTGGCAATATTTACACCACAGAAATTGGCAACAACCACAATAGGATTTTCTTTCTAAAGAAGCAGGAACAGCTGTTGAATACTTATCAACACATCAATGGATAAATTGTTCATGTGTCACTTAACATGGAATACATTCTGAAGCAATTTCATCATTTCAAAAACATCACAGAATCTAGATGGTATAGCCTACTTCACAGCTAGACTGTATTATAATTTTAAGGGACTAACAGTATATGTTCAGCCTATCATTGACCAAAACACTATTATGTGACAATGTCTAGGAGAAATGAAGAAAGAGAGCCACTGCACAAGATCATAGCATTGATTCCTAGACAAACCTGCTTTGCTTTAAGAAATTTTTGAGGGTTTTTTGCAATAATGATTTCTTACAGAGGCCTATAAGTTTTGCCCTATGTACATATAGTAATAAGCTTAAACCTTAGAAATCTGTTATCTGCTCATCATGATAAAGGCTGTATTAATACTTGATTTGCTCTGTCTTCACTCTGACATATATTTGATGGGGAGAGGTTTGAACTGGGGTTTGAACTCATAGCTTTGTACTTGAACTCTGTAGATGAAGCTGCCTGCTGGACCATTGGTATATCTGCATCTGCTTTATCCTATTGATTTAAGTAGAGAGTGTGAGATTGTGAAGATTTTAGTACTTGAGGATCTCAGTGAGTTGCTATTGGCAACATTGAGCACTTCATTGTTCATAGCCACATCTAAATCGGGCTCAACTTCTCCAAATGCAATACCGTGGTAAGTAGCCAAAAGACCTACAGTGGGCTCTGAAACCAGCCTGTCTGGGGATTGAGTCTAACTTCCCTACTCAGTAACAAATTCATTAACCTCTCTGTGACTCTGTTGTAAAATCAGGATAATAACAACACCCATTTCCCTGAGTTGTTATGTGGATTAAATGAGTGGAACAGAGCAAGTACTTAATTAGAACAGTGGCTAGCACACAATAACCACTCAATAAATGTTAACAATTAGGAAAAGAGTGGAGATAGTAAAATTATCACAAAGTTGGATATTCAAGTGCCAGGTTTTAGCTGGTAGCCAGGGATGGCGTTTGGAAACACCCTTAAAAGGCTTAGAGTATTGCTCTTAGAAGCCTATGGTAAGTTCTGGAGAGGCTCCCCCGAAGCTTTGTGTCAGGAAGTTCTCCTGTTTTCACTTCTCTCCCCCACTGAACAAGTCATGAGTCATCTAAACTGTAGCTATTTGATGGTACAACTGAGCCTCTCCTTATCTGAGGCAGGAGTTTGCAACCTTAGTCCCTAGTGCAGGTTTGAAGGGTGATGTTCGTATGTGGACACCACCATGTTGCTATGGCAACAGTATATGGCTTGTGTGTTAGGCACAATTCCTGCTTGAAAGCCTTACCTCCCCCTTTTATGGCCCTAGCAGAATGCAAAGTGTGAGATCCACAGTAGTAAAGGGATAATTACCTGTATGGTAGTTATCAGGCTATTCTAATATTCTAATTCTTCTTCTAAGCACAAGTTAGGATCTCACTTCCCCTCTCTCTTCTTGTGAGGCAAATTTGTGTCTCTTATTTTAGCCAATGAAATGTGGACAGAAGTGATATGCTTCTCCTCCAACCTTCAAGAACCAATGAGTGGTCTGCATGTTTCCTTCTACCTACCACAATGACAAGAGATTGTCCACATAAGGTTCCATCATTTTCATACCTGAGTATGAACACTCTGGAGAAGAGCCCCCAGATCACTCCTGAAATTTTCCTTACCTTTTGAATTAGCCCCATTTTTATCTCTAGAGGTTTAATACCTCTCTGTTGGATTCTTACTGAAGCTAAACTTTTTTTCTTAGCAGCACTGATACAAATTGTCACTTCTGAAAACATTTTCTCTTGAAGGATGAAAGATAGAAAAAGTAAATGAAAATTAACAAGATATAAATATAGAAAATACAGACAGAATATAATTAGCACAAATAAAAACAAAGTTGCTCGAAAAGCCACCTTCGTGAACAAGTAACCTTCAACTTCAGTTTAGTTAGCAGTGTTCACAGACACCTGGTTTGAACGTCTTCACTTCTAGTTTCTGATATCCGTAGTGTGAGAACATCATGTCTCTTACTACACGACCACAATCTAACTAAACATCTTCCACAATCAAGAACAAATGCCAGAACCACTTTCCTTGAATCAAATGTCTTTGGCCCCCTAACATTCTGCCCTTCAGACTTTGAATTTTCTGGATCAGGGGCATCATTTTACAACTCATTCTCAGGAAAGTGGGGAGAGACATTCTTAAGGAGCTTGCCTTTCCAAGCTCAAGTTAATAATATCATCCATTCGTATAACTTCCTCTGTCACCAGCACAATGCACACAAGCACACAACATTTGTTTATAATGCCAAGGGAAGCAATCCCATCTAATAAAGGTAATTTCCAACATTGAATCAACATTTACAGTGACTATATTTACATTAGCATGTCAGTTAATAATATGAGCACTGAGTAGATAAATGTAGGTATAAGTTCTCAGCTCCTGCACATCATGACTAGAGCTCCTAAAGCAAGTTAACTAGTCTCTCCCAGCATTACTTCCTCAAGTGCAAAATAAGAGTGATAGTATTAGAAGCTGGCTCACACCTGTAATCCTGGATACTTGGGAGGCTGAGATTGGGAGGATCACAGTTCAAGGCCAGCCCGAGCAAATTGTTTGTGAAATGGGAGTCTCAAAATAACCAAAGCAAAATGGATTGGAGGCATGGCTCAAACAGTTGAGTGCCTGCTTTGCAAGCACAAAACCCTGAGTTCAAATCGCAGTCCCATCAAGGGGAAAAAAAAGAATCATAGTAGTATCTACTTCCTGAGATTAGTATGGGCTTAATATACATAAAGTAAGCACTTGGGGATTGAGGATGTAGCTCAATGGTAGAATGCTTGCCTAGCATGTGCAAGACCCTGGGTTCAATCACTAGCACCACAAAAACAAAGCAGCAAAAGTGAGGCCATGTATGTAAAGTAGTTAATGTAGCACCTGAGACATTGAAAGTACCCAATAAGTTTTAGCTAGTAGCAGCAGCAACAGGAGTGGTGATGGAGGTGGCAATAGTAGCAATATTACTACCATAATAAAATAAGGATCATTGTCTCCTATGCCACTATCCCCACATTTCTGTTGTAGTTTCTATAATTCTTAAGTATTTTTTCTAATGAATGGCCAATAGAATGACTTTTCAGTTCTTTAGAAATTTAAAACTCTTTAGTAATTATCACTTACTCTGCTAAATTACCCACATCATCAGCAAGACATCACCCAATCCCAGTGCCACAGAGCTATTCAAATTTGCTGATCTGACAGTGATGCTATCCTGGCACCTTCAAAGAATAAAAGACTTCCCTTATTCTCTGCCAAGCTGCATTATCCACTTGCTTGAAACTTATCCAGACTCAGTCCTGCATTAGGAAACCCATAAGTGCACCCAAGAGAATTCACACACTTAGCAAGGCCCTGAGCAATTAAACTTAGATGGACTTCTTTAGAAGCCAAAAAAGGAAAGCAGAGGAGTCATAGAGAGGGAAAGAGAAAGCAAAAAAAGCAGATTTAAGTGTCTCAGCTGAGTTTGGGTAAAGGGAGGAGTGTGTCTACTCATTATGTGTTTCCGTTTGGAAGGAAGTCAAATGTTTTCATTGAAAAGCAAGCAGAAAGCTTTCATGATTTAGTACACAGGAAAACTCATAAATTAAGGGAAAGAAGCCCCAATGCAAACAGGTGCAATCACATCTTATGTAACTCAGCTGTCATAAATTTAGTCTGGGCTGATTGCAAGAGGCACATGGGGTGACAATTTTGGGTCCTCCTGTCCTGAAAGCTCTAATTAGAAGAGGATGTCTCCTGTTTGATCCTTTTCTCCTATTCTTTGGTGGAATTATTCTTATTCTAATATTATTATTTTAATGCAAAAGCCTTTGAACAGGGAGTTGGGCTGAGCTTCCTCTTTGATCACTGGCTCATCCCCTAAAGATTCTTACATCTAGCCCAGGAAAAGAAACCCTAAAATAGTCCTTGTTCTTCTCTACTGCATCTGTAATATCTTCAACAGGTCAGACATCAAGACTAAACACAATTTTTTGAAGCAACACTTATCTTTGGTCATTTGACAAGTACAGAAACCCATGTGAGACCTTCTGGGAAAACAAGGCCTATAAAGCCTAGTCTCTGCCCTCCAGAGGCTCCCAGTCCAGCTACTCAAAGAGAGAAAATATTCTACCTCATGCTCCTACAATGACCCTGAGATGTTACTCCAGAGCCAGTCCACTGTACCCCACAGCTGATTTGCACATTCTCAAAAAGGAACTTTCCAATTTCATTAGACACTAGAGTGAAATAGAACAAAACTAGTCAAGTCCTGGAGATGAAGCAACTAATCAATCAGACTTCAATAGAGGTGGATCCAGTGGCAAAGCACAAAACCCAAGTTCAGTTCTCAAAATAGCAGTAGCCATTTGCTGACAGGAAATGAAAGTCAGTGATGATGGTCCCTTCTTTCATCAAAGTAGCTTGCACTTATTGCCTGGAAGAGTGGTTCAAGTAGTAGAGTGCCTGTCTAGCAAGCACAAGACTCTAAGTTCAAACCCCAGTATCACCAAAAAAAAAAAAATCATCTAAAGTATCCTACACGTAGAAGAAAGAAAAGTTTGTCTAAAGTCCAGCTGGGAGCATGATAGAGCACAAGGAAGAAAGGTGTATTTTTTGCAGAACTCCCATTTCTACCCTTCAGAAAGATCTCTGAATGTTCCCATCAGTCAAACAGAAGAACAATACACAACAAAATTGAATTCCTTAACTCAAAAGGCCCTTCAGGTTAGAGGACATGACTCAACCTTTTGACAATTTACTCCAGTAGTTCATCCTAATGGTCTATAACTCTCCAAGAAATGTTATCTAACATATTTATGAACTTTGGGGCCACTTGGAGATGATTTTTATATCACTTTTCCTTTTGTGCTTTGGCGTCCTTCTGATGTACTAAGATGGCCTCCCACATTCTGATGAAAACCTAGATCTCCAGGAACATCCACAGAAAGGGTCTAGAACTGCCATCTGAACAATTTGGATATCTATTGGTCAGTCATTATCTCTCATTAGCCTAATGAACTAGAAATCTAAGCAGAAATGACCCAAACAAGCATGATGTGTTTGAGATTGTACTGAAATTCTTCAGGATCATTAAAAATATGACCTAACATTACCAGAATGTTTACCATGTGCCATGAGTTAATTGTGGTCAAGTTAAGATAAGCAACTTGCAATTGAACACACAGCTCTTAAGGCTGAACAAGAGTTTAACCCGCCAGGAACAAAAACCTAGCAAGCAGATAGAGCTAGGTCATGCTCTAGTCTATGCCCTCCAAAAACCAAATGACAGAATCAACTGCAACTTTATGTTTCTATCAGACATATTCTTTTTTTTCTGATAAAGTTCACTACTGTCTAGTTAAGGATTAAAAGTTTGCTTGTCAAGCCTAGAGTGAGGATATTTTTTTCCCTTTTAAGTGTTTGTGAACATGCACAATACAACATGAGACTCTGACTCACTTTTTCAGTTGCCGTATAGCAATGGTTCTCAACCTTGCATATACATCAGAAGCAGTTGGGAATGGTCTTTTAAAAATTCAATGATGTCCAGGAAATGAGCTCATAGGTTCTGAATAAATGAGTCAGGAATGGGTCCTAAGAATCAGTACTTTTTAATTTTTTTCCAGGGGATTTTAAAGTGCAATTTGGATTGAGAACTGTTTCCAAATATAGGGTGAGAAATCCATGTTCCTCTGAGAATAGAGGGATCTGTATTCATTTGCTAAGGCAGACATAATGAAAGACTACAGATTGAGTTGCTCAAACAACAGGAATTTATTTTCTCCCAGTTCTAGAAACTGGAAGTCCAAGACCACAGTGCAAGCAAGGTTGGTTTCCTATGCGGCATCTTTGTCTTGCAGATGGCCGTCCTCTAGCTTACTCTTCCTACAATCATCCCCTGTACATACTTCTCCTTAGTGTCTTTCATTTCTTTGGACACCAGTCAGATAGGATCCCAGTCTTGTTTTAATCATCTTTTCAAGATCTTATCTCCAAAAATGGCCACATTCTGAAGCATTGGAGACAAAGACTTCATATGCAAATGGGGGAGAGAATACAACACAGTCCATAACAAAGAGAACTCTCCTTCAAACATGATCTCTTTACCTCTTCCCCCTTCAGTCAATTCAATGCACTGGTGCCAGATAAATCATCTCATATTATATGGTCCTCTACTCTAAAACCATTATAATCCCCAGTGCACAAAAAATAATGTCCTAATTCCTTAGCCTGGTGAAATAGGCTTTCCACCATGTGGCCCAAGTCCACCACTAAGCTTCATATCTGTATTCTCCCTGGTGACCTGCCACTCCTGCTAAGATGATCTGCCTTCTTAAAACTCCTGTTTCTTCTTATTTTCTGATGCAAAGTAGTTCAGCTCTGGTTAGCCCTACTCCCCAAAAACTCATCAGGCCCCTTGATGATGCGTCAGGGGACTTGCACTACTCACTGCCCACTCTCTCTTTCCAACTTTATTAAGGTTGACAAATAATAATATACAACCATCTTGAGCAGGAGGGGCTACAGTCCTGCCCCCACTCATCAGGGAAGACTTCATGTGAGCAAGGGTCTTTGCTCACTTAAATGTCCCAAGAAACTAGGACAGTGCCTAACACATTGTTAAATTGAAAAGTGAGTAAATGAGTACATCCAACACGACCTGATATAAATAATGAATCCTTTCCACTTTGTAAAAAATCCACTTAGGTTTTTTGGGGCAGAAGGAAGTAGGGAGAAGATCCCATATTTTGACTTAAAATGATCAAGGAATGGATTATTTAACACAGTCATAATAACCAGAGCCCTGATTAATACTACATGACATTTATATTACCCTTTATACTTTTTTTTCTTTTGCAGTTCTGGGGCTTGAACTCAGGGCATACACCTTGAGCCATTCCACCAGCCCTTTTTTGTGATGGGTTTTTTCTAGATAGGTGTCGTGGAACTATTTGTCCAGTTGGCTTTGAACTGCAATCCTCCTGATCTCTGCCTCCTGGGTAGACCCCTTATACTTTTCTATGCATTGTCCCATTTATTATTTCAGTTACTCCTCATAATAATCCTATTTCCCTGATATAGATGCAAAATGAAGCAGAACAGTAGAGGAGTTAATTAAAGTCCCAGAGCTAGTTAAGAACAGAGCTGGGACCAGAACTTGGCCCATCTGCAATCCCAGGCTCTCCTGGGGCCACTGCTGAAACAATGCCTTGCATCAGATGCCATAGCGTGCACACCACCATGGGCTGTCACTCACCTGCTCACTACATCTGAAGGGACTGTGCCAGACATTGATGGGTTTCATTCAGATTAACAGGTGCTTCCTCTTTCTACATTTGAGATATTCACAAATCAGTATAAGAGAAAGAAACTATTAATTATTTAAAACACAACTGCTTTTTAAAGAGTAAAGGAAGAAAAGAGTGATCAATGTTCCTTGATGTACAAAGGTAGACCTAATGGTGAATCAAAATGTGCAAGCAAGAGCCAACTGCTGTGTCAGGAATTTGAAAGTGGCTTAGCTCTGTGGTTCTGGCTCAGAGTGTCACAAGGCTGTGGTCCTCTGAAAGCCCAACTAGGACTGACAAGTTCACTTCCAAGCTCATTCACACAGCTTTTGCCAGGCCTCAGTTCCTTCCTGGCTGTTGACCAGAGAACTCAGTTCCTAGTGTTACATACTGGTTTGAAGAGTTGTGGGCCAGTGTCAAAGGTCCTTGCCCTCACAGGCCAGAGAACTGGCTCGTGAGTTAGCTGATTGACTTAAAAGCCAAAGCCGGTATATAAAGTAGGATTTATTAGAGAGAAAGGAAAGGCTACAGCTAAAGCATGCAATGGAGCCCGGAAACTGGTAGCTCCCTGATCAGGTAAAGGCTGGGGTTTTTATGGACTTTTTAATTCTGGGTGGGGTGGGTTTTTTCATTGGCCATGGATTCGTGGGCTTTCTTAGGTGAACTGGTTCGTTTGCCCCTTATTGGGGGAGGGGAAACAATCTTGATAAGCATTTTGCTCATCAGCCCTGTGGCAGATCTATCAGACCCTGTGTCTCCTCTTTAGGATGCAGAAATGCAGATTTATAACTCCCTCTCAGGATGCAGGAATGCAAGTTTACAACTCCTTCTCAAGATGCAGGAATGCAGATTTCAGGATGCAGGAATGATAGCTCTCTCCAGGGGGGATGGGATACTCATTCATGTGCCTTAAGTCTCCAGACCCAACAAGTCCCCCATCTGAGACAAGTACTCAACTGCTGTTGGGGAGAGGGGTGATGATGCATCTAGCTGCTTCATGCTGACAATGGGATGATGGGGGGTGAGGGGGACCCTAGGGAGGTGGTATTTGTCTCAGGGATTGACCAGTGTAGTTTCCAGAGGCCGCCAATAGAACAAGACGGAGCGCTCATGCGTAGGCAGATGTGCGTATTCCTTGTCTAAGAACTGGAGTTTGATCCATTGGACCTGTTGAGATATAAATCTAGAGAGAGCATTTATTATGCAAGGCCCAAATAGAAGTACTGAAGGAGCGTAACAAGTGGGCCATCCAGAGGCAGTGCCCAAGGAGCCCAGCTCCATGTGTTCCAGAAGGACCACGAATCCACGAATTGGCTAGCTCTCATCTCCTTTTTGTAACACGTTCTTTTAACTGTCGGACCATGTATCTGACCACCCTAGATTTGTTAGTATAAAAACAGCATTCCTCATTTAGGAAAAGGCATATTCCACCCTTTTCAGCAGTTAGAAGGTCAAGTGCATGCCTATTTTGGAGCACTACTGATGCAAGTGAATCTACCTCATTTTGTAAAACCTCTAGGACTGAGTGACCTGTTCTGTGTCATTAGAAAATTCTGCTGACAGCTTTTGATAGGTATAGACTGATGAGGAGATGCCCCCAATGCTAGTACCTATTCCAGCCATGATCCCATAGCTATCAGTAAGGGAATGATTTGGATCACTCTTTTTGACCGAGTATGCCTCTAGAAGAATAGGAAGGGATTGGTTACCAGGGATGACATCAATGTGTGGGGTTAGGAGACCCTTAGTACAGGTTTCCTTCCAGCCAGGAGGTAGGCAAGTGTAGGTGGCAGTTCCACAACAAAATAAGTTCCAGAAGAAAACAAACACTGAGTGTCATTTGTTGACTGTGTGATATTGATGCAAAGATTTTTGGAAACTTCCCTCAGTGGAATTGACCCCTGTAAACTTTGGAGGCACTGGGGAGCAGGATGGGTTAGCTCTATGTTGGTAATATTAGGTTTTGTTAAGGGAGGGTTTAATTTATTACCTGGTGAGACCTCAAGTGAGTCCATGGGGGTTGCCAATACCTGTGGAAGCCTTGGAAAGAGACAAAGCCAGAAATCCTCAGCCAAAGTTTGTAGAGTTTATAGAGTTTAAAAGATGATGGGCAGAGTTGAGGAACCTGTACAGCTGGGGATTTAGATCCATGGGTGGCTGAGGCTGTGGGATTTTAATTTTTTTCTGGGGGTGGGAGTGGGAAGTGGGAGTCTCTGCCATACATAGTTTACATGGTCCTCCTGTGACATGTCAGCCAGTATTTAGACTTTTGTTTTTATAGTCTCTTTTGTTTTTTTATTTTCTCCCTTTGTCCCCTCCTGTGGCCAACAGACCCACTGACATGCTCTTCCAAGGCATTGGGTAGGACCATACATGCTGACAAATCCTGTGCCCAAGGCCTTGCCATATAGTTATCCATTTTTTAAACAGTGAAGTTTGCTGTAGGAACAACCAGGCGCAGCATTGTAGTAACTGCAATCATGAGGACAGGGAGGAGGACCCGCAGCCAAGGTGCAGATTATAAGAGGAAGGAGAGCACAAAGAGCATGAGATACCCACCACTCAGGTCTACTCATTGGGCCATATCCACTCAGGGGGAGAAGTTGCACACAAAATGACACTCAGAAGAAAGGGGACCAGAATAAAAACAGCCCACAAAATGGGAGGAAGTGAAGGCATAAATTACGTGTTTGAGGTGTTCCTCTTGAAAAGATATTTGAGGTCTTCCATTGGCTCACGGGAGTAGGCTGGTGGAGCAGGGTGTGGCTCCGGGATGGGGCATCAGGCTCTGGTGTCCAGCATTTAGCTCTCAGGATGTGAATCCAGGAGTCCAGCCCAGCAATCTTAATTCTGTGGGGATAGATAACAAGACCGGGTGTGGCCCTTCCCAGGGGTCTTCAGAGAGACTCAGGGAGGTATGGGAAAGTTTGATAAGGACTAGATCTCCAGGGCAAAAGGCAGCCGGGGAGAGGCCTCAGGGCTCCTCCCTCCCTACTTCAGAGAGGACCTGCTGAAAGTTGGCTAGTTGAGTGATGTGAGAAAATAGGTTTGTTACTTCAAGGTCTAAAATTAAATCTTTTTGGAGAAAGGGTCTCCCATACAAGGCTTCAAAGGGAGTATGGCCCATTTATTTGGGGTATTTCTAAGTCGGATTAAGGCTAGAGGTAGTAATTTTTGCCAGGGAAGGTGAGTTTCTTTTTTTTTTTTTTATTCATATGTGCATACAATGCTTGGGTCATTTCTCCCCCCTGCCCCCACCCCCTCCCTTACCATCCACTCTGCCCCCTCTTTCTGCCCCCCACCCCCTCAATACCCAGCAGAAACTATTTTGCCCTTATCTCTAATTTTGTTGAAGAGAGAGTATAAGCAATAATAGGAAGGAACAAGGGTTTTTGCTGGTTGAGATAAGGATAGATACACATGGAGTTGACTCACATTAATTTCCTGTGCATGTGTGTTACCTTCTAGGTTAATTCTTCTTGATCTAACCTTTTCTCTAGTTCCTGGTCCTCTTCTCCTATTGGCCTCAGTTGCTTTTAAGGTATCTGCTTTAGTTTCTCTGCGTTGAGGGCAACAAATGCTATCTAGTTTTTTTAGGTGTCTTACCTATCTTCATATATCCCTTGTGTGCTCTCGCTTTTACCTTATGATCAAAGGGAAGGTGAGTTTCCTGAGCTAATTTAGACAGCTGTCTTTTGAGTAATCCATTGGCTCTCTCAACCGTGCCTGAGGATTGGGGTCTCCACACACAGTGGAGATGATATTTGATTCCCAAAGCCTTAGAGACTCCCTGAGTGACTTCAGCTTAGAAGGCCAGCCCATTGTCATTTTGGAGAGTCCAAGGGAGTCCAGATCTAGGGATAATCTCACTAATTAGCACCTTAATTACTTCCTGGGCCTTTCACAGGAGCAGGGGAATGCTTCAACCCATCCAATAAAGGTATCCACCAGAACCAAGAGCAATCTAGAGGTTGGGCCCCTGGCAGGTGGGTGAAGTCAAGCTGCCAGTCCTCCCCTGGATATGTCCCTGCCTCTGAGTTCCAAGGATAGGCAGAGCAGTGTTGTGGGGGTTGTTATGCTGACAGATTTCACATCCTCTAATAATATCCTGGAGAGTATCTCCAAGTTTTATCCCCTAAAATAGTGCCCTGCCAAGGAGAGTGTCTTAGGGACCCCCAAGTGATAGGTCTGATGTAGGGTTTTTAGGACCTTCCATTGCTACTCTGTGGGAGAAATAATTTGCCCTCAGGAGTTATCCACCATCCTCTATAATCTAAGCAATAACTTCTCTCCGAAGCCCGTGAATGTTCAGTAGGCGAGTATTGGGGGCATTCAGAAGGAAGGAGGGATTGTTCCCACAGACAGGGCCTGAATATAAGGCCTCCTAGCAGCCTCCCTTGCTGCCATGTCAGCTGTCTAGTTTCCTTTAACAACCTGATCCTCTGACCTTTGATGCCCGGGGCAGTGATGTAGTGCTATTTGTTTTGGAAACAAAACTGCTTTTAAGAGGTTTAAGATTTCCCTGGAATGTTTGATAGGAGATTCTTCAGTAGTTAACAATCCTCACTGTTTCCAAAGAGCCACATGGACATGCAGGACCAGGAAATCATACTTAGAGTCTGTTTAGATGTTGGCAGTTTTTCCCTCAGATAGTTGTAATGCCTTAGTGAGAACTGTCAGCTCAGCCAATTGGGTACTAGTGGAGAGAGGCAGGGGCTCAGCCCATAGAGTCTTAGTGAGAAAGACCACAGCCACCCCTGCTCATCTAATTCCCTCCTGGACAAATGAACTTCCGTCCATGAAATGAGTGAGTTCTGTGTCTGGGAGTAGTTGGTCAAGGAGATCAGACCTAGCTGAATAACATTTGGCTAGCACCTCCTGACAGGAATGTATGAGTGGGTCCCCCTAAGGGGGGAGAAGTGGTGCCAGATTTATGGCAGAGCACACCCGAAGTCTCACATCTGGACATTCTAATAATTGGGCCTGATACTTAAGTAGCCTGTTGTCTGATAACCATAGTCCTCTTTTAGCTGTTAGAAGCCCTCCTGGATCATGTGGAGTAAATAAAGTTAAGGACTGTCCAAGAATTAATTTTGGGACCTCCGGGATCAAGAGGCAGGTTGCCACTAGGGCCCTTAGGCACCCAGGCCACGCTTTAGCCACATTGTCTAGTTCTTTGCTCAGATATCCCACTGGTTGTGGAATGGGCCCTTTAGTTGAGAGAGTAAATCCCATCCCAGCAGGGGCACTGGAGTTTCGGGGACTATGAGGAAAGAGTGACAGAAGTGGAAGTCTCCCCAAGAGCAGGCCAGAGGTAAGGGAAAATAGCATTCTAGGGGCCTGCCAGATATGCCCCAACAATAACCTTGTCATTGGACCAGGGACTGGGAGAGAATGGTAAGACAGAGAAATGGCTCCACTGTAGAAGAGGAAAATGATCTTTTGCTTCTCTACCATATGTCTTCTCAAGGCTTCTCAACATTGATGCTAAGAAGTAGAGTGTGGACAGGAGGCTGGGACCCATCAGTCCATAGGAGGTGGCACCCCTCCTGTCTGGAGATGGGAGGGGCACTTAGACCTCCACTGATTACCTTTGCAGAAAGGGCGGGGTCCCTGTGGGGGCAGGGATGTCCCCCAGGCTGTCTCCCTCTTGGGCATTCTCTGAAGAAGTACCCCTCATGTCCACAATGGTAGCAGGCTCAGGATGTAGGCCCCAGTCAAGTAGGGCATTCCCTGAGAGCTGCGATAAGGTCATGGTGTCTCTTATCTTTGTCTTTCTTTTTAGTAACATCCCAGTTACAGTATACAGACATAGTTAGCTGCATTAATTGTTTCAATGATTTTTCCCCTTCAGCCACAGACTTTTGGAGTTTTCTATGGACATCTGGGGCTGAATGAGTTAGAAATTTATCTTTGAGGAGAACCTCTACTTCCTGTGACTCTGGGTCCACTGTGGTATGCTTTCTGATAGCATCCTTAAGGTGCTGTAGAAAGGTAAGAGGGCTTTCTTCAGGGCCTTGGTGTACTACAGTCACCTGGGAATAGTTTAGAGATTTGACTTTGGCCCTTTTTAGCCCTTCCACTATGAGAGGGATGAAGTGGTATCAATACCATTCATCCTCCCCACCATTTTTATTCCAGTGTGGCTCTGCCAAGGGGACTGCCTGTGCCCTTGTAGGTACAGACACATTTATTTCCTCATTTTCAGGTGTCACAGGTATTGGGGCTCGTTGTAGATGGTAATCATTTCCAACCTGAGTGGCCTGGGCCAGGATCCATTGTTTTTCTAATGAAGAGTCTGGTCTAATAGAAGCATAATATCCTTCCATGCCAATTCAAAGGTTTGGGTCACAGAGATAAAGGCTTGGATATATTGGTCTGGGGCATCAGTATAGCTTCCCAGATCTTTTTTAATCTCCCTTAAATCTGAAAACTGGAAGGGAACATAGACTCTCCTTCTTCCTACCATTGCCTGTTAAAGGGGGAAGCATCCATTAGGAGGTTCTCAACATTGGGGTGGCTTAGAAGGTAGGGCAGAGGGTGGAGCAGTAGGGATAGGACTTGTCATTGGTAAGGGGTTTTTCTAGTCCTCCTTCCACATGTTTATCCTGTGGCTTACAAAGAATGGCCAGTGTTTGAGTATCTAGATAGCAGTTATAGAGCCATTCTGGGTGGTCTCAGAGATAAAAGAAAAGCTGTATATAGGGGACCTCAGTCCACTTTTTTTCCCTTTTACAGAAAAGATCTAATTGGAGTATCATATTGTAATTTAAGGTACCCTGTGAAGGCCACTTCTCTTGGTCACCTAAGGGATACTGAGGCCAAGCCTCAGTACAAAGAAAGAGAGTTTTTTCTTCAGATTAGGGTCAAGATCCTTCCAACATTTTAGTAGACAGGCCAGCAGAGACTGCTTGGGTACTGAGGCCAGATGACTGGAGGGAGCAGGTCCCATATAAAAGAACAACAACAAAGGACTGGGTCAGTTCCCCTCTTATCGGCGTCTGGACTGGGAATTGACCTAATGAGAGCAGGCGTCCCTGCCTCGTGACTTTCTTCACCATCCGTGACCAGGACTAAAGAAAGTGACTGGTCCAGATTAGGTCACCTGACCAACACAGTGAGAAAAAAAAAACTCCAGGATCCTGCCTTTTAGCTAACAGCAGGGAGCCTCTTTAACAAAGGAATGCCTGTAAGGTTAGAGAAGTATATTCAAAGGGGGTCCCGGGGCAATAACAATACCACAAGGGATGACTAGTGCTAATATCTGGAGGGAAAAATTTTTATGCTGAGGCCAAAAGTATAGGAAATTTTAAATGAGAAGTTTAGAGACTACAACAATGCCTATTTTGCTGTTCCTGGAAGGTTACATTAGTGCTTTTGGGGACCATAACCTTGAAATAACAAATGGCTTCCAAGGGCTGGGTCGGTCAGGCCTGAGGTGTGAGGCGGGGCTGGGAACACCAAGCCTCCCATGACTGGGACAAGTGAGCCTGTCTACCCAGGCCCAATACTGTCACCTTTGGCCCTTCCCCCTGCCCTCCATGTACGTGCAACTGCGTGCATTTATTTTTCCTCTCATTCCCTTTAGGGAGAGTGGCAGCAGGCCACAGCTGCCACCACATGTGGCTGGCAGCTTTGGATGTGTGCCAGACCCTCTTTACGGATTATCTTAGCTATGGCAGGGTACTGCTGCACCCAGAGGCTAGCATGCCTGTGCATAAATGCAACTGCTTGTTTTCCCTCCTCCCCTTGTGGGGGCAGAGTTAGGGCATGTGTGGTGTAGCCGCAGTTTTTCTGAAGGCATCTTTACCTCAGCCAGCACCTAGTAGCTGATTAAAAGTTGCTTTGGACTGAGGGGCCTGACAAAACTAGGTGTGGAATTAACTTAAGAAAGTCATAAGGTACCATGGTACAAGTTTTCCATGGGAGGCCAGGGTCCCAGTAAGCCTGAGGAGGGGAAGGCAGACAGAGATGAAGGACAAGGTGTGGGACTGGTAAGGGAGCAAACTGGGTATCTTGACATCTTGGGTAAGGGAGGGGAAGGCAGAGCCTGGAGGCAGGATGCACACCTAAGGGATTAACAATTAAGTGTACTTTCAGGTCACTCCCACTAGGTAGTACTGGAACACTGCCAGCAACACAAAATCTCCTCTCAGGTCACTTTCTCAGGCAGAAAGGGTATTTGACAGATGGGAAAAGAACAAAAAATCATCAGGTGCCACAACCAATCAGGTCTCCTCCAACAAAGCATGAGACATGCCCGAATAAACCCCGGGCTCAGTCTTGGCCCACAGGGAGGGAGCAAAAGCACCCCGAGAACCAGAATCACCATAAGGCTAAATTTGGCTAGGAGCTCTTGGTTTGATACCATGACAGGGAAGTCCCTCAGGAAGAAAGGAACAGAGAGACAGGGCAAGAAGTACAATGAAGTCTGCTTTTAGCTAGTCCTCAGCAAGGGGTTTCCCCCAGCAGGAGCATCCAGCAGAGTACCAGAAACTCACAGTTGCACTCTAGGCATGCCCCTGTTGGTTTGGCACTCAAGTCATACCAACCTTGGTCCAGAAGAAATGTCCCTTCATGCATCACCAAAATGTTACGTGCTGGTTTGAAGAGTTGCAGGCCAGTGTCAAAGGTCCTTGCCCTCACAGGCCAGAGAACTGGCTCGTGAGTTAGCTGATTGACTTAAAAGCCAAAGCCAGTATATGACATAGGATTTATTAGAGAGAAAGGAAAGGCTACAGCTAAAGCATGCAGTGGAGCCCGGAAACTGGTAGCTCCCTGCTCAGGTAAAGGCTGGGGTTTTTATGGACTTTTTAATTCTGGGTGGGGTGGGTTTTTTCATTGGCCATGGATTCGTGGGCTTTCTTAGGTAACTGGTTCGTTTGCCCCTTATTGGGGGAGGGGAAACAATCTTGATGAGCATTTTGCTCATCAGCCCCTGTGTCTCCTCTTTAGGATGCAGAAATGCAGATTTATAACTCCCTCTCAGGATGCAGGAATGATAGTGTGCTCCAAGAGGGATGGGATACTCACTCATGTGCCTTAAGTCCCCAGACCCAACACTAACTATGCACTCCTGCTCGTAGGGCTGTTCACAATATAGCAATAAACTTCCCCCAGACTAAGAGATCCAGGAAACAAAAGGGGTGAAGCAGAGACTAGGGCAAGACCAATGAGGTATCTAAATGAAGTTTAAGGAGGCACTATGAAATCTCCCCCAGTTTGGGACCTGAGAGTGCCCAAAACAGAAGTCATGGTCTTTTTTTAGAACCTCATTTTGGGCTGGGCATGTTGGCAATTGGGAGGTGGAGGCAGGAGGATCCCATTCTGAGGGATCCTGAGACTGTTGACCTGAGACTCTATCTGAAAAACAAACTAAAAACAAAAGCATTGGGATCATGGCTCAAGTTATAAGAGTATTTGTCTAGCAAGTACAAGGCCCTGAGTTTAATTCCCAGTTCCACGAAAGAAAAAGTCCTTATTTTGGAAAGGATTTATTATCATTTCGGTCATATGCTATTGATGACACAGACCAACTCTGGGTCATTGTTCAAAGGGTGTGAATTCCAGGAGGCAAGAGTCATTGAGGCCATCCCAGATGCTGGCTACCACAGAAAGTATTAAATTTTTAAGTCGCCCATATCCAGGTTCTCCTAAAGGTCATATTCCTTTCTAAAATCCCAACTGGAATCAATCAGACAGGTGTAGATTTATCAAGAATACAGTTAAGTGGGCTCTGTCTTTACAACAGCATTATTTACTCAGCAAAATGCTTTTAGAAAATGTCTGCAAGGCAAGTACATCCTTAATTGACACAGGAAACAGATGACATGACAATGTAGCCAGGAGTGAAGGGTTTAACATCAACATTTGTATTTGAATCCTGGTTCTACTGAATCCTCACTGTGGAACCTTGGGTAGGTCACTTCCCTTCTCTGAGCTTTGTTTTCATATATAGAAAATAGCACCTACTAAGGAATTGGAGAGAATTACAGAACACAATTCATTTAGCCCTTTGACAAGCTTTTTCAAGTACCCAACTCATTAGCAGCACTGAATTAAATGTTTGCTAAATCCATATCCAAATCTAATCTGATTGTCCATAGTCTTCCTTCAATATCACAGAAGAATACTAGGAATTGCACCTGAAAAACTTCCACATACTTCCTACCATGGCAAAACTCCTCTGAACAATTAATATAACTTTTAAAAATGAAGGATAGGAATGTAACACAGCTCTTGTTCTGGGGTAGATACCAATGGAAGGGAAGAAGGTGAAGGGAGAAGGTGAAGGAGGGTGAATATGGTCAATGTACTTGGTATACATGTGTGACAATAGAATAATGAAACCTGTTGAAATTGTTCTAAGAAGTGAGGAAGGAGGATGAGGGAGAATGATGGTGACAGTGAATCTAGTTAAGATACATTGTAAGCACATAAAGTTAACCAGGCACCCACCGGTGGTTCATACCTGTAATCCTAGCTACTCAGGAGGCAGAGATCAGGAGGATCGCAATTCAAACCCAACCCTGGCAAATAGTTCGTGAGACCCTATCTCAAAAAAGCCCATCACAAAATAGGGCTGGTAGAGTGACTCAAGGTATAGAATATGAGTTCAAATCCCAGCACCGCAAAATACATTAATTAATAAAAATAAGTTCCTCACACTTTGTCAAATGTATTTCATTCTTCCACCCCCTCCTTTATGTCAAAGCCCTGAATTGTCCTAGAAATCAATTGCCTCATCTGTTAACTGTAACTAATTGAGTAAAATTAAACACATAGCTCATCAATGAAAAGCAAAGTGATGGGACCATATAGAGGAAAGAGGAGTTAACATCATGACTATTGAAGGACTTGTTTTCTGTTATTTCTTTTTTGTTCTGTAACGTACTGTACTTTCTCCTGTCACCCAAGATTGTTATGAGTGAGCACAAATGTTTAAAGAGCAATATTCCCCCACCACTTCCCCAATATCTGAACTCTGTGACAGGAAAAAGTAACAAAATAATGGTTTGTTGGCTTATGAAATAAGACTTTTCAATACAGTACTCTTTCCACCGAAGCCAAAGGGGTTCCTTCAAGCTCTGCCACATAGTCCTGCAGCCTTGGCTAAACTACGCCCTGGGGAACACTTTGCAGGTGCACACTTCCCAGCCCCACCTTCTCCAGATGTGGTGTTTGTATATCAGATTCCTGCAAAGCAACATGGGATCCAGTAGGAAGAAACAGGGAGAGCAACAGAAATACAAAGGATGAAGATGCTGGGGTTTTTTGGTTTTTTGTTTTGGGTTTGAACACTTACATCTAAAGTTGATACCAGAAGACTCCACATGACCGAAGCTTTTCTAACTGACCTTTTGCTTTGGTCTTTTTTATTGCCTCATTTGGAAAGAATATATAGTCACTTCTGCCGTATGCATTATTCGCTTTCCCCCAAGGTGATGCCCCTAGAGATTCAAGATCTTTCTCCTTTTGTCTTCTCAAAAAAACAAAAATGATGTTCTTTGTTGAAGATGCAATATTAGCTGAAATTCAAAGCCGTCTCTTTGAGGACTATTCATTGCCTGGGTGTCTCCAATGAATTTATGAAAAATACATGTTAATAAACTTCTTGTTGTTCTTTTATTTGTCTTTTGTGATAAGGGCCCCAGTTAAGAACCTGGGGACTTCATGTTTCCCCCACAGCAGTCAGTGAGAAAGTTCCAGCCAAAAAGAATGCCCAGGGGATGTTTAAAATCAGTGATGTTAGATATCCAACTGTAAGCTACTCCCTAACCTGTCTGGGGCTGTGTTTCTTTTCTATTATCCCCCAAATCCTTTTTTTAAAAAGTCTTATCCACAACTGATATGATTTGTGTTGATTCTGCTTTCAAAGGCAAAATGGTAGGGGGTCAAGTCCAACCTGGAACAAAACAGACATGACAATGAGTGTATGACCCAGGAGTATAGGTTGGAGCAGTCACCTCAGAGAAGCAGGTGGCATTGGCACCGGGGACTGATAACTGACAGGGAAATGGACACCCCCAGCAACCCTCAATATACGGGATTGGAAAGCATCTAGTTTATGTATATGTGTGTATTAAGAAATGCAAACGTGTATAATGCATATAGTCCAGAATTTATGTTTGAAATAATTTTTGATAACTACATGTGGTTGAATGACACAGTGTACATAAAATTCTTAGCTCATTTCTGGGCAGAAATTGTTCTCACTAAGTCTTACTAAAAAAAAAAAAGTATCTTAACAGCTCATCTGAGGATTCCTCTCAGGGACAGGAAGTGCTTTTGCTTAGAGCAATGATGAGGTGAAACTCTAAAGCCCTGGGGGAAAGGACTGTGCCTTTGGATGGATTTTTCCATTCTTTCAGCATTGACTGAGGTCTGGAAATACAGTGAGGGCTGTTGAGTCTGAGAAGTGGGTGCTACCGGCATCTATGGATGGAAACTGGGGTGCTGCTCAATATACCACAAGGCGCAGGGCAGCCCCACAACAAAGAATTATCCAGTCCGATATGTAAATAGCACCTACATCAACCAAAGACAAAGCAACAGGTATGATCAATGAACTGCTCTGCAGTAGGATTCTGTAGTTAATAGACAGGAATTAGTAAACAGAGAAGACAGATGAGGGAGCAAGGCAAGAAAAGGAAGATGTCTGGACAACAGGATGAGACTCAGGATGACTTTTAAGAGCTAATAATATTTAATATGCAATATTTAATATGCAATTTTAAACCTCCCCTGTAGCTCCCCCAACCTTCAATAAAAGTTGTCATTTGTACCTCCATGCAAAGGCCTTGAGTGCATGGATTGTATAGGTGATGATGATGATAATGATGGTGGTGTGTGTGTGTGTGTGTGTGTGTGTGTGTGAGTGCTTGCACGTGTGTGTAGTCTAGTCTCACACATCTGGGTCAGAGGAAAAAATACCAGCATGAGATCAAAAGAAGAAAATAGGAATCCTGTAGTGACAGAAAAAACAGAGCCAAAGATGCCTGTGATAATACCAGCACCTAGGAATTTGAGGCCTCTTCAAGAGAGGTTAGACTTTTCCAGAGGGCTTGGAATATGGTTTGAACCATACTTCATGTAGATCTTAATAGTGGTCAGGCATGGTGGAACATTTCTATAATCCCAGCTACTTGGGAGGCAGAGATCAAGAGGATCACAGATTAAGGCTAGCCTCAGCAAAAAAGTTAACAAGCTCCCACCTCAACAAACAAGCTAAATGTGGTGATACATGTCTGTAAGCTCAACTATACAGGAGATGTAAATAGGAGGATCACAGACCCTGGCCAACTTCAGAGACCCTCTCTGAAAAATAACTAAAGTGACTCAAGTGACAGAGCACCAGCCTACTAAGCATAAGTTCCTGAGTACAAATCCCAGTATCTCCCAAATGAGAAAAAGGGAGTTCTTAGCTCCCATACAGATTAAACCTCATAATCATAATTTTAATAAGTATTCATTCCATAGATTCTTTCCCATCTAACCTTTTTAGCTTTTGTATAAAGATGTAAGCCAAAAAAAAAAAAACCCACTTTTTTGTGGTGTTTTGTTGTTTTTGTTGTTACTTTGTTTTGTTTTTTGGTGGTACTGGGTTTGAACTCAGGGCTTAGGACCTGCAAGGCAGTTGCTCTACTTCTTGAGCCACACCTCCAGTCCATTTTACTCTGGTTATTTTGGAAATGGGGCTTCTTGAACTATTTGCCTAGGCTGGTCTCAAACTAAATCCTCCAACGTAGCTAGGATTACCAGTGTGAGCCACTGTCACCTGGCTACTCACAGGTAGTAAGAGATCCCACTTGCACACAATCAAGTGACTGAACCCAAAGCAGGCTGACCAAACTGGGACCTTTCAAACTGGGACCTAAACCCACCTCAAGTCCCTGTAGAAATGCAACACATCACAGAAGGATCACAAACAATGATAATACAGATATCAAGCACTTTGAAAAGATATGAACATTAAATTCAAAGGCAATGTTCTTCTTAATAAGCAAAGAGATGAAGCTATACTTTCTTTGTCAAGATGCTAAATATTCAAATACAGTCTAGAATAAATGAAGGACTGCTGTGCATTTAAGAAAATGAAAACAGCATGGTACAGGAGAAGCACTTAGAGAGCTCCACTTGGAAATTACAGATGCCTCCCAGGGAATGACAAACACTAACATGGGAGGAACAAGAAAGCTTTTGACCAAAGGTCAGTCAGCTAACAACTAGGGGAGCACAATAAAACCTTGAAAGGCTCTGCCTCGAGAGTTGTTACCAGTGCGTAATGGAATTTAGTGATAACAAAGAAAGAAAACCATACGAGCTTTCCATTTTCTGGTGGTATGAAATTTCTGACAGCTCATCTAACCCCTTTGGTGTCCAGATCTCAGAAGTTACTTAATGAAACAGTGGTTGTCCAATACCCGAAAAACTGCAATAATAGTTTCCATGTGAACCATGTGTCAAAAGAAATAGATACAGTCTGACACTCAGCCCTTTCCTCCAAAGTGGCTTGCAAAAAAACTGAAGTCTAACTCTTCCTCCACACAGGCCATGTCCATTATCTAGACAGGATCCCGAGGCATATTCCATTTGTTGAGCAAACCAAGGTCCAATCAAGAGAGAGAGAAGCTTCTCTGAGCTCCTGACACTTTAATTTAGCTTAACAATTACATCTTCAATTTCAGCATACAACCTCTCCATCTCAATGGCCAATAGAAGTGATACTTTTCTTGAGACATAAAAACCTAACGTGATTAAAGGAAAAGGAAAAAGAATGTTTAAATTCTTTGATTCAACCCAACTTTACTGTCAACATTTACATCCATTATCCACCCCAATTTCCATCAGTCCTCTTTGTTGTGACTGCCTGACCATCTATTGATTAAATGCAGTATGAGTTCTCTCTGAGTTGAACCCCAGAGCAAAGAAGAGTCTATCAAGTGTTCCCTAACCCCTGTGGGACCACAGCACAGTTCAGTAGAGCTGAATAGCTCCTAACAGCAGACCCCAGATCTATTTCTGCAAGGATTCAATGGGTCCTCTCTTAGGAGCAATAACTGAGCCTGTGGAGAAAGTCACAGTAGCCACCAGGGGAAAAAACACAGATTCTCCTGGACCTTTTTGGTACTATATTTATTCTTTATTGCTATTGTAATTATCACAAATTCAGTGACTTTAAAAAACACACACTTATTTATAGTTTTGCAGGTCAGAAATCCAGGCACAGGATGTTCAATGGGTTCTTTACTTTCATCAAACCAAAAGCAAGATGTCCACAGGACTGTATTCCTTTCTTGAAGCTCTGTGGATAAATCTATTTCCAAATTCATTCAGGTTGTTGGCTAAAATTGGTTCCTTGTTGCTGTAGAGGGGAGCCCTAGTTTCCTAGCTGGTTGTGACCTGGAGGTCATTCTCAGGTGCTAGAGGCCATCTGTATGCCTTGACTCATGGGCCCCTACCTCCATCTTCAAAGCCAACAACAGAGCGGAATTTCTCAGGCCCTCCTGCCTCATCTCCCCAACTGCCTTATCTTCTGCCACATCTTTGATGACAGAGACATTTTTCTACTCCAAAGATTTTGTGTGACTATATTGGGCCCACCTGGATAATCCAGGATAATCTATCATAATCTGCAAGGGAACTAGTACCTCTGAAGGGGCAAGATGAGGCTCTTCCAGGAGTGCCCAAAGTAGGTGGAGGCTGGGACTGACTGATGCTCCTGAGGGGTGAAGGGTTATTGATGAGGTGACAGTGCTAAGGACAGCAAGCATGGGTGCTCCCTTCACAGGAGCACCCCATCAATAACCCTAGACTCCTCAGGAGCAGCAGTCAGTCCCAGCTTCTACCTACTTTGGGCACTTTTGGAAGAGCCTCATCATTCCTCTTCAAAGGTACCAGTTCCCATTTCTCATGAGTCCCAACCCTGCAAGGTTCCTTCCCTGGGCTCATCAGCAAATTAAAACACCTTCCTCAGATATCTGAGCCCAGCACTGAGTGAGGACCCTCACTTGTGTGTTTCTGGGTTCTGGTAACTACAGTGTCTTCTCTGTTAACCACATAAACAGTAGCTGCTTTCCTCAGTTATCAATTCTGGGTTAGCCCTGTACTCCTGGTCTGATTTCAGCCCAAGAACACCTTTGTAATCAATTTTCTGCATTAAACTCTCTCTGTCAAATACCTAGTGTGGTTTCTTTGCCTGATGCAACCTATGTTACACATATAAGACTCAGATGATGCTGGGCGCCAGTGCCTGGGGTTTATAATCTTCACTACTTGGGAGGCTGAGATCAGAATTGAGATTAGAGGTCAGCCTGAGCAAAAAAACTTCACAAGACCCCATCTCAATCTAGAGCTGGGCACAATGGTGCATGGCTATCATCCCAAGTTACATGGGAGGCTGGAATCAGAACGATTGTGGTTCCAGGCCAGCCTGGGGAAAGAAGCTGGCAAAACCCCATATCAATAGGAAAAACATGGACAAGGTGACACACACATGTCATCTTAGCAATGGCAGAAAGCATAAAATAGGAAGATGACAGTCCAGGAAGGCCTGGGCAAAAAGCAAGACCCTATCTCCAAAATAACTAAGGCAAAAGGGGCTGGAGGTATGGCTCAAGCAGTAGAGTGCCTGCCTTATAAGCACAAAGCCCTGAGTGAAATAAAGAGAGATAGAGAGAGAGAGAGAGGAAAGGAAGAAGGGAGGAAGAAAGGAAGGAAGGAAGGGAGGGAAGGAGAAAGACTAATTCATCCTGTCATTTCAGTTTATTCACTCATCTACTATGTGTCTAACACTGTGCTATGCTCTGTGACAAAGACAAAAAAAAAAGAACACATTTCTGGTTTTCAACAAGTGTTTAGTTGTAAAGACAACATTATACACAAAAATGAGCAGATGATATATAAGCAAATAGTAAATTGTGCAACACAAACAGAAAAGCCCTGTAGATAAACAAGAAGGGAAAGAGCAAAGTACACAGAGTAGAACTTGAGCTCAGGGAAAGAATGACTCAGATTTGCCTTGGAAAAAAGCCACCTGACCCAGGAGAGCAGAGGCCTGAAGAAGCTTCTGAGAAAGAAGAGGAAGCTGAGCTCTAAAGAGGAAGTTGATGTTCTGAGTGAGGATTTTATCTTTGCTGTGAAACTGGGAAGGAAAGTTACAGAAGTGCTGTTAAGAAAGCAGCATGGGGAGGTATAACCTTTCACAGTGTAGTTTCCTGGGGCTGCCATAAAGTTGGTAGTTCAAAACAACAGAAATTCAGCTCTCTGGGCATGAGACCAGAGCCCTAAATCATGGTAGCAGCAGGGCTGCACTACCTCCTCAGGCTCTCGTCCAGAATCCTTTTTTGCCACTCCCAGGTTTCATGGCTCTGGGCATCCCTTGGCTTAAAGCCACATCCCTGCATCTCTGTCTCCATCTTTACAAGGTCTAATGTGTGTCTAACCTCTCTGTACCTTTCTCTTACAATGATTCCTGTCACTGAGTTTAGGGCCCACTGGGTTTATCTGAAATGCTCTCATCTCAAGATCCTTAACTTAATTACATGTGCAAGACCATTTTTCCAAATAAGGTCACGTTCATGGAGGGAACATGGAGTGGGAAGTAGGGCATGTATCTCTTGGTCGTCTCTAGGCAGTCCACTGCACTGGGACTGTCTGAAGCTCCCTGGTTACTATCCACCTCCCCAGGCCAAGATTAAACAGTGAAAAATTAAACATGGATAGACTCTTTCTCCCTCACCTCCACTATTAAATCCTTCCTCTAACAAGAACATCACAGGAGCTAGCATGCATTGCCTTCATCTCTTGTGTTCCTATGAAGGATTCTGATGTTTTCTATATGAGCATTAAAATTAAATCATCATAAAAATACCATAAGGCAACCACCATCTTTATTCCCATTTCAGAGATGAGGAAATAAGCAGAGAAATGTTAAGAAAACTTGTCACCGGTCAAGCAAATTGAACCAGGATTTGAACCAAAGCAGCCTGGAATTTTCTGACAGATTTGTTGAGATATAATTTACATGCTATACAATTTGCCCATTGAAAACACACAATGCTATGGTCTTAGTATCTTCACTGGGTTAGACAGCCATCACTGCAATAAATTTTAGACTATGGTCACCATCTCAAAAAGAAATCCCTGATCCCATAGTTTTCACCTACCAATGCCCCACCCCTCAGATCCAACAACCAGAAGAAATCCAATTCCTCTCTATACAAATTTGCCTATTGTGGACATTTCATATAAATGGAATCAAACAATGCCTTCTTTGTGGCTTCTTTCTTTTAGTGTAATGTTTTCAAGGCTTATCCATGTCATAGCATTTACAATACTTCACTCCTTTTATGGCCAAATAATATTCCATTATACATGTACACCTCATTTTATGAAGCCATTCTTCAGTTGATGTATTTTTAGATTATTTTAATTTTTTGTAGCCTGCACTTTTAACTTATATGCTCAAATAACTACAAGTAGGTCTCTCTCTCAAAGGATCTATCACCATGGCCAAGAAGTTAAAATTACTCCAGAAAAAAAAAAAACTCCTGAGAAATAATATCTTAGGGGGATTTTAACTTAGGGGGATTTTTTTCATGGAATAAATGAAAAATTAGTAGTAAGGATAATTATCTTGTTTTACAGACCTCTTTAATATGTTTCTACAATCTCAGCTGTACTTTTAACTCATCCTTGCACTCACTTGATAGGCACAAATGCCACAAACCTTTATTAAGTGCAAAATATGTCTTAGGAATGACCAGACACAGAGACCTTAACTGACCCCCTCAAATCCCACAGCCCATCAGGAGCAGAGTTGGTCAACCAATCCCCACCCCCTGGTCTCCTGACCATTGCTTTTTCCTTTGCACCATGAGGTCTCCATTGCCTGTCTGATTCCTCAATACCTCACCCTTCATGTACTTAAGGGAGTACTTGAACCAGCACATTTCAGCATAGACAATTTCAACATACACAGGGACAGAGGGATTAGGTGATGGAGCTCTATGTTCATTTCACTAAATTTCAAAACAATGGTCAGGTCATGAGTGATCTTGCTTCATCCAACCCCTGACCCTCCAGCCCCACTCCAGTGGCGTGATGGTAAATGTATAACAACTGGCTCGCCCAGAAGAAATCCTTAATTTGTAGTGTTTGTATATTTCTTTGGCTGGTTTCAAGTGACCAACGTGATGGCAGCAAACGAGGACTGGGAAGAGATGCTCAGTTATGTAGTATTTCCAGCATACAGACACAGTAAACAGAATAATTGCAAGAGCACAGACAATTGTAGTGCATTAGCTGAGGAGTGGTAATCGTTGAGTATCTGTTGCCTTTTTAAAATGCTTCTATTTAACCTTATAGAATCTCATTTTCAATAATGAGTGTTTACCACAAAAACCCAAAATTCCTGAAAATTTAGCAGTTACTGCTAATGAGCTCAAGCTAACTCTAGCCCTGCAGTCTTTCATCCTTGGATTACATTTTTTTTTTATGATTTCTTTCTTTTTTCTTTCTGTTATGATTCTTTAGTAGATGTACGGGGGATTCATTGTGACATTTCTGTATATGCTTACATTGTACCTTGGTCAGATTCGTCCCTACCTTCTCTCTCCCTCATTCTCCCCCCCCCAACACACACACACTCTTAATTAATTGCAAAAGATTTCATTGTTCTATTTCATGTAAGTATATAAAGTACATCAACCACATTCAACCTCCTTTATCCCTTCCATTCACCCTTTCCCACATTTTTTTTAATTCTGGATATTAAATCATTTTATCCATAAATACTTCAGAATATATTTCTAAAAGATAAAGTCTCTTTTTAAAAAAACAAAAATCACAATATAATAATTATTACATACAGAAGAGTTCAATAATAATTCTGTAATGTTCTCTAATAGTTCTCTAATTGCCTTATAAATTTTTAATAATTTAATTCATGATATAAATAAGGTCCATAAACATTTCATTGATTGATAAGGCTAAGGCTCAGGCTATTTCAATCTACAGTTTCTCTCTCCTCTCTCTCTCTCTCTCTCTCTCTCTCTCTCTCTCTCTCTCTGTCTCTCTCTCCCCGCTCCCCTCTCTTTTTCCCTCTCTGGAACTCTTTTTTAGAGAAATGGGAAAGTTAGTCACCCTTTCAGTTTTCTTTATTGGGGAAAATCTAACCTGGTAAAAGAACAAGATTCCATAAAGAAAAAAACGCCCATTTCTTATGGGCTCTTTCATTATCAAGAAAAATCTCATTCCATAAAATGTCCTTGGTAAGTCCTCAGAATCAACACAGATATCAGGCAGTCTGTCAGAAAAGAATCACAATCCTTTGTAAGGAATCTCTCTCCCTCAGTGTTACTGAGGAAACTCCTGGGTAAACACTGCAGCTCTACTTGCTCTTACTTGACTTAAATCACTAATTTTGGAGGTCGTACAGCTAGGCAATACATTACTTATTTCCCACCACCTTTGTTGTAGATAACAGGTTATTATAATAGTTGCCTACCTTACTTTGTAGTTTGAAGGCTATTTTTGCTAAAAACACTGATTCTTCAGTTGGGTCTACAGATGTCTGATGGATTACTGAAATGGAATTAAAAAGACTTGACATATTGGTCTTCATATGGTGTCTGTTACCCTTTGAATCAGTCTACTCAGCTCTGTATGTTGATCAAATGAGAAATGTTTTATCCAAAACCATAATATAGGGTTAACCTGGTATATTGTTTAATGGGGCTGGTATGTGTTTCTTCTACCCTGTCCTTGTACCCTTTCAGCAGCTACTGTGGCCCAAGTCCTTCATCCCTATTGTAAGCCCCAGAACAACTACAAGGCCAGGTGGCACAGAATGATGGTGCCAGCTACAGGAGTAACTCAGCAGTTTCTGGGGCAACTTGATCAGCCTGATTGGCCCATACCTTGCACACGAAGGAAACTGCCATTTTGAAACTGTGCCCATGGCCAGTGGAAAATTACCAAACTTTAGCCCATCCCAGAAAATCAATAAAATCTTGTGTCTCCCTTTGTTCAGGGGGGCAGACTGATCTTAATCTTGGGCAGGGCCATCTCCCTTCTGTTTGCAAGGTGCAGCCCCAATTAAAGCCTTGCCTATAATCTCACACTCTTGGCTTCATTCCATTTATATTGCTCCTGTGCCAAAGATCCCATCAGCAGTATCATTTTCACTTAGCTCTTCAGACAAGACATCTGTTGCTCATGATGAATAGACTCCTGGCCTTGAAGGTTATAGCCTTATAAATGAACAGGGGATTTTTTTTAACAAATACACACTTGTTAGTTAAAACACAGGGCACAGCACTTGTGCTCCCACCTGACGGGGAGGGAAATACCCAGCCCACTATCACCAGCTTTCAAACACAGCCAAGCCCCATTCACCTTTTGTCACATTCTGGCAACAGGCAGCAGAAGCAAGGATTTGAGGCAAAGAGAGGGCTGACTAGTCTGAGGCAGAACTGGCAGGTGATGATGGAAAGCTCTGTCTCTCTGAGATCTTGTTAAGAAACATCAACCTTGAAACTTCAGCCTTCTCCTTTCCCGGGGAACTCTGTGTGGGCTGCTGAGGTTTCGGCACCAGTTGTCACTGCAAAATGCTGCTAGTCTCTGACGTGTTTCTGAAGGGTTTCAGTGATGAACCAGCTCTTCAGCATCTTTCTTTTTTTTTTTTTTTTCCTTCCCAAATATAGTGCCAGGACTGAAAACCTCACTCATCCTATTTCCCAAACTTGGCAGCTATGACAGTTTTATTTCAGTGCCTTATTAAAGCGCAGTCATAGATTTACATAATTAAACCCAGGTCTACTTCTCTCTCCCCTGCATGTACATCTGTCACTCATTGCAGAGTGGAATGGTGATTCCACCTCCTCTGCACAAGGGACAACCTGGAGGCTTGAGAAGGCAATGTTCCCTGGTACCAATGGATACTCTCTGGTGGAAACAGAGATGGTGAGTATTCATTGTAAGCGGAGATCTGTGGTTTTCCACCTTTCAGCAGGAAGCTGCTGACCCTTCTCATTGTGTCTTAGAGCTGGAAATGAGCTTGAAAATCATCCAATACAGAGGTTGCAAACTGGCTATTTGTCTCTGATTTGGCCCACATAGTTTTTGTAATTGAGCCTTTTAATTTGAATTAATTGTCTATAATTAAAATCAAGGGATTGACATCAAAAGTCAAATTTGAAGCTCTTCTTTTAAAAAAAAAAATTAGTGTGAACCAATGTATGCAAGCCATCAGCCAGAGCAAATCAGCAGCTGCCCCTTTTAAGTGGGCCACAGATCTGTGGCTGTTCGCAGCTCTTACTCACCCTTTTTCTACATCAGCCTATGCCACACACACATGTATGTGAGCTTCTTGTACCCTGCAAAAAGTTATTTGTAACCAGGTGCCAGTAGCTCATGCCTGTAATCCTAGCTACTCAGGAGGCAGAGGCGAGAAGGATTGCAGTTCAAAGCCAGCCCAGGCAAATAGTTCACAAGACCCTATCTCAGAAAAAAGGGCTGCTGGAGTGGCTCAAGGTGTAGGCCCTGAGTTCAGACCCCAGTACCAGGGGCAGGGGTTGGGGGGAATCATTTGTAAACTCACTTCACATTACAGGTGAAAAAGAGAAACTCCACACAGGCTAATAAAAATTAATGACATGGTAGTGCATGCCTGTAATCCCAGCTACACAGGAGGCATAGGTAAGAGGATTAAGGTCCGACGCCAGACTCTGGGGTATGTGCCAAGTGGAACAGCACCTGCCCAACAAGCACAGGTCCTAAGTTCAAATCCCAATACAGTAAAAAAAAAAAAAAAAGGACATGAAGTTAACAGCAGATCCCAGTTTTCCTAACTGAGCAGTATGAACAATGATTTCTTTGTTGTCGGTATCCAGCGACTTGAATTCTGACTAGCACCATCACTGGCCAACCACGGCATGAGGCACAGACTGAACCTCTTCAAGTCACCTTTCCTCATCAGTAAAATGGAGCAGATCGTAGCATGTTTTCTACTTCACAAGATATATGAGGATTAGTACGTTTACAAAAGGATTGAAAACAGCCCCACACCCATACAATCTTATGTTTATTATTATTGGTACTTTTATGATGACATTGTCATTCACAATTTCAAGCTCACTAATGTCCTCATATTCCAAAATATTATTTCTCAAGTGCACCTCTCAATTCAACTCAAAGAGTATTTTTAAACATCTATCGTGTATACATGGGTTTATATGCTGAGTAAAAGACATATACGGGAGGTGAGATGATAAGAACACAACATAAATGAAGTAACGGGTGGAATATATGGTAGATAATACATGGTACAAGTGATATTGTATATGGTGCTTAAGTAACATAAAATCTGCCCCAAAATTACATTTCTACTTTCAAAATGCTGCTCGATCTTCTTAGAAGCCTTAGAGATGGATCTTTGCAGTGTCTGTTCCATATTCTACAGCCCTAGCATAGCACTGCCAGTTATTTTTGTTTTGTTTTGGGGTTTTGAACTCAAGGCCTCACACTTGCTAGGCAGACACCCTACCACTTGAGCCATTCTGCCAGCCCTCTGCCAGTTATTATACTCTCACAAATATACTCAGCCTTTACATGAATTATTTTATTTAATCCCTGACCAACCCCGGTGGGGTAGGCATTTTTTTTTTTTTTTTTTTTTGGTCCTACTTCTCCAGCTGAGGAAATTGAAACACCCAGGGATCAAATGACTTGTGCGAGGTCACACAGTTACTCAGCAACAGGGCCAGTAATCTGATCTAATCTTTCACACATTCCAGTGTGCCTTTTCCTCAGTCCTTGCTGGGGACCAAGCTCCCACTATGACTTCCTACAATCCTGTGCTCACACACTCCCTCCCCCTCTCCAACACCAAGTCTCGAGCTCATTTTATTGATTTTTTTTTTGACCCTACCAGCCCTCTCCTTCACTCTACCAGTATCTGCCTCTGTACCTCCTGTCATAGTCAAGCAAGCCCAGTCAGGAATATTTTCCCTCCTGCCTGGACCAAATTGATATCATTACAAAGATGATTGTTTACTCATTGTCACCAACATACTAATGCTTATTAAGCTCACATTATTGCCAAAAGGGAGTGTGACTGGATTTTCAGTGAGTCATTAAGTGCAACCAACGTTTATCAAAGGAATTGTAAATTGATGGTTGTGATAATCCTCGTAATGTTCAGTTTCTTTCTAATGACCTCCTTGTTATCAGCAAGGATGCAGAGTAGTTATAGAATCTTAATAGTCCCTGTGCTGGCAAGCCTACACTGACTTCCTGAAGAGTCCAAAATGTACTGTGCACGTGTGCAGCTGGCTTGACATGCATACAGATATTGATTGAAGCTCAGTCTTGTTTTCTGGTTATGATTACATAAATTACAAGATGCTATGAAGAGAAAAGAAAGTTAAAAAAAAGAAAGAAAAAAACAAATATCATAAAGTGGGACCAGGAATAAGCTAAAAATATATACACATATATGCTGACATTGGCCACACATTGGCTCTTACATTTTCAGAGGCCTGCTGTGAAAAGAACAACTTGTTTATTTGCTTGGCTAAAGGGCCTCTAGTGAAAAACAAAAGTGATTTCTTTGAGAGGTATAATTAACAAGACCATAAGAGAATTTCACCTTGTAAAAGGGACAGTATAGAATGTGAATAAGCAATGGTTTCAACAATACCCTTACAGTTGCAAGGATAAGATTATCTGTCTTCCTTGTAGATTATGGAAGCAGCACAATTCAGAAAAAGTAATTCTTGGGGTGGACAGAAGAGGGGCCATGGCAGCCAAAGACTAAATCTGTACATTTTACTATAAGTGAATGCATATTATGCATGTATTTCTATGTGATTTTTTATTACCAAAATTTACTAATTAAGAATACATCTACCAATAACACAAATAGTGAAAATACTAGTCAGCAACAACAGCAAAGTATGATCATAAAGGATGAGCCTGTATCCTGACCCTCAATGCCGCTCTTAAAATTATGGTTGACCTGAAATCATTACTTGTTCCAATGTGTATGCCACTTCTGCTGGCTCTTATTTCCCCAGAGCTCACATTTTCCCTATGAGCCCATATTCTGGGATTAAATGTTTAGGCTCTGGAAAAGTCAGCTTGAATTGAATCCTTGCTCCCTTTATGACTTTGAGTAGGATAATTAACCTTTTTATTATCTCATTTTTTTGTAAAATGGAGGCTCCTAATTGTACCTACTATATGGGATTGTTGTAAACATTAAATATTAATAGGTGCAAAGCCTGGTACACAGCATTTGGTGAATATTAGCCATTGTTATTATTGTTATTCCATGGAATTGTGTCTTAGGCAGTTTCTGCATATCTTCTCAGTAAACAATAGCCATTGATTAGGAAGATCATGGTTCTCTGGGGCCTTTGTTCACATAGCACTGAATAGTGCAGTTATTTCATAGTTTGCCTCCCAATTAGATTGCATAGGTATCACCTAGTCCAACCTCATTTTACATTTGTTGGAGAAAACAAAATGTCAGCACAATTAAGTAATATCTCTAATGTCTCCAAGGTTAAACAGTTAGAGAGTTGCAAACTAGGTCAAAAAGTAGTCACTTAACTTCTAGCTTAGTCTTTTTGCCATTAGAGCATCTTGTCTTCCCAGCAACCCCTGGCACACTGGAGTCTCTTTGACTCTCCTATTTAATTCCCCAGTGTTGATAATTCTCAAATGCTCCTCTCCTACCCAGACCCTTCTCCGGTTCCTCCCAGCCAACCTCCTAATTAATATGGTCACCTGGTTATCCCACAGACATTTCAAATGCTACTTCTTCTAATAGAACTCATCATTATCTTCTCTTATCTGGCTACTCTTTCTGCATTTTCTGTTGGTGACCCCATGATCCACACAATATCTAAACAGAAAACTAAATCTTATCTCTGATCCCTCCTACTCCCTTATCCTATATATCAAGATTCTGCTCGTTTTTCTTACAAATTGTTTCCCAAATGTGTCCTTCCCTAATAATTTCTAAGCCACAGCCCCAATTTTGATTTAAACTTTTCTATAGCTATTTGGTTTGTTCCCTTGAGAGATGCCACAAACACTTACGGAAAGCAGAAAGTAAATAACATTCACTGAGCTCTATTGCACACCCAGACACTGTGCTAGGAGCTTATATGTGTTATGATCACAGATCATATGGTATACTAATTTTACAGATGAGGAAGCCAAAGCTCACTCAAATTGTTTATAAATTCTGGAGTCATGCTTAAAAAACAAGCACTATTGCCTAAAGCTATTGACATTAGAACCTATTACAGCTCTAAACCCAAGAGACAAAGAAGGGAGTAGTTTCCAACACCCAGCAGAGAGAGTAACTCTATAGGAAAAGGCTTCTGACAAGAGCTGCCTGCCTCTCTTAAAGGAACTGAGAGTATAAATATCCAACTGACCAAATCCAACTGGAAGCTGAACAGCAATGGAGTTCCCAGTGAAAGTCACAAGTCAGCCACCCCAGGCCCAGAGCAGGACAGTAAAGAAGGACGAGCAGACCTGGAAGGGAAAATGGATGATATCTAGCAAAGCATGCAACATGATGGTGCCAGGGTTTGAAACTAACACAAGGTGGTTTCACTTTCTTTCCCACAAATCTATGAATTTACAATATTGTGAGGTTTCTATGAACAGAGAATATTTCTGCATTATAAGAAGCATTCAGTAAGTACTTACTGAACTGAATTGAAACTAGACAGAATTTAATTTCATGGCCCCAATCAGCACAGCCTCTCTTTGGAGATTTTGTGAACTGAGTTATATATGCTTGAGATTTTCCTCACCTCCCTTTCTTAAATCACTTTAACTTACACAAGGGTAAACTTTTTCTGTAAGAGGCTAGATAGTAAATCTTTTGAGCCTTGAAAGTTTATATAAGCTCTGCCACTACTACCTAACTCTGTCATCATTGAGTGAAAATAGCCATGGTCAATAAAAAACAAATGGGAAGAGCTGTGTACTAACAGAACTTTATTTATGGACACTGAAATTCGAATTTCCTATCATTTTCCTGTATCACAAAATATTATTCTTCTATAGATTTTTTAAAAGCCACTTTTAATGATTTTAAAAATATTCATTCAAAGGTCATACAGAAACAGGCAGAAGATCAGAGTTGACCCATGGGCCATAGCCTGTTTGTAGTCCCTCTGAATTCTCAGGACATCCTCTAAGGCACATCATCAAGCCATCATCAGGCCTTTCCCAACTCCCTTGCCTGTCTGAGAACCTACCTGAACTGTTCCCCATCTCCTCCAAGTCTTGCTGGGTGAACAATAATCACCTGAAGAAGTGATGTGGGCTGAGGGCTTCTCTTAGAATTGCAGTGTGCTCACAACTCAGTGAGAACCACGATAGTAGCTACAATTTATGAGCTGTTAAAATGTGCCAGTCACTGTACTAAGCCGTTTGCATGCACGATCTTATTTAAGCCTCACAGCAACTCAAATCAAACTCCAAACAGAAGTAGACTACATTAAGTAAACCAGGGACAATGGTGGAAATTCTGGCAAGTTAGAGTATAATGCTCCATTTTAAAAGTCTAAAATCAAAAAAGCTACTGAAGGTCATGTAGAGGCATGACTGAAGGTTGAAATAGTCTTATTCTGGTCACTTAACCATGAAATAAAAGCACTTCTGCCCAAGAAGGTGAGTCCTTGTTGCCCAGGGAAGATGAACATTCAACTGCCCTTATCAATAAAGGGAAAAACCAGTGGGGTTTAGGGAGTCAAAAACTCTCATTCCCAATGTGCCAATAAAGTTATAATCCTGTCTTTCCCATACTCCCAAAAAGTATCAGCCTTGAAAAGGCAATCCAATGGAGTTGGAAGAACATATTCTGCAGATCCTACAGTCCCGACTGGAATCTACCCACCTGGTGAACTTGGATAAATTGCCATTTGAGTCTCTGTTTATGATGAACATCTACTTTGCAAAATAATAGCAAAGACTAAATGAGATCACCTATGAAAGTTTTAGCAAAATGCCTAACCTATAATATTGAAGTGAGGCTATGGCAGATTCTCAGTACATGGGAGGTAGGAACTATTTCTCTTGGCTAAGCCAGGGACTATTGAGACAAGCTTTTTCTTAAAGAGGAGCTCAGACAAAGGACTTATCCTTCTTCCTGGACTTGTCCTTGAATCCAACCAGGCCCAGGACTGCCATATGTTCATTCAGAGCTGATGACATAACCTCTGAGGGAGGTGGCAGGACATGTGAAAGTGAGTTTCAAAGTCACATGTACCCTGAGGTTTACTCAGGGTGTTTAAGCTTCCCAAGGCCTTCACTTCTGGGTTCACATCTTCAAAGTATAACAAATTTCATTTTGGAGTTGACAAGCCTCCCTCAACTATCCCAGGCTCCACCACCTAGAAATCAGAGACCTTAAACTTGTAATCAATTGTTCTCAGCTGATCAAGAGAAATCAGATTTAAAGGGACCTTACTTCCTGGCTGTCCATCCCTGTCAGCACCGTCGGCCTGCCCCAGGCCACATCCCATTACCTACCAGTTTCCCATATTTGCTTTTATTGCATAAGAAACATTACAAACATCTCTTCCATGCCTTCATTGCCCATTTTAATATACTTAAGAACAGAGGGACTATGGCTTCTCCTTCTTTTGTGACACCATATCACTTAATACAGTACTATAGATACAAAATAGACAGCCTCAAATGCCTAGGTAAAGCCTTCAAATATTATTCTAAGGAGGAAAGAAAGGCCCTTGACAGGTTTTAAGTAGAAAGTGGTAAAAGAATATTGGGGACAATATTCTCTAGCAACATATACGTGAAACATTGAAAAGAGGGAAAATAAAAGAGAAAAGAAACTAAAAATACAGAAGACCAGTTAAGAGTAATTATCATCAGTGGAGCCTGAGTTAGTGAGGGTCTAAACTACAGTCACAACAAGAGACAGAGGAAAAGATGTTTTAGAAACACTTCTGCAAACAATGAACTGCAGTGTCCTGTAGGGTAGAGCCAACACTGAATATCTTTGTGGCCTCACATGTCCATGGTTGTGCCAGCTGTCAAAACCCTGAAACATTTCTGTATTTATGAGTGTAAAAACCTGAAACCACCATCCTCCCAGCCCCATGCCCAACCCACCACCCAGTCTTCTCCTGAACACCTCAAACCATTACTCCTGATCCAGGACTGGAAGAGTTTATGCCTGTCACAGGAGAAGGACTTGAAAACTTACTCCTGCAGCAAAGCTGGTATTATTTTTGATTGGATAGTCCCTCTGACAATTGTGACATATGTGTAAAATCATGAGTTCACATGGTTAGCCCAGCTCCTAGGATATAGTAAATGTCGAAGGGAAAAAGGGAGTGAGTAATGGAAAGAAAGAGAAAAGGAAAATGAGTGAAAGGTAAAAGAGGGAGGGAGAAGAGAAGAAAGGAACAGATTTTGATGAGCAGTTGAATTTGGGAACAAATAGCAGACATATGCAGCTATGTGGTTGTTTTCTTTCAGGAAAAAAAACGGAAACTGAAAAGAGATCTCATTTGGAAGTAAGATGAATATGTACTCTTAAAAATAAACTGGATTTGAGCAAAAGCCCACTGAGAAAAATAAACTTATAAAGAATTTTCTCTAAATTGAAAATCTACCTATTGGAGAGCCCAGGTCAGTACAGAACTGTGAATATCATGGGTAGCCTTTCAAGAAACCCCTTCAGGCTCTTAGGGTTCCCTTATGCTGCTTCTTAGAAGCTAGCTCACTTTTGTCATAAGGACAACAAACTGTGTAACCAATCAAACTTTCAATTTAGACTTAAAAAGTCAAACATGAGGTCCACCTGTAGAATGTGGTCCTCATAGGACTCCATTTCATGGCTCTAACCTTGTTTTTATTTTTCCCTACCATCTCTAATTTATGTTACCTTCACACATGACAAACAAGCTCATTTAAATCCTTTTTAGAGGAAAGAGCAGACTGAGTTAACTCAAACTGAGTTAGAACTGAAATGGCATACTTAGATGGAAATATCCAGTTGATATAAATATTCAAAATCAGCTCTTCATTAAGTTTCGGTATGTGGGAAGTACTGTGAGAGTTGCAGAGATATAGAAGGGACCTCTACTTTCTATGAGTAGTAGTGAGTCTAAGAGCCTCATTGCAATTGAGCAATCTCAAAACAGGAGGTGAGTACTCAGAGGGTTAATAATAGAGGTGGCAGGAGCACTGAGAGAGGCAGTTGGTCTAAGAGCAAGGAGCAGCAGCTTTGACCGTAGTAGCCCAGAAGCCAACCTGTCAATATGACATTTGTCCCTTGGACATCAAGCACATAGAGTCCTGACAACCCAAAGGAAGCTCTGATAATTTCCTATAAAAGATGGCAACTCCAGCTAAACTAACATTTGAGACAAGCCCCCACCTGTGATGTCAGAGCAATAGCAATACAACCGTGTCCTTTATCAGGTCAAGAATCCTCCCCTCTAACTGTAGCCCACATATTTATGAGGATATAGCTCACTGAATCAACACCCCCAGGGAGGCCCCATTGGGTGCTCTCCTATCTTTAGAGCTAAAAGAAAAATAAAAAGATTCATACTTTTAAGATAAAGTTTTTTAAAATTCTATTTTCTGCCTCCCTCTGATTCATAGAACAACCACAGCACACAGATTTTAGGTTCTGTTATGACCACAAAGGACCCGGAGGTGACAGGTAATTAGGAGACTGAAGAAAAAGTTGTAGAGTTTTAGACTAACCTACAAATCTGAAATTCCTTGAGAAGTATACAAACTCACTACTTTTTAAGACCATCCTGCACATTCGGCAATTAGTTGGGAAATAGAGATTGTTGTAAATCTAATATGACTACATACTGAGGATAGAAAGGTGAAAAAAACATGACCCTGGCTTTTACAGAAGTTGAGAGAAGAGATACAGGTCACTAGAGAGCAATACCAGGAATGGACACACAGGAGCTGTGAGATGGGGAGAGTGATTAAAGGGGCAGGAAGAAGGGAAAAGAAGGAGGAAATAGATCATGGCACACTTCCAGAGCAGTTGATTTTGAGTTGATAAACTAATTATAGTGAAATGACCGTGGCCTGTACTCAAATTATTATTATTCATAATAGCCAAAAACTGGAAACATAACTGTTCATCAATGGATGGATGGATAAACAACATGTGACACATTCATGTGAGTGACTGTTACTCACCCATAAGAAGGAAAGAGGTACTGATACATGCTATGACCTCAATGAACCTTGGAAACATGCTAACTTTTTTTTTTTTTTGGTGTTACTGGGGTTTGAACTCAAGGCCTCACACTTGCCAGGCAGTTGCTCTATCACTTGAGCCACTCTACTAGCTCTTTTTTTGTGTTGGGTATTTTCAAGATAAGGTCTTCAGAACTATTTGCCCAGAGCTGGCTTCCAACTGCCATACTCCTGATCTCTGCCTCCCAAGTAGCTAACACAAGGCCACAAAATCAAGGAAACAAATAACAAATGCTCATGAGGGTACAGGGTTGGGGTTTAGAGAGAAACCCTCTAATACTATTGGTGAGGATGTAAATTAATGCAGCCACTATGGAAATCAGTACAGAGGTTCCTCAAAAAACTAAAAATACAATTATCACATGGCTTTGACATACCAGTCCTGGGCAAATATCTAAAGGAGAAACAGAGATAACCTGCACACCCATATTGATAGAAGCACTATTCTCAATAGCTAAGCTACAGAATCAGGCTAGGTGCCCATCAACCAATGAATAGATAAGGAAACTGTGGTACATATACACACAATGGAGTATTATTCAGCCATAAACACTTGCAGAACAATGGATGGAACTGGAGATCATCATGTTAAGCAAAATAAGCCAGATTCAGAAAGACAAATAGCTCATGTTCTTTCTCATATGTGGACTCTAAACATGTATGTGTGCATACATACATATATATACACATATATGATGTATTCATATATATGACATGAACATAAAAGGGGCCTGTTTGTAGGGGAAACCAGGAGGAAGTGGAGGGGAAAGGAAAAGTTGATGGGGAAGTGAATATGATCAAAGTATATTCTATGCATGCATGAAAATAGCATAAGGAAACTCATTAAAAATTATAAACACAAAAGGAAGAGGGAGAGGTAAGGGAATAAGAAAGAGTAACAGAAGTAACAGAGATCAAAGAGTAATAGATATCAAAATACATTATACACATGTATGGAAATACCACAATGAAACCCCTTTGTACAAGTAATATATGCTAAAAAGAAAACAGAAACAAAAGTCCATTTATTACATGGAAGCACTTATAGGAAATTTCTCCAAAAGGCAAATTGGAAGAGACAGAAAATAAATTAGTAGTTGCCTAGGGTCAGGGTTTGTAGAGAAATGGGTATGGAATTTCTTTTGAGAGTAATGAAAACATTCTAAAATTGCTTGATAGTGGATACACAATTCTGTGGATATTCTAAACACCATTGAATTGCACACCATAATAATTATTTTTTTGCAATGCTAGAGCTGGAACCCGAGCCTCATGTGTGATAGGCAAGTACTCTACCACTGAGCCACATGCCCATCCCTGAATTGTACACTTTAAATGTGTGGAGTATACTATATGTGAATGAGATCTCAGTAAAAATGTTTTTAAAAGTTGAACAGCACCTTTTGGTTTAATTATTACTTGGCAACTGCCCTTCTACAAAGACTCTCAAAGCTGTCCTCACTCATCTAAGAAATGCAGGTATTACGATGGGTGGAGAAGAGACATTTCAGTTGCCAGGATTTCCTCCTCAGCCATCACACTTCCCTTCTCACTACCGTCAGTCTGTTCCTATCACAATTTTTAATAGCATTGTTTTGGAGGCCTCGGAGACATCCCTTTGTGAGATGTGCACTCGTTGTGTGGAACAGTAGGCTGGAAATATTAGCATGTTCATTACTGCATGGAAAAATGATCTCAGACTAATTCTTAACTGAATGTTTGATTCAATATGAGTCTGATATCATCTCTCCTCTTTCTGACAATAATTCCAACATGCTGCCATCTGCAGAATACCCCTTCTCTTCGCAAACAAGTTCCTGCCTGGATAATATAGTCAGTGGAAACCCAGGAGGAGAACCATATGTTGCAATAAATGTACATTGCAGCCTATGCATTCTCCCCACTCTGATTTTTCTTGCCAGTCACTAGTGATGAGTGTTTGTTGCTCTAAATGATATTTCCTCCAAAGATATGCTGGAATTGAATTCAATTAAAATGGGAAAGGAAAAACACAGCAAGCAGCTTTCTCTTTATGTCCAGCTCGGTGAGAATCCAGAATCCAACTATGGCCCAGGAGATCTTTAGGCATTCCTCCTTACCTATGGTTTTCCTTTCCTGCTAAGTTAAAAGACCTGGGTGAAACAGCAGAAGCCTGGACAATTCTGCAGGCTAAGCAGGGCCCCCCAGGAGTCAGATCTTCAGACTGGATCCTCCAAGATCATATACGGACATAACAATTAATTTTCCTATCTGACTCACCCATTCCCAGACAACCTTTCCTGCAGTCTTGTGAAGTGGCCAGAGCCTACCTGAGCTCACTCTAGGACATGCAGGGTTGAAGTAAAGGGAACACCATGCCCATCAATTCTCCTCTCCTGAAAACGTGGGACTAGGACAAAAGAGATGGCATATACTGAGTTGAATTTGGCTGCAAGAACTCAAAAATCATGTTTGGTAAGAGGTAAGGGGAAAAGCTTGTCCTGTCATTTCCTAACTTTGTACAAGAAGCAGCAAAGAAACTCATTTGGAGGAGAGAGGAGAGCAAAGCTGAGAGAAGAAAGAGGCTAATAAAAGGAAGTGATTTTCCTCACTCTAGACTTCTCAGCACTGGCACACTTGGAGGTTGGAGGATTCTTTGTTTTAGGGACTGCCTATGCATCCCAGGAGGCTTTGCAGTGTCCCTGACTTCTGTATACAGTAGACCCTTGGTCTTGCAGGTGTCTGGTTCTAAGGAGACCACTGTTAATGAAACACCACACATGCGCAGAGTTAGAGCTATGCTTGATTTATTTTTTTCCATAAGGCTGCCCAACTTCCACTAAAGACATGCTGCCTTTCAACAAACCTCTAATCTTCACTTGATCGCTTCAATTAAGCACATTCATTTTTACCTTAGTTGGGTACCACTTGCTTTTTGGGAGGCATGTTTTCACAAAATTAAGGTCAGGAAAATTCTCACACAAGGATTTAAACACAACTAACACTAACACGGGACTGGCTGAGAGCGTATCTGCACCAACTGAGTTGAGGAATGTATGCGGGAATTTAAAATTTTTATTTTTGAAATTTCTTTAGATGTTTGTTTATTTATTTATTTACCACGATGGGTAAAAACCATGTATAATAAATCCACAAATAGGACAGGCTTATTGTACTGCAAGTGTGCAGCACACACCTTCCAGACCAGTATGACAAGCAAGACAATGATCATATACTGACAACTATCCCCTGAGGACAAACTCACCTAAACTTACTGCCCTAGCCAGACATTCCTTTAGGTGTCCTTCAGGAATCATTACTCTGGACAAAATATGGGTCATCCTAACTCCATTCTTTCATGTCTTGCATTCAATCCATGATTAAAATATGCCACCCCTGCCTTCAAAATCCAGCCACTTCTCATGACCACCACTTGGACAACTCTAGTCCAAGCCACCATAATCTCCCCTTGAATTACCCCCAAATCCTCCTAACTGATCACCCTCACTCTATCCCTGACCTTTTAAGAGCATTTTTCAAACAGGGCCTTTTAAAATTAAAGTCTTCTCCAAACTCTCCTGGGTCTTCCTGCATTTTCAGGGCCAGTCAGAGAGTTTGGAATGGCCTCTCGGAGCTTCAAGATCTTGTCCCCAGATCCCTCTCTGATTCACCTCTTACACTACTCCAACACTCATTCTTCTCCTGCCTGGTTTTCCTACTTGCTGTTCAGCAAGCATGTCAGGCTGATTCCTGCCTCCAGATCTTCCTATTTGCTGTTCCGATCACCAGGAATACCCTTCTCCCACATATCTGCCTGGCACACTCCTCATGTCCTTCAGATCTCTACTAGATTGTCACCAAGTCAGAGGGGCTTTCTGTGACTTCCCTATTTACAATAGCAACCTTCATCCCCAATAACTGGTTGCTCTTACCATACTTTACTTACTAATTTTTTGTATTTGTTTGCTGTTTATCTCCCCAACTAGAACATGAGCTCATGAGAGCAGGACTTTGCTTTGGTTTACTGTTCTGTCGACACCTGAACCAAGCTGTGGTTGGCACTGTTGAATAATTTAAAGACTGCTGTAAAATAAGTACAATGATGGTCACTCCATCACTTTGTCATAGAGCCAAACTAGAAACAATCTATTTAACAATAAGGGAATAGTTACATAAATTATGACATATGTGTGCAGCTATTTAAAAATACGTTTTCAAGACTTTCCAGATTAAATTGAAATCTTTCCAACAACCCTTAATACAGCTTCTATTATCTTTCAACAAAATAGTTATGAAATCCAAACATAAATGAAAACTTGATACAACTCTGAAAACTAGGACTCTTTGTCAACTTGTTACCAGGATCAGGGAGGAATTTCCACTTACGAGGAACAGAATAAATCTAGACTTCCTTGTCTTTCAGAAACATAATGAGACTGTACACTTGAAAGTAGGTAGATGTTTTTGTCATTGTTCCCAACTTCCTGCTCCCTGGATTACTCAGTAGCATTGACCGTGCAAATATCAAAATTGAAAACTGTCCAACAAAGGCACTAAAAATACACAATGGAGAAAAGACAGCCTCTTCAACAAAAACTACTGGGAAAACTGGTTAGCAATCTGCAAAAAACTGAAACTAGATCCATGCTTATCACCCTATACCAATATTAACTCAAACTGGATCAAGGATCTTAATATCAGACCCCAGACTCTAAAGTTGGTACAGGAAAGAGTAGGAAATATTCTGGAATTAATAGGTATAGTCAAGAACTTTCTCAATGGAACACCAGCAGTTTAGCAACTAACAGATAGCATAGATAAATGGGACTTCATAAAACTAAAAAGCTTCTGCTCAACAAAAGAAATGGTCTCTAAACTGAAGAGAACACCCACAGAGTGGGAGAAAATATATGCCAGCTACACATCAGACAAAGGACTGATAACCAGAATATATAGGGAACTCAAAAAACTAAATTCTCCCAAAATTAATGAACCAATAAAGAAATGGGCAAGTGAACTAAACATAACTTTCTCAAAAGAAGAAATTCAAATGACCAAAAAACACACGAAAAAATGCTCACCATCTCTAGCAATAAAGGAAATGCAAATTAAAACCACACTAAGATTCCACCTCACCCCTGTTAGAATAGCCATCAGCAGCAGCACCACCAACAACAGGTGTTGGCGAGGATTCGGGGAAAAAGGAACCCTCTTACACTGTTGGTGGGAATGTAAACTAGTACAACCACTCTGGAAAAAAATTTGGAGGCTACTTAAAAAGCTAGATATTGATCTACCATTTGATCCAGCAATACCACTCTTGGGGATATACCCAAAAGACTGTGACACAGGTTACTCCAGAGGCACCTGCACACCCATGTTTATTGCAGCACTATTCACAATAGCCAAGTTATGGAAACAGCCAAGAGGCCCCAGCACTGACGAATGGATTAAGAAAATGTGGTATCTATACACAATGGAATTTTATGCAGCCATGAAGAAGAACGAAATGTTATCATTCGCTGGTAAATGGATGGAATTGGAGAACATCATTCTGAGTGAGGTTAGCCTGGCTCAAAAAACCAAAAATCGTATGTTCTCCCGCATATGTGGACATTAGATCAAGGGCAAACACAACAAGGGGATTGGACTATGAGCACATGATAAAAGCGAGAGCACACAGGGAGGGGTGAGGATAGGTAAGACACCTAAAAAATTAGCTAGCATTTGTTGCCCTTAATGCAGAGAAACTAAAGCAGATACCTTAAAAGCAACTGAGGCCAATAGGAAAAGGGGACCAGGAACTAGAGAAAAGGTTAGCTCAAAAAGAATTAACCTGGAAGGTAACACACACGCACAGGAAATCAATGCGAGTCAATGTCCTGTATAGCTATCCTTATCTCAACCAGCAAAAACCCTTGGTCCTTCCTATTATGGCTTACACTCTCTCTTCAACAAAATTAGAGATAAGGACAGAATAGTTTCTGCCTGGTAGCGAGGAGTAAGGGGAGGTAAGGGGGGGGTGTTAGGGAGGGGGTGGGGGTAAGGGGGGAGAAAAGAAATGGCCCAAACATTGTATGCACATATGAATAAAATGAAAATTTTTTTTAAAAAGAAAACTGTCCAAAATGCCTTGGATATAAAGATGTCTCAGACCTTATTAATAATCACCACAGCAGCAACTATGGTTCTACCCTGCAGTTAAATGCTTTCCACTTCTGAAATACCTCCACCCAGGAACTATCTCACATTATCTTCACAGTTACACTAAGACAGGCAAAGGAAGGTTTGCTTCCCTGTTTGACAGCTTAAAAAAAAAAAAAAAGAAATTGTACCAGGAAGGAATAAAAACAATTGCCTTCAGGTGGTCAGCTGAAGAGACTCTTGCAAGGATTCTTTCTGAGATGTGAGCAGAGAAAAGAGAAATGGTGTAGGAGAAGCATCCAGTGATAACCAGCAGGCTGTAGGTGGGAAGGCAAATGTAAGAATCAGAGCTTAGTGAGAGCCCTTCCTAAGGCCATGACAATTAATGAAACAGGGAAGATTTTAGTTCCTCCTGCCAGAAGGCTGAACCCAGCAGGAAGTCAGCAGGCAAAGGAGCCTGAGCGGTATGGGCTGCAGGAGTCAGCTTCCAAGAGCACAGAGCAGAGTGGAAAATCTGGAAAGGCACAGGATGAGTAGAGAGAAGTTGGGATATAAACCTAAGGTCTTACAGCCAAGAAAGTGACACCCTATAAACTCAAAACCACATCCCTTCTTGTGAGAACTGGAAGGCAAGAGAGGGAGCAGTTCTCAAGGCACTAAAGGAGGCCTTTAGAAAGCAGGGTGACAGGCTCTAGAGGGCAACAATCCTGGTTGATTATGTGATCACACTGAATAACAGCTCCAAATTCACAGTTGAAAAGATCTTGCCAACAATATGGGCAAAAAGCTGAAAACTGCTAGGCCAGCCAGGGAAGATGCAGGTCTAGGAAGAGTTGGTCTGTGTCTTTTCTCAGAACACCATTCCAAGTCCAGAAAAATGACCACCCAAAAGGGATGATCTTCCTTTTCCTAATTCTCATCTTTAATACCAAATAAAACACTTTTTGCAAACTAGAAATCCCCAGCTAATCATCCTGTGTTTTGCTCTGATTAACCTTTGAAATAGCATTTCTTTTTTTCTTTTTTTTCTTTTCTGGTTGTTTGAGGCCAAGCTCTCCTTAAAGGTCAGTGAACATCACACCTAATCTGACTTCTAATTACTTTTGTAAACATTTCAGAATGAAAAAATGCCAACATCATTAACCACCTAGCATATTATCTGCTTGCTCCCTTTACCAAGATAGCAGATAGCCAGCCAAGAAGCTCTCCAGGCTCCTCTACACTCTTCTTTTGATGTGGGAGTTGTTTTATCAGTCTATTTAAATAGAGTTTCCCAAGCTTGATTGCCAGGGCACCACCAAGCAATAAGAATCACCTGAGGATCACAGATACAAATTGGCAGGCCCAGAGAGTCTAATCTCTTATGTTGAGGTGGAGTCCAGGAATCTGCGTTTTTATTACTTTTCTAAGTAATTCTGATGTAAAACTGAGTTAGGAAGCCACTGATTTAGCTCATGGTCTTTTGGCACAGAGCTCAGCATGGCTGGACATCTCTACTCTTCTCCCCAAGTTCATAGTACCCCTTACCTATGAACTCTTTTGTGCCTTTCCCCTCAAGGAAGACATTGATGTGCACATTAACCTGACACCCTCTCTCTAATTAAGAGAGATTACATTTTAAAATTTCTTGTCAACTTTAACTTTTTAGGACTTTATGTTTCACTGGTATAGAAATAGTAAAAATTCAAACATTGCATAATTAGTGCCCAGCCTGGTCAGTGACCCCATGCAGTTGTACTGATGGCCCTCTCTGCTCTTTTGATGCACACAGTCACCATGCCAGTGCCTCCAAATCTATGACTGGAAGCCCCTTCAGGCAGGGCCAGCTGCATCTGGGGACATGCAGGGGAAGCTGAATCAGAGAACCAGGAGTGCTTTCAGGATATGGAAGGTGAAGGACCCCTTGCCAATCCAATCAGTTTTGCAAATACTTCACCATCTTTCTGGATATAAGTAAGTATAAAGACAGGGAAAATCCACCATGAGCTGACTGCCTCTGGTCATTTTTCAGGCACATCCTCATACCCTGCTCTGTCTTAGTTCTTTTGTGCTGCTGTAACAAAATACCACAGACTGGATAATTTACAAAATATGGAAGTTGAATTTTCATAGCTCTGGATGCTGAGAAGTCCAAGATCAAAGAGCCAGCAGGTGGGATATCTGGAGAGTATTGTTCACTGCTTCCAAGGAGTACCTTGTTGCTATGTTCTCCAGAGGAGAACATAGCACAAAAGGACAAAAAGAGGTCAAATTCACTCCCTCAAGCCCTTCTGAAAGGATGCTAATCCTATCCATGACAATAGAACCCTCCTGGCCTAACCACCTCCTGAAGGCCCCACCTCTCAACACTGCTACAGTAAGGATTAAGTTTCACCGTGAATTTTGGTGAGAACAATACACAATGGAATTTTATGCAGCCATGAAGAAGAACGAAATGTTATCATTCTCTGGTAAATGGATGGAATTGGAGAACATCATTCTGAGTGAGGTTAGCCTGGCCCAAAAGACCAAAAATCGTATGTTCTCCCTCATATGTGGACATTAGATCAAGGGCAAACACAACAAGGGGATTGGACTATGAGCACATGATAAAAGCCAGAGCACACAAGGGAGGGTTGAGGATAGGTAAGACACCTAAAAAACTAGCTAGCATTTGTTGCCCTTAATGCAGAGAAACTAAAGCAGATACCTTAAAGCAACTGAGGCCAATAGGAAAAGGGGACCAGGAACTAGAGAAAAGGTTAGATCAAAAAGAATTAACCTAGAAGGTAACACCCACGCACAGGAAATCAATGTGAGTCAATGCCCTGTATAACTATCCTTATCTCAACCAGCAAAACCCCTTGTTCCTTCCTATTATTGCTTATACTCTCTCTACAACAAAATTAGAAATAAGGGCAAAATAGTTTCTGCTGGGTATTGAGGGGGGGGAGCGGGAGGGGGCGGAGTGGGTGGTAAGGGAGGGGGTGGGGGCAGGGGGGAGAAATGAACCAAGCCTTGTATGCACATATGAATAATAAAAGAAAAATGAAAAAAAAAAACATTCAAACCACAGTATGCTCAGACTCCCTTTCCCCCAGAAGGCTACCTCCCTACACTTACGTTGGTTCCCAGCCGCCCAGCATCATTCCCCTTGCAGTTTCTAGAGATGGTCTTGGTGGTGGTAGTTGTCACATAAGAGCGTACTGAAACTTGGGAGGGAGCATGATTTTTTGCAGTGGGCAAGACAGTTCTGCACAATAAAGAAACCATCTCTTCTCAAATGCAATTAGCATCCACACTGCAAAATGGAAATCACTTACAGTCTGAGCCACAATTTAGGCCTTAATTATGGCTTTGTCAGGAGAATTTATTGCAGCATTGTTCAGGTAGCAAAACCCTGGAAATAACTTAAAAGACCACTGATAAGGGGCTATTAAATAAAGTGTCACACATTCATATAAAGAATTCCATTATAGAGAATGAGAGAGATCAATATTACTGATACAGCATGATATCTGAGATATTTTATGCATTTTAAAAAGCAAAGTGCAGAAGAGTACCGTAGTAAGTCTCATTTGGTATTTTGATATTTTTAAAGGTGCTATATGTACCTATGTTTGCATATAGAAAGAAGCTTTCTGTACCTTAGTACAGATGATCAAAGGGAGAGAAAACCAGGACAAGAAAGGTGGAAACAGGACAGAGACTTACTTTCCACCTTCAGAACTTTTGAGTTTTTATTATATGTCTATGTTATTTTTTAAAATCTGAATACTATCTCCCTTGGTACTGCCATTTTACATGTGTTTACTTCATCCCCTACATCTTCCTTGAGGGCAGAGATGTTCCCCCATGGCACCTCGCACAGAGTAGGTGCTTCATATATTCCTATTGGTTTATAAATTAATGGGTCTCTGAAAGAATTCAAACTGGGAAATAATTCTTTTGAAAATCAAAGTACCTGTCCAGAGACACAGAACCCACAGGAGGCCTTTTCCACCCTGGGCTTTCAGGTTCGTCCCTTTAAGAAGGTCTTCAAAGAAGATGATTAGAGTAAGGCTGAGAATTTTAGCAAGATGGACCACTTTTTCCACTTCAGTGATTCCACATATTAAAAACCCAAAGTGAAAGTTGCTGGACTGACATTTGTCCCACCTGTGCTGTATCAAGGAAGATGCTGAGCACATTCCCTACTTAATTCATTTGCCTCTTAGCAATCCCATGAGGCAAATATTTTCACTCTCACAGCTCAGGAAAATGGGATGCAGGCATGGCAACTTGCCCAAACCACACCAAACTTGAAATGGGGATCTTCTAAAATTCAGTGCTTTGTCCTTCACAAAACTATAAAGCACAAAGAATATGATGCTTCTTCAGAACAACAGGACAACATGGCTACAGCTATACAGGCCATATCTCAAGAACTTCACTTACAAGGCTTGGGCCTAGGGCAAATTAAGTGGCCTCTCTGACCTCATTTCATCAACTGGAAAAAATTTAAAGAGGCAATGGTTATCTATAAAGATGACTGGAGAGTGAGTGTGTTGCAGGCTGGTGTCGAGGGTTCTTGCCTTCCCAGGGCAAAGAATTGGTTCATGAGGCAACAGACTGACTCATGGGACAACAAAGTCAACATACAAAGTAGGATTTATTAGAGAAAGAAGAGGGTTACAGTTGGAGCAGTGCAGTGGAGCCCGGAAACTGGTGACTTCCTGCTCAGGTAAAGGCTGCAGTTTTTTACGGATGCTATAACTCTGGGTTAGGGTAAGGATTAGGTGGGTTCTTTCCATTGCCATGCATGGGCTCTCTTTGATGAGCTGGCCTGTTTGCCCTTATTGGGGGGAAACAACCTTGACAGCATTCTGTTTATCAGCCCTGTGGCAGATTTATGAGAACATGTAACTCCTTCTCGGGGTGCAGGGCTCATAATGCTCTCCATGGGGGATGGAATACTCACTCAGCTGTACTTTAGGTCCCCACACCCAACAAGTGGAATCATCATTCCACTGTGTGTGAAGCATTAAACTTTAAATCTAACTCATAGTAGAAACTCTGTAAATGCAAATTTCCTTTATATTCTTCTTCCTCCTTTCATGCTACCAGTCACCTTCCCAAAATTTAACTTAAAAGGATGGCATTCTCTATTCTAATATGTTCATTTTGGAAGTTTCCAATATTAGTTCTGACACTGCAAAATAATGGTAACCCTCCCGATTCTTCAGAAAGTATAACAATAGAAACAAGTTCTTGACAGCTTTCATAAAGACTTTGACAGGAACATTTGTTTAATTACTATTGTCAGAAAGCACAGTGGTTGGCCTAAGAAGACAGTGATTACTTGGTCCCACCAGTGTAGAAAATTATAATAGATAAAATTAATTGGTTTTGATCGTGATATTAGTAGTGATGAGAACAGTAATGAAACAAAAGTTTCTTCCTAAACATTAATCATTTTAATTTTAGAAGTATAATTTTACCATGAAAATGTTCATATTATTATCCATGCTGTTACCTTTGCTGCTAAATATAAATGAACAGAGGGAATGATATCAGCATGATAGCAGAATAGGAAGTCCACTGTTTGTATTCCTCCCTAACAACAGTAATTTGGCAGCTATTTGTGGACAAAAGTACCTTTATGGGAGCTTTGAGGCTCAGATAGGATGGCCATTTTGAGAAGGTAGTCCAGTACCCAGGTGACCAGCACCCATAGCTGGCTCACTGACCATGCATGATCTTGGCTCTGATTCAAAAACAGCCCCTTTCCCTGTGTTCTTGCCTACAGCCTGATCTGTTCTTGGTTCTACCACTGGTATCATCTACCAAGGGTCCTGGGAAGAGGCTGAAGGAAAAAAATGACCAGCCAAGAATGCTGTAGTCAGCCAAGCTGTCCTTTAGAACTGAAAGAAAGATGATGATTTTCCCTGACCAGCAAAAGCTACAGAGTTCATCACCACTATAACCACCTATGAGAAGTACTAAAGAAATATTTATTCAAGTTGAAAGAAAAGAATGCTAAGTAAAGTATGAACATATATAAAAGTATAAGACTCATGATAAAATGAAATACATAAACTTGGAATGCTCTGATATTATAATGGTGGTATATAAATCACTTTTAACTCTAGCATAAAGAAGAAAAGACAAAAGTATTGAAAACAGCTAGCTAAAATAATTTATGGATATGCTATATAAAAAGATGTAAAGTGTGACATCAACAACCTAAAAGATGGAGGCAGTAAAGTAAAAGTATAGAAATTTTATATGCAATTAAAGTTAAGTTGTTATCAGCTTTAAAAAGACAACTGTAAGATATTTTTGTAAGATTCATGGTAATCACAAAGAAAAATACCTGTAGTAGCTCCACAAAAGATAAAGAAAAAGAATCAAAGCATACCACTAAAAAAAGTGGGGGGCTGGTGGAGTGTCTCAAGTGGTAAGAGCACCCACCTAGCAAGCATGAGGCCCTGAGTTCAAACCCCAGTGCCACCAAAGAAAAAAAATCACAAAGGAAGACAACAATAGAGGGAAAATGGAACAAAGGAACTACAGAGCAATTTAAAAACCTAAATGGTGATCTATAATCATTTTAAATGTAAGTAAAGTAAATTCTCCAACCACACAGAATGGCTGAGTAGATTTTAAAAGCAAGACATAATATGCTACCTATAGGAGACTTCTATAGGGACATATGTAGGCTGAACATGAAGGGATGGAAAAAGATATCCCTTGCTATGGTAACCAAAAAAAAGCAGGAGTTGCTATACTGACTTCAGACAAAACTAACTTTCAGCCAAAATCCATCATGAGACGAAGAAGGTCACTATCCAACGATAAAGCAGTCAATTAATCAAGAGACTATAGCAATTGCAAGTATATATGCACGCAACATTGGAGCACCTAAGTATAACAAGCAAATAATAACAGCACTGAAGAGAAGAAAATAAATCAATAGAATAATAGTTGAGGATTTCAATATCCCACTTTCAACCATGAATGGCTCATCCAGACAGAAAATCAATAAGGACTTTAATAATACTGTAAGCTACGCAGATTCAATAGACATACATAGAACAGCCCATCCAACTGAAGCAGAATACATATTTTTCTCAACCACACAATGAACATTCCCCAAATAGGTCACATATTAGGACACAAAGCAAATGTTAACAATGCTTAACACATCATGCTTAAGATGATGGAAATAATATCATGTATCTTTTCTGACCAATAGTATAAAACTAGGAGTCACAATCGGAGGAAAATTGGAAATTCACAAATAGGTGGGAATTCAATAACACCCTTTTGAACAATCAGTCATTCAAAGGTTAAACCAAAAAATTATCAAAAATGAAAACAACATGCAAGACTTATGGAATGCAGCAGAAAAAGTTCCATAGGAAGCCTGTTATTAAATGCCTACATTAAGGGAAAAAGACCTCAAGTAAATGATATAATATAATGCCTCAAGGAACTAGAAAAACTGTAACAAACTAAGCCCTCAAGTTAGCAGAAAGAGGAAATAATAGATATTAGGGCAGAAATAAATGAAAGAGAACTGAAAGGCAATTGAAAATTTCAACAATGTCAATCGCAGTGGCTCACATCTATAATATCAGCTACCTGGAAGGCAGAGATTGAAAGGATCACAGTTCAAGGCCAGCCTTGGCAAAAAGCTAGTGAGACCCCATGTGCACTAAGCAGTGCAGTAGTACACATCTGCAATCCATACTTTGTAAGAGGCCATGGGTGTAAGGATCACAGTCTATAACCAGTTCAGGCAAAAATGAGACACCATACCTGAAAAATACCTAAAAAAGCAAAAAAGGGCTAGGGCATGGCTCAAGTGGTAGATCTTCCTATCAACCATGAGGCCCTGAGTTCAAGCCTCAGTACCACAACAGGGAAAAAGAAAAAGTGAACAAAATTAAGAAATTTTTTTAAAGATCTAAAAGTGGCAAACCTTTAGCTAAACCAGCCAAAAAAGAGAGAAACAGGACTCAAAGTCCTAAATGATAGAGATGTTACAACTGATAACATGAAAACACAAAAGATCATGAGACCATAATTCAGAAACTTGGACCTAGAAAAAATGATAAATCCTGAAAAACATACACACTATTATGACTGAATCATCCAAGTAAATAATAAGTAAGAAGATTGAACCAGTAATCAAAAACCTAGCTACAAAGAAAAACCCAGGACCAGACCATTTCCTGTGTGAGTTCCACCAAATATTTAAAAAATTAATGTCAACCTTTATCAAATTTCTACATATATTACAGAGTAGAAAACACTACCAAATTTATACAAGACCAGACTTATCCTGATACACAAAAAGACAGGCCATTGCAAGAAAAGAAAATTACAAGTCAATATCCCTGATGAACATAAATAAAAAATTCTCAACAAAATACTTGCAAACCAAGTTCAACCACATATTAAAAAGAATAATAGAGCATTATCAAGCTGAATTTATCCCTAGGATGTAAAGACAGTTTAACATACACAAATCAATCAATATGGTAGACCACAGTAACTGAATGAGAAACAAAAAAAAACACATGATCATCTCAATAGTTACATAAAAACATTTGACAAAAATTCAACATCATTTCATGAAGAGCACTCTCAGCTAATTAGAATAGGAGGAATATACCTGAACACAATAAACACCACATGCATCAAGTCTACAGCTAACATCATATTTAGTGGTGAAAAGCTAAAAGCATTCCTCCAAGATCAACAAGACAAGGGCTCCCACTTTCACCACTTTTAACCAATTTAGTACTAAAAGTCCCATACAGCAATTAGACAAAAGAAAGAAAGAGATAAAAGGCATCCAAATCAGAAGGAGAAAAGTTAAATCATCTGTGTTTGCAGATGACATAATTTTATATATAGAAAACCCTAAATATTCCACAAAATCTTAAAAATAAATTAATTAATTAAAGTTTCAAGATACAAAAATCAGTTGTGATTCCATATGCTAATGATCAAATCTCCAAAAACTCTCCCACTTATAAAGGCTACTGAAATAAAATGATAAAATACTTAGGAATAAGTTTAACTGAGGAGGTAAAAGATCTGTACAATGGACCCTATAAGACATAAATGGAAAAAACTAAAAAAGACGCAAGTAAATGGAAAGATATTTTGTGTTAATGGATCTGAAGAATTAATGTTCTAAAAATGTCTACACTACCCAAAACTATCTGCAAGTTCAATGCAATCCCTGTCAAAATTCCAAAGACATTTTTCACAGAAATACAAAAACAATCCTAAAATCTCCATGGATCTACAAATTTCCCTGAATAACCAAAATAAACTTGAATTAAAAAAAAAACAGAGGTATCAAAGTTCTTGATTTCAAACTATATTACAAAGTTATGGTGATCAAAATAGTATGGATTGGAATAAAAACAGAAACAGAGAACAATGGAACAGAATACAGAGTTCAGAAATAATAGATATGGTCAATTACTCTTAGGCAATGGTGCCAAGAACACGCAATGGAGAAAAGAAAATATCATCAATAAATGGTGTTGGGAAAACTATACTTTGGACTCTTACAACATTTTTTCTTCAAAAAATTAAAAAACAGATAATGCTTTTTTCCCTGTTAGCAATTTTTCCCTTATCAATTTTTGAAGTTATTGTAAATCAACAATGAAATTTTAAAGTCAGTTTTTCTCAACAGGTATGTTTTAGTGAGCATGTAGCCAATGTTAACTAGATTTTGACTGACTGGCAAGTTAAGTGCTTTTGTATGTATTTGAAGTTCACTTGCCCATGACCAGTTCTCAAAACTGAATAGACTCTCAGGGGACTAATAGGTTAGTATTCAGTTATGGAGTCTTCAAATAAAGCACTTTGTATTGCCTGCTTTTAAAGTATCCCAGAGTTTTAAACTCAAAGAATAAGAGTTATATTAATAACAGTTACATTTTCTATGTTAGTGTATGTGTGCTACCTGTTTTATGAGGGATGTTTAACATATCTCCAAGTCAGTTCTATGCATAACCATTCACCAAATACTGCTGCTGAGGTTTCTTAGGAACCACCTATGCTGTGCCACAATGCATTGTCATCTTGCTGCTTCACAAAAAGCTTAGAAGGAATTAGAATTTGTGTGTGTGTGTTATTAGTACCTCTGTATAACACGATGTAAAATTAAAGATGAGGAATGTGTATAAATGATCAGTGTTTTTGTTTTAAAATTGGTCAGCACTATGAAGCTTCTGTCGTTAGTATGCTTTAACTTTCACTTTAAAATGCACACAAACTAACATAAATTAAACTGAAAACAAAAAAAATTAAAAAAGCAAAACTACAGGTTGAGCATCCTTAAACTAAAAATCCAAAATCAGAAATGCTTCAAAACTCAAAACTTTTGAATGTTGACATGATGTAAAGTGGAAAATTCCACACCTGACCTCATGTGACAGGTCACAGTCAAAATGCAGCCACATTAAAAATATTGCAAAAAATTCCCTTCAGGTTATATATATAAGAAATATGTAAATGGAAAAGTGATACTTGCCTGAAACTATTCCAGGAACGGGGCAGGGGGCCAAAGGAGAATGATGGAGGGGGTGAATTTGAGTGTGATAAACTTGATATATTGTAAGAACATTTATACACGCCACAATTGCCCCCATGCAGCACAATAAAATTTTAAAAAGATATAACAAATGAGGTGGCTCACAGAGGATGGGATGGGGTTGAGAAGATAATCTCAGGGTTAAAGGATGGGGTTGACATCACAAGCCAAGATGGCATCTCTTTGAGGCACTGGTTCCCAGTTACCAGCCTTCAGGCCACCATGGGGCCCAGACAGCTGCAGCCACAGCTCCTAGCATCAAGAAATTTGCCATCTACCAAAGGGACCCAGAGAAACCTGGAGATAAACTTTGTATGCAGACTTACAAAGTTGATCTGAATAAATGTGGTCCCATGGTGTTGGATGCTTTCATCAAAATTAAAAATGAAATTGATTTGACCTTGACCTTCTGAAGATCACACAGAAAAGGTATCTTGAGCAATGAACATCAATAGAGGTAACATTCTAGCATGCACCCAGAGGACTGACACCAACCTCAACAAAGTCTTAAAGATCTAACTTCTTCCTCACATGTATGGGATTAAGGCTCTCGTTCACGATATGAGCAATTTCTATGAACAGCACAAGTCTATTGAGCTCTATCTGAAGAAGAGGGTTGAAACTCAGGAAGGCAAGCAGCAGTATCTGCAGTCCATGGAGGACTTGGAGAAACTGGACAGGCTGTACAAGTGCATCCTCTGCACCTGCTGTCAGCTGACAGCAACACCAGCTGTCCCAGCTACTGGTGGAACTGAGACAAGTACCTGCAGTCCTCGTGCAGGCCTACCTCTGGATGATCCACTGAAGAGACCTATTCAAAGAGGAGTGCCTGGCCAAGCTACAGGATCCCTTATCTCTATCCCACTGCCACGCCACCATGAACTGCACACTGACCTGTCCCAAGAGTCAGAATCCAGGAAAATCTATCGCAGAAATCAAGAAAATGATGGCAGCCTATAAGGAGAAGAAAGCTTCAGTGTAACTAACTTCAGCTGAACATGGTGCACAACCAGGTCAGAACTGGACTAACTCAAATTCTTTCAGATGTCTTGATTTTCCATGAATACAGCATGCATAACAAAAATGTTAAATAAACACATGAAATTCTACTTTATTAACAAAAAATATATATAACAAATGAATTTCATGTATAGACTTGGGTCCCATCCCCAAGATATCTCATTGTATATGTGCAATAAATCCAAAATCTAAATTTCTCTGGCTCCAGTCATTATTGATAAGGGATAACCAGCCTGTATCATATAATCTATCACAAAAATTAGTTCAAAGTAGAATAAAGACTTAACTGCAAAAACCGAAACTGTAAAACTCCTGGAAGAAAACTTGGGGGGTGGGGTCTTTGACATTGGTCTCAGCAATGATTTTTTTTTTTTTTGGCTATGACATCAAAAGCACAAGGAACCAAACCAAAGATAAACAAATAGGTCACATCAAACTAAAAAGCTGAAAATGAAAAGATAACCTATGGAATGGAAGAAAATATTTGCAAACCATATATCCAATAAGAGGTTAATATCTAAAATAAACAAAATAAAATAAAACAACTGAGTTCAAAACTCAAATATAAAAATAAAAATAGTTTTAAATGGAGAAATGGGGCTCAGGGTGTAGCTCTGTGGTAGACCACTTGCCTAGCATGCACAAAGTCCTGGGTTCCAGTCCCCAATGGAAATGACCTTAATGGATATTTCTCAAGAGATGACACACAGATGGCCAATGGGCATGCTCACTGATTATCAAAGAAATGCAAATCAACAAAATAATGAGATGCCAATCACATCACGTCTATTAGGATGCCTACTATCAAAAGGAGAAAAGATAATTGTTGACAAGAGAAAGTAGAAAAGAAAACTCTTGCATACATTGGTAGGAATGTAAATTGGTAAGTCAGTATGGAAAACAGTATAGCAGTTCCTCAAAATATTAGGACTAGAACTGCCATATGATCAAGAATCCTACCAGTGAGCTTATAGCCAAAGGAAATGAAAACACTATGTCAAAAACATATCTGCATTCCCATGGTCATTGCAACATTATCTGCAATAGCCAAGATATGGCAATAACCTAAGGTTCTGATGGCAAATAAATGGGTAAAGAAATATGGTAGGTGAAGTGGTATACAATGTAATACTATTCAGTCATAAAAAAGAAGGAAGTCTGCCTCTTTATGACAACATGGCCTCCATTTGTAACAAATGAAGGCCATTACAATAAGTGAAAATAACCAGGTGAAGAAATATAATTACTCTACAGTATCATGTGCAATCTAAAAAAGTTGAAGTCATAAAAACAGATAGTAGGATGGTAGTAACCACAGTCTTGGAGAGAGGTGCAGAGAGTACAGAGGATGTGATGGAGAGATGTTGGGGCCCAAGTGTATAAACTTTCATTTATAAGATAAATAATTCCTGGCCATCTGATGTACTGTGTGATGGCTATAGCTAATATTACTGTCTTGTACGCTTGAAATATGCTGCCAGGTACCTGTGACTCACTCTATAATCCTAGCTACTGCTGCATTTTGAACCCAGCCCAAGAAAATACTCTGGATGATGCCATCTGCAAAATAACCAGAGCAAAAAGGACTGGAGGTGTGGCTCAAGTGGTAGAGCGCCTGCTTTGCAAACACATAAGCCCTGAGTTCAAACTCCAGTCCCACAAAAAAAAAGAAGTGTGCTAAAAAATTAGATCTTAAGTTCCTCGATGAAAAAAATTATAATACACAAGGTGATGAATGTGTTAATTAGCTTGATTGTGGTGATCACTTTAAAAAGTCTATACATATAAAATTACCAACTTGTACACCTTAAATACAATGCAATTTTTATCTGCTAATTATACCCCAATAAATCTAGAGGGAAATAAGGAAAATGAACGGGGTGTTTCTAGTTGTTCTGAAACCCAAACATTACCAGAACAAACACCTGTACCTTTTTGTGACTTTTGCATCAAATGAATTTAATTACCGAATTATAAAGTGGGAAAAATCCTAGCAAGTTGTACAGCTCAGCTGTTCTTCTGCCTTTAAGAGAAACTAAAGAGAAACGGCCTGGGCATACAGATTTATAGTATCAAAGACGGCACCAACCTTGCCCATACCAAGTTTTCCAAAAGTAGAGAAGTCAAAGCCTACTAGTGAAGTCTCCTTCACCCGGCCAGCGCTGCCTCTCAGCCCCACCCTCACAAACGCCCAGGGCCACTCCCCACCCCTCACATTCTCATTTCATTGGCTGCAGGGGTAACCCTGGGAATTTTTCTGAACATCCCCAAAGTGATTGTAATATAGCCAGGGTTGAGAACTGCTGATTTAGCCCTAATTTTTAAATGTCTTTTTATTAGTATATATCAATTGTGCAAAATAATGGGTTTCATTATGACATTGTCACATGTGTGTAGATGGTGACTCTATTCATCCCATCCCTAATATTTTTAACATCTTTGTTGAGATATAATTCATCTACCACATGTTCTACCCACTTAAAGTATACACTTAGTGGTTTTTAAGATGCTCATAGAATTTCATAGAATTGAAAAACCATCCCACAATCTAATCTTAGAGTATCTCTCCCACCCCAAAACAAGGCCCATACTTATTTGTAGTCATTCCTCTTTCCCCTCATACTCCACCCTCAGCCATAGGCAGCCACTGTGCAACTTTCTGCCTCATGCATATGACTATTCTAGGTACCTCATGTAAGTGAAATGACACAATATTTGTCTCCTATGTCTGGCTAACTTCATTTAACATAATATTTTCTAGGTTTATCAATGTTAATAGTGTGCATTAGAGTTTCATTCCTTTTCATACTTGAGTAATATTCCATGATATGCATATACCATTTGTTTATCCATTCATCAATGGATGGACATTTGGATTGCTTCTACTTAGGAGTTATTATGAATAGCCCTGATATTTAAAAGCACTCTGAAATGATCTGCTTTTTTAAGTAATGTAAAACATGTATACCACAGCTTGGAAGCAGTATCGGCAAGAGAACAGCAGTGCTCAACCCACTCTGTCACTTCCCGCTATCCCACTGTGGAGTGTGCAACTGACCACAGCTCCACGAGAACTGTCTTGGTGGGAGGTGTCTAATTGCTTTGCTAGCCTTGCGTTCTTGACACCACCCAGGTCAGCGACCCCACTGAGTGCTTTTCTTAACCAGAATATAGCTTCTCCTAGTCACCTTATTATTCATTCTAACTCAGAGCAGTGTTTTCCATGCAACACCAAGCATAGAAACTATCAACGGTTTTAAGACTTGAAAATCTCTCATTTTGGCAGCAACAGTGGCAATTCTCTCTTCCTCCTGCCAAAACTACAACAAGCTCTCCTGTGACTCATTCCATGTCTTTACTCATTTTTGCCCACTGTGCTAAAAACATAGATGATTTCATTGGGTGCTCAGGACCACTCTACAGGAGACAATTCTGCTGTGGTGGCAAAGCGGCTGGAGGTACTATTGTCTCCCTTTTACAAACAAGCTGAAACGTGGAGCACTTAAGTCACATACCCAAGTACGTGAAGAGGACTTCCACCTGGATCTGTCTGGCTGTCCGGCTCTCTGCTATACACCCTCTTCTGCTTACATAACCATGGAATTATTCAACAAATAATCATGTCACACTTGTGCCAGGAACTATGGCCAGGCCTGTGGAACTCAGAATTAGGCAGAGCAAAACTGTCCCTGCCTTCAGGGGGTTTATTATCTAACAAAGGAGAGAGATGTTAAATAGATGATCACCCAGTCACAGAATGGTACACTGTGGAAAGTACCATGAAGGAACTTGTGCTGTGTGAGGAAGTCCTGGGGGTGGAAAGAGTGGGACAACTCCCTAGGAAAGTAACATTTGAATTCTGCGACAAGTTCAGTCCTCTGTGAAGGGATTCTGAAGTCAAGAGCTGTGAGAAGGAGTGTTTTCTGAGGAGGCTTACCTGGCTGAGTCCGGCCTTAGCAGCAACGCTGGACAGGTGGGCACATGGTTCTCCACCCTGCTTTCTCGACCTTCCTTTTTTTCCTACTTGCTGCTTCTGGGGTGTCTCCTGCGTTTGTCCTTATTTTACTTCTTGCCATGTGGTTGGCTATCTCTTCAGCTTACCAAAGCAAATCCCCATCTTCTCAATGATCCACGGCCGAAAAAAGCATTCCCACTGAAACCAACACCCATTCAGAAAGGAGAATGAGGCCCCAGTGATTAGGAAACATGTTACACTCTATTTGGCAGGTTTTATTCCCAATGATTTAGAGAATAGCATTTCTGGGGTGAGGGAGAGGGACAAGCTGCTTTTATGCAGACACCAAAATTGCTGCAATATTCAGGCAGCTCTGAATCAAATGGGAATGGGGGTGCTGCAGTCCCAGGAGCCTTGCTTTTGCTGCCATCTGCTGCCCTGCTCTGGGCAATGCTCTGCAGCTCACCAAGGTCTTATGACAGAACCAAGCCAGAGGGAAAAACAAAAGGCAGTTTCAACTCATCCTGGTATTTATAAGTAGGGCAATGTGATTCTTAGACTAAGAGGGCTGTTCTCTCTGGGAGGTGACTGGGCAGCTGAGCCTGGCGCCTGCTGTTCTTAGGAAGCCAGGTTTCCTGTTTTACAGATAGAGAAGATGTACTGGTTGAATGATAGGAAATATGGTGTTTTGTTCATCCTGTTAAACTGCTTAACAGTCCTCTTCTGAAATGAATGCATCCACCCCACCTTTGGAACCAAACCCGAACCTATCTTGACCCAGCCTTGGCTTAGATTATCTCCAACCTGTTTCTAACACTCTCTGTCCAGTCATGCTATGAATCATAAAATTTTCCCGACCCACTTTCTCTTGCCTTCCAACCTCTGTCCATAATGTTCCCACAGCCTGAAATATCCAGTAACACCTGTCCACCCTCTTCTGCTCCCCCCACCCAATCCAAAGCTCAGTTTAAAGGTTATGTTCCCCAGAAATGTCAACCCTTCCCACACCCTCTCCCAAATGCACCCTCTCACCTACAAATGAACTACTTAAGACTTAGAACACTGTCCCTGGAGAAAAGATAGACAGATTGATGGGACAGAACAGAGATCCCAGAAATAAACCCACATAAGTGTGGTCAATTGATTTTAACAAAAAAAGCGGGGAGGGTGATTTGGTGAAAATAAAGTGCCTCCATTCACACCTTAATGCCTTCTGTTTGTTTTTTAGTGGGCCTGAGGTTTGAACTCAGGGCTTCATACTTGCAAAGCAGGCACTCTACCGTTTGAGCTACTCCTCTAGTTTGTTTTTCTCTGGTTAGATGAATGTTTCAGAAACTGTTTGCCTGGGCTGGCCCCAAACTTCCATCCTCCAGATCTCAACCTCCCAAGTAGCTAGGATTACAGGCATGAACCACCTGTGTCCTGAACTTTATATCATATTTAAAAATTGACTCAAAATGGATAATAGACCTGAATATAAATCCTAATACTATAAAACTTCTAGAGAAAAGTCTTTGCAGGTATCACATTTTCTTTTCATTTTGGTGGTACTGGGGTTTGAATTCAGGGCCTCACACTTGCTAGGCAAGTGCTCTACCACTTGAGCCACATCTGCAGCCTAAAGAAAATTTTTGTACCTTGAGTTGGATAAGAAGTTACACCAAAATCACAATCAATTATAAAAAACTGATAGGATGGATTTTATTAAAGTTTTTACTTTTGTTCTATGAAAAATACAGATAGAAAAGAAAAGGCAGGACTATAGACTGGGAGAAGATAATTATATATTGTGTATTTGACATGGACTTATATTCAGAATATGTGAAGAACTTTTAAAACACAGCAACAATCAAGCCAACCCAATTTTTCTAAAGGGCAAAGGTTTCACTGATTCTTTACCAAGAAGATATATAAATAACAATCCCATGACATGTTCAACATAATTGCTCATTAGGGAAGTGCACAATAAAGCCACAATGAGATATCACTACACAACTATAAAAATGACTAAAGTGAAAGAAAAAAACCTAATGATACAAAACACAATCAAGGATAAAGAGCAACTGGACTTCTCGAACACTGCTATTGGAAATATAGACTGTAAAACAGTTTGTATCTTAGTTTTATTTTGTCTTTATCTTTCATTTCTTATGAAGTTAAATATACTTACCATACAACACAATTCCACTCTAGACAATCAGCCAAATGAAATGAAAACCCATGGTCACACAAAGTTCAACATGCCAATATTTAGAGTAGCTTTTGCCTAATCACTGGAAACTAGAAACAAACAGCATGTCCTTCAAACAAGCAAACTGTGGTAGCTTCATTCAAAGGAATACTACTCAGAAGTAAAAGAGAACTAGTAATTGATACATGAACAATATGGAAGAATCTCAAGTACATTATACTAAGCCAGGGAAGCTAGACTGTATAGTTCCATTCTTATGACCTTCTAGAAAAGACCACCTATAAGATCAGAGATCAGTGTTTTCCAAGTGCTAGGGAAGAGGAAGGAGTTGACTACAAAGAACTAGAAAAGGAAGTTTTTTCAGGGGTGTATAAAATGCTTCTGCATCATGATTATGGTAGTGGCTATATGATTTTGCCAAAATTCATAGATCTGTACACCAAAAAGAGTGAGTTTTAGTATATGTCAGTTAAAAAATTAATTTAAAAGTGAAAAAAATCTGATCATAGTCAGAGCAGCCTCTGGTATATGTGGCACCTTGGCAGGATTTGCTAAGGGTGACAAAAGTCCCTGTAGTTCTCTCCCAGGCAGAAGATGGAGGCTCTTTGTTGGCCCAACTGGGCTGCATTTTCTCCTCTTAGGCCAAACTTAGTGCACAAATTTTCCCAGTCGTCTGGGCTTGGGTTGTGATCAGCTGTCTCCTCATCTGCTTCCCACTGTCCCTGGGTTTCTCGGAGCGTTTCTAATCCAACCATAACCCCAACAAGGTACTCAGTGACTAACACAGCAAATAGTTCTTGAATGGATGAATGAAAGGAGAGCAGCCACTCAAGGTGATGTTTCCTTCCTGTGAAGCCCTAGAGATAGTGTCACAGCTAACAGAAGCAATGACTGTGGCTATAGACATGGATAGGCAGGTTTCTTTCCAGCTAGATTTTCAGCTCTTTTATGGAGGGAAAATAAATATACACAAGTCTGTATGTCCTGCAGAGCCTTGAGTAGAGTGATATCCATAGAGGGAACTTAATAAATGTTAGTTGATAAGTTGAAGAAAACATATTTTTTTCTTAAAAGTATATGGAGAGGGCACCACTGTAATCCCAGCTACTCAGGAGACAGAGACAGGAGGTTTGCAAGTTCAAAGTCAGCCCAGGCAAAAAGGTAGTGAGACCCTGCCTCAGAAATAAAATAAAAACAAAAGACCAAGGGTATAACTTAAGAGAGAGAGTCAATCCCCTAGCACACATGAGGGATTCAATCCCCAGTATCAAAAAAAGAGAACGAGAAAGATGTCAGATTACAGAACAGAAAAAGAATGAAATGATGTTTAGCTAAAACTATTTACATAGTCAAATAATTTTATGCTTGAAAAAGTTTTAATTTTATTTCTTTGTTAACATGGGTATGTGTTTGTATTAAAGACTAAAATGAGCCAAAGGATTGATGTTAAGGAGGGAAATGCTGTTCTGATAAAATTGCATGTGAAATGTTTTCCTCTTTGTCTCCATAAATAAGACTTCTGTATTTCTGTATATCCTATATCTCTGGAGAAAATCATGGTTTAGGACAGAAGGCTGTTGTGTGGGGATACAACGCAGTTTCCAATTTGTTCTTAAGGACATATGTCTTGTGAATAAGAAACTATTACTCCAGTCTTCTATCTCTTAGCAAGAGGAACACATGCAAAGCACTTCAGGATCCTTGGGGGAAAGGGGAAATCACTGATGACAGCATTTTTAGGATGGATGTTGATAATATAGTAAGAACACTTGAGTGGGGGTGAGGCAAATATGGCTACAATGTCTGTCACCCCTTTAAAACCAGGATTGAGCTGTCCCATCGACTATAACCCCTTGTACAATCGAGGTGTCATTGATTGCTATCAATATTACTATTGATACACTTGATAAACAGTCGGCTGAGGTACTAATAGACTCGACAATATCCTCTTGCCAACAAAGGTCTAAAAGCAGGAGGGAGACCTCAGGATTTCATTGTAGAAATGAGAGGCCTGCCTCCCACCCACAAATCACTCCACAGCTATGTCCACAGGCAGGGAGTGGACATGCTGTTCTTCCTTTATGGTGGTCAGTTCTAGGTTTTTAGAAGTAACACTTTACATCTTGCTGACTTCCTCGCAGAGTATCTCATCTGCTCTGGAGAAGCACAGGTTTGCCAAGTGAGCTCTTGAGTTTCGGCACACATTGCACATCTCTGCTTCTGCCTCAGATCACAAAACCAATTGTAGGCAAAGAAGGAAGATTCTGCCCAAGTGAGTAGTTAAGAGCAAGGCCTCAGAGTGAGAGAAACAAGGGCCCTGTCACTTCCTGTGTGACTTTGGGTAAGTTGCTAACCACTCTGAGCCTCACTTTTCTTATCTGTAGAATGGAGATATTAACACTTACTTTATATGATTGTGTGATAACTAACTAGGATAGTGTTTATAAATGGATAATCATTATAGGGTCAAACTCATACCAAGCACAGATGATCATTTTTAATTATCCTAAAGGCAAACTGGGAGAAAGACAAGAATATGACTTTAGTTCTGTTGCCTGCATTCTCCGAATGAAAACCCGGGCATTCATCTTGTGACTTTCCCATAAGGAGTTCTCAGTAGAGATGTCTTCACCACACCTGACCTCAGGTGTAATCTTTCTCTGACTGTCAGAAGCCAAAGCTGCCCTCATCAGAGGCCCAGTGACCCAGTGACTGCCAATTCTGTTTCCAGATTCGATCTGTGTTTCCTCACTGCTTTGGCTGACTAAAGAAAGCCATTGGCTATGACTGAAAAATCTGACCCCACTTGTTGGTTAACAGTCCAGTTCCATTACAGGTGGAGCTGGTCTCTGGCAGCACTGGGAAGGAGAATTATCCCCTCTCGAGTTCCCACACACGAGCCAATTATCCTGCAAACGCTGACCCTTGCCAGCACATCCTCATTCCTCCTCTCCAGCCTGAGGCCTCAGACAGTCCCCTCAGGTCCTGAGCCACTTTCCCCCTGACATTTGGCTGGTCCTTTCCCCATCACTGGAGTCCTGGCCCAGAGGTGTGAGAAGGTGCTCAGACATTGTCCTTGAAACGGCACAGCACGGTGATTAAGAACCAAGCTCCAGAACCAAATCCCAGCTGTGGTGACTTTGGCCAAGTATTTCTTTTATTTCAATAAAAGAAACATAATAAAACCTCCTTGAGAGGGACGAATGAGAGTTCTAAACACCTGGCACATAGTGTCAAGTGACAGATAGATGCAAAAAAAACCCAGAAAGTTCAGCCTATAATAGCATTAGCTCACCTATGGAAAGTGAGCAGCGACACCTCCGTTAAGAATGGTAGGAGCAAACAGGCATGAGGGCATGGGGGAGCAGTTGATCCCAAGATGATGTTCTTTACAGCACACCATCCTTATTAACATCCCAGCCCCCAGGGTGCTCATACATGCAGCAGCTACTTACTTCCTTGGGTAGATTGCAATATTCCAAGCACTGCACTCTGGCCAGGGTTTCAAAGCCCTTTCACAAAATAAGAGTTGAGGAAGAGCTTTCTCAGCAGCTTCCACTCTATTCTGTGGAAATACTTCTTGTTCTCTACCGAGATAGCAATTTTCGGAGACAGAATGCCAGGAAGGGAGGCTCCATGGTCTTTGGGGATTTAGTGCCATCTAGAGGATGTAGTGACACAGTGCAAGAGAAACGTGGCAGGAGTTGATGCTCTGAAAGGGATTGCTCCCCTTCTGAGTGCTGCAGAGTTCCATGGGGTGGGATGCCAGGAACTGACAGCTGCACACCATCTGAGAGGGGAAAGAATGCTATTTAAGCAACTCTCGTTTAGAAACATCAAAATACAAGCCCACTCTTTGTGTCCAATGTTCTGAAATGTTTAATTTATTAAAGGTTTTCATCCTTAACAGATTTTTCTCTATTAGAGAATCTCACACGCTAAGATTCCACCTCACCCCTGTTAGAATAGCCATCATCAGCAACACTACCAACAACAGGTGTTGGCGAGGATGCGGGGGAAAAAGGAACCCTCTTACACTGTTGGTGGGAATGTAAACTAGTACAATCTCTCTGGAAAAAAATTTGGAGGCTACTTAAAAAGCTAGACATTGATCTACCATTTGATCCAGCAATACCACTCTTGGGGATATACCCAAAAGAATGTGACACTGGTTACTCCAGAGGCACCTGCACACCCATGTTTATTGCAGCACTATTCACAACAGCCAAGTTATGGAAACAGCCAAGATGCTCCACCACTGATGAATGGATTAAGAAAATTGTGGTATCTATACACAATGGAATTTTATGCAGCCATGAAGAAGAACGAAATGTTATCATTCGCTGGTAAATGGATGGAATTGGAGAACATCATTCTGAGTGAGGTTAGCCTGGCCCAAAAGACCAAAAATCGTATGTTCTCCCTCATATGTGGACATTAGATCAAGGGCAAACACAGCAATGGGATTAGACTATGAGCACATGATAAAAGCGAGAGCACACAAGGGAGGGGTGAGGATAGGTAAGACACCTAAAAAACTAGCTAGCATTTGTTGCCCTTAACACAGAGAAACTAAAACAGATACCTTAAAAGCAACTGAGGCCAATAGGAAAAGGGGACCAGGAACTAGAGAAAAGGTTAGATCAAAAAGAATTAACCTAGAAGGTAACACCCACGCACAGGAAATTAATGTGAGTCAATTCCCTGTATAGCTATCCTTATCTCAACCAGCAAAAACCCTTGTTCCTTCCTATTATTGCTTATACTCTCTCTACAACAAAATTAGAAATAAGTGCAAAATAGTTTCTGCTGGGTATTGTGGGGGTGGGGGGAGAGGGAGGGGGCAGAATGGGTGGCAAGGGAGGGGGTGGGGGCAGTGGGGAGAAATGACCCAAGCCTTGTATGCACATATGAATAATAAAAGAAAAAGAAAAAGAAAATCTCACAGGTACTGTTTAAATGTGGCACAACCACAAACTCTCTGGTGCTGGGGAAGACACTCAGCCATAGGTTACACGCTTACCATCACAGGTGCTGTTCTACGGAGAGACACAGGATTTGACCTGTGAACCCTGTGAATGTGACACTCTTGTTCCTCTTTGTCTTCAATTCACTCCTTCATCCACAGTGATCTGACATCCACCCCCACTGTTCCCTGCAACTTCCCTACTGATGTCACCACCCAGTATCCTGGTTAGTATTTAGTCTTTCTGAGCTTACTTCACATAACCCTTTAGACAATCTCCTCCTACCTCTCTAATTGCTCCATCTTACCTTCATTGGTGATGTCTTTTCCTGTGTCTTTAGAACTAATGGCTTCTCAGACTTCTTCATCAGGCATTATTTGTGTCTCACTTTTGAACAGAGGTCTTCAAGTGTTACTGGGCAGCATTACCTGCTGGGAGCACCCATATTTTTAAGAAGTTGCTCAGGTGACTCTGATGTGCACTGAATGCTGAGAATCAATAAGCTGCTCCTAGGATGTTTTACTCACTGTCATAGGTCATTGACCCCACAACCACACATATTCTGACAATTTCAAATCTTGTGCATAACCAGTGTTTTGCTGGCTGTTACTCATTTCTAACAAAGGAGAATCCCAGCCTCAGACATGGTTGCTACCAAGCACTTCCAGAGAAAGTCAGGGGCATCTCACATGTGCTCACAGCTCCACAGACACCATGTGTCAACCTCAGTTTCTTCCTTTGTTTTCACTTCCTGGCACTCCTTGACTGAGTGTTTCACTTCCTGACACTCCTTGACTGAGTGGCACCCTGCTGTTTCTTTTGGGCATCACACTCTCTTCCTTTATTCACTGCTGGTGAAAGGTATCCAAGCTAACAGTGTTCTATGGCAGAATGAGCAAAATTAGCCCTTTAGGATAGGTTCTCTCCCCAAAAGCAGAGTCTAAGGCAAATACTCGGGTCCAAGTGGCTTGGATGGAATGTGATCTGTGAACTTGCAGTGACTAAATTATGTGAGACAATTAAGGAAGGAAGAAAGGGAAATATAAGGATGTGTTATCCAGGTACCATTGTAAGACATAGGGCCTAGTTCACCCAGGGCCCCCAAGGAACATTACAGGATGACTCTGGTGCTGCCCACCTGACTGATGGGTAGCTGGAGTATTTAGTCACTGGTTCCCAATACCTATGAATTGAGGGTTGCTCCTAGGAGTACCCCCACATTTCTCAGCTGCAATTGCACATGGGCCAGAGGGCTTCTGATTCTGTCCCTAAAGTAGACATCAGAAAGATGAGAAAAGTGAGTCTGAGTTCAGCTGACCCATCTGCATCTGCTATAGCTAAAAGCAAATGTAGGCAGTGCAGAGGTGACATGGGCACGAAGGCATCTGCCACTCTCTGCCACTCCCCTTTTATGTTAACTCTGTTCAAGGAATTTCAGAGTGGTGACACTTATACTTATACCCCCAATACTGTTTTCAGAGAGTCACTCTTTTCAGTTTTCATATCTTACAACACACACCAACCTTTAAATATTCTTCGAATTCAGAAAGGAACCCAATGTAGAAAAAGAGAGAAATGAACCAATGCTGTTAGTAGAATCACTCCCCCTACCCACCCTTGTAAGCCAAAGCCATGTGCCGTGAGGTGTTGGAACTTGCAGATCCCAGAACATCTAGAGGAGTTTTACCTGGAGCTATTCAGGCAAAGGGGGCAAGAAAACCTCATTCTCTCTGCATTGGAACAAGTGCCTGCTACAGAGCATCTCCAACCCAACAATTCTCATGTGTCTGAATATCTGTGTGCTAGTAACACCTCTATGCTAAAAGTTATGTCACTACACCAGACCCTTACTTAAATATCTTCAAGCTAAATTTTTTTATCTGTGTACCATAACTCTCATAACTTACTGGACACCTCTACCCACATGCCTCTCCAATAACACAATACTTTTTGGTGGGGGGAATACTTGGGCTTGAACTCAGGGTTTTGCACTAGTGATGTAGGTGGTCTACTGATTGAGCCATTCCTCTAGCCATCTGTAGCTCAAACTCAACACAAATAAACTTTAACATGTTATCGCCTTCCCAATCCTACCACAAATCCTCCTTCTCTTTCAGGATCCCCTGTCTCCATGAATGGTACCTTCATCTACTTGATAGTCCACATAAAAAACATGAGAGTCACCTGGGTGTGACCTCTTTTTTTGCCATCCATCCATGTGCAATTAATTACACATCGACAGTGAAATTTGCCTAAAGTGAATTTGCCTAAAAATTGTTTTCCTGAAATCTATTTGCCTAATGTTCAATTTCAGGCAAATACAAAATATAAAATTTTCTTAAAGTTCTGAATTAAATATTATACATTAAGAGTTTTTTTTAGAAGCAATATGCCCCATAATGCTTTGAACCTAATTTTATATTTCACATTATTATGCATTTTTGTAGCAATAATGCAATCATCTTGTACATTTTAGGATGCCTTTGTCTACCTGTTTACTTTTCCATACTTTAAGTATTTTTTGAAATATACTTTTTTAGCAATAAATATTTGAAAAATCTGCAGCATTTCAAAAAGAATTTTATTCCATTCACTCACATGTATTTTTCTTTGCCTCTCTTTTGTCTTTTGTTTGTTTTGCAAGATGTACAGTTTATGTATGCATTAACCAAATAGCATATCTGATATCCAATCGCATTTGGTAGCAAGAATTAAGATACATGAAAAATGCTCAGAAAGTTATGCCTACATGAAGATTCACACACAAATGTTCATACCAGCATCATTGGAATAGCTCCAAACTGGAAATAACTCAAACTCTCATCAGTTGATGAGTAGATACAACTTAAAATTAAAATGGAATGAAATTCTGATACGCATGAATCTTAAAAACATCACAATGCACAAAAGAATTCCATTTGATGCTATTTATGTGAAATCCTAAGAAACAATATTGAGAGAAAGTGGACCAATGGTTGCCTGGGACCAGAGGTTGGGGCAGGGATTGACTGAAAAATAACACTGCAAAAAACTGAAACACAGGTCAGATTCCAAGATGGCAACTAGAGGGAGGAAGCAGAAAGTGTGCTTCCTAAAGTAAACTCTTGGAGGGACGCTGGAGATACACCTGGCAGGAAAAACCACCAAGAAGAGGCAAAACTCTGACACTGCCACACCCCCAGCCCACACACAGCATCCCCCCGCCACGTAAAACAGAGAAACCAAGAGGGCTCCAGTGTCGCCAGATGCCAGCTCCTATGCTGCTTGGGAGAAGCAGACCACCAGGTGAGCTAAGCAGCATGCAGTACTCCCACAGAGAACACTGGAACAAATCAGCATAGCCCCCTGGACAGGCTGACTACTGCCCAGGGATAAAAGGAAAAAAAACAAAAACAAAAACTGAATAATAAGCAAACAACTGAAAAAAAAAAAAGACACATAACAAAGAGGGCAGGGTGCCCTGAGCTCCGTAGAGTGGAGGAGGGGCGCTCCCTCATGCTGACTGTAAATAAATAAGCTGGCCAGAGAAGGCAGGAGCAGCGGCACCTGCCCAGCAACCTTGGAGCAGGAAAGCCTGTAACAGTGGCTGTCGTGTGGCATGCTCCACCAGAGAGTAGGGAGAGCACACCCCCACACAGATTCTAAGTAAAAAACACTGCAATTACAACAGGCCGGCAAGGCTGTAGACTGGAGAAAGCAAAAGGGGCAAGAGAGCTAGGTGAGTGTAAAGCTCATTCCTGAGATCTACAATAAATAAAGCCTGCAGCAGCAGCTGGCTGACAGTAGGTGGCAAGTGAGCCACAGCCTCAGACAGACATTCACAAAGCTGTCTCCAGACTCCATTTATTTTCCTTTGATGAGACTGAAACTGTATTGCATTTGAACTTGCAATTTTTTTTCTTTTTTCCTTTTGATGAGACAATGACAGGAACTACTACTCAGACACCAACACCAGAATTGGATGTTGAAGGACTAGCAGCAAATCTATTAAGACTGAAACTTTATTGCAAATGAACTTGGGAAATTTTATTTTTTTTATCCTCTCTCTTTCTAATGCCTGTTTAGCTCACTGTTGATTAGTACACTATCTCTCCCTGCTTATTTCTTCAGCTCTGTTTTTTGTTTTGTTTTGGTGTGGTTTTTTTCCCTTTTTCTTTACCTTCTTTGCTTTCCCTCTCCTCTCACCCTTCCATCCTAGATATCATCATTATTACTATTACTAGCTAGACAATACTGAATTACACACAGTACAGGGACAGTAACAGTAGCAAGGGAAATGATGGGAAAATGGAAAAAAGAGGAAAACCAATTTACCCCAACAATAAATTAGTACAGGGACCAGAGGGAAATGAAGAAAACAGATACGCAAATCCAGACTCCAACAAAACAAAGATAAACTATGCCAAAGAACCCAATGAAGCCCACAAGAACACACTGAAAAAAGAAATCCTGCAAGTAATCAATGAGAATTTTATAGAGATGATACTGGATGTGGTCAACCAAAATGTGCAGGAGACACTCAAGAAATTCCAAGGCAACAAAAAAAGAGAATTTGAGAAACTACAAGATCAAATAAAAGAAACCATAGAAGCAATGTATAAACACCAAAGTGAAACAAAGAACATGATAAATAAAGAGATAAATGAACTCAGGATGAAAATAGACAACATTAAAGAGGAAGTGACTCAGGATATGGATAACCTCAGAAAAAAGAATGAAACAGAATTGCAAAACAAAATGGAAGGCCAATCCAGCAGACTAGAACAAGCAGAAGACAGAATCTCAGAACTTGAAGATGAAGTGGTAATTAAAGAAAAAAACCAAAGAACTATTAGTTAAACAACTCAAGACCTGTGAAAACAAAATGCAAGAACTCACTGACTTCATCAAAAGACCAAACCTGAGAGTCATGGGTATCGAAGAAGGAGAAGAGGTGCAAGCAAAGGGAATACATAATATATTCAACAAAATAATAACAGAAAATTTCCCAAATCTAGAGAAAGATATTCCCATACAGGTACAGGAAACTCCAGAACACCAAAAGACATGACAAAAGTAGAACTACCCCCATGACATATTATCATTAAAACAACAAGTACAGAGACTGGAGAAAGAATATTGAAAGCTTTAAGAGAAAAAAAACAAATAACATACAAAGGTAAACCCATCAAAATCACAGCAAACTTCTCAACAGAAACATTAAAAACAAGAAGAGCTGGGGGTGAGGTCTTCTGGTCACTGAATGAAAATAACTTCAACCCTAGGATACTCTACCCACCAAAACTATCATTCAAAATAGATGGAGCAATAAAAGTCTTCCATGATAAGCAGAAACTAAAACAATATATGACCACAAAGTGACAACTACAAAAGATTCTTCAAGGGATTCTGCACACAGAAAGTGAAACCCAACATAACCATGAAAGGGCAGGCAGTACCAAACTACAGGAAAAGAAAAAGCAAGAAAGTAGAGAGTAACATCAATTTAGCTACACACAATCAAACCTCCAAACAACTAAGACAACTAAATGACAAGAATCACCACATACCTGTCAGTACTAACACTTAATGTTAACAGACTTAATTCCCCCATCAAAAGGCACTGTTTGACAAACTGGATTAAAAAGGAAGATCCAACAATTTGTTGCTTATAGGAGACCCATCTCATTGATAGAAATAAGAATAGGCTTAGGATGAAAAGCTGAAAGATTTACCAAGCCAATGGTCCCCGAAAACAGGCAGGAGTAGCACTACTTATCTCTGACAAAGTAGACTTCAAACCTACATTGATCAAATGAGATAAAGAAGGACATTCCATACTAATAAAAGTGGAAATAGACCAAAAGGAAATAACAATTATCAACCTATATGAACACAATGTCAATGCACCCAATTGGTCATCCAAACAAAAAATCAATAAAGAAATCCTAGATCTAAAATATACCATAGATCAAATTGACCTACTTGATGTCTACAAAACATTTCATCCAACTTCTACACAATATACATTCTTCTCAGCAGCCCATGGAACGTTCTCCAAAATAGATCACATCCTAGGGCACAAAGCAAGCCTCAGCAAATATAAGAAAATAGAAATTACACCATGCATTCTATCTGATCACAGTGCTATAAAACTACAACTCAACAACAAAAATAAAGACAAAAAACAGGCAAACAGCTAAAAACTAAATAACTCATTGCTTAATGAACAATGGGTCATTGATGAAATAAAAGAAGAAAATAAAAAGTTCCTGGAAATCAATGAAAATGAAACACAACCTACCAGAACCTATGGGACACAGCTAAGGCAGTCCTGAGAGGAAAGTTTATAGCCATGAGTGCATATATTAAAAAGACTGAAAGATCCCAAATCAATGACCTAATGATACATCTCAAACTCCCAGAAAAACAAGAACAAGCCAAGTCCCAAAACAAATAGGAGAGAAATAATAAAAATAAGAGCTGATATCAATGAAATAGAAACCAAAAAAATACAAAGAATTAATGAAACAAAAAGTTGGTTCTTTGAAAAAATAAAGAAGATCGGCAGACCCCTGGCAAACCTGACTAAAATGAGGAGAGAAAAAACCCAAATTAGTAGAATCAGGAATGCAAAAGGGGAGATAACAACAAATACCATGGAAGTCCAGGAAATCATCAAAGAGTACTTCAAGAACCTATATTCAAATAAATTCGAAAATCTTAAAGAAATGGACAAATTTCTAGATACATATGATCATCCAAAACTGAACCAAGAGGATATTAATCACCTGAAAAGATCTATAACACAAAATGAAATTGAAGCAGCACTCAAGAGTCTCCCCAAAAAGAAAAGTCCAGGACCTAATGGATTCTCTGCTGAATTCTATCAGACCTTTAAAGAAGAACTGATACCAACCCTCCTTAAACTGTTCCACAAAATAGAAAGGGAAGGAAAACTGCCTAACACATTTTATGAAGCCAGTATTACACTTATTCCAAAACCAGGCAAAGACACCTCCAAAAAGGAGAACTATAGGCCAATCTCACTAATGAACATTGATGCAAAAATCCTCAATAAAATAATGGTAAACCAAATTCAACAACACATCAAAAAGATCATTCACCACAACCAAGTAGGCTTCATCCCAGGGATGCAGGGGTGGTTCAACATAAGAAAATCAATAAACATAATAAACCACATTAACAGAAACAAAGACAAAAACCACTTGATCATCTCAATAGATGCAGAAATAGCCTTTGATAAGATCCAACACCATTTCATGATAAAAGCTCTAAGAAAACTAGGAATAGAAGGAAAGTACCTCAACATTATAAAAGCTATATATGACAAACCTACAGCCAGCATTATACTTAATGGGAAAAAACTGAAACCATTCCCTCTAAAATCAGGAACCAGACAAGGATGCCCACTATCTCACTCCTATTCAACATAGTACTGGAATTCCTAGCCAGAGCAATTAGGCAAGAAGAAGGAATAAAAGGAATACAAATAGGTAAAGAAACTGTCAAAATATCCCTATTTGCAGATGACATGATCCTATACCTTAAAGACCCAAAAAACTCTACTCAGAAGGTTCTAGACATCTTCAATAGCTACAGCAAGGTAGCAGGATATAAAATCAACATAGAAAAATCATTAGCATTTCCATACACTAATAATGAACAAAATGAGAAAGAATATATGAAAACAATTCCATTTACAATAGCCTCAAAAAAAAATCAAATATCTAGGTATAAACCTAACAAAAGATGTGAAAGACCTCTACAAGGAAAACTATACACTTATGAAGAAAGAGATTGAGGAAGACTATAGAAAGTGGAGAGATCTCCCATGCTCATGGATTGGTAGAATCAACATAGTAAAAATGTCGATACTCCCAAAAGCAATCTACATGTTTAATGCAATTCCCATCAAAATCCCAATGACATTCATCAAAGAGATTGAAAAATCCACCATTAAATTTATTTGGAAACACAAGAGGCCACGAATAGCCAAGGCAATACTCAGTCAAAAGAGCAATGCTGGAGGTATCACAATACCTGACTTCAAACTATATTACAAAGCAATAACAATAAAAACAGCATGGTACTGGCATAAAAACAGACAAGAAGCCCAGTGGAACAGAATAGAGGACCCAGATATGAAGCCGCACAACTATAACCAACTTGTCTTTGACAAAGGCGCTAAAAATATACCATGAAGAAAAGACAGACTCTTCAACAAAAACTGCTGGGAAAACTGGTTAGCAGTCTGCAAAAAACTGAAACTAGGTCCATGTATATCACCCTATACCAAGATTAACTCAGAATGGATCAAGGATCTTAACATTAGACCACAAACTCTAAAGTTGGTACAGGAAATAGCAGGAAATACTTTGGAAGTAATCGGTACAGGCAAGGACCTTCTCAATGGAACCCTAGCAGCACAGCAACTAAGAGATAGCATAGATAAATGGGACCTCATAAAACTAAAAAGCTTCTGCTCAATAAAAGAAATGGTCTCTAAACTGAAGAGACCACCCACAGACTGGGAGAAAATACTTGCCAGCTACACATCAGACAAAGGACAGGTAACCAAAATATATAGGGAACTTAAAAAACTAAAGTCTCCCAAAATTAATGAACCAATTAGAAATTGGCAAGTGAACTAATCAGAACTATCTCAAAAGAAGAAATTCAAATGGCCAAAAAACGCATGAAAAAATGCTCACCATCTCTAGCAATAAAGGAAATGCAAATCAAAACCACACTAAGATTCCACCTCACCCCTGTTAGAATAGCCATCATTAGAAACACCACCGACAACAGCTGTTGGCAAGGATGTGGGGAAAAAGGAACCCTAACCCACTGCTGGTGGGAATGCAAACTAGTACAACCACTCTGGAAGAAAATTTAGAGGCTTCTTAAAAATTTAAACATAGATCTGCCATATGATCCAGCATTGGGGATATACCCAAAGGAATGCAACACAGGTTACTCCAAAGAGTTTATTGCAGCACTATTCACAATAGTCAAGTTATGGAAACAGCCAAGATGCCCCACTATCGATGAATGGATTAAGAAAATGTGGTATTTATACACAATGGACTACTACTCAGCCATGAAGAAGAATGAAATCTTATCATTTGCAGGTAAATGGATGGAACTGGAGAACACTATTCTAAGCAAGGTTAGCCAGGCCCAGAAGACCAAAAATCATATGTTCTCCCTCATATGCAGACTTTAGATCAAGGGCAAATACAAGGGAATTAGACTTTGATCACATGATGAGGCAAGAGCACACAAGGGAGGTATGAGAACAGGCAAGAAACTCCCCCCCAAAAAAAAAAAAACACAAGATACATTTGATGTCCTCAATGCTAAGGAACTAATGCAGAAGCTGTAAAGCAACAGAGGCCAGTAGGAGAAGAGGACCAGGAGCTAGAGAAAGGTTAGTTTGAGAAGAATCAATTTAGAATGTAACACACTTATGTACAGGAAATCAATGCGAGTCAACTCCCTGTATAGCTATCCTTATCTCAACCAGCAAAAACCCTTGGTCCTTCCTATTATTGCTTATACTCTCTCTTCAACAAAATTAAAGATAAGGGCAAAATAGTTTCTGCCTGGTAGCGAGAGGGTTGGGGGGATGAGGGTTGAAAAGGAGGTGGTGGGTGGAAGGGGAGAGAAATGACCCAAACATTGTGTGCACATATGAATAAAAGAATTTTTTTAAAAATTGGAACACAGAGAGATTCAGCTACTTGTCCATTTCCACACAGGTAGCAAGTGAAACAGATTCAAATTCATGTTCTTTTCACCAACCAGTGTGCATCTCTGATCACTAGAAACATCTGTTTAATTCTCACTCACGTCTTTCTAAGATAAATCATCTTGCATGGATGTAAAACAGTCCTCTGCAACCTTTTGCTATTTTTATTATTGCCCTTCTTCTAAGGGCCCTTTTCAGAAACTTTTCCTTAATTGTCCCACATACATTTTTATGTACTGTGGCCTTGGAGAGCTCAAAAACCATCATATCTAAATGTTTTTGTTCCTCCATCCCTGCAGCCAATCTTCACTCCCTTGAAGGCAACTTCCTTTATTATGGAGGCATAATCTAGAAGATGCCCCTTGGGTGCAGAATTGTGAAACACCTTGGTGTCATGATTAACACATTCATGAATGGTCCACATTTATATAATAGCATCATGTAGCTAAGTGCATCTATTTTGGGCTGACTTATTTTGTCTCAATCACAACAGAAAGCCAGAGTTTCAGAATCACCCCTGTCCCAGAGATGCAAATATTTCAAACAAGAAGGGCTGTGTGTGGTGGCAAACACCTATAATCCCAGCTATGCAGGAGGTGGAGATGGCAGCATGGAAGTCGAAGGCCAGCTTGGGCAAAAGTTAGTGAGACCCTGTCTCGAAAAACAAGTTGTTTTACACCATAAAAACTCTCGATGGAGATGATTCTGAGCCAGAAGTGTCAAATAGTTAACATCATTTGTACCTCTAATGTCATTTCTATCTTCCCAGGTCTTCTCCTACCCTCCCTTTTCCAGCAAAGATAGCAACCCCACCTGTCTTTGGGAATCTCTTTTCCCTGACTGCAAATCGTTCTGACAAAGTTTCTAGTCACTATGCACTATCTACCCTTGGGTTCAGGATAGCTGAGACATGTAACCTAAATTAACCAACCACAAATCTACAGCCAGCTCTAGACCCAGGCATGTAACAGCTTGACCAATCAGAACCATAAATGGTGATCACTGAGAGGAAGAAACTGTCTTCTAGCAAGAATTGTCAGGCTATTACCTCAAAAGAGATAAAGGTCCCGTGCACAATTTTTAATTATGTCTCACAAATTCTTCCTACTTAGTCTACCTCCCCCTCTGTAGGTATTCAGTGGTCCACAGCTATCACTCTATGACTACCATAAAGAGAAAAAGCACACACACACACACACACACACACACATATGCTTCCTATTTTGCAGGGGAGAGAAAAACAGAATAAAAGAATTTATACCAAAATATAAATATTGTAACAAATTTTGTACTCTCAACAAAAAGAACTAGTTACAGAGGTAAGACTTACCTAAGAGAATGAATCTCACCAATGGAGGAATTTCAAAATCTGTATCATTAGGTTTTTAAAAACCACAATACCAAGACAGAGAATTATTCTTGGTGCTTCCCCAATCACATCACATAAGCAATTATCATTAAGCTTACAGTCATCCTTGCCTTAGGCTCCTATAAAAGGGACACTATCGTAATACAAAGCCCATCATTCATCTGAATTTCACAGAAGAATGTCTAGCTCCAAACTGTCTATGTAATTCACTTCTTTCCATTGTGTGTGTGTCAAGAATCACAGCTAATCATTTCAAACATTCCACTTAGAGAAACTGTTTAACAGTTTCTCATCTTTTCATTCTTCCTAGACCAGGAGTCCCTGGGGATTAATAGAGTTTGTGGAGGAGATTTTTGATGCTTTGTATAAACTAATGTTTAAAATCATTTATTTTCCTCCTGAAAATGATAAAAATTCCAGCTAACACACAGACGCACGCACACACACACACACACACACACACACACACACACACACACACATACACACACATATAATTTAATTCCTTGTGAATAGAAGTGGCCAGATCCTAAGTAGAAATTACCATGAGCTACATTGATCAGGGCGTCATTCACACTTCCTGCACACACACCTGCTGTTGTTATAAGGGTTCAAGACTCTATACTCTCCCAACTGACTACTGCAGAACGGTGCTGGGAACCTGTTCGGTTGATTGGCTGAGCAGGCCCTACTGAGCTCTTATATGTCACAAATGGTAGCAGCAGTATTTGAAAGAACGATCACATGTTCCTTGCTACTCCAAGATTCAGCTGCACAAAGCCCGTTGAGGCTGTTCTGTTAGTAACCATGGGTCTTATTTGGTGACTGACCTTGACAGAACAAAGCTGTTCGTATCTCCAGAGAAAGCCATCCTGGAGCTCACAGCAGGTGTGCCACTAATTCAGCTAGGGAGAATCAAGACAAGACTCCTTGACAACAGAGGACCTGGCTTTCACAGTACCATCTGAAATACACACACATGGAGCCCCCATATAAGCCTACCAATGAATACCCATATTAGTTGAAGTTTAGTTGACTTTTCTTTCAGATTTAGAAATTCAGCTAAGACTACAAACTGACACATGGGCCTGAGTGAATAAAACTAGAATCATAAAAGAAGTGTGATATATTCTGCACCATCTCTAGCTAATCAACAAACATTTATTCAGCATTTATCACACCAGGAAATATGTTACAATATCTTCCCTTAAGACAGCTTCTAAGGCACAGTGGATCACACTTGTAATCTCCGCTACTCGGGAGGTGTAGGTCAGGAGGATTGAAGTTTGAGGCCAACCCAGGCAAAAAAGTTAGCAAGACTCCATCTCAATCAATAATATGGGTGTGGTGACATGAGCCTGTGACCTCAGCTCCAAGAAAGAGCTAAGGAACAAGGGCCAGAGGCATGACTCAAGTGGTAGAGCACTTACCTAGCAGGTGCAAGGCCCTGAGTTCAAACCCCAGTACCACCGAGAAAGAGAGAGAGAGATTCTATTTAGCTATGAAAATGACATGTGCACAAATTAATGTGGTTGCTTTCTATTGAATGGCAAATTACGAGACTGACTTCAGATAAGGTTAATAATAATGGGTACTGTTTACCAAGTGAACATATGCCAGTGACTGCACAAGTTTTTTCATATACATTATCCTGCTTAATTCACTCCACAACCCTAAGAGGTTGCTGTTGCCATCTACTTTGTATGAACAAAGACTCCAACTCCCTTCCCCCACAAAATTTCTTCCTTATGGTTCTGAGAGTCCTTAGCCAGTCCTGTTGACAGACCATGGAACCTGCCACTTCCCTCCTTTCCTGTGCTGGTCCTGTGCATGATCTCCTGCACTGCCAACAGTCTCAGCTTGGCGATCCATTGCTCTGCAATAACCCACCACCAGTTTTCATGTCCTAACCTATGGGGAATTTATTATTTCTACTGTTTCCATGGGTTGACTGAGCGGCTTTTCTGATTCATATGGTGTCCCATGGATGTGACAGGGGTATGGCCCTATTCAAAATGGCCTATTGACTGGCAGCTAGTACTGGCTATCAGCTTAGAGCCTTGGTTCTTGTGTCCTTGTGGCAGCTCGGGCTTTCTCATGGCATGAGGCCTGAATTGCAAGAGGAATGCTCCAGGGAGCACAGGTAGACATTGCAGATCTTCTTCAGTGCAGCCTGTGAAGTTACACAGCAACATTTCTGCCACACTGGATTGGTAAAAACAAATCATAGGACAAAAGAAAATTCAAGGGAAAGGTAAACATCCCTCTTGTTGGTGGGATAGATGGTTAAAATATATATGAATATATCTTCGGTTAGCTTTAATTCCCTACAGTCACCACAGCATGACCGAAGTTTGCAAAAGCTGCCACCACTGCTGCAGAGGCACAATAGCATAAAATACCCTGTAAGGATGCAGACAAAGCCTGCACTACAGTTGCCAGCTCTTGATCTTGCTGATATTGACACTCTATTGCCTGCTACTGGACAATTGGTGCAGTTACAGGTACAGTTCGTCATTATGGTCAACACTACCTAAATCAGTGGTACCCAATGTCTTGGGTCCTTGTCAAAACAAGATTTTAATGAAAGCCCTTTGGGGATTTTATTCACAGTCCCCCAGTAATAGTCACTATAACTCATGCCTCACTTTGTTCAAAGGTACAGGGCCAGGGTCAGAGGGCATTGAGTAACACAGCATCCTTTCTGAGTGATTAACACAGTGCTATTCTAGAATCCACCCTGTTCTCTGACCCTAAACACTGCCCTTAACCAAACATAATTTTCTCATTTCTAACTTCTTTTGGATCTCATGGATTGACTTCTAAAGGACCCTCAGAAGAATTCCAAGATGGCGGCTAGAGGTAGGAAGCAGAAAGCGACCCTCCTATAGTGAAATCTTGGAGAGACGCTGGAGACACACTTTGCAGGCATAATCACGAGAAAAGGCATAACTTTGACCCCTCCACACCTCCAGCCAGTGCAGAGAATCTCCACTTCACGCTAAACTGAAAACCGAGGAGGCCCCCGGGCCGCCAGTGGCCGGCGCCCATACGGCTTGGGAAGACGCGGACCAGGTGAGCTTCGCGGTACCGCGGTTCCCCCACAGACAAGCCTGGGCCAGAGCAGCATAGCCCCCTGGACAGACTGACCTCCACCCGGGAAAAAAAGAGAAACTGAGTACTAAGCAATAAGAACAGTTAAGACAGCTGGAAAGAGGGTGGGGCGCCCTGAGCGCTGAAGATTGGGGGAAGGGAACCCTTCCCGGGACTGTAAATAAACGAGCCGGGCGGGCCGGAGAGGCTCTGGCGGGAGCGGGGCGCGCCCAGCAACCAGGAGCGGGGACGCTTGTGAGAGGAGGGAAGACCCACTTCCCACGTGAACTGTAAATAAACACGCAGGCCTGACAACGCAGGGCAGTGTCGCCTTTCCCAGTGCTTGGAAAGGGAAAAGCCTGTGGCAGAGGCCCCTCTCCCCCGCACAGGAGAACTCTGAGCAAACAAAGCCTGTGGGACCAGGTGAGTGCTAAGCTCACCCCAGAGATCTGCATAAATAACGCCGCCAGCTACAGGCTGAGAGCAGCAGGCAGGCAAGCCACAGTTGCAGATACCACTCTCAGAACTGCCTCCAGATGCTTTTTTTTTTCTTTTTCTCCCTACCTTTGATGAGAGAACAACCGAATTACACCTGCAAGCCGAAAAACTTACTGAAACTGTATTGCATTTGAACTGGGGACACTTGGTGGGGCTTTTTTTTTTTCTTCTGTGTGTGTGTGAGTGTAGTTTTGTTCTACTTTATGCATCCCCTTTGATGAGACAACTACAGAACAACATCTGAGGCACCAACTCCAGGACTGGAGATTGAGACGGACATCCAAATTATTAAGACTGAAATTGCATTGCATATAAACTTGGAAGTTTTTTGGTTTTTTGGTTTTTTTTTGTTTTTTTTAATTTTCTATTTTCCATTTTATTTTAATTCATTTTTATAAATAGATATTACTTTCATATACTTATTTTTTATTTTTTTTAATCTTTGATTTTCAATCCTCTCTCTGTCACTCTATTGTCTGTTCAGCTTACTGTCGATTAGTACACTAACACTCCCTGTTTATACCTTTGAAACTCTCTTGTCTGATACCTTGTTCTGCTTTCTCCCTCTTGTCTGTATATTTGTTTTCCCCTTTTCTTTAACTTCTTGCTTTCCATCTCAGCTCACTCTTCCATTCTCAATATTACCATTGTTATTATTACAAGCTAGAAAATACTTAATTACACACAGTACAGGGACAGTAACAACACCAAGGACAATGACAGGAAGACAGAAAAAACAAGGAAACCAGTTTCCCCACAGCAAAAAATTAGTACAGGAACCAGAGGGGAATGAAGAGAACAGAAACTCAGAGCCAGACTCAAACAAAATGAAGATAAACTATGCCAAAGGACCCAATGAAGCCTACAAGAATAATTTAAAAGAAGACATACTACAAGTACTCAATGAGAATTTTATAGAGATGATACTGGATAGGGTCAACCAAAATGTACAGGAGACACTCAAGAAATTCCAAGACAATAAAAATAGAGAATTTGAAAAAGCAAAAGAAGAAATAAAGGAAACCATAGAAGCACTGTATAAACACCAAAATGAAAGAGAGAACACAATGAATAAATGGATAAATGAACTCAGGACAAAAATAGACAACAATAAAGAAGAAAACAGCCAGGATATGGAAAACCTCAGAAAAAAGAACGAAACAGAACTGCAAAACAAAACGGAAGGCCAATCCAGCAGAATAGAACAAACAGAAGACAGAATCTCAGAACTTGAAGATGAAATGGTAATTAAAGGAAAAACTGAAGAACTACTAATTAAACAACTCAAGACCTGTGAAAAGAAAATGCAAGAACTCACCGACTCCATCAAAAGACCAAACTTGAGAATCATGGGCATCGAAGAAGGAGAAGAGGTGCAAGCGAAGGGAATGCGTAATATATTCAACAAAATAATAACGGAAAATTTCCCAAATCTAGAGAAAGATATTCCCATACAAATGCAAGAGACCTCCAGGACACCAAACAGACCAGATCAAAATAGAACTACTCCACGACATATCATCATTAAAACAACAAGTTCAGAAACTAAGGAAAGAATATTGAAGGCTGCAAGAGGGAAAAAACAAGTGACATACAAAGGTAAACCCATCAAAATCACAGCAGACTTCTCAACAGAAACATTAAAAGCAAGAAGAGCGTGGGGTGAGATCTTCCAGGCACTGAATGAAAATAACTTCAACCCCAGGATACTCTACCCAGCAAAGCTATCATTCAAAATAGATGGAGCAATAAAAGTCTTCCATGATAAGCAGAAACTAAAACAATATGTGACCACAAAGCCACCATTACAAAAGATTCTGCAAGGGATCCTGCACACAGAAAGTGACACCCAACTTAACCATGAAAAGGCAGGCAGCACCAAACCACAGGATAAGAAAAAGCAAGACAGTAGAGAGTAACATCAACTTAGGTACACACAATCAAACCTTCAAACAACTAAGATAACTAAATGGCAGGAATCACCACATACCTATCAGTACTAACACTTAATGTTAATGGACTTAATTCACCCATCAAAAGACACCGTTTGACAAAATGGATTAAAAAAGAAGATCCAACAATTTGTTGCTTACAGGAGACTCATCTCACCGACAGAAATAAACATATGCTTAGGATGAAAGGCTGGAAGAAGATTTACCAAGCCAATGGCCCCCGAAAACAAGCAGGAGTAGCAATACTTATCTCTGACAAAGTAGACTTCAAACCTACATTGATCAAACGAGATAAAGAAGGACATTCCATACTAATAAAAGGGGAAATAGACCAAAAGGAAGTAATAATAATCAATCTGTACGCACCCAATGTCAACGCACCCAATTTCATCAAACATACCCTGAAAGACCTAAAAGCATATATAAATGCCAACACAGTGGTTGTGGGAGACTTTAACACTCCATTATCATCAATAGATAGGTCATCCAAACAAAAACTCAATAAAGAAATCCAAGATCTAAAATATGCAATAGATCAAGTGGACCTAGTAGATGTCTACAGAACATTTCATCCAACCTCTACACAATATACATTCTTCTCAGCAGCCCATGGAACCTTCTCCAAAATAGATCATATCCTAGGGCACAAAGCAAGCCTCAGCAAATATAAGAAAATAGAAATAATACCATGCATACTATCTGACCACAATGCAGTAAAAGTAGAACTCAACAACAAAAGTAAAGACAAAAAACATGCAAACAGCTGGAAACTAAATAACTCATTACTTAATGAAGAATGGATCATCGATGCAATAAAAGAGGAAATTAAAAAGTTCCTAGAAGTCAATGAAAATGAAAACACAACCTACCAGAACCTATGGGACACAGCTAAGGCAGTCTTGAGAGGAAAGTTTATAGCCATGAGTGCATATATTAAAAAGATTGAAAGATCCCAAATCAATGACCTAATGATACATCTCAAACTCCTAGAAAAACAAGAACAAGCAAATCCCAAAACAAATAGAAGGAGAGAAATAATAAAAATAAGAGCTGAAATCAACGAAATAGAAACCAAAAAAACCATACAAAGAATTAATGAAACAAAAAGTTGGTTCTTTGAAAAAATAAACAAGATCGATAGACCCCTGGCAAACCTGACTAAAATGAGGAGAGAAAAAACCCAAATTAGTAGAATCAGGAATGCAAAAGGGGAGATAACAACAAACACCATGGAAGTCCAGGAAATCATCAGAGACTACTTTGAGAACCTATATTCAAATAAATTTGAAAATCTAAAAGAAATGGACAGATTTCTAGATACATATGATCATCCAAAACTGAACCAAGAGGAAATTAATCACCTGAATAGACCTATAACACAAAATGAAATTGAAGCAGCAATCAAGAGTCTCCCCAAAAAGAAAAGTCCAGGACCTGATGGATTCTCTGCTGAATTCTATCAGACCTTTAAAGAAGAACTGATACCAACCCTCCTTAAACTGTTCCATGAAATAGAAAGGGAAGGAAAACTGCCAAACACATTTTATGAAGCCACTATTACACTTATCCCAAAACCAGGCAAAGACACCTCCAAAAAGGAGAACTATAGGCCAATCTCCTTAATGAACATTGATGCAAAAATCCTCAACAAAATAATGGCAAATCGAATTCAGCAACACATCAAAAAGATTATTCACCACGACCAGGTAGGCTTCATCCCTGGGATGCAGGGGTGGTTCAACATACGAAAATCAATAAACGTAATAAACCACATTAACAGAAGCAAAGACAAAAACCACTTGATCATCTCAATAGATGCAGAAAAAGCCTTTGATAAGATCCAACATCATTTCATGATAAAAGCTCTAAGAAAACTAGGAATAGAAGGAAAGTTCCTCAACATTATAAAAGCTATATATGACAAACCTACAGCCAGCATTATACTTAACGGAGAAAAATTAAAACCATTCCCTCTAAAATCAGGAACCAGACAAGGATGCCCACTATCTCCACTCCTATTCAACATAGTACTGGAATTCCTAGCCAGAGCAATTAGGCAAGAAGAAGGAATAAAAGGAATACAAATAGGTAAAGAAACTGTCAAAATATCCCTATTTGCAGACGACATGATCCTATACCTTAAAGACCCAAAAAACTCTACTCAGAAGGTTCTAGACATCATCAATAGCTATAGCAAGGTAGCAGGATATAAAATCAACATAGAAAAATCATTAGCATTTCTATACACTAACAATGAGCAAATGGAAAAAGAATGTATGAAAACAATTCCATTTACAATAGCCTCAAAAAAAATCAAATACCTAGGTGTAAACCTAACAAAAGATGTGAAAGACCTCTACAAGGAAAACTATACACTTCTGAAGAAAGAGATTGAGGAAGACTATAGAAAGTGGAGAGATCTCCCATGCTCATGGATTGGTAGAATCAACATAGTAAAAATGACTATACTCCCAAAAGTAATCTACATGTTTAATGCAATTCCCATCAAAATTCCAATGACATTCATCAAAGAGATTGAAAAATCTACTGTTAAATTTATATGGAAACACAAGAGGCCACGAATAGCCAAGGCAATACTCAGTCAAAAGAACAATGCAGGAGGTATCACAATACCTGACTTCAAACTATATTACAAAGCAGTAGCAATAAAAACAGCATGGTACTGGCACAAAAACAGACATGAAGACCAGTGGAACAGAATAGAGGATCCAGATATGAAGCCACACAACTATAAGCAACTTATCTTTGACAAAGGAGCTAAAAATATACGATGGAGAAATAGCAGCCTCTTCAACAAAAACTGCTGGGAAAACTGGTTAGCAGTCTGCAAAAAACTGAAACTAGGTCCATGTATATCACCCTATACCAAGATTAACTCAAAATGGATCAAGGATCTTAATATCAGACCCCAAACTCTTAAGTTGATACAAGAAAGAGTAGGAAATACTCTGGAGTTAGTAGGTATAGGTAAGAACTTTCTCAATGAAACCCCAGCAGCACAGCAACTAAGAGATAGCATAGATAAATGGGACCTCATAAAACTGAAAAGCTTCTGTTCATCAAAAGAAATGGTCTCTAAACTGAAGAGAACACCCACAGAGTGGGAGAAAATATTTGCCAACTATACATCAGACAAAGGACTGATAACCAGAATATACAGGGAACTTAAAAAACTAAATTCTCCCAAAACTAATGAACCAATAAAGAAATGGGCAGGTGAACTAAACAGAACTTTCTCAAAAGAAGAAATTCAAATGGCCAGAAAACACATGAAAAAATGCTCACCATCTCTAGCAATAAAGGAAATGCAAATTAAAACCACACTAAGATTCCACCTCACCCCTGTTAGAATAGCCATCATCAGCAACACCACCAACAACAGGTGTTGGCGAGGATGCGGGGAAAAAGGAACCCTCTTACACTGTTGGTGGGAATGTAGACTAGTACAACCACTCTGGAAAAAAATTTGGAGGCTACTTAAAAAGCTGGACATCGATCTACCATTTGATCCAGCAATACCACTCTTGGGGATATACCCAAAAGACTGTTACTCCAGAGGCACCTGCACATCCATGTTTATTGCGGCACTATTCACAATAGCCAAGTTATGGAAACAGCCAAGATGCCCCAGCACTGACGAATGGATTAAGAAAATGTGGTATCTATACACAATGGAATTTTATGCAGCCATGAAGAAGAACGAAATGTTATCATTCGCTGGTAAATGGATGGAATTGGAGAACATCATTCTGAGTGAGGTTAGCCTGGCTCAAAAGACCAAAAATCGTATGTTCTCCCTCATATGTGGACATTAGATTAAGGGCAAACACAACAAGGGGATTGGACTATGAGCACATGATAAAAGCGAGAGCACACAAGGGAGGGGTGAGGATAGGTAAGACACCTAAAAAACTAGCTAGCATTTGTTGCCCTTAATGCAGAGAAACTAAAGCAGATACCTTAAAGCAACTGAGGCCAATAGGAAAAGGAGACCAGGAACTAGAGAAAAGGTTAGATTAAAAAGAATTAACCTAGAAGGTAACACCCACGCACAGGAAATCAATGTGAGTCAATGCCCTGTATAGCTATCCTTATCTCAACCAGCAAAACCCCTTGTTCCTTCCTATTATTGCTTATACTCTCTCTACAACAAAATTAGAGATAAGGGCAAAATAGTTTCTGCTGGGTATTGAGGGGGGGAGCGGGAGGGGGTGGAGTGGGTGGTAAGGGAGGGGGTGGGGGCAGGGGGGAGAAATGAACCAAGCCTTGTATGCACATATGAATAATAAAAGAAAAATGAAAAAAAAAAAAAAAAAAAAAGGACCCTCAGCCCATCGTCCAGAAAGGACTGAGTTGTAGCATGTTCTATATGTAAAAACCTCCTGCTCATACAGAAGTAGAGGAAGCTCAGTAACTTGAAATTACATGAACCCTTTTTCTAGAGCAATAGACACCAGAAAATTTTAGTTGTCCTTTATATTTGGGACCAGAAAGGAAAGACTGATGGAAGAACTGCCTAAGAAATGTAGACATATGCTCCAAGCCAAGCCTTGACCTTGTCAGTTATTTAGCACACACTGTCCCATTAAATCCTCACAACAAACCTATAAAGTAGGTAATAATGACATAGGGGCTCATTTGGAGTTAGCGGGTTATGTTATTTGTCCAAAGTGCAGAGCCAGGATTCCTTCCCAGGCCCATGTGACTCCCAGAGCATAGCCCAGGAGCCACACACTTCTAGAACGCCTTAACCACTTTACAGCCCAACTTCCTGGCTTCACAACCTTCACCTGGTCTATGCAACTCCATGACTGCTGAGGGTGGAAGAATTTCCCTATTGTATCCAATGCTAGCCTGAAGGACGGCTAGCAAGGTCTGCCATATGGACAGAAACCTGTCCTGATTTTTTTCATTGAGAAATAGAATTTTGCTTTAAAAGAAGAAAAACCTGAGTGTGGAAGCTAAAAAGATATGCTAAATGGAAAATTCCATCTCCCCATGGTGGTAAATATACACATTATTCTTAGGAGAGAAGTCACTCTCATTTTACCTCTCCACTTTTTTCAACCAAAATAATAAACTAGCAGAGTAAAATGACTCTGTGAAAAAAATCAGATGTCCCCCTTGCTCACAGAAATGCTCAGCGCCAGGCAAATAACCACTGTCTGACCCCATGACAGAACTTGGTTCACAGCTGACACTAAACTTGGGCTTTAGATAGTTTCCAAGTCCTAAGTGGCCAAAGACTCACTCATTTTTCTAATAGGCCCAGGGAGTAAAGAACTTCCTAGGAAAAATTATGTGTCCTCTGAATGACTATAATTTGGTAAGAATACTTTTAATTATTTCCCAGTCTTAGAAATATGAAATATTTGAGTGACATCTACAACGAGATATGTGTGAAAGAGACACAGTGAATCATATTTTATGGGTAGTAAAAAAGATCCAGAGAGACATTGAGTGATTTATACAATATTACAGGGAGAGTCTGAAATTTGAACTCAAAGCTGTCAACACACAGTATTGTGATTACTTGCTTGAAAATTATGCTTCTCACTACCCAGCATCTGACCAGGGTCCTAAATTCACTTGTGCCAGAATGTCTGAATCAACTGCACCATCTATATCCATTCAGAAGTTTAAGTGCAAGTGTTTTGCTGTCAGAATATTAACCCTAACATGATTCATCTACTCTCTATCAAATGTAGTACCAATTTCTGTCTTGTTTCCAGATTCAATGCGTCAGAAGTGCCATCCAAATGTTTTAAAGTACAGTTACTTCAAGCCCAAGTTGAAGAGTCTCACTAGCCAGCAGAAGCTTTTATCTAATATTTTAGTTAATTTTTTAGATACAGATCAGCAAAACCATTTAATTTTTGGCAAATTAGCTAGCTATTTTTCTCTGTCAAAGAGCCATTTTGCTTGACATTTCTACATGATTGAGCTGTCCCACTTAAAGTCTACAATGAACAGGTGAACTTCAGAGCACTTTTTTTATTTTTTTTTCTTTTATTATTCATATGTGCATACAAGGCTTGGGTCATTTCTCCCCCCCTGCCCCACCCCCTCCCTTACCACCCACTCCGCCCACTCTCTCTCCCCCCCCTCAATACCCAGCAGAAACTATTTTGCCCTTATTTCTAATTTTGTTGTAGAGAGAGTATAAGCAATAACAGGAAGGGACAAGGGTTTTTGCTGGATGAGATAAGGATAGCTATACAGGCATTGACTCACATTGATTTCCTGTGCGTGGGTGTTACCTTCTAGGTTAATTCTTTTTGATCTAACCTTTTCTCTAGTTCCTGGTCCCCTTTTCCTATTGGCCTCAGTTGCTTTTGAGTTATCTGCTTTAGTTTCTCTGCGTTAGGGACAACAAATGCTAGCTAGTTTTTTAGGTGTCTTACCTATCCTCACCCCTCCCTTGTGTGCTCTCGCTTTTATCATGTGCTCATAGTCTAATCCCATTGCTGTGTTTGCCCTTGATCTAATGTCCACATATGAGGGAGAACATACGATTTTTGGTCTTTTGGGCCAGGCTAACCTCACTCAGAATGATGTTCTCCAATTCCATCCATTTACCAGCGAATGATAACATTCCGTTCTTCTTCATGGCTGCATAAAATTCCATTGTGTATAGATACCACATTTTCTTAATCCATTCGTCAGTGGTGGGGCATCTTGGCTGTTTCCCTAACTTGGCTATTGTGAATAGTGCTGCAATAAACATGGGTGTGCAGGTGCCTCTGGAGTAACCAGTGTCACAGTCTTTTGGGTATATCCCCAAGAGTGGTATTGCTGGATCAAATGGTAGATCAATGTCTAGCTTTTTAAGTAGCCTCCAAATTTTTTTCCAGAGTGGTTGTACTAGTTTACATTCCCACCAACAGTGTAAGAGGGTTCCTTTTTCCCCACATCCTCGCCAACACCTGTTGTTGGTGGTGTTGCTGATGATGGCTATTCTAACAGGGGTGAGGTGGAAACTTAGCGTGGTTTTAATTTGCATTTCCTTTATTGCTAGAGATGGTGAGCATTTTTTCATGTGTTTTTTGGCCATTTGAATTTCTTCTTTTGAGAAACTTCTGTTTAGTTCACTTGCCCATTTCTTTATTGGTTCATTAGTTTTTGGAGAATTTAGTTTTTTAAGTTCCCTATATATTCTGGTTATCAGTCCTTTGTCTGATGTATAGTTGGCAAATATTTTCTCCCACTCTGTGGGTGTTCTCTTCAGTTTAGAGACCACTTCTCTTGATGAACAGAAGCTTTTTAGCTTTATGAGGTCCCATTTATCTATGCTATCTCTTAGTTGCTGTGCTGCTGGGGTTTTGTTGAGAAAGTTCTTACCTATACCTACTAACTCCAGAGTATTTCCTACTCTTTCCTGTATCAACTTAAGAGTTTGGGGTCTGATATTAAGATCCTTGATCCATTTTGAGTTAATCTTGGTATAGGGTGATATACATGGACCTAGTTTCAGTTTTTTGCAGACTGCTAACCAGTTTTCCCAGCAGTTTTTGTTGAAGAGGCTGCTATTTCTCCATCGTATATTTTCAGCTCCTTTGTCAAAGACAAGTTGGCTATAGTTGTGTGGCTTCATATCTGGGTCCTCTATTCTGTTCCACTGGTCTTCATGTCTGTTTTTGTGCTAGTACCATGCTGTTTTTATTGTTATTGCTTTGTAATATAGTTTGAAGTCAGGTATTGTGATACCTCCTGCATTGTTCTTTTGACTGAGAATTCCTTGGCTATTCGTGGCCTCTTGTATTTCCATATAAATTTAACAGTAGATTTTTCAATCTCTTTAATGAATGTCATTGGAATTTTGATGGGAATTGCATTAAACATGTAGATTACTTTGGGGAGTATCGACATTTTTACTATGTTGATTCTACCAATCCATGAGCATGGGAGATCTCTCCACTTTCTATAGTCTTCCTCAATCTCTTTCTTCAGAAGTGTATAGTTTTCCTTGTAGAGGTCTTTCACATCTTTTGTTAGGTTTACACCTAGGTACTTGATTTTTTTGAGGATATTGTAAATGGAATTGTTTTCATACATTCTTTTTCCGTTTGCTCATTGTTAGTGTATAGCAGAGCACTTTTTTTAGGTGATTTCACATTAACAGCAAAAATACATGTAAAAGAAAATCTATACAATTACAGGATATGTAATTTTTCTCTTTTCCATTAACAAACCAAGTGCAAAAAGAGTATCTGCATTTTTTTCAGACACTAGAGGCGGTGACAATTGTAGGTGGTGACCAGGTCACCTTGGTACCCAACTACCAATCAGTCACCAGAAGATACCGAGGTGAGAGTACTCCCCTGTTTTCACTTCACACACTATGTATGTCCTGCCCAATTTCAGTGCTTGACAGGGAGTGTAGCTGCTGAAAAAAATAATACAGAAAAACCCATATGGTGAATAATTCCAAATCCAAACCCCAAAATTTTAGTGTAGGGAGAGAGAGAGAGACAGCTAAAAATGTAAGTGAAGATATGATGAGTACTCTTCCTGGCTTTTGATTTAGCAACCTTATTTTCTCTATATAGTTCTCTCAAAAGAGCAACCAAGATTTAATTTTAAAAAGTTATATGAGCACAGACTGTGTATCAGCTGTTACATAAGCCCCTTATAAATACAACTACCTATAATCCTCACAAATCAATAAAGTAGATTCTAGGGTAATGCCCATTTTACCAATGGCAAAACAGAAGTTCAGAGAAGTTAACAGGCTTATCTAAAATTACAGGGGTAAAAAGCTGTATGCTTCACTGTACATAAAAGAAATATAAAGTATAGTTGTCCAACTTCAGCATGTGGAATCACTGAGTTTCTGATCCTGTCAGTTGAAGTGGGACCCAAGAATCTGCATTTCTAACAAATTTTCAGGTGATGCTGATGCTGTCAGATAACACATTGAGAATCATGGCTGTATGGGAAAATGAGGCATTTCAGAGACTGGCTGGATATTCACCAAACCTGTTCTCTCATTCTGGATACTCAACTGAACTACACTTCCAGCTTCTCTTGCATCTAGATGGGGCTATATGGCAAATTCTCACCAACAGTCTATGAGTGGATATAACATGTCATTTGGGACTGAGGCAACTGAGAACAAGTTTGCCTTTTCCATACTTTCTCTGTCCCTATTTCTTGGATAGATGCAGAGGATGCAACCCATGGTGGAACCACTGAGTCCCTAAATGACCACGTGCATCACACGATAGTATTACTCAGGACCCATATGGACAATGATGTGAGTAAATAATAAACTTGTATTATTTCTTAAAAGCCACTGGGTTTTATGAAAAGAACACATTAGTACAATAGCCACTTATAAGCAAGCCATGTGACATCACTGGGCCTCAATCTCCCCACATAGAAATGGGAAATTAACCCAGTGAGTTCGAAGACCTCTTCCACCTACAGCATTTTATGATTCTATGAAAATATGAGTAATTTCTAAATTAAGTGGAAACAATTCTAAGAACAAAGAAAAATAAGCATTGATTTTTTTACCCATTACTTACTGATGAGGGCAGAGTTGGGACAAAGCAGAGCATGGTCTTGTTCCTTATACACAATCAAACTGAGGAAACAAAATTAAAGCACACAATGCCAAAGTATGCAAAATAAGACAGACTGTAAGCCTACTTTCCACCTGAGGTCTACATCTAATAGAAACAGAGATTCCAGTAAATACTTGACATGCCCTAATGACAAGTCAGTCCCTCAGAAATAGAATAAGCAATGGAAGCCAACTGCTGGGCCTAACTCTGACAAGCAAATATGGAATAAACAATGAGAGCTCCTTTGAGCTCACTTCTGAATAAGAAGTAGCTCATGTGTGGAGGTGAACATATTGTAGAGGAAAATAACCAAGTTCAAAAAGAGAAGGAAAATAGTGAGCATAGTAAAAGTATCCTTAATCACCACATTCTAAGTTTTTAAAGAGAGCTCTCAACTTCTAATGTGAAAATTTTCCATTAGCTCCCATCACAATAATATGTGCAAGGTTTTTAATTAAATGTATATATCGCTTACCACAGAAGCCCCTACCTATTTTTTTAAAGGAAGAGAAAGAGAGATGAATCATAGGTATTCATTCTATGGACAATGACAAGGCTTGTTAGACTCCTGGAACTTATTACAAGTTCTCTCATAAAACCTCATCCTAAATTGGGGCTGTTGCTTAAACTTTAGGAAATAGATTTCAAAATGATTAATACAATCAAATTATCAGAAATCCAATAAAGGCTCAAGTGTAATGGGAGGTTTTAAAAGTGAAACTTTTGATTACCCAATAGTGAATATTAACAGTGAGATCAAACGAATAGACAGTTACAAGACACTCTGGCTTCACAGGAAAGTTTCCAGTGAATTCTGTTTTTAAGAGAATTCATTAACAAATATGGACATGTGGGTATATAACCAAGTTGAAATACCGTAGCAGAGATGACTTGGTCCACCAAAGTCTCTGCTCCCCTTTCTACAATATGTAGTTATCAATAGGAAGTGGCTGCCCAGCCCAAGGTCATATTTCCAGCCCTACCTACACCTCATCTCCACTACAAGTGCAAACATATGACTCTCTGTGACTTCCTACAGGCTTCAGAAAAGTAGGAGTAGCCTCTGGCCACACCTCAACCTATCCCCCAAACTCAACTCTACCTTTGCCCCTCCATCTCTTATTCCTACCCCCAAAGCCCCTAAGTTCAAAGGAAAATCAAGCCCTAAGAATTATTTGAGCCACAAGATAAAAGGAACCTATGTCCCTGAATTACCACATGGAAGGGAAACCATTTGTCAGCCAAGACTACTCGCATTAGACTATTGTTTGGGGATAGAGGGGGGAAGTTCCATTGACTTAAACTCCTGATGGGAGATGGGAGGATGAGTATATTACAGTAGCTAATGTGAACCTGACCAATATAAACATTCAAGTGACATAAAATCAATAACATCTCATTGTTCATCTTTGGATTTCAAAGTTGACCTTTAAAGAAGGCTCTGGATTTTAATTGTAAAATCCATGAACTAGAAAAAAAAAAGTTTCCCAGAATCTTCAAAGCAGGGATTTCACCATCAAAGAGCCAAGTTTAGAGGACCAGAGTGTCTTACAGAATATAAATACACCAGTAGGATGAAGAAGCAGTTTCCTATAACACTAGCAGGAGACAAAGCCTCTTCCAAGTAATGAAAGCTGTTTGAGAAATACAAGAATGGGGAATAATTGAGACTTTAAAAAAAGAAATGGAAGGTAAGAAGGGCCATTTCCAGTTGGTTTCAGGAATCCCACAGCCAAAGAGGCCTTATATACAGGCTCTTGATGGTCACCACCTTACACTATAGCCAGTGCCAAAATGTGGTAGCAGCAGCTAGGTACCAATGGCTCATGCCTACAGTCCTAACTACTCAGGAGGCAGAGATCAGGAGGATCACAGTTCAAAGCCAGCCCAGGCAAATAGTTCATGAGACCCTTTCTCAAAAATACTCAACACCAAAAAGGGCTGACAAGTGGCTCAAACGGTAGCATGCTTACCTAGCAAGCATAAGGGCCTGAGTTCAAGCCCAGGTACTGTCACACACACACACAAAAAAAAAAAATCACAGCAGATGAAGAGAAAATGACAGTGGCAAATGCTTAAGCAAAGATGCAGCTGAAACGATTCTTTTGCTTCTAGTGGAGCAGAATATAACTGAGGATTAAAAGCCAGGGTCCCAGTCAAGGAGTTGCCACATCAGAGACTGGGTGTGGAGAGCCCCAAGTCAGGTTGTAGATGAGGCTTATGCTCAAAGAAAGTGACATCAAGGAGAAGCAAGATGAGATGGAAAATGAAGACTGGAGCTCACATGCATTGACCATGCCAGGAGTCTAAGCCATAATTTCATCATGCTCAGAGACACTGGAAAACAGATTCAGGAAATGTAGAAGCACCTATCCTTCCAGATAATGTGTTGATATACAAGCCACCCAAGACAGCCAGCTATCAACCTGAGAAGAGATGAGCAGTCTCTACTAGGTAAGAGTGCATTAGCAACCACAACCACAAAAAAAAAAAAGTGCTACTTTCAACAACAAGGATCTCTTTCATTTCTAACATTTTTATGATTACATGAAAAATAAAAAATGTTATGTGGAAACTAAATACAAAGAGAAATAAACATCTCTGTCTTATTCAGCCCTGTTCACTTCATGCTCTTAATTTATTCACTATGGATTGATTAGCTGTACCTTAGCAGAACTCTGTCCTGCTATCTCCTTCCTTCTGGACTTAGGGTGGAAAATCAGCCCTGAATTGCTTCATGCCATTTGTCATGGGGGCAACAACAAAAGAAAGGGGGAAAAAACACACTAGGTCTCCTAGTGCTCTGCTCATAACTTGCACACTGTGCCATCAACTCATATTTTATTGTCCAAAAATAAGTCCATGCAAATTTCTAGGTACACACGACCATCCAAAACTGGCCAAGAGGATATTAATCACCTACACAGATCTATAACACCAATGAAATTGAAGCAGCAATCAAGAGTCTCCCCCCCCCAAAAAAAAGTCCAGGACCTGATGGATTCTCCGCTGAATTCTACCAGACCTTCAAAGAAGAACTAATACCAACCAACCACCCTCCTTAAACTGTTCCATGAAATAGAAAGGGATGGAACACTGCCCAACTTATTCTATGAAGCCAGCATTACACTCATCCCAAAACCGTACAAGGACACATCCAAAAAGGAGAACTACAGACCAATATCCTTAATAAACATTGATGCAAAAATCCTCAATAAAATAATGGCATGCCAAATTCAACAACCCACCAGAAAGATCATTCACCACAACCAAGTCGGCTTCATCCCAGACATGCAGGTATGGTTCAATATACACAAATCATTAAATGTAATACAGCACACTAACAGAAACAAAGACTAAAACCACCTGATCATTTAAATAGATGCAAAAAAAGACTTCAATAAAATTCAACACCATTTCATGAGGGAGCTCCAACAAAACTAGGAAGAGAAGGAATGTACCTCAACATAATAAAGGCTATATATGACAAACCTATAGCCAACATCATACTTAATGGGGGAAAAACTGAAACCATTCTCCCTAAACTCAGGAATGAGACAAGAGTTCCCATTCTCTCTACTCCTATTCAACATAGTCTTGGAATTCCTAGTTAAAGCAATAAGGTAGGAAGAAGAAATAAAAAGAATACAAATAGATAAAGAAGAAGTCAAACAATCCCTATTTGCAGATGACATGATCTTATACCTAAAAGATCCAAAACACTCCTAGACACCATAAACAGCTTCAGCAAAGTAGCAGGATAGAAAATTAACTTAAATCAGTAACCTTTCTATGCACCAAAAATGAACACATTCAGAAAGAATATAGGAAAACAATTCCATTTACAACAGCCTCAAAAAAAATCAAATACCTAAGAATAACCTTAACAAAGGATATAAATGACCCCTGCAAGTAAAACTATAAACTATTGAAGAAAGAAATTGAGGCAGTCTACATGCTCATGGATTGACAGAATCAACATAATAAAAATGGCTAAACTACTAAAAGCAATCTTCATGTTTAATGCAATACCCATCAACATTGCAATGACATTCATCACAGAGATTGAAAAATCTACACTAAAGTTCATTCAGAAACACAAAAGACTGTGAATAGCCAAGGCAATACTGAGCAAAAAGAGCAACACACTGGAGGTATCACAATACTCGACTTCAAACTATACTACAGAGCCATAGCAATAAAAAGAGCATGGTACTAAAACAAAAACAGGTATGAAGACCAGTGGAACAGAATAAAGGACCTTGATATGAATCTACACAGCTACATCCACCTAATTTTTGAGAAAGGTTCCAAAAACATATGAAGGAGAAAAGACAGCCTCTTCAACAAATATTGCTGGGGAAAGTGGCTATCTACCTGCAGAAAACTGAAACTAGGTCCATGTTTGTCACCCTGTACAAGTATCAACTCAAAGTGGATTAAGGACCTTAATATCAGACCTGAAACTGTGAAGCTAGTACACGAAAGAATACAGTGTATTCCAGGGAATACACTGGAAGTAATAGGTATAGGCAAGGACTTCCTCAGTAGACCTCAAGTGGCTCAACAACTAAGAGAAAGGATTGACAAATGGGACTACATGAAATTAAATCGCTTCTGCACAACAAAAGACATGGTCTCTAAATTGAAAAGACCACCCACAGAGTGGGAGAAAACCTTTGCTACCTATACATCAGACAAGGGACTGATAACCAGAATATACAGGGAGCTGAAAAAACTAAACTCCCCCCAAATCAATGTCCCAATAAAGAAATGGGCAATTGAACTAAACAGAACTTTTTCAAAGGAAGAAATCCAAATAGGTGAAAAAAACACATGAAAAAATGCTCACCATCCTGGGCCATAAAGGAAATGCAAATCAAAACCACACTGAGATTCCCCTCACTCCTATTAGAATAGCTACCATTAAGAACACTAACAACAACAAATGTTGGTGAGAATGAGGGGCAAAAAGAACCCTCATATACTGCTGGTGGGAATGTAAGCTAGTACAACCACTCTGGAAAACAATATGGAGGCACCTTAAAAAAACTAGAAATAGATCTGCCATATGATCCAGCAATACTATTCCTAGGGATATACCCAAAGGAATGTGACCCAGGTTACAACAAAGGCACCTGCACACCCATGTTTACTGCAGCACTATTCACAATAACTAAGCTATGGAAACATCCAAGATGCCCCACGACTGATGAATGGATTAAGAAAATGTGGTATTTATATATAATGGAATTTTACTCAGCCACAAAAAAGAATGAAATTTTGTTATTCGCAGGTAAATGGATGGAACTGGAGAACATCATCTTAAGTGAAGTTAGTCAGGCTCAAAAGACCAAAAGCCACATGTACTCCCTCATATGTGGACAGTAGACCCAAAACAAATGTAGCAATAGTATGGACACAGATCACACAAAGGGAAGGCTGTGCAAGGAAGGGATAGGGCAAGGGAAGGCAACCAAAAACTTGAATGAGGTTGATGTGCTCACTGTACAGGAATGAATACAGAAATTTTAAACTATGGAAAGCAGACTAGGAAGGAGTGAAGAGGACTAAGAGGTGAATCAACTGTAGCTGCAAAACACATATGCATGGGAACAACACAAGGAAACTCCCTATGTAACTATCTTTATCTCAAACTAGCAAAAACACCATGTTTCTCTTATTATATTTTATGTTGTTTCTTCTGCAAAATTGGATAACAGGAGGGTGGAACAGGTTCTTCTGGGGGGAGGGTCTTGGCACAGGTAGGAGGGGGGAGGTGACAAGGAAAGGGGTAGGAGGATGAATATGGTGCAAACAATGAATATACATATATGAAAATGAAAAAATGATACCTGTTGAAACTGCTCCAGGAATCAGGGGGTGGGGGGAATGGGAGAAAGAAGTGGAAGGTAGAAATTCAAGTGTGATATACTTGATACATTCTAAGAACCTTTGTAAATGCTATAGTGTACCATACCCAGCACAACAATTTTTAAAAATTGATTTGAGTTTGAAACAAAAAATAAATAAGTAAGTCCATAGTCAAGTCTATGTCAGTGGGATGGAGAACCCTTTACAAAGCAACTAGAAGGATAGATGATCCTCTTACAAGAAAGAGGAAATGTGCAATTGGGAACAATTCAAACTATGACTTCAGACCAGGGAGATAGGATAATGACCCTATAAGGAAGTTTGTACTTTAAATTGATTGAGTTTGATCCTGAATACAAAAATTAGCTGAAAAAGACCACCAGGTAAACAGGAAAGAGTACACCACTCCTAAACCCCACCACAATCCAATGCTACCTGGTTTCACAAATGAGAGAAAAAAAAATGTTGAAGAACTGTGAGTATGGCTCAAGTGATAGAGCATCTCCTAGCAAGATTGAAGCCCCGAATTAAAGCTCCAAAACCACAAAAAAATTAAAAAGAAAATCCATTCTGTTGCATCCCTAAAGGAGATATATATATATATAGATATATATATATATATATAATTAAAGGCTACTATAGTTTTGGGGAGGAAAAGAAACTCAGAAATGGCTAAGGCAAAGAGTTGAGGAGGGGACAGTCAGAGTAAGCTAGGAAATTTTGAACCAGGAGATGAAAAAGAAAGGCACAAATAGCCATTATATTAATTAAAAGTTAACATGTAATGAAGAGATTAATAAGTCATCCAACTTAGCCCACAAATCTGCTTTTCTTTACCCACAACTGGTAAATTGGAATGCCAGTGCAAGAAACTACAGGAAAGAACAGAAAAGTTTCAGAAACCAGAAAGTTTATTAACCCAGATATTGAAGGAAATCTAGGAAGTTATCATGGAAGCTTAGTTAGCAAACTTTGAAACATCGTGGAGAAAATAAGAAGTATCTCAGGAATTAAATTGGACAAAATCCCAACTTTCAGAAAGAGAGGAGATATATATTGTGAGGTCTAAGACTGTCTTATAAGGTAGGAACTCATCACCTGGGAATGCATGACTCCACTGGTTCTCAACTCAGGCTACTATACCAGGTGAGAACTATGCCAGACAAGGCTGTGGAACACAGGCAGCAAAATCTTCTAGATGATTCCAGGTTTACCCACAGTTAAGAGCAACTTTGTAACTAGCACAGTCTAGGTGACCACCCACCAGAAGATAGAACAGGCCTCTCAGGGGCTTCCAACTCCACTGTTCCAGAGCATATGAAAATTAAGTCTTCTAAATAGTGGAATGCCTAGTCTGCAGGTGGCCTGTGGACTGAAAAGCATGACATAAGCATTCAAATGGTTCTGAGTTTCTACCTCATCACATTGCCATTTAGAGTAAATGAACTAATGCAAGAAGACTTATTACTATTAATAATAAGTAGGATAATCTCACATCCATTATAGACTGAGTTACAAGAACAAGGATTCAATGGGAGAAGCCAGGGCTTTGAAGACAAAAGTTTCATCTGTTATTTATCAGTTTTGTGTCCTTAGGCAACCTATTTAAATTCTCTGAACTTGAATTTCATCACCTATGAATTAGGATAATAACACCAATCTTGCAGATAGAGCCATGTGCATAATTTTGGATCTCACAACAAAATGAAAGATTACTGATAATCTTAGTAATGAGACTTTCTTCAAAAATCACTAATAACTTTATGATGTCAACAATGAAACATTCAACCAGGTGTGGAGGCCTTCTAAGGCTGGAATCTTATGTATCTCATGAAACAGGTCCTTCTTTCAGAGTTGTGAAGAGTAAAGACAACATATGGGAGATCCAAAATGGCAGCTAAGGTAGGAAATCAGAGCTCCTAAATTCTGTGACTCTAGAAACCTCCTTGAGACACTGGAGCTACACTTAAGTAATTCTGATTGCTCCTAGTCAAAATAATAGCCACCATCAAATTAGATACAGATAAAATTCAAAGACTGATCCTTAAACTAGCCTTTAATTGCACATAGCACCTGCAAAAATCCTGCTTAGCATAGCCAGCAAGACATGCCTGGCCTCTAGCCCCAGAGAAAAAAGCCCCCAGCTGCTTGTTTGGTTTTTTTTTTTTCTTTTCTTTTCTTTCTTCTCCCAACAAGCAGAAGACAGAGCATCAATCAGAATCAAACTCTGCAACATCCTGGACCCCTAACCCATGGAAAGCCTTCCTATGCCATGTCACATTGAAAACATCAGCAACATTTCTCCCTGCCAGCTGGCTACAAAGCCAGAAACATCACCAAGTTTAGTGATGGGAAGAAGAACAAGGAGGAAGAGGAGGAGGAGGAGGAGGAGGGATGGAAATCATTCTCATCAAAAAAATAATTCAATGCAGGATTAATGGGAAATGAAGAAAATGGATATCCAGTTCCTGAGCTGAACAAAACAATGATAAATGTAACTAAGGAAGCCAGCAAAGCCCACAAAAAACCCTCAAAGAAGAAATCTTTGAGAAATTCATGGAGAAGATATTAGATATATTTAACCAGAATGTACAAGATGCACTCAAGAAATTTCAAGACACCAAAAATAAAGAACATGAGATGACACAGAAACAAGTAAAAGAACTCAGAAAGGACCTCAATAAACATCAAAATGAAACAAATGACACTATAAAAAAGAGAGATACATGAATTAAAGAGTACAAAACAAATTTCTCAGAAGAAAGAATCAAACAGAAATTCTGGAAATAAAAAGTCCCTATAGTCAAAAAAAGAGTAGAAGGCCACTCCAGCAGACTAGAACAAGTGGAAGACAGAATCTCAAAGCTCAAAGATAAAATAGAACATAAAGAAAAAAACAGAAGAAATCTTAGTCAAACAACTCAAGAGCTGTGAAAGGAATATGCAAGAACTCAGCAACTCCATCAAAAGACCAAACCTGAGAATCATGGGAATTGAAGAAGGAGAAGAGGTGTAAACCAAAGGGATACATAACATATTCAATAAAATAATAACAGAAAATTTCACAAATCTCAAGAAAGTTGAGATTTCTGTACCCATTTAGGTACAGGAAGCCATCAGGACACCAAACAGACTTGACCAAAATAGAATATCCCCATGGCACATTATCTTTAAAACAACAAGCATAGAGAACAGAGAAAGAATATTGAAGACTGTAAGAGAGAAAAAACATATAACATATAAAGGTAAACCCATCAAAATCACAACAGATTTCTCAACGGAAACCTTAAAAGCAAGAAGGGCATGGAGTGAGGTATTTTGGTCACTGAATGAAAACAACTTCATCCCTAGGATACTCTGCCCAGCAAAATTATCATTCAAAATTGAGGGAGCAATAAAAATCATCCAGATAAACAGAAATTAAAACAGTTTATTAACATCAAGCCACCACTACAGAATCTACAAGGAATTCTGCACACAAAAGATGAAAGCAAACAAAATGACAAGAGAACATGAAGCATCAAATCACAGGAGAAGAAAAGACAAGTAATCAGAGAGTAACATTAATAGAGCTGCACACAATCAAATTATTAAACAACAAAAACAACTAAATGGCAGGAATCACCACATACACATCAATGTTAACACTGAACATCAATGGACTCAATTCCCCCATCAAAAGGCACAATTTGACAAACTGGATTAAAAAGGAAGATCTGACAATCTGTTGTTTACAAGAGATCCATTTTATTGACAGAAATAAACTCTGGCTTAGGGTGAAAGGTTGAAAGAAGAGTTACCAAGCCAATGACCCCAGAAAACAGGCAGGAGTAGCAATACTTATATCAGACAAAGTAGACTTCAAACTTACATTGGTCAAATGAGATAAAGAAGGATGCTTCATATTAATAAAAGATGCAATGCATCAAAAGGAAATAACAATTATCAACCTATATGCACCCAACGTCAGTGTACACAATTTCATCAAAAATACACTAAAGGACTTAAAAGCACAGATAGACTCCAACACAGTGGTAGTGGGAGACTTTAATACTCCTCTGTCACCAATAGATAGGTCATCCACACAAAAATATCAACAAAGAAATCCTAGGAGATTCCAAGATGGCAGCTAGAGGGAGGAAGCAGAAAGCGAGCCTCCTATAGCGGAATCCTGGAGAGATGCTGGAGACACACTTTGGAGGCATAATCACTGAGAAAAGGCATAAATTTGACCCCTCCACACCTCCAGCCAGCGCAGAGAATCTCCACTTCACGTTAAATGGAAAAACCAGGAGGGCCCCCAGGCCACCAGTCACCGGCGTCCACACGGCTTGGGAAGATGCAGACCAGGTGAGCTTCGTGGTACTGCAGTACTCCCAGACAAGCCTGGGCCAGAGCAACATAGCCCCCTGGACAGACTGACCGGGAAAAAAAGAGAAACTGAGTAATAAGCAATAAGAACAAATAAGACACGCAGGAAAGATGGTGGGGTGCACTGAGCGCCGAAGATTGTGGGAAGGGAATCCTTCCCGGCACTGTAAATAAACAAGCCAGGTGGGCCGGAGAGACTCTGGTGGGAGCAGGGGTGCATGCCCAGCAACCAGGAGCAGGAAAGCTTGTGAGAGTGGCGGAGGGAGGAAAACTCCACAAGACAGGAGGGAAGACCCACTTCCCACGTGAGCTGTAAACAAACATGGTGGCTGGCAGGAGCAGCGGCACTGCCCAGTAATCAGGAGCAGGAAAGCTTGTGAAAGTGGAGGTGGGAGGAGAACTGTACAGGAGAGGGGGGAAGACCCACCTCCCACATGAACTGTAAATAAACATGCAGGCCTGACAACACAGGTGCAGTGTCACCTTTCCCAGTGCTTGGAAAGGGGAAAGTTTGTAGCAGAGCCTCATGCACAGGAGAAATCTGAGCAAACAAAGCCTGCATGGCCAGGTGAGTGCTAAGCTCACCCCAGAGATCTGCATAAATAACGCCTCCAGCAATAGCAGGCTGACAGCAGCAGGCAGGCAAGCCACAGTTGCAGATACCATTCTCAGAACTGTCTCCAGATTCTTTTTTTTTTTTCGCTGTCTCCCTACCTTTGATGAGAGAACAACCGAATTACACCTGAAAGCTGAAAAACTTACTGAAACTGTATTGCATTTGAACTTGGGACACTTGGTGGGGTTTTTTTGTGTGTGTGTGTGTAGTTTTGTTCTACTTTATGCATCCCCTTTATGAGACAACTACAGAACAACATCTGAGGCACCATCTCCAGGATTGGAGACTCAGACTTCACTGCATTTGAACTGGGAGGTTTTTTGGGTTTTTTGAGTTTTTTGGGTTTTTTAATTTTTCTATTTTTTCATTTTATTTTAATACATTTTTATAAATAGATTTTTCTTTCATTTACTTATTTTTTATTTTTATTCTTATCTTTTTTTATTTTTGATTTTCAATCCTCTCTCTGTCTCTATAATGTCTGTTCAGCTTACTGTCGATTAGTACACTAACACTCCCTGTTTATACCTTTGAAATCTTCTTGTCTGATACCTTGTTCCGTTTTCTCCCTCCAGTCTGTATATTTGTTTTTCCCATTTCTTTAACTTCTTGCTTTCCATCTCAGCTCACCCTTCCATTCTAAATATTACCATTGTTATTATTACAAGCTAGAAAATACTTAATTGCACACAGTACAGGGACAGTAACAACACCAAAGACAATGACGGGAAGACAGAAAAAACAGGGAAACCAGTTTCCCCGCAACAAAAAATTAGTACAGGAACCAGAGGGGAATGAAGAAAACAGGTACTCATATCCAGACTACAATAAAATGAATATAAACTATGCCAAAGGACCCAATGAGGCCCATAAAAATAATTTAAAAGAAGACATACTACAGGTACTCAATGAGAATTTTATAGAAATGATACTGGATAGGGTCAACAAAAATGTAGAGGAGACACTCAAGAAATTCCAAGACAACAAAAATAGAGAATTTGAAAAAACAAAAGAAAAAATAAAGGAAACCATAGAAGCACTGTATAAACATGAAAGTGAAAGAGAGAACACGATGAATAAACAGATAAATGAACTCAGGACAAAAATAGACAACACTAAAGAGGAAACCAGCAAGGATATGGAAAACCTCAAAAAAAAGAACAAAACAGAACTGCAAAACAAAACGGAAGGCCAATCCAGCAAAATAGAACAAACAGAAGACAGAATCTCAGAACTTGAAGATGAAATGGTAATTAAAGGAAAAACTGAAGAACTATTAATTAAACAACTCAAGATCTGTGAAAAGAAAATGCAAGAATTCACTGACTCCATCAAAAGACCAAACTTGAGAATCATGGGCATCGAAGAAGGAGAAGAGGTGCAAGCAAAGGGAATGCGTAATATATTCAACAAAATAATAATGGAAAATTTCCCAAATCTAGAGAAAGATATTCCCATACAGATGTAAGAGGCCTCCAGGACACCAAACAGACCAGAAAAAATAGAACTACCCCACAACATATCATCATTAAAACAACAGGTTCAGAAACTAAGGAAAGAATATTGAAGGCTGTAAGAGAGAAAAAACAAGTAACATACAAAGGTAAACCCATCAAAATCACAGCAGACTTCTCAACAGAAACATTAAAAGCAAGAAGAGCGTGGGATGAGATCTTCCGGGCACTGAATGAAAATAACTACAACCCCAGGATACTCTACCCAGCAAAACTATCATTCAAAATACATGGAGCAATAAAAGTCTTCCATGATAAGCAGAAACTAAAACAATATGTGACCACAAAGCCACCACTACAAAGGATTCTGCAAGGGATTCTGCACACATAAAGTGAAACCCAACTTAACCATTAAAAGACAGGCAGCACCAAACCACAGGAAAAGAAAAAGCAAGACAGTAGAGAGTAACCTCAACTTAGGTACACACAATCAAACCTTCAAACAACTAAGACAACTAAATGACAAGAATCACCACATACCTATCAGTACTAATGCTTAATGTTAATGGACTTAATTCACCCATCAAAAGGCACTGCTTGATGAAATGGATTAAAAAGGAAGATCCAACAATTTGATGCTTACAGGAGACCCATCTCACCAACAGAAATAAGCATAGGCTTAGGATGAAAGGCTGGAAGAAGACTTACCAAGCCAATGGCCCCCAAAAACAGGCAGGAGTAGCAAGACTTATCTCTGACAAAGTAGACTTCAAACCTACATTGATCAAACGAGATAAAGGAGGACATACCATACTAATAAAAGGGGAAATAGACCAAAAGGAAATAATAATTATCAACCTGTATGCACCCAATGTCAACGCACCCAATTTCATCAAACATACCCTGAAAGACCTAACACAGTGGTTGTGGGAGACTTTAACACCCCATTATCATCAATAGATAGGTCATCCATACAAAAAATCAATAAAGAAATCCTAGATCTAAAATATGCAATAGAGCAAATGGACCTAGTTGATGTCTACAGAACATTTCATCCAACTTCTACACAATATACATTCTTCTCAGCAGCCCATGGAACCTTCTCCAAAATGGATCATATCCTAGGGCACAAAGCAAGCCTCAGCAAATATAAGAAAATAGAAATTATACCGTGCATACTATCTGATCACAATGCAGTAAAAGTAGACATCAACAATAAAAGTAAAGACAAAAAATATGCAAACAGCTGGAAACTAAATAACTCATTACTTAATGAAGAATGGATCATCGATGCAATAAAAGAGGAAATTAAAATGTTCCTGGAAGTCAATGAAAATGAAAACACAACCTACCAGAACCAATGGGACACAGCTAAGGCAGTCCTGACAGGAAAGTTTATAGCCATGACTGCATATATTAAAAAGACTGAAAGATCCCAAATCAATGACCTAATGATACATCTCAAACTCCTAGAAAAGAAGAACAAGCAAATTCCAAAACAAATAGAAGGAGAGAAATAATAAAAATAAGAGCTGAAATCAATGAAATAGAAACCAAAAAAACTATACAAAGAATTAATGAAACAAAAAGTTGGTTCTTTGAAAAAATAAACAATATCGATAGACCCCTGGCAAACCTGACTAAAATGAGGAGAGAAAAAACCCAAATTAGTAGAATCAGGAATGCAAAAGGGGAAGATAACAACAAACACCTTGGAAGTCCAGGAAATCATCAGAGACTACTTTGAGAACCTATATTCAAATAAATTTGAAAATCGTAAAGAAATGGACAGATTTCTAGATACATATGACCATCCAAAACTGAACCAAGAGGAAATTACTCACTTGAATAGACCGATAACACAAAATGAAATTGAAGCAGCACTCAAGAGTCTCCCCAAAAAGAAAAGTCCAGGACCTGATGGATTCTCTGCTGAATTCTATCAGACCTTTAAAGAAGAACTGACACCAACCCTCCTTAAACTGTTCCACAAAATAGAAAGGGAAGGACAACTGCCAAACACATTTTATGAAGCCAGTATTACACTTATCCCAAAACCAGGCAAAAACACCTCTGAAAAGGAGAACTATAGGCCAATCTCCTTTTTTTTTCCTTTTATTATTCATATGTGCATACAAGGCTTGGGTCATTTCTCCCCCCTGCCCCCACTCCCTCTCTTACCACCCACTCCACCCCCTCCCTCTCCCCCCAACCCCCTCAATACCCAGCAGAAACTATTTTGCCCTTATTTCTAATTTTGTTCTAGAGAGAGTATAAGCAATAATAGGAAGGAACAAGGGTTTTTGCTAGTTGAGATAAAGATAGCTATACAGGAAGTTGACTCACATTAATTTCCTGTGCGTGGGTGTTACCTTCTAGGTTAATTCTTTTTTATCTCACCTTTTCTCTAGCTCCTGGTCCCCTGCTCTTATTGGCCTCAGTTGCTTTTAAGGTATCTGCTTTAGTTTCTCTAAATCTAGGGAATCATCAGAGACTGCTTTGAGAACATATATTCCAATAATTTGAAAAATCTTGAAGAAATGGACAAATTTCTAGATACTTATGACCATCCAAAACTGAAAATATTAACGCACCTAAACAGTTCTATAACACATAATGAAATTGAAGTAGCAATAGAGTCTCCCAAAAAAGAAAAGTCCATGACCTGACAGATTCCTGCTGAATTCTACCAGACCTTCAAAGAAGAACTAATACCAACACTCCTTAAATTTTTCTATGAAATAGAAAGGAATGGAACACTGCCCAACTCATTCTATGAAGTCAGTGTTATACTCGTCCCAAAACCAGACAAGGACACATCCAAAAAAGAGAAATATAGGCCAATCTCCTTAATGAACATTGATGCAAAAATCCTCAATAAAATAATGGCAAATCAAATTCAACAACATATCAAAAAGATCATTCACATGACCAAGTAGGTCATAAGTATCTAGAAATTTGTCCATTTCTTCAAGATTTTCCAATTTATTGGAATATATGTTCTCAAATCAGTCTCTGCTGATTCCCTGGATTTCTGTGGTGTTTGTTTTATCTCTCCTTTTTTGTTTCTGATTTTACTAATTTGTGTTTTCTTCCTCATTTTAGTCAGATTTACCAGGGGCTTATCAATCTTGTTTTTTTTTCAAAGAACCAGCTTTTTTTTTTTCACTGAGTCTTTGTATGGTTTCTTTGCACTCTATTTCATTAATTTTGGCCCTTATTTTTATTATTTCTCTTCTTCTGCTTGTTTTGGATTTTGCTTGCTCTTGTTTTTCTAGGATTTTGAGATGTAGCATTCGGCCATTTATTTGAGATCTTTCTGTCCTTTTACTATATGCACTCATGGCTATAAACTTTCTTTTTAATACTGCCTTTACTGTGTCCCATAGGTTCTGGTAGGTGGTATTTTCACTTTTATTAAATTTCAGGAAACTTGATTTCTGCTCTTATTTCTACTATGACCCACTGATTGTTGAGCAATGTATTATTCAGTGTCCAATTATTTGTGTGTTTTCTGCTGTTGTTTTGTTGTTGGGTTCTATTTTTAATGCATTGTGATCAGTTAGAATGCAGGGGGTTATTTCTATTTTCTTACATTGCTGAGGCTTGCGTTTTGCACTAAGATATGATCTATTTTGGAGAAAGTCCCATGGGCTGCTGAGAAGAATGTATATTGTGTGTTGTTGAATGAAATATTCTGTAGACATCAGTTGGATCCATTTGATTTATGGTGTCATTTATTTCTAGGATTTCTTTTTTTTTTTTGGCAGTGTGATTTTAATTTTTATTTTATTTTTTTTTATTATTCAAATGTGCATACAAGGCTTGGGTCATTTCTCCCCCCTGCCCCCACCCCCTCCCTTACCACCCACTCCACCCCCTCCCTCTCCACTCTATCCCCTCAATACCCAGCAGAAACTATTTTGCCCTTATTTCTAATTTTGTTGTAGAGAGAGTATAAGCAATAATAGGAAGGAACAAGGGTTTTTGCTGGTTGAGAAAAGGATAGCTATACAGGGAGTTGACTCACATTGATTTCCTGTGTGTGTGTGTTGCCTTCTAGGTTAATTCTTTTTGATTTAACCTTTTCTCTAGTTCCTGGTCTCCTTTTCCTATTGGCCTCAGTTGCTTTTAAGGTATCTACTTTAGTTTCACTGCGTTAAGGGCAACAAATGCTAACTAACTATTTAGGTGTCTTACCTATTCTCACCCCTCCCTTGTGTGCTCTTGCTTTTATCATGTGCTCAAAGTCCAATCCCATTGTTGTGTTTGCCCTTGATCTAATTTCCACATATGAGGGAGAACATAAGATTTTTGGTCTTTTGGGCCAGAGTAACCTCACTCAGAATGATGTTCTCCAATTCCATCCATTTACCAGCAAATGATAACATTTCGTTCTTCTTCATGGCTGCATAAAATTCCATTGTGTATAGATACCACATTTTCTTAATCCATTCGTCAGTGGTGGGGCATCTTGGCTGTTTCCCTAACTTGGCTATTGTGAATAGTGCTGTAATAAACATGGGTGTGCAGGTGCCTCTGGAGTAACCTGTGTCACAGTCTTTTGGGTATATCCCCAAGAGTGGTACTGCTGGATCAAGTGGTAGATCAATGTCTAGCTTTTTAAGTAGCCTCCAAATTTTTTTCCAGAGTGGTTGTACTAGTCTACATTCCCACCAACAGTGTAAGAGGGTTCCTTTTTCCCCACATCCTCGCCAACACCTGTTGTTATTGGTGTTGCTGATGATGGCTATTCTAACAGGGGTGAGGTGGAAACTTAGCGTGGTTTTAATTTGCATTTCCTTTATTGCTAGAGATGGTGAGCATTTTTTCATATGTTTTTTGGCCATTTGAATTTCTTCTTTTGAGAAACTTCTGTTTAGTTCACGTGCCCACTTCTTTATTGTTTCATTAGTTTTGGGAGAATTTAGTTTTTTAAGTTCCCTATATATTCTGGTTATCAGTCCTTTGTCTGATGTATAATTGGCAAATATTTTCTCCCACTCTGTGGGTGTTCTCTTCAGTTTAGAGACCACTTCTTTTGATGAACAGAAGCTTTTTAGCTTTATGAGGTCCCATTTATCTGTGCTATCTCTTAGTTGCTGTGCTGCTGGGGTTTCATTGAGAAAGTTCTTACCTATACCTACTAATTCCAGGGTATTTCCTACTCTTTTCTGTATCAACTTTAGAGTTTGGGGTCTGATATTAAGATACTTGATCCATTTTGAGTTAATATTGGTATAGGGTGATATACATGGATCTAGTTTCAGTTTTTTGCAGACTGCTAACCAGTTTTCCCAGCAGTTTTTGTTGAAGAGGCTGCTATTTCTCCATCATATATTTTTAGCTCCTTTGTCAAAGACAAGTTGGTTTAGTTTTGTGGCTTCATATCTGGGTCCTCTATTCTGTTCCACTGGTCTTCATGTCTGTTTATGTGCCAGTACTATGCTGTTTTTATTGCTACTGCTTTGTAATATAGTTTGAAGTCAGGTATTGTGATACCTCCTGCATTGTTCTTTTGACTGAGTATTGCCTTGGCTATTCGTGGCCTCTTGTGTTTCCATATAAGTTTCACAGTAGATTTTTCGATCTCTTTAATGAATGTCATTGGAATTTTGATGGGAATTGCATTAAACATGTAGATTACTTTAGGGAGTATTGACATTTTTACTATGTTGATTCTACCAATCCATGAGCATGGGAGGTCTCTCCACTTTCTATAGTCTTCCTCAATCTCTTTCTTCAGAAGTGTATAGTTTTCCTTGTAGAGGTCTTTCACATCTTTTGTTAGGTTTACACCTAGGTATTTGATTTTTTTTGAGGCTATTGTAAATGGAATTGTTTTCATACATTCTTTTTCCATTTGCTCATTGTTAGTGTATAGAAATGCTAATGATTTTTCTATGTTGATTTTATATCCTGCTACCTTGCTATAGCTATTGATGATGTCTAGAAGCTTCTGAGTAGAGTTTTTTGGGTCTTTAAGGTATAGGATCATGTCGTCTGCAAATAGGGATATTCTGACAGTTTCTTTACCTATTTGTATTCCTTTTATTCCTTCTTCTTGCCTAATTGCTCTAGCTAGGAATTCCAGTACTATGTTGAATAGGAGTGGAGATAATGGGCATCTTTGTCTGGTTCCTGATTTTAGAAGGAATGGTGATCAAGTGGTTTTTGTCTTTGCTTCTGTTAATGTGGTTTATTACGTTTATTGATTTTTGTATGTTGAACCACCCCTGCATCCCTGGGAAGAAGCCTACTTGGTCATGGTGAATAATCTTTTTGATGTGTTGCTGACTTCGGTTTGCCATTATTTTGTTGAGGATTTTTGCATCAATGTTCATTAAGGAGATGCAGGAAAAAGCCTTTGATAAGATCCAACACCATTTCATGATAAAAGCTCTAAGAAAACTAGGAATAGAAGGAAAGTACCTCAACATTATAAAAGCTATATATGACAAACCTACAGCCAGCATTATACTTAATGGAGAAAAACTGAAACCATTCCCTCTAAAATCAGGAACCGGACAAGAATTCCATTTCTGAATATATACAAAAGAATTGAAAGCAGTACCTTGAAAAGATATTTGTGTATCTGTCAGTTGCAGCAGTTTTCTCAATAGCCAAAGGGAAACAATTCCGATGTGGGGTTGATGGATGAATGGGTAAGCAAAATGTGTGTATACAAACAATGGAACATAGTTAACCTTAAAGATGAATGAAATTCTGACATCATTCGACAACATGTATGAATCTTGCAAATATGCTAAATAAAACAATCTTGATACAAAAAAAAAAACAAAGCAATAACAATAAAAACAGCATGGTACTGGCACAAAAACAGACATGAAGACCAGTGGAACAGAATAGAGGACCCACATATGAAGCCGCACACCTCTAACCAACTTGTCTTTGACAAAGGCACTAAAAATATATGATGGAGAAAAGACAGCCTCTTCAACAAAAACTGCTGGGAAAACTGGTTAGCAATCTGCAAAAAACTGAAACTAGATCCATGTTTATCACCCTATATGAATATTAACTCAAAATGGATCAAGGACCTTAATATCAGACCCCAAACTCTAAAGTTGGTACAGGAAAGAGTAGGAAATACTCTGGAATTAATAGGTATAGGCAAGAACTTTCTCAATGGAACCCCAGCAGCACAGCAACTAAGAGATAGCATAGATAAATGGGACTTCATAAAACTAAAAAGCTTCTGCTCAAAAAAAGAAATGGTCTCTAAAGTGAAGAGACCACCCACAGAGTGGGAGAAAATATTTGCCAGATACACATCAGACAAAGGACTGATAACCATAATATATAGGGAACTCAAAAAACTAAACTCTCCCAAAAGTAATAAACCAATAAAGAAGTGGGCAAGTGAACTAAACAGAACTTTCTCAAAAGAAAAAATTCAAATGGCCAAAAACACATGAAAAAATGCTCACCATCCCTGGCCATAAAGGAAATGTAAATCAAAACCACACTAAGATTCCACCTCACTGCTGTTAGAATAGCCATCATCCAAAACACCACCAACAACAAATGTTGGCAAGGATGAGGGGAAAAAGGAACCCTGGTCCACTGCTTGTGGGAATGTGAGCTAGTACAACCATTATGGAAAACATTATGGAGACTTCTTAAAAAACTAAGCATAGATCTGCCATGTGATCCAGCAATAACACTCCTAGGTATATGCCAGAAGGAATGCAACTCAAGTTATTACAAAGGCATCTGCACACCCAAGTTTATTGCAGCAGTATTTATAATAGCCAATCTATGGAAATGACCAAAATGCCCAACAACTGACAAATGGATCAAGAAAATGTGGTATTTACACACAATGGACTTTTAATCATCCACAAAGAAGAATGAAATTTTGTCATTTGCAAGTAAATGGATAGAACTGGAGAACATTATTTTAAGCCAAGTTAGCCAGGCTCAGAAGGCCAAAAATTGCATGTTCTCTGTCATAGGAGGGATATATCTATAATTTAGGATTATAGACCTAAAACAAATGCAGTAATATTATTGGATATGGATCACACACTAAGGGGAGAACAGACACGAGAGAAATAGGGGAAGGAAAGGAAACCTAAAACTTTTTTTTTAATTAATTTTTTTTGTTCATTTATTCACATGTGCATACATTGTTTGGGTCATTTCTCCACCCTACCCCCCTACCCCACCCTTCTCCCCCACCCCCTATTCTGCCCTTATCACTGATTTTGTTGAAGAAAAGACATAAGCATAATAATGAAGACAAAGCGTTTTTGCTAGTTGAGTTAAGGAGAGCTTTACAGAGAGATTCCTACTATTACTTTTGTGTACCCGTGTGTTACAACACATGTAGATTCAACTCTAACTGATCTTTACATTGGCTCCTGATCCCCTGCTCATGATAACCTGTCATTTTAAGGTTTTTGTATTAGTTCCTCTGGAGTGGGGACATCAAACGCTTTCATATTTTGAGTTTTCTACCTGTTCTTATATCTCCTGTATGTGCTCTTCCCTTGTCATGTGATCCAGTCCAACCACAGTGCTGCATTTGCCCTCAATCTAAAGTCCACATATGAGGGAGAACATATGATTTTTGGTTTTCTGAGCTTGGCTGACCTCACTCAGAATGATGTTCTCCAGTTCCATCCATCTACCTGCAAATGATAAGATTTCATTCTTCTTCATGGCTGAGTAAAATTCCATTGTGTACAAGTACCACATTTTCTTCATCCATTCGTCAGTAGTGGAGCATCTTGGTTGTTTCCATAACTTGGGTATTGTGAATAGTGCTGCAATAAATATGGGTGTGCAGGTGCCTCTGGAGTAACCTGTGTCACATTCCTTTGGGTATATCCCCAGGAATGGGATTGCTGGATCATATGGCAGGTCTATGTTTAGGTTTTTAAGAAGTCTCCAATTTTTTCCAGAGTGGTTGCACCAACTTGCATTCCCACCAGCAGTGGATTAGGGTTCCTTTTTTCCCACATGCTCATGAACACCTGTTGTTGGTGGCATTTCTAATGATGGCTATTCTAACAGGGGTGAGGTGGAATCTTAGTGTGGTTTTGATTTGCATTTCCTTTATGGCCAGAGATGGTGAGTATTTTTTCATGTGTTTTTTGGCCATTCAAATTTCTTCTTTTGAAAAAGTTCTGTTTAGTTCAGTTGCCCATTTCTTTATTGATTCATTGATTTTAGGAGAGTTTAGTTTCTTAAGTTCCCCATATAGTCTGGTTATCAGTCCCTTGTCTGATGTATAAGTGGCAAATATTTTCTCCTACTCTGTGGGTGGCCTTTTCAATTTAGAGACCATTTCTTTTGTCATGTAGAAGCTTTTTAATTTTATGAAGTCCTATTTATTCATCCTTTCTCTTAGTTGCTGGGCTGCTGGGGTTCTATCGAGGAACTCTTTGCCTATACCTGTTAGTTCCAGAGTGGGAAACTTAAAACTTGAATGTGGTTGATGTGCTCCCTGTTGAGGAGCAAATAAAGTAATCTTAAATTGGCAGAGGTCACTATGGGAAGCTGTCCGGGAAGTAGTGAAGAGGTCTGGTAGAGATGAACCAATGTGGGTTGCAATACACATGTGCATGGAAGCAATGCTAGGAATCTCTCTGTATTGCTATCTTTAGCTCAAACTAACAAAAATGCTATGTCTTTCTTATTATCTCCTGTTTTCTCTTCAACAAAATCAGAGAAGAAGAGGACGGAACAGATTCTGCCTGGAAGTGGGGAAGGAGGGGGAGGTGGCACTAACAATCTATACACATGTATGTAAATGTGAAAATGATAAAATAAAATGAGAAAAGAAAAATAAAGACAACACATGTATTTTAAAAAAAAAACCTATCATTGTGCTTGTGTACATATTCAAAGTTGACCACCTACCATTTATTATTAGCATAAATGCCAGTTTAACAAATTTTCTTACCAAATCCTTGTCCTTGCCCATTTTAGCATCTTTTGTCATTAAAGTAAAAAAGAATGGCTGATTATAAATAATGGCTTCTGGAAATATCTAACAGAGTGAAAATTAAATTGACTTTTAAAATGGAAAGTAATAACTAACTTATTTTTTTTTACCAGAACTGGTATGAAAATAGTGTAGATACCGTATGGGAAAGTTAATTAGAATTGCAAAGAGTAGTGATCACAGATAATTTACTAAAATGCCTCCAAGCTTAGGCTGACAGCTCAGTATGAGAAGAACAATTGATTTTCAGCTTACACACATACATAAAAAGATAACGAATGGTAAAGTGTATTTTTTTCTTGATAAAAGGAAAACAATATTCTCAGCAAGGCTCTGTTGTGCCAGGGTAGCAAGACCAGTAAAATTGACTTCTGGCATCAGGTTGTTTACAGTCTCTTCCAGGACAGACAAATTAATGTAATGAGCTACAATCCAGGCTACCATCACTGCCAATCAGGGCAACTCCAGCACACATGTCTCGTTCCAATTCATCCTCCACTCTGCCACCAGAGTAATTTTTCTAAAACTTATCACTTACCTGATTAAAATCTTTCTTTAACTTCCCAATGACCGGAGAATAGTATATAAGTGGCATTTCATGACACAGAGCCACCATCTGGTCCTCTTGACCCTCCCCATTCCCATTTTCACTCTTTGATATGCGTTTTCTACTCCTCTCAGTTCCACGAACATGTCTCTGTTAGTTCTGACCCTCTGAGTAGCAGATCCAAGATGGATGCAGATGTGTATATTGATCAGAATTCTCTAAAGAGAACCAATAGGATATGTGGGTAGATAAGAGGATATTCATTATGAGAATCAGCAGGTTAAGTACTATGAGCTGCTGTCTGCAATCTGGAGAACAGCAAATCTGGTGGTGTAATTAAGTCTGAGTCCAGCGGCCTGAAAACCAGGCCTTCTGGTGGCAGAATGCCTGAGGAAAGAAGATGGCTGTCCAAGTTGAAACAGAGAGAGAGTGAATTCTCCCTTCCTCCATCAACAAAGCAAATGAGGTCCACACACATGGTGAGGGCAATCTTCCTTACTCAGTCTACCAATTCCAACGATAATCTTTCAGAAACACACAGACACATCTATGAACAGTGCTTCACCAGCTATCTGGACATCCTTTATCTCAGTCAAGTTGACACATAAAATTAACTACCATATGTACAAGCAAAATACTAAGGGAATTGCCTGTGAAGGATAAATGTGAGGAAACAGGAATAAGCAGGGAGAACTTCAGACATGGTACAGGTCTGACATCTACAAAAGAATAAAGAGAAGGAAAGAAGATTGGATGGGAAGAGTGTGGGTCTGCAGGACAAGTTTAAGACAGTCTCCGCCAGGTTGATGGGGAGTGCTTGGGCCAAAATCAGCCATTAGAGGTGTTCCATATCCCACAGACATGAGCCTGCACCAGTAACCCCACTGTGCTCAGTGACCACATCTGGGAACAGCCCAGGGGATATGTAGCCCTGATGGACACTCAGTTGTGGATCAGAGGAGGGATAGTGGGGCCATCAGTCAACAATGCTCCCCTCAGCAGATGTGATTAGTACATTTTCATGGCCACCAAGTCTACATATTGCCTCCCAGATCTACTTCTCCATACAGAGTGGAGGAACAACTTCTCTTTGATTTCCATGGTCCTTTTTTCCTGAGAGAAACTTAAAAGGCAGGTAAGAGATGGCTTATGCCTGCCATATTGGTGTTCCAACTGACACTCATCCTGCCTTCCTTCTCTATCCATTTTCTGTTTCTTTCACTTGTAGAAGGCTTATCTGGTAGCAGGGAAAGCTTTTAGACCATAATGTAGGTCTAAAAAGAAATAGGAAATTGGGTAGAAAATTCTCAAACTGCAGAGCATTTCTACAAAAATCTCCAGATCCAGAATCATAATGAAACCCTAAGCTAAAGCTCCCTGTAGGAATGGCCTTCATTAGCAGGCCAACTGTGCCCAGTCAGAGACTGAGAGCTAACCAAAGAAATGTGGCCATGTTATGAACACTATAGTGGATTCAGAAGAAGAATAGACACACCTGTCCGTCCATTCTCCCCAAAGCAGGAGATCTGAGCAGTGCACTTCATGGCACTGCTCAGACGAAACTCACAAAGATCAGAGATAGTACTCAGTAGCAAGCATCACTAATCTCTAGGCACAGCCAAAACAGAAAGAAGTGAGAAACTTCAATGCAGTTTGTCCTTTCTAGCAGTATTAGGATGTGCTCTGATGTGAATTGATAAATACATGGGGCATCTAAATTGTGTATATAATCACTTACTTATGAATCTGGGATTAATCCTTTCTTTCCCTCAAACTGTTCTACATACCTGACATGTGCATCCCCTTCTTATTCTAACCACCACCTCATTACTCCTTGGGTTTCAAAACATCACTTCCTTCTGTGACTTCCAAACCAGATTGTTTGTCTCCATAATGTGCAACATAGACCTGCTCTATTTCTTTAGCCATGGAACCTATCATCCTTTATAATAGTTGTTTTGTTTGGTCTATCTCCTTCATTAAATCATAAGCTGAGAGAAAAATTTTATAGTCTCTTACTATAGAGAGAGAGAGAGACAGAGATAGAGAGATGTGTCTATCTTGTTTACTGTGGTATATCCGATGACTATTGTATTAATGGAATATGGTTAGAACTTAGTAACTATTCACTTTATGAATTATGAAGTTTGATGGAGTCTCTGAGGAAGGATTCATTGTTTACATCTGGAGGGGCATTGGGTAAGTATTCACCAAGACACTAAAATGATTAAGTCTGAATTGTGCCCAGTGATAGGCTCCACTAGTGATTTCAATCTAGTCTTCTCTGACTTCTATTGACGGAGGCAGATATCAAGAAACAATGAACTTAGATGAGGCACAAGATCTATTTCCTTCTCGGAAGAGAGGGAAATTTTAAAGCCTTAAATTCTGGAATGAAAATTATAATTTCAGAAGTGATACATTTGTATTTCTAAGACCTCAAGTCAAGATAACAGAGGAAGCAAACAGAATAGGAGTTTTATCTAATAAATATTTCTTCCTTTCCTTCGCAAAAGCTTTTAGCAAATGAATGATTTTAGCCAGAAGACTATATTGTTTCCCACTCTCTGCTGAGAATTCCTTTTTCATCAAAATACTAACAACAAAGAAAACATAATAGCCAGCATCTAATCTTTTTAAAGTTATATTTATGGATCCTATCATGATCATTAGGGACACTGCTTATTTAAGCAAAACAGGAAGCAAATTCAATGCCCAGGGACATGTGCCTCTGATAAGGTACAGCCTGTAGTATCACAGTACAGAAGCCATTAACACTATCTCACAGCTTCCAATTCACCAACAGACACATCAGAGCAGAACTCTCTCTCCTGACTCCAGTGTTGCCTGGAGCTTAATGTGACTCGCTATGGTCCCAATCCCATTCGGCGTCTGCTTCACTGTGACAAAAAGAAATGTATTCACAGCCTTCTTTCAGGTGCAGGAGTTCTAGAAATAACTACAGAGAGGAAGATATTCCCAAACTTCATCCCTAGATCCCCTCTCCCATCCCAAGCCTCCTGAGCTGTGCTGCCTAGAAGTCAGACTTGTCACAGGACATGGGCCTCGAGCAAGTGGAAGCAGTCTCAAACATCAGCGAGATTGACGGCTATCTGCCCATGTGGGCCCCAGAGAAAAGCCTCTGTCTCCAGAAACTCTCTCTCACTCTCTCTCTCTCTCTCTCTCTCTCCCCCCGCCCCCTTCTTTGTACTTGGACTAAGGCTAAAAAATCCTAGCTTCACAATTTCCTTTTAAAGGAGCAGACATTCTATGCAGTCACAATCTTGGACAGCACAGAAACATGAAAATATTCTCTGTATGGCCCCACACCAGCCTTGGTCTGTCCTGAAGCTATCTCCCAATCTCCTGTTCATTCTCCTACCTTCATCAGCATCAGCAACTTAAGACATTAACGCGCGCGCGTGCGTGTGTGTGTGTGTGTGTGTGTGTGTGTGTGGTACTGGAGTTTGAACTCAGGGCCTCAAACTTGCTAAGTAGTCACTCTACCACTTGAACCACACCCCCAGCACTTTACTTAGTTTTTGGATAGGGTCTCAAACTTTTGCCCAGGCCACCCTTGGACCATGGTCCTCTTACCTATGCTTCCCCATGTGGCTGGAGTTACAAACTGGCACCACCACTCCCAGCTTGTTTGTTGAGATGGAAGTCTTGCTAATTTTTTACCTGGGGCTGGCCTTGAACTGCAATCCTCCTGTCTCCCTCTATCATAGTAGCTGGGATTACAGGTATCCACCACCACATTGACTATTGAGCCTCCTGTAAGTTCTGCCATCATTATTGAGCATTCTGAAACTCATGTGGACAAACACTGAGGCAATGTGAAGCCCTGATATTCAACAAAAATGAGGTAACATGAAGGATATATCAGTCAAGATCAAGTCTGGAAAACAGAAGCCACTCTATGAATTCTAAATGTAGAGAGTTTAACACAAGAAATTAGAGGTAGCTGGAAAATCATGAGGAGTGGGAGTGAGGAAATTCATTGCCAAACCTCTCAGCTTATAGCACAGACTTGAATACATTGTAAGAAGCTCACTAAGAAGTTTCTTCAGACTTCACACCTTCATCTGCTCTCTTAGTCTCCTGAGAGAATAATGGCATCTTCTCTTCCACCTTCTAGTCTCTTGTCAGTGGTAGACCCTAACCCAGATTCTTGGTAAAAGAGAGAAAAGGATTCCAACTTCCATGCACTGCTAAACAGAAGCTCCACAGAGATGGAAATGGTTCCAACTTGACAACAGGCAATCCAGCACAAAGGAGAGAATCTTGGTCATTGTTCACTCCCCTATTTAAAAGCATTTATAATGGGAAAATGCCTTCACTTGTGGCTTTTGCTTTCCTTCATCTTAAGTGATGGCCTCCAGAAGCATTTCCTGGAGGAAAGTGATATCATCATATATTTTGTAATTCTGATCAGAAAGTCTTTAGCTTTCTTTTAATAGTGTATATTAATTGTACAGAAGGGATTTGCTGTGGTATTTCCATACATACATGCAACGTACTTTGATCAAATTCATCCCCTCTCTTGCTCTTTCTTCCCCTCCTTTTTAATCATTATTCTATTTTCATACATGCATATAAAGTACTTCAATCATAATCATCCTCATCACCCTATTCTTTTCTCCTCCCTCCTCCTACTGGCTCCCTCTCCAACAGATCCCATTTTATACTCATATAATTCTTTTTTTGTCTCAATTTCACAAAAGAGAGAAAACATGCAATATTTCTTTTTTTTAGTCTGTCTTATTTCACTTAACATGATGAAATCCCAATGTCATTTTTCACAGAAATAGGAAAATCAATCCCAAAATTCATATGGAAGCACAAAAGAACCCAAATAGTGAAAGCAATCCTGAGCAAAAAGAGCAATGGCAATGCTGGAGGTATCACACAACCACTGTGTTGAAGTCTATATGTGCTTTTAAGTCCTTTAGTGTATGTTTGATGAAATTGGGTGCACTGACATTAGGTGCATATAGCTTGAAAATTGTTATTTCCTTTTGATGTATTACCCCTTTTATTAGTATGAAGTGTCCTTTATCTCATTTGACCAATGTAAGTTTAAAGTCTACTTTGTCTGATATAAGTATTGCTATTCCTGCCTGTTTTCTGGGGCCATTGGCTTGGTAAATCTTCTTTCAACCTTTCACCATAAACCAGTGTTCTGTCAACGAGGTGGGTCTCTTGTAAACAACAGATTGTCAGGTCTTCCTTTTTAATCTAGTTTGCCAAATGTTGTCTTCTGATGGACAAGTTGAGTACATTGATATTCGGTGTTAATATTGATACGTATGTGGTAATTCCTGCCATTTTGTTGTTTTTGTTGTTTAAGGGTTCAATTGTGTGCCTCTGAATCAATGCTACTCTCTGCTTACTTGTCTTTTCTTCTCCTGTGGTTTGATACTTCCCGTCCTCTCATGGTTTTGTTTGCTTTCATCTTCTGTGTGCAGAATTCCTTGTAGAATCTTCTGTAGTGGTGGCCTGGTGGCCAAATATTATTTTCATTTCTGTTTATTGTGGAAGATTTTTATTGCTCCATCAATTTTGAATGACAGTTTTGCTGGGTAGAGTATTTTAGGATTGAAATTTATTTTCATTCAGTGCCCAAAATTCCTTACCCCATGCCCTTCTTGCTTTTAAGGTTTCTGTTGAGAAATCTACTGCTATTTTGATGGATTTACCTTAATACCTGACTTCAAATTATACTACAGAATCATGGTAATGGTATAAAAATATGCAGGCCAATGAAATAGAAGATCCAGAAATAACCCCACATAGCTACAACCATCGGATTTACAACAAAGGAGTTAAAAACACAGTCTTCAGCAAATGGTGTTGAAGAACTGGATATCCACATCTAAAAGACTAAAACTTGATCCCTTTCTCTCACTCTGTACAAAAACCAATTCAAAATAGATCAAAGATCTTAACCTGAAACTTTGAAACTAAAACAGGAAAACACTCAAAGATATAGGCATGGGCAAACAACTTTCCGAATAGGACTCTAATTGCTCAGGTAATAAGAGCAAGAATTGACAAATGGGATTGCATCAAAGTCCTCAGCTTTCTTTTCAAGATGATGATAACACCCTCAAACCATCTTTTAAATACTAAATTAAAATGTTGACTATAAATTCACAAATGAAACAGAGCAGCTGCTTGAGTACTTAAAGAAGTGATTTTGCTGCTAGATATTCAGGAAGCACATTCTGGATCATTTTCATTAGGGAAGAGTTTCCCCTGAAATCATGAAATTCAAATCATGACTATCAAATATACTTTGATATTTTATGTTTTCATGATTGAAAAATTTCTGTGCTTTTTCTGCTACATTAAATAAAAATGGAAAAGTCAAATGGTTAAATGAATGGTGGCATGAAATTGCTTTTAACCCAGCACAAACCCTCAGAAACCCAGAAACATGAAAAGTTCATCAGTTTAAAAAAAGACTGACCTCATTAATGAGAAACTAAAGCAGTCTGGCTAACTTGAAACTAACTTTTTAGATCTTACAAAATAGAAGCACACATATAGAGTTTTCTTTAAAAATTTAGTATTAACTACATGGGCTATTTTAATAGCAAAGTATAAAAATGTACTGTAGAAAGCTGAATGATATCTTGATATGGTATAGCACTTATGAACAATGAGTGAATAGAATGTCGAGCACAATTAAGAGTATGCCCTAGAGGCAAGGGCTGGAAAGCAGAAGTACAGATATCCCATAGAATACAAAAATAGATCAGTAATCGGCTATCAGATGATCTGATATAATTGGGAAGTTGAAGCTAGATAGAAAATCTAATCTGTGAAGAACCCTCTGATCTGTCATTATAGTTGACCACAGAAAAGAACTTCAGAAAAAATTACCCCTACATGAACTCTGTCTTTTAACTGCTCCCCTAAAAAAGGTGATGGCTGCTCCTGTCTCAGGACAATAACTAGAACTCCTTCCTGAATTTTCTATCCACTCTGGTCCTCCTGTGAAGACCACTCTTCTAAATTCAAATGGCAAAAAAACACATGAAAAAATGCTCACCATCCCTAGTAATAAAGGAAATGCAAATTAAAACCTCACTAAGATTCTGTTAGAATAGCCATCATTAGCAATGCCAACAACAACAGGTGTTGGCGAGGATGTGGGGAAAAAGGAACCCTCTTACACTGCTGGTGGGAATGTAAACTAGTACAACCACTCTGGAAAAAAATTTGGAGGCTACTTAAAAATCTAAACATTGATCTACCATTTGATCCAGCAATATCACTCTTGGGGATGTACCCAAAAGACTGTGACACAGTTTACTCCAGAGGCACCTGCACACCCATGTTTATTGCAGCACTATTCACAATAGCCAAGTTATAGAAACAGCCAAGATGCCCCACTACTGAGGAATGGATCAAGAAAATGTGGTATCTATACACAATGGAATTTTATGCAGCCATGAAGAAGAATGAAATGTTATCATTCGCTGGTAAATGGATGGAATTGGAGAACATCATTCTGAGTGAGGTTAGCCTGGCCCAAAAGACCAAAAATCGTATGTTCTCCCTCATATGTGGACATTAGATCAAGGGCAAACACAACAAGGGGATTGGACTTTGAGCACATGATAAAAGCAAGAGCACACAAGGGAGTTGTGAGGATAGGTAAGACACCTAAAAAATTAGCTAGCATTTGTTGCCCTTAACACAGAGAAACTAAAGCAGATACCTTAAAAGCAACTGAGGCCAATAAGAGAAGGGGACCAGGAACTAGAGAAAAGGTTAGCTCAAAAAGAATTAACCTAGAAGGTAACACACATGCACAGAAAATTAATGTGAGTCAATTCCCTGTATAGCTATCCTTATCTCAACTAGCAAAAACCCTTGTTCCTTCCTACTATTGCTTCTACTCTCTCTTCAACAAAATTAGAGATAAGGGCAAAATAGTTTCTGCTGGGTATCAAGGGGGTGGGGGGGAAGAGGGAGGGGGCAGGGTGGGTGGTAAGGGTTGGGGTGGGGGCAGGGGGGAGAAATGACCCAAGCCTTGTATGCACATATGAATAATAAAAAAAATTAAAACAAAAAAAGACCACTCTTCTTTCTCTGAATAAGAATGCTTATTGTAAGAACACTCAAGAGACACATCAGTCCATTCAACAAGTATATGTTGGCTACCATATTATGTCCAGCCCTGTGCTAGGTTTTGAGGGAACAAGTCAAATAAACTCTGGTCTTATTTCTCAGAGCAGAAGAGAAGAGAGAGCCCAAATTACTGCCTGTCTAGAATCCTGACCTTCTGGGAACAGTAACCTCCTCCAACATCTAGAAAATGTTCCTCTGCCTGCTCTATCACATGATTCAAACAGTAAATGCCATGGTCTACTTAATCTCACACCCCTCTTGGCAGAGTATGATCTAAGAGTGGACACCTGGCCCAGCCCAAACCAATCAAAGAGATTTACTCTGACTTTTCTTACTGAAAGTGAGAAAAATCAGTCTACCTTTGATAATAGAAATTAGAAAGTGTACCTCTTGAATTATCCATAGCCAAGTTTCCCAATACACTCAAGAAAGTTTGTGAGGGAAAATAAAAGTAAGAGCAGTAAACCTGGGAAATATTAGGCACAGAGAGAGAGAAGCACACTTATAAGACCTCAGTATTTTTTAAAAGGTTTTGTGTGTGTGTGTGTGTGTGTGTGTGTGTGTGTGTGTGTGTGTGTGTATGACTGTGTGGAAGAATGGAATAGTAAAAATAGGTTGGGCTTAGGGCATAAAAGGCCTTATAGTCTAGTTTAGGCACTTACCTTATCCTGATGAAAAGTGAAGGGGTTCATTGGAAGAGCTTAATCATAGAATCTCACATCTCTTAATTAACAAATCCCTGTGTCCGAGGTGAAGCTCTACAATTAAAATCTCCTAACGCAAAACAAGAAGTTCCTAATGTCCCTTTGTAGCCTGACTCAGAAATACACTCTTTTTCCTTTTATCCTAAGCAAATCTTTGATGATAACTCACTTTATTTTAAGGTGGAATAAAAGGAAATTCAACATGAAGCATAGAAAGCATAGGACCATGGTCAGCCAGGAATGGCACCTACAGATTTCAAATAATTCCCTGGGAGGCTTCCCTCATGTCTCACAGGGTGATATTCTGCCACATACACCATCTGTACTACAGACCCAAAACTGTCATGACCACCTCCTAGCTCCAGTGCTGTCTTTAGCAAAAGAATTACAACCCACCATTCCTACTAGACTTTAACATGAACAAGAACAAGTGAGCCACATTTCCACTACACTGCCCATTGAGGAAGTCCATCTTTCTTTGCTTGTTTCTAATTTGAGAATTGTGCTTCTTCCTTGTGTGAATGACAACAATAAGATAACTAGCCTTTGACTTAAAGTGGGAGTATTTTACTCACATGGCTAGAGAGTTTAAGGACTATTGTATGTATTTAACAAAAACTGCTCTTATAAAATAATAAAATGCTAGTTCTTGAACAAGATAATACTGAAACGTAGAGGTTTAAGTATGAAATGATGACCAAGTCTAATAAATGATAAAAACAATAATAAAGATATTTGGAACATTTTTAAGGTATATAACTCACAGAAGTTAATGATGAATGAGATGAAAAAGAGAAAGGAGTTTAGAGGAGTCCCAACTGTTTGGCTTTTTAAAACTAGATGGGGACCAAAAAACACATGAAAAAATGCTCACCATCCCTAGAAATAAAAGAAATGCAAATTAAAACCACACAAAGATTCCACCTTACCCCTGTAAGAATAGCCATCATTAGCAACAACACTAACAAAATGTGTTGGCAAGGATATGGGGAAAAAGGAACCCTCTTACACTGCTGGTAGGAATGTAAACTAGTACAACCACTCTGGAAAAAAATTTGGAAGCTACTTAAAAATCTAAACATTGATCTACCATATGATCCAACAATACCACTCTTGGGGATATACCCAAAAGAATGTGACACAGATTACTCCAGAGGCACCTGCACACCATGTTTATTGCAGCACTATTCACAATAGCCAAGTTATGGAAACAACCAAGATGCCCCACCAACAACAAATGGATCAAGAAAATGTGGTACTTGTACACAATGGAATTTTATGCAGCCATGACAAAGAATGAAATATTATCATTCACAGGTGAATGGATGGAATTGGAGAACATCATTCTGAGTGAGGTTAATCTGGCCCAAAAGACCAAAAATCGTATGTTCTCCCTCATATGTGGACATTAGATCAAGGGTAAACACAACAAGGGGATTGGACTTTGATCACATGATAAAGCGAGAACACACAAGGAAGGTATGAGGATAGGTAAAACACCCAAAAAACTAGATAGCATTTGTTGCCCTCAACACAGAGAAACTAAAGCAGATACTTTAAAGCAACTGAGGCCAATAGGAGAAGGGAACCAGGAACTAGAGAAAAGGTTAGCTCAAGAAGAATTAACCTAGAAGGTAACACCCATGTACAGGAAAGCAATATGAGTCAACTCCCTGTATAGGTATCCTTATCTCAACTAACAAAAACCCTTGGTCCTTCCTATTATTGCTTATACTCTCTCTTCAACAAAACTAGAGATAAGGGCAAAATAGTTTCTGCCGGGTAGTGAGGTGTTGGGGAGGTAAGGGAGGGAGCAGGGTGGGTAAGGCAGGGGGCAGGGGAAGGGGGGAGAAATGATCCAAACATTGTATGCACATATGGATATAATAAAAAAAGAAAGAAAAACTAGATGGGAAGAGGCAGAGGGTGGGGGGCAAGGGAGGAGAGATGGCCCAAACAATGTATGCACATATGAATAAATAAATAAATAAACCAAAATAAATAAAACTAGATGGATAATAATACATTGGACAAGAGAAAAAAAAAGGAAGCAAGCAGATTAGAAGAAAATGATGCATTCAATTGTGAACATGTTTTATTCAACACACTGATAAAATATGTAAGTGGCGATGTTCAGTAGGTAATTAGAATGAGTTAAGAATGAGAGCTACAGCAATAAGGCTGATCCACTAAATATTAACAAGAACACAAACACAGCCCAATGAAGGTAGGTTTATTCAACAATGGTGAACATGCACTGTGAGAAATCTTTTTTTTTATTTTATTATTCATATGTGCATACAAGGCTTCAGTCATTTCTCCCTCCTGCCCCACCCCCTCCCTTACCACCCACTGTGCCCCCTCCCTCTCCCCCCTACCCCCTCAATACCCAGCAGAAACTATTTTGCCCTTATTTCTAATTTTGTTGTAGAGAGAGTATAAGCAATAACAGGAAGGGACAAGGGTTTTTGCTAGTTGAGATAAGGATAGCTATACAGGGAGTTGACTCACATTAATTTCCTGTGCATGTGTGTTACCTTCTAGGTTAATTCTTTTTGAGCTAACCTTTTCTCTAGTTCCTGGTCGCCTTCTCTTATTGGCCTCAGTTGATTTTAAGGTATCTGTTTTAGTTTCTCTGCGTTAAGGGCAACAAATGCTAGCTAATTTTTTAGGTGTCTTACCTATCCTCACCCCTCCCTTGTATGCTCTCACTTTTATCATGTGCTCAAAGTCCAATCCCATTGTTGTGTTTGCCCTTGATCTAATGTCCACATATGAGGGAGAACATACGATTTTTGGTCTTTTGGGCCAGGCTAACCTCACTAAGAATGATGTTCTCCAATTCCATCCATTTACCAGTGAATGATAACATTTAGTTCTTCTTCATGGCTGCATAAAATTCCATTGTGTATAGATACCACATTTTCTTAATCCATTCATCAGTGGTGGGGCATCTTGGCTGTATCCATAACTTAGCTATTGTGAATAGTGCCACAATAAACTTGGGTGTGCAGGTGCCTCTGGAGTAACCTATGTCACAGTCTTTTCGGTATGTCCCCAAGAGTGGTATTGCTGGATCAAATGGTAGATCAATGTTTAGCTATTTAAGTAGCCTCCAAATTTTTTTCCAGAGTGGTTGTACTAGTTTACATTCCCACCAACAGTGTAAGAGGGTTCCTTTTTCCCCGCATCCTCGCCAATACCTGTTGGTGGTGGTGTTGCTGATGATGGCTATTCTAACAGGGGTGAGGTGGAATCTTAGTGAGGTTTTAATTTGCATTTCCTTTATTGCTAGAGATGGTGAGCATTTTTTCATATGTTTTTTGGCCATTTGAATTTCTTCTTTTGAGAAAGTTCTGTTTAGTTCACTTGCCCATTTCTTTATTGGTTCATTAGTTTTGGGAGAATTTAGTTTTTTAAGTTCCCTACATATTCTGGTTATCAGTCCTTTGTCTGATGTGTAGCTGGCAAATATTTTCTCCCACTCTGTGGGTGTTCTCTTCAGTTTAGAGATGACTTCTTTTGATGAACAGAAGCTTTTCAGTTTTATGAGGTCCCACATATCTATGCTATCTCTTAGTTGCTGTGCTGCTGGGGTTCCATTGAGAAAGTTCTTGCCTATACCTACTAACTCCAGAGTATTTCCTACTCTTTCCTGTATCAACTTTAGAGTTTGTGGTCTGATATTTAGATCCTTGATCCATTTTGAGTTAATCTTGGTATAGGGTGATATACATGGATCTAGTTTCAGTATTTTGCAGACTGCTAACCAGTTTTCCCAGCAGTTTTTGTTGAAGAGTCTGCTATTTCTCCATCGTATATTTTTAGCTCCTTTGTCAAAGACAAGTTGGTTATACTTGTGTGGCTTCATATCTGGGTCCTCTATTCTGTTCCACTGGTCTTCATGTCTGTTTTTGTGCAAGTACCATGATGTTTTATTGTTATTGATTTGTAATATAGTTTGAAGTCAGGTATCGTGACACCTCCAGCATTGTTCTTTTGACTGAGTATTGCCTTGGCTATTTGTGGCCTCTTGTGTTTCCATATAAATTTCACGGTAGATTTTTCAATCTCTTTAATGAATGTCATTGGAATTTTGATGGGAATTGCATTAAACATGTAGATTACTTTTGGGAGTATTGACATTTTTACTATGTTGATTCTACCAATCCATGAGCATGGGAGATCTCTCCACTTTCTATAGTCTTCCTCAATCTCTTTCTTCAGAAGTGTATAGTTTTCCTTGTAGAGGTCTTTCACATCTTTTGTTAGGTTTACAACTAGGTATTTGATTTTTTTTGAGGCTATTGTAAATGGAATTGTTTTCATACATTCTTTTTCAGTTTGCTCATTGTTAGTGTATAGAAATGCTAATGATTTTTCTATGTTGATTTTATATCCTGCTACCTTGCTATAGCTATTGATGATGTCTAGAAGCTTCTGAGTAGAGTTTTTTGGGTCTTTAAGGTATAGGATCATGTCATCTGCAAATAGGGATATTCTGACAGTTTCTTTACCTATTTGTATTCCTTTCATTCCTTCTTCTTGCCTAATTGCTCTAGCTAGGAATTCCAGTACTATGTTGAATAGGAGTGGAGATAGTGGGCATCCTTGTCTGGTTCCTGATTTTAGAAGGAATGGTTTCAGATTTTCTCCATTAAGTATAATGTTGGCTGTAGGTTTGTCATATATAGCTTTTATAATGTTGAAGTACTTTCCTTCTATTCCTAGTTTTCTTAGAGCTTTTATCATGAAATGGTGTTGGATTTTATCAAAGGATTTTTCTGCATCTATTGAGATGATCAAGTGGTTTTTTTGTCTTTGCTTCTGTTAATGTGGTTTATTACATTTATTGATTTTCGTATGTTGAACCACCCCTGCATCCCTGGCATGAAGCCTACTTGGTCGTGGTGAATAATCTTTTTGATGTGTTGTTGAATTTGGCTTGCCATGATTTTGTTGAGGATTTTTGTGTCAATGTTCATTAAGGAGATTGGCCTATAGTTCTCCTTTTTGGAGGTGTCTTTGCCTGGTTTTGGGATAACTGTAATACTGGCTTCATAAAATGTGTTTGGCAGTTTTCCTTCCCTTGCTATTTCGTGGAACAGTTTAAGGAGGGTTGGTGTCAGTTCTTCTTTAAAGGTCTGATAGAATTCAGCAGAGAATCCATCAGGTCCTGGACTTTTTTTTTAGGGAGACTCTTGATTGCTGCTTCAATTTCATTTTGTGTTATAGATCTATTCAGGTGATTAATTTCCTCGGTTCAGTTTTGGATGATCATATGTATCTAGAAATCTGTCCATTTCTTTAAGATTTTCAAATTTATTTAAATATAGGTTCTCAAAGTAGTCTCTGATGATTTCCTGGACTTCCATGGTGTTTGTTGTTATCTCCCCTTTTGCATTCCTGATTCTACTAATTTGGGTTTTTTCTCTCCTCATTTTAGTCAGGTTTGCCAGGAGTCCATCGATCTTGTTTATTTTTTCAAAGAACCAACTTTTTGTTTCATTAATTCTTTGTATAGTTTTTTTGGTTTCTATTTCATTGATTTCAGCTCTTATTTTTATTATTTCTCTCCTTCTATTTGTTTTGGAATTTGCTTGTTCTTGTTTTTCTAGGAGTTTGAGATGTATCATTAGGTCATTGATTTGGGATCTTTCAGTCTTTTTAATATATGCAGTCATGGCTATAAACTTTCCTGTCAGGACTGCCTTAGCTGTGTCCCATTGGTTCCGGTAGGTTGTGTTTTCATTTTCATTGACTTCCAGGAACTTTTTAATTCCTCTTTTATTTCATTGATGATCCATTCTTCATTAAGTAATGAGTTATTTAGTTTCCAGCTGTTTGCATGTTTTTTGTCTTTACTTTTGTTGTTGAGTTCTACTTTTACTGCATTGTGATTAGATAGTATGCATGGTATAATTTCTGTTTTCTTATATTTGCTGAGGCTTGCTTTGTGCCCTAGGATATGATCTATTTTGGAGAAGATTCCATGGGCAGATGAGAAGAATGTATATTGTGTAGAGGTTGGATGAAATGTTCTGTAGACATCTACTAGGTCCACTTGATCTATTGCATATTTTAGATCTTGGATTTCTTTATTGAGTTTTTGTTTGGATGACCTATCTATTGATGATAATGGAGTGTTAAATTCTCCCACAACCACTGTGTTGGCATTTATATATGCTTTTAGGTCTTTCAGGGTATGTTTGATGAAATTGGGTGTGTTGACATTGAGTGCATACAGGTTGATGATTATTATTTCCTTTTGGTCTATTTCCCCTTTTATTAGTATGGAATGTCCTCCTTTATCTCATTTGATCAATGTAGGTTTGAAGTCTACTTTGTCAGAGATAAGTATTGCTACTCCTGCCTGTTTTGGGGGTCCATTGGCTTGGTAAGTCTTCTTCCAGCCTTTCATCCTAAGCCTTTGCTTATTTCTGTTGGTGAGATGGGTCTCCTGTAAGCAACAAATTGTTGGATCTTCCTTTTTAATCCATTTCATCAAGCACTGCCTTTTGATGGGTGAATTAAGTCCTTTAACATTAAGCGTTAGTACTGATAGGTATGTGGTAATTCCTATCATTTAGTTGTCTTAGTTGTTTGAAGGTTTGATTGTGTGTACCTAAGTTGAGGTTACTCTCTACTGTCTTGCTTTTTCTTTTCCTGTGGTTTGGTGCTGCCTGTCTTTTCATGGTTAAGTTGGGTTTCACTTTCTGTGTGCAGAATCCCTTGAAGAATCTTTTGTAGTGGTTGCTTTGTGGTCACATATTGTTTTAGTTTCTGCTTATCATGGAAGACTCTTATTGCTCCATCTATTTTGAATGATAGTTTTGCTGGGTAGAGTATCCTGGGGTTGTAGTTATTTTCATTCAGTGCCCGGAAGATCTCACCCCATGCTCTTCTTGCTTTTAATGTTTCTGTTGAGAAGTCTGCTGTGATTTTGATGGGTTTACCTTTGTATGTTACTTGTTTTTTCTCTTTTACAGCCTTCAATATTCTTTCCTTAGTTTCTGAACTTATTGTTTTAATGATGATATGTCATGGGATAGTTCTATTTTAATCTGGTCTGTTTGGTGTCCTGAAGGCCTCTTACATCTGTATGGGAATATCTTTCTCTAGATTTGGGAAATTTTCCGTTATTATTTTGTTGAATATATTACACATTCCCTTCGCTTGCACCTCTTCTTCTTCTTCAATGCCCATGATTCTCAAGTTTGGTCTTTTGATCAAAAAGTCAAACTGGAGTCAGTGAGTTCTTGCATTTTCTTTTCACAGATCTTGAGTTGTTTAATTAATAGTTATTCAGTTTTTCCTTTAATTACCATTTCATCTTCAAGTTCTGAGATTCTGTCTTCTGTTTGTTCTATTTTGCTGGATTGGCCTTCCGTTTTGTTTTGCAGTTCTGTTTTGTTCTTTTTTCTGAGGTTTTCCATATCCTTGCTGGTTTCCTCTTTAATGTTGTCTATTTTTGTCCTGAGTTCATTTGTCTATTTATTCTTTGTGTTCTCTGTTTCACTTTGGTGTTTATACAGTGCTTCTATGGTTTCCTTTATTTCTTCTTTTGCTTTTTCAAATTCTCTATTTTTGTTGTCTTGGAATTTCTTGAGTGTCTCCTGTGTGTTTTGGTTGACCCTGTCCAGTATCATCTCTATAAAATTCTCATTGAGTACCTGTAGTATGTCTTCTTTTAAATTATTCTTGTGGGCTTCATTGGGTCCTTTGGCATAGTTTATCTTCATTTTGTTGGAGTCTGGATCTAAGTATCTGTTTTCTTCATTCGCTTCTGGTTCCTGTACTAATTTTTTGCTGTGGGGAAACTGGTTTCCCTGCTTTTTTTGTCTTCCCATCATTGTCTTTGGTGTTGTTACTGTCCCTGTACTGTGTGTAATTAAGTATTTTCTAGCTTGTAATAATAACAATGGTAATATTTAGAATGGAAGGGTGAGCTGAGATGGAAAGCAAGAAGTTAAAGAAAAGGGAAAAACAAATACACAGACAAGAAGGAGAAACCAGAACAAGGTATCAGACAAGATAGTTTCAAAGGTATAAACAGGGAGCGTTCATGTACTAATTGACAGTAAGCTGAACAGACATAGAGACAGAGAGAGGATTGAAAATCAAAAATAAAAAAAAATAAAGATAAGAATAAAAATAAAAAATAAGTAAATGAAAGAAATAGCTATATATATAAATGAATTAAAATAAAATGAAAAATAGAAAATTAAAAAAAAAAAAAAAACCTCCAAGTTCAAATGCAATGAAGTTTCAGTCTTAATAATTTGGGTGTCTGTCTCAGTCTCCAATCCTGGAGATGGTGCCTCAGAAGTTGTTCTGTAGTTGTCTCATCAAAGGGGATGCATAAAGTAGAACAAAACTACACACACACCAAAAAAAAAAAAAAACCCACAAAGTGTCCCAAGTTCAAATGCAATACAGTTTCAGTAAGTTTTTCAGCATGCAGGTGTAATTCGGTTGTTCTCTCATCAAAGGTAGGGAGAAGAAGAAAAAAAAGAGTCTGGAGACAGTTCTGAGAATGGTATCTGCAACTGTGGCTTGCCTGCCCGCTGCTGTCAGCCTGCTGTTGCTGGCGGTGTTATTTATGCAGATCTCTGGGGTGAGCTTAACACTCACCTGGCCCCGCAGGCTTTGTTTGCTCAGAGTTCTCCTGTGCAGGAGCCTCTGCTACAAACTTTCCCCTTTCCAAGCACCGGGAAAGGTGACACTGCCCCCGTGTTGTTTGGCCTGCGTGTTTATTTACAGTTCCTGTGGGAGGTGGGTCTTCCCCCCTCTCCTGTGGAGTTTTCCTCCCACCTCCACTTTCACAAGCTTTCCTGCTCCTGATTACTGAGTGGTGCTGCTGCTCCTGCCAGCCACCATGTTTGTTTACAGCTCACGTGGGAAGTGGGTCTTCCCTCCTCTCCTGTGGAGTTTTCCTCCCTCTGCCACTCTCACAAGTTTCCCCGCTCCTGGTTTCTGGGCACGCACCCCCACTCCCGCCAGAGCCTCTCTGGCCTGCCCTGCCTGGCTTGTTTATTTACAGTCCCGGGAAGGATTCTCTTCCCCCAATCTTCGGCGCTCAGTGCGCCCCACCCTCTTTCCTGTGTGTCTCTATTGTTCTTGTTGCTTATTATTCAGTTTCTCTTTTTTTTCCCCGGGTGGGGGTCGGTCTGTCCAGGGGGCTATGCTGCTCTGGCCCAGGCTTGTCTGTGGGAGTACCATGGTACCACAAATCTCACCTGGTCCGCGTCTTCCCAAGCCATCTGGGCGTGGGTGACTGGTGGCCCGGGGGCCCTCCTGATTTCTCTGTTTAATGTAAAGTGGAGATGCTCTGCCCCAGTTGGAGGTGTGGAGGGGTCAAAGTTATGCCTCTTCTCAGTGATTATACCTGCAAAGTGTGTCTCTAGCATCTCTCCAAGATTTCACTATAGGAGGCTCACTTTCTGCTTCTTCCCTCTAGCCGCCATCTTGGAATCCTGTGAGAAATCTTGGGGCATCTAGATCAGAGATAATGAAAGGGACTTTTTGTAAAGTTTGGGCTTATTCCTAATGATTTCTTTCAGGGGACCAGGAGAAATGGAGATTGCTTTGGGACTGGAAGCTGTCGTGAAGTGAGGGCAGTAGTAATTGAACATCTTGGTAGTCTTTGTTCAGAAGGCAGTAGAAATGGAAAGGAACTTGGGCATGACTGTTAGGAAAGCAGTAAAAAAGAGGGGCTGTTATAGCATTGTGTACCTGCAACATGACCATGCTTTCTGTGTGTCTATTCATATATACATATATGCCTATTATTACAGCTTGATTATCAGCAAGGCTCATTTTAACTCTCTCAGCCCTGGGTACATATTTGGTTTAGACCTTAGGCTATCATCAGCCTATAGCTGATAAACTATAGAAGTTAGGTTTTTAATAATGGTACTAAAGGTAGGACTTTGGGACCCCCTTACTCTCACATTCCCAGTCTATAATAGAGCAGCTGGTATTTTCTCAAGCTTCAATGCGCCTGCTTACCCACCCACCATTCTCTTTCCAGGTTAGGAAACTGTAGCAGGGAGGAGGGTCAGAAGAAAACAGAGTAGGTCTGAGTCCTGAGAAAGTAATAGGGAGGTAGGGATGGCATAGCAGAGAGATAAAACCTGAGAAATCTAAACATGAGGAAGGTCACATAACACTGGGGAGGGGAAAAAGTCACATAGCACTAGGGTAAAGTAGCCTATAAAATTAAATGTAATCATATATGGATTAGACCTAGCTTTTTGCTTCTGTAACCTGCTTGCAAGGGTATATAAGGTGAGACTGCTTTGTTCTCAGGGCTCAGCCCTTGGACAAGAGTCCACTGAGTCTGTGCTGGCACAATAAAATGTTGCTTTCTGCTAAATCACCTCAGTGTCCCATATCTCAGCTAGCAACATTTCTTGGGGGCTTGTTGTCCAGGATTGTAGTGACACAGTGAGTTATCACCTCCCTTGTCACTGGGTTGTATCCCCTCAGACCACCAGGAGGAGATCCCACCGGGTGCCAACAGACAGCTTGATCTGTAGGAGGATTCATCCCGGCCAACTGGGGGTGGGGGGTGAGGGCTTCAGATGCACAACAGAACCCAGTGAGGCACAGGAACCAGTGAGGGGAGGAGAACACAACTCATCAGACCGGTAAGAATCCAGGTTCGAATTCAGGCCTGCTTCAGGAGGCAGAAGGGGAGACTGATCACCTCCCAGAAACCGCTAGTAACTGCCTTTTGTGGTGAAACCATGTCTCTCGGGTTCAGGGAGTGGGGTGGAAGTACTGTGCTGTATGAGAGTATGTGAAAGTGCGAGCCTAAGTCCAGCCGCAAAGTGAGTGAGGAGTCCAAATCCTCGGGTCCATGGTGAACTCATAAGGTCAAGGGTGAGCCTAACAGGGCCTCTGATCTAGGATTTATATGGACACACCTAGGGCCATAGAGATGCCTAAATCCCTGCAAGGGGAGCAGCAGGAGACAGATGAAGCAAGTGCTCTTCCAAAACCCCTCCCCTTCTGTGTCTGTCTGGCAGTCTGGTAATAGGAGGAGATGGGTGGAAATCAGAGTAAAAACATTCCTTTGGAGTGTATGATTAAAAAGCTTAAACAGAGATTTAATGTAAACTATGAAGTTAAGTTAACTCCTAACAATCTTAAGGTCCTCTGTAAAGTACATTGGTCTGTTCTGGGTATAGGATGACCCCCAAATGGGTCACTAGATAAAACTGTGTTTAATAAAGTTTACAGAGTAATTGTATTAAAAAAAAAAAAAAACCCTAACACCCAGAAGAATGGGAAAAGCCAAGAGGCTAAAATTGGTCTTCAAAAACCAAATGCTGTTGTTTATTTAACTTCGGGTAACAATTTATTGGGAAGACTAAGGAATCAGAGTCTTCCAGTCTTGATGGGTAGCTTTGGTGACCCACTTTGCACATCTTCACCCAAAATGGGCATCCTGAAAGAGGACTGAGGCTCAGCACTAACTGAGCTCTTACAAAAATTAGCACATGAAGGATGGACTTGCACTGATACATAAGCTCTGGTCTGACTTTAAAGAAAAGTAATGTTGTAGAGGGGTTGTGAATGTCGAGAGGGGGAAATGGAGGAATGGAAGCAAAATTGGGATGAGGTCTTCATGGATGAAGTCTAGTAAATTGAAAGTGTAAATGTGAAAGAATTCCAAGATGGCGGCTAGAGGGAGGAAGCAGAAAGCGACCCTCCTATAGTGAAATCTTGGAGAGACGCTGGAGACACACTTTGCAGGCATAATCACTGAGAAAAGGCATAACTTTGACTCCTCCACATCTCCAGCCGGCGCAGAGAATCTCCACTTCACGTTAAACGGAGAACCGAGGAGGCCCCCGGGCCGCCAGTGGCCGGCGCCCATACGGCTTGGGAAGACGCGGACCAGGTGAGCTTCGCGGTACCGCGGTTCCCCCACAGACAAGCCTGGGCCAGAGCAGCATAGCCCCCTGGACAGACTGACGTCCACCCGGGAAAAAAAAGAGAAACTGAGTACTAAGCAATAAGAACAGTTAAGACACGCTGGAAAGAGGGTGGGGCGCCCTGAACGCTGAAGATTGGGGGAAGGGAATCCTTCCCGGGACTGTAAATAAACGAGCTGGGCGGGCCGGAGAGGCTCTGGCGGGAGCGGGGCGCGCCCAGCAACCAGGAGCGGGGACGCTTGTGAGAGGAGGGAAGACCCACTTCCCAGGTGAACTGTAAATAAACACGCAGGCCTGACAACGCGGGGCAGAGTCGCCTTTCCCAGTGCTTGGAAAGGGAAAAGCCTGTAGCAGAGGCCCCCCTCCCCCGCACAGGAGAACTCTGAGCAAACAAAGCCTGTGGGACCAGGTGAGCGCTAGCTCACCCCAGAGATCTGCATAAATAACGCCTCCAGCTACAGGCTGAGAGCAGCAGGCAGGCAAGCCACAGTTGCAGATACCACTCTCAGAACTGCCTCCAGACGCTTTTTTTTCTTTTTCTCCCTACCTTTGATGAGAGAACAACCGAATTACACCTGCAAGCCGAAAAACTTACTGAAACTGTATTGCATTTGAACTGGGGACACTTGGTGGGGCTTTTTTTTTTTTTTTTTTCTTCTGTGTGTGTGTGACTGTAGTTTTGTTCTACTTTATGCATCCCCTTTGATGAGACAACTACAGAACAACATCTGAGGCACCAACTCCAGGACTGGAGATTGAGACGGACATCCAAATTATTAAGACTGAAATTGCATTGCATATAAACTTGGAAGTTTTTTGGTTTTTTGGTTTTTTTTGTTTTTTTTAATTTTCTATTTTCCATTTTATCTTAATTCATTTTATAAATAGATATTACTTTCATATACTTATTTTTTATTTTTTTTATCTTTGATTTTTCAATCCTCTCTCTGTCACTCTATTGTCTGTTCAGCTTACTGTCGATTAGTACACTAACACTCCCTGTTTATACCTTTGAAACTCTCTTGTCTGATACCTTGTTCTGCTTTCTCCCTCTTGTCTGTATATTTGTTTTCCCCTTTTCTTTAACTTCTTGCTTTCCATCTCAGCTCACTCTTCCATTCTCAATATTACCATTGTTATTATTACAAGCTAGAAAATACTTAATTACACACAGTACAGGGACATTAACAACACCAAGGACAATGACAGGAAGACAGAAAAAACAAGGAAACCAGTTTCCCCACAGCAAAAAATTAGTACAGGAACCAGAGGGGAATGAAGAGAACAGAAACTCAGATCCAGACTCCAACAAAATGAAGATAAACTATGCCAAAGGACCCAATGAAGCCTACAAGAATAATTTAAAAGAAGACATACTACAAGTACTCAATGAGAATTTTATAGAGATGATACTGGATAGGGTCAACCAAAATGTACAGGAGACACTCAAGAAATTCCAAGACAATAAAAATAGAGAATTTGAAAAAGCAAAAGAAGAAATAAAGGAAACCATAGAAGCACTATATAAACACCAAAGTGAAAGAGAGAACACAATGAATAAATGGATAAATGAACTCAGGACAAAAATAGAAAACAATAAAGAAGAAAACAGCCAGGATATGGAAAACCTCAGAAAAAAGAACGAAACAGAACTGCAAAACAAAACGGAAGGCCAATCCAGCAGAATAGAACAAACAGAAGACAGAATCTCAGAACTTGAAGATGAAATGGTAATTAAAGGAAAAACTGAAGAACTACTAATTAAACAACTCAAGACCTGTGAAAAGAAAATGCAAGAACTCACTGACTCCATCAAAAGACCAAACTTGAGAATCATGGGCATCGAAGAAGGAGAAGAGGTGCAAGCGAAGGGAATGCGTAATATATTCAACAAAATAATAACGGAAAATTTCCCAAATCTAGAGAAAGATATTCCCATACAAATGCAAGAGGCCTCCAGGACACGAAACAGACCAGATCAAAATAGAACTACTCCACGACATATCATCATTAAAACAACAAGTTCAGAAACTAAGGAAAGAATATTGAAGGCTGCAAGAGAGAAAAAACAAGTAACATACAAAGGTAAACCCATCAAAATCACAGCAGACTTCTCAACAGAAACATTAAAAGCAAGAAGAGCGTGGGGTGAGATCTTCCGGGCACTGAATGAAAATAACTTCAACCCCAGGATACTCTACCCAGCAAAGCTATCATTCAAAATAGATGGAGCAATAAAAGTCTTCCATGATAAGCAGAAACTAAAACAATATGTGACCACAAAGCCACCATTACAAAAGATTCTGCAAGGGATCCTGCACACAGAAAGTGGACACCCAACTTAACCATGAAAAGGCAGGCAGCACCAAACCACAGAATAAGAAAAAGCAAGACAGTAGAGAGTAACATCAAGTTAGGTACACACAATCAAACCTTCAAACAACTAAGATAACTAAATGGCAGGAATCACCACATACCTATCAGTACTAACACTTAATGTTAATGGACTTAATTCACCCATCAAAAGACACCGTTTGACAAAATGGATTAAAAAAGAAGATCCAACAATTTGTTGCTTACAGGAGACTCATCTCACCAACAGAAATAAGCATATGCTTAGGATGAAAGGCTGGAAGAAGATTTACCAAGCCAATGGCCCCCGAAAACAAGCAGGAGTAGCAATACTTATCTCTGACAAAGTAGACTTCAAACCTACATTGATCAAACGAGATAAAGAAGGACATTCCATACTAATAAAAGGGGAAATAGACCAAAAGGAAATAATAATCATCAATCTGTACGCACCCAATGTCAACGCACCCAATTTCATCAAACATACCCTGAAAGACCTAAAAGCATATATAAACGCCAACACAGTGGTTGTGGGAGACTTTAACACTCCATTATCATCAATAGATAGGTCATCCAAACAAAAACTCAATAAAGAAATCCAAGATCTAAAATATGCAATAGATCAAGTGGACCTAGTAGATGTCTACAGAACATTTCATCCAACCTCTACACAATATTCATTCTTCTCAGCAGCCCATGGAACCTTCTCCAAAATAGATCATATCCTAGGGCACAAAGCAAGCCTCAGCAAATATAAGAAAATAGAAATAATACCATGCATACTATCTGACCACAATGCAGTAAAAGCAGAACTCAACAACAAAAGTAAAGACAAAAAACATGCAAACAGCTGGAAACTAAATAACTCATTACTTAATGAAGAATGGATCATCGATGCAATAAAAGAGGAAATTAAAATGTTCCTGGAAGTCAATGAAAATGAAAACACAACCTACTGGAACCTATGGGACACAGCTAAGGCAGTCTTGAGAGGAAAGTTTATAGCCATGACTGCATATATTAAAAAGATTGAAAGATCCCAAATCAATGACCTAATGATACATCTCAAACTCCTAGAAAAACAAGAACAAGCAAATCCCAAAACAAATAGAAGGAGAGAAATAATAAAAATAAGAGCTGAAATCAACGAAATAGAAACCAAAAAAACCATACAAAGAATTAATGAAACAAAAAGTTGGTTCTTTGAAAAAATAAACAAGATCGATAGACCCCTGGCAAACCTGACTAAAATGAGGAGAGAAAAAACCCAAATTAGTAGAATCAGGAATGCAAAAGGGGAGATAACAACAAACACCATGGAAGTCCAGGAAATCATCAGAGACTACTTTGAGAACCTATATTCAAATAAATTTGAAAATCTAAAAGAAATGGACAGATTTCTAGATACATATTATCATCCAAAACTGAACCAAGAGGAAATTAATCATCTGAATAGACCTATAACACAAAATGAAATTGAAGCAGCAATCAAGAGTCTCCCCAAAAAGAAAAGTCCAGGACCTGATGGATTCTCTGCTGAATTCTATCAGACCTTTAAAGAAGAACTGATACCAACCCTCCTTAAACTGTTCCATGAAATAGAAAGGGAAGGAAAACTGCCAAACACATTTTATGAAGCCACTATTACACTTATCCCAAAACCAGGCAAAGACACCTCCAAAAAGGAGAACTATAGGCCAATCTCCTTAATGAACATTGATGCAAAAATCCTCAACAAAATAATGGCAAATCGAATTCAGCAACACATCAAAAAGATTATTCACCACGACCAGGTAGGCTTCATCCCAGGGATGCAGGGGTGGTTCAACATACGAAAATCAATAAACGTAATAAACCACATTAACAGAAGCAAAGACAAAAACCACTTGATCATCTCAATAGATGCAGAAAAAGCCTTTGATAAGATCCAACATCATTTCATGATAAAAGCTCTAAGAAAACTAGGAATAGAAGGAAAGTTCCTCAACATTATAAAAGCTATATATGACAAACCTACAGCCAGCATTATACTTAACGGAGAAAAATTAAAACCATTCCCTCTAAAATCAGGAACCAGACAAGGATGCCCACTATCTCCACTCCTATTCAACATAGTACTGGAATTCCTAGCCAGAGCAATTAGGCAAGAAGAAGGAATAAAAGGAATACAAATAGGTAAAGAAACTGTCAAAATATCCCTATTTGCAGACGACATGATCCTATACCTTAAAGACCCAAAAAACTCTACTCAGAAGCTTCTAGACATCATCAATAGCTATAGCAAGGTAGCAGGATATAAAATAAACATAGAAAAATCATTAGCATTTCTATACACTAACAATGAGCAAACGGAAAAAGAATGTATAAAAACAATTCCATTTACAATAGCCTCAAAAAAAATCAAATACCTAGGTGTAAACCTAACAAAAGATGTGAAAGACCTCTACAAGGAAAACTATACACTTCTGAAGAAAGAGATTGAGGAAGACTATAGAAAGTGGAGAGATCTCCCATGCTCATGGATTGGTAGAATCAACATAGTAAAAATGTCGATACTCCCAAAAGTAATCTACATGTTTAATGCAATTCCCATCAAAATTCCAATGACATTCATCAAAGAGATTGAAAAATCTACTGTTAAATTTATATGGAAACACAAGAGGCCACGAATAGCCAAGGCAATACTCAGTCAAAAGAACAATGCAGGAGGTATCACAATACCTGACTTCAAACTATATTACAAAGCAATAATAATAAAAACAGCATGGTACTGGCACAAAAACAGACATGAAGACCAGTGGAACAGAATAGAGGATCCAGATATGAAGCCACACAACTATAAGCAACTTATCTTTGACAAAGGAGCTAAAAATATACGATGGAGAAATAGCAGCCTCTTCAACAAAAACTGCTGGGAAAACTGGTTAGCAGTCTGCAAAAAACTGAAACTAGATCCATGTATATCACCCTATACCAAGATTAACTCAAAATGGATCAAGGATCTTAATATCAGACCCCAAACTCTTAAGTTGATACAAGAAAGAGTAGGAAATACTCTGGAGTTAGTAGGTATAGGTAAGAACTTTCTCAATGAAACCCCAGCAGCACAGCAACTAAGAGATAGCATAGATAAATGGGACCTCATAAAACTAAAAAGCTTCTGTTCATCAAAAGAAATGGTCTCTAAACTGAAGAGAACACCCACAGAGTGGGAGAAAATATTTGCCAACTATACATCAGACAAAGGACTGATAACCAGAATATACAGGGAACTTAAAAAACTAAATTCTCCCAAAACTAATGAACCAATAAAGAAATGGGCAGGTGAACTAAACAGAACTTTCTCAAAAGAAGAAATTCAAATGGCCAGAAAACACATGAAAAAATGCTCACCATCTCTAGCAATAAAGGAAATGCAAATTAAAACCACACTAAGATTCCACCTCACCCCTGTTAGAATAGCCATCATCAGCAACACCACCAACAACAGGTGTTGGCGAGGATGCGGGGAAAAAGGAACCCTCTTACACTGTTGGTGGGAATGTAGACTAGTACAACCACTCTGGAAAAAAATTTGGAGGCTACTTAAAAAGCTGGACATCGATCTACCATTTGATCCAGCAATACCACTCTTGGGGATATACCCAAAAGACTGTTACTCCAGAGGCACCTGCACATCCATGTTTATTGCGGCACTATTCACAATAGCCAAGTTATGGAAACAGCCAAGATGCCCCAGCACTGACGAATGGATTAAGAAAATGTGGTATCTATACACAATGGAATTTTATGCAGCCATGAAGAAGAACGAAATGTTATCATTTGCTGGTAAATGGATGGAATTGGAGAACATCATTCTGAGTGAGGTTAGCCTGGCTCAAAAGACCAAAAATCGTATGTTCTCCCTCATATGTGGACATTAGATCAAGGGCAAACACAACAAGGGGATTGGACTATGAGCACATGATAAAAGCGAGAGCACACAAGGGAGGGGTGAGGATAGGTAAGACACCTAAAAAACTAGCTAGCATTTGTTGCCCTTAATGCAGAGAAACTAAAGCAGATACCTTAAAGCAACTGAGGCCAATAGGAAAAGGGGACCAGGAACTACAGAAAAGGTTAGATTAAAAAGAATTAACCTAGAAGGTAACACCCATGCACAGGAAATCAATGTGAGTCAATGCCCTGTATAGCTATCCTTATCTCAACCAGCAAAACCCCTTGTTCCTTCCTATTATTGCTTATACTCTCTCTACAACAAAATTAGAGATAAGGGCAAAATAGTTTCTGCTGGGTATTGAGGGGGGGAGCGGGAGGGGGTGGAGTGGGTGGTAAGGGAGGGGGTGGGGGTAGGGGGGAGAAATAAACCAAGCCTTGTATGCACATATGAATAAAAAAAGAAAAATGAAAAAAAAAAAAAAAGGAGGATCATAGTTCGGAGCCATTGATGAAATAATAGAGGAAAGTTCCTGGAAGTCAATGAAAATGAAAACACAACCTACCGGAACCTATGGGACACAGCAAAGGCAGTCCTGAGAGGAAAGTTTATAGCCATCAGTGCATATATTAAAAAGACTGAAAGATCCCAAATCAATGACCTAATGATACATCTCAAACCCCTAGAAAAACAAGAACAAGCAAATCCCAAAACAAATAGAAGGACAGAAATAATAAAAGTAAGAGCTGAAATCAACGAATAGAAACCAAAAAAAAAAAAAAAAGAAAGTGTAAATGTCATGAAATGTTTGGAGACAGAAAAGGATAAAAGAGTTAATACACTCTTTCAGTTGAGTTTTATGTCTTAAAAATAAAAAGTAAATAGAAAACAATTTAGGATCATTAAAATATGCCAAAAATACTGAACTTGCGGCACTTTACTTCTAGGGAGCATAAACAGGGACAACCTACCTAAAAGGGTGAGAAGAAAAGGAGCAACTTTGACTGTTGCTGGTAAAAAACTGTTCCAAAATGTTGGTGCAGTAAGCTTAGACTGTTATTGAGACAGTATGAGATACTTGTTTCCCTTGCTAATGGCTGGTCAGATTATGCATCCATCTAATGGTGTGCTCACAGTGTGTGTGTATGTGTAAGCATCTTCAAAATGGTTCTTAAACTGCTGCTACAAGTTTAATATGATACCCAAGGTAACAAAAAAAAAAGGTATTTGTTTTAAAGATCTCTGTTATAAACTGCTTAGGCTTTTTACACTTAAATATGTAAACATCTTGAGAACTGTTCTTATTATAGAGTCAGTGTAAAAAATTATTACTCTGTTCTACTGCTTCTTTTAAGAAAACAGGTTTTCAAACTTATTTCAATCAGGTCTCACTAGGATACAGACCTTCAGTGGTTAACACTATGGCTCAGATTAGAAGAGAGAAAAAAAAAGGATAAAAACAAGCTTCCCCAGAAGATACAAAGTAAGCTGTCACAAAGGTACAGAGTAAGTTGTTGTAAAAAGATGGAGATTATAGATGCTTATGTAAGTGATTAAGTTAACTAAAGATTAAAGATTTTGTAAAGTCAAAATTTAATGTACTGATGTTAAACTAAAACTTAATTCTCTAAGCTCATAACAACAAGGCTATCTTTAAAATATTGTATTGTTCTTGATAACATGTACAAAAAAATGTCTTAAAATGGTTTTTGTTTTGTCGAGATAGCTGTCAGGAATTTTTGGTGCTACAGGTTAATCCACAAACTTGTCAAGACAAATTTAATAAACTAGAGTTTATTAAAACACAGAAAGACAAGAGGCAGCTGAGCACAGGGAGTGCTGCTGCACTGATGTGAGTATTGACACAGATTTACTTATGTAAAACAAAGCCAAAGTGCACCCTCCAGATAGGATTTTTTTTAAAAACTCAAAAAGAAGCACTACTCTAGAAGTAAAGACCTCCAGTTTTTATTGCACTCAAAAGAGTAAAGGTGTTAGTCCTACTCCTTTCACATGTTGGATGGAGGGAATTTTGTGGCCTGGGTTGGCCAGATTGGGCCTGTTATTTTAGGGGGGGCTCCATTGACTACAGGTTGGTGGGATCCTGCTTGTATGTCATGAGTCATGTGTTAATGTCAACAATCTGGGATGTGTTCCCTTATCAGCATCTGAGCTATGATTCTTGGCTCCACACTTAGTCCCCAGAAATATTTACCTGTGTTCTCTGGTGATTTTTGTCAGGGTTTTGACTACTAAGGTAACTGAGTCATGTTCGTTTAAGACGAACTTAACTTACTTGGGGTCACTGACCTTGTTCTCCTCCTCCAACTGATGAAAAATATCTAAGGTTTTACTTCAAGAGCAACAAGTAAACTACTATGCATTTATAACTTCTATAGAGCTGTGATCCTCTTGCTGGTTCCTCTATATTAAATATATTTATGTTTTTCAAGTATATCAATCCTTCTAAAATACAAAATTTAGATAAACACAGTAACAAACAGTCAGTGGTACTGATATACTGTTCTGTTAGTTGCTAAATTGTTCATCAGACTTTTAGCCATGACTCAAGTTTTTGTCGTTATAGTTCTGATCCTTCTGAAGCATTTACAATCAAGTCCATAAAAAAATGACTCTAATAACTACTTACGTGTCAACCAGGTTAGCTTTTTAGACATCTACTTTTGTTAGATTTTGTTTTGTATTGTCCTTGTCTAGAAGAGCCACTGCTTCTAAGCCTCTTTGTTGCTTAAATTTGACCAAAAGGGTCTCTTTGGTACTGACTCCCACCTGATCTGCTTGTTATTCCTCCTCCCAACCCCCATCCCCAATGTGGGACCAAGACCAACCAAACAAATCTTCAGTTTATGGCCATACCACCCTGAAAGCGCACAATCTTGTCTGATCTCAGAAGCTAAGCAGGGTCGGACCTGGTTAGTGTTTGGATGGGAGACAAATCTTCAGAAAAGACTGCTCAGAGACAAGCAGTTTGAAGAGAAGGGGGGAATACCACCAAAGTTCAAATGGAGTCACTGGTGCCAGACCTCTCAAAAATAACCAAGGCCAAGAGGATTGAAAAGTTGTTCTTTTGCATGTGTGACTATCTGGCATTAAAGCCCTTCCTGACACAAACTCATATTTTCAGACAGGGTCTTCTACTTAAATAGAGACAAAATAACTATTTTTACTGGCTCTAAACATGTCCTTTCATACTTAAAAATGTGGTTTTAACTTTCATTAAAACGTGTTTTCTTAGACATATATACTGATAATATGTTGTTGCCATGGTAATTCTCAGTTAAAAAAAAAAAGACATTGCCTGGGTAAAAAAATAAAGTGTCCATCCATTAAAACCCCATTGGAGGGGCCCTTTTGTTGTTATCTTGTCTACTACTCCCACCGCAATTTAAGTATCAGGCATTGCTCCTTGGATCCTCCACCGTTACTTGAAGCCAGCTTCTCTCGAGTGGGAGTGCATCCCTGATCCAGCTTCACCATGCAAGTTCACCCTCCAGAACCCTTCCTTAGCAGAACTCCACTTCCCAGGAAATAATAGGGGATCAAGAACAGCGAGATGACAGCCCTACTCTAGGTCATCCCCAGAAGTTGACTAGTCTATGCATGGCAGAAGCTGTTTTTCACAGCAGTTATTTCACTGTAATGCATTGTCACCCGTTGTCTGTATCTGTTGCTGTAGTTCTCACCCTAGTCTTCACCATAGGCTTGGCAAAAACTGCCCCCGCTGACTGGTCTCATGGTGAAAGGTTTTTTATTTGCTGTCTTCTGTCTCTTCTGGGCAGGATGCATAATTACTGTTTATTGTTACTGATCTGGCTTCATTTCAAGGCCCCAGAGCCCTTCTCCTGTGACCGATGTGTGCATACTACCTGGGCAGGAAGTGTTGTTACCAAGATTTACTTTTCCATACTTACTATTCCTGTGCCAGCTCTGTCATTGGGTCATGCACTCACAACCACACCACCTATCTAGTGTGCACCCATGGTAATCAGCATATCTGCTTCAACCCCACTTACTGCCCTTGGAAACAATGGCTAGAGATCAGGAGCGTCCTCCACCCTGGGAACCTCATCAGCCACACCAAGGTGTTTAGTCCTGATAAACCAGTGTCAATGCTCTTTGATGCATGTGTGGCCATAGACAAAGGAGGATTTGCAGGTACAGGCTGTGGCTGTAGGGGCCTAGCTTGGAAAAGAGCCTATACATCAAATGGTAAGTGTATGTGTGGGGAGACAACTCTTGGCCATGTGATGATGTGGGTTCTTATTACTGCCCTTATTGGAGTTATGTTTCATGCACCACATGGCAGAGGGCATGCAGCCCTCCTTCACAAGGGGAAGATGCCCCTGACTGCAACCATGGCACTTGTAACCCTGTAAATTTCACTGTACTTAAGACATCTGATTGGACACAAGGATAAGTAATTAGCATAAGGATAGATGGAAAGGGCCTTGACCCTGGGAGTCTGATGCACCTCAAATTAGTAACTGTTACCTATGAGAGTTCCTCATAGCAAGTTTTTCACTCATTTTATGAGGAGCTAAGGAGTGAATTTCCCATCTCTGCCAAAACTAAAAACTTGTTCCTCTCACTAGCTGAGTCTATAGCCCAGAAACTAAATGTCACTTTGTGCTATGTTTGTGGGGGGACCAACATGGGAGACCATTGGCCTTGGAAAGCAAGGAAACTGACCCATGGGAGCCTTTTAATGAGACTGCTTTCCCAAAACACAGGAAAGGCACCTGGCTCTTAAATACTTCCATCATCAGAAATTATTGTATCTCCCACCCAGAAGGCCAATTCTCCACCTCGGTGGGGGATTTAACTTATTTAGGACAGAAGTTTTACAATGACACTGCCCAAGAGACCCAATGGTGGGGAGCTCCAAACCACACAAAACCCTACCCGACACACTGGCCAACTTTTCTAATCTCTAGAAAGAGTGGGACAATCTTACTAAAAACACAGATTGGCAGGCACCCAAGGGATTATACTGGATCTGTGGGAAGCAAGCTTATATGGTGCTACCTAGAAGCTGGTTTGAGTCTTGTGTGCTAGGTTCAATCAGACCATCCTTCTTGCTTCCCCTCAGACAAGGTGAAAAACTGGGAGTTCCCATATATGAAAAAAGATTAAGTAGGAAAAATGGGGTGCCTTACAAATTGGCAATTAAAAAGATGACAAATGGCCTCCTAAGTAAATCATCCAGTACTATGGGCAGAAGATGGATCCTGGGACTATGGCACCCCTATATATATGCTTAACCGCGTCATCAGGCTGCAGGCTATTGTTAGAATTATAACTAATGAAACTGCAAGAGCTCTCAATTTTCTGGCAAAACAAAGCACTAAGATGTGCAATGTCATCTATCAGAACCACTTGGTTTAGACTATTTACTTACTTCTGAGGGAGGAATTTATAAAAAATAAAATAAAATAAACATGAACAACTGCTGCTTACAGATTAATGATTAGGAAAAAAAATGTCATAAAAGGGATCACAGACAAAATGAGAATGCTTGCCCATGTCCCCATCCAGACTTGGAGAGGATGGGATCCCAATGACCTCTTTGAAGGATGGTTTTCTGCCTTAGGTAGATTCAAAACCCTGATGGGGCAATGGGTCTAATTGTAAAAACATGCTTAATATTGCCCTTCCTGGTTCCCCTGGTGTTGTGGTTTATCAACGATTATAAAGGCTATTATAAAAAGGAAAACGGCCACACATGTAATGGTGTTATGAAAATACAAACCCCTACATCAAGATGATGCTCTTTAACCCTAGGTGGGTCTGAGCATCAAAGGGGGGACTAATGTAGCAAGAAGGAGGAGCAGAAGAAAACTGACTAGGCCTGAGTCCTGAGAAAGTAGCAGGGAGGTAGGGATGGCATAGCAGAGAAATAAAAACTGAGGAATCTAAATGCGAGGAAGGTCACATAGCACTGAGGAGGGGAAAAAGTCACATAGCACTAGGATAAAGTAGCCTATAAAATTAAATATAATCATACATGGATTAGACCTTGCTTTTTGCTTCTGTAACCTGCTTGCAAGGGTATATAAGTTGAGACTGCTTTGTTCTCGAGGCTTAGCCTTTGGACACAAGTCCACTGAGTCTGTGCTGGCACAATAAAATGTTGCTTCCTGCTAAATCGCCTGTGTCCCATATCTCAGCTAGCAACTTCCCACAACAAATCCACTTCCATATAGAAATTCTGGGCTGAAAACAAATGAGACTTCTTTTAAAATAGAATCTAGTACCTTATATCCATGTTTATATAAGCACAATTCACAGCATCTGAGAGTATATACGTACAGTAGAATATTATTTAGCCATGAAGAATGAAATCATGTTAGTGCAGTACAATGGGTAGGACTGGAGATCATCATGTTCAGCAAAATAAGTCAGATTCAAAAAGATATTGTATGTTTTTCTCATATGTGGAATATAGAGAAAAAATAAGAAAGCATGAAAGTTCTAGGGAAGAGAAAGGGGGTTGGAGAGAACATAAGAAAGGGTAATGGGGAGTGAATGTGATCGAAGCACACTTTTGCATGTATGAAATTGTCTCAATGAAACCCATCATTTTGTACAATTAATATTCACTGATAATTTCTAATTAAAAATGATAGACTCCAAGAGTATTCCAAAAGAGATGGGTAGAGAAGTAGGAGACAAAAGTATATGGTATTGTGAATGCAAGAGAGAATGACTCAAAAGGAGCCAGTAGCCAGGCACCAGTGGCTCATGCCTGAGGAGAGTGAGATTGGGAGGATCAAGTTTCAAGGCCAGCACAAGCAAATAGTTCAAGAAATTCCATCTCCAAAATAACCAGAACAAAATGGTCTGGAGTCATGTCTCAAGCGGTAGAGTGCTTGCTTTCCCAGCATGAAGCCTTGAGTTCAAATCCCACCTCACCAAAAAAAGGGACTCAGTAGCCAACAGAAGCAGACGATGCAAAATAAAAACAAGAACATAGGCCTGGTGGAGTGGCATAAATTGTAGAACACCTGCTTAGCAAGTGTGAGGCCCTGAGTTCAAACCCAGTTCTGCCAAAAAATCATTTGCATGGCAGAGACCAAAGCTAGATTTCTGTGGGAAATGAAGAAAAAGACCACAAATGTAGACCATCCTCTCAAGGGCGAGGCCATAACACAAAGGAAAATAGCAGCTATATGGATAGAGGTTAGGATAAAGTGTTTTGTTTGCATCACAGGCAAAGGAGAGCTGAACATTTTTCTATGTTGAATGGAAAAGTGCTGATAGAGTAGTAGAGAGGGAGGATTCACAGGAGAAAGAGCAAGTCCTGAAGGAGCTGAAAGGAAAGAGATCAGTGCACAGGTGGAAGACACACCTCTGTTGAGATCAAAAGGAAGGAGTTAAGATGTGAGTAGACTTGAGTAGGTGGGAGGCAGGAATTTGAAAGTGTTCTGCATCTCCTCCATTTTCATGGTGGAATAACAAGCTTGAGGTCATCTGCTGACCTCAAGAAGCTTGGATTTGAAACAATCACTCAGATGAATAAGATTACCAATGAGATTTTATACATAGTATAACAGTAATAATAGTTACTGGACTGTACAGAATAGGCCACCAGAATTCGAAACCAGACCAAGGTCTTCTACCTCTCAAGTTAAGATCTCTACTAAGGTTAAAATTCTCTATACACTCAAAAAAAAATTTAATACCATGCTAGGAAACCTAGATTCCACATTCACTGATAACTTGCCATGTTTGCTTTTTCTATAGATAGATGATAATAGATAGATAGATAGATAGATAGATAGATGGTAGTTTTTGCTGAACCACTTACAGACATCATGCCACCTTACTTATCATTCCTAAATAGTACCGCCTATAACTTCTAAAAAAAAAAATTCTCTTGCATAACCACAATACCATTTTATAACTAAGAAAATTAACAATAATTCCTTAATAACATTCAACATTATAAAATGCCTCATAGCTTTTATTGAACCAAAACATTTTGTTAAAATGAAGATCTAATCAAGTTCATGTGCTGTTTTTCTATTATGGCTTTCATCTCTTTTTAATCCCTTTTTATAACATTGACATTTTGAAGGAAAAAAAAGCAAATGCATTGTCTTCTAGGATGGCCTACATTTTGAATTTGTTAGAATGATTTCTTGTGGTCTCATTGAGCTAGTTTCTTCTATAAACTATTAATAAGGTAAGGACTGGAATCCTGGTTAGATTCAAATTGAAGATATCTGGCAAAAATATTGCAAGCATGACATGTATGCTTAGTACTTTGTATGTCATTAGAAGTATGTCACATTGTCCCACTCTTAGTGCTGAAGATTGTGCTCATTCAGGAAAGGTCGTGACCTGAAAGATGTTTCCATTTTAAAAGTACATTTTTCCCTTTAACAATTAGCAAGAATGTGGGTTGGCACCCCATATTATGCAAATTTTTCACTTGACAAACCTTTTCACTTAGAGGTTTTGCTAGCCATTAATGGTCTTTGCTGAAATCAAGTATTTCTTTAAAGGTTGCAAAATGGGGATTTTCTGTTTGTACCAATATCACGTTTATGATCTGGCATTCTCCCTCCAAGGAAAACTTTCCCTCTGTAGCCAAAAGAATTACTGGTCTTCTTAAAAGGGCAAGGCAAATATTCAATATGTCCCTTCTGATGACCAATTTTAGAGTAAAACATCACAATAATGTCATCTTACATAATGATAGTAAGTTTCTCTCTCTCTCCCTCCCCTCCTCTCTTCCCCTCTCCTTTCCTCTCCTATCTTTCCCAACAGTCACAGTCAGCATTCTTTTTTAATTTCAAATAGTTCCCCAATTTGGCCAACTTTGAAGTTGGCTTTAATTTAACACACCATCATTGTCTTTGAGTATTTCCCTGACTTTTCTTGCTCAAGAAAATGTTCCAGTTTGTTTTGTATTCCTCCTGCTGCCATACTGGAATCAGCCATTTCTCCAGGGATTACTGAAAAAAAAATCTGTATATTTTATGTTTCTAAAACAAAAATAGAATTAAGTATCCCCAAAGCAATCAATACCAACTAATACCTTTAACAGAGTATACTAAAATAATTATCTAGTTAATTAATTAAAGTCCTGGCTGGACTTTTATTATCAAGAAAAAATGTTTAAAGTGATAGGTTTTATCTTCATTAAAGTCATGGCTCCCAAAGGATGCAAAAGAAATGATGGATGAGTGAAGCCAGGACTTAGGAATTTATTCCTCGCTGTGGAAAACCAGGCTGGGTTCCTGACTGTGTAATCAAAGGAATCTGACAGAGTCTCTCACAGAGGACATATAAGTGAAATTTAATTCATTTACTTGCTAATTATTCTTCACTGTTGTCACTGTTAGATCAAGGCATATTAATCACATCAGCATTTCCAAATCCTAACAGGATTTTGCTATAATCCTACTCTGTCCTTATACTATACAAATGAAGAAAGTCACATAAACCAGAAATTTCCCTTTTGCTTCTAAATAAACAAGGTTTTTATAAATCCCAAATTTCCCAGGAAACAAAATCTGCCCTGCTCCTCTAAAAAAATTCACATGATACCTTAGAACCAATTTCACTTTTGCATTTATTTAGAAATTTACAATTATGTGAATAAACCAAATTATTCTAGAACTTGGTCAGAAGTAACTGAACTTTGTTATCTGATCAAATATAGGTTTGAATCCCAACTCTAAAAATTATTAACTCTGTGACCCTGGATGAGTCCTTAAATTTCTCTAGGCCTCAGTGCTTAATAGTGTTATCTATTGTTATTATTGGCTTTATCTATTGTCTACTACTATAATTATCAATGCCCCCTCTATTAATCAAATCAGGCAAAATAATGGTTTAGTAACAAGTCAGCCCAAAATCTCAATGGATTAAACACGTAAAACTTATTTCTCACTCAAACCAAGACACATGTGGGCCCTCGTAAGTTTAACCTGTGGTTCTACCATCTCAACACATAGCTTCCTCCATGATTGGACTTGACAGTACCTCACACCACTCACATTTATATTTTCTTGGTCAGAATTATCATGTATAAGCAGACTGGGAATGGTGGTCCTGTATTCCCAAGAAGAAAAGGAGCACTGGCTGACTTGCACTACTAACTTCTGTCATCTCTCTCTCTGAGCTTGATGCTTAATCAATATCTTGTATGGGTTAGCTTCAAACAGGAAATAAAAATAATGCAAAAATTTTAATTTGAAATGGTATGAAAATTGACATTTTCAATCATAATTCTCAGGTTCCTTAGAAGAAATGGCCCACAAAAAATATAGTTTTCATGAGAAAGGAGCTCATCTTTTTTGTCTAGCTTTATTAAGGTATATTTAACAAATAACAGTTATATTTACTTAAGATGTACAATAAGCCAGGTGCTGGTGGATCACACCTATAATTCTAGCTAGTTGGGAGGCTAAGAGTAGGAGGATCATAGTTTAAGTCCTACCCCAGGCAAAAAATCTCAACCAATAGTTGGGTGCAGTGATGCATGCTTGTCATCCCAGCAACAGCTGGAAGAGTAAAATAGACAGAATGAGGTCCAGGCCACCCCAGGCAAAAGCAAGACCCTATCTCCAGAATAACCAGAGCAAAAATGGCTGGAAGCAGATCACCTGTATATATATATATGTATATATATATATACATATATATACATATATATATATATATATATTACACACATGCATACCTTTTATATATGGGGGGACAAAACACTTAAGATCTATTTTCTTGAATTTCAAATGTATGATACAGTATTATTAACTACAGTCACCATGTTGTACATCAGATCTTGAGAATTCTTATATCCTTCTTTCATAACCGAAACTTGGTATTCTTTGACCATAATTTTCCCACTCCACCCCCACCCCCACCTCAGCTCCTGGAAACCACCATTCTACTCCATACTTCTATGAATTTGACACTTTCTAAGTTGCACATATGAGATCATGCAGTATTTGTCTTTCTGAGCCTGGCTTATGTCACTTAACATCCTCCACATTCATCCATTTTTGTCAAAAATGTCAACATTTCATTTTTATGGATATATAATATTCCTTTGCATGTAAGCACATTTTTTTTATCTACCCAGCCCTTTTTTGCGTTGGGTATTTTCAAGATAGGGTCTCATGAACTGCTTGCCAGGGCTGGCTTCCAGCCACAATCCTCTTGATCTCTACCTCCCAAGTGGTTAGGATTACAGGCATGAGCCACCAGCACCTGGCCGGACATCTCTTTGACATACTAGTTTCATTTACTTTGGTACACACCTGCTAGTAGGATCTCTGGATCATATGCTAGCTTAATTTTTCATCATTTGAAAAACTACTATACTTTTTTTCCCATGGTAGCTTTAATAATTTACTTTCTCTACATCTTCTGTAACATGTTTTTTGATAATGGTCATTATAGCATTTTAATAACGGTCATTATAGCAGTGTGAGGTAATATCTCACTATAGTTTTGATTGCATAACCTGATGACTAGTGATATAGAGCATCCATTCATGTACTCTTGGTCATGTGTATGTGTTCTTTTTAAAATTATGTGTTTCCCCATTTTTTAAATAAGGTCATGTATTTTCTTGCTATTGAGATTTTTTTTAGTTCCTCAAATATCTCAGATAGTAATCATTTATCAGATATATGGCTTACAAATATCTTCTCTCATCTGTAGGCCCTCTTTTGGTTTTATTTTTTTCCTTTGCTATGCAAATGCAATTCCATTTGCTTGAATAGCCTGTGTCTTGTGGTCATATCCAAAAAAAAAAAAAAAAAAACTGCCGAGATCACTATCAAAAAGCTTTTTCCCAGGAACCCTCTTACACTGTTGGTGGGAATGTAGACTAGTACAACCACTCTGGAAAAAAATTTGGAGGCTACTTAAAAAGCTAGACATTGATCTACCATTTGATCCAGTAATACCACTCTTGGGGATATACCCAAAAGACTGTGACACAGGTTACTCCAGAGGCACCTGCACACCCATGTTTATTGCGGCACTATTCACAATAGCCAAGTTATGGAAACAGCCAAGATGCCCCAGCACTGACAAATGGATTAAGAAAATGTGGTATCTATACACAATGGAATTTTATGCAGCCATGAAGAAGAACGAAATGTTATCATTCGCTGGTAAATGGATGGAATTGGAAAACATCATTCGGAGTGAGGTTAGCCTGGCCCAAAAGACCAAAAATCATATGTTCTCCCTCATATGTGGACATTAGATCAAGGGCAAACACAACAAGGGGATTGGACTACGAGCACATGATAAAAGCGAGAGCACACAAGTAAGGGGTGAGGATAGGTAAGACACCTAAAAAACTAGCTAGCATTTGTTGCCCTTAACGCAGAGAAACTAAAGCAGATACCTTAAAGCAACTGAGGCCAATAGGAAAAGGGGACCAGGTACTAGAGAAAAGGTTAGATCAAAAAGAATTAACCTAGAAGGTAACACACACGCACAGGAAATCAATGTGAGTCAATGCCCTGTATAGCTATCCTTATCTCAACCAGCAAAAACCCTTGTTCCTTCCTATTATTGCTTATACTCTCTCTACAACAAGATTAGAAATAAGGGCAAAATAGTTTATGCTGGGTATTGAGGGGTGGGGGGGAGAGGGAGGGGGCGGAGTGGGTGGTAAGGGAGGGGGTGGGGGCAGGGGGGAGAAATGAACCAAGCCTTGTATGCACATATGAATAATAAAAGAAAAATGGAAAAAAAATACAAAAACATGTAGCTATAAAGGCTAAAAAAAAAAGCTTTTTCCCTGATTTCTCCCTAGGAGAAACTTTTACCATTTTGGGTCTTGTAAATTTCTAGTCTATTTTGAGTTGATTTTAGCATATGGTAGGAGGTAAGGGTCCAATTTCATTCTTCTGCATTTAGATATATAGTTACTCCAACACCATTACTGAAGAGATTATCCCTCTTATGTATTCTTAGCATCTTACTCAAATGTCAATTAGTCATAAATGTATGGGATTTATTTTTGGGCTCTCTATTTTGGTTTTTGGGTGGGACTGGGGTTTGAACTCAGGTCTTCATGCTTGCAAAGCAGGTGTTCTACCAGTTGAGCCACAACTCCAGTCCATTTTGCTCTAGTTATTTTGGAGATAGTGTCTCAAGAACTATTTGCTTGGGTTGGCCTCGAACCTCTACCCTCCTGATCTCAGCCTCCCAAGTAAGTAGGATTACAGGCATGAGCCACCAGTGCCTGGCTTCTCTATTCTTTTCCACTGACCTGTGTATCTGTTTTCATTCCTATACCATGTTGTTTTAACTACCATAAATTTGAAGTATATTTTGACATCAGGTGGTATATGCTTCCAGCTTTTCTCTTTTTGCTCAAGATTGCTTTGGCTATTTGGCATTTTTGTGGTTGCATATAAATTTTAGTATTTTTCTATTTCTATAAAAAATGTCATTGAACTTTTGAGTAGGAGTACATTGACCTGTACTTTGCTTTGCGTAGTGTGGACATTTTAACATTAGTTCCTCCAATCCGTGCTCACAAGATATCTTTCCATTTGTTTGTGTCATCTTTAACTTCTTTCATTTCTTTTATCATTTTAATGGGGGAGGGGAGATAAAGGAGAATTGTGGTGGGGGTGAATTCAACTATAATATTTTGTAAGAACTTTGGTAAAAGTCACAGTGTATCCCCAGTACAACAATACTAATTAAAAAAATGTTTTATCATTTTCAATTTTCATGTCTTTCACCTCTTTGGATAAATACACTCCAAAGTAATTTTTTTCTTAATCATATTATAAATGGGATTCTTTTCCTAATTTCTTTTTTGAATAGGTTAATATATAGGAATGCAACTTATTTTGGTCTGTTGATTTGGTATCCTGCAACTTTACTGAATTGAGAAAAAGTGAAAAGGAAAAAGACCACTTCAAATATGAACTTGGAAAGATTTAAGTAGTTGTAGAAATGGTGGGAGGCAGAGGATGGGCATTCCATAGTGAAAAAACATAAAGAAAGTAAACCCATGCTGAGAAGCCTGACTGTGTTCTCTAACACAATAAATACGTAAGTTGCTTTAAGAGTGCTAAGAAAAGCTAAGTTAGCTTTTCTCTACCAAGAGAACTACATCCTCATGTTATAATTAGCAATGAGAAACTATAGACCCCTGTAATGGTTAATTTTTACTGTAACTTAACTGAATTGAGGGATGCCAAGAAATCTGGCAAAAACATACTTCTGGGTATGTCTATGAAGATGTTTCCAGAGAAGACTGATGCATGGGTCATCAGACTGAGTGAGGAAAACCGGCCCTGAAAATGTATGGCACCATCCAAAAGGTTGGGGAGGCAAGGGAGGCAAACGTAATGGAAAACCAGGAGGGGAAAGCTCCAATGGACCAGTTCAGCACCTGAACTGATGCTTCTTTTTGCTGCTGCTGCTGTCATTCATACATCACACTCCATATTCTTCAGCCTTTGAACATGAACTTGCACTAGCATCTCTCCAGGAGGTTTCCAGGTCTCAGCCTAGGACTAAGGCTGCATCATTAACCCTTTTTGTTCTGAGGCTTCCAGCTTCTTGTACTGACCAACTTCTGGTTTCCCTGGATTTCCAGCTTGCAGATGGCTATTGTGGCACTATGCAGCTTCTGATCATGTAAGCCAATCTAATACATCCCCTCTTAATAATTATGTATGTTCTATCAATTCTGTTCTTCTAGAGAACACTGACTAATACAATCTTTAAGAAATTTAAGATGTAAAAGTAAATGATAAGATCAAAAGAATAATGAAAACTACTGTGAGGGATATTGTAACTGGTACCACAGTGGAGCTTTAAGCATGGAGAATGCCAGAGTAAGGACTTCATTCTTCATTTTATAACCAAGGAGAGGCTGTTAGAAGCTTTTGAGAATGGAATAAAGTGAGTAGATCTCTAATTTGTAGGAAAAAATATGATGATAAAATAAATAACTGGAAGAAAAAGTTTAGCAGCAGGTCATTTTGTTAAAAGGTTATTGGAACATATTAAATGGAGTGATTAAGGACTGTGCAAGAGCAATGGCAATAGAATAGCTGGAGAAGGAAAAGATGAATTTGTTGTTAAATTTTTGGAAACGTGTTTGGTTGTAAGTATGAGGATATGAGAGAAGGATGTAAGAACTCTGATCCAGTTTATATCATCTGTTGTTTTAGGGAACACAACAAGGAGACTGTTGGATAAGAAAGAAGCTGATCCACTAGGGACATGTGGAATTTAAAGAGTGGAAGTTTTGAATCTCAGATCTGCCATATCCTAGTTCTTTGATCTTGAATGACTTACTTCACCTCTGAGGATTAAATAAGCAAATAAAAACACAGAGCTTAGCATAATGCCTACGTTATAGCAACAGATCAACAGTGTTAGATATTTGTGTTATTATCATCATCACTAACCTTATCATTAACATCCATGTGGAGATCCCTAAAATCATTGGAAATCAGAGAATTTAAGATAGAGATTTGCATTACCATAAAGGTAATGGCCCCCTGGTGATTACCACAGGCTGTGCTCTTTCACTGACTGGATAGAAAAGGGATACAAGGTAAACCTACCCAATATACACCTCAGCCCAGGCCCTGTGTCTGGTCCGCATTGTGAATGGGGAGACATGGGGTGTGGAGGGGGGGAAAGGCGATGGCTGAGCATAATGAGGGAAATGGCCAAAGGATGAGTGTAGTTTCAGAAAGGCTAAAGTCAGAGCTTTCATTTAAGGCATGAGTAGAACAATAAGCATCAATCAATGAAGACTCTCGAGGAGATACAATGGGTAATTCAATCCCTGGGTCATGACTGCTGAATGACTCACCGGGCCCGTCCAGGCACAGAGAGGCACCATCTTTGGATTCAGATATTCTCTGCACGGTTACATGCCCCCAAATCCTAAACGCAATGATTATTTTATGTTAAAAATGTTCAAGGCCCAGAATTGTTCTTCATGAATCATAATGTTTCAGGAAATCCTTCAATCATCTCATCTTTTCTTCAGGTAAATAAAACAAGGCTACAAGTGACTTGCACAGGTCACATTTCAGCTAGTGATAAAGTCAAAACAAGCTTTCAAACATAGTGCTACTTATGGGGATATGTCATATGGCTTAAGAATATGGATTACATTAAAGGACTCTTTCTCTCTCTGCATCTTGATTTAGGTTTGGTATGAGTCTTAGATTTAGTGTGACTATCTTCTCTTAAAGAATGTTGGCATTGCTCAGGGTTTCTCAGCCTCAGCACAGCTACTGACATTTGGCTGAACAGCTCTTTATTGTGGGAGGATGGTCTACTTTAGAAAGTTTAGAGTATCCCCTCTACTCACTAGATGCATATGGAATTGCCCCCAATCCTGTTGCAACAACCAAAAACACCAACAGATATTGCCACATGTCTTGCAGGCGGGGGAGCAGGAATTGCCCCAGGTTGAGAACTATTTCTATAAATGAAGACAAGTTAATTTTTTAATTAAGTGATAAATTCATCAAAATTCCCAAATTTTAAAAATATGTACTCAGATTAATAAGATCAAATGTGTTTTCACTTTGGTAGTAATCTTAGAATGAATTTATCTGTCCTCCCACTTGGAATAGAAGAGCTATTTTATTAAAGAACCATTTTAATGATTCAAATAAGTTCTCAGTAAAATACTCGAAATTATTTTAAAATCCTATGGTTAAAGATGAAACTTTTTTTAAGAAATAAGGCAAAAAAGTAAACTTTCTCTGTCAGATAGATATTTAAATACCTGAAACCTAGGTTTCTTAATTCCTCTACACCTGTGTTTCCCACATGTATTTCAGAAAGTCCTAGTTCTGAGAGATATTAATAGGTACTTGTAGTGAACAGGCCCACAAAAGCATGCACTCAGTGGCATAAGGGCTCACAGGAGAAGGGGAAGATGGAGAACAACTGAGGAAGGTCATCCACCAGACTGGTGACAAGGCTGGCAAGAAGAGGCACACAGGAAAGGTCCCTTGATGCTGGCGACCGTGGCTTGAGTGCAGAGAATGTAGAGACGTGCGTTCTGGTGGTCGAGTCCAGCTGGTCAGTTTTTATAGTGTCAACTGGGCATGTCCTTCTTGGGTGTAGTCTGTCCTACAGTGTAACAGATTGGTTACACCGTTGGGTGTGTATGGGCGTTCCCAGTCTGGATGGGTGTGTTCCCAAGCTCTCACTTCATGTGCTGGCAGGTGGTGATGTTATCGCGTCTTGACATGAGTGAGTCCATATTGCCCATGCTCATGTCAGTATTCTGCAGGAAAAGGATTCCATAGTCAAGGAAGTTTGAAAAACTTTCTCTTTCCCACATAACTCATCAGAGCCTTTACTATATTTATGAGTAGTGTAAATCTCCAAGAACAAGTGGTTTCTCCATCTTATTTGGCAATGTGTTTGTTTGGTTGATTGACTGGTTAAGATTTTTTGAGGAATTGGTGTTCCTTAGAACACTTTCATAAAACACTGTGCTCCCCCTTGCTGCCTTACTGGCCTCTCTGACCACACGACTGAGCCCTGGAGCCGCAGGATCACACCATGCAGAATCAGAGGATGGCAGAATGCCCACCAGCAGCCTGTGGGTCAGCATCTGACTACCCATAGTTTCTTTCTGTCATGTAGGAACTAAATTTAATTTCCACCAGAAATTGATGCTATAACTGAAAGTGTCAGGGACTTTTTTGTGATAAACATTGGGATTGATCCTTAGTCACAAGCACTTATGATTCATTCAAGTACAGATGAACAGTACTCAGGAGACTCTTATTTCAGAGAATAGGATTTTATTCAAACACATTCACACGGCACTTTCCTATGGATCCTAATGCCTGCCTCTTCTACCCTAGCCAGCCAGTTTACTCAGACCTTCCCCCAAGTCTCGCTCACCGTGCAGTGCTTTCTCAGCTGATGAGGGGGGCGTAGCTGTGCCCCAGGGGATCCTCACAGCAGCTTTCAGTGCAGGTCCAGTTTCGGAGTTCGCTGGCAACACCCAGTGGTCATCGGGAGAAGGGGTTATGCTCACAAGCGGCAGCTGCCTCTACATCTGAGCCTCGGGATGAACTTCGACGGCACATTCTCCAGTGGGTGAGGAGGCGAGAGAGGTTTTGGGTTCCAGCCTGAGTTTATATACCCAGTGGTGACCTCACAGCTCCTGTTACTGGCACTGCCACCTGAGGTTTAGCTTATTTGTCTATCGCGGCTACCTTAGGTTTGGCTTATTATCATATCAGCCTGTCATTCTCTGGCTGGTTTCTAAGTCCTAACACACACAAGATAATAATTCTTATTTCAACAATTTTTCATATTTTAACACAATACAATCCATCAATACAATAGCAATCTTCTATGTGTTCACCACATCCTACTATACTAAACAAGAAATAAGGGCTGATTGGAAATATGTTGGTGTGATCAGAGTGGGGAAGGAAGCTCCTAACTCCATGACCATAGCAAGGACAGGAAGCATGGTCATTCCAGATAACTGAGGAGCAATAATGCAGGAAGCCTGCATTGGTTCCATCCACCAGTTGGCCCTGTCCATACACCTTCTATCTGACTGTATCCCCTAAAGACTCAGAATTCCAGGAAATAATGTTGATTGAAGTATCTGGGGTTAGCTGACAGCTTCTTATCCTCCCCGCCCGCTGTGGTCATGGGTGAAGTTCCAAAATCAACAGAGTGAAGGCCAATGTCTCCAACACATAGATGCTGGAAAGAGAAGTGAGAGATGTGCTTCGTTCTTTCTGACAAAAAAAGTGGACATTCTACTATTTCTGCTTTCATTTCTTGCCCACAACACTGAAGCATTCCAAATGCCAGGCTAATGCCTGACTTTAATTATCATCACAGGCCAGAGAGCCTGTCTTTCAGGTAATTCAAAGAGGTTCTTTGGGGTTCAGTCCTTCTATCAAGAAACTTGACTTTGATGATTAATGACTTAAGAGAAAGAATCATTTTGTTTAATTATCAACTAAACCTATTCATTCTTAAAAGCCACCCAAATCTGGAGGGCAGAAAATGTAAAATAATCTGAGAAGGAAAAGGGAGACTTTAAAGAGAAATATAACAAATCAATTCTTCTTGACCTACAAATGACCCAAGTAAAGGAATTGAGTTAAGCATTTGCCCTTTCCCCGCCCTCAGGTCTATTAACCCTGAGGTTTTCTTAGTAATTCCAAAATTCTTTTGATAGTCATCAATGTCTGAGAAAACAGACAATCTGCTGTCTGATAATATTTTTTGATGCAGACCAAGATTGCATCCCAGCATGTGGTAGAATTCCTTCTACCGGAAAAGATTTGTCTTTAGGCCACACTTTTTGTTTGTTTGTTTTGTTTTTTAAATATCTGTCATCAGTACACCTTATCTTGTTAAGCAGAAACGCCACACAGGAGTTAGGTTGTTGACCAATTTTCATTTTTAATCTAGATCTTGTGGAATAAAATCTTTATTGGCAAGTTTTCATTGTGGTTTAATTATTTGCTTGTTGTCTTTGTTTTAGCAAAAGTTGAAATTTTACAACAAAGAACGAAAAAAGGAAAGCATAGTTTTTAAGCAAGATTTGTTATGACATTTAAATTTTATGAAATATGCCCTGTTAGTCACCTGCCTTCTGGGATGAAAGTAAGTTTTATGTGACCTTTATTTATTTAACTTTATTACCAGAAAAATGAAATTCAAATAAATTCAACTAAGAAATCATATTGCTAGAGAAAGGACAAAAAGACAGAGACAATGACAGGACAACAATCTGATATTCACTCCTTCAAGAGGATACATTTTTCTTAGTGTTGAGACTGCAGAAAGCAACAGGAGAATAAAATAATCACATATTCAGTTGTAAACAGATAGTGAGAAAAGGATGCTGCTAGGTTTTGTTTCTGAACCTATATATTTTTCTGAAAAGAAGGTTCTGTGCAATCTTTAAGGAAGGGGGTCCTATGAAAAGAACATTTGCCTCCTCATAATTGTACGAGAGGGGAGAGTTGTTGTCTGCAAACCCACTTATGACCATTTACTCAAATGGTTAAGAGAAAAGGATATAAAATAGAAATAAAAACTCTACCCAACATCACTGATAATGCCTCAGGCACACACGACTAATATCTGAAGACAAGACTTGTAAGAGATGCTTATCTTTGAAATAGATTTAAATAGATTTATTTTTTAATCTACTTTAAAATTTGTACTAAGTAAATCTTAAATAGAAAATATCAAAGTAGGAAGAGAGGTCATTTACATTCAAAGAGACAGAATGTGTTAATTACAGCTCAAAAATTATAGCTCTGCTGGGTGTGCATTTTAATTTGGTCTACTGTCTAGGGCATTTTATTCAGAACAATTATGAAACAAACCTGTATACAGGGATTCATCATCTATGGAGGGTTTTTGCAGGTTGAACGGCTATTAATAATCATCTTTCTTTTCATCCTCTGGCTGTCCTAACAGCATATCAAATTAAAAACAAACTTTTCTTGGCACTTAGCAAACATTATGTGGTTTTGGCAATGGTGAAATCCACACTATGTAATTGGGAATAATAATTGGGTCTGCCAGCAGGGGGAGTTCAAGCCAAATTTAGCAAGAGAGCTTCAGAAATGGGAGTTTATGGAAGGATTCATTAAGAGAGTATAATAAAATAAAGAATAAAGTCAAATTATTTGAGATAAGGCTTCTGCACTTATATAAATGTTACAGTGTACCCCTGTACAACTATAATATGCTAACAATAAAAAAGATAAGGTTTCCATTGGTACAACTGCATGGCTCCAAGTCCTCAATCAGAAACATCAGTAGCCTGTGGAACTGGCTGTAGAGCAGAGATCCCATTTCATGTCTGTATCATAATGCATTTATCCTTTTAGTTCTACATACACACACTCTTTGTTTGGTTTTTGTCTGTTCTTGCTTTTGCTAGCACACATAATGCTAGGTTGTCTGTACAAAATAAGAATATTAGTTTATAAGTAGGTCACTCTTATCTCATAGACCTGACCTATATTTTATAAATCTTAGAGCTCTTTGGCTTCTACCCCGCATATCATAGTATCTGAGTAAACCTTGTAGATTCTGATAAAAGATCATTTGTGACCCAAATCGTCTAAGTTTCACTTTAAGTAATACACAGTATCTTACTTTAATTCATCAAGTATAGCCCACTTTCCCTTGGGATACGCTTAAACTTCAGTCTCATTTCCAAAAAAACTTCTCTCTTTCTCTCCACAAGTTACAGTTCCATCTATTTTCAAGAAAGTCCTTCAAAATTCTACACCAGCTTTTCTCCCAATAAACAACAGGTCTTGGTCTCTTAAAATAGTATCGTACATGAGGGAAGATGAGAAATATGCCAAATGCTACTTTTGAAAACACTCTTTTTGCATAACTGAGAAAACAGTTTTTAAGAATTGAGCCTTTCTGAAATGTTGCATCATTTATTCATCTTTTGTTAAGCCCAGGAGAGAAGCCCTGTAGAAGCAATGGCTTTCCAAAATCCCCGGGTTCAAATAATAGTTGTAAATTTACTGACTAGGTGATTTTAGAAGAGTCATCTTAACTCTCTAAGCCTGTTTCTTTTAGGTGTTTTTGGTGGTTGTTTTACACTAGGTTTTGAGCTCAGGGCCTCATATTTACTTGTCAGACATTCTAACCGCTGGAGCCACTCCCCACCCAGTAGCTTATTTCTTTATAAGAGTTGCTTTGAGAGTTTTTCAGAGTTGAGAGAAAGAGATAATATCTATCATATCTAATGGCATACAAAGAAGTGCTCAGCAAGTGGTTACTATTCTTCATAAAATGGCAACTACAACTTATGGTCATCATAGATATAGATCCTCAACTCCTTCTGGAGTTAAAAAAAAAGAGTCTCAGCTGACGTTTACATCATGAAACTGGTAATAGGTCTTCTCTTTGACAGGTTAGGCTCCCAAAGTTCAGTGTTGTGCCATTCAGTGACTCCTTTCCCCTGAGTATACAGGGAGCTGGCTTCAGCAACACCATGTTTCCAAAGATCTGAAAAACTGCTATTTAAATGCAGTAAAAAATTAGATGGGGATCAGCACATTCTGTATGTGCTGGGGCTAGAAAGAGAACAAAGGCTGAGAAGATGAATGCACATGAGTGCACACGTGCACATGCACACACATACACATACAGGCTTCTGTGAAAAAGAAGCAATCAGAGCACAGTAAACCCAAGGGAGGGACACAATTAATCTGAAAGACATTGTTAAGGGTTAAGGCTATGGTTCAAATGGTAGTACTCTTGCCTAACAAGCACAAGGCCCCGAGTTCAAACCCCAGTACCATAAATAAATAAAAAGAAAACAAAGATAGTTAAGGCTGTTTCCCAGGATGCAGAGCAAAAATACAAAAATAAAAACTCTGAGAGCAAAAATAACATGGAAGACCAATCCAAAAGTTCCATGTCTGGATAACAAAAATGATAAAATGAGGAATGGGTATGATGGTGAACACTAATTCCAGCACTTGGGAGGCTAAGGGAGGAGGATGGTGTGTTTAAGGCCAGCTTTGGTTACATAGTGAGACCCTGTCTCAAAAAAAAAAAAAAATGAAGAGTTATAGAATAAGAGAACAGAATCCAACAAGGCTGGGCTGAAGGAAGGTGCTGGTCTTAGGAAAGGGCCCACCACAAATTACACAGGAACAATTTAAAAAAAAAAAAAAAAAAACACTTGTACTAAAACCCTTCAAAAATTAAAACAGTGCTAAAGACTTAGAAAGAATTGCTCAGGCTTCCATTGTTCTTCAAAACAACAATAATCCCACTAATATAAGACTTCTTTTAGCAGCACTAGATGCTAGAAGACAAAGAGAAATGCTTTTGAAATTCTAAGGAAAAATTTTTGAACTTACAATTCTATACTAAGCCAAACTATCCTTTAAATTTGGGTACAATATAGACAACTTCAGACGTGCAAGAGCTCAGAGAGTTGAATTCCCATAAGCTCATTTACAAATTAAGGACATACTACAACAAAAATTTTCAAAAAGGATCTGAAAGTGAGAAAAAAACAGTGGAATGAGCTAACCCAAAAAGACTACTGAAGAAGTACTGTGCATCAGGGCAGAAAATAAATTATTTCAGATTAGAACGGGAAGTCAGAGTTCCGTGAAGAATGTCATTAGGCTAAGGGAAAATTCCATTACACAAATGTATGATTAAGAACCAGAAAGTTCTGAGACATAAACTGAAGGCATTACATCTTTTTTTATAGGGCAGAAAAAGAAAGTCAGTTTAAAATACCAAGAAAAAATAAAATATAAGAAAGTCATTGTGCAAATGTGATACGATCTAAAATGTGATGGACTTTGAGCAATCTATTGGCTTTGAAGGAAAAAACAAAAAAGAAATCAATTTGCTCTTAGCACTTGGGACATTTTGTTTTTGTGGGACTTTATTGTTGGTTCAACTGCTTGGTTTTTACAGTAGTCATTTACTGAAAATAGATACATACACGTAAGTGCTGTTTCATGGCCTTAAACATTAGTCAATCTATACTTTAAAAATGAAATCAAGGACAGCCTACAGAACAGAATGCAAATATTTTTAACCTCCTAAGATTAAAGCAATGATATAGCTGATAGAAATCAAAAGTAAGGCAAGGAGATAGAGGAAATGTTGCTAAATTCTCATCATATATAAAAAGCCACATTGACCAAACAGCAAATGTCTAAACCACGCATTTAAGCCACTGCTAAATTCCTAGACCTCACAAACTGTGGGAGATCATAAATGTTTGTTGTTGTAAGCTTCTATGTTGTAGAGTCGTTTGTTATACAGCAACAAGTAACTAATACAGACAGCTTATCCCTGGAAAAATAAAAGCAACTGAAGAACCATCTTTGCATGGGTCAGAAGCTAAGATCCAGATTCTAATCTCAGGAAAGTCCTGGCTAACAATATCACTGATATGCTAGTTGGGCTTTCTGTGACCAAGAGTCCTTTTTGCTGCCTCAAACTCAGTGGCTCAACCTGAGCTAATCAGTTTGGTTTTCTATTGTTTTATGGGCCCACTCTCACATACACCCAAACCTAACATGTCTGCTGTTGCTGGAATATGGTCTGTCCCACCAAAACTTACATTGAGCTTCAATCCCCAGTGTAGTGATGTTGGGATGTGGGGTCTTTGAGAAAGATTAATGTTCTCTCTAAGGCCTGGTTTGATTCTTTCAGGAATGAGTTAGTTCTTAAGAAGGCAGGTTGTCATAAGCAGGTCAGCTCCTTTGACCTTCCCATCTCTTGAGTAAATGCTCCTTCCACACGTGCCCAAGTCCTCTTCCACTTTTCTGCTATTCATAAAACAATATAAAGCCCTCAACGTGTCCCCAAAAAATCCATCCTATAACTTCACAGTTAATTAAATCCTCTATAGTTTGTATCTTGCCTAGAGAAATTCACTCCCTTACATACTTTGTGAATTGAAATATTAAGCAATATTTCATGATGTTTTTTAAGAGTTGATGATGGAACATCAAAAAAAAAAAAAAAAAACATTTCCACAGCAGATTTCTTGGCATAAGCCATGCTTATATTATGGACGTGTTCATTGAATCTGAGAAAACTAGATTCTGGCTTCAAAGGTTGTTGTTCTATGCACACTACAAACCTAATGTTCCTTAATTACTTGTAATTAGTTGTATTGTAAACTCAAATCTGTTACATTAGTTTTAATTAGCCTCATCATAAACAAAACAGTCGATTGTTACAGGTTTTCTTATTACACTGATAGAGAACACCTGGAATGAATAATGAGCTCCTCCAACAACAAACTAATTGAGACTACAAACTGCCATTGGTAATTATTTCACCCCTCTCTGGAACAAATCAGAGATTAGGATCATAACAAGAGTCAGAATAAAGTCAAGTTGACACTTTTAAATAGTAAAATAATAGTACATAATATTTTTTGTCTGTCGTATTCCAGCTCTTTCTATAAAGGGGTGTGAGTTTCTGTGTATGAGTGAGTGAGTGTGTGTGTGTGTGTGTGTGTGTGTGTGTGTGTGTGTGTGTGTGTGTGTACGAACATCTAGCTATATAGGCACGTGCATATGTATACATGCATTTGTTAATTATAGCCTTTATCTTTTGGGATATCAAACTAAAATGGAAAACAGAAGTTTACAGTAACTGTAATCCTAGTTACTTTGGAGGCTGAGATTGGGAAGATCAATGTTTCAAGCCAGCTGTAGGGCAAAAAAAAGTCTGTGATACCCCATCTCAGTGGGAAAAAGCTGGATGTGGTCGTGCGCACCTATCATCCAGCTACAGTGGGAAGTGTAAAATAGGAAGGTCATGATCCAGGCTGGTCTGGACAAAAAGCAAGACTCACTCTCGAAAACTAACCAGAGCAAAAAGGACTGGAGGCATGGTTAAGCAGTAGAGCAGGCCTGAAGCCTTGAGTTTAAGCTCCAGTACCACCAAAAAAAATTATTGGCACATTTAATAAAGAGTTACTTAGGGGCAGACTAAACCACCAAAGAGGCATTTTCCCATAACCTTGTAATAAACAGATTTTTTTTTCCCCTTTCTGAGAATGAGCTTCTTTGGAGACAAAGACTTTCTTTCTGGGTAAACTTTGGCCACTAAAAGTTCACAAAGAGAAAGCCTACATTATAAAGGTAAGTGGAAAATGTGGGGCACAGAACTGGATTAACAGCACAGTCCCTGCTATATAAGCAATATGTTAAAAAAATATATACTGGAAAGAAATATGCCAACATTACAAGAGTGCTTGATACTGAGTTTTTCTTCTGCCTGTATTTACAGTTTCCAAATATTTATATAATAATCTTGCATGATTCTAACATTGGAAAAGTTCAAAAAAAATCCATGGAAATCTTGATTACAGAGAAACTCACTGAAAAGCCACATTGACCAGGCAACAAGTGCCAAGGTTATTGCAGAGTTATGCTTTCCTCAGGGTGGAAAATTGGAAATTGAATTTGTTTTGCAAGACTTTGGCTCAAGAAATTTCACCAGTGGAATCTGAAACCCTATTTGAAAGATAAGCGGATAGAATAAGTGGTCTCTGAGCTACTGAGAAAGGTACTTTTCAGCAACAAGGACATGACTTCATATTGGTGAAAGTCTTTGGTGTTTAGAAAGAGCTTTCACAGCACAGAGGACTGTCAGAAGCCTGGAACTGAGACCTAGAAAACCTCAGCCACGAGTCTTATTTCCCCCAGTGGGAGTGGCAATAACTTAAAAGCATTTTGTAAACAGGAAAATGCTCTAAAAATGTCATAGTAAGACATATAGAGGTATATCCCACAGATTTTTATTTGATTTTACAAATGAGAGGACAATGACTGCATCACTGATTTTAGTAGACAAAAAATTAAAACAACCTATATATCTATCAAGAGAGTGACTTAAACTAGTGCTACATAGATCAACAAGAATGAACCTCACAAACAGAATTTTGAAGCAAAAAATACAGTTACAGAATAATACTCTGAGCATATTATCACGTTTAAAGACATTCAAATGATATTCCTTATATCATTTTTGGTAAAAATAGGAAGACATCCATGGGATATAAGTACTAGTATCGGATTGTATTTTCCTATGGGAAGGAGAGGGGCAGAGACAGGAATGTAATCAGGACATGGTGTTTCTTAGTTCAGCTGAGAGTTAAGTGTTAGTGTTCATTGTATCATTCTTATACTTTCTCTACATGTGAACTTGTTCACATTATAATTATTCTTGACTACGTACTATGTACCTAACTTTAGTTTAATGTGCCTTTGTTCTCACAAAAAACTCCCTAAAGAAGGCCTTGCTATCCAATTTTAAGACCTGAGGATGTGAGGTGTGGCTCAAGTAGTAGAGCACCTGCTTTGCAAGTGCAAAGTCATGAGTTCAAACCCCACTCCTACCAAAAAAGAAAAAGGGCATGATGATGCCCGCTCAGACCCTTAGTCACTTGCTCACTAGAATAGCATGTGGCAGAGGCAAGCGTGGGATTGTTTTCCATCCTATAGTACTGCCCTTAAGAATCTTAGACACGAAGGTGTCAGTAGCCTAGGAAGTGGGCTTTGGAAAAGGCACTGAAATAAAATAGCAACCTTTTCCATTACCATGCATAACTCTGACCCTCTCCCTGAGCCTAGGCACTCTATTTGTTAGCAATACCACCTTAGAAGTTGTGGCTGTTTTCTGCAGTGAATGAACTTTTGCCTTTTCTACAAAGAAGGAAAAGCTTCATGCCACAGCTACCCCTTCTGCACTCAAGTTCCCATCACCCCAGGCAGCCTCCTTCCCCAAGGAATACTGGGCACAGCTGGGTCTCCTCCATTCAGGAAAGGAATGCTTCTGTGAGATGGCCAGAGCTTTCTCACTTCTCAGTCTAGGCTTTTTCACACTACTCTCACACACACTCTCTCTCTCTCTCTCTCTCTCTCTCTCTCTCTCTCTCTCTCTCTCCCTCTCCCTCTCCCTCTCTCTCTGGTTTTATTTTTTGGTTTTGTTTGGATGGATAGAATGAAACTTGGCCTTGAATGGGGAATATGTAGACCTTATGAACAAATCCTGAGTTTTACATCCAGTTCATGATCTCAGCCTGGATTTTGTTGTACTTCCAAGGACAACAGAGAGTAGGGGGTTGTCACCACAAAGCCAAACTTCTTGGAGGTTAGTAAAATTCTTATTCTACCCCATCAGTGCATTCTCACTTTGGCCAGCAATAGGTCCATCCTTGTCAAAAGAGAGTGGAGTCTGTTGCTGTAATACTTTAGCCTAGAGGGACTGGGCGTTATATCCTGACAACTCAGAGACCTGGGTTTTATGGCTAGACATGTCTCCTAGCCACTTTCACTGCTAAAATGACAGACTGAGTTTAATAAATTCTGAAGCTCCTTCCAGCTTAAATCTGTGTTTCCACTGGATGTCTGTGGAAAAGGTGCTTGTCACATCACAACCCAGCTATCCTGTGACAATGATCTTGTCTTTCTCTCCATGGCTATATAAGTGTGGAGTTGATAACCTGAAGACAGGTGAGCATCTCTGAGCATCAAAATTCTTATGAGCTAATTTTCAGGCAACTGTGTTTCACCTTCTGAAATACAAAAAGTAGCAAAATGGGTAAATCAGTGCAGAAAGCTAGCGCGAGAGACACATCGAATGTTAGATAAGACTTGAGTCAGGACAGGCTTCACATCCAAGTGGCTTTGGAGGCTAAAGTTCAAAGCCAGGAGAAGGGGTATGCTAAATAACTAGATTAGAAATGTGATCAAAACATAAGATGATCGATGCCTAAGAAACTCCTTCACACAAGTTTCTCGGTTGGAGCCAGGGGACCTTTATTTCACAACCATAGGCTGGTCCAGGAATGTCGCCCTCTCTAGAGAATTTTCTGACCACTTGGGGGGGTCTCACATCTGTCAGGCCTGACCTATGCCTCATAGGACAAAGAGCTATCCTCTCACAAACCTGATCATCACTCTCATTTCGTGAGCACTTGTGGGTAACAGTAATCTGTATTTTCATATTACTTCTGAACTCCTCAATGCTTCCACCTGTCTTCAGAATAGATATTGGTGAGCTGGGCATGGTGGTATATGACACCTATAACCCCAGATATTCAGGAGGAAAGAGTAGAAGGATTACTGTTTGAAGCTAGCCCAGGCAGTTAGTCAGAGACCCTGTCTGAAAACAAGGTTGAGATGTTGCTTCCTCTTTGCATCCTCTGTAGCTCCTGCAGAGAATTCATCTTTTCCTCCTCTGTATTCCCAGGTCACTTCCAGATTCTCTTACAGTGATCTTCCTGCTCTAAACTCTTACTTTTCACCAAATCATTTATCCAAGTCACTGAAAAAAAAAGTTCAACACAACCCAAAATGCACATCTATTTTTAATTTTTACATGGATTCCTATATTACTCTATTATTGGAACTACAAATCATACAGAAGCTGGGTGCCAGTGGCTCACACCTATAATCCTAGCTATTTGGGAGGCTGAGAATGAGAGGATCCTGGTTTGAGACCAGCCCCAGCAAACAGTTCTCAAGACCCATCTCCAAAATAACCAGAGCAAAATGGGCTGGAGATGTGGCTCATGTGGTAAAGTGCCTGCTTTGCAAGAGCAAAGTCCTGAGTTCAAACTCCACTCCCACCAAAAGGAAAAAGTCATACAGGAAAAAAATAAAGAGAATTATATGGGAATAATGATAAAAAAGTCATAAGCAATATATTTCAAATAATCTTTCCTTTATTAGTTGCAAAATTACTTCACTACTAATAACTTGAATTACAAATATTAAAGTAGTTATGCCATTGAATTAAAACACCAGAGTTCCTATCATTCTGTATTATTTAGTGAAAGTAGTGAGATTGTGTTTCATTAATGAACGTCTTGGTAAAATATTCAGTGGTGGAGAACTAAATACTCTGGCTCTAGGTTTAGTTAATTTCACTATTTGCTTTTAATATCTCACATAGCTGAGAAAAAATAACAAAAATTCATAGAGCCAGATAGAAGAAGTACATTGTAGGAAATACTGAATTGTCACACTCAGTTTTTAATTCCATACATTGAATATGATAAACACCCTTTTTTGTAATTTTCCTAGTAATTTTTCTTTTTTTTTCCCTTGGTGGGTCTGGGGTTTGAACTCAGTACTTCACACTTGCAAAGCAGCTGCTTTACCACTTGATCCATACCTCCAGTTCTTTTTGCTCTGGTTAGTCTAGAAACAGGGTCTCAATTTACACCAGGGCCAGCCTGGACCACAACCTCCAATTTATACTTTCTGCAGTAGCTGAGATGACAGACATGCACTATTAACCCAGCTCTTGGTTGAGATGGGCGAACAGTTTTTCCCAGGCTGGCCTCAAACCCCAATCCTCCCTATCTCTGTCACCCAAGTAGCTAGAATTACAGGTCTGAGCCACAAGCACCCAGTTAGTTCAGATATTAAAATATTAATAGGTAAAAATCACTACCTTAATTTTAACCACAAAATTACCTAATAATGGATACATTTTCAAATATCTCCTTTCAAAATGTTCTCTCTTGCATAAGTTTATGGATTTGGTGGGGTGGGGGGGTAGGGAAGAGATGGCAAAGAAGTTACTTTCTCATTATTTAAAATAAGCTGAAACTTTAAGGGACAGATTAAGCATGTTGATATTTTTTTAAATCTCCTGAATACAGTATACATGACAGCCACTTGTCTTTAAAAAAAAAGCTGAGCCTTTGTCTGTTCTATAAAAAAATAAAAATGAAAATGAAAAATCCCAATACCTTTAAGTTTCATTTACTGTACATAGTAAGAGGCTTCATTTTCATACATGCACAGAATGTACAGAATGTACTTTATCACATTCACCCCTCAACTGCTCTTTGTTATCTCCCTTCCACCTTCTCTCTTTTCCCCCTCCCACTTTTACTTTCTTTCATGACCTTGTTTTTCTGTTTTTGTTGTTGTTCTGTTCTGCTCTGTTTTCCCCTAGATTCCACAAATGAGAGAAATCTTAAAATTTTTATTTTAAAATTTTATTTTAAATTTTTACAAGATAGCCAACAAAGCTCTTTGTGATACAAAAGACTTTCAATATCATTCTCCAGTTCATTACAGCAAACAGTACTGTTTTTACTAACTTTGCCAATGGTAGGTAGCAGTACACACACACATACACACACACGCACAATATGCAATTAGGCAACATATTCCAAAAGCAAACATCTCTATGTTGGGAAAATCCCCCTCACCTGTCAAATTGTTCTCTCTTCTATAGGTTATATTATCAATACATATTTCTTATATGTATTTCTTATATTTCTTTTCTTTCTGTCTGTCTATATAAATAGATAGATACTAGTATATATGTATATATACTAGAAATTGAACCCAGCCCTCCCACTTTGTGAGGCAAGCACTCTACTACTTGAGCCATGGCCCCAGTCCAGTATTTGTTGTATTTCAAACAACCATTTTCCTCCCAGAATCTAAAGACCAACCAGAGGTCCAGAGCAGAGACCAGCTTTTTTTCTCCTCTGTGTCCATGCCCTAAAAGAAAGTTTGGGACCCAGATGTCTTGAGAGGCAAAATTGTTAAACCTTTGCTTAAAAAGTTTTAAGTCTGCTTTGGATGTTGTAATGTTAATGTCTTGGCAACCAAGACATTCACTCCAGATGTTTCATATAAAGAAAGATCAATGAAAGTGGGGAGGGCAAAGTTTAGGAGGAAAGACACCCACAGACTAAACTAGAAAAGTGAGAAACTACTAATCACCCATAGGACCTGAGAGAGCTGAACCTGCTGTGGAGAAGGTACCCAGCAGAAGTTGCCATGGTGGAAGAATTCAGCCACTACCTGGAATGCAGTGTAAAACAGGGAAAGAACATCCCAGCCTCTTTCTCCTGTCCTGCTGCTGCCTTCTGTTGGCCACAACCACCTGGGACACAGCCAGCAGGTAAACAGAGGAGACTGATTAGAAAAGATCAGCCTTTTGGGCACTGAGCATGGCAGAGCATTGAACAGTGTGGGAGGTAAAATGAGTTGGATAAACAGAGACGAACAAACCCAAGTGAGAGGTCCAATCCTTTCATATTGGCTTGGAGCCTTCAGACCAGCCTTTGTCCATACTGTAAACTACATCTTTCTCTTGTTTGGGGGGATGGGGTGGGGTGAGATACTCTGTCATCAAACTCCATCAAGCTACTCATTTCCTGTGACGAGCTCATTCTTCAGCCAACCATTTTTATCTGTGGAACCTGCAAACAAACACTATAATACTGGTGGACTTGTTTTTAGATCTTTTTTTTTTTCAGTTTCAAAATCTTCTACTGTAGAGAAAAGAACTTTTCCAGGCTGATTTGTTAAAATATAAGTTAGTTATAGTGACACAAAAGTCCTATCAAATGCTCAGTTGTTTTCAACTCAATACCACAAACATATTTTAAGCCGTCTATCAACTGAAGACATAAATAAAGATGATCTCTGGCCCTACTCCCCTTCCCCGCTGATGGAGGCTACAAATATCTGTCCAAAGTCAGGCTATGATAAATGTTCTCATGAATATTAATTCTGGACTCTGAAACTATCTCAAGGAACTTGCTAGAATCTGGGAAGATAAGTAGAATTTTGACCAGTAGAATTTGGGAGGAGTGAAAAATCGGAAGGATATTTCATGCTGTGGTTTGAATATTTTTCCCCTCCAAAACTCATTGAAATTTTATTGCCATTGTGACATTATAAGATGGGACATTTGAGAGGTGATTAGTCCATGAGGGCTCTGTCATTACAAATGGATTAATACTGTTATGTCAGGAGTGAGTTCCTTATCACAGGAAGAGGTTCATGATAAAATGACAAGTTTGATACCCTCTTTCACTTGTTCTCTCTCTCTCTCTTTCCTTTCTTCCTCCTTCCCTCCTTCATCCACCATGTGGTAATGAGATTCCTCACCAGGTGCTGGCACCCTGATCTTAGACTTCCCAGTCTCCAGAACTGTGAATCAATAAATATCTGCTAATTATAAATTACCCAGTCTTTGCATGAAGGAGAAATAATTTTAATTAAGCTACTTCTCAGACCAAAGACTTGTAAAGTCAAGGACTTAACCAGTAAAGACTCTGATTGAAGGGGAAAAAATGATGGTGAATACTAACTTTGGATAAATTTGAAACACAAAATCTGACTTAAATTAATAATTAAACATCTTCCCCATCAGAACTGCAATTACACCTCAGATTCAGAGTCTCTCATCTAAAACATTCTCAGTGCCAAAGTTCTATAATTGAGAAACAATTTTGAACTAGTTTGAAACTTCTAAAAATGCTTTCAACAAGACTTGCATAACTTGTACAAAAGGAGGAAATTGGGCAATTTTATTTGTTTCAGCTCCAGCTTAGCACTACTCCAGAGGGCAAAACTGCAAAAATAGAGAGTGAGAATTGAATTTTCCTTGATGGTTGTCAATCTTGTCATAAGAATTCACAGGAAAGTAAAAATCATTAAAGCCAAAGGGACCTATTATGAGGATGGAGTCTCTTTTTACTTCAGTTTTGATGTTGCATTTTTTAAAGACAAGACTAAATGCAATGCTAAATGCATAGCAGTGAAAATATAATTTTCAAAATTTCTCTTGAATCGTCAATATTATAGTTTCACACCTGACAACCAGAACCTGGCACTACCAGGCTCATGTCCATCGAATGGTAATATTTGTAACACACAGAGCACTTACTATGAGCCAGTCACTGTTCAAAGTACTTACAAAAACCCATTTAATCCCCATTAACAGATAAGGAAACTGAGACACAGAAATTGCATGAATTCCCTAAGGTCACATAATTATTAGGCTGATAGAGTTGGCAGCTAAAACACAGAAAGCCCAGATGAATTTGAATTTCTGATACACAGTGAATAAAATTTTGGTATAAGTATGTCCCATGCAATATTTAGGAAATACTTATACTGAAAAGTATTCACCTTTTTTTCCTCCATGGGACTGGGATTCAAACTCAGGGCTTCATGCTTACAAATCAGGCACTCTACTACTTAAGCCACATTTCCAGTCCATTTTGCTGTGGTTATTTTGGAGATGGGGTCTCTAGAACTGTTTTCCCAGGCTGGCTTCAAATCTCAATCCTTCTGATCTCAGCCTCCCAAGTTCCTAGGATTACAGGTATGAGCCTGTAATTTAACTGGGTAACCTATATTTTTATTTGCTACATCTGGCAAGTCATAGCTAGTAGTAGAGGAGCTCAAAGAACAATTGAACAATAATGCATCAAGGAGTTTCTGAGCCCAAGAATGACCAGTATGCTTGTGACATTGACTTGATTATAACAATGACATTAAATTTGCTGAGCTCTTCCTTAAGGCTTGGTAAAGCACTTAGCACAGATGATCTCATTTGGTCCTCACAAGCTTTAGACATTACCAGCTTTCTTATAGATGAGAAGATTAAGCCACATAGCTAGTTTCATGAAATTGGCCAGCAATGGAGCCTGGTTCAAACAGAGGTTGCAGAAGTCAAGTTGCAGCAACTCCATACCACTGTGAAACATTTGCTCTGTGCTATGAATCAAGGAATGTCCAAATACACAAATTTCAGATTTCAAAAGGTAACTGAATGTTTATTCTTAGCCCTCTCTCACTCTAAACCAGAAGCTCCTATTAATAGGGGTCTGCTCCTTGCATCTGTTCCTAATCAGACCCTGGCTTAAACCAGTTTCCTCTACAGGAAGTTCCTATCCACCATTTTCTTTCAAGGTTGACTTCTACCACACCAGAACCTACCCCACAGTAGTTTTCTCTCCATCCTCTCCCAGGCCCCATTCTGTTTTCTATGTCTGGTATTCTTCACTCTCCTCAAACACTAATGGAGTATGAGTACTCACTCTTCAAACTCTAGCCTCTGGTAGTTTCCATGACTTTTCACTTTCCAGATCCAGCCTCATCCTACGTCATTCCCCAGCCTTCTCTCTCCTCAGCAGCCAGTCCTTGGATAGATCCTTGGTTCAGTCCATAGACTGAACTTTTCTCTTTATACAGTCCTCTTATTGAGTCCATCCTTTAATGGCCCTCCCCTTAAGGCTTACAACTCTGTATCTTCAGCTCTTACTTGCCCATAAGTCTTCTCAAATTCATGCACAAAACAAAACTATCCCTGCATCCACATTCGCCTCAGTTGTCCACCATTCTTTCAATTTTCTGTGACTGGACATCTCAGAACTTGTTTCTGGCTCTACTCTGGCAACCTGTGAGCCAAATATTGCCTATAATCCTGCTACTTTTTTCTTCTAGATAGCCTGCAGATGTGTTCTATCCTCCCCATTGCCATTATCTTTTTCTTCCATAAATTTCTTGAACAGACTCAGCTGCCCTCTTTTCTTTTCCTGCACTCCTAATTCTATCAATTATGTACTGTACTTCAAAATCGCCCCTGCATCCTTACATTGCACATATAATTCCCCTAGCCAGAACCAGCCGTGTCTTTACCATCACTACCATTCATAAAATATTTACTTACTTCCCACCATGGATCCTTGACTATATGTATACAAAACTTCCTCCAGGAGCCTCTGATACAATTGTAGAAATTACACAGAACTTCTCAAGGTAATGTAAGGCATCAAATTAATAGTGCAGTTGCTAAGCCCAGAAGAAGCCTATGGAAGGTAAGATCGCAAGATTAGGAGTAGTTAGGGGAAAGGGAGATAGGAGCAGAGAGGCAAAGGAGAAAAATATTCTATGGTGAGAGTGGCATGAACAAAGATCAGAAACTTTCATGGCATTTTCAAGAAACATGAGGAGGCCAGGCTGGTGAAGATGGTGAGGAGGATAGACAGGTCATGTGAACAAACAGAACAAGAGCTCATGGGGAGTCATGAAAGGCTTTGCAACAACTGAAAAAGCCATCAAAGTGGTGTTTTAGGGTTCTGAGGGCAAGAATCTCAGAGCCAAGCACATCAGACATGCTAAATCATGCTTGCGGCTTGGTTGATATCGTACTTTTCAAGGAGGAAAGTGATCCTCCAGAGAACAGCTAAGATGGAGCTAAGGAGCATCTTGACAGAAACAAAAGACTGCATATGAAATGCCACTGACAAGAAGGACCTATGGTAGGCCACATTCCTTATTTATACCCATGGCCTTTCTGTAGACAAGGTAACAATGAGAGCAGACATTTGTGAGTGAGAAGGCCAGGTACAGAAGCTAATGTCTGTAATCTCAGCTACTCAGAAGGCAGATATCAGTAGATCATGGTTCAAAGCCAGCCTGGGCAAAAAGTTAATGAGACTCCATCTCACCCAAGACCTGTATACTGTGGCATAAACCTATCATCCCAAGTATGCAAGAGGTTAAAATTGGGAGGATCACTGATCTAGGCCAACCTGGGCAAAAAAGTTCACAAGACCTCATCCCAACAGAAAAGGCTGTGCACAGTGGTACATGCTTCTCATTCCAGCTATGCAGGAGACATAAAAAGGGCTGGGAGTGTAAAGTGGTAGAGTTCCTGCCTAACAAGCACAAGAAATACTGCTAATATTCACAATTTAAATATAGTAACAGAAGTAATAACAGAAACAGCAGTGCAAATCTCAAAGTAGCAAAAGATGCTATGCTTTTCTTATTATCTCTTACGTTTTCTCTTCAACAAAATCAGAAAACAAGAGGGCAGGACAGGTTCTGCCCTGAAGCAGGGTGGGGTGGGTGGGGTGGGGAGGAGTGGCCCAAACAATGTATACACATGTGAGTAAATGTAAAAATGATAAAATAAAAAAATAACAATAACATAACAGGAACAATAATTTCCATCTATTATGTGCGCATAATGTGCCATCAGCTGCGCTTCACACTTTCTCCAGGTTAAAATGCTGGCCATTGCTCTACTGAAATGTTATCATCTGCACTAGCAAACAGGTGACACCCTTAGAGAGCCTTACTGTCCTAACCATCCACACTCCTCTCCTAGGGCCCCTGTGTCCCCTGCCCAGGAAACTAAAAGCACAAAAGGGGGCTCTTGGACCCCTCTCCAATGTTATGATATGTGCCTCTTCTGACTGGTAAATGACCCTATTAAGTAGTATGACAACTGTCCTTGTAGGGTTGGAGGCATAGCTCAAGTGGTAGAACCCTTACCTAGCAAGTTCAAGGCCCTGAGTTCAAACCCTAGTACCACCAGAAAAAAAAAATTATCTCTGTACGTCATGCATTAGGCAACAAAACTTTCACATTAGTCTTATATTCTGGGAGAAGTGACTAAGACTCAAAGAAGTTGGTGACTTGACCAAGGTGACAGCTCTTGAGTGGCTGAGCATAGATATTATCTGACTTGAGTCTGAGCCTGTTGGATCTCCTTGAAGGACAGATTTTACACTGGAGATTGTGAGACCTGCAGATGAATAGACTGGCCACGAAATCAATCAACAAAGGAAATACAATTTCCAGAATTTCCTGTCTTAGTATGTCAGAGAAATAAGACTGTCAGGGTTCTTAGTTCACAATCCATAAAAATGTTGAGCAAAATGCTGTGTTTCTGAAGACAGTAACATTTCCTTCAGTGGTGACATTTAGACTGGACTGTTACATCTTTATCTAGCAGAAAAACTCAAGTTCTTTTCTTCCATCCTTAAGTCTAACTGATCCCATCCCAGATGCCATGGTTATTTGCCTCTAGCTTCCAAAACAAAAGTAAATGGCAATGCCATCTGTCACAGACCGCCATATGAGAAGGTCGTCAGCCTCCCGCATTGTCTCTGCTCTCCAAGTTAAAAGTTAACAAAACAGAAAGAGGTTTATTTAGTAAAAACTCCTGCGCTTCTTCTGGTTACAAAAGAAGGGTCAGAAAACAGAACTCAATTTAGGTTGTAATGTACGACTAAGAATTTAACCAAGAAGTTAGAAAAAGCATAACAAAGGCTTAAGGGAAAATAAAAAGGACTTAACATGGGGGATAATAGCAGAAAATAAGGAATTTTAAAAGAGACATAAATAGATCCAACAGCAGTTCATACATAGAAAATAGATGGAAAAATGTTAAATGTGTAGACAAATACTTATTCTCATTGTTTCAATAGGTCAATAAGGAAAATACTCAGTAGGCATAAGAGCATTTCAAAGGACCTCAAAAGGCACTGGAGAAAGTACAGCATTTATTCTTGTTTTATGAGATAGATGATAATGTATATGCACAAAGAAATATCCAGATGGATATTCATCAAAATGTTAACAGTATTTTTCTCTGGATGACAGAACTTGAAGCAATTTTTCTTTCTTCTTCATATATCTCTATATATCTTGAATTGTTTACAATGAACATTATCATTTTTATAGTCAGAATAAAAACTCTAAAGCCATTTTCATTTTTCTGACTGCCTCAAACATAATTAAATGTGAAATATGATAATACATGAAATGTACATAAAAATGTGAATCGAATCATTGTTGTATTTGTTTTATGAAAATATAAACATCACACATTTTGTATCACAATAGATAATAAGAAGACAGATCTCATGAAATTACCTAGTATTTTCCTATGAGATTACTCCCAAAGAATGGTCACTGTTATTCCACAGTGAATCCATCCCAATGCATGGGTGAATCCATTGGTGAGACAAAATTGATCCAGAGATCCCATCCAGGGGATAACCCCTCCTCAGAGGCCAGACTACTACAGTTTAACTTTTAGACCTCTAATGTCTCCATGCTAGAACCTAAAACAAAGTCTAATGAATACCATTGGTTTCATTTAGAACAATTCTGCTTGCAGAATTTTCAGTGTCCTCCAAAGGCCTGTGTTAATGTTGAGAGCTTGATCCTCAGAGTAGGACTACTGAGAGGCGGTGAAACCTGTAAGAGGTAGAGCCTAGTGGGAGGTCTTTAGTCCATTGCAGACATGCCCTTGAAGGAAATTTTAAGACTCTCTTCTCTTCCTTTTTCTGTCTACTTTCCAGCAATGAAGTGAGCATTTTTGCTCCACCTTGTACTCCAGCCATGATATGGTGCCTCACCACAGGCCCAAAGCAACAGGCCAACCAATCATGGACTTAAACCTCCAAAACTGTGAACCAAAATAACCCTTTTTCTTTATAGTTGATTATATTATGTATTTGTTATGGTAATGGAAGGCTATTTAACACAAAATCCTACAAAACTGAAGACCAGTGGATATACTTGAGGGAGCTTAAACTACTTTTAATGCTCAGACTTAGGAAAAATACTCCATCTCAAGTTTTAAATGTGTCTTTTAGTCAGTAAGGGAAAGTGCTCAAGGCAGGCATCTATAAATTCATGTGCATAAATTCCTTCCTTATACAGGATGATGGAAGTAGACATGTAACCAGACCTGGCCAATCATACACACAATGTGTGCATCAAAGAAAGAAGTAGACAAGTGTCCAAACAGGACTCATCAGGGTCTCCCCAAGAAAACAGAATAGGAAGACTCTGTGACACTGGAGTGAGCCCATCTTGCCACCACTGGGAGAGCAGGTGCCTATGTATGACACAAGGCAAAGCAAGCAGAGTTGAGAAATACAGAGACACAAGATCCCCACCATCCTAAGGTTATTGTTCTTACCCTCCAACTCCATTGTTGCCAGTTTGAGTTATGTCTCCTGCATTTACAACTGCTAGTGCTCAATAACTATTAGCTATTAATTTTATATTATCCATTCCCAATTGTTCACTTGAATTCCAATTTTGAGAAGATATCTTTATAACACTAGATTCTTCGCTCCTGGTATGTAGGCATCATGTCTCTTTGTCTTTATATTCTTGGTGCCTATCATGATATACTTGCTTTGAATGAATGAATGATACAAACATATTGAAAAACAAAAACCCTCTGGTCAATTTCATCACTGATGACAAGCAGTCAATCCATGTGTTCTTCCATGAAATGATGAAATTTTATAAAAACAGTCATGATAATTCTTTCAAGATACATACAGGCTAAGTAAAGGAATGAAAACTCGTGAAACCAATGAGTAGAAAACCTGAGTAGCTTCCCAGAACCTCCGTTTTCAACAGTTGTCAGGTAGAGCTGGAAGGAGTGGGCAGGGGCCAAGGTTCCAATAAAGCCAGAGGAGGCACACTCACAAGCGAGCTCTGTCTGGGAGGCTTGGCAAAATTCTCTGGTTTCAGTTCAACCTCAAACTGGTAGTCCTGGAAATGAATTTGGCCCATAGAAATATGTTGTTTGGTCTGCACTCTGTTTCTTTAAAACTCTTTTAGAACTTTGCATTTGAATGTCATGAGCTGAGAATAATACTGGCTGCAGCAGGTACTTTTCTAAGTGCTTTGCATATTTGAATCCATTAATCCTCTAGGGAACATTTGTTGAGTGCTTACAATATGCTGAGTACTATTTCAAGCACTTTATGTGTATTAACTCGTGGAATGCGTTAACAACCCAGTCTCCACCTTACCTATGAGAAAACCGAAGCAGAAAGAACTGAGTAGTTTGCCTGACTGAGGTCCTGCAAATAGGAACTGACAAAGCCAGCACTTAAATGCGGGCATTCTGAGTTTGGCCAGTTAGCCATAATGCTGCAATTGTCTCTCCTTCTCCTCTTACACTCAGCCACATCCATACTTTGGCATTTCTTGCTCTGTCCTTTTCAGTATGGAGGTACGTTAGCCACGGTCAGCATAATAGTGTAACTGGGTCACTGATGTGACAACATGTCTGTCCTCTGTTAGGTTTTAAGCAGACTCTTTGGAGTGGGCAGGTCATAGGTCCTCCCCATAGTAAGCAAACTCAGTGTACATACTCATGACCACAGCAGCAGAGGCAGAGCCACCTCTGTCACTGACCTCTGACATCTCATAATTCTAAAACAGTCACCATCCTACTGGCACTTAAAATGCATACGCCTTGCACAAATAACAAGAGAAAAAAATAAATGGGATTCCATCAAAATTAAAGGCTTGTGCACATCAAAAGAATGACACAACAATTCACAGGATGGGAGAAAATATTTGTAAATTCTGTATCTGATAAGAAATTAACATAAAGAACTCTTATGGGCTGGGTGCCAGTGGCTCACGCCTGTAATCCTAGCTACTCAAGAGGCAGAGATCAAGAGGATCAAGATTCAAAGCCAGTCTGGGCAAGTAGGTCTGGAGACCCTATCTTAAAAATACTCTTCACTAAAAAGGACTAGTGAAGTAGCTCAAGCAGTAAGAGTACCTGCCTAGCAAATGTGAGGCCGTGAGTTCAAACCTCAGTTCTCCCACAAAACAAAAAAAAGAACTCCTATGACTCAAGAACAAAAAAAAAAAAATAGAGCAAGGGACCTAAATAGATATTTCTCCAGAGGAGGTACACAAATGGCCAATGAGCACGTGAAAAGATGATCAGCATCACTAGTTATTAGGGAACTGCCAAACAGAATCACAATGAGATACCTCTCTGTACTCAGCAAGATAATTATCATAAAAAAATTTTAACCTAACAAGTATAGGAAAGGCGTAGAGAAATTGGAATACTTGTGCATTGCTAGTGGAGATGGAAAATGGTGCATTGGTGGAAAACAATTTGGTGGTTCCTCAAAAGTGTAAAAAAGAATGGCTGTACAATCCAGCAATTCCACTTTGAAACTTATGTGTATCCCAAAGAATTGAAAGCAAGAACTCAAACAGATACTTGTATGCCAGTGTATATGAGAGCATTACTCATAATGGCCAAAAGGTAGAATCTTGTCAAAAGTCAACTCAAATAAACAAAGGCATGGAAAAGCAAAATGTGATGTATACATGAAATTGACTATTATTCACCTTTAAAAGGAACGAAATTCTGAAACATGCTACAATATAGCTGAACTTTGAAAACAGAATGCTAAAAGGTTGTCTAACAATAAGCTAAACACAAAAGGACAAATATTGTATGATTCCACAGGACAAATATCGTATGGTTCCACTTATTCAAGGTACCTAGAATAGTCAAAATCATAGACAGGAAGTAAAATAAAGGTTACCAGCAGCTAAAGGGAGGTGAAACTGCGAGTTACCATTTATGGGTATAGAGTTTCTGTTTGGGATGATGAAAAAGTTCTGGAAATGATTAATGACACTTGTGTAACATTGTGACTATGTTTCATGCTACTGAATTGTATACCCAAAAATGATTAAAGTGACAAATTTTATGTTATACATGTTTTAGTACAATAAAAAATAAGCATAAGAAAGATGATAAAGTTACACAGAAAATGAAAAGATCCTTGCCCATTCAAAATCAAATAGTGGATTTGGAAAGTCATTGGGCAAATAGGAAGAAAAGAATCTATCCAGTCACCAAAAGGACAGGGGGAAAAATACATTTAGGCAAAAAAAGAAGTAAATCTGACATGTACAAAGAAATGTAAAAAGTTTATTTTTTATTTTTTGTGATGCAGGGGATCAAACCCAGGGCCTTGGGCATGTCAGGCAAGTGTTCTACCACTGAGCTACATACCCACCCTGGGTTTTTCAAGACAAGGTCTCATTATAGCCAAGGCTTGCCAGTGAACCTGTGATCCTTCTGCCACAGCCTCCTGAGTAACAGGAGTTACTCAGGCACCAGTGGCCCACACTTATAATACTAGCTACTTAGGAGACAGAGATCAGGACAGAGGTTGAAAGCCAGCCTGGGCAAATAGTTTGTAAGCCCCTATCTCAAAAAACCCATCACAAAAATGGGTGCAATGGCAGTGATGTAACCAATGTATGACATAAGCCTAATCAAAATTGTCACTATGTATCTTCCCCTTTATAGTGACTACATCCTAATAAAAAAATTTATAGTAAAAAAAAAAAAAAAGGCTGGTGGAGTGGCTCAATGTGTAGGCCCTGAGTTCAAACCCCAGTGCTGCCAAAAAAAAGTTTCAGAAAGAATTAAATACAATAATGCTTATCAATAGGATATATGTTCACAAAGACATTTTTCCCAGATCATAAAATAAGTTAAAATAAGTGTACAGAGCTAGGTTTGTGGCTCAAGTGGTAGAGCACCTGCCTAGCAAGTGCAAGGCCCTGAGTTCAAACCCCAGAACAGCCACACACACAAAAAAAAAAAAAACTCTCAAATTTCAGCTACTAAACATTGTAGTAATAAAGTGAGTCTGACTGAAGAATAGAACACCAAAATCTTAATTATAGCAAATTCTGACACCAAAATCTTAATTATAGCAAATTCTTATTGGCAGTACCTGCAATGTCCTTGGGGAGCTTTCATTTTTTTTCCAATGGAATTTCAGAAAAAATTTAAATTATCCATTAGAGACTAGCATATTTTAAATAAAATGGTCTGCAAACTCCACAATTATAAAGCAAGATCATGGAGTTACAAATTTCTCTGAAATTCTTTGACTTTTTGTGTGTGAGTGGTGGCACTGGGGTTTGAACTCAGGGCCTCACTCTTGCTAGGCAGGAACTCTACCACTTGAGCCACTCTACCAGCCCTAGTTCTCTGACTCTTCTATTGAAGCATTTTGGGTTTTCCAAACCTTTAACTTGGTCCACATTAGGTTAATAGGGGCTATGAGAATCCTAACACTATAGGAATATTGTTTTATTGAAGAAGAAACTAGATGCAACCCCAGGATGTGCCATTAAGTTTTGCTGGGTGACCTTGGACAAATCACTCAACCTCTCTGAGCACCAGTTTCTTATTGTGAAATAGAGAAATTACAAGAGGGAAAATGCCTCTGAGTTCTCTTTGACACACTGTGAATCACATTTTAGTCTTTCTTTTCTTTCAGTGGTATTTTTTGCTTCTCTTTACCAAATATGTCAGTGTCCAAATTGAAAGATGAAGCTGCATAAACCTCCTCTAATGTATGACATTCATTCAATCCCTCCAAACTTCTCTCTTCTTATGTGCAAGCTGCCTGCACACTAAGAGGATCAGAGGAACTTCGATCCTCTCTTTTGTTTCTTGTACACACCACTTTAAGCCATAAAGAATTTAAGATTGTCTATTTTCACTTCCAAAAAATTTCAAAATCCTCTTGCACATTACCATGTATAATCTTATTTCAGATCAAATTCTTTTGCCAAAAAAAAGTCCATGCTTAATAATGCTTACTCCCCTTAATGCTTTCCTCCATGAAGCAGGAGAGTAACACATGTATAAGGAAAAGTGCTAAAGGCAGACTGGATGTGGGTGAGTTCCAGCAAACCGCTGTCCCTTCTCTCCTGGCTGCATGGCCAGTCACCAAAATGCACTGCAGAGCTGCTCACTCCTCATCATCTCATCTGAGAATGAATTCATTTCTGCCTCAAGTCATTTGGGAAAAACTCCACATTCCATTCAACAACAGCTTGAGAATAGAATTGAGAGGAGTAGAGAAGCAAGAAAGAAGACCTAAAAATTAAAATAATCTTTCTTCAGTCTAAATGCAAAAGGGCAGCTCTCTGCTTTTCAGTGCACAGTCTATGCAAGGAAGATTTTTCTTTTCTGCATTAAGTAATGAAGTCCTCCAATAACATTAATCTCTATAATGTAAGCATATACAGAAACGTCACACGGATCCCTCCTGTACAACTAATAAAGAATCATCTGTCTTTAGTTGGGAGGGCAACATCAAACTCCACCACTGGCCACTTTCCACTGACACAATCTCAAATCCTGGCTGGGTTGTTAGCACAAGGACTGATATGTGCATGTCCGGTTGGAATCTTCTTAATATAGAAAGGAACCTGTATTTTACAGAATTTTAAAAATAGGAAGACCCTACATTTTAATAGGTGTCCATTATACCAGACCTTAAATTAAGAGCCCAACGTCACAGGGAATCAGTAATGCTGGGCTAACACCAGCAGATGGATTCTATCTATCTAGGTGATTATCTAGGAAAGCAGCTGGGGTCAGTCCCCATAGGACACAACCCTGCACAGACTCTAACTTGGATCCAATCCCACCCTACTCCTGTGTTTCTAGCAGAATTGTCTGAAATCCTATCAAAGTAAAATTTTGAAAAAAGTAAAAACATAACTCATACAAATACAAAATGAATAAATGCAAAAGGTGATTAATGAAGGAACCAACAAGATGAGAAGGTCCTTTCAAACATGTTTTGTGGATCTGAGTCTTCTTAAGCATTTGGAACAACTCTAGAAGGTTTCAGGTTACATCTGAAAGTGGATAATGAGGGCCACTAGGCCCTGAGTTCAAACCCCAGTACAACCAAAAAACAAACAAACAAAAGTGGATAATGAGCACAGAGCAGTAAGTCATAACCTTTGTATTAACTTTTTCTACTAAACAAATTCCTTGAAAAATCTACATGTTAACATGGAACTTCACTACATTTGGAAACTTTAATTAACAGGAATCAGTGGGTTGAACAAAGTTTATTCTCCTGCCTCAGTAAGAAAGTACTCCTTGGATAGACCTGCTAAACCATGTCCCCATATGTCTTTTTGGGGGCTGCTGGGGCTCAACCCCAGGACCTTGTATATGCTAAGCCCACCCTCTTCCATTGAGCTACACCTCCAACCTTCCTCATGATTTTAAAGGACATATTACTCGGTTTTTGTTCTATTTCCAAGTTGTAAATAACTTTTCTTAACTCCTTGATGTTTACTTTTGTAATAGAAGTCAGGTAAATCTCATTAATGACAGAAGCTGGAGAAATACCTTTCTTAAATTTTTGAAACCTGGACTGTCCATACAAACTGTTGGCATTGGTCTTGACCTGTTAGCAAGAGGAATGGTGTGTGAGGAAAGAAAGAAATTCCTGTTTGAAAGGTCATACAGATGGCAATGTGGGACAGCTAACCCCTGCTGACCTCAGCCATCTGCCAGCCTGCCAGGCCCTGCTGACTGTCACACAGAAGTCGGGTGTTTTCTCTTTGAGCCAAATGCACTGCCTGACTGTAGTTTCTCAAGAGGGAATTAGAAATCCATTTCCTATAGAAAAGCACTTCCTCATATGGATGAGGACAAAGACTAACCTTTAGTGTGCCACAGAAAACAGCTTCAAGGAGACAGGCATGGTGGCTCATGCCTGTAATTCCAGCTACTCAGGAGGCAGAGATTTGAGGCCAGACCCAGCAAAAAGTTAGTGAGATCCCATCTCAACAAATAAGCCAAATGACCCAGGCATTGTGGTTCACACAGAAAATCCCAGCTACATAGGAGGCAAAGGTTGAAGAATTGCAGTCTGAGATGGGCCCAGGCAGAAACTCAATATCCTATCTGAAAATAACTAACTAATGCAAAAAGGGCTGGGGGTGTGGCTCAAGTGCTAGAGCAAAGTGCAAAGCTCTGAGTTCAAACCTCAGTACTGCTAAAATTTTTTTAAATTTTTTTAATTTCCAAACTTATTTATATAAAAGAAAGAAAACATCTTCAAGATCCCATGCTACAACAGTTGGTATGGCCCTTCAAGAAAGACCTTCTAGAAGATGCAGGTGATGAAGACAGCTCCACACAAGACCAAGAGTTATTAACAACCTCACCTGCCTCTAGAAGGACCCCGCTTCTCACAGTGAACATTCATAAAAACCAAAACAATTCCCTTCCTCGATTTTAGGTGTCATACACACTGTTTTGCATATGGGGGTCAGGGTAGAGACTTACCACCTACTAAGAATGAGCAAAGGATCAGTAAGAGACATTTTTACCCAAAGACTCTGAGTTGTAGACCCTAGAAAAACAAGGTTAAGAACAAGCATGACTGCAAGTAGTCAAGGATATAAAATGGGCATCAGTCCAGATCAGTGGTTTGAATGAATTCTCCCAAAGATGGTACCTGGAAATAACAAGTGTTGGCGAGGATGTGGAGAAACTGGAAGCCTTGCACATGGCTAGTGAATTTAAAGTGGTGCAGACATCTGTTCAGACATTTCTGAAGAAGTCAAACATTGAATTACCGTATAACCAAGTCATCCCACCTCTATGTATTCGACAAATCCTTGCACTATTTACAATAGCGCATCAATGGGGATAAACCAAATCCCCATGGACAGAGAAGTGCAGAGACAGACTGTGATATACACGTGTAATTTAATAGAATATTAACCGACCCTAAAAAAGCAATAAGGCATGGATACATGCTACAACATGGATGCACCTCAAAAACATTACTCTAAGTGAAAGAACCCAGACACCAAAGGTCACAGTTTTATCTCATTTATGTGAAATACAAGAGAAGTGTAAATCCACAGATAAAGATGCAGATTGGTGGCTGCCTGGGCTGGGAGGGGGGAAATAGGGAGCAAGTGGGTGGGTGCAGGGTTTTACACTGAGATGATGAAATGTCTTGATTGCACAACAGTGTAAACATCCTAAATGCTGCTGAGTCATGCACTTGACAATAGTTAATTTTATGTTATGTGAATTTCACCTCAATTTTTAAAAAGTGAGACAGGAAATATCAGCAAGGACAATAATGTAAGTTTCAAACTGTAAAGACCCATGTTTGTACACTGGTCTTTGACATGTGAAACGTCCAAAATAAGCTGAAGCTTGAACAGAAAAAGGAGCAAGAAACACAAAGAAATATAAAATTTATAGAAACAACCAAAAAAGGTCCACAAAATGCATTGATTTTTTTTTCTAGGATTATGTCATCATTCTTGTCCTAGGATGAATTACCTCCTCTAAAAATAGAAGAGAATGTTTTTTAAAGTTCTCAATACTAAGAAAGAAATATTGAAGAATCGGGATTCACAGATTGAAACCTTGACCCAAAGATCAGAGCTGAAACAAACTCTTTCCCCCACCACCTCACAGAGCAAAGCTGGGATTAGCACGGCAGGGGTTGAGGGGACTGTGCTTTCTGCAATAGAAGCCCCAACTGTGTTCTCTGTGGTTTTCTTTTTTTCTCTTGAATCACATAACTAAAATGTTTCCAAGCCTGTAGCAAATCAATGTCTGCCACCCCCTCCTCAGCTTCTCAGCATTCACGGCTAAGGAAAATCAAGTTAAATTTAACATCCCTAGAGCAACCATAAATGGAAATACCCCTCATGTGCAGCTTAGAGTCAGTAAAAGAAGAGGCGTGCACCACCTTGGTCCTGAACAGGTGACTTAAAAGACTGTGTACGCAACCTGAATGTCATCTGGGGTCACCACTTCCTTTGAGCATCAAACCAAAGGCCCTGAACCCCTGACCCAGGTGCTTTCTTCCATTTCATTCCTTCCAGTCCTTGTTTCCACTATCAAAAACCAATCCGTTCATTTCCCTAAGCAAAGACCATTCTCTCCTAAAGTCAGCTGTTAAAATAACTATTTTTTTAACCCAATTGCATATATAACTTCTTTTGAACTTACAGGTGCATTCCCTTTTTGTCCTCATCCATATGACAGTTACCGCCATGGTCACTTCCTTTTGGAACCTCCTCAAAAGCAGGGTCTGAGATAGATGCCCTGTAGATGTCTCAGTTCAAGTTCATAATTTAGGTAAGTGACAGTCAAGAGCTTCCTGCTCTAGAGGCTACCACCATCTGAATGTCAGACCCTAATCCATTGTTACTTATTTTTGCTAAAAGGGGCCACTTGTCATCATTAAATTTTCAAACTTGTAGTCCCTAAAATACAATTTTTTTATAAATGTGGGCTTGGGTCATTATTTTAGCCACTAAGAGCATCTTATGTAGCTGGATGCCTAAAATGTCATGCCAGAAAGGAACTCTGTCCCCTAATTAATTTCAAATAAGGTGGACATTGAGGTTTGAAGATTTATATTCAAGTCCTGCCATTTCTTACTCTATGTGTGGTCTGGGGCACTGCATTTAACCCTCCTGGACCTCAGCTTATTCATTTATAAAATGAACGTAACAGTGAACACCTATCTCCCAAAGTCATTATAAGGGAGGAAAAATTAAAATATTGAAAAATACATATTTTATAGGTACAGTATGGGGGGATACTTGTGGGAGAGGGAGAGTGAACAAAAGAGATTAAGGTGAGGGAATATGGTTGATGGACTTTGTATACTTATACAAAATAGAACAAAGAAACTTCTTGCAATAGCTTTAAGTGGGGTGGGGAAGGAGTTGAGGGGGAGAGATGGTGGGGTGAGCTAACCAATGTACAACATAAGCCTAATCAGAATTGTCACGATGAATCCCCCCGTTCAATGAATATATTCTAATTTTAAAAAGGTAATGAATTTAAAAAAAGGAAATACACATCTTAGTTATAGCACATTTTTTGTTGGTAGTGGTGGTGGGTTTTTTGTTGTTTTTTTTTTTTTTTTTTTTTTTTTGCAGTACTGGGGCTTGAATTCAAGGCCTTCACCTTGAGCCACTCCAGCCCTATTTTTGTGAAGGGTTTTTCAAGATAGGGTCTCGTGGAACTATTTGCCCAAGCTGGCTTCGAACCATGATCCTCCTGATCTCTGCCTCTTGAGTAGCTAAGACTACAGGCATGAGCTACCAGTGCCCAGTGTACTAACTAGGCCCCACCTTGCTTAGCTCCGAGATCAGGCAAGATCGGGTGTGTTCAGGGTGGTATAGCTGTAGACCACTTTCTGTTCTAAGAGTACAATGTTATCTATTGGTCTTTCCCAAAAGAGGCAAGGTAATCACTCTTCTCTCATGGACAAGGACCAGTTTCCAGTCACAAGTGGACCACTGTTAACATTTTTGGGCACCTAATTTTAAGGAACATCTCATGCCCTGATCTTTCTTTTCTGAACATCCATAAGGTTAAAAGTGATTCATGAATCAGAGGGCCTGACCTAAAGTCCTACCAGAATTTATTCCCTTTCCAACATCCCAGAAATCCTCTGCATGGGTATACCTGGAAACTCACTCTATCTCCAAACTGCCCATGTCATTTTTGGGGTAGCCTGTGGCTGTCATCCCCACTGGTTCTGTTTCCTTCCTGTGAGTTATCCAACATAAGTACATTCGTGCACACACACACACACACACACACATTTTCTACATGTTAAGCCCTCCAGACATGCATGTGGTGCTAAACAGCTCCACTTTCTTAAAACCAGAGGCTTCATATAAAGCCCCTTCATAAGAACTCAAGTAGAATCTACTCAGTGGAAAGGCCATACTGGGCAGAAGAGTGCAAAGAAAGACTAGGAGATAAGGTCTTTTCTTTGTCCTTCTAACTCTGCCCCCTCATCCCCTGTCACTCTGTGCTCCTGAGAGTCTTCAAAGACATGGCATTGGCTTTCTTCAAACATTTCCTAAGTTTCATGGGCGTTAGTGACCTTTCAGTAAAGACCTAATTAAGAATGTATGCTTTAGGGGCTGATGGAGTGGCTCAAGTGGCAGAGCACCTGCCTAGCAAGTGAGGCCCTGAGTACAAACCCAAGTACCAGCAAAAAAAAAAAAAAAAAAGAAGAGAAGAATGTATGCTTTCCACGTGTCTTTAGGAAGTGAGAAGGGAGACAAAGTATGAGCACTAAGTACTGCTGTCAAGCTCTATGCTGTCGATTTTTCATCCACTACATTATTTAAATAAATAACAAACATAAAGGGCATTCTAATTCTATTTTCCATTTCAAAGGAGAAGAAACAGAAGCTCAGGGAAGTCTAGCGGCTTTCCCTTAAAAGTCAGGATATGAATTCAGGATGTCCTAGATAAAGTTCCATGGCTTTCTTCTGTACTAGACATGTCTTCAGGGTAGGGGAGAAGTGTGCTCAAGGACTTAGCCCCAGAATACACTATTGACTCACCTTCAGCCTACAACCACTCACCCTGACTAGGCTCCACGAAACTAACACAGGAATAAAATATCTTCCTAGACAAGGGCTTGGCAAGGTATAGCCAATCACCAAACCTGATCACTGTCTGTTTTTGAAAGCCACTCCCACTTATTTACATAGCATCTATGACTATACACCATGGTACTTTTCACAATCCCATGACAGAGCTGAATAGTTGTAACCAAGACTATATAACTACAAAACATGAAGTATTTACCAGACGACCCATTAAAGAAAAGATACGTCATTTCCTATCCTAGATCCACATCAAGCTGGAGAATAACTCATTACTCCATGGGAAATTCAAAAACCACTATGTAAGAGGAGCAGAGGAATCTTAATGTTTCTGCCAATAAATGTTTCTTAAATACATGTCTAGGGGTTGCTTTGTTTCCACATTAACCATGATCTACTTTCCTAGGATAGCCATTCCCATCTCAGAACTACCATAGTACCAGTTTCAATTGCTTTCCTCATTTGGTAATTCCTCAGCTGTCGTAAAAGCTGGTGTATGGACAGTGGTTCCCATTTTCCCAGCATCCAGGGATGTTACCTGTTCCATGTGTTCAGCTTTAACAGAACTCCCGGTCGAAATACCCGGCTCCTTCCTCAACTAAAAACAACTTGAGATTCAACAGCCTCAGACTCCTTCCCCACAATTTCACATTGTGAGTACAATGAACTCACAGAAATTTCCTGAAAGCTGATTGTATACTCCAGCCATCCCCTTCCAAGACACTTGGTTTCTATTGTTCTGAAAATTGTCCTTTTCAAGTTCTTCAATTCTTTCATCCTGTAAATTCCTTTTTAAATTAAGGTGGCCAACCAGAGGTTGTCACTTATAACCAGGCCCAGCTGATACAGTGGGTCCAGAAAAGCCTGCAAGGTAAGAAAATTTGACCCTAAGTACTTTGATTCCTTCTGAACAAATTAGGATCAGAGGAAGAAGTATACTTTGTTGACTGAAAGTATAAAACCCTAAAAATTCAACTTTTAAGTGCAGAAACGTACATTATAAAGAGAATAGCAATGTCATTGCAGATTTAAAATTAGTACCAATGGTTAATGTTCAGTGAATTCTTATTGCTAACGTGGCTTTACTTCTCTAGGACTGTTATCTTTTTTCTCTGTGACAACATGGACCTTTAGCATTGAGTACCATTAGGTTACCTCTCTGTGACTTCCACATAGGGACATTTGCCAGTCTATGTTGGCAAAGGTACAGGCTAGACTTCTTAATGTCTCTACTACATAACTGACAAAGTTCAGCTTGCTACTTGGGATCTGTGACCTTCACACCAGAGGGTGTTGGGAAAATCTAGGAGCCAGAAACTAGTGAAAACAACACAAACACTCCAGGCCTCAGAAGACTCACCCACAGCCTCTAGTTTCAACACCAGAATGTCTACCATGCAGGGAGAAAGCAACGGGTTCCCAAAGGACAGAGAAAATGAAATATATTCCTGCACAAATAGAGCTATAGAAGGGACCCTCACAATCCTTTAGTCTGTCAGCTTTCCATGAAGGAATCTTCTTTGTGAAACCTCTGACAAATGGATGTCCCTAAAGACATCCAGCTGGATACCTTCAGTGATAGTGAACTCATTACCTTTTGAGCAGCTCACTTCATAACTAGACTAGTACTAGCTAGACATCCAACTGCTCTAATTTGAATGAAACTCCACAAAGGCTTCCCTCTTCCCTGTGGCCATTCCGTGCATCCATTTTGGTCACAGCTATCACATCCCATCTAAGTCATCTTGACCCCTAACATCTCCAGCTGTGCCAAATCATTATTTCTATGACATACATGTGACTTTTATTTTCCTGCCTATAGAAAATATATTAATCAGTTCCTGGCAGGAAACAGATAATGTATTCAAATTTGGTAACTTGAGGATAGTTTAATAAAGGAACCATTTGCAAAAGTATAGGCAGAGTAAGGAGATTAAACAAAGCAGAGCGATTAAACAATACCCATGACCATTGACACGCTAGGCTTAAAGAGGCAAAAAAGATAGTTAGCAGCAGTAAATTTAGTCTCTCTCTCTCTCTCTCTCTCTCTCTCTCTCTCTCTCTCTCTCTTTCTCTCTCTCTCTTCCTCATGATGCTACACTGCTGGAGCTCTCCATTGGCCAAATCCCATTAGAAGCCTGAGGAAAGGAAGCCCCTCACTGCAAATTGATTCCTAGCACACAGAGAAGAGTGGTGAGTAGATCTGAGAGGAAATGAAAACTATCCCCCATAAAAAACATTTCATCTTTGTCACCCGGCGGGCATTCTGGTAACAATACTCAATTTTCTTGTAAGTCTTTTCCACCACTCTCTTGCTATGTTGATTTCATCTCTGACTTCAGAAGTCATGTGACTCAAACCTGACCAGTCAGAGCATCACAAGCCTCTAATCACAGTGATTGGCTCAAAGATAATATATAACCCAATTAGAATTGATGAGAAGCAACCTCTGTACTCTTGCCAAAAGAGGCAGGATCTCCTCTCCTCTGAATTGGAGGGTAATAGCCTGGAGCTGCTGGAAACCACACTGCTCCCCAGCAGAAGAGCCTGGATAAAGGGAAAGTTAACTCAGAAGGAGAGAACACCAGAAGAGAAGAAAGACTAGACCCTGATAACAGTGTTTGAGTTCCTGGATCTGACTATGCCTGCAACCTACAGTGTCCATCCTAGCCTGAAAGTGAAACAATAATAAAAGTGCAGGATCTTGTAGGACAAAGAGCACTGGTGGGATGTAAATTCAAACCCTGGCTCCATCACCTTCACCTTCTAACTGGCTAATACATTGGGAAAGCACTCAGCTTTGAGATTCAAGGCCTTTGACTTTAAAACAGAAATTATAACCCCCTGCTACACTCCTGGGCTTATTGTGAAGCACTGAGCAAGATCACACAGTTAAAGGTCCCTTGAAACTCTAAGGCATTGTACAAGTGTCACACTCTTCCTTGGGTCTTTCCTACCTTCAGATGTACCACCACCGGGACACAGTGTTCTACAGTTGGGGCACACATCATTCTAAAATTACTTCCAAGCTTGAGTAATGACATATTGAACAGCAGCTGTCAACAGCAGTGGCAATCTCAACACTGCCAAATAGAGAAGAGAGAAAGAAATTGGCAAAATTGGTCTTAAAGAGACAGAAAAGAATCGGAACCAAAGAAACAGAATAATGAGAAAAAGGTTGCTGAATTAAAAACTGTATCTGAAACAATGTCAGGGCAGAGGCAGATGAGAAACAGGCAAAAACTAGAGAAAAATAGCCCATGTTCTGGGGCGCTGTGATTCAAGCTCCAAGAGTCACAGCTGGGTAGCAGCAGAGACAAAATCAAAAACCATGCAACATACAAGATGGAGTGCTTCCCTGAGGACAGAGAATTGTTGAAAAGAGAAGCTCGTATGCTACAAACATGAAATATTGGGACAGTATAAAGGCAAAAAGCCTATGAGTATGGCAGTAAAACCAGACACAGAAAGATATTAAAGATCTCATCACCGAAGCTGACCCTGACAGCAAGCAGGGAATCTGAGAGCAGTTCACCAAGTGGCCAAACCCCATGTGGAAATTTCAAAACTGGAACGGGAAAAATCCAAAGCACAGCTAGGAAAATGTCTTACCACAGAGGCAAAAGAGAAAAACACATGTGCAAAATGCTTCAACGTGTTCATCAGGAGTTCTCGCCTCACAGATATGAATACCAGACTTGGATGAAGCCCTGAGCTTTTTGCTGATCTAACAACTCAACTCTAGTACAGGCTAAAATCAAGAGCAAACCAAAATGTAACTTGAATATTATCACCTAATGGACTAAAGACTAAAAGATACGTGTAAAGGAAAATAAAATCTTTCTTACCCCAACGGAAGGAGTAATACATTTCTTAAGAAGTGCTCAAAAGAAATGATTTCAAAAAATTTTTCCAGCATCTTCTTTGAACAAAACACTGTGCTAGATGCTATGCAGGACAGGAAATGAAGGGAACACAGTCCTTTTCTTTGCACAGCTAATAATCCAGTTGGAAAGGAGATTCCCACCAGCCCAAGATAGAACATGGCATGGAAAACTCCAGTTGGGACAAACCAAGCTTAGGTGGGTTAGAGCACATGTTTGCTCGATGAAAACCACAAAAGACTCGTGTGACAATTTTTGTTCCTCATTTAAGTGGGTGGAGGAAGTGAATAAATCAGCTACATTGACACCTTCCTTTCCCTCTGAAGCACCCATCATCAAAGGACAGCACCACCAAGTCCTGACACTTCTATCCTGAGACTGAGACCATATTTTGAGTCAATCCTCTTTGATCCTATCCGCTCCTTTTCCAGGCCACTGTCATCTCTTGCCTAAGACTGCTCCTGATATCACCTAATTCTTGTTATCTCTCCCTTATTATCAGTCCTCCACCCAGAATCCTCAACCACATTGACTTTCACTCAGATCTGTGACAACACTCATGCTCTTCCCCACTGAAAGATTTTGCCCTTTGCCATTCCAGGTCTTCAATGTTCTTCCCTTTCACTCTCCATCTAACTAATTTTTATCCAGCAATCGAGTCCCCACTTGAAAATCCCTCCCTCAGAGAAGTTGTCTGGCGCCCCAATACAATTAGGTCTCAATCATCCTTTACCACTGTTGGTAATTATATATTTATTCTATTCTTGTTTAATGTCCAAATTCCCACAATACTGAAGAGTGGAGAATTTTCTACTTATTCTCCACGATAGCCCCATCAACCAGTGTAGTTCTTGGCACACAGTAGGGGCTCAGAAAATTCTTGCTCAGTGAAGGAATATGCTCCATGCTAGCATGTGTACAAAAGTAGAATCCTGTCTTCTAGGTGCTCCCAATGTAATAGGTATAAATGAGTAGAAAGCAGATTAAGAAATCACATGTAGAACAAATTATATGGTAAATGCCATAGGCAAGAGTAGGCTACTGTAACTTTAAAGAAATGTTAATAATCTATGGCAAGCATAATATAACAGATATAAACACCCCACATCAATGGGCAACTCTACTTCATGAAGTCATCCAGAGATCCAACTTCCTACCATATTATTTCTCCATAATTCTTTGTAATACGTAGTTCATCTACATAGATGAAGATAGGAGAAGGCACTTTTTTAAAAGTATGGAGACCAAACTAGCAAGATTTTACAACTCAAGCTGGCAAATCTGTCCTCCTTCTGCATGGCATTGGCAAGAATGTAGAGTCCCGGCTGCTAGGAGAAGCAGAGAAATGAAGTCCTTAGCCAGTTAGTGGCATCCCCAGGACAGCTCAATTCCTGTAGAAGATAGAAGAACAAGTTCTGGTGGACAAGAAGCAGTCTCCATACCCTTGAATTAGATCACAAAAGTAAAATCCAGCTAAAAGGTTAAATTAAAAAATAAGAAGTTGGAGGGCTGGTGTAGTGGCTCAACTGCTAGGGTGCCTGTCTAGAAAGCACAAAGCCCTGAGTTCACCCCCAAATACTGAGAAAGAGAGAGGGAGAGAGAAAGAGAGAGAGATTTGTTTAGGGTTTTAGGTATGGCTCCAACCTAGCAAGTGTAAGACCCCAGTATGGGGGGGATGAGCTCAGTGATAGAGCACTTGTCTAGCATGGACAAGGCCCTGGGTTCAATCCCCAGCACTACGAAAAGCAAAACAAAACAAAACTCAGTACAAAAATAAAGTTGGAAAAAGATATATAAAATGAAAGTTAATCAAGAGTACCTTAAGGTGAAAATACTAATATGAGACAAAATAAAAGTTAATGTGAAGAGCCTAAGGATAGCACGACAGAATTAACAGAATAATTCATACTTTAAAAAACCTCCCTGATGACCCTCTTTAATCAGACCAGCTTGTCATATTGTTTATATACAATGCCTCTGCTCTCTTATATGACGTTGTTTCAATTCAGTTCCAGCAAAAAAGAAAACTGAAAATAGCTGAAATTGAGTCCTACTGGCTAATGTCCATGTGGCCATGGGTAGGTCTGATCAGCCAGTTGAACTGTGACCTCCAGGTCCCCTGAATTGGGTGCATTTTGTCTCCGATACAGTGGCTGTCCTCTCCCTGTGAAGCACACACTTTATCTTGATAAAGTGATGTTGGTGATATCAAAGTTTAGGAAGTGGTGGGCCAAAGAGCTTTAAAAGACTGCTTCATGCTGTTTTGTTGATAACCACTCCTCCGCACTTGCACAAAGATTTTTTATCACCATGTCACTGTCACTTGTTTACGGCCAGTGTGGATGGGCTGAGCCATCACCCACAGTTCTAACAGAGCCTCACTTTTAATACCTCTATATTTTAAGAATGGAAATACATCTTTTGTTCCTACACTTTTTCTACTCAGGTATTCGTTTCATTTTTGTTTGTTTGCTCACTTATTTTTGGTTTTTTGAGCCCAGGCTTGTCTCAAACTCACAATCCTCCTGCCTCAACCTCCCAAATGCTGAGATTATAAGCATGGACTATCATGCCCAGCTCAGATATTTTTTTAAATGAACAGTTTTGCTATAAACACTTTTTTCCATAATGCCTGTTCATTGAATCATTGGTGATTTCACCAATCAGAATTATTGGTGATTTGGATGATTTCAATTTTTTGTTTTAAAGCAGCACTTCCAACAGATTTTTTTTAAGAATAGAGTTGATATTTTTTATTTTACCTTAAAAACAAATAAGTGAGAATTAAGTATCATGACAGAAAATTGTGAAATGATAAAGTTTAAATTATATAATATTCAGCATTTAACTGTAATGTATGTTTGTCAGATATATGGTTCTGTTATCTTCCTTAAAAAGATGTTCTCTGGTGGCACTGGTGGCTCACAACTGGAATCCTAGTTACTGAGGATGCTAAGGTCAGAATTGCAGTCAAGGTCAGCCTAGGGAAATAGTTCAAAAGCCCCAATCTCCAAAATAACCAGAACAAAAATAGACTGGAGGTATAGCTCAAGCAGTAGAGTGCCTGCTTTGCAAGTACAACACCCTGAGTTCAAACCCCAGGCCCACCAAGAAGGGAAGGGACAGGCTTGCCTTTTCTTTGTGACACTGAGCACCTATAGCAATTTGAAATTTGTCTTCGCAACCTTGTATACTTGATCCTAAAAAAAAGTCTTTAATTTAAAACACAAGTAATTTCAGTAAAAACCAGGTTTTTACCAATAATGGTAAAAACCATTATTGGCCTCTGCAAACAGATTGTTTTTTAAATAACTTCGTTGGACAAAGAATAAAACCTAGCTAGATGCTATAACTTTCCCCAGTGGCATTTAACCCATTTTCCTACTTATGGACAGGTTTGGTTCTAAAAGACTTTTAAGGTAATCTGTGAGGAAATCTAAGGAATACGAGATTGATGGGGATGGGTCTTTGCTCTAGGTCTTTGCTTTGTTCCTGTCTCTGAAAGTTCATAAATATGGAAGCTTCTGTGCAAGATATTAACTGTGTGGGTCTGTGCCCGCCCCAGGCAGGAACCCTGTGATCAGTCACACGTCTTGCTCCTTACAGCTACCCAACTTTAGGGGAAGTCCTATTAGTTCCCAAATTTTCCCAGCTCCAAGTTCAAAGGCTGCTGAGCTCTGTGGTCAGACACATGGCACAGAAGGTCAAATATGGTTCAGGGCCAGTGGCATCTACCAAGGGCTGCCACCTCATCAGCCCTTCATGCCCACTAGTCACTGAGTGTTCAACGCAAATTAACTCATTTGATTCTTACAGCAGCCTTGTACTTCAGCGTTTTCATTCAACAAATGAGGAAAGTAGGACATGGAGAAGGTGAATTGGGCCAAGATCACAGAGTAGGAAGTGGAGGGGCTGAGATTTGAGCCCAGGCTGGCTCATTCAGGGGCCACACTTGACTAGAAGACTATGCTTTCTCTCAGGGTTCAGCAATAACCTAGAAAGAGTGATTAACTGAAATTCAGACAATCTAGGGTGCTAGTTTTAATTCTGCTTGAGACTTGCATGACCTTGGGTCCTTGTCTTTAAAAAAAAAGGTGGGGGGAATTCCAAGATGGCAGCTAGAGGGAGGAAGCAGAAAGTGACCCTCCTATAGTGAAATCTTGGAGAGACGCTGGAGACACACTTTGCAGGCATAATCACCGAGAAAAGGCATAACTTTGACTCCTCCACATCTCCAGCCGGCGCAGAGAATCTCCACTTCACGTTAAACGGAGAACCGAGGAGGGCCCCCGGGGCCGCCAGTGGCCGGCGCCCATACGGCTTGGGAAGACGCGGACCAGGTGAGCTTCGCGGTACCGCGGTTCCCCCACAGACAAGCCTGGGCCAGAGCAGCATAGCCCCCTGGACAGACTGACCTCCACCTGCGGAAAAAAAGAGAAACTGAGTACTAAGCAATAAGAACAGTTAAGACACGCTGGAAAGAGGGTGGGGCACCCTGAGCGCTGAAGATTGGGGGAAGGGACTCCTTCCCGGGACTGTAAATAAACGAGCCGGGCGGGCCGGAGAGGCTCTGGCGGGAGCGGGGCGCACCAGTAACCAGGAGCGGGGACGCTTGTGAGAGGAGGGAAGACCCACTTCCCACGTGAACTGTAAATAAACACGCAGGCCTGACAACGCGGGGCAGTGTCACCTTTCCCAGTGCTTGGAAAGGGGAAAGCCTGTGGCAGAGGCCACCGCACAGGAGAACTCTGAGCAAACAAAGCCTGTGGGACCAGGTGAGTGCTAGCTCACCCCAGAGATCTGCATAAATAACGCCGCCAGTTACAGGCTGAGAGCAGCAGGCAGGCGAGCCACAGTTGCAGATACCACACTCAGAACTGTCTCCAGACGCTTTTTTTTCTTTTTCTCCCTACCTTTGATGAGAGAACAACCGAATTACACCTGCAAGCCGAAAAACTTACTGAAACTGTATTGCATTTGAACTGGGGACACTTGGTGGGGTATTTTTTTTTTTTTTCTGTGTGTGTGTGAGTGTAGTTTTGTTCTACTTTATGCATCCCCTTTGATGAGACAACTACAGAACAACATCTGAGGCACCAACTCCAGGACTGGAGATTGAGACGGACATCCAAATTATTAAGACTGAAATTGCATTGCATATAAACTTGGAAGTTTTTTGGTTTTTGTTTTTTTTAATTTTCTATTTTCCATTTTATTTTAATTCATTTTTATAAATAGATATTACTTTCATATACTTATTTTTTATTTTTTTATCTTTGATTTTCAATCCTCTCTCTTTCTCTCTATTGTCTGTTCAGCTTACTGTCGATTAGTACACTAACACTCCCTGTTTATACCTTTGAAACTCTCTTGTCTGATACCTTGTTCTGCTTTCTCCCTCTTGTCTGTATATTTGTTTTCCCCTTTTCTTTAACTTCTTGCTTTCCATCTCAGCTCACTCTTCCATTCTCAATATTACCATTGTTATTATTACAAGCTAGAAAATACTTAATTACACACAGTACAGGGACAGTAACAACACCAAGGACAATGACAGGAAGACAGAAAAAACAAGGAAACCAGTTTCCCCACAGCAAAAAATTAGTACAGGAACCAGAGGGGAATGAAGAGAACAGAAACTCAGATCCAGACTCCAACAAAATGAAGATAAACTATGCCAAAGGACCCAATGAAGCCCACAAGAATAATTTAAAAGAAGACATACTACAAGTACTCAATGAGAATTTTATAGAGATGATACTGGATAGGGTCAACCAAAATGTACAGGAGACACTCAAGAAATTCCAAGACAATAAAAATAGAGAATTTGAAAAAGCAAAAGAAGAAATAAAGGAAACCATAGAAGCACTGTATAAACACCAAAGTGAAAGAGAGAACACAATGAATAAATGGATAAATGAACTCAGGACAAAAATAGACAACAATAAAGAAGAAAACAGCCAGGATATGGAAAACCTCACAAAAAAGAACGAAACAGAACTGCAAAACAAAACGGAAGGCCAATCCAGCAGAATAGAACAAACAGAAGACAGAATCTCAGAACTTGAAGATGAAATGGTAATTAAAGGAAAAACTGAAGAACTATTAATTAAACAACTCAAGACCTGTGAAAAGAAAATGCAAGAACTCACTGACTCCATCAAAAGACCAAACTTGAGAATCATGGGCATTGAAGAAGGAGAAGAGGTGCAAGCGAAGGGAATGCGTAATATATTCAACAAAATAATAATGGAAAATTTCCCAAATCTAGAGAAAAATATTCCCATACAGATGCAAGAGGCCTCCAGGACACCAAATAGACCAGATCAAAATAGAACTACTCCACGACATATCATCATTAAAACAACAAGTTCAGAAACTAAGGAAAGAATATTGAAGGCTGTAAGAGAGAAAAAACAAGTAACATACAAAGGTAAACCCATCAAAATCACAGCAGACTTCTCAACAGAAACATTAAAAGCAAGAAGAGCGTGGGGTGAGATCTTCCAGGCACTGAATGAAAATAACTTCAACCCCAGGATACTCTACCCAGCAAAGCTATCATTCAAAATAGATGGAGCAATAAAAGTCTTCCATGATAAGCAGAAACTAAAACAATATGTGACCACAAAGCCACCATTACAAAAGATTATGCAAGGGATCCTGCACACAGAAAGTGACACCCAACTTAACCATGAAAAGGCAGGCAGCACCAAACCACAGGATAAGAAAAAGCAAGACAGTAGAGAGTAACATCAAGTTAGGTACACACAATCAAACCTTCAAACAACTAAGATAACTAAATGGCAGGAATCACCACATACCTATCAGTACTAACACTTAATGTTAATGGACTTAATTCACCCATCAAAAGACACCGTTTGACAAAATGGATTAAAAAAGAAGATCCAACAATTTGTTGCTTACAGGAGACTCATCTCACCGACAGAAATAAGCATATGCTTAGGATGAAAGGCTGGAAGAAGATTTACCAAGCCAATGGCCCCCGAAAACAAGCAGGAATAGCAATACTTATCTCTGACAAAGTAGACTTCAAACCTACATTGATCAAATGAGATAAAGAAGGACATTCCATACTAATAAAAGGGGAAATAGACCAAAAGGAAATAATAATCATCAATCTGTATGCACCCAATGTCAATGCACCCAATTTCATCAAACATACCCTGAAAGACCTAAAAGCATATATAAACACCAACACAGTGGTTGTGGGAGACTTTAACACTCCATTATCATCAATAGATAGGTCATCCAAACAAAAACTCAATAAAGAAATCCAAGATCTAAAATATGCAATAGATCAAGTGGACCTAGTAGATGTCTACAGAACATTTCATCCAACCTCTACACAATATACATTCTTCTCAGCAGCCCATGGAACCTTCTCCAAAATAGATCATATCCTAGGGCACAAAGCAAGCCTCAGCAAATATAAGAAAATAGAAATAATACCATGCATACTATCTGACCACAATGCAGTAAAAGTAGAACTCAACAACAAAAGTAAAGACAAAAAACATGCAAACAGCTGGAAACTAAATAACTCATTACTTAATGAAGAATGGATCATCGATGCAATAAAAGAGGAAATTAAAAAGTTGCTAGAAGTCAATGAAAATGAAAACATAACCTACTGGAACCTATGGGACACAGCTAAGGCAGTCTTGAGAGGAAAGTTTATAGCCATGAGTGCATATATTAAAAAGATTGAAAGATCCCAAATCAATGACCTAATGATACATCTCAAACTCCTAGAAAAACAAGAACAAGCAAATCCCAAAACAAATAGAAGGAGAGAAATAATAAAAATAAGAGCTGAAATCAACAAAATAGAAACCAAAAAAACCATACAAAGAATTAATGAAACAAAAAGTTGGTTCTTTGAAAAAATAAACAAGATCGATAGACCCCTGGCAAACCTGACTAAAATGAGGAGAGAAAAAACCCAAATTAGTAGAATCAGGAATGCAAAAGGGGAGATAACAACAAACACCATGGAAGTCCAGGAAATCATCAGAGACTACTTTGAGAACCTATATTCAAATAAATTTGAAAATCTTAAAGAAATGGACAGATTTCTAGATACATATGATCATCCAAAACTGAACCAAGAGGAAATTAATCACCTGAATAGACCTATAACACAAAATGAAATTGAAGCAGCAATCAAGAGTCTCCCCAAAAAGAAAAGTCCAGGACCTGATGGATTCTCTGCTGAATTCTATCAGACCTTTAAAGAAGAACTGATACCAACCCTCCTTAAACTGTTCCATGAAATAGAAAGGGAAGGAAAACTGCCAAACACATTTTATGAAGCCACTATTACACTTATCCCAAAACCAGGCAAAGACACCTCCAAAAAGGAGAACTATAGGCCAATCTCCTTAATGAACATTGATGCAAAAATCCTCAACAAAATAATGGCAAATCGAATTCAGCAACACATCAAAAAGATTATTCACCATGACCAGGTAGGTTTCATCCCAGGGATGCAGGGGTGGTTCAACATACGAAAATCAATAAACGTAATAAACTACATTAACAGAAGCAAAGACAAAAACCACTTGATCATCTCAATAGATGCAGAAAAAGCCTTTGATAAGATCCAACATCATTTCATGATAAAAGCTCTAAGAAAACTAGGAATAGAAGGAAAGTTCCTCAACATTATAAAAGCTATATATGACAAACCTACAGCCAGCATTATACTTAACGGAGAAAAATTAAAACCATTCCCTCTAAAATCAGGAACCAGACAAGGATGCCCACTATCTCCACTCCTATTCAACATAGTACTGGAATTCCTAGCCAGAGCAATTAGGCAAGAAGAAGGAATAAAAGGAATACAAATAGGTAAAGAAACTGTCAGAATATCCCTATTTGCAGACGACATGATCCGATACCTTAAAGACCCAAAAACCTCTACTCAGAAGCTTCTAGACATCATCAATAGCTATAGCAAGGTAGCAGGATATAAAATCAACATAGAAAAATCATTAGCATTTCTATACACTAACAATGAGCAAACGGAAAAAGAATGTAAGAAAACAATTCCATTTACAATAGCCTCAAAAAAAATCAAATACCTAGGTGTAAACCTAACAAAAGATGTGAAAGACCTCTACAAGGAAAACTATACACTTCTGAAGAAAGAGATTGAGGAAGACTATAGAAAGTGGAGAGATCTCCCATGCTCATGGATTGGTAGAATCAACATAGTAAAAATGACTATACTCCCAAAAGTAATCTACACGTTTAATGCAATTCCCATCAAAATTCCAATGACATTCATCAAAGAGATTGAAAAATCTACTGTTCAATTTATATGGAAACACAAGAAGCCACGAATAGCCAAGGCAATACTCAGTCAAAAGAACAATGCAGGAGGTATCACAATACCTGACTTCGAACTATATTACAAAGCAATAACAATAAAAACAGCATGGTACTGGCACAAAAACAGACATGAAGACCAGTGGAACAGAATAGAGGATCCAGATATGAAGCCACACAACTATGAGCAACTTATCTTTGACAAAGGAGCTAAAAATATACGATGGAAAAATAGCAGCCTCTTCAACAAAAACTGCTGGGAAAACTGGTTAGCAGTCTGCAAAAAACTGAAACTAGATCCATGTATATCACCCTATACCAAGATTAACTCAAAATGGATCAAGGATCTTAATATCAGACCCCAAACTCTTAAGTTGATACAAGAAAGAGTAGGAAATACTCTGGAGTTAGTAGGTATAGGTAAGAACTTTCTCAATGAAACCCCAGCAGCACAGCAACTAAGAGATAGCATAGATAAATGGGACCTCATAAAACTAAAAAGCTTCTGTTCATCAAAAGAAATGGTCTCTAAACTGAAGAGAACACCCACAGAGTGGGAGAAAATATTTGCCAATTATACATCAGACAAAGGACTGATAACCAGAATATACAGGGAACTTAAAAAACTAAATTCTCCCAAAACTAATGAACCAATAAAGAAATGGGCACGTGAACTAAACAGAACTTTCTCAAAAGAAGAAATTCAAATGGTCAGAAAACACATGAAAAAATGCTCACCATCTCTAGCAATAAAGGAAATGCAAATTAAAACCACACTATGATTCCACCTCACCCCTGTTAGAATAGCCATCATCAGCAACACCACCACCAACAGGTGTTGGCGAGGATGCGGGGAAAAAGGAACCCTCTTACACTGTTGGTGGGAATGTAGACTAGTACAACCACTCTGGAAAAAAATTTGGAGGCTACTTAAAAAGCTGGACATCGATCTACCATTTGATCCAGCAATACCACTCTTGGGGATATACCCAAAAGACTGTTACTCCAGAGGCACCTGCACATCCGTGTTTATTGCGGCACTATTCACAATAGCCAAGTTATGGAAACAGCCAAGATGCCCCAGCACTGACGAATGGATTAAGAAAATGTGGTATCTATACACAATGGAATTTTATGCAGCCATGAAGAAGAACGAAATGTTATCATTCGCTGGTAAATGGATGGAATTGGAGAACATCATTCTGAGTGAGGTTAGCCTGGCCCAAAAGACCAAAAATCATATGTTCTCCCTCATATGTGGACATTAGATCAAGGGCAAACACAACAAGGGGATTGGACTATGAGCACATGATAAAAGCGAGAGCACACAAGGGAGGGGTGAGGATAGGTAAGACACCTAAAAAACTAGCTAGCATTTGTTGCCCTTAACGCAGAGAAACTAAAGCAGATACCTTAAAAGCAACTGAGGCCAATAGGAAAAGGGGACCAGGTACTAGAGAAAAGGTTAGATCAAAAAGAATTAACCTAGAAGGTAACACACACTCACAGGAAATCAATGTGAGTCAATGCCCTGTATAGCTATCCTTATCTCAACCAGCAAAACCCCTTGTTCCTTCCTATTATTGCTTATACTCTCTCTACAACAAAATTAGAGATAAGGGCAAAATAGTTTCTGCTGGGTATTGAGGGGGGGGAGCGGGAGGGGGTGGAGTGGGTGGTAAGGGAGGGGGTGGGGGCAGGGGGGAGAAATGAACCAAGCCTTGTATGCACATATGAATAATAAAAGAAAAATGAAAAAAAAAAAAAAAGGTGGGGAGGAAGGAATAAATAACTGCAAATTATAGCAAGCACCAGTTTCATCCATCAAGCTGCAAATACCTTTGGTCCTCACTGTAGGTAAAGACAGGAAAATGAGCCCTTTTCTTTTTGGTCAGGAAAAGTAACAATAGTAGTAAGCCTGCCTCATTTGCACTTACTACACGTGGTTTTTGACCGAGAAGACATAAATAAATAATAAATTAATTAATTAAAAGATATTTCAAAAACAATAATTATAAATTCCCATGCACACATTACACAGCCCAGTGGATGTTGAGATTTGGTCTGGCTAACTTTTTCCCTTCCCTACCCTCTCCCCCTTGGCTGGCCTGTAACCACAATCCTCCTGATCTCTGCCTCATAAGTAGCTGGGATTACAGGCATAAGCCACTATGCCTGACCTGAAAATGTTTTTAAATATTAGATCTTGCAGTCATAATTATTTTACCACTCTGTGTTAATGACAAAAAGAATGACAAGTTGCTAACAATAATACACTCATACTCTACTCACCCTGCCTGCTTTTCCCTTGTTTCTCAATCTTCACCTCCTTCAAGAAGTGTTCTCAACTGGTGTTTCATGCCTGTAATCCTAAACTACTTAGGAGGCAGAGATCAGGAGAATCACGGCTTGAAACCAGCCCAGGCAAATAGTTCAAGAGACCCTATATCAAAAAATCCATCACAAAAAAAGGCAAGGTGTAGGCCCTGAGTTCAAATCCCAGTAATGTTAAAAAAAAAAATGTTCTCTGGCCTCTGGGCTGGTTTTTATAGTTGCCTTCTGGGCTCCAAAGGATCTGAGGCACAGCTGACTCTGAGCCCTTGACAATGCTTGTTTTGGTTCACCTGTTTGCCAATGAGACTGAAAGAGCCCTGAGAGCAGAGGCTAGCTCCCAAAGTCTTTTCATTCCCAGTTTCTAACACAGTGCATTTGTGAATGAAAGAGAACTAGACACTCCTTCACAGTGAGCAGAAGGTGTAACTTAATAATTACCATTACCACAAATAACCAAAATGAAATGTTTTTATAGTCTTCTTGGTCAAGTTCATAAAGCTCTTTTGCACTTCAGATTGTTTCTCGATGAATTTCTTTCAAATTGAGAAATAGTTTATTGACATTTCCTAAGCACACTGAGCAAACTGGAAGAACTGCGTGCAGTCACCATGGTTTTCCACCTGACTGTCAGATGGCTTAATACTGTGTTGAAAATGCATCTGCATCTGGCCTAGTTGCACTCATTGTGCTAACAGAAATACCCGACATGAATTCTCTGCTTTCAAAGTTAATTTGGCAAACATCTACCCACAAGAAAATGGTCCAGATGGTTTCTGACATGTAGTAATAATAAATAAGTGGTCCTTTTCACATACTGCATGGTGTTTGCTGTAGTTTTCTGTTAAAGGGATGTGGTTTCTAAGGGACAAAAAAAGTCAATTTCATGGCCACCCAAGGCACACAGAAACATATGTGACTCATATGTCTAAATGCCAGACCGCTCCTTATAGATCCAAAGGAGGACACATTCCCAGGAGTCCCATGTGTGACTGACCCATGTCTTTTCTTATATTTTAATATCACTTCATGCTTCACACATATTATCCCACTTAATCTTTCAACAAGCCTATGTAGTAGGTATTATCAGTATTTCTGTTTTCTAAATGAAGAAATAATCCAAACTTGCTAGAGAGTGTTAGAGTTTCAGACGTCTGCGCCTGTGTCCCTAACATCCACGCAGTGGGTATCCACTGCCATGTTGCATCCTCAAGGGACAAGCTCCTTTGTGAGGTTTATGGCCCATGCCTTCCTCATCCTCAAAGCTGCAGGCAGGCAACATGTCAGCCTGTTGTCATTCACCCTCACTCAGACAAAGTAGCCTTTAAGTTTTCAGGCACTGAAGCCACATGGCAAGTTCTAGAAGAGTGGATGTCCCTCTTTACTATCCAAATAGCAGTTTAGGGCTGGCAGAGTGGTTCAAGTGGTAGAGTGTCTGTCTGTCTAGCAAGCACGAGGCCCTGAGTTCAAACCCCAGTACCACCATCAAAAAAAAAAAAAAAGTTAAAGAATGGTTCACTTCTGTTTCCTGACCACCAGGAAGTCAGCTGCTTGGCCCCACCACACCCTCCCCACCATGATAGACAAAACTTCTGAAACCATGAGCCAAAACAAATCCCTTAAGTTGCTTGTATGACATGTTTATCACGGTGATGAAAGTCTCACTAACACAGCTAAGTTTTTTTAAATAGGTTGTAGCTTTTAAAAACCTCTTATGGGACTACAGCATTCAAAGAAATGCCTGGATCATAAGAGTATAGCTTAATGAATTTTTTCAAAATGAACACACCCTTGTAAACCAATAGCCAGGAAATGCCCACCCCCTAGAATCCCTTTGTGCACCATTCCAGTCACTACCTCACAGGGCTAAAAACTTATCCTGGAGCGGACACCATTGGCTCATGCCTATAATCCTAGCTACTGGGGAGGCTGGGATCAGGAAGATGGCAGTTCGAAGTCAGCACTAGCAAATAGTTCTCGAGACCCTGTCTCAAAAATATTCAACACCAAAAGAGGGCTGGTGGAGTGACTCAAGTGGTAGAATCCCTGCCTAGTAAGTGTGAGGCCCTGAGTTCAAATGCCAGTACTTTCCCCCAAAAAAACTTATTCTGACCACTAGCAGTATGGACTACTTTTGCCTGGCTGATTTTGTACGTTATGTAATTGGAATGAAACAGTATGCACTCCTTCACAGTGGGCTTTTTAGGTTATGATCTAACAGAAGAGTATTTTAACACTAATATCACATATTTTATTGTATACATGATACAATAAAAAAGGAAACCTGATTTTTAGTCACTTTTACGATCTTAAATTTTCTACAGACAATGCCCACTCTTTTGACCTCAGGAGGACTGTTCCTACCAGCCATTTTTGTAGGTGAACCCCTGTCTCATTGAACATTTAGAAGATTCATCTTATGACTGCAGAGAGATGTGCAGCCTTCTTTTTCATTGCTTTACATAAATTTATTGAATGAATATACCACAAACTATTTAGTTTTCTTTTTTTTTCAGTGGGACTTGGTTTTGAAGTCAGGCCTTCATGCTTGCAAAGCAAGAACTCTATCACTCGAGTCACACCTCCAGTCCATATTGCTGTGATTATGTTGGAGATGGGGTCTCATGAGCTATTTGCCCTGGCTGGCGTGGAGCCTTGATCCTCCCCATCTCAGCCTCCCAGATAGCTAGGATTACAGGTGTGAGCCACCAGCACCTAGCTGGTCCTCCATTTTTGATGAACATTTAGATTGTTTGGAGTTTGGGGCTATGATGAACAGTGTTCATCTGAACATTTTATCTGTGTGTTTTGGTGAGCATAAGGATGCATTCCTGTTGAATGACCTACAAGTAGCCTTTTTTTTTGGAGGAAGGTCATGAGGTTTGCAGATGTTGTCATCAGCCAATGAGTGTGCCAAATGGTTGCACTAATTTGCCCTTCCACAAATCATGGATGAACACTCCAGCTGCTCCATGTCCTTGCCATCACTCAGTGTTTTCTGTTTGCTTGTTTTTGCTGTCCCAGTAGGAATGTTGCATATGAAATGATAAAATATAGGAATACTTGAAGATCAGGAATGTTAATTTCTTCAGAAGACATCTAAAAAAGAAAGAAAAAAGTCAAATTTATATAGACATAGGAAAGCCTAAAGGATCAGCTAGCTTATATTAAGGGATATAATCATCAGAAATAGAGGTACTCGTGAAACTAAGTGATACAAATTTAACACATATTTATGGAAGACATGCTGTTATAGACTGAAATGCGTCCCTCCCCCCGAATTCATATGTTGATCCCCTAACCCTATATTTGCAAGCAGGACCTTTAAAGAGGCAATAATTATGGTTAAATGAGGTCATGAGAGTGGGACGTTAGTTCAAAAAGACTGATAGCTTCTCAAGAAGAGAAAGACACTGGACACCAGTGACTCACACCTATAATCCTACTACTTGGAAGGGTGAGATCAGGAGGATCATGATTCAAGGCCAGCCCAGGCAAAAAGTTAGTAAGAACCCATCTCAACCAACACCCTGGGCACAGTGGCTCATGCCTGTCATTCCAAGCTATGAGAGAAGCTGCGATCCAGAGGATCAAGGTTCCAGGCCAGCCTGGGCAAAGAAGTTTGTGAGACCCCATCTGAATGGGAAAAAACTGTGCATGGTGGTATGCTCTTGTCATCCCAGCTGTGGACAAGGAACAGCCAATTTTGGAGGAAAAGGGAGAAGATGCAGAAGGGGAGGAGGCATTGATTCTATATTATTTACTAAAAATCTATAGCAATTAAGATGGTATTGGCTTAGAAGGAAAATAAAGAGGATAGGAAACCCAAAAAAGAAACTTCTCACAAATATGAAAATCTATCTATGACATTCATTATAAATCAATTGGGGAAAATATGCCTTATTTAATGAATAGTGTTGGAACATTGCTTTATCCATATGCCCCAAAAGGAATAGGAATTGCTTCCTCTTACCATACATAAAAATAAATTACTCATAGATTAAAGGCCCAAGTATTAAAAGAAAGCCCTTGGCCTTTCAGAAAAGATGTCAGATTATATAGCTGGGATCTTTGGGTGTTCATTTTTTGGCAGCACTGGGGTTTGAACTCAGGGCCTCACACTTGCTAGACAGGTGCCCTTACCACTTGAGACCTTCCACCAGCTTAGCTAGTATCTTTGGATTTGGAAGAGTTTCTTTCAAAGGCACAAATCTAAAGGAAAAGATGGGTAAGTATGTTAATATTCAAGGCTTTCTATATAAAAAATAAAAAAGTTAAAAGGCAAATCATACACTGAGGTAATATATTTATAATGTGTGTATATAAAGAAGTCTTACAAATCAATGAAGAAAGAAACAGTACAACAGAAAAACTGGAAAGATGTATGAAGAGGTAATTCACAGAACAGAAAACTAAAATGGTCCAAGGACATACCAAAATATTCTCAATCACCCTAGAAATCAAAACTGAAAAGAAAATCATCTAAACATCAGCTAGAGCTTGAATGTGTCCCCAAAGTTCATGTTTTGGAAAACTGATTCCCAACGCAAGTGTTGGGGAGGTAAGACTTGCAAGAGGTGACTAGATGATTAAGAGGAATTAATGCCTTTCAGGTAGGACTGGATTAATTGCCACCAGAGCAAGCTGTTATAAAGAGAGGCCACCTCTCATGTTTTGTCTCTTCCCTATGCACCCACTCGCCTTTCTGCTTTTCTGCCATATGACACAGCACAAGACCCTCAGCAGATGCAGCCACCTCATCTTGGACTTCCCAGACTCCAGAACCAGGTGCCAAAATAATTTTTCTTTATACATTACAGTCTCAGGTATTCTGTCATAGCAACTGAAAACATATTAAGACAATGATCAACAGAGGAAATTTTTAAATAAAATACATTATATTCATACAATATAACACTATAAAGTGGTTAAAATTAAGAATTAGTAATTCAAGTATGAACATGGATAAGTCTCAAGAAGCACAATATTGTGCCAAGAAAGCAAATTGCAGAATGATGTGTCAAAAAAACATTCTATAAAGTGGGAAAGAATTTGAGCAATATCTTCTTTGTGTATACATATGTACACATATTAAACATGCATGGCATTGAAAAAAACACAAAACTTGGTATGATGGGTAGTCAAGGAGTGGAATAGAACTGAGGAATATCAATCAAGCATACTAAATAGCATACTAAATCTGTAGATTTCTACTTTTTAACCTAAGCAAAATTTAATAGGATGTTAGAGGAATTTTCTTATTATCTTTAAATTTTAGTTAAGTAACTAGAGCAGCAAAAGAATTAGTAAACACATTTATACAGAATTTTATTTAAAATGACCAAGTCAGCAGGGTGCTAGTGGCTCACACCCTGTAATCCTAGCTACTTGGGAGGCTGAGATCAGAAGGATCAAGGTTCAAATCTATCCCAGGGAAATAATTTGTGACATTCCATCTCAAAAATAACCATCAGAAAATGGACTGGAGGTGTAGCTCAAGCAGTAGAGTACCTGCTTTGCAAACATGAAGCTCTGAGTTCAAACCCCAGTACCAGCCAATTTAAGAGAATGTTATACTCTGATAGATTGTGTTCTTTGAAAAGGATTTATAGGAATATAAAGGCTTTGGGATTTTTTTTCCTCCCTCCCCGTGGTAGGACACCACTCCCTATCCATTCTAAACCAAGTGAGGGAGCTCCAAGCAAATCCTTCCTGGGGACCAGGAGTACATACAAGAGAGAAGACTGGCTTCTCCTTTTCTAGCCAGTTGTTTATAAGGCCCAGATGTTGCAAACTCTCGAAACCATAGAAAAGAGCAATAAAAACTCTTGGGAGAGCCAACAAGGATCCACAGGCATCTGTTGGTACCCCATCTGGTTTCAGTCCATCTCAATAATACCAAATGCAAGAAATACAATTACAGGGTGGGAGAGAGGGCTTATTAGAGAGGTAGGTTTCTGGAAGGAAAAGGATGCATGATATTTTTTCCACTGACCAAAAGAACTTGAATACCAAGGCATGAGCCAACTTGAAGAGACCAAGAAAACTATGTTTAAAACCAGGGGACCCCAGCAAAAAGAGACTGTGTAGAATGAAGCCCTGCATCATTGCAGGTTTTCAAGAAGCCAACTGGAGGATTACTAGAATAGTATGAAGCCCTTACATCCTCACAGATTCCTGGAACAACCTGAATGTGGATGCATAGATAAATGAAAGGAAAGGGGACCAGCCAGAGTTAGCCAAGAAGAAAACTGTGTATGATACCTGCTAAACATGATGATTTTTTTTGTCCCTTTCCTCTAATTTGCATGTTGGATCCCATACTAAAGGAATTTAAAAGCAGAGGTGAGAAACAAAGAAAAAAATACTGAAAGAGAACCTGTAGCCATCAGGCTGTATCCTGTTCTAAGTTACTCCATATTGTATAAAACAATAGCTTTCAGACTGGCTCTTGTCTCAAGTGACTCCATTTTTTGTAAAACAACAGTTTACTTGATCTTGAGAGCAAATGCTGAAGCAGGATGACTCTACATGTTGTTTGTACAAGTAAACAATAACCATCTGTCCAGCACAAACCATGAGGCACACTGATAAATCACTTATTTATGCAAATAAAGGACTACCACCTATGAACACATAGACACAGGAGTCTATCAAAGCCATTTCAGAAAAACCAAGCTCTTGAGCTTATTGAACACACCAGACCAACAAATGATGCCACCCTCTCACTGGATCATATAAAAGGAAGGGCATCTAGCACTGGTGTATGGTGACATCCACAAACCCTTTATCAGACCATCTGGTGCAGGGGTCATGGATCAATAGGTGACAAACTTTCAACTCTGTCCCTGGGGCTTCAGCTCAGCACTATCCCCTGGCTTGACATGACCTATTTGAATTGCCATTCAATAAGCTTGGAACCAACTCTGCACCTTGAACCAGCTCTGTACTTTGACACCCTGAGCCTCAACAGCTCTGTGACTGGTTTGTTACATTAAATATCTTATCTAACCATCTGCAGTGACTCTTTCCTCATTGTTTATGAATCTGCTTTGCCCTCAGCAAAGTCCCTTGGAGCCTTATGTCTGCTTTAACCCTACATTAGCCATTCTGTAGCCTGTATAACCTTATGTGAAGTGTAATGTATGATCTGAGAGTAAATATTAATAATTAACATTGGAATAAAAGAACCTGTTTGCCAAGGACTTGTGACTAGCAAGTGAAATCAGTAGTACTCGGTGAATTAACACCAAAGAAACTGATGTAGTTTGTGAGTTTATTATTATTTAATAAATTCTGATGTAGAAAGACACAAGTGTGTCTATCGTGTTTTGTCTTTTTTTGGCAGAGGAAGGTTGGTTTTTTGGTTTTGTTTGGCAGTACTGGGGTTTGAATTAAGGGCTTCACACTTGCTAGGCAGGCACTCTAACACTTGAACCATGCTCCCCCGCACCTGACATAGCTCATTCACAACACACCCATGCTCCCCTGAGCAAGAGCATTTAGAAGTAAGCAGTAAAATTAATTAAGGAGGGATTTGAACTACACATGAGATTGAATTCTTTTTTTTTTTAAAGAGTCAGGGTCTCACAAGCATAACATGGGAACCAACAGGAAGGGGAGGAGAAAGGAGAAAGTAAAGGGAGGGTGAGTGTGATCACAGTATTTCACACACAAGTATGAAAATAGAATAACAAAACCCATTAAAGCTGTTTTTACAGGGGTGAAGGAAAGTGGGAATGGTGGCTCAAATTTGTAATCCTAGCTACTCAGGAGGCAGAGATCAGGAGGATGGCAGTTCAAGGTCAGCTGGGGCAAAAAGTTAGAGATCCCATCCCAACCAATAGAAAGTTCAGCATGGTGGCATGCACCTATTACCCTAGCTTAAATAGGAGAATCATAGGGAAGTCCAGGCATAAATGTGAGGACCTATTCCCAAAATAATGAAAGTAAAAAGTGTTGGGAGACATGGCTCAAATGGTAAAGCGAGGGACCCTGAGTTCAAATTCTAGTACCACCAAAAAAGGGGGGATAAGAAAGAGTAATAGAGGGGGTGAATTTGATCAAAGTAGATTTTGTATACATGTATGGAAATGAAACCCCTTTGTACAATTACTATACACTAAAAGACAGAAAATAAAAGAGTCAGTCTCATTCTGTCATCCAAGCTGGCACCAAGCTGCTGGGCTAAAGCAATCCTCCTCTCAAGTTGTAGCTGGGACTACTGGCACGTGCCACCATGCCCAGCAGGACGACTCTTCAATATCTGAAAACAGGGCTCTTCTTACAGCTGAATGTGAGCAAGAAGCCATGGGACCTACCAGGGTTGTGGGTCACAGAGTGAGATAAGGGAGCTTTCACACTGTGTGGGTGACAGCAGTTGCTAGCTAAAAAATTGTTTCCCTTTAGTTCCTCTCAGGGTTCGACCCTGGGCTTAATTTGTTGTATAAAGGAGTCACCCAAATGGGCAAATAAAAAACTTGGCGCTGGGTGTAGTGGCCGACCTTCCAGGCCCCCCCTCCTGTTATAAACCTGTATGGTTCTCCTGGCTCAGGGGCCAGGGCTAGTTTATATGATTGATAACAGATGGTAGAAGTGAGATTTTTACTTCTGAGATTAGGTTAGTTTAAAACATTACTCTCCCCACTCCCAGATGTTAAGGAATGGAGCCTCTAGGTAACAGCAAGCAAGAACCTGAGATCTGTCAACAGCATGAGTGAATTTGGAAATAGATTCTCCAGGCCCATGGAGATGACTGTCTAAGATGACTGGCCCCAACCTACACTTAAGACCAACCTTGGAGACAGACACCAGTGGCTCACATTGTAATCCTAGCTGCTTGGGAGGTTGAGATCAGGAGGATCGCAGTTCAAGTCCAGACCTGGCAAATAGTTCATGAGACCCCATCTCAAAAATAACCAGAGCAGCTGGACATGTGGTGGCCTGTAATTCTAGCTATTTGGAAAGCAGAGATCAGGAGGATCCCCCAGGCAAATAAGACGCTGTCTCAAAAAAAAAAAAATCACAATAAAGAAAGGGTGATGCTGGTAGAGTGGCTCAAGGTGTAGGCTCTGAGTTCAAACCCCAGTACCACAAAAAAGAAAGAAAGAAAGAAAGAAAAGAACCAGAGCAAAATGGACTGGAGGTGTGGCTAAAGCAGTAGATCACCTGCTTTGCAAATATACTCCCACCAAAAAAAAAACAAAAAAAAAGAGCAACCTCATGAGTTGCTCTGAGTCAGAATCACCCAGCAATTTGTCTCACAGCAGTAGCTGATATGTCAGGTATACAAATATTTGATACGTCATTATATTATTCTGACTGCCTAAAGTAGCTGGTAATAACTAAAACATACATCAAAGAGGATCTTCCCATGTTTATTATCTGAGCCTAACTCTAATGGATCTTTTAGGGTTTAGCAAATTCAGAAGCTTGAGACAGTCTTCAACTTGGGCAAAGAATCTTACATTCTCCTGAGAGCACGCTCATAAAATAAAACATGCTTTCAAGGTGAGAAATGCCATGAAATGAGTTATTCTGAAATCAAATTAGTAAAATAATCTAGAGAACCTAGGGTCTCTGCTAAGGGAGTCAAATGGGGCCCCCTAATCAATACCAATACAAAGAAAGTGACTTGACATGAGGGACAAAAAGTAACACTCCTGTAATGTTCCTGGCTGCCACTAGATGGTGGTAAAGTTTTATCATGCAGTTACACAGTTTGGCCTTAGGTAAGGAAGTACTTTTAATGAGCATAACTCAAAAAAAGCTAAAGAAACTCCTAATTAATTACTTAGTTAATATCCTTTTTAAATTATGACTTCTCAGTGGGAACTCAAACTAAGTTACATGTATTAATTTATGACCTAAGTGCATTTTTTGTTTTTTGTTTGGTTGACTGGTTTCTTTTGTTTTTTGTTTTTGTTTTCCATGTGTGGCTGAGTACCAACTGCTTCAAGTCATGTCCCACTCTACCATTTTATTAACTCTCTAACCTTGCTAAGCCCACTTTTGGAAAGACGTAAGTTAATATACCTATTATTCCTTTTATAAAAATTGATAGCTTAACAATTTATAAATCCTTTAGTTACTGTACTATTAGCATTCATTCAGCTATTTCTAATCTGAAATTTGGGGCAATTTAAGCCAGAACTGAATCATAGTTTACTTTTGAAAGATTGGTACTTTAGAGCAAAATAGGAAAGGGCCTCAATAATTACAGTACCTTGCTCATTCCTTTCCCTCAAATTATTCCCTGTTGTAAGAGGCTGTCTAGCTTAATAATTAAGAGCATAAACTTTGGAACTAGATTGTGTAGGTTTTAAACCTATTTCTACTTTGTCCTGTGTCATAAGTAAATGACTCAAAATGAATTAGTACACATGAAACACTAGGAATAATTCTTGGGACTTAGAGATGCTATTTAAATATTAACTTTTTTATTTGTTGACATGAGTTCCCCGTATCTGAGGTACAACCTGCTATGGAAATATATAGTGAAAACTGAGGTATGCAGCACAATCAACAGAATCAAAGTCCACAGATAAAAGTGATCAACAGCACCACTTAGAATCGCCCTTTACTGTTGACAGAGAAGGTATGCTTCCAGAGAGAGGAATAAATCAGGACTAGAACAGAATCTTTTGGAATCTGGAGCCAAAGAACTTTCCACTGCACCATGGCAATCATTCTTATTTATCAACTGAAGAAACCTCTAAAGGATAGCAACAGTATTGGCTGCTAGTTAAATGATAGGTGAAATTTCAAAATACCAGCACTCACTTCTCTCCATTTAGATTATTCCAGTCTTTGCTACCCTCTACCTTATGAGGGATCCTAGTTTAATGGTCTCAGAGAAAGAATAACACTACAGAATTCAGAAAACAGAATATTTTTAAAGGTTATACTTGGGAAGTGAGACAAAAGCTTTAGAAAGAAACCTGACACGTTAGGACAGAACTTCCTCAACTCCCAAGACTCATAAAGATTTCTCTGATGGAGAAAACCAAGAAGATTTGAAAGAAAAGAAAGATACCAGTGGGTTCCTGAGAAGGGACTCTGGGTCTGATCACCTTCCTATCCTAAGCTGAAGACTACTGTTGAGTTCAGAGAAAGGACTAATAAAATGCCAAGGTATGTTTGGGGCTTTCAGAACAGAATGTTTGGCCCCGCTCCAGACAGAGCCTGGAAGCCGGAAGACTTTCTAGTTGCCCAGCTTGTGGTCCACAATGTACAGAAGTAGAGGAAAAATACACACGGTATGTCAGGCAGATGGTCCTGTAAGAGTTCCACAGAAGTTCTTAAAGCCACCAAGTGGTGTGGTGGCAGCAGATTGATGCCAGAAATGCAAAGTGACTCAGAGCAGTTTCTCAAGGTGCAGCTGGTGAAGAAGCATTAGAATTTTACCAATATGTGGAGTGTCGTATGAGCAAGACACTGAGAAGCAATAGATGAGAGGAGACTTGGCCATCAGAAACAAGGGAGAGCATGGAGGGATACCCTAGAGAGTGGGTGTATCCTTCACCATAAGGGTTCAGCTGTTTTCAAAAAGATCAAAATAACAGAGCCTTAAATGAGGTGGAATGTTCATTTCTGTCAGGAAAGTCCAAGATGGTAGGTGTCCAGGGGCTAGAACTGTTCTGCTCCACCAAATCATCAAGGAGTCCAGGCTCTTGTTGGTTTGCCACCATGTCCAGAATGATGTCCTCACACTCTTGAAGAAATGAAGCTGACTCACCATCCTCACGTCCTCATTCCAGCCTGGGAAGAGAAAAAGCAATGTGCAGAGCTGTAGACTGGGGAGAATGCCATTTCAGGGACTGACCCAGATGTGACACATCACACCCACTTACCACCCACTGTGCAGCGCTTAGACACTTGTGCACAGAACTTCAGAGAGGCTTGGAAGATCATTCACTAGGTGAGCAGCCTGTGCCCAGGTAAGAACGTGGTTCTTTGGCTAAAGAAAGAGAAGGTAGTTATCTATGGATGAGAGGTGGTCTCTTCCATGGTCAATGTCTCACGAAAGTCAGAATGAAGAGACAGGATTGTATGCCTCAATGCCACATATCCCTTGAGTCTTCATTATAACTGAGGGCAAGTAGAGGGGGCCTAAAATTCAGCACAATTTTCTTCCACTCAATGAAATCATAAAATAGAAATTAAATTCAACTATCAAAAAAATATGAAGAAAGTTACATTTTTGGACACTTTAGTTTGTGGGCTGACACTGATAACAGCTGCTAAACTTATATTACTGAATATGCTTGAAAAAAATACAGCTGTATTTCCTTACAAAACTTTGACAAATTTTGATTTTACAATTATTGTGAGACAGTGAAAATTTAATAACATTGTTGGCTATGGCTTTAAATCCTCAATATTCAAAAGAGTTCTGTCACATTTATTTATTCTCTTTATTTTCAAATTTCTATGCGATTTATCCCTAACTTCCTTGCCCCAGAAGGGTAAAATAATTGAACTTAATCAAGAGCAGTCAGTTAATAGATTAGCCAGTGCATATCAGACGGCCTGAAACAAAGGCTCTACCCAAACACAGACAATGATGATAAACAGGCCAATCAGATTGTCCTGCTTGGCATTTGAACCAGAAATAGACTAGGGAGCGTGAGACAGATCTAGCAAGAGAATGAGAATCAACCAAAGTCAGAGTCAGGCCATGAGTCAGCAGCAAAGGTCACAAGGCACCAGGAGCTAAATAAATGCAGGATGTGAGATAGAAATCACTGTGTTACTGGCCGCACAAAATAAAGGGCCTGCTCCCTCACTTTTTAAAGTCAGAGCCATGTGTCTAGTCCTGGCCAATGAGAAAGCCAGCTACTAGTCAAGGTCAATGAAAGTCATGGATTCCTCCCGCTCTCTGGGTCAGTTGTACAGAGACTCTGGAAACTGTGTGTAAATATGGCAGCATTACAGAGGAGGGGTCTGGGGTCTCAGAGTGGAGGAGAATCCCTGTTAGCTATATCACTTTATGTGAGTAAGAAAGGAATTTTTGTTGTGTTAAGACCCTGAGATTTCAGAGTTGGTCTCCTGGGGCAGCCAGTGGCTAATTACACCACTAATACAGCTACTGAAATGTTTTAGTGCTTCCCATACTGTAATTATTCTCCTGCTGATGACTGTGCCCTTATAACCCCTTGTTAAAAAGAACCAGTAAGTCTGGAACAGTTGCTTCCAGCTGCTGTTTGTTCTGACCTCTGCACTGTCCATGCGTCTCAGGGGAAAATATTTCACGTATTACTCTGTTCATAGAAAACCACATTTATTTATGCCCTTCAACTTACACTACAAGTGAAAGCTTATATATAAAGGTTTTTTTAAGTTTTAAGTTAGTGTTAGGGAGGAATTATTTCATTTCCTCGAATTTTTAATTTTAATTATAATGTCCTTGAATTATTTTTTTTCCATTGCTAGATTCGTGGCTGAAGACTATTACAAAAGACAGGTTCTCAAGAGAAAAGGATACAGAGGTACTTGGTGTTACATGACAAGGCAGCCTCAGAAATGAAGCTACAAAGAAATTTGGAAATTTGTGGATTTTTGTGCTAAGTTTGATGAAGAAGTGATGGCTGTGGAGAAGCATGACTGGACAAAGAGTGTGATCAAATGGTAATAAATTAGGGGGAATTTAGCAAGAGCTGATTGTTTACATTCTTCTCTGTGTCCCTTCGTCTTCAAAGACATGAATACTCCTTTTCTCTAGGTAGAATGTGGGCGTCTCTCACATAAAGGTCCTGTGACCTGCTTCAGATGAAGGTCAGAGAGTTCTTTTATGGCCTGCTTCAAGGGAAAACCAAGGGAGAACCTCAGAGTCCTACCTACTTCCTCTGACTTCTCATACATTCAGGTGTTGGAATAGTATGGAATTCCCTCATCCAGAAACTATACATTAATAGATCAATCCATGAAACTTAGTCTATACATTAGGCAAATAGTTTGAGAGACCCTGTCTCAAAAATACCCAACAAAAGAAAACGGCTGTTGGAGCAGCTCAAGTGGCAGAGAGCCTGCCTAGCAAGCGTGAGGCCCTGAGTTCAAACCTCAGCACTGCAATGAATAAATAAATAATAATAGCAAATATTTTCATAGTTAGGTGCCTCTTTAATTATTTCACTCTCAAATTATGGCACTTAAAAACAGGAAATCATTTTATCTTGCTGCCTAAAAGAATTACCTGTGTCCAGTATAACTTGCACATAACTTGAAAAACTTAAAGCATTTGGATTTCATATGTATATTACTGAAATTAAAATTCACACTCTTTAAACAGTTAAAAGATAAAATGTAGCTACTAACCTGTATGTTTTTAAGTGACTAAATTCCATTTATTCTCTCTCTTTCTAGGATAAAGACTTTAATGCTTTAAAGAGAGTAACACTTTTCTCAAGTTGCTTTTTTACTTTGCAGACTTATTACAATTATTGTAGCATTGTAAAAGATAAATATTATATACTTATAAATCCAAATGATAGAAATAGTCACTAAAATAGATATTACCTCATATCAATTTTTAATATTCCATTATATATGAAAATGATCTTTTCACTAGATATGATAATATAAAAGCTGCAATTACTGCAAAATACAAAATAGAATGCTAAAGTTTAAATATATCCTACATAATGCTGCTTTCCCTACAAGACTAATAGCATGAAATCAATTTCTTTTTAGCATGGAAGTAGAGACTATATATATATATATATATATATATATATATATATATATTTTTTTTTTTTTTTTTTTTTTTTTTTTAATGGTACTGGGGCTTGAACTCAGGGCCTTCACCTTGAGCCACTCCACCCAGCCCTATTTTTGTGAAATGTTTTTGAAGATAGGGTTTCGAGAACTATTTACCTGGGCTGGCTTCGAATTGCAATCCTCCTGACCTCTGCATCCTGAGTAGCTAGGATTACAGGGGTGAGCCACTGGCAACTGACATAAATTATTTTTAACTAATAAAAGAACAGAACCATTAACTCCTAGGCCATGATTTGATTTGGGAACTGAATATAGGTCAGGTTATTTTCCTGAAATTTACCCTATCGTGTAACATTTCTATAATGAAAAATATGACGAAGGTTCCACCTTTCATGCCCATTGTTTTAGGGTACTGGGGACTGAACCCAGGCCAGCAAACACAAGCCCTCTTACCACTTGAAACACACTCCAATCCGTTTGTTTGTCTTTTATTTGTCTTTGAGACTGAGTGTTATAGAGGTGCTTAAACTGCTTTTGCTGAAAAGCACTGACGCCTTACTTGGGACCATGAATTAGCTAAAAGCTTGCCATCCCTGCTTCACTTTTTATTCATCTTTGCTCTAAGCCATTCTCTCTGCAGTCACTTTGCAATCACCTTAGATTCCAGGAAGGACAGAACTAATCAATAACATCTTTATGACAAGGGACTGAAACTGCCCTTAAGGAACAGTAAAGCTCCTCAGATAGACCACCTGCCTGTGGACAATGACCCAGATAACAACTTCTCTGAAACCCCTCCCAAAACAAGGATCGAAATAGTAACCAATCAGGCCACACCTGCAACTGGGACTGTTTAACTATGCATACCTTTTGCCCCTGCCTTAATTCTTTGTCTATTTAAAGTTAAAGCTTGTGTTTATACCCTGTAGATGGGCTGAGTGCTTATTTTACCTCTTCCCATGGCATGTCCTGGGCAGTGTAATCTCCTTTCTCTGACCTTCACCAAGTCTCTTTATTTGGCTTACAGAGGCAAGTGGCTGGACCTGGCATGTGGAAGCCCAAAGTTTAGGCCTGGAGTCCAAACTCCAGTTTCAGTGTCACTAATTTTCCCCAGGCTGACCTTGAACTCTCAAACCTTCTGACACTGCCCTAAGTAGCTGGGATTGTAGAGATTCACCACCTACAATCCGTGTCCAATTCAAACCCATAGTTCTTTGCTGCAGTTTACAACACACTTTTTTTTAAAATAGGGTCTCACTATGTAGCCCAGTATAGCCTCGAACTCCTGCCTCAGGCTCCTTGAGTGCTGGGAGTTCAAGTATGTGCCACCATGCCTGGCTACAACACACTTTTAACTGCATAGACTCTCTAAACAGTTCTGAGATACAGGAGGCAAAAATTCTAATTTTCTTTCAGTTCATGAAGACCTGGCACACTGACCTTCAATTTGAATTCAGTCTACAGACCTACTTATCTATTTTGGGAGACCCACAAAGTTTTCTTTCTTTCTTTTTTTTTTTAAGTACTTGCCAATAATTAAAGGTTTAGAACTTTCACATCACTAAAAAAAAAAAAAAAAAAAGAAGAACTGGCTGTCCCAGTAGCTCTCATTCCCAAGTGGCAACAACTGACTTGAGCTGGGTTGGGTAGAAGATGACACCTTTTTGAGGGCTAACCACAATCCCCACCATTCCCTAATATTCCTCTGAACTGTGCACAGACACAGGTCAATTGCCACTATCATGTTGTACTGGGCCTCCCTCCTCTTTTAATGTGGATGTCTGGCCTGTGAGGTCTATGGGAAAAGGAACCAACACCCCCCTCCCCATGCCCGCACTCATCCCAGTAATGGTTCAGATGAATTATGCATAGATGAGGCTTAGGGCATTTGCTGAAAGTCCATGCAGCTGAGTCTGCACATAATTTAAAAGGTTAAATAGTGCAAAGACCTTCAAAAAATTAGGTTCTTTAAAGTTCTTACGGTATGGAAGAGAAACTGAGGTCCCAGAAGGCTCAGGGAATTGTGTCCTGTCACACAGACATTTACAGAAAAGCCCAGTCAGAGCCCAGGTCTCTTAACTGCAGACTCTCACCGTAATAACAGAAAGAAGAAAAAGAAACAGCTCCTGAGAAAGGCAGGAGAGTGGGGACACAGTCTCCCTTCCTCCTCCCCCCGGGCTGTGGCAAGCAGCCAACTGGAGCTTGTTGCATATTTAATTTAAACCTTTGTCTGCCCTGGCAAGGACAAAGTACAATCTGTTTTATGTAAAAAGTCTTCCCAGAGGAAAGCCTCCGCCTCCAGCTGCGAAACTGATTGATGTTCTTAAAGCCCCCAGGAACCTCTGCTAGGATCCGAGGTTGCAGCTTCCAAAAAAAGAATTTGTGAAAAGGAAAGCTCTGCAAACAAAAAAAAATTTCCCCTTTATTGTGTTTTTTTCTCAATCTGGGAGAATTAGACTGAAACAAGAGGGAGAAACATGCAAATGAAGACTATATTTTACAAGCAGATTTCAGAGTCCCGGATGGGAGGTGCTTGGGATGGCAAGCTGTTCAGGGAGACTGGAGACTTGTCTAGAAGCTTTGTCTAGAAGCTTTATTTGCATAGCAAGCACTCTGCTCTTACTTAGATTGCCGGTTCCAATCAATATCGACACCAAAATGTTCTAAAAGATGCTTTATCCACACTGGATTGAAGAATGAAAGCATTGATGTCAAAGAATGTCAAGGTGCTGTTTTACTGGGAGTGTTTGTAAAATGTTCTAATGATTAAAATCCATCTTATTTGAGAATTTTGTGGGTTTTCTGATGACTTGTTTCGGAGACCCTGGTTTTGGGTGACACATCTTGCAAAACTAAGGCCAATGTTGAAATCCAGTCCCGCAGTCACCTCCAAGTGTTCCTGGATTGGTCAGGATCAGGGCATCTGCCTGATTTTTGCTTCAGCTCTTGTGACCTCTACATTAGCTAGCGCTCCATTGCCCAGAGAGCAGCACTGAACTGACTTCGGGGGTGAAACTGTTAATGGCAAACAATGTTTTCAGAAGACCTTGGTCCTTGCATTCTGGCGTGGAAGAATCCAAGCAGTAAACCCCATTTACACCCACGTGTTCTGATCAAGGTCTTCTGAAAACACCATTTTGCCATCAACAAAACCACTACAAAAGTTCTGGGGGTGACCAGAGTTTAACCCTGGAGGCCTGGTCCTTCTCACTGTTCCTGGCCCTGCGCAGAGCAGGGCATGTGTCAGACTGGGAAGTTAAGATACAAGGGCCTGTCTTCCCCTCTGGCTCAGGGGCCAAACTTCAGCTTGGAGTCAGAACAAAGCCACTGCTGGGTCAGGCTAAGGAGCTCAAGCCTGTTTTGGGACAGAGCCAGGACCCAGAAACCATTGCCATGAGCCACCAGCTGGCGCTGGTCCCAGGAATATGTGCAGCTGCTGCGCGGACCAGACTGGGCCTGCAGACTGTCACGGTGCCAGCCCCTCACTTAGGCCTCCCAGTCTCTGCTCTCATCAGGCTCACACCCAATGCCCTGTGTACTTTGGCATCAGCCTGCTTTTAGGTGTGTCCTGGGATGACTGAATAGACCTTCAGAACAACCACACCATCTCTTATCTTTCTGGACATTACACTGTTGTTCTAAAACTCCGTAGAGGTCAGGTGTATAGCTCCAACTTTCTTCTGAAGTTCATTGGTCTGATGAAAATGAAGGGATGAACTATTTCCCTTAACTCTGTGTGGTCTGATTTAAGTGCCTGTCATTAGTACTTCTAACAAGAACACAGGCGCCATAGATGCAGAAACAAATCCCTCCCCTTATGCCCTAATGGTGGGGCAAGACCAATGAATGGCCACATTCACAGTTGTTTCCAGAAATAATTCCTGGTATCTTGGGCATTAAACTTCAGTAATAAAGTTAACAACAGTGCAATCATAGTGAGGAAAGGTCAAAGAGGGGGAAATCTCTGTTTTTAAGAAGGTCTTATGTTCCTTTTATAGGTAAGAGATCATTTTCATATCAGTAGCTATTCCCCAAGGCAAATAATCCCAGTGACCCTCTGAGAAAAAAAATCAGCTGCTTCTATCCCTGAATTTTGTTTCCTCCCACATTGGTTAGGCCCTCTCCAGCCTCGGTACAAATTCCAGCAATTTGATAGACTGTACCTAGTCCATCTTTATAATCTCTTATCGCCAAGGAAAGGTCTACAGCCATTCAGGACAGTCCTGGCCTTAAGCATGCTCCCTAATTCAGAATAAAGGGCAAGATGCCACCGTGGGGCCAGCAGGAGCAGTCCCATGGAGAACAGCCCAGGAGCTTAAGCTGTAAAGATAAGACAAGGTCTCTGTGCTCAGGAAACTGTGATCTAGGGGAGGTCATGGGTCTGTTGCTTAACAAGGTGATAAGTGCATGCTAGCAGTGTGAACCAAGTACCATGGGAACTCAGAGGAAGCAATGATTAATTTTGCTGGGTATGGGGATTAAAGATCTGGGAATGCTTCCCAGAGAGAGTGACAGTTGAGCTGAAACTTAAAGGATGAGCAGGCTTTGATCAGGAGGAAATTTAGTGGGCAGGGTGCTCCACAAGATGCATTCCAGGAAGAGGCATGGTGCAGACGTCTTCCAGGCACTGAGAAGTGATGATACTGGAAATGTGTGGCGCATAGCAGGTCATCCGGTATAGCTGGAGTTTGCAGAATAATGGAGGGAGTGACACAAGAAAGACTGAAAGACTGGGCCAGATGTTGACTGTCCCAGAAAAACTACCCCCTTGGACTTTATCCTAAAGGCAGCAGTGGGGAAGCATGTGAAGGGTTTTAAGCAACTGGCTGGATCCAGGGATTTAGGCTAGTGTATACTAACAAGCAAAATTATCTGAACAAATTACCCTGGAAGGTCACTTTGGGTGGTTTGGACAAACCGGCTGAAACAGATACTTCCCCCTTTCTCCCAGTAGGATGGGCTGCCCCAAACTCAGCCTCCTGCAGGACTGGTGGCGTCTTTCCCACTGCAGTCAGACAAGTTACAATCCCCCTCTCCCCACCAAGCCTCAATCTCCTTAGCTGGAAAGCTGGCTTTCCTAGGCTACGCCTCAGAACAGCTAATATCTAATTCAGACCACCTGGTATCCCAGTGGCTGTTTGAAACCCAGTGATAAATTGCTTCTCATACTTTTTTTTCTTCCTTGTTGGAAGCAACAAGGAAGTAGGGTCCCTGCTCTGGAATATAACTTGCCATGTTCCAGTAGGTGCCTTGCCTTGGATTAAGGAGAGGCTGGAGATTGTAGACAACTGCTGACACTTGCTTCGTAAATTTCTTCAGTAAAGCCTGTTTCTAAATCCATATCATGGAATGTTGTGGAATGCTTTCAGACCCTCTTTTTTGATCATGGTGACCTCTGAAAGCACCTACACTACACCAAAGTGGGTTAGCCTAGAAATGGAATAAAGCATTTATTTTTTTGGTGGTGGTGGTACTGGGGTTTTAAACTCAGGCCTCACACTTGCTGGGCAGGCGCTCTACCACTTGAACCACTCTGCCAGCCCTTTTGTGTGCTGGGTATTTTCAAGACAGGGTCTTGAGAACTATTTGCCCAGGCTGGTCTCAATCCTCCTGATCTCTGCCTCCCAAGTAGCTGAGGATCATAGGCATGAGCCACTAGTGCCCAGCTAAATAAGGCATTTCTTCATGTTGATTGAGACTCTTTATGTAAAAACAGACAATCCAACTAAAAGTGGCTTTAAATTCAAGTAATTGTTGAGGCACTCATAGGTTACTTCATTTAATGGCCCATGTCTCTCTCTCTCTCTCTCTCTCCTCTCTCTCTGTGCTCCGCTTTCACGAGGGTCCACTTTATTTGAAGGACAACTCTCCTACTGGTTAGAGGAAGGTCGCCAGTGAATATCAGGTCTCTAACATCACATCCAATTTCAGAGAGGGTTTTTGGACTAGCATTCCAAGCCATTACCTGAAATTCACCTAACTTGGATAAGTTGCACTCATATATCTATGCCTCACATCAATGCCTCTATTTGTTTACCAAATATTTACTGAGTACCTACTATATACCAGCTACCACTATGTCTGAAATAACATTGAATGACTAATTGGCTTAAACTAATTGGTACTCACCACCAAGGTGGGAGTATGTTCAGTTTCCCCAAAAAAACGTAGAGTTCAAAGTGTAAACTTAGATGAGGACCTCTGTGCTACTAGGAAAGGGGAAGAAGGGAATGGATCCTAATGAGGCATCTACAGCCAGCTTGTACAGTCTTGCTACTACTGACAGTATGGTTCAAGGACATCATCTGGAGCTTACTATAAAGGCAGACTCTTAGGTAGTGCCCCAATTCTAGTGGATCAGAACCTGCATTTTTATAAGATTCTCAGAAGAGCCATAAAAATACAAAATTTTGATCCAAGCTACTGGGGGAGGGGGGATTAGTGAGACCTCTCCTCACCAGTGAGCTAAATATGGTGGTGTGCGTCTGTAATCATAGCTATACAGGAGGTAGAGATGTGATCGAGGTCTGAGGCAGGCTACAGGCAAAAACACAAGACCCTATCTGAAAAATAAACTAAAGCAGTTCAAGTGGTAGAGCATCTGCCTAGCAAGCATGAGGTCCTGAGTTCAAACCCCAGTACCACAAAAATTAAAAAAAAAAAGAAGAAAAACTTCGAGAAGAACTCATTTACGGGATAGATAAAAACATTATTATGATTGAAGATGGAAGGGAAGGAAGTTGGAAAACAAACCAAATCATCTCTGTGGCAAAGCTGGGTGACTTCTGCTCAGAACAGTTCTCCCACTGGCAGTTGAGCATCTGGTCCAAGGGGAGACCACCTGCCAAGGTCAGCCAATTAATGGATCGGTCTTATGAGAATATGAGTGTGAATGATAGAAACAGATATGAATGTTCCTTGAAGCAGTGCTGCAAGCTGCCAGAGCCCTAAAAGATCCAAAAGTGCCTGATGTGGGAGCATCCAGCTGCCGAAGCTGCAATTCCTTTGATTCATCCTTTCCAATGTCCCCTTTTTAGCTTAGGTTTGCCATCAAAACGACCTTAACTTGTGCTCAGTTCAGCAGCACATATCCTAAAATTGGAGGAGAACAGAGACTAGCATGGCCCCTGTGCAAGGATGATATGCAAATTGAGGAAGTGTTCCATATTTTTTAAAAAAACCACAACCTTAACTTACATAGCTTTGACTTTCTCAGAACAGTTATCTGCTGAGAATGACATTGTTTGCCCTGCCTTGAGGGGAGAAACAGAGGTAATCCATTTCACCACATAGGATTTTCTTCACAGCTTCCAAACTTGACGGTTAACAGAAGACATGAACACAGATCTTCATTCACAGTTGACGTAACATAACAAAGCCAATTTTTAGCCATATTCTTAAAACACTCTACATTTCTGAAAATGCTTGTGGTTTTTATAATAAATGTCCCATTTTTAGATTACTTTATATAAGTTAATGTATGTTTCTAGAAGAATCAACCCATGTGGCCTCTTTAATCTGACTATCTATTGTTAAGTTTTTCAAATGAAGCTGACTTTTATAAATGTATCTCCCCAAAGATAGTGTCATTGTGATATCAATTTGTTTTCTTTCTTTCTTTCTTTCTTTCTTTCTTTTTGGTGGTACTGAGGTTTGAACTTACGGCCTCACACATGGTGGGCAGGCTTGAGCCACTGTGCCAGTCCCAATTTTTTCTTTTACATGCAAAATACTTTCAATCAAATGGTAGCTAATAACTAGGCTGTTTGGAATGGGAACAACAGTACAAGCATTTAAAGCTTGATTACTCCTTCAAGGCTCATTGTGAGGAAAGCAAGCCTTTTTTTTTTTTTTTTTGCAGTACTGGGGCTTGAACTCAGGGCCTACACCTTGAACCACTCCACCAGCCCTTTTTTGTTGTTGTTGTTAGTTCACATCTTTTATTAATCTATTCACAATTACTTGTCTTCTGGTTTATTGAAGCAGTAAGTCAGACAACACTTGCCACAATAGTGTCTGCCGAAATGGCTAGCCATAAAAACTGCAGCACCACATTCATCTGAAGGACACTCATACCAAAGGCAACTGATTTTGCCATTTTCATCGACCTTATAATATTTCAGGACTGCCAACTTAACCTTCTTTCTCTTATGCTTATTCTTCTTGGGAGTGGTGTCGAACTTCTTTACTCAACACAAGATGAAGGGTGGACTCCTTTTGAATGTTGTAGTTTAACAAAGTATGCCCATCTTCCAGTTGCTTACCAGCAAAGATCAGTCTTTGCTGATCAGAAGGAATTCCTTCCTTATCCTGGATCTTGGCCTTGACATTTTCTACAGTATCCGAGGGTTCAACCTCGAGCGCGATGGTCTTCCCCGTAAGGGTTTTCACGAAAATCTGCATCTTGGCAGCGGTTCCACAGCAAATGACAGATCAGAAAGGAAGCCCACCAGCCCTTTTTTGTGAAGGGTTTTTTCGAGATACGATCTCACAGAACTATCTGCCCAGACTGGCTTTGAACCTCTCTGACTCCTGAGTAGCTAGGATTGCAGGCATGAGCCACTGGTGCCCAGCACAAGGCTTTCTTTATTAGTCTCATTCTGAATTACTTGGAGTACTTCATCTTACTCTATAATATTCTCTTTCTTAAAAAGAAAAAAAAAACTTAATACAACAAAACAATGCAGAGGTCAAGTCTTATAAGGAACAAATATGATGACATCACACAGGGAAGTGAGTCACTGTGCATCACATTGCAGACTGAGTCAGGACTAAACTGACTCATGTCCTTCTCGGCCAAGAACCAATTCTAGTTACATCATGATGGAAAATGACTCATTTACTACCTTTATTAGCTCCTTTCAAGATGAAATCAACTGCAAACAGGACAAGGTCTCATGAAACTCAAGTGCTCTGCTTGAGCCTTTCCTCTCTGCTGACACACAGAGGATTTCTGTGTCTGAAACTAACTGGTTATTTTGCCTCATAAATGCATGCTCAGCCTTGACAACAGTTTGCTGCTTTTATCTGAGCTAACTACATCTAAACATTGAAGTAGCCATAATCTTTGTGGTCATTATCCATAAGCATATTTTTTGGACAATCATTTGGTTGATTGTAAATCTATCATCACTCAAGTTATAATGACCATGGTTAAAATAATCTGAAAATAACCTACCCAGTTAGTGTTTTCATCAATAGAAAGTCAAAGTACAGCAATAGCTAACAGCTGTCCTTTTTGCCCTGTGATTACCCCTGCAAGTCAACAGTACAAAAGAGAGCTGCACTGATAGAGCTTTCCAGTTAAAATTAGGAACACAAGCTAAGTGAAAACTGCAAAACCATGCAATATTTCCCAAAGCATCTTAAATAAGTGCCTTTTAAAGAAACATTGATATTCTTAACACTTCCAAATATAAAGTGGAATATTTTTTAAAGTATGCATTGATAGTTAGCAAAATCCCCTATCTAGCAGAACTAGTCACATTCTTGGGGAAATTTCACACACAAATCCAAAAGTTCTAATAACCCGCCCATATGACAACAATTGATTAAGACAGAATATCAACTGGTCCCTTTGGAAAGGACATTTAAAGTTCTCTCCAATAATCCCCAGTTTTCCAAGGTTCCTGTCATTCCCTTTTGTCTTAACCAGGTTCATTTCACATTACTTATTTGATCCTGGAAGGCACTTGAGTTTGCAATTCATCATAAGTATATTCCTAACTTTTTCTTTTTTCTTTTTTTTTTCCCCTTTTTCTTACTGCTCAGATATACTATAGGGAAATAGAAACTTTTTCTAAAAAACTTAAATACTTATCCAATTGCATCATGGCCAATCTCGTTTCTAATTCTTCAGTGAGATCCTTCTTCACTTAGCATGTATGGAGCATCATATTTGTACAAGACGATGTGCCAGGTTCAGTACATAAAAGTGTAAGATACTGTCTTCAGCCTCCAGTTGCTTGTGATATGATTGGACAGGCCATAGAAGCACGTTTTTTCTTTAAAATACTATCTTAAACATTATGAAAATGAGGCTCAGAGACTTTATATTAATTTACCCAAAAGCACAGATAAGTAAAGCTTATCTTTCCCAATTCATGGACCTCTACTTCTCAATCAAAAACTATAATACCAGGGAGGGTATTGCAGTACACTTCCATAATTTCAGCTACTATGGAGGCAGAGATAGAAGGATGGAAGTTTGAAGCCAGTCCAGGCAAAAGTTATTGAGACCCTATCTCATTAAAAAAAAAAAAGCATGCACGTGTGTGTGTGTGTGGCACACACATATAATCCTAGCTGTAATCCCAGTTATTTGGGAGGTAGAAGTAAGAGGATAATAACCCTAGGCCAGCCTAGGCAAAAGCACAAGACCCTATTGATATGAAAAACAAACTAAAGCCCAAAAAATGACTGGGAGGGTGAGACTCTGAGTTGAATCCCCTGTACTGAATAAACAAATAAACAAACAAACCTGTAATACCTAGTATTTGCATAACACAGTGTTCTGTGGTGTGAAGTATTACAGGGCACAGTCATTATTCCCAAGATACACGTTCTCGTCTGGTTCTGAAGACATTAAATGATTCAAGCAGCAGCCTGCATGTGATGAGTGCTTGAGAGTGAGCTGAGCACTAGCACTGGAGCCATCTCCTACGTGGCTGCACCAGGAGACCAGAGGCCCCTCTGAGGCCTGAGGACCCTTGTGCAGACAACATCCTTGACTTCAGGATTTGAAGCCTCTGCAGAGGCTGGAGCCAGCTGCAGGAGCCTGAGGTTTCCCCAGCAAACCCACACAATTCTGACTAATGACAACAGGGAAAGTCTCAGCAAGGAAGTAGCGGTGAGAGTAGGGGAAAAGAGGAAGAAAACCAGAAAGTCCCAAAGAAAAGCTAGCAAGGTCCCTGGTAGCCTATGTAGAGCCTTCCAGCCCTGTGGTCCCTGCCTGCTTGGATCTCTAACCTGCACTCAGATTAGTCAGGTATGGGGGCAGTCAAGTTAGGATCCAGTGGTGACCTTCATAAGTGTGTCCTGAGCCTGTTCACTGTATGATCTATTCTATTGTCCTTTGCTGTGCATCCTCTCGCTACCCCGCTCCCCATCCCACTCTAAACTTTATCTCCCTCAAGGGACAGCTGAACTCAACAATTTGTGTTCCCTGAGTTCCAGTGTCACTGACTGCCCTCTGTGATTGGCCAGTGAGAGGCACTGGCTTGAAAATGTGAAGGAAACAGGAAAAGAGAACCCTAGGACAGCTTCTCCTTGACGAAGGGTCCCCTCTGTGGTTTCAGTTCTATTGGACAGGCCTGCCATCATTCTTGTCACTGCCTGGCAACCCCAGGTCCTGTAACTTTAATTCCTGACTTCTCTCTGTTGATAAACCCCTGTTGGGACCTCAGTTTCTTCATCACCTGTGTAAACATTCCTGTATTGAATTACTTCTCTTATAAATACTTAACATGGTTTCTGATTAAATGGCTAGATCCTGATTAATGCATACATACATACATACGTATACATAAAGAACTGATATGTTAGAATAGTAAACTGCCAAGTAGTGCAGTTCCAACTCTCAAGAGGGGAGCACAAATGCTAGTCTTCTCTTACCCCCATGCCAATAGGCAGGAACCACTTAGATGACTATTCAAACAGAAAATTTATCTTACAGGCATTCAGGAAAAACTGGGTTGCCACCTGAGTACAAGCAATTGTCATATCAATTCACTGTCTTTGAAGTGTGTCATATAAGCACATGCCCCATGGTTGTCATACCACTGACTCTTCTAAGAGAAATTATGAGAATGTGATGTTCAAGCAGCTCTATCCACAAACTTGATGTCCCAAGAGCTCATGCTGTTCTTGAGTTAATTTAAATTAATAGAATATCTCAAAGAGGTAGTGGGAGAAGAGAAAAGCAGAAATGTTTTTATTAAAAAAAAAAAAAAGAGGAAGGCAAAGATGAAAGTCAGAAAGAGAAGGGGAAAAAGAGCTAGCTCATGAGATTCACTGGTGTGAAGGGAGGAGCCATCCATCCTAACTTGGAAGGAGGCATAGAAAGCGAATGAACCAATGGCCGAAGGAGGAAGCAAGAAAAATGCCAGTTCCTCTTTAATCAGGATACCCTCATGGCTTCACAATTCAGTAGAAATGCCCACAATTTGGAAAAGTAGATATTCTCAGAAAAATTAAAATTCAGTACTTCATTTCACAGTAAACAAAGAATGACTTGCAGATTGACTTTCTTTTTGCAAACTGAAATATGAAAAGGTTCTCTCTGTTAGCATATATTACAGTAAAGGATAGCTTATACACTAAATTTCTTCTATCTCAAGAATTATCACTTATGGAAAAGTATACAAATTATATATTTAGATACATATGAAATATACTTATATATAAAAAAATGATACAAATCACACAATTTACAACTTACTAAACCAAATCTTCTATGCCTCATCTTTGAGGGACTTGTTTTTTAGAACACACACACCCCTACATACACACACAAACACACACATGCACTTCCCCCAAATACTTCTCAAAATATTTTCAAGTAAATTCACTTTATTAATAAAAGCCAGGCTGAGATTGTTTTTATATTTTATGTTCACCTCCATTGTTCCACGAAATGTGAGAAAAATGCAGGCCTTTGCTGGAAATACTAAATTAGAAAAACAGCTGTGCTTTTTACATTGTCCTGTCCTAGAAAAAGGCACCCAGGACAATCCCCGCAGCTGGCACACTCTACATGATGTGCTCATTACCACAAGTAAATAAAGTCAGTAAATTACCGGCAGAGCACAGGGGACCATGATGAACCTAGGAAACAACCCTTTCATCAAACTCTCTGCACATTGTATATTGCCTGGACAAAAAAGCAAATAATGATGATCAACGGGGAATTAATATTTTAGTCAAAGAGGAATGGAGATGAATGCATACTATAAATTATTAACCAGTACTTGCACTCTATCCCTTTGGCACAGTGTGAAATAGGCTTCTAAAGAAACAGGATACATATCTTCTACCTACCTAGCAATGTTTACTCCAACCAATGAATAATATCCATAAAGATGCCTATCTCTAAGACATTCAAGAGGGAAATTTATACCTGAATCTTTCTGTAGTAGAATGTAAGCAAAACATAAATATTTCTATGTTTATACTTACATAAGCAGACATGTGTTATGTCATATGTCTATAAATATTATTGTGTTGTAGCAGGAAAACAATCATTGAGCTGGGATTGGAGAACCATCAGCTCTTCCTTGCTCTTGGCTATGACCAGAAGTGACACCTCAACCTTCCTGGCCTCAATTTTCCTCAAATGTAAAATAAAGGATTGGATCACACATGACCTTGAAGAATACTTTCAGCGTTAAAATTCAGCATTACAGTCTCATAATGAGCAGATACTGGAAAAGAGGAAAAGTTATGATCAGGGTTCCAGCACAAAAATGAAAAACAAATATAGAAACTCCTCCGTTCCTTAAACCAATAAAACATATACTGACACAGGAGAAAATATATGCATATATAATCACATACACATACAGTCAGTCATTTGTATATATAAGTGTTACTCTCTTACTAAAAAATAATCACGAACTAATAATTGTACACATAAGCAAAGGAGGTGTATATTTGCATAGTAGTATACTATGAAGTTTACACCAGAAATTATTAAATCATTAGCTTGGAAAATTTGAGAAATTCTGCTACTTGAAATATTGAGCAATCTCAGACACAATTTCCTGGATGTGAAATTCATTTATAAATAAATGAAAGGGAAGGCTGTATTTGCTGTATGCTTTTTTTTTTTTTTCGGTGCTAGGGATCAAACCCAGGTCCTTATGCATGCACTCTATCACTGAGCTATCTCCCCAATCCTCTTGTGATTTAAAAGACCCCAAAATGAGTGACTTGGACCCCACTTTCCAAGAACACACAACATAATACTCTTTACCAAATCAGACTGTGATAGTGCTACTCAGGGAGTGTTTATAAGTTAAAGAGGACACAGAGCTGGGTGAGCTTCATTCTTGTCCTTTCAAGTTTATTTTGAAAATTAAGAAGCCTCTGACTCAGTTCTGTGTCACAGAGGGAGTTTGCACCTTGGAAAGAACCTAGTTGATGTCAGGGCTTAAAGGCTGGAAACCAGTGAGTCCTCTCCTCCCATCTTTTAGGTGAAGAAGGCCAGACAGGGTATGTACCTTGCCCTGTGCTAAGTATTTGGCCGAGTTAGACTAGAAGTCGAGACTTTTCACTCCAGGCCAGACTGCTTTCCCTCACTGTTCCCCTTTTCTCTGTGTGGATCCAAAACAAATCATTCCCTCCCTGACATGGCAATGGTCCTTCTAGAATGAAGAGGATATTCTGTTACCTCACCCTGAGAAGTTCCTCCCAAGTCACAAAGTTTTTCCCAAGCTGACTAATGCTTTGCTTGGTCAGAATTATTTTTGAACTATCATTCTGAATATCCTCTCCCAGCTGAACCATCTAAGAACCAAACAGCTTATATCCATGGACCTTACTGTGTTAGTCCCAAGAGTGAAAGAGCCAGCATGGCCTGTGTGGTGTGGGTGTGACTCACTGACCAAGTAACATACAGAGAAATAGAATCTCTCTGAAGAACTCAGGATATGGATATGAGATACAAATCCATATCTCAGTTTCCTTATCTGTCACATGGAGGCAAATTTGCATTTAAATTTCTAAGACCACAAAAAGAGAGAAAAGAATTATTAATATTTTAAAGTCTTACTTCATAGATACAAATTTGATTTTTTTCTTTTCTTTTTTTTTTTTTTTTGTGTGGTACTTGGGCTTGAACTCAGGGCCTCATGCTTACTAGGTAAGTGCTCTACCACTTGAACCATACCCAAAGCCACAAATTTGAGTCTTTAAGTAGGAAATAGGTCTTTAAAATTATGTAGTTTGTTTCTTCATTTCACAAAAGATAAAAGGGATCCAGAGATTTTGATTTGTTCAACAGTATCCATCTAGATGGTTCTAGAGTTGAAAAAACTGGGCCTTTTGGCATGCAGTTCAGTCCTTTTGGCTCTATGATATATTGCTCACCTTATTAGAGTGCTGAATAAATGTGACAATCTAGAATATGTAAAATCTAGAAGATTCATACTCATTGAATCTTGGTAAGACACAAGATGGCAGTCTCCTACATTATCAAGTCAATTACCCTTCTCCTGCCCTCAAATTAATTTTGTTCCTTGTAAATTATGTGCTGTCTTACCATATAATTTCAGAAACAGAGGCAACTCCTACAACCTAAAAATTTTGAGATAATCAAGCTAGGTCATGATAAAAGAGGAAGACAAAAAGAGGAAATGCTGACTGTATTAAAATGCTGCTTTAAGCTAGAAGTTTCCAACTGCATGCAGGCAGCCCTAACCATTCCTCTCCCACTCCCCCACCTCCAAGGGAAGCTACACACCTCTCTTTCCGACTTCCATACCTATGGCTTCAATTTCAGATTACTTTGGTTTTTTCTCTTCTTTTTTCTTTTTTTGGTGGGCTTTGCCATACAGGGTCTACACCTTGAGCTGCCCCACCAGCCTTTTTTTGTGAAGGGTTTTTTGGAGATAGGGTCTTGTGAACTATTTGCCCAGGCTGGTTTCAAACCGTGCTCCTCCTGATCTCTGCCTCCTGAGTAGCTAGATTGCAGGCATAAGCTATCAGTGCCCATTCAGGTTACTTTTTTGTTGATTTAATCAAGGCACTTAATCATCTGACCATACCTAGATGAAAATGACAAGGCTCCAACTCTTCATGGTACTTGCCTAAGGGCTGCTCCATTCTTAACAGCTTTAGTACAATATTCTCTCGAGGTATAAAATCTACTCTACCAAGTACTGCTATGCTCTTCAGGAAAACAGTTTAAAATAACATAGCTGGAAATGAATTCTGAAGGACACCGCGCCCAGAGCTCTGCTACTGGAGAAAGACAGAGAAAGAAGGTACAAAGAGAGCTTGGCACCAGTGGCTCACACCTGTAATACGAGCCACTTGGGAAGCTGAGATCTGGAGGATCACAGTTCAAAGCCAGCCCCAGTAAAAAGTTTGAGAGATCCCATTTCCAAAGTAGGCAGAGCAAAATGGACTGGCAGTGTGGCTCAAGCAGTAGAGTGCCTGCTTAAAAAAAAAAAGTAGAAAGAGGGCAGGACTGTCACCCTCCGTGGAGTTTATTGGAAGACTAAGCTAGAATGGGGAGAAAGGGTCTTAGAAGAGACAAGGAAGAATTAAAACTGTTTCCCCATGTTAAGGTGGGCTCAGAGGCCAACCAACTGTTTCTTAGACCATTCTTTTCTGAACAAAACAACATTTCAAAATAAGAGAAAGGAGGATTTTTTTTTTTCCCTTAAAGACAGGAGTCATTTCACAGACTTGAAATCAGACCACACTGTAGCTCCGTCTGCAAAAATAATGGTTTTTCCTGACATTTGAAACAGCACAATTTAACGACTCAGTGTTTCATTTGACATTTAAGAAGTCATCCATCTCCAAGAAGCTTATTGGCAAATCTTCTCAGTTCCAGGAATTAGCAAATATAGTGCATGAGAAACACATCTACTAGAGCCCAAAACACTCTAAAAAGGAGCCCAAGACACTGTGAATAAACTAATCATTACCCGCCAAGATCTGGACCTGCCAATGGACTTTTTGTAAGTCACTTACTCTTTCAAGGTTAAGTTCATGCAGTAGGAAAACAGGTATTCAAGAATGAGGTGTCTGGGCTAGAATTGTGACTACTCTACTGCTTACAAGCCATGAAATCTTGGGCACAGTATTTAACACTCTGTGGTTTCCTTCTTTCTAAAATGGTGATAATAGTTTCTATCTTTTTGGGTTAAGATGACTAAATGGACTAATATTTGTAAAGTCCTTAGAACAACCTGGTTGTTATTTGAAAATTATGAATGACATGTATATGTCAACTTTTTTATTTTGTGTGCTAATCCTCACTACATGTGACTCAACCAACATCATCACATTTCTCCTGACACCTGTCATTGCTGTATTGTGGTACATAATTCCATCAGAGTCAACAGGATGATATGAATCTACTGCTGGCATCGCGGGGAAAGAGAGAATGACTCTTTCCTACTGGAGTTGACTGCTAGAGGATTAAAGACTGGAGCTGCTGTTGCTGTCTTTCAAATATAGAGAAGAATCTGCCTGAGAAGAAGAGAGTAGAACAGATCCATGACAGAGGAATCTCATTTTATTGACATTTGAACTCCTGGATCATGGGATACTTGAAGTCAAACCTCCTTCTAGATTTCTCAATTACATTTCCAATTTTTCTTCTATTAGTTTAGGCTGAGCTTTTGTTGTTTTTGTTTGTTTATTAACTGCTTGCAAATCTGAGAGACCAAACTGATATAATTTACAAAATGTCTCAGGGTCCATAATATACATCATGGCTATGGCAGAGATGATCAGAACAGTCTCTGCATCAGAGAGCATAGAACTTCCATGTAGTAATACAAAAACTTAGAGCCTCATCAGCACTGAAAATGTCTAATTCTGCCTTTGTGGTTTCTGTAAGACCACTTCGCTTTTCCTGGTCTCAGTTTCCTTATCTGCAAATCTGGAAATGAAGCAAATAACCTCTTTTTTTTTGTTTTTTTGTTTTTTGGCTACATAGAATCCCACTATGTAGCCAAGGCTGGCTTCAAACTCAAGATCCTCATGCCTCAGTTTCCCCATGTGCTAGGATTATAGGTATACACTACCATACCTGGCTTCAAACTAAATAGTCTTTTTGGACCCTTTCAACCCTAAAATTTTATGATGATGCCTAAAATTGGTTACCTTCAAGATTTCACCTAAGCGTACTTTTTCCATTAGCTGTAAGGCCAAGAAAAATAATTTTCTGAAAGAAGGATTGTTTGTTGGTTTGTTGGTTGGTTGTTGGGCATTTCTAAGGAGGAAGATGGAAGGGAATTGACTTGCTTATGATTTACATGTGTTTTCAACAGCTCTCCCTCACTTCATGCATCACAATTGGAACTGTGTACCCACTTTTGTGTAAGAAAAACAGGTTAGGCTAGAAAAGACTGAAGAAGCCCTAGTGCAGAAGTTACCAGAGTTCACTGCAGTTCTCTGCAGTCAGCAACAGAGAGGTGGGCATGGAGACCATCATCTAGCCATTACCTCCCATATTAGCCATTCCTCTTCCCCTCAGCTCAATATATTCTGCTGTCCCACAGTGACGGCTGCTACATGGACACATTTGTGAAAATAGAAGGAAAGGGGGGAAAATGCGATACTCATGCAAAATGTATTCAGGGAACAAAAGATAGCACAGTAAACCCTGTTAACTAGTGAGCAATTAGCTACCGACCTCAGTTATTCAGAAAATAATTGATGATAAGAAGAGGGAGCAGAAAGAACTATTTCTGATCAAGTTGAATAGATGCCTCCTTATCAAAGAGCTAAAGACCATATGCATGACTGATAAGAAAGGTAGAAAGGTCTTCAGCTACCCTATTTAATTTTAGACATGATTCTAATAATCTGATTTCTTCAAATCCCAGGTCATCAGAAATTAGAAACAGTCATTTAATTAAAGACTGTGAGGATAGGTAGTAGAAATGAACTGAACTGGCAGCCAACACAAAGAGAGGAGCAGAACAGCTATAAAAAAAAAAAAAAAAAGCAGGAAAACTGAAAATGAGAACCACAGCAAGTCCAGGTCACTTACATATACCTCAAAAACAGTTGTTGAGTGGTATTACTTTTATTTTTATTAAAGAAACTCATATGACTTACTGAGTTTATTAAATAAAAAACATTCTTTTTTAATTACCTCATTTAATCTTCAGAACATTATGAAGTGCAAAGAGGTTAAACAACTTCCCCAAAGCCACACAATTCATCCTGGCAGGACTGGGACTCAACCCAGTCAGTCTAGCTCCAGGGTGCCCTCACACAGCCCCTGTGCCAGCTGGCTTACCTGACACTGCCTTATAGCCAGCATCATGGCCACTATTCACTGTTCATGATGTCCACTACCAACAATGTACATTAGATAAGCAATACAATCTATTCAATGAAGATAACAAATGAAAACTCCAATGTAAGAGATTGAGGAAGATTATAGAAAGTGGAGAGATCTCCCATGCTCATGGATTGGTAGAATCAACATAGTAAAAATGGCTCTACTCTCAAAAGCAATCTACATGTTTAATGCAATTCCCATAAAAATCCCAATGACATTCATCACAGAGATTGAAAAATCTCCTGTTAAATTTATTTGGAAACACAAGAGACCACAAATAGCCAAGGCAATACTCAGAAAAAAGAACAACGCTGGAGGTATCACGATACCTGACTTCAAACTATATTACAAAGCAATAACAATAAAAACAGCATGGTACTGGCACAAAAACAGACATGAAGACCAGTGGAACAGAATAGAGGACCCACATATGAAGCCACACACCTCTAACCAACTTGTCTTTGACAAAGGCACTAAAAATATACAATGGAGAAAAGACAGCCTCTTCAACAAAAACTGCTGAGAAAACTGGTTAGCAGTCTGCAAAAAACTGAAACTAGATCCATGTTTATCACCCTATACCAATATTAACTCAAAATGGATCAAGGATCTTAATATCAGACCCCAAACTCTAAATTGGTAAAGGAAAGAGTAGGAAATACTCTGGAATTAATAGGTATAGGCAAGAACTTTCTCAATGGAACCCCAGCAGCTCAGCTCTACCCTCAGCATAGATAAATGGGACTTCATGAAACTAAAAAGCTTCTGTTCAACAAAAGAAATGATCTCTAAACTGAAAAGAACACCCACAGAGTGGGAGAAAGTATTTGCCAGCTACACATCAGACAAAGGACTGATAACCCAGAATATATAGGGAACTCAAAAAACTAAATTCTCTCAAAACTAATGAACCAATAAAGAAATGGGCAAGTGAACTAAACAGAACTTTCTCAAAAGAAGAAATTCAAATGGCCAAAAAACACATGAAAAAATGCTCACCATCTCTAGCCATTAAGGAAATGCAAATCAAAACCACACTAAGATTCCACCTCACCCCTGTTAGAATAGCCATCATCAAAAACACCACCAACAACAGGTGTTGGCAAGGATGTGGGGAAAAGAACCCTTATACACTGTTGCTGGGAATGCAAACTAGTACAACCACTCTGGAAAAATATTTGGAGGCTTCTTAAAAATCTAAACATAGACCTGCCATATGATCCAACAATACCACTCCTGGGGATATACCCAAAGGAATTTGACACAGGTTACTCCAGAGGCACCTGCACACCCATGTTTATTGCAGCACTATTCACAATAGCCAAGTTATGGAAACAGCCAAGATGCCCCATTATTGATGAATGGATTAAGAAAATGTGGTATTTATACACAATGGAATACTACTCAGCCACGAAGGAGAATGAAATCTTATCATTTGCAGGTAAATGGATGGAACTGGAGAACATCATCCTGAGCAAGGTCAGCCAAACCCAGAAGACCAAAAATAGTATGTTCTCCCTCATATGCGGACTTTAGATCAAGGGCAAACACCACAAGGGGATTGGACTTTGATCACATGATGAGGCAAGAGCACACAAGGGAGGTATGAGGATAGGCAAGAAATCAAAAAAAAAAATATTTGATGCCCTGAATGTAAAGGAACTAATGCAGAAACTTTAAAGCAACAGAGACCAATAGGAGAAGGGGACCAGGAACTAGAGAAAAGGTTAGTTCGAGAAGAATTAGTTTAGAATGTAACACATCTGTACAGGAAAGCAATGCAAGTCAACTCCCTGTATAGCTATCCTTATCTCAACTAGCAAAACCCCTTGTTCCTTCCTATTATTGCTTATACTCTCTCTTCAACAAAATTAGAAATAAGGGCAAAATAGTTTCTGCCTGGTAGCGAGGGGGTAGAGGGGGAAGAGGGAGGGGATAGGGGGAGAAATGACCAAAACATTGTATGCACATATGAATAAAAGAAATAATAAAATAAAATAAAACATTTTCTTCCAAACTATTGATACTAATATTCCTAATATTATAGACTCAAATTATTGAAAGTATTTGACCCTTAAAAAATAGAAAACTGATGAATAGGGTAATGCATGCCACCAATGGGAAGCAGAAGCAGGAGGGTCATGAGTTCTAGGCCAGCCTGGGCTATGTAGCAAGACAGTGTCTCAAAAAACAAACAAACTCTAGGTAGAGGGAAAGTCCATTAACCTGAACCTCTTCATTCCTTGTTAATAACAGGTAAGTAGGCCAAGCATGGTGGCTCACATCTACAAATCCAGCTACTTGGGAGGCAGAGATAGGAGGACAGAGGTTTAAGACCACCCCAAGGAAAAAGCATGAGACCCTGTCTCAAAAATAACTAAAGCAAAAAGGGCTGAAGGTGTGGCGCAAGTAGTAGAGCAAGCACAAGGTCCTGAGTTTAAATCCCAATACTGCCAAAATAAATTAGTGGATAACAGATAAGTAAAACAGCGATGATAAACTTCAAATTCTTTCTGTTCTAAGCAACAAACTTCACCCTGAACCTCTGTATTGAAATTTGCTTACCCTATAAAGCCCCTAACAGCAAGGCAAACCCTACATCTAAAGGAGGGAAATCATTAAGTTGCAATCTCAGAAAACATTTCAGGGAGCTTAAAACTCAGTCCCCCTCAGTCATGAGATTTATCACCAGAAGTATTTTCTTCTAGACCAAATATTAGAGCCATTGTACTTGGCAATGTAATTTAAATACTCAGAAATGTGGTATGGAGAATACAATAAAGAATAAGAAAATTTGGGGTCTTGCCATTTGTTAATTTATGGAAAAAAAACTTCTTGGAATTCTCTGGAACATCTTTGTTGACATCATATTTACATCATCCTTTTACCCCTGTATTAAATTCCCCTTCTAAGCCACTAATTGTAGGGTTGGCTTTATTCAAAGTAGGAGTAGCTCTGTGAGTATGTGTGTGTGAGAGAGGGTGAGGGAGAGAGAGAGAGAGAGAGAGAGAGAGAGAGGAGAGGAGAGGAATTAAGTTGTGTGTGGTCAAAGCAAGAATTATTTACTTCCTTAAAAGAAACATCAGTAGTGTGCATGCCAAAACAGCAGCCAAAGGAAAAAGCCCAGTACTGACTGGAGAAGCAAGCCAGAGACAGCAGCGCCAAAGATAATCTGGCTAAGGGAAGGGAAGAAAACAGAAGTGGTGAAGCTAGTGACAATCCAACATTGAGAACATTTAACCTTTTATTACCATCACGTGTGGATTTCCTGCAGCTGCCTCAAGACTCAAAATCAACCCACATTGACACCTGTCAATTAAGGAACTGATTCTAATGTTCTAATTGTTTCCTTAAATTTATCTCTTCTTTCTTTACCTGTTGATATGAAATTCATCTCCTTATGTTTTCAGTGTTTTAAATTGATTTAGACTTCATATATTTGTTACTTTAAATTTTTTAGTTCATGCTATTCTCTCTATATTTTTCATGTTGACTCATAATATAGGTCATAGTCTTTCAAGTGACTATTACAGAACTTTGAAATTTTAATCTCAAGTGCACAGGATTGAATTAATCATACCTTTGGGGTGGGGAAAGGTTCAAGTGGTAGAGCACTTGCCTAGTAAGCACAAGGCCCTGAGTTTAAGTCTGCATATTGCCAAAAAAAATTCTATTTTTCTTTTATTTCATGCACCCTGGAATCATTGATCCACTCATGGTCTTTCTGTTCTCTACCACCTCTTTTCTTCTTTGGTCTCCCTGCCCAATACCACCCCCCCACCACCACCAATTGTAGCAACAATTTTTGCTAAATATCCGCTTCTTTCTGTAAAATACATATTGGTTATTTTGTGTTGAAACACACGATTTGAACTTACATAAATAGCATTATTCTAGAGAACTAAATGTTCATGTTTTTTCATCATCTAATACATATTAAAGATCTGTCCACATTGCAATATGTTCAGCCACTTTGACATTTTTAATAGTTGAGTAACATCACTTAACCATTCTCCTGGTCGGTTCCCTAGATTACTTGCAACACCATCACCATCACACACCTGTGCCATTTCTATAAATAATGCCGGGATAAACATTTCCATGTGTCAGTTCTCTGTTAAAAAAAAAAAATCATGGACTGTGTTAGAGTTCCAAGTTTAACCCTGTCATTCCATAGCTAAGAACGCCACAGTAAAGCAGGTCAAGACTACTGTAACTTGTAGCCACTGGACAGAAATTATGAAGTTGCAGAAAAGCAGTTAATAATAAAGAAAGGACCAGGACTAGTTCTCTCAACCCTCAGACAGCTCTGGCACACTTAACATATTTTCCAGTCATATCTTATACCAGTCATATAAAATGTAATCTTTTTAAGTTAAATATTTTTCATCACATAGGTATTGAAAGTGGATATTGAAGGTTTATTCAGATAAATCCATTTTTTTATATTCCAGAAATCAAAGTTCTGAACATGGTCGGGCACTGGTGGCTGATGCTAGTGGTCTTCTAGCTACTAGGAGGCAGAGATCAGGAGGCTCACAGTTGGAGGCCAGCCCAGGCAGATGGTTAGTGAGACCCTATCTAGCAAGCATAAGGCTGTGTTCAAACCCCAGTACCACCAACAGAATTTTTAAAAAGATATTATGAGCATGTTCCTATAGTCTACTAAATGATTTTTTTTAAAAAAGCATAAAAATCACAGCTCAGAGGAAATATATCAGTGCACACGGGTATATAGGAGGCTGCAGTTATGCAACGTATTTAAAACTAAAATGCCGGGGAGTAACCCAAAATCACCTCTAACCAGCTGTGTGGTTTATTTTTGTTAGGAAAACTCCCTATGGGACAAGAGTCTGGTGTCTTTGGGGAGATGTTCTGGGTTCCACTGCCGGGGAATGGCCTCATTTGTTATTTTGCATCTTCTGCATTAGGCCTAGATGAGTCATTTTTGGACTCATTCGTGGGAGGTGGAGGTGACAGAATGCAAATACCTGGGTCCCTTTGGACAGGATGCTTAACTTTTATGAGTCTTTGTATTCTCATCTATAATCAAGGAAGAATCTGGCATGTAACAGACTATGAATAAAAAGTATCGTTTCTCTTTGTCCTTACTTTTAGTTCAAGTCTGTGAGTTTCATTACGCATGATAACTGTGACTCCGGTCTTTTGTTATGACATGAAAATGAAGTATAGGTACAGAACAGATGCACTATAATCTGTAGCTCTGAGTTCTGGGAGTCTCTGAAAGTTGTAGATTGAGAGGAGGCAAGATTGGGAACATCACTGTACGTGTCTCTAGTAAATTACCTGAAGAGATCTCAGAAGAAAGGGGGTAGAATTTCTAAATTTCCATGACTTGTTGTGATTCCTCTTCTATTCCAAATAAGTATTACCTTTTATGCTTAATTTTGTAATTTTGTGTTCATTTTTTTCAAAAGGAGACATCAACTTGAATTATTTTAGACTTCACAAAACCTAGATTTTTCCCTTGAATATATGTGTAACACTGTGATTTAACATCATGAACAAAAACACACAGATACTTCTTTTTTTTTTTCCCTTCAATCTCAGAAAATTTCATTTATTTCTCATTATCTTGGAGTACATCCAATTTCAGTGATTTCTGAACATCTAAAATTATTTTGATTTCACCAACAACAAGGGCAGTCAAGTCTACAATCTAAATGTCTCTTGATTCCATCACTCTCTTCTTTCCCAAAAGCTATTCATTTAGTTCAGGTTCTTGACTCTTTTCCAAAATAGTACAACAACTGCTTAAGTAGGTTCTTCATCTCTGTTTCACTCCTCCAATCCATCTTCCATTCTTTATCGCTACATACTAACACAGATACTTCTTAATTCATACAGAAGAGTTTTCTGGAATTGAAAGGGTCCCTTAAATTGAATCCTTGGGCAAGTCATTCTTCTGTCTGAACCTTAACGTTCTCATTTTAAAACCTTTGCACATGACTAGCCCCATAAGATCTTTCCCAACTCAGAAAATCCTAACTCCATCATACTTCCATACAATATAAGTCTTTTCATACTTCCAACAATATAATTAATATTTTAAAGGAACTCCATAGTGAATCATTACAAAAAATTAAGAATTTAGTCAGGCTCTGGTGACTCATGCCTATAATCCTAGTTACTCAGGAGGCAGAGATCAGGAGGAAGGAAGTTGGAGGCCAGCCCAGGAAAATAGCTCAAGAGACCCTATCTCAAAAATATCCAACACAAGAAAGGGCTGGTAGAGTGGCTCAAGTTGTAGAGCGCCTGCCTAGCAGTGTGAGGCCCTGAGTTCAAACCCCAGTACCTCCAAAAAAAAAAGAAGAAAAAATTAAGACTTTAGTCGTGTGAATAGGTATACCCAACATCCAACTCAATATTCATTGTATGAACGTAAATGAAAAGATATGGTCCTTACCATATAGCACAGTAGTTACAGCATGTCACTATAGAACTGATTTGCTTTACAAGGGCAGGGATATTTCTTCTATTGGTTCTCATTTAAACTGACCATGACAAAACTACAAACTGTTTTTCATTTATATCACTACTCAAAATAATCCATTCTGAAAGAGGAAGAGGTATTTTTACAGTCCCAATGAGACTGACTAAAATCTCTATGGTAGACCAAGTTATTGTTTTAGAAAGTATGAACGAAATAGATGAGACATTTATGAGAACTCAGTGACAGTTGTTTTCCCTCTGAGCTTAGATATTTGATAAGATCTGAGAAGACTTTAAAAGGAAAAAAAAAATGACAATCCAGCTTTGTCCTCAAACACAAGAATGAATAAATCAGGGGTAGAGACATTCCTTCCCCAAGGTGAACTCTACAAGATTCTGCTCTCCTTGTGCAGAGGGATTATAGGTATAATGGAGTCAGGACTTTCTGAGTTGACAGGGACCTTATGGAGTCACTCAAATTTACATGATAAGATGATTAAAGTCAAGGGCCACACCCCAAATCACAAAACCAGATAAGGCAGAACTAGGGCTAGACCGAATGATTACAAACCTGATATATTTTCTCCTTCATCAACCTGAGTTTGGATGCTTGAGCCACTCCACCAGCCCTTTCTTGTGTTGGGTATTTTTGAGATAGGGTCTCTTGAGCTATTTTCCTGGGCTGGCCTCCAACTTCCTTCCTCCTGATCTCTGTCTCCTGAGTAACTAGGATTATAGGCATGAGTCACCAGAGCCTGACTAAATTCTTAATTTTTTGTAATGATTCACTATGGAGTTCCTTTAAAATATTAATTATATTGTTGGAAGTATGATGGAGTTAGGATTTTCTGAGTTGGGAAGGATGCTTTTATGTTTCAGTGCTCTCTTAGGAGTTTATGACATAAAACATGGAGTCAGTTTTTGCTTAAATCCAATAGCAAATTTTAGAGTAAAGTTACATTAATTGAGACTATGGGTATTGGCACTGATAGGGTTCACACCACCTCCAATATATAGCACCTTGTCATCTGAAGAAATAGCAGAAGCAGGATGGTCATTCTCCCCTTCCCTTTCCCCCTGAAATAATTCATGAAACCTTCAATACAGAGATGGCCTCCCTATAAGGCATATCCTTACCCCTGAAGACTCGGAGACATCAAAGTAAATCTGAGCAAAAAGGCCTTGATAAATTCACCCCACTTTATTACCATTAGATCATACAGCCTTTGTTCAATTATACTTCTACAAGACTGTACACTCTATCAAAGCTAACAGAGAGGTTTCCCTTTTTTTTTTGTTTTTGCATCTTCATTTCCAAAGTTTCCTGTGTCTTGTAAAACTTACAGTAAATGAAATTTTATGCTTTTTCCATGTTAACCTCTCTTGTTTTAAGTGTCTCAGTCATGAAGCTTGAGATAATGATGAAAAGATTAGTTTTTTTCTCCACTGTAGTGCAAAGCTAGACAAAGAGATCCCTGGAACAAAGTGAAGTGTCAGGAAGTTAGACCCACACACATGTGGAATCTTCATGAATGAAAGAGATGGCTTGGTAGATCAAAGGGTAAGGATAGCTAATAAATAGTGCTTGAATTAATAGTTATCCATATTTTAAAAAAACTGGATCACTACTTCAAACTATATGCACATGCACACACAAAACAATTTCAGGTCATGAAATGTAAAGAAACAAAACTTTTAAATGTTTGGAAGAAAAATAAGAATAGTTTCAGACATTAGGATAAGGAGTATTTCTTAGGAAAAACACAAAAATCACAAACTATTAAGAGAAAGGTTCGTTAATTCAACTACATTTTAAAACTATATCAAAGGACATATAACATGTTTAAATAGTTACATTCATTTGTCAACATTTATTGAGCTATACTCTTAAGATTTGTGCATTCTGTTTGTGTCTACTATACTTCAATTTTAACATTAAAATACATAAAAGATATGAACAAACAAGTCATAGAATAGGATACCTGAATGACCAATGAACACAAATAAATGTTCAATCTCACTGGTCACATGTAAGTTAAAAAATGAAAATCACAATAAGAATGTATTTTACACACATTTGCTTAGCAAACTTTAATAAGCCTAGCAAGACCAGGTATTGGTAAGAATGTACCACATCAGAAACTTTTACACATTCTCATAGGAGTAAGAATTACTTAAGAAAATTTGGAAATATACATTAATTCATACACAAGTGCTATAGTGCGGCAATTCCTCTTTATACATAAATACCAAAGGGAAATTCTTTCGCAGGTTCACAGGAAGACATGTACAAAAATATTCATAACAGCATTGTTTGGAATACAAGTAAAAAAACCTAAAAGTCTAACTAACAAAAAAGCAAATTAATAAGTTGGAATAAGATGAAACAATGGGATCTATATGGTTGATGTAGAGCTAAACATCCCAACTGGACAAATTTCAGAAAAATAATTTTAAGCAGAGAAGAGGAATGTCCCTAAGAATGAAAGAAGACTATGATTCCAGGTTATAGTCTGACTTTATCTTCACTGAGAGTTTATCAAAACCCCTGGTTTTGAGTGAGTTCTGAAAAAAACTGGGCTCTCTAAGACCAGAACACTTGGCAAGGCACACGATAGGTCAGGTACTACATCAGGCTGGAATGTGGTATACATTTGCTACAGTACTTCCATACTGACCTTGACCAACCTCCAGCTGTCAGAAATAGATCCTGGCAGAACACATCTATAAAGGAAATAATTGTCCTCAGCTGACCCAGAAGGAAGTGAATAGATTAGAGGTACATGACCCAGGAAAGTCAAGTACAAATAAACTTTGTGCCAGCTCACCCAGCCATTTGCAGTTCAGAAAAGATGATGACATATGTGCCTCCTGAGTCACACTCCTCCAAGCTGGTTTCTTCTAGTTCAGAGAGTCTTATGTCATCTTCAGAGAACAAGTGTTCAGACTCCTGCTGTGGTAGTAATGGAACCACCTCCTAGAAGTATGGAACACAAAGGGTGACCTAGTTCTGAATCCTTCTTACCAATCCTTCTAACTCTCAGCCAGTCCTCTTCAGTGTAACCCCTGCTTCCCTGACCACAGCATCCGTGATGCCCCAGTTTTGAGAAGTAGCAACCCATCTTTCCCCAGTGTTCATTCAGGGTTTGGCTTTATCAGGTTTACCAAGTCAATTCCCACAAATGCATCAGCTTCATATACGCTATTGTAGATCCTGTTGTCATGCGAAACAGAACACAAACTAAACCTGGATGTGAAAAGAAGAAATAAACTTGGAAGTGCCTGTTACATGTGAAACTACACTGTAGTTATGAAGATGCTGTCCTGCCGCTCTCTGCATAGAGACCATGAAATTTTTATTTTATGGTTAGATAGGACAGAGTCATAGTTTGAGACCCTAAAGTTCATCTCTTTTCCTTTTATTTTCTAGAACAGGAAACTGTTCAGATTTGACACCATTTGCTCATGAATATTAGTACCAGAACTAGAGTTATCTGTAAAACTTCCTGATTTGGTCAGAATTCTTTTGCTAGAGACCTAAATCTAGTGGGGTTTTTTGTTTCTATAGTAGACTCAACTGTTTCCCCAAATATTTGGGTTTAGTTTTTTCTCAACTGATAACATTCAACTCACTCAAATTTCTCATAGATCTCGATAATCATATCACTAACAAGAGAAACTACATTTACACACATAACTTGAAACAGTCACCAACCCAATATTTTTATGTGAAAAATCTATTTTTGACTAAGTGACAAATGAGAAAAATCATGATCAGTTTCCCAAGTTTGGTTAAAGTGGACTAGCTCAGTCCTTCTCTCTCATGTCGCCATTAACCAGTGGATGAGGCAACAATATGCCAAGAAGGACCACAGTGTTTGGCTTGTTTAGGACAACAGCCATTGGGTTGTTCATTTTCCTACAGACGTGGTCAATTTTATACTGACTTACATTTCCATTCCCATGGGCGATGTGTTGCAATACCCCCTCTGATTTTCTACATTGCCTTGGGAACACAGCCATGTCAGGGATTCAGGAAGCAAAAATCCCAAAAAAGGATTCAATTGTGAAAGTTCATTCCATGTAAGCAAAGCAGGTTCCCCGCCTTTCCTCCTTTGTTGACCAATGTGCAGAAAAGCTCACTGGGTAATTATGAATTTTTTTTCACAGAATTTTTTTAAATCTACTTACTCACTTTCCCCTCAAATATCTAAACAGAAATTGCGAATGCTTGCATAAAAACTAGCAGACAGGACAAACTGAGGACATTCCACTTTTAAACTTAAGCAACAGTGACATTATCTTCAAACATACACCACTCTCTATGGTGTTAACAGATCTTAAATTCTGTTTAGATTGAGGTTAAGCACAATGCATCAACCGGAATGCAAGATAATTCACAGATCCTTGATTTGTGACTTTAATGTGAGCATGAGGAACTACTTTGTGGGGCTTTATGCTTACCTATGCCTGGTATGTCCCAGAATCACCTGCCACAGGAAAACAGGAGGGTAAATGGTGAAGAGCAGTGGCATGCCATTAAATTCATCTGTTTCTCAAAACCATTAGGACAAGTTGAAAATGCTGCAAAACTCAGCCTTAGGTTTTCTCTTGATGCATCATTCATCTCAGTGCCCAAGTCTCTCTCCATCTTTCCCCTGGCAATAGAGAATAACATTCCTTTCAAGACAGCCTTAAATGTGGTACGAAGGAAGAACAAAAACTAGGGAATGAGGCTAGAGAGGTAGCTCAATAGTAGAATGTTTGTTTAGCAGGCCCAAGGTCATGGGATTGTTATCTTATAAGAACAAAGTGTTCTGTAGAAAGTTTCAACATGACACATCATTTATGGGATACTCACAATTACATTCAAAGTGTGGAAAAAAGTGGCCAGTGTCAACAACCTTCCTACCTATTGTCCTATTCCCCCAACAGGACTAGACCACTGGGAAGACACATATGAGCTTTGGTTTACTCCATATGAATATTTCACTGACCTAAAAAGAAGTAAGAAGGCAAAACTCCAGAAGTGGATTTTGTGTGTGTGTATGTGTGTGTGTGTGTGTGTGACTGGAATTTGAACTCAGGGCTTCACACTTGCAAAGCAGGCACTCTCCCTTTTGAGCTACACCGCCAGTCCATTTTTCTCTGGTTATTTTGGAGATGGTATCTCGCAAACTAGTTGCCCATGCTGACCTCAAACAGAGATCCTCCTGATCTCAGCCTCCTAGCACCTGACCCAGAAGTTATATGACATGTTTCCCACAGTAGGCCATTCATGATGCCACAATCTCACTGAATAGAATTCCACACCATCTGCAATTTTCTAAATAAACCTAAAAATATGACCAGAAACCATTTGAAATTGTTGGGGAAATCCTATATAAAGCTTCTGCAAAGAATAAAACACAATGGATAACTAATGTTATAACCAATGCTTCTTTAAAAGAAGAATCAAAGTAATAATGATAATATATCTATTATTATGTTATAAAAGCATGTTCCTGCAATTAGAGCAACAAAACCCAAACAAAGAATAGCAGGGTGAGCACAAAGAAGCCTCACACTTTGTCTCACCTGTGCTATGCACTAGCACTGAAACTGTGGACAAATCACTTGTTCTCCACCTAGAAAATCAGAATTGTAATAAATGTCTCTGCCTCTTCAGAATAATAGGAAGATAACTATCTGCAACAGTGCCTTGAGCTGCAAAATAAAACTCATGTTATTCTTATTTTTAATACAGAAAGCCCAGAAATAAATATCATATTATCCTAACATTTCTATTATTATAATTGTTCTAAATTATATGTTTTTTATGAGACTTTGATTTGGCTTTTTGTGTAAGAGGTAGACCAAAAAGAAAAAAAAAAAAAAAGCCATGTGAAAATGGGGAAATAAGAAGAGGAAATAAATGAGACAACACTGATTAATGTATTATGTTAAAAAAAATTACTGCAAGAAATGAAAGGGCAATGCTAAATTAGATAGCTACAAGACATGAATCCCCTTCTAGAGCTGTTTCAAACCAAAGCCCTCTGAGAGAGAATATAGCTAAAGAAAGGACACGTGGCATTGTGAAAATGAAGCATCAAAAATCTCCAAGAGCTGAATAGTTTCCAATGACTAGAAATGCAAAAGACATAAGCTAGTAAGTGGATCCCATTGTAAAAACAGGGTACATGGGTCTCCCTCAGGGTCAGGCCAGTCTCTCCTCATTCTCTTTCAAAGTAAGAGCCTAAGTTAAGCTTCACAAGTCTTTGGTCCTTGATCTGATTCTGAAACTTTTGGGGCCCCAGGCTAACCACTGAACCTCAACAGTTAGTTTCATCTTCTCTCAGAGAGGACAACTACTTCCAAAGGCAAGCATCAATCTTAAGACTTTGGTTATCTAGTTAGCTGAAAATCCATTTAGCACATTTTCAGTTTATGAATGGCAGCTATTGTTTGGTTTCTTGTTCAAAAATATAAAAGGAATCAGAACCTTTTATCTGAAAGAAGTAAGACTCGATTTTCTTTTGAAACTTGAAGACAAATAAAAGAATATTCCATATCGAAAAGTCGGACTCATAAGGACATATTATGAAATCACTACCACATTTCTGAGTTACTAGTTCCTTCAGGGATGAGTCTTAGCCACTGTCGTGTTCCTACTATTTAGTACAGTGCCAGACACATGGAAAGTTCTTGATGGACATTAATTTCCTTGTATTATACTTCTGAGGCCCACCATTCTCAGTGAAACGGTCTTGAACCAAATATGAAGGTTTCTGCTAGCATGCCAGGGATAGCCAGAGAAAAGGAAATGAACAAATAAGCCTCACATATTCTGGTCTCTTCTGCCATATTTATCCTTTGTTTCCATGGCAATGATGCTTCACCTCAGATTCTTTATGTTAGAGAGAACTGGTAAAGAGCAGTCTGGAAAGGAGGCAATCTGCAATTTTGGAAGGACATCTAGGTGTTATTTTCTCAATTTCCAAAGACAAATGAAAGTTTTTAGCCTACAACCATGTTAACTACACACACTGTTTTTGCTCAAAGAAATAATGTTCACATTAGAGATATTATTTGTAATTCCAACATAAGGCACAACATAGAAAAAATGATTTGTAGACAGTCTGAGACAGAGAGGGTGACTATGATCGAAGTACATTATATGAAAATGTGACATTTTGAAATGTCATAATGAAACCCATTATTTTGTACAATTAATATACACTAATAAAAAACTAAAAACAAAAGTCCAAGACAATTAAAAATTACATAAGACATAGATTTGCATTCGTAGAAACAGCTCAAATACATAGTATGTGTATATAGACACACATATATATATATAAAACATAAATATGTAACACACACACACACATAAAGAGCTTGTAGTCTAAACTATGATTAGAATGCCATGGACAAGGACTGGGTCTGTTGATCAGTCATAGAAAACTTGTTTTGCATGAGCAACGCCCTGGGTTTGTTCCCCAACACCAAAAAAAAAAAAAAAAAAAGGAATGCCATGAACAATAAATATAAAAAACTCCCAGCAGGAGCAGTAAATCCTTAGCCAGTGCCTCTTAAAGTTTGTTCCCTAGACCAGAAACAACCTCCTTACCTGAGAAACTGTTAGAAATGCGTGTCCTCAGACCTCATCCTAGACCTACTGAAACAGAACCTTTGGGGATGGGGCCCAGCAATCTGTGCTTAGTAGGCCTTCCAAGTGATTCCAATGCCTACTACAGGTTAGGGATACTACCCTAATCTTTATCTGTCTATCTCTTATTTCTATGTCTATATCATCTATATCTATATCTATTATCTTCCTTTACCAGTAAAGGAACATGGACTCATTTACCACCCAATAAGAACAGAATCAGATTTTCACTGGGCACCAGTGGTTTATGCCCATAATCCTACATACTTCAGAGGCAGAGATCAGGAGGATTGCCATTTCAGGCCAGCCCAGGAAAATAGTTCACGAGACCTTATCTCAAGAATACCCAACACAAAAAAGGTCTGATGGAGTGACTCAAGTGGTAGAGCACCTGCCTAGCAAGCATGAGGCTCTGAGCTGAAGTACCAATACCACAAGAATCAGATTTTCTTTTTTAGCTATTAAAGTAGAACTTTTTTAGCTAAAGTAGAAAAAAATATTTAAAACTTCTTAGTCCTCAGAGACTTCATCTGTGAAACAAGGACAGCATTAATGTCCTGACCCCAAAGAGTTTTGGGTGAGAAAAAAATTAGATAATGTATGTAAGAATGATCTTAAGCCGTAAGGAGTCATAAAATTTTTATCATCATTTCTACAGCCCTTTGATCTTATGAGAAAATGTGTTCTCAGTTGCTATTCCATGTTTCAGCTTCCAGATATATGATGAACTTTTAAAAGCAATGTACTTCTAATTTTGGATTCTGCTATAATAAGATTTTCTTACGAGTTACAAAAAATCACATGAGCTATACCTTCACTCAGGATACAATTATGTTGAGCTGTATTTTTGAATAGAGAAAATAGTGTTTCGTGGCATTTTTCTAGAAAAGGAATCAGGTGATTTTCATTTAACAACAAAAACTTTCTTAAAAATGAGATGATATGTAGCTTATGCTTTTAGTTTACAGGAGTAGCTTTCGCAGGTATATTAACATGCTACATTTATTTTATACAACTGACTTTTTTTTTTTTTCAGTGGTACTGGGGTTTGAAAGCAGGACTTCGCATTTGTTAGGCAGGCATTCTATGACTTGAGCTGCACCCCCAGCCCTCCAACTGACATTTTTAATATAATATTTATTGCCTCCTAAGTGGCCTTGCTACAGAAACCTCATAAACTATATATGTATTCATTTTTTAAAAATTGGGCTGGAGGTGTGGCTCAAGTGGTAGTGTACCTGCCTAGCAATCATGAAGCCCTGAGTTCAAATTTGCCCCTCTCCCAAAAAAACTTCAATCTTGTTATAATGTATTTTAATACCATTATAAATAACTGAAATTACAAAAGATATTTAAAAAGAAAGGTTTAAAAGCACTTGTAAAAATTTTTTAAATAAAAAAACCTGTGCTCCTAGTAATTAGCAATAGTAGCTGTTAAGATTTTGTTTTTCATCTTTCTAGAATTTTTCATATGTGCACAACACACTCATATATGTTTTAACAAAACAGAGCATCTAATTTACCACTTACTAATATATTTAGAAAATATATTCAAGTAACCATTTCTGCTTCATCAGTTTAAATTTCTGCATTGCATGCCACTGGGTGGATGGATGGATGGATGGATGAATGAATGGATGGATAAGGGATTAGCCAATTGTTTATTACTAGACATTTACATTTTTCCAGTTATTTCTCTTTTGTAAGGAATGATTCAGTGCACTCTGCATACTGGTCTAACCATCCTCTCAGAACACATTCTTAGAAGCAGAATTCCTGGATCAAAAAGAAACACGTTTTTAAAGCTTTTGATTCATATCCCAAATTGCCCTTCCAGAAAGAGTGTACTAAATTTTACTACTGCCAGCAGTTTTCCAGCATCCTCCCATTTCCATTCTCTAATATGTCAAAAGTATGCTAAAATATGTCAAAAATAATATTCCATTTTTTAAAAATGTGTATGTATTTGATAACTAATGAGATTGATCATCTTTTTGTAAGAGTAGCAGACACTGTCAGGCACTCCTTTATCCCCCAGCTTCCATCTCTATGGCCACTGGCTGCTTACTGTAGGACCTGTGGCTACTGAGAGTGTTTCTGTGTTTTAATAGCAGGGAAAGCCATGCAGAGCAGGTGAAAAGTGCTCAGGAACTAACTCTCCAGGAGCAGACTCAACCAAGTTGAGGGATAAATACCCCAGCTGTACACTGTTAGGTGACATTCCTCTAAGGAATGTTTTCTACTGTCTCCCAGAGTTTCTCAACAGGACAAAGTCCCAGTTGTCCACAGAAGGAATGGCTTAATGCCACATCCTTTGCTGGCTTTCTTCCCTTCCCTATGTTACTTCCCTACTTCTATCAGTGATTTCTATGACTATCTCCCAACTAAAACTACTTGAACTTGAATCCTTATCTCAAGGTTCCTTCTGGGCTGAGAAATCCAAATCAAGACAATATGGTTTTCCCCCTCATTTAGTCAATTAACTGATTATTTGTGTATTGTTTTCCCATTTTGATATTGATATTTTAAAATATTAAGAAGGAAGAGGGTGTCAGGTGCAATCTGAGGCACTCAGGAGGTGGGGATATGAGGGCTATAGTTCAAGGAAGTCTAAGCAAAAGTTTAGTGAGACCCCATTTCCAACAAACAAACTGCATGGTGGCAAACATCTGTAGAATCGCAGCTACACAGAAGACAGAGGTAGGAGGAACATGGTTTAAGACTAGCCCAGGAAAAGCATAATACCTTGTCTGAAAAATAACTAAACCAAAAAAGGGCTGGTTTTGTGACTTCCTAGCAAATATGAGGCCCTGAGTGCAAACTCCAGTACTGCCCAAAAAGGGAGGGGGAGGACAATCCTGACAGATTATAGTTTAGGAGCTTGATAGGTAGTTACACTCACCATCAAATTCAAATTGTCTTACAAATAAGTTAAGATTTAAACTACTACAAGTGATTAATAATAACTATTATAATCAAAATTAATCCCCCTATACTTTATCTTACTTAGCTGTACCATATTGAACTAAAGATTTTCTTAAAAGTAGGCTATTTAGGCAAAGGGGGGAAAAAAAAGTGAACCATGTGGTGGCTAGAAGTTGATGCCAGTGCAGAGCTGTATTGCAGCAAGACATCATGTGACCCCTTAAGCAGTAAGAAAGCAAGAACACGCGACACCTGCTGATACCAAAATGGCCACTAAGATGACTGCTAAATGTTTTTTGCCTCATCATAATGGCATCTCCTGATCATCTGAAATCATGATGCATCCAAAAACCCTATATAAGGACAGAGAAGGGAAATACACCATATTCCAAGAAAATCTTGACCCCTTCCTGGAATCCTCTGCCTTTTTTCCACCTTACCTTATGAACAATGTACCCCTCCATTAAGTTTTGCTCATAAGATGTTATACAAAATTCTGGTTATACAACTGTTCCGAAGCCTGCACTCATCTTTCTTGTGTGTATTTCCTCCCAATTCCTTACTTTGTCTCTCTGTCTGAGACTCCCCACGCTTTGCCACTGACAATGGAGGGATAAATGAACTAAAGTATAGGAAAAAGGGGGAAAAAACTAGCAAACATTACTGTGAAGAATATTTTTGCCAAAGTGTACCAAATATGTTGATTGAATGCTATAGGAAAAGCTACATTCAAGTGTCAGGCATGCTGTCATGCACCTGTAGTCCCAGCTATTTGGGACACTAACCTAGCAGGAGCCCTTGAATCCAGGAGTTTTTGCCCAGTCTTAAAAAAAAAAAAAAAATAGCTACATTCAAAAGTGTAAATATGCTCAAAGTGGTAGATTGTCATTCTTTTTAAAGAATGATTAGAGTTTAGTGAGATGTCTATTGAAAAGTTTTAAAATGGAGAGGTATTTTGGGTCAGATGACATTTTCTAGTACCTAAAATCAATATGTTCTTAATTAAAACACCACTCTCCCAAGAAGACAGTAAACAATGTTAAACTCAGCTGGATCAGAGCCCAGAAAGTCAGCCAGACTAGAAGTGCATACAATGATGAGGGGAAAACAACAAGAACAACAACAAAAAAAACCTTTCGAAAGCAACCAAGGGTTTAGGAATGGAGTAAATGGAACAAAAGAAAATTGCCAGTTTACATCTTGCTCTGGGCCAGGAATCAGACAGAATCGCACCATAAGAATCTGTTTAGAGGTTACTCTTTCAGCTGCACAATTTAAGCATTTGCAAAGGTAAAACAAGGACAGTCTAATAACCTAACTTGCCTTGTTTGGCAATGAAAGTTTTTAAGGAAGACACACAGAATACAAATCCACAGCAGTCAAACTTAAAAGCCTCTTCAGGATTGTGACTGCCTGCTACTTGCATGCTACCTCCAGCAAAGTTAAATGAAAAAAATGAACTGGGTAACAGTGACTCACACCTGTAATCCTAGCTTCTCAGGAGGCAGAGATCAGGAGGATCACTGTTCAAAGCCAGCCAGGTCAAATAGTTTATGAGACCGTATCTCAAAAAGACCCATCACAAAAAAGGGCTGTGGGAGTGGGCTCATGATGGAGGCCCTGAGTTCAAACCCCAGTACTGCCAGAAAGAAAAATACGTGATTGTCATTTTGATGTACTTTTTTTTCTTTTGGAGGAAGAAACCACTTAAGCCACTCTGCCAACCCATTTTAATGTATTTTATCAGGACAGATTCTAGTGCTTTTCTGAACTTACAAAATATAGGAAGTCTATGTATCTACATAATAAACAAATACCCAGAAGAAATATAGAAAATTCAGTCCTGACTAAAGTCAGTGCAAATTATGCATCTCGCTATTTTAGATTTCTTAAAAGATAATAAATAACCCATCAACTTTGTGCTAGTCAAATTCAAAGAGCTCACAGTCTAATGTCAGAAGATTCATCTGAACATTTCTGTCTTAAGCTGAAGCTATATTTACTTAAATACATTTATTAGGTGCTCACCCAACCATTTACTACTAAATAAAGACAACTTGTTACATTTTGTGTATCACTGCATACTAATTGCTCTAATAAGCAGGAATACAAATGACTTTGGGGAAATTCCATTAAAGTACAATACTACTTTATATTAATCAGGATAGATTTAGTTTTTCTTTGATAACAAACTGCTCCCAAATCCCAGTGGATTGATCTCACACAATTTTCTTTTGTGCTCACACTAGGTATTCTATGTGAACTGGCAAAAACTGCTCCACCCAGTCATCACAGGGCTTGGGCTGATGAAATCTCCATCATGTCACAGCTGCACCATGTCTGGAACACATGACCAGAGAGGGGTGATGGAAGGCCAGGAAGACACTGGGGAATCCCACGTATGCCACTTCTGCTCCTACTTCATTAACCAGAATTAATCAGTCGCCTAGTTCTTTCCAAACACGGGGGTGGAGAAGAGCTGTGTCAGTTGTGCCTGGAAGGGGAAATACAGTGGAGTCATTTCTACCACACCCCTCCATGATCTGGAACTTTGGATGATTTCCTAGCACAATGTAAGGACAGAAACAGACACTGAGAGGCAAAGCTAAGGATACAAAACAAAAGGCTTAAGTCGTGGCACAGAGGTCCCACACTAAGGCCAGGAATCAATGAGGAAGGAGGTTCAGAGAGTTCTAAGTAAACAAAGGAGCAAGCAACAAAATCCTGAGAATGAAGTAGAGAAGGCCAGCCTGTCATAGTTATTTTAGACTTTGTTTTCACACAAGGTGACATTTTCCTCAGGGCATGTTAAGTATGTCATTTGATATCTGACATCATCCCTATCTGCATTCCTTAAAGTATGGTCCTTACATCATCCAGAACAGATATATCTGAGGGACTTCATAGAAATACAGATTGCTAGGACCCACTCACAAGTTTATGGATTAAAATCTGAATGTTTAGGAAACTGCTTTAACAAGTATGTTTTAAGGGATTCTAATGCATCCTAGATTTTGGGACCCTTTATTTTAGACTCTGCCAGGATCAAGGGAAGGTCTGAGTTACAGCTCAGGTTTGGGCCCTAGAGGAATGTCTGCACCAGCCTCAGTCACCAGGTAGCCTTTCCAGAAGACACTTGGTAAGGTTAAGACTATGCATTTAGCCTACGTGGGGACTGTCCTTGAAGAGGAGGATTTGGGAGCATGTAAACTAGGTTGATTTTGAGATCCTGCTGAACTGGTTTGAGAAGGGCTGGTTAGATAGAGTATCTTTAAGGACTACAGAATTTATAGATAAGTAGCCAACAGATTGAAAATAGTAGGGGTGGAAAACAGCCCAGTTTCTTTTGAACTTCTAACACATTTATAAACCTAGGTCCATTCTGATACCACGTCTCTGCAACGTAAGGGAAACTCAGTAGAAAATGTGCTGAATTACTAGCTGTCATTACAGCTAGTTTAGGACAGTCATGAATTGTGCACTCTATGCACATATACACACACAAACACACACACACACTCACAGATACATACATATATAAATACATACATACATACATAATCATTATGCATGTTTCACATTTTTTGTCAACCCAAGATTCATAGCATGCATTTTGTTTGTTTGAATATCAGGATTTCCTCTCAATATTCTAGAACAAGTATTTTAACCAGTAATTCACCATTAATTTTTATGAGTGGGTGTTCAAAAACTTTCTGGTCTGTGCTTTTGCTTTCACCCCTTTCCTTCCTTTCTCTCTTTCCTCGTATTGAGTATGTAACAGCTCTGTTCTAAAATTACCTGGCATAAACTTCTCTTTTTAAAATTTTTCCAATAACCATGACAACATCTTAAAAGTTTACAGTGAGGGAGGCTATCTAAATATGAAACAGATGAATAAGTATATCACAGGCAAAATAACTTGCAGATATAAGAGAAAAAAATTAGGGTAGGCACATGTTTGTGGTTGAAAAAGCCTGTCTGTCCGAATGGACGGGAGAGGATTAATAAAGAGGATTGGCCACCATATGTGTAAGAAGGATATGTCTAGTTCTTATATAAGCAACTGAGAATTACCGGATGACCTTCAAACTCTCTGGCAGACAAATTATCTTCAACTAGGTGCCTGGGTTGGAAACAATTGATGCCAGGTGGGTAAAAGAGAAAGTTGATTCCACATCATTTATTTCTGGGGCAAGACAAGTGAAAATATTATATATGTATCAACATCATATGATCATTGTTTTTTATTTGTTTGCAAGGCTGTCTGTGGTTTAGTATTGAAAACATCTTGAAATCTAAGTAACAGCAGACCTTTATATAAGAAATTAATGTAAACCATAGATTAGAACCAGTGTAGAGAGCATTAGTAAACCATATTTCAAGCAAACAAAAAAGAAAATATGAAAAGTAATGGTTATAAAGAACCTGATCTTATAGTAAAGTGAAGAAACAGTCTTACTATATTGAGTCAATAATACTGTTGCTTAATTGAGCTTTAGTAAATAACACTCTTTCATAAAAAGCATCTTATTTTGTTTTCCTCTAATGCAGACTACCATTTTACATTTGTCGTTTAATCCATTGTACTAATAGTTACTTAAAAGCTGAATTATTTTTCCCCTAAAATAGAGTAATGAGTCTTCTTCATGCAAATAGCAGAGCCCTCCTTGGCTGGAACTGCTGCCTTCTGAGAAGTCAAAATGTGGATCTTGACCTATAACTGCTTGTGGAAAGTGACCAAATCAAGACAGAAAAATCTGATCTTGCTAAAGATCACAAAGAAAGTTCTTGGGAAAGTCAGATGAGAAAACAGTTCATGAACTCCCTGTGCTGACATTTTTAATCACTGCCTGTCCCTTGTTTTGGGAACCCTATTTGAAATTTTTTAAATGTAGAATATTCTGGAATTTTGTTCTCTTTTTTTCCATGACCAATTTAATGATAGAAAGAGTTCTCCACTAAGAGACAGAGAGTTAAACGTAAAAAAAAAAAAAAAACTTTTCATACTGGAAAATTTCCATGAATCCTTTGACCCTTCACTCAGTTTCAAAGAATCCTAAACTCATAGCCTATCTCATATTGCCTATATCTCACTGAATTCTTTCCTCTCATATAACTTTAAAGAAAATCCTATACATTAGACCATTTCATTCATAAATAGTTCAGTATGTATCTCTAAAAGATGAATCCCAAAAATATAATCACAATACTATTATCGTATATAAAACATTTCATGATAATTTACTACCATCAAATATAAAACCAATGTTCAAAATTCCAACTGTCTCATAGTAATTTTTTGGTAGTTTTCTTTGGATGACACTGAGAGTAAGCCCAGGGTCTAGGACATACTAGACAGTGCTCTACCACTTGAGCTACACCCCCAGACATAAGTGTAATAATTTTTAAATTTATTTGAATCAAAATCCAAGTAAAATCTACTCATTGTAATTCACTATATGTTTCTAAGATCTTTTTACATATCTTGCCTCTCCATTTCTTCTCTCTTTTCATTTTCTTTTTTCATTTATTTTTTTAAGAAACCAGTTCACTTGTCCTTTACATACTTACTGGATTTTGTTTATTGCAACCTTGGGGTATTGTTTAACATGTTGTTTGACTTTGTCTTTGAATTATAGTTGAATCTAACAGAACTAAAAAGATTCAGAGTCAGTTGCCTTTGGCAGGGGTAGTTGGTGGATGTGCCGTGTTTCCCTCAGGGGCACTAATGTCTGTTTATCTCTTATTTTATGTTAGCAGATGTCTAGATGCCTTAACTCATTCAGTATTAAATAAAAATAAAGTTCCTTCCATTTATTATATAGCTCCCCAAAAGTACAGTTCATAAAGCAACAGCAAGGGCTGGCAGTGTGGCTCAAGGGGTAGAACACCTTCTTAGCAAACATGAAGCCCTGAGTCAAACCCCAGTATTGCCAAAAAAAAAAAATTCCTAAATAAAGCAACAGCAATATAGATGCTTACTTCTTTTTTTTAAATTACCAGTTTTCAAATTAATAAACTGGCTAACTAGCATCTTACATTATTGACCAATTGTCTTTTCTAGTAACTCATAGATTTAAACATACTTTATGTGTTTCAATTCATTATAGTTATTATCCGTATTGATGCTCAAATCATCTGATCTTTGCAGTGGGAGGCATTCAAGTTGGCCACTAGATCCTCTGACGTGATCCTTGTAGGTTTTTATAGTTTGTATCTGACATGGCAAAATGTTCTAAGCATACCATGTACATTTCTCACTCTGGACTTGGAATAAGCTATTTCCCAAAGGACCTTTAATTTCATGGGAACTGGTATTTAGAGATCACAAACTGAGAGCTATGTGTTCACAGATGCTGGTTTGGCCACTGTTTGCAGATCTTTAGAATGGACAGAATAGGAAATATTTTAAAGATAAAACATATTAGTAATTCATATTGATACTTTAAATTCAAATTCATGACTCCAGAGAAACAGACTCTATAGAATGTGTAAGTGTAGGTAGGTAGGTAGGAAGGAAGATGATAGATGATAGATGATAGATAGATAGATAGACCAATTTAATGTAAGAAATTGCTTCATGTGATTATGGAGGCTAGCAAGTGCCAAGATCTTCAGAATGAGTCAGCAAGCTGAAGATGAGGGAGCCCCAATGGTATAGTTCAGTCCAAGGGCAGGAAGAAAGTTGATGCCCTAGTTCAGACACTGTCAGGCAGGAAGAATTCTCTCTTAACTCACGGGAGGGGCAGCCTCTATGTTCTACTCAGGTCTTCAACCAGCCAACCCACCTTAAGAAAGGCCCCATGCTTTATTCCCTTTACCTATTTAAATGTTAATCTCATTCAAAACACCCTCAGAGAAACACCCAACTATAATATTTGATCAAAATATCTGTTTGAAAAATAAAATTGACTGTCACAATGACTATGAGGTTTTTATTCAATGTATATTGCAGGTGTATCTCCTTTCTCCTATGCCAGAATCCCAGTTCTTTTTAACATTAAGTAAGTCCAAGTTAAAATATCACACTATTCAGTTGCTGCATCCTACAATACACATCCAACAGCTTAGAATTATAACACCAACGCTGTCACTAACAATGCAACTACTTAAGTGGCTTTGTTATTTTTCTAATTTGCAAATCTTTTTGTTCTAAAGATGTATTTCGGCTGAGTGGGTGGTAAGGGAGGGGGTAGGGGCAGGGGGAAGAAATGACCCAAGCCTTGTATGCCCATATGAATAATAATAAATAAATAAATAAAGATGTATTTCATTTTTAATGTAGAAAAGATTGCTCTATTAAGTCACTTAGAATAGTTATTTTCCTTATGATTATGCTACCAGTTATATATGTTTTTAGATTTATTTATTTTATTTTTTATTTTAAAAATACTTTAAAATGTCATTTTGTTTTGTATATATGCATATACAAAATATATATATATACATACATATATATCATATATATATATTTTTTTTCAGTACTGGTTTTTTAACTCAGGGCCTCACACTTGCTAGGCAGACACTCTGCCACTTGAACCACTCTGCCAGCCCTTTTTTTGTGTTGGGTAGTCTCTTTTTTTTAATTGTTTATTCATTTATTCATATGTATATACACTGTTTGGGCCATCTCTCCCCCTTCCTCACTTCCAGGCAGAACCTGTTCTGCCCTCTTCTCCAATTTTGTTGAAGAGAAAACATAAGAGATAATAAGAACGACATAGCATTTTTGCTAGTTTGAGATAAAGATAGCTATACAGAGAGATTCCTAGCATTGCTTCCATGCACAAGTGTATTACAACCCGAACTGGTTCATCACTACAAAACCTCTTCACTTCTTCCCTGTCACCTTCCTGTAGTGACCTCTGCCAGTTTACGATTACTTTATTCGCTCCTCTACAGTGAGCACATCAACCACTTTCAAGTTTTAGGTTTCCTTCCCTTTCACTATTCCTCCTGTACACGTTCTCCCCTTAGTGTGTGGCCCATGTCCAATAATATTACTGCATTTGTTTTAGGTCTAAAGTCCACATATAAGGGAGAACATAATGATTTTTGGTCTTCTGAGCCTGGCTAACGTCGCTCGGGATGATGTTCTCCAGTTCCATCCATTTACTTATTAATGACAAAATTTCATTCTTCATGGCTGAGAAAAACTGCATTGTGTATAAATACCACATTTTCTTAATCCATTCATCAGTAGTGGGGCATCTTGACTGTTTCCATAACTTGGCTATTGTGAATAGTGCTGCAATAAACATGGGTGTGCAGGTGCCTCTGGAATAACATGAGTCGAATTCCTTTGGGTATAACCCTAGGAGTGGGATTGCTGGATCATATGGGAGATCTATGTTCACTTTTTTAAGAAGCTTCCATATTGTTTTCCAAAGTGTTTGTACTAGCTTACATTCCCACCAGCAGTGTATGAGGGTTCCTTTTTCCCCTGCATCCTCACCAACATTTGTTGTTGGTGGTGTTTTTGATGATGGCTATTCTAACAAAGGTGAGGTGGAATCTTAGTGTGGTTTTGATTTGCTTTTCCTTTATGGCCAGGGGTGGTGTGCATTTTTTTCATGTGTTTTTTGGCCATTTGGATTTCTTCCTTTGAAAAAGTTCTGTTTAGTTCACTTGCCCATTTCTTTATTGGTTCATTGATTTTGGGAAAGTTTGGTTTTTTGAGCTCCCTGTATATTCTGGTTATCAGTCATTTGTCTGATATATAGCCAGCAAATATTTTCTCCCACTCTGTGGGTGGTCTCTTCAACTTAGAGACCATTTCTTTTGTTGTGCAGAAGTTTTTTAATTTCATGTAGTCCCATTTGTCCATCCTTTCTCTTAGTTGCTGGGCTGCTGGAGTTCTACTGAGGAGTTCTTTGCCTATACTAGTTGCTTCCAGAATAGTCTCTGCTCTTTGCTGTACTAACTTCAGAGTTTTGGGTCTTATATCAAGGTTCTTAATCCACTTTGAGTTGATGCTAGTACAGGGTAAAAGGCATGGATTCAAGATAGTGTCTAACAAACTATTTGCCTGGGCTGGCCTCAAACCACCATCTCCCTGATCTCAGCCTCTCCAGTAGCTAAGATTACAGATGTGAACTGCCAGCATCCGACCCCTTTTTATTTCTTAAGGCATCGTCTGTATATTTATTTGCACTTATATCCCTTTTATTTTAGACTTCATTACTGAAATTATTTTTTCTTGATGTTCTAAACTTTCTTGAGTTTGGTTACCTCGTTTTTGAGATATTCTAATTTGTGCAGTTATCTCATATTTATTATCATTTTTCTGAAATTGAAATATTCATTTATAATTTTTATCTGCTTTGTGGAGATATTTTGTTGTGGTGGTGGGATTAATTTTTGTTTTTGTGTTTATTTTTGATACTTTCATTGTCTACAGGAAAATTATGCTGATCCTCATTCTCTATGTAAGTTTGTATAGGACTCAATTCTGATATTTTTCTTTTTCCTTTTTTTTTTTTAACATGCAAAGCAGGAGAGTTTATTGAGGTAGAAAAGTATAAAATGGGAGAGTACAACACCTAGAGTTGGGGACGGTCCCAAGAGAGGGTGCCCCTTTGATATTTTTCTATTGCTAATTTGTATATGAAAGTAGATTTTTATGGACTTTTAGGAAGGAAAGGTGGGTCAGAATGGCATTTCTAACCTCATGAGTCTACAGTAGAGGTCAACAAACCATGGTTCATGGACTAAGTTCAGCCCATCATTTGCTTTTATAAGTTTCATTGTAACACAATCATGAAAATTTGCTTACAAGTTGTCTATGGTTGCTTCATGCTTAAATGGAAGATTAAAGCAGCTATAAAAGATATTATGTGGTCTCAAACTCTAAAATATTTAACTATCTGTTCTTTGCACTAGAGCTTTCACTTCTGTTGTTCAAACTTTTAACTTCTTACTCCTGAGCTGTCCTGGCTCTGTTATTCTCCTTCACTTTCATCTAAATCTTCTCTTTCCTTTGTCCTTGCTTCATCTCTATCCTACACAACCTGGTCTACGCTCAGCAGTTTTCTCTCAGTGTAGAGCTCTGTCTGGAAAGAAAGCTTCAGCTGGTTCATTTGAAGAGTTCATAAAGCCAACAGTATTCCATCCTTTTCAGACCATGTCACTGCATGGTCCTCTCTCTTGTCCACAAATTAGAGTGTGCATAAATCCCTCTTAGGTTAAGCAGCTTTCCTCACATTAGCAGCTGTGTCATCCAGTGAGCCCCTATTGGTGATTTTGAGATTCTGCACTTCTCAGGTCTGTCAGATGTACAAACACGTCTTTCCATATAAAAGCTGATATCATTAAGGTCCTATAGCTGCTGGTAGTTTGCTCCTGCACTCATACTTTAGACTTGGTGGCAACACATTTTCACTTTGTTTTGATGTTATCAATAGGCTTTTGGTTTGCAGTCCTAGTTCATACTTTTTTTTTTTTTTTTTCAGTACTGGGGCTTGAACTCAAGGCCTTACCTTGAGCCACTTCACCAGCCCCTTTTTTGTGATGGGTTTTTTCAAGATAGGATCTTGTGAACTATTTGCCCATGCTGATTTTGAACCGTAATCCTCCTGATCTCTGCCTCCTGAGTAGCTAGGATTACAGGCATGGGTCACTGGCGCCTGGCTGTAGTTCATACATTTTTATGCAGGAAGAGTACTGTTTTGGGAATTCAAGAAGTATTTCACTACTCTTGCCATCTTGCCAAAATTTCCAAGATTTGTATTTTAAACCAAGATGAAGTACTAACTAGCTGGATGAAAGGCTAACCAGGAGAGGAATTAAATTGTCAATGATCTCCTGACTCACTCAGATTTTCATTCAAATAATCAAACTTGTTTATTCCAGAAACTAGCATTTATTGAGCTTCTATTATCTGCCAGTCCTCTGTACAGTTTTATTTAAATGATGAGCCATCCATAGGTCTTGTCCTCAAGGAGCTTGTAAGTCCAATGGAGGAAGCAATTACAATACATGATTTTGTGTCGTTATTTAAGTAAGCAACATTTCTGTGGGCATCTAGAGGTGAGTTCTCAAATCAGCCAGGAAGAATAAATTAATAACTTGTTTTCTCATGACTGACAGAAACTTTTAGAGGCCATCTCTGCAAATAATGCTAAGATTTCTATCTGGGACAATGAGTGGGGTGGCAGAAGATGGCTATAAAGGGGGTAAGAAAGAAGAGTGATTCTGTGAATGGGAACCATAGGAATGGGATGAGGAATTCAGTTTTTATATGTTGAGTTTGCAATGCCTTATAGAATGTTTGACCAACAGCTGGAAATATAGTCTAAAGTTCAGAGAACTATCCATCCGGCCAGATTGACTTATAAAACACTAGCAGGTCATAATGAAGTCTTGCAAATGGATGAAATACTTTAAAATAGGGTAGAATGAGGGCTGGCAGCATGACTGAAGTGGTAGAGTGCCTGCCTAGGAAGTGCAAAGCCCTGAGTTCAAAGCCAGGCACCATCAAATAATAATAATAATAATAATATAAATAAAGGAGGGTAGAATGAGAAGAGAAAGGACACTAAGATAAAATTCTCTACCATTCATAAGGGGTCTGGAAAGGAAGAGAATCTACAAGGGATATGAGAAGGAACAAATAAGTAAGCGATATTTGGGAAACCAAAGGAGGGAAAAATATCAAAGAACAAGTGGGGAAATTCAGGAAAATACCAACTAAAAAGTAACTACTGAGCTTTTCAATTAAATAAGTAGCCACTGGTGACTTCAGCAAAAGCTGTTTCAGTGTGTTGGTGAGCTACATCTCAATAAATGCAGAGCAAATGGGGGGAGGGTGAAGAAATGAAGATAGAAGAGAAATTGCTCTTTCTAAAAAGTTTACCAGGTGCTGGTGGCTCACACCTATGATCCTAACTACTCAGGAGGCAGAGATCAGGAGGACCGCAGTTCAAAGCCAGCTCAAGCAAATAGTTCACCAGACCCTATCTCAAAAAACATCCATCACAAACAAGTGTAGGCCCTGAGTTCAAGCCCCAGTACCTCAAAAAAAAAAAAAAAAAAAGATGTTTGGTAGTTGGGGAATGGTTTAAGTAGTAGAGAGCCTGCCTAGCAAGCATGAGGCCCAGGGTTCAAGCCTCAGTACCATTAAAAAAAAGTATAATAAGGTCTGGCAGTATCAAAACTCAGTACTATAGATTGTTCCCCATATGTAACAAAAAATCGACCAAACAGTGAATATTTATTGTGAGCTTTTTATGTGTAAGTCATTGTGCCAAATTACTATGAGTAGAAGAAGGCTATTCATCACAAAGTCTTTGCGGTAAAGGTTACAATTGTGAAGAAGAAAGTATGCTAATTCACAATGCACTTCTAAAAGGAAGCCCTTCAGAAACTCTAAGTCTTCATATTAAATACAGCACTTTTAAAAACATGAAATTGTGCCAAAAATGTATGTGCATTATTGCAAAAAAAAAATGCCAAAAATTAATATAAAACCAATGTTGATTTTTTTGTTTTTGTTTTTTTTTTTGGTGGTTCTGGGGTTTGAACTCAGGGATTTGTACTTGCTAGGCAGGCACTTTACCACTTGAGCCACTCTGCAGCCTATAAAATCAATTTAATCATGAAACAAAAACAGTTCTGTGAATCAGTGTATTTAGGAGTATTTTGGTTGGGAATATGACATAAAGATTCCTGAATCTAGTCATTAAAAGATCAAGTTCAGGCTCTCTGAATCTAGAAAGGATAGTCACATGATCTTACCAGCTACAGGAGGATTAATGTGGATTCAGTAAGTTTGTAAAATCTTACAATAAGGAAATTCCTTCTTATCAGTTCAACAAAGTCATCAGTGGCCATTGCATCATAATTTTCAGTGTAGGGGTCTCCTCTTCAGCCATTCCCACCCCCGCCCTTGACCTCCAATTAAAGACTTCACTTGTAACCAAAGTCCCCTCATAGTTCTAGAAATGGGTTTTCACTATCTTGCTTTTCATCAGTTTTCTCATCAAAGCCTATTTCAGATTCAAGTGGAGGATAAAACTGAACCCCCAAAAGACCATCAAGTTATATAAGTGCTTGCCTTAACAGCCTGTTGACCTTCATGATGAGTCTTTTCTTTTGCTGTCTCTCATGGCAGCATTTCAAAATTCATGAACCAAGTCTTAACCCAGGCAAATAAGAATGCTGGGGAGAACAGAACCAAAAAGACAAATATGACCATAAGAGTTGGACGGCACTACCTCTTCTGTCAGGAGGCAATGTTACCATTTACATTTAATTCTGTACATTTAATGAAGATGTTGAAGGTGACAAAGAAGCAGAAAGACTCTAAGCATCACTGGATACATCTGTCTTTTCCTTTTTCTCCCTAACACTCAGTCCTGCTTTGAGTTATGTAGGGTTGAATGCTATGGTTCCCATGGAAAGGGTTTACCATGTGTTCTGGCAGGTGATTCACACCTACAGGAGGGTTAAGGAAGTTTTTCCCCTGCATTCCACCCTCTGGATGAAAGAGCGCTCACGGGATGGCTCTTGCACTGGCCTCTGTCAGTGGCCAAGGTGCAGTAACTCTGCAGTCTGACCAGAGTGAGCTCTTTCCTGCAGCAGCATGGGCCCAAATACACCTTTCAAATATTAGTGCAATGAGCTGCAGCTTCATTTATGAATTATATAATAACCTTCTTTCCTGTGGTGCCTGATACCAGATGGTGAAGTAAATAAATAAGTTACAACCAAGCCTGTTCAATGTTATGACTGGAATTTGAGATAATCCCTTTAATCAGCCATATGAAGAGTTGAGTCTCCTTGGTGTCCTGACCTAGAAGTGAATATCTTTCACCATGACTTTCAGAGTCCTTTGACGATAAGAGATTTTAGTATAGGTGAATATAAATTTAAGTTTTATTACTGAATTTTCTGGGGATGAATTCATGAAAACCTCTGGGCCTCATTTCACTATGGAAGTAACTACTGACATTTAAGGATTGCTGAAGGATTTGGGTAAAATGTGTAAAGTTATATCATTGTTTTAGTTTTAAAATAAAGATTTCCAAATAAACCAACTTCTTAGAATTCAAAGGGAAACTGCAATATTCAAACCCTTAACCTACAACTTTCTTTTGAGACTGCCAGGAGCTCTTTATCTTCTTTTCACACTAAAAATATAAAGTGCTTAGACAGGGAACTGTTCTATTTCTATAATTATTAAGGACTCAATGATGAATATAGCTATTAAACCAACTGTAATGACTGATAACATTTTTAATGAACAAAAAAAAATGTCTTATGAACCCAAATTATGGTATTATAATAAGGAAATATTTGGGGGGATAAAGAAGTGATGGTCATTATACCCCTGTATTACTAAACCAGCTGGCCCTTGAGGAAGCAGTTGAGCAATGACACAAGACCTTAAGCCAATAAACAACAATGTATTGTAGATCAGCAATTGTAAACTCCAGCTACACTTTAAAGTCACAGGAAAAAAGAACACTTAAAAACATTGCTGCCCAGGCCCTACCCCAGAGACTTTGATAAAATTTGTCAATGGGGGTTATTGCTCTAAAATCATATATTGTTCAGTAGTCATATTTTTTTCAAAATTATTCCCACCGCAGCATCTCCATCTAGTTGATGCTAATGTGCAGTCAGTTTAAAAACTCCAAATCTTCATCTGTTCAGGATACTATTACAAAATATCATAAATGGAGTGACTTACAAGTAGAAAATATTTATTTCTCACAGTCTAGAATCTGTGAAGTCCAAGATTAAGGAGCCAATAGATTCTGTATGTGGTAAGGACCAACTTCTTGCTTCATAGCTGGTTTTTCTGTATCCTCATAGGATGAAAGGAACCAGGAAGCTCTCTGGGGTCTCTTCTAAATAAGATCCTGTCCTATTCATGAGGGACTCATGACCTATTCACCTCCAAAGGCCCCATGTTCTAACGCCATTGCCTTAGAGGCTAGGATTAAAACAGATTAATTTTAGAGACCATAACACTCCTGATCTAGTTTAATTGTCTAGATTTTTATGATACTGAACTCTTATTTATAATTGATATAAGCAATAAAGAGTGACAGGTATAGTTGTAAAACATTTATGATACTTCATTCTGAATCACTATGCTCTGAATCACTATGCTTTGTTCACAATGCTTTAGAAAATTAAAATTACTAAGCAAACATAAAATAGCACCTACATAATGGTTACAACAAGTAAAAAACAAATACGTATAGAAATCAGATTTAGATGAGCTATAAGATGACTTTTAAATTTCTCTATAAAGTTGTTTGTAAGAACCTTGGAATGATATCATAGTTTTCCATCTAAATACTTCCTTGAGGATAGAAGTTAAGAAACTTCCAGAGCTTGTCTCTTTTATAATAGGTGCTGGTTAGAACCCATCCATGATCCCAGATTCTCCTCTTAATGTTCTTTCAAATATTAACCTTGATTCATTTTTTTAAAGGTCACTGTCTGAAAATAATAACAGAAGTCAACTATTAATTATCAAAACTTTAACAAACATTAGAGGCAATTTTTAGTGTGTTTATCAAGACCATGAACTCTAGAATTAGATAAACCACAACCTTAGCTCGATTTTAACATTTACCACCCATAAGTCCTTAACCTCTTTGAGCCTCAACTTCTTCATCAAATAAAGTAATTATTAGAGCATGAAATAAAAAACATGGATGCAAGTAAATTACTCTCCTGCTCATGTGGCATTAATTATTTCCAACCCTAAGAGCTATGGAAAAGGAGGGTGAACCCAGACTTTTCCGATATGTTAATAAACAGTAAAGCCCATTTACTACCTTGGTTCTTCCATATACATTTCAATGATTGGTACAGTAGTAGACTATTAAATGAGAGTACACATGAATCATTTAGAGAGATCCCTACCATATAGCATGCACTCAGCAATATTATATTGATTGAACTATTATGTTTTACTTAGTCAATGTTGCTCAATGAAGCAGATAGGTGGTTTTGGTTTCTTGGTAAGCAAATTGTGTTTGCATCCTAAATAGTTTGTATTATGTAGAACATTCTTCCATGAAGTTCAAACCACTTCAAAGGGAATAATTAGTAATATTAAAAATCCACCAGGCACTCAGCACATATGTGAACAAAATTGCAAAGGAAAAAGACAATATCTTTATCCTAAAAAAACCTGCAACTTGATAAAGAGGAAGGGAAGGAAATAAGCTCTGCCAGCCAAATAATGTAAGAAGCTGATCAACTAATTGATGTCATGTTTGATACTCACTTCTTCTATCTAGTCCTCAGACGTGAGCTGGGGTAGCATTTGGAAAATTGGGGAAAATAGCATCTGCAGGTTTGACTGGACACTTCAGTTCCATTTATATTGTATTTCTGGAGAAGGAGAAGCAAGTCTACCAAGAAAAGAAACATGTTGATGCCCTTAGCCTTCAAATAAGCTGACTTTCTGCCAAATGGATGTGCTCACAGGCTAAGGGTGAGCCTTTCAATAAGGAAACCAGCAAAGGACAAGATGACACCAGGCCCACTTTACAGGCCTCTGCTTGATGAATAGCACTATTAGAGATTAAAAAGGTGAAAAAGAAAGACTGCACTAAAATGATGTCATCTATTTAATGGAAAAAACTACATTGCAGCATACCTGTGATCATAGCAAGGTCATAGCTAACAAAACAGACATTCTATCTCTAAAAGGAAACTTTATCATCTTATTCTTTTCCTCAGTTACCTTATGTTTGCAATCAAAGTTTGAAGCTGTTCTATCTCATGTCTGTGGAAAATTCCTTCAAATTGTTGTAAATGCCCATGATTTAATTTGGGTTAATGAAATGAAACATTCAAGGACAAAAAGTGACTTTACTCATTAATTCATTCAGCAACTACTTATTGCAAGCCTACTATGTATTAGACTCCATGCTCTGTAGAATAATAAACTGGAGGCATGTCTCAAGCTGTAAAGTGCCTGCTTTGCAAGTGTGAGGCCCTGAGTTCAAACCCCAGTCCCTACTAGATTCCATGGGACTCAGGAAAAAGGAAAAAAACAAGTAAAACTCTAGTAAAATTACAGAGATGATTAATAAAGTGCCATGAAGAAAGTAAACATGGGACTGTGTGGGAAAATAACAAAAGTGTTAGATTGATGGCGGTAATGTTACATAGAGTTATGTAGGACAAGATATCTAGCACACGAAGATCCTAATGCAGAAAAAAAGGTTTAGTAACTGACCAAAGGACAGATGACTAGTGTGTAGGGAGCAAAAGAGACTGTGGCATAAGACTTGGGAAGATAGGAGCCTTTCATGAGCCTGGAAGCCATGGTAAAGGCTTTTAATTTTCATCCTAAAGAAATACATCAGAGATGACTGCTCAAGCAGAAGGTAACACATTCTAATATACATTTAGTGTGTGTGTGTGTGTGTGTGTGTGTGTGTGCACTTGTCTTCGTGCATATCCACATGTGTGTATTCAATTTTACCTTTAACTGACAAAATATGCCCCTGGGTATGGTGCCTTACACTAGTAGTCCCAGAACTTGGGAGGCTGAGGCAGAAGGATCAAGAGTTGAAGGGCAACCAGGGCTAGTGAGACTCTGTTTCAAAAAAAATCAGGTTTCCTACAGTGAGTGTGAAATACCAGAGAGGTTTCAACATTGGAATGATTTGACTATAAATAAGATTTTTCTTTCTTGCTTGATTTAATTCTTAACTATTTGTGAAATCCCAAAGTCAGGCAGATGCTGGGCTTGTCAAAGAGAGCAGAGATATAGCAATGAGGCTGCCAACAGAACAATGTAAGAAAAAGGAATTTGAACATAAGATTTTTTCCAGACTGTCCTGGAAACTTAAGTCTAGACTAAGGTGACATCTTGAGAATTCTGTCCCAAATCTCATTTACTTTTCCTAGGATCTTTCGTTATCAGCATGGGAGGACATAGAGTCATAGAAAAACATAACGTCTGGATTACAAAGAAATGTAGATCAGTGTTTTTCAAATTCAAAAGTACTTGGCCATCTCCCCCTCAAAGTAATGGGACTGGAGTTTGAACTCAGGGCTTCACATTTGCAAAGCAGTTGCTCTACTGCTTGAGCCACGCCTCCAGTCTATTTTGCTCTGGTTATTTTTGAAGTGGGGTCTCTTGAACTATTTGTCTAGGCTGGTCTCAAACTGTGATCCTCTAGATCTCAGCTCCCGATTAGCTAGGATTACAGGTGTGAGCCACCTATGCCTAGCTCACCTTGAGATCTTTAAAATGTAGATTCTGAGTCAAAGGGGTCCTAAAATTCTGCACTTATAACAAGATCTTGGGGGTAACTTTACACAGTGAGTAGTAAAGCAGGATATGGTGTTCATCCCTTTTGTCCCAACCACTCTACCATCCAAACCTATGTCTTCAAGACTAAGGACTTCCATGAGGTTGTATCACCTTCTGGATCCCATAATGGAATATCCCATGGGATCAACTATATATTGAGCATATAGTTAGAGTTTACTATGGCTTGAAGGTGTTGCCCAAAGTTTGTGTGCTGAAAAGGTAATCCCCAATGCAACAGTATTGAGAGGTGGGATCTTTAAGAGGTGGTTAAGTCATGTGGGCTCTGTCCTCAGGAAATGGATTATTGTCATTACTTCAGAGTGGATTTATTAAAGCAAGTTCAGCCCTCTCTCTCTCTCTGGCTTTCTTACCCTTTCACCTTCTACCATGTGATGACACAGCACAAAGATGTGGACCTTTTGATCTTAGACTTCCCTGCCACCAGAACTATATGAAATAAATATCTGTTGTTTATAAATTATCTGTTGTTATAAATTACAGTGTTAAGTATTCTGCTATATTAGCACAAAGGGAACTAAAACAGTGCTCAATACATTTGTTGATTAATGAATCTAATAGGTAAGTAGATGGTAAGTAAATGGAAGATCCACCCCTACCTCCCCCAAAAAATATTTTAAAGAGTCATGTTTTTAAAAGGTACTTACATCAAACATTTTATTTTAACTTAAGACAAATGACGGGATACTGATTCACCAGTCTTACGTGTAGATGCAAAACTGGGGACATGAGGTCTTCAAAAAATTTTGTTAGCTTATGTTATCTGTCAACATAAATGACTCTGTAATAACCCATCAATGCTGGAATGGGAGTGAAGTGCATAAAAAGTAGCTTGAACCAATCTGTAATGACATGGTTCATCCCAAGCATAAGAACTGTGTTGCATGAGGTGAAACAAGAGCTACAGAGAGCAAGAGAACCTGGAAGCAGTGGCTACACCACCATGTGGCTGAGCTCTCTTCCTCCTTACATTGAGTGCAGGTGACTTAAGTGAGGAAGGCACTCACATCTGACATTGTTTTCAGACTCTCTTACCTGTATCATAAGTACTGATCAAAATATAAAAATAACCCCAAAGCTTCTTAGACTACTACAGAATATATGGTTGTCAGTTTTCCTTTCTTCTAATCAAAATGTCTATTTCAAAATTTATCAATTCATGCTCATACTCTTCTTTGTTTCCATTTTGAGAATCAATTTCTGATTTTGTCCAATAAATTGACTTAATTATATAAATTTCATTGTATTCTCTAATAAATTAAACTGTCCCAAAATGTCACTTTTCCCTGAATTTTTCTGTAAGGTTTTCTTTCTAGAAAGAGTTAGAATTCTATTCAAAAGGACTCTATCTGTTAATGCTTAACTTAAAATTTAAAGACTGAAAGTACATTTTAAATTATGAATTTATTCATAAAATATTTAATTTAATAGAGAGCGCATCTGTCCCAAAGTATACACCCTCTCTCAAAGGTTTTAATAATCTGACCAGTACAGTACACATTCACATCCATGATCTTAAGCCTCAGAGCAATTGTGGGAGGTCTGTGGTATCTTCTTCATTTTGAAGAAGACAAAATGAAACTCAGAGGTAGCCAGTGACTTGTACTGTATATAGGTCACCCAGGGGAAAAGTGGCAGAATTAGAGCTTGAAGGAGTTGATTTTTGCTCCTTCTTTTAAATCTCCCAATAATGTCAACTAAAGCCAAAGAGCAGTAAATGGAATGTCTACCTTTTTATCCCCCGGCACTGCCATGCCCAAACCTACTGAAGGTTAGAACAATGTTATCATTTGAGTTAAAGACTCTCATCTTCCTTCCAAGATTGTGTTAAACCTTCTAAGATTAAAGTAAATCAAATTAATTGGGAGTCGCTTTTTTTAAATTAGTTTGTTTTAGGATTTCATAACGTATCTGGAAGTAGCTCTAGACAGTATTACGGAACGCTTTGCAAGTAGGATAGAGGATGCCCGTATGATGTTGGCTTAGCTTTGAGGACTGGCATAATCGAGGCATAGCATCATTGCCAGCCCATGATAAATCATCTCCTCATTTTGTTTTAGGAGACCATACATTAAAAATTAAAGGGCTATTTAAAAAGTAAACTACAGTGTACATTTCTATATAGGTCAGTGGATAAATATAGAAGACCACAAACAGGAAAACTAAGTTTTATCAGCAACCCTGAATCATTCTCTATATTGGATCAGTTTTTGGTAACAACTTTAATGACCTTTCTTGACACTTAAGGTGAGAAATTTAAAATTCAGAGGGAAAAGCATGAGAGTTATCCTATGAATCATTTAGTGTGAATTTAGTTTAAATTTATTCCACCTCAGATAAGTTTCATTGTTAATATAGCAAAAGAGCTGATCCTACCTTCAGATCTTTTCTATTTATAAAGGACATTCCTTATATCCCTATTTCTAAGAAAAATGTAATCTCTAAGCGTATACATAATCCTTGCAGATTCAACCATCAACATCTATTTTTGCACCCTAAATAATGAAATAAGAAAGACCTGAGAATGCCGGGCACCAGTGGCTCACTTCTGTAATCCTAGCTACTCAGGAGGGAGAGAGCAGGAGGATCATAGCCCAGGAAATAGTTTCACAAGACCCTATCTCGAAAAACCCTTCACAAAAATAGGGCTGGTGAAGTGGCTCAGAGTGAAGGCCCTGAGTTCAAGTCCCAGTACCGCAAAAGAAAAAAAAAAGGCCTGAGAAATTTATATTTTGTCACAAGATTTTAGGTTACCCTCTCAATTTCTATACATGTCTTTTCACTAACATGGACATACTTGGTGAGTTTTCCATGACCCACATGGCTTTCTTCTCAGTCAAGATGACCGTCTGGCACTGTACCTCCCAAAGCAATAAGCATAAACTGATAGGACCCTTAATCTTTAAAACTATACTATTTCTATCAAATTGAACAACTACATTTATTAGCACTTTTATGGGTTTCTTTGTCATACAACTATAGATTTGAGTCTATGATCACCTCTCAACTCACCAATGGTTTCTTATTATTTATGGGATTAAGTGCTGATTTATTTAAAAGGTTGATGCCCTGAAAAATATATTTATGAATGCCTTCTCAACATGAACTGTTAATTAAGTACAGGTCAACAAAAGCATCATAAAATTGTAATGTATAAGGGGCTGAAAGGAATGAGTCAAGTAGTACAGCACTTGCCTAACAAGAACAAGGCCCTGAGTTCAAACCCCAGTACTATCAAAAAAAATTATAGTAGATAAACAATAATTAGATTCACTTCAGTTTTGAAAGATTGCAAATTTGTATCACAGTGATTCTAACTAAATACAACAAATCTAGATGTCCATTTCCAAGTCCAAATAAGAGTTCAAGCAAAAAGATTACGTAGATATGACTGGCTGTGTGGCTCAAGTAATACAGTGCCCGACTGGCAAGAACAAGCCCTTGAGTTTAAACCCCAGTACTGCCAAAAAAAAAAAAAAAAGGTTGTATGGATGTAAGTGACACCTTGTTTAGGGCTTTTGGTTAAAACTGGAAAGGAAACATATTATCTCTGACAGTCACACCTTGGGTGTTCAGAGGCATGGTGCTATTTGCTGGTTTCCTGGAATAGCACACGGTATGTTGAGCGAAAAATGGATGAAGAGAACTCCAGAAGTAAAAATGGTATCCCCCATTAGAAGACTCTTGTATCATTCAGGAAGAGATAATAGTGACTTAGATTAGTAGGGTTGATAATGGTGACAGAGGTGGAAGAATTTGGGTTAGATTTGGAATAGAATGGATTAAACATACTGACAAATTAGATTTAGGGATTGAGAAAGAAAAGAAATCAAGGACTAAAAGGTGGTAACATTTATTGGGAGGAATCAAATATTAGAATACAAGGGCGGTAGAAATCAGTTCTGTTTTAGACATGACATATTTAAGATACTGAGTCATCCAACTGAAAATGGTGGTTAGAGTTGGAATTTGGTGCTGAGGATTCAGATATTTTGAGCGTGTAGACTCTCAGCACCCATGTGAATCCTCACCCATAGCACGGCATTAATGGAAATGAGGTACCAGGTAGGAGAAAAGCTTGTCACACATGAGTGCTTAAGGTACAGATACTACAGCTGATAGTTCTCACTTCTGACTGAGCCTATTTGCTTTTAAATCACAGAACCACTTGGAAACACTGGATTTGGGATTTTAAGGGTTGCTCAGCCTGATCTCAAGAGGTGAAGGAGGCAGCCAGATGGACCATCCACCTTCTCTTATGGAGGGTCTGGGTGCTGTGTTAGAGGATTTGGATTTTCCACGTTGAATATCTCTTAACCATCAAGGCATTTCTCTTCCTCTGGGGAAGGCAGAGAGAGCTGTCAGACTCTTCTCTGTACATGTTTGCTTCATGATCATTTAAATGACTAAAATTCACACATCAGACTCTTCCTCCTGCAAGATGGTCCCCAATCATGCTCACCTCTTTGATTTATGTCTTTGTGTAATCTTCTCCCACATTAAATCAGGGCTGAGACCTGCTGTGAATTACTAATAGAGTTCCCAATAGGCAAAGATGGGTGACTTCTAAGGCTAGGTCTTCTGGGGGAAGCCAGTTGCCATATTGTGAGGACATTCAAGCAGCCCTGGAGAGTTCATGTGGAAAGGAACTAAGACTTCCAACCAACAGCCAGTGCCACTTTGCCAGTCTTGTGAGGGAGTCCCTTGAAAGTGGCTCCTCCAGCCACTTCCAGCTGACGTCTGACTACAACCCCTGAGAGCCCATGGCCAGAAAGAACCACCCATTCGAAGAACTCCAGAATTCCTGATGCAGAGAAACTGTGAATGATAAATAATTGTAATTAAGTTTAAGGTGATTAATTATGCAGCAATAGGTAGCTAATTCTTTTTTTTTTTACAGTACTGGGATTTGAACTCAGAGCCTCACACTTGCAAGGCAGGTGCTCTACTCTCTGAGCCACTCTGCTAGCCCTTTTTTTTTTTTGAGTTGGTTATTTTCAAGATAGGGTTTCTTGAACCATTTGCTGGGATTGACTTCAAACCTTGATCCTCCTCATCTCTGCCTCATGAGTGGCTAGAATTACAGGTGTGAGCCACCAGGGCCTGGGTAACTAATTCATGCTTTAAAGAGATGGTGGTGTTGTTATGAACGACTTTATTACAACTTTATTTCTGTTTTTCAATATCAAAAGCTAAATTTACCTGTGAGTTTTCCAGAAGAGAAACATCTAAACAATCAATCCATTGTCTCTTAAATCTCAAGCTCCATAAAAAGAAGCCAAAAAAAAAAAAAAACAAAAAAAAAAAACCCCACAAAACAGATGTTATGATTGTTTGTAGATAAAGAAGGCAAATAATTTTACTTTGTTAATTTATGGTCTTTTAGGAACTCAGCCTGTACAACAAAGGAAAACACAAAAATATATGTGACCTTTTGTTTTTATGTCACAAACAGTTCCAAAGTTCAGAGGAAGGAACCTCAGTATTTCTTTTACACCAAAGCAGACTGAGCAGTGCTTTTATTTATCGGAGAATAGGAAGCTATGTGACTATGAATTGTAAGTATCAGTCAGACTCATTCACAGAAGAACCTCTTAGGATCTAACTTCTAATCAAAACTTGCCTCTTAATATTTGTTCACTTTTAACAGGAACCTAAACTAAAAGCATTTATTAAGTTATAAATTTGTAGTCCATGCAAGCACCTCCAAGATGTAAAATGTGGCCCTGCTGCTGTTAACAGTTGGAGCTCTTATACACAGTACAGTATCTAAATGGCTGAATACTCATCACTTGAGCTGGAAGCAACTTATCCAAGGCCAAGTACCATTTTAATATGTGTCAAATTTATTTTGTATCTATTCTATCATTTGAATCTTACAAATCATAGGTGGGCAGCTCAACCCATTTTAATGGATAAGAAAACTGAGGCCCTGAGAGTTTAACCAGGTCTCCTTTCCTAGAACAATTTACCATGTTACTTTACCTCCCTGAAAAATGAGAGGGGTAGACTTTCTGAGATCTCTTCCAGTCCTAAAATTCTTTTATTCCAAGGGGTTGAATCAGCTTGTGGGATACAGAAAACACAGAGTAGGAGTTAGACTTGGATCTTGGTTCTACAATGGGCTGGCCTTAAATTCTTAGAGAAATCACTTAAATTTTCTGAATCTCAGTAGGCTGGTTTTATTAAAAGAAAGTAAGATACAACTGATAGAACTATTTTGCAGGCCAAATGAAATAAAATAGGAGAACCCTTATTTGCCCTGGGACCTTGATCTGGTAAAGTTAATCTCTCTGAGCTCCTGTTTCCATGCATAAAATGCCAGGACTGGGAACACTTCACCTTGGTGAAGTACCAAGGATGCTATGGAGAGTCCCCTCCTTATCCCCTCTTCCCCCTCACCCCCAACCCCTTCCGTTCCCCTCAGGATGTAGCACTCCCTCTCTAGCTGCTTGGGGTTTCTTAGCTTAGTTCCTCTAGAGAATTGCTTGCAGTTGAAAGCAGCTTATCCGAGGCCAAGTCTCTTTCCAGGATGCAGCTCAGGTCAATGCAGGGATATGAAGGATAGATCCTCTTGTCTCACTTTAAGGAAAATGATGAAGAGCTATCTCAGACCAGAGTTCCTTACAAGAAAGCTGATGAAACTTTGATGGAGCTCTGTTGAGGTCTAGACACTCCCTCTTCCCCCTCTTGCTTCCTTCCCTCCCTTACAGATGCTGTTCTGAACTATCCTCCTCCAGAAACTTCTTGCATGCAAATTTCCATTTCAGACTCTGTTTTCTTGGAATTCAACCATTCATGTTGTAATATGATGATAATGAGATAACAGATAAGAAAGTGCTTTGAAAATTGTAAAATTATAGGCAACATTGGAAACCATTTACCACAGTGTAATGAGGATTATCTAGGAAATACCAAACTGGTATGTGTGTGTGTTTAATATCTCCCACAAATTGTGTTCCTCTGTTGTCATTCTACCGTCACAGCCCCAGGAAAGAGAAACACCATGTTGCACAGAAGTAGGATATGATGTAGAAGCAGTGAGGTCTAGACAAGAAAGTTGAGGAAAATGCTCAGTTTAGGGAGAAAAGAGGCTAGATGAGAGGAGAGATACAGAACGGAGGTCAAACTGTGGTGTCCCCACTTCCCCTGTGGGGGTGTAATCTGTGTGGGGAAGTGAGAAAAACAACCAGAGAAATTCAGACCAAGCTGAGAACTCTTGGGGTTAGTGGATGGAACCTCTGGGAATAGGAGGAACTCCATTAGCTTGTGTGGCTAGAAACAATGGCCAAGTGTTTGTAGAAAGCCATCTGAGCACTTGAGTCTGGGTGTCCTCATACCTTGCATTTGGCTTGTATCTAACAGGCACTGCAGGAGCTCCAGCTCACCCTCACCCTTCCCTTCTTCCCACTGTGAGAGAGCCGGGATATTGAGAACAGGGCTGGCTGCAGAAGCCTGGGGCTAGGAGGAGGAGGAAGGGAGTCTGCAGGGCCATCAAAGCACAAAAGCCGGCTGAGACCCTGCCAGCTCAGAAGGGGGTTTGACGATTCCAGGGTGGTCAGGGAGGTAGAAAATAATCACTGGATGCTGCAGTGTCAAAATGTTTGACTTTGAAAAATAATTATCAAAAACATAGATTTATAAATAAGTATAAAGTGATTTATGTGTTTTGGTTTGTGGTCTGTTTATATGTTTCACAAATGTTTACTTTTTATCCTGTTTTTTTTGTTGTTGTTGTTGTTTTTTGGCGGTTGTGGGGATCAAACCCAGGGCCTTGCTAGTGCTAGGTAAATGCTCTAGCACTCCATTTCTTTTTTAACAGCCTTAATACTTTGGCCTTGCTATGTTCTGATGTAGCATGTACTTCTTATGTATAGCTCTGATAGCTTTAATTTTTCTGGAAACTATCATATTTTGCCATCTGTTGTATTTCACAGGAAGTTTAGTGAAATCCATCATTAATGACATAGTAGTTATAATTTGTCATTATTTCCACTCTAAGCTCTAATTTTGAGTTGTTCACGCACAGAGGTTTTACTTTACATTAAACTGAAAGTTAAAAGAGTTTTAGATAACTTACTCAGAATTATTTTGTGAGTATGAGAAAAATTAGTGATCTGACTTTATAACCATAAAAACATAGTTTTTTAAGTATAAAGTTTAGGTGGTAGTTAATGTGAATTCAATTATTTTTGTTTTAAATAATAAACTTTAAAAACTTAGATATTAAAACTTACCACTTATGTATAGTTTGAAGAATTTAAATATAACTGGAATATTAGTTAGGAACGTTATGCTTTGCTTCTTGTGATTTACACACTTGAATGGAAGACCTGAGAGAACAGTGTAATGTGTGAAATGAAACATGGTAAACAGGCAAAATTTTCTAATACAAATTGGAGTAAGTAAAATAATTTGAATACTCATCTCAAGAACCCATGAGATAAATCATTAGACAAGAGATGTCTTTCATTTATAAATATTAATATTTCTCAGGAAAAAAATATTTCCAGTTTTTATAAACAGAATTATACTGTTGTTTTATTTTGATGGTGGTACTGGGAATTGAACTCAGGGCCTCAAGCTTGTTAGCAGGTCTGAGTCATTTTTGTATGTTGTTATTTGCACCCCTAAAGTTTTATCTAACTTAAGTGATGGTCCAAAATAATTTTAGAAAGATTAGGATAGTGTTGGTTCTGTTCCTCTAACAGAAACTTGATGAAAAGGTTTTCATGATACTAACATATGTTTAATCTGGTTTCATTATGATTATGTGAGCATTCATTATTTAATACCTTTATTTTCTGTTTAGATATGCTCATGCAGTTATAGTAAAGTTTAGTGATTTTAAAGATCAACTTTTTCTGGTATTGTTTTCAAAACTTAGTCTTGATAATATGATATAAATTTTTTCCTTTTTTTGTGGTGATACTTGGACTTGGAACTCAGGGCTTCCCACTTTCTAGGCAAATAGTCTACTGTTTGAGCCACACTTCAGCCCTTTTTACTGTGGTTATTTTAGAGATAGGGTCTGAGTTTTTGCCCTTGTTGGCCTAGACAGTGATCCTCCTAATTCAGCTTCACTGAAGTGCAATATTACACCTTGTTTTTTTCTGTTGAGATGGGGGTCTCAGGAACTTTTTGCCTGGGCTGGCCTGCAGCCATGATCAGAGGAACAATAGGAAAAATATATTTTTTATACTGTATTCTTTGGTTTGGTTGGCTTTTGGTGATGCTGGAGATTGAACCCAAAGTCTTACAAATGTTAGATAAGTGCTGTACACCCAGCCCCATGAGATTGTTTTGTTTTTTAACACATCATGTTTTTATTAACCACCATGGAAAGTTCATATTTAACAGACTGTAAGGAAATAGTAATTTGTGGTGCTAATATATCAATTTATTTATAATACCATACTGGCCTTTATAGAATCGCAAAGTTAGCAGGTTTTTTGTCATGGTCTTAATGTAGGGGCATCTTATATCTAGTTTTAGGCCATGAGGAGGAAAACAACTTATTATGATGGATTTAAATTATCTTTTCATAATCACAGAATAAAATTTAAAAGTTACTTTTGTGATTTTTAGGTTGTTATTATTAGGTTTATTATTGAGTTATCTTATTTAAAACAAAGCATTGAAATACACTGGGAAAGAGTTATGTTTATGGAGAGATTTTTTACTGTTATATTTCTGAAATGTAAACATACATTTTCAATACATACCTAAGTAACAGTAAAGGAAATGAAACAATATAATAAAAAATTGTAGTAAGTGCATGGTGTTAAACTGAATATCTGGGTGGTCTTGACATGTACTTTTTGTTGAATGTAAGCTTCAGTGCAGTAGTTCTTGAAGTATAATTTTTATTTCTATAAATATATATTTAATATGTCTTTCTGAGAATTTAAACAAATGTATGAGTTCATGGAAAAAAATATGGCCAGGATGTATTCTAAAATGTTACTAGGACTCCCTTCCTTAATGTATTTACTTTTTTGGGGGGGAGTATTTTTCAAATTTCTTATACTGAGTATATTACTTTTTGAACCAGAAAATAAACTACAAATGTTAACAAAGAGGTCAGGAGAAATGACAATCTAATTCTACTGGTAAAAATTCCCTTTAATAAGAAGACTGAAACAGGCAAGAGATTATAGAGCCTTGGGTGCTTCATGGTAAAAGTAGTGATAGCTAGTGAAAGATCTGAGTTCGGCAAGGATCACCCAATTCCTAGCACATATGAGGACCTCAGTCAATACTGAATGAATGCATTTATGAATAATGGTACCATTACTAAGGTAAAGACTGCAGAAAGAGTTTATTAATGTATCATATGTAGAATTTAAAGGAAATTGTGACAAATACTAATGAGTGACAAATGGGGGTGTTTTACAATCCTTTCTTTATGGGTCCCACAGCAGACCTGTGTGAATGAATGATGAAGGCCTTGGAAAGAATGGCGAAGAGTTGAGCCTAGAAAGCTGCTGACAGCCTGTCCATAGTTGGCGTGAATTTTATTCTTGTTGAACCTGAACACAAATGTTGCTGTTCCAAATAATACAGGGAGTTTAAACCATCTCAACTGCCCATGATTCAGAGAGTAACCAGGGGTAGTTAACATAGCACTAAGTCCTGAACCTCTCTTTCTGAGCTAATTTTATGAAAACCGTAGAAAACAGCACTAAAAACCCTTCCAGAGATTATCCGGCCCAACTCCCCTGATTCAGGAAGATTTGGCCTCTTAGTTTAGGAAAAGCCTGGTATTTATTTTTCTGTAGTACTGACTGACACTTGACTACTAAATAACAATATTATGTTATAGAAATGCTGGCCAAGAAAAGCTTACAGACCTAAAAAGTAAGAAGCATCTTGTGTCCAGTTATAACAGGGTAATAACTCCCTGAAGGCAATTTCATTCTTGCAAACTTAGGGATATTTTGGCCTAAATGGAATTTATGTCTAAGCATAAATGCTAGACTAGAAACGGCTGTAAAATAATTATCATGCCTGGTGCTAAAAGTAAAATTACTGGCCTGAAAGCATAATGAAAACTCCAGTGACAATCACAGTGGAGCAATATCTTATAAAGTACTCAATAAAAGGGCTGGAGGCCTGGCTCAAGTGATACCAAAAATAAAGTTAAGTATAGTCAAATATATTCTCTTAAAAATACTTATAGTTTATTATGTTCCATGAATTTGTTCTACAGATTTCTCACTTAAATCTTACACTAATCCTATGAAGGAGGCATGAGTATTAGTTCCAGTTTACAGGTAAGGAAACAGAGATACTAAAAAGCTAGCCTACCCAAGGTTGCACGGTAATGTAGTGGATACAGGTTTCAAACTCATTACCCAACTACTTTGCATTTGAAAGCCATGCTGTGCAGACAATCACTATTTTAAAACACCAAATGCAAAACAGGCATAGTAGTGGAGGCCTACATAGAATCCCAGCACTTGGGAGGCTGAGGCAGGATGATCTCAAGTTCAAGGTTGAGCCTTACTAGGCTACATAGTGACACTGCCTTAAAAAGTAAAAATTAAAACAAACAAGCAAACACCAAGTGCCGCACATTGGTCATGTTATTTCAAGCATAGAACTGAGAGTGACTGAGGGTAAGGCTGATCAATACCTCCCAACCTGTGCTCAACTAATGCATTCACTCACAAAGCAAAATGGTCAGCAGAGTTACCCCCATGTTATTCTCTTTCCCTTCTCCCCTCTTTCTTTTCTTCTCTGCCATTAAGTTAATGTAATTGGATTCACAATTTATATGTATATAGCATTAAGCTCCATTCTAATAGTCAGTAGTCAGGCAGGACTAAGCTCATGAGACTGGGGAAGAATGACATTTTCTTTAGCTCATATGAAGTGAAGGAGAGAGCTTAGTTCACCACTACATCTCCTGGTGTGAGACTCTTCATCTATCCAACAATGGTTAATTGTTTTAGACTGGAGATGATTTGTTGGACAACACTGGCCAAGTCCCTACGCTCACAGAACATACATTCTAGAGGTGGGACAGACAATAGTCAAGGAAGGAAGCAGGTAAACAAGAGCTTTGATAAGTGAAACGAAGGAAAATAAAGCCAGGTAACTAATTAGAGAATAGCTATGGCTGTGTTGTATTTGCGTCAGGTGGGATGATCAGGGAAGTCCTCCCTAATGTGACATTTGAGCAGGTAAAGGAGGAAGCCATGTGCAGATCTGGTGGTTGAAGGCAGAGGAAACAGCAAGTAGAAAGACCCTAAAGTAGGGATCTGCTTGATGTTTTTGAGAACGTCAGCATGACTGGAAAGGAATAAGCAAGGAAGAAAGTGATAAGGCTGAAAATTAGACAACAGAGCAAACATATGGGCTGAGCTGTGGTTAGGAGTGTGGATTTCATTCCAAGTGTGACAGGAGACAACTGGAGGACACAAGCAACAAGACAGTGAGCACTTTTTCGATTTATATTTTAAAAGGACTGCTTTGGATAGTGCTAGAGTATGAAATGAACAGTGAAGGAGTGGACAGAAGGAAAGTAATTAGGAAGTGATTGCAGTAGATTGGGAAAGAAATGATGATGGCTTGGACCAGTTGCTAGTACAGAAGGCAGTTAAGAAAGGGTGGGGTTTAGATTATATTTTTGTCCATATCTGAATTTATAAATTAGAGCTGACAGCAGGGTCTATCATCTCAGGAGATAAAGGGCTCTATTATTATTTAGGAAACACTTCTCTAGGAGAAATGATGAGAAAAAATTGCATGGGAGATGTCTTAAGGTAAAAATGGAACTACAGCCCTGACCACAAGGGAGGGCCACAATGGTCTCTGGATTGGGGATCTTTCATGATAACCTAACAGGAGGCCCACAAGAGGGCACACTTCTCTCTTCCAGCCAGGATCATGGCCACCTTCCATTACAGTCCCTTCCTGTGCTGAAAAATCAGCTGTCAGACCACAATCATGGCTAGAGAATGAAAACTACCTTTTCTGCAGGTGGTGGGGAAGCTTACTAACAGGAAAATCTGTGTGTGTGTGTGTGTGTGTGTGTGTGTGTGTGTGTGTGTGTGTGTGTGTGCATAGAATCTATACTGTAGATATGCTGGAAATCTATACAGCTGTGCCTCTTATGTTTAATGTATACTAATGAATATGTTAATATCAATTGTGTATATTGGAATATGTTAATGTTTACATGGCTATAGGTGCTTTACCTTGCTTTTTAGTCAGTACTGGTCTGCGCTTATTATCTTCCCTCACCACTAAATGATGTTTTCTCAAGCCCAAAGCTAAAGTCCTTCCCTCCCTGGCTGGGGCTCTGTTGTACATAGAAAATATTACCTGAACGTTTCAACCCAAAGAATTTGAGTGCAGGAAGGAAGAGCTAGTCCAAACCTTCTTTACTTTAAAGGAGGGGAAACTGAGCCTGGAGAATTTGAAGGACCCCTGTAAATTCAAACAGCTGTCTTCTGAATACAATAACCCTGAACTTTTTAGAATTATGCTTTATGTTCATCTAATATATTCCTAAATTTCTGGACTTTCATTTAACATAGAGGCTGCTTGCTTCAGATTCCTTTATATCAGCAAAGGGAGAAGGAGCTAGGCAGAAAACAGGAATACACTGCTTTTGATATGCACTTTTAATATATTATCATTACATTAGTGAAATTTTCTCAAAGAAGAGTGATCTTTGGAAAGTGGCTATAATGGGAAACCCAGAAGTCAAATCTATATTATAAAAGACTACATTATTGCCAGGTGTGGTGGTGCACTAATCCCAGCACTACAGAGGCTGAAGCGGGAGGACACAAATTACAGGTCAACGTGGGCTACATAGTGAGACCCTGTCTCAAAACAAACAAATAAAACAAAACCAAAGAAGCTGCATTATGACGAAAGCTTATGCATTCAAAGTGGAGCTGTAACGGGGTTGCGGTAAAATTCAGGAAAGGTGATCTCTGGAGGCTACCTTTTTCAGCTATCATTTCCCACAATCTTTATTTTGATGATAAGCAGAGCCTACTCACATTAATACTACTAATAATTATTGACTATTGCACATGCTTCAGGCTTTGTGTGAAGCATGTGATTTACACCATCTCATTAGTACCTCTTATTAATCCTTACATTACCCCATGCTATAGATACAATTACATTTTAGAAATAATGAAATGGAGTCACCAGCCACCAAGAGATTGAGCAATTTGCCACGGGTCACGGTAAAGCATTGGAAAAGCCAATATTTGAATACTTCCTCCCAGTACTTAACACCTGGGTTTTTGTTTATTTTTTTAATTCCCATTCATGCACTTCGCCCCTGGGGAAGGGAGTGTGTGTGATTTGCCATAAGAAAACTGTAAATAGGCAATCAGATGAAAAAGGGCCAACATCTTTTACCTAATCTAACATTTTCCTTTACGTTGTGATTTTTTTTTTCTTTTAGGACATTTCCCCTCCCCCAGTTTTCTGAATTATCACAAAACATTTGCGCAATGACCTGGGGTGTTATGACACCCCTAGATAAAAATCTGAAGACAACTTGGATGAAGGACAACTTCTAAGTAAGAACGCAGCCTGCCCTCGCCTTGGCTAAACAAATCGAATGGAAACGATTTGTTCAGATCGGAGCATCCAACAGACGCAGGCTCTTCGGCACAGCCCCGACTCCTTGGCAAACTCTGTTGCTTAGCGAGACGTCAAAACTCCAGCGCGCAAACAAACGTCCGAGGGCGCGGCCGCGGCTCTGCGCTCTTCACCCCACCAGCTCAGGTTTCTGGGACATATCCTTCCTTTCGGGTTTGGGAAGGGTGGGGAGGGGGAAGACCCGGGGTGGGCGAATAAGCCAGGACACCTCTTGCCATTTCTGGGAGGCGCAGGGGAGGACCGGGCTCCGGGCTCCGGGGAAAGAACGCCTGCGGCTCAGCGCAGTAACAGAGCGCGCGCAGGGGGAACCCCGCTTCGGTCTAGTTCTCTAGCAGCGCGTCCCCTCCCCCCAGGAAATGTCCCCGCCGGCCCCTCCTTCCGCCACCACCTCCCTGGGACCAGGGTTGTAAAATCCCATGCAGTGGGAGGGCTGGGTGGCAGGGCGGGTCGAGGCACTGGCACTGCCCCAGCATCCTCAAGCAGCCAACTGCCCACCCCCTGTTCCTGCACATCTCCAGCGTCCCTCCGACATCCCCCGTCCCCCCGGGGCTGGTCCAATCCACCCCTCCCTCCTAGCGCTAGCAAGCCCAGCTGGCTCCGGAGCGCCGGACCGCAGCCCCTATTTGGACCCCAGCTGCGTGAGGGAAGAACCGCAGCGCCCATGCCCCGCCCCTGGGCTTCTCTTCTGACCCCTTGAACATCTGGGTGCGAAGGGTGGCGCTCCAGATGTGGCTCCTGGACTGCCAGATGTGCGCGTTTCCCGTCCCCGCCGGCAGGCGGCCGGCGAGTCAGAGAGGCTGGGAATTTTTCCTCCAAGCTGACTTAAAAGCTTGAGCCCACTGGGCCCGGACTTGGCCTCCTGGCTGTCCCGTACGCGCCGCGTCATGAAAAAGTTTCCAGCCCAGCTTATGCCCTGCCACCAGCAGCCCTCGGAGTTTCTCCACCCAGCCCAGAAAACAGGGCGGAGCTACAGGATTCCTCAGATAAAACCCACGTTTTGACCTGATGACCCTGGCGCTGATTTTTGAAGTCCTAGGTTGGTGAGGGGAGCGGAGAAGTTGCAATAGGGGCTGCATCTGGACATGCCCTTAGCGCTGTTTGTCCAGTTATGGATTCCATACTTGAAGCTGGGAGTCCTGTTCCACCCGGTACAGGCAGCAAGAAGGGAGAAAAGCCTAGTGAACCCTGTGACTCAATCCCCTTGGAATGTGCCAGGTTTTTATGGCCGAGGTATCTGGTGGAGGCGAGGCTCAGAAGGGCCACATTTGGCGGACCGCCGAGGGGGGCAGTATTGCCTTATGCAGCGCCTGCAAATCGGACAAAAATAGTCAAGAGCATCTGGTTTAAATCAACCAGAAAGCATTTCTATCGGCTTAACCCACCATCCTGAAGAACCGACAGAACGGGACCAGCCAAATATATTCCCGGCACTCTTAACACTCCAATAATAGCTAGCCCCAAACACATTTTACCACTGGGATTTCTAAGTGTCCTAACATACAACTGTCGTTATTTTATAGATGTTGCAAATTTAACTTCCTTTTCTGAGCTTGTGTGTGGGCATGTGCTTAAGCACTTACATTCGCAAGCAATGCTCTGTTACCTTTTTCTTTCTTTTTTTTTAATGTGGCCTTAGAATAGTGAAAAGTATCTGAGGCCAACATATGGGTTGCTTACAGCACTAAATATATAGCCTCATTTCTCATTTCTCTCAACGCCCTACTCAGAATTCCAAAGGCAAGTTGGAACAAAAGGAAAAAACGTGTCTGAGTGTAAATGGAGAATTTGTGCCAAGAATTACAGTCACAGGGTAAATAACCTTGTTTTCTCCTTCATCGGTGGCCGCTACCAAATCCCCGTTCTTGGAAGGTGGCCAACAGTCTGTCTGGTGGAGGGTGCTGCTAATTAGAGAGAGCCCATAAACCTCCCCGTCAAAGAGGGCATGTGACCTTCCCTTCAAGTCTAAACAATAAAGCTAGTGAAGTGCAGGCTGCACTCAACACTGGCTGCCCTGCAGATTCCCTAAATAGGAACAGGATGAAGGCCAGGCTTAAGAGGTTACCATAGCTCTGCTCTTACACTTTGAGGAATTGGTCACTCCACTTCTCAGTGTAACTTGTTTCAATTACTCTCTACAATCTATTTAGAGGAGAGCTGCTTGCAGAGAGAACCCGTTGTCTAATCTAAGTGAGGAAGCAATTATTACTTGCTGCAGTCTTATGTGCTTTGAGACCTGTTGGGTCAAAGATCAATCTGATCTCATGGAGCCTTACTTTGCACTTTGGAAGATACACCATTGTAATGACAATTACTTAGCTCTGCTTTTCTGAACCCCCTTTTCTTTTTCTGTTAAGTTTCCCCACGTATGTAGTCTTCAATATCCTTTCTAATTTTAGAATTTAAGTTATTGTAAGGTAAAGACCACAAGTACTTCTGCTTATTGCTTTTTTTTTTTTAAATTGTCTGTGCTTACTCCCTGGGAGTGTCCTTGCTAGCGTTGATTTTATACAGTTCTACTTTCCTAGAACATAGCATATGGAAACTGCTGCCTGCCATATATCTTAACTGTACTTGCCTTCAACTTAAAAGACTGAATAGAGTTAATATCCCGTGTGTAAAAAGGCATTGGACCTTTTGTGTTCTTGGTTTTATTAGTTGAAACCCAGTATGGAACAACACACAGAATTTGTGTTGTGAATAGCATACATACAAGGGTTTACAAGGTGTGGCTTAAAGAGAGGAAGGCATGGAACAAAAATGTTGGAAAGGCGAGGAAGGAAAGCACTTCCTGAGAGGATACTCCTCCCGACCTGGCTGCATCCTCTTTTCCAACTCTTCCTGTTTGTCTTAGCCAATAATTGATGATAAATGCTTAGTCTTTATTTTTCCTGTTCAATTGAAAAGCATCACCTCTGACCTTACTGAGGCCACTTCAAGGGCCAAATCTATTATTGTCTTGATTCTATTTAATTTTCTGATAATCTGAAACTTTTGTGATATATGTATATAATATATATAAAATTATTTCCATGTTCTTTAAGTTTTGTGTGATCTCTCGAATAACTAAGTGTAACAGGATTAACAATCAATAGGTTGGTCGTTATTCAGTCTGGCTTTCTGTTTCTATAGCAGGAATGGTACCTCTTCCCAAAGGGTGGAAACAAACTACTATATAAGTGTAGTTATCACAATGGAATTCAAGGGCATCACAAGCCTTGTAATATAAGGTACAATTCTTTTTCCAAATAAACCATTTACTGTGATGTTTTCTATTTATTTATTTTTTCTTGGGCAATACTGGGGTTTGAACTTGGGGTCTTAAGCTTGTTAGGCAGGTGCTCTACCACTTGAGATACCTCCAGCGACATTCTCTTTGTAAGATACATTTAATAAAAACCTAAGCTATGTAATTTCTACATACTCAGTCAAATGACTTTATATTTTGGTGATTTTTTTTTTTTTTTGGTGGTGGGATGAGGGTTTGGACTCAGGGTTTCATGCTTGCAAAGCAGGCACTCTATCCTTTGAGCCACACCTGTAGTCCATTTTGTTCTAGTTGTTTTGGCAATGGAGGTCTCGAAAACTATTTGCTTGGCTGGGCTCAAACTATGATCCTCCTGATCTTAGCCTCTCAAATAGCTAGGATTACAAGTATAAGTCACTGCTGTTCAGCTATGCCTTTATTTTGAAGTGGAGTTTCTTTAGGATTTAATTTTAAGGATACTATGATGGTTAATTTTGTGTGTCAACTTGACTAGGCCACAGTACACAGGCATTTGGTGAGGTGATACACTAGATGTTGCTGTGAAGTTTCTTTTTTAAGAAAAAAGATTAATATTTAAATTAGTAGACTTTGAGTATAACAGGTTCCCTCCATAATGAACATGGCCTTCCTCCAATCAGGTGAAGAGAGAATTGTGTCTGCAGAATCCCATTGGCCTCAGAACACAACTCCTCTCTGGGTCTCCAGTCTGTCTACCCAGTGGACTTTGGACTTGTCAGCCTCCATAATTACTTGAGCCAGTTCCTTAATATCTCTCTCTTTCTATAGCCAGGTGTTGATGGCTCATGCCTGTGATCCTAGCTACACAGGAGGCAGAGATCAGGAGGATCACGGTTGGAGGCCAGCCCAGGCAAATAGTTTGTGGGACTCCATCTCAAAAATACCCAACAAAAAAAGGGCTGGTGGAGTGACCACGAGTTCAGACCCCAGCACCACACACACACACACACACACACCACACACAAAAACAACAACAAAAAAACTTCACTCTTTCTTTCTCATCTTTTTCTTGTCTCATGTGTTACTGGTACTGTTTCACTGGAGAACCCTGACTAATCCAGAAACCTCCTTGTGTTTCTTAAATTTAGAGTATTAGGTCTGGCACTGGGGGAGAAACCCCACATATAACCCAACCTGCATTCCAATACTTTGAGATAGATAGCATCATGCCAAAACAGAGTAGAATTCAGCCATATACTCTACTTTCCCCAAAGGTACCAGTAATGGTTCATGAACTTCTGCCTCAAATAAAAATTATGTCCCAAAAACTCCAGGTGAAAGATGATGATGGCTTGAGCTAAGGAAGATGCAGGAGATGTGAGTGAAACCATTAGATTCAGGAGATATTTTGGATCCATACAAGGGACTTACTAATGTGTTGGATGTTAAGAGGTAAAGGATTTTAAGAAGGGAACCAAAGATTTTAAAAACATGTTTATTGCAGGAGAATCAAATGAATTATTCAAGAATGTACATGAAATTCTAGGATAAATCATACCCAAATAATCCAAACATTGATAGGGCAACAATGAATTAGTATCTTTAAAAGCAAAAATTATTTCCCTTAAATTAATTGCTATGCTATCCTCCTTGGATACAGGCATTGTGCAGAAACATAACAGGGCTACCGTACAAAGTGAGCAATCAGTGGACATTATGAAATGAGAAAAGCGGATGCTAATTTAATTCACACATAATGCCGAAATACCATCGTTTTTCTTTCTCTTAATATGGGATTGTCAGATGACTAAAAAATAAGCATGGTAATTTCCTGTTTTCGTTGAGCACAGTCCTTTAAGTAACCTACATCTACAATTACTGATGTCCAATGCTTTAAAATTTCAATTCAAAGAATTGTCTTTTAAAAATCAATTTAAAAACATTACCAATGCCAGACCATAAAATCAAGGTTTCAAGGCTAGAATACTGATGGGTAGGTAAAAGGGCAGAATGGTTTCCAGGGAACAATGGATCAGCCTCTGACAGTACTTTTGTTCCACAAATCCCGTTTTTAAAGAACAGTAAGTGTATGGACATGCCACCCTGCAAAAGTCGGATCTTGTCTGATCTCAGAAGCTAAGCAGGGTCGGGTTTGGTTAGTACTTGGATGGGAGATAGCCCTGGAATACTGCGTGTTGTAGGCTTTAAAAAAAAAATTTTTTTTTTTTTTTTTTTTGGTAAAAGAACAGTGAATCACTACAAGGAAAAATAAAATACTGAAAGAAAAAAATAAAGCAGTTTCACATACCCATTTTGTTCTTTTGAATTTTATTTAAACTTCTAACCTCTTTGGATCATCACAAGGACATTCCTTATAATAAAAGTGAAATTAAAATTCCATTTTAAACCCTATCTGGAAACACTTTAACGTACATTACATATCATAATGAAGTAACACAAGGAAACTTTTTAAACATAGGATTTCTCTCTAATGCTTAAATGTGAGTCACACAGACGCCTGACTTTCAAACAGATGGAACTCAGAACATTTCCAGGATGCATAAATCTGAATTTTCTGATATATTTTATGCCTGAGACAGCTAACCAATCAACTGATGGCTAAAGTTTCTGTACCCACTGTTTTTCCTACCTTCCCTTTCTAACATTCAAATTTAATAATTCAGAGATTCTTTTGTAGTCCTATAGATGGGCATTACAGATGTATATCATTTTAATAATTTGCCATATGATTTGTAATCTTAAGTATATGTTTAGATTGTCCATTACTTAATCAAAATATATTTAATAATACCAATTTATGAAATCCAAAATATGTACCTGAACATTTTAAAAAAAAGAAATACAAACTGCCACTAATAAAATGAATTTATTTTATTTTAAAGTTTTCAAAAAATATATACTTGCAAAGTCACCACAAAGGCATAAAAACAGTCTTTACAAAGAGATTAACATTTTTTAAAATAAGTTTTTCTTAGTTATTAAAGTACACAGATTTAACAAAAGGTTAGAAGATAAAATGTAACATCATGGTCAATGTTAAAAAAGGGTTAATACATAATAAATCTGTAGAATACTTCTAAAAGTTTAAACCTTAAAACATTTAGGGAAAAAAGCTGTACTTTCCTTTGAGGAAGCTTTAATCATAAGTGATGTTTACTAAGAAATACATACTACATACCACATAACATTGATCTCAAAATTTACCTAACTGCTTCACAAATAAATCAGCATACAAAGGGAGAAAATATAGGAAATTGCTTTTAAATATATATTAGCTGGTTAATTTTCCTGACAAAAGGTAAGAAGTGAAAATTTAGCCTATCCCAATTAAAAAACAAAATTATTTATATGATAGTATTATACATTTTAACAAAAGAGTTCAAGCATTTTCCAAAAGTACAAAAAGTGTTATTCTGAAAAAAGAAAGCAAGCACATTTAACCAATTATTTTATAGAAATTTGGACTATTTACATATTTTATAACACTGTAGAAATCTTTGGTGGTAACATATGGAAGATCCCTGAAAATACTACAATAATTTTGTCCCATCAATCAGCATAGTCAACTATTTATAATTAGTAATGCTGGCAGAATCATTTTAGCCAGATACTCACATATACACTTGTGTGCCGAGGGGATCTTTTACAGAACCTAGGTTGGGTTTACATATTAATTAGCAACAGGCTTATTTTTGGATGCTATTTTTTTTTTTTTTTTTGTAGTACTGGGGTTTTAGACTCAGGGCCCCACATTTGCCAGGCAGGATCTCTACTACTTGAGCCACTCTACCAGGCCTTCTGGATCCTGTTCATACCAGAAAAAAAAAAAAAAAAGATACACTTAACAACAGATCAATTCTTATCCTGAAATGAATGTGGGAAATACTTAAGTATTAGTGATCAAGCTGAATGAATGTATAGTAAAATTAAAATATCAGTAGTCTATAATTTCTGGATAAATTCCAACAGCTACCAAAATAGTGCCCAAAATGAGTTTGTGCATCTAATACCCATGCCTCAGGTGGCAGTGAGGGAAAAGCAAGGCACTGTGGTCTCTAAATAAATTTACATCTCTTAAAATCAGGAGACTTAGGGAGGGAGGGAGGGAGGGAGGGAGGGAGAGAGAGAGAGAGAGAGAGAGAGAGAGAGAGAGAAAGAGAGAGACTCAATCCTTTTCCACCTTAGAAACAACAACAACAAAACATATATATGTATAAGCTAAAACACACTAAAGGGACAGAACCAAAATTTAATAAATGAAAAATGAGAGAAAGAAAATGGCAGAACAAAATGCTATTAATAATGTTCAGGAATGGCTACAGCAGCAATACACTGGGGGAGGTCTGGGAATGTGAAGGCGTACAATTCAACAGGACTTAGACTATTATGAGTTTATTAAAGAACTGGTATTTTTGGGTGCTTTTTTTTTTGTTTGGTTTGGTGTATGAACCCAGGGACTTGGACCTGTGTATGCTAAGCATGCCTTCTATTACTAAGCTATATCCCCTGCCCCAGTGGATAGGTTTTAGTATTAATATTAGACTTGAAAAAGATAAAATGGTACCAATCAGTCCCAACAAACAATGTTATTGATGCAAAGTCACTTACATGACCTTATCAGGCAATGTGAATTGATGTTGCCTTCATGTATAAAAAACAGCATGGTGTAGCATTTATATGGAAAGGCCAAGAAGAAGGCAAAATAAATAACCCTCTCTGGTAAGAGTTTAATAGAGTTCATAGGAATTCCCAATAGAAATTAAAGAGTCCTTCCAGAAACTAAGAGGCCAAAAATTAATTCAGGTTAAAGAAAATGGGAGATACTCACAGACTTAAACTTTGGGAGGAAAAAAAAATTGAATGCATCAAGAATGTGAGATAGTCTAGAAAATATCATGACTACTTACTATCAAGAGGCCATGTGACTTTACACTAAGGTACTCCTAGTAAACATTCTATTCTCAGTTAGTACTCTGAGGAGGCCCTGCGTATACATTACCAGCTGGCTTTGTTTCTTAAAATGTAGAAAGGTAAAAAAATCTCACAAATCTCTCACATTGCGTTCTCTCTTGGGCAAACTAGTAGAATGGTCAAGTAGATTATCTGAACAAGCATAGTAAATATAAATACTATTACGGATCACTAAGACCATCACCAAATATATATTGACTTAGGGTTCATAGATATTAGTGCAACCTAAAAAAGTCTCAGAATTCAACACCCTCAAATCTCTTGAATTAAAAAAGTGATACTTTTCTAATAGCTTGTGATATGTAGGATCACAAATACATACTATGTCTGTATTTTGCATTGGCACTCATCTTAAGAGAATTATCACAGCCAGAAAAAGACTGAAATGCTTTTAGTCAATGCCAGATTCATGAACAACAGCATGTATCTACAGCAAGATTGTGAATGGATTGGTTATTGGATATTTTTATGCATTAGAAGATACCTGTTAGCTCTCTGACTCTTTCACAAAAGATATCATTTTTAAAAGCTGAAAATGTAATTGGTGTGGATAAAAACATGCTAAATTCAACTACACTGCACAGCCAAATATGAAAAACTGGTTAATGTTTAAAATAACTTCTCTTTGTAAAGAAGATAATTAGAAGAAAAAAAAGCTATATTTTTATATTATAAATCCAATGAATTTAACAAATGAAGCTCACAGGAAGAAGAGATGATGTATTTCAAGGCATTTCAAGATGATGTTTGTCAGAATATGACAAACAACAATAAAGACAGTGTCAATAAAATTTAAAGTAAATGTACACTTGTAAAATAAGTAAACAATTTTCAAATGTGCAAAACTAGTCAGGAAAGTGCTTTGTGGACACCTGGTTTTCAAATATTTGTTTCAGAAACTTTCAGGTAATGGTGGAAAAAGTAGAAAGTATTATAAAAGTGAAAACTCAAAGAATATATAAAAGACACTTTATTATCTTACATTATGTCCTTGTTATGTCACTGCCTGATCAGAGGCCTCTTTAATTACTATCCTCATGTTGTAGATATAACACAGATGGAGGTAAGCAGAATGCTATACCGCAGAGGTTGGTGTATTCTGAACCATAAAGACTCTTTCAAGTATAGTCTGGGTCTGTGTTTCAGCTTATATCCCAGATACTCAAGGTTGTCTATGAATCTGAAAACAGCTAACATGGTCTTCTATAACTTCTGATACATATATTAATAAACCTTGTATAACTACCTTTAGTAGCCAATATTTGAAAGCAATTGTTAAAGAAATAAAAACTATTTAAATTCATGAAAGTAAATCTTATCACTGCCACAATTTAAAGAGTTATTTTAATGTGTAAATCCTGAATATATCCTGTTAGAAAATGAGCTACAATCCCCATCATTACTTTTCTTGGGATATTTGAAGTGCAGATGACTAAAAATACACCTGTGGTCTCTTCTTCACTTTATATTTTAGTGAACCATACCGCACCTGAAGAGAGACAAATATTATTAACAAATAGATCACTTTTTAAAATTAAATAGGATTTAATAAGTTTATAACCATGGAAATTTTTAACCTTTCTGACATAATAAATCAATTATTTTTAAGTATATGCAAAATAGCACTACTTGTATACCCATAAAAATGCAGTTTATACTATGTTGGATATATGCAGATTATATTTTTATAATATAAAAACATGAAACTTGTTATTTATTCTTTGCTTAGTATAATGTCAGCCACTACTCATTTCTAAGCACAAAGAGAATATATTATGGGTGATCTGCTGTTTATCATCATGTAGAGTGGTTGACAGCAAAACTATGCTGCTAACTTTGTTAGCAGCTCTTTTTGTTTGTGCATAGGGCTGGCACTTGGGTATTTATAAAAACCAGGTGATTTGTCATTTTCAAAATTTGAAGAAAAAAATTTTTTCCAGAGATCCTAATACATTTGATTGGAATAAAGAAGTTGATATGTACCTGCTGTTCTGTCATTCCAATCCTTCATTTATGGGTTGTTGATACCCTTAATGATCATATAGCAGGGAAATTCTCAAATACTAATGATTAGAAAAAACAACTTAATACTTGACTGACCTCCTTGCGGCCTTTGACGGTTTTCACAGATTTCATGCTTTGGGATCTTCGAAGCCCTTTGTGTGTTAACATCTCATCATCCGAATATGGCCCATCCACTTCTTCATCTGTTTTCTCACCTCCTTCTTTCAGTGGAATTCCATAAGCTAAACAAGTTGTCAAAAACAGCATGTTTGGTAAGAGGACACCAGTTAGCACTGGCTCTTCACGGCACCATCTGTCTGCAGTTCTCTGCATGTCTGGTGTTTGCCCAATTACTACTCTCTCTCTCATCTGGAATGTGCTCTCTTGCCCCATGTCATAAATCTTTGCTCTTTGCACTATTTTAGATGAAGATCAGAACTCATTTCTCCAGGAAGTTTTCCCTGTATTTTTACTGTGCATTTTAAAATTAAAGAACAATTTATTTTTGAATAGATAACATCTTTCATCTTGCTAAAAAAAAAATCAGAGACTATAACTAGATATATTGTTGTGACCGCTCTTCTTACTCTTTCTCCTTTTCATGAATTCTAAACAACTCAAGTATTTGCGTGTTTTGTTTGTCATTTGTGTCTTTGACTTTAAGTAGGAATTAACACCCCCCCACCCCATCTCCTGTCAGGAATGGGAATGGTAGGGTGAACCATGGAAGACCCAGAGGGAATACAACTTTGGGCAAGATAAGTTCATTTGAGAGGGAGGGGGAGCGGTATGGAGACCAACCTGTTGTAGCTGCTGAGATAAAATGCAGTCAAATGAGCTGCAGGAACTGGCAACACCACAGGCTATAACAGATGTAGGTCAGATAAAGCAGACAGCATGAAGAAGGTCAGTAGGGATGATGTGGGTATGCTAACAGGGAGTTGTGTGTAGCTGTAAAGACTTCCTTACTGTTGGCCAATCTGCAAACATCCAGGCAGGCTGGTTATTTTAAGGAAGGCTGTGTTGCAGGGCCAAGAACTCTCCCATCCCTGAAGCAGAGATTCTCAATCTTTAACATGTCTTAATTACCAGGAGAACTTATCTACAAGGATTGCTGGCTTCATCCCCACAGCAGGCCTGAAGTGGGCAGAGATGTACATCTCTAGCAAGTCCCTGGGTGGTGCTTATCTTGAACCCCCACTTTGAGAACCATGGCCTGAGCTTCCTGGTGAGAGCCAGAGTACTGGGAAGGTTACAAAGCCTCATGAAATTTCTATTTCTCCTTTAATAAAGATAAGGAGCATAAATACTGAGGTCATCTTGTGAGGGAAAAGTAGGGTTTCCAAGGCTCAGGATGGACCTCTTACATGTGAAGAAAAATACACTGATAAAAGTTTATTAGTCTGCTCTCCCAGGATTTGGATAATCTGAGACTCCCTATGCAAACCATGAACGGTTGTTAATAAGCTTCTTCCTCTCATAACAACATAAACAACTTTAATTGTATATTAGGCAAGTACAATTTTATGCTGCCAGACTTCTAAGCCAAGATCCTTTGTTTTTCTGCAGCGGTCAAAAGTGTGTCCTGGGGAGAAGACAAAGTGCAGGCGGAGGACTAGGGGAGCAGAGAAGCAAGACTGCTTGGAAGAAATGCAAAGAGGTCAATGTGGTCAGAGTGGGCACAGGGTCACAATCCTGGGAAAACACTCCTGATACAGGATTGTATGCGCACGGGGGAAAGCACATATAGAAACAAATCAAGGAAAACTATCAAAAAGAAACCATGATATCTCATGGAAACGGGCTTTTAGGTAATTTTACATTTCTTCATTTTTCCTTTGCTCATTTGCCAAGTTTTATTTAAAACTAACAATTACTCTGTAATTGTGGAAAATAAACCAGAAAAAAATATTTTTAAGTTGTTATTTCTAGGTGTTATTTGTTTGTTCACTTCTGAGGATAGAATCCAAAGCCTTGCAGAAGCTAGGGTAATTAATCTACCACTGAGATACACTCCCTACCTATATTAGTTTTCTGTGCTGTTGCTTATATAATATTCCTGATCCCAAAACAGAAGGACTCAAGGAAAGAGACAGAAAGGAAGCAGGTGTATAAAAAGGACACAGATGTAGTCCAAGATTACAGTTCAATTAACATAGTCCTTGCTATTTTAATTGCTTCTCATCTTGTATTAGGAATTAGAATTTCATTCAAAAGTTGATTGTATGTCCTAGTCCTTTCCTTTTTCTTAATTTCCACTAGAAAAATAATTGTATTGGTTTTCTAAATACAATCTCAGGAAAAGTGATGTTTTAACTTGCTATTACACAAGTCTTTTAAAAATTCTATTATGTTTGAGTCTGTGTGCTAAATTATGGGGCTACAGTCATAAAAAAGACACAGCTGTTTCTTTCCACCCTCAAGAAACTTAGAGTCCAACAAAGAAACAGATGCTAATGGGCATTTCAATACTGAAATAAATGCTATAAATAGGAGACAAGGACAAGGTGCTATGGTAGCATTTAGGAAGAGAATTAATTTGGCCTGGGATGGGGGAATGGATTGTAAAGACCTTACAGGAAGTCTTAGCTTAGTGGATAAACTAAATTCTGAAAGGCTCACGATTCTACAGAGCTGGGACTTGATAGTGGGAGCTAACATGTAAGGCTGTCAGATTTGGACTTCATCAGAGGGAAATGGCAGGTGTGGGTAAGGACTGAAGTAAGCTAACCAGAAGGGTAACATGATTAGTTCTGTAGAAAATTCTTCTTGTATTTTGGAGAATGAATTAGAAATAGATGAGACTGAAAGAAGGGAGCTTTACTGAGAAGGCTAGAAATGACACAGTCCAAGGAGTAAGTGCCAACAGTAGTGAAATGTGGGATTTATTAAGAAGTGAAACTGACAGGTTTAATCTAGCAATTTGTTAAACCAATCCCAATTGAAGAGAAGAGACAGAGAGGTACCAAATCAAGTCAAATTATTTCATTAAAATATACATTTTTTACTTAAAGCCTAAAAGGAATTATCTTAATTATTTTCCAAAATAAGAGTAACTATTGTTTTATTTTTGATCTTAAGAGTCATAAATTAAAAAAAATCATAAAAAAATTCCACCACTGAGAGCTAAACATTGTTAATATTTTAGTTATACCCACAGAATTTCTTCTGTGTATATATAATTAAAAAGTAACTTGCATATATTACTCCATTTTGTCACCTACCTATCTCTATAGTACAGGATTATAATACACATACGGTTTTGTTGGGGGGAGGGGCGAGGAGGTTTGAGATGGGTTCTGGCTATGAAGCCCAGGTTGGCCCTTAAATCTTATAGGCCTTTATACCTGCCTCAACAAATCACTACTGCAAATATGGCAAAGTCACACTGCAAGGCTTCTGCAGTGTGTCTCAGGACACTGGCTGTGGAAGCTTTCAGCTGACCGGTAAGTCCAGTTACCCTCAGAGACTAAGACCACACAGAGACACGTCTGACAGGCTGTCATTCTCCCCACCTGCTGTTTGACAGCTCCCGGCTCAGACATCTGTGAACTCTTCTTACCTTATGTTTGATCCAGTCCAGCTGCTGTCTGACCACAGCTGCATAGACCCTGAACAAGAACTGCTTTGCTGAATCCAGTCCCCACCCCCTCACTCCTGACAAATGTTTTGTTACCCAGCAATAGATAACTACAAGTTACCAATACAAAGCACTGTTAATTAAAAACAGTGGGCCAACCCAATGAACAAAAATTACATTATCACTATATTAATTGAAGCTGGAAGTCTTTTTCCATGTATTTCTTGGTCAGCTAGACTCTTTGGTAGAGTTGGCAATAATTGGTTTGCAAGGGTTCCTAGACTGTTAAAAATCAGAATCCTTTGCCTGTAAAATGTAATGGAAATATTTCTGACAGCTTGTTTTTTATTTCACTGTACTGGGGCTTTCACTGTGCTGAGCTCAGGACTTCAAGCTTGCTAGGCAGGCTCCTACTACTTGAGTCATGTCCCCAGCCCTTTCTGACAGTTTGTCTTTTTTCCTCTTTGAGGTTTTTTTTTCTTTCTTTCTTTTTTGTTTTTTTGGGCAGCACTGGGGTTTGAACTCAGGGTCTCATGTTTAGCCCTTTTTTTGTGATGGGTATTTAAGATACAGTCTAATGAACTATTTGCCTGGGACTGGCTTTCAACCTTGACCCTCTTGATATCTGCCTCCTGAGTAGCTAAGATTATAGGCATGAGCCACTGATGGCCGGCTCCTGCATGACATTTTTTTTTTTGATGGTCCTGGAGTTTGAACTTAGGTCCTCACACTTGCTAGGCAAGTACTCTTATCGCTTGAGCCATTCCACCAGTACTTTTTTTTTTCTTTAGTGTAGAAAGAGCTCTTAAACTTTTCTGTTATGCTTTCTGATTTTGATGTCAGGCTTACAAAAGATTACCTATACTAAGAATAAAAATACACATAACAATTTCCTAGTATGTGGCTTAGTTTCTTACTTTTAGAACTTAATCTTTTAAAAAATTTATTATTATTTTTTGTCAGTACTGGGGTTTGAACTCAGGGCTTCATGCTTGCTGGGCAGATGTTCTACCACTTGAGCTACATCCCAGCTGACAATAAGTTTTTAAAAGATTAAGATCTAGGGGTGGCTGAGTGCCAGTGGCTCTCACCTATAATCCTAGCTACTCAGGAGGCAGAGATCAGGAGGATGGTAGTTCGAAGCCAGCCCAGGCAAATAAGTTCACGAGATCCTATCTCGAAAATACCTAACACACGCACACACACAACACACACACACATACACACATACACACACACACACAACAAAAGGGCTGGTGGAGTTCAAGCAAAAAAGAAAAAACAAAAAAAAAAAGATCTAGGGCTAGAGATAAGACTCAAGCAGTAGAGAACCCTGAGTTTAAATCCCAGTACCACAAAAAAATTTTTGATGGCAGGTTTGAAGTAGAGGTATAGCTTCAGTTTATAGCCTACCCTCTAAGTCTAGCAGTTATCCTAACATCAGTTATTTTTATAAATCTTAAGTTATTTAGATTTCATAATTTGAAATTTAAAAAAAGAAATAGTAGTATCTTAAAATATTTTAGTCACACTATTTTAAATTTAATAGAGCAGTATCATAAAAATGTCATAAAATAATAGTATTTCTCCATTTATAATCCTGTTTTCACTTAGATTCTTAGAATATAACTTTTAGGGTTTTTTTTGGTGCTTTGGATTTAACTCAGGCCTTGCACATATTAGTCAAGTGCTCTACCACTGGGCTATATCCTCACCCCCAAAAATATAATTCTCAGCATGAGGCCCTGAGTTCAAACCCCAGTACTATCAAAACATAACAAAACAGAAACAAAAGAATATAATTCTCTACCAGTTCTAAGATATAATTATGAATAAACTGTTGATAAAGGATTCAAATATCTGGTCTTAATCAGTAAAATTAAGTATCAATACAATTAATTTCAAAATCCACAGACTAATTTTAAATGCATATTAAAATGAATAGGAACTATTTTACAAAGCTCAATGGTTCTTGCTTCTTAAAGGCATCACTACCTTAGCCAGAATCCACTGTTCGATTAGTACATTTTATATAATAGTCATCAACTCTGTAAAGTTGTTCATTTTGGGGAGAACATGGAAGAAATTCCATTATTTTTCCTTTTTAAGGAGGGGGCTGTTATTTTACTTTTCAATTATTTTAATTATAAAGGATGATTTTAAAATCTCCTTCAAAACAGAACTTCTGTTTGAAAGAATAAAAAACCCCAAAATTGGGGTTTGAATGCAGAGCTTTGTATTTGCCAGGTGGGTAGGTGCTTTACCATTTGAGCCATACTCCCAGCCCTTTTTTTGTGCTGGGGCCAGCCTTAGACCTCTCTTCTCCTACCTACGTTTCCTGGGTAGCAGGGATTACAGCTAGGTACCACTATGCCTAGTTTATTTGTTGAGATGAGGGTCTTGCTAACTTTTTGCCAAGGCTGGCCTCAAACCATAATCTTTCTACTCTTTGACTCCCAAGTAGCTGGGATACAGGTGTGAGCCATGAAAGAAAATAGTAAATAGTCCTGAACCTAATGGACTTAACACAGTCTTGGTTCACAGACTTGCCTTGAATTAAAACTTTCTTATATGTGACAAAATGATAAAGGAACTATGTCTTATTTACTTGTATGCTTCCAAGATCACAATAGTTTATTAAGGTTATAGAATATGGCAGCTATGACATGCTTATAATTTATAGTGTATATGCCTGTAAGTTAGCTCTTGAACCAGAATATGCAATTACAACACATTTCCCCTGGAGTAACCCTGCTTTCAAGTTGAGACATCTTTCGTCATCCGATTGAACTTTTCATCTTATGAGTCAATAACCTTACTTGTCCACAGCACTTACAGGAAAGAGTGGTTAACTCTAAAACTCCTTAGATGTCAGTACACAGTGTGAGTAGAGAGAATATTGATCACAGGTTACAACTAGTGCTGGTGGTGAGGAGGTAACCACACAAGCTTTGAAAAACTCAGGGCAGCACAAGAGGCTACTATTATTTCCTTAGCTGAATGATTTCCTTGGTCAGAAAAAGGCAAGTACTAATCCTATTTGAGAAAATTTAGAGGAAAAGGGGCTACTGTTAAATGCAAAACTCAACAATATAAGTTTAAAAGTAAATTTTAAGCTTAAAAGTAAATTCAGACAGTTACCATGTATTTAGTACCCACTTAGACTCACAAGCCCGATTATGAAAGGGATCATAAATTAAAATAGAAAAGCACACCTGCTGATTCACTGGGGACTGCCTTGCTCTTCTTTTTTCCTTCTGGCAAAGGCGGATAGGGTCTTTGTCCCACAGGCTCATCACCTTGGATAGCTGATAAGTCATGCATACTAAAACTTCGTAAACGCTCTGTTATTGCTCCTTGACTCTATTTAATAGAGAAGAGGCAGATCCAAGAAAAAACACTTTAAAATATTTAATATGCTTACATGTAACATTTTAAATGTTGACATTTTGTTCAGAAACAAAATAATACTTTGTTACATTAATAACATCCTTAACATTTTATTATAAAATTTTCAGAAAAGTTGAAGACTTGTGTAGTGAACACCATGTATTATTTACAGCCGGCTATATTTGCTTTTCAGCACATCTGATCTCTAGCCATCGATTAATCTATTTGATTTTTTTATGAATTTCAAAGTAAGTCCTCATAGACACTAGTACATCTGTACTTCAAGCATTTCAGCATTATAATAGCTTAAACACGTGTAAAATGTCTGATGAGACTGCTCTCAGAGAAAATAGCTTCCATAATCTTGAGCCTTGATTTAGTACTCTGGGTTAATGATAAAGTGTATGATGTTAGAAAACTTCTCAAAATAAGGACACTGTTTCAAAGCTAAGCCAAGTCAGAAGTGGTAATAATTTTACCTAGAACAAGGTAGAAAAGTTAAGAGCCAAAGAATTTTGGATATAAAATGATATCTAGTCAATGAATTCATTATCTGTAAGGCATGTTTACTACTATCCAGCGGGACTTCACATTATTTCGCCTTAACAATATGGTAGGCCTTGGACACGTGGATATTTAAATATAAATTGATTAAAAGGAAGTAAGAATTCGGCTCCTCAACTGCACTAGTCATATTCCAAATGCTCAGTAGTGCACGGGTCTGGTGGGTACACACAGTATTGGCGGTGCAGATAGAGAACACTTCCACCGCTACAGAAGGTTCAATGAATTCCATCACTGCACAGTTCTGACAGGGACATTTTCTGAACTTTTCAGATATAAACATAGTACCCCCAAACTATACAGCTTTGTAAAAAAAATTCCTAAATTTACTCACTTTAAATTTGCACAGCATATATAGATGACTAATTTCTTATTTATAGCTAGATTAAAAATATTCTTCTGAAGGCTTTTTACACTTATTATTTCTTCTTTCCACACATGTGAATTTATTATTGCCTCTAGTTAAAATGTTACCATAGAAACTCATCCATAATGTTTCATCCTAAGTTTCAAAGTCAAAGGTGCTACAAACATTTGGGCACTTCTGCTAACTTGTATTTTACCCTGAACAAAAAGGTCTTGATTAGGGGAGCTTCAATTCAGTACTCTAGGTTATTGATACAATGTTGTGTCAAAACCAAATGTCATTTCTATACCCTGCTTGCACTTTGCATTTCTACTATATTTTTTGACTGTGATAAGGCTTGTTAAAGAGCCTATTTCTCCATAAAAATAATTGGATTTCACACATTTAAAAATATTCTTGGCATGGTTTTATTATACTTGCTTCCTCTTTGCCAGATATCATGTACTTATTAAACAGATGGTTGGCAGGACACTTCACAGACACATTGCAAAGAAGTGACCAGTGCTCATCTGAAATAGGCCTTGTTTTCTCAGAACGGTAGTTCTCCTTATCTTACCTTTGTATTTGTGTGCCCTCTCAGCCATTCTTTGTACCTGCACACACACACACACACACACACACACACACACACACACACACACACACAGCATGCATGTCTATGTGTTATAGTTTGGATCTTTTTTTTCTTTTTCTTTTTTTGGGGTGGTAGTACTGGGGTTTTATCTCTAGGCAGGCACTCTTACTGCTTGAGCCACTCCACCAGCCTTTTTTTTTTGGAGATGGGTTTTTTTTGAGACAGGATCTCTTGCCTGAGGTTGACTTCAAACTACCAGGCTTATAGTGTGGATCTTAAATGTCTCCCAAAGGCCCATGTGTTATAGGACTGGCCCCAAGCCATGGAGTTATTGAGAGGTAGTAGAACCTTTAAGAGGTGGGGCCTACTGGAAGGAAGTCAGGTGATTAGGGTGTACCTGTGAAGGGGCCAGTGGGGTCCCCAACCCTTCCCTTCCTGTCTTTGCTTCCTGGTGCCATGAGGTGAGGAGCTTGCTCTAAGACTATACGCTGCCTTGCCATTGGTCCAAGCAATAGGACTAACCAATGGTGGACTGAAACCTCTAAAACTGTGAGCCAAAATAAATCTTCTCTCTTTTAAAGTTGATCATCTTAGCCATTTTATTATAGTAATGGAAAGCTCATTAACATATTACGTGTGATACCTTCTACCTGCTCAGGTGCAATTTGCAAGGCTGTTTATAATGACTTTAAATCAGTCTAACTTAATAATTATATCTACAAGCTTTGGCACCTTAATGTTACTTTTTTTTCCCCCATGGTGCTGGCGTTTGAATTCAGGACTTCAAGCTTACTAGGCAGGCACTCTACTGTTTGGGCATACCTCTAGTCCCTATTGTTACTTCTATTGTTGAGCTATGTGTATTTGCCTCTAGAGCAAGATTTTAAGAAAGTAGAGTAGAGGGAGAAATCTTTGGTTTCTTCTCTTCTCTTAGTACATCTGGTATGGTTCTGATATTAATAATGTAATAAGTGCCAGGTGCTGATGCCTGTAATCTTAGCTACTCAGGAGGTGGAGATCAGGAGGATCAAGGTTCAAAGCCAGCCCAGGCAAATAGTTTGTGAGACCCTATCTTGAAAAAGCCCATCACAAAAAAGAAAGGGCTGGTGGAGTGGCTCAAGATGTAGGTCTTTTGAAGTATTTGTCAGGGTGGCCTTGAACTAAGATCCTCCCAATTTTAGCCTCTCAAGTAGCTAAGTCTATATAGGAGTGGGCGGCTAGTGCCTGGCTGAACACTGGAGTTTATACACAGAAATTCAGCAGCAAAACTATAGGTATAGTCGTGGGTATCTTGAGCCATATCTCCAGTCCATTTTACTCTGGTTATTTTTGGAGATGGGGTCTTGCCCAGGATGGCCTCAAACCATGATCCTACCTATGTCAGCCTCCCAAGTAGCTAGGATTGTGGGCATGAGGCACCGTGCCTTGGTGTGATGGGTGATCCCCCCCTCAACTATTTCTTTAATATTACAAATTAGTCAGAGATGGTTCAGTGAAGTTTCAGTTGTAATAACATAGTACACTGTAAGACTTTCTGGTTCATTTGTCACTCAGGTTTTCTGTATCTAGCTCTTTATTCCTATTATTGAAAGAAAAACAATTCTCTTTGGAGGGCACAAATAGGGAATTATATCACTTGTCTGAAACAATGTTAAGAGGTGTTCTGCTTTTGTTTAATTAATAATGTTTTATTTATTTTCTTTTATTTGGTTTATATATTAAGTCAAAAGGATAAGAAAGATGAAGAAAGGTTCCAGTTTGAGAGGGAAAATGTTTGGAAACAAAGTCAACCAAGAAGGAGGTCACCACCCACAAGATAATTCTACACCTAGCACTTTAAATCCTTTTCTCTGTAGAATCATATGTACACTGTTTATGTTAAATCTGATCCTAACCAGGCCTGGTGGTGTATATCTGTAATCCCAGCACTCGGGAGGCTGCTGAGGCAGAAGGATTTTGAATTCTAGGACAGCCTGGGCAATTTAGGAAGATCGTTTCTCAAAACCACACCCAACACCAAAAAAACAAAACCAACCAAACAAACCCCTCCAAAAACACTGATCTTAGATATCAAAGAGGAAGTAGTAGAAAGATTAAGATGAGAATGCAAAAGTTACAACAACTATTCTGTAGTCTGTGGAATAATTTACCATGTAGCTGACCATCATTCACAGTTTTCCTAAACCTTTTAAACTCCCATTGGCTCAGGGTTTGGATGTGGATGGGCTCAAATGTCACTTAAGAAAATGAGAGCACGGTAGGGGCTGGCTGGACAGAAGGGCTGGGTCCATACCTCACATGCTCAAGCTGTGGGGAGAATTCCTCAGCACAGAAACCACTCCCTGAACTAGCTCTACCCAGAGCTCATTTACATCTACAGGCACAGGAGGACATCTGACTGTCCGCTCAAGCATCTAAGTACAAGGCTAATTCTAACTTCTTTATATTCAAATAATTCTGTCTTTGTCTAAATACTTATGTTCTGGTTAGACATCACATTAACACTACTTTATGTTAGACAGGAGACTCTATTGTGCTTATCATACCTTCATGTAAAACATTCAACGTATTTTCTTCGTATTCAGTGATGCTTTATAACCTTGCAAAAACATTCTTTTACAGAAGAGTTCTTACTATCCCACTCAATAAGGTACAGCTATTGAACTCTATTTCTTATTGATTGTTGACAAATTAGTGGCAGTATCAGAACTAAAAAAAAAAAGCTGATTAATTTGACTGCTTTAGAATTCAATATTCAATATACCAGTCTGCTTCCCCAGAGTGTAGGGAAAATAGTACAAGCTTTCTTTTCCATTGTCTAGACAAATGCTGCCTTTTTCAGGGGATGATACTACTAAGCAGCTGAATAGTCTCAAATCCTTTCACAAATAGAAAGCTTTTTAAAGCAGAAAGCAGGATGTCAGGATTTATTATTTTTTTTTGGAGGTACTGAGGTTTGAACTCAGGACTTTGCACTTGCCTAGCAGGCGCTTCACCACTTAAGCCATGGCTCCAAGCCATGATATCAGCATTTTCGACTTAATGATGATAATTTAAAGTCAACTGGACTTCAGCAACTTACCATAAAAGTCTACTTTCTATCATGATTGATTTTTTTTTTTTGGTCTCCAAAGAAGTCATGTGAAAATTCAGAGATGGTCAATAGGACCAATAGTACTTTTCTTCCCCTGTCCTTCATGGCAGAAGTGTTCCTTGTCCATATAAAATTTATCTGTATTTCTCATGTGAAAAGCTACGGAATTCCTTGAAGGCCCTTCACATATTTGTGCCTTGCTCAGCCAAAATAAACTTGCACACTGACCTTGTGAACAGATGCCTGATAATGAGGTTGGAGAACTGGGTAACATTTTCAGAAAACTGCTTTACAGTGTAATAAATGTTCTGATTAGATTCCTATTTTCATCTTTAACATGCACAGGAGGATCAGCCTGGGAAACCTTGTCAGAGATATTACTGTCCTCTAAAGGTCACAAGAGTCCAAGGATTTTCAGCCTGAAAGATATTTTTAACAAACCGCATACTGTAAAATTTTAAATTTGTAATGCTCAAGCCTTACAATTGGCATTCTTGCAGATTCTCCTTAAACTTGACCTATTTCTTATTTCAGTTTCAACTTACTCTTGACTATGGAGTGTCTAGTTCAATGATTCTCCTATGACAAACCCCTCCCTTTTTCTGACATCTCCAGAGGTGAAACTAATTTCAGCTATTTTAAAATGAGTGCTATATAACTTGAGGCAGTAATGTTAATGTTATACAGTGTTCAGCATATTTAATGAGCACTTTATTCCTGCACTCATCATGAGAAAGGGAAAGGTTACTTTTAATAGAGATCTTATTGATAAAAGAATCACAATATCACAAACCAGTGGGACTATCATTCCCAAAGGAATTTTAACTATGGGATATGCATTTCTCTTTATTTTCCAGGAGTAGCTGTGATGATTTTTGTTTTTATGTTCTCTGCTTCTTGCCTTTGGAGGTGAAAAGGTAATTTTTTTTTTTTTCAGGTTCTGGGGTTTGAATTCAGGGCCTCACACTCACGAGGCAGGCGCTCTGCCTCTTGAGCCAATCCACCAGCCCTGGAGAGGTAATTTTAAGGTGTTAAGTATATTAATAAAATCAATGAATCACAAAGGAGATAGCAGCTAGAGAAATATAGGTTACTTTTACAATAATTTTATAGAAAAAGTATTTCTGTGAGATAATAATGCTTACTTTAATAATAGAGGATGGGTTGGGGTCTTTGCAAGGAAAGGTGGCTTAAAATTTTCAGTTAGTTGGACCAGGCACTGTGGTTCACACCTGTAATTTCAGTTTCTTGGGAGGCAGAGATTGAAACTATTGAGGTTTGAGGCCAGTCTGGGCAGGAAAGTGTGAAACCCCATCTCAACCAATGATCTGGGCATGGTGGCATGTACTTATGATCCCAGCAACACAGGAGACTGTAGTAGGAGGATCACGGTCCAGGCCAGCCTGAGCAAAAACTTGAGTCTCTATTTGGAAAATAAAACAAAGAGGGCTGAGGGTGTGCCTCAAATGGGTGGAGCACTTGCCTGGCAAGTGAGAAGCCTGAATTCAAACCCCAGTACTGCCAAAAACAATTTTTTTTTCATTTAGTGAATATAGGCATTAACTATATCCAGACAGTAGCCTACAAAGGCAGAAACCCTGTCTATCTTATCCACTGTTACATATCCAGCACCTTGGCTGTAGGAGGCATTAAATAAACAGATGCTAAATAAATGATAGGTAGGATGCTATCCTGATGAAGGCAGAGTATAAAATAAAAATAAATGAGGAGGGAATAAGGGAAAGATAATACAGTGGGGATTGATGATTCTCCACACAGAGAGTCTAGAAGTAGTAAATGTAAGTCAAGATAAAGTACGAAGTTCACAAAATAGTCACAATATGCAGAAAGGTGTCTCACAGAAGAGCAAGATCACAAACTATATTAAAAAAATGAGAATCACCTCTATCTTTACTAAAATAATGTCCTTAAATGTCTGTTTCTAAACAAATCTTGAAGTTAAAATTTAATTTTCACTTTTTCTCCATAGAATCATGTCGAACAATGCTTTTAAATAAGAAAAATTGTGAAGACATACTCATTGGTATGTAAATAAATACCTGATTTGTGAGGTTAATAAAGCTAGCCTCTGTAACAAATGAAAAGCGGCAGGCCCTTAGTCCCTTATCCTCTTAACCCTACTGCAAATGGAACAGTTTAATCCCTCTGCTTTCCCATTCTGACACTGAGGATTTTAGTTTCCTTCCTCCTCTCTTTCCTCTTTCCCCATCTCCCAATATAGCAAAATCACAGTCGTTAAATCAATCCTTAGTCTGTATTCTCATTATAACAGTGCAGATGCTGTGCACTGCTAGGCTGAGTCAGGCTCCCTTATCGTTTCTCTTTTCTTATATAACTTCTGTTTTTTTCCCAAAGTTAATGGTTCTGCTTTTTATTTTTTCATTGCTTAGTTGTCCTGCTCTCCCTCTTTACACAGTCTCTAATGTATTTTTTCAGGGTGCTCATCAGGGTTGGTGAGTAGCTGTGTAGCTACCAGCTGTCTGTACCAAGTGAGGCCTCTGATGGGCCCCAGCATGTGCTCTGACTGGGTTCATTATCACCCCTGTTCAGTATTAAGCCTGTTACAGTCCCTCAGCTCCATTCTTCTCCCAGAGCTGCTTGCACTGTGGACTTGCTGCATAGCATCCTGTCTGGGCATTCCCTCTGTGTTAGATAACATGTTTCCCAGATCTCACGAGTTTCCTTTTTTTGGGTTATTTTGTAGCTTTGGCAAAACAGATCTGCCTCACAAAGAATGTACAGCAGGTAAATTTTGTGACTTTGCATGTGTAGAATTAAAAAAACAAACAAACAAAACAGATCTTCTAGGCTCATACCTCTTGAAAGCTTGACCACTGTAGAACCTGAAGGTGAATATTATGATAGTATCACGGAAGTTACTATTCTACCTTCAAGCTTTCATTGTCACTATTTAGAAATTTACTGCCATCCTGATTCTAGATCATTTGAATGTGATTTTTTTTTTTTATCATATCTTTAAGAACTCTCTCCTTGGATATGAGTTTGAGGTTAGCCTGGGCTACACAGACAGACTGTCTTAAAAAATCATTTAAGAAAATGAACTGCTCCATCTATCAACCCAACAAAACTTTTGGACAATAATAAAATTCTTTATAGCTAAAAAAACCCCAAAAACCTCTGTCTGGACTGGAGATATGGCTCAAGTGGCAGAGTACCTGCCTAGTAAGCAGAAGGCCTTGAGTTCAAATTAGAAACAACAACAACAAAAAAGAATTCTCTCCTTATCTTTGACATTTTGGGGTATCCAATGACTTTGTTTAGAGTCAGCCACTCTTTTCATTTACTGTACTTGGTATTGTATGGAACTTGTACTGAAGACTCCATCCTTCAGATCTGGAGTTTGCATTATTTACTAGCTCATCTTAATAAAAGAAAAACCCTTCAAAAGCAAAGTAACAGGAAAAATACACCTCATTATAGTAATTACTATACTAGAATTAATAGTCACTAATACAGTTATTTCAAAAATAGTTCTGTGTAATTAATAAACTTCCACTTAGTCCTCAGTATGACACTGCTAGATATATAATTTGAATTTTTCATCTTGTTAATTATATTAACTTTGATGCTTGAGCTAAACGGCTCTCTGAAAAAGTGAAAGTACCTTCATTTTACATTCTATCACCATTGCAATTACATAAAATCACCATTTAACTGGAATATTTCTTCTTATAGCATTGTTGTTTTGTTGAACATAATTAAAATAGTCTCACTTGAAAACAGAATACTACTTACTCTCAATTTAATAGTAGTAAATTCAAATTTTTACTTGAAGTGAGGTAAACACAGGGTACCAAAATTTACTGGGTTCCTGCTATATGCAGGCAAAGACTGCTTTTACATATGTTCTGACAGATAGATTTATTACCATGTTTTATGCACAAAGCAACTAAGGAATACAGAACTTAAGTAATCTGCCTATCCTTACTTAGAAAGTCACAGTCAGCACTTTCTGAATATGAAGCCTGTTTTCTTTCTATATACCATATTCTAAAATCAATTACTCTACAGTACTTAAAATAAACCACACCAATTTCAACATGCAAAGAAATCCAAAAGCCATAAAGCAGATTTTCACAGAAGGCATTCATTTGATAACTTGGCTGGCAAACACAGCAAATATCATTAGTAATTTACTAAAAAAAATTCAAGTTTTAAAAACAGAATTTTTCATGCCTTATTTTGAATAATCAGTTACCTCAAATTGGTTGAAGTAGAGTTGCAGAAGTTAGCCAGAAATCCTACCAAGATATTGCCATCGAGAGAGAGAGAGAGAGAGAGAGAGAGAGAGAGAGAGAGAGAACACCAAAGACAGAGAAAGAAGAATGGTCATCTTTACTTAAGGTGATTTATTCAAACTATCTTAAGGTTATAAACTGGAACAGTTAGGACAAAATGGCATTTTCAGGTATGTTTTATTTATTAACTATCCCTCATTTTGTAATCAATCAAGAGTTTAAAAATATAGTTACATCAGAGATGTATCTTGGTGTAAAAAATATATATAGTTATAGAAAACAAAATGTTAATATCTTTAATAGTATCTATGTGTCTTTTTCTGTATCAGAATAAGCAGAAAGCAAAATTCTATCATAATTTTATAATAATCTGAGATAAGAAAGCCACCTTTCTTTACCTTTGACAAGAAGGAAAACGAGAAATTACCTTCACTGCTGCAGTGACAGCAGCTGTTGCTGCTAAGTTTAAACCTTGCCGTCCAAAGTTCACCATGGTCTCATAGCCTCTTTCCTTTGCTTGTACAATATAATCATCAATCTCCTGGCAAAACAGAAACAAACAACATAGGTGTTAATTTTATCTAGAAATAGTGTTAAGAAGCCCAAAACTAGGATTTTTGACTCACAATATAGTTCTTTCACTAATGTTATAGCATAAAAGCATGTGTCGATATACATTTCTAAAAAATGATGTGCGGAAATGATTGATACTGCTTACCCTTTCCTTTGAAGAAAGAAGTGGATGAAGGAATTTTCTATATATTAAACTTGCTCCTTTGGTATAAGGAGAGAGTAGCCATATAACAAAGGCAATCTTTAGCTCATAGTACAAGGGAAACCTAACAAGAAAAAAGTAGACAAAAAAATGTCAGTGAAAAATGAAAATACAATGTAGAAATCACAAAAAACTCTGTAAAAGATTCAATCACTGCATTAAGTTTTCACATGTAAAAGTTAATGATCAGGGAAGCGACCATGAATTGACAAATCCATCCCATTTAACTATAGATGAGCTATGCAAAGAGGGGCCAGAGCCCCACAGAGCCCCACACTTTCTACTACAAGATTCTCCCTTCCAAGCAGGAACAGGAGAGCTGCAGTTAAGAGAAAGTATAAGGGACATTTAGCCATGACAGTGAGGTACAGTCACCCTGACTACAGAACCAAACTGCCACAGAAGTACACGGCATACTTCCAAACAATAGGGCACAACTTTGTGTGCTCCACGCGCAGGATGTTTACCCCACGCGCACATCTCCCTTCTCTTACAACTCCTGGAAAACTTCCTCTCCAATCTCTTTTGGCCAAGTTTACAAATTCTACTTGCAGCTGAAGAGTGAAGGGAATTACCATTGTAGCAGACTGGGAAATAGGGTTAAACACCCATGCCCTTTTCCATGTGACTTTGCCATGCCTTCTCTGCAGGCTGAGGACACTTCCCCAATTAATGACTGTGGGTTTAGACATATGACTTGCTTTGACCAACAGAATGTGTATGTGACACATGTGACATGCAAGTGGAAGCTTTAGATTCCCTTTGACTCTCACACCCCATTTCCCTCAACCTCTTGCTTCAAGCTTTTACCTTCTGCCATGTTTAAGTTTTGGTCCTGAAATCAGAAGACATTTAAAACTGAGCCAAAGCTGGGTACTGGTGGCTCATGCCTGTAATCCTAGTTCCTCAGGGGGCAGAGATCAGGAGACTGTGGTTTGAAGTCAGCCTGGGCAAATAGTTCAAACTCAAGATCCTACCTCAAAAAATACCCAACCAAAAAAAGGTGGAGTGGCTCAAGTGGTAGGCTGCCTGCTTAGCAAGAGTGAGGCCCTGAGTTCAAACACCAGTACTGTCAAAAAACAAACAAAAAAACTGAGCTGAGTCCAGCAAAGCTGCAACCAACCATTTGCCCTCAGGCCACCTAAACAAGAAATGTCTGTTGTCCTAACCCACTGTACTTTAGGGTTGCTTGTTGCCATACTGAAAGTTAACTAATATATCATGAGAGTACCAGCATCCTGTGATCCATGAGGCACCAAAATATAGGACAGACTGAGTAAGTGTTGGGCAAGACAGACAGGTAGTGGGCAGCAAAGAGTGATTATAGCATAGTCAACAAAGCCAAAGCATCTCTGCCACAGTGCAGTTGGAGGGGAGTTTGGGACCTTTTAGCATTCATGTTAAAAACTTTTCCTACACTTTTTTTTTTTTTTGTGGTACTGGGGTTTGAACTCAGGGCTTCATATGCTTGCTAGGCAGGTGCTCTATCACTTGAGCTACTCCGCTAGCCCTCTCACACTTTTCAATATAGGTTACATTTGAAGTCAGAAAAAATAAGAAGACTTTACAAAAAGAACTTTGAAACTTAAAACACCTAGAATGGTTTGGAATCTGTGTTTTGCCACTTAAAAACAAACAGAAAAGTCTCCCACAAAGCTCCACTCCAAAAACAACAGTTAAATGAATGGCTTTAGGATACAGGGAGGAAAACGTATTTCACATCAGAAGAGAGACGAGGTTGGTGGTGGGGGGTAGCTGGAGGATGCAGCTCAGTGGTAAGAGTGTGTGTGCGTAGCATGGAGGAGGTCCTGGGTTCAATCAGCAGCAACCCCTACCCCCTCCCAAAAAAAGAGGAAGGGTGGAGGTGTAGTGAAATTCAAGTAAGGGCAGGCTGTTGAAAACATTTAAGTCTGATTATATCTATTTTTTTCTAGAAAATTCAATTCTAACTCAGGGCTTCATGCTTGCAAAGTAGGTGCTCTACCACTTGAACCACACTTCCACTTTGCTCTGGTTATTATGGAGATGGGGTCTTGTAAACTATTTGTCCAGGCTGGCCTTGAACTATAATCCTCCAAATCTCAGCCTTCAAAGTAGGTAGGATTATGAGTGTGAGCCCCAGCTTGGGAAAGATATTTCAAAGAGAAAACAGGAGGGAGTGGAAGGAGAAACTGACCTAATGTGGATTGATTTTTTTGGCTGCATTTAATAGCCCAGGTAAAGAAGCAAACAAGAATGATTATTAGGCTAATTTAGGCTCAAGTTTATGAGGCATGGAAAACTGAAAACACTGGTAACATCATAAATTTAAACATTTTTTTAAGGGGGATTGGAGAGGCAATACTGAGATATGGCATGAGGAGATTCAAGTTGTTCCATTAAGGATTGCTGCTTGGTACAATGTTAAATCTGTGAAGAAAAAAACATGCTTTAATTTTGCCTCATGTTATCTGGAATAGGGCAGCCAAGGAGCTGGTGCTGAGCTGCATGACATGCATGATAGCATTGTGCAGTCTCAATGCTTGCAGATGGGAGCTTTAAGGATGGGCAGGGAGGGCCAAAACCAGACGCTTGGCTTCAAAGGAGGAGTCATTTAAGAATTGATCAAGAAAAACATTCTGAAGTCATCAGTGTAGAAAATGGAAGATGACTACCAAGTTTCTCTATCCCAAGATCCTCAGGGGGAGCAGAGAAGGAGGTGGAGGGCAGGATGAGGCATGTGGGGAGAACTGAGCTGCCTTCATGTGAGGGAAAGTAACGTTCTTATGGGGAAAGCAGATAAAGAAGATGAGACACTGGATAATTAGGGAACTAATTCACTTAGTGAGTCGCAAGAGCAGGATAAGAACTCAGAACACCTGAAATTTCTTGCAAGCTTTCTCATGAGCTCTTGTTCTATCGACCTAACTGGGGGCGACTGAAGATGCAGAAAGGACAAGAGATAGAAGACAAAGCTGGGGCCAGGTGTGCTGGGCGCTCAGATGGAGACGCACAATAGCCTCATTACTTCTTTTTTCTATTACTGTCTTCTTTTACTTTGCTTCTTTTCTCCTCTATTCTTTAAGGCCTTACTTGTTTACTATTCTTTAAAACCTTGCTTCTTTTCTATTGTTTAAAGTCTCTTTCCTCAGACTTGCACTGTCCCATGTTCTCTTTTAAAGTCTTTGTCCTTAGACTAGCAGACACACAAACAGCCAGCAGCAGCAGTGTCATTCTCACAAGCAGCCTGCAGCCAGCCAATCAATCCATCCAAAAATCCAATCCCATCCATCAATCCATCCCATACCAAATTCCCCATCCAATCCTCCACATCCTCCTTCAGCGAGCCTTTATCAGTGCCAAACAAGGAAATGGAGTTCTCCGGGAGGGGCATGACACTGTAACGAGAAACCTGCCATCCTACTTCTCTGAATGGAAACAACTTAGGAAAAGCAGCTGTGCTGCATTTTGCCTTTGCAAAATGTGCCAAACTCAGCCTGTAGATCATTGAGCACAACTGTGCTTATGTCAAGTTCTCATAGGCTTCGCATAATCTGCTCCCCACAGAAATTGAGTCTGTAGTCTGCGCCCCCTTCAACAGTAGAACTTACCAAGCAACTGTTTGATCTGCGATTGTTTCAATCACAGTGTAGAGGGCAAAAACAATCCAATACATCATCCAGCGGACCTGGAAATAATAAAAATACTCATGAAACAATTGACTAAAAGTATTTGCAGCTCATAAGTAATTTTATATTTATATGAATAGTACATATATTTATATATAGTATTTCTAGATATATAGTATGTTGGGTCAAATGTAGAAAATGATGGTTGTTTTCAATGGGTTTTATGTTTCAGCTCTTCATAACACTAAGCCAAGAGACATGGCTTACTAGAATCAAAGAATAACATGTCTCTGTGGCCTGATACAATATAATTTATGATGAAATCAAAGAATGAGAAAATAGGAAATGCTTTTCTTAATTGGAGCAAAATTTTAAAAATGTTATCTGTACATTTCTTGATGAAGACTATTAGCTATTTACATATCACACGAATAACATTGTATAATGATATGACCACATTAGTCTTTAAAATTTTACATCCCTATTTCTCCATATACAGAAAGTGTTCAGAAGCCAAAGAACAGTTCTGGGATTGTTACTTCTATTAATGATGCAGCCATAATGCCAGGCATTCAGTTTAAGAGTCCAAGGTTAGTGTCTTCTTCCCTTTCCCTTACATAAGCCTGTGGCCTCTCACACATCTTTCTCTTTATTCCATTCTAATTCCACTTTGGTAATTCAGGATATTTTTACCTTTTGCTGAGACTAGAGCATATTAACTGGTCCCTGACACGCTGGCATCTCTCAATACCAATCCTTTTTACAGTCTGTTGCCAGATTAATCTCTCTTAAACTTGTTCCCTCAAATTTATACCTTTTCTTCTACTTCAGTAAACAGACTTTCTTCTTCTTCTTTTTTTGTGATACTAGGGATTGAACCCAGAACCTCAAGCATACTAGGCAAGCACTATACCACTACAGCCATACCCCAAACCTTTCTGAGATGGAGTCTCCTTAACTTTGCCAAAACTGGCCTTGAATTTGCAATCCTTCTGCCTCTGCATTCCAAGTAGCTGAGATTACAGGTGTGAGCCACTCACCTGGGTTAGTACATAGACTTTCTTCTCTTCACAGATTCAAGTTCCTTCTGCTCAGTAATAGTAAATATGCCACCCATGCCAATTACTAAATTAATAGTTTAATACTATAATTTAAATAACTTAATCCTTACAACAATTATGAAGTAGAAAATTAATTATTTTCACCATAGACAAAAGAATGATGGTACAGAGAGTAAAAGTGACTTGTTCAAGGTCATTTTGCTGGGGTGTGGATCCAGGCTTCCAGATTCTGGTGTTGGCTAAGGTGTAGAGAAAAAAACTGAGGAATTGCTCAATGTGGGATTCAAATATTGGTCTATTTTGTTTTAATACAGATGCTTGTTTGGATAGTTCACAGATAATATAAGACTAGAACTCAAGTAGTTTTTATAGTTTTCTACTTATATGGACAAATCAATTAAAAATAGTAATAAATAACTTTTTAAGCAACTGTATTGTGAAATGTGAACAATATCAATTTGCTCTAATTTACAGAAAATCTACAGAGCTTGAAAAATTGCCCAAAGCATAATGGGGTACATTATCTATATCTGAAATATAAGATCATTGCAAATGTAAAAAATAGACCAAATCTTTTCTTTAGTTATTCACTTTTCATGACTTCCTTTATCTCTGTCACTGTTACCAGTTCCAAGCTTTTATGTGAGGATGGGGAGTTTTCTTTCAGGGGTGAAATCCCATGTGTGCCTCTTGTGTGTGTTATCTTTTCTTCTCTCCCGTTCAAACCCCACCCTTTGTAAAAAATGGAAGTGAAGCCCCATGAGTCCATTCACTTAGTCTTTTCAAATCCAAACACTACGTTAGTACTTTTGCCTCTCAACTGTATTCATAAGTTATCTGTTGCCTCCATTGCTATAGGACTTTTTGGCAAAAAAGAAATGAAGGAAAAAATGACTGCAGAAAACAATGTGCTTTTATAGAACAAGAAGAGACTTTGAGGTGATCAAGCTTTTTAAAACTAAACAATCCTTTAAGACTATAAAAACATTACAAAGAGAGACTGTTCTACTTGGGTCTTCTAGTCAATATGCCTAGGACTCCTGCGGAGATATTCTTGTGTGCTTTTTGGATACAATTTGAAAACAAATAACATGGTAAACTTCCTTCATTTTGCTAAAGGCAAAATAAATAAGTTACTCCAGGTCAGTGAGCTAGGAAATGGCTGGAACAGGCGCAGTCTGTCTGGAAGAGTAAGTAAGTGGCTACCACCAGACCAATCTTTCTGGTTCCCTTGAATTCCTAGCTCTCCCTCTCCTGCACTTAGCACAGGGATTTATTTCAGTGTAAACTTACCAACCTTCTTTCCAGGGAAAGTGGTAGCTTAAATTGAGTTTGACTCTCCTCATAGAAAGTTTAGGAAACTCTCAGGAAAATAAAAGTATTTAAATCAAGGTTGCTATTTTACATTTTTCATTATTTCACAAGCATTATTCTGGTTGTGATTTTCAATGGGATAACAACTGTAAGTAATGTTCCACGGTTACAATTTACCTACTAACAGAGTAGGATAGAGACAAAAGGAACGGTTACAATTTACCTACTAACAGAGTAGGATAGAAACAAAAGGAACTGTACACATAGTAGTAGTTTTCTGATATTCTCTGAATATCAGACATGCTATTGGCATGTCCCAAAGATTTCAATAGTACTTGTGCTTCAACTTTCAAATGAAGTCATCAATTAAATTTAAAAACTTACAAAATAAATATGATATTTATCTCTACAACACAAAACTGTATAGGTGATAAAAGATGTTTTGCTACTCTTACTACATTAGATGCCCTAGCTCCCAGTTAAAAGAGACAAGATCCCAACATTATGGAAAATAGGATTAAAATTCTATTAGGAATTCTATTTGTAGTAGGAATAGAATTATTCATAAATTTGTAGGCAAAGTTAAGGAAAACTTTGTGAGAACACTTAATAATGTCAAAATTATTTCAAAAAGGAGAAAAAGAAGAAAATAGGACTGGGTGCATGACTAAGTGGCATAGTGCTTGCCTTGCAAGGCTGGGGCTGAGTTCAATCCCCAGTAAAGGTGTGTGGGGGGGCTAAACACAGAAAAAAAAAAAAACCCTACTAATCAACAAGCGATGCAATCAATAGAGTATTCTGAACACTTTCCTGGAGTACTGACTACAATTTTAAATAAGCAAAACTCCATGGTTTTACAAGAATAAATTCTTTGACAATCTGCTTCTTGAACTTACGGATTTTTCATTTTCCTTACTAGAAATACATACCTTAAGTATAGTTGAACCTAGGCAATGATTAAATGTAATTCAATGAGCATGTGTTATTTATGGGCGCAACCACAAAGAAAGTTAACCTTGAAAAATGTATTGCTTTCTTTCTTTTCATTAATGGATTAGGTTTTTTTTTTTTAATGAAGTGATTACTCAGCGAAGCTCTTATTAAAACTATATCTCAAGGCCACTCAGTCTACTGTTAAAGATTTTGCCGGAAGGAAATACTAGAAAGAAGTCAAGGTCGGGGGGGAAAAAAAACAAAAGAGTGAAAGAGTAAACCATAAAATTATAATAAGACATAGAAAACATTCTTTAGATCAAGTGAAAACATGAATAAAATATAATCTTAACAGCAAAAATTGGTTGGACAACAATCACTTTGCTAATATTCTGAATGTACACTCACCCTTTTGTATCTGCTCCTTGAATTGTGCAGATACCACAATCTGCCACTGCTCAATAGTGTAATATTTGTGTAGAATGTATGCACATCCCTTCACATATCTTAAATCATCTCTAAATTACTTATAATACCTAATATAAAGTAAATGCAATGTAAACAGCTGTTACCTATATTGTTTATGGTAAAATGACAAGAAAAAAATGTCTGTACATATTCAGCACAAGCACCATTTTTTTCAGGTAGTTTTGATATGCAATTGGTTGAACGTAAGAATGGAGAGCCCGTGGATATGGAGGGTTGACTGCACATACCAAACAGAATAGACAAATAATTCTATTCAAATGTGTTATGCAAATAAAGGTCAGCAATTTAATAGGTGACTTCAACAAACTACAATCTATCTTTTAAGTTCCTGGGGACAAAGGTTACTAGCATTGTCTTTATTGGTACAGATTTATGTTTTGGGGACAGCAGGAACAAATAGTACTTCTTTCCAGTTCAGACACAGTTGGTAAAATCAACCAACTGCTTTTTAGATGCCTTCATGAGAATGATTAACAAGGAAGTAGTGCCCAACTTTTCCTTAAAAGTCTCTTTGACCCTCTTCAGTATATATATAACCTTAATCTTGGTGGTAAATACTTTCAGCATAGGTGACAATTCATTTTTAGAAACAGGGAGAATTATGGGAGGAGGCTCTTTTTATCTAATTTTTTACATAAAACATATTATTTAGTCAGTTCTTGAGGACTCAGGTGACATCACTACCAATGAGTGATACAACTGCAGCAAACCCTACCTACTTTATGTCATGCGAACAGAAACAAAGATATGACAGCTTCTACCCTCAAGGATTTAACATTTTATTAGAGGAGATAGGAGACTGAAATCATGAGAAAAATAGCAATATTTAGTGGAACAAGATGCTGGATGAGATGGATAAGAGTAAGATTAGGAATGCAGATGGAAAGAAGAGTAGGCTGGAGGAAAAAGCTGGGATCCAGTTCCCCTGGGGCAGAGGGAAAGGAAGAAAAAAAGGGGCTATGAAGAGAAGAAGGCTGAAGTGGTGCATAGCTGAGGACCTCTGCTTCCACTCTGCAGTGGGAGGAGTGGCAGGTCATCTGTTAAGGCTGGGCATAGGTGGGAAGAGGAGTGGATTGGAGAAGAGCACTAAAGGTTCAGAAAAGTTGTTTTTACAGATGGGAAAACCAGCTGCCTGGGGAAGGACTGGAACAGACTGTGACCAAGGATGCCCTGGCAAGCTCTGGGTGTTACAGCAAGGGCAGTGATGAAAGGTCTAGGACAATAAAGCAAGAAAGGCATGGAAGTGACATCTTGCTGTCTGTAAAAAGGGTACATGGGTCTGGGGGGTCGAGTGGTAGAGTGCCTGCCTAGCAAGCATGGAGGCCTTGAGCTCAAACTCCAGCACCACAAAAAGAAAAGAAAAAAGCTTGCACAGGGACAGAGTGTGGTTGTGATGTGGCCCAGTTGGGACCTGTGCTCCTCAGCCCCAGTTTGCATGTAGGCAGGGCTATGTATCTAGTTCTTACCACCAGAAAATAAGCTGAAGCTTTGCGGCAGTGGGTGTGTCTCCTCCACATATTCTTCCTCTCTTTTGCTAGCTGAGCTGGCAGGGAGCAGAGCAGCCTTGGAAGCTGTGTTGAAGGTGGGCAGTCTCAGTTCTAAAATAGTTGTAGGAGGAAGATTTTTTTCTGAAATAAATTTCTTGCCTCATGCTGGACTATTATGTGGCAGAGAAATAAGTTTCTATACTCCTTCTGTCACTGCATTCTTATTGCCTATTATGATCACGGCATTTTAGCCCTCCCTCCCCTGTACCCAATATGAGAAGTCACACACTATTCTATGTGGGGAGTAACAGGACAAGGCCACCACAGCAATGGTTCTAGAATTAGGTAGGCATTGGTCAGAGTGCTGTGAGGGATCATCTGGGACACAACTAATGATGCCCTGGTTGATGGTGATCAGTGTGACCTCCATAAGGATGGGGAAATTGAGAAGAGAACTATTTTCAGAAACCCTTACTCAGATATCCTTAGGGGACTCTTGGAAGTATTTGGGAAGCAACTGGAGGGTAGGAAGGGGTGATGTTCTCATGCAGTGGACTGGAACAGAGCCAGAGGCATACTATTTTTCATTGTTACTGTGATCCCTTGGGAGGCGTGGCTTCTGCCTGTGTGGATTTGTTACCCATCATCGCCCACGGTCAGTATGTGTGCCTTCAGCAGCAATCCCCACGTATTTTCAATAGGATAGGAAATCAAACAGAATAAGCTTGTTCAAAACATGCATGAAGTCTGAAGTAAGCATGTTCTGAGTAGGAAGCCAATGAGCTGTCCGAAGACGAGAGTGCAAAAAGGCAGAGAAAAGGTGTCATGGGAATGCTGCTCCCTATGCTGTTTAGCTTACTTTGCTTTGCTTTCTTTCCCACGAGTGTACCTTATGTCTAGTATACTTCCTGGCACAAAAGCACATACTAAGAACATTTATTAAAAGAACTAATGAACCGGGTTAACCTAACAAACAAGATTGTACAGTTAATTTTCCCTAATTATTCAGTAATGAACTTCTCCTGGATGTGGTCACAATGAAATGGCAGTCATTTTTCAATTTTGGAGCACTTTATGCATTTTTTGTGACTAGAGAAATGTGATAAATATATTAATTTAAAATAAAATATTTATAAATGAATGTCTTCAAATGTAATCTTAAAATCATTCAGATATCAACTAGATTTTATTTTTCTACGGAAATACACTCTTATAATTAAGCAAGTTTTTTTAAAGATTTTGGAGTCATCTGTGATATAAAACCATAGCATCTGAAATTGCATTCTAGTTTATATGGGGCATGATCAGGTTATCCTACTTAACAAGCCAGTACTTGCTTTATTACCACTCAAAATCCATAAGGCTTTCATAAAGCCTTAGCATTTCAGAAATCCAGACAGTCATGTGATATAGTCCTTAGCTTTACTCTCCCAGAGGAATTAGAGGATATTTAAAGCCTGAGTGAATACTGTAAAATGAATGTACCCATAGGCTAAATTTACTACCAGAAGTCCATGCTCCATTTAATGGGAGTGCATTTACTTACATATCCTGATGCTAAATAAAAGTTAGCCTCATTTCATGATCTTTCTTTTTTAACAAAACAAGTTTTTATGTTTTACATTTTTAAATTTTTTTGTGAAAATCCTAGGAATAACAAATAAAGCAAACAAAGAGTGGGTTGTAACTGTATAATGGTCCTACTGATTTCCATTACAGAAATTGAGAGCAGTACACAGGCCCTAAGAATGCAGGGAATATCATGTTCTGGTTATGGTAAGCATATTGCCCCAGATTTACAATAATCATGCATAACAGTGACAATAGCACATTAATTAAAAAGTATTTTTCTTATTATGCTATTACCATTGTGATGTTATAATAGCAATGATAATAATAGGTTAAATGACATAAGCAGTTTTATGATAAAAAGGAAAATTAAAGTGATATCTTAATTTGATAAATACTACTTAGGGTCTATTATGAACAAAGCCTTTGACATGAACTAATACAAGCCATCACAGTCAAGGTGTTCTTATCCCTACGAGGCTTTTGGGAGAGGGGGAAACGAATATAAGAAGACATATAAAAGAGTAAGAATAGGCAATTATCAGCACAATGTTAGACCCTACATAGAGCTACTAATATTTTATTGTGTTAGCTTATATATTACATATTATTCACTGCCTTGTATGAATGAAATTTCTTTATTTCTAATGGAAAGACTTTCGTCATTACCCTGTCTCTCTCCAAAGATCATACATAAATCTCTGCACTTTGTGCTTTGCCTTTTCAGTATACCTGTGTGGTTGGTTTATGTAATACATGCCTCTGACACTTGACTAAAACAACCAACAAGGACTGAAATTTATTATATGCTCAGCACCTAGCAGCCTGCGCCTGGTAAGGCAGACACAGTGGAATTCTTCTAGTGAACTAGCCCTTAAATTTTAAGGTCTGAATTGATACAAGATTCAAGCAAGTTAACTGAAATATAAGCAGCAGTTTACAGCATACAAAAGTGTTTATTTTGTCACAGATAACAGGCATTTTAAAACTTTCAACTTTTCTTACTTATAGATTCTGCTAATCATAAAGCTACTGACGCTGGTTTTAAAGGAAAAAATGAAAAAAATCACAAGCCTAATGATTTCAATTATAACCACACTAAGGAAATCCAGAGCACAGAATGCTAAAATATGCTTCACTGGAAAAAAAAAAATCTTTGCTGAGTCTCAAAGAAATAAACACTGCTGAATTTCAGACCACCCAAAGAGTTTTATTTTCTAACCATTACTTGTTACTCAGTCAAGTGAATTCATTCTATACCACATTTCAGAGGACAGAGAGATCCTCTGATATAGAACTCTTCAGAAACAGTATAGAGTTGGAAAAGTTTTCTTCTATTTCCTTACCATAATTATTGCAATTATGCAATAATTTGGTTACTCTCATAATGATTTTTTCCCCTTCAAAACAAAGAGGAACAAAATGTGAGAAATCAAATAGAAAAACTCCCTCTTTTATCCAATCCAGATGGCTCAGTTATGGGATTTTTCCCAGTGCTGTGCCAAGTTTGCAGCATGGTTGGAAATAAGCTAGCTGCAGTTAGATCCAAAGTGAATAGAGACCATGGCTGAACATCACTTTTTAAAAAGATGGAGTGTGTCAGGTTGATCTGGGCTTATTCAAGTTTGTGGTCGGTCTACTGCGGCATTGAGTATGTCTTAACCTTCTGCAGCGTCCCAGAATTCATGGTTAAGAGTTCTACTTTCAGATGCTGAACTCAGCAACATTGTTTAACTGCAGTTTCTAGTTATCACTGACAGGGACCTCACAGAACACCCTGTTGTTTTGAAGCAGAAAGCCTCAAATTATCTACATGATCTCCTGTTAAAGTGAACTCACATGGGACAGACTGTGCATAGAATCAGAAGCCTCTGTCACCATATTATATTGTGTTGGTCTCTCCAGTACCCTTGAATCACAGAAACCCCATGTATCTCATCCCAGACCTCTGCAGAGTTTAAGAAGCTTGAGAAAAGGGAAAATACAGAAATGTTTAAAAATTAGGTGATAATTAGTTTATAAAGTATTGAAAAGAAGATGCAAAAAGCAGGAACTGCTTAGGGGAGCAGAATTTAGGAAGGAATGACTTCTTAGTTCCCAAGTGACTCCTGCAATCCACACTGGCTGAGAAGTCATACTTCACTTTTTTTGTTTAAAGTCCTCTTGATTTATCTGGAATAATATGCATTTGTAAGAGACACAGTTCCCTTTTAACAACGTTGTAGAGAATTTTTCAGGATTTTAGCATGGGAAAGAGCCTATCCTGGACTAGCTGGCCATCCTGTTGGTTATCATGGTTCCTGTCTTAAATTGTCACCCAACTTTCTTTTTCCCTTGGAACTCCCAGAGTCTTGGTTCATTATGTTCCCTATTCTAGGCACTCCCAAGACATGGCCATTCCTTAGCACCTAGGCCCCCAGTTCCTTATCTGCCTTCACATAGTTGATACCATCTTGCCACTTCTCAAGTGAACTAACCTGGCCACTAAAATATATGCTTCTTTCTCTAGGTGACAGGTAAGGCCACAGCTGACACAATAAATGAAAAATTTCATTCTTTAGGTATAATACCATACCCTATATACACACTGTAGCTTTACACTGAAGCATACTTTAAACATATAGTAAATATTCAAACAGTAAGAACCAGCCCTTATAATGCTAGATTAGAACTTTCCTGAGAAAGCAAAGACTCACAGAAAAAACAAAAAGACAAAACAAACAACAACAATGACAACAAAAAAACTACAGGAAGACTAAATCTCCATCATGATGGATTCCAAACCTGTTATGAAATTACTTCTTTTCAGGTGCAGGTACAGTCAATCTCACAGACAGACAGTGCCAAGATTCACATTTGGGTGAGTACATATGGTGTAGGGCAAGGAAGAGCACAGGACGATTGGATTGTGATGAGCTGCCCTGGGTAAACAGTTTGAGGAAAGAGGCTAGAGAAGGAGCAGAGAGAAGGGTGGATGATGGGAAAGGGACATTAGCTAGACCTATAGCATAGAAAGTATGAGGAACTACAACTCAATATTCTTACCACCCCAATTATAGTATATGATTTATTTTGCTAAAATATTGGTTTTCTTTAATATATACCAAGTGGCTAATCAATTTACATAAGGTGTTTCTAAAGCAAATTATTTGTGATTAGTGCCCATCCACAAATGCACAACTGTGGTAAAGGGCTGTGATGAGGCTGAGTGCCACAATAACATAAGATACCTCTAAGTCAATGGTTTTCCATTTGGCTTGGAATAAGAATCACCTAAGAATCCCAGAACTCAGGAGGTGGCGGCAGGAGGATTGCAAGTTCAAGGCAACCTGGGCTACAGAGGGAGATCCTATTGCTGCAAATTAACAAGTAAACAAACAAAGAAGAAAATGGAAATAGCTGGGGATTACAAACAGTTATACAATGTGATTAGAGTGCAGCTAGGTGTTGAAAAGGAACACGCCATGCATGTGATCAGGATTTAGAACATGTACTGAATTCTAGACCAGGAGCACTGGCAACACCTGGGAGCTGGCAGGATATGTAGAATCTGAAGCCCAGGCCAGATCTATAAACTAGAATCTGCATTCTGACAAGGTCCCAGTGGGATTTGTGTACTCATGAAAGTTTGAGAGCACTGTTTTAGGAGGCTGATTTACATGTACTCATGATACCAACTAGAGGTTTGAAGATGTAGCTTGGTGCTAGAGTACTTGCTTAGCATGCAGAACTCACTGGGTTGGATCCCCAGCAACTCAAAATAAATAGATAAACAAACAAACAAACAAATCAATAAAAGAAACAGTTCTGACTAGAAAAAGGTGGTGATATTCATGGAGAGTATAAGAATGCATTAGGGCCACATGCTAGTGGCTCACACCTGTAATCCTAGCTACTCAGGAGGCAGAGCTCAGGAGGATCACGGTTTGAAGCCAGCCTGGGCAAATATTGTGAGACCATATCTCAAAAAAAAAAAAAACCAAAATACCCAAAAACCACAAAACACGGCTGGTGGAGTGGCTCAATGTGAAGGCCTTGAGTTCAAACACCACTACTGCAAAAAAAAAAAAAAAAAAAAAGAACAGCTTTCAGTTTGGAGAATAGATGAACTTGGTTTTTGTGAGATAACTTATTTAATGCAAACATTTCAAAATATAACCTTACTGTCATAACACCATTTATAGACATTATCATTATGAAACTCTATCAAAAGCTAAAAAAGTAGAAGTAGCTAGGCTGTTAGCCCACCTTTGGAGGCATCATTCATTGCTAGCAATTAGCAAAGTTTTAACCAAACAGTCCAGGGAAGGGTGGCTCAACAGACTTCTCTACCCCAAAATCCATGAAGAATGTTCTTGTCTACCCTGATCCCAAAAGCTATCTGAATATGGACAACTTGATGGAGGCTCCCTTCCTTCTCAGGATAAAGTGCACTTGAGAGTCTATTTCTTAAGTGTACATCTGGATCCAGTGTGGTGGCTTATGGCTACAATTCCAGCTATACCAGCGGCAGAGGCAGGAGGATCATAAGTTTGAGGTTGGCCTGGCAAAGCTAGCAAGACCTTACCCCCAAAGCAAAATAAAACAAAACAAAAAGGGATGGGGGCATGGATCAAGTGGTAGAATACGTGCCTCATATGCACTGAGGCCCTGGATTCAATCCCCAATATTATAAAAAACCAAACCCAAAACAAAAAACCCAGGAAATCTGCCTCCTACAGGGAGAGGGAAAAAACCTTGACTGTGAGGCTGACATCATGTTACAATACAACGTTAATGGCAAAAGCTTCCCCAATTGACTCCAATGATTTATTCTGACAATCTTCTCAACAAGGCCATGACATAACAAAACTAACGTGTTAGATCTTCATTTGAAAGAGACCCATTGGAAACTTTTGGAAGTTGCTATAATTTTGTAAAATACAAATTACTCAATTCAATCTCTTTCTGTGACTTTTTAAGACCTTTTGAAATATTTTTCCATTTTACCTATAGAGTTTGGATGTGCTTTCTTTCTTTCTTTTTTTTTTTTTTTAAGGTGATTTCTTTCATTTTTTTAAGTAAAAGACATTCTAATAGCCATGGCGGCAAAATTTAAGCTAAAACAATTCAATATATTCAAAATTTTTATAGCTGTTCAAAAGAAATTTCTTACATTTTCTATTACATTTCTGCAGTTACATCTTTCTCTCTGTTCTTTTCTCTAGAACTGGGACTCTTGAATCACAACCTCAGCCCTTCTGTTTTTATTTTGTTTTTGAGATAAGGTCTTGCAAACTTTGCCAGGGTTGGTCTCAAACTCACGATCCTCCTGTCTCTGCCTCCCAAGTAGCTGGGATTACAGGTGTGAACCACTATATCCATATGCTTTTAAGGTTATATGAAGTTTTGGGGAGATATTTTATTTCCCTTTTTTAGTTAAAATTTTTAGGAATAGCTCTGGCTTTTATATTTTTAGGAAGACCTTTCCTAGTGTGATGGCAATTTGGTTGACAATCTGATTATTACAGCTGTAGTGGGTATTTTAAAAATTAAATAATGGAAAGATGATGTACATGTCTGAACATTCCAAAGGCAGATCCTGGTATTGTGTAAAAGAGGAAATTTCACTGTATAAACAGTGTAACCTCTGGCTGTACAAAAGGTTAGGTATATCTAACAGTATTAGAAAATACCCACTTTTTAGTTATAAAGATTTCAGATAGTTTAATATTTTGTCACTTGACTTTAGCCTTGTTGCTTAAATGCATTTGTTTCTCAATTTAGCAATCCTTCTACTACTCTTCTTGTTTTCCCATCTAAGCTCTTTCATGTGTTTTTTTTTTTTGGTGGTGGTACTTAGGTTTGAACTCAGGGCCTCCTGCTTGCCAGGCAACTGCATTACTAACTCAGCCATACTGCTAGCCCTTTTATTGCTTCCATTTTTTAGGTAGAGTTTTGTCCTTTTTGTCTGGGGTCAGTCTCAGACCTAAATTCTCATCCTCCATCTCTACCTCCCACATAGCTGAGATTGCAGCATGTACCTTCATGCTTGGTTTTTTTTTTTTTTTTTTTTTTGGTGGGACTGGGCTTTGAACCCAAGGCTTTAGTCTTTCAAAGCAGGTGTTCTACTGCTTGAGCCACTAGTCCAGTCCCTTTCGCTCTGGTTATTTTAGAGATGGAGTCTCATGAACTATTTGCTTAGGCTGACCTTGAACTAAGATCTTCCTGACCTCAGCCTTCCAAGTAGCTAGGATTATGGGTTTGAGCTACCAGTGCTAGGCATAAAGCTTTATTTTAATTTTTACTTTTTTGTGGCAGTACTGGGATTTGAACTAAGGGCTCTGAACTTGTCAGGCAGGTGCTCTACTGCTTGAACCACACCTCTAGGCTTTGGCTAGTTTTTTTTTTTTTTTTTTTGTGGTAGTGGGAGTTGAAGTCAGGGCCTACACCTTCAGCCACTCCACCAGCTCTTTTTTGTGTTGGGTTTTTTTGAGATAGGGTCTCGTGAACTATTTGCCTGGGCTGGCTTCCAACTGTGATTCTCCTGATCTCTGCCTCCTGAGTAGCTAGGATTACAGTCGAAAGCCACTGGCACTCAGCTTGAGATAGGATCTTGCTAATTTTTTTTTTTTTTTTTTGGCCTTGGCTGGCCTCAAACTGCAATGCTCCCATTTCCACTTTGCATGTAGCTGGGATTACAAGTGTGAACCACCACAAAGGGCCCCTGTTTTTGTTCTGTCATTGAGACAGGGTTGGTATGCAGTCTAGGCTAGCCTCAAACTCAAGAGTCTCCTGTCTCAGCCTCCTGAGTGCTGAGACCACCATGTCCAGCTCATTCAAGTGAACAATTCTTAGTTATATTAATTCCTGATTTTTATATTGCCTTATTTATCCTACTTTCTTAAGTTGTTAATTTAGATATTTTTCTTGTTTTGTGAGTTTGTTTCATTTTTCTTTTTTAAAATAGTTTTTAACGACTATTATATTTGAGAATATAAATTGTGATTTGTATTACCATCAGCTTAATTTTTGGTTTAGTCTACTACTATACTTTCGATTTCTTTTATAGTCTTTTTGGACCTTATTGGAATTTTCTGTAAAGCAGTAGGGTTTCTGAACAGAGAAAGGAAGCAGAACACTGGCTCCCTGTGAATGCATTTCTCCTGCAGGGAAGGGTGGAGGCAGCTAAGGTTTTCAGTTCTTGCAGCTTTTATGATTTGCAGTTAGTTACTCCATCACTGGGGATGAGGGTGGTGGTGGCCAGGCTTCTCTTCTAGTGCTTCTTAGCAACATTTCCTTTAATGGAAACAACTGTTTCTGGCTCTGTTTTAAAATTCATTTCCACTGGTGCAGTTGGTAAAATTCTTCCTAGTTATTAGCAAAAGTCTGACTTAGTCTCTTAAGTTTAGTGCTACTGTGAGAACTTTTTTCTATGAGTGTGTTTTCCAAAGCATTTTTACTGGAAGCTGCTGCAGTTGGCTAGCCACATCTTTGTGTAGAGATTATGGGAATGCTTTCAATGTACTTCATGAAGGTTGAGAGCTGCATTAATTCATATTCTAAAATTTTAAAAGGAACTATATTAGGCATTTATTTTCAACCCCTCAGTTACATAATCTTATTCATATTTAACAGTTGCTTCCTGATTTTGGGTCTATTATAATGATCCTGAAGAACTTATTTTTAGAAAACAGTAAGGTGAGTTTGAGGCCAGCCAGGGCAATTTAGGGTGACTGCCTCAAAATACAAAAAAAGACTGGGGATATAACTTAGTGGTAGAGTGTTTGTCTACCATGCCTAGGTTCAATCCTCAGTACTATACATAAATAAATAAATAAGGTAGATTGAATTTAGTAAAGGATAATGAACTATCTCAAGTACATTGAAATTGTGATTTTATTTATTGAAATACGATTTGCAGGCTTAGTGGCATAGTAATTACCTAGCATGGGTGAGGCCCTGGGTTTGATCCTCAGTACTGCAAAACCAGAGCAAACAAAAACCTAATTTACAAACACCTATAATTCAAGACAGGGTACACATGTATTCATTCTATGACAGCCAAAATTAAATTAAAAAAAATTATTTTTGTGGTATTGGGGTTGGGATTGAACTCAGGGCTTCAAGCCTGCTACACAAGTACTCTACCACTTGACCTATGCCTCTAACCCTTAAAGTTATAAGGATTGAAAAAAAGATATCACTTTAATGCCCATTTTCTGTGTGATCTCATTTAAAAACTAATGTCAATTTATAGTAAGTTTTATTTTGATATCATAGTATAATTCAACTATAAATATTCAACTCATAAAGTTAATTTAGAAATATGGGAAAAGATGCTAGACTGAATATATTTAATTCCACTCCTTCTGCAAATCTCATTAAAATGATAATAAAATGATTTTTTTAAAAAAAAAGACATAAGTGAAAAAGAATACAAAGAAGAAAAAAAAGCATCAAATTTCTGAGCCAGGAGGAAATGGATGAGTTGTACCTAACTTAGGAGACCTGAGAAAACTAAGTGGTGAACTGGCAGTAGGAACCCAACTTTATGCTGCAGAGCTCAACAGATCTGCTCAGTTCTTTATCAAAGGGCTGCCAGTAGGAAGGATAGCTGTAAGTTGCCTTCTGGAGCAGGGAGGCCCCAGCTGCTCCCACTCTAGCAGCTGGTGATGTCCCTCCTTCCCTAGAGGAACTCTGCAGTTTATTCTCTGGAAAGGATCAATGGAAAGGCCAGTGGATTTGCAAATCTTTGGTATAGCCAAAGGCAGGGCTAGTAGAGATTAAATAAATTTACAATCTGAATGTTGAGAATTTCCAGGCCTTATTCTCCTGCTAGAATACTGGCTACCAATACCTTTCAGAATTTAAGAGTCTTCCCTGTAGGATCTGACTGGCACAAGAGGAAAGATCTAAAGATATAGACATTGGTAATGTTCCAACAAAATGGTTGTTATGGGTTGAAAGGTATCTCCCCAAAAGTTATATTGAAGTTTGTTATGGACTGAAATATGTGTCCCTAAAATTTGTAGGTAAAATCCCTAGCTCCCATTGTGATTGTATTTGGGGATAGGACATTTATGGAGGCAATTAAGGTCAAATGAAGTTATATGGGTGGGGCTCTAAGACAGTAGGCTTGAAATCCTTATAAGAAAAGGAAAAGATTTTTTTCTCCATGCATGCACGGAAGAAAAGACATGTGAGGAGGTGGCCATCCATAAACCAGAAGATAGGCCTCACCAGGAACTAGCCCCGATGACATCTTGATCTTGGACTTCCACACTTCAGAATTGTGAGAAAATAACTTTTGCTATTAAAACCACACTAAGATTCCACCTCACCCCTGTTAGAATAGCCATCATTAGCAACACCACCAACAACAGGTGTCGGCGAGGATGCGGGGGGAAAAAGGAACCCTCTTACACTGTTGGTGGGAATGTAAACTAGTACAACCACTCTGGAAAAAAATTTGGAGGCTACTTAAAAAGCTAAACATTGATCTACCATTTGATCCAGCAATACCACTCTTGGGGATATACCCAAAAGACTGTGACACAGGTTACTCCAGAGGCACCTGCACACCCATTGTTTATTGCAGCGCTATTCACAATAGCCAAGTTATGGAAACAGCCAAGATGCCCCACTACTGATGAATGGATTAAGAAAATGTGGTATCTATACACAATGGAATTTTATGCAGCCATGAAGAAGAACGAAATGTTATCATTCGCTGGTAAATGGATGGAATTGGAGAACATCATTCTGAGTGAGGTTAGCCTGGCCCAAAAGACCAAAAATCGTATGTTCTCCCTCATATTCGGACATTAGGTCAAGGGCAAACACAACAAGGGGACTGGACTTTGATCACATGATAAAGCGAGAGCACACAAGGGAGATAAGAGGATAGGTAAGACACCTAAAAAACTAGATAGCATTTGTTGCCCTCAACACAGAGAAACTAAAGCAGATACCTTAAAAGCAACTGAGGCCAATAGGAGAAGGGGTCCAGGAACTAGAGAAAAGGTGAGATCAAGAAGAATTAACCTAGAAGGTAACACACATGCACAGGAAATTAATGTGAGTCAACTCCCTGTATAGCTATCCTTATCTCAACTAGCAAAAACCCTTGTTCCTTCCTATTATTGCTTATACTCTCTCTACAACAAAATTAGAGATAAGGCCAAAATAGTTTCTGCTTGGTAGAGAGAGGGGGTTGGGGGGAGAGGGAGGGGGTGAGGTGGGTGGTAAGGGAGGGGGTGGGGGGAGGGGGGAGAAATGACCCAAACATTGTATGCACATATGAATAAAAAAAAAAAAAAAAAAGAAAAGAACTTTTGCTGTTTAAGTCACTCATTCTGTGGCATTTTGTTATGATACTACAGACTAATTTAAAGGTCTTGCCCTTAGAACTTCAGAACGGAAACTTATTTGGAAATAGAGTCACTGAAGATATGGTAAATTCAGATGAGGTCATACTGGAGTAGGGCAGGCCCTTAATCTAGTATGATTGACAGCCTTATAAGAAAAAAAGAAGAGAAACAGACACAGAAACACAAGGGGGCAACACCGTTGGACAGTGGAGACAGAGACTAAGTGCTTACAACAATCACAAGTTAAACAAAGGTGTGGAGGCTGGGGGACTGGCTCAAGTGGCAGAGTGCCTGCCTAGCAAGTGTGAGGACCTGAGTTCAAGCCCCAGTAATGCCAAAAAAAATCATAGAGACTGGTGAGGAAGTATTCTCCTCCACAGATTTTGTAGTCCTGTTAATATCTTGATTATGGACTTCTAGCTTCTCTAACTTCTCATGATAAATTTATGTTATTTTAAGCCATTGGGCTAATGATACATCCTTATGGCAGCCTTAGGAACAAAGATAATGGATGATCTAGTCCACTCACTCTACAGAGAACACCACATTCCACAGGTCCCTTCCTGGGCTGAGGACTGCAACCCGCTTTTCATTAAAACACTCCAGTATAAGCAGAGAACCCAATGTTTGAGGAAATGACACATGAAATATAGAGGCTGGGGCCAGGGGTGTGGCTCAAGTGATAGAGTGCCTCCCTAGCAAGTGCAAGGCTGTGAGTTCTAACCCAAGTACCACCAAAAAACAAAACAAAACAACCTAGACTTTAAAACAAACAAACAACAAAAAGCAACTCAAAGGAAATACTATGCAGAAAGAACATATCTAAAAAAACATTATTCATAGTCTCAGAAAACAGAAAATAAAATTTAAACATAAAAGAGTAGAATGCTACAAAGAACATTCACAGAATAAAAAGCTCTGAGAAATCAGACATAGTGGTGCACACCAGTAGTCCAAGTCAGCACTTGGGAAGCTGAGGCAAGAGGATCACTTGAGCTCAGGAGATCGAGACCAGCCTGGGCAATATAGTGAGACCTTATGTCAAAAACCAGAAAAGTAAAGAAAAGAAAGAAAGAAAAAGAAATTTAACACTTATGGGGAGAAATTAAAAGATCAGTTGAAGTGTTAAAAATAAAATTGAACTTGCCAGGCATGCACCAGGCCCTGAGTTCAATTCCCAACAGCACAAAAAGAAAAATTTATTTATTTATTTATTTTTTTTTCATTTTTCTTTTATTATTCATATGTGCATACAAGGCTTGGTTTATTTCTCCCCCTGCCCCCACCCCCTCCCTTACCACCCACTCCACCCCCTCCCGCTCCCCCCCTCAATACCCAGCAGAAACTATTTTGCCCTTATCTCTAATTTTGTTGTAGAGAGAGTATAAGCAATAATAGGAAGGAACAAGGGGTTTTGCTGGTTGAGATAAGGATAGCTATACAGGGCATTGACTCACATTGATTTCCTGTGCATGGGTGTTACCTTCTAGGTTAATTCAAAGAGAAAAATTTAAAAGATGAAATGAAGAACTCTAAAGTAGAACTAAAAGACAGATATGGGAATGAGAAGGAAATAGATCACAAAAATCAAAGAAATGCTCCAAGTACCTTGTAGATATCCCAGATTGGACAAATAATGAAAAGAGTAAAATTCATATCATTAGTGAAATAATGAAAGACAAAGAATCCCCAGATTAAGCATTTCATCATTAAGTTTTTAAAACAAACAGGAAATAGAAAAGATCTTAAAAACTTCTTAAATGGAGGGAAAACCAGATAAGAATCAGTTTTCAGTGCCCTGGCACTGGAAACACACACACACACACAACAAGGCAATGCGTGATACAGAGAAAGGATGGTAAAGGTAGGGCACAGCAGACATCAGCTGCTAATAGTTTACAAATCAGAATGATTATATAACAAATATTATCACATTAGGTACTGATTCAAATGCTCATCATCCTCACAACCACCTGAGGGGGTAAGTACTGCTGCTTTCATTTTATAGATAAGGAAACCGAGTCACAGGAAAGGTCAAGTAACTTGCTTGCAAATACAATTAGTATGGGGTAGGGCTGGAGTGATAAGTTCTGGTGGCCTGGTTCCAGATGCTGTGTTTTTCATGTGTACATCCTATTGTTTCTGTCTAACTTAGTTTAAGTAATATAAAGATTGAATAATGATCTAGTCCAAATCATGCAGCAAAAACACTGGGAGATTACTGGGACAGGGAAATACATGTGTTTATTATTGTTTTGTTTTATTTTTTGGTGGTACCAGTTTGAACTCAGGGCCTCACACTTGCCAGGCAGGTGTTCTACCACTTGAGTCACTTCACTAGTCCCAAAATACATGTGTTTATAGTGAATTTGGGTGACTACTAAATCATCTTTCCTAGAAAGAAATCAATTCATGATATTGAACTGAAAAATTAAGAAATATCAAAGTACGCATTTTATTTAGAATAGGGAAATAAATACTAGATTCAGATAAAATAGTTGAAAATAGTTGCCTGGGGGAGGATAGGGAACTGTTGTTTTCATAATAAGCCTTGGAAATCAAATTGACTTTTTAAGTTCAAGAAAGCATTGCTTTGATTAAAACAAAAAAGTAAATTAAAGATAGACTGTCTGGGTGTGCTGGTGCAAGGCTGTTGTCCCAACTATCTGGGAGGCTGACTCAGGAGGACAGAGAGTTGGAGGAGCCTGTTTCAAAAAAAAAAAAAAAAGCAGGTCAGGTCAGAATGGAAAATAAACACATATGCATGTGTGTGGTCTTACAAAATTAATTTTCAGTAAAAATCCCACCTTAATCAGTATGCTAATCTCTGAACTTTAAAAATTACTAAAAGCCACTGAATCAAATGAAAAAATTTTTCTGCAGTGCTGGGGATCAAATCCAGGGACTTGTGTATGTTAGGCAAGTATGCTACTACTGAGCTGCTGCCCCAGCCCTCAAACGAATCTTTTTAATCCAATAGGGAACATTTCTTGACAATGAAGTTCTTCAATATGTTTCCCCATTTCTGTCTCCTCCTTAAAACTAGCAGACAACTTCAGATTTTACTAATCAATAAAAACTGTATGACTGGCATGTGGTATATTTGTGCATTTTCCTATTACCTAAACAGTAAAAAATTAGGTCATTAAAAAAAAAAAAAACTCAATAGAGTTTTAGAGGGCTATTTCTGGGCCTTTAAAAGAGTAATCTCCTGGAGGAGTTTTCCCTGTTCTTTGTTCTTGCTTTTAAGAAATCTCAGGAAAAAAATGTCTGGTTTTAAATCCTGTTAGCCAATTTTTCATTGCTGCTTTCTCCAACATTCTTAGAATATGAACACTGGTTTCCTAGAAAAGCTACAGCAATTACACATGACTTGGAAGTAAACACTCTATTTTCAAGTCATAAGATGGTAGGAGCCTGAAAAATTTTGCAAAACCATACTAATTCTTCAGTAAGTTTACATTTCAATTACTGCAACTGAAAGTCTTTAAGTAGGCCATATTAGCCACACTATACAGGAAATTATATCCTAGGAAAGCTCTGTTTTAAAAATAGGCAAAGAAGAAAGGAAAGTTGCCAAAATACACAGTACTTTCCATTTGTTTTGATTTGAACATAGCATCTGTTTTATCAGGTGCAATCTACCATTTGTAGGCTTAGAGGAATAGTAGTATTTAGGGTGGGAAGAAGTAAATTAACCAAAAATGTTGCTTTTAGAAAATAGTTTTGAAGTAGCTATCAGCAGAATTTAGGTCTAACCAAATACCACAAAAATTCTAGGCTTTAGAAAAAGCCTTTAGACAGGACTATGCATTCCCTAACCCAGAAGAACAAAGCTGAGAAACTAGATCAGTCCCCTTATAAAATGTATAAGCTCTTGCTAGCACAATTCAATGTTTTACACATACTTAAAAGTCAACTTTTCTCTCTTTTCATATTTGTCCACTCATTCACATACTGTTCTAGGTCTGGGAATTTTAACAGTTTAAAACAACAAAACCCTTTCCTATGGACCTTATTCTGGTAGGAGAGACAAACATATAAACAAATAAGGGATATAATATCAGACAGTATAAAGAGCTACTAAAAATATAACAGAGCCATTTTTTGTTGTTCTTTTTTGAGACAGGATCTTACTATGCAGCCTAGGCTGGCCTTAAACCTTGATCAAAATTAATGAACCAATAAAGAAATGGGCAAGTGAACTAAACAGAACTTTCTCAAAAGAAGAAATTGAAATGGCCAAAGAACATATGAAAAAATGCTCACCATCTCTAGCCATTAAGGAAATGCAAATCAAAACCACACTAAGACTCTACCTCACCCCTGTTAGAATAGCTATCATTAGAACCACCACCAGCAACAGGTGTTGGCAAGGATGTGTGGAAAAAGGAACCCTCCTACACTGCTGGTGGGAATGCAAGCTAGTATAACCATTCTGGAAAAAAATTTGGAGACTTCTTAAAAATCTAAACATAGATCTGCCATATGATCCAGCAATACCACTCTTGGGGATATACCCAAAGGAATTTGACACAGGTTACTCCAGAGCACCTCCACACCCATGTTTATTGCAGCACTATTCAAAATAGCCAAGTTATGGAAACTGCCAAGATGCCCTACTACTGACGAATGAATCAAGAAAATGTGGTATTTATACACAATGGAATTTTATGCAGCCATGAAGAACGAAATGTTATCATTTGCAGGTAAATGGATGGAACTAGAGAACATCATCCTGAGTGAGGTTAGCCAGGCCCAGAAGACCAAAAATCGTATGTTCTCCCTCATATGCGGACATGAGAACAAGGGGATTGGACTTTGATCACATGATAAGGCAAAAGCACACAAGGGAGGTATGAGGATAGGCAAGAAACCCCCCCAAAAAACAAGACAGCATTTGATGTCCTCAATGCAAAGGAACTAATGCAGTAACTGTAAAGTGACAGAGGCCAATAGGAGAAAGGGACCAGGAACTAGAGAAAAGGTTAGTTCGAGAAGAATTTATTTAGAAGGTAACACACATGTACAGGAAAGCAATGCAAATCAACTCCCTGTATAGCTATCCTTATTTCAACTAGCAAAAACCCTTGGTCCTTCCTATTATTGCTTTTACTCTCTCTTCAACAAAATTAGAGATAAGGGCAAAATAGTTTCTGCCTGCTAGCGATCGGGTTGGGGGGAGAGGGAGGAGGTGGGGTAGGTAAGAGAGGGGGTGGGGGAAGAGGGGAGAAATGACCCAAATATTGTATGCACATATGAATAAAAGAAGTAATAAAAAACCAAAACCAAAACCAAACCAAACCAAAACAAAAACCTTGATCAATCCTCAGCTTCTGAGTAGCTGGGATTATAGCTATGTATCACTAGCTTTGTGACTCTGGGCAGGTTAATTCACTTCTCTGAGCTTGTACTATTGGAATATTTTCCTTGCCTATTTGATAGGGTTGCAGTAACGATGAGCAGGATATTACTGGGGTAGGAACAATAATGCCTCCTTGCCCTGAAAATATCCTTATCCTAACCCCTGGAAACAGAATGTATTAGCTTACATGCAAATGGAAAAATAAGGTGGCAGATGTCAGTAAGGCTGCTAATCAGATAACCTTGAGATGGGGAGATTATCTTGGATTAATCAAGTAATCACTGCTAAGAGCAAGAGAGAGCCAGAAATGAAGGAACCAGAGAGCTGGCAGTGTACAAAGGTCTTAGTTCAAAACTGTTGACATTGGAGATGAGGGAATGGAGTCATAAGCTGAGGAATGTGGGCAGCCTGCAGAAGCTGATGAGGCAGAGACAGATTTTTCCTTAGAAGCTCCAGAAGGAATGCAGCCCTGGGGACTCATTTTAGATTTCTGACTTCTAGGACTATTGAGAGTAAATTTTTGTTGTTTTAAATCTGTGACAGTAGACTGGGTACTGTGGCTCATGCCTGTTTGCTAGGCAGACGCTCTTACAGCTTGAGCCACTCTACCAGCTCAATAATTTTTTTTTCTTTTGCAGCATTGGGGTTTGAACTTAGGGACTCATGCCTGTTTGTGGCTCACACATGTAATCATAGTCACTCAGGAGGTCTAGGTCAAGAAGATTGTGGTTTGAAGTCACCTGGACAAAAAGACGGGTTGGTGAGAACCCTTCTCAACAAATGTGGTGGTTCCTGCCTTTGACCTGTTCAGGGAATTGTGCAAAGCTATGATACAGTGTTACTGTGCTGATAAAAGAACACAAATTGATAGCAATTTCATTTGTATGGAGACCAGAAATAAAAAATTGGGTTATATTTCATGTCTGGGATCTTTTCATTTAATTTCTGAGATTTTTCCACTTCATTTCTTCTAGTTGGTAAACTTTCATTTTATTTTATAAAACTAATGGACAATAGCTTCTTGGAGAAACAAAACAAAACAAACAAAAAACAAAACATGTCCTTCAGCACAGGGAACTTGAGAAGCACTATTAACAGAAGATAAGTATTGGCTTCTAAAAAGTTACAGATGTCAGTACTATAAAGCAATATTTGGACTATTTATTACAATATATTAAAATAAATGCCTTTAAACCTCATAAAAGATGAATTTAAATTACTAGGACTTAATGTATTTCCATCTCTTAAGACTATTTCCCCAATCTTAAATCCAAGAGATCTACATAACAAAAGGCTAGAAAAACTTCGAAGTTCAATGAAGTAACTTCTTTACTTCTGCTAACTGTATACTGATTTGTGTGTGTATATTTCATTACAAAATTAGCTTTATATAAAAGAGAGAAAATGACTATAAAAGTTCAACAGAATGGGTTAATTAAAAGAGTTCAACCCCCAAAGTATAGAATAAAGAATCATGATCTGATTTCTGATTATTTGATGAGCTGGATGACAAGACTACCATCCAAAATCCCTTACACAGAACCATGGCTATATACTTTAAAATAATAATAAAATAATAATAAAAAAAAATAGGTACTTAAAAAAATTCTTATACATGAACATTTGTAGCAGCACTATTCTTAATAGCCAAAAGATAGAAAAATTCAAATGTCTGTCAACAGAAGAATAATCAACAGTGGCTTTTGTTTATCAATACAATGGAATATTGTTCAGCCATAAAGAGGGATGATATATGATACATGCTAAAACATGGATAAACTTTGAAAACATGCTAAGTGAAAGAAGCCAGACACAAAGGTTACATATTATATGATTCCATTTACGTGTGAATAAGGAAATCCATACAAACAGAAAGTAGATTGGTTGCTACCAGCAGCTAGGGAGGGATGAGTGAGGAGTAACTGCTTCATATGCATGGATTTTATTTCAGAGTGATAGGTAGCTAGAAAGAGGTTGTGTTGAATAATATTGAAATGTACCTAAATGGCACTGAACTGTTCACTTGGAAAGCCACAGTAATTGGTGTGAGTTATCTCAGTACTGAATGCTTACCCCTATTGATGAATTACCAAAAAAATAGGCTTTTATGAGCTGGGTGTGGTGATGCACCCCTGCAATCCCAGCACCCTGAACACTGAAGCAGGAGGATCAAGAGTTCAAGGTTGCCCCTCATTGGTGACTTATACCAGTAATTCTAGCTACTGAGGAGGCAGAGATCAGGAGGACTATGGCTCAAAGCCAGCGTGGGCAATAGTTTGAGAGACCCTATCTCAAAAATATGCAACACACACACACACACACACACACACACACACACACACACAGAGGCTAGTGGAGTAACTCAAGTGGTAAAGTGCCTGATTAGTAAGCGTGAAGCTCTAAGTTCAAACCCCAGTACCGCTTGGGCTACACTGTGAGATTCTGTGTCAAAAAAATAAAAAATATATTTCCTATGCAAGGATTCATACATAAGGAAGGACACGTCTTATGAAATGGTATAGATAAAATTGGGAAAGTAGAAAACTTACAGAAACAATAGAACAATGAGTGCAACAAAAAAGGGGGGGATACAGAAGAATAAACTAAAAGAGAAAAAAAATTGCAGATTCAAAACAAAATCATTATAAAAAGAGTCTGATTCAAGAAGAACAAAAATGGCAGTTTTCAGTAGTGATGAAGTATCTGTATATTCATCAATTATAAAGTACTAAAGACTTATGGAAGAAGAAAATGCCTTTGTGCAAAGAGAATATTCTCAGGGGACCCATACATTTATAAGGCTAGAAGAACCACAAACTTCCTCCAAAAGTCAAACAAACAAAAAGTCCCCCAAACTCTCATCATACTGGAACTTATAGACTACTCATCTTGGGAACCAGGCCCTTCTTTAGATGTCAATGGACAGTGAACTATTTTAAAACCTACATTTTGGAGTTGTCTTCAAAGTTAGTTTCTAAAAATGATTAATCTCATTACTTCACATTTATACTACACTTCAACCCAAAACACTAATCCAGCTGTTTGTAAAAGAACAGCAGGTTTTCTAGTGTTGGATATTGACACATTAAATGAGAATTAATCACTCGTAAAACTATACTTACATACTCCTTCACGTTTTTTGTTTTCACAGCTTTATATGAATAATATGCAGGATAAAGCATTCCAAACACCAGCCTAAAAAGAAAATAGGAGAAAATTAATGAAAGACGACAATGTTTTTAACAGCTCAAGAAAATTTAACCTGCTGGGCATGGTGGTGAACACATGTAACCCCAGATGCTTGGGAGGCAGAGGTAGGAGGAGAGTGGACTAAGGCTGGGAGGCGGAGGTAGGAGGAGAGTAGACCAAGGCTGGGAGGTCAAAAGCACAAGACCCTAGCTAAGAAGAAAACTAAAAGCAAAAGGACTGAGAGTGTGGCTCAGTGGGAGAGAGCTTGCCTACCTAACAGCAGGTCCTGAGAGTAACCTCCAGTACCTCCAAAATAATTTAACCTAACAGAAAATGAAACAGTCTGGTGGAGTGGCTCAAGTGGTAGAGCATCTGCCTAAAGCACATGCCTAGCAAGCATGAGGCCATGAGGTCAAGCCCCCAGTACTGCCAAAAAAAAAAAGAAAAAGAAATACTTAGGAAACCCATAACTATAAATTTATGTGATGTAGTTCATGCACTAAGTCCACCTTGAAAAGTAACAATATATTTCTGTAGTTGGGCATGGTGAGTGCTGGGATTATAGACACTGATGTTATGCCTGGCTGAGATAAGTCTTTCATACACTAAGAAAACATTTTTATTTCTATTTTTAGTTTATTTATAGTTTTTTTTTGGGGGGGTGAAGGATGAGAACAGTAAATTACTAGTGACTTCTTATCCTTGGATTTGTGGCTTTACCTCACCTGGCCAGGGGAAGAATACCAAGCCTCCTGCTGAAGATTTTACCCTTACTAACTAGAAGCTGCGTCATTAACATGCTTCCCTACTTGCTGGGAATGCCACTTCACCAACTCGTAGTCCCTGGTTATGGGATCTTTAGATGTGTCACACAGCCCAAGGCTTTCAATTTACTTTCATTGCCCCCACCAGCATAGGACCTTTCTAGTTCAGATACTTCTGAGAAAACGACACAAGGCTTAAACAAAAACTTGACTCCCAGGTCTGCTATGTGTTCTTCCTTATAGCAGACACTAAATAATCCCATAAATTAGCCACCACAGTTGTATTCTACATATTTAAGTTAATTTTAATCCACTTTGTATTTCTCTTTACAACCTGGACACAATCAAGGTACTATCTTCCATATTCCCACACAATCCAGTTCCACCAGATTTAAATTCAATGCAGATTCTTCATTTCTATCACTGGATGAGTTTTTGTCACCTCCTTCCCCTGGTACAGCATCCATCCAATCTATAACCCAGACCTGCTGGTTCTTCATTGGTGAGAATACATGTGTCCATCCTCCTCTTTCTTTTCAGTCTTGTGTGCAATAAAACATTTGGGCTCATGCCATCTCACTGACGTACTGGATAGTTTCCCAACACCTTTCTCTGTGTGCAACGTCAGATCAGTCTTTTTAAGGTACCTGCACAGCACAGCCCTACTAAAAGACTTCAATGCTGGCTGCCTTACCCCCTTGCTGGCCAGCCCCTCATCAGAATATAATTTGAAAATCACTGCCTTATATAAACCTTCTGTTGCAACATGGTTTCTTCATTATGCCTCTTGTGTTTCTCCTTCAATCCTGGAGTGTGTGCCTCTTGCCTAGAATACTTCCCTCTATCCCTATCTTTCCTCCTCCTTTTGCCCCATCCTGTCTTTTCTTCCTATTTCATTCTTGCCTAAGTAAATCACGTATTTCTTCCCAAGATCCAACCATCTTGCATGTAACATCTAAATTACTTGTATTTTGAATTTTAGAGGAATTTGTCAGGATTAAGTCATTTTGCATTCAGTATATTGTATTTTAGCTTGACAACTTTTTAAAATTATACAACTGGCTTCCAAAATCAAAATTTTCCTCATACATGACAGAAAGTTGGTTCTAGTTGACACTATGCATATAGGTATTTTGCCCTTATTTTTTAACCCCTAAATTGAGCAGAATAAGTCAAACAAACAGAATATCCCTAACACCCCTCTCTTATAAGAATAGAAATCAATGACATGTCTCATTTGGAACATGGGAAAGATTAAATGTCTTAATAAATAGTGGGACGATTTTTAAGGACTGCTGCTATTAACATTGTAAGTTATTACTGCTCCAATGTGAATGTTATTGAGCAATTTATCACTAACACTCACAGTATTTTCTAGAGATTCTTTTTTCTTTTTTTGGTTTATTTTCTTTAACAGTGGGTCTACTGTTGATGTTTGCAACCTGGGAGGTTGGGCATAAAGCCAAAGCATGAGCACAGTATATGAATTAAAGTATATTTTAGAAGGCCACCTACAAGTTAAACTCAAGTTTTATAAAGGGAATATTTGCTCCAGATAAAACCCACCTATAAATTTGAATATTTTTTCAGTAATAGAGGCAAAACCAAATAGTTACTCCATTCCTTTTTATTTATTTCCACCTAAAGAGGGAGAAGTGTGCCAAAATACTCAAGAAATCCTTCACCTCCGCTAAGGTGAAGTTGCCTTTTTGAAACATATGGACACTGGTTATGTTGAAAAACCTGTACCGTTTTAAAATGAAGGGAAAAAAAAACACTTAAGGGAATGAATGCAGTGGTAAGAGATGGTCCTTGTATAATTTTTCACATATGGAAAATGCTTAAAATAGCTATTTTCTAGACAGATTGTGGCACAATCCATCCTTCACCAAAATTGTTTTAGGAAATTATAGCATGTTCAAAGAGAAGTCTTAAAAGAAAGAATGCTCTAAATACTAGAAGTAAACCACAAAATATAATTTATATGGAAATATCACAGTGAACCCCCCCACAATTGTACAAATAATATGCACTAATAAAAAGCATAGAAAAATAGCAAAGTAGAGGATTCCTAGTAACAGTCCTATGTAGAGAAAGAAAAGAACTGAAGTCTGCACTAGCAATTCCTTCTGGTCCTAAGATTCACACTTCCTAAATTTTTACTACAAAGGAATGGGTTTAATAGTTTACCTTGACTTACAGCACTTATGTTAATGTATCTTTAAAAAATTTTGTTACATCTTCACAATGTAGACTGGCTGTACTAAAAAGTGAAAATGCCCAGAGTACACTTTAGTGTGTAAAAAATTACACAACAAACAAAAATACTGGAAGTAGTAATGTTACCAAAGCAAACACATTATCAGTATCAGTTCGATTGCTAGCACTACCAGAGAAGCTTTCAATATCATTTTTAAAAAATTTACTAAAACTTCTTTTTCTAATTAAGACCCTAAAAGCAGCATACTAGACAATTGTTAGAAGATGCAGAAAAGTATGTAACAGAATATAAAACTAAGTAGTAATCCCATAACTGAGTGAACCACCTTTCCTTTTTGTTAGAGTTTTCTATGTATTTATACGTTTAAAACATCAGTCTCACAACTGCTTTTTGTTATATATTTATTGGTGTTACTGGGGTTTGAACTCAGGACCTTGTGCTTGTTAGGTCTGAACTGCTTTAAAAAAAAACCTTTAAAAAGGGGATGGGAAAAAAAAAACCATTTAAAAAGGGGATGGGCATGTGGCTTAGTGGTTGAGAGCTATGCTTAGCATGTGCATGGTCCTGGGTTTGATCTCCAGTGCTGAAAAAAAATAAAAAAGCATCAATAATAGTTTAATAACAACACTGATTACAACAGGTTACAAAGAACTAATACCAAGGGTTTAAAACTGCTTTCTTTCTTCTCTATTAATTTTATTGTCATTCTTTTAAAAACTTAAAATGAAAATGAAAACACAGAAATAGTGCTAATATAACAAATTCTCATAACAACATCTGGAGATGGTGGTATTTGAAAGCCTGTTTTACAGATGTAAGGTCTGAGGCTTAAAGAAGTTAGGAAACCAGCTGGGCACTGGTGGCTCACACCTGTAATCCTAGCTACTCAGGAGGCAGAGATCAGGAGGATTGTGGTTCGAAGCCAGCCTGGGTAAATAGTTTGTGAGACCATATCTTGAAAAAACCCTTCACAAAGAAAGGGCTTGTGGAGTGGCTCAACGTGAAGGCTCCCAAAATAATGTACGCACATATGAATAAATGAATTTAAAAAAAAAAACCTAAAAGCAAAAAAAAAAAAAAAAAGTGAAGGCTCTATGTTCGAGCCCCAGTACCACAAAAAAAAAAAAAAAAAAGAAAGAAAAAATTTAATAGATGAATTAAATAAAGTAGCAGAGGCAGTAGCTATCAGGCAATTTTCCCCCAATAGATGAACTGTGTTTTTAAGATAGTAAGACATGGATTAGAACAATTAGGTAGTGTGTCACTTATTCCTAAAGGGAAAAAAATCACTAAATATTATAGCATTTAATTTTGGAACTGCTTTCCCTTGAAATGAACTTTTACATTATCAATTCCCTCCTCAATACTACAATTTATATCAATGTTTGCTAAAAATAAATAATGATAGTTTATTGCTGACAACTTACATATTATGAATATGTAATATGGCTATGCTAACACATGAATTACTTGGCAAATTCTCCTGCTTTCAGAATCATGCTCCTAACTTGTAATTAAGGTGTTCAATTCGATGAGATGAGAGATTAACTAAAAATGGGGGAGCTAATAAAATGAAATAAATCAAAAGAAAATACAGAATCAAAAATCAGAATGATGGAAGACAGAGGTATCAGATTTGCCAGGATTTGCTGCAATTAACATATCTATCATATACACTCTCAAAAAGCAATACAAAATATACCCTTCCAAGCTTTTATCAAAGAGTACAAACTTCACTAGTAATCCAGTCTATTCTAGAGATGCCTGAGATCAGGGAAATTTACCTAAAATAGCCTGGAGTTAGGGATGGCAAACACAGAGTCTTGCAAGCCATTCCTGTGATCAAGACAGAGACAGCTGTCATTCACTGCATTGAATTCTGTTGGCCCTGGCCTCAGAATCCCTGTCTACATGGCACCAATTCTCACACCAACAAATGACATTAGTAGACTTCTGTCATCTTTTGCCATCCTTGTTCTAAAGGAATCATCCTAACTTTGGATTAAGCTTGATCACCAGTTTATATTCCTAAATTATTATAGCTCCTTTAGGGAAACAGTTGTAGTACATTTTTAACTTTTTTGAAGTATACTGTAAGTACTACAGGAGTAGTATTAAAGGCAGTGCCTATGATATTAGCATCCTTACATAAGGATTTCATGTGTGAGATTTACTATAATGCATGCTAGCTTTGAGAAAATCATGCTCTTTTTTCCATTTGGTAAGAATTATTCCTTAATTTTTTTCCCACAGATATCCAGGAAACTAAGAAGTTAAATTTATTGTTCAACTACATCAACTATGGAAGTCCATAGGGACTGGCATATTTATTTTTGTATATATAAGACTTGGACTTTCTTTGATTTTCTTTTCTTTTAGTTTCCATTCTTCCAGTCTGTTTTCTTCTGGCCTCAATTCTCTTATTTTTCTTTATATTTTAACATATCCATTTGATAAAAAGATTTCTCAAATCATTTGAAAGAATAGAACACAGCATAAAGAGTCATAGTCAGTGAAATTAAGCATGAAATTCAGCTGCAAGGTGCCAGGCAGCCAAGAAAAAAAAATTCAGTTTACATAGCTGCATTGGGAACCACAGGGGCTCCTTGATTTAGTCACACAACAAAATCACCTGGACAGCTTCATTTTTACATACCAGTGAAGATGTTCTTGATAAACTTAACATAGGTTTTGATTTGAACAACAGAAATGGTAGGAAATGCAAAAAAGTCTTCTCTTATTTTCAAACAATCTACTTCCTTCCCGAAAGATGAAAGTTTTTCTTGGGTATCATTATAGAACAATAAATTATACACATATAATATATTAAAGGCAAGGACAGTAAATATTCAAAGACTTTACCCTTTTATAATCGTCTATGTTTTACTTTGCTCTTGTGCATACTATGTGCTTCTAGTCTCTCTGTATGCAGGAAAGTTGCTGTGTGCATCTGTTCCCAGTTCCACACATGGTGAGGTCACACTGTAGCTTCCTTCAGACAGGCTACTGAGCATGTGTAATACATGACAGTATTAGCAAGGGTGAGAACTGGTCCTCTCTCCCAGCTGTTAACAGTATACCACTGTTATGTGTGTTTTAACCAAGGGAAACTAGAGTATGATTCTATCAGGAGGACAATGGAACATGATTTGTAGGGATCCTACAAATTCAGTAAAATCAAAAAGAAGCCCATTTTGACAATCAAGTTTAAAATGGCTTCATGAAAGATTAACAAAGGGAAAATTTTCTGTCCCTCTTCAGAGTTCACTCCAATTGTTTGAATGTTAATTCTCTAGCATTAATGCAGACTGTAGTAAATTTTTAAAGCAGAATGCTGATCTCTGTGAGAAATCCTAGAAATAGTCTTTTAAACAGTAGTTTCCTGACTTTTTTCAAAATAGTATTGTTGGCCCCAGGGGAACTCTCTCTTAGGAATTTAGAAAGAGAGAAATGCAATTACAGGTGCCAGAGAAGATTTGATTTCATTGATTGCAGGGTCCTCTGAGAATGCCTAACTCCTTGAGAACCATTTGGAAAAGTGTCTCCTGGAAGTGTTTCAGGACCTCCCAACCTGTCTGTGCATTACAGCCAACTAGAAATGGGAACCTTTGCAAGTAGGGTCCAGGAATCGGAATTTCCAAATTCTGTACCTTCAATATAATAGGAGTGAACTTTTTCTGCCTACTTTGGTTTGGAATTAAAACTTATTATGATGAAGCAATATGCTGCCAGTACGATAATGATAAAATGGTTTCAGTCTAACTGGATTTTTTTTTTTTTTTTGAGACAAGAGTCTCACTGTGTAGTCCATACTGGCCTAGAATTTGTGATTTTCCTGCCAAAGCCTCCTAAGTGCTGGGATTACAGAATGTGTCACCATGCCTGGCTCCAACTAGATATATATATATATTTTTGGCAGTACTAGGGTTTGAACTCAGGGTCTTGTGCATTTAGGCAGGTTGTTTGCCACCTGAACCATACCTCTGCTGTCCTTTTTGCTTTTGTTATTTTTCAGATAGGGTCTTTCCCTTTTTGCATGGGCTGGCCTTAGTCCTAGATCCTTCTATTTATGCCTCCCTGGTAGCTAAAATTATAAGAATGTGCTACCATGTCTGCTTTATTATTTTTTTGTGGTACTGGTGTTTGAACTGAGGGCTTCTGCTTGCCAGGTAGGTACTCTACCACTTGAGCCACACCACTGCCTGAGACTTATTTTTTAGATAGGGTCTCACTAACACTTTTTTTTTTGTGGGGGGGGGCAGGGCTGGCCTTGAGCCATGATCCTCCTATCTCTACTTCCAAAGCACCTGGGATTATTAGGCATGAGCCACCACTCTTGGCTTGTCACTGGAGTTTTAAAAAAAGTAATGGGAAGGCACACCTGTAATGCCAGCTACACAGGAGGCAGAGACTGATTCTAGGCCAGCCTAGGAAAAAAGTTAGAGACCCTACCTCAACAAACAAGCTGGGCATGATGGTATACATCTATAATTCCAGCCATGTGGGAGATGTAGGTTAGGCAGGGCCCCAGGCAAAAAGCATGAGACCCCATCTGAAAAATAACTAAAGCAAAAAAGGAAAGAGGGCATGGCTCATGTGGTAGAGCACTTGCCTAGCAAGTGTGAGGTCCTGAATTGAAACTTCAGTAGTGGGAAAAATAACAACAATGTGAAAATGACTTTAAATTATCTTGACTAATGCAGAACCCAATTTTTTACTTAGATATTCAAATAAACATAAGAGATCATGATGAAGCAAAAGAGTTACACAGATAAACTAAAAGAACAATTTAATAAATCTTTGAAAATAATCAACTTCTGCCTGCTTAAGACCAACTACCAGTGGTGCAAAAGGTCAATGACAAATCCTGTACATGTGTATGTTCTCGAGACAAACTTCCTACCCAGTCATCCTGCCATTGTTCAAGCAGCCAGTTGTTTAGTAAAAGCTCATGCAAGATCACTGCCAAAATAAGGTGTAACTTTTGTCCCACACACATTTTAAGAAAAAACAGCTGTGTTGCTTAAAATCTCTGCTAGTAGTTTCCACTTAGTAAAACAATGGCCAAGTGGTTATAACCTTAAAAATTATGAAAATTACAAACAGGAAGACAAGGTCAAACTTAAGAAGAGAAAACCCCTAAATTTTGAAATCTAGAACCAAAGGTGCAAGTTTAAAGTTGTCTAGGAAAGAAAAAGACAGTACCATTCTTTTGAAAGATCTCATACGTGTTTTTAATGACAGTCATCAAGAGCTATGAAGTTTGGACTTCTCATGTTGTCAGAGCTAAAGTTCTAATTTTATTCTAGAACTTTAAATTTCTACTCTAAAAGGAAAGATAAAGATAAAGCTAGGGGAAAAAAGCCACAGCAAATCAGACTTCTACTTCCTCTTCCCTTCTTCTCTCTCCCTCCCCACACCCTCACTCCCACCACAAGGACCTACTATGTGGTAAAACCACAACCAAAGAAAAATGTTCAAAGTGAATGCTGAGCTAGTTCAGAACACACTGTAGAACCAGAGGCTGTGAACCCTTGAGTCCTCCAGTGCCTCAGCATCCTGTGGGGATAGTCCTACAGCTCACACCGCTGAAAGATGGGAGTCCCTGCAGTGGCAGCACTCCAGTTTACCAGTTCCAATTTTTCCATTCTGATTATCCTACAAATAAGGAATCTGTAGGTGGTGTAATGTTATTGTTCTGTTTCTACAAATGATAGAAGCAAGGTTCAGAGAGATTTAGGATTTTATGAAAAGTATGCCAGCAAAAGTTGAGACAAAAACATTATAAACACAGAACTGTTCAAAACTGTTACTCTTTCTTCTCTGCCAAAAATAAAATCCAAACAAACCTGTACTTCACACAGTATATAGCTCATAGCAGATCTGTAGTATTAGTAGTTGAATAAGTCAACATTTAGAAGTTATCTAAGTAATTGCAATTATGACCCACTGATATACAAGTATGATACTCAAGAGATCTGAGACCCACTTTTTGGATGGTGTACTAAGTGTACATAAAGGAATGTCCCTATCTTTGATCGGCACTATTGGTTTCCCTGATCCCCAACAAACTGGTTAGGTAGCTCTAATTGAAGGGGTTAAGAATGATTCACATAACTTGACCAATGCTTGACTTCTGAGTAACTCTTAACTCAGATGAACTGTTTGCTTTATTTAGCCCCTTAAGCACAGGATTTATAAAACCAAACTTACTATTTGCCCCATCAACTTAAAGATAGCTTGAGAGTTCAGTAGTAATCTATGGTTTTAGAAAACAGTTTCTGGTGAAGGAAAATCACATACAAACCAATTTTGAAAATGTTGAGAAAATGCCCTCTCCTAAAATACATCTCTCTATGCAAATAAAAAGAAGGAAAACGGTCACAGAGATCAGTTCTGCATAGTTCAGTGCCGCATGAACATAAAGTGAACTGCCCTGAATCGAATGCAGGTCTAACTCCTCCCATAAGACACATTCGTGCCATGCAATCTACAGTACAATCACTACAATCACCTCACAGATGAGGAAACAGTCCTTTCCCAGGCCCCATCCAATCCTAAATGAATTTAATATTTTGCTTTCAAAGAATCTTTTAGCTCTCCATTAGATGAAGATAGATATCACTAATAGCATGTTGAATGCTGGGTGCCACTTCTTCTATCACTAAGGACTCGTCTGTGAATTTACCATTGCTTCTCTTGTTTTTGTTTTTTAAATTTGATTTAATTTTGAGACGGGGCCTCATAATGTGGCCTTGAACTCAGAGCCTCCTGCCTCAGCCTTCTGAATGTTGGGATTATAGGCATGCACCACCACACCCCGCTCCTGCTTTTTAATTAAAATTAAATTTGTGCCAAGTGGTGGTGCATACCTGTAATCCCAGCACTAGGGAGACTGAGAAAGAAGGATCACAAGTTCAAGGCTGGGCCAGTAGAGTAGTTCAAGCAGCAGAGTACCTGCTATGCAAGTGTGAGGCCCTGAGTTCAAATCCTGTCCTACCAAAAAAAAAAAAAAAGCAAAAACAAGTTCAAGGGTAGACTGAGCTACATAGCGAGTTCCAGGCCAACCTGGGCTACACAGTAAGACTCTGACTCAAAAAACAAAACAAAACAAAAAAACCCAAAAAAACCCCAAACAAAATTTATGATGAGTTGGAAACCAAAATACTCTTTTTGTATATTTCTTAAACCACTTCCTGCATTTCATTTATTCAAATCATTCTGGTATCTCCAACTCAGTAATTTTTCCCCATGCCATTCCCTATAGTCAGAACAACCTCTCTCTTCATGTTGAGAGCTTTCCCTCCTCCTACAGGCTCTCTGTATGGTACTGTTTTTCATAAATGAGGTTGAAAGACTTGGTAGCCCTGTTTTGTGGAACAAAGAAACAGTAAGAGAAATTATATTACCAAAATAATAACCAGACCATAAAACACTGTAGAAGCACTTAAAATTATTTCTTTGAGATGGTCACCAGATGGAGGGAATGTCTCAATATTTTCTTTTTAAAAAAATTTTAATTTTATTCTTGTACTTAGGGGTATACTGGGACATTTACAAAATTGCTTACACTCTATCTTAGTTAAATTCACCCCTAAGTACTTTTTTAATCAAGGAAAATCAGAGAAGTAGAAAAATCATTTCTATCTTGGACAACAGAATAGAAAAAGAAACAAATGTGCCACAGAACTATACCACGACCTAATTTAATTCTGACCTCAGTAATTACACACAAAGCCAGCATGCTGGCTGGATGGTACTACCACACCTCCTGCCTCTTAGGAAATACCACCCATTGTTTTGTGACAAGCGATTGGGCCACTGCCCCTCTGGAGAAATGGTATTATCGCCCCTCCTGACTAGTTTTTTCCTCTTTAAAGAAACATAAAAGTGATTCAAGACAAGCCAATTCATTCATCAACTAAAAGAAGTGTTTAAATTCTTCCTCATGTGGAGCTATTCTATCTTAGGGAGACTGAAAAGAACTGACACATACAATCTTCTTTGATTGAACTCTGTATTAAAAACAACAATACAGATACATATACATTATTGGGGAAAGCTGGACATTTTGGATATGAAGTATACTTTTAGATGTAAATAATTTAGCAATGTTATATTCTTTGGTGATACCAGTCTTATGGCTAAAGGAAATATAATAATTAGGACTGAATTATCATAATGTGTGTAACTTACTTTTTTAAAATAACATTTTAACTTTAGAATAATTTTAGACTCACAGAAAAATTGTCTACGTAGTACAAATAGGGAACTCCCTTATACTCTATACCAAGTTTCCCCTTACTGTTAAGATTTTATGTTGGTATGGTACATTTGCCACAATTAAAGAATCAATAACAATACATTACTACTAAGTAAAGCTAGTATTTTATTCAGATTTGATTGGTCTTCTTTTTTGGTGGTACTGGAGTTTGAACTCAGGGCCTGGAGCTTGCTAGGTAGGTGTTCTCCCACTTGGGCCACTCTGACAGCCCTTGCTGGATTTTTAATGTCTAGGATCCCACTGGAATTCTATCAATTCACCACATTGCATTTTACCATGTCTCCCAGGATCCTCAGGGAGTTTCTCAAGCCTTTCTTATTATTGGTAACCCTAACAGTTTTGAGGAATGCAAGTTACATCTTTTTTAGTGTCCCTCAAAAAGGATTTGTTTGATGCTTCCTGGTTTGTGGGAGGTATACCACAAACGTGTGTCATTTTCATCACATATCAAGGGTACTATCAACTTATCACTTTTAATGGTAACCTTGATCACCTAGCTGGATTACTGTATTTGTCAGGCAGTTATGAACCCTTTCCAGCTTTCTGGAGGGAAGTCACTATGTTCAGACTAAAATTAGGAAGTGAGGAGTTATGTTCCACTTCCCTGATGGTGGAGTAATCACATAACTATTTACAATTCTAATGCCTGAGAGACCTGCATATTTTCCTCTTTTCATTTAGTTCTTCAGACATTTATATCAGAATGGACTCAAGGATATTTATTATATACTTTGCGTTATAATCTAATACTACGTTATTTTGTAGCTCAAATTATTCCATCTTAAGGCATTGGTATCTTTTCTAGTTGGCTCCTATGTCCCTTAGATATTCTTCCATTATTGTTTTTATTTTGTTTTGGGCATTTCTTTACTTTCTCATACTACAAGATGGTCTAGACTGGAGGCAGGGCTCAAGCAGTAGAGTGCCTGCCTACCATGAACAAAGCACTAAATTCAAACCCCAGAAACACACACACACACACACACACACACACACACACACACACACACACATGATGTTTGTTCCAGGCTTATCTTGTATATTTCCTGCCTAGTTTCTAAAATCAGTCTTTCTTTAAGGTCCCCTTGTTCTTTGCTATGGAAGATGGTATTTGAAACCAAGATCTGAACACTAGCTGTTCCTGTCACTACTGTTGATTCTAGGCTGTCTTCATGTATTAATCATGTCCTATTTTATAGGACAGTTACCTTTAGATTTTGTTTCTCACTTTGCTGAAATGCACATATTGTGCATTTTGAACCTTTTTATTAAATATCTGTTTGCATTTATGTAAGTAATCATTTTCCTATACTGAGAGCAAGTAAATACCTATGTCCCTTTATACTTTTAGTTCATTTGTAGCTTGTTTTGGAAAGGAAGACAGTTGACACCTGGCAACTTCCTTATTCTCACATTCTTAACCCTCCTGGTCCCTTAGCTCTTAGTTTGTGGCTTTATGTCACCAGGTCTGAGGAGTTACATCATTAATGATGTTTGCCTTACATAACGATGCCATCCTGGGAATGCCACTTCACCAGAAGCACCAACTCTCAGTCCCTGGTTATGGGATCTTTAGATGTGTCACACAGCCCAAGGCTTTCAATTTACTTTCATTGCCCCCACCAGCATAGGACCTTTCTAGTTCAGAGACTTCTGAGAAAACGACACAAGGCTTAAACAAAAACTTGACTCCCAGGTCTGCTGTGTTTTTCCTTACAGTAGACACTAAATAATCCCATAAATTAGCCACCACAGTTGTATTCTACATATTTAAGTTAATTTTAATCCACTTTGTATTTCTCTTTACAACCTGGACACAATCAAGGTACTATCTTCCATATTCCCACAGTCTAGTGTGCAATAAAAACATTTGGGCTCATGCCATCTCACTGACGTACTGGATAGTTTCCCAACACCTTTCTCTGTGTGCAACGTCAGATCAATCTTTTTAAGGTACCTGCACAGCACAGCCCTACTAAAAGACTTCAATGCTGGCTGCCTTACCCCCTTGCTGGCCAGCCCCTCATCAGAATATAATTTGAAAATCACTGCCTTATATAAACTATCTGTTCCAACATGGTTTCTTCATTATGCCTCTTGTATTTCTCCTTCAATCCTGGAACATGTGCTGTTTTTTTTTTTTTGGCCTGGAATGCCCCTCCCTCCTCATCCTTCTTTCTCCAATGGATCATTCTAGTTTCCTCTCATTTCTTATCTGTAAGTCCCATTCCAGCAGTGGATAAACATTTATTTAATTGTTCAATTCCTGTACACATCTCTTTTTTAAAATTCATTTATTCACATGTGCATACATTGTTTAAGCCATTTCTCCCCCCTGCTCCCCCCCTCCCACCACCTTGCTTCCAGGCAGAACCTGTTCTGCCCTCTTCTCCAATTTTGTTAGAGAAGACATAAGAAATAATAAGAAAGACATAGCATTTTTGCTAGTTGAGATAAGGATAGCTATACAGAGAGATTCCTATCATTGCTTCCATGTACAAGTGTATTACAACCCAAACTGGTTCATCTCTTCACTACTTCCTGGTCACCTTCGCATAGTGACCTCTGTCGTTTTGAGATTACTGTATTAGCTCCTCTACAGTGGGCACATCAAACACTTTCAAGTTTTGGTTTTCCTACCTATCTCCATTCCTTCTGTATGTGCTCTCCCCTTAGAATGTGACCCATATCCAATACTATTACTGCATTTGTTTTAGGTTTAAAGTCCACATATGAGGGAGAACATATGATTTTCGAAGCCTTCTGAGCCTGGCTAATTTTGCTTAAGATGATGTTCTCCAGTTCCATCCATTTACTTGGGAATAATAAAATTTCATCCTTCTTTGTGGCTGAGTAAAATTCCATTATGTATAAATATCACATTAAAAATGTCAGTAGTGGGGCATCTTGGCTGTTTCCGTAACTTGGCTATTGTGAATAGTGCTGTAATAAACATGGGTGTGCAGGTGCCTCTGGAGTAACCTGACTCGCATTTCTTGGGGTATATCTCTAGGAGTAGGATTGCTGGATCATATGGCAGATCTATGTTCAGTTTTTTAAGAAGCTTCCATATTGTTTTCCAAAGTGGTTGTACTAGCTTACATTCCCACCAGCAATGTATGAGGTTTCCTTTTTCCCCACATCGTCGCCAACATTTGTTGCTGGTGGTGTTTTTGATGATAGCTATTCTAACAGGGGTGAGGTGGAATCTTAGTGTGATTTTGATTTGCATTTCCTTTATGGCCAGGGATGGTGTGCATTTTTTCATGTGTTTTTTGGCCATTTGGATTTCTTCTTTTGAAAAAGTTAGTTCAGTTGTCCATTTCTTTATTGGTTCATTGATTTTGGGGAAGTTTAGTTTTTTGAGCTCCCTGTATATTCTGGTTATCAGTCCTTGGTCTGATGTGTAGCTACCAAATATTTTCTCCCACTCTGTGGGTGGTCTCTTCAGTTTAGAGACCATTTTTTTTGTTGTGCAGAAGCTGTTTAATTTCATGTAGTCCCATTTGTCCATTATTTTTCTTAGTTGCTGAGCTGCTGGGGTTCTACTGAGCACATGTCTTTTTAACTTGTATCTTATAGACTAAGGTAATTTCTACAGTTTGTTAGATCAGGTTGTTTCATACATTTGTAATACAGTTACAGATTCTTTTTTCACATTCTGTATTCCATCCTGGATCCCTTACCCATCTAAACAATTTCAGAAATCCTGTACAGCTGAAGATTCACTCTCTGTGTTGTAAACTGCAGTTTGGCAAATGTTGATGTCAAGTTTCTATTACAGTACCACATGGAGTAACTTTACTGTCCTAGAATGTCCTGTGCTTCATCTATGGAAGGACCCTCACTTCAGCCCCTGGCAATCACTGCTGCTTAAACTTTCTATAGTTTTACATTGTCCAGAATGCCAACAAAATAGAATCATATACTGCATAGCATTTTCAGACTTGCTTCTCTCACGTAGCAATACACATTTAAGATTCATCCATGTCTGTGTGGACAAAAAGCTCATTCATTTAAAAAATATCTGCATAGTATTCCATTGTATGGCTATAATAGTTTTGTTGATCCATTTAGCCAGAAAGGGACATATCAGTTGATTCCAGTTTTGGGTTATTATGAACCACACTGCCATTAACATTTGTATGTAGGTTTTTGTGTGAGCATGAAGTTTTTAACCTAGTTGGATAAATATGTAGGAGCTATAATGTATGGAAAGACTATTCTCAGTTATGCAGGAAACAAACAGTCCTATAAAGTGGCTACATTATTTTGCATTCCCAACAGCCATGAATGAGGGTTGTTGTATTGCATCTTGGCTACAATTGTTATTGCCGGTTTTTATACAAGTATAGGTATGTAGTTATATTTTGTATATATAATACACATGTAGTAGTATTCATATAGTATTTTTCCTTAATAACATGATGTGGATTTTTCATACATGCATATATCATCTGTATATTTTTTCCCATTTAAAATTGGGTTATTTTTTTATTTTGAGTTTTAAGTGTTTTGTATATTTTAGATACAAGTTCTTTATTAGATATGTATTTTGCAAATGTTTTCTCCTAGTTTGTGACTTGCCTTGTCATTTTTTGGGGTGGTGGTGGTGGCATTGGTCTTCGAACTCAAAGCCTCTCACTTGCTAGGCAGGGGCTCTACCACTTAAGCTACACCCCCAGCCTGTTTTTTACTTTAGTTTATTTTTCATGTTCTGGCCTTGCTTTTGCCTGGGTCCAGCCTTGGATGCAGTCCTTCTATCTCTGCTTCTCACATAGCTAGTATTACAGACATGAACCATTACACCCAGCCTCTTTTTATTCTCTTAACAAGTGCCTTTCACAGCAGATTTTAGTCCAATTTACCAATTTCTTTTCCTTTATGGATTGTGCTTTATGGATTATGTTGTATCTAAAAACTCATGGCCAGATCCAAGGTCACCCACCCCTATGTTTTCTTCTAGAAGTCTTATAGCTTTATGCTTTACATTTAGGTCAATGTTCCCTTTTAAGTTAATAGTGAAAGGTGTAAGGTCTCTCTCTAGCATCACTTTTTGGCACATGGACACCTAATTAGTGTAGCACAATCTGTTGAAGCGACTTATTTTAAAATGGTTCCATAAAACCAAGCATTGTAAAAGCTGTTGCAATTATAGAACATGCACGTGCACAGGCAAAAAAGAAGACAGAGCAAGTGTGATGAACTGTTTATAATAGGTGATTCAAGGTTAAGAGGAAATGGGTGCTCATTAAAGTTTCAACTTTTCTATAGCTTTAAAATTTTTAAATACAAACTTGTGAAACCCTTTTACAAAAAAGAAAGAAGTGCATTTTAAAAGTATTTTCACTAATTTCTTTGTTTTGTGAAGAGTTAGATTTCATGCATCTACAAGATTCTAAGTACAAAGAAAACTAGACTGCCTAACCTTATAACAGACTATCCCATTCCTAGAGAAAAATGTAGAGGAGGAACAGTAGCAACTGAAAATATTAAAAATATTTTACATAAAAAATCTTACCATGTACTGGCAGTATGGTTCAAGTTGTAGAGTGTTTGCTTTGCAAACACTAAGCCCTAGGTTCAAACTCCAGTCTCACAAAAAAATCCTATTGCAAATGTGAATTTATTAATTTCTCTTCAATTTGTAGTTGGTTTTCGCTTTAAATATTTTCCAGGTTATATTATTAGGTACACACATTAGAATATGTCTTCTTGTTAAATTAAACCTTTTTTCATTATATGTTGACCATTAGTGTCTTTCTACGATTTCCTATTTTAAACCGGTTTTATCTGATAGACAATGGGTATTACAGCTATCATGTCTTTTTTAAAAAATCTTTTTCTAACTCTTTCAAGTTTTTTTTGCATTCTTATTTTTTTTGCATTATTTTTATGTGAAATGATTGCACATTATAAATGTGTAACTAGACTTTTTAATGCTGCCTAAAATCTTTGTCTTTACTAGCACTGTCTGTGCATTTACATTTATTGTACTTCTGACTTATGTGGGTTTGAACCTAACACACTGTTCCATGCTTTCCGTTTGTCCTACCTGCTCCCTCTTTCTTTCTCTTCCAATGGAATCAATGGGACTTAACTCTTTAGTTGTTTGCATCAGTCCTTGGTGTTGTTTCCTGCCCAATGTACCCAATAAAACATAGAATGTGCCCCCTAAAAATAGATGTTACCATCTGAGGTTTCAAGAAATTCCTTAGGTGAAAGTTAGCATTAGTCCTTTTTTTACTGGGCTTTTGGCCTCTGAACAATCTGTATTTTCTAGTCAACTCACTGATGCATTTAAAAAAAATTCAAAAGGAATTTATTTTGTCCAGTTCTCAGCCCTTATCTGTAAGGATAATAAGTTCTTTACATTGGTTACTGGTTCTGAAGTTTTTGGTTGATCATGTTGATTGCTAGTACTTGATTTTCCTTTTATAAGAATTACAGTCTGAACTGCTCTTTATATTTAAATTTTCAGAAGCTTTGTTCTTATAGTCAGAAAGTTTTCTAAGAAGAAAGGAAATCAGTCTCTCACTAGGCAATTCTGGGCCTGGAGGAAATAAAGTAGAGATATGGGAGTTCCTTCTACCTGATGCAAATTATGTAAATGCATCACCTATTGCTTGTGAACGCCTAATGTTCTTTTATGCTTATGGTAAAGAGTCTTTAAAAAACAGTACTCTCATGCTCAAGTATTTTTCCTTTAAACATGTATCTATTCAATTTTTAGGCCAAATTTGAACAATCTTATTTTCTATTTAATCCAAAAGATTTAATAATACAAAATACAAACTCAGGAAGTGCTAATTCTTGCTCCAATGACATATAAAGAGGATGGAAATGTTGTTCAGCATTATATAATGTTGCTACCCACTCCAGAAACAGAAACAAGTGCCTAGCAACAGTGGAGGGTCATCTCAGGAGAGGGCTGATTGTTCATTGGAGCATTCTAAACACAGATGCTGCTCTATCCTTATCACTTCCAGGCTCTGCCAAACACATGCTGGTTACCTTGGATCCCACCACCATCTCATGAAAATTATCCTCCTACGACAACCAATAACTGATACCCAGGGAAGCCTCTACCTACCTTTAGCTTACATAGTTTATGTAAGTCTCTTACATAAATGTGTGAGACTTTAGAAGACAACAAGTACTATGTACACAGAATCATCTGTGTTCTCCTTCCCCAGTTCTCCTTTCCTTTATAATATGAAAGGTTAGTTTTCTTCATGGTAGTTTTCTAATCTTATCCCTCATACTACGTATTTTAGCAGGAAGGTTGAAATATTCAGCTCTTAAAGAGGTTATGCAAGAGTATGCCTAAATTTTATTTGATGCTTGTAATAGAGGAACTTTACTTAAAATAATAATTTTGTGTTCAAGAATAGATTTTTATTTTCCATAAATGTATAGCCATTCAAATTTTAGGTTAAATTTGAACAATCTTATTATCTTAAAAAAATTTTTTTTGGTGGCACTAGTATTTGAACTCAGGGCCTCACTCTTGCTAGGCAGGTGTTCTTACCACTTGAGCTACTACATCAGCAATTTTTTTTGTGATGGTTTTTTTTTTTTTGAGATAGGGTCTTGAGAACTATTTGCTTGGGGCTGGGTTTGAATCGTGATTCTCATGATCTATGCCTCCTAAGTATCTAGGATTGCAGGTATGAGCCACTGGTACCCAGCTTTTTTTTTTTTTTTGAGATAGGGCCTCACTATGTAGCCCAGGCTAGTCTCAAACTCTCCTGAGTTCTGGGATTACAGGATTACAATCTTAATTCCTATTTACTTCTCATGGTGTAGAAGTACAAATTAAGATCCAGGAAGCTCTATTTTCCAAAAGATACAAAAAAAGGACAGAAATATGGTTCAGCATTGTACAATGTTGCCAACTCTCCAGAAACAGAAGTGAGAACCCTTTTGTGTTTCTTGTCTATCTGTACACACACCATTCTTGGTGTGAAGCTCCGTCCATGTTTCTTTACGTATTCTGAGTAAGAGCCATTGGTCACTTTTATATGTTACCACTATTTTCTCCCATTCTGGCTTTATGTTTCCCACCCTCAATGGTGTCTTGATTGAGAAGTCCTTAATTTCAGCCTATTCCAATTTACCATTAACAATCTTCTCCTTTATAATGAATGCTTTGTATCCTGTTTTTCCTTATTTTAAAGTTAGAAAGACAATCTATGTTCTAGAAACTTTATTACTTTGTATTTTATTTACAAGCACACTGGAATTGATTTTTTATTTTTTGGCATGGTATAGGGGGTTGGCTACAATTATACAGATAAAAGGATATCTAATTACACAAGACCACTAGTATAAATAACAACCTTTTCTCAGTGTTCTACAGTACCACCTTTGTCGAAAAACAAGTGACCATATGTGTATGGATCTCTGTCTATACTTCTATGCTCTTTTACTGATCTATTTGTCTGTTCTTGCCCTGGTACCACACTGTCTGAATTACTGTAGCTTTATAATAAATCTTGGTTTCTGATGTAGTCATTCATTCCACTAACACTATCAGATTGAGTATGTTATGTCATCTCACTGTTTTGTTGTTAGCTCTCTACTTCAAAATTGTCTTGGCTAGTTTTTGTCTTTCACATTTCCATATAAATTTTAGATACAACATGTGAGTTTTCCTCTCTAACTCCCTAATTCATGAACTTATCCAGTTTCTTCACTTCCACTACCCATTTTTATTTATTTATTTAATTTTTTGTTTATTTCTTCTCTTAATAGTTTTTTAAATTGTACTGGGGTACATTGTGATATTACAAAAATTCTTATAATATATTATAGTTGAATTCACCCCCTCCATCATTCTCCTTTATCCTCCTTCCCCACATTCCTGGAATAGTTTCAACAGGTCTCATTCTTCCATCTACATACATGAGTATGTAATATTTCTACTACATTCACTCTCCTACACCCTTTCCTTATATCCTCCCTCTTCCCATTGGTACCAACCCACCAAACAGGACCTGTTTTACCTTCCTGTTCTCTGTTTTTGAAAAAAAAAAAAAAGACATTTTGTTTAAGATAGCTATACAAGGTATTTCATTGTGACATTTCCATGTATATATGTATTGTAACCTGAATTGGTTAATCCCCTCTATTTTTCTCCATTATATCTTAATCCCCTTTCTTATGGTGATTTCAACAGGTTTAAAATACTATATTCATTCTTGTATAGGAAATACATCAACCATATGCACCTTCTTAACTTCCTTCTTTTACCCTCCCTCTTCTGTTAGGGACTTTCCCTTAGCATGAACTGTTTTTTTATACTATTGCTTGTATTTGTATTGGGTCTATATTTCATATATGGGAGAAAACACGATTTTATTTAAAAAATAAATCCAGAATATAACCACTACTAAGGAGAATGATGGAGGGGATGAATTCAACTATATTTTGTTCCTTCTGACTTGGTGGTACTTCTTAAGTAGGATAACTTTAAAGACACAGTTAAAAAGGTCATTTTCTCTGGGAAGATTTCCTAGCCTCCTCTAGGTGAGGAACCCCTTTTCCATGATGTCAGAGCATCTTACTCCTACTTACAGCAGCAATGTGACTTTCTGCATTAATTGACCTTTTTGTCTGTTTGCTCTGTTGTAAAACACAGTAATACTAGTGACTGACTTGCTATGAGAATTAAATGAATTAAACCACACAGAACAAGACTGTCAGTCCTCTTTTCAAAAACACTCCAATGGCTCTCCACCTGGCTCAGATTCAATCCCCACGATCTTTAACAATGGCTTACACGCCTCATGGCACCACATTCTGTTCAGCCATCCTGACCTCCACAGCTGATCATAGCCCTACCTAGGGCTTGCACTTGATGAGCTTCCTTCCTGGGATGCTCTTGCCAGAATTTGTGCAGCTAAGACCCTTACCTTCCATAAGTCCTTGTTCAAATGCCAACTTCTTGCACAGGCCCTCCTTAACCACACTATTTAAAATTGCAAGTCACTCCCCTACCAAACTAAAGGAAAACTCAGCCCAAACAAAACATTTATCTTTTGACAAGAACTTAACACAATAAAGAAGTGCCCATAATAACTATAAGCAGTTTAAAAGCAGTTATGTTTCAACTAGTCAATATTCTTCTCCTTGTATTTGTGAAAAACAAGTCATGTATAGAAACTAATCTAAGACATGATAAACACTGGGGAGTGGCATGTGAAAGTCCCTACTGCTGACCATAGATCTCAGTTCTTATTTTTCCCCTTATTTTTAATGTGTGGAGAACTGTGAGAGTCGAAAGGTCTTTCCTTTAGTGACATTTAGCTATCTTTAATAGGTATTTACACAAGGAGAATGGGGACATGTTCTTAAAATCTTAAAGTGTATGAGGAGTATTTTTTTCTTTTTTTTGGTGGGACTGGGGTGCTTGCAAAGCAGGTATCCACTGCTTGAGCCATACCTCCATTTTGCACTGGTTGTTTTGGAGATGTGATCACACAACCTATCTGCCCAGACTAGCCTGGAACCTTGATTCTCTGGATTTCAGCTTCCTGAGTAGCTGGGATTACAGGCATGTACCACCAGCATGTGGCTGGGTACATTTTTCAATTGCAGTTTTTGCTGGCTTTAAGAACAGTTTTACCAAGTGTTACTTTTCAAATTCACTACGCAATATATAACTTATCTATAGAATATACGTAATGTATCTGCAAGTTATGAAGGCTAACAAAATAAACACAGGTGAGCCCAATAACCCAACCAAGATGAAGACATCACTGTAACATCTCATCTGCCTGTGCTCCCTCCCTGAAGGGCACCTTCTCCTTTCATTCAACACCTAAACTCATCGTCCTTCTCTAAATCTGTTTTTCCTCTCTTGTTTCCCATCTCACAGAATGGTGACACCTCCCACTCAGTTGAATCACCAAGCCAGAAATCTCAAATTCCTTCCTCCTCCTCCCCATACCCAATCTCCAACTTTGTCAACTCCAGCAGCCCCAGTCTCTCTCATCTCTGTCCCTTCAGCCTTGATGGGGACTATCTGCCTTCATTTCTTTCCCTAGGCCCCCTGTTAACCATTGTTACTTATAATCTTTCAACAGTTTCTCCTTGCTTTCTCAATAAAGGAAAAAACTCCATATCAGACTATGCAAAACTGGACCGAAGTGATATAACTCTTCTGACTTCTCTAATCTTAGCTAGTGCATCTCAGTTTCAATGACTTTGAAATACTTGATGTTGCTCAAGAAGGTCATTATTATTTTTCTATGCTTTGGCCTATATTTTATTCCTTCTGACTTGGTGGTACTTCTTAAGTAGGATAACTTTAAAGACACAGTTAAAAAGGTCATTTTCTCTGGGAAGATTTCCTAGCCTCCTCTAGGTGAGGAACCCCTTTTCAATGATGTCAGAGCATCTTACTCCTACTTACAGCAGCAATGTGACTTTCTGCATTAATTGACCTTTTTGTCTGTTTGCTCTGTTGTAAAACACAGTAATACTAATGACTGACTTGCTATGAGAATTAAATGAGTTAAACCACACAGAACAATGCCAGGCACATGGTACACATTCCAGAGGTATTGCTGGTACTATTGTCACTCAGTGTTATGGTCACTGAATTTCCCATTTGTGGTCTGTGTTTTGGACATACCTTTAGGACAAAAACTGCCACGTTTAGCTATGGATTCTCAAAAGGAACACTCTGTGATATATGGTAAGTGTTTGATAAATATTTGCATAAGGCATAACTGGTTATTTTGTACACATAATCTAATATATAAATACAGCCTCAGCTGAGGACAGAAAATGAAAAAGTGACAGAAGAAACTGACAAAGTGCTAAGTATTTAATCTGATGGTTCTATGACTTTTCTTTTTTTTTTTAAACATCTCTGTTCCACTGAGTGACAGCTGCCACTGGTACAATTCCAGGGCAAGGATCCAATCAAGTTTTCTCTCAGCATCAGCTACCAAATCCTAGTCCAACAGTCAAGGGGGGGCCTGTGAAAGTGCTAGTGACTTTCTTTTATAGCCTTTAAAAAAATGTGGTGGTCATTTAGGAGTTGAAAATTATGAGAGCAGTACCATTTTTCTGATGGGTCAAGAATAATTAAAAGGTACTTTTTTTTATGGTACTGGGATTTGAACTCAGGGTCTTACGTTTGTTAGGCATGTGCTCTATCACTTGAGCCATGCCTCCATTCCTAATTATCATTTAAATATATGTATCAGAACTTTCTCAATTTAACACACAATGATTTCTTTTAAAATTATTAAACCAGGAGGTTGAAAAAGCAGTAACAAGGGTTGGAGACATGATTCAAGTGTAGAGTGCCAGCCTAGCAAGTGTGAGGCCCTGAGTTTAAACGTCAGTAAAGTCTGACCCTATCCAACCAAAAAAGCAGTACTAAAGTCTCATTTCCTTCACTAACAGGAGTTTCAACGTCAATATACATATAGAAATAGTCACATTTCCCAATATTATATTTATTTGGGTCGATGACCATTTCCGGCTCTATTATTTGGTGGAGAGAAGCTGCTCTTACCTTGTTTAAAATGTGTTTGCTTCATTAATTCTTTTCACAGAATGTTCAAGTATAATTAAAAGGTACTTTTTTTTATGGTACTGGGATGTGAACTCAGGGTCTTACGCTTGTTAGGCATGTGCTCTATCACTTGAGCCATGCCTCCAGTCCTAATTATCATTTAAATATATATTAAAGAAATCTTTGGTTTATGGCCAAAGATTTCTTTTTCTTTTTTTTTAAATTAATTTCCATAACAACACATGGAACTATATCTTCAGTACCAAATATCTTTGCTCAGGGTTTAGGGAAAGAATATGTAAGAGAAGTTGGAAAATTTTCAACAATTTATTTTAGAAAGACACACAAAACACAGTAGTTACAGAGAAGAAGAATGCACAAATGAACACTCCAAGTATCACTTGCTAGAAATAGCATCCTAAGAAGTGTACTCCTATTTGTCACTAAGGAAAAGCGCTTCTTGTTCCTATGTTTTCTCCTCCTAAGAGATTTACTCCTTAAACAATCAAAGCAACCTTGACAGCAAGTTAAAAGTTACCTGAGTTTCTTTCTTATGGACATAAGAGACAATCAAATCATCCTTAGAACTTGAGTTATTTTGCAGGGTAAAAGCAAAAAAGAGGGGAAGAAAAAAGTCTATTAGTTTAAATTCCTTAAGAGACAGGCAAATTTTGTTATACCATTGCTAAATTTAAGACTTTAGATTTATCAGCAATGGGGAAAAGCTGAATGTATCAGAATTTTTCTAATGCATGAACACAGCTTTAAAAAATAACTCTAGCTGGGAATGGTGACTCATGCCTGTAATAGTAGCTACTTGTGAGGTAGAGATAAGGAGGACTGGGGTTTGAGGTCAGCTCATGCAAAAAAGCCTGAGACCTCACCTTAACCAATAAAAGGTGGGTATGGTGAGAAAAGGTGGGTATGCTGGTGCATGCCTACTACCCCAGCTATACAGGGAGATATAAATAGGAAGATTGTGGTCTAGGCTGGCCTAGGCATAAAAGCAAAATCCTATTTAAAAAAACCATCTGAAGCAGAAAGGGATTGGGCATGGTTCAGGTGGTAGAGTGCCTGCCTGGCAAGTTCAAAGCCCTGAATTCAAACACCAGAAACTGCCCAAAACAAAAACAAACAAAGAAAAAACCAATTCCAAAGAATGGGTGTAGCTCAGTGGTACAACACTTACCTAGTATGTGTGATGTCCTTGGTTAGATATATAGCACTGAAAAAAAAAGTATGAACAACAGAAGCTTGCTATGTAATTATAACATTAGGAAGATGAGAGCAAGTCAACTGCCTTTTTATGTAGAACTGTAAGATATAATAGACTGGGTGTGAATTTTAAACCACAAAGTTTTGGTCTGCTTTATTACATAGCACTAGATAAATGAAAAGAACAAGCAATGCCATGTGCCCCCAGTGGCACTAAGCCAGACTCCTGTGGGCTCAAAGCCCAGGGTAAATCAGTCTTCTCTGGTGGGTGCCTGACAAGGAACACAGGTGGGTACAATGAAGCATCCAGGAAGGAGGCAGCAACAGCTAGAGGAGGTCTCAAGGCTGCAAATCATGATGTTGATTAAACTTGTGATATCCTGACAACTTGCAACAGACAGTGAAGAACTGAGGTCTTTCCTGTTATACAGGTTAGGGTTATTAATCTATCAGATTCAGGGTCAAACTGTTACCTTAAGTAAGTCTCAAGTAAGTCACCTCATTTAAGAATTGTGAGTTGGTATCTCAAGGATATTAAGATTTAAAAATAAAATTTAAAACTTTCAAAGTCTATTTTTCACTTCTTTATAATTCTAATAATATTCTTACAAACAAGTTGTCTTGTCTGAAGCACTAGGGCCTTGCTGTTATGCAAATGGACTCTTTTAAAGGAATAAGGAGTGACAGACAATGTATTTTTGTACAGGCCATATGGGTATAAAGGATGATCACAAAGAATACTGCATCTGTGCCTTCAGCAACCTCTGAGTTAACCAAGAACTGTCCAATTTTAGAGATGCAACAAAGTCATACAACTAAGAAGTAGAGATGTCCCTTATACTGACTCTAACTAGAAAGATAAATTAGGATAAGGATGAATGTGGTTGCAGTTTATGAAACTCTACACTCTGTAAACTAGAAATATGATGAAGACATTGATAAGCTTTTAACTTATGCACAAAAATTGATAATATGAATCCTCTAAATTATAATTTCGTAAAAATAACTTCAAAATCGATTGGAAGTAAGAATTGGACAGGTTGTATCCTATTGCTTCAGGCAGTGCTACTTCAGTTGAGAAAATTGTTTGTCTTTTGTCGAAATATCTCGACAAAAGAGATCCTTCCCTAATGTACCTGCAGATACATCCCTAATGTATCTGTATTTAAAAAATACTTCTTCTGTATAATAAATGTTAGAACAAAAGACCACCAATTTCTGATAAGTAAATTATATATTGATAGGTGATTGTATCTTTCTACCTAATAAATATTGCTTATTTTAGTTTAAATGCTACCACACTGGTTTTGTTCTTATAGAGAATAGGTAAAAAATTTCTTCTTTTCTTTTTAGTGCTAGGGTTACCACAAGGCTACATCCCCAGGTCAAATTGATTCTTTCTACCATCTTATTTTCCTCTGTTGTTTAAGAAAAATGAATTGTACTTAGTAAGCAAACTCTAGAGTGCTATGGCATATGCAGAGTCATCTGAAACACTAGAAAAGAGGCAATCATACACTTCTTCCCCAAAACTTTATTATAAGGTAAGATCATGTGGTTATCCACATATGCTCACATTTCAGTCTATTTTGTAGACATACTGGCCATTCTATGACCAGCACTTAAAAGTGTTAATCACAGTTGGGATGAAGAATTGAGACTATAAAATGAGGGCACTTGCCAGATGGGGCGTTACATGCCTGTAATCCCAGCAGGTGGGAGGCCGAGGCAGGAGGATCCTCAGTTGGAGGCCAATCTGGGTCACATAACAAGATCCTACCTTAAGCTGGGTGCTGGTGGCTTGCATCTATAATCCTAGCTACTCAGGAGGCAGCGATCAGGAGGATTACGGTTCAAAGCCAGACCCCAGGCAAATAGTCTGCGAGACCCTAACTCGAAAACAACCAACACAAAAGAGTGATGGTGGCACAGCTCAAGTGGTAGAGTGCCCACCTAGCAAGTGTGAGGCTCTGAGTTCAAACCCCAGTATTGCAAAAATAAAAAAAATAAAAAGGCTGGGGAGTAGCTCAAGTGGTAGAGCAGCAGTCTGGCAAGCATAATGCCCAGAGTTCAAACTCCACTACCAAAAAAAAAAAAAAAGAAAAAATTTGTATTTTGAGGGAAAATGAATTAAAAAGTATCATGTTTAATTGTTTTTAATTGCTTTTAGTTGAAATGATTCATATTATGGAAACATTACCAAAAAGAACAAAAAAGAAATTTAAGACTTACTCCCAGTGCCATTGCCCAGAAACAAATGATGATAACATTTGATTATTTAATTTCATCTTATTAGTGGAGAAAGAAGATTGACAGAATATATAAAAGTGGGATTTTAAAACTGGAGGAGTAAATAAAATTGTCCTTAGACAGTAGAGAAATGTCAGGGTCTAATGGTAATCCTGTGACTCAGAAAAAAGGACTACGAAAGGTTGGTGTTTCAACTCTTCTTTCTGCTCTTGAAGGTGGAATGTCCTCCCATGTCCCCCTCTTCTCTCTAGATTTTTATTACATATAATTTTTTTTCATTTTTCTTTTATTATTCATATGTGCATACAAGGCTTGGTTCATTTCTCCCCCCTGCCCCCACCCCCTCCCTTACCACCCACTCCACCCCCTCCCTCTCCCCCCCCCAATACCCAGCAGAAACTATTTTGCCCTTATTTCTAATTTTGTTGTAGAGAGAGTATAAGCAATAATAGGAAGGAACAAGGGTTTTTGCTGGTTGAGATAAGGATAGCTATACAGGGCATTGACTCACATTGATTTCCTGTGCATGGGTGTTACCTTCTAGGTTAATTCTTTTTGGTCTAACCTTTTTTCTAGTACCTGTTCCCCTTTTCCTATTGGCCTCAGTTGCTTTAAGGTATCTGCTTTAGTTTCTCTGCGTTAAGGGCAACAAATGCTAGCTAGTTTTTTAGGTGTCTTACCTATCCTCACCCCTCCCTTGTGTGCTCTCCCTTTTATCATGTGCTCAAAGTCCAATCCCATTGTTGTGTTTGCCCTTGATCTAATGTCCACATATGAGGGAGAACATACGATTTTTGGTTTTTTGAGCCAGGCTAACCTCACTCAGAATGATGTTCTCCAATTCCATCCATTTACCAGTGAATGATAACATTTCGTTCTTCTTCATGGCTGCATAAAATTCCATTGTGTATAGATACCACATTTTCTTAATCCATTCGTCAGTGCTGGGGCATCTTGGCTGTTTCCATAACTTGGCTATTGTGAATAGTGCCGCAATAAACATGGATGTGCAGGTGCCTCTGGAGTGACAGTATTTTGGGTATATCCCCAAGAGTGGTATTGCTGGGTCAAATGGTAGATCGATGTCCAGCTTTTTAAGTAGCCTCCAAATTTTTTTCCAGAGTGGTTGTACTAGTCTACATTCCCACCAACAGTGTAAGAGGGTTCCTTACCCCCCCCCCCCAGCATCCTCGCCGACACCTGTTGTTGGTGGTGTTGCTGATGATGGCTATTCTAACAGGGGTGAGGTGGAATCTTAGCGTGGTTTTAATTTGCATTTCCTTTATTGCTAGAGATGGTGAGCATTTTTTCATGTGTTTTCTGGCCATTTGAATTTCTTCTTTTGAGAAAGTTCTGTTTAGTTCACGTGCCCATTTCTTTATTGGTTCATTAGTTTTTGGAGAATTTAGTTTTTTAAGTTCTCTGTATATTCTGGTTATCAGTCCTTTGTCTGATGTATAGTTGGCAAATATTTTCTCCCACTCTGTGGGTGTTCTCTTCAGTTTAGAGACCATTTCTTTTGATGAACAGAAGCTTTTTAGTTTTTTGAGGTCCCATTTATCTATGCTATCTCTTAGCTGCTGTGCTGCTGGGGTTTCATTGAGAAAGTTCTTACCTATATCTACTACCTCCAGAGTATTTCCTACTCTTTCTTGTATCAACTTAAGAGTTTTGGGTCTGATATTAAGATTCTTGATCCATTTTGAGTTAATCTTGGTATAGGGTGATATACATGGATCTAGTTTCAGTTTTTTGCAGACTGCTAACCAGTTTTCCCAGCAGTTTTTGTTGAAGAGGCTGCTATTTCTCCATCGTATATTTTTAGCTCCTTTGTCAAAGATAAGTTGCTTATAGTTGTGTGGCTTCATATCTGGATCCTCTATTCTGTTCCACTGGTCTTCATGTCTGTTTTTGTGCCAGTACCATGCTGTTTTTATTGTTATTGCTTTGTAATATAGTTTGAAGTCAGGTATTGTGATACCTCCTGCATTGTTCTTTTGATTGAGTATTGCCTTGGCTATTCGTGGCCTCTTGTGTTTCCATATAAATTTCACAGTAGATTTTTCAATCTCTTTAATGAATGTCATTGGAATTTTGATGGGAATTGAATTAAACATGTAGATTACTTTGGGGAGTATCAACATTTTTACTATGTTGATTCTACCAATCCATGAGCATGGGAGATCTCTCCACTTTCTATAGTCTTCTCCAATCTCTTTCTTCAGAAGTGTATAGTTTTCCTTGTAGAGGTCTTTCACATCTTTTGTTAGGTTTACACCTAGGTATTTGATTTTGTTTGAGGCTATTGTAAATGGAATTGTTTTCATACATTCTTTTTCCATTGTTAGTGTATAGAAATGCTAATGATTTTTCTATGTTGATTTTATATCCTGCTACCTTGCTATAGCTATTGATGATGTCTAGAAGCTTCTGAGTAGAGTTTTTTGGGTCTTTAAGGTATAGGATCATGTCGTCTGCAAATAGGGATATTTTGACAGTTTCTTTACCTATTTGTATTCCTTTTATTCCTTCTTCTTGCCTAATTGCTCTGGCTAGGAATTCCAGTACTATGTTGAATAGGAGTGGAGATAGTGGGCATCCTTGTCTGGTTCCTGATTTTAGAGGGAACGGTTTTAATTTTTCTCCGTTAAGTATAATGCTGGCTGTAGGTTTGTCATATATAGCTTATATAATGTTTTTTTTTTTCTGGACTTCGCGATCTTCACCGTGACATTCTTTTTTTTTTTTTTTCATTTTTCTTTTATTATTCATATGTGCATACAAGGATTGGTTCATTTCTCCCCACTGCCCCCACCCCCTCCCTTACCACCCACTCCGCCCCCTCTCTCTCCCCCTCCCCCCCCCGCCAATACCCAGCAGAAACTAATTTGCCCTTATTTCTAATTTTGTTGTAGAGAGAGTATAAGCAATAATAGGAAGGAACAAGGGTTTTTGCTGGTTGAGATAAGGATAGCTATACAGGGCATTGACTCGCATTGATTTCCTGTGCGTGGGTGTTACCTTCTAGGTTAATTCTTTTTGATCTAACCTTTTCTCTAGTACCTGTTCCCCTTTTCCTATTGGCCTCAGTTGCTTTAAGGTATCTGCTTTAGTTTCTCTGCGTTAAGGGCAACAAATTATAGCTTTTATAATGTTGAGGAACTTTCCTTCTATTCCTAGTTTTCTTAGAGCTTTTATCATGAAATGATGTTGGATCTTATCAAAGGCTTTTTCTGCATCTATTGAGATGATCAAGTGGTTTTTGTCTTTGCTTCTGTTAATGTGGTTTATTACATTTATTGATTTTCGTACGTTGAACCACCCCTGCATCCCTGGGATGAAGCCTACTTGGTCGTGGTGAATAATCTTTTTGATGTGTTGCTGAATTCGGTTTGCCATTATTTTGTTGAGGATTTTTGCATCAATGTTCATTAAGGAGATTGGCCTATAGTTCTCCTTTTTGGAGGTGTCTTTGCCTGGTTTTGGGATAAGTGTAATACTGACTTCATAAAATGTGTTTGGCAGTTTTCCTTCCCTTTCTATTTCGTGGAACAGTTTAAGGAGGGTTGGTATCAGTTCTTCTTTAAAGGTCTGATAGAATTCAGCAGAGAATCCATCAGGTCCTCTTGATTTTTTTGGGGGAGACTCTTGATTGCTGCTTCAATTTCATTTTGTGTTACAGGTCTATTCAGGTGATTAATTTCCTCTTGGTTCAGTTTTGGATGATCATATGTATCTAGAAATCTGTCCATTTTTTTTAGATTTTCAAATTTATTTGAATATAGGTTCTCAAAGTAGTCTCTGATGATTTCCTGGACTTCCATGGTGTTTGTTGTTACCTCCCCTTTTGCATTCCTAATTCTACTAATTTGGGTTTTTTCTCTCCTCATTTTAGTCAGGTTTGCCAGGGGTCTATCGATCTTGTTTATTTTTTCAAAGAACCAACTTTTTGTTTCATTAATTCTTTGTATGGTTTTTTTGGTTTCTATTTTGTTGATTTCAGCTCTTATTTTTATTATTTCTCTCCTTCTATTTGTTTTGGGATTTGCTTGTTCTTGTTTTTCTAGGAGTTTGAGATGTATCATTAGGTCATTGATTTGGGATCTTTCAGTCTTTTTAAATATATGCACTCATGGCTATAAACTTTCCTGTCAGGACTGCCTTAGCTGTGTCCCATTGGTTCTGGTAGGTTGTGTTTTCATTTTCATTGACTTCCAGGAACTTTCTGATGTCCTCTTTTATTGCATCGATGATCCACTCTTCATTAAATAATGAGTTATTTAGTTTCCAGCTGTTTGCATGTTTTTTGTCTTTACTTTTGTTGTTGAGTTCTACTTTTACTGCATTGTGGTCAGATAGTATGCATGGTATTATTTCTATTTTCTTATATTTGCTGAGACTTGCTTTGTGCCCTAGGATATGATCTATTTTGGAGAAGGTTCCATGGGCTGCTGAGAAGAATGTATATTGTGTAGAAGTTGGATGAAATGTTCTGTAGACATCTACTAGGTCCACTTGATCTACTGCATATTTTAGATCTTGGATTTCCTTACTGAGTTTTTGTTTGGATGACCTATCTGTTGATGATAATGGAGTGTTAAAGTCTCCCACAACCACTGTGTTGGCGTTTATATATGCTTTTAGGTCTTTCAGGGTATGTTTGATGAAATTGGGTGCGTTGACATTGGGTGCGTACAGATTGATGATGATTATTTCCTTTTGGTCTATTTCCCCTTTTATTAGTATGGAATGTCCTTCTTTATCTCGTTTGATCAATGTAGGTTTGAAGTCTACTTTGTCAGAGATAAGTATTGCTACTCCTGCTTGTTTTCGGGGGCCATTGGCTTGGTAAATCTTCTTCCAGCCTTTCATCCTAAGCATATGCTTATTTCTGTCGGTGAGATGAGTCTCCTGTAAGCAACAAATTGTTGGATCTTCTTTTTTAATCCATTTTGTCAAACGGTGTCTTTTGATGGGTGAATTGAGTCCATTAACATTAAGCGTTAGTACTGATAGGTATGTGGTGATTCTTGTCATTTAGTTGTCTTAGTTGTTTGAAGGTTTGATTGTGTGTACCTAACTTGATGTTACTCTCTACTGTCTTGCTTTTTCTTATCCTGTGGTTTGGTGCTGCCTGCCTTTTCATGGTTAAGTTGGGTGTCACTTTCTGTGTGCAGGATCCCTTGCAGAATCTTTTGTAATGGTGGCTTTGTGGTCACATATTGTTTTAGTTTCTGCTTATCATGGAAGACTTTTATTGCTCCATCTATTTTGAATGATAGCTTTGCTGGGTAGAGTATCCTGGGGTTGAAGTTATTTTCATTCAGTGCACGGAAGATCTCACCCCACGTTCTTCTTGCTTTTAATGTTTCTGTTGAGAAGTGTGCTGTGATTTTGATGGGTTTACCTTTGTATGTTACTTGTTTTTTCTCTCTTAGAGCCTTCAATATTCTTTCCTTAGTTTCTGAACTTGTTTTAATGATGATAGGTCGTGGAGTAGTTCTATTTTGATCTGGTCTGTTTGGTGTCCTGGAGGCCTCTTGCATTTGTATGGGAATATCTTTCTCTAGATTTGGGAAATTTTCCGTTATTATTTTGTTGAATATATTACGCATTCCCTTTGATTGCACCTCTTCTCCTTCTTCGATGCCCATGATTCTCAAGTTTGGTCTTTTGATGGAGTCAGTGAGTTCTTGCATTTTCTTTTCACAGGTCTTGAGTTGTTTAATAGTTATTCGGTTTTTCCTTTAATTACCATTTCATCTTCAAGTTTTGAGATTCTGTCTTCTGTTTGTTCTATTCTGCTGGATTGGCCTTCTGTTTTGTTTTGCAGTTCTGTTTCGTTCTTTTTTGTGAGGTTTTCCATATCCTGGCTGTTTTCTTCTTTATTGTTGTCTATTTTTGTCCTGAGTTCATTTATCCATTTATTCATTGTGTTCTCTCTTTCACTTTGGTGTTTATACAGTGCTTCTATGGTTTCCTTTATTTCTTCTTTTGCTTTTTCAAATTCTCTATTTTTATTGTCTTGGAATTTCTTGAGTGTCTCCTGTACATTTTGGTTGACCTTATCCAGTATCATCTCTATAAAATTCTCATTGAGTACTTGTAGTATGTCTTCTTTTAAATTATTCTTGTGGGCTTCATTGGGTCCTTTGGCATAGTTTATCTTCATTTTGTTGGAGTCTGGATCTGAGTTTCTGTTCTCTTCATTCCCCTCTCGTTCCTGTACTTACATATAATTTTTTAACTGAGATGTAAAATACATCTGAGCTTATAGTCTTAATATTATGGATACTTTTAAAGGCATGAAATGACTTTGATGAAGTTACCTAAAAATAAACCTAATACACCACACAGAGAAATCTTACAAATGATCTTTCTAAGGCCGCATAGTGTGTACTGCTGTACCTGGGCCATACAACACCTTAGAAACATGGTATTTTGTTGTTTGCTAGGCTTGGTTCTCATGATAGCTGGGAATATGAAATCCATTTCCAAGCTGAATTTCATGAGGTGCTGTAGAGAATGTTATAATAAAATCCAGACATTCCACCTACTACCTCCCTTGCTTCTAATACTTCTGTAATTCAATTTAAAAAGAGCAAGTTTGTCTGGAAAGACTACTTCACAGACCAATAATGCTGCTTCTTGCTCAGCTTCTGATAGTCTTGTAGGTGCTCAAATTTCCTTGTTTTAATATCATCAAATTACTGAGAACCACATGACATTCAAGAAATGTGACTTTTTTTTTTTTTTTTTGCGGTACTGGGGCTTAAACTCAGAGCCTTCACCTTGAGCCACTCCTCCAGCCCTATCTTTGTGAAAGGTTTTTTGAGATATGGTCTCTCAATCCATTTTCCTGGGCTGGCTTTGAACCATGATCCTCCCGATCTCTGCCTCCTGAGTAGCTAGGATTACAGGCAATGTGACATTTTTGATGAACTAAACTATCAAAATGGAATAGCAATATCAAGAATACAAAAGAAGAGCTGCTGAATGAAAAATATTATTTTAGACTTCAATATCTACCCTAACCCTATGGTCAGTCTTAAGCAGGAAAGTGCTATAGAAAGGCCACATTCATTTATACAGCTTTTAGACACCAAGTTACTTTTTATAGCAATATCTCATATATCAAATGGGTAGACAAGAAAACTCTCATCTGAAAATAAGTGGAAATAAAAGAAAGCTCTTAAGTAGCCACACGTATGCATTTACTTTTAGAACCTCGAAAATCCCTTGGATAAGTAAGAAGTAAGACACTCCTCATTGGACTTAGAGAGGCTTTGGAAAAAAAAGGACAAGACACAGCCTGCCTGGCAATTTCACTTGTGTTCACACACTCATTATGACAGGTGCAGCCCCTTCCCCGCCTCCCTCTGTGGCCTGTCTTAGCACTAAAACTGGCCTCTGCACCAGCAAGAAGCATACGGGCTGGGACAGGACTGGCGCCCCCTTTCCACTGCTTGTCTTAGCCTGTCTGGTTAGTTACAGGAGATTATCTTGGTCCTGACTCACCCCAAGTGTTAAACATGTTTTCAATGGAATAGTTGATACAAAGAATGTATGGCACACACTTCTAAGTTATGAAGCATACTAAAATTAACGCCGAGTCTGTCACCTAACTTGAGGAGAACACCATCAACACCACTGCTCCAGATCCCTTTCTAGCCCCTCACAGCTAACCTCTATCCTAAAATTTCTGAAAAATAGATTTGCTGTATGTGTGTGATGTAACTATATATTGTTTAGTTTTGCCTATGCTGGGGCCTTTAAAATGGTATTATGAACTATGTAATCATACTGGCTTGCGTCTTTCTTCTTCTTTTTTTTTTAATTGGTGCTTCTGGGGTTTGAACTTAGGGCCTCACACTTGCTAGGTAGGTACTCTATCACTTGAGTAATACACTCCAGTCCTTTTTTTTGCTTTAGTTAGTTTATCGATAAGGTCTCCCATTCTTCCCTGGGGCCAGCCTCAAAGCACTATCTACAGCCTCCTGTGTAGCTGGGATTACAGCAGCATTCCACCATGCCTGACTTATTTGTTAAGATGGGGGGCGGGTCTCATGATCCTCCTGATCTTGGTCTCCAGACTATCTGGGATTACAGACGTGAGCCACTGCACCCAGTCCTTGGCTTCCTTTTTTTTTCTAAAAAACAAAACACGACAGCATAATTTTCCTAACATTCATCCATGTTTGTAAGTGGTAGCTCATTCCATTTTATAATTGTATAATATTCCATTACATGAATATACTAACTCTTCTTCCTGTCCATGTACAATAGTATTTTTGGTACAGTTCTGCTTTAAGAATGTTTCTATAAATGTCTTTGCAAATGTCTCTTGGTACATGTACCAAACGCCTTTGATGGTACATAGCTAGTTACTCAATTGTTGGGTTGTAAGGTATGTGAATGATTAACACTGTAAGTTAGGGCCAAAGCCTTTTCCAAAGCAGTTCCAGTCTCCTTACTCTCTATTGGCATTATAAAAAGTTTCCAGTTGCTCTACACATCCTTGCCAATACTTGGTATTTCAGACTTCTTAATTTTTTTCTATCAAGTGGATTTAAAGAATTCTTTGTGTCTTCGAATGGGTACACTGCTAATTACATAAGTCACAAAACCATATGCATTCTAGGGCTAGCTTCTTCCATCACAGCCCCCTCCCCTCCCCCAAGTTAAGCAGGAACTGGGAAAACAGCAGAATTTGTAATAAGTTTAAAAAAGTATATATCCTCAAAAGGAGATTGAAAATTATTAGATATTTTCACACAGACTGGCAAAGATAAGACTGTCAGGAATGCAGCTGAAATGGAGTGTAAACAGAATCTTGACAGGGTGGTAATACATGAGAATGCACATTTGATGAAACTCTCTGAAACTGCTGTATATAAATCCAATCTCAATAAAGCTGACTTAAAATAGAAAACATACTGGTAACGATTGTAATATAGGGAGGGGCTATAGCATATTGGCTAAAGTTTGGGTGTGGAGCTCGACTGTCACTTAGCTCTGCCACATGGTAGCCATGTGATCCCCGGACAGAGCCTCTTATCTCACATTTCTAAGGCGGCTTTCTCTTTGGCAAAATGCAGGTAACAGAAGTGCCTGTCATTATTAGGGCTGTTGTGAGATATAAAGGAATTCCTTTGACAGTGTTTAGAGCAAGCCTAATGCAGAATGAGCATAATACATATTAGGGTGTAAAAATGAAGACAAACTTATCAATTGTGTCCTCTATGTTTGTGTGGGGCCTGAAAAGTTCTTCCCTGCTGTTCAGAATTTTTCCTATCTTTTCTTTTAAAAGTTAAAATGTTTTAGATTTCACATTTAGGCAGGAAATTCACGTATAATTTTTTTTCAGCTTGCTGTTGTCTTCTCTCCATTTTCTCATTGATTTCATTTATTTGGAGAAAGGGTCTCCCTATATTGCCCAGACTGGGCTCAAGTGATTCTCCTATGTCAGCCTCCCAAGAAGCTGGGACTATATGTAGGCACCACCATGCCCAGCCGATTTTCTCTTTGATTTTGAATTCTTCCTTTGTCATATCAGATTTGCACATACACCTGGGCAAGTTTCTGGATTCTTCACTGCATTCCATTAAGTCTAGTGTCAATCACTGCAATAATACTACTGTCTTAATTATATCAATGTTAAAATAAATCTTTATAGTCAGGTAAGTCATTGTTTTCTAGTCTACAAAGTTGTCTTACTGATTCCTGGACTTTTGCTTTTACCTATAAATTTCAAACAATAGCTTATTAAAGGTTTTGCTATAATTTGGATTCTGAATTTCCCCAAAGGCCCATGTACTGAAGGTTCTCAGCTTTGGTACTACTGGGAGGTGGTAAAAAACTTTAGGAGGTAGGGTCTAGTGGAAGGTAGTTAAGTCATTGCAGATATGCCCTAGAAGGGGACATGGAACCCTGGTCCCCCTTCTCTCTCTCTGTCCTGCTTACCAGCTGCAATGAGATGAACAGACTCCTGTACCTCAAGCACCCTCCTGCTATTTTGTAGTACACCTCACCAGGTGCCGGTGGCTCACGCCTATAATCCTAGCTATTCAGGAGGCAAAGATCAAGAGGATCAAGATTCAAGGCCAGCCTGGGCAAATAGTTTGTGAGACTCTATCTCAAAAATATACAACACAAAAGAGGTCTGGTAGACTGCCTCAAAACTATGAGCTAAAATAAACCTTTCCTCCTTATAAGTTGATTTTTCTCAGGTCTTTTCTCACAGTGACAGAAAGCAAATAACAGAAGGTGCTGAAAACAGTAATAAGATTTTTTTTGGAACTCAATTGAATCTATAGATTTGGGAAAAACTGATAACTAATTAATACTGATTAACATATTTATTCAGTTTGTCTTTTAATCATGCTTTTCAACTGTAATTCCCAACTGTCTTTTAATAAAAGAATACAGTGTTTTGAAATTTATTATTATTGACATATTAAGTTCTACCATCTTTTCTTTCTCCCATCTCCCCAACATAGCCCGAACTCTTTATTTTGACTTTCTTCCTACTTTATGTGTGTGTGTGTGTGAGTGTGTGTGTGTGGTACTAGTGTTTGAACTCAGGGCTCTGCACTTGCTAGGCAAGCGCTCTGCCACTTGAGCCATGCAACACATTTTTCTAAGCTCTTAAAATTATTATTTCTCTGCACACGACAGCATATACCATTCTATTGTCATCCTTATTGTGAATAAAAGGAAAAAGAAGAAAACTAGAGAAAAAGGCAAAGAAAGAATAAAACAGAGGACTCTGAAGTGAGGGCACAGAGCTGAAGTCCTTGATGCAAAACCTTGAGTGCTTTCCTTTCTCAAAGTCCTTCTCCCCAACACACATTCAAAGTGCATCTAGGCAACAACAATTTTAGATTAAAGGTTCTATCATTTTCAGTGTTTCCTTTACCTTTCTTAGTTATATAAGGTCTCAAAGTTCTATTTATGAAAACAATCACTCTTAAACTGAGTTACTACTACCTTATATTTTCTTGTCAGCTTTGTTTTAGGTAAGCTATTTTAGTTACAATGCTTAAGAATTTATGGGGATGTTTGTAGGTAAGGCGCTTTAAGAAATTATGAGAATGTAGCTCAGTGGTAGAGAGTGTGTTTAGTATGCATGAGGCCCTGGGTTTGTTCTCTGGACTCACTGACTCACTCTCTCTCTCTCCAACAAAAATCTAACATATCTGGATACAGATTTACTGGAAGACAGTACATTTTATATCTTAAAGTTCTATGAGACCAATTGAAACAAAGCAGATTTGCATCCTATTTATTACATGAAAAACTGAAGATTTGGATTTAGATATTCTTAAGATTTAATTATAATAAGTAAGCATAAACTTGGTGGAAGGAAAGTTTATTTCCAATTTCAATTTCTGACAGTTTTACTTGCAAGGAAAAGACCAGATATTTTTTTCAGAATACCTTTACACAAACTTCCAAACCACATTCCCCACACAATTTTATTTAACACTTTAATATTTTCAGGTTGAATTATACACTTTCAAGGATCTTTTATAAAGACCTAGAGGTTTATCTTTACAGAATACTTGTTCCTATCCACTAATGATCCTTTAAACATCATAAAACCATTTTTATTTCTATTTGTAACATCATTTTAGGTATACAAAATGAAAACTGAAGGTCTATGTATTCCAGAAAATCAGAAAAAAACTAAGGTTGATGAAAAGTAATGATTTAAAAACAATTCAAATAAACATACATTGGAATGAACAACTTGATGTTTGCTCAGCAATAGTGAGCGGGGTCAGTGCCCTTATCAGCAAACAAAGACCACAGGTACACAGCAGTGAATAGCCAGTCATGGCAGTAGTGAAATCCACTACGTAAAAATCTCATTTGTTCTCTTTTATTCCTTTATCTGCACTTTCTTTAAGTCAATACTCAAGAATGCCTACTACTCAGTACTATTGTGAGCCTCTCCAAGGTTAAACAAAGAGTCAGTTTACCCACTTTACAGGTTTGGTGGTAGGGCATTCCAAATTTTGGAAGCCCTGAAGACTGGTGATTAAAGTTTGATGACGGGAAAAGTGTCATATTAGTGGGGTTTTCAGCATATAATTTATTGCATCTAAATATACATGCTATTTTTAATGCCAAACAATGCTGTTTATTAAGCATTAAGCTTATAATAAGCTTAATGTATTCATTTAAATAAGTAGTTTGATTAAATACAAAACACAAGCTTTTCACAACAAGTAATTTATTTGTGTTCTCCATAGGAAGCACCCAAGATACACAGTCAATATTTTCAACTAAGGTTCTACCCAGCTTCAGGCCTCTGGTGATGGAGGACACACTGGTTTTGTGAGGTTGTCAGTCTAATGGTGAACAATTCTAGGTGTTATAAAGTGTTCCTTTACATATGGAATAGAATGATCTTCCTTATAACAGCCACTTGTTGGTTCTAGTTTTACACAAAAAATCAGTACCCTTACCCCATGAGATGACTCTTAAAATTATATTAAGAGAGCTATTTTGTTAGACATTTTTTCCGTTTTCTAATCCAAGCCCTATTAAAATATACCATTATGTTGCCCCAAAAAAGAATGGAGACCTAACTTCTGCTACAGAGATGATCTCGTTTAGAGATAGGGTCTTTACCAAGATAATCAAGTTGAAATAAAGTCGTTAGAGTGAACCCTAATCCAATATGAATTTGTATGTAAGGACTAGCACAAAAATGCTGGGGGCCTGGTAGAGTGTCTGCCTAGCAAACACGAGGATGTGAGTTCAAACCCCAGGACTGCCACACACACACACACACACACACACACACACACACACACACACACACACGACTAGCACAAGAGGATGCTACATGAGGATGAAGGCAGAGATGAGAGTGATCATCAACAAGCCAAACATGGGCAGCAAGCCACCAGAAGCTAGGAGAGAGGCTCAAAACAGATCCTCCCCTGCAGCTTGCAGCAGCCAACCTTGTCACCTTGATCTCAGACTTCAGAAGTGACCTACTTTGTGGCACTTTGCAATATCAGCTGTTGCTAACTAATATTTTTTCAGAAATGTGACAAAAAGGTTAATGAAATTTTCAACAGCAGAACTCATTTTACTTATCTGTGAGAATAATTCTTTCCTAAAACGGATATCAATGTGTTCAACATTAACATATCTGAATACTTTCTGAAACTTATGTTCTGAAAAATAGGTTACTATAAACCTATTTTGTTTAGATTTTTCCTATGACCTTCACCTTCATGATTTCCTTGATAGCTCTTCTTTTGTAGAGTTGATGACACTCTTAACAGTAAGGAAGGCAGCTGATAACCTAACATCTTTTTTTTTTTGGTGGTGTTGGGATCAAACCCAGGGTCTGGAGTGTGCTAGGCAAGTGCTCTACCACTGGCACATAACTAATCCTAGCACTTGAAAGTGAGGCAGGAGGAGCATGAGTTTGAGGCCAGTCTGGGTTTTACTGCAAGTTCCAGGACAGCCTGTGCTGTACAGCCATACCCTGTCTCAAAAAACCAAACCAAACCAAAAATCCTTTACTGTTAAAATACATTCCCAGGTCTAATAGTTTAATTTGTAGGACCAGGAAAAGTATAACTTGTAAGTTATATTTCATGTGTAAATTTAGAAAATATGGACTGTAAGAGCTAATATGCAGAATCTTATTGCAAAAGTTAGTTTCTTGGGGGATGTGGTTATTAGGTAGGAGGATCAAAGTCTGAGGCTAGTCCTGTGCAAAAACATGAGACCCTACCTGAAAAATACCTAAAGCAAAAACAGTTGGGGGCATGGCTCATGTGGCTGCTGCCTAGCAAGTGTAGGGTCCTGAGTTCAAACCCCAGAACCACCAACCCCACCTCAAAAAAAGAACAAAAATGTGTTCAGTAATTTTCATCAATTTTGGAAAATTCTCTGAAAAAATGACAGATTGATCAGCAACAGTATTTTATATAAAAAATTTCTTAGAAAGTTATCCTGAAACACCTGTGAATTTCCAAATATAACTAGAGAAATTTTAATTTCTCCCATAAAATAGAGATGCACCAAGCAGAACAAGCCAGCCATTTTACTCATTGGGCATGCTAAGCACATTGTATTTTATAAAGCATTCCATAGGACTTCCTGTAATACTGAGTGTAGCCACTGAGTAAAAGAAATGTGGCTAGTGTGACTGAGGAACCGAATTTTAAACTTTAATTGTAATTAATTTACACTTATATAGTCACATGTGACCATACTGGACAACAGTATTTCTAGGTTCATTTGCTCTCCTATATGTTTACTTCCTTTTTCACCTAACCTAACACTGTGGTTCTCAATCAGTGGTGATTTTTTGTACTAGGTGACATATGGAAGTAACTAGAGATACTTTCGGCTCCTCTAACTGGAGAGGTACCACGGGCAAATGGTGGGTAAAGGAGGGATACTGCCAAACATCTTATAGTATACAGGACAGCTGCCTCATAACAAAGTTATCCAAACCAAAATACCAATAGTGCTAACAGCAGCAGACTAAAAGGATCTTCAAATGAAATTACAATTACTTAGAAAACTATGAACGGTTGTACAATAGTCTTACATTAGCTGGTCTGCATGTTACTTAAAATAATCACTAACTACTAATCGATAATTCCATCGTGGCTGCTCCTGTTTTCTCTGTCCACATTACCCTAGTGACTGTGTCACATTCCTTGATCTTTAGTCACGTTGACTTTCGTAAATATAACATGACTGAAACTGGTATACATACTTTACTAATGGGGATAATTATGCATAAACCTTAATGGCTGTTAGCTTTGTAAACACAAAGACTTTTATAAAAGAAGAATTTTTATCTTAAATCTTTCATTTACCTAAAAAAATGCATGAAAGGTAGTTTAATGAAATACACAATGACATAAAAATAAGCTCATATTCATCAAAATATTACCTTTTAAAATACTTAAATTACTAAATTTTTAATATTTAAATTATTATTACAGCAAGGTTCTTTGAAAATCAAGTAAAGAAAGTACTTCATGGAGAGAGTGAGAAACTGGTAAGTGAGATGAGAATCAAACAATTTGATCAAGTAGAGATCACTGTTGACTCAAGAAGGGTAATTTCAGTGGAGTGAAGGGAGGCAAAGCCTCAATGGTATGGGTTCCAGAGCTTCCCAAAGGAGAGAAAGTGGAGACAGTGTATACAGATTATTCTTTTGAAGGATTTTTGCATGAAAGAGAGAAAAAAGTAAAGTGATAAGATTGCTGACAAGAAACAACAAGCAGGGAAGAAAAAAAACAGATGACGATAAGAACGGAAGGTTCTGGATTATGGTTTTTAAGGTGTGTAATTTAGCCTTATTAAATCGTAGTGTACAAGATCGGTTGAAGAAAGAAGACTGAGGTTTTTACAAGTATTGTCAGGTGATAAAATCATTGTAAAACAAAAATAAAAATGTGTAATTACTGTGAAAAAGGAAACAGATGTATGGAATTACAAAGGACATCTCCAGATTACTTCACTTCTGTATGAGAAAGTAGTACTTATTAAATACTTGGATTTACATTTAGAAGTGACCAAGAAATCACAAAGCAGACTGGAAATGTGGCTCAAGTAGTAGAGTGCCTGCTTTGCAAGCATGAAACGCTGAGTTCAAACCCAGTCCCACAAAAAAAAAAAAAAAGAAATCACAAAGCAAAAAAAACTAACAAATTTAAGGGCTGGGGATATAGCTCAGTGGTAGAGCATTTGCCTAACATGCACAAGGCTCAGCACCACCACAACAGAACATCTAAAACAACAGAACAACAAAAGCCAACACCAAAAAACAAGTTGAACTGTTACTAAAACTATAAACTGTACAACCAAAATTAAATATCTAAAAAAAGACTTAAAATTAGATTAGAAACATATTTGCATTGAAAGTGACATGTTGATTCCTTATTATGTAAGCTGCTCAGACAAAACAAGTAAATTACCAAGTAACCAGGAAATAAATGGGCAAAGTGTATACAGACTGTATATACAGAGATATAGTAAATAAGTAAATATTTAGACAAATGTCAGTCTTGATAGTCAGAAATAAAATACAAAAAAATTGAAATCTGTTCTACTCATTAGGTAACTAAAATATATAACATCCCCAAATTCTGCCTACCTTGTAATAAGAAAGTCCTTATATTGAGGCTGGTGGTGTGGCTCAAGCAGTTGAGGGCCTGCCTAGCAAATGTGAGGCTCTCAGTAGGGGGAAAAAAAGAACGCAGTCCTTATAGATTGCTGGTAGCAATGTAAGATATTAAAGATACTAATATCCTTTTGGAAAACAATTTGGCAATTCCTACCAGTGGTCATATTTATCATAAGAAATGCTTCAAAAGTTTATGTAAAAGGTGTCCACTGTAGCATAACAGTTGTATGATAGCATTACTTACAGTAAATCATCTAAAAGCAAAATTAAAAAAAAGACAAATGAGGTAGCTATGAAAATTATCAATATTGGCCTGATCACATAGAAGATTTCAGAGTAACATGGAAGTTGCCTGCAATAAATGTGTAGTATAAAACTTACTCTATAACTGTCACCTAAATACAGAGAATCAAAGATAAAAATTGAAAATAGTTTAAACCATCAATATCTTGGATTTTAGGGTAGTATTTTCTTCTTTGTTCTGACAACTAGTAGCACTTATGAAATACTTCTGTTCTGGACTATGGACGTTATGATAAGAATGCATTTAACCTTATGGGGTAGGTTATGGTCAATAAATGGCAAACCTGACATTTGAATTCAGGCAATCTAGCTTTAGTCCTGATCTTAATTAAAATTCCGTATCATATAAATAAATTTAGAAAAGTTAGGGAAAAATGGGATTTCTTGCAATTTGTGAGTCATGTTTACAAAGGTATGTGTGATATCATACATGAAGATAGTATCATGTAGTAAACTCAGATAACCCATTCCTTAAAAATTGCTAACCTGTCAATCTTGCCTGCAAAGTTGAATTTATTATAAATGTTTTAAGATGGAGGAGACTAAGCTCTGATGAGTTTAGTATGTTGCCTAAGACCACACAGCTATTAGCTGGCATCCTCCCAGCATTACACTGCAAGGTCTGGAGAGAATGTGCTCATGCCTTCTGGGAGTTCTGGTTATAGAGGTTCCTTTGTTCCTTGCTCTTGCCACCAGAGGTTTTTGTTGAGAGAATTGCCTGATCTTGCTCAGGATGAGCTGGCTGTTTCAGTGGGTTAGGAAGAATGTAGTAAATTCTATCTCCCAGAGTGAAAGATGTGTCCAAGTTTGTATATATGAAGGGATTGCTTTTTATGTTTAAAGACAGAAACTGAGGAGCAAAGCAGAATAAGGTAAGGATGCTCATGCTCCCTGACAAGTGTGCTTTCTAAGGTGCTCAAGATTCAATAGCTCATGATAGTCAGCACCTGTCACTTGATACATTTTTCCATGACCTTTTTCTTCTTTACCTCTTTGCTCCCTTTCCTTTGCCTCAGACCTTAAATCCTGTAAACTCTAGCACTATGGGTTGTAAAGCCCCTCTCTCCAGTCAGGGTACCTCCTAAGGGGGTCTCTGTCTACAGGGTCTCTCAATTGCCCACCACTGCACACAACAATGGCAGAGAATCTTCCAAAGCAAAGCTGATGCTGCCTTAACCTATCTCTTCTTCCTTGAGGGGAAGGTTCCGAGCTTTCTTTTCCAGCTTTTGCTGTCTCTAGAAAATCCACTATAACTTATCTGGGCTCTCCCTCCTCTGGGTTTTGGCTCACACTGATCCCTGTATCAGAAATTCTTTCCTTTTTCCTCTTTGGCTGTCTAGATTAGGTTCATTCTTGAAGGCCCATTTCAAATGTAATCTCTTGCCTTCTTCGATGATTCTCCAACTAGATATAATCCCTTCCTTGTCTAACACTGGGTGTTACACTGGCTATAACTCTTACAGACTTGACATTCTGACCTGTACTGAACTGTCAGTTCCACTATCACCTACCTGTTACTGACCTTTGTATTGCTGTAGGTAGCACTAAAAAAGGACATTCATATTCATAATAGTCACTGATCAAAACCAAAGATCTGGTTTGAGGGCTGTGAGGCCCTGAGTTCAAACCCCAGAAAGACCAAAAAAACAAACTCCTCTACCCCCCTCCATCAACCCCTTCCCCCAAAGTGTGATTTGAGTAATGCAAAGTTAAGTAAAAGTGCCTCCACAATTTTCTACCAGTGGAGGAATTGATCAAAGAACCCCGGAGAGGTCTTTTTTTTTTTTAAGTACAGCTTCTTAATGGGTTACTTAATTTTCTAGATGCAGACACAGTAGCTGATGGACAACTGTTAGGTCAAAAAAAGTATGCCTGGCCGGATGCCAGTGGTTCACACCTATATCCTAGCTACTCAGGAGGCAGAAATAGGAGGATCACGGTTTGAAAGCCGCCCCAAACAGTAGGGGAGACCCTATCTCAAAAAAACCCACCACAAAAAAGGGCTGGTGGAGTGGCTCAAGAGGGTAAGAGCACCTGCTTAGCAAGCGTGAGGTCTGAGTTCAAAACCCCAGTGCCACCAAAAAAAAAAAAAAGTATCCTGGATTATGTAAATGACAGACTCAAAGATTGGCCTGGAAAAGGCTAAAAAGCAATTTAAAGGCATTTGTGGTCTAATTGTGTTTACTTCTTTGACTTTTGGCTTTGTTCAGATGAACTCAGAAGTTCTGGGACTTTCTAAGTCTCAGACTGTCAAATTTTGAATGACACATTGCAAATTCGGTTAAACAGGACTACAAAGAAATTGTCTTAACAAAGTGAGAACAAAACTCAGAAAATTTAGTTCCTTCTCCCGAGTGAAACAAAATTTTTAAAAATCTGGTAATGTTATTTATTTATTTATTTTACCCCAAGTAATAAAGCCCACCAGAGAAGGCTGTCGCCTCACATAAATATCTCATAAAGGTACCGAGATAACTGTTTCTACAGGGATCATGACTAATCCAGGGCCCCTGGTTGTAACTATGTCACTGCTATTTATTTATTTTTTGGGGGGGAAGGGTAAAGGCTGAGAGATCAGTTTAAATTGTATTCAAAACAAATGCTTGTACACAATGAACAGCACAACTCAACGAGTATTCTTTGTATCTTCAGTCTAACACTCTCCCGACAGAGCTATTTCGGCAGGCTCAACGAGTATCTTCTTATGGACCTGTAGCTCCTGAAGAGTACGATGAAATCAACCCGTGATGTGAACAAAGGCACCAGGCAGCTGCAAACTCTCAATCACTTAGCAAATAAACCGCCCAAACAGGGCCAAATTCAGGCAGACGGGTGTCGCCTTTCAATAACACAGGTCTTCAAACTGGGGACAAGTGAGACCCTTTCCCAGGGCTCCCGAACCGGGAGCGAGCGGTCTCGGGTTTTCAAACAAACCTCTCCTCCTACCCCACGTGACCGAACGGCAAACAGCCGCGGAGAGAGACACCGCCACGCACAAGCCGGGGGATACAAAGGCTGGGCGCCGCCGCCGCCGCCACCACATCCCCGGGCAGATTAAGGAGCGTCCCGGCCGCGCTCGTTGTCTGCGGAGCTTGCGTAGGGCGCCGCCGCCGGGCACGCCGCTCCGGGTCCCGCAGGGCGGTGCCGCGCAGCGCAGGAGCGGGAGGGAACGGGGAGCGCGCGCCGCCGGCTCCTGCGCGCCTGCCCACCCAGCGTCGCCGGAGCGAGGGCGCCCGCCGCACGCAGCCGCGCGGAGCTGCTGTCGCTGCCGCCGTCGCCGCCGCCGCCGGGCCGACACCCAACGCAGGGAGCCCCGCAGCGACTAGGACCAGGGTGAGCATACCGAGGGTCCCCAGCACCCCCTCCCCCCCGCCCCTCCATCCCGGGCAGGCCAAGGTCGGGCCGCCCCACCCCCGCGGCCCGGGCCTTTCCTTTCCTCCTGGTTCATGCCCCTCCCCACGTCTTCCCCAGGGGTCTCGCGCGGACTGCGGGGCGCCGTGAGGGGCACTTACACTACGGCTCTGGAGATGATCCAGGACACCATTTTCCCCGGAGCTACGGCCCCAACTTCGGGGCGGGTGGGAGCTGAGCGCGGCGAACTAGGCCGCCAACGGCAGGCCGCGCGCTCGCCGGCTCTCGCGCTTCCCTGGGCCGCACTGGCGCCCTCGGGAGCCGGGCCGGGTGTGTGCGCGCGGCGGCCCGAGCTGCGCGGCGGTCGGTCCCCCGTCCGCCCCCGCCCGCCGGCCGAGCCGCCGCCGAGCTGGACGGCCCCGCCCCTAAGCTCCGCTGATAGGCGGCGGTGGCGGCGGCGGCGCGTTGGCCCGGCCCGGACCAGGACCCGCGCGACCCTGGCCACTGCTACACGGCCTCTGGGCCTCTGCCCTGCCCCCTACGCGCTAACCTTCCTTTACCAGGCTCCCCAGGTCCCAGGGACGCCCACCTGGCGGTGAGAGGTGGTGGGATGCCGAGGATCGCGGCATGGGGTGGGGGGCAGGGGTGGACAGTACGTATATGAAAATAAAATGTGAGCGGGAACTGTGTGTGATAGAACCATCGGCATCAGGCCTTGAGTCTGGAGAGGAAAGATTTTTGAGAAGTGCTTGGCCACGTCCGGTCCCCTGACTGTTTACGGAGGCCCAGCACCAAGGGCATCCTTGCAATATCGCGTTTTAAGGAAAGGCGAAACGCTGGGAGCTTGCACAGGCCTCACTGTGTATCGCCAGTCGCATGGTGCAATGCAGGGAGGGGCAGAGGACAGCCTAGGATTTGGTGTTTACTGTCGTGGGAGTAATGACACCGCTGCTCTGGGCCTCTCAGGGCACCTTTCCATTAGAGCTGTGCAAAGGCTGTTTGACAGATACAAGTCCCCAGTATTTTCCCTGAATTGCCGGATACTTAAAGCTTGACCTAGGAGTCCTGATTTCTGACCTGTTATTTATAAATGTTTTTTTGCGGGAGGTTGGATTACTGCTTACACTTTCCAGTTCTTGCAGATACTATCATTTAAAAGTAGAATTTTGAAACCTAATTTTTTGATGACAGTACCAAATTGGGAAAGTGTTCTTAAAGTTACTGGGTTTTGTTTTGTTTTTTTTAAACCTCCAGTTAAGACTGTAATAAAAGATAGTTCCAGTATTCAGATGCTGGGAAAAATAAAGGATGAAATATGAGCCAGGAACCTTTAATTAAAGTACTTGTAACTATTACGGCTTATTTTGTAACATACTGTAATTTACTCTTTTTGCTCCTCAGTTTCTCCATAATGAAAAGAGGCTAATAGTATTGTAGCCTACCTCTTGCCTTTCAGGGGTGAAGTGAGGCACTGCTAAATAACATGTTTAAGAAATTTTCTTACTTGCTTGGAATAAAACCAAGGGACGGGTGTAGATGATCCTGAATTCTTTTTTGTTCCCAGGGTCAATAAATTAAGTAATATTTTGATTATTAAGAAGGAAGCTCAGAGCTGGGGGTGGGGTAGCTTAATGGTGGAGCACTTGCTTAGCATGCAGGAAGCTCTGGGTTCCATCCCTAGCACCACAGGGGGGAAAAATAGAAACTCAGAAGCTGCTTTCTGCTCTTTAGTTCTTTTTACTAATTTATTCATATTAAGAATATGCATTTTTATTTCAGGAACTGCCATGATGATTTGCATTTGTTTTGAATCTTTTAGTTTTTTGCCATTATTCAGCATTATTTGTGGATCAGATGTGCTACATACACACAAGAGTTTTCTGGAAAACTTTTATCCAATAAAACTAATGAATTTGAAATGTCTTTTAGGTCCCTTCATGAACATGTCCTGAAATGTCTTTACATCCTTAATTTACTGCCTTCATTCCTAATGTACCCTTTCCCTGCCTCTCTTCTCTGAACCAGGCTGTATTTTCATGATCAGTGTGCTGTTGCCTGAATTTAATTTTTCCCTCAATGATTTACTTCCCATTCTCTTTCAGAGTCCTTGTTTTTCAATGCTGAATGCCAGGTCCCTGATTTTTCTCAGTGACAATTATTTATGATTTTCTCTGGGCTCCCATAACTTAGTACTTAAATTTATGTACCTATATCATTCTGTTTACACTCATGTCTAATCTCCTGGGTGGATGGTAAAATGAGAACAGAGGTGATCTATGGATATCTTTGTGTTTTCCTGGTACCTAGCCAAGGACAGGGTAAAGGCCCAATAAAAATCCAGTCAAGTTTCTTGAATGTCAGACTTCAAAAAATTTCAGCCATGTACTGTGGAAGTCACTTAAAAATGTTTTTCTTTCTTGCTTGCTTTGAGGATCATCATTCACATATTAATTCACTGAGTTGTAATACATTAATGTTTTCAGCAGTTACTGAGATAGGTAGTACAACTAATTGCTCTCTGAAATGTCCCTGGACTGTTTTGTCTTAATTTTCACTTTATGCTTCTTACAGCTTCTGCATCTTCCATGTCCATTTTTTTTTGTTGTTGTTGTTTTTTACCCCTTTTGTTCTGTTTACCTGAAACAGTCCCCTTCTTCCCATCTCAGTAGGCCAGTGTGCTGCACAAATGTTGGATCATCCTGGCAATCTAAAAAGCCAGATAGTATTTACTTCAAAACTCTTTGTGTTTATTCTCTAAACCCATGCTTAGAGAAGTTAACTCTGTGGCCAATGATCACATAGCTCATAGGTAACAGAAGTGAAACTCTCTAATTCATGTTTTTCAAGCTTCAGTGAGAGATTGGCTGAATTGGGTCTTAAGGCAGTGGATCCCAAATGGGGATTGCTCTCTTAGGGGAAATTAGGAAGCATTTGTTGTTATAATGATTGAGGCTAACCACTAGTATTTGATGTGTAGGAGCCAGGGATGTTATACTTTTTGCAATGTGTGGGACAATCCTGAACAAACAGTGTCCTCCATGGTTTAGGAATATCCTGGCTGACATGTAATACTTGTAATTATCTGAGCCTGGAACTTCCACTTTATGTATAAAGTAATAGTTTTAACTGAAACAGAATTTTCATGTCTTTCCATCTGCAGCTGTTATGGTAAATTAAAGGAAGGTTTGTTTGCAGCTTGACCAAGAATTGTTTACAGTTTTGGGAAATTGTGTCACAAACAAGCTCTGCATTTAGTGTTACTATGCTCAGCCACTAATTACTAGTGTTGCCTCAGCATTCACATAGTGACATACATGCTTCTTATTGTAACTTATCTTCATTTCCTTTTTCCACTCATATCTTATTTAGGATAGATGGTTTTGTTTGAAATTGTAGGAAGATTTGTTATTTATATCATTTCAGATTGGTAAAGCAGAAATTGGAAAATAGTTTGTGAAAGGGGCACATTGAAGCTAACATGGTTGAGAACTGTTGGTTTAAAGTTAGAGTAACTTCATCTGAAGAGACCCTCTCAAAAAGTGAACAGCTTTTAGTGGTGGCTGTACTTTTGGTTATTGGATCTCAGACACTTGAGATCTGCTAAGTGGCCATTAGATAAGTGTCTTACTGTGTAAGGTAAGACTCTTGGGGTATTGGGAGAAAAGGAAGCAATACTTTCTAGTCAGAAGTTTTTATACTGTGGTCTTATTTTGGTATGTTTGTGATCATTTCATGTAGAAGATAGCTTTTTTTTTTTTCTCTTGGTACTGAGGTTTAAATTGACTTATGCTTACTAGGCATGTACTCTATAACTTGGGCATTCCCTCAGCCCAAAGAATTCTTTTTAAAGTACTGGATTTAATTGTTTTCATATGTTAGACCACTAGTATTTATGTGTTGTGCTATTGAGTGCTTCCTTATTTTTGTTCTGCAAAGATATTTTCTTCCCTGGATATTGAGTTTAATCATGATGGGAGGCAGTTAGGGTAAAGATCATTTTGTCAGGAGACCTAGTTCTCTTACTAGTGATGTGATTTTTGGCAAGTCTCAGTATGTTTCCTGTTAAATGCTGTGATGATCAAAATGTAAGGGGCTTTCAGACTTAAGGGTAATTAGATTCAAAAGAATCACTTTCTTCTACCACATTTTTGCCTGGTTGTCCTAGGAGATAATGTGAAATGTACATGTTCTGCATGTTAAAGAAGTTCATTTGTTAGCAGATCAACAGACTGGGAAAGTACCTAGGAGAGCTGGATGGAGAGCAGAATTACAGGGTACAGAGATAGTATCTAGTCATGTAATTATTAATGAGTATGCTAGTGAAACTGAATACTAGGTCACCTACCCAGTTCTAATGAGGGAGTATTCAATTTTATTTAGAAAAAGGATAAAATTAGTAAGTGTATCTACCTTTAGTAGTAATTTAAAAAATAGTGCTAGGGAGAGGACCTTATGACTGCTACTGCTAGATGAATACCTCTTGTTTTGCTTATAGCAGAGGTCGAGTTTGGCACCTCACATGAGAATTGAATTGTGACAAGTGAAAAATCAAATAAGTAGGATAAAAAGACTACATTCTGAAGTAAGTAGTCACTGTAGGTATTGATAATAAGATGCTTACCAGGTAGCATTGAGGAAAGAAAAAGCCATCTTTCATGGCTGGATCTAGGAAACACACAGTGAGGAATTGGCATTGTCTCAGGTTCTTTATATTTGAGGTAGTAGCCTCACCTAAAACAATTAAGGATTAAGACTAAGAGCATTTTTCCCCCCTTCAGGGAAAATTTTGTGCTTAACTATGTGAAGTGGCATATGGATTGAGTAGGAAAAAATAAAACCATCTTGATTTCATGATTGTGTAGAGAATTTGAAACAATCAACAAAAATACTCCTAGTACTAATAAGCTATTATAACAAGGTTGTTCGATACAGAGTTTATATGCAAAAGTCAATTGTTTTCCTGTAGGCCAGCAGTGAAAAAGTAGAATTTGAAATTAAAAATACAGTGCTATTTACACTAGCAATCCCCTCAAATAAAATTGTTAGGTATTAATCGAACAAGATATGTGTAAGATCCTTGTGAGAAAGCTGACAAATCTCTGATGAGAGCAATTAGGAAAACTAAATGGAGAAATACTCCATGTTCCTAGAGAGGAAAACAATATTATAAAGATTTTATTTCTTTCCAAATTCATCTGTAGACTCAATGCAGTCTTAATCAGAATCTACTGGGTTATTTTATAGATATAAACAAAGTGATTCTGAAGTTTTTCTGGAGGATGTGAGGGTGATCAGGCTGTGACATCTGTCACCCCATTGATTGCCAGGGTGATTTGGCTCATCTGGCTGGCCAAGTGGGTTTCCCCTTCCTCCATCACTGCTCCACATGCATCCCTTCTGAAGCTGCATGTTGGTTTGAAGAGGACAACCATCCCCAATAGAGGAGGACCGTATTTTGGTCAAGCGTATACAAGTAGCTCCAAATAAGTTTTATGGAGAAGCAAGAAACCCAAACAGCCAATATAGTGTTGAAGGAGAAGAACAAAGTTGGAAGACTGCCACTACCCAATTTCAAGACTTAACTATAAAACTATAGTAACTGAGATAGTGGTATTGGTGAGAGAATAGATCAGTGAAACAAAGTCCAAATGTAGACCCACAAATAGAGCCAACTGATTTCTTGACAAAGGAGCAAAATCAGCAAAAGGGAGCTATACGGTATTTGTAAAAAATAGTCCTGATAGGCATGGTGGTGCATGCTTGTAATCCAGGCACTTGGGAGGCTAAAGAAGGAGAATTGTGAGTTTGAGGCCAACCTGGGCTATACAATGAGATCCTGACTCAAAGAATCTAGACATAGACTTTACAATATCACCAAAGCTAATTCAAAACGGGCCAAAGACCTAAATGTAAAAACACCAAAAAGTCTGTAGAACTCCTAGAAGATAACTAAGGAGAAAATGTAGATGATTTTGGATTTGCTGATGACATTTTAGATACTATACCATGGAAGAATTGAAAGCTGAACTTAATTGAAATTAAAATTTCCTTTTCTACAAAAGATAGTGCCAAGAAAAAAAACTACAGACCGAAAGGAAAATATTTACCGAGGATATGGATGATAATGGATGGTTGTTCAAAATATAGAAAGAATTCTTAAAACTCAGCAGTAAGAATATAAACAGTCTGATTAAAAAATGGGCCAAAGACCTGATAAGATAACCTTAGCAAAGAAGAAATACAGATGGCAAATAGGCCTGCGAAAAGAAACTCTGCATCATATGTCATCAGGGAAATGCAAATTAAAACAGTGAGATACCACTCCACACCTATCAGGATGGCCAAAAACCAGAACACTGACAGCACCAAATGCTGACCAGGATGTGGAGTAATAGGAATTCATTCGTTGCTGGTGTGAATGAAAAATGACATAGCCAGTTTGAAAGACAGTTTGGCAGTTTTCTAACAAATCTAAACATTCTCTTAACCACTCAGTCCAGTGATTGCATGCCTCTGTATTTACCCAAATGAAGTGAAAACTTATGTCTACATGAAAACCTGCATGCAAATGTTTATAAGCAGCTTTACTCATTATTGCCAAAACTTAAAAGTAACCAGGATGTTCTTCAGTAGGTGAATGGATAAATTATAGTATAATTAGACAATGGAATATTATTCAGCACTAGGAAAAAAGTGAGCAGTCAAGCCATGAACAGTCATTGAGGAACCTTAAATTCATATTACCAAGGAAGAGAATCTGAAAATGCTGTGTACGGTGTAATTTCAAGTATATGACATCTTGGAAAAGGCAAAAACTATGAGCAGTAAAATGATTAGTTCTGGCAACAGTTTGGGAGGGAGTGAGTTAATAGGCAGAGAAGAGAAAAATTTTAAGACAATGAAACAATGTATCCTGCTCAATACTGCAGAGGTGAATACGTGTCATTATACACACGTTAACATCTATAGAATGCATAAGACCAAGAAAAATAATGTGCCAGCATGGGTTCCATTTATGGTAAAAATGTACCACTTTTTGTGTGGAATGTTGATATTAGGGGAGGTTTTGCCTGGGTGGGGAACTTTCAGTTCAGTTTTGCTATGAACTAAAAAGTACTCTAAAAATGTACATAAATTTTATTGATTTAAAAATAAATATGCTACATGCAATGGTGTATGACTAATTCTGGCCACTCAGGAGGCTGAAGCAAGAGGATCAGGAGTTTGAAGCCAGTTTGAGCAACATAGGAGACTCTCCATCTCAAAAAAATAAAATAAAAAATAAATCTTAGTAGAAAAAAATGTGCAAAGAATATCTATAGGCGATTTATAAAAGCAATGCTAAGGCCAGGACATGATCCCATCTAGTTCAGAGATACACGTGGTGAAACTCAGAGCTGGGTCTTGTTCAAGAAGCATAGGTCAACACCAGAAGTTATTAAAAAGGAATTCTGTTGGTCCTCAAAGAGTACTAAAGAGAATTTAATTCATAACCACATTAAAATTTCTTGCAAATCCCTTGTTGCCCTGGAGTTTCTCACAGGTTAAACTAAGGCTTCCTGAGTCCCAGCCAACAAGGTTGCTTCCCATCTATATTTCCTACTTTATTCTTTAGTATGTTGATCAACTTAACCTCAGCAAATCATTCCTAAGGGAAAATGAGTGAAGGGAGGAAGATTGCATATATTCGTGCGTTAATAAATTTTGACATGTCACACTAAGGAAATGTTTCAGTCTCTCTGATTATGCAGGAAATACAGATATAGATACAAAATTTCTGACTTTAGCTAGTATTAAAAAGAGCAATACTGCAGTATTGGTTAGGATGTTTGGATGTTCAGAAGTTCTTACTGAAGAAAATAAAGATTAAGTTAAAATTTTCAGAGGAGAATTATACACATTTTTTATATTTTCTTGAAAGCCAACTATTTGACTCTGCATCCCTCTTCTACTTTACCTTACTTGGGCCTGTTGTTTCAGACTGTGTGTAGGTGTGGGGGTGTTTATCCTACCTACTCTGTGTTTAAACATTTTCATCTCTGTTTCTTCTGCATTTTTAAAGGTGAGTCTATACCTTATATCAAAATTGTTTGTACAACCTGCATTTGAATCATCTGGGATGCTTATTAAATTGATTCTCCGTTCCTATTCCAGACTGACCAAATCAGAATCTCTAGTTGGGGCCCAAGATTTTTAAAAGTTCATCATAATTAGATTTATAATTAGGTATATTAAATAATTATAATTGTTATTATAGAATTTTAACTTTGTGATTTTTTTTTTTGCAATTCCATCCCACTCAGACCTTAAAAAACTTGACCAAAATAGTACTCCTCCAACTCTAATTTTTTGAATTTTCATTGTCTTTATCTTACAGTGTCTGTCTTTTTTTTTGCCGTGCTGGGGGTTGAACTCAGGGCTTCATGCTTGTTAGGCAGGTGCTCTACCACTTGAGCCACTTCCCCAGCCATTAAAATTTATTTACCATTCTCTCCTTTTTTTTTTCCTTTAAAAATCACTCAGGAAGTGGGATGAGGTGGCTCAAGTCTATGATCCTAGCTAGCTACTTGGAAGATAAAGGTCAGGAGGATCACATTTCAAGGCCAGCTGAGGCAAAAAGCTCTAGAGACCCCATTGCAACAACAACAACAAACAAAAAGCTGGACATGGTGGTGTACACCTGTCTTCCCAGCTATTCAGAAAGCATAAATAGAAGACTCTTGGTCCTGGCTAGCCTGGGCCAAAACTGAGACCATATTTCAAAAATAAGTAAATCCAAGAGGGGTTGGGGGAATGGCTCAAGTGGTAGAGTGTATGCCTAGAAAGCGCACAGTCCTGAGTTCATACACCGTCCCCCACTGCAAAAAAAGAAAAATTAGGAGGCTGTTTATCTTTCTCTAACACCTCTTTCCAGACATTCTACTGTCTTCCTTCCTTTCTCATCTTGATACTGTGTTTTTGAGATTCGCCTTGTTTTTATTAATTCTTGTTCCTTGATTTCCACTGCTATGTAATATCTCCATTATATGTATATACATCAGTATATTTTTCATTCCACTTAAGGATATTTTGGATTTTTTTTTGTTTGTTTCTCCAGCTCCATATCTAAAGATTTATCTGTGGTATATGATATGCAGTAACTGATATTTTAAAAATTGTAGGTGGCATAACTCAGTGGTAGAGGACATGCTTCTCATATGTAAGGCCCTGGATTCAATCCTCAGCACCAAAAATATTTTTTAAAAAGTTGTAGATATTTTTAATGGTTGCTACCTTTGTTAGTCACCTTTTCATTGCTGTGACAAAATACCTGAAAACAAATCAACTTGAAGCAGGAAAGATTATATTTTATTTTGGACCAGTTTCAGTCCGTGGTCATTTATTTCTGGGCCTGGAGTGAGACAGAATATTGGCAGGGAGCTTGTACTCACTTAATGGTGGTTGGGAATCAGAAAAGAGGAAGGAACCAGGATTTCATTATTCCCTTCAAAGGCAATGCCCCTAGTGACTTACTTCCTCCAACTAGGTCCCACCTCTGAAAGTTTCTACCACCTTCAAGTGGTGCCACCAGCTGGGGAGCAAGCCTTCAGCACATGAGCATCTGGGGGAATGTTCTTTGTTTAAACTATAACTACCATCCATTATCCAAGTAAATTTAAAGCTTCTTGACAGCAGGCTGTGTCTTACATATCTCATCTTACATTGCTTAACCTTATTTATGGTATATAATGTTTCATTGAATTGAATTTTTTTGTGTATTGTTTATTTGCCACTCTTGAAAACTGAATTTTTAAAATAAAATTCATACTGCACAAAAGGGAGCTACTGATAAGCTAAGTGCATAGCCAGGTTGTGGCAAATGAAAATTATATTTAAAAAGTTCTACTGCTTGATTAAAATAAATATGAATTATCAGGAGAACCTATGTCAAGAATTCTTAGTTCTTGACAATTTTATATTGGTATATCCTTCAGAAGTCTTTTTAAATATTAAAGTGTCAGTTTAGTTTCTTGTTTTATAGATGTAAATAATAACTTAGCAAGCTGTGTAATATTTAGCTGGCATTTATAAGAGGCTCCCATTTAGAGGTCTAGATAATAAGAATAATATAACTAGAAATTCTTGTAGAAATAGAAATCAGTTAAATTTTTAAAAATTAAAAACTAGATGTAATTATAGAATTTGTGCTATTATAATGGAAAACGCGTTGATGCTGGGGTTACATGGATAGTATATTGAAAAGCTTCTTGAAGGAAATCCTCAGATTTGTATTCATCTGTCTTGGGCCGGGCTTGTTGACTTTAAGTTCACACTTTAGTGCACCAGAAGACCGAGTTCATGATTCCAGCTCTAACTTAATAAATGATGAGATCTGGGCAAACCCGTTTCTCTCATTTGTCTTCTGTGTCCTCATCTGCAAATAAAAAGTAATATCTTATACTGCTTATCTTTCTAGGGTTATTTATAGGTTAGTAAGAGAACTAATCGCCGAAATACATGAAATCTCTTTTAAAAATCAGCCATACCCTGTTATGGGAATGTGAGATATTTCTAGTTTAATAAGAATCCAACACAGACATTCAAGACAGCCTTCTGCATTAGAGAGACAATTGAACCTGGGAGAAGCATACTGTCACATATGGGAAAAAGAATCCATGTGTAGCTAATGACCACTCCCCAGGATAGTGTGACATGCAAAAACCTTTACTGACTTGAAGAAATTCAAAGGAAAGAGAAAGATTACTATGTTTAGAGGAAAGGAGTCAGATGCTTTAGAAAGATGATTTTTTGGTGGGTCTTCTACAAGTAGAGTTTTGTAAGATTAATTATAAAGAATTCTAAAAGGAGGGAGGGAAGAAGAGAAGTAGGTCAGGATGACACAAGCAGGGAGGCTTAAAGGTATCAGGTGCAAGGTGAACAGGCAGCGGAGTGTGACCATCAATGTCATACGAAGGCATTTGGACTTTATTCTTCATCCCACAGACTAGAAGAACCCTTACGAGGATTTAAACAGGTAGTGTTTGGCTTTTGTGACTTTCATCAGAATGACGGATGGATTTGAGGAAATTGTAGAATTTGGGTGATCAGTTCCAAAGCTGTTATGTTAAAATGGTAAAAAATAATCAGGGTTTTAACCCTGGGTGCTTATCCTCAGGTCTACAAATTAGGCATCCCTGGGTAACATTCAGGGGTTCCATGAACTTAGAGGGTGAAAAGTTATTTTTTTCACTGCTTTCTACCTGAAATAAAACATATCCTTATTAAGAATGAAGGAAATAAATTCTAGTAATAGTTGTACTTTTAGCTTTTTTGACAAATCAGTTGCTTTCATATCACATTAAATTTGTTACTGTATCTTGAAATAGTACATCACTCATCCTTATTTTGAAATTATGACTGTTATTAGATCTGCTAGGAGATCTTGTTATTTCATGAGTTGATAAGCACATATAATGTTAACAAACCACATTTTCTTTACTATTGTGTTAGCAAATTACTTTTTTTTTTAACTATTGTAAGCATATTTCAAATTGGATTCCTTTTATACATACACACACTAAGACATTCTTTTTGAGTTCAGGGTTCCTCAAACTAGTAAAGGGTCCATGGCCTAAAAAGGGTAATTACCATTGGTAAAGTGAGGCAGTGGCTCTTCCAGAATATACTTTGAGTTTTTTTGGCACGCTGCACTAACACGTTTGACCATATCAAGCAAATGATTCATAAAATCTTTTCTAATTCTAAATGTTTTCTATTTTCTCCCTTTCAAATCAGTAACTTCCATACCTTCCCCATTTCACTAAAATGTAAATTATAAATCACGTAACTTTCTCCCAGTTCCTTATGTCAAAAATCTTTGACTTACCCTTAATGTCTGTGTGTTTAGGAAAAATAAGTTGTTTTTCCTCTGCTCTCACAACACAATCAAAACAGAAGCTTCTGATACCATGTGTGGGGATTTTTCCCTACTAGCAAATAAGCAATCCATTCTGCAGCGAACAGAAGCTGGGCATCTTCTAATCCAATTCATTCTGATGCTATCTGCCTGGAGATAGCATCAGATCCCACAGATCCGGGGCTCAGTATCCAAGATTGCCTCCCCACTCCCACTTGGTTTCCTATGGTTTATTTATTCTTTACTTCTCCTCTTTCCCCTTACCTCCCCTCCTCCCTTTTTTTTCCTCCCCTGTTGGAGATTGAACCCAGGGCCTCATGCTTGCCAAGCAAGCACTATACCACTGAGCTATACCCTACCCCCTTCCAGGTTGTTCTACCTGTGCTTCTGATCAATTGGCTATACATTGGGGTTCCCACAGTTGATTAATTAACCCCCCTCCATGCGTTCAATTAATTTGCTCAAGCAGCTCCCTTAATAAGTGTCCTTATGTATGCTTACCAGTTTATTATAGAGGACGTTGTAAAGTGTAGAGAGGAAATGAATAGGGCAAGATATGGGGGAAGGGGTGCCAAGGTTCCATGCCATCTTCATTGTGTCACCCTTCAGGAACCAGCATGTGTTCACCTATCTGAAGCTTCCCAAAATCTGTCTTTTTGGGCCTTTTTGGAGACTTCATTGCACAGTTATAATTGAAACATTACAATAATGTCAAATTGTGATTGAACAGAAAGAATGTCTAATGCTAGTAGACTGGGTGGTAAAACCCAGTCTGTCTCAGTATTCTTGGCTTATCTATGCGGCATTTCTCCCTTCAGGGTATGGAACAGATCCCCTCTGGAATGAAGAGGGTCTTGTGACAAGGCAAGGTTAAGAGAATTTTTTTTTTTTTTAAATGACTACCTGAAGGCAGAATGGTGTAGGAAGATAAGAGTTTCTATCACCTGCTTTGTGGAAAAGGTGGGAGTTCTGAATCAGGAACCATAGGTGGAAAAACAAAAATAATATCATGACATAACATCTCTTTTCATCTCTACTACCTCCCTAATTGGGGCAGTCATTATCTCTCTGTTGTACTTCTGCTAGTCTTCTAGTGGGTCATCCTGTTACTTGACTTATTATATAGTATTTTATCTCTATAGCAAACAGAGGGGCCTGTTTGGTATGAAAATGAGAGGACTTGGCTGCTTAAAACCCCTCAAATAGTTTTCTTTGTACTTTATATTCAATTCTACATTGACCTGCAAAGCCCTGTATGAGCTCCTGCTTGTTTTAAAAATTCATCTTATTTATCTTTCTGGTCCATTAAACAGTCAGCCACATTGGCCTTTTTTTGGCAGTACTTGTCTTTGAACTCAGGGCCTTATGCTTGCTAGGCAGGTGCTCTACCAGTTGAGCCACTCTGCCAGATTCCAAGATGCTTCCTTCATTTATTAATCCACTTTCACCTAGCCACCTTATCGCTCTTGTGTCATCTTACTCCAGCTTTCTGTCTCTCCTCCCATTTGAATGTAAGCTCTATTACAGCAGGAATGTTGTCTGCTGTTTGGCTGTTATCATCTCAGTATCTGTAATGCAATTTATATAACATCCTTAAGATTTTTTAAAATGATCCTGGGATTTGAACTCGGTGCCTACACCTTGAGCCACTACCCCAGACCTTTTTTGTGATGGGCTTTTTTGAGATAGGGTCTTGAGAACTATTTGCTGGGGCTGGCTTTGAACCAGCCCTCCTGATCTCTCCCTCCTCAGTAGCTAGGATTACAGGTGTGAGCCATAGGTGCCTGGCACATCCTTAAGATTTTTAGTGGTTTTGTATGCCCAGAAAAGTATAGAAGCAAGTAATGACTTTATACAGTAGATGTGATGATACTATACTTTTTGTTGACAGGCAGCCTGTAGCATTTTGTAGACTATATCCCAACCAAAATCAACCTTGAATTATATTATGGCAAAGTGTGGCTTGTAGCAGCATTTGTGAAACTTAGCAAAAAAGTAGGCTAGGGAAGACAGAGCACCTATGAGATGCAAGCCTATGGACATTAGTGATACTTGTTAATCTGTAAGAGTGAGCCAGATTCAGGGCTGAGGGCATGGCTCAGATGGTAGAGCTCCTGCCCAGCAAGTGCTGTGTCCTGAGTCCAAACCCCAGTACCACACCAAAATAGATAAATATATAAATAAATAAAATTCCAGGTCCCAGAGAAGGCTGGGATGGAGATTTGATGACCACATGCTGAGTATCTGGAGGTGCTTAGGAGTTGAAGGAGCACAACTGAGCCAAGTTGTCAGAGTGCCTAATTAGTTAGAAGTAGCCAGGAAAATCTGGAAAAGCAATTGGAAGGAGCCAAGTAAATGGGAGAAAGAATTGCTCAGGATTTACCACAAAGAGTAACTGTTGGGTCATTTCAGGTCATCCTGATGAGAGCTGATGTCAGAGTTGGTTTCCTAGGTCTGCCAGTGGCAATGAAAAGCTGCTAGTGGATTGTGAGTGTGGGATTGGGAGGGGCTGGGGGACAGGACTGAGGATGGAACAGACGCATTTCTGGTGTGAAAGCATTTGTTTGGCAGAGGTTCTGATGTTATTAGATCCATCACACACAGATCATTGAGGTCATTTAGTTCATTGTCTTCCAAACTTTTCACAGAAAGGATCTGTTAAATTGTTTTCTCTGAGTCCCACATTATAAACATGTTTTTTCCTTAAAACTTTAAATTTTATTAATAATTTACTTCTCTACTTTACAACCAAAGATCGCAATCAGAACAGCATAGGTTGCTGGGTACCAGTGGCTCATGCCTGTAATCCTAGTTGCTGGGAAGGTAGAGATCAGGAGGTTCGTGGTTCAAAGCCAGCCTGGGCAAATAGTTGTCTCGAAAATACCCAACACAAAACAGAGCTAGCAGAGTGACTCAAGTGGTAGAGCACCTGCCTAGCAAGCTTAAGGCTCTGAGTTCAAACCTTAGTATTAATAAAAAATAGCAAATTCTATGCATACTAAAATGACCTAAGTTGAGCTAAAAGTCATCAAAACAAAACCCTACAGTTTTCATTACAGCATTTTGCAGTTCAGTGGTTAATTCTTTTAGGTTTTTGAAGTGTTAAAAAGGACCCATAGTCTTCATGTTGAGAGAGCTTTTGGAACATGGTTATTAAAGGCCTGACTTCTTCATGTCTTAGACCCCCTGTCTTCAGATGTTTGTCTCCTATTAGCTCTGATGTTTTGCAAAGTTTTTTTTCTTTTTTAACCTCTAAGACTCAGTTTCCTCATCTGCAAAATGCGTATAATAACTGCTTTGGGGAGTTGTTTTGAGGATCCTTTGAGATAATGATGTCTTTATGCACTTGGTATACTGCCTGATACATAATACGTGTGCAACAATTACCTATTTTTCTGTTTTTATTGTTGTTTAGAACTGTGCACCTCATGGTCTCAGAATTGTCTTGTAGGTTTTGATTTCATACTTTGATTTTTATTCATTTATTTATTTATTTTTTGCGGTGCTGGGAATCCAACCCAGACTGCCAGGTAAACAGTCAACTACTGAGCTATATCCCCAACTCAAACTTTGATCTTTTTATCTCCAAGAATTGATTCCCTCTCTAACTGCAAAAAAGATAGTGTTGAGCAAAGAGTGTATTATATTGGCAGTCATGGGTGGAGGGAGAGTTGAATATTTTGTAGGTTTTTAAAACTTCAATCCTATATAAAAAACAGCTGTTCTGTTTTTATGAGCACAGGATGAGAGGAAACAGGCGTCAACTTCAGTATTAAGTGGGTTACTCATGCCATAATGAGCTGCTGGTGATGTTTTAGGGGGTCACCTTACCTGGAAGTAAGGATATAGACGGAATGAAATTTGCTTATTGGCAAAATTTGTACCAGTGATTTTGACCATAAGTGTCTTTCATGTATTCCTCTTTATTGCAACACATTTCACAATTAAAATTAACATCAAAATGAATGTACATAAATACATAGTATGTATTTCCTTTGTAGCCATTGTCATGTTAATTTCTATACAGGAAGAAAACACAGAAGTAATGATTACTTAGAAGTAATGGTTAAGTCTTACTTACTAATTTTAGAAAAAAGATGAATTTGACTATGCTTTAAATACAAAAATGAAGCCTTTCCTTCCTCCCTTATTCTGTCTGATGAATCTTCATCTGAGATGATTGTTTTGCTGGTGAATTTAACAATTCTCTGATAGAAATAGTGGTACTATTCTTAGTAAAATAATTTTTTTTTTTTTTTTGCAGTACTGGGGTTTGAACTCAGAGCCTACACCTTGAGCCACTCCACCAACCCCTTTTTTGTGATGAGTTTTTTTGAGATAGGATCTCGTGAACTATTGTCCGTGACTGGCTTTGAACTGTGATCCTCCTGATCTCTGTTGCCTGAGTAGTTTAGGATTACAGGCATAAGCCACCAGCGCCTGATTAGTAAAATAAGTTTTATCTTTTACCAGTCCTTATATTTAGTGCCATTTAGAAGTAAGTATGCAGAGAAAAGGATGAAAATGTGACACAATTAGCAATATGGGTTTTGTTTTTTATTTTTTGGTGGTAACTTGGGTTTGAACTCAGTGCTTTGAGCTTACCAGGAAAGCACCCTACCACTTGAGCCATGCCTTCAGCCCTCAGTTTTAGGTCTCTTGTCCTAACAATTTTGGTAGGACAAGATTCCTGAAAGGAACAATCGTTTAGAGAGTATATGCATTATTAATTTTGTTATGGATACTATCCATAGTATCAAACAAGGTTTTGACAATTTACAACTTTTAGCAAAAGTAGGCGAGTGCCCAACTCTTCACACCTATCATAATGAAATCTTAACACTAAATTTTTTTCATTATTGTCACATTTTTGTAATTCATTTCCATAATATCAAAGGAAGTTCATTTAAGTAACTTCTTAAAGTATAGAACTAATATGACAGTTTAAATTTAAAATATTTTCAGCACTTTTTGAACCTAGGAACTTATTTAAGATGGATCTTTTATTATTTACTATACAGTAATAATTTTCCAAATTTTGAAAAGTAACTCTAAATCCTCACACACAGAAATCATAAATCCCCCACCCCCTTTCTTTCTGTCCCTTTTTCTCTTTGAAATGCTATTGGAGATTCGGATTAAAAGGATAACATTCTTAAAGGTACTTGGGAGCTTTCTAATTTTACCGGCCCTTTTCTATCTTTGTATAAGTTTATGACTTCCATTTATAGGGGCCACTTGTCTGTGAAAACGACTGAACCATGAATTAATTTGTGAAAAGGGAATGTTTATGTTTCTCTTTTAGGTGTTATTGAGTTTATTATTTTAAGAATACGTACTTTCTGTTTACTTGATCTAGATTTTAATGGTATCAATTTAAATTTTTCTGCTATAAATACATTATTCTGTCTTTATACCCAGAAATTTTCCTTGAAGTATGGATGGTTTTGGACAAAGATGCTCAGGGAAAGAGTAAAGTAAGGAAAATAGAAAAATTAAAAGAAATCCAGATAATTTTAAATCATCCTTTTTTCCCTTATGAAAGAGAATGCTAACACTTTTATCTGATGCGTTCCTTGAAGATATGACTTATCTATGCTTGCATTTTAGTCAGTTTCTTACAGCCAAAACAGAATGACTTTTAAGTTACTATTTTTCAGGCAAAACTGTGGTGGGTTGTCTGAATTATTTTCTGTTACTTTGATCTGCTCCCATTTTGAACTTGACACCTTTAATTTGTTATAAAAATGTTTTCTTTTTCTTAGATTTTTAATTAGTTTTTATTTATTCACCTTTTCTCTTTATGATTTTTAAATCTTCATTGTAGATTAGCATGATTAATTTTCCCTCATGATTAATTTTGTCAAACTTTGTTCATATCAGAGGAAGCCTCTTTATTTGAAGACTTAGCTTGCCTTCCAAAGAAAAAATGATAATTTGTATGTAGTTTAAATGATTATCTATGTAAGCATAAGGAATTTCTGCTAGGTTAGTTTTTCTTCTAATTTAGAATGAATTATTTTTTGTGGTGACAAATAGCTGTTTCTGAAGTTGGCAAGAAAGCTTCCTCTTGGGATTCTCATAAAAGTGTTCTGGCAGCTATCTGATTCAGCTCCTTAGAAAGCTCTTTCAGAGTTGCCTTATTTGTCTGGAAAGAGTGAGGAGCCCAAACTTCCTTTTCCCCCTGAGAATGATTGTAGCCCTAAGCTGGTATGTGAACAACTATGAAGGATTCTGTGGTGACAGTGTGAAATAGAGCAGTACCAATGTATAAATGTGAATTTCATGCTCCAAAGCAAATTTTTAGATACAATGAAAAAGGGCTCTTTATGGTAAAGACAAACTGGCATCAGGTGTGGTGGCACACTTGGGTAAATACCAGCAATTCAGGAGGCTGAGGCAGGAGGATAAGTTTGAGGCCAGCTTGGGATACATAGGAAGAGCACATCTTAAGAAAAAAAAAAAAAAGTTTGGGCCTAGTATTTCTATTTCTAGCCATCTTTGTAGGATACAAAGAGAAAAGAGGAGAGAGAAGGAAGATTTTTCTTTTCTGTTCTAGACCACCAAGCTGATGACTTTATGAGAGTGACTATGCAAGAAGAGGAAGGAGTTTAAAAGTTATTGTTGCAGACTCCTTCTTAAAAAATAAACTTGTAGGTCTTTCTAATATATTAGTACTATTTACCTGATACTAAAGTACTACATATAAATATTAAATCTATACCATGAACTTGTTCTACTGTTTTTTTTTTTTTTTCAGTACTGAAGTTTGAACTCAGGGCCTCACACTTGCTAGGCAGGCACTCTACTATTTGAGCCACTCTGCCAGCCCCATGAACTTATTCTGAATCAAATTAAATGGAAAGGAGAAAAGAGCTGGAAGTTAACAATAATTGCAAGGAGGGAAAAGCAGTAATGGAAAAGAAAGGCTGTAATAATAAAAATATGATGAGAAAGGTAAGAGAAAAGGAGGCAAGAGATTTATTTCCTCTATTTCTGCCATTTCCATTCTTTCAGCCAACTTTATGGCTACCCTGAAGAAATGTCTGCACATTCTCTTACGTGACCATTCCGCAAGATAATTAACAACACTGTCCAAGTTTTCTAATTTCTAAGGATGATAAACTAGTATAGTATTTACCAAGTAGTGTTGTTGTGTGGATTACATAAATTACTTGTAAATGGCTTCGTAGAGTGACTTAGTGTGGTAAGTGCTCAGTAAATGTTTATTAAGCACCTATATTGGAAGTTGGTAAAGACAGATTCCCTACCCTTAATGAACTTCCGTTTTTTACAAACAAGATAAGTAGACAAATAAATAATTGTAGATTGTGGGAAGGCCTGTGAAAGAAATAAATATGAAAGAAAAAGTAATTGGGGAAGCCACTTTAGGTGAGGGTGTCAGAGAAGGCCTTTTTGAAGAGGTGGCTGAGCAGCTGAGCCCTAGATTTAGAATGAGCCCTAGACTTAGTCAAGAACCTGGGAAAATGTATTCCAACCCATGGAGTAGTATGTGCAAGGCTTAGAGGTTGGAGACATCTTGCATATTTGAGGAACAGTATATGGAAAAGTGTGTCTGGAACATAGGAAACCTAGAAGAGTAGGGGAAGCCTCCATCCTCCTGCATTCCTTAGGTCCTCCACCATACCTTAGGAGTGCTGTCTGAGGCCTGGAGGGAAGATCATCCTTGTGGTCACACTGAAATTAGAATTAGAAGAGCCCATAGCCACTCCTGCAGGTATTAAAATTATATATTAAAATTTCATGTATTTTTTTCTTTTTTTCCCCCGGTACTGGTGCTTGAACTCAGGGCCTACACCTTGAGCCATTCCACCAGGCCTTTTATGTGATGGGTGTTTTTGAGATAGGATGATGCAAAGTATTTGCCTGGTCTGGCTTCAAACTCTGATCCCCCTGATCTCTGCCTCCTGAGTTGCTAGGATTACAGGCATGAGCCACTGGTGCCTGGTCAAAATTTCATTTCTTAAGTCCAACCACTTATTGTTAGCTTATTTTTCAAAAAGACATTATTTGTAGTTTCTTTTAGTTAGTCTTGGTTTGCTTTGCTTGTGTTGTTTGTGGTTTCTCATAATTAAAACATTGAACCTACCAATAGTTTCTTTAAATTTTTAAATGAAATTTTATTTTATGAAAAGAAGGTACAAAGATGTGAAAACTGGAAACCAAAGTAGAATAAGAGAATAGAAAGGATAAGGGAAAAACAATAGTACAGAAAAATAAATACAACAAAGATGACAAAAATCTTTTGCATCAGACTGAATACATGCGTTTTTCTTTCTTTTGCCTAGACTGAGTCACTGAGTTATAGGTATCTGGATTTTGGAATTTTTACTGGGAAGTACTTATGAACATTAGGGTATTCAACTAATTAAAACAATTTGTAGGCAATTTTATTAATCTGAGTTTTTACCTTTTATGTTACTGTATTCAAAATTTTAAAAATTATTTTTGAAATCAGAACATTGAAGATACTTTTGTAAACTGGTTTTACTTAATTAATTTTATATTTAACTTTAGTCTTAGGAAAGAATCTCAGGATTCAGGTAAAAACAAAATAAGGGTGATCATATTTGTCTCTAGTTGACTTTTCAGTTGAATAGTGCATTTTTATACGATAAGGTAGATTACTTATAATTAGGGACTTAAAATACCTTTTGTACTTGATATATTCTATATAAAAAACTATACCTTTTGTTACACTTCATTCTTTTATTTAGTTTATCTTTTTAAGGTCACTATCAAATAATCATAACTCTGCCTACTGAGAAAAGGCCAGCAAGTTGAATTTAAACCTCCAAGTTGTTAGGGCTTGGGGGTATGTTAGAAGAGGTAGAGCACTTGCCTAGCTTGTACAGGCCCAGAGTTCCAAGTTGCATGTGTTCTGTGTAATGATCAAAGTGTTATACTATAAAAATAAGCAGTAGCCTTTTGTCATTTTTAGTACCTAATGCATTGCAAGTTGTGTAGAGGCTTTTCAAGACAATGTATATCATCATTAGATTTGGTAGCTAGTTTGCATCAGAAGACAACAAAAAGAAGTGTATTATTTTAAAATTGAACCTGCCTTTAGGGAAAATATTTGTTCTCATTGTAAATATTAGTTTGTCTCTCCCCAAATTTCTCTTGGTTTATTTAATTTTTGACAAATTCTTGATGATGTTATTCATTTTGAGAAGGCCACATTAGGGTAGGAAACTACCACCTTGCCTAGTCAACACTTGGCTTTCATTTCTTCCTACTGTGCTTTTTCTCCATGATCATGAGTAGTATAAAATCCTTTTTTTACTGCCCAGTGCCATTTCTAGAACACTATTATTCTTCCTTCTAGTGAAAATCCTGGTTCTTTGAGGTTCATGTCTCCCATTCATACCTTTTCTTCCCTTCCTTATTCCAGTTAGTTGTCTATAAAACTCCATTCACTGGGAAATAATGCTCACTCACCACCTTGCTTTCTATTCTTGCCATTCCTTTACGTATCATCTATGTGAAAATATGGCCCATTCCACAACACAGTTTCTCATTTTCTTAACTTCTTTATCTCAAGCAATTTCACTTGCATTTTATTTCTTCTCATTTCCAAGGACAAAAGGTAGTCCTTTAATCACTTTGAATGCTCATTTCTGAAACAGTGAATTTGATTCCACTCTAATCAGAGCCTTCTATTGCTCTAGCTTTCACACTCAGTTATCTCTCTCTCTCTCTCTCTCTCTCTCTCTCTCTCTTGTGCTAGGGATGGAACCCTGGGCCTTGCATATGCTAGGCAAGCTCTCTTAGCCCTGAGGTACATCCCAGCCCTTTTTTACTTTTATTTTTGAGACAGTGCCCAGGCTGGCTTTGAATTTGTGACCCAGTCTTAGCCTTCTTAAGTGTGTCCCACCATGCCTGGCTGCTTTTTGGATTCATTCTGCTTTTCTTATATATTTCAGGCTCCTCACTCATAAACATTTTTTAGTAAGAGTTAAAATTTTTCTTATTGCTGGTAGAGTAGCTCAAGAGGTAAGAGCACTTGCTTAATAATTGTGAGGCCCTGAGTTCAAACCCCAGTACTGCCAAAAAAAAAAAAAAAGAAAAAAATATTAATGGACACTATACACTCAGAACAGAGTACATGGAATAACATGAATTACAATGATTTTTTCACCCAGATCAAGAAATAGCATATTTCTTGGCTGGAAGAGTGGCTCACATGATAGTGCCTGCCTAGCAAGCATGAGGCCCTGAGTTCAAATCCCAGTACTGCAATAATAAACAAAACAAAAAACCCAAACCAGTCTCTTTCTAGCACCCTGAAGCATCCCTCAGACATACCCTCCCTTACTTTCTCTGCTTCCTGTAGTGTAGATAGGTTATAGACTATTTCATATCATAATTGTAACATATTCAATTACCAAATTGTGGAAAATGAACTTCTCACACAAGATATGTTATCTTAACTGTGTTCCTATATTCTGCTGTTGATTATTAGTTAAATGGTGATGATCAACTCTGGTAACATGTCCCTACTGTAGTCAGGAGTAATATTAAGTAAAAGACAGCAGTTTTTCAAAGATTCATTTTCAACACAGTTTGAAAGGAATCTGGGCATAATGCACACAACTATCAGGATAGTTGTCTTAGTTTTTTTTTTTTTTTTTCTAATGTGCTTTTTGTATTTTATCTAAGGAAGAAAAAAAATCACATTTTTTCCCCCACAAATTGGCCTCAATCTAAGATAGGTACCTCTTGAGATTACTGTTTAAAAATATTCAAAAATACATTTTCTGGCTCTAGGGAGGCTTAAAATGGCTCAACTCTGTTGGTCTGATGGATTACTACTCTTGTTTGAAATAAGGAAGAGTGTCAGTAAAAGTAAAGAGGTGTTCAAATACTAGATTCTGTGTTGTGATTATAAAGTACTGAGGCCATGCAATGACACAGATGTGTGTAAATGTTTTACCAGCCTCATCCTCAGGCCATTTTTTTTAAGTCATGGTTACACATGTATCAGTTCTTAAAAGTGTGAATTTGAAACAAGATTGTTCTGGAGTGTACCCCAGCTCTGCCATCCATACTGTATGCCTGTGTACACTTTTACCTCTCTATGTCTCAGTTTATTCACCCGTAAAATTGGAAGACTAACTTTCTTATGCATTTTAAGTGAGGTATAAATGGAATAATGAATGTGAAGTATTCTGGCTCCTGATTGGTTCACATAGTGTTGGAGTAAATGATAAGTTTTCTGTCTGTTCTTATTCCAGGTTGGAGACTCTCTGAGCCTTTATCACATTATTTTTGGACAATAGTAGTAATCTTCTAAAGATCTCTTTGCTTCTTACTTCTTTTGCTTATTTAATTTCAACTGGTTGTCCTTCAGATTTATCTTCCTGAACTGTTACTTCCACTTTTGCTACTCTCTTTAAAATATCAATAGATTTCTTTGGTTTCTGGGTGTGGTGGCCTGCTTGTCTGTAATCCCAGCTACTCAGAAGCAGAGTCAGGAGGATGGCTAGTCCTGGCAGTTGTAACATACCCTATGTAGAAGCAAAAGGGTTGGGGCCACAGCTCAAGTGGTAGAGTGCTTGTTCTGTATTCAGTCCCTGGCACTGAAAATAAAGTAAAATGAAATAATTTTCTTAGTATGTAGGATAAAGTCTGACATAGAAGGACTTTATAGGTAGGCTCCCAGGCTTCTGGTCCATCAACGGTCTTCTAATTAGCCAGTTATCTCCTTTATGCACTTTAGGTTTTCCAGTCTACATACTCAACCTATGGGAATATCCTCTTATTGGTGATATGCTGGCTGGCTATTCAGATATCTCAAACACAGAGGCTGCTTTGCTTTCCCCATTAATCTCTTGGGCCCCTCACATACTAAATTTTGTATTACCTACCTTCATAGTCTATTTGTTACCCTAACTCTGATCAGTATCTTTAGCTCCTTTATCCCTTTTTCTTTCCATTGATGTTTAGGAAGTCTTCCAGCTTTCATCAGTCTCATCCAGGGACTCATCCTTAGCTCTAGTGATGTTTTGGACCAGATAATTCTTTTTTTTTTTTGGCAGTACTAGGGATTGAATCCAGGGCCTGGCACAAGTGCTTTACCACTTGAACTATACCCTCAGCCCTGTTGTTTTGTATTTGAGTTAGGGTCTTGCTAACTTTGCCTGGACTGGCTTGAACTTTGCAATCCTCCCAACTCTGCTTCACAAGTAGCTGGATTACGAGCATGTGCCACCTCTTCAGAGGAGCTGTTTTTCAGGGGGCTGTTCTTGACGTCGTCGTAGGATGTTTATCCATTGCTTCCAGTAACAACTCCTTTCCAAAAGGTTTGACAACCAAAATTGTCTGTAGACGTTACCAAATGTCCTAAGGAAACAAACTGCTCACTCTATCTCCATTGTTCACAGCCAGTGGTTTGACTGTACAGTGCCTTGTTTGCCCCTTCATGTGTGTTCCTGATGAAAAATCACAGGTCATTGTCACTATAATCTGCATTTTCTAATAGGTCCTTAATTTTGCCTGGAAGTCAGTTAACCTTTCCTAGTTAACTCTCCAGTTTTTCCTGAGGTTATTTCAGATTTTTATTTTCCTCAAATTTCCCATCTCATTACCTTATTCTTATACTTAGCACGTGACCTTATCTTCCCTTCAGAGAGAAAAGAAAATAGAAGCTGTTATATTTGCCCTCTCTAGACTTTGTGATAACAACCATGAACTTACCTGAATTTAAATTGTGGCTCCAGGATTTAACAAATTTCATGACCTTTAGCAAATTAGCCTTGGAACCTCCATTTCTTTACATCATAGCTATCATAATAGAAGTCATGTAATATTTAGAGTAGTACCATGCGCATAGTGTCAGATGATGATGTGCCCTAGGGAATGCCAGAACTGAGGAAAATGGTGCTACTTCATGTAAAGTACAGAGTGAGCCTTATATTAGATCAATATTTGATTAGAGGTAAAAAGAAATTGAGGAAAGTCATGCAAAGTTATTTTGAAAAAGGTCTTTCAAGAAATATTGATTATAACATAAGAGAGAGTGGTAACTACAGAGTGATGTGCAGGTAAGGGTAGTGGATGGGTTTGTTACATTTTAGATGGGACAGCCATGAGCATTTTTAACTGCCTATAGTAAGGAGCCATTAGAGAGGGTAGAATTAAAGTAATAAGAAGAGACACTTGAAAGAAAGTAAAGAGGGTGAATATGGTTGGTGAACTTTCTATACAAGTATGAATATGGAACATTGAAACCTGTTGAAGTCACGATAAGAATGGTAATGGTGTAGGAGGGAGAATAATGGAGGGGACGAACCAATTCAGAGTATAATACATATATACATAGAACTATCACAGTGGAACCCTCTTTATAACTACCATAAACAAACAAAAATGTGTTTTGTTTTGTTTTCGGGTCTTATCTGGGGGGTGGGTACCAGTGGGTGGGCAAAAGGAAATGGTGAAGGAGAGCATATATGGTGGAAATATTTTGTATTCATGTATGGAAATAGAATAGTGAAACCTGTTGAACTGTCACATTATCAGATAAAGAAGCAAAGTATTGAGGGGAGAGGGTATTTCTTTATCTGACTTTGTTTTATGAGGAAGAAATGGAGGTTGTAAGAAAGGCTTCTCAAGAGGACAACCTGATAGCTGGTAGATTTTCAAAGAACAGGTATAGAAAGAGGAGAGTGCAAAAGTATTTCAGGAAAAGCCACAGATACTCTCCTCTGTGTTTAAAAAGTTTTTATACTGTCACAACAAAAACAACAAATGCATGACATTTACTGAGCACTTACTTTGTGCCAGGCACTGTGCTGATTAATCATCATGAAGCTGGTATCCTCCCCTTAGTGGATATACTTACATTCCTGAATTACAAAAAAAAAAAAAAAAAAAAAATTACGCTAAATCCTAACTCATCTCTGCAGGGAATGAGGAGGAAGGAGAACATGCTTTCCTAGATTGCCCTAATGTTCTGAGGATCCCCTGGGCCTTGGAGTAGTGGGAGTCAAGAAAACTAAGGAAACTTCCTTGTTTTTTCTCTGTGAGTCTAACCCTTGTCAGATTACAGTCAGTATTTAGAAAAAAATGACTGCACATTTTATAATATAAAAATACTGTATTAAAATAAGCATTTAAAAACGCAATCATCTATTCCCATAGAGATTCTGATACCAGCTCCTTTCCTGCTTTCTGAAGAATCTTAAGTTTTGAGTAAGTAAATGGACTGTGTAAAAGTATCCTGTGGACAGTTTGTCATAGACGTTGTTTATCAGGAGATTTTTTCAGTTATCGATTTAGCAGTGAATTCGAGATACTTTCTGGCAACTATTTGAGGTACAAATCCTCCGTGTTGCAGATTAAATCTATACCATTATACAGTGAAGCTGTGTTACGGTTCGCATTCTTTTGTAAAAATTGAAATGCTTCAGAAGAACATAGCATCATTTCTCTTAATTTAGACGAGCCCAGAGAATATCATGGGTAAAGCTAATATTCTCCAGTTTTTAATAATTACTATATTTCTTTTCCATTGCTGTTGTAACAAAGTAAGGCCCATAAATTTAGCAATTTAAAACAACCCAGGTTTGTTATCTTAGTTTCCATGGGGGGTTAGGAGTCTGGATAAGAGGATCCTTTGCTTCAAATGAGAGTCCACTACTGGTCATTACTCTGATTTGCAGCCTTTTAAAGACCCAGAGCAGTGGTATTTTCTTTCCAGTTGTTTTGGGTATTCCAGTTCTTTAGCCTTACCAAATTTGATTTTAGAATCAGCTTTTGACAAAACTTTATGCTTCATCTTGATTGGGATTGCTTTGAATTTGTAGATCAGTTATAGAAAATTAGTTTTAATACTATTGAGTCTTATGTTTATGGACATGGTATATCTCTCCACTTATTTAGTTCTTTTATTCATCAGTAGTTTGTAGTTTTCAGCATAATGGTTTTACACATATTTTGTTACATTTATATGTGTTTTTTGGTGGCTTTTTAAGTCGCATTTTAAAATTTGGATTTCCAAGTTTTTGTTCCAATGTGGAATAATACAACTGATGTTTGCATATTGATCTTGTGACCTGCATCCTTGCTAAACTCATTTATTAGTGCTAGGACTTGTTTTTAAGATCCTTTGTGATTTTCTTTTTTTTACATAGACAGTCATGCTGACTGCATGACTTCCTTTTCCTAACTTCTCTTGGATAATTGAGTATGTTTTATGCTTCCCCTTCATCTCTCTATTGGCATATTATTTATACCTCTTTTTAAAATAATTTTTCTTTGTTTGTGGAAGAGGGCGAGGGTAGTGGGGGACCAAACCCTGGGACTTTTCGAATGCCATGCAGGCCCTTTACCACTGAGCTACACCCCTAGCCTTCTTTAATTTCTTTTTGTTTAAGTTTCCTAGCAGTTACAGTACACATTTTTAATCAATAACAGTGTACCATCAAATGTAGGCTTCATGGTGGCATGGAAGCCTTAGAACTAACCATATGCTTCCAGTCTCTTCTGTTATGTTTTGTGCTAATGCCTCGTACATTTTACTTTTACCTGTACAATAAGCTCACGATACATTCTTAATGTTTTTTTGCCTAAGGTAGTTATCTTTTAGAATGGTTAAAATGTAGAAAAAGTTTTTTTTATTACTTTAACTGTTTCCAGAGATCTTCCTTTATGTAGGTTCAAGTTTCTCTCTAGTATCATTTTTCTTCTTCTTCCTTCATCCTTCCCCTCCTGTTCCCCCTCTTTACCCCCACTCCTCTCCCCTCTCTCTTTCTTCTTCCTCCTTCCTTCTTCTTTTTGGTTTTTATGAGACAGGGTCCATTCTGTAATCCAGGCTGGTCCTGAACAGGCATGTGCCACCAAGCCTGGTTTTAAAACTCCATTGTTAATTGGTAACACCTTTAGTCTGTATTATTAATATATGGGTATTAATGATTGATATGTATCTCTTCTGTGAGACCTTTGAGAAAACAAATTTTGAAGATTTTTTGACTAAAAAGAATTGTTTTGCTACATAAACAAGATTACTTTTGTCTGTCCTTTAACATTTTCAGGCTTGAATTTGCCATTGTGATAGGAGAGTATACTTTACTACTTACTGAGTTACCTGGAAGCCCATAGAAGTAGACTTTTCAGAAACTTTAAACATTATGTTAGCCTGGACATTTTGTAAATGATGCCTAGATAAAGTGGTTTGCTGAACGTATTCAGTAGGTAGTGGCAGAAGTAATCTGGATTTCTTGGTTCCTTCTCTTTCATTATATCACATTATATGACTTCTAATTTCAACTTTGCTATATTTGGGATATACATCTCAAAACACTTATTTGTAAAAGATCTTGGAAGAGAATTGACCAATTTACCCAAGCGGTTGTATATTTTGTTAAGATGATGTTTGTTATTAACCTTCTGAGTATTTTTCTTCACCATTTAATGTTAGGTAATAATCACAATGTGTCCTCGAGTAACAGAATGTTTTGGGGGATGTTGATTTGACTTTTAAGTTTGTAGTGGCATTTCTTGAAGTTTGAAACCTAAGGCTTCTAAGTAGTGAACTTCTGTGGGCATAGGGTTTGAAATTGTTGCACTATTTTATGCACTCCTTAATTAAATAAGTAAATTATCAGTAGTAGTGAAACACATGTGGAGCTAAAAAACAGGTTTCCTTTATATAGAGTAATTCTTATTACATATCTGTGTTTCGTAGTAGGTTATAAATCTCATTATATGTAATCATGTGGTTTCTTTTTAGGATATACCAAAGAAAGGAGTGACTGAAGATTCCCCTATTTCACTGCTAGGTCTTGTTTTGTTTTGGTTTTGTTTCTTTGAAACCAGATGCCATTAGTTTGAGAAGTGTACCTCAGAACTGTGTGTTCTTGATCTTCCTTCATTATGTAAAATCTGGCTTCAGCTGTGGAGAAGAGCATCAATAGAGTATAGTTAACATGCTGAGATTTTTGAGTCAGTGTTACATTTTAGTTTATATTGTGTTTTGACTTTCATTTACTACTTTTTGGTGGAGCTAGGGTTTGATCTCAAGGTTTTACACTTGCAAAGCAGGTGCTCTCCCACTTGAACCACACCTCCAGTCCATTTTGTTCTTAGTTTGGAGATGCTGTCTCTTGAACTATTTGCTTGTGCTGGCCTCGAACCCTCGATCCTCCCAAATCTCAGCCTCCCAAGTAGCGAGGATTGCAGGCATGAGCCAACCAGCGCCTGGCTTCATTCATTGTTTTAATACAGGTTTAAAAGCTCTTTTATTAATGAACTTTCATGTATATCAACAGAAATACTCTCATAGATCTTAACTGCTGCTACTAACTTGACTGTAGTGAAAGTTTGTGGGACCAATGGGAACCTAACTTGTCTGCAAAGTGCAAACTTGCATCTAGCATATTTTGATGGTAGTTAATAGAGCATTTATGAAGGTGATGAACAGAGGAAAAGTGCTGTAGGAAATCATGGACAAGAACCTTGCTGTGTGCTAAATGCTAACTTTCTATTTCATTGTTTCTTGTAGTTTCTTATCTAGCAGATTAGGAATTTTCCAATGCCATACACATTCTTTCTAAATTTCTAATGTTTTGTCATTAAAAATCAAATCTTCAGCTCCTTAATTCGGAAGAGAATGTTGAAAAGAAGAGGCAGGTTCCCTTTTAGCCAGAAATTAAATCAGAAACTTAATACCAGATGGGCAGAGTGTACAATTAGAACGTTCAATAGAGATTTCTGCTGCTTCCTTTCTTCCTTCTTTTTCTCCCACTCTCTTCCTCATAGCATCAAGAAGACAGAAATTCACATTTGTGTGTTGGCTCCATCAAAGATGTTATTTGAGATTGTTCTCTTTAGAAGATTAAAAATAGACTGGTATTTTGGATATAGGTTTGTATTAAATTGGTAGTTTGGTAGCTAAATGAATGTTTTCCTTGTGAATAGCGACTGATTCCTTATACCTGTTCTGTAGAAAATTTCCTTGGAACAATCTTGCTTTTCTGCTGAACTACAAGTTTTGAAGGCTTATTTAACATTGTACTTCCATGATGAAATGAGACAATGTTGTCTAACATAACTCTGTAGGAAGAATAGGAACTCTAATTCATGACTCTTGATGAAGACATTCCAAGTTCTTAGTTTGGTTGAATTAAGAAAAGATACAGTTGGCACACATAAAAGGCACCTCTAACCTCAGCACTCAGGAGGCTGAGGCAAGAGGAGCTTGAGTTTGAGGCCAACCTAGGCTACATAGTGAGACATGTCATTCCCCTTTCCTACCAAAGCAAAGATATATTTTGCTTTATTCATTAAATTAGCCAATTACATTTGTTGTTTTCTCTTAAAGAAGTTTAGATGCTGGGAGTATAGTTACCAACATCATAAAGATACATTATCCTGTACATATAGAGCATATGCACTGTCAAATGAACAATGTAAAACAATACACAGTTACAGTAAATATTAAGACAAATAGAATAGGTTTTGAAAATCTATGTGGGCCAATTTGTCCTGGTCCAGGAATCAGTAATAGTTTCTGTAAGGAATTCGTATTTGAATTACTTTAACATTATCAAAAATGTCATTGAGAAATGATTTTAAATAAATGCTTAGGAAAATACCAAAATACAAATTATTTAAGGCTTAATAAGAAGCATGGTAAAAGAGATTTGCCTTGGTCTTTGACTTGCATAGTTTAGTTTAAATTATTGATTTCCTTCTTTTTAATTTTAATATTGATTTTCACAGTTCTTAGATGTACCTGTATATAGTTTAAGACCTTATAAACTCAGTCCAGTCTTCACATTTGACTAGTAATAAAAACTTCCACATTATAACAGATTAGAAAAGTATTTGTTAAAATTCATTAAATTTATCTTGTATGCCATTCTGTTGGCACTTCTTAAGTAAACAAATTAAAGCATTTCTGTTGTCTATCTTCCAGATAGACTCTGAGCTTCTCAAGGACAAAGAACCTATCTTCAGAACCTTGCAGAATGTGAGATACATTGTAAGTGCTAAGTAAATCTTGAGCAAATCAATTAGGAATAATCCGTGTTAATAATGGGGAACCAACTTAGTGGTTGACCTTCATGTTTCTTGGGTCTTTTTATTTAATAGTTAAGGTTAGGATTCATATCACAAGGCCTGTTTTGAAAACTGCTTCCTTAATGTGTAGTCTTAGGCAAGTTACTAAGCTTCTCTAATGCTCATTTTCTTCATACTTAAAGTGAAAATTTACATGTGGAAAGTATATAGTCTGACATAGAGTAAGTAGTCCATAAACGATGAGTAATATTACTATAAGAGACATGTGTAAACTTTTTATCTCTTTGTATTTTTTTGTGATATTTAAAGTAAGAATCCCAGGGTGTTTGCCTAGCCTGTGCTTGGCCCTGGGTTCAATCCCTGGCATGGAAAAAAAAAGAAGTAGTAGACTTCCACACTTCCACAGTGGAATCAAATATTAGTATGTATGAGAGTGGATAATTGACCCTTTCAATGATAATACCAAGTCAAATAGTGGAAACCATACTAGTTGGCTATTTGCTTGTTGAAACTAGACTTCATGAACTAGTAATCATTGATAATTTAGTAGCTAATTATAGCTCTTAGCCCTGTAATAAATTTTGACTTGTAAGTCTGTTTTTAAAATAAATCATTTTTATGAATAAATACTTGTGAATTTTTTAAAAAATGAAATAATCTATTATGTCTTTTATATAGATTAACATTTGATGTTTGAGGTTTGCTCAGATTGGAATGTGTGTGTTTGTAGATATATTTAAGGGCATACCTCCATGAAGGATAGAAGCAGTAAAAGATTAATTTGTATTTCTAATTTCTTAGCTTCTGTAAGTAAACTTAGTTATTGTTACTATTTTTTTTTTTTTTGGCAATATGGGTTAACTCAGTCTCCTGCTTGCTAGGCAGGCCCTCTACCACTTGAGTCAAGCCCCAAGTGTAAACTTAGTTATTTTTAAATACTTCTCTGTCACTCTTTGCCTATATAGTAAAAAATACCATGACTCATCTCTCTTTTATTTACATTGATTAATACTGGTATTTTTCTGAGCAATGTTTTTGAAAGTAAAGAATTTAAGGAAACTCATAGATTAAAGACATATTCTAAAGTTTCAAATATGACTTTAAAATTTCTTCAGTTTCCTTTTATTTACACAGTTATGATTTGCTTGTGAAAATGAGACAATACAAATATCCTCAAAACAAAACAAAGCCCAAAATGTCAGAAACCAAAATAATTTAGCATCTTCTTATTCTACATAGAAAAAAGTACTTTTGATTCCTTTGAAAGCAAAATATCCACACTAGGTACTGGCTGTAGTGAAGGAATTCATAGAATAAAATTTGGAATATAGTTCTAAAAATACAAGATACTTGATGAAAAGTACTATTGGGGATACATGGCCTTCTGATAAACCTTGTTTCTACATGTGAAATGTTGATTAATTTGTTGGATTTATATACTTCCTACTGAATTTATAAGGATGGAATTGAACATTGTAGTGGGAGTTTCTAGGGGCCCATTCAGAGGAGTTTGTCTATAAAAACTGAAAAGCAGTGTTTTCAATTTTGAGAACAGTTTTGGGTGTGGCAATTTGTGGCTGTAATCCCAGCACTCTGGAGGTTGAGGAAGGAGGAGTTGAATTTGAGGCCAGCCTGGGCTACATAGTGAGACCCTGTCTGAAAAAAAGGGGGAAAGACTGGCAGATGTATGTAAAGCAATTCCACTGCCTGTACTCTGAGAATATAATTTAGGATATGGTAGTTATGCAATAACAGTGTTACATTTGTATGTCTTTTCTCAGCTGACTTTATATTTTTCCTCTTTGTGCCTATGATATATTTTAACAACTGTGATGTGCCCAAGATTTACAAAACAAAGCACTGATGATTTGGTATGTGAATGTAGATCTCCTTACTCTTTTATCTTTACATATACTGGGTTATTTTCACTGGGTTCTAATGGGCTCATTAATCTAAACAGATTTTAGAAATCTTAGTCTTTAATTCTTAAAATAATTTCCTAAGTATTGATAGAAGACATGGAGATAAGATTGACCAAGTGAAGTTTTCTATTTGCTAATGTGCATTCTTGGGTACAGTTTTCCTTTGCTTATGTGTTATAGTTCTGTTCTTGCTCTTTAGGTTAGCAAAACTGAGCTATGACAATTTAAGATGCATTTTGTAATTTTGGTTTCTAACCTATTAGCATCAGTGTTTTTCCTCTTTTTTAAAAATTTTTTCTTTTATTCATATGTGCATACAATGTTTGGGTCATTGTTTTTCCTCTTTTAACAGCTTGGATTGGGTGTTCTACAGAAAGCAGATTAACAATCTTTTTATATCTTTTCTATACATTCTGATAACTATTGTAAACTTCTTTACTTTTAAAAGGTCACCTTATTTTGGAGTACAAGTTTAAGAAGATCTCATAAGAAACTGAATTTAGAATGAAATTTTATTGGACTAAGTGAATTCTTGATGTTGATTATAACCACTACTGCCAGTTGAAAATCACAGGTTGGATTAAAAAAACCCCAAAACTATAGTATGTCCAGAATCGAACTGCTCACTGGCATCTGTGGAGTGTGTTTGTGCACATTAAATTGTAGATCTGTATGTGTATGGTTTACAAATCCCTGTTGCGATTGGGTGGGAAGTAAACGTAATTTATTTTCTTGAACTGTGATTGGCTAAAATCCTTTTCTTTCCACGGTATTTTTAAATAAATGAATCTGGAGCCATCCTTTTATTACGTCTTAGACCAAATATCAGTACTAAAAGTACTCAGATTGGCTTAGAGACAGTTTGTGAAATTTAAGGGCGTTGACAGAAACCCGCAGTGGACCTTTTAGCGTTTTCGTAAAAAGGTAGCAAAAGAAAAAGCACTAAAGGGGAAATCCCTTAAAAGTTCAAAACACGAAATTCAGTATTGTAGTAAGTGGGAAGAATGAAAGAGTAACAGATTTCTTTCTTTTCATTTAAAGTCGTAGATTGTCCTGGAACTGCAGAACTGTTAATTCAGGTTAAATACAGGCTAACCTAGACGACAGGCGCCATGAGTTCCCAAAAACATCACTCTGGAGAGGAGGCTTATCCCGTAACTTGTGATTCGTAGTGGAACCGGAACATTTCACTCTGGGAGCTACACGGGAAAGGTGGACCACGAATGCTCTTAAACGGTGTCGGGGAAGGCGAGCGCTGCGCTCCCGCCGTCGCTCTTTCTCCAATCCGCGAGTACTACTGGCACTACTTTCCGTCTGCGGTGGTTCCGCCGACCCTCTCTGCGCGGCTCCCTTCCCTTCCCCCGCCCTCGCCGCGCGGCGCCGCGCCGCGGAAGGAGACGCGCGGACGCTGGATGCTTGCGAGGGAGGGTGGCGGAGTACTACTGGCCGCGGCGCTGTGGCGACGGCTGTGGCTCCCTTGGACCTCCGGCGGCCGTGTGGGCATTTGTCAGTTTTTTTTCTTTTTTTGGAGCTGTAGCGGGAGGCCGCGAGTGTGTGCGTATAGAGAAGTATAAGGGACGGAGAGGGACCGAAGTCGCTGTGCCCTGGCAGAGCGTCCTGTGCGCCCCGGTCCGTGCTTTTCGCTCGCGGGACCGCCGCGGTCTTCCGTCCTCTTCCTCAGCATGGGCGGCCGGTAGGAGTGGGGTTTCCTGGTTCTCCCTCCGTGGAGGAGTCAGTGGCCGCTTTGGCAGCCACGGCCATGGCGGTGGAGACGCGGCCGGAGCTCGTGGGGAAGCGGTTCCTGTGTGTGGCGGTGGGCGAGGAGGTGCGTCTGGAGAGCGGGCAGAGCGGATGCTGCTGGCGGAGCTGGCGAGCGGGGGTCATCCGAGCCGTGTCACACAGGGACAGCAGCCATCCGGACCTGGCGGTAAGAGCGAGCGTCCCCGTTCCGCCCGCCCCTCCTGGGTACCTCTGGCACCTGGCTCCTCTCGGCCAACTGGCGGTCACGCCCCTCTTGCCAGCTCTCGGCGCGTTTGCTCTTCTTCCACCGTGGTTGCCTCGAGTGCCTTCCCCGCCCGAGGCAGTGTCGGAGCGGACTCCTGGGCGTTCCGGGATAGCCGTCGGCTCTCCCCGGCCCATTCTGGCTGCGGGGGCCCCTCCGCGGCTTCCCAGCGGCGGCCGCCGGGCCGACACCTCACCGAAAGGCCGGGCTGCTGTCCGGACGCCGCCGCGCGGGCAGGTGGGGGCGGGGGCCGCGCGTGTCGGGACGCGGCCAGCTTCCCCGCGTCTGTCTTCGTCCAGAAGTCTTAACAGTGCAGGGGCTTGGCTCAGAACTTGTTTCTTGAGCTTGTTGAAGGGGAGAACAGAAAAGAGATCTGCTACTGTCCAGTTCTCGGATTCGTGTGTGCTTTAGAGGCAAAGCCCTCGGCAGTGGTGGTCCCTGGTTCATCCTCTATGTAGATGCTTGACTAACCGGAAAAGATGTATGGAGGGTAACAGAAATCTTTGGTACTTTTTAAATGAAGAGGATAGTGCTGTAGTGTTACATGATCCTGCATTTTATACGACTTTAAATAAAGGGAGAAATAGTGTAAATCAAAATGTTAAATCCTTTGCAAAACCTAAACGTGTCCTTTTCTTTGCTTCCTGTCCCCTTACATATGACTCTGCCAACACTTTCTTTGAGTAGTGTAGGTATATGTGCGTGACTTTGAGACAGGGATATATGCTCTGATGTATTCCAAGCTCATTCTCCCAGGGGGGACAGGTTGAAGGTAACGGGCGGAGTAGACACAGGACATTGAATAGGTTTCTCAAGGTTATTTTCTGAATACATAATCCATGAAATTACTCCTACTGGCTTGAAGCATTTACTTTTTTTCCTTTTCATATTTGGAGATTTGTTTTCTGTTTGTAGGCTTACAATTCCAAATCCACTGTAATATCCGTACAAGCACTTAACTCTTAATAGTGTTGCCAGAGTTCCTTTTTTTTTTTTTTTCGGCACTGGGGTTTGAACTCTGGGCTTTGCCCTTGCTAGGTAGACACTCTACTACTTGAGCCATGCTGCCAGCCCTTTACTGGAGTTTCGGAGTGTATTTTTGTAAACCCATTTACTTCACTGTGGTTAGTAATGGTAAGGTTTCATACGACATGTTTTACTATTGATTTGATAATGCAAAATAGGATTGTTTTGTTAATAGGAATTTCTAATAGGAAATAAGAATAGAGGTAATTTTGAAGACTTTGCTCAGTTATTTTTGTTTAGGAGAAGAAAAAGAATCCTTTTCTGGGGAAGTACTGGAATTCATGCTTGCCAGGCCTAAGCTCTACTACTTATAACCACGCCCCCAACAAGAGTCTTTAAAAAAAACGAGAGTGATCTTGGAGTGGGGTGTATTGCAGTGTTAGATCTTGTGGTAGATCATCTATCTTTCTAGTGTGCCCAAGGCCCTGGGTTCAGTCCACACACCCACCCACCCACACACACACCCACACACCCACACACACACCCACACACACACACGATTACTGATCTTAATGGTTCTGTAATTGTGATTGTGACAGTTTAATTTGCTTGTATAAAAGCCATACCTTGAATTAATTTATTTTTCTACTCTGATTTGAAAATTGTCTTGGTTTTTATGTGAAACTATTTAGATAGTTATTTGTTTAGCATTTTAAAAATTATTTGTTATGAAAAGACTTTATTGGAAATGTAAGTGATGAAGAGGGGGCTTACATGTGTCATTTTTGTAAGTAACAAGGGATTAAGTTGGGTATTTAAAAATAAAAGATTGTTACCTATGGATGATAGGGATTGACTGAAAGGAACAGGAAGGAGTCCATGAGGTGATAGAATTGTTTTATATCCTGATTATTGGTTAATAGTCAGGTGGTGTATACATTTGTCAACTAGTTGATCTGTACACTTGATATCTGTATTTCACTATATATGGATGTTAACTTTAAAACACATGTTGAACCATTGCTGTGTGAACCTTTGATAAGTTATTCTTCAGTCTTTATTTGGAAAATGAATGGTATTAACTGTAATGTAATTTCAGTTCTTAAATTTTATTTCCAAACTTTCTTCCATTCATATTGCTTAAATGAAACTTGGACACTTTAGTACCACTGTAATCTAATCTCCCTTTTACACTTGTTACTATAATACAAATTTTAAACAGCTCCATGAATTACATGAGAAATGTGGATAATTTTATGTTTTCTTAAGTTACAAACGTATAATTAAAAACTTGTAAACATATTAGAAATTGTGACTGTACCACAGATATGATATATGTGGTACATGATTTGAGAGGGTAAATGTTAAAACTGGAAAGTAGTTTAAGGTCTCTCAAATTCAGTTCGTATTTTGGGAGTATCTGTCTTCTCTGTGTCTCATAGTCTTGCTCTGTTGCCCAGGCTAGCCTCAAACTCATGATCTTCCTGCCTTAGTGTTTGAAAGGTTAGCTCTTGTTTTAGGAATTGCCATATGTGTTAATTTCCTAGTGCTGCTTTAACTAACACAACTTTGATGACTTAAACCATGCTAATTTATTATTTTACAATATTATAGATTAGAGATCTGATACAAGTCTCACTGGACTAAAGTCAAGGTGTTCAACTTTGGGAGAGATTCATTTCTTTTCCTTTTCTAGTTTTTAGAACCCATCCATTTTCCTTGACTCATGAAGCTCCCTTCTTCCGTTTAAAGTCAACCAGTGTCTCTTCCCTCGACATCTCCCTCTAACTCCTTCTGCTTCTCTCCTACTTTTAAGTGCCTTTGTGATTAATTAGGCCCAATCATATAATCCAGGATAACCTTACCATCTACTAATTAGCAACCATAATTCTATCTGAAATTTTATACCTCATGTCATTTCTTCTGAACCTTTTGCCAGGTTAATAAAAGGGTAAAGATTCTGTGGTTGAAAGCATGGGGCGGCATGCCTCTTGGGGGTGGCATTATTCTGTTTACCATACCATGGTAGGAAACATTTGTTGTACAATATGAATAGTGCAATATGAACTAGACAGTTTGATAAAAATAAATTGAGACTAAAATTTAGTTTTTCATGTCAGGAATTTTAGTGACAATTACCATTTGATCTCTTAAGTAATGAGTTGAATTGGTATAATTTTCACTGGATTTTGTTTGGATAATTTTGGTGATTTATTCATCGATGATATCAGTCATTTATTTATTGATTTATTCATTGATCTGTTTAACCATCTACCTGTCTACATTTGCTTGATACTTGGAGTGGTTGTGTCCCTCATTTTAAGCTAGCCTTGTCTAAAGAGTATTGAAGAAATGTGTCTGCTCACAAAAAGAACAAAAATATACTGTATTTTAAAGACCACACCCATAAATTTGCTCTAAATATTTTGGAGAATTTTATTTCTTTTAGTTAATTTATTTTTTTGATGGCACTGGGTTTGAACTCAGGGCTTCAAGCTTACAGAGCAGGTCCTGTGCTGCTTGAGCCACACTTCCAGTCCATTTTGTTCTTAATAATTTGGAAATGGGGTCTTGTGAACTATTTGCTTGGGCTGGCCTCAAACTAATTTTAGCCTACCAAGTAGCCAGGATTACAGGGTGAGCCATCAGTTCCTGGCTTGGTGAATTTTTGGGTAATAATTTGAAGAGGTTCAGATCTTACAGCATATTTTGAACTGTTCTGAACTGTGTACCTGAAGATGAAAGTTATTTAGCAAACTTTGTATGTCTTACAGTTTCCTATTGAGTAGTTGCATTTGATTTCCTTTTGTGTTTAGTTTGAATAATTCTTTAGGCATGTCTGTCATTAATACCATGATCTTGCAGCACTGTTAAGCTAATGTCTGATCAATTCACAAAACGATTAATGTATGAATGAGTGATTTTTATTTCATTGGTCATTGTGACTTTTAACAAGTTAACTAGTGAACATCGGTATAGTTGGTATGTAGAACTTATGTCTGATTTGAGTATATAGGCAGACTGTTTCTCACTCTTTTGAATTTGTTGTTATTGGCTCTAAAGGGTAGGTACAGGAAAATTAAAAAAAACCTCTCGTAGGTAAGTAGAAATTTCAGGAAAGAGGTGTCATTAGCATTTTGCATACTAACTAGAACTGGCAACCTTTACTTTCCAGTTAGTGTGTGTTTATACTTTGCATCGGTGTTAAGTCAGATAAAAAAAGAGCTTAGGGTCCACCTTCCCTTATCTGTAGTTCTGAAATTCAAATAACTGTAATAATTCCATGGTTTTTAATACTCATTTGAAAGCAAAGCCTGGCTAACAACTCATTTTTTTTTTAATAGAACTTAGTATGAATTGGATAGTTTTGTTTGTAGGAGAAATGTTAAAGTGCTTAATCTTAGGGTTCTGTTCTAAATCTGGCAGGGGTGTTACACAGATTGCATTACGTTACTATAACGTATGATGTATTTAACTTTATAAACTCCAACAAAATTTGAACTCCAAAATAGCTCTAGTTGGAAGGGTTTCCAATGAATTATTTCAATATTAAAAGTGGAAGATTAGTGGTAACAAATATTGTTAATTTGTTTCAAGTTTTTACATTGATCATATATCTGCCTAATGTTCAAATGTTTTTTTTTTCCAGTGTGTATTATAGCAAACTTTTTTTTTGTTGTTTGATATACAGTTTATTTATTTATTTATGGGACTGGAGGTTGAACTCAGGACTTTGCACTTGCAAGTCAGGTCTCTACCCTGTAAGCCAAGCATCTAGGCCATTTTGCTCTGTTATTTTGGAGAAGGAGGGGGTCTCAAACTATTTGCCTGGACTGGCCTCCATCCTCAGATCTCAGCCTCCCAAGTTCCTGGATTACAGGTATGAGCCTCTGGTGCCCAGTTGACATGCATTTCTTAAAGTGACAAAGCTTTAAGGATTACCTGAGTTATCCTTTGTTTTAATTTGGTACTTACTGGGCTAGCGCAGTGGCTCAAGTGGTAGAGCACCTGCCTAGCAAGTGTGAGACCTGGAGTTCAAACCCAGTACTACCAAAAAAAAAAAAAAAAAGATTGCTGCTTACTAAATTGCTAATGTTGAAACATTTTCTGAAGTTACCTGACTGGATGGAATCCTTTCATGGGACATTTTTGTTTTATCTTACATTCTATTTTATAAAATTACATATTTGCATAAATCCATTGTCATAATATAGAACCTATTGGTTTAATTAGGAAATACATGGTTAATTAGTAGAAAAACAGCTCATAATCCCTTTAATATTTTGTTGGACATGGTGCTGAAATTCTAAGGTTACAGCATGGTTTAGGCCACTTTCCTAGACTTAACCAGGTGGAGCTGAGTCATTCTAACAATTATTTTGTTGAACTTGAGCAAGGTAGAAGGTACAATGAAATCTGCTTTTTGGTGTTTATTGGCAAGTAGATTGCTTTTGGAGATTGCAAATATCAGGTCTAACGGTGCCTTTAGGTCAAACCAGCCCAACAAAATGGATCTCAGTAGAGCTTCTTTTGAAATTATTTTGAATAAATAGGAACTGTGTGTAAGTATGTATAACTAAATATAACTGAACACTGAAAAACCTTGGGTTTCATAGAAATATTTCTTTAAAAGTACTTGTAATATTTCATTTTTGCTTGCACATCTTTTTTCTCATTTGTGTAACTGGTAACAATTGGTCTAGAGCTGCAGGTTTTCCTACTCTAATTGTACAATTATCATTAATACTTTTTAACCTATAATATCTTGGAAGAACATATTTACTAAGGAAAAGTTAAATTTCAGATCCGTCCCCAAAGCTCTTAATTCTGAATTAATGTAACTTCCAATATGGTTTTCCCCATTGCATATTATTACAAAGACCAAAATTCTCCTTTGCAAATAATGTGATTTCTGTTAAGTGTTTCTTTAGGATGACTGGAATTTGACAAGGTTAGTGGGTTGTGGTTGTGTGTGTGTGTGTGTGTGTGTGTGTGTGTGTGGTATTGGAGTTTGAACTCATGGCCTCACGCTTGCTAGGCAGGTGCTCTGCCACTTGAGCAACTCCTCCAGGAGCCCCATATTAGTGATTCTTAAATTGACAGATGATGCAGTATCAGGTAAAATTAAATGAGCTATTGATTTTGATTGTTAATACAGTGTTTATAAACTTCAGTTGTCTAGAATGAAAGCAAAGACTTTGGGGATTAGACCTAAAACTATATTTCTGGGTAAATTGCATACATACCATGTGACGTTTAATTTTTCCATGGGTTAATTTTCTTAACTGTAAAATGGAGCTCTTATGAGGATTACCAGAGTTAAGTAGTAAAGGAACTAGTAATAGACACTTGAATTCTTCAACGTGTTTTCTCAAGTTCTCTGTTATGTAAGGGGTGTATCCTGTTTTAATTGATATATTTGTTAACTATATGAATATATTTCTTTTGACATTACTGGGGTTTGAACTCAGGGCCTTGTGCTTCTTGAGTGAGTACTCTAGCACTTGAGCCACACCTCCAGCCCTTTTGGCTTTAGGTTATTTTTCAGATAGGGCTTTTTGCTCTCCTGGCCTGGGAATACAGTCCTCCTACCCATGTCTCCTCCTACCCATGTATCTCCTCTGGGATATCAGGTGTTCACCACTACACCCAACTTGTTTGTTGAGATGAGGTCTTGCTAACTTTTTGCCTTGGTTGGCCTCAGACGTCCATCCTCCTGTTCTCTGCATCAGCTCATATATATTTTCTTAGCCTCTGAAAAGTAGAACTCAAAAAAGTTTGGAAATCACACAATCAGTAAGTGTCAGGACAAGAATTTAAATACAGATTTCTGATTCCTGATCTGGTGTCTCTTGATACTCTGACATATTGCTTTTCCGAATGGTTTTTAATTTAGACTTTAAAAGTAAAAATAAAAAGTCTGTTTAATTGCTACGGTACATACTGTTTCTGAACCTTTGCTCCTTCTTCATTTCTGCAACCCCATGGTTCAAGTCTTCTTGAACTATCATTTGTCCTTCCTTTTCTCTATAGTTCTAGCCATCTTCTTAATTTGATACTAGAGGGTCAGTCTTTTGCCTCCTAGTTTTTGCTCCTTTTTAAAAAAAATCAATCTTGTCATTTATCTTATTTATACTTCTCTTTCTCCCTTCCTACCCTCTCCCTTCTCTCTCTTTCTCCCTTTCTCCCTTTTCTTTCCTGCTTTCTTTCTGTTTCTTCTTCTTCTTCTTTTTTTTTTTTTCCCCTAGAGTACTAGGGTTTGAACTCGGGGCCTTAGATTTGCTAGACAGGCCTTCTATCAACTTGAGCTGTGCCTCCACCATTTTTGGTTTGGTTATTACTGAGATAGGATTTTGCATTTATGCCTGGGCTGGCCTGGACCAAGATTCTCCCATTTTTGCATTGTAGTGTAGTTGGAATTATAGGCAGATAGCACCACATTCAGCTTTTATTGGTTGAGATGGGTTCTTACTAACTTTACCCCCAAATCCTTCAATTTTCTCTTCCCTAGTAGCTAGGATTACAAGGTCCCCATCTCAGTCTTTTGAGTTTATGTTCCACTAGGTCTTTACATTTTAATGTTTTTGGAATTGAAACACAGTTTATATTCACTTTGTGTCACAGTGACTTGGTTATCACTAGGCAGAGGTCAAGTAGCAATGTACTGGTATTAGTCTTCCTGCAGAATGTTGATGTAGAATTTTTCATTGCTTCTTTAAACTCTTAAAAATTATTGAGGCTCTCATAGGACTTTGATATATGTGGGTTATACCCATCAATATTTACTGTATTGAAAACTAAACCTAAAACTTTTGAAACACAAGAACATATAAGCACACATTTCATTATCTTTCACCATTCGTATCCCACGTTAGGTAGCCTGTGTATAGTGCTCTGTGCACTGATGAATGAATGCAAAAAACTAATAATGCCAGTATGAAAATTTTGTACCACTAATGCCTTGAATGAATTTTATTGCCCCTGAAAAACTGTGGCGAAGGTTGGCATCATGGTGTTAAAGGAGATTTGTGTAGGACAGAAAGCCTCCCACTCAACCTTGCTGGCTTATGTGTTTAGCCACAGGGAGGGTCAGAAATCCAGGTTCTTGTGTCACAAAGCTGAAGAATCAGCTTCATAGAAGAATCAACGTCACAGACACAGAGAGTGAGAAAAGTGGGAGAATTTATTGAGATAGAAAAGTAGCAAAGGAATAAAGCTCCCAGAGCTGGGAGAGGTCCCAAGAGAAGGTGCCCAAGAAGTGGTCTGAGGTTTTTAACCATTTTTCTCTGGAGTGTCACTCAGTCTCTGTGCTAATTAGTTGTGCAGAAAACAGCATTCAGATTGGCTGTGCCTGCAATGCCCTAATTTTTCTAGTGTCCTCATTCTGGTCTATCCTAATTTTCCTTCTTTCCACCCTTTAAGGTCACAGGGAGGTCATAATGGAGATTTCCAGGGGAACCTTCTATTGTAGCTATACTGTCTTTTCAGCTAACTGCCTAGACAAATGGCAAATGATTAAAATTTAAGTTGAATTTGGCTTCTTTAACACCATTTCAAATTTCTTCCAGTTTTGACCGTGTTGATGTGTTGCTATCAAAATTATATATTTTGAATGTAGAGAATTGTTTATCACGTGCTGGATGTATGTATGTATATCAGTATGGTATTAGAAACAGCGTTCCTAGAATTGGTCTTAGAATTTTTAAGTTGGGAAAGGTCTATGTAATTAATTTATGTCTTGTGAAAGACTTGACACCTAGACTGAAACTTCTGAGGGATCTGTTAAAATTAAGAGTTTAAACAAGGTTCAGAAAACAACTTTAGGTTCAGAGGAGTATCAGAGAAGGAAGCAGTATGTTAATGTATGGATAAAGTTATGCATTGTCATTTAATATAAGATGGCTTTGGGAATATTTAGTATAGGACTTATTTCCTCCCTCAGTTGTTATTCCATAGTAACTTATGGAGGAGGATAAGGATCTTAGCCTCAGTACTAGGTAAAATATTTGCAAGACAATTTAAAATAGGTAGACTGTGACAATATCTTCAATAGTACCATGCAAATCATTTGGCCTGCGTTCTTTTTCTTCTTTAAAATCACATTGATAAAGCTTAGTAGACCTTACTTTAGAGTATTTCCATTGTTCTCTAAAATGTATTATTGCTTTAACTTTCAAAATCCCTGAGCATATTTGGGTGGTACTGGGATTTGAATTCAGGTGCTCCTTTGTGCTTGATGGGCAAGTTGCTCTACCACTTGAACTATACCTCCAGCCTCTTTTTGTTTTTGTTTTTAATTAATTCCCAGATGGGGTCACTCATTTTTGACCAGGGCCAGCCTTGGATAGTGATCCTTCTATCTATGCCTTCCCTGTGACTAGGATTACAGTTGTACATCACCATGCTCAGCTAATTTATTAAGGTGGGATCTTGGTTACTTTTTAACTCTGGCTGACCTTGAACTACAATTTTCTGCTTCTTGAGCAGCTGGGACTATAGGTGTGCACCATCATGCCCAGACCACCTATCATATTATAATGCTAAATTAAATTATTTAAGGAAGAAACCATTTTACTTCACTGAATGAACATGACTGTAGACAGCATCTCATCTTTCCATTGGTTCTTAAATACAGAAGAATATATACATACTTAGAATCAATTTATTAAGTCACTTTGAAATAAAAAATTAAAGTTCAGTAGAAGTGAGAAGAAGCCAATATACATGACTTAAGTCAATGATCATCAACTTTTTCTTTAATTCATTGTGGTCTGCCAGTGAATAAGGTTAAGCTTCAGTGTGCATGAGAAATTAGTGTTTTTTCTCTTACATCTGATATTTCTATATCATGATAATAGATGTGGGGTGGAGGACCAGAAATCTGAATTTTATTGATTTGCTAACTTTTTTCAAATCAGTACCAAAACAACACAAAAAGGACACATGGCTGTAGTAAAGAAGGTAATAGTGTCTATTAAAGATTAAGGAGAGGAGTTACACAAGGCCAAGTGGAAGCAGGAAGCAGAGTCTTTTGCTTTTCACGTTCCTAACCAATAATAATGGATGAGTGGAGAGGGACATGGGCAGTCCCTGGGCCAGGTGGGGGTGGTTTAAATTGTCCTGGGGCCAGGGTATGAATTACCTACGCACATTTGCAGTTGAAACGAAGGCTTAAAGAAAGAGAAGAATGTTCAACCTGAAATACAATACTAGGTCATATATGTTCTGAGAGTCCCAAACTTTCCCTAAGTCTAGCCTGCCTTATTACCATTTTACACCTCCCTGTTGGTTCACTTTTAATATTACAGGGTTTTGTTTTTTTTTTTATAATTTTATTATTCATATGTGCATACAAGGCTTGGGTCATTTCTCCCCCCTGCCCCCACCCCCTCCCTTACCACTCACCCTGCCCCCTCCCTCTCCCCCCCCTCAATACCCAGCAGAAACTATTTTGCCCTTATTTCTAATTTTGTTGTAGAGAGAGTATAAGCAATAATAGGAAGGAACAAGGGTTTTTGCTGGTTGAGATAAGGATAGCTATACAGGGAGTTGACTCGCATTGATTTCCTGTGCGTGTGTGTTACTTTCTAGGTCAATTCTTTTTGATCTAACCTTTTCTCTAGTTCCTGGTCCCCTTTTCCTATTGGCCTCAGTTGCTTTTAAGGTATCTGCTTTAGTTTCTCTGCGTTAAGGGCAACAAATGCTAGCTAATTTTTTAGGTGTCTTACCAGATACCCTAGGCTGCTTTTTACTATGGTGATAAAGAGGAGGTTTCTGAGAAGCTTTGTAGAAGCAACGTGTAAACATGAACTGAGTGAAGGTCAGAGAAGCTATGAACTTTTTGAGTGCCTTTGTGATGAGTGCTGTACTGGGAGTCTTCACTTGAGTTCAAGGTTGAGAAACTTCCTTGGTAAGAATGTGGCTATTATCACTTAAAGAGTTCCCTTTTTAACAAGAGTCTACTGGATGGACTATGGGTATGGCTCAAGTGGTAGATTGCCTGCCTGGCAAACACAAGGCCCTGAGTTCAAACCCCAGTTCTGTCAAAAAAAAAAAAAAAACAAAACAAAACAATCAAAACAACAACAAAAGAGTCTGCTGGAAAGAAAGATGGATTTTTTAAATTAAAAGCTGATTTTATCATGGTTTACTTTTATAAATTGCCTACAGATTTTTTTATTTTTTGGCAGTACTTGCATTACAGCTCAGGGCCTACACCTTGAGCCACTTCATCAGCCCTTTTTTATGATGGGCTTTTTCAAGCTAGGGTCTCAAACTAATTGCTGGGGTGGCTTCGAACCATGATACTCTTGATCTCTGCCTCTTGAGTAGACATGATTATAGGCATGAGCCATTGGTGCCTGGTTGCCTGTAGATTTGCCAGCCCGTCACACCCTCCTACCCCGTCACTCCTTTGGAATTATACTTTACAAACAAATATTCTAAAACATAAATATGGTGCCCCTGTTGACTATAGATATTCCCCACCTTGGAGTTACACTTATAACACAGATAATCTGAACACATAAATACTATAATAATAAAAACCAGTTGCAAAGATAAGAATTTTCTGGTGATTGTAGGGAAACTTGAATACCTGGTTTATAAGGAAAAAGGTTTATGTTGTATTTTTGTCCTTTTTGGCCTCTAATGGTATTTGAAGTTTTACAGACTAGCTTTAGTTCTTAACTTCTTTTGAACTAACTGTTCCCATATTTTTGTCAACCCATCACCCCTGCCCCCCTACTCGAGGGCAATTGCTATGATCAAGGTTGAAAATGACCACCTTTCTGGGTTGTTTCCCCCCCCCCCCCCCCCCCGGCACTGGGGTTTGAACTCAGGACCTCACACTTGCTAGACACTCCATCAGCCCAACCTTCTTCTTTCTAAATCAGATATTTATCAGTCCTCTTAGTGAATCTACCTTCAGCATTCCATATGTTTAATTACCTTCCTTTCCTTTTCTTTGCATCAGGTATTGTGATACCTCCTGCATTGTTCTTTTGACTGAGTATTGCCTTGGCTATTTGTGGCCTCTTGTGTTTCCATATAAATTTAATGGTAGATTTTTCAATCTCTTTAATGAATGTCATTGGAATTTTGATAGGAATTGCATTAAACATGTAGATTACTTTTGGGAGTATAGACATTTTTACTATGTTGATTCTACCAATCCATGAGCATGGGAGATCTTTCCACTTTCTATAGTCTTCCTCAATCTCTTCAGGAGTGTATAGTTTTCCTTGTAGAGGTCTTTCACATCTTTTGTTAGGTTTACACCTAGGTTTTGAGGCTATTGTAAATGGAATTGTTTTCATATATTCTTTCTCAGTTTGTTCATTATTGGTGTATAGAAATGCTAATGATTTTTCTATGTTGATTTTATATTGTGCTCCTTTGCTATAGCTATTGATGGTGTCTAGGAGCTTTTGAGTAGAGTTTTTTGGGTCTTTAAGGTATAGGATCATGTCGTGTGCAAATAGGGATATTTTGACAGTTTCTTTACCTATTTGTATTCCTTTTATTCCTTTTTCTTGCCTAATTGCCCTGGCTAAGAATTCCAGTACTGTGTTGAATAGGAGTGGGGATAGTGGGCATCCTTGTCTAGTTCCTGATTTTAGAGGGAATGGTTTCAGTTTTTCTCCGTTAAGTATAATGCTGGCTGTAGGTTTGTTATATATAGCTTTCATAATGTTGAGATATTCAGTTATTTTTATGTCATCTTTTCTTCAAAATCTTTTTGCATTCTCTAGTTGCTTACATTTTGAATTATAAGACACCTATTTATACACACCTTAAGTATATAACATTTTACTGAATTGCTAGAAGCTGTAGGGGATGTAATAATAAACTCTTTCTTCTTTTTTTATAAATTGTTCTTTTTCAGTCCTGGGGTTTGAACTCAGGACCTACACCTTGAGCCACTCCATCAGCCCTTTTTTGTGACAGGTCTTTTTCAAGATAGTGTTATGAACTGTTTGCCTGGGCTGGCTTTGAACCATGATCATCCTATCTGTGCCTCCTGAGTAGCTAGGATTACAGAGGTGACCCACTGACTCCAGGCTTTTTGGGAATTTTAAATTTAATTGCCTCTCAGCATTAAATCTAAAAGAATAACAGAGTGTGGTTGGCACATGCCAGTAATCTCAGTGCTGTAGAAGCTGATATAGGAGGATCTTGAGTTCCAGGCTAGCCTGGGCTCCCTACAAGAACCTGTCTAAAAAAAAAAAAAAAGTAAAAGAAAAATCCAGAAGAACAAATATGAACATACATCTAAAGCTGTCTGTATTTTTTGTGTGTATGTAATATAGTTTAAATTGTGTTGCAAGTTTTCTGGTATCATATTTGTTAAGAGTGACTGATACACAATTGATATAACCAGTGTGAGAATAGAAGTAGGAGGATCTTTTATGGTACGTCCAAAAATTAATTGCTTTTTTCTCCTCTGCAATCTGGGATATTCTACTTCTGTACTTGTTTACTGTGATATTTAACATGTCATTGCAAAATCTAGCTCTTTCTTTTTTTGGCAGTAGTAGGATTTGAACTCAGGGCCTCAAGTGCTCTGCCACTTGAGCCATTCCACCAGCCCTTTTTTGTATTGGGTATTGTTAAGGTAGGGTCTTGAGAACTATTTGCCTGGCCTGGCTTTGGACTATGATCCTCCTGCTCTCTGCCTCCTGAGTAGCTAGGATTACAGGTGTGAGCTACTGGCACCTGGAATGAAGAAGTAAATTTTAAACCACAGAGATTTTGTGGTTCGTTGTTAACAGCTACATAAACTTATCTATCCCAACTGATATATATTTTTCCTCCTTTTTAGATTCTGAGGTTTAAATGAAATATAATAACAGAACTATTTTAGAAGTGCTTTGATTAAAGTCAAGGATAAGAGAAAGTTAAGTTGGGCACTGGTGACTCAATCCTGTAATCCTAGCTACTTGGGAGGCTGAGATTAGGAGGATGGATCATAGTTTGAAGTTAGCCTGGGGAGACAGTTCGAGAGAGTCCATCTCCAGAATGTGGTTCAAGCAGTAAAATCCCTGTTGTGGGAGTGCAAAGTCCTTAGTTCAAACTCCAGTCCCACCAAAAAAAAAAAGAGAGCGAGAAAGTTTAAGATGTATGTTAGTGAATAATTAGCATTTTTGGGTTTTAATTTTTTTTGCCTTTGTTGTTTACCTTTCAATCTCTTTGTTGGTCTTAATTTCCTTTTGTTTCCAAAGCAACAAATTGGAGATATTCATGTTCAGGTGTAACTTCATCTAAATAGTGGCTTCATTTCAGTACATGCTTCTATTTATAGTAATTGAAAAATTCCTAGTCTATACAAAACCCTGCTTCAATACGGGAAAAAAATACCTCCTACTTCTTAGGAGAGGAAAATCTAAAAACCTAAATTTTAATAACATTGAATTGACTATTTTGACATCTTGAGCACTGTTCTTACATTTCAGGCAACAGAGAATGCTTTGTAACAAAAAAAGTCTTTTGAAATCTCTTCTTTTTGATGGTACTGGGGGTTGTATTCAGGGCCTGTTGTGCTAGCTAGGCAGGTGTTCTTTTTGTTTTGGTTGTTTTTGAGATAGTCTCAATTTATGCCTAGGCTGACCTGGACTGCTATTCTCCTTACTTGTCATTCTTCATATACTTGGGATGAGAGGCACATGCCACCAGCTGTTTGTTGAGATGGTAGCTCAGGAACTCTTTGCCCCAGCTATCCTGGAACCAGGATTCTCCCTATCTCTGCCTCCCAAATAGCTAGGATTACTCTCTAGTAGTTAGGTTTAAGCCACTGTGCCCCGGTAGTCTTTTGAAATTTCCATGAGATAATTAATGTAGTTGATCTTTTTATCATTACTAATGCAAATTAACTGGGAGAATAAAATATTTGTTGCTTTACTAGAATATTTAACTATTGCAATATAAGGTACAGAGAATACCAGTAGGTAAAATTCATGCTTTTGCATAAGGAACCCCATCCCCCAATATAATTATGGTATAGTTCCTTTATGAAAAGAACAACATTTTTCTTTTTATTTTTTTGGAGGTACCAGAGTTTGAACTCAGGGCCTCAAGATTGCTCAACCACTTGAGTCATGCCACCAGCTTTGTTTCTTGTTTTTTAGGTGAGTTTTTGCTCTTCTTCCCTTCACCAGTATGAGTTCCTTCTAAAAACTTGTAATGGTTGAGAAAGCAGTTTGTCAGCTATCTTTCTATATTTTAAAGATATAACAAATACTTTTCCAAGTATGATTGGCATTATTTGTATGCATAAACTATTTTAAACCACATCATAAACCAAGATAGTGTTTTGTTGTTAGTGGTGGTGGGGTGTGTGTTGTTTAGGACTTGCTCTGTAGCCTGACTGGTCTGGAACTCCTTCTTCCTAGGCCTCCTTCCTCCCAAGTCCTGGAGTGCAGGTGTGTACCTGGCCTGTGATACTTTTTAATGTGATGTGTTTAAGTTATTTTAAAACTTGTATTTTTGAGGGAAATAATGAAAATAAAAGGGCTATTAAAACACATCTGATTAGTACTTTTCATACTAGAAAAAGTATAATAGTTTTAGACCAAATTAGGAATGAGAGTAAAGCCAGGTAGATTGTTCATTTCTGGGGGCTAGTGGAGTGGGTCAAGTGGTAGAGTGCCTGCCTAGCAAGTGTGAGACCTTGAGTTTAAAAAAATAAGTTGGTTCTCTTTTTTTTTTTTATGCTAAAGATCAGACCCAAGGCCTTATATACTCTACTACTGAGCTGTACCCCCAGCCTAAATCTTTTTGGTTTTTTTTTGGAAAAAGAGAAAAATTAGATTCTTGGAGTAAAACTAGAGGTTAAAAAGAAAACATTTATATAATCTCCTATTTTTTTTCCTTACAAATTGGGATTTTTGTAAGTTACTAATCTGTGGCCAAGATATCATGTGTTAGGAATGATTTTACTATCTATTTATATCCAGTGTGTAGCAAAGTATCTTATGTAAGAAATTCTTAAGTTCATTATGTGTCACATTACATCTTATTGAAAAATAAAATACAGAAAAGCAATGTAGAAAAATACTGCCTGTAAGAATGTCTTAAAATTTGTCTTTAAGTTTGTGTATAGTTTTATTTGTTTTGGTGTTAGAAATTAAATCCAGGGCCCCCAAAATGGAATGCTGTGCATTCACTGTACCATTGAGCTACACTCCCAGTCCTGTGTTTTTCCCTCCTAATGTAAATACAGCTGGATCCTTGGTCTTTGGAAATCTCCAAGTTCAAGAACATTCACATAACTAATTTCAGTTGAAGGGTATGTACTTGCATAGTATTTATTGATATCAAATGTTTAACGATCTTTTCAACTTTGACTAACATTTTGTCATGGAATGTACAATTTGTATACTGTTTAGAGAATTTCATCAGTCGTTATTTTTTGTAGATTGGAAAGAGACTTCATTTTATAAGCTATAAACTACCACTGAATTTTATTCTCTTTTAAAATTCATCTAAAAACTGTGAATTTCTGGTCTCACCTGTAAATTTAATTTAAAATTTTTGATGTAATTTAAACATATTAACAAAGAGTTTCATGTTAGTTAAAAGGAAATATATTATTTGTGGTTCAACATTCTGTCTATATGTATATTCATATTTTACTTCAGGTTCCTGTCTTTTCCTTTGTTTATTTGCCCAGAAAACTATATGAACTCCTAATTACCATTATAAGTGGTTGGAAATGCCAGGTTGTGTTTAGTGCATCTGTGATAATAGTTCTGAGCATTTTATATTTACTATAGAGTAGAATTAAAGAAAGATATTTTTAAGTTGGTTGGCCAGTGCTATGATTGGAATGTGTCCCCTAAAAGTTCTTGTGTTGGAAACCTAATCCTTAAATTCATATGTAAATGATATTTGGAGGTAGAGGCCTTTGGAGGGGGAGGTAATTAAGATTAGGTGAGGCCATAGGATGGTTGCCCTCATGTTGGCATTAATGGCTTTATAAGAAGAGAGACCCTGAGCTAGGTTGCTTTCTTTTGTCTTGCCATGTGCTGCCCTGTAACATGTTAAGAAGCAGCATGAAGGCCTCAAACAGATGTTGAACAGATGCTGGTGTCATGCTTTTGGACTTCCCAGTCTCCAAAACTGTGAGCCAAACTAATATTCTTTGTAAATTACCAGGTTTGAGGTATTTTGTTACAGCAATAGAAAATGGACTAAGACAGTCAGTAAACAACCTTAGTCAAAAACTGGAGGATTGAAATGTTTCAGCATGGGAAATAATGGCAAAAGGATTGCTAACCTTACTTGCTGATTGCATTCAATTCTGAAAAATATTTCTTGATGTTCCATTGCACATTTAAACATGGCTTTAAAAGGCCCCCCAAATCTTATCACTACCTTCAGTTCTCTCAGTAAAGAAAATCAAGTATCAAATCAAGAAAGTTTAACTTGGTGAGTGAACAGTTTATACCTTTTTGTCTTTGTTGGACTCTAGATTTGGATGGTGGGGGAGGAATGCATAAGATGATTGCTTGCCTTTCAATCCTATGACAAAAGTAACTGATCTGCCTTTCTTACCTCTTGGATCAATAATTGTTGCATGTCCTATTAGTGCTTAGCTTAAAAGAAAACCCACATTTAAAAGATTGTATCTAGATTTTTAGTTGTCATGTCTGTGGTGGTGGTGGTGATCTGAAATACACAAGAAACAAAAACTCCCACATGATTAAAAATAAATAAATAAAACAAAACTTCCACACAGTGTTGTTGTAATTTGTTTACATATATGTCTTTTTCAGTAGAGTATCCTTTTAGTCAGCTTGTGGTAGTGTCTGATCTGTATAATAAGTATTTAGAAAATATTGACAGTTGGCTTTAAAAAAATATTTAGACACATTTTCCCTTGAGCCATCAAGGAAAAATGTTACTGAAAATCTAATTATTTCTTGTAATACCCTCAAAGTTACACATAATAAATTTGGATGTGATAGGACAATAGAAAGTCATGAAATAATTTCTGGACTGGCTTAGTGCTTTTTAAATGTTACTAATGGGTGTTTAATTTGAAAACTGTGAGATAGAATAGATATTTTGTCAAAATGCATGTTATAGGTATCATGTACCATGGTAATTTTCAAAGTGTAGTTGCCAGCACTTCCTGGGAACTTGTTAGAAGTACAGATTTTCTGGTTTGACCTCATATCTTCTGAATCAGAAACTGAGTGTTCTAAAAGCCCTTAGTGAGATTTTGATTTATGCCTATATTTTTGTTTTATGATAAAACACAAAACAACATGATTTTGGTATAGGCCCCTTAAATTTAAAGGTTTCTTTTTTCTTTCTGTGAATATATTCTCAGAAGATATTTAAGACAGTCCCAATCTTCATCTTTCTTTAGAATTGAAACTTAAGCCTTATAAAACAGTTAAGGTTATTAGAGCAAAACTTGTTTGTGTTACACAGGAAAATGATGTGATTTACTGACTTATTTTGGTTTATTACTGTTGTTACTGGCTTATTCCAGTTGTCTAACAATATTGCTGAAGGAGTGGAATGTTCAGGGTCCACTGTTTCTTATTCTTAAGTCTCATTAGAACTTATGAGATATTTACATATGAAATATGATAGAAATTCTGTAATATGATCACAGAAATGAGTTTGTTGTCCATCTGTTTCCTACTCAACTTTAACCATTTTAAATGAAATATTTAACTTTAAGCTTTTCTTTAAAAATTGCTTCATATAGTTACTCGATTGTTCAAAGTGTGCTCACTGATTTCCTGAGAGCCATTTGGCAAAATGTTTTAGTTTTTTTTTAAAAAAAAGTTTGCTGCTGACATTTGAACCCACTGCTTTCACACATGCTAAGCATCTTTCCTACATACTGGCAATTGTTTTAATCCAGGATTCAAAACTGTCCATTTATAATTGGGAAATTTTTAATTATTATTATTTTTTTTTTGCAGTAATGGGGTTTGAATTCAGGGTCTACATCTTGAGTCACTCCTCCAGCCCTTTTTTGTGAAGGTTTTTTTTTTCGAGGAAGAGTTTCACAAACTGTTTGCCTGGGCTGGCTTCAAACCGCTATCCTCCTGATCTCTGCCTCCTGAGTAGGTAGGATTACAAGCCGAGCCACTGACACCAGCAAAATTTAAAATTTTTATTATCATTTTTATGACTATAATATACTCATCCAAATTTTGGCAGCAATTGGAGTATCTAACCATATTGGGTGGTACTTTGAATGGAAGAGTATCTTACCTATTAAATTTGGCTTTATTATTTCTTATTTAAAAAAAAAAAATCCGTGTTTGTAATCCCAGCACAGAAAGTTGTATCTCTGTGTGTGTGTGTGTGTGTGTGTGTGTGTGTGTGTGTGTGTGTGTGTGTGTATATGAGCTGAGAATACTTCTTTTGGGGGAGTGTGTACTGGATTTGAACTAAGGCCTTTGTTATTGCTAGGCAAGTGCTCCACCACTTGAACCATACCTCCATCCCTTTTTGTTTTATTTTTCAGATAGGATCTTGTGCTTTAGCCCAGGGCCACCCTGAGACTGAGATCATCCTATCTCCCCCTCCTTGGTAATTGAAATTGCAGGCATGTACTGTCAGTTCCTTTTTGTTTATTTTCTTTTATTTATATGTGCATACAATGTTTGGGACATTTCTCCCCCCTTCCCCCTGCCCCCTCTGTCTCCCCCACACCCCCTTGCTACCAGGCAGAAACTATTTTGCCCTTATGTCTAATTTTGTTGAAGAGAGAGTATAAGCTATAATAGGAAGGACGAAGGGGTTTTGCTAGTTGAGATAAGGATAACTATACAGGGAGTTGACTTGCATTGCTTTCCTGTGCATATGTGTTTTCCTCTAAATTAATTCTTCTCGAACTAACCTTTTCTCTTGTTCCTGGTTCCCTTCTCCTATTGGCCTCTGTTGCTTTAAAGAATCTGCATTGAGGACAACAATTGCTATCTAGGGTTTTGGGTGTCTTACCTATCCTCATACCTCCCTTGTGTGCTCATGCTTTATCATGTGATCGAAGTCCAATCTCCTTGTGTTTGCCCTTGATTTAATGTCAGCATATGAGGGAGAACGTACTATTTTTTGGTCTCTTGGGCCAGGCTAATCTTACTCAGAATGATATCTCCAGTTCCATCCATTTACTTGCAAATGATAACATTTCATTCTTCTTCATGGCTGCCTAGAATTCCATTGTGTATAGGTACCACATTTTCTTAATGTCAGTTCCTTTTGAGATAGGGTCTTGCTAACTTTTGTTTGTAATGGACTCAAAGTGTGATTTTCCCGTCTCATTCCTCTGTTTAGCTGGGATTAAAAGTGTGAGCCACCATGCCTGGCCTGAGCATACTTACAGTAATTATTTAACTCTGATTCTTTGGTGTAATCTCCTGTGTTCAATTAGTTGCTCAAATAATTAAATTTCCTGAGTTGTAGAGTATGGAATGTTTTGAAGGTGATCCTGGGTAAAAATTTTTTTGAAGTTAGTGACGTAAATCACTTTTTTTTTTTTTTCCACAAAAAAACCTGAGTGTTCCTGTGACAAGTTTAGTTTTAACAATATGGCTATGGCTTCTTGTAAACTTGATGAGTGTGAATGTGAATTGCTTGCAAAATGAATGTCTCTTACTGAATTAAGTGATTTACTATTAACATGGTGTCAGACTTGTAAAAATCATAACCTGTATTGTTAAAATTATCTTTAAAATTTCATTTGGACATATGGCACTATTGTGTGAAATTAAAAAAAAATTTAGTTTGTAACCAAATGCAAGGTAGAGTTTTATAAACATACTTGGTAAACAGAATAAACCCAATTTTAGGTTAAAAATGCAGATAGGATTTTTCCGATCATTCTTTAAATGTGTGAATTCTGTGATAAGAAGGGGTTAGACTTTGCTACAATTTGTTACAAAGCTAAGCTGTGTTTCATTTCTTATGTAAAACAGTGCCCTTTGTTTAGCTTCTTCTAGTGCTAGGAGAACTGTGTAGTTCCATTGATTGGTTACATGCAATGGAAATCTGACCTTTAGCAGATGTTTGAGACATTGCCAGCACAGTATGATCAGCCAACTAGACACAGTTTTCCCTTTGTTATTTGACAGGCCTTTCATGGTTTAGTAACACGCGAAAGAAATGTTTAAATGCTTTATTATAATATCAAAAGCTTATAAAATATTAAGACTATGTTGAAAAATATTGATAAAATGATATAGGCTTTTTTGCCCAAATTATGGATTGAATTCAACTAATGTAAAAATATTCACTATTAAAAAAAAAGTCTTAAAAAGTCCTAATTGTTGAGTGAACAATGTTTTATTTTAAGATTTAAAATACTTTTACCTGTGAAAGTATTAAGACTTGATGTATGTTTGTTTGTTTTTTTTTTCTTGGTCGTATTTATCTTTTTTTTTTTTTTTTTGGTCATATTTATCTTGTACCTTATTTCATGTTTCTCTTAGTATTCTTATTTAGTTTCAGATACCTTCTTTGGTTGAATCTTTTAAACATACAGACTTTTTATTAGAGATTGATTGTACCACAGAGCAGCCTGGAACTTGAATTTCAAATGGAGCATGTTCTCTGAAGGACAGTTTTTTTTTTTTTTTTTTTAAGATGAAATAATGAATTCAGCTGTGTGGTTGGTAGGAGTTCAGCAGGAACACTGTAAGCTCTGTTTTCTTCATATTCATCGATTGAGTGTATAGGAAGGGGGAGAGGTGGTGCCTTAATGTTTGACAATTAAGTGATAAACGGACAGTATCAGCAATTGCTAGACTGGATCTTTCTCTGCAGGTGCTGGTTTTCTATAAGGCATTGGAGTTGCTCTTGATTGTGTCAGATATGGAAAAAGAGGTTTTATTTTAAGGAACATTTAAGGAATATAATATTACATTGTTTCATTTTATGGTTTTGTTACTATTTTGTATATTTCAGGATTATATACTTACTTAATTAGTTCTTGCCTCTAGAGAATTATGGTTTAGAAGGTATTGGTGTGTATGTGCATATTACCTTTAAGTTGAGAGTTCCAGGAATGCGCAAAATTAAAATTTATTTATTTTTATTATTCATATGTGCATACAAGGCTTGGTTCATTAAAATTAAAATTTAAAAACCAAACCTACATGGTACCGTTTTGCTAAATCCACATGACATCAAATATCAATTGATATCCACATGATATCAAGCTGTTTAAAATAAAAATCAGTTTCATATGTTCATATGTAAATGTTTTAAAGGAAAGATAATTGATAATTACCTTGCTTGTAATGTTATCCCATTATAACCTTTCACATTAGTACTTTCTCACAAAAGTTACGTTTAAAGTTTTAGTGAGTTATATAATTCAGCAAACTGCTGTTTTTTTGAGTTTAAAAAAAAAAGATAACTTTTAATCCCCATCATTGCAAGAAAAGAAAATGTGGCACTGAAGTTCATAGGTGTAATTCTAATGAAGTATATCTGATTTATAATATCTGTAGTGGTGATATATACTAATAGTAAACTTATGTTGTATAAAGAAACTTAAGTTATTTTTTTTGTGATGGGTGTTTTCAAGATAGATAGGGTCTTGAGAGCTGTTTGTCCCTGCTGGCTTTGAACTTTGACTCTTCTGATCTCTGCTCCTGAGTTGCTAGGATTACACATGTGAGCCACTGGTACTCTGCCTAAAACACATAATCTCCCCTGCACCCCCATCCCCACGTGCCTCTCAAACCACTGGGGGTTGAATCCAGGGCTTCTTGCATGCTAGGCAAGAGCTATGCCCACAGTACTTTGTTTTTGAGGCAGGATCTCATTTCCTTTGCTTGGGTTATCTTCAAACTCAATTCCCCTGCTTCAGCCTCCTTAGTAGCTGGGATTGTAGACATGCTCCACTATCCCTAGCTCAGTAACCATGTTTTTACACATAGTCATACTGCTACACTTCTTCATTTAGTCATTTTAAAGTCAGTGAAGTTTTGAGGGCAGATTTCCTATATCAAAGTGTTGTCATGCAATGCTCTTTTGGAAGAGCAATGAATCCTTCATTGCCTTTTATGAAAATGTGACCATGAGTCCCAGTTTATGTTCATCAAAATTGTGACAGAACACTTCTTTTTAAGCTGTCGTGTGTGTGTGTGTGTGTGTGTGTGTGTGTGTGTGTGTGTGAGTGAGAGAGAGAGAGAGAGAGAGAGAGAGAGAGAGAGAGAGATTTGTTACAGCAGCCCTAGGAAGCTAAAATAACTTTATACATACTATTCTATTAGTAGTTGGCTCTTTTTATTACTGTGTAATATTCTTTTGTATGAATACATCAGTATTTGGCTGTTCTTCAAATGATGGGCATTTGGATTGTGCTTAGTTTATGGCTTTTGAATAAAGATGTATTTTAAAGTGTAGCCATTCTGATAGGTGTGTAATAACATCAGACTGTAATTATAATTTGTATAACTTGATAAGTACTATGGTGAGTATGTTTTCTTTAGTCTTTTGGCCATACTGGGGCTTGAACTCAGGGCCTTGTGTCTGCTGTACTACTTGAACTACTCCCCAGCCCTTTTTGCTTTGGTTATTTTTGAGTAGGGTATAACTTTTTGTCCAGGCTGTCCTGGATCACGATCCTCCTTTTTAGGTTTCCCTTGTAGCTGAGATGATAGATGTGCATCACTGCGTCCAGGTATTGGTGGAAGGGGAGTTCTCCTGAACTTGTTTCCTGGGTTTCCTCAAATTACAATTCTTCCTAGAAATCCTGCCCCCTCCCCAAGTAAATAGGATTAGAGCTGTGAGCCACTTTGCCTGGCTAGCGTATTGAGTGTATATTCATGTGCTTATTGGTCGTTTAGATAGACGTCCTTTTTTGAAGACTCTGGTTTTATGGCCATTTTAACAATTGTGATGTCTTTTTTTCTTTGATTCATAGGAGTTCCTTATTTGGATATAGGTTAACGACAGCAGGCAGAATAGGGAGGCAAGTAAGGTACATAGCTTTAAGGAGATACCCACTCTTAACTCCCTTTAATCCTGTATTGCATTTTCCCAAAGCATTCCTGTGGCTCAGTCTGTTCACTACTATCCAAATATTATCTCATTAGAAATATCATCATATCTAAAATAGCATCCTGTGCTTCTATCATTTTATTATATCAGGCACTTCTCTCTCACTTTTTTCATAGTATGTATCACCAACTGACATACTTATGTGTGTAAGCTTTCTTATTTTGGTATGAGGTCCTCCAGATACATATGCTGTGTGAGAACTGTAGCCTTGTTTTCATCCACTCCTACTTACCCAGTTCCTAAAGCATTAAGTAGCACATAATAAAGCTTTAATAAATATTTAACTGTTACTAAAAATAGGGAAGCATGGATAGAAAGATTCCCAAAAAGAGGGTGTTGGCTGTGTGTGATGTTTCACATCTGTAATCCTAGCACGTAGGAGGTTGATTGCTGGCTTGAGGCCAGCCTGGGTTATGTAATATTTAACATATTAGTTAATATAGATAGAACAGTGCACATAATCAATTGAATCAGGTCAAGAATCAGCAAACATTTTTCCTTTTTTTTTGAGATTCTTCCAACTTTAATATTCCATCTTTGAATGAAAGTATGCTTACTCCTTTGCACGCACTTTATAATTTACATCTAACAACAACCTTATGACACAAGTAATTTAATTACTCATACTTATTAGAAGCAGAAATGGAGAACCAGAGAGAATGAGTGATTGGATGGAGATTCTCAATAGATGGTGAACAAGGAGCTTAGGTTATGCCCACTTTCTTTTTTTTTTCTTTGTTCATTTATTCACATGTGCATACATTGTTTGGGTCATTTCTCCACCCTGCCTCAGTTTCAGGTAGGTCCCGTTCTGCCCTTATCACTGATTTTGTTGAAGAAAGACAAAGCGTTTTTGTAGTTGAGTTAAGGATAGCTATACAGAAAGATTCCTACTATTGTTTTCGTGTACCCATGTGTTACGACCCATGTAGATTGAACTCTAACTGATCTTTACTTTGGTTCCTGATCCCCTGCTCATGACAACCTGTAGTTTTAAGGTTTCTGTATTAGTTCCTCTAGAGTGGGGACATCAAATACTTCTATGTTTTGGGTTTTCTACCTATTCCTATATCTCCCGTATGTGCTCTCCCCTTGGAGAATTAACAAATATTCTTTGCAGACCTCACAGCCCATATCACAACCATTTAACACTGATTTTGAAGTGAGAAAGTATTTTTAGATAATATACAAGTGAAAGAACATGGCACTGTGAAGTAAATGTTTATGTACAAAAATGAGTGGTTGGGTTGTAGGCCAGAATTTGCTGACATGTAGACTTGGTGATGAAGAACTCTAAATGAAAAACATAGGAGTTTGAACTTGATCAAAAATAATCATGATATGTTTAACATTAATAAAGTGAGATGAAACAGGAATCATTCTGGAAAATTTGGTAAACTGAACAAGAAAAAGTAGAGACAAAGCGATATAGTTATGAAAAAAATTTAGGCTAATACAGAGCTTACTACATCTGAGGCACTTCACTAAAAATCTTTATGTAACTTGTTTGTGTTTACAAATACCCACTGAGGTAGATCCTTTCATCTCATTTTTCACTGAGAAGGAAAATGAAACACAGAGAAGTTAGATAATTTTCTCAAGCTCACACAGTTGTTAAGTGGTAGAGCAGCATTTGAATGTAGACTGCTTCTCATAATGTAGTTAGGAACTCGAGTAGGATATTGGCAATGAAAAGCTGGGACAATCCTGAGAAATGTAAGTGAAATATAGCCTGAATGTAAAGATATAAATAAAAGGGTGTGTTAATTATCCTTTTGTTGCTGTGACAAATACCTGAGAAAACTAACTTAAAGGATGAAAAGATTATTTGGTCTCACAGGGTTAGAGGTTTTAGTCTAAGGTTAACTGGATCCTTGTTTTGGGTCTGAGGAGTGATAGCAGCATGTGTGGCAGAGACTGCTTACCTCATTGCAGCCAGGAAGCAGAAAGGAGTAACAGAAAGGGGCTAGGGCCTGCTAAACCTTCAAAGTCCTGCCCAAGTGATCTATTTCCTCCAACTAGATCCTACCTTCCACAGTTCCAGCATCTCCCAGTAGTCTAGTCAGAATTTTTAATTCATATACTTTATTAAAGCTTTGATTAGATCAGAGCCCTCATTATCTAATCATCTCTGGAAATGCCCTCACAGACAAAACTTTGGAAGATACAGAAGAAAGCTAAGCAATATATGAGAATGATTTTTCTGAAGGGATGAACATACAGGAGAGTTGTAGAAGATCAAGGCCTTGGGCAGAAATATGTCTTTGTTAAAGAGAAAGAAATGAGATCCTTGAGCAGCAGGAAGGAAACCAGCAGAATCCAGAGTTTTGAAAATATGAACTGGTATTTTTAAGTAGGAAGTAATTGCTATAAAGTATGCCTCATAATTTAAAATAAAAAAAAAGTGCTTGGGGAACTATTTACATTTTCATATATCCTTGCAGTGTAGCACTGTTAAATTATTAAAATGGTTAGTTGATGTGATGATCTTAGTGATTAGAGCATCTAACTAATGGATAGGAGCATAAAGAGCAATTTGAAATTCTCCAAACACACGAATTAGTGAGAGATACACATCCTAAACAAACAAAAAATATTAAAAACAATTAATTTGATCTTATTAGTATACAAAATTCAACAAATTTAATGCAGTGGTCTAATTGACTTTTGGTGTGTGTGTCTCCTTCTTTATCTTTCATTAGATTATTTTCCTGGCTTCCATGTCTTGATTTGTTCTCTTGTATTGATGGAATGTATCCTTCCATCATTTCTTTGGAAAGAACTGCCTTTTAGAACATTTTTTGATGGCTTGTTTTCCTGAAAATATCCTTATTCTGTCCTCAGACTTGATGGAATACAGAATTCTTAGAAATTAGAAATGATTTTTCCTCAGAATTTTGAAAACATTGATCAGTGTCTTTCATTCTAATGTTGCTTTTGAAAAGTTAGATGCCATCCTAGTTTTTCTTTTATGTAGAAGAAGCTGGGAGGGGTCAGGCTGAAATGGCAGAATATTTACCTAGCATGAGTAGGTTCCTGAGCTCTATCCCAAGAACTCCCCCCACCCCCTGCAAAAAAAAAAAAATGCTGGTGAGATATTTTCTTGTGTCTGTGTTTGAAATTTTCACGGTGATGTTCCTAGATGTACTTTAATTTTCATGCATTGTTCTTAGTAACTTTTGAGAGTTGCTTTTAAATTTGTAAATTTTAGTCAGGACATTTTTGTTGAATTGTTTCTAAGATGACTTTGATTTTTTTTTCTCTTTTCTGAAATGTTTGTATTAGGATAAGTGAGTCATACTGAACCACTTTTTCTCCTTTTTTTCTCTCCTATATTCTTTTTGTTCTAGTTGCTGGGAAAAAATTTTTCAACCTCATTTCCTAAACTTTTTATTGTTTTTCATTTTTTTTAAAATCATACTTTAGTTTCCTAAAGCCCTTATTTTGTTCTCCAAGTGGCATTTTAAAAATTTTATTTATTTATTTGGTGGGACTGGGGTGGTCAGTTTTTGATACTTTAAAAAAATTATGGTATTTTTCTCTTAACTCACTGTGAATATTAATACGAGTTTTTGCTTTGTTTTTCTTCTCCCTTTAAAGTTTTTATTTTCTTTCACTCACCTTTTTTTCTCTGTGTTTTAGTCTTTCTGCTTTATATTTAATGTTTTCCTCATATAAAATAACTATTCTGGCTACTCATATTTAGTAGAATCACACTGAAAATGAAAGCACATTTGGAGCTCTGAGTGTATGGGTGGGATTTGCAGATTGTAATCTTATGTATGTGGAAAGCAGGCCATTTCCTTGGGGGTATTTTACCTGTTATCTGTGTATTTAGATATTTTATCTTAAACTATTCAGATTTCCTGGAGAAATTACTCATGTTTTGCCTGCCTGTCAGTGTTAATGCCTATTGAGGAAAGACTTAGGAGGGATCAGTCCTATTCATACTTCATTATGTAAACTTTCACCTAATTCTCCTGTTTAATTAATAATCTTTGCCCCCAACTTGATTTAATGTGCTTTCTAATCCAGAGACCTGCTGGTAAATTTCTGTAGGGAATATACCTTCTCCTATCATGTACAAGATGCTACAGGGTTAGAGTCAGGAAGAAATTGAGTCTTAACTAATGCTTAAGCATACTACAATCACTTTTCCTATTGGTCCTACTTTATCTTCAACTAATTTTTTAGCCATTGGAAGATTCTCTGTTATAAATTGGAGTATTTACCAAACCCTGGGTTTATATTATGCTTCCTTTACTTCACTAAGTCAGCTACCACTGCTATTGGAGTTATTTTAAGATTAGCTGATTGTGCTCATTTTTCCAGTCTGTTGCGTCTTGGAGTCCTCATCTTACCATCCAACATGTGAATTATTATTCTTAACTTTTGATTCCTATATTCATTTCACAATTTGACTGTTGTATCATGTGAGTTCTGTTCTACTTTAGTTTTGGGTTAATACTGTTAAGTTATGGTTGGTTGGCTACTACTACCTGGTTGTGCTCTGTTATTAATGAGCTTACATTTTATCATTTTATTCCTAAAAATATTTTGACAGTCTTTTCCAACAATAGTTAAAGAATATAGTGTATTAGTTATGTTAGTCGACTTAAGAAAAAAAAGCTTATTGATCATGAAAATTGAGCACCAATTGTAGTGAAATAAAATTGACTCTTGGTGTAACAATTTTTGGACTTTTGCTATGGATCAATAATTGATGGCTAAAAGCCTTTCAGTTTTCCATGTTTCTTTAATAGATATTTTCTGTAAAACATTTTTTTCTTTGCAAAAATGTTCACTTTCAAAATTGTTTTCATTTCCTATGTTGTTTTAAACATATTTCAGATGCACACCTAATTTAAGCTTGTGATTATTTAGGCTCTATAGTCAAAACTAAATTAAAAAGTGGCTCGGTATTCTCTTACTGTCTTCTTTTCTCATTTCAACTTCATTTACTTTTTAACTATGTTTCTTCTACCTTTTCCAGTTTTCTACTCAATTCTCCTTGGTGGAGAAGATGGATGCAAAACAGGAGGTGTGAGTAGTTCTTTATTCTCTCTGCATCTGTTACTATTGCATCATCTTGCCCATGGTAATATTCTTGTTTCCTCTTAGTTCATCCTCTTCTTACATTTAAGCAGCCAACAGGTCTATTTGGTTTTTCTTTATATTTTTTATGAAATTTAGTTTATTCTAACAATATTCTTAAAAGTTTTATATTAATTTGTACACATTCTTATTTGTTTCCCTTCTTCCATTATTTATATATGTCCTTTTAAAATCTGACATCAGAAAACTATGTACATACATTGTTTCACTCACTCATTCTCTTCATTTATTCAGACCGCTGACATTCATTAAGTTCCTAATGTATATCAGACTGGAAAATCAAATTTTGGTAAGATACTGCTTTTATTATTAGATTTCATACTTTTAGGGAATATCTCCCATTTCTTATTAGAATTATCCACATTTAGATAACTAAAAGCTATTATTTTTGCTTTTGGTTTCTTATTCATATTGTAAAATAGTGTGTCCTTTAGGAGCTATGTGTGGTATTATAAAAGTAGACTCAGGTTTGAGTTCTGGCTGTACCATGCCCACATAATATTAGATAATTAATCCTTTTGGGTCTTAAGAGTTCTCAGATATAAAACATAGTTAATATATCGGGTTGAATTGAAAAAATCGAGATGGTAAAAATGAAATGAGTCGATGTATACATACAGTCTATAAACAGGTAGCAGTAGTATTTTTATAAGGATTGCTGTACAAATATCTGTTTGGGCAGTCCTTTTGAAATATGATTGTAATTATCTGTTGAGCAAGAACTGTACAATAGTGATCCTTTATATTCCAACTGGTAAATAGGAAGGACTCCTACTATGTTTTTGGAAGGGGAAACCACCTAGAGCCTGTCAGTCTTTGTCAATTGAGGGGCTTAAGTTTGGAGTCTATGGAGCCTAAGTCTCTATAGTTCACAGGACACAATACCTGGCAGGAACAAACTGTAAGAAAGAGAAGGCTCTCCAGTGGAGAAACCCTGTAACCACTGAATGAAGGATTACCCAGTGTACACACCTTAAGAAGTTGCATAAAGGTGAGGAAAAGAAACAACTAAAAGAGTAAGCTCACTTGAGTATTCCCAGTAGTAAGAATGATTAACAGGATATCAAGAGAGTACTCCATCGGCTTTGTATTGAGGAAAAAAACTAGCCAGTCTAAAATCTTCTGTGGTCACACCTAAAATTCTTAAAAAGAAGACTCAAAAGGATCTGTAAGTAACTAAACTGCATCCCAGAAAGCACTTACAAATATTTGTAGATAATTTGGGGGGGGGGGGCTGGCTGGGAGTGGGTCAGGGGTTTGAACTCAAGGCTTTGTGCTTGCAAAGTAGGGCTCTACCTCTTGAGCAACACCTCCACTCCATTTTGCTCTGGTTATTTTGGAGATGGTAGGTCTCTTGAACTGCAATCTTCCCATTCTCAGCTTCCAAGTAGGTTGGATTACACATGTGACTCACTGGTGCCCAGCTGCACGCGCGCGCGCGCGTGTGTGTGTGTGCGCGCGCGCGTGCGTGCATGCGTGTGTGTGTGTGTGTGTGTGTGTGTGTGTTTGTGTTTTGGTGGGACTGGGGTATGAACTCCGGGCCTCACACTTGCTAGGCAGGTGCTCTACCACTTGAGCTACTCTACCAGCCCTACATATATTTTTTAAAACCTCCAAAATTCTGGACTCCTAAGGTAACATTTACAATATCTGGCATTCGATTAAAAAAAATTACCAGGCAACGAAGCAAAAATAATTCATTATGAGAAAAAAAAGTCTGAAACAATTTCAAAGGGATACAGATAATAGATAAACTAGACCAAAGATATTCTAAACAGCTAATGGCTATATTCTGCATGTTCAAAAAAATTGAAAGAAGGATGAAATTTGTAAGCTGAGATGTTTTTTAAAAATCAAAGACATATTTAAGGAACTGCTCTGGGAGTCCCTGCTAAGCTGTGATGGAGTGTGGGTCTCTGGTGCACAAAATGGGTGTTTCAGTTGTTGGTGTCTCACTACAGACTTAAATTCCTAGCACACTTTGTTCAGGTGGAAAGAAGACAAATACAGTACATAGTTTACTTAGGAGCCATACATTGAAGACAGTGACTTTGTAATTGAAGAAATTTGTAATTTCTGCCAGCTGGGAAAGCAGAATTCAAAGATGATCATCAATATCTGAACCAATTCATAACCCATGCTGCTCTTGACCTTGTGGATGAAAACGTGGCGTTTCAACGACATGTATTTGAAAACTGTGGACAAATTCAGTGAGTGGTTTGTGTTGGCATTTGTCACCGTGGGGCATATGAAATGCATCATGCTTCATGGTATAAGACAAGATGGAATAAAGAATTTGTTCACTGATGTCTATGATTTATATATTGCAACGAATCTGGTTTATAACCCAGTTCTCCTATTTGAGCAGAGTGTATTTGGCAGAAGTTCAGCCATTAAGGAAATGCAAATCAAAACCACTCTAAGATTCCACCTCACCCCTGTTAGAATAGCCATCATTTAAAACACCACCAACAACAGGTGTTGGCAAGGATGTGGGGAAAAAGGAACCCTTTTACACTGCTGGTGGGAATGCAAACTAGTACAACCACTCTGGAAAAAAATTTGGAGTCTACTTAAAAATCTAAACATAGATCTGCCATATGATCCAGCAATACCACTCTTGAGGATATACCCAAAGAAATGCAGCGCAGGTTATTCCAAAGGCACTTGCACACCCATGTTTTTTGCGGCACTATTCACAATAGCCAAGTTATGGAAACAGCCCTGGTGCTCCACTATTGATGAATGGATTAAGAAAATGTGGTATTTATACACATTAGAATACTACTCAGCCACGAAGAAGAATGAAATCTTACCATTTGCAGGTAAATGGATGGAACTGGAGAACATCATCCTGAGTGAGGTCAGCCAAGCCCAGAAGACCAAAAATTGTATGTTCTCCCTCATATGCGGACTTTAGATCAAGGGCAAACACAACAAGAGGATTGAACTTTGATCACATGATGAAGGGAGAGCACACAAGGGAGGTATGAGGATAGGCAAGAACCTCCCCCCCAAAAAAAACAAAAACCACAAGATAGCATTTGATGTCCTCAATGCAAAGGAACTAATGCAGAAACCGTAAAGCGACAGAGGCCAGTAGGAGAAGGGGACCAGGAACTAGAGAAAAGGTTAGTTGGAGAAGAATTAATTTAGAATGTAACACATATGTACAGGAAAGCAATGCGAGTAAACTCCCTGTATAGCTATCCTTATCTCAACTAGCAAAAGCCCGTCGTCCTTCCTATTATTGTTTATACTGTCTCTTCAACAAAATTAGAGATAAGAGCAAAATAATTTCTGCCTGGTAGTGAGTGGGTAGGGGGAGAGGAAGGGGGAAGGGGGGAGAAATGACCCAAATACTGTATGCACATATGAATAAAAGAAAAAAAAAAGAAACACCTTTTAAGCTGAATGCAGAAAAATTCAAACATAAACAATGTCACCACAATGAGGTATGTTCAGGAATGTGTACATTGTAAGTAACTTCATTAAATAGCCTGGAAAACTGTTGTTTCAGTTTATCTAAATCTAATATGATTTCTTTTCTGTTTTAAAGTAGTACATTGTTTAATGTTTATCATCAATATTTGCTTGTGAATAGTGTTACTTGTAAAGAGTTCAGTAATCTTTAAGTTTATTTCAAAAGTTGAGAATAAACTTTTAACTCTCCAGATACAGCTTGATCTTGATACAACTGTTCAAAAACCCAATGTCATAGGATTTGATAGGCAGATTTAAAACTAAAAGATTCTGTAGAAGTGAATGAACTTGATAGCATATACTTTGACTTACTTATACATTTGGAGATGTTATATAATTTATAACACACAAAAAGCTGAAGAAAAAACTTTTGCAGTGCTAAAATATTATATGCCTTCCTCTGTCAGAGACTGGAAATAGTGATACTGCTATAGTTCGAGAATCCTGAGCCCATATAAAATGTACCATAGTCATAGCCCACAGTAAAATATGTTGTCTCTATGATGTTATGTTCTTGGATTTTCTCAAATGAGAGTTGATATCTTACTTATTCAATAATTGTAATGCAATTTGAGAATTGTTAAGGAAAAGCTAGGATTATGGGAACATTTGCACTTGGCCTTTTAGGGTATACACTGCAGAGGGGAGCAGGAGTGGTCTCTTCTTTACTATAGAAGAATTTTGTTCCATTTTAAATAATTTTTGAGTAAGTAATTTTAAACATTGATCTCATAGCCTTGTGTAAAGTTACTACCATCATTTTTTATCTTATTTATTTGATTTTGCTAATAAAGTTAAGTGACCAAAAAGAGAACAAAAACAGGTTGAGGGCTAGAGGCATGACTCAAATGGTAGAGTGCCTGCCTAGCAACTATGAAGCCCTCAGTTCAAACCTCAGCAACCGCCCCCCCGCCCCACACAACAGATTGAAATTCTGGAGGCGAAAATTACAGTGTGTAAAAAATGGAAAACATAGTGAATGGGACTCTTTAGAAAGAGTGCATGAAATACTGTAGTCCCTCCTTATCCAAAGGATATATATCACTAAATGATATATCATACCATATCATTTCATCATGTAGTAATATGTTATCTAAAACTTGTTTCTGTGATTTTCATATATATATATATGTGACTGGAGTTTGAACTCAGGGCTTTAAGCTTGCAAAATAGGTACTCTACTGCTTGAGCCATACCTCAGTCCATTTTGCTCTGGTTATTTTGGAGATGGGGTCTTGCCAACTGTTTTCCTGGTTGGCCTCTAACCACGATCCTCCCAATCTTAGCCTTACAGGCATGAGCCACTGAAAAGGCTGCTGACTATGTAATATTTTAGAACCAAATTTGACCATAAGAACTGAAATCATGGAAAGTGAAACTGCAGATGTGAGGCACTCTATGTGTACCTAACTAAATTTTATTTAATTTTACCTGTTTTTTTAAAATGCAGGGATTGGAACAAAATGTATAACTATAAATGCCTATTAAAAATAAAGTAAGACTTTTTATTTTATAAGTCAATGACCTACAGTTCTACCTTGGGAGAAAAAGAGCAAATTAAACCCAAATTAAGAGCAAGACAAGTAATAAAGAGGAGAAACTAATAAAATAGAAAATAATGGAGGGAGGTGGTTCAAATTATACTGAGATAATAATGTTCACCTAGTAAGTGGCTTCTCACCCAGCTTACCCCCTCTCAGAGCCCCAGTGGTCAGTGTATCCATTTGATGAGCCCGTGAATGAATAAATTGATTGAAATACAGAATGTTACAACCTTCATTTGGCAATATCTAGCTAAATTAAATATTCATTTATCCTTCAGTATAGGGAATCCTACTCGTATTAGTAGCATATCCCAAAATTATGTTGGCTGTCTAAAATACAAAATGACACATGCATAAGGCTGTATTTATTTCATCACCTTTTGAGAAGAAGGATCATGGTTTGAAGCCAGCTGTGGCAAGTAATTTGCAAGGCCATGTCTCGAAACCCATCACAAAAAAAGGGCTGGTGGTGTGACACAAGGTGTAGGCTCTGAGTTCAAACCTCCGTACAGGGTGTCGGGGGAGGGGAGGCAGAGATTACTGAGGTCATGTCTGTTGGCCTCAGGAACTAACTCACTGGCCAAAGATCAGAAATTTTGACTAACAGAGGCTGGAGGTATAGCTGATGGTGGAGCACATGCTTAGTATATGTGAAAAAAGCCCTGGATTCAATCTCCAGCACAACCTCCCTCCCCCAATTTGATAGTAATAAGAAATAACAACTTCAGTATTGACTGAAAATAGATTATAGAAAAAATTATTTTAAGCTGGAGCAAGGTTAAAGCTGGAACATAACTTAAAAGCTGTTGAAGCTGATGATTACATGGGAATCCATTATGTTATTGTCCTATAACAAAAGCTTAAAAATAAAAAGCAACAGTTAAGTTTTTTCCAAATAGCTTTACATACATCTACAGTCTAGCAAATTAAGACTATTTTGAACTTGCGTACTTATTCTCATCTTCCAGTGAAGAACAGTGTATTAAAAGATAAGTAATAGAGATTTTTTTTCCTTTGAAGATTTTGTGGTTATTTATTAAATTCAGGTATTATAACTGACCAAGAATGAGAGATCTAAAAATTCTTGATCCTAAGGTTTCATTCATTCCATTTAATTGTTAAAATGATTCCTGAAAAATCATTTTCATTTCAGGAAAAAATTTTTTCCTGAAAAAAAAAATGCATTAGTTTAAATATAGTCCTGTTATAATCTTTCAACTTGAAATGTAAATTTCACAGAAATTGAAGTACACTGTATATGCCAGTTGTTGTTTTCTTTAAATTTAGAGGAAGTAGGCTGGAGGAGTGGCTCAAGTAGTAAGAGCCCCTGCCTGAAGGCCCTGAGTTCAAATTCCAGCTGCGTTAGGTGTATTAGGAGGCATGCCCAATACTGTGTGCTCTAGTGCCCCCTTGTGCCTACTATGAAAAGATTTGATTAATTTCTATAAAAAGTTGGGCTCCTTTGTAAGACTTCCCTGGAAACAAAACAATTTCATGTTATAAATAATGTTCTATGTCTTTAACTTTTGAAATGCAAGGTTATCACCATTTGATTTTAGAGCTACAGTTCTGTTAATATTTTCTCTTTCCACCAAATTTACAAAAATACCAGTTAAGTATCATTGGCTTTTCCTACCTCTGTCTCTACTGCTACATTAGCCTTTTCAAAACAGAAAAATGAGCCAGGTGTGATAATCCCAGCATCAGGGAGGCTGAGGAAGAACAATTGAGAATTCAAAACCAACCAGGGCTACCTAGCCAGACTCTGCCTACACCTTGAGCTACTCCACCAGTCCCCCCCCCCTCTTTTTTTGTGATGGGTGTTTTTGAGATAGGGTCTCGCAAACTATTTGCCTGGGCTGGCTTGAGCTGCGATCCTCCTGATCTCTGCCTCCTGAGTCTATAGGATTATAGGCATGAGCCACCGGTGCTTGGCATAAATATCAAAATTTAAAAACAGAGGAGTGGGTAGATATAACAGAGAAATCACTAGAAGGGTTCTTTTCTCTCTGTGAAGGAAATGGAATCCTGGGATTAACTTGTATCAATGATAATGTGAATAATTACACTAACTTTTGGCCCACCAGTTTATTGTAGGATATAGCCTACTTTTGCGATTGCTAACTAAATCTTCTCTGCTTTGTCCCAAAAGACATACGAGACAGGACTTTATACTATAACAGAGGGCTAGAGGCCTGGCTTAGGTGGTACAGCATCTGCCTAACACGTTCAAGGCCCTGAGTTTAAACTCCAGCTTCACCATATAGAAAAAAGCCCCCATAGTATACATAGGCTTAATAGTATAATGTATGTATGTGTAGATATATGTATGTATGCATATGTATATATGCATATATATTTATATATTATGTACAGAGAGACATATATAACCTGTCTCTATATGTGACATGGTTTATCACCATGCTCATTCCTCCTCCTTTTTCAGTTAAATTCTCTGTTTTGTTTGTCTTTAATTCGAGTAAATTTTATTTTGATGAACAGTTCTGTAAGTTAGGACAAATGCATAGTTATGTAATTGTTACCACAATTAACAAAATTTCCTTTTGCTACCATTCCTTTATAATCAAACTGTCAACCCCCACATCCACTTCCCAACCTTGGACAAAGATCTAAGATCCATTTTTAGTTCTAGTTTTTTCTTTCCTGAATGTTACATGAATAAAAAACACGTACTGCTTAGCCTTTTGAGTCAGGCTTCTTTCACTTAGGAGATTCCTTTATATTGCACATATCAATGGTTTGTTCTTTGGCTAACCATGGTTGTACACACTTGTAATCCTAGCTATGCAAGAGGTGGAAGTAGGGGATCTTAGTCCAAAGCTGGTCCTATTTGAAAAAAGTAAAGAAAAAGAGCTAGGGGTGTGTCCCAAGTGGTAGAGTGCTTCAAGGAGAGGCCCTGAGATCAAACTGTAGTGTCTCTCTCTCTCTCCAAAACAACAAAAAAATTGTTCTTATTTGTAATGTGTGTGTAGGTAGTGTCTCATTGTTGCTTTCATTTGCCTAATATACCTAATTAGTATATCTTGTCTGCTTATTTGTTATCTATATATCTTCTTTTTGGTGACTTGTCTGTTCAAAACTTTTGCTCATATTTTTGTATTTTATTTTGTTGAGTTTTGAAAATTTTTGTTTATTCCAAATATCAGTCTTTTGTCAAAGATTGGTGAGTATTTCTTTCCAATCTGTGATTTGCTGTTTTATTTTGTTAACATCAACTTTCACAGAGCAAATAAACAGTTAATTTTGATGACATCCAATTTTTCTTCTTATGGATTGTGTTTTTGATGTTACTTCTGATTAATGTTTTGGCAGTGCTGGGGTTTGAACTCCGGGCCTCATGCTTGTTAGTCAGGCACTCTACCACTTGAGTCACTCTACCAGCCCTGTTTTGTGTTGGGTATTTTTGAGGTAGGGTCTCAAAAACTATTTGCCTGGGGCTGTTTTCCAACCATGATTCTCTTGATCTCTGCCTCCCAAGTAACAATGATTATATGCGTGAGCCACTGGTGCCCAAAGTTTGCTGTTTCTTTTAACAGAAGGTCAGAAAGATTTTTTTTCCCCCCTAAAAGTTTTACCCTATGTGTTTAAGTCTGACCAACTTGGGGCTTTTATTTCTTTTTTGTCTGTACTAGGGATTGAACTTAGTGCTTCATGCTTGCTAGACAAGTGCTCTACAGCTTGAGCCATACCTGCAGTCCTTTGGCTGTGGTTAGTTTTGGAGATAGGGTCATGATATTTTACCCAAACAATCCTGTTCTGTGATTCTCTTATTTTAGGCTTCCTGGTCTGGCTGGATGACAGGCACATATCTCTGTACCCAGCTGTTGGTTGAGGTGGGATCTTGCAAACTATGTGTTCACACTGGCTTTAAACTGCATTCCTCCTGATCTCAGTCTCCCAGATACCTAGTATTACAGGCATGAACCACTGGTGCCCTGTATGAATTCAAGTTTTTTCTTTTTGTTTTTGCATGTGAGTGGGTAGTTGTCCCAGCATTATTTGTTGAAAAAGACTGTTCAGTCCCCTTTGAATTGTCTTTGCATGTTTGTCAAAGCCAATTCTTATTTCTGAATGAATTTATTTCTGGAGTTTATTCTTTTTATTGCTCTATGTATCTATCTTTTCTCAGTACTGTACTCTTGACTATTAATAGCTTTATATTGAACTTTTAAACCATGTTGTGTTAGGCATCTACTTTTTTTTTTTAATTTCTTGGCTGTTGTATTTCCTTTTATCTTGCCATGTGAATTTCAGACTATAAAAAATTCTACTGGGATCTTGATTGAAATTGTAATATATCTACAAATCAGTTTGGGCAGAATTGATGTCATCACAATACTGAAACTTTTAATTCAAGAACATAGTGTTTCTTTCCCCTCTTTTGGACCTTCAGTTTCGTTGGTATTTTGTCATCTTTAACCACACACATGAGCTAAAATGTTTTGTACATTATTCCTTTATGTTTTGTGCTTACTGTTGTCTTAAAATACTGCTTAGTGTTGGAACCAAGGTGCCTATCAACCTCAGTTAGAGAGCAGTCTGTCAGACAAGATCTTTGGCCCATCCTATTGGAAAGTTTCTTATATACTACGTTTAACTTAGGTTAGGGATTATAAGTATATCTAATCAGAATATACTTACATATCCAAAGGTACAGATTGACTTTTGAGATGAAGGCTATTTCTCATATTTTTTTTCTCATTTAAAAATTCATACTTTTATTTATATAAAAGAGGGAATTATCCTAGAGAACTCCCTTGCCCCTACTGTCACATGACCACTAAAAGGCTCCTCACCAGGACTCAGCCACACTGGTTCCTATTGTTAGACTTCCACCCTCCAGAACTATGAGAAATAATTTTGTTGTTTTTACGGCCTCTTGCGTATGGCACTTTGTTAACAGCTTGAACAGATTTAACACACAAAACTTGAAGGCTCAGTTACTGTATTAAAACCATGAGTACCTTGGGCTCAGGGTATAGCTCAGTGGTAGAATGCTTGCCTGTCATGCTGGGACCCTGGGTTTGATCCCTAGCATTGAAGGAAAAAAAAAAAAACCATATATACATGTTTGTTTGTTTTTAACAGAATTTACTGGTATATTTTCCATTTTCTATACTATTTGAAGGTATAGGTTAGCTTTGTATTAACTTTTTATAATGCTGTCTTTAAAAAAATCATAAAAACTTGTTATTGTTTTTTTGAACCTGGGTCTCATTATGTAGGCCAGGCCGACCATGAATTCACCATCCTCCTGCCTCAACCTCTCAGGTACTGCAGTTATAGGCATTGTGCTAGCAGTAGTTTCATGAACACCTTAATAAGGAGAAACAATATTTCATTGTCTGTTTGATTTTGTTTGATTCCTGTTAACTATAAAATAGTTTGAATCTGGAAGAGTTTGATACAGGGCCAAAAAGTTTCTAGAGAGAAACTCTTAGAACTATAAGTGTTACATGTATAGTGTACTATGTGCTGTGACTACCTTAAATTGTTTAATCCAAAAAAAAATTGATCACATTCCTTTCTATGTACCTCTTATGTTACTTGGAAGAACTAGGATATTGCATTGGGGTTCCCAAGAATCATCATCTTTATAAAAATAGTTGTAGTACACAGGAATCCCCTGAAATGTAAGCCAATTCAAATACTACTATTAGATTCTAAGGTAGCATTTTCAGCGTAAACCCCCAAAATGAGTGTGATATTATAATTGATACTGTAATTATTCTTTAACCCAAGGTATTCTGAATATTATACTCAACCTTTAAATACTGATAAGTTAATTTTAAAAAGTAGACCAGCAGAATGAAAAACCTCTTTTTATTTAGTGTCAGATTACTTCCAGTATATTAGTAAAAGTTAATCAGTCTGTCTTTAATGCTTCTATACGTCAACCAACTAACACAGTATTCAATATTAGCATTCCTATTTGGACAATTATATAAGGCTTTTCCTACCTACCTAAGATCTGAAGATAGTGCTTGTGTAGGGTATTATGGAGAGAAATAGTAAAAGAAATTCAGCTGCCTAGTTTTTGAGATATCAATAGCACTTAACTCGTCTGAAGTTTTCTTTGCTTATTTATTTACAGTGCTGGGATTGAATATAGGGCCCTGTGCGTACCAGGCAACTGTTTTACCACCGAGTTAAATCAACAACCCCAAAATTTGCTTTCTTTTTTCTTTTTTTTTTTCCAGTCCTGGGGATTGAACTCAGGGCCTCGCACATACTAGGTAAGCATTTTACTATTTCAGTTATACCCTCAGCCCTGGAAATTTTTTATTATAATGCCAACATATCCAGTATCTGGAAATAATGTATCAAGTTTTGATTTTCAGGTTGAGATTATTTTATTTTAAATATTCAGAAGGAAAACTGAGATTCCAAGAACATTTTTAAAAGAAAATACTAGAGCTTGTCATCTTATCAAGCATTTTATATGAAATGGTTACTGTAGACATTGGAGAATGACCTTAGTATGTTTCACTTATGATACATGTATTCAAGGATAAATAAAGGTGCTTACAAAGGGCTGTTGTAAAGCTAATATTAGATGTTGCATGCATGTATACTACATTTCACAAGTAATTATGACCCACGGGTAGGTTAGGGAGATCATTTGGACTTACTTAAGCCTCAGTTCTTTTGGTATTTGAGTTAAGTACAAACAAAACCATTCAAATTTCCTGAGCTGATAAGTTATCTTTCACATTTTAAGGAAAAGCTCTGTGTGTGTGTGTGTGTGTGTGTGTGTGTGTGTGTGTTAAACATAATGAACATAAACTGTAGAAAAGGGATCAAAATATGTAACATAACTTCGTTTATTTTCAGGGTCCTAGGTTTTAGACTTTCTACTTAATAGGGCTAGAAAACCCATTCTTGGAACTGTGTTAAAAATGTGAAGGTAAGGAGTGGGAATCTAACTCAGTGGTAACATGCTTGCTTACCATAAGTGAGGTTTGATTCCCAGCACTACATCACACAGTGAAAGTAATTTGTTGTACTGAAGTAATTTTTTTGTTTTACAAGCAAAGCAATAAATTTGTGTTTCTGCTTCTTTCTCCCTATCAAGGGTACTGTGGGTATAGTTTTTAAAATGAGGAATTGGTTGAATTTCTGTAGTTTCTTTATTCTTCACATCCCCTAGATTCTTCAAAGTTGTATTAGTTCCTTATTGGCCCAGAAAATGTAAACATGTTAGACACTGGGCTATGTAGTAGTGTCTTAGCTCAGCATTTATCTTCCAGACTCAAGTCATTTTATTTATTTATATTTTTGGCAGCACTGGGGTTTGAACTCAAAGACTCACACTTGATAGGCAGGCACTCTACCAGTTGAGCCAGCCTTTTTTTGTGTTTGGTATTTTCAAGATAGGGTATCACAGCTATTTGCCTGGGCTGGCTTCAAACCATGGTCCTCCTGATCTCTGCCTCCCAGGTAGCTAGGATTACAGTTGTGAGCCACCTAAACTAGTATATTAACAGTGTAGTTTCTAAAAACCTAAAGGTATCTTAGCTCAGATAAATTTCTCTATGTCCCTTGTAGTTAATCAGGAGTGATTACCCCATGGAAAGTGTATTGCAACTCTTTTCTTTAATCATTTACCAGTGTTACCTTGAGGCTCAGTCTGTTATTCTCTGACTTTTCTAATTCCTAAGTTACAATGGATTTTCAGTGTTGTACTCGATTTTCAGTGTTCATTGTAATGAAACTCATCTTGCCACATATGCTAAACAAACATAGCTAATCCACAAAGTTTGTCCATGGTTTATTAAAGAGCTTGGCACAGGAGTTTTATTCGGCAGAAATAATAAAGTCTTTGGACTCATTATTGTTTTATTCAGGAGTTTGAATGCAGAACAGGTCAAATACAAAGAATCGGGGGGAAAACTGGCTTAAGACACTTTATTAAACACCTGAAGTACACTGATGAATTAGTGATAACATGGTCACTAGGTTTAAAACAGTATGTAGCATATACTTAAGGAATTTAATATTATAGAAATGGAAAAATTATTCCAAATGACTTTTTCCTCATAGTAATTTTCCCTTAAAGTACCAAATCAACTTTCAGATTACCTGCTACAAAGTGGTTAGGAGTGTAAACTCTAGGTTCAGATACAAAGCTCCTTACATTTGTGGACTCTAGGGCAATAGTAGAAATGGAGACCCAAGAGACACTCTTTCCTCTTTATCCTAATCCCTGTTCCATCTAACACCTCAAAGAACCTCACATTCATGCAGGTTGACACCCCAGGATGTATACCCAAATTCTGTCCACAATTTTTTTTTGTGGTACTGGACTTGGGCTTGAACTCAGAGCCTACACTTTGAGCCACTCCACTAGCCTTTTTTTATGATGGTTTTTTCCAAGGTAGGGTCTCTTGAACTATCTGCCCAGGCTGGCTTTGAACCATAGTCCTCCTGATCATGACCTCCTGAATAGCTAGGATTACAGATGTGAGCCATCAGAGCCTGGCACACAATTTTCCCTTCTCTACCTTTAGTTGTATCTTAGTCCTTGCAGAGTATATACTGATGTTATTTTTTGCCATAGGAGGACAGTTTAGACTATAAATGTAAGAGATGTAGGAATGGAGCTTAGGTCAGTTTACATGTGCATTTCAGAAGTCTCAGTACCTAAGTATGGTGTAGACCAGAGGTTGGCAAAGTTATGCTTATAAAGTGCCAGATAGTAAATATTTTAGGATTTGTAAGCCACATGGTCTCTTACAACTCGGCACCTCTACTGGTATAGTGGGAAAGCATACATAGACCTCATGTAAATGAATGTGGATGGCTGTGTTCCCATAACATTTTATTTACAAACCTACTTGTAGTCTATACTTGGCCCCTGAGCCATTGCTTACCAACTCCTGGTCTCTAGACTTTTAAACTATAGGCTATAAATATAGGATGTACTCTAATTGAGCACATTTCCATAGCCAAAGAGACTTACGCTGTGGGGGAAAATACGGGTAAAGTAGGAATATAGGGCTCGGGGCATGGTTTAGGGAATGGAGTGCCTGCCTAGTAAACCTGAGGCCCTGAGTTCAATCTCCAGTACTGTCCCCATCTGAATTTTTTTTTTTTTTTTAAATCTTAAATGAGAGCTCTTATAGCTTTGGTCACTTTGATGGAAGAGCAGTGTGCCTTGCAAGTTAACTACTTCTCTGGACCTTGATTTTTCTAATCTGTAGGATGCAGATAATAGTATCTATCTAAAGGGATTGTTGCATGTAATAAATTAGTTTCTAATAAAGTACATATGTGCTGGGCTCCGGTGGCTCATGCTCGTAATCCTCGCTACTCAGGAGGCAGAGATCAGGAGGATCGTGGTTTGAAGCCAGCCCAGGCAAATAGTTCTTGAGATCCTATCTTGAAAAAACCCTTCACAAAAATAGGACTGGTGGAGTTGATCAATGTGAATGCCCTGAGTTCAAGTCCCAGTACCGTAAAAAAAAAAAAAAGAAAAACAAAGTACATATGTGAAACATTTTGAATAGTAACTACTATGTGTTATAGAAAATATTATATAATTATATTATAATATTATATATATTATATTATATAATTATATAAATATATATATAATATTTCAATGAGGGTTTTCAAAAATACATTTTTTCTTCATCTTAGGCATTTTGGATAAAAATTTAGACTTTTCCATACCATTCAATAAATATTATACATCAGTTGGAGATACACTAAATGTACACAAATATATTTCATTTCTGATGACTGCTATTAAGATGAAGTACATGGTGCTATAAAATATGGTAGAATTTGTTAACCTGGCATGTTACTTTTTCAGTTCAAAAAAGAGTATCTACTTAATATTGAATTATAATACAGTGATTCAACCTTAGGACCAGTTTTGTTCTGTAATTAGTTTTCTTCCTTGTAGGTAGCATTTTCATTATCTTCCAAATTAAATGCTTAATTAGCATACATTTGAACAGTTAGATCAAGGAATGGAAGTATGTTTTAATTTTACTAATTTACTACGCATGCCCAGTGCCAGGCACCTTAATGTTATTTACATTATTGCAGCAATACTTTAATTTCTGTGCTGTGGAAGGTAAATGGAGGGAATTAAAAGTACACAAGAGAAAAGTAATACCAGAATTTTTAGTAACGTTAACATAAAGAACAGAAATACTTGTTTTTTTAATTTTCATGTAAAATGTCAAAGAAGTAAGGTTTATCTGTGGCCATCTCTGAAAAGTTACTTAACTGGGACACCAGGTCTGTGAAGGAAAATATCACTGATGGTTTTGAGTTCTAGTTTTCTGGTGAACTAAGTCCCTGTTACAGTGGCTTCTGGAGCTCTCAGGAAATGAAAGGCTGAGTCTTTATAGACAAGAACATAGTATACTTTCAGTTTCAATACAGTGGAAGAAATGTCTTGTTTTGTATTTTGGAGGGATACTGGTGACTTACAAGTTTTATTAAGTCTTTAACCCAGGCAGAAAAAGAAATGCTTGTTTTCAACACGTCATAATATTCAGGAATGCTGTTAAAACAGGTGAAGTAAGTGGGTATGTTCATCATTTGCAGTATATCCTTAGCACTTTTTTTTTTTTAGCGTTACAGTAATTTTCGTGTAGCATTTGAAGATGCTAAATTGTGTTTTCATATGAAATCCACATTCTTTTTTTGGAATATCCTTTTTTTTTTTTTTTCTTGATAGTATGGAGGTTTGAATTTAGGGGCTTGGTGCTTGTGAGACAGTGCTCTGCCACTTGAGCCATGCCTCCAGACCTTTTTATTCTGGTTATATCTGAGATAGGTCTCACTTCTTTCCCAGCCTGACTTGGATTGCTATCCTCTTATTTTAAGCTTCTTGGTGTCTATGGGATGACAGGTACAGGCCACCACATCTAGCTTTTTTTCTCTCTTTGAGATGGGGGTCTTGAAAACTTTTTGTCCTGACTGACCTGGAACCAAAGACCTCTTGATCTCAGGCTCCCAAGTAGCTACAGAGTTACAGGTGTGAGCCACTGGTGCCTGGCTACTTTCTCTTGATGATGTACTTTCTCATAGTTCTCAGTTACTTTCATTTGCTTGTCTCCCTCCCTTCCTCTATCTCTACCCATTTCTCCCCCATAGAGTCTTGAGTCTTGCTGTGTTGCCTATGTTGACCTGTGTATGCCCCTACACTAGCTACAAATTTTTATGATTTCTCATGCTTTTATTCTTTCTCTTTATTCTCCTCTATTTCTCTCTATATGCTCTCCTTTTCCATGCTTTCCATGCTCCATATTTCATTTCATATAGCATAGACTTTATGGAGTTAAGTTGGAATATTCTCTGAATGTGCTTTATTCTCATGTCTTTAGGCATAGTATTCCCTTTTACTTGAAGAATTTTCTGTCTCCATCTGCAGAATCTTCTTTATTCCTTCAGATCATGTTTAAATATAATTTTCTTCATGCAGATTTCCCAAACCTTTTCAGGCTAATTTCCCCTTGAATACTATTGAAATAATACTCTGCATATATTTGTATTATCCCATGCATTACTTTGGTTTGTCATCATTGAATGTTTGTGTTCATACTAGGTTTTGAACATCTTAAAATTATATTTGTTTTTTTATTCAGCGTGTTATACTTATTGTGCCTATCATTATGGCTGACACATAGTAGACACTCAGTTTTTCAAGGATAGCAATCGTGTGTGATAAATGATTGCATCAAATAAATTAAGAAGAAGCCAGGGGATAGAGTGGCCCTGGAGACCTGCCTCTGGGTCCTCACCTCCTCTTCTAGTGCCTGGCTGGGCAAGGTGTCAGATATATGTCCTTCTTGCACACTCATCAATCCATCCAAGTCTCCACCCAGACCTTCAAGGTTTCTTTGCTTTTGCTTATTCACATCAAGGTCCCTGGCTTCTCCAGCCCCTCCCTAGCTTGAAAAGTGGGTTGAATGGGCCCTATTTAGATTCAGCAGGATGACACTGGCACTGGAAAGTGGTAAGGACACCTTCCCCCACACAGAGGTTGGCAAGAGCTCCCCTCATGCCCCACTCTGATGAGCAGAATCCTGACTGTCCAACTTTGTCCCCCACCCACTTCTGTCTCCAGCCCCACTGTCAAAATCAGCTTCGAGTGACTACATTAGTTTTTCTTGCTGTTGGAGAAGATGTTTGTTGACATTTCAGTTGTTAATGGTCTGGGCTTATTTTGGAAAAACAAATGATAACATAATATATCAGAATAGATACTGAATGTTATTATTTTATAACCACAGTATATAGCTTATTTGAATAATTATGTTTTCTATCACATATGTGAAACAAATGGTTACTAAGTTGATATATAATGTGTTTGTTATGTAGTTAGAATCCTAAGGATCAAGAAATGCCTCCCATGTAAGAATTTAAATATCCTCTCAAGTATTGATATTTGATAAAACAGGGAAGAGAATTTATGGATTTAGATTATTCTTGGATTTTTTTGGGGGGGTGCAGCTCTGGGGTTTGAACTCAGGGCCTCATACTTGCTAGACACATGCTCTGCCACTTCAGCTACTTCACTAGCTCTTTTGATTCTTAAATTAAAAATGTTTTCTATTGGGCTGGGAGTATGATTTAGTGATAGAGTGCTTGCCTAGCAAGACTTTACATTTAACTTCAGTTTTTCTTCCTTAGGTTTTTAGTTGCCTTTATAGTTTTGTTATATTTTCTTTTCTCAAGTATGTGAAGTACTCTTAGATTTTTAACAGGCTACCTGTATTTCTTTAGGACTCTGGTCTCTTTGTCCTTAACACATATAAAAGTTCTCTTCATTGACTCCATTTCCTTTTTTAATAGCATTCCCAGAATTTGTATTTCTGGAATACTTTTTCCTCCTTTTTTTGTGCAGGCAGTTTCTCACTTTCTCTTGTTTTAAAATGTCTAGTAGTTACTACATTGTCTTATGACACCTCCTTATTATTTAAAAAAATAAAACAAATAAACTACTGGGACATGGGGATGTAGTTAAGTCTAGAGTTCTTGCCTATATGAATGAGGCTCTGGGTTCTATCCGCAACAGTACACACACACAAACATGCACACTCATTCACTGATCTTTAGCCATTTGAATTTTTTTTTTTTTTTTTTTTTTGTAGTACTGGGGTTTTAACTTAGGGCCTACTCATTGAGCCACTCCGCCAGCCCTTGTTTGTGTTGGGTGTTTTGAGATATGGTCTCAAAAGTTACGTGCTTGGGCTGGCTTCAAACTGTGATCCTTCTGATCTCTGCCTTGTGAGAAACTAGGATTACAGGCATGAGCCACTGGTGCCCGGCTTCCATTTGAGTTTGAGGATTGAACTCAGGGCCTTGAGCCATACTCCAGTCCTTTTGATTTTTAGATTGTTTTTCTGGTAGTCTGCTTTTGTCTGGGCCAGTTTTGGACTGCAGTTCTCCTGTCTCTGCCTCCTGAGTAGCTGGGGTTACAGACATGTACCACCATGCCTGACTTGTTTTTGACATAGGGTCTTGCAAACTTTTCCTGGGCTGTCCTTGAAAAATCTGTCCTCCTGTTTCTGCCTTCTGAGTAGCTGGGATTATAGGTGTGTACTGCCACACCTTGCCATTGAAACTTTTTAGTTTGTTCAGTGTTAACTACCAGCAATACTTTAGTTTTCTTTTCTGTCAGACATTTTCTGGCACATTGTAAATAATATATATATTAAAAGAGGTCTTGCTATTTGGTCCAGGCTGACTGAGAACTCTTGGGATCAAGCAGTCCTCCTTCCTCTGGAGTATTTGGGACTATGGCACATGCTACTGTGTTCATTTAAACACTCAGATTTTAAGTGTTGCTGTCATTACTATCATCCTTACAAGCTGAGTATTTGTATCTTCCCCCAAAATTTTACTTATTGAAACCCTAGCCCCCAGTATAGAAAACAAACTTGGTCTCTTGTATTTTGCTATTTGTAATCTTCATTTGACCCTTTTTCTTACCCTCCTCTCCCAGTCTAACTTGCAGACTCAGTATGAAAAATATTAAGTCCTTTTTAAATGTGTGGTCTGTCAACTTTAAGCCATAAAAGAGTGAGCTATGCAGATACATCCCTCTATTCAGTTTGTTCAGTAATTCATCCTACTCTCTATGTAACAACTTGTAAAATCTAAGGTTACTATGTCTTTTAGGCCTCTTAAGGGTCTTTTTAATGTTTTCATTTACTCCATCATTTACAAGCAGATTGTAATGGGCAAGTAATTTCTCCAAACCTCAGTGTTCACATTTGATTTTTGTAGTACTGGGGACTGAACCCAGAGTCTCACGCATGCTGGGCAGGTGCTTTACTACTTGAACTACACCCCAGTCCTAGGGTGCACATTTGAAAAAGTTGATAATAACAGTATCTCCCTTTCAGGGTGGAGGTAAATGGCCAAATTACTTCATATATGTATTGGGTTCATTATAGACACTATTCAGGTGTTAGCTGTTTTGTCGTCGCTACTTTTATTACTATTACCATATAATACTAGTAATGTTAGCAGAAATCAGTGTGGTGATCAAATAGCATAACGCAAGTGCTTGGCATAAAGTATGTACTTCTGAATGTTAGCTGTTTTTGCTCTTATTACCATTATTAGTAATACTAGTATTCTGTGGTGTACCTTGTAATGCCTCTTGGAAGATGAAAGGGTATCCCCGTGATCCTCTGACTTCTTCAGGATTTTTAAAAACTAGACATAACATGCCTTAATATATATTGTATATTTTAACTTTCTATGATTTTCGTTCTGATAATATTCTTTCCTTGTTTGAATATGTACTGGACTCCCTTTTAGAATTGTTCTTAAGAGCTGGGCACCAGTGGCTCATGCCTGTATTTCTACCTATTCAGAAGGCACAGAGGTCAGGAAGATCATGGTTCAAAGCCCAGCCTGGGCAATAGTTTGAGAGACCCTATCTCGAAAAGACCATCAGAACAAAGGACTGGTAGAGTAGCTCAAGGTGTAGGCCCTGAGTTCAAACACCAGTTCCACAAAAAAATAAAAATAAAAAGAATTGTTCTTAAGATTTAAGCTCTGTGGTGGTTTAGATTGCATTTTCTAATCAGTGACACATTTAACTGTAGAGAATTTATTAAAACTTGATTTATTAAAAATTGAATTTTATTACATTGACTAGCAAGACCATGTCTCAAGAGCAAAGACAGAATGGTTAAAAGGGCAAATTCTGTGTAACATATTTACCACAATGAAATATTTCTTGAAAGCTGAATTATAATTGTAATCTAGATAGATATTGTAATGATGAGAATAGCAAATAAACTTCCTTGTTACCTTCAGAGGGCTTTTCTAACTAATGCTTGGGAGACAGAAGACTGAGTTCTGGTTTCCTATTTAAATATACATAATTCTTGTTCTGTGGTCTCCATAAAAAGTACCTTCTTGTCAGGCACTGGTGGCTCACACCAGTAATCCTAGCAGAGATCAGGAGGGTTGTGGTTCAAAGCTAGCCCCAAGCAAATAGTGAACAAATAGTTTGCTGAGACCCTATCTTGAAAATACGCAGTACAAAACAGGGCTGGTGCAGTGGTTCAACTGGCAGAATGCCTGCCTAGCAAGTAGGAGACCCTGAGTTCAAACCCCAGTACTGAAGAGAGAGAGAGAGAGAGAGAGAGAGACTGCCTTCCTTATCTAATGGAAAAGATCAAGGGAGCCTTGGAGCAAAAATTCAGGTTTTTAACCTACCTCCTTCCCTTGCTTTATATAAAGTAGAATTTTAGAGGCCAAGGTCAGAATGAATGTTTCATAAGCTCCAAAACTGACCATTCTTCATTTACCTTTTATTTTCATCTGAGGTTTTTGTTTTGTTTTGTAGAGCTTATTCACTTCTTTGGTTCAGTGTATTTTTGGATTTTTTTTTTTTTTTTGGTGACTGTTATGCATAGAATTAGTTTCTTGATTTTTATCCTAGCAAGTTACTGATATATAAGATACTACACATTTTTATACTGATTTTGTATCCTACAAGTTCATCAGTTCTGACAGTCTTTACATTTTCTATGTATAAAATCATGTCATCTGCCCCTTATTTTTTTCTTTTGCTGTATTTCTTTGGTTAAGACTTCCAATAATACCATGTTGTATAAGAATGATGAAAATGGACATCCTTGTCTTGTTTTTGATCTCAGAGGAAATGATTTCATTTTTCCCCACATTGGTATGGATCAATCTGTTCTGAAAAGTACCCTTTAAATTGCTTTTCATAATAAATAGTGTTTTGTCGCCTTATCATAGAAATAAGTAGGGGTAATTAGTTAAATAGTTTGAAGAGAAATGTTAATTTGAATAATGAAGTTCTTATTCAACTTTATGGGCTATATTTTTAAATATTATCACTGTATATTACTAATGGAATTTCATTTTCTTTCTTATAGGTATATGTGGAATTTGATGATCTTGAATGGGATAAACGAGAGTGGGTTAAAGTTTATGAAGATTTTTCAACTTTCTTGGTGGAATACCACTTAGTTTGGGCTAAAAGGAATGACCCCAGCCAGACTCAGGGATCAAAGAGCAAACAAATTCAGTGGCCTGCTCTGGTAAGATCTATTCATGTTTCATTAAATATTGTCAGTTATTTGTTTTAAAAGAATAAGAATTGAATACAGGGCAGGTTTAAGTGGTAGAGCACTTGCCTAGCAAGCATGGCTCCCTGAGATCAAACCTCAGTACTGCTGGAAAAAAAAAATCAGTATTAGATTTATCTGACTGATTATAGATTAATGTTCCTGAAGGGTCTGTAATATCTTGCAGAAATTTCAAAATACTGTGTTCATTTTGTTAAACAACTCTGTATGTCTCTTTGTCAGTATATTATATTTCAGCATATTTAGTCCACAGATAGCCTATTCAGTCCAGTTAGGAGAAACCATAAATTAGATGAAAGGCTGCTGAGAGTTAATCTGTTTAGTATGCAGTGTGGAACAACTTTGCTGAATGAAACTTTGAGAGTGGAAGATGGATACTTTTTCTAGAGGATTCAATATTACATGACTTTTCTTGGTTTGTTAATCAGCCAATGATTGTAGGGGATGTTAAATGTATATATTCGGGTTGTAGGTACAATGAATTCATACATTAAGAAAATGTATTAGATTTTAATTTACATTAAAATATTAATGTAATTACATTGAAACATTAATGTAATTAATGCAATATTGTTAACTGATATTAACAATAATACTGATTAATATAGTAATAAATATTGAATTATTGTAATAAATTCCTCAGTGGCTTGAAGTGTTATCATAAAATGAACGTACTCACTACAGAAAATTATTGCATTCTGTTAGAAAAAGATCCACATGTGTTTAACAATGTGTTTAACACATGTGTAAACATGTGTTTACAATTGTTATCTGTTTTCTGGCAAAATGCCTTGCAGGTAATGAGTATGCAATAGTTTTTTAATGAAATAATCTTCTTATATTCATGTAAAAGCAATACTTTATAGCCATTAAACTATTATTCCAGATATTTGTTATAACTAATGTGTCAGGATAGTATTTGCAGATTTTTAAAATTGGTCAGACACAGAATGTCTTGTCTGTAATCCTAGTTACTTGGGGTGTGTAGATCAGGAGGATTGAAGTTTAAGGCAAGCCCAAGCAAAATAATTAGTGAGACACTACTCTCCGCCCCACCCCCAAAATCTCAACCAACAAGCTGGGCATGGTAGTGCCTTCCAGTGGTCCCAGCTATTTGGAAGGCTGGCCCCAGGGAAAAACATGAACCCCAACCTTAGACATAACTGAAAAAAGGTTGGGGGTGTGGCTCAAGTGGTAGAGCTTAGTAAGCACCAGGCCCTGAGTTCAAACCCCAGTACGTCAAAAAAAATTTTTTTAATGTAATTTACTTACAAAGGATAGTTTGCACTTGCTGTTATTTATAATACATGTAAATTTTCTGTTTTAGCTAGTAAACTCTTAAGCTTTTCTGTATATAAGATAGCAATTTAATTTGTCTGCTTCTCTGACTATTCCTTTTAAATTATTTATCTCTTCAGACTTCCATTTTTAAAGATAGGGGTAGGGATGTAACTCAGTGGTAAAGACCAAACCTAGCATTTAGGAGTTCCTGTGTTCAGTTCCAAAAACTATAAAAATTAAACATTAAATAAGTAAGTAAATAAATAAATAATTGATAAGACAAGGAATGAGAAGATGAAGTAAATTAAATCAATAGCTTTTTTGGGGGGCAGCATTGGATTTGAACTCAGGGTATCATGCTTACTAGACAGGTGCTCTACCACTTAAGATATTCTGCCAGCCCCTTTTTGTGTTGAATGTTTTGGAGATAGGGTCTCACAAAGAATTTGCCCAGGTTGACTTCAAACTGCGATCCTCCTGATCTTTGCCTCCCAAGTAGCTCGGATTATAGATAAGAGCCACCGGCACACATGCTTTTGAAAAAGAAAATACATTATTGAAAATTGAAAAGTAAAAATGATATCCATGAATAAGTATAATTTTTTTCCTGTTTTTTTTTTTTTTTTTTGGCAGCATGGGGTTTGAACTCCCTGTCTCACCCTTGGTAGGTGCTCTTACCACTTGAGGCACTCTGCCAGCCCTTCCCTTTTTCTTTTATTTGCATTTATTTTTTGCTGAATTTATTCCTGTGCCATGTTTTTATTTTTTCAGTTATTTGGGGGATAGTAGGTGTTCTTTTCTTCTGTGTAACTTCCTCTTCTGAATTAGGAGCAGTTTGTTTCTTTTTAAAAGTAAGGACTATCTCAGTGTGGCAGGGGGAGCTCACTATGGGCTAATCTGATCATGAGCTCTCTAAGTATGATGGCATCTTGGGTCTTTGTTCACCTGGATATAGTCAATAACCAGAGAATCTATATCTAAACCCTTCAGTTCAGTACTACTGAATTCTTAAGGAGGTGCAGCAAAAAATTCAGTACTCTCCTTGGGCCACTTACTCTTTGTTCCATAAAATTGTTGGACCTGGCCACACCTACCAACTCCACAGTTGTAACACTAGAATGGCACACATTGGTTTATTGAAGTGACATCTTTCAGGTAATTGGTATATTCAGATAGTGTACTCTTGATGGCATGGGTAGTTTCTCAGGTTTTCTTTTAAAGTGATCTTGAAGATTTGATCCTTATTTGCATGATTTTGTGGGCTTTTCTAGGTCAAGAGAGTAATAAGTTATTTTCATACTGCTTACAGGAAGAGGAAGCATAAGCTATAGTTTTGATAGAAAATTTGGAAAGCAAAATAGAAAATAATTTTGTCCATAATAGATTTGAAAATATTTGTGGGATAAATATATTGTTGTTAATGTAAAAAATTTAAATCATGTCTAACAAGCTTTTTATTTTGTTTCAGACCTTAATCCTAAAATTGGCTAAAACTTCTGAATGGTTATGTTTATAAATGTAAATTTCATATGAAAAGTTTCAAAAGTAGTAGTATCAATGATCCCAAAATGCAGGCTGATAGAATGTCTCAAGTGGTAAGAGTGCCTGCCTAGCAAGTGTGAGGCCCTGAGTTCAAGTCCCACTACCACCACCCCCAAACAAAACAAAACAAAACAAAAACCCAAAATACGTATCTTAGTAATAAAGAATAAGCAGAACTTCAGAAATATTTGCCCTTTCTTAGAGGGAATAAAAATCAAGGTGAAATTCTGGTTTGTATTAATACATCATTTTTAGTAAAAATTTCTACTTGGAAATACTGTTTAATAATCATCTCGTCACAGTTTTAGAAAGTTGTTGCTTTTGTAAAGCCAGTTAAACCTTTTAACCTCAAAGCTAGTTAAACAATTACCAATAAAAAAAAAAATCCAACTTACTTTCACTTTTGCAAAAATGTGTGTACCTTATGAAGAAAATTGGAAAGTATTAAGTTGATGTAAAGTAGAACATCACCATTTTAATCCTAAAAATAGTTAGCTTATTTCTTTTGCACAGTATCTTTCTCTCATTTCTTTTCTGCCATAGAATTTTAAAAAATTTAATGTAGTAGAATATACTTAACGTTTGCCATGTGAAGCATTTTTAACTATATGGTTCAGTTGCTGTAAGTGTATTCTCATTACTGTGCATCCATCATAATCTACATCCACAGAATTTTTTCCATCATGCAATATTTAAACTCATTACACAGCAATTCCCCAATCCCCCCTTCTTTCTCTGTGAATTTTAACTACTCTAAATGCTTTATATAATTAGAAATTATACTTTATTTGTCCTTTTACTTTTCCCTTAGCATGATGTCTTCAAAGTTCATTAGCTATTGCTGTGAACATGAGTGTATAAAAAACCTGTTTTCAGTTCTTTTGGGTATATACCTAGAAGTGAAATTTCTGGACCATATGGTAATTCTATTTTATATTTTTAGGCACTCCCATACTGTCTTCTCCAGAATTTTACATTCCCAGCAGTATACAAGTGTTTCAGTTTCTTCATATACTTACTAACACTTATTTCCTGTTCTTTTTTGTTTTTGGTTTTTGTATTTGCCATTCTGGTAGTTAGGAAATGGTATCTGATTGTGGCTTTGATTCCATCTTATGACTATGATTTAGACCATCTTTTCATATGCTTGTTGGCCATTTATAGATTTTCTTTGTAGAAATGTCAACTAGTCCTTTGCCCATTTTTTGAATTGGCAAAATTTGTATTTTTTGATTGTGTTGTTGAGTTATAGGGTTTCTTTATATATTTTGTATGTTAGTCACTTAACAGGTTTGTGACGTGCAAATATTTTCTTTCATTTCTGGGGTTGCTCTTTTAACTCTGTGATAGTGTCCATTGATTCTCAAAGGTTTTTACTTTGGAGAAACCCAACTTATCTTTTTGTGTTGGTGCCTATGCTTTTGTTGCCATATCAAAAATAAAACAAGCTGGTGCGGTGGGTGTAATCCTAGCTACTTGGAAGGCAGAGATCAGGAGGATTGTGGTTCAGAGCCAGTCTGGGCAAATAGGTAGCAAGACCCTGTCTCAAAAAATACCAACACAGAAGAGGAGTTGCAGAATGGCTTAAGTGGTAGAGCGCCTGCTTATCAAGTGTGAGGCCCGGCGTTCAAACCTCAGTATCACTTAAAAGAAAGAAAACTTCCTCTGTCCTATCCAATGTCATGAAGATTCCCTTGCTTTCTCCTAAAGTTTTATAGAGGTAGGTCACATATTTGGGTTCTTATTCATCTTTAGTTTGTTTTTGTGGATGATTTAATATAATTTTAGTTTTGTTTTACATGTGGATATACATTTTTACATATCCATATATCCCTGTACCAGTTATTGAAAAGACTCCTCTTGGCACTCTTACGAAAAATCATTTGTCTAAGCAGTCAGGCAACTGGTACATGGCTGTAATCTCTGGCACTAGTGAGGTGAGTGCAGGAGGATGGAGAGTTCCCACAGGTGAGAGACTATCTCAAAAAAAAAAATTAGTTCATATATATGCAAGGGTTTGTTTCTGGACTTTGTGTGTTCTATTCCATTGATACATATTTCTTTTCTTTTTTATTATCATATTGTTGTACTGGGGGTACATTTTTTTGTGACATTTACAAAAGTTCTTACAATATGCCATAGTTACATTCACCCCCTCCGTCATTTTATATTTCTTAATGCCAGTGCCTCACCATTTTGATTTTATTGCTTGGTAGTACATTGGGATTTGAGCAATTCATTCTCCAACTTTGCCTTTTTCAGGATTGTTTCGGCTATTCAGTGTCTCTTGAGATTTCCTATGAACTTTCTGGGTGATTTTTCTTTTTCTGTTTCTCCAGAAAACATTCAAAGAGTCTTCCACTTCTTGAACATGGGATGTCTTTCCATTTGTTTATATTTTCTTTAATTTCATTGATCAGTGTTTTGTTTTTAATGTTTTTACTTTCCTCTGTGGTTAATTCCTATGTAACTTGTTCTTTTCATAAGCTATTGCTGGTGAACTTCTTTGTTAACATCATTTTTTATCATTTAGAATTAGCATATAAAACTAGCATATAGAAATGAAAATGATTTTTATGTGTTACTATGTCACGTTACTTACCATGCCCTGTTACTACTATGATGTTATCATCATACTTATAAAAGACTATAATCTGGAAAAAGTTAAGAATACCTGCTTTTGTCAGTTTTTTTCAACATAGTGTCGAATGTCCTAGTTAGAAAATTAGACAAAAAGGCATCTAAATCAGAAACAAGGTAAAATTGTTTGTAGATACTATGGTCTTATATGTAGAAAATTCTAAAGATTCCGCAAAAATCATGTTGTATCTAATAAGTGAATTTGGCAAAGTAACAAGACATAAAATCTGTTTTCCTTTAAACATAGGCTTAGTTAAGACTGCATCAAAATTTTAGAACCTACTCTTTTTTTTTTTTACATAATACTTCATCCTATATATTACTCTCAGATAAATAAGATAATTTTTAATTGCTGCATAATATTTAATCTTATAATGACCCATTTCCCTAGTATTGGTATTGTAGTTGTTTCCGTTTGGAGGGGAGATTATATTTAATTATGATAAATACTATTGTATGTTAATCTTTGTATCTGATTATCTTTAAAGTTTGTATTCATTGTAGTAGAATTACTGGTCAAAGAGTATGAACTTGAAAACCACAAAAATCAAAGAGTTTCCTGATATTTGCTACAGACTATTGAAAGGTTTGTACTCACAGCTGTTGCCCACAATGTATCTTTCCATCTCAACACACCTTTGTAAACATTAATTCCTTATTTTCAGGCCTTCTTAAAAGCCCCAAACAAATATAAAAACAGGAGGAACTTTATAGCTTAAGAGAATGCAGCATTAAATGTTACCATTTCTTGCTAATTGGATATTTCAAAATATTACTTGATTAATTTTGTGTTTCTCTAAGAGGGCCCATTTTCATGTTTATTAGCAATTTCTATTTTTTGTGAACTGGCAGTACTTACTAGGATTTCGGGCTTCTTATATTTGTTCTGAGCTTTCTATATGTTCTAATATTATAACTCTTTAGTCATGTTTCACAGTTTGCTCAGCTAATTGTTTGAGAGCACGTCCTTTTGAATTTTGTTTATTTTGAAAGAAAATACATAATGAAATATCTTTATTAATTTAAACGGGTGTGCCTTCTGCCTTCCTTCCTCTCTGCCTCCCTCCCTCCCTTCTTTCCTCCCTCCTTCCTCTCTTTCTCCCTTCTTTCCCTCCCTCCTTGCTTCGTTCCCTGTTCCCTGATAGTATAAAACTTAATAGACTAAACAAATGGGGCTGCTTTTTATACTTAAGGAAATAAGCATTTCATGTTTATATAGTAAATGTGACTGAGACTCTATTGCTTCCCTTTCTGTTTATTAAAGTGTGGCTTCTTTAAGGATGTCTATAAGCAGCAGAAATTTAGAATTTTTAAATTCCTATAACAGAATGGAACTCTGTATCAACAAATTTGAGGAATTTTTGAAGTATCTATTCATGAAATAGCAATAGAATGAAGCACAGTGAAAACTAATACTTGTCTTTAATTTTCTATAAATTTAATGTTTCTATTTCTGTGCACATGATAACTCGCTTTATGTTTTTATGTACTTAAACATATGTCTGTATTTATTATCCTCTTCCTAGTTTTACTCCTCTTGTGGTACCTGTTAATATAAGTATTGATTATATTATCCTGTCTACCTCTTAAACCAGTGGAAACTGACTGTGTACCTTCCATTTTTAAAAATCATGACAAAAAAAAATCCTATTATCTCATTAGCCTTTTCTAAAGTTTATGTTTAAAAATTTAAAGTAATTACATCTTCTACAAATATGAATAGTAATAATACTCAGGTTATTTCTCTGGAATTGTCTCTTCATCTTTCTTACCAAGATATCAAGAGCAAAACATTTATTGGAGCACCACATCTAACATGACTGAAGTGGTGTCTGTTCTTTTTGTTTATTTGGTCCTCTATGATCAGGGTACCACCTGAGGCCATTCTAATGATGTAGGCTGAGGTAACTTACAGGAGGTGGCTTACATCGTGTAAGTTACTTAATATATTGTTAAGTTTCATTTAGCCTTTATAAAGTAAAATACTTGTGTAAGCATATTTATCTGTACCAGAGAAAGAAAATGTTGGCAATCATAATTGAAATCAACGAATCCACCTACCTAACTGGGTTAGGGCCCTGGCTCCATCTCCTTTAGGAAAACCTTCTGTGGGGAGTGGGGCTTCGACCCTAACCCAGCTGGGCTGTAATACTGCTGCATTTTCTAAGGGGCAGAGTTTTCTACTACTTTTCTGCTGGCCCAGTCTTCCAGATCACCCCAACCAGAATTAATCTCACCATACTGTGATCCTGTAGAACTTTGTTTGTACCTCTGTTTTTAACAACCGGCACATTCTGCTTTGTATTATATCTTACTTGTTTACATGTCTGTCTTCATCTACTAGATTGTAAGTTCTTTGAGGACAGGAATCATATCTTAGTCATCTTTTTATTATTCCAAGGAGTCTTGCACAGTGCCTCACCATCTTACATAGTGAGTAATGCTTATTTGAAACTTAAGGATGGACTACAACCCAGCTAGTGAAAAAGAACTCTACTAGGAAGCTATAGCAAGTTTCCCGCCTATTCTAAAATCAAAGGACAGAGAAGTAAAATCAGCCAGCTGTGGTAAAACTGTATGAGTTACCAGCTTTAAACATGGTGATATAGATAAAAGCAAGTATTAAAAAGCTTATAGAGCCAGGCATGGTGGCTCATGCCTCTAATCCTACCTACTCAGCAGGTAGAAATCAGGAGAGTCCAGATAAGAGTTCAGCCTGAGCAAAAGTTAGTGAGGTCCCATCTCAATAGTAAAAAGCTGGGCACATGCCTGTCATTCCAGTTTAAGAGGAAGCTTAAATAGGTTTTTGACCCAGGCTGGCCTGAATCAAGTTGGAAAAAGAACTAAAGCAAATAAGAACCGGGGACATGGGTCAAGTGGTAGAGTACCTGTCTAGCAAGTGTGAGGCCCTGAATTCAAACTCTATTACTCAAGAAAAAAGAAAAAATTGACAATTCTAGCCAAATAAAATCTTTGATTCCTTAAACTGTCAAAGTGGAGAAATGTAAAATTCCCAAAATAGCTTATTTTAAAGATATGAAAGGAAGAACTTCTTTACAGTTAACCTTTGATATGAACCTTCTTCATATGAACCTTTTTCCTATGCCAGCCTTTGATAATTTGCTGAATTTCTGGGATGTAATTTAGGAAATTTAGACTAATTTCTTCTAGTATAGATTTTCCTTCATGAATAGGTAGCTCTGATTCAACCAGGAATTATGATCAGATCCTACACATGTAAACCTTTATTAATTTCCTTCTTTTAGATTACCTAGTGAGAGTGCCTTTTAGTTACTGTCTCAAAGAGGAAATCACTACTCTTTTGAACAAAATTATCCTAAGGCTGGCTGTTGAATTGTCAAAATTATGGCCTTAACCAATGTTTACTAAATGCGAAGGCATGCTGCATTCCAAATCAGAAATGAACTAATATAGGCAAATACTGTAATGGATGAGCACATGCACACATGTCTTGTGGATCACAGAATGGCATTTTTTTTTTTTTTTTTGGAAAGTGTTATGTTGTAAGAACCATAAAGAAGTTCATACTCTTTGATTCATTAATTCAACTCTTTGGAAATTATCCTTTAAAAACAATTTTTAAACACAGGACTTCATTGGTATTATTACCTGAAGTAGAATAAACATGGATGGAATTAAAATTGAAAAAGTTGAGCTAACATTTTGCCAGATGCCTCATTTGAGGCAGACTTTAATAGGACCTATTGATAGAAAAGCAAAAGGGCTAAATTTGCCTTCAGGAAAATGGTCATTGTAGCATTATTAAAGAAGAGAAGAGAAAGGAAACAACTTGAAGGGTGCCTAATAGATTCTGAGTGTTGTTAGATTAATTTGGGGGGATATTATGCAGCTTTAAAAATAATTACACATATAGCATAGGGAAATAAATGTTTATGTAAAAAACAAATCTTGACTATTTCGGTATCAGAATTACAATATTTAGAAAGTGTTACAGGGTAAAAAAAAATTTTTTTAGGATAATGGAAGTTTGCCTGAACAAAAATTGTCTTTAAAATTATTTCCCAATAAATTGAGATTTTTTTTTATATGATAATGTTGTCTAGTATTATTTTGGAAATACTTTTCTTCAACTGAATTACTTGTTTAGATTTCTGGTAATATGTTTCGATAGATATTTTGTTTTCGTTAGCACATTGTTTTTGATATCTGTCCATAATATAGTATAGAGAATTAATGTTTTATAATAAAAATGATAGTCTAAAGTCATAAAAAGGTAAAATATAATGAAGACTGAAGTGTGCTTTTAAGTTTATCTGAATTACTTATTTACAGATTTGCATGGATTGATGGGACTTTAGAGGTCTTCTAATTATTGATTCAGAGAATGTCAGAATTGGAAAAGAGAACCTTAGCAATCATCTAGGAAGGCAGTATAATATATTAAGACCACAAGGTTTCATGTCAGATTTCTTGGTTCAAAACCTGACTGTTCCATTTATTGTTTATATCTGGGTTAAGGTAAGTTCTTTATTCTCTGCATGTCTCACTGTGTTCATAATAGTGCCTATCACATAAGAGTTATGAAAATTATGCAAGAAAATATATAAATAAGCTGTTATCCTATCTAGTCTGGAGGCAGAGATCAGGAGGATCGCAGTTTGAAGCCAGCCCAGGCGAATAGTTTGTGAGACCCTATCTCAAAAAAAACCATCACAGAAAAGGGCTGGTGGAGTGGCTCAAGGTATAGGCCCTGAGTTCAAGCCCCAGTGCTGCAAATACTACTACTACTACTACTAATAATAATAATATAAATATATGTGTATGGATACATACATATATGTATATGTTAAAAATTTTTAGCTGATGGAGTGGCTCACATGCTAGATAGAATGCCTGCCTAGCGAGTGTGAGGTCCTGAGTTCAAACTCCAGTTTGCCAAAAAACAAAACAAAACAAGTCAGTATACCATTGCAATGATGCAATGAGTTTTGCCATATGTATACTTTGAGGGGAATTCCCACAAAGATACTCTCAACTTCTAACACAGATTTCGGGTAAGCTGGAAGGACTCATAGAAAACTGTTAAAACATTCATGCCTACAGTTGATTGCAGAGAGAGTATACAAGTTAAATTTAACCAGAGGAAGAGTTGCATAGATTACAGAGCCTTATATGGAACTTTTAGTTGTGCTTTTCCTGTGGAATAATAAACAGCATTACCTCCTTTTGGTCATAATGTGTGAGTATCTCCAACTGAAGAAGCTGTCCCGTTTTTATTGGGGGCTCAATCACATACTGTTTGCACGAGTTAGCTTTAGTCTTTTTCTCTCTCAGAGGTCAGATGTTAGTTATTACTTGCTCTGGAGATTGGAACTGATACTGGAAGTACCAAAGCCACCATTGTAAATCACAGTGTTAAATTGTTCAGTGGTGAAAACCTCCAGGCAAGCAAAGAACTATCCACACAGAATATTACAGAGACCTGGAGATCATTTCTCTGATTTTATTTGCCTGGACTTAGTATAGCATTTATTTGTTATTTTAATTTTTAAATTACTATTTTTATTATAGCATTTATATGACAATCACAGGAGTAGAAACTAAGACTAGCGTCACATCAGTATCCACAGGGCATTGGTTCTAGGACCCTAGAGGGTATCAAGTCCCTTAAATAAAATGGTATGGTATTTACATATAACCTATTCACGTTGCATACAATGGGTATAGTATAGCAAATGTGTACATACAGTTGATATATATATACTGTATACTTTAAAACATCTCTTTACATTACTTTTAAGTACCTAATATGATACAGATGCTATGTAAATAGCTGCTACAATGGATTCAGGGAATAATGTTCAGGGAAAAAAGTCTACACATGTTCAGTACAGTTTTTTTCTCCAGAATGGTTTCAGTCTGTATTTGTTTGAGTCCACAATTTGGACTCCTCAGATATGGAAAGCTGACTCTGATACTTAAGAGGATTCAGTGTACAGTAGGGATAAATTTAAAGAAACAGCTAATCTGACTTACAAAGCCACTACATACTGTTTTATTCTCTTGTACTAATTTAAGTACTTATTTCCTCCTTGATCTACTGCTATTTGTATCTAATGATAAACTGTGTAGAACTATTTAACATAGAAATTAGCTGATGTTTAGCTAAATCTTCCTGAAGCCATTCATTTTTTGATAGCTTTATGTCCCGAGGAGGCTTTAACTAAATCTGATATATTTGATAATCAGGATCAGTATTCCCATAAGAGTCATTTACATAAGATAATTGAATCTTACCAGCAATGGTAGTGTTAATGCCATATCATTCTGTGGTCATGGTGTGATTCAGTTTGATTACAGAAGAAATCAGTAAGAATTGTAAAGGGAATTTGTTATACCTTCTCAACAGAATTAACCCTTGTCCCTATAACAGATAGTATGGATAAGCATCGTTACAGTTGGCCATACTCAGTTACTTCTTGGGTTGCAAAGCATTCCTGAGCAAAGCTAATCACTGTTCAGTCTACAGACTTGCACTAAGATGGGTTTTCATTAGGTGCTGTTATAAAGTGTCTACCTGCTTGTGAATATGATGTGTTCCCTTGGTAACTTGTTCCTGCACAACCATTGTGATTTATTATGGAGCTCTTCTGGGAACTACCTTCTATTCTGTACTGATTGAAATTAACTTGCATGGGCTTGGGCATTTCCATTGTTTCTCATTTAACGGGTCCAATCGGTGTTTATGAAAGGAAGATTTATGTGCCTTTTGTGTTACTAAGTAGAGCAAACTTTTCCCTGTCACACACAAACATCTTCAGAGTACACTTGGATGAAGGCGATGGAAGTACTTTATGTAAAGTTTTTTAAGCATTCTGCTTTTTATCCAAACTTTTATCTAAGTCCCATAAAGTTCTTCCATTCTTGTTTCCTTCTGATCTAACTGTAACCACTGTTAGATTTGTAACCTCTATGCATGAGGTTCCTTTGGAAAGGAGTACCAGAGATATCTCTACTCCTGTTTTTTCCTACTATATGCTTTTGACCTTGGGTCCCCGGGTGAGGCCTGGGAAGAACCCAGGATTCCTCTATAGGCCTAAAGGAACATTTCCCAAGCAAGTTAAGGTTATGAGTTCTCATAATCATCTTTGCTTTCCAATTTTAAAATTTTCCCAAACTAAGCTAAATAGAGCAGGGTTAAAATTTTTTTAATTAATTAATTTATTTATTGGTACAAAGGTTTATACTCAAGGCTTTGTGATTGCTATGAAGGTGATCTGCCATTTGTGCCATACCTTCAAAGCCCCAGATTTGTTTAGTACCCTTTAATAGTATGATGAACAGCAAGTTAGGTCTACCTAGCCTCTGAGAGTGTTTGCATGTGACATTTGTTCTCACTCATCAATGTCTTCCTTTCCTTTCCTTCCCTTCCTTTCCTTTTCTTTCCTTCCTTCCTCCCTCTCTCCCTCCAAAAATTCTGATTTATCAGATGTTCTTGCAGCCAGAAACTCTTTTGCCCAGATTCTCGAGCAAATGAAGAAAGAGAAGGCGGAGAATTAAGAGATTTGTCCACTCTGGGTGGAAATCTTTAAACAATTATTAAGAAATGGGGATGGATAGCCAGGAATGATGGTAAACACCTGTAATTCAGCACTTTGGAGTCTGAGCAGAAGGATTGTGAGTTCAACACCAGTCTGGACTACTTAATGAGTTTGAGGCCAGCCTGAATTCCATGGCGAGACCCTATCTCAAAAAAAAAAAAAAAAAAAAGAGGGAGGACGGAAGGAAAGGTAGGAAATGAAGGAAGGGCTTTTCCTAGAGCATTATTTCTTTCATTCTGCCATTAGAATATTGGTAGATGATTAGAGGATTGTGTTCTCAGTGAAACTGAAGGTTCCAGAAGAAACAATACCTCTAAGAGACCCATTCATTTTATAATAATGCTCATCAAGCCAGTCTCAGCATTTTGTATAGGTTTTTAGCCTCTTAAAAATGAATGCTTTAGTCAAGGTTCTCATCTGAGGCAAGATCATATTTTAGGAATTACATGTAAATATTGTATACTATTGATATCTGTATAATTAACTTTTTGCCTGGATTTATGGATTTAAGTGTATTCAGTATGGGCATAGTAACTGACACTGTTAACCAATGAGTAAATTTTCAATGAATAAAAGAGTGAATGAATGAATGAATGTAAGGCACATTAAAGTATTACTTTAAATGGAAAGAAGGGCTAATGCTCAAGCAGTAGAGTGCCTGCCTAGCAAGCATGAGGCTCTGAAATCAAACTCCAGTACTAACCCCCCCTAAAAAATAGATAAATAATGGAAAGAACTTTTCTTGTTTTCATTGTTCAGTTCCTTCTTTGAAACAAGTGATTTTAATATGCTGATACTTCTCAGATCTCATGAAAAGAAGTGAACCAATATTATAAATAGCCTTTAAACTATTTTCCGAATTACATGTCTTTAAAAAGTAGATACGGGCTGTGCAAGATGGATCAGCCATTCCTAACACTCAGGGGGCCGAGGCAGGAGGATCTTAAGTTTTAGGTCAGCCTTGGCTATACAGGAGGTTCAAAGCCAGCCTAAGCTACTTAGCTAGATCCCCTCTCAAAAAAAATTAAGGACTAGGGAATATGGCTCAATGGTAGAGTACCTTTTTTAGCATGCATCTAGCCCTGGGTTCGAGTCCCAGCACCACAACAAATAAATAGTTAGATAATAAATTTAAATTTTTCTACTCTGAAATTTTAGATTTTGATTTCTATGTTTGTTTAGTAAATAAAACCAAGAGCAGAATATGCTTATTGAATGACAAACCTAAGACATGCCATAAACTAAATTGGGAGTAAGTTACCAAAATGTAGAACCCCAGAGACATTTCTATTTTTATCTATTTTTAATTTGTTACTTATTGCTATATGCCAAATTCTAGGTCTACAATTAATAATTTATTTCTTAAAACATTAAAAAACTCATTTAATGTTAAAATTAGAAAATCCAGCTAATAAAAAATAAGTACATAAAAATTTTTAAAGCTTCCAACAAGTTAACATTTAAAGCAGTCATTTTTAATGATTAAGCTCATCAAATAAATTAAAAGCACTTAATAGAAATTATATGGCTTATACATTTGCATTTTTAGTCTTGCTATTAGGATATCATTGAGATCTAAATTCTAATAAAAATTTCACTATGCAAATTCATTTCTTTTTCTTCTACCTTTTCTCACCATAATCCATGGGTTCACTCAAGATTTTTTTCCCTCATTTTTTAGACTGTTGTGTTTCATTTTGCTTAATATGTCAATTAATTTCAGTTAGCTAGAAGTTGTTTAATAGAATAGTTTTTCTAATAGTCTTCATGCTCTAGTAGAGATTAAGCTACAGTGGTCCCTGTGAAAAAGTTCCTATTCTAAAGTAGTTGAGATATTAGAATCATTTCCTTGATTGCTCAGCCTTTCTATTACAGGTATTTCTCATGTGTATTCATCTCTTTTATTCTATTTGAAATTAGTAGGGAATTTCACTCTTGTTATTGTAGTTTGAAATAGCCAAGAATAGAAAGCCATGTAAAATAAGAATGAAGGGTATTGATTCTATTTTCTTACCTTCATGTGTTCTAACTTGAGAGATTTTGTGTGGCTCTTTGGTTTGTTTTCTTGATGTTCCCTTAATGCATGATTCTCCCTTCCTCCAGCTCCCCAGTGCTGGTATTGCAGGTGTGTACCACCACACCTGACTATTCTTGATGCTATTTTTAATGCACATTTTCCAGTGATGTTTTAGCATTTGAAAAAATAGTGACATGTTATGCTTCTAACAACTGTTATATTTAATAAACAGTAATATATTAATAGTTCATGTATGAAGGCTTACCAAGTTCTAGATATTTTTCTCAGTGGTTTACATCATCCTTTGAAGGTAGATACTGTAATACTTATTTTATAGTTGAGTGAACAGAGGCAGTTCAGTAACTTACAGAGGTCAGAAGCAATTGTGTATTGAAAAGTTTAAGTAAGTGTAAATGGTATAAGGTTGAAAATGAGAACTTCGTCTCATTCTCTTCAATATTTCCCTGAGGTATCCTTACTTAATTGTGTTACATGTTCTTTCATACATACTTTGCCTCACTTCCTCTTCCTTCCTCACTTTTTTCCTCTCTCCCTGGTAAGCATATTTATCAGAAACTTTGTTTTGTGTATATGTGTGCACATGAACTGAGCTATATCTCCAGCCATAAATTTTGGTTTAACCTAAATAGAGAAGTAATGCACATACTGCTTTTTGAATTAAATATAGTTTTGATATCTTAAGGTTATAAAGTTGAAATGTAGGTTATAACGAATACCTGTCCAAACCATTGTAATATCTTCTAAACTAGGAAAGTCCAGTGATGATTGCGTTAACCTTGAAGCTCCCCTAAGAATTTCAAGTAATATAGTGCTTTCCAGGGTCTTTTCCATTTTTCACTAAGGGTCAGGAGGTAAGCCATATCAAACTAATTCACTTTCCAAGTAAAGAAAGTGAGGTCTAGCCTTTTCCAAAGAAAGTCATTACAGATTCAGAACTACTTAAAATGTCTCTCTCTCCCACTTTTTAGTTAGTAGAGCCAAGAAATATCAAAGATTCTGACAAATGATGTATTTGCAGGTAAGGTTTATCTTTTATTTTGGAGTTTATGAAGTATAATGGTCAGTAGTATGTAGTAGTGGTGGTAATGTATGAGTATGGATTAAATTTTCTGCAATGCTTTTTGTCACTATAATGTAGCACAGAAGTGTACTCCTATGAGGAATGTGTAACTTTAATACTGTTTTTAGAATTTTTCATGTAAAATAAATAGTATTTGGGCTTATTTTTCCTTCTCATTGAAGTATAAGGAGTTCTCATTTATTTTTTCTTCTCCTTTTTTTTTTTTTTTTTTGGTGGGACTGAAGTTTGAATTCAGGGCTTTGTGCTTGCACAGCAGGTGCTCTGCTGCTTGAGCCACACCTCCAGTCCAAGAAGTCCTCCTTTAAATATAGCTCCTGTTAAGAATATATGAATAATTTTGGAGTACGAGATGAAATTTTATTTTAGAAGAGTAGTGATACATACAGCCTTTTATTTCAACTATATTACAGTTTCTTTGGACTTTAAATCAGGTAGTCTAGTTGGATGTGGCAGTATATACTTATAATCCCAGCAGTTAGGAGGCAGAAACTGGAGGATCAAGAGTTCCAGACAAGACTGGTTGACATAGCAAGATCTATCTCAAGAAAACCAAGGACTGAGGATAGCTCAGTGGTAGAGTGCTTGAAAACTATGTGCAAGGTCCAATACCCAGCACAACAAAAATAAGTAAACAAGTAACTCAACAATTCTTGAAATTTCATCATTGTGTAGTCCGGATTCAGCTGGAACATGTTTCTTCCAAACTTAGTGCCCGTACCATTATTATGTATTATCTAAAATCAAGTCACATGAGCACACATTATTTATTTTGAGTAAGTAACTAGAAAAGATTATCAGACACAGAACAAAATTTCTGCAAAATCTTAACATATCTTTCTTCCCAACCAAGAAAGCTACTCTCACACATCTAATTCTTTAAAACAAAAACAAATCCTCTTTTCCTACTCCCCAACTTTTGGCCTCTCTTCCCTTTTCCACATTATGCTCAAATCTTTCTCTGCCAAGAATAGCTCCATAATTTTTTTTTTTTTTTTTTTTTGGTGTAACTGGGTTTTGAACTCAGGCACCTGATATGTCAAGGATATGTCTCGTGGTCAGATGCTACGACTTTTGTGGCTTCTTTTTGGTAAGCACCCTTTCGGTTGCTTCACTTTAAAAAAAATTTGATAATATTGCCTTACATCTGTAATCCTAGCTACTCAGAAAGCAGAGACCAGGGGTATTGAGGTTCAAAGCCAGACAGGGCAAATAGTTCACAAGACCCTATCTCAAAAAAATCCATCACAAAAAAAGGGTTGGTGGTGTGGCTCAAGTAGTAAGAATGCCTGCTTATCAAGTGTGAGCTCTGAGTTCAAATCCCTGTGCTACAAAAAATGGATAATACACTAATGTAAATCTACTATAAATATTACAATGGTATCATGAGATTATGACAGAGCTGAATCTTTTCTGTGTTTACACAAATATTTAGTATTGCATTTCTTTTGCCCAAAGTATTTAGTACAATATAACATGGTGTACTGGCTTATAGCCTAGGAACAGTGAGCTATACCATATACGCAGCTAGGTTTGTGTAAGTAAATATTGTAATGACACATTTCTCCATATGCGTCCGTATGATGAAGTGATGCATAATTGTACTGAGTACATTTTTAGATTTTAATTTTTTTTTGAGAAAATTACAAATATTTAATGTATTTTAAGACAAATGCCTTAGACAGCTCAGATTAATAGTTTCCTCTTGTAAGCATTTTTTTTAAACAAAGAGAGATGAAATTGAAGGTGAGAAGAATCCAGACTTTTTTATAGTTTAGAGAATGTAAAGCATTCTGTTTCCATCTCGTGATTGAATTTGTTAACAGAAAATGTGCATAGTACACTTGCTGGCTTTTAAATATTCTAGTAGTGCCAGGTGCTGGTGGCTCACATCTGTAATCCTCTCTATGAGGAGGCAGAGATCAGGAGGATTGAGGTCCAAAGCCAGCCCAGGCAAATAGTTCACAAGACCCTATCTTGATAAACCCTTCATAAAAATAGGGCTGGTAGAGTGACTTAAGATGAAGGCCCTGAGTTCAAGCCCCAGAAGCACCAAACAAAAAAAAAATTCCTAATACTTTTTTTTTGGTGCTTTATGCTGAAGAACTGAAAATCAATATGGTGTTTTCTATCTTTTAAGTATATTTTTTATATCAGTTGTGTATTTTAGCCAGTCTACTTGAACAGCAGTAGTTATAAAAATGGAAATCCCTAATTTAAATTAGGTACCTTGTTAATTTGCATATTGATCATAGGCAGTTTAAGCAATGAAGTCCTATTCTGTAAAGAGGACTTTGAGGTCTCATAGAGGTTAATATTTTAGTAGAGGTGGGTGAGCAAAACTCAGTTAACATTTTAAGTCTTGGTTTTTTTTTAATTTACACTTAAAGAAATCATTAACATTTTCTTAATATAGTTTCACCCCTCCACTGCTATCTGCCTTGAAATCTAAATCTATGAGAGTGATTATGTATGTGAATTTGTTTCCTTATGGGTTTTCAATTAGCCTTTTAAATATGACTTTTTTCTTTGTCCTTTAAAGGCAGTAATACAGTAATTAAACATAATGTAATACTGTCTAAGTGAAAAAATGCAAAGTTGTAATATAGTTTTCCACTTTTTTTTTCTAAAATAAGTGTAAAATCAGTTAAAATAGATAGGTTTACTTGTGTAGGCATAAAGGTACTTGTCAAGGATACATCAGAAACAAGTAATCATAGTTAACTTCATGTGTGTTTTAAGTAGGAGTTTCTGACTAGGAAGATAGGAACAGGGAAGGGGGGGAAAGACTAGATGATTTTGCTTGTTTGTTTTGTTTGGAAACAGAGTTTTGCTATATGGCCCAGGCTGGCCTCGAATTCACAGTTCTCCTTAGGTCGCAGCCTGCTAAATACTGGGATTACAGGCATACATCAACATACCTAGCTGTGCTTTTCTTTTTATATTTTATGTATTTTGGAAACTACTTAATATATGAGGTTAGATAAAAATAATTATGTGCCTGTATAAAAATACTATTTTCATTTGTTACCTTTATTAATCTGTGATATAGTAAAAGTTTATTTAAAATGTCACTGCAGTAGTGCTGGCTTTACTTGGTAGAAAACGTAGTTTCTTATGCCATATTATGTAGGACGTTTAGATCTTGAAGTTTTTGGACTTCTGTTTTTTCCGCCAGACTTTACTTACCACCAGATGAATTTTAAAACTTTTTATTATTATTATTTTGTTATTCATATGTGCATACAAGGCTTGGGTCATTTCTCCCCCCTGCCACCACCCCCTCCCTTACTACCCACTCTGCCCCCTCCCTCTCCCCCCCTCAATACCCAGCAGAAACTATTTTGCCCTTATTTCTAATTTTGTTGTAGAGAGAGTATAAGCAATAACAGGAAGGAACAAGGGTTTTTGCTGGTTGAGATAAGGATAGCTATACAGGGAGTTGACTCACATTAATTTCCTGTGCGTGTGTGTTACCTTCTAGGTTAATTCTTTTTGATCTAACCTTTTCTCTAGTTCCTGGTCCCCTTTTCCTATTGGCCTCAGTTGCTTTAAGGTATCTGCTTTAGTTTCTCTGCGTTAAGGGCAACAAATGCTAGCTAATTTTTTAGGTGTCTTACCTATCCTCACCCCTCCCTTGTGTGCTCTTGCTTTTATCATGTGCTCATAGTCCAATCCCCTTGTTGTGTTTGCCCTTGATCTAATGTCCACATATGAGGGAGAACATGCGATTTTTGGTCTTTTGGGCCAGCCTAACCTCACTCAGAATGATGTTCTCCAATTCCATCCATTTACCAGCGAATGATAACATTTCGTTCTTCTTCATGGCATAGAATTCCATTGTGTATAGATACCACATTTTCTTAATCCATTCGTCAGTGATGGGGCATCTTGGCTGTTTCCATAGCTTGGCTATTGTGAATAGTGCTGCAATAAACATGGGTGTGCAGGTGCCTCTGGAGTAACCTATGTCACAGTCTTTTGGGTATATCCCCAAGAGTGGTATTTCTGGATCAAATGGTAGATCGATGTCTAGCTTTTTAAGTAGCCTCCAAATTTTTTTCCAGAGTGGTTGTACTAGTCTACATTCCCACCAACAGTGTAAGAGGGTTCCTCTTTCCCCGCATCCTCGCCAACACCTGTTATTGGTGGTGTTGCTGATGATGGCTATTCTAACAGGGGTGAGGTGGAATCTTAGTGTGGTTTTAATTTGCATTTCCTTTATTGCTAGAGATGGTGAGCATTTTTTCATTTGTTTTCTGGCCATTTGAATTTCTTCTTTTGAGAAAGTTCTGTTTAGTTCACTTGCCCATTTCTTTATTGGTTCATTAGTTTTTGGAGAATTTAGTTTTTTAAGTTCCCTATATATTCTGGTTATCAGTCCTTTGTCTGATGTGTAGCTAGCAAATATTTTCTCCCACTCTGTAGGTGTTCTCTTCAGTTTAGAGACCATTTCTTTTGATGAACAGAAGCTTTTTAGTTTTATGAGGTCCCATTTATCTATGCTGTCTCTTAGTTGCTGTGCTGCTGGGGTTTCATTGAGAAAGTTCTTACCTATACCTACTAACTCCAGAGTATTTCCTACTCTTTCCTGTATCAACTTTAGAGTTTGTGGTCTGATATTAAGATCCTTGATCCATTTTGAGTTAATCTTGGTATAGGGTGATATACTTAAAACTGGTTTTTAAAATGATATTTTCATTGGCCTAAATTATAGTATGAAGCTGAATGATACTGTAAAGCTATTAAAACTAGCAGTAGGGCTAGGAATGTAGCTCATTGCTAAAGTGATTGCCTAACATACATGAAGCACTGGAATTGGTCCCTGCCACCACCACCACCATCACAAAAATAAAGACAAAACCTATTCATGTACATATGTGGAGCGAAACTGGGAAACCTCTTGCAATTGCTTTGAGTGGTGTGGGGAGGGTCGATGTAAATAATGTACAATATAAGTCTGATCAAAATTTTCACTACGAATTCCTCCCCACCCCTGGCATAATGAATACATCCTAATAAAAAATTTATAATTAAAAAAAAAAAACCTAGCAGCAAAGTAGGAGGAAAGATCAGCAGCCTATATGCTGTTGTAGGTTTAGAAATTTTATACATTATCTAATTTGTAGTGTTTAATCCTCATTATTAAAAAATGTTTGCTTTCTTACTGTAAAAGTAAAAATGCTCATTGTAACGTTTGTGAAAAACACAGAAAGTTGTAGAGTAAAACAAGTCATTTTAAATATTATTTCCAAAGGTAACTACTGCTAAGAGTTTGGTCCATTTCCTTTTAAATAAGCTTATGCATACTTTTTTCCTATCTCCTTTAGTTAGCAATGACCATGTTTTAATTTTATAAGTACATGCATAAAATGTACTTTATTAAAAATATTGAATTTTAGAAGTTGTACATACAGTAAAATTTATTTTTTCATGTGTAATTTTGTGGATTTTGGCAAATTCTTATATAGATGATCAAGTACAGAATAGGTCTTCACCTTCAAAACTTTCATTGTGTTATTCTCTTGTAGTTAACTTCTTTCCTTACCCCTGACCTCTAGCAACCACTGAATAGTTCTTTAATTCTAGTTGTTTCCATTTTCGGGATGTCATTCAGATGTAAATACAAGGTGTATAATCTTTTGAGACTGATATCTTTTATTTAGCATGGTAAAGGAGACTCATGCTGTTCATGTGTCAAGTTTGTTTCTTTTATTAATGAAGAATATTGATGTACCTTAGAGAACTTATTCACACTCTGAAAGATATTCAGGGTTATTTCCAGTTTGGGTTGATTTTTACTAATGTTTCTTGAAAAACATTCATAGTGAAGATTTTTGTATGAACATAACTTTCTGTTTCACTTGCATAGGTATCTAGGCTGGGTATTTATAAGTCGTGGTAAGATGAATAACTATACCATATTGAATTCTTAACGTGAAATGTTTGAGAGTTCCTTTTTTTTTTCTGCATCTTTTTTTTTTTTGTAGTACTGGGATTTGAACTCAGGGCTCCATGCTAGCAAAGCAGGTACTCTACTCCTTAAGCCCCACTTCCAGTCCATTTTGTTGTGGTTATTTTTTGGAGATGGAGTCTCAAAGTATTTGCCTGAGCTAGCCTTGAATTGCAGTCCACCTGATCTCAGCCTCTCAAGTAGCTAGGAATACTGGCATACGCCTTAGACACCAAGCTTGTTCTGTCTCTTCACCAGTACTTCATATATTGGTTGGGGTCTTTTTTTTTTTTAAAGACATTCAATTAGATGTGTAGTGCCACATCATTTGTTTAATTTTTTTTTTTTTGGTAATAGGTATTAAGCACTACTAGTAAATGTAACTAAATTTTCTGAGAAGCCTTTACTTGCCTTGGTGCATTAAGCAACCTTCACCAGGAATTAGAACAGGGATCCACTAACTTTTTTAATAGAGGACTAAATAATAAATATTTTAGAGTTTGCTGTCTGTAACTGTTGCAACTATAGACAACATGTAAAAGAATGATCATGACTGTGTCACAGTAAAACTTTATTAACAAAATTTATTAGGCTTGATTGGGGAGGATGTGGAGATAGGGGTACAAATTTGGCCTGTGAGCCAATAATTTTCAAGTGTTTGTTAAATTTAGTTTAAAGAACTGTTTTTCAAATTTGGTAACAAATTATCATGTGGGGTATTTAAAAACATTGACAACTAGGTCTAACCCCTAAAGATTCTGATTTTAATCATCTTGAAATGAGACCCAAACATCAGATTAAAAACTTCCCAGATGATTTAATGTGCAGTCAAGTTTGAAACCACTTGTTTAAAAGAAACTTTGGGAACTTAAAAGCCATAGAAGTATGTTAGTTCAGTCTAATTCATATAGATAGATCAGATATTTGGGCTTCTGTTTTTTTCTTTAGTCTAATTGACAAGTTACAACTGAAAATCTCTTTATTTTAGTACCTCAAGTCTTCTCTTTCCATTTAGGAAAACGCAGAATTACAGCTTTGTTTTCTGTTGTTTTTTTTTCCCTTTCAGAGTCGGTTAATACTGATAGTTGCATTACTTCAGCAAATGATCCCTGTTTTATCAGAAAATTTGATTGATTTTAGACATGGTAATGACAGTAAACATAGAGTTAAAAAAAAAAAAATCCCCAGGAAGGTCAGAAAATATTGTATTCTGGGTCAGGAATGTAGTTTAGTGGTAGGTAGAACACTTGCCTAGTGTGTGCTGACACCCTGGATTCGATTCCCTAGCAACTGCACATGCACAGGTTCTCAAGCTGTTACTTGGTATTCCATGTAATACATAGTAGCAACATTCTAAAATTTTTATATACATGCATTTTATTGTACAATACATCAGTTACATCTGGCAATCTGCCTATAAAATACATGTTGAACTCCAAAGTGCCAAAAGAATTTGTACTATTTTTTAACTACTGAGGGTATCTTCTTTGCTATAGATAACACACTTTTTCTAAAACTTGCCACCTTCTACCTTCAGTTCCAGATTACCCCAGTGGTTTATTTTGGTAAAACCAGAATCCTGCATCTTTCTTTCCCAACTTTTATGCCTGTTTAAGGCTAAACACCTACCCTGTATTGTACTAAACTAAATAATAGGTAAATTTGGGATAAGGTGGCTCCTTCCCACTCTTCCTCCCCTCCTCTCACCAAGGGCCTTGCACATGCTATGCAATTGTTCTTCTATTGGGATATGTCGCTATTCCATGGGTGACCTCTCTGAGTACGTCTGCATACTAAAGTTCTTAAGTTTTTGTCACTGGGGATAGAATGAAGCCCTGGAGAAATAAAGAGGAGTAAAGGAGTGAGAGATTAAGAGAGTGGCTATTACTCTTAGTTTAGGAATAGCCTTGTGAGAACCTATTCTTCTAGTTTTGGAGATAGCTGTGTAACCTTATTATAAGCTTTGTTACGCTCAGTCTGTTTTTAAGTTATTTGTTATCAAAGAAAAAATACTTCATATTTCAGAATCTATTTGTGTAAAGGCTTTTTTTATACTCCAGAACTCATTTCTACTCCCCAAATGCCTGACCAGATGAAACAAACTACAGTTCTAAAAACATGAGTCAAATGAGTAAAAAGTTACATTACTGTAAAATGAAAGTGAATGACTACACTCTTCAAAAGATCAAGAGAGAATTAAATGATTTTTGGAATAGTCCATTTTTTCAGTACTCAGGCCAGAGCCAATTCCTATCATGATTAGGTTTGTTTACTCCATATCTCAGTGGCACCCTTTCCATCTCTCTACTATTGCAGTTGTGTCAGCAAATGGAAGTGTAAAAAATTATTTCTGCAGCCTCTTTGGAAAAAAGCATAAGTAGATTTTCTTTATATGCCTGAACAGCATTTTTTTTCCATTTATTCATATGTGCATACAATGTTTGGGTCACTTCTCCCCCCTAACTCCCCACCCCCAATACTCCCCTCCTACTGCCATCACTTCCAGGCAGAAACTGTTCTGCCCTTATCTCTAATTTTGTTAAAGAGAGAGTGTAAATAATAATAAGAAAGACAAAGCATTTTTGCTAGTTGAGATAAGGATAGCTATACAGGGAGATTCCTAGCATTGCTTCCATGTACAAACGTGTTACATTCTAAGTTGATTCATCTCTAACTGACCTTTTCTCTAGTTCCTGTTCCCCTTCTCCTATTGGCGTCTGTCGCTTTAATGTTTCTGCATTAGTTCCTTTGCATTGAGGACATCAAATATTGTCATGTTTTTTGGGTTTCTTACCTATCCTCATATCTCCCGTGTGTGCTCTCTCCTTATCATGTGACCAAAGTCCAATCACATTGCTGTATTTGCCCTGGATCTAAAGTCCGCATATGAGGGAGAACATACAATTTTTGGTCTTCTGAGCCTGGCTAACCTTGCTCAGAATGATGTTCTCCAGTTCGATCCAAAATTTACTTGCGAATGATAAGATTTCATTCTTCTTCATGGCTGAGTAAAATTCCATTGTGTATAAATACTACATTTTCTTAATCCATTCATCAGTTTGGGGCATCTTAGCTGTTTCCATAACTTGGCTATTGTGAATAACACTGCAGTAAACATGGGTGTGCAAGTGCCTCTGGAGTAACCTGTGTCACATTCCTTTGGGTATATTCCCAGGAGTGGGATTGCAGATCTATGTTTAGATTTTTAAGAAGCCGCCAAATTTTTTTCCAGAGTGGTTGTACTAGTTTGCATTCCCACCAGCAGTGTATGAGGGTTCCTTTTCCCCCACATCCTCGCCAACACCTGTTGTTGGTGGTGTTTCCAATGATGGCTATTCTAACAGGGGTGAGGTGAAATCTTAGTGTGGTTTTGATTTGCATTTCTTTTATGGCTAGAGACGGTGAGTATTTTTTCATGTGTTTTTTGGCTATTTGAATTTCTTCTTTTGAGAAAGCTGAACAGCATTTTTGTTTTGTTTTTGAGACAGTGTCTAGGTATGTAGCTCAGGCTTCCTGGAACTCACTGTAACAGCCCAAGCTGGCTTGGCAGTTGTAATCCCACTTCCTCAGCCTCCTGTGTGCTGGATTGCAGTCATGCACCACTATTCCCAGCCCGGACAGTATCTTGAAAAATTTGTATCTTTTGAAAATAGCGTCAAACTACTCCCAAATCTAGTCTTCCATATTCTCCTATCCTCCTGTATTATTTTCTACTTCGGTCACTCCACCATTTTATTTTCTTTTCTCTTTTGTTTGTTTTTGTTTTTTGAGACAAGGTCTTGCTCTGTAGCCCAGGCTGGCATTGAACCTTCCTGAGTGCTAATACATGTATCTGCTTCCATGCCTGGCACACATTTTTTTTTTAAATTTAAAATCATACTATCATATTCATGTGATGAGGGAAAAACTTGACAAATAGATTAGTCCTGAATTGTTAGGAAAGTAGTGGGGATATAGAGATTAGATATCTGTGAATACTCATGTATTAACTCCCCACCCTTTTCCCACATTTCATCACTCTGCAATTGGATATAGTCTTTAGTATCCTCAGAGCCTGAGCCAGTGCTTGACATATTTGATAGGCATTCAGGGGATACATTTTTTTCCATTCACAACAGATCCTTTGTTTTTAGTCTTGTAGAGGTATAAATCATCCCTTTTAATTATACCATTGGATAAATTTCTGCATAAATTATTTCTGTTATCCTGGAAAGTTCCCTTACAACCACTGTAGTCAGTCCACCTGTCCCTTCCTCCTTGATCCTAAGAAATATTTGTTTTATTTTTATTTTTATAGTTTTGCTTTCTCCAAAATTTTAAACGTGCAGTATATAATGTAGTCTTTTATGCCTGGCTCCTTTCACTTAGCATAGTACTTTTGAGATTTACTCATTTTGTATGGGTCAGTAGTTTTATTGTTAAAAAGTACTCCATTGTGTGCATGGACCACAATTTGCTTACCCATTTCATCAGCTGGTGGACATATTTTAGTTTTGTGCCATTATAAATAAAATTTCTATGAACATTCCTAAACAATTCTTAAACAGTCTGAATGGCTTTATTTTCATTTCTTTTGACCAGATAGCTAGTAGTAGCATTTTGGGGTTGTATAATGTACATAACATGCATTCTTATTTTTAACTGTATAACAGAGTTCCATAAACTGTGTTGTGCGTCTGTTTTCAGATTCTCAGTTCTCCATAAACAAGTGGGGTTTTTTTTGGGGGGGAGGGGATCTAGGGAGTTTGAACTCAGGGCTTCATGCTGGCAAAGCATGCGCTCTACCACTTGAGCAACACCTCCAACCCAAGTGTCTTTTTATTTTGAACCAATATCATGAACATTTTGTACTAGTTAATAAACTTATACTGGCTTACTTTCTGTAACTCTCTCTTCCTTCCCTACACCCTACTGGAGATTGAACCCAGGGCCTTGTGCATGCTATGTATAGTGCTCTAACCACTTGAGCTATGCCCCCAGCCCTTCTCCCCCCCATAGTGTTGGTTCACTAACCTAACTAATTTCTCTTCCAAAAGATAGTTGCTATAATTCTCTAGTCTCTACTCCTCCCCACTCCAGTATATATGTATGTATACTGTAAAATATGTACATTACCATTGGGTACATGAGGAACATTTAGAAAAGTAGTTCATATGCTGGGCAATAAAGCAAATCTCACAGGTTTATAAAGATTGAAGACACCTGGGTGAGTTCTGTGACCACAGTGGAACTGAAAGTAGATATCAGTAACAGTTTAATAGAAAATCACTCAATGTTTCAAAATTAAGACATTTGAAAATAATTTATGGTTCAAGAAAGAAATAATTATTTACACTAGAAAATATAGTCACGTATCACATGTTTCAGTCACCTAGAGTCCACGTATACAACAGTGATCCCGTAAGACTTAGTAACATAGCTGTCTTCAGTAACATGAGTACACTTTGTAGTGTTCACACAGTGACAGAATCAAGTGATGCTTGAGTATATCTTGAAGTGAATTAAAATGAAAATACATTTTGCAATTGGTGGTAAGCAGTTAAAGTTTAGAGCTAAATTTGTAAAAAACAATACTAAAAATCTTTTAATACAGTAAAAGTAGAAGTAAATTAGGGAATAAGTATATAAAAAATTTTAAAAATCAAGAATTCACAAAATCTGATTGTCATATTAGATATTGCAGATATTAAAAAGGTGCATGATGGCTATTATGTACAACTTTACACTACTATCTTAAATTTTAGGTAAAATGGCCAAATTCTGAAAAATCAGATGTTCATAAAATATGTACAAAACCTAAATTTAAAGTTCAGTAGTTTAGCCTGTGGAACCTTCCCATTTGCTAATTCTTGACTTTTTGTGCTACCCCAGTGAATTTTTCCAAACATTTAAGAAGAAATATCACGAACCTTTCTAGAGCATAGAAAAACAGGAGGCCTTTTCCAGCTTATGAGCCAGCATAACATTGATGACAAAACTTAAAAGGGTAATGATATAGGAAAGGTAAATTAGAGGCCAGTATATTACATACATGAGTTCAAAAACCTATAAGAGAAAGGTTAACAGATGGAATCCAATGATATGTTAAAAAAATACTAAAAATACAACCTAAACATAAAGATTTATTGCAGGACATCAAGAGTGGTTTAACATTTGAAGACTAGCTTATGGAGAGTCTTCACACAGTCTTCAAATAATAAGGCAGTTAATAGTTAATAAATAATAAGGCAGTTAATAAGGAAGTGTTGTTTGTGTGGTTTTGTTTTTCTTCTTTACTGAGGTTTGCGAACTCAGAGCCTTTCATTTGCTGGGCAAGTGTTTTATCACTTGAACTACACCCCTGTCACTTTTTTGCTTTAGGAATTTTTTGCCCAGTATCTTGCTTTTTGTCCAGGCAGGCCTGGACCATAATCCTCCTGTTTTAAGGATTTCTGTAGTTGCTGAGATGACAGCTGCACACCCTCATGCCCAGCTTTTTTCCATTAAGGTGGGGTTTTACAAACTTTTTTTTTTGCCCCACCTGGCCTGGAACTTTGATATTACCAATCTCAGCCTCCCACATATCCTGGAATAACAGGTAGTGGCTACTGCGACCAGCAGTTGGTTGAGATCTTGAGAACTTTTTGCCTGGGGTGGCCTCAAACTACCATTCTCCTCATCTAGCCTCCCAAGTAGCTATGATTACAGGTCTGAACCACTGGTGCTTTGCCTATTTATTGATTTCTTAAGTAGTTTTCCCAAGGAAGATATTCTACTGTTTAGTTTTTTAATTGGAAATTTGCTAATATATTTTAAGGAGTTACCAAAAATGGTTCTGATTCACTCATATTAATTGTACAATGATTGGTTTTTCTTTGTGACATTTCCATACCAACATGTATCATGCATCAAATCATATCTACCCTCCCTACTATCACCTTTTGCTCAACCCTCTCAAGCCTACCACCCTTTTCCTGATAGTTTATCTTCTATTTTCATCTATTTATTTCTTTTTTGGCAGTACTGGGACTTGAACTCAGGGCTTCATGCTTGCCAGGCAGGCTCTCTACCACTTGAGCCACTCGCTTGATGTCCCCCTACCGTTTTTAAATTTAATTCAGTAAAATCACATACTGAGTAAACTGCTGAGGTTGACTTTTTTTCTCTCTGCATAATTCATTCTTTGGAAATTTTTATTTTCACTTTTTCTCTCTCTCTTCTTTTTTTTTTTTTTTTTTTTGCAGTACTGGGGTTTGAGCTCAGAGCCTCACACTTGCTAGGCAGGCGCTCTACCACTTAAGCAACTCCACCAGCCCCAGTCCTTTTTTTGTGTTTTGGGTAGTTTTGAGGTAGTGTCTTGGGAACTATTTGCCCAGACTGGCTTAGAAACGTGATCCTCCTGATCTATGCCTCCTGAGTAGCTAGGATTATAGGCGTGAACCACTGGTGCCTGGCTGAGATTATCTAATTTTTTAGATAAGCACATTTGTATGTTAAATAAAGTTAGTATATAGTTAAACAACACTTTGAAAAAGTTTCATGTAAGATGTTCGTGATAATTGTACTGATTTAAAAAAGCAATTTAAATGGTAATATTTGAATTGAGTTTATTCATTATCAGTGCCAATTCCTGTCCAAAGTGATTATGGGATTTTCATTCCACCAGTTCATAGACCACAGTACAGGTGGCATTGTTCATAACATATTTCACCATTAATTTCCCACCTTTCATTCTTCTTGTGCTTTACTTCCAATCCCATTCCTGATGCTGAACTGAATTTGTTTTTGCCATCACCATTAGTTTCTTCCAACTTCTTTCCCAGGGTACAAGAAAATCATTGTTTTCAGTGTGTTCTGTTTTTATGGAGACCTTATTGTCATCACAGGTGCTGACACAGTCTTGTTTGGCCACTGCATCCATTTTTTGCAGAGCTATTCCCACTCCTACCTTTTTCATTTAGTCCTCAAAGCCTTGTCTTTTCACCTGACGCCATCTTCCTTTCAGCCACTGTATGTTGGGTAGTAGCACATGCAACAGACATGGGCAATGAGCAAAGCAGCTCTAATGCAGGAAATAATGCTGTTCCTTTGTTTGTTTTTGTTTTAGTTTCCATGTATAAGAGAAAACGTGATACTTGTCTTTCTGTGTCTGGCTTACTTCTCTTAACATGATAATTTTCAGTTCCTCCCATTTTCCTGCAAATATTGGTGTCATTTGTTAATCCTTACACATTCCATATCAACTAACAGCTAATATTTATCATTTTAAAATAATAAATTTATATTCTAGTTTATATATCAGTATCTGTGAGCTTGATTATTAATAATAATTAGACTAGTCTGTCCCTCTGAGGAACATCAAGCTTTGGGGTGCTTCTAATTTTAATATTAAGAATTAGGCTGTATATTATTGCTATTGTACCACAATAAAGGCCACCCATGATAGTTTAGGTAGATAAGCAATTGTCAGTGCATCATAAGAATGTTTCGTTTTTACTGAAATAAGCCAAGGATTTCGTGATTCCAGCAACTTAAAGTTTAACTCAAAGTTTAGTTCACATTCTCTCTCTTCTATTAAACTTTCTCTGATTAGGCTTAACATGCATTGATCATCGAATATAAAATACCACTGCGGAAATCTCTTTTCTCCTTTTTCTTGGGGAAAGGGGGAGTCGCGGCACTGGGCTTTGAACTCAGGGTTTCACCCTTGTTAGGTAGGCGCTCCACAGCTTGAGTCACTCTTCCAGCCTTCTTTTGTGATGGATTTTTTTTTTTTTTTTTTTGCAGCTAGGATTATAGGCGTTAGCCACAGGCGCCGGACACTTTTTTCCTTAGAATGCTTTATTTTTCTCTAAATTTCTTATTGCTGTTGACATACTTATTTGTTTGTTCGTTCATCGGTATTTATTCTTCACACATATTCTCACTGAACTGTGAACTTCATTGGTTCATTGTAATTTGGGGATTTCGAGTTTTCTGTTACTGTTTTTGAGAGAACATTATTATATTTCAACACATAATTTCCATACAACCAAAATACAGAACACCAAAGTAAAGTAAATAGGGAAAAAAAAAAAATCCAGTGTTTCATTTGCAATTCCTGACAGAATGTTAACATACTTAATAAATGAGCTCTTAGGAATCAGAAGCAAAGAGAGTATTACAGGAGAAGTGGGCAAAAAGGAACAGGAAGCTGGGTACCAGTGGCTCATTCCTGAAATCCTAGCTATTCAGGAGGCAGAGATCAGGGGAATCACTATTCAAAGCCATCCTAGGCAAATAGTTCATGAGACCATATCTTGAAAATACCCAACACAAAACAGGGCTGATGAAGTGATTTAAGTGGTAGAGCTCTTGCCTAGCAAGCATGAGGTTCAAACCCCATGTTGTTCAAACCCCAGTACTCCCCCCCCCCCCAAAAAAAAAAAGAAAAAAGGAACAGGAAAATGAAATAGTACAAATGAATAATTAAGGCTATACAAAGATGATCTAGCTTAACATTGACAAAAGAAAAAAATGTCCTTTTTTGTATTGTCACATTATTCATGATCAAGATAGTGATACATAGCTCTTCTGCTTTTGTCTGCCATTGTGGTTTGTGCATTAGTCTTCTCACAAGACTTTCAGAAAATCAAGCAATTCCTGGCCAAGCAACAAAAGCAAAATCATCCCATTCCCCAGTGGCTTCAGCCAAGCTGGGTCTGTAAGGAATTGTGAGAGATGGGACATATATTGATGCTCTTCCGTGGATGGAGGTCATCTTGGCATCAAGCTGGCGTGTCACACTACCTGGACATTTGGGTGTTTTAAATTGGAAATCTTGATTGATTGCCTTAAGGATGGTGTAGTAATAAATATGTGAAACCTTTTGAACTGCTAATAAAAAAAAGATACTGATATCATTAGTTTAGTATTTTGCTAATACAGTACTTTGTCTCTCTTGCTGTACCAGTATCTGCCAAATATCAGGTTCTTAGGAATGAAGGAGTTTTAACTTAATGTTTGTGTTGTTTGAGGTCGTGGTTTTGATCTGCATTGGAGGTTCCTTTAGTACCAGTCCAATATTGTAATGCTGTGTCTTCCTCAGTGTCTTAGTCTGCTCACAGTTGAGTTTGAGCTCTTTATTCAGATAGAGTTTGATTAAGGGTTTAGCCATTTACCTTCTTTGGTGAAATTAGATAATTTTGTTGAACTTTGGTTTCTCTGTTTATAATATTTGAAAAAATGACATTGTTCTGAAGGTATATTAGATAGTGTTGTTTGAGAACTGTGGTGGTTAGTTTTATGTATTAACTTGACTTGGTTAAAGGATACCCAGATAGCTAATAAAATATCTGACTTTTTCTGTGAGAATAGTTCCCTAAGAAACTAGCTTTTCAATTAGTAGCTTGAGTACAGAAGATTACACTCACCAGTGTGGGCCAGCATCATCTAATCCTTTGCAAAGCCACATAAAACACAAAGGTAGAGCTCTCTGAACTAGAATATCCTTCCCCTACCCTCAAATATTGGTGCTCTTACAGGTCTTCATACTTAGACTTAAAACACTGGCTTTCCTGTTTCTCCAGTTTATAGGCTGTTAGATTGTAAGAGTTGGCCTCCATGATCACATGAGCATGTGTATACACAAGGGCGTGATACATGTATATATGTATATTTATATGTATACACACACACTATTGGTTCTGTCTCTCTTGAGAACCATAAGTAATACAAGGACATACAAGAAAGATTTTTTGAAGAGTAAGAGAATCTGTGACATGGTCCCTGTAGGTAGTAACTCCAAGTAAAATTTAAGCTTGGCATGGTGGTATGCACTTACTTTCACCTGCTTGGGAGGCTGAGGCAGAAGGATTTCTTGAGCTCAGGAGTTTGAAGCCAGCCTGGGCAAAATAGTGAGGCATGTCTCTTTAAATTTTTTTTTTTAGTCTTATTTAGGTGATGAAAGAGTTGATTTATTTCATTTTTGTTTCTCTTACTGGTAATATAATATTATTGATATAGAATTCTTGTACTAGTCTCCTCATTTTATATTATATCTAAATATTAGGTTTCTTTTTGTTTTGTATTTCTAGCCTTCTTTATTGTACTCCTTATCAGTGTGATCCCAATGTTTTTAATGGATAAGATGGTTTTCCAGATTATTATTTAGAGCATACCAGTGCTGTCTCTACTTAATTTGTTTTGGCCAGTAAGTTTTTCCTTGACACTGCCTGGTCATCATAATTATAAATACTGTTTTCTTGACTTTATTCTGCTATTCACTGTCTTATTGCAACCCTGTTTGAGTCTTGCTAAAGTAGCAATTTCTGTCCTATTCTTAGTATTCTTTTGTTCTTTATTATTTAATTTTCATAATACTTACATATATTTATGTTAAAATTTCATGTATGTGCTTTTTTGCAGTACTGGAGTTTGAACTCAGAACTTCAGGCTTGCTGGGCAGGCACTCTACAGCTTGAGCCACTCCTCCAGCCGAGATCCTTTTTTTTTCAGAGCTCTTCTCCACTAGTGAAGTCATACTAATTAATATTCATGACCAGATATGGAAACATTTAATTAATGTATAATTTTACATATTAATATCAATAATGTTAACATTTAATATATTCTTTTCTCAACTGTGCTGTGACAAAGTTAGAAACTTTTAACAATCTCAATAAATTTCTACCTTTATTTTAAATTCTTGAACGTTGTAGTTTAGCTTTCTTAAACTCTTCATATTGAATAGTTGTTTTCTCTGTCTTGCTTCCAGAATATTGCAGGCTGGCATATAGTTTTTTTTTTTTTTTTTTGCGGTACTGGGGCTTGGACTCAGGGCCTGCACTTTGAGCTACTCCACCAGCCCTTTTTTGTGATGGGTTTTTTCAAGACAGGGTGTCATAGAAGTATTTGACTGGGCTGGCTTCAAACCACAGTCCTCCTGAGTAGCTAGGATTACAGGCGTGAGCCACTGGTGCCCACCTGGCATATATATATGCACACACATATGTATACCTTTTAAGTAAGATATTGAAGGGAAGTTTATTATTCTAGGTAGAAGTTTTAATTTTCCAGAGGAAAAAAAATTGACATTTTAAGAAACATTCACTGAAATGACACTTTAACAAATCATTCTTCAGTAAAACCGATACCCACTCCTTTTATAGTCAATACTTTTAATTCCTTTGTATGAATTGATAGTAAAGGAGTGCTTGACACTCAAGTAGAGCTTCACAACATATGGGGATTAAAAAGATACCGAAGAGCTGTGTGCCTGTAATCCTAGCTACTTAGGAGGCAGAGATCAGGAGGATCGTGGTTCGAAGCCAGCCCAGGCAAATAGTTCTGCAAGACCCTATCTTGAAAACCCCTTCACAAAAATAGGGCTGGTGGAGTGGCTCAAGGTGAAGGCCATGAGTTCAAGCCCCAGTACCGCAAGAAAAAAAAAAAAAGATACCTAAGAAATTTCAAACCGCACTTCTGAAAGCATAGGTGGAAAATTCTTTTCATATACTCAGATAAGGAAATAACTTTGCCATTAAAATGAATGAACTCATTTAGGTTCCTAAAAAGATGGTCAAGTATCATGACTTTTGGCTTCCACACCCAATAGCACCTTTGGCAGAATTATAAGGAAAAAGTAAATGTTTCAAGCAGATATTAAGAAACCCCTAGTTTGGTGGAAGAAAGGTTATTTTAAACTGCTGTGTTCTTTTTTAGGAGATCTGGCCTAGGGCTGAAAAATCCTGTTTTGGCTGTGAGAAGATAAAATAGGAAAGAAACTGTTGAAGTTTTGTTCTTTTCCCCTTTTAACTAAAGGTACCTCAATTCTGCTTACCAGTAATGTGTTAGACCTCTGGTATCCTAAGAACTCCAATCAAGGTAGTGTAGAATTTGCTTCCAAGTGGATAGGAAAAATGGAATATTGCTTCCAGGTTCTCAGTACTTATAAAGAATAAGAGATAGAGGAAAAAGCAAACCAAATTCTTTTCTCTACTTCCTACTCAAGACTTTCAACACCAGATATCTATCTAAGGGTATTTCCTGACACACCAAGCAGTTCTCCAGTTGGCACTAGCTTGATGTCCTCTAATTGCAAAAACAATGATTTTTAAAAAAATTTCTGTTTCCTTTTAGTCATTCAGGGTCTTGCTATCTACTGTCTAGGCAGGCTGATCTCACACTCATCATCATCCTACCTCCCAGAGTGCTGGGCTTACAGGTATATGACACCAAACCTAGCTCCTCCTTATTGAATTTAATACTAGTATCTATCTATAGATAGCATCAGATCCCACAGGTTGAGGGTTCAGTCTGACAAGAGTGCGTCCCACTTCAGATACCAATCATAAGTAGTAGGTTGTCACCTGTACTTCATACTGACCTACCGTAGATCAGGGAATCCTATAACTCTTTCCTCAGCTTTAATTAATTTGCTAGAGTACCTCAAGGAACTCGGCAAAACACTTTACTTAGGTTTACTCACTTAAAAGGAATTTTTTTAAAGATATAAATGAACAACTAGATGAAAAGTTACATAGGGTGAAGTCTAATCTGGAAGGGTAGAGAGAATAGGAACTTCTGTCCCTGTAGAGTTGGGTTACACCTGCCTTTGGTACATTGATGTGGTTGTTTTGGGGGGGAGGGACAGAGTGATACTGGGATTTGAACTCAGAGTCTTGTGCTTGCTAGGCAAGGCTCTACCACTACAGCCATTCCCCCCAGCCCTAATCAACTTGGAAGCTCATCTGAATACTGTCCTTTTGAGTTTTTAAGAAGACTTCATCATATAAGCATGATTGATTGCATCATCGGTTGTTGGTGATGACATGTTTAGTTTCTCTGAGGATAAGCCACATCCTAAGACCTATGCAGGAGTCCTCCAAGAGTCACCATATTAGGACAAAAGAGTCTTTTGCCCAGGAAATTTCAAGGGATTTAGGAACTCTATGTCAGACATTCTTATCACTCAGGAAGTCACAAAGGTTTTTTGAGTTCTGTAGCAGGAACTGGGGGATCAAAGACCAAATATTAGAACAACTGATTGTCCTAGTGTTCCTTCCTATAAGGGCTTGAAGAGCTAAATGTAAGGAAACAAGGATGAAGACCAAAAGGTTTCTAAGGAAGATCTCCTTTTCATAGTGCTTTAACATAAGAACAAAGACTGAAGCTTCTTTTTTCTTTTTTTTATAGCTCTGGCAGAGTGGCTCAAGTAGTAGAGTGCCTGCCTAACAAGCCTAGCAAGCATGAAGCCCTGAGTTCAAATCCTAGCATTGCCAATAAATAAATAATATAGGTTTTAAGATGCTCTTTGGAATATCATTCATACTGTAAAAATGGATGTGGCAGCCTATAAATAAAATAACCCATTTAAAAATAAGAAGGAAGCAGTCAGTTAAAAGTATTATTATAATAGGTAAGATTACTTTTTAACTGAACATACATTAATAGTACAAGGGGGTTTCATTGTGATCATTCCAGAGATGTGACAATGTACTTTGGACAAGCACCCCCCCCTCCCCCATTATATTCCATTAACCCCTCAGTAGGGTTATTTTTTTAAAGGGTCTTGGCGCTTGCATTTTCACTGATCCATTATGAAAAAAGTAGGCTCAACTTTACAATATTCACATTCTGCCTATAGCTGCCAGGAGCTCTTCTTTCAAAATGATGTAGCTCATTAAATTGTTATTGAAATCTGTATTAGTTTCCTATCCCTGCTGTAACAAATACTGTAAACTTAGTTACTTAAAAAATCACAAATTTATTATCTCACAGTTCTGGAGGCCAAAGTGTGAAAGAGCACCAAAACCAGTGTTGCCAGAGCTGCATTCTTTCTAGGACCCCTAAAGGGGAATCTATTTCCTTACCTTTTCCAGCTTCTAGAGGCTTCCAAAATTCCTTGGCTTAGGGCCACATCACTCTAACATTTGCTTCCATCATCACATCTCCTCTCTTCTTTTTTTCAAAGAATTGTTTTTTGGCTTGTAATCCCAGCATTTGGAGGCTGAGCCAGGATATTCTTCAGTTTGAGACAGCCTGAGTTACATAGTAAAACCCAGTTTCAAAAAAAAAAAGTATTTTGAGAAAAGTGTTCCACTTTAGGTGTTCTCTAGCTCTAATAATTGTGGTCTTGTAATTTCCATATACTGAATTTTTCTAGAAGAGAATACTACATTGGCCAAATGAAATAATACTGTATTGAGTTATAAATTCCATTAATAAAAATAAATTAATATAAAATTATCCTAAAGTATATAATAGAGTAAAATACTAATATGAAATAAGTTATAAAAAGAGGAAAAGACTGCCCAGGGTTGGTGGCTCATGCCTGTAATCCTGGCTGTTCAGGAGGCAGAGATCAAAAGACAAAAGAGGTGAGTAATTTTAAATAGAGTACCTACAAAAGGTCAAAGGGCAGAAAAGGTAAAGCTCACAATACACATTAAAGTTAACTATAAGTCTATCATACATATAGGAAACTTAGATTGGCAGCACATGTTCCCAGCAATAATTCTGAATGTAAGCAGAAATATATTAGCATTTTTAAGTGCTTGAAAGGAAAAAACCCTAGAATTTTGCATTTAGCCAAGCAGTTATTAAAATAGTGAAATCTAATAAAGGATGTTACCACACATAAACATTAGTGATCCTGTTTTGTTTTGTGAGGTAGATCTTGATATATAGCCTAGACTGGCCTTGAATTCAGGATCCTACCTCACTGTTGACTACCTTACCCAGCTACATTCTAGGTTTTTATAAATACAGTCTAAAATTGGAACAATGATGAAGGCATGTTGTTGTAAGCGTTGTTTTAGAACATGTCTCCTCATTAAACAGCACATGACTGTGTTTTTTAAACTTACATTTTTGTTATGTTCAGTTCAACCGGTAAAGTCTTTGCAAATATTCAAAATCCATAAAAACACCAAAATCTGAAACATTTAAGCCTGAACATTTTATATACAGTATACTCAGCTTCTATCTTTATTTAAATTTCTTTATGGAGTGAAGGGAATATAAGAAAATTTGGGGGAATGGCTCAAGTGAGCTGCTTAACAAGCTCAAGGTCTTGAGTTCAAACTTCCCAAAAATAAAATTTGTGGGTTATAAAAGAAAATAAGAAATTTAGGGTGGATTAAACTAATTCCATTCATATTTCTTAGGATTTTGACATTACCGGTTATGCAGTTAGATTTAGTTTTAATTTATTAGGTATAAATCAGTGAGAGATTGAGGTGTATTCCTTATTATCTGTTTTTAGTTAAAGAATTAAACCTGGTTTTTAGGAAGTTTATGAGTTTATAGTTCAGTATTTCTCAAAATCAGAAGGAGGTATTATGAAGTAAATACATACAAAGAAGAAATAAAAATCACCTAATATACTCCTAAGCACATGCTGTAGAGCCTTGTTAATCTTAACATTTTATTGTACTCGCTCCAGACCTTTGATGCTTGAATTAAAATTGCTGCTTTTGTACTTCTCCCTAATCCAATTTAACTCCTTCTCCATTGGCACTTACTATTTAAATTGGTTGTTTTCTTACTCTCGTGTGCTTTTATACTGTGGCTATACATATATAGGCTTTCACAAACAGTATGTAATACTGTGTTGCATGTTATTGAACCTGCATACCATATGGGTCATTCTGCTTCTTTGGTAGAGTGGGTTTTGAGTTTGATGTATTTTTTTGTTTTTAATGGTGGTACTGGGGTTTGAACTCAGAGCCGCACACTTGCTAGGGAGGCCCTCTTATTGCTTGAGCCATGACACCAGCCCTTTTTTTGTGATGAGGATTTTTGAGATAGGGTCTCATGAACTATTTGCCCAGGCTGGATTTGAACTGTGATCCCCCTGATCTCTGCTTCCTGAGTAGCTGGGATTACAGGTGTGAGCCACCAGCTCATGGCTGTAGCTTTTATTTTTAGAAATAAGACTTGATATCTGATGAGGCAGAATCTCCCATTTTATCATCTTGAAGTGATACTGTAGCTATTCTTGGCACTTTGCAGTATTAAAGTAATACCTATACAAAAGAACTCCTTGGAGATTTCTTAATACATTTATGTATTTAGGAATAATGTCTGTTTTAACCATATTGAATCATTTCTTCCATGAACATGATATATATCTCAATTTGTTTTTGTTCTTGTGTTATGCCTTCAGATAGAGTTTATAGTTTCTTCCATAAAGTTTACGGATCTTCTGTTGATTAATCTTTGTGATGCGATCATGGTTATTGTTATTATTAAAGTAAAATCTTATGCTGTATTTTGTGTTAAACATTGACCTAAGGGAATATAATTAATATTTATGTGGTGATTTTTTTTTTGTCCTGTAGACTTTCAGAACTTTTTGAAATATTCTAATAGTTTGACTATAAATTATTATTTTTGACCATTTTGTTTCTTCTTTTTTAAAAAATGTTTTTCTTATTTATTGTGTTGATTGAAATTCATAGCTCAATATACAGTCATTGAATATCATTGTATTACTCTTTTTCCTTTTATTGTGTGGATTTTTGTTTTTTATCATTCTGATGGTAAAAGGAATACTAACTATGATAAAGCAGTTTTCAATACCTTTCAAAATTAAGACGGAGGCTGGGAATGTAGCTTGGTGGTAGAGTATATGCTTATCATACACATGGCTGGAGTCAATATTTGACACACAGAAAACAGATCGCTATGAGTCAACAATGCTTTCTCAACCTAATTTGTGTCATGGTGTACATAGAAAATATTACACTCATATAGTGTACTGAATTAAACTTAGGGCAGGTTCTTAAGTTTCATGGCTGGAGTTCCCATGTGTTTCATGCCTCTCCCAGCCACCTCTAAGGCTAAACAGATCAAAATCTGGGACACTATCCTGTTAACTAGTAGAGTCATGCTAGTTGAAAATCTCTGCTCTAATGTTTTACCTTAAGAGTGAAATAGATACTCATGGTACCCATGGTTCATGCCTATAAACTTAACTGTTTAAGAGGCTGAGATCAGAAGGGTCTCAATTCAAGGCCAGCTCGGGCAAATAGTTCTTGAGACCCCATCTCCAAAATAACTAAAGCAAAATGGACTAGAGGTGTGGCTCAAGCAGTAGAATGTCTCCTTTGCAAGCACGAAACCCAGTGTTCAATCCCCAGTACCACCAAAACAAAAAACAACAAAAAAAGAATGACATTAGCTATAGCTTTTGATAGTTTATTAGTTTCAAGAATTGGTTTTTATTTAGCTGAAAGATTTTTTTATGTTCCTAGATTATTGAAGTTTGTCAAATGCTTTCTCTGCATCTAATGAACTTACTACATTATTTTCTCCTTTTATATGTTTTTGTGTGTGTGTGTGTGTTTGTGTGTTTCAGTACTGAGGATTGAATTTAGGGCCTCAAGTGCTCTACCACTGAGTCATGCCCTCAGTCCTTTGTTGGAGGGTGGGGAGGATTTGGGGTTTTAACTCAGGGCTATGCACTGTACTAGAGCCATGCTTCCAGTTCTCCAGTTTCGTTTTTTAGTTTGTTTTTCAGGTAAGGTCTCATGAGTTTGCCTGAGATAGACTTGAAGATTCTCCTACCTCTTGAGTAGGTGAGATTGCACCAGCTTTCCTGTAAAACATTACTGTGGTAAATTATATTCATAGAATAGTCAGTGCATTTGGGGGTAAACTCACTCTGGTCATCAGATGTGAACTATTTTTAGATGAATTTAATAAGGGTTTTTAATCTGATTCACAGGGCTGACAATGTAGCTTGGTGGTAGAGTACTTGTCTGCCATGCACAGGACTCTCTGGGTTAGATCCCCAGCACCACCAAAACAAAACTAAAAAAGTATGTTCATTTAATCTGATTCATAGTCTTAGTAGTTTGAGAAATGTAAATCTGATTTTTTTTAATTTGTAGAATGTCTTGTAAAACTAAAATATGTTACTTTGTACAGATTTGTATAATAAAATGACCTATTCTTTCGTTGACACCCAAGTTAAAAAGTATATTACTGATCGATCGATCTCTCTCTCTCTCTCTCTCTCTCTGGCTCCTTCCACTTTTTTCTCTTTCTCCTAAAATAAATGTTGTCTCTTCAACTTTCTTCTGATTGTCTAATTTCTGTCCTATTTTCTGTTTCTCCTGCTTGCAAAGCAGGTACTCTGCTGTTCCCCCCCCCCCCCAACTGAAGTCCTCTTTACTTTTACTCCCAGTTACAATGTTATCTGGTGCTGACATTTCTTAGGCATTTTGAAAATTGTGTAGTGTAAACTGGTTTGGCTCTCAGTTTCTGTCAGCCTGGAATTCAGCTTTCTCTTATCAGTTATCACTTGCACATTTCCTTTTTAATTTTCAAAATGTCATTTGCCTTTTCTGTTTCTCCCTCTTTTGCCTCTGTCCTTCTGAGGTACTTTTCTTTCTAAAGAATTGCCTTTACTAAAAAGTGAAGTATCAGGAAGGTCTGAATTTAGATGCATTATATACAACTCTCCATCTTAACCCGGAAACCTAAACCTACTTTTTAGTTTTTGCCCTACTTATTTTTAGTACAAATAATATTTATGATGAAGTATTGAAATATTCTGCAGCACGTAATATCTCGGTGTTCCATGTATGTTTTTAAGTAAATCAGTCAGTGATTCTCTTATACATTTTTGTAAATCTCAGCATTCATGCTTTCCTTTTAGAGTAGGAATTAAATTTTTAAAAAGACATTCTGTAAAATTTTATTTACTCTGAGCTCCAACTGCTATAAAATAGTTAAAGAAATTTTGTATTTTAATACCATCTTTTCAGGTAGGTGCTAATAAGTATTTAAGGTGCTAGTATGTATTTAATTAAATTACTTATGATACTGTGAAGATTGATTATAAACACAATGGTATCCTTTTAAGAAAGACCTCCTAATAAAGTAAATGCTGTTAACTCAAGGGTATTTAAGCCTAGAAAAATAGACAGAAATGTGATTGACCATCAGAATATTGATATGTTAGAAAATACTTTTGTTTCATATGATAGTGAACCACCTATAAACTTTGTCTAACCATTAATGTATTACTTAAATATTTAGTATCTCAATAATGCATCTAATGTTAGCCAGCACCTATAATCCTAGCTACTTTGGGAGGCCAGTATTGGGAAAATCAAGGTTTGAGGCCAAACTTGGCAAATACCTCAAGCCTCTGTCTCTAAAACAACCAGAGTAAAATGGACTGTAAGGCCTGCTTTGCAGGTACAAAGCCCTAAGTTCAAACACCAGACCCACCAAAACAAGAACCAAAAAAAAAAAAATACCATAGACTTAATGGTGTAAACTACAGAAATGTATTTTCTCACAATTCTGGAGGCTACAAGTCCATGATCTCAGTGTTGACTGAGTTAGGTCTGAGGGCCATGTGGAAAGAAGGTTCTGTTTTAGATCTATCTGCTTGGCTTGTCTAGATGATTGTCTTCACCTCTGTCTTCAAATCTTTATACTTTTACCCAAATTTCTTCTTCTTATAAACACATTAGTCATACTGGATTTAGGGCTTACTCCAATGACCTTATTTTAATTTTCTCTGTTAATACTCTATTTAGAGCCTTCACATATGAATTAACTGGGAGTGTGATAGGTGAATACAACTCAGCCTGTAATAAGCTACTACAAAATTTTGTCGGTGATCTCCAGCACCGTAAAAACAAAAATTTATCATTAAAATACAGTATGCAATCTTAGCTACTAGGGAAACTGAGATCCAGCCCAGGCAAATAGTTCTTGAGACCTCATCTCCAAAATAACTAGAGCAAAAAGGTACTGGTGGTGTGGCTCCAACCCTAGAACACCTGCTTTGCAACTATGAAGCACTGAGTTTAAATCCTAGTCCCACCCCCCAACAATATTTTTTTTAATTAAACTGCACTTGAATGTGGTTATAACCAGTTAGTACTTAGTTTTTCCATTGTCAGAAACATGATTTTGAAAGTGAAGTACTAATAGAGTGTCAGGACTAGTCTTGGGAAGAATAACCTATTATTCAATGGCACCTTTTAGAGACAGTTAGATAATCATATATTTCTTGTTGAAACCTTAGCCAAAGAAGTAAACACACACATAAATTCATATTTAGGGGGCAGGGGGGAGAAATGACCCAAGCCTTGTATGCACATATGAATAATAAAACAATCAAAAAAAATTCATACTAGTAAAGTTTGTCAATGGAGTGTACTTTCAAATCCCATATTTTTATACAGATTAAAAGTAACTAAAAGCAGTTGCTGTATATGATCTCTTCTTTGTCCTTACTTAGTTTTTCAACCTCAACCCAGTTCCCAGTGTTATTACTATTCAGACTAGTAGGGTAGCTGTTATGTTTGTTTTCGGTGCTACTAATAAAAGTTGAGCTTACCTTGTAAAAAATTTTTTTTCACATTTAATATACTTACTAGCCTAAAAGCATAAGGGTTTGCTGACATGAATGTTTAATTAAATCATGCTATTTTAATTCCTTCTTGGGAACTTTTCCATTTTGAAGTTTAACAGGCACCTGCTTTTTTTTAAAGTTTCTGGCTGTGTATTCTAAATTCTCATTGTCTCAGATGTAGTGAGCAATCTGGGCATGCTTGTGTATGAAAGCCTTATGCCCAGACTTCTGTTACAGTGCTTTCTGATATCAAATATGAGTTATCTTGCTTTCACTTATGGTAATGGTAAAGGTAGTACCTAACTACTGTTTATAATTCTATATATTATTACATATAATGAGTATAATTTATGTATAATGATTTTCAAGAATTTGAAATTTGTGTAAATTTGGTGTCTTTTGTTTGACCACTTTGGAGTGGCATAATGAGAGATTTTGGGATTGCAAGTTCCAGGCCAGGTGGGGCTACATAGCAAGAGGGGTTGTGGAAGGAGGGAGATACATACTTTATTTAGTACTAACTATATGAGGACACTGTGATAAAAGGATGCTGCCAGGAATATGGAGGTGAGTAAAGTATGATCCATGCTCAAACAAGTATACTAATCACTATAATTCAAGGTAAGATTGCTGAATGCCATGGAATACTCTTATATTTCTAACATCAGAATATATACGAGATAATGGCTTCTCAGAAATATCCTTGCTGCTGCTTCTGAAACTTCTATCAGTAGAAAACTCAGTAAGAAATTAGAGTGTCTTCAATATAATATGATAAACAGAATCTTAGTAGTTGTCTGCTTGACAAAAATAATCTCTTACTGACTGCTTTTTTGTGCAAAGCACTGTTTTTTCCAGTGTGAGAAGACATGGAAAAAAATGTATTTTAAAGAAAACCTGCTTCTACATAATTTATTATTAATTTTAGATGAAATATCTATGTGCTTACAAAGCAACATAGTAGTACTATAAATAAGGATATGAATCAAATATGCAATTCCTTTGTGATGTGGTGATTTAGCAGTGCATAAAAGGCACAGGCAAAATCAAGTCATTCAGTAGGTTAGGAGAATAACTTTCTCTCCTAGATGATTGATAATACATACAAGCATTTTTATAGTCAGGTTAATGGATGAGAGATCTTAGTCGCAGCACTATTAAAATCATTAGTTCAAGAGCTAGTCAGTCAATAATTAGAGATATTTGGGTATGGTGAGTCACACCTATAATCCCAGCTACTTGAAAGGTGGAGAATCGTGGTTCCAGGCCAGCCAGGCAAAAAAGTTATTGAGACCCCATCTAAACCAAAAAAAACTATGCAAGTGGTGTAAATTGGATTGTGGTCCCCATGGGCAAAAATGCCACACCCTGTTCAGAAGATAACTAAAGCAAAAAGGGCTAGTGGACATGGCTCAAGTGGTGAGGCCCTGAGCTCAAATCCCAGTACTACTGTCCCCCCACCACTACAAGAAATTATGTTAAATTGTATTTTAAAAAGAAGTTATAGTAAATGTTGCCATAAATTCTCTCCCTGCGCCCTCTTTTGGAATTAATAAGAAAATTACTAAATATATATAATAAGAAAATTGTAGGAGAAAGATGGGGACCTTTATTGCTTTTGGTTTATAAGGAAAAAATTTTGGCTTAAATTTACTTTTTTTTTTTTTTTGAAAGAATGGGTCATACTATATTGGTCAGACTAATCTCAAACTCATCTCAAAGTTAGGATCTTCCTTCTTTAGCCTCCTGAGTGCTGGCATTATAGGTACGCCCCACTGTGCCCAGCTTTTAAATTTACTTTGAAGGCCATAATTTTGGCTAATTCCAAATGAGACCTGATGTGACAGCTGGCCTCATAATTAAGTCCAACTAGTGCTAGAGCTTTCACTAATTATTGTTTGGGTCTAGGACTAGTAGTGAGACTAACAATCACAACTCAATGAACTAAAATGTTTAGAGCTGAGTGCAGTTACAACCACCTGAACTCCCAGCTGTGTAGGAGGCTAAGGCAGAAAAATCACATGAGTCCAGAAGTTTGATGCCATATGACAACTTAATGAGATCCTGTCAAAATTTTTTTCTTACTAAATGTTTTGATACGCATCTGTGGTTCATAATTTAAGTAAAATTGTAGTTCTAGGAGTGGTATAGAGTTTAACTTTTTCTGCAGTCTTGGCAATTTATGAAAATAAGCGTAATACAGCTTAGAATCTCTTTAAAGAGGTTCTCAAGATAAAGATTTAATAAGATGCTATTTTTCAAATATCTGACAAGCAAAACCAAAAGTTTTGAATACTTATTTTGAGCAGTACTGTGTTGTTAATAGTTAAATTATTTGTATTTTGGTTTTGACTTGTGCTTTTTTATATACTTTGATTATAGTGTTGAATCAGCATCATTAATAATGCAGCGGGGTAAAGGGGTTTCACTGTGTTCTTGCTCCCGCCCCTTGCCTCTCAAAGGGCATTGGGTGGGTTTCATGATGTTTTCCTCACTCCTCAGCATCCTTCCCTTTTCCCTTCCTGGTACTGGGGTCTGAACTCAGGCTTCAAGCACCATACTGCTTGAGCCACACCTGTAGCCCTTTGAACGTATTTTTTTTCCTTTTTATAAAATTTTTTAAAAATTAAAAAAATTTTTTGTCAGTGCTATGTTTGAACTTAGGGCCTCATACTTACCAGGCAGACACTACCATTTCAGCCACTCTGCCAGTCATTTTTTCTTCTTTTTAAATGTGGGATAGCTGTCAGTCTTATTTGTTGCTCATATAAGTATTGATATGAGTGTAATGTATAGATAGGAAAGAAGAAAACAAAAATGTATAGATAAGAAAGCTTAAGGAAAAGAATTTCAATTATGTATACCCATTAACTTAGGCATTTTTCTTCTAGGAACTTACCGAGTACATAAGTATTTGTGAAAAACAAATACAGGGCATCTTATTGTGTGTAATAGAAAATTGGAAACAACCTAAAAATCTCTCATGTGCATTATGATCAAGTAGAATAGAAGGAACAAAGTAGTTGTATGTATAGAGAATGGGATTGATTTCCAGAATATATTCATTTTAGGCTTGGGGTCTAGCTCAGTGGTAGATTGCTTGCCTAGCATGTACAAGTCCTTGGTTCAAATCCCAACATCATTAAAATAAAGCCCACTGTTAGTTTTGTAAAGCACAGAATAAAACATGGAGAATTTTTTTAGCCATTTGTTTTCTATGTGGTTTATATTTTATGTGTGTGATTGCAAATTTGCACATTGTTAGGCACGGTGCCTCATGTCTCTAATCCTCCTATTTGGGAGGCTGAAATAGTTTTTCGGTTCAAGGCCAGCCTGGACAAATAGGTCATAAGACCCCCATCTCCAAAATAACCAGAGTAAAAGTGACTGGAGGTATTACTCAAGTAGTAGAACACCTGTTTTGCAAGGGTAAAGCCCTGAGTTCAAACCCCAGTCCCAACAAAAATTCACATACTGCCTCTGGAAGAAAACATAAGAATTTGATGAAACTTTTGCTTTCGTGCTAGGAAAACTGGGTGTGCTTTCCAGAGTTAAAGTATATAACGGATGTTACCCTTCATAGTTTTGAGTTTTGTTTCCTGTGTATGTAAGAGAAAGATTCTAAGAAGGGTTGACAAGAGTGGCTCAAGTGATAGAGCACCTGCCTAGCAAGCATGAGGCCCTGAGTTCAAACCCCAGTATCGCCAAAAAGAAAAGAAAAGAGTCTCGGGCATTTTCCCTTACTGTTCTTCCTTTGGTATATGGTTTACTAGCTCTTGAGGAAATGTGCTGAGACCTTTAAATTGAATAAGCATTGTTTGTAGATGGTTCTCAGGGATCTCATGTTAGACCTCAAATTCAACATTGAAAGTAATATGCTGTTTGACATTGTTTGACTTTAAGATTCAGATAGAAGGCTGGGGTGCCACCAAAAAGAAGGGAGAAAGGAAAGGAATGTAATTCTGTGGGACATAATTCAAAGACTTAATCATCCATAGAAAACTAAAAATTCAAGGAGTTTGAGTTCCTTGAGAGGCTTTTGTTTGTTTCAGAGATGGTTTTGCTGGCAGTTTTGAAATTTGTACACAAGTGTAAGGGCATTGATGAGTTTCTTGGAATTCATATGAATTCATATGAATTATGTCAATTCATATGAATTGACATAATTTGATTACCTGCAAATCATTTTATTTTTATGTGTGTGTTGAGAAAATCATGAATTATTAATACTTTATACAGAAACTATGGGCAGCAATACTATGACATTTACTCATAGGGTGTTTGAAATTTCTGTTTTACTATGCTACCAGTATTATTGTTTGTGCCTTAGGTGAGTGCTGTTCTGTTGTGAATTGCCCATTTTCACATTGAGTTGCCAGTATACTGTAGTGGGAAATTAACTTTTAATGTTCAAGAATATAGTAATTCAAAGGTTATCTTTATTTGTAAACTTTTCCATATTGCATAGTTTCTAGCATGGTGCTTGAAATAGATTCTTAAGATTTTAAGATACTGAAATAAATATGGCATTCTATCATTAAGTGATGTAGGAAGAACATTTTAAATACATAAATATTTAGAAGGAACATATTGGGGGTTGAAATGTGTTGTCCAGAACTATATGTTGAAGCCCCAGTCTCTGGTATTTGTATCACTTTAGTTAGAAGTAGTCTTTGCAGCTATAATCAAGTTAGATAGGGTGGTAGCTGTGCGCGTGCAGTGTGGCTTAGTGGTACAGTTCATGCTTAGGATGTGCAAGGCCTTGGGTTTAATTCCCTGCACCAGAACAAGATGAAGTGCATAAATAGACGCAGAGATGTACAGTGTAGGCTTGTGATGACAGAAACAGATTGGAATGATACAGCTGCAAACCAAGGAATTAAGATTTTCAACAAACTATCAAAAGTTAGGAGAGGCAAGGAAAAGGACTCCCAGTACAGGTTTCAGAGCAAGTGTGGTTTGTGGCTTCCAGAACTGTGAGATAATCAGCTCTATGTGTAACTGACCACAAATACTATTTACATTACTTCTTACAGCAACCCTAGGAAATAAATACAGCACAAGTTTAAGATATTTCACATCTTTGAGCTAAATGTGGTGGCATGTACCTGTAGCACTTTGTGTCCCAAATAATATGGCAAAGCTGCCCTCATGGTCTCTGTCTTTGAGGAAACTTAAATTCTTACAGTTTTAGACCAGTACAATGGACTTAAAGATTTATGTTACCTTGTCTACTCTTATCTAACTTCATGTCATCTTGTCCTTTTAGAATCATCTCGTTCTGTAAGGTGGTCTGGCTTTTTTTTTGTTTTTGTTTTTTGTTCGGGGGGGATATTGGGGTTTGAACTCAGGGCCTCATACTCTGTTTGACTTCTTGAGCCATGCCCCTGCCCTTTTTTTGCTGTAGTTATTTTTCAGATACTTTAGTGTGTTTTGTCCTGGAACAAGCCTCAGACTGGAATCCTCCTACCTGTGCCTCTCAAGTAGCTGAGATTATAGACGTGGACCACCTCAGCTAGCTTATTTGTTGAGATGGGATCTTGCTTGACTTTTTCCTGTGCTTGCCTGGAAGCACAGTCCTCCCTATCTCCTCCCCTTCCCCCTTCCAGTAGCTGGGATTACATGTGCAAGCCACCATGCTGGGTCCTCCCTGGTTTTTTGTTGTTGTTGTTTTGGTTCTCGGTTTTTGTTGTTGTTGTTATTGTTGTTTTACTAGGGTTTGAACTCAGACCCTTGTGCTCACTAGGCAGGCACCACTATACCACTTAAGCCATGTCCAGAGTCCCCTTCCCTCGGTTTTTAAAATGAAAATCTGGAGCTTTTGGTGTGGTTTCAGTAGTAGAGCACTGGCCTAGCTAAACACAAGGTTCTGCAAATTTCAGTACCACAAAAGAAACAGTAACCATGAAAGTGATGTACTTAAATGCTGACATGATTTGTTATGGTTTATGAAAGTATACTTTGTCCACACATAGTAGATGCAGTCTTTTTTCTAAATTATTAACTTGCCTTTCACTTTTATAAGAGAGTAACATAGTGCCATATTTATAGTTGAAATGCTAAAATACTAGCTCTAACCAACCGATTTACTTTTTCCACTAAATTCAAGTGTGTCTTAAGCCAGAGATAGTTAAATGTTTATATTGGGTAAGTTAATTTCATAGATAAGAAAGTTAAGGACCAAAGAAGTTTCTAAGATTGTACAGCTCATTAAAATACATAAATGCCTACAATGAAAAACGAGTAGCTGATGTTTATTGTATGTTTATACATGTGGTCATCTATAATTACTTTTCTTTATACACTAAAGTTATGAAGTATAAGATATGTGTTGTCTTTTCTCTAAATTTTCTATTCTAAGGAGTTCTTTGACGTGTCATAGTTTGAAAAATTAATGTTCAGCCAAGCTTGGTGATTCATGCCTATGATCCCAGCTGCTTGAGAAGCCTAGATAGGAAGATTACAGTTCAAAGTCAGCCTGGGCAAAAAGTCTGTGAGATCTCATCTCAATCAAGCCAAGCATGGTGGCGTTAAGTAGGAGGCTCATGCACTAAATTCTGCCCTTAGCAAAGACTCAAGATTGTACCTAAAAAATAACTAAAGCAAGAAAGGGCTTGGAGACACAGCTTAATTGGTAAGAGCACCTGCCTAGTAAGCATAAAGTCCTGAGTTCAACCCCCCCCCCAAAAAAAAAGATGTTTGATACCATTTACTTGATGGTGTGATAATAGTACAGTTTTGTGCTTATTTTCACTTAGTTGAAAGGACTGATAATGCTGTAACTTCTCTCATATAGATTAACCAGTTACGGTGTTTTGTCACCTTTATCTTTAACTCTTTACTGCCTCCCATTATATTTGGGTATTGCCTACTTCAGGTTTCAGCAGCATTATATTCACAGCACTAGGGGATTCCTAATAAATTCCTCACCAAAGGTAGTCCATTCCATTTGTGGTTATCCAACCATGCACACCCTGTTAAAATACTAGGTTTTAGTGAAAAGACAATGGGAAAAGTAGAGACAAAAATATATAACTTTCATACTTAGATTCCCTATACTATAAATTTTTCTCTCCTTCTTTTTCCTACGCTTTTTAGGGTCATGGGTCCTGTGTAATAGTATTAAATAAGTACCTTTCACTGTCAAAAACAACTAACTACATACACTTTCCAGAACAGTAGGGGTTAATGAGGAGCAGAAAATATGCCAAGGAAGATGATGGGGTCTTAATTTTAAGAAGCTTTTAATCTAGATACTGAAATAAGTATGTGATACGAGAACTATAATAAGCTGATTTATGAAAATCTTAAAAATGCAAACTTACAAATAAAATAGTTATTTTTAGTTTAAATTTGAAAAGTTATCCATTCTCTTAAGCTTGCTTTTCCTTTTAAAGCTTCATACTCTCAATCAGGAAAGACTTTTATCTTTTATAACTATAGATAACCAAGGTGACTGGCATATAGTCCATTCTCATTATTTCTTAGATTTTGTATTTGCAATTTTGCTACTTTATATGTAACTCCAAAATTAATGCTCGTGGCACTTTCTTAGACATTCATAGCAATGTTCAGAGCGGCAAAAATTTTGAGTCAGCTGTGTACACACTCCCAACTGAGATTGAACAATGTGGTTTTGCCTTCTTGTTTTAGATCTTGTAATGTAAACAAGCATCCTCTCAGTGCAGTGGTCTGTTTAATGTCATGTTTTTTGCAGTTTTCTGGGTTTTGTTGATTTTGCTGTTTAATGTGTTCCCCAAAGGCTTGTAGGTGCAGCTCAGAGGTAGTGTGGTTGCCCAACATGCCATACCCTAGATTTGATTCCAGCACCACACAGAAGAAAAAGAGAAATAGTTTCCAAGTATTGCTTATTATATCTTAAGTGCAAAGTGCTGTAATGATGTACTTTTGGTGGGGGGTACTAGAGTTTGAACTCAGGGCCTCAGGCTTGCTAGGCAGGTGCTCTACCTTGAGCCACTCCACAAACCCATTTAATGTTGGGTGTTTTTCTGAGATAGAGTCTCGAGAACTATCTGCCTGAGGGTGGCTTGAACTGAGATCCTGAGGTCTGTCTGTTGAGTAGCTAGGATTATGGGTGTTAGCCACCAGTGCTCAGCATGATATGCTTTCTTTGAAGAAAATGATGTGTTAAGTTTCATTTAGGCATGAATTACAGTAATATTTTTTGTGATTCCCAATAATATATAATAAATGGGGTGTCAAAAGCAAATAAGGTATCATAAAACAGAAACATAAAACATGCTGTGTATTGATTAGTTAACAAAAATGTTGTGACCAGAGTCACAAGAACCTACCCTTGTATTTCCCCTGGGGGCAATAGCTTAATATTTGATAATTCCATGTTTTCGGTGACTTTTGTACAGCATAACTACTGTGAATAACAAGAATGACTGTACATGTATACATTGTATAATGTTAAAGTTAGGCTAAACATACCCATCTCCTCAAACATCTGTTATGTATTGAAAAATTCAGAAGCCCTGAGTTCAAATACCAGTAACTACAAACAAAACAAAATAACAACAAAACCTATGGAAATATTAATTTGTTATTTCTTTTTAAAAAATTATATTTTTGCTGCCCTGGGGGCTACATTGTGACATTTACAAAAGTTTTTACAATGTATCATAGTTGTCTGTTTATTTCTATATACAGTTTCCCTTCCTTTCCACTTGCTACTCCCACCCTACACTATAGAAAGATCACAGTCCAAAATTAAATGGATAATTCCAGAAATAAACTGTATAATTTTTAAATTACATGCCATTCTGAGTAGTATAGTGAAATCTTGTTACTGCCTATTCTGTCCCTCCTCAAACATGAATCATCCTTTTGTTTGGTGTATACATACTGTATATACTACCTGCCTGTTAGTCACTTAGCAGCCATCTTAATTACCAGTTCAGCTGTCATGATGCTGGAGGGCTTGTTGTTCAGGTAACTGTTGTTTTATTTAATAATGGCCCCTAGACTCAAAGTAGAAATGCTAACAATTCACATATGCCAAAGAAAACACATAAAGTGCTTTCCTTAAGTAAGAAAGTGACTTGGCAATGGTGACTCACACCTGTAATCCATACTACTCAGCAGGCAGAGATCAGGAGGATCTTGATTTGAAGCCAGCCAGGCAAATGGTTCCCAAGACCCTGTCTTGAAAATACCCAACACAAAACAGTGCTGGTGGAATCAAACCCCAATACTGCCTCTCTACCCCCAAAAAAGTGAAAGGTCTCAAATTAATAAGGAAAGGAAAAAATCTGTATGCTTAGGCTAACTACCTATGATAAGAATGAATCTTCAGTCTGTGAATTTGTAAAGAAAAATGAATTCCATAGTAGTTTTGTCATCATGTCTCAAACTCCAAACGTTATAGCCACAGTTCAGTGCATGCTAACTGCTTAAGATGGTAAAATATTACATTCTTGCATGTATGTATAAAAAAATAGTATTATATAAGGTTCAGTACTGTTACCTTTTTTTTGGCATCTAGTGTGTGTGGTGGGGGTTGGTTCTTAGATTGTATCCCCTTTGGATTAAAGGGGACCACTGTTGTAAAGTTGTAATCCAATTCTATTTTTTCTTAATGTCATCTAGTATTTGGAAGTGTTTTGAAACAACTGATGCATTCACTACTTTTTCTCAGCATCCGTTATTGCAAAACAAATTCATGCTCATTTTACCTTGTCAGTACTCTTTATGAGAACTGAAAATTCTATAGCCACTCCTCATTTACTCTTTTTTGTCTTTATTGAAAAACATATTCCAAGTCGGGTGCCTGGATTACTCCTGTAATCCTAGTTACTCAGGAGGCAGAGATCAGGAGGATAGAGTTCTAAGCCAGCCTGGGCAAGTAGTTCCTCGAGACACAATCTCGAAAACAACCATCACAAAAAGTGACTTAAGGTGTAGTCCCTGAGTTCAAGCCCCAGTACTACCAAAAAAAAAAAAAAAAAAAAAAAACCCTCTAAATATAACTATTTAGTGTTTATGTTAGTATCTTCCATAAATAAGCAATTTAGGGGATTTTTCAATGTTAGAGATTAAAAAATCCTTTTGTAGGTATCACACCTGTAACTCCAGCCATTTCAGAGCCTGAGACAGGAAGTATGTGCTTTGTGTCCAGTGTAGGCAAAAAAGTAGTTAGACCCTATCTCAAAAATACAAGCTGTGCCAGGTATGGTGGCTCATCCCTGTAATTCTAGCCACTTGGGGTGCTGAGATGAGGAGGATCAAGGTTAGATGCCAATCTGGGCAAATAGTTCAAGAGACCCTATCTAAAATAACTAGAGCAAAATGGATTGGAGTTATTACTCAAGTGGTAGACCACCTGCTTTGCAAGCACAAAACCATGAATTCAAACCCCAGTCTCACCAAAAAAAAAAAAAGAAATGGGAGCATGTCTGTAATCCCAACTACAGGAAGCAGAGGTAGGAGGATCTCTGAGGCTGGCTCTTGGACATCAAATCCTGTCTGAAAAATAACTGAAGTAAAAAGGGCTGTCAGCATGGCTCAAGTTGTAGAGCACTGGCCTTGCAAGCATTTGAGGCCGTGAGGCCCACAAAAAAAGTCCTTTTTTTGTATCTTACTATTATAATCTTTATTATCTCAGGAGTTTTTTACTGTCTAGTTTTAGATACTTTATATTGTAAAATTTCAGAAATTTTCAGAGTTCCTTAGAAATGTAATGACATGTGTTGTAGGTCTTTCTTCAAGAGTATTTTCCCAGTGCTGCCCTAAACTTTCATGTAGTAATCTGTGTTTTCAAAGAGTGATGCTACTTACCATCTCTTTATTTGATATATGCTATAACGTTTGATTTTATGCATTTTTCTTTTGGGAGGGGGCAATATCGGTTTGGCGCATAAGAATTATTTGAAATCTGAAATGAATGAATAGTAAAAACCTCTGACAGAGTTTTTTCCTAATAGTGGCAGGAATGATTTTGCTTTTCATGAAAGCCAAATTACTTGATATATGGGTGTTTATATACAATGTGAACTCGTATTTATAAGTTAAATTCTGCTGCAGTGAAGTTCCAAGAAATTGTGCAATTTATAAGCACCTGCTATGCAAGGGAAAAGCCCTGTTCAAACCCTGGTCCCACCAAAAAAAAAAAAAAATTGTTGAAGGAATAAAATTTCCTAATCCTTTTTTAGCATCAAAAGCTGCCCAGCAGGTTTTACCACATACTAAACTAATGTGTACCTGTAGTGGTGCAGTGGGAGGTATGTATTGCACCACACTTAAGTACTAGTTGTTTGGAACCTAAACAGGAGATTTAAGGTTTACTCTTGTTAAATTTCATTATATAAGAACAGTTACAGATGATCCCCAACTTAGAATGATTCAAACTCAAGAGGGTAAACAAACACTGTACAGTGTACTGTGATGCCAGTATTTTTTGTAAAATACAGGTATTCAATAAAGTAATGAGATATTCAACATTTTATTGTAAAAAACTTTGTATTCTGTGACTTTGCCCAACTATAGCCTAAAGTATATGTTCTGAGCACATTTAAGGAAGGCTAATGGGCTTATTGTTTAAGCTGAGGAGCATCTATATTGTTTTGTTATCCAGATTTCATGCAAAACCAAATACTGATAAATTTTATTTCCAGTCATATAATACCAAGTACAGTGGGTATAACATTATAGGTGCTTTACAAATGTTTACTAACTAAATGAATAATTAATGACCCTGAAGTAGTAATTCCTGAAACTTGGTTACTACTACCAAGAGTTTTATGCTTTATATTTCAAAATTAGTAAATTGACTATATTCATTGAATTTAATAACTTTTAAGTGTATTCTCTAGGTATCAAAAATAGGACACTTAACTTTAGTGTCATAAAAACAAATTGGTCCAGGCAAGGTGGCTCACATCTTTAATCCCAGGTACTTCTAGGTGGAGATCATGAAGATTTGTATTCAAGGCCAACCCATGCAATAAGTTAGCAAGACCCCCATCTCAACAAACAAGCCAGGCCCTATAATCCCATCTATGAGGGAGTCATAGGTAGGCTGATCAAGCAAGGTCCCAGGCTGGCTCCAGCAAAATGGCCCATGTGCAAAATAGCCTAAAACAAAAGGCCTGGAGGTGTTGCTCAAATGATAAGAGTGCTTGCCTAACAAGCTTGAGGCTCTAGGTTCTAACCCTAGTACTGCTTTAAAAACAAACAAACAAACAAACAAACAAACAAAAAGAGGGTCTGGAGGATTAGATCAAGTGGTAGAGCACCTGCCTAACAATTGCAATGTCTTGAGTTCAAACTCAGGTATTCCCAAAAAGAGAAAAGAAAAATTGGACCTGGGATGTAACTCAGTAGTAGAATGCATGCTTAGCATGAATGAGACTCTAGGTTTGATCCCCACTATAGTAAAAAAATAAATGAAATATTGAAGGCATTATACTAAGTGAAATAAGCCTAACAAAGAAAGACAAATAGAATATGATCTCACTTATATGTAGAATCTAAAAACATTGAACTTACAGAAATAATACAGATTAGTGGTTGCAGGGAGTAGGGAAGATGGATAGATGTTGATCAAAGTATATAGGCTTCCAGTTGAGATGAGGAAGTGTTTACAAATCTAATATACACCATAACTATAGTTAACAATACTATAGACTGTGGTTGAAATTTGCTAAGAGAATAGATCTTAAATAATTCTTGGGGAGGTAGGGTAGGAATTAGGATTCCTGTAGGAAAATTTCATGCTGAGAGTAAAGATGGGTCCCCTGCCAGATCCTTGATGCCAGAATAAAGACTCATCTCTCAGAAGAAAGACTATCTACATATGCATATTTCTGAGTTTTTGTTTCATCTTTTCTGTAAATTGTGACACAGCCATGAGCAAGGAAGAGACAGATTGAGTTCTTAATGAGTTCTGGAAATTGTGCCCAGAGCCAGACCTTGTGGCTGGGTTCTGGTAACATTCTAATTAAACACACACAAATAGTAGGTGAGGTTAATAAATGTATTAACTACCTCGATTGTGGTAATCACGTCATAATGATCATGTTGTATACCTTAAATTAATACAGTTATGTCAATTATACTTCTTTAAAGCAGGAAGAGAGAAAATGAAAAAATTAAAATATTTGCTTCAGTTGATAATATGTATTTGAAAAGTCTGTGTTGTAATTTTAAGGCTCCATCTCTTTGGGCCACAGTCTTGAGCCAACTCATTCTGGTTCATAGTTCATGTGACCTGGAAAATTTTTTTGCTGCTTCATAGACAATTTAAATCAGCTTCGAAATCTTGTGTTGAATGATTAACTGCGCTCTGGGTCTTCTTCTCTTGAGGAACTTCCTCTTTGTTCTCAGTATCTGTAGAGAGTAGGGATTAACAATAATTACATCCTCTTTTTTTTTTTTTTTTTTTTAACATCAAGAGGAAACTACCTTTCAGTTTTTAGTATTTACTATTTGGCCTTATGTTCCCTCTTGCCATGTTATTTGGGAGAGTAGCATTGCTACTTTCCCAGCTTACTGCCTTAGGTGCTTGATATTTTTAGGAAGCAGGCAGATCTTTAAGTAGGTATCTCTCTGCATAGTATCCAAGAGATTCTTTGCTACTTTTAGGTTTTTCCTGTTTAAAAACCTGTTGTATAAAATTGAGTTAAAGACCTCTACCTGGGTTAAAACCCACACTGAAAAGTGGCTTGCTTTCCAATGAAGGTATTGGCAAACTACTTAAAGATTTGTGTGGTTACTGAGAAATTATATTGTTAAGTGAATAAAGTGACAAAACCTGATCTGTCATGAGGATGTCTTAGCCCCTGACTGGGATGCTGTGCCCCCCTCTTGGTCTTAACCAGGATTCATGGTCCTCTGAAGCAATGGTTCCCCAACTGACCAAACCTCAGAAGTAACCAGAGAGCTGGGAGGTGGAGGGTGGGGGTGTGTTTGGTGGTGGTGGTGTTGATAAGGGTAAGGCTTAGAAATATATTATTAGAAGGTTCTCCAGATGATCTTAGAAATTGGTGGTGTTGATAAGGGTAAGGCTTAGAAATATATTATTAGAAGGTTCTCCAGATGATCTTAGAAATTCCTGAAATTGTGTGATGCAAAAATATTAAGTATTTTGTATCATTGAGGGATTTGTAACTTATCAGATTCTCAGAGTTCCTTCCTTCCTTCCTCCCTCCCTCCCTCCTTTCCTCCCCCTTCCCTCCTTGAGACATTTCCCACTAGTTTTTAAATTTTTTTCCCACTCATCAAATGGTGTTTGATTCCATGAAGTTTTATGAATATTTGATATAAGCAACCAATTCTCAAAATTTGATAGCCTCAGAATTACTCAAAAACTTGTTAAAGTGCAGAGTTTTGTACCCCACATCCAAAAATTCTGATTCTGTAAGCCTATCCTGGGCCCAGAATTTGCATTTTTAACTAGTTCCTTGGTATTGCTGATCCTACTAAACAGGCCTTGATTAACACCACACTATACCTTCATCGTCAATCTCTGGAAGCACCATATACCTTTCAGGATTCTTCACCAGGGCTAGAAGCTTGAATCAAGCATGCAAGCATGAAGTCCTGAGTTCAAACCCCATTATTGCCGTCCCCCCCCAAAAAAAGGATTTTCATCAATTAATAACAGTAATAAATATATTGAATCATAACAAAGCTGATGCTATTTTAAGAAGGTAAACAGCTTTCTTTCTGACAAAAGAAGTGGCAAACCAGGTACCAATGACTCCTGCCTGTAATCTTAGCTACTTGGGGGAGGCGGGTGGCTGAGATCAGGAGGATTGTTCTTTGAGGCTAGACTGGGCAAATAGTTCATGAGACTCCATTTGCACAATAACCAAAGCAAAATGAACTGGAGGTGTGGTTCAAGTGGTAGAGTGCCTATTTTGCAAGTCAAAGCCTAAATTCAAACTCTAGTTCCCATCAAAGAGGCAAAATTCCATGGGCATTTTAAAAATTGACCTTACTAACAAACCTGGTTCATGAACCATTGTTTCTCTTTGTAGCATTTGGCTTTACTTCTGTCAGAGTAGGGAAAAAAACAATGCTTATTTCCTGCATAGCAAGCTTGAGGACCTGGGTTCGATCCTTAACACTATAAAAACAAAACAAAATGAAGCAAACAAAAGAACCAAACTGAGTAGTATGTGGCTGTAGCCCCAGCTACTTAGGAGGCTGAGACAGGATAGTCACTTGAGCCCAGGAGTTTGAGGCCAGTCTGGGCAAAAAATGAGGGTGGGGATAGGGGGGCAAAATGCTTTTTTCCATGACTACTTTAAATGGTTTCATTTTGTTTTTATATACTAAATTTTTTAACTTTTAAAATATGTTCATGTTCTCCCTGATCAAGTAAAATAACAGCGTAAAATTAATACAAAATATAGTTTGACCTAAATGTGATAGGAACCAGGAAAGATGACTCTGAGAATGCCTGAAATAAGGAGAACTGGTTACATTAAAAAACTTAGAGGGGCCAGGGGCATAGCTCCAGTAATAGAGCATCTGCCTAGCAAGCACCATGCCCTGGGTTTGAGCTCCAGTACCAGCCCTAATTCCCCCCAAAACCAACCTTAGAAAGCAGGTGGTAAAGATGTAAATGCAGGGATGCTTTCAAGTCTTTTAGGAGAAAACAACTGTTACCAGGTTATAAAATACTGCTAAATCCATAGGAGTCCCAAAATCAAGTTATTTGTCCAAACTACTTACAGGCTATCTAAATCTTTGAAGGAAACCAGGACTCTGGAAGAAGTCTTTATGATCCATGTAGAGTCTGTGAAACTTTTCTCTCTCTACACAAAAATATTCTTAAAGGTTCTGTGAGTTATTAATGGGCCTCAACTCTTGCCTTTTCCAGTTAGTCCTGGGAACCTGGTGGGAGATGTTTTCAGTGAAACAGAAACTGACACAAATTAGGAAAATTTAGGACTTCAGGGCCATGTTTAAAGGAAATGTATTAAATTTTTATTAGTATTCAATTTTTTTTCTTTGTTTTCTCTGTACTTTTTGTTTTGGTGGGACTGTGGTTTGAACTCAGGGCTTTGTGCTTGCAAAGCAGGCATTTTACTGCTTGAGCCACACTTCAGTTCATTTTGATCTGGTTTTTTGAAGATGGGGTCTCTCAAATTATTTGCCTGGGCTGGCTTTGAACTGTGATCTTCCTAATCTCAGCCTCCCAAGCAACGAGGATTATAGTTGTGAGCCACCAGTGCCTGGCTTCCCTGTACTTTTTTTTTTTGGTAATAAAGCTTCCTATTGTTGTTCATCATGTTAAAAGGGAAGTAAAGGCAATTTTTAACTGAATCATATTTGGCTTGTAATCAAAAGAAAACACTTCAGTACTAAAGTCTTTATTATTATTATTATTTTCTTTTTTTGGTGGTACTGGGGTTTGAACTCGGGACTTGGTAGGCAGGCACACACTTGAGCTACTCCACCATCCCTAAAGTTTTGATTTACGTGAAAAAACTATTTTTCATTATATAGTCTCCTTTTCTTTGGTATTTTGGTATTTCATGGTTGTCACAGTATTGTTGAAGCTTTGGTATTTTATAATCTAAATATTATTGAGCATAAGTGATCAGTATCACCTAAAGTATTATTTTTCAAATAGCTACTGTTTCATACTATGTAATGGCAATAGTGAATCCCCTTTGTTGAAAAATTCAGCTTCCAGATTATTGCTGACATCATCAGAGTTTTTAAGAATAAGAGATAATGGGAAAATAATCATAGAGCCTTATTGACTTCTACTGCACAAGAAACAGATGTTTGCCAGATGGACGTGAAAAATAAAAGTAAATAAATAGATTTCTTATTCAAATTTCTAAGGGTACAAATAATTAAAAGATTAGGAAATTTTGGAAAATACATTTAAATATTACTGTTATTGAGAAAGGCATGAAATCGATATATGCAAATATAATGACAAATGTCCTACTGTGAGAATGGTATGCTTGACAGGAATCAAGACAGTTTATCTTCAGTTTCTTCTGTGATTTTATGAGTATTATCATTTTTAACATATGCTTTGCATTTGTGGTAAGTTTGATTTAAAATTGTGTACTTATTATCTCCACAAAATTATTTTTATTTCTTCATCATTGAGAGATAAAGGTGGATCTCAGAGATCCTATGCCATACAAGCCTTCCATGTAGTTTTGTTTCTGTTAAGTGAAACAGCCTCCTTGGTTAACTTACTCTATTTTGAAAAGGGAGATGTTACATTTTACTTTCAATTCTTCCACCTTATCTGATTAATATATGAGCAGTAGTGCTTCTCTTCTGCTCACATATACATATACATATATATATATACATATATATATGTATATGTATATAGCAGTGTATGTGAAAATTTTGGCTTAATCATGTTTATATGTTCCTCTTAAGCATTAAGTAGTTCTAAGAAGCTGAGTGTGCTAGTGATTGATGCCTATAAATCCTAGCTACTGAGGAGGCAGAGATAAGGAGGATCTCAGTTCAAAATGAGACCCTGTCTGGGAAAAACCCATCACAAAAAAAGGGCTGACTGGGTGGTTCAAGGTGTAAGAGCGCCTGCCTAGCAAGCATGTGACACTGAGTTCAAACCCTAGTGCTGCTAAAAAAAATAAAGAAAGAAAAAAAGAAAAGTAGTTTGACAAAGACAATATTTGAATCTTAGAATTGGAAAGAATCTTTAATATCATATAGACCATTCCCTGCCAAAGCCAGAAATGTAATCCTTCAGTGATAGACTGACGAGTTTTCACCCAGATTCTTCTTTATTGTTTTTAGTTACAGGAAGCTTACTACTTATGTAGGTCTGCCTTGGTTAGGTAGGACTTAATTATTAGAAGTTTGTTAATTCTTTGTTAGGATCTAGAATTGGCCTTCCTGTAAATTTTACTTTATAAGATTCTTTTCTATCATTACCATACCTTTTAAATAATTGTGCATAATTAATTTTTGCCTCTCACTACATCTCTAGGCAAAACATTCTCCATCCTTTCAAATGATATTAGTATTCCATAATTTTATTTTTTATTTTTTGTGGGATTGGGATTTGAACTCGGGGCTTCACACTTGCAAAGCAGGTACTTGAGCCACACCTCCAGTCAGTTCTATTGTGGTTAATTTTGGAGATGGGGTCTTGTGAATTATTTGCCCATGTTGGCCTTGAACCGCAATCCTTCTGATCTCAGCCCCCCTAGTAGTTAGGATTATAGGCACCTGTCTATTATTCCACAATTTTTAAACATCTTTGACATATCTTACTTTATAATTGTTCTTTTTATGTTATGCCCCAAATTCAACAAGATATTTACAGATTAAATGACCAATGTTAAATGTTTCTTCTAGGTACTTTCTGTGTTTATTAGTAAATTCAAAATTTGATTTTTGCCCCCTTTTAAATACATAACATGTTGGCTTATTATTCAAACCCTCCAAGATTCTTTGACAATTTATGGGAAACTAGGACTCCTTTATATTCTACTTATGTAGTTGTATCACCTACCCCACCTCCCCTGGGGATCGAACAACGTCAGCCAGGCGTGCATACCTCCCCCACCCCCCCACACATACCCATTCTCTCTTCCCGCCCTCCCTTTTGCTTTTAATTTGTTTTTCAGATAGGATCTCCTGCTTTTGCTGGCCAGTCTCAGACCTCCACCTCCGTGGGTAGCTGAGACCACAGATATGTACCGTGTACTTGGATTTTTTTAACCTAAAGATAGAATATAACTTTATTATTGAGAACATAATTTTCTTTATTATTTTAAAATCTAGGTCTTGGTTATGTTTTTTTCTTAAGGTATATTTTAAATCATTTCATCATTTTTAACTTGGAAATTAAAACAACTTTCAAGTGATAGTGTGTGTAAGATCACAATGATGAAGGAATTGCACATCATAGGTCAATAGCAATACTACTCAATACTCTTAACTGGTTGCAAATACATATAGAACTATCATCTAACCCATATTTTGTTGATTTGCCTTTTGGAGGTTGTCTTGATAAAATTTTTGTTTAAGTTAGGTTCCCAACATTTAACCTAGTTTCATATCTTACTAACTAGGTAAGTAAGATATTTAAAGGCAAATTTGTTCTTAGTGATCACTGTGTATTTAAATTTTTCATTATACTAATTATCCATTTCAGAATATAGTTGAAGTTCAGTTTTACTAGTGTACACTTCCTAAATTGTCCCATTCATCTTTTTTTTAATATTAATAGATACCTATCTATAATATCTTGGTAATGCCAAAGACTGTGGATAATGACTTTAAGCTTATACCTACTAATTTAGTACTCTTTTTTTGTTGGGGGGAAGGTGTTTCTGGGGATCAAACGCTGGGACTGAGAATGATAGGCATGCACTTTACTAAGGGCTATGCCTCCAGCCCTTAACTTCGAGTATATAGCTTTCATGTAACAAAATTAAATGTTTTCCTTTTCTTCCACCTTATTAGTATTTCATCTTTCCTAAAGTTCTTTTTCTGTTCATAACTTTACCACTTCCTCACATAAGTTCTTTTTCTAATTCTACTTATTTCTGTTCTGAGAGGTGATAGTAATGTTAGTGATGAAGAACATTAAAAATAGTATGAATTCATTATGTCATACTTCTTTTCCTCAGTACTTTATGACATAGCAATTTCTTCTAGATGAGTTTCATTTTTCTCCATTTAAAGTTCAAAGTTTAAAGTTTTATCCAGCAGATGGCAAAACATTTTGCTCTTTGCCACTCTCTGCCAATAAGCATGAAAAACAATATACTTTCACACTACCTTATAATGTAAAAATTAGTTATGAATTAGGCCTTAGTCCCAGGGTTGCCATGAAAAAGATTTTTGATAAGAAAAGTCAAATTCTCCAAATGTTCATTTCTTCATATGTAAAAATTAGGTTATGTCAGTCCTTTTTTTTTAAATTGGTGAGATTGGGGTTTGAATTTAGGGCTTCATGCCTATACAATTCCAGTCAAATTAGGTTAAACTCTTAAGTTATATTTCCATTTTAACATCTGTTTTTATTTAATTTTCACATTTTTTTGTTTTTTACTGTGACTTGAAGATCTACCTATATCTTACAGTAAACTTGGATTCTTACCTGGGTCACTTTGGGAACTTTGTAACTGCTCATTGGTGATTGTATCTTCATGCTCTAGTGTCATGCTGTTGGATTCATTGGCTCATTGCAGTTTCTAGTACAGCTAGTTCTTTATACTTTTTTTTTTCTTGATGGTACTGGGGTTTTAACTCAGGGCATTGTGCTTGCAAAGCAGACTCTGTATCTGCTTTGCAAGGTATGGCTTGAGCCACACCTCCGTCTAGTCCATTTTGCTCTGGTTATTTTGGAGATGGAGTATCAAGAGGTATTTTCAGGGTTTGGCCTCGAACCTCCCAAATACAGGGTTATAGGCATGAGTCGCTGGTACCTGGCTTGTTTGAGAACTTCCTTGATTAATTTTACTTGTATTTCCATATGAACACTAGTATTTGTCTGGTTCCAAAATATCACTTGTATTTTTATCAAAGTCATATAAAATGTAAAATAACTTAGGGAAAATGGCATAAAGCATAAAGAAAAAATTAACTATTTATTGTATATATGAACAATTGAAGCAGTTAAGCATGATCACTACTATATTAGTGACTTTTGAGATACCTACTTAATACTAATCAAATTTACCCCATAGTAGGTGGCTCATGCCTGTAATCCTAGCTATTCAGGAGGCAGAGATCTGGAGGATCATGGTTTGAAGCCAACCTGGGCAAATAGTCCGAGATACCCTGTCTTGAAAAAACCATCAAAAAAAGGGTTGTTGGAGTGGCTCAAGATAGAAGCCCTGAGTTCAAGCCCTAGTACCACATACGAAGCCCTGAGTTCAAGCCCTAGTACCACATACACACATAACAAAATACTACTCAAATTTGGCTTTATATGGCAATGGGATATAAATTTGACGATGTAAATGATAGTATAAAATTCAGGCTAGGCCTGAAATGTAATCCTGGCTACTTGGGAGGCCTACTTGTTTGAGGTCATCCTGGGCAAATAGTTCCTGAGACCTGATCTTGAAAATACCCAACCCAAGAAAAGGCTGGAGGAGTGGCTGAAGCAGTAGAGAGCAAGCATAGCAAGCATGAGTTCAAGCCCCAGTACTTCCTAAATACATACATACATACATACTCATATACATACTATTAGAGTAGGGATTTGGTTTTCTTTTCCTCACCATTGTATACTAAAAGCCAGCCACATAAAAACATATAAAAGGCATCCCATACATACTTGGTTGAATGAGTGTGCTATATGTTTGTGGGAGGAAGTCCATATCATTTAGAAATATTTGTTGGACTTAGTCTGCTAAAGATAGGAAATTATGCTGCACAGCCTTTGTATTGCATGGAAAATCTTTATAGATTCATTAATGTGAAAAAGTTAACCATTTGGATATTATGGATGGAGGAATTTTATCCTTGATTATACACTTTTGTAAATTTATAGAAAAATACGGCATATTGAAACTTTTTTTCTGAATCTAGTCAACCTTCATATGAGACCATATTAAACTGAGATCCTCTTGCTTCTGTTCATCCTCTTTTCCTAAAACCCATAGGTCAAAAAAGTATTTATAATGCTAGGTCATTGAATATAGAAGAGGTTCAATCCCTGGCACCACAAAAAATGAGAAAGTTTTTTGTTTGTTGTTTTTGTGGGATTTTTATGTCCTTATAATTGCAGAAATCCATTGGGTTTTTTTTTCTCCATATGCTTAAAGACGAAATTTACTTCTGTGCCCCAAGATAGATGTAACCAAAATGGCTATTTAACTCTTAAGTGTACATGTAAGGTTCTCACATTATTGGAAGGGACAGATTTTCCTAAGTAAAGCCAGACAGTGCTGCCTTCCTTTTAGCCTTTGTTTACTTTCTCACCTCTGTTGATTTATTCGGCTTGTAACCTAGAAACCAGCTAAAAAGGAAGGAAGTCAGAGATGTGTATTTCTGGGCAGTAACTATAGTAGTTTCCTCTTCCCCTAGCCTGGTTTAGCAGCCAGAAAAGGCCTTTATCAAACCCCACCTCCCAACCAACAAAATAAAAGAAAAAGAAATTAGTAGTAACACTTCGCTTTCCTTCCCTCATCTAGTAAGGGAGATATAAGTCATAATAACAAAGGACTAAAATGTACTCTCCCTCAATTACACTTTTGACTGTCTGAAATGTTGGCTCTACCATCCCTAATGAGTTGTGAGAGTAAGAGAGAATTAAGGAGACAGTATAATACCTAGTAACTTATATTTCAAACCAAGCTTTATATATCATTGTTTCACTATTTTTGTTTGTTAAAAATTTACCAGATTACCAGACCAAACTTACATTAATAAGTTTACAAAAATGTTGGCTCAGCTCAATTGAAGTATTTAAAAGGTATTCATTGTTAGCAACTAGTTGCACCTTCATTTGCATCTAAATCAACTCTAGTATTTATTTTTTTGGCAGCACAGGCTTTTGAACTCAGGGACTCATGCTTGCTAGGCAGGTATTCTTACTGCTGGAGCCCCTCTGCCAGCAGTGTGATGGGTTTTTTCCAGGAGATAGGGTCTTTCAAACTACTTGCCCTAGTCTGGCTTCAGACAGCAGCCCTCCTGACCCTTACCTTCTGAGTAGCTATAGGCATGAGCCACCAGCATCTGGCCTTTTTAAAAAATTTTATTTATTTATTTTTGGCAGTACTGGGGTTTGAACTCAAAGGCTCATGGCTTGCTAGTCAGGTACTCTATCACTTGAGCCACTCCACCAGCCCTGACGTTAATTACTTGGATTTTATTTTATTTTTTAGAAAATTATAAGTTCTACTTTACTAGAAATGTATGACTTCTGTGAAATTGGATTGTTAGCTAAATGTAGTTTTTTTTTGACGGTGGGGGACACTGGGATTTGAACTCAGGGCTTCATACTTGCAAAGCAGATAATATACCAGTCTACCACTTGAGCTGTGCTTCCAGTCTATTTGGGTCTTGTTATTTTGGAGTTAGGGGTCTCACTAAGTAATTGCCCAGGCTGGGCCTTGAACCTAAATCCTCCCCAAGTACCTAGGATTACAGGTGTGAGCCACTGGCGCCTGACGATTCCATTTTGTTGATGTGATAGTACTTGAGCAAAATATCATATATAATCAAACCTGAGTTTATGTTACAAAATTATAAATTGAATCTTGTGAAATATTACATTTATTCTCTTATGTACAATAAATTGTAGGAATGTAGTATAAAATATGATACTTAAATTATGATAACTGTGTTGGGTGCTGTTGATCACATCTGTAATCTTAGATGCTAAGGAGGCAGAGATCAGGAGGATTGCATTTAGAAACCAGCCCCAGGCACATAGTTCAGAGACCCTATCTTGAAAATATCCAATACTGAAAAGGCCTTGTGGAGTGGCTCAAGTGGTAGAACTCCTGCTTAGCAAGTGTGAGACTGAGTTCAAAGCTCAGTACCGCAAAAAAAAAAAAAAAAAAAAAAAAAAACTATGATAGCTGTATCCAAGCATTTGATGTTTTGTTGTTTGAGATGTAGAAAAAGGCTGCCATATTTGTCCACTGGTTTTCTTGATAATTTATGGCATGGTGAGTTCCTTTATTTCCATATATGTTTATCTCTTAAGTGATTATAAATGAGTTATGAGAATGGTATGTGTAATTTAGTACTCACTTGACAGCATTATTAAACATATTTTGTCCTAAAGTTGTATTTTAGCACTATCGTGTTCTGTAAAATAAAATGTTTTATTTAGTACCAACCATGCTCTATAAAGACATATTTTATTCCCGTCCTTAGAATAACCATTGCCCTATCCCTTTTCATCCTTAAAACAAGATTTTTATAAGGCCATCATATACTGTGTTGAAAATACCTTATTTTTAATAGTTAGTCTCTTTTTTTTGGCAGCAGTAGTGTTTGAACTCACGCTTGCTAAGCAGGCTCTCTACCACTTGAGTCATTCTGCCAGCCCTTGTTATGTTGGGTATTTACAAGATAGAGTCTCTTGAACTATTTGCCCTGGCTGGCCTTGAACCTTGATCCTCCTGATCTTGGCCTCCCAAGTAGTTTAGGATTACAGGCCTGAGCCACTAGCAACCAACTGACGTGTAATTTTATATTTTAATATCTACATTAAAAAATTAAAAAGCAGGATTAAGTTTATATATTTTATTTAACTAATTTATCCAAAATATTTCAAAATTAAATGATAATAAATTTGAAAGATCTTATGTGCATTTCAATGTGTATTTTATAAATACAACAAACATCTCAATTCGGACTAGGTACACTTCAGGTGCTTAAATTGTTACTTATGGTTAGTCACTACCATATTAGACAATGTAATTTGAGTTTAGGTGCATGTTAAAAGATTATATTAAATACTTCAAAAAGAAAGATATTTTATGCTTTCAAATTCTAGGTCTTTGTCTCGATTAAGTTGAAAATGAAAATATTTTAACAGTATTTTTAAACCTGCCAAAATAAGTATTACCCATTTATTTTTCTTTTGAGTAAAATGCTTGTTTGTTACTTTTCATTTGATTTCACTTAAACTGCTACACCAGTTTTTAGTTGATTTTTTTTCCTGAGTTTTATATTTTTAAGGCAAAATAATTAAACTTAAAAAAAAAAATCCTTTGCTTGAAAACACACTGAAGTTATCCCCTCCTCCTGCCCCAATCCCATTTCTCCCCATTCACACTTCATAGCAGGCACAGGGCCTGCACTGAGGTGTATATGGGGTAGGTTTACTTTGTTTCCTCTTTCTATCCAGTTAGGACAGGCCGAAAGTATTTTTTATGGTTTAAAGTTATGTTTTATTTTTTGCCAGCTTGAGCTGTTTATATATTGTTTGTCTTTGGCACTTTCTCACCTTGGTAAATCTGTAAAGCAAAAACTTTGTGTTTGCATTTGCTTTATAAAGGAGACAGTAAACTTGAGCTCTAGGTCTCGCCACTAGTCTTGTCTTTGTTGTTAAAATTATGAGCCAGTCTCTATGGCCGCAGCCAAATGAGTAATCATCAGTAATGTGACTCGTGCTGGAAGTGACTCCATCAGCACCTGTGACGGGGGATTAGTTACAGTTTACAGAGCACCGCCTCTTCCCCTCTCTCAGTGTGCCCTAAGCCAAGTACTCCTCATTTCGGCGTCTGCACTGTTCGAGGCTACTGCAGTGTTTCCACGCAGACTGAGTACAGTGGGAAAGGCTTTCTCTAGCTAATGGATGGCTGTTCTCTTTATTTGGAGTATCTTACTGGTTATGTAAGCGACCTCGGGAGAAATTATCCTGACCCAGATCGGAGGATGCAGTAGTGCTTCAGCTGCAGGATTTCTTAGTCGTTAACACCACAGTGCTGATGACAAAGAGCGAGTTGTAATCCTCATCATTGCCAGGGTTGAGCCGGAGCAGACAGAAAATCGTCATTTGCTCGTCGAAGACTTGTTAGGTTACAGCCTCTGCTTCGTTCTGTGGTCTTTGCTTTTCTTCCTCTACAATGACGCCGCTGCAAGGGAGCCCAGAAATGCTTGGTTTGAAAGCCATTTGCCTGTGATTTTTTAAGACTAAAGAAGTATTTACACTAGATAAAAAAAGAAATACTGCTCAACAACAAAATGAAATGTCAGCTATACCTATTGACCTTTAAAGCCTTGGCTTGGATTTCTGAGATTTAAAGATACTTTAAAATTCTCAAGAACAAAGTACGGTTTGTATTTTTCTGCTTCCTTTTTCTTTTGTCTTAATTTACATTTGGTTTTGTTTCTCAGCTTTAGATATTGAGGTCACTGCCTTTTATAGTTCTAGCCTCAGCGTTGTTAGTTTTAAGATTTTTTTAAAAACTATTTTGTAAACCTCCTTCTAAGGTTTGTAATAATTGAACACTAAAAAGATTAATTTTTAAAACTAGAGTTTGTTTAAAGTGTGGCAGAAGTGTTTTAGACTATGTTTCAAGGGAAGTAATGATACTTGTTTTGTGATGAGGTTTCTTTTTTTTTTTTAATACTGTATTCCCTTCCCCACCCCCAACTTTGTTTTCTAACAGTATCTGTTTTTCAATAGACCTGCTTGGGTGGGAATTTGGACTTTGTTCTTTCAAGTAGCTCCAGTTTTTTTTTTTCTGGTAAGCTAAACCTTGATTTATAAAATGCGGCCTAGATTGTTTTTTTGCTTCAGTATTTACCTTTGTGGAGATTTATATCAGTATTTTGTAGTCAGTGAGCCTGATTTTTTTTACTTAGAAAAGGAATTGTTAAATGTTAACTGGAGATTGTTAGAAACTCAGACTGCAGACAGAAACTCCATGAATTTCCTGTTAAGTGTTAAATGGTGAGCTTTAACATGGTTTGTTCGAGCAGCTGAGTTGTATTTGAGAGCTGTAGCTGATTTATTTAAAAAATGTTTTTTGGAGAGGGCTCATCGGTTTGCCTCTTCCTCATGTGAATGGAATGTGGTGCTGCTTGGAGTCCCAAACAGGGTACAGTTGTTCTAAGCATTCTTCCTATAGCGTGGTTAGGCCCTACTGGAAATGCAGGCTCTCAACTATATTTATTTTGGCTTTAGACAATTTTTAAAGTATGGCTAACAGTGACAAATGACCTCAAAAGAACTCTTAATCCATTAACAAAATTGAAAAAGTGGCTTTTTTTCCTAATTAAATACTCAATTTTAATTTACTATTGGATTTTCAGAGAATTAAGTCTTTAGTGACTAGAGCCATATTATACTGTGACTTTGATCTGATGGTAGCTAACTCATTGCTTCCCCTTAGGCTGTGGAAGTTCCTCACAGAATATCTTTAGTCTTGAATTAGTTATGCATGAGTTCTAGTGTCTTCACATTCCAGTGCACCTACAGCGGTGAAACATTTACTTCACATTCATCATAAAAGGTATAGGTCCTTTTGCTTTTATTTAAATATGTACATGTTTAATTTAAAAATAGTGTTAGACTTAGGTACAAAAATTAACAATGATTACATTGCCAGCTTGCCACTTTAAAATAAGAGTGTATTTTTTTAACTACATTATTTCATGTTATTTGCCTTTAGTTTTTCCTTGAAGTAGGGATTGGTCACATATATTCAGTTTGGGCACTTAACACATACTGAAATATTTCTTTAACAAGTACTATAAACAATTCTGAGTACTTGATAGAAACTTATTTATAGTTTAATTGTACATCTTAATTTGCAATTCATGGCCTTTTTATTTCTTATTTAAGAAGTAGAATATACTTTGGACCTCCATTTGTAAGTTATAATTATTCATGTATCAGAAATAGATACTGTTTTTAAGAGTACTCAGATTCAATTAGTGTAAGCTTAGTTGTTTTGTTTTTGTTTCTTATATTTTTGGTAGCCAAATTGAGAAATTCTTAAAACTTGAGAAATTCTTTATTTTTAACCTATAAATTATACTTTTTTCCTTCTAGCAGAAAATAATTCAAATTGTAAGTTAGTTTGTTAAAATTACACTAAAACTGACCTACCTTGAAAAAGGAGAGCTTTTCTTTGGAAGAATGCTTTTCATATTATAATATGACTAAGTCTCATAGGAAATGCAAACCACCTGTACTATTTGCTTAAGAAAAGAGGTACTTAAGAATGGAGAAGTTTTCTTCTGTGTCAAATCCTACTAAATTGAATTGTTTCTTTAGCCACATAGTATCTTTTTGTGCGCCTTTTTGTTAACCTTTGTTGGTTGACCTGACATAATACTGTTTGAAAAGAAATAGAACATTTGATAATGTCCAAAGATTAAAAGTCCTCTTGAGAAAGTGCCAGTGTTTTCTAGTTTACTGAAAACTAAACTGACAAGTATAACATGAAAAACGATATTTCTTAGTAGAGATTTTACCTACATTACTTTTCAAGTTACATGTTTCATGTCAGTTGCTGGACTTTTTAAAAGTATAAATAAATAAACAATCTTAGATTCTTAAAACTTTTGTCACTTCCTAGGTTTAAAAAAACAATGAATAGGATTTTATGAGATAGTAACTTTAGAAATCCAGTCCCAACACATAGAAAATACTAGATGACAATAACAGGAGATAGCTAAATGATGTGGGGAAATACAATCTGTTTTGGAAATACAATTTCTTTTTTAAAATGTAATTGCTTACCCAAATAAAATATTTCTGATAACTAGGTAGTCCCTAAAAGGTTAACCCACGACATAGGAGATTACTGTGATTACATTTTCTAAATACGAGCTTTGAAAATAAGGGGCTACTATATATCTGGGGTTTTAGGAGGGTGTTCTGGGGATTGAACCCAGGGCCTGTGCATGCTACTAATCACACATACTCTTATCACTGAGCTCTACCTGCCCTGAGAATATTTTCCATGTTATTTCAGTTAGGGAAGAAGATGTTATGTATTTATATATTCATTCTATGAGTGTAGAAAGAAGGCATGCTTAAAATGTTTATTTTCACATGTTTTTACCTTACAAAAACGGCTACAGATTGCAGTAAATGGACTTGAAAATCCTTTTAGGAATTTCTTAAATACACACATTAACTCCTTAGGAGTAATTTCAAACTAAAGATCCTGATTTTTTTCCCGCAGAGTCTGTTTACTACTTGTGATTAACAAGATTTCTTTTTAAAGGTATAATTTGAGAAGAGGTAAAAACACCATAGTTTTAGAACTCTTGGGGATTTTTACTGTCTTGTGTCAAAAGCTTTGTTTTGTATCCATATAGTCACTTAAGTTACCTTGTAGTAAGGAACCTTTTTATTTTTTATTATTTTTCACGGTACTGGAGTTTGAACTCAGGGCTGCATGCATGCTAGGCAAACAGACACTCTGCTGCTTGAGCCATACTTCCAGCCCAAGGAAGCTTTCTTAAGTTATATAGTTAATTCCATTTTCCAAACTTTGACCCTGATGGTAAAGCCAGTGCTTTTTTGAGGATGGTGAAATTTTGTTTTCATTTGCAAGCGTTTAGAACAGTACCATGGATATCAGTACATTTGTTTTTTTATTCACGCTTCCTCTATTATGAAAGGGAGGATGATAGTCATTAGAAAGTACTTTCATGTTGTTCTTATTTCCTGCCTCTTAACTCTTCTTTCTCCCTCCTTCCTATACCTATACACCTACCACTACCCCAAAATATGAATAAAATACTTTGTTAAAGATGAGTCTTTAAAAAGAATCACATGACCTTGAATTCATTTTTTGAAAGTACTGGTTATTGAGAGAAATTCTGCTGCTGATAGGCTTTGTGTAGTACTTTGTACTGACCTAGTACTTTTCTCTATACTGTTCACACTGAAGTGACTGGATTTTTATTTGTGCTTGGGGCAGGAGTGGGGACAGGCAGTTAAAATCCCACTTCAATGAATGAGCTAGAAAAGAAATTAAAATCATAAGTACTCTTATAAAATAAGAGTAATACTTATACAGTATTAGTCCATGTTTTCAGTTGCAATTTCTTTTTTAATATTAAACAGGAATTCATAAATACGCATATTTGATTATCCCATTTAAAAAATGAAAAAGTCTAATGTATTATAGATTTTCACAAGCTCCTTAGAGTTAATACTTTATGACTTTATAATTAACAAAAATATCCTATTGATAAAAGGATTACTTTAGATTATACATTTGTAATAGTTGACATTAATACATTGTATTTATGCATTCACAACCAAGAAAATAGCCATTAAAATTACTTTTTTTTGACAGACTTTCAAGCCGCTGGTTGAGAAAAGTATACCCAGTTCAATCACTGCAGTAGAGTTCCTTATAGATAAACAACTGGATTTTTTAACTGAAGATAGTGCCTTTCAGCCCTACCAGGTAAGAAATTTTAGATTACTTTAAAATTAAGGATTCATTAAACTTTATTCACATTCATATATTCTTTTTAAGTATTTAATTTCAGCTAACATTTTAGGTGTACAAAGAGCTCTGTATGTTCAATTTTTTTTTTTTTTTTTTGGTAGTATTAGAGTTTGAATTCAGAGCTTCCTGCTTGCCAGGCAGGCGCAGTACCATTTCAGCCACACCCCCAGTCTTATCCAGTAAATTTTAATTATAACAAATGATTCATCTGTTCATTTACTGAGACCCTATTGTGAACCAGAAAACGTTGTCTTTAGTTAAGGTTATAAAAGTGAACACAGCAGTCTTTGACATTACAAATGTTAGAAAATAACTGTTTAGACATTAGTGTAAATTACATTGTCTCCAACTCTGAAGGTAAAGGATTGAAGTCATTGTAATTGAGATTCTCATGTTCATATATGTACACATATCATTTTATAATGTAATAGCAGTTTCACCTCCTCTTTCCTCCTGTCCCCCAAAACCTTTGGTGCTGGGATTGAACCCAGGCCTCCAATATTCTAAACAAGTGCTCTGCCACTGAGCCCTAACCCTCATTTCCTTTTTAAAAGGGGATTTTTCCTTTAGATTGTCATTAATTCAATAGTTTAAAATATGACATAGACATTATCGGAAAATATTTCCTATTAAACTATTAGATTTAAATTATGTGAAGAAACTCATTAAAAGTAGTAAATTAGCTTGGTGTGGTGGTGCATACCTGTGGATGTTGAGGCAGGAGGATCTCTTTGGGGACCAGCCTAGGCTGCGTGCATAGGAAGACCCTGTCTCAAATAAATAAACATGTAAATAAAAACACAAAGGTTATTATTAACCCTAATCTTTTTCCTTTTTTAATTTCAGTTTCTTAGTTTTTAAGAAACTAAGGTTGAAGGAAAAACATAACAGTTTTCTTTCTATATTTGGATTTTTAGATTCAATTTAATCTATATATTTTGCATTGTTTTTTCCTTCAGTTTTTAACATACTAATGCTGTACTTTGAAGGAAAACATGAAGAAACTAGTTTAATTTTTTTTTTCCCCCTAAGGAGTGGAAAGTTACTATTTCCATTTTCATTTTAGACTAGTTACTGTTTTTCAAAAAAAAAAAAATGTGTATGTTTGTGTATTTTATATATTTATGAGTGTCATTGTTTCCTTGGGGGGAAAAATAATTTACTGTGCTAGTAAATTTATTAAATGTATTGTGCTAATAAATTTATTATTTATTTACAATACTTAGGGAATTAGAGTAATTGTATTAGGTTTACCAATTTTTAGTGTAAATGCTAGTTTTCTCATTTGAAATCTACATAAATGTACATTTGTTTTTTCCCATTATTTTTATTTTTTAAAACGGCCTAGGTTTTGTTTTTTTGGGCTGTTATCTTTTCTAAAAATTCACAATAAATTCCAGTTTAATAGTGGAAGTATCAGAGCTTTCCCCTGGGGTTTTATTTTTTTGTGAGTACCATGTATACAGGTTACTATAGGCGATACTACTTTTAATTTGTAAAAGTCATTTAGAATATATTCAAATAGGTAGATCTAGGTGAATTCAAAAGTACCTTACAGCGCTTAATGTTTTAATTCTATACTTAGCACTTTGGAAATTTTAATTTGGATCTGATTTAGGGAAATGAAGTAGTTATGCAGAAATTACTTTCAAAAATAAACTCTTCCCAGGTTTCTAAAACTACAGATTTTTTTTTTAAAGTTACAATAATTGGAACAATGTGCTAACACAATTCTTTTTCCCCCTAGCATTTTAAAGCTATTTGATTCTGATAATTTTTTCTTTTCGTTAAAAATAAAGGCACAGGAACTGAAGTCTTAGGTGGTTTGGTGACTTGTATAGTATTTATTCATAAGTTATTTAGACTGTTGCCTGGTATATAAATGCAAGTTGACTTCTGGCCTAGAGGCTGTTTGACCTTGACCATTTCTCTTTCCGTGGTGGTGGAGATTGAACTCAGGACAAGTGCTGTACATTGTAGCTACACCCACATCCTCGTACTTGACATTTTAATCACTTTTGATCCCTCACATGTTTATTCAGCATAATTAGCATAAGAGCACTTGATTCTTAAAACTTGTAAATTTTGGTAATTTACTAGTGCTTTTCTATATACACTTTCATATTTAGACTTTTTTTTTTGCAGCACTGAGGCTTGAACTCAGGGCCTGTGCCTTGAGCCACTCCATCAGACTCCCCCCTCCCCCCCCACACCACCTTTATTTATTGATTGATTGATTGAGTGAGTGAGTGAGTGAGTGAGTGAAGGTTTTTCAATATAGGGTCTCATGAACCTCTGTCCGGGCTGGCTTCATTCATGGATCCTCCTGATCTGTGCCTCCCCAGTAGCTAGGATTACAGGCATGAACCACAGGAGCCTAAACTTTTTTTTTAATAAGATTAAAATACCAAAATATTTTCCCCAGCCAGGCACAAATGTGGCTCATGCTTATAATCCTAGCTACCTGGCAGAACAGAGATCAGGAGGATCTGGGTTTGTGGCTAGCCTGGCCAAATAGTTCCACAGACCCTATCTTCAACAGTAGCCAACACAAAAAAGGGGTGGCAGAGTGACTTATGTGCACCTGCCTGGCAAGTATGAGGTGCTGAGTTCAAGCCCCAGTTACACACACACGCACACATGCACATTTTTTTCCCTCTAGTTTTATAAATGGTAGATATACCTGTTTTATCCTATTGGTGGTACTTGGATTTGGTCTTGGGGCTTAGTGCTTGCTAGGTAGGTGCTCGACATCTTGAAACATGCCTCTAGCCTTTTTTTTTTTTTTTGGTGGGACTGGGGTTTGAACTTAGGGCTTCATGCTTTCAAAGCTCGCACTCTAACTTGAACTACACCTCCAGTCCATTTTTCTCTGGTTATTTTGAAGATGGGGTCTTGGAACTGTTTCCACAGACTGGCCTCCAGCTGTGATCCTCCACCTCTCAGCCTCTCAAATAGCTATGATTATAGGCATGAGTCACAGGCACCATTTTAGCATTTCGAATGGCCATTTACTGCAGGACTCTAGGTCCAGTTTTTCAAATTTATTTAAATTAATTTGTGAAATAACAGACATTCTAAGGGAAAAAAAGTTTAGAGTCCATGTAATTAGAGTGGCTTTATTCTAGAATGTTTTTCTCTAACCAGTTTTCCAAGCACTACATTAAATTCCTTGGCATCTTAAACATGGCAACTTTTATTGGCATAGATTTTGTAAATACTGCCTTGACCTATCTCAATTTTAGAGGTAACCCTGTGTAAAGTCAAAGGGAGTTTGGGAACACTTGAACAAACTTTTGTAATTCATTGCTCTATTTTTTCCTCACTTTAAATTTCATGAGGCAAGTTTCATGATGCAGGTTTCTTTTAACTCAGTTTGCTAGTAATGCTTTATAAACTTTTTGGGTAGCAGAAAGGGAAATTTTTTCTTTAGAAATGGACTTTTTGTATATAATTTTTAGTCAAGAGTGACGAGTACTTAACTTTTATTTAAAAATTTCCCAGAAATAACGCTTTGCTGTCAGTCTAATTAAATGTCTTTGAAATGAGAATTTCTATGTACCACCTTTCTCCATGAGTTCTCAACATCTTATTCTGTAGCAGTATGTTCCCTTTAGTTTCCTTGACAGTTGTACAGACTTTTAGAATGATAACATTGTGTAAGAAAATGACAAGGAAATAGAGAGTGAAGATTAATAATACAAATCCTTTTACTTTTAGGGCATTGTTTTTTATCTGAACTGTGTCCGGGCATTGACTATCAGGTGGCAGGTATTAAATTATTTGATCTAGTCAGATTTTCAGATGACTTGTAGTTGGGTATCCCAAGGTGCAACCATTATAGATTATAGTTTTAAATATTTTAGAAAGAATGTTGACAGGAGATCAAAATTGAACCAATATCTTAGTATAAAGAATGCATATTAATTATGTCTCTGAAGCAATGTGCTATGGTATTGTGTTTTTTCCTTATATGCATACAGATGAGTTTCTGCTTCCTTTTTTTAGTTTTCCTGATCATGCCTAGTTGCAGTTAACTTTCTTTGAAAGGGGTGGAGGGACAGGGAGAGGAAGTAGGAGAGAACAGGAACTCTGCAGATTCTACTGGTTATTTTAGCTGGCTGGGAAGGAGGGGAAAATTATTGCTTTTTTTGTTTGGTTATTTGTTTCTTTGAGCTTTTTGAGTCAGGATCTTACTATATCACCCAGTCTGGCCTTGAATTCACCATGTATCCCAAGCTGGCCTTGAACTTTCAATCCTCCTGTTCTCAGTTGGTTTTATAGGCATGTACCACCGTTTTTGGTTTAAATTATTGCTTCTTACAGATGCTTTTTATAGTTTTCTGTTTGTTTAGTTTGTTTTTGTTGTTACTATAATAGTATCATTTCAGAATGTGATTACAGAGGTTTGAAAAGCTTTCATTAAATTTGATTGCACATTTGACCAAATTTAAATAAGACTGATAAATAGAGCATTCAACTTTTAGCATGATTTTGAAATCAGCTTGTCTTGAGTTTGGCTACTGGCCATGTGCACACCTGCAGTTTTCAGATTTGTTGCTTCATACAGGATATAAAAGAGATTGTTTCTTTCCTGAAAGTTATATATGATTCATATCAATTAATCTGCTTTGTTAGTTCATTATTTTTTAGGGATCACAATCTTCTAAATGTAAAAAAAATCAGACAAATGACACCAGTAGTTAAAAGCATTAGAGATTTGATGAATGTGCTTGTCCATTATTATACCCTATTTTTATGCATTATATAATAAAATTTATTGTAGTACCGAGGTGTTTTCTCTGGAGCAAGAATCATCCTAATACTGAGGAGTGATTAGTTTTGAAGGCATGGGTAAAAGTGAGATGCCAAATTTAGAGATAAAACGATTATTACCACAATTTCTGTCGTTGTAGAATGTAGGCATTGAACTACTTTACTGAAGACTAGATAAAATACTGTTGTGCCATGAATTCCTAGTTGCAGGAAAAGGGGAATGGGTGGGGCTAGCAAAAATATTTGGCGCTTGGGCTAAAGATGGCTTAAAGACTTGAATAGTGAGAGTCTTAAATTATCTAGTAAATGAAGGAGCCTGAATTGTGTTGAACCTGTATAGATGTAATTTATGTAGCCCTTCAGTGATAAAAGTTGTTTTCTCAGGGCTTCACACATGCCAGTCAAGCAGTCTACCTGTTTGCTATATATCCCTCTCCTCCCCCCAACCCAATTTGGATCCATTTCTATCCATAATTATTCTATCATTGATCTTAAAAATATATTGGCTGGGGTTTTAGAATATCCTTAAGGCTAATTGTTGCTTAGTTACTAAAAATAGCTCAGTGATTGTCTAGGATTAGTTAGCAGTAGTTTAGAGAGTGGAATGTAGTACTTGTGTTGTGGTTGTCTTATGGAGTTTGGGATTTTTTCACAACCAGGACAAGAAAATGCAAGTGAACTAAAATTTAGCCTTCAGTTAGCCAAGGTGATAAATTAACTGGTGGTTTGGTTGTAACTAGCTAACTGTTACACTTTCTTGAATTAAGAATTTGACACAAATGGTCCAATGATAGGTAGAAAATCATCTTGATAATTTGCTTATAACCAGATCTGTTCCTCAGGTACTATGACATTGCTCATAGTTTTCAGAAAGATATAAAAAGCATTTCGTGTTACTATTGCTTTAGAGGGTTGAGGAAATGACTTGAGTTTTTCAAATTTTTCTTTACCTTCACTCCAGTTTATAGCACAGATAAATATATCACTTCAGAGCATTTTAATATAAACATTCCTCCCTGGTAATGGGTAGTTGACCTGATACAGACAGTACTTACTCATTTACTTATGTGGCAGAGAGGTTAGAGCCCTCAGTGTTCAACTGACTGTTGACTCAGGGCCTTCATGTTGAGCCACTCCACCAGCCCTATTTTTGAGATAGGGTCTCAAGAACTATTTACCCAGGCTGGCTTCAAACCACAATCCTCCTGATATCTGCCTCCTGAGTAGCCAGGATTATAGGCGTGAGCCACTGGAGCCTGGCTGAAAGGATTCTTTAAATAGAAAATTTAAGCTTAGATTCACCTTCTTGTTTTCTTATACTTAAAAAAATTGAAACGTATGGGTTTTAGAAACTTCCAGATGTACTTCATTTAACAGTCCTCTCCTTTTTCTTTCCGTCCCTCCATCCCTCACTGGATTACTTCCCTCCCAGTGTTGGGATTATAAGCATACCCTGCCATTTAGGGCTTGAAAGAGTTTATACAGTACATAGTAAAAGCTTAACACCGGCGGCTCACATTTGTAATCCTTGCTACTTGGGAAGCTGAGATCAGGAGGATCAATGTTCAAGGCCAGTCCAGGCAAATAGTTCATGAGACCCTATCTCTAAAATATCCAGAGCAAAATGGACTGGAGCTGTGGCTCAAGTGGTAGAGCAGGAGCTAAAACTTGAGTGGTGGAAGTGAAAAGTAAAGGGACTAATGTAGATATTTGGCAGGAGGGACATTTATCTTACAGCAGAATATTATTGGCCTAGCTAGAGAAGAGTTTGGTTTTGAGTAGTAGATTTCACACTAGATACATAAAGTAGGATCAGATTAAAGAGGAAAAAGATTAAGTACAGTTAGCAAGAGAGTATCAAAATAACACATATAAACAGTGGTGTGCTGGTTGTTTATTGTAAATAATCAGCTAATTGATTAGATTTTCACTTAAGAGTCTTCTGTCTTAGAGATTCAGTCTAGCTTAACTGTTAAATGCAAGAATTTTGATGTCAGTTCTGGTGATTTCAAATCCGAGCTTTGCCATTTTCTACCTATGTGACATTAGGAAAATCTAAATTAAAAAATAAGTAAATGCTTTTTAATCTATAAAAGAAGGATACCATCTGCCTTTGGGTTGTTAAGAAGATTAAATGAAATGATTTACTAAGCACCTCATCACAATCTAGAAACTGCTCAGTAGAAGGTAGTTGTTATTTCCCCTTTTTTGTAGATAGTTTGTTAAACCTTTTTGGTGATAGTTTGTAATTCTTTTTTCTACATTCATAAATTCTTTGGATATTTTTTCTCCCCTGTCTGCCTCTCAAACTTTTGTTAATCTATCCTATATATCTTCCCTAGAACCCTTACAGCTGATACTAAGTAAACTTTTTCAACTCTCAGTACAATCCACTGTCAGTGTATAACAGAACATGTTTTTTCTCCTACTTTTTAAGAGGTAGCTAAGCTTTTATGGTGACTTCTTAAACAATTATTTAAAGGAAATGATTTTAGAAAAGATGACTACAGAATCCCTACTTTTTTCCCCACAGGGAAAACTCAAACTCCGTTTACCGTTAATAGTTATTTTTACCTCTCAAAAGCATAGGCCGAGTGTAATGGCACACACCTATGATGCCAGTACTCAGGAGGCTGAAAGGCAGGAGTATCACCAATTATAGGCCAGCCTAAGCTGAAAGTCAGACCCTGTCTCAAAAAAAAAAGTGGTAAGGTACCGAAACATTTTTCTGGGGAGAGGTTTTAAGGAGGTAATATCCTGGGCTGAACGTCTGTAAGCATGGAATAAAATAAAATGGTTGGACTAAATAACCCAGCAGTCTAATTATAACTTGCTCAGGGTGAAAAAACAGCCATTTCTGCCTAATGTTAACCTAATCAAGTTATGTCCTAATTGTTTTAGTTGCTGACATAAGAGACATTCAGCCTAAAACTGGGTTCTCAAAAGAGGACTTTTTTTTCAGTTAGGGTGTGCCAGATGCAACTATAAAGGTTTGCAAAATTGGAGAAGGATCATTTGGATTAGCAATACTTTCTATTCTGTTTTTCTGTGTCTCTTTCTGAATTATATTTTGGCATGAGCTGAGCACATTCCCAATTACTCCCTGAATTTTCATATGCATCGACCATTTCCATTTCACTTTGTCTCCTAATTAGCATTTGATTGAAATTTAGAGGGGGTGCTGTGTTGACATAAAGGAAATTAAATGAGAATGGTGATGAGATTGTAGCATATATGTTGGGCCAAGGATGTTATAAAAAAAATATACAAATTTACTGATGGATTATTGGCTTGTTGAGATTAGCATCCATGGGTAGGCATGGCCTGGAGGTGGTCTAGATGAAGCCAAAGCAGGAAGCAGCTATTGTGTCATACTTGGCTTTACCCCATTTCTAGTCAAAAGTGACAGCTTGCAATAGTAAAGCCAGCTAAAGCTTGGCTATATTAGAATGGACAACAAGAGAAAAAGAACCAACAGCTAAAATAGAATTCACTTCCTTATTTAATTTTTATTTGAAGTTGGTACATGGGGTTTTGATACTTAGTAATTTTGTTCAACATTCTGTTTAAATACTTCATCCATCTACCTGATAGTGTACACTCACAATTTCAAAAATAATAATGAGACATGCTTATTCAGTTCCCATAACCCAGGTATTTTATTTTTTCCAGTGCATATCTGCTGCCATTAACAAAGGAGTTCTTTTTTTGTGAAAATTGGTTGCAAAACTTGGTGTGTTGAAAATGTATCCATGGAGTCCAGGAACATGTTATTTTGACTGAAAATTGGCCCGAGAATGAGCTGTTCTGCAGTGCTCAGATTAAAAACATTTACAAGTCAGTCCAATAGTTCTCTCCTGGTCCCAAATCTGCTATGATCATATGCTGAAAAACCTGCCGGTCTCTTTTTAATTTTTTTGTGGCTGCTGTTAAGAATTTAAAGTATGTGAAATTATGCTTGTAGACATAAGATTCCAAAGATTCTAAGCTATCACTGGTTGCTATTAAGAAATATTTTCTAATTTCTTTTTGCCCATCAAAACAGTATAGTATTTATTCCTTTTCTCTATTGCAAATTCTTACAAAAAGCACAACCATATTACTTAAAATCTCAGAGTTGGTAATGTTAATATTTTATGGTTTTAAAATTTTTTAATTACCAAAATATCTTCATGTAGTCAATTATGTTAACTTTATGGGAAAAGCAGAATTCTTATTTCTTAATTTTGTGTAATGCAGGTTCACATATTTAATCCACATAACTCTGAGAAGTCTAATTTACGAATGAGAAAGTAACAGAAATAGAAACCTGCTCAAAGTACATTAAATTTAAAAACAGGACAGGTATTTTAACAAGACAGGTCATAGTGCATTCATAGCAAGAAGGTATAGCTAAACCTTATTTAGACTGAAATTGGAAACTTGAAAGCCAGGAACTCAAATCACATATCCATGTTTCTCTCTTCACCCAGTCTCCTTTCTTTAGATAGGTTTCTTCTACTTCTCATAATACTAGTTTCTATGTGATTTGGGTAGGTCAATGTCTGTTCCCCTTTCTGTCTCCTCCCACACCCCTTTACAAGTCCTTCTATATCTAATATTTATGGCTTTTTTGGTGTTGGTGGTACTAAGGCTTGAACTCATGGGCCTTGCGCTTGCTAGGCAGGTGGTCTATTACTTGAGCCACTCCACTAGCTTAGATCTAGTATTTTTGATGGTTGCTGAAATTAGAGATAGATAGTAGGGGAATGAAAAACTGAATGGAGAGGAAGGCAGAGAATATATAGCAGTAATTTTTCAGGCAAAGAAAATGAGGTTTAGGGAAATTGTGACTCTGTGCAAAACAGGATCTATATCTAAAACTTTGGTTTGCAAGATAATTCTGCTGTACCACCTTGCCTTTGTGAGCCATCAAATGGGAAGTATCTTCTGTTTGTACTTCATTCTCTTCATTTAGCACTGTACTTTTTGGTAGGACTGAAGTTTGAACACTGGACTTCCTGCCCTGCTTGCAAAGCAGGCTCTCTACCACTGGGGCCACATCGCCAGTCCATTTTGCTTTGATTGATTTGGAGATGGGAGTCTGTAGTAACTATTTGCCCAGGCTGGTCTCAAACCGCAGTCCTCTTGATAGCAGCCTCCCAAGTAGCTAGGATTACAGGCATGAGCCACCAACACCTGGCTTACACTTTTTTATGGTTGACCTCTTTGCTAAATTGCAAGACTGTTTTTCCTTCATTTTGTCAGCCCACACTGGCATCTAAATCTGTGTGCTATTTTCAGATTCATTTGTTCCATAGGGGTAGAGAATACAAACAGGTTTAAGATATTTTGCAGTCTCCCTGTTTAAATTCAGCTCTGTAGTTTTCTTTGTTATGCATAAAGGTATTCATTCTGAAGACCTAGATTTGTTCAAAGTAAAATTTAAAAATTAATACTTTAAAATGAACCAGAGAACCTCTTTTCCTCTTTCCTAAAGGTTTGTTTATAAAATCCATGCCTTCCTAGGTTTCAAACTTTTAAATGGTACTAGTTATTGGTCAACAAATAATACGGGTTGAGGGCTGTTAATTTGTATATTTGAGAGATTGTTATTTTAAATTCTTTGTCTTCATAGAGGTGGTAATCTAATATAAATACAAATGTGAATGTAGGCAAAATACAGTGAGTAGCAGACACCAGGAATCCATTTTAGTTGTGAGAGGTATGCAAAGGAGAAGTCAGTTGTCTCAGAATGACTGACTCACCGAAGCAACTAGGAAAGCAGTGCTGACTAAGTGCATGAAGTCAAGTGAAGAAGCAGAATGCATACTATATGTTTTGTAAAGCCTAACTTTACCATCTTCCTGTGAAGGTACACTGGTGATGAAAGGAATTTCTTTAAACATTTTTAGCTGGGCAGCCACCTGACTTGTCTCAACCTTATTGTCCTCATTTAGGGGAAGAATAATGAGCACTTATTAAAAAGAAGCAAACAATAAAACTTAACCTTTCAACCAATTAAGTATAAAATTCATTGGCATTAAAGTACATTCACAATATTGTGCAACCATTACCACTATCCATACTAGAATAATTAAACAGTAAATCCCCATTGTCTAATTCCAGCCTCCCCATCCCATGGTAACCAGTATTCTTTCTTTTTCTATGAATTTGCCTATACTAGGTATCACATGTAAAAGAAACCATGCTTCTGTTCTTTTATAACAGACTTGTTTCACTTAGCATAATGTCTTCAAATTTCCTCCATGTTACAGCATGTGTTAGAATTTGGTTCCTTTTTGTACCTGAATGAAATTATATTGAATGTATATACCACGTTGTGTTTATCCATTCATTTGCTTTTCTGTTTGTGTTTTGGGGTATTTCCCCCCCTCCCCCCCGTACTAGGGTTTGAACTCAGGTCCTCACGCTTCCTAGGCAGGCACTCTACCAGTTGAGCCACTCTACCAACCCTGTCTCTGTGTTAGGATTTTTCGAGATAGGCTCTTTTCAAGGTAGGGTCTCCTGAACCATCTGCCTGGACTGGCTTCTAACCTTGATCCTCCTGATCTTTGCCTCCTGGAGTAGCTAGGATTACAAGGCTGAGCCACAGGCTCCAGACTCCATTATTTTGTTAAAGGATATTTGGACTGCCACCTTTTGGTGTTTTTGAAAAAAGCTGCTATGAACGTTGGTGTAGATACCCTTCCTTTCACTTGTTTACACACACACACACACACACACACACACACACACACACACACACACACACACAGACACACACACGTGGAATTGTTGGAGCTTGAGGAAATTTTTATGTTTAACTTTGTGGGAAACAGCCAAACTGTTGTTCAAACAGTGTACAAGGGTTCCACTTTTTTCTACATCTGTACTGGCACTTGTTTTCCATTTTAGGGGCTGGTAGTAGCCATGCTAATGAGTATGAAACCGTATCTCATGGTTCTGATTTGCATTTCCTAATGATTGTTGATAGATAGCACATCTTTTCGTGTGCTTCTTGGTCATTTGTGTATCATATGACTGTTCATTTTTTTTTTTATTCATATGTGCATACAAGGCTTGGGTCATTTCTCCCCTCTGCCCCCACCCCTTCCCTTACCACCCACTCCGCCCCTTCCCTCTCCCGCCTATGACTGTTCATTCAATCCTTTGTCCATTTAAAAAAAATTTTTTTACTTTTGTTGCTGAGTCATAGGGGGATAATATTAAATATTCTAGACAGCATTCCTTTATTAGTTGTGCAAGTATTTTTGCCCATTATGTGAATTGTCATTTCCCTGTCTTGATAGTGTTCTTTGATGTACAGATGTTTCTGATTTTCACAGGCTAATTTATCAGTTCTGTTATTATATGTACTTTTTGGTGTCATACCTAAGTACTGATTTCCAAATACAGTGTCTTGAAGGTCCCCCCCTTATTATTTATTTTGATGGGACTGGGGTTTGAACTCAGAGCTTGACATTTACAAAGTGGGTTCTCTACCACTCTTCTAACACTTTTATTTATAGTATTCTTAAATTTAGGTCTTTGATTCATCATAAGTTAATTTTTTAAAATATGGTGTAAGAGAAGGGGACAGCTTCATTGTTTTTGCATGTGAATACAAAACATGCAAAACACCACTTGCTGAAAGATTGTCCTATCCATATTGAATAGTCTTGGCACCTGATTAAAAATCAGCTAATGCTATTAATGCTATAGTTCATTTCTTCACATTTGGCTGTATTCACTTGGTCTGGCTTGTGCTTTTTTTTTTTTTTTTTTTTTGTCTTCAGTGGGACTGGGGTTTGACTCAGGGATTTGTACTTGCAAAGCAGGCACTGTTTCTTGAGTCACACCTCCAGTTTTTGTGCTTATGTTTCGATTACTTGGAGTACCTTCTTTTTTTTCTTCTACAACTACATAGTTTGTTTAATGATTGTTAGCCTTAAATCATATTAAACTATACTATTCTGTTTTGCTTGTTGAAATTTTCTGAAATACCAGGTCAATCTTTGAATCATAAATCCTGTTGGATAAATTGTAAGGTTGTAGACCTGCCCTTTAGAGAAAATGTGCCTATGAGATTTGAGAGAGAATCCAGTACTGTACATAAATGTAATTCCCAATTAATAGGCCTTCTTCTCTTTTCCATTTGTAACATAGCCAGTTTTGGAATATAAAAATCTATAAAATGAGAATGAATCAAAAATGTGGATATGTAAAGTCTTTTCTTGTATATAAAGTCTTTAGGGTTAAAGGTCTTAAAGACATTGCTATGTGGACTTCAAAAACACAGTATCTAAAGCTCCATAAAAAGATGGGTTTTTGACTTGTTTCTCTCACATCCACTTTTTTCATGGAATTAGTCTTGCAGATAGGAGATCCAGATTCAGTATCTCCTATCCAAAATACTTGAGACCAGAAGTTTTTCAGATTTGTGGTTTTTCGAGTTTGGAAATAATTGCATAGACTTTCCCAGTTGAGCAGCCTTTATCTTCAGCCTGTAATAAGGGTTCCTTCCAGTGCTTAACACAAAGGGTAATGTTAGAAATTTTTCTAATGTTTATTTTTATTTGTATGTATATCAGAAAAATATATCAATTGGTAGTTTCTTCTTGGCATATTGTTAGTGTTGGGAAACATTGTAAGGCTGTGCCCTGGCCAAGCAAGAGTATGTGGTTAACTAGTGATGGCTACTGCCAGTACTGTAGGACTATGTTAAACCATTGATTTGGTGGAGTTTTTTTTGTGTTTGTTTGTTTTTTGCAGTACTGGGTTTTGAACTCATGGCCTCACGCTTGCTAGGCAGGCACTCTTACCACCTGAGACACTCAGCCAGTGAAGATATGGTCTCGCTTGTGGTGACCTCAAACTATCATCCTCCTGATCTCTGCCTCCCAAGTAGTTAGGTTTATAGGTGTGAGACACTAGCTCCTGGCTCAGTGATTTGTTTTAAATTATTTTCAATCACTTCCAAGGTATTCTTTCTCATTTTGTCTTATTCCACAGATGGGATTAACTGTTCATATCTGTACTTGATTTTTTTCTGAATTTAATTTGGATAGTGACATATCTTGTACGCTCTTCCTTTCCATCTTGAATCCCAAGGACTTTTTTTTTTGTGTGTTGTTTTCCGTGCTGAGAATGGAATCCAGGGTCTTACACATGCTAGGTAAGCAGTTCACCACTGAGCTGTATTCCCCAGCCCATCCAAGGACTTGAATGTGTCTGGTTTAGTAATAATATTATTATTTTGTGGCACAGAGGTAGAACCCAGAGCCTCTTGCATACTAGGCAACTGCTTTATCAAGTGAGCTGTTTTCAGTTAATTTTTGTTTTTTACCTACAAAATAGGTACCTAACTGTCTGATGGTATTGCTAACCATTGTTTATGTGATAATATATAAACACACTTTGTATTCCTAAATTTTGTGATAAAGAGAATATATATGGTCTCTATACTATATACCACAAGAGTGGGAGTTAAGAAAATGAATTGGTAAAGTACTTGCCTACCATACACCAGGCCCTGGGTTTAAATCCCCAGTATGGAGGGGGAAGGTGCATTTGAGTAATATGTGTTTTGTTGTTTTGTTTTGTTTTTTGCTGGTATTGATGTGAACTCAGAGTTTCATACTTGCTAGGCAGAACTCTATCCCCTGAGCCATACCTCCAGCCCTGGGATGTGTGTATTTTTAAGAAGTCCATTAGAAGTTTTGGTTAGACGTGCTAAAGATGAACCCAGGGCCTCACACATGCTAGGCAAGCGTTCTACCAGTGAACTATATCCTCAGCCCAGTTTCCTTTTTTTTTTAAGTGTATGTAATTCTTTTGCCTTTTCTGTCATATTTACTTTTAATTTTCAATCTTAGAAGAGTTCTACTGTTTTTTGTTTACTTTTATACACTAAATCTACTCTGTGTTACTACACTATATTACTGTGTTATTGGTAGCCACAAATAAGTAGTTAAACTTAAATAGAACTGAACAGTCACATGTAGAACAATGAAGATATATGTCATTAACATTGACATTGTAGAGAATTCCATTGTACAGCCATGCCCTAAATGCTGAACACTGAAGAACACTGTTCTGTGTACTTTGTGTCATTGGATCGTCTCCATTCTCTGCCAAGAGCCCTTAGTCTTAGTATCTTCTGACATCCTTTTGTATGTCCCTTGTGAGCTTCTGTTTCCTAAAGCAGTTATTCCAAATTATCACTTCTATACTGAGCTTCCTCCTTTTCTCTTAGTAGATGACCTTTCTTTTGCCTCAGAGAGGAAATTGAGGTTGCAAGCAGGAACCCCCTTAACTTCCTGTTCTTACACCTATTTTTGTACCTTTACTTATCTCTTTTTCTCTTCTCTCAAAGACGTGTCCCTTTCTACTACTGTTAAGTACTTATATTTTAAAAATATTTCTTAGGTACCTTCTTTGTGTCAGGCACTATTCTAGGTGTTTAGGACACAAGCATGAAAAAAACACAAAACAAAAATTTATTTGTCCTTACGTAGCTTAGTCTTGAGTGGGAAAGGCATACAACAAAGTTATTCAGTATATTAGAAGGTAAATAAATGCTGTAAGGGGGAAAAAAGAAGCAGCAGCAAAGCCTAAAGGGAATAGAATGTGGAAAAGACCTGAAGTGTTAGTATTCAAATAGCATGCTGTATAGAGATTAATAGAAAATAATGTCAGAGGTTATAAGGGTATTCAAGTAGAGCCTTATAAGCTGTTACTATTTTTCATTCTGATGAAGTTTGGAATGGAAGCCTTTTGAGGATTTGAGTAGAACAGTAATGTGACAAAACTTTTTCTCCCACATAAGTTTAAACATATGCATAGAATAGTAAAATGAACTCCTACATACCTATCATCCAACTTTAACAATTACCAATTCACATTTTATTTTTTTCTTGTATCACACATGAAATTTTATGCCACATTTCATTCCTGAATGTTTCTCTTACTTTTGTATGCATATACAAATTAGAAAGTGTCCTGTGTTTTTTAATCTCATTATTTGCATTAAGTTCTATAACAACACCACCTCTCAGAAATAATTGGGGATGATAGAGTAAAATATGCTTACTTACTTGCTTTGTCCTACATTATTGTACAGCCACCAAACAAACAACACTAACAGTTTAATTGGTGTAAACATTTTAAATTTATGGATCCTTAAGGGATATGTTCCCTTAGTCAATTTATCATGGTTCACAGTTTTTTCTCTCTGCCATGTTTTGAAAGACTAACCTCTCTTCTTGTGTTCTAGAATCTATCTTCACAGATATTTTAACCTGTTTTCATTTTTTTTTCTAAATTCAAATATCAAGGATTTTTCTGTTTTGTTTGGTTTTATTTTTTGACAGCAATAGGGGCTGAACTCAGAACCTCCCACTTTGCTATGCAGGCACCCTACCACTTGAGCCACGCCACCAGCCCAAATCTCTGTTTTTTAATACAAAGACTAAGGGTTCTCACTGGACACCAGTGAGTGGCTCACACCTGTAGTCCTGGCTACTTGGGAGGCTGAGATTGAGAGGATCACAGTTCCAGATTAGCCCCAACAAATAGTTCACAAGACCCCTATCCAAAATAACTAAAGCAACATGGGCTAGAAGTGTGGCTGAAGAGGTAGAGGACCTGCTGTGCAAGTGTAAAGCTCTGAATTCAAACCTGAGGGCCACAAATGGAATAGAAATAAAATAAAATAAAGGTTCTCTCATGACACCTGTTTAATTTACAGCCTTATCTTACCATTCTTTGCTTCATGGTGAGACTTCTTAAAAACAGATAGCCTTTTTATATCCATTATTTTCTTACTTTCCGGTAACATTTTTTTAATTGAGGTGCTGGGATTGAACCCAGGGCCTCATGCGTTCTACACACACACACACACACACACACACACACACACACACACACACTCACTCACTCTCTCTCTCTCTCTCTCTCTCTCTCTCTCTCTCTCTCTTCTCTCTGACTAAACTAAATTTAGTCTTGGAGGGTTTTTTTTATTCCTATTGCTTATCAGTCCTTGCTGGCTAGTTTTCTCTATGTAGTTTAATATTGCATGGTTTTCCAGGATTCCATTTTGTTCTTTCTGTTAATTTTCTCATTTTACTACTCACCTTAAGCAGTACTGTGTTTTCTAGTAGTTTGAATCTTTGTTTTTGTGAGACTGGGTTTGAACTCAGGGATTCATGCTTGAATCTTCTTTTTTTTCTTTTTGGTTGTTCTGTGGTTTGAACTCAGGGCCTACACCTTGAGCCACTCCACCAGCCCTTTTTTTGTGATAGGTTTTTTTTTTTTTTTTTTTTTCTAGATAGGGTCCTCGAACTATTTGCCCCAGCTGGTTTCATCCTGATCCTCCTGATCTCCGAAATAGCTGGGATTACAGGAATGGCCACTGATGCCCATCTTGAGTCTGTGTTTTTGAAAGTAAAGGTCTAGGCGGGGATAAGGGAAATGGTAGTAGGGGTGAACCCAACCAAGGTATATGGTAAACATTAATGGAAATGTTAATAAAACACCCTCTACAACTAATATAGGTAAATAAAAATGTCTTTAAAAAGACATCTGGAAGATGGGTTGAGTAGTTATTTTGCCTCTTCCCACAGCATGTCCTGGGCTATGTAATAAATCTCTTTTCTTTACCCTTTACCTTGTCTCTTTATTTGGCATATGGAGGTGAGTGCCTGGACCTGGCTTGTGGAAGCCTGAATTTGGGCCTGGGGTCCAAAACTCTAGTTTCTGTAGGAGTCTTGATTATTAATAGGGCACCAAAAATAGCTTCCAAGTCTGTATCCATTTTCACTACCTGGCATGTAGTATGTGACAAACTGCCATTCATGTGTTAGGTCCCATTCTTCCATGCCCCCCCACCCACCCACCTCCCCATCCCTGCCACCAAATCACATTCTGGCTGTCTAAATTTGGAGCCTTTGCCACTTAGGATAAGCCCTTAAGTATTTGAATAAATTACTTAACCTAAAACAAAACAAAAAACAATGCTAGTCTAGACCTCCTTACTTTACTATCACACATTTAACCTATATTTATCAACTTATATGTGCCAAGGTCTGTCCAGACAAAAAAATTCTTGTCCTAATATAATTCAAATTCTAGAGGAGGCACGAGAGATAATGTAAGAAGTATAAACTATGTAGTATGATACACAATTTAACAAATACCATGACAAAAATGAAAAAGTAAAGTAAGATAATGGCAATTAGAAAATGGGGAAGGGAAAAGCTGGACAAGGCAGTATATCTTTGTAATCCCAGCATTTGGGAGGCTAAGGCAGAAAGATCTCAAGTTTGAAGCCAGTCTGCACCACATAGTGAGATCCCCTCATAAACAAAGAAGATGGGGTGGGGGGTGGCTAGAGTAATAGGATGGTCTGGATAGGAAGGTATCATTGAAAAGTGGAAACTGTATTATGCTGCCTACCATATTGAGTAAGCATTCAGACCTTGTTTTTCTTTATGATCATTCTGTATTCCAGCTAATGGCCTAACAACTAATTAATTTTGAGACTCAGTATCTGGGAATGTTTTCAGTTCTTCTTTTGCCCTTATTTCTTGATCTCTTAAAATTGCTGAGTCTATCTCCGTAACATTGGTTATAACTGTTCCATCCTGCCAGGCATGAGAGCTACTTTGGGAGGCTGAGATCAGGAGGATCTTGGTTCAAGGCCAGCCCTGGCAAATAGTTCATGAGACTTCATCTTCAAAATAACCAGAGCAGAATGGACTGGAGGTGTGACTCAAGCAGAAGAGTGCCTGCTTTGCAAGCTTGATGCCTGAGTTCAAACCCCAGTCTCACCAAAAATAAACAAACAAAAAGAAATTTTCCCATCCTCCTCATCTCTTCAATTGCCTATCACAGAGTTCTTCAAAGTGTCTTTCAGTCTCCCTATCTTCATTTAATCCATACCAATATATTGTTACATATGTCATACTGCTTCATCCTGTGTGTATGCATGTGTGCTTCCCACTAGTCTGGAAAGCCCTTTTCTGATCCCCATAGCCTGGCAGGTGTCCTTGCATTTTTGAAATTCCAATTTAAAAATCTTAAGTGTCCATGCTTTTCTCAAGTGCAACTCAGATATTCCTCTTCTGTGATTAACTTTCCTGATAGACCTAAATAGATCAACTTTCTACCACCACCACCACTATTTTTGTCTCAACTCTATAATCTAAAATGAAACTTGTTTACATATGTGTATTGTTGATCCCTTGTCGAAGTAGTTCATTCTAGGTGTTCAAAATTCTGTTGAACGAAATACATTTCTAAAAATTTTACTGAAAGAGCCTTCTTGGTACCACATGCAGAAATTATTCAAACATAGTTCCAACAAGCTGCCTAATCTAATTTCTTCTATCATAGCATATAAGAAGCCAAAGGAGAATTCCTAAAAAGTGATAGTAATAGATTTGCAGCTTAATAGTTGCAAAAAAACTAAAAAGCAGATTTGCAGCTTAATAGCACAAGAGTTGCAAAAAACTAAAAAGCAGTTACAACTTCATTATTGTCTATCTGGGACAATAGAAGAAATACATTTTATCAGTCAGTATTTGACTGCATCATAAAATAGTAATCAGTAATGATGACTCACATGAGATTGATAAAAGCTTAAATTTGGTTATTATATTATTTAATTAAAGAACTTGAATATTTTATTCATAATTAACATTTCAGTAAAATATTTTACATGAGTTCCCTGGTGTTAGAGATCAAACTTATGTTAGCAAGAACTCTGCTACCGAGCTACATCCTCAGCGCAAATAAGCTTATTTTCTGTTCTCTTTTTTTTTTTTTCATGATGTCAGATATTTAAATCTTCCAACATATTTCTAAATGTCACAGTTCTCGGTCAGACTTGAAAACACTTTTAATCAAGTCTTTGGCAACCTCTAAAGTACTCTTGGTGATTTTGATATCCCTCTCGTCAAACTTGAGACCAGAAGGGCATATTTCTAAAAATCACCTTTTCTGTTCTCTTTTTCTAATTAGATTTTCTAGATATATTAAACTTTTTTAGAAACAGGAAAAAAAATACGTATAGATAGGAAATAATTGTGAAGTACATTATATATGTGACCATCTTTGACAATACCATGTAATTAAGGTGTTATGTAGAACTGTAGTTATAGTTCACCTTTTCTTTTTTCCATGTTTTGTTTGTTTACTTTATGGATTTTTTGTTTTGTTTTTTTGAGAAAGAGTCTCATAACCCAAGCTGGCCTGGAACTTGCTGTGTAGCACATGCCAACATTGAAACTCATCCTCCTTCCTGACTTTACATCCCCTGACTCCATCTTTCAAGTATTAGGATTAGTTGGGTGCCACTGCATCCCACATTTCATTTTTCCTTTTTTTTTTGAGATAGGGACCTCTTTATGTGAGGCTCACTGGTAGGTACATTTGCAATTGTTCTAAAGAGACCACCAGTAAAAGGAAAGATAGACAAATAGGTGCTAGAGAAAACTAAGTAATTTGGCAAGACTGTCAAATTCCAGATCTTGATCATTCCAGTTTTTAGTAGATAGTATTAGTTCTTTTTGAAGAAAGAGAAATACAAGTTCTCAGGTGCATATAAGTTTATTATTTGCACAACAGTACATGGAAAAAGTAAACATAAGCCCAGGAAGTGTGAGATAATTTAGAAATCTCATTCATTGCATTTTATATGTTTTAAATGTAAAAAAAGTCAATGTTCATTCTATGTGAAAAATATACGACGGTTTTGATTCATTCTGTTAAGAATCAGAAGGTCATTGACATAATTGTATGCATACTGTGCCCCGGTGCTGTTTGTACCTAGGGATTTTTAGTAGAATACTGTCCCAAAATATTATGCAGTTGTATTATTTTTTTTCTTACTTAGACTGAACTCTTTCTTCCATGACCCAGAGATTTTATTGTTTTTAAAGCTTGTGTTGTTTTGAAAGAATATTTTCAATTATTACTTCAGAAAACATTAAACAGCTCCTAGGACTTCCTGAGATTGTTTGGTTGCAACTTTGAGGAAGCTGCAGTTGGTAAATTGTGGTTTACCAATGCTGTAAGCAGGTGACTCAGTAGGTTAAAGTCATGACTCAACTGTGTAAAAGCCATGTCAATAAATAGCTTGAAAGAAAGATTGCCCTGCAGACTTTTGAACTTCTTTAAAAATTTCAGAACTATTCAAGATATCACAAAGAATATTAACATATGACTTAGAAGGAAACACATTTCCTTTAAGTGGTTTTTAAATTTTTTTCTTAATTGTTCTGATATTTTACTCTGGTAATTCTGAGAGAAGACCTTCTACTACTGACACTTAGCAAGTTATAGTTAAAATTCCTAAATATTACAGGTCTGGATAAAGTTTATTCAAGATAATTTTTTGTTTGTTTCAATTTAGAGATTAGCTAAGAGATCCTGTTGCCCAGACTGAACAGGATTTTGGTCCAATTTGTGCTTCCCACCACCATAGCTGGAATGACAGGTATGCACTACCACACTCAGCTATTAGTTGAGTATGGGGTCTCATGAATTTTTTTGCCTTGCCTGACCTCTGACCTCAGTCCACCAGATCTTAGATTTTAGCCTCCTAGGTAGCTAGGATTACAGGCATGACGACACCTAACTTAAATATGCTTACTCTTAAATGGCCATTTTTAAAGACCAGAAATATATTTGTCTCATAAATCATGCACAGTTTAGGAGATTAGTTTTTAAGAATGCTGCTCATCTTGGGATGATTGAAGAATAGTAAGGCCAAGAATTCAAAAGCTTAATTTTTGGCTTTGAGCAGCAGCAGATATGACTTTCATCATAGTTGCTTCAGGTTAAAATTGAGTTAAGTTGCAAAGCCCCAACCAACTTTTAGAGGGCCTTTTCTCAGTGGTGGCAATATAGAGATGAGCCTTTTGTAAGAGTGAAGGGAAAGCCAAGGATGATAGTGCATACCTGTAATCCCAGATAATAGATAGAGGCAAGAGGATCTCGAATTTGAATCCAGCCTGCTCTACATATAGAGACTCTATCTGAAAAACAAAACCAAAATGAAAAAGATTAAAGGGGTATTGGACTCAGTATACTTCAACAAGTACTTTTTCTGTGAATAATTGTGAATTGACATGTTGGCATCAATTCTTTTCCCACCCCTCATCCCCCACTTGGGATTGGAAACCTGGTCCTCACTCAAATGATCTGCTGAGCTACACCCAGCCCTTGATTTTTCTAAAGAAATAAGGCACTTAGTCCTCTCAACATCACATATGAAATACCACATTGTCTGTGAAATAAATATCAAATATGTTTTGTTTCAGATGGTACTTTATATGTTAATAGTTAAAACATGTGCATGTGTATTTTTGTTAATTTTTAGTTTATTTTTTGCTAGAAACTCATCATCAAAGGACTAGGGGTATAGCTCAGTGGTAAAATGCATGTTTAGCTTGTTGTAAGGCCCTGGGTTTCATTCCTAGCACCACAAAAAAAAAAAAAAAAGTAAGGGAGGAAGGGGTATATTATTGCAATTAAAAGTTTGACCTTCAGCTGCCACCAGTGGCCGACAAAACCCATTAAAAAAGGGCTGGTGGAGTGGATCATGGTATAGGCCCTGAGTTCAAATCTCAGAACCACAAAAAAAAAAAAGCTTGTCTTCAAATGAGATTACCTTTACTCAAATCCTATTTAAAATCCATGTATTCCTAGACAAATTTTGTAATCTCTCTGTTCCTTAATTTTGTCATATGTATAATGGAGGTGATAATAATATCTACTCAGTTATTTTGAGAATGAACTACCATATTGAAGATAAAATGTTTGCCATAGTGACTGTTATGTAATAATACTGTGCTCATGAGTGAACTCTGCAGACAAGCTCTGATCTTGAATATGATTTAGTAAAGTAATCCTTCTTTAAAATGTTTGTTAATCTCCATAGATGGAAAAATAATGAAGACAGGGAATGTTTTTATCATCATTTGAACCAAGATAGTGTTTTAAAAACCTGTATCCATTTGCCTAATAGATTTCCTTTGGGTTAGTATTTTAATTTCTGAATATAAGTTCTGGCCCATAATGATAGAAAATTGCATTAAAATACTTTTTTTTTTTTTTTTTTGCGCAGTACTGGGTTTGAATTCAGAACCTACACTTTGAGCCAATCCATCAGTCTTTTTTTTTTTTCCAGTGAAGGGTAGATCTTACAAACTATTTGCCTGGTCAGGCTTCGAACTGCAATCCTCCTGATCTCTGCCTCCTGAGTAGCTAGGATTGCATGTGTGAGCCCAGCTAAAATATTCAAATTTTTATCATGTATTATCTTTTAAACTTTATTTTGATATGAAACTTATTTTATTCTGTTAGAAATTGAGACTTAAAAGTTTGGTTGGTTGTATTTTATTTAGTCTTTTTTTTTTCAGTGCTAGTGTTATAGACAATGCTTTTGTAAGAGTGATAAGCAATTTATAAGTTTTTAATACACTGTATAGAATTTGAAAATAGTGGTGCTGTTTTTGTTCATGCAGGGTAACAACACTGTTTAATCTGTAAAGGATTAAGTAAACTGAAATTCCTCAGTATGATCTGGAATTTCATTGAACATACAGTATGTTTGGTTGTTGAATTGATAATTTTTTATGAAAACTCTTAGATCAAAATCTCATTTCTAAACCAGAATGTGGAAAATTAGCTAAGTGAGACAATAATTTGAAATATTCATTGAAAGTAGAGAACACTGTTTGACCTCTTTTTTTTTTTTTTTAACTTTAAATGAAATTTAGAGTAACATTTACGTTTCCAGGAATTGAGGTTTGCCAAATATTTAAACAATGAAAAGTAAATATAAAACTTTCGAGTTTGTTTAATTGTGTACGTGTGTGTGTGTGTGTGTGTGTGTGTGTGTGTGTAAAGCGTAATAAAAATGGGAAGGGAATGTTGTTTCATACTGTCATGTTTCACTTCATGCAAATTTGGGAAATTATGAGTCTAAAAAAAACCCACATAAAACTGTAGACCTACGGTTAGATTTAGAACATTTTCACAATTTCTCCTGGCATACACTCTTTTTTGAAACTTAGGATATATAATGATGAGTTGCTTACAATTTCAGTAAGCTTCAAGGTAGATTGAGGGTTAGAAATTCTTATTGTCTGACTTAGTAGTTCTGAAATCCATGTACAGAATTAGCTGTACTGATTATCTGGAATGAAACATTAACCAATATATTTTTCTATTTCCTTTTTACACACAAAGGTGTAAATTATATTCCGGAACTGGCAGCGTGGCTCAAGTAAGTGATAGAGTGCCTTCCTAGCAAGCATGAGACCCTGAGTTCACCAGAACCACAAAGAAAGAAGGGGGGATTGCTGCTTACTCACATCTGTAATCAGTCCTAGCTTTTTGGGAGACTGAGCTTGGGAAGTTCAAGGCTCAAGGCCAGCCCTGCCCCACCTGGTGAATAGTTCTGAGACCCTCTCTCAAATAACCACACCAAATGGACTTTAGGTGTGGCTCAAGTGCACTTTCCGAATAGGTGCAAGGCTCTGGGACTAATCCTTAGTACTGCCAAAAAAAAAAAAAAAAAAAAGTAAAGAAAAATCTGCACAGAGAAGTGGATATGTTTTCCTTTTGTGTTGGGGGACAAACATAATGACTTCCCCAAGCATGTTAGATATTATCTTAAACTTAATTCAGGGCTCCCACTCCTCCTAGGCTTCAATGTCTGATATATCAGAATATGCTTCCAAGTTATTAAGATTTTAAAACACAATAAACCATAGGGCTTGCAGAATCGCTTAAGTGACAAGAGTGCCTGCCTAGCAAACATGAGGCCCTGAGTTCAAACTCCAATACCAGTAATAATAGAATCATTTATACAGATAATTTAATTACCTCTTGTTTTCAATTATGTTGGATCTTTAATTGAGATGTGGGTCTCACTACCTTTCTGTGCTCGCTGGCTTCAAATGTGACCCTCCTAATACTGCCTTCTGTGTAACTGGGACTACAGATATGAATTAGTGTGCCTGGCTTGTTTGCCTTTTTATGTGTTGCTGAAGCATCAAACCCAGTGCTTCTCATACATAAGGCAAACACTGTACCACTAGGCAACTACATCCCTAGTCCTTTTGGTCTTTTCGAAAGATTTTATATATGTGTTTGTATATAGAGAGATTAACTTAATCTCTGGGGTTTTTAGTAAGTCGTGTGTGTGTGTGTGTGTGTGTGTGTGTGTGTGTGTATGAAGCATAGGTTAATATTGAAAGACTAGCTTTAGAATATTCCTCAGTTTTCAGTACATGTAGTGTTTTTTGGGTGTTTGAAGTTGGGACCTCATGCTTGCTAGGCAGGCACTCTACTACTTGAGCACTTCCCCAGCCCCCATAATACTCATTTTTACCTGAGTATGGAGTCTAGATAATAATAGCTGGTGCCATTCTCAGTCTATCATAATTGTTACTGACCTAAAGAAATAAATGTTAGCTTTCAAACAAGGTAATTTTTCCTAAGTTATCTACATTAAAATCAAGTACATTTTTAAAGTATATTTTAAGGGCTAAACATTGTCCAGGAATGTAACAAGGAAACAACTCATTTACTTGCGAAGGCTTTTAAAAATTATTTGCTCTAAGTTGGATGTGGTGGTACACTCCTATAGTTCTAGCACTTGGGAGGCTGAGACAGGAGGATAGCTAGTTCCGGGCCAACCAGGGCTACAGAGACCCTGTCTCAAAAACACAAACAAAAATTACTTACTCTAAAATGGCTTCCTCTTTAATTACTAAGTTACTGATTCAGTTCTGGGATCTTGAATGTTCTGTGAAATTCAAATTTCATAAAATGTCAAGATTTAAAAATGTATTAGAAGAGATGTGGCTCATGATAGAAGCCTGAATTCAAACCCCAGGACTGTCAAAAGTATTGTTAGAACACATCCATGCTTATTTGTTTATATTATTGTTGGACTGCTTTTCTGCTATAATTGCCATGTTGATTAGTTATGATGGAAGCAGACTGGCTCACAAAGCTTAACATACTTTCTCTGTTCCCTTATGAAAAATGTTTGCCAGCCCTTTTTTTTTTGTTTGCTTTCTTTATTATTATTACTGTGCTCGATGGAGGGGGACATTGTGACATTTACAGACGTTCTTACAATATATCCAATATACTTAAATCACCTCCTCCATCATTCTCCTTTATTCCCCTCCTCCCATTCTTCTGAGTTTCAGCAGGTATCATTTTTCCATTTATATACATGTGTACACAGTATTTGCACTGTATTCACCCTCCCACACCCTTTGCCCACATCCTCTCCCCCTTTCCAACCTTTTTTTTTAAATCACAAAAATAAATGAAAGCCCTCAGTGGTACGTGCATTTAATTAAATGGCAAATGGTATAGACCACCTTGGTTTTTCAGGAATTCTGTAGTAACTCTCAAACTTCATAGGTTTCCAGTCCCAGCAAATCCAGACGGAGTGTTTTGTAAGTTATAAAAGACTTGGTGTATAATAATTGATGTTATTCTTGACCTATGTCTGTTTAATATTCATGTTTGTGACTGCTGGCCAGCAACACCATGATTCTAAGGAGAAGTAATCATTTGTAGTTTTGGTAACCGGGAAATTTAAATTTATGACTGGAAAAACTTGTGTGGCAAAACATGTTCAATCATCTAACCTAATACATACGATACGTAACTCTTACAAAATACCATTAAAGATGATTTGGGGGGGAGAGTAATTTATATAACATAATGTGATATAATAAGATTATTAGATGTCACACAAAGAGCAAGTTTTTATGGACGGGGGAAATCATTAATAAGCCACACGAGTATCATTTGAAACTGGGCATTTGGGTCATTTTCTGTCGGAAATTGTTCACAAGGTGAAGAAACTGCTTCAGGCCAATCTGGACATAACCATGAGATCCTATTCAAAATATACCAAGAGCAAAAAGAGCTGGAGGGGACTGGAGGTCTGGCTAAAATAGTTGAATACCTACATAGCAAGTGTAAAGCCCTGAGTTAAAACTTCAGTCTGCCAAAAAAGTGGAGGGAGCGTGAGGGGATGGTGGAGGAATGGCTCAAGTGGTAGAGTACTGACTAGCAAGCATGAGACCTTGAGTTCACACTCCACTACCACCAAAAAAATCAAAGAATTTATTTCTTGAACTGGTAAAAATACAGCAAGATAAATCAACTCACACATTATCTCAGGAACTGTTTTTCATGTATTTTAACACTTTGATAATATTGCTATTATTAAAATTATTTGGATATGCCTGAATTTTTAGTGTCTGATTTAATTATTTTATACTTTTCCCCCCTTTGAGCTAACTAGGATGTAGGGAATAATTTAAAATTAGGTTTGTACAGGTCTTAATGTTAACGTACAGATTCTTTTTATTAGCATATGTTAATTTTGCAAAGGGATTCATTGCATTATTTCCATACATTCATATAATGTACTTTGATCACATTCACTCCCTCTATTCTTTCAAATTACAGATTCTAACATGGTTTTAACTTCCAGACCCATCATATCTTTATGTACGTATTTTAAAAAATCCTGTATTTTGGTCACGTCAAATAGTATTTCAGGGCAATATTTACCTAGAAAAGTTGCATTTAGAAATTTATAGATCATGGTTAAGTCGTATTTTTTTAAAAATTAATTTTTTTTTCTTTTAATTTTGTGGTACTGGGGTTTGAACTCAGGGCTTCCCACTTGCCTAGCTCTACCACTTGAGCCATGGCCCCAGCCCTTTTTTTGATTTTTTTTTCCCAAAGTGGGCCTCAGATCCTCTTGCCTGTGGCTACCCGTATAGCTGGGATTACTGGTGCACATCACCACACCCAGCTTATTTGTTGAGATTTGTTTGTTGGGTCTCACTAACTTTTTGCCCAGGCTAGCCTTGAACCCCAGTCCTCCCTATCTCTGTCTCCTGAGTACCTGAGATTACACTACATCTGGCCTGTTTTTTTTTCTTTTTAAGTATTGCTGAATATGGAATTTCACCATCTACTGTATTTCAGTCTTTTGACGCATTCTGCTCCATGTACATTCCCTTTCTTATTTCTTATTTATTTTTTTATTATTATTTTTTTAGTGGTACCAGGGTTTCTACTCACGACTTTATGCACTTGAGCTACACCTCCAACCCCCTTTTTCTTTTTTACATACCATACAAAGAAATGTGTCAAGAATTTTGAAGGGCGATGAGAGCTATTATTCATTCCTTGGTCGGGGTGGATGGTCAGAGACAGACAACACTCTGGAGTCACAGAATTAGATTCAAGTACCAGTACTCTATAATTTCCTGATTATATTTCTTGACCTCTGTGGACATAGTATGTGAAATGAGTATACTAACTTCAGCCCATAAAGTTGTTATAAGTTGAAAATGTATGGAAAACACCCATCACAGTGTTTGCTGCAGAAAACACCTCATAATGTCAGCTATTTTGTTACTGCATTAAGGTTGCCTGACTGCATTAATGTTAAGTTGGAGCTAACATTGTTTCTTTGCAAAAGGAGGATCAATAAACAAGTGAATAATAAGTACTGTTCAAGACTTCATTTAAGACATTGCTTTTGAACTTTTTTTATGTTTTCTTCTTGCTTGTTTGGTTGAATTTTTTTTTTTTTTTGAGGTGCTAGCGATTGAACCCAGGGCCTTGTACATGCTAGGCAAGCACTGAGCTATAGCTCCAGCCCTTTTTCCATGTCTTCTATGTAAGTTTCTAATAAGGCAGATCTTGCTGAACTGAACTTTTCCATTTGTTATTTGCCTGAGAGCATAACAACTAATTTAAATAGGACATAGTTTATGGAGAAGGGGAGATTCAGAATTCCTTCACTATCTGAGTGAATTTCTTTTGGGAAATTGAAATACATATTAACTTAGTCAAGATTAAAACTATATATAGGTAACTACTTAAAGTTCCTGTCTAACAAGTATGAAAAGTATTATGTAAATTGTTTTAATTTCATACAAGCTCAAGGCACAGCTGAAGTCTTCATATTCTGTTAAGGTATTTATAGCTAGTTTTTAATTACAAATCCCTAATTTTTTTTTAATCAATGTCAACTTTATGGCCTTGTATGTGGTTTTTTTTTTTTACCTTCAGAAAAATTTTTATGCAAATACATAGAAAAACTTCTTCATTTGGCTCTGTTTGAGTGTTCATATTTTGTGAACATTTTGAAAAAAGGACATGATGGTGGAACAGAAATGTTTATAAACAGAAGTGTTTATACGTAGAAGAGAAGTTCATTAACACCATGTCTGTCATAAACCAGACAGTATATCAAATAAAATTAGTGAGTTTTAGTTAACTGAATAATGCTGTCATTTAATACCATAGGGAATTCAAGAATTGAATGTTTCAAGAAAAGTAATTTTAGTGCCCAAAAAGCCTTATAAAATTATTTACTAAAATAGAGATAGATATTAGTAGCTCTGCTTTGTTGATGAGGAAAATGGTATACATAAATTTGAACTTATGTAAAGTCACATCAGTAAAGAAGTAACAGTTTGGTTGTTTTTGTTGGGGGGTTAGCAGTACCCAGATTTGACTGAACTCAGGGCCTTTCATTTTCTAGACAGACTTCCTAACACTTGAGCCACACCCCTGGCCCTGTTTGGGTTTTTATTTTGTTTTTTTGGTTTGGTTTATTTATTTATTTTTTTAATCAGGGTCTTCTTATGTAGCCCAGGCTGGCCTCAAACTTGGAATCCTCCTTTCTCAGCCTCCTGAGAGCTGGAATTTCAGGCCTGTATTATCATAGAGGCTTTCATTATTAATGGTTTTTCTCTTTTCTTTCTTTTCTTTTCTTTTCTCTCTCTTCTCCCCTCCCCTCCCCTCCCCTTTTCTAACAGTCTGCTTTCTCCACCATAAAATTCATTGCTTGGAGGTATTTGTATATTGTATAATGATCTTGAAAATACAACCAATTAGTTTTAACTTGTTAGATGTAAGTAAAACTTTAACAAATAAAATTTATATTCCAAGAGTTATAAGTTATAAAATTTCAACATAGGTAATTGGTTTTATGAACTATACTTGTCTATAAGGTATTAAAAGCAGCTTGTAACTTCCTGGAAATGTAACAGGTATATTCATGGGTGTGTATGTAATTTAAATTGAAGGCAATTTTAAAGGAATTTATACCTGTCAGTGCTATCTGAAAATGGTAATAGTTTTCCTTAGAAAATAAGTCTCCTGTATTCTGTCAAAGATTAAACTGCCAGGTAGAATGCCTCAAGAAGTTTAGCGTCTAACAGAACTTTTCATGATACTTCTTTTCCTAAAAATGAAATTAGCTGAGTATGCAGTGTGTTATTACTGTTATTTTGTTTTGGTTCTGGTGCTGTTGATTGAGATTTGGGTCTAATGCAGTTGTACCTCCAACCCATACAGTGTATTATTAAATATAGGTTAGACAAAAAGTATTGCTATTGCTAGAAAGTTTCTTTACAAAAAAACGTTAATGGGCATTATTTTCAAAATGATGAGTTTGATCTACTTTTTAATGACTTCCACATTATCATTTCCTTCTGTTTTAATAACATTTTATAAGGAATAAACTACTGTTTTAAAAGCCTTATTTCTGCCTGTTAGCTTTCACTAAGTATAAGAGGTATAGTATATAAAATACTTACTGCAAGTTGTGGTAAACGAGAATAATAACTTGCTTTAGTTTGGAACAGAAAAGTAAAGTATGACCTGCTTAATTGGGGCCTTTGTTTGTTTGTTTGTTTGTTTTGTGCTTCAGCTACCTTTTGGATATTCCAGACTGCTGGGTTGTTTTTATTCACTATATATTATTCCTTTTAGTCGGTCCATCCACGCCTATCTGGGGCTTTTAAATTCAGGGCTTCATACTTGCTAGACAAGTGCTCTGCTGCTTGAGGCACTCTGCTATCTCTGGGGGGGGGGGGGGGAGGGTGTGTGTGTGTGTGTGTGTGTGTGTGTGTGTGTGTGTCTCTCTGTGTGTGTGTGTGTGTCTCTGTGTGTGTGTGTGTGTCTCTGTGTGTGTGTTGGATATTTGCCTTGTGAACCGTTTGTCCAGGCTGGCTTTGGCCTCCTGATGTCTGCCTCCTTAGTAGCTAGGATTACAAGCATGAGCCACCAGCGCCAGCATCCTTTATTTTTAATGTCATTTCTGTTCACTGCTTTCTGTGATCTTCTAGTTCACTTTAGCTCATTGACAGTGCTGCTTTGTTGTTCTTCCCAGTTAACTCTAAGGCTCCTGCACCCTTTCTGAAGTGCAGAACAGAGATGTTTTTGAGAGAAAGAGAATGTAAGTCTCCAGCTGGGAACTAGCAGTTTGTAGAAAATCATATGACTGTGTCTACATTCATCTAGTTATGAAAATAACACTATCAGTAATGTAATTTTAATTGGTTGGATACTTTGATGCTGGCTTTAAAACAACAACAACAAAAGATAATCCAGTGAAGTTACTTATATGAGTTTGAGTAGAACCGAATTTGATGTCATATAAATCAGGGCAGTGAATAAAGACTGGTAATTTCAAATTGCTTCATGCATTATGTAAGCAGAGACAGGTAATTCGGACGTATAAAACATTGTCACTGAAATGCTGGATTCTTTGGTCACCATCTTTGCATGGCCTGATGCTGTTAGGTTTGTTTATTGCTTCAAATCCTTAAAAAGCTGACTGGATCCAGCTGCTGTAACTGGGGGGGGGGGGAACTGGCTGGAATAAGGCCATACTTAAAAATTAGAGCACTCATTACAAAATTTCAAATTTTGATGATAAATACATTATTATCAAGATTGACATCTTATCACAGATTAATTTTTATGCTCTGTCGTTATATAATTGCCAAGTGAATTGTACATAATGAATTTGTGGTTTCACATGCTTTTAGATTAGGAATTTTCCTAAGAGTTTAGAATATACAGGAAGAAAAGTTGGTGGTAACATTAATGTTAGGAGAGTGTAATAAGGACCTTTTCTTTTAATCTGTAATTCTAGGACGACATAGACAGCTTAAACCCAGTTCTCAGGGACAACCCGCAACTTCATGAGGAAGTGAAAGTCTGGGTAAAGGAACAAAAGGTTCAGGAGATTTTTATGCAAGGTAATTATTTCAAAGTTATACATTATTATTTTTTCGGAAACTAGGCAACTTTTACCATACCTGTCTTTGGTTCAGTTACATGCAATATAAATAGAAGGCCCAGTCTACTAATTTTGATATATAGTCTAGAGGATAATAATTGCTGAATCATAATAATTTTGTTAGAAAGTTAATAATTTCACCAGTTTATTAATTTGAGCTAAATACATGACATGAAATTATAGCCACACAGGTGTTTTGTTAATAGGAAAATTTCCATAATGTGGAATGTTTTATTTAGGTGTGCCCTTCCAGGAGACGGAAGCATTGTTTCCGTCTCACTGGATTGCCCAAAGCCAATTGATTTCCTTTGAAGAATGTTGTTGGTATCTGCACCTTCTTTAGAAATTACAATAGAATTCTTATTTTTGTTTACTAAATTACAAGTTTGTTTTCAACATGTGACTTTGAAACCGGTGGTGGTTTTTTTGTGGGGTGGGGGTGGAACTAGGTTTTTAATTCAGGGCTTTACACTTGCAAAGCAGGTGCTTTACCACGCGAGCTACTACACTTCATTCCCATTTTGCTGTGGTTATTTTGGAGACCATTCTTGAGAACCATTTCTTGAAGCTGGCCTCAAACTGCAGTGCTTCCAATCTCAGCCTCTAAAGTAGCTTGGATTATAGACGAGAGCCACCAGTGCCTGGCCAGTGGTATTTTATAATTCCTATGGTTTTTTGTGTTATTGTTGCTAGGCAGGCACTCTGAGCCATGCCATCAGCCCTCTTTGCTCTAGTTACTTTGGAGATAAAGTCACTGATTGCAATCCTACTATTTATGCCTGCAGTCATAGCTGGGATGATAAGCACGGGCTACCATGCCCAGCTTTTTTCATTGAGATGTGGTCTTGGATATTTTTTTAGACTGGGCTGGCCTGCAACCTCAATCCTTCTGATGTCAGTCTCCCACATAGCTTGGTATAACAGACTCATGCCACTGAGTCCTCAACATCCAGAGTCCTCAGCATCCACGACATCAAACATTAATAGGAGTAATCTCAAAGTAGTAACTGTTTTTGCCTTATATGGTTACGTGTTATAGCAGATCATCTAGGTATTTTGCTTCTTAGCATAAATATGCTTTAAGCTTCACTGTGGAGAATTTCACATGTACACAGAAATAAACTACTTCAGTGAACTTTCATGCATCTGTCTCTCAGTCCCAACAAGCCTTGGCATTTCTGCCCTATCTACATGCAATTTTGCATTCACTGAACTGCAGACATCACCTTATTCTACCCATTTTTAGAAGAAAGCTGACATATGCCATTATGCTGGAAAAAATAGTTTCTTAATATTCAAAGTTTCATTTGTTGCATAAATGTGTCTTTTAACATGTTTTATTAAAAAAAAAATCGAGAAAAGGTCCATACATTGTAATTGATGGTATATCTCCTCCATCTTTTTTCCCCTTTCCTTACAATTTGTTGACAAAACCAAGTAAATTAAAAAAAATAAATAGCTTTTTGTTTCCTCATATCCTTAGAAGAGGAAAGAGTAAGACATTAATAGTTCCTAATTATCTTAGGCAGAAGTGTGTGAAGTAGACTCCAAATTGTGTTAAATGTTGGAACTGTCTAGCCCATCTTCTTAGAGGTAGAGAAGAATAGAGTTTGTATAATAGATTATGGTTAGTAAATAGTGTTTTCTTGTCACCTCTGTTGAAGTGTAGCCAATCAATACTTCATTTTTCTCTAGATGGTTATAATTAATTTATATATCATGTAAATTTTTGTTGTTGTTGCTACTGTAGGGGGTTCTAGCCAGCATGCTAGAACTTACACATGCTAGGCAAGTGCTCTACCATTGAAGTACATTCCCAGCCCTTGTGGAATACTTTCTATAGGTGTATTATGTTGATACTGGCATAGGAGTTTTGTTTTTGTTTTCAATCTGGCAAGTAGATATACCATTAATTGGTATTTTGAGTCTGTTACACCTAGAACAGTGAACATCAGCCTTTGGGGTCAGATAAACAAAATCCGTCCCAGCTCTTTGATTTAAAAATTGACCTATTAACCTATTAACCTCACTTTATTTTTAAGAAAGAGTAAATACCTAAGTAATAGTTGGAGAGGACTAAATAACAATTTGAATATTTTGAAAGCACTTTGTAAATTGTTACTATTAAGTACTACTATTAACATGCAGCAATTTTATGCCCCTTAACAGTTCTTATTAAATTTTAACATACTTGATTTTTTTTAGTGCCTATGACTTAAATTTTCATCTCTCCACTGTTCATTTCTGTTCAATGACTTGTTTTAATAGGCATATTTGGATATGTATAGATAAATAATACATCCTTTTTCTACTTCTTTTTTTTTCCTGGTGTTGAACTCAGAGCCTCACACTTGATAGGCAGCACTCTACCACTTGAGCCAGTCTACTTTTTACTAAAGTTTAACTGTCCTTGAAAAAGTAGGCTTAACTCAAAAAGTACACATATTCCTTTTCTAAAAAAAATTTTAGTGCTATATTTATAATTCCCTTAGCATTCTATATATTAGAGAATTTTTTTTCTTTTGAGAACAAGGTCTTGCTGGCCTCAAATTCCATCTCTTCCTAATTTAGCTATTTTAGTGCTGAGATTATAGGTATGTAGCTACCAGGCTCAGCAAATGTGTTTTATGACTTTTAGCAGATTTTCCTAAGTGTCATAGAGGAGTCAAGAGTAATTGCTTGGTGGAAGGGGTGAATTCAAGTACTTTATATTTGATATATTATAAAAACTTCTGTAAATGCCACAATGTACCTCCACCAGAACAACAATAAAAAAGAGTAGTTGCTTGCTTATAATAATAAATCTCCATCAACTAACAAAGACAGAGGCATCAAATTACAGGTTGTCTTTACATTTCTGCCATATAGGTATTTTGTTTAGTAGGTTTATAACCTTACTACATTCTGGAGTACTAGAATTTTACATTTTGTATGGTCTTAGTAACTCATGAGCCCATAAACATTCTTTTTTTTTTTTTTTTAATTGTTGTTATTGAGACAGAGTCTCACCATGTAGCTAAACTGACCTGAAACTTGCTGCGCAGTCCAGCATGGCCTTGAAATTCACATGCTCTTGCCTCAACTTCCCAAGTGCTGGGATTATGGGATTAGAGGCATGCACCATAAACTTTTAAAATTTGTTTTTTGGTGATAACTGGAGTTTGAACTCAGGGATTTGCAAGGGCTTCACACTTGCAAGGCAGGCACTCTACCACTTGAGCCACACCTCCAGTCAGTTTTGCTATGGTTATTTTGGAGATGGAGAATTCTTTACCTGGGTTTGCTTTGAAACTCAATCCTCCCAGTCTCACAGTCCAAAGTAGCTAGGATTACAGATGTGAGCCACCAGTGCCCAGACATAAACTATCTTTTTAACTAAAAGTTTTTTATTTTCACTGAGTCAGGAACTGTGTCTAGTATTGTATGTAGTAATAACTAATATATATAATGATAATAAAAGATAATTTCTTCTAAAAGTTTTTTTGGGGGAAACTGACCTTTAAGAATATTGATCAGTTTGTCAATATTCGTCCCAGTAAGAGGAAGGGCTCAGATAGCATACCAGATGAAGAGAGCATGAAGAAGGAAAAATACGATTATATATCACGAGGAGGTAGGCTTCTCCCCTCCCCCCATAACCACCTTTTTAAGGTAGTGAGAACAAAATAAAACAAATACATCCGATAGGTTTATGTTTCCCCTAAAAGGTAATTCTTAAATGGAAATGTCTTCATTTAAGATCTCTGCTTGTGTTTTTATTTTTTAAAGGTCCTTATTCCTTAAATGGATACAGAGTGAGAGTGTATAGACAAGACTCTGCCACCCAGTGGTTTACTGGCATAATTACTCATCATGATCTCTTCACCCGCACCATGATCGTTATGAATGATCAGGTAAATTTTTAAACTGAAAAAGAGGGAAAAAATGCATTAGCAGTTTGATACTAAATTTCATCTGTAGTGATTTTAGTCATACAATCCTAATAAGTTTAAATGTATCTGATGTTACATATTGGTCACTTCAGATCTGACCTCAGGTAATGATGATGTCAAACTCTTAATTTATTAGTCTTTTTTTAATCCTTAAATTAGCTAAATTTTTCTTTCTCAAAGTCTCTTTCTTTCTCTCTAGTAATAAAAATACTTCTTTTCACTAATGAAAACTTTCAGTGCACATCTAGTTCTCACATCAAATGTCATTGCTTTTCTGTTAAGTTTCACTGCAAGAACAAAAGAAGGCTAAAAAGTAATGGTGATTAAAATCAATTGTTAGCCTGGTGTAAACATTTCTGCTAAGTAAAGAAAATGTTACAAAGGTTATGTTGGTTAGCTCATTAGATTTAACTTTTGTTTCTGTTTTGTGTCATGTCATGGCTTAGGTACTAGAACCACAGAATGTTGATCCGTCTATGGTTCAAATGACCTTTCTAGATGATGTTGTTCACTCTTTATTAAAAGGAGAAAATATTGGCATTACATCACGACGCAGGTCCCGTGCCAATCAAAGTAGCAACACTGTTCACGTATGTATGTTATTTATAAAGGGTTTTTAAAAAAATATTTTCCCTTAGGCTATTTAAAATCACATCGTAAATTACCATTGTTGATTGGTTATTTTTAGGGTCATTATACACGTGCTCAAGCAAATAGTCCCAGACCAGCAATGAATTCTCAAGCTGCTGTACCAAAACAGAATACACACCAGCAACAACAACGAAATATTCGTCCCAGTAAGAGGAAGGGCTCAGATAGCAGCATACCAGATGAAGAGAAGATGAAGGAGGAAAAATACGATTATATATCACGAGGAGGTAGGCTTCTCCTCCCCGCCCCCCACCTTTTTAAGGGAATGAGAACAAATGAAACAAATACATCTAAAATATGTCTATTTTATATTGAGCCTAAAAAATAAGACTTCTTATTTTCATCTTACAGAAAATCCTAAAGGTAAAAACAAACAGTTAATGAATAAAAGAAGGAAGCCTGAGGAGGATGAAAAGAAATTAAGTATGAAAAGATTGCGGACTGACAATATTTCAGACTTTTCTGAGAGCAGTGACTCAGAAAATTCAAATAAGAGAACAACCGATAACTCCTTGGAGCAAAAGCCAGAAAATGAGTTGAAAAATAAAAACACTTCAAAAATAAATGGAGAAGAGGGAAAATCTCAGAAAAGTGAGGATATACTAGATATCCAGTCCCCCTGGGGTCAAATTCAGGAAGATAAAAAACATGAAGGAGAGAAGCGAAAGTCTGTTGACACCCACCTTCAAGAAAACATGATTATGCATTCATCAGAACAGACCACACTTGTTGATCATAATCCTAATGATTTAGGTCTTACAGAAGGCAAAATCGAAAACACACATACAGTGGAATTATTACCTAAGGAGAAGTTTGTATCCAGATCACCCACGCCAAAATGTGTTATCGATATTACAAATGACACTAATTCAGAAAAGGTGGCTCAGGAAAACTCAAGTACCTTTGGCTTCCAGACACTTGAAAATGTTGATCCTGACATCAGTGATTTAAAACATTCAACTTCAAGCGCAAAATATTTAGAAGCAGCAAAACAAGATTCTGACCTGAGCTGGGTCAGTGATGTAATTAAAGTAGATTTAACCCAATCAGGTGTTATAAGTGCTTCTTTAGGAAATGATCGCCTTGATATAGAAAAAGAGAAAAATCAGTATGTCTCTTACATGTCTTCTTTAAGTGCAGTTTCTGTCACAGAAGATAAGCTGCATAAACGAAGTCCACCCCCAGAGACCATAAAATCAAAACCAAGTACTTCACTAGATGCTCACAAGACAAAATCCAATTCCACACCTGAAGTTGTCAAACCTAAAATTACCCATTCTCCTGATTCTGTAAAGTCTAAGGTCACTTATGTGAACAGTCAAGCTACTTGTGAAAGAAGACTGGCAAATAAGATAGAACATGAGTTGTCAAGATGCACTTTTCATCCAGTTCCTACTCGAGGCAATACATTGGAAACTACAAAGAGCCCTCTTATCATTGATAAAAATGAGCATTTCACAATTTATAGAGATCCGGCTCTTATTGGGTCAGATACAGGAGCTAATCACATTGCACCTTTCTTAAGCCAGCATCCTTTCCCTCTTCATTCCTCATCCCATAGAACGTGTTTGAATCCAGGTACCCATCACCCTGCCTTAACTCCTGCACCCCACTTACTAGCTGGATCATCTAGTCAAACTTCATTACCTACCATTAACACTCACCCTTTGACTAGTGGTCCACATCATTCTGTTCACCACCCTCATTTACTTCCCACTGTGTTACCTGGAGTGCCTACTGCCTCCTTACTTGGTGGCCACCCACGCCTAGAAAGTGCTCATGCCAGCAGCTTGAGCCACTTAGCACTAGCACACCAGCAACAGCAACAGTTGTTACAGCATCATCAGTCACCTCATCTTCTCGGACAAGCCCATCCTTCTGCTTCATATAATCAGCTAGGACTTTACCCAATTATTTGGCAGTATCCAAATGGAACACACGCATACTCAGGACTTGGTCTCCCTTCTTCTAAGTGGGTTCATCCAGAAAACGCAGTTAATGCTGAAGCTTCATTGAGGAGGGTAAGTGACACTGCTTTGCAACATATCAATATATATTTGTTAAATTACATGTGCAGTTGCTTTTTCAGTATTATTTTTCAATCATTTTTGCAGATGGCATAATAATCTCAGAGAAATAAAGTTCTCAGAAAAGCCTATCTATAGAGTCAAAGAATTAAAACAACTGGGTTCAGTGGCTCACACATGTAATCCCAGCTGCTAAGATGGAGACATTGGGAGGACCCAGGCAAGAACTTGCTTTGTAGCCCAGGATGATCTTAAGTCAAAGTCCTCCTTCCTTCGCCTTCTGAGTGCTGGTATTATAGGCCCTTACCACCATGCCTGTCCTTTAAAACTTTTTGTTCTTTTGTTAGAGAAAAATACTCAACATTAAATTTACCATCTTGACCATTTTCAAGTGTATGTATATCATTGAGCTGTGTCAAGTATTGTTGAACAACAGAATATAAAATTGAAGCTCTTCCTATCAGGTGTTTATTCCTCTCCCTTATCCCTGGGCAACTGCATTTCTGTTTTTTGTCCCCTACATTTAGATGCTTCATAAGAGTAGAATCACACTTCTCATTCGTGGCTTACTTCACTTAGCTTGTACCTGAGATTTATCATGTTGACTCATGAGACTGAATTTCATTGGTTGTATTTTATTCTATTGTGTGGATGTCACTTCCCACTACCCCCCACTTTCTCTTTTTAGTACCAATGATCAAATCCAACCCCTTGCACAGGCTAGGCAAGGGCTTCACTACCCAGTAATCTGCCACATTTTCTTTATCCATTCTTCTGTCAGTAGACTCTTGAGCCTTTCCACCTCTTAGTTATTGTGAATAGTGCTGCAATGAAGGTGGAGTTTTTTTTAACACTTTAATTTTATGGTTTGAGGGCTTGTTTTTGGTGGCACTTGTGTTTGAACTTGGGGCCTCATGCTTGATAGGCAAGAGGTCTTATCATTTAAGGGTCCCCAACCCTTAATGTCATGTTCCTGACAGCTTTTTTGACATTGGGCAAGATCCATAGTAGATGTGTTGTGATACAATGCTAGTGAACATCTCATTTACTTCAGGAATAATATCGTTTACCTAAAGCGTTGGTAATACCAGTGCATGCGAGGATAGTGGTCATGATGACATAGACTAAGGTCATGAGTCCCAGGTTGTGATGGATAATGTTGATAGTAAAGAGTACCTGGTGGTTGGTTGGTAACACAAGATGAGAGTTCTGATGATTTTAGAGGATGCTTCTTGTGATTTATTCCCATTACTGCCATTAGCTCTTTTTAGTTCCACCATCACATGGGCTTTCACCTTTAATGTAACTAATGGTGATCTCTACAGTTTATTCTGCACCAGCATTGGTACACTTGATGTGCCCAAAACTGCACTTCTAGAACTGAGTTTCCATTAACCACAAGCTTCCTATCCTCATTCTCTGAGCAGCCCAAGTTGTCCTGGAACATGCTATATAGCCCAGAATAGTGCCAAACTTTCTTGTCTGGTTTGCTTCAGCCTCTCATTCTGCTGAGATTACAAGTGTGCATCACCACACCCACCTCACTCCCATTCTTTTTTTTCTATTTTTCAGTACTGTGGTTTTGAACTCAGGGGCCTCTTGAATTTTTATCTGGAGTTGGTTTTGGACTACAGTCCTCCAACCCATGGCTCATGCATACCTAGGATTACATGTATGAATCACCATGCCCAACTTGTTGATTACGATGGGGTCTTACTAATTTAGGCCTGTGCTGGCCTCAAATGCTTATCTTACTGATCTGTACCTCCCAAGTAGCTGGAATTACATAGGTATACTACCTACTTGCATTGCCATTCTTTTTTTCAGGGGCAGGGTGCAGGGAGGTTTGGGGTTTGAATTCAGGGTCTCACACTTGCCAGGCACGTGCACACTATCACTTGGAGCCACTCTGCCAGCCTTCCATTCCTGTTCTTGATGGTGCCACTGATCTCGTAATAGGTGAAATCCTAGTAGAATGTGTACATTATGTAGTCCTTAAGTGAAGGAAGAATTGTTCATCACATTATCGTTTTTTCCACAATTTAAAGCAAGCCTTGTGACCCAAGTGCCTCGTACACTCACTTTCATTCTGACCCTTTACTCTCATTGTTATAACTGTACAAGGATAGGCTAGAAGAGCACAAAGAAGTCCTAGAGCTGGCAGTTAGCTTTGAGCCTTCTTTTATAAGTCCAAACTGGAAAGTAACTGTTAGAAGTAGCTTGGAAAAACCATTACTCAGTAGGTTATGAGACTATCCAGCCTCTATGTTTAGAAGAATCTAAAATACTTTATTAACTGGACATAAAAATCTAAAACTAAAAACAGACATAGCTTTTCCTTTATTTAAGTGAAATTTTAATATATGAAATCAATAAATTTAACATTTTAAGCAAAAATGAGGATCTCTTAACTCTAGTGTTTGTTATCAAAGTTAAAAAGCAATATTAGCACCAGGCACTTGATGAGGAAATAATTTTGAGTGGCATCTTTATAAACTTACTATTCCCATACTTGATTGCAACTTAAATTTTCTGAACCTTGTAGAACTAAGGCCTTTTGTGTCATCTATTTAAATGGATCTTATATTTTCAATTAGTATTTTTCCCTTGTGTAAGGTTTGTAGCTCATGTGTTTTTATTTTTTTGTTTTTACGGCAGTATTGGGGTTTGAACTCAGGACCTCACATTTGCTAGGCGAGTCCTCTACCACTTACACCATTCTGCTAGCCCTTTTTTTTTATGTATTGGGTTTTTTCAAGATAGGGTCTTGCAAACTATTTGCCCAGGGGTGTCCTCAGAATGTTATCCTCCTGATCTCTGCTCCCTCAGGAGCTAGGATTACAGGCATGAGCCACCGGCTCCTGGCAGAGAAAATTAATTTTGTTATAGTTCCACTCCTACAAGTTTAATGGTCCAACAACATTTATAGCTTATAGTACAATGACAGGCCTTGAAAATGTAATGGTCTGATAATTTTATTATTACCTTGAAAAGCTAATTATTTTTGTTGACAAAAATTGACAAATTTCTGGTTTTGGTGAAATAGATTTTAAGATAACATACACTTTTGATGTTAGACTCTTAGGAAAGTGTATAAATTAAATTCTTTAGACATCATTTATATTAACTCAAAGGCACTGTTTTCAATATCTGCTTTTACTAAAGGAGTAAACTGGAAAGTACTTTTTTTTGAGGAGAGGGCAGGTGGTACTGGGGATTGAACCCAATCATGGCCTTACACTTGCTAGTCATGCACTCTTCTATTTGAGTCAAGCTTCCATCCAGTCCCAAACCCCTTCATTTTTGAGGTAGGTTCTTGCTAACTTTACATTGTTTTATTTAAAATATGCTACTTTTTTGAGGCACAGCTTACCATCTAGCCAGGGTGTCTTCAAATCCATTATTCTCCTTAGTAGCTGGGATTACAGGCATATGCCTCATTCCTCACTAGAAATTACTATGCTAATAGTAATAGTAGTATGCTAATACTTAGTAATTTTCTGCACAATACTGAAAAATCCATATAACGTTTATTACATAATTGATTATTATCAGATTCAATTTAAAAATCACAGTCTTTATAAATGTACTTCTATTATGATTTCTACTGTGATACCAAATTTAGTTCTTTCTAGTAACTAAACTTTAGTTGCTTTTTTTTCTTTTTTTAAATAGAATTCTCCCAGTCCTTGGTTACATCAACCTACTCCTGTGACTTCAGCAGATGGTATTGGATTACTTAGTCACATTCCTGTAAGACCTTCCAGTGCAGAGCCTCATCGACCTCTTAAAATTTCAGTACATTCCAGTCCACCATTGACAAAATCTTTAGTAGATCACCATAAAGAGTAAGTTCACCAGTACTTCAGACTTATAAATATCTTGTTTTTCACAATTCTCTTTTTAAACAGTTAAAATTAATGTAGAAAACTACTTTGAAGAGATACTGTTCTTTTCATACTGGTATACCTTCTAATTGACTTGATAACATTAGAGTATAAGCAAAGATGTATCTTTTATTTTCATAATAGAATAATGTGTAGAAACACATTACTTATTTATTTATTTTCCCAAGAAGAAGGGGTTAAGATATCTTTGTGTCTTTTCTTTATAGAGAATTAGAAAGGAAAGCTTTTATGGAACCATTACGGTCTGTTGCATCCGCATCAGCAAAAAATGACCTGGATCTTAATAGGTCACAGACTGGAAAAGATTGTCACTTGCATAGACATTTTGTGGATCCAGTACTAAATCAGTTGCAGAGACCATCCCAGGAGACTGGAGAGAGATTAAACAAATACAAGGAGGAACATCGTCGAATTCTTCAAGAAAGTATTGATGTTGCTCCCTTTACAACTAAAATCAAGGGGATTGAGGGTGAGAGAGAGAATTATTCCAGAGTAGCAGCATCATCTTCTAGTCCTAAAAACCATGCCATCAAACAAGATAAAGATGTAGAACGCTCAGTATCAGAGCTTTATAAGATGAAGCACCCTGTCCCTCAGAGTTTGCCCCAAAGTAACTATTTCACTACATTGTCCAATAGTGTGGTCAATGAACCACCAAGATCATACCCATCCAAAGAGGCTTCAAATATTTACACTGAAAAGCAGAGTAATACTCTTGCAGCAGCAGCTAATCCTCAAACTATGGCTTCATTTATATCATCTCTTTCAAAGCCTCCACCTTTGATTAAACATCAGCCAGAAAGTGAAAGTTTAGTAGGCAAGATTCCAGATCATCTTCCCCATCAGATTGCATCTCACTCAGTGACAACTTTCAGAAATGATTGTAGGAGTCCTACCCATTTGACTGTTTCTTCTACAAATACACTCCGCAGTATGCCTGCTTTACATAGAGCACCAGTGTTTCACCCACCAATCCATCACAGTTTGGAAAGAAAGGAAAGCAACTATAGTAGCCTTTCCCCTCCAACTTTAACTCCAGTGATGCCAGTTAATGCTGGTGGGAAAGTTCAAGAATCACAGAAACCTCCAACTCTCATTCCCGAGCCAAAAGATTCTCAGGCAAATTTTAAGAGTTCTTCTGAACAGAGTTTTACAGAACTGTGGAGATGTAATAATAACCTCAGCAAAGAGAAAGCTGATTGGCATGTGGAAAAAAGCACTGGAAAGTCACAGGCTGCTGTGGCATCTGTCATTGTGCGTCCACCTAGTACAAAAATTGACAGCATGCCAGCAATGTCATTAGCTTCCAAAGACCGAGTTAGTGAGAAATCTTCAGCTGGGGCAAACAAAGTAGATTGTTTCAAACCAGCAGAAGCTGGAGAGACTGGAAGAATCATTCTACCAAATGTGAATTTAGACAGTGCTCACTCAAAATCTGAAAAAACTTTTGAGGCTATGTCCCAGGGCAATGTTACCACTTCAGTCGTGTCTGCTGTAAATACAGTATGTAATACCAAAACAGATGTATTCACATCTACAGCTACCACCACCAGTCTTTCCAGCTGGAGTGGTTCAGAAGTAATTTACTCCTTATCAAATACCATTTTGGCCTCTACATCATTAGAATGTACTTCTTCAAAAAGTCTTAGTCAGTCAGTGGCTCAAACACAAGAATGCAAGGTCAGCACCACAGTTCCAGTTACTCTACCCAGTGGTAAGACAGGAAGTACTGCTCAGCCCAGCTCTGGCTTCTCAGGCACAACTGATTTTATCCATTTAAAAAAGCACAAAGCAGCACTGGCTGCAGCTCAGTATAAAAATAGTAATGTCAGTGAGAGTGAACTTAATGCTGTGAAAAATCAGACAGCTTCAGCCTCTCTTCCTCTAGATTGCCCTGTAATATGTAGTACAAGTAACAAAGCAAACTCTGTAGGAAATGGGCAAGCATCCCAGACTAGTCAACCGAACTACCATACCAAACTGAAAAAGGCCTGGCTTACTAGACATTCAGAAGAAGATAAAAATACTAATAAAGTAGAAAATTCAGGGAATTCTGTATCAGAAATTATTAAGCCATGTTCTGTCAACTTAATAGCTTCTACATCTAATGATATACAAAATAGTGTAGATAGTAAAATCATAGTTGATAAATATGTAAGAGAAGATAAAGTTAATAGGAGAAAAGCCAAAAGAACTTATGAGTCTGGCTCTGAAAGTGGAGACTCAGATGAAAGTGAAAGCAAGTCGGAGCAAAGGACTAAAAGGCAACCTAAGCCAACTTACAAAAAGAAGCAAAATGATTTGCAGAAGAGAAAAGGTGAAGTAGAGGAGGATTTGAAACCTAATGGAGTTCTCAGCAGGAGTGCCAAAGAAAAAAGTAAACTCAAGTTGCAGAACAACAGTAATAGTGGTAAGTAAACAACTGCGTTTTTTATCTCAGGGAAGTGGAGCTAAATGTTCCAGTAGTGAAAAGTGTCTTCCTGGGCTGGTGAAGTGGCTCAAGCCTTAGAGTGCTTGTCTAGCAAGCAAGAGGCCTTGAGTTCAAACCCCAGTCCTGCCTAAAAAAGAGAAAGGTATCTTTTGTATTTGTGTCTTATTTCTACATTTTACAAGTGCCTATAGGTGGAAATGAGAGACAACTTTTCCTTCCTTTTAAATTTCAGTTATTTTATTAGTAATGTAATAGTACATTTCCTTCTTTTTTTTTAAGAGACTTAATAGAAATAGATCTATTTACTTAGCACTCACTGTTGGTAGTTTGTATAACCCAGTGTGTTATTTAAAATTGCTCATAATTTTGACCATGTGTGGTGTGTGTGTGTGCACAGCATTGGGGATTTGAACACAGGGCCTTGCACATGCTAAGCAAGTGCTCTACCTCTTGAGCCATGTTCCCACAGCCCTTTACATATTGTTCTGATAGGATCTCACTAATGTTACCTGAGCTGACCTCAAACTCTAAATCCTTCTGTCTCCACTTTCAAATTGCTGGATTGTAGGCATGCACTCACATGCCTGGCTAATTTTGACAATTTCTAAGAACTGTGGGGGAGAGGTGTTTTATTTTGGTGGTACTATGGTTTGACCTCAGGGCCTCCTACTTGCTAAGCAGGCACAGGGCCTCATACTTGGCTAAGCAGGCATTCTACCACTTGAACCATATTCCAGCCCTTTTTTTACTTTGGTTATTTTTTGGATAGGCTCTTGCATTTAGTTTGGAGATGGCCTTGGATAGCTGGGAATACTGGTGCATATTACCATGCCCAGTTTGTTGGATGAGATGGGGTCTTGCTAACTTTCTACCTGGGCTGGACTCCAACCCTCTTCCTACTGATTTCCATCACTCATACACACAGAGAGTTGGAATTGAACCCTCATACTTGGCACTCAAGAACCGTTAAAATTAACAAATAGTCATTAAAAATGGGTAGAAGTTATATAAAAGGGAGAGAGGATTATGGGTTTGTATGTTCATTTCAGTATACAAAAAGAACTTCCTTAATAAGTTAACTGTTCAAAACTCGTAATATTTATATTTTCTTTTGTGGCTACAGCTGGACAAAGTAAGTGAAACTTACCAGTAATATTCACTATAAGATGTTTATATGTATTCTGAAGCAGTTTTTCTCAGTTTGCTTAATTCTTTGTAGGTATGTTGCACAATGCAAAAAGCACTTAATAGTTTTACTATATCCATGTATTCATCCACATACGGTATCTGAAATCTGTGATAATGTGGACACTCAAGAAGTACTTTGATAAGCACTTGAATGCTTGAAGGCTCTTATTTGTGCCTTTTCACAGAATGAGGTTTTCCCACATGTCTATGTGGAAACCAAAGACAAAGTAAAGGAATGAAAAAATGGAGGATGGAATCATAGAAAATTACAGTCAGAAAGTGAAAGAACAAAGAACAAGCTCAACTAGAGACAGATACTGACAGACTGAAATGCAAGTATAGTCAGAAGACAGAGAAGGAGATTGACAAGGAAGGATATCTGCCATTTATTTGAATATTGGATTATATACAGTGTTGCTTCTTTCTAATGTTTCCCCCTTACCCCAAACAAATTCATAATAGGTTTAGCCATCAATAATTGTTTCTCTTTTTTCTCATGTTTCCTTTCTTGTTGAATATTCAGATTATTGAGATAAATTTAACAGAAAACAGAGATAGGTATCATCCAACTTTTAACACTTAGAAAACTCTTCTGAGATAAATTTGTAAAATTAATTCTTAAGTGAAGTATATATTTTATTTTCGTCTTGAGACTGAATGTACATATTTCAAAGTATCTTAAGACAGTGACCAAAATGAGTACCATCCCCCCACCCCCACCGCCCCAGGTTGTAATGCTTAGCCAAATCTCCCCTACTTGCTGACTTAACACTTGGTTTCAGAAAAGACAGTTTTACGTCCCATTACTTCAAAAGTTCAAACTAATATTAAGCAGCTGTTTTATGCCATTTATAGTTGATTGTTTTTCTTGTGGACTTTCTAGAAAAGTTCCTTCAGTTATGAATTTAATCTGATCTTTTCCTTCTCAGTGTTTAATGAGGCTGTCATTAGTCATGGTCAATTTAAAGAGTTACATTAGGATTGCACTTAGAGGATATATTATGGTTACATACTCTACTATACATGTATAATTATAAATTTTATATACATAAATGATGTGTTTGTTAGTACATTCTACAAGATACCATAGATTTTGCTTTTATCTAGAGTGTTCGAATATCTCCATATCTACTGCTTTCTATTTTTAATAATTAAACATTGGCTACTTTTTCAAGACTAATTTTCACCTGAAATTGCCCATCAAATTTAAATATACCAATAAGCCTATGATGTACAAAACCAGTGGTTTACCTATTATCAATAATTGCCTATAATTTCTGCATCTCTAAAAATATTTTTTAAGGTAATGGTATATCAGAAATCAAAGATTAGCATGTATGTGTCTAATTTCCCCTTCCCCGGTTTTTTATTGCTAGAGCAGCAGATTTGTTAAGAGAGCTATGGTTGAAAATGTTCATGTATAAAAGTACTGAGTTATATCATTTTTGTTAATTGAGTATCTTAATCTCAAACTTGTAGATTTTAGGCATTGCCAGTAAATTAAATATGTAAGATTAAAGGATGGAGTTTTATTTATTGTGCATATACTATAGTTAATATCATAAAAGAAATTAGTTGCAGTCATATATGGAATACAAGCAAAACTTACAATATCAAAGCCTCTCCATTTGAATGTCTGTAATTCCATTCATTCTCTTGAAAATTTAGAAGTGCCTATTTTGTGTCACATAATGAAAAATTGCTTTGAAATGTCTTGTTTTTTTATTATAGTACAGTTTAAAATTTTCACAGTAATATGTGGGGGATCCCTACTCTGAACATTTCCATTTTCTGGAATTAAAGGCATGTTGGTTAAAATTATTTCCTAGTCAAAAATAGAAATAGATTGCATTTAGTTTATTCTAGTGTAATAAATTAAAAAGTAAATAAACAATTGGAAGAAAGTGTGGCAAATAAAAATTTATCAACAGTGACATTTCTGTTGTTTATTCTGACTTCTAAAAGCTCTTTTTGTTTTTTACACAGTCCATAGGAAAAGATCTGTCTTACACAGTGGAGGAAATAAGTCTTTCATACAAGCCTTCTGGAAGCATATTTATACCATAAGTGGTGTGTGTTTGTGTTTATGTACCCACATATGTGTATCTCTAATGGATTAAGCCAGATGGCTCCTTGCTCTAAGAAAGTGGCGAAAGAGAGGGAAACACAATTTTAAAGAACCAGGCAGCAATCCTAGAAGGTGGTAAATAACTGGACCCAGTTTTACATGGGTCATTCCATAATTTGTATACTACCTCATTTGCAAGATGGTTGATTTTCTGTAATTATACTGATTATCCTATCAATAAATAAGTAGAGTGTAGACTATAAGAGTTCTATAAGTTTTTGCAAGATGTATCTGGTCTTGAGAATAGTTGCACTTCTGGAATGCAGTGAGTCTGGGTGGTAGAATTGGTTAGTAAGTAAACAGAAATGCTGCTGTGGACTTCTACTTATTAATCATATCTGGAACTCCCTATCTTTGCTTGTTTTTTTGGTTTTTTTTTTGGCATTGGGGTTTGAACTGAGAGCCTCATGCTTGCTAGGTGAGTGTTCTGCCACTTGAGCCTCTCTGTTGGCTCTTTTTTTGAGTTTCGTAGTTTTGAGATAGAGTCTCTCGAACTGTTTGCCCAGGCTGACTTTGAACCACGATCCTCCTGATCTCTGCCTTCTTCTTTTTTTTTTTTAATCATTCCCATTTTTATTTTATTTTATTTTACTTTTCATTTTTCTTTTATTATTCATATGTGCTGCATACAAGGCTTGGGTCATTTCTCCCCCCTGCCCCCACCCCCTCCCTTACCACCCACTCCGCCCCCTTCCTCTCCCCTCTACCCCCTCAATACCCAGCAGAAACTATTTTGCCTTTATTTCTAATTTTGTTGTAGAGAGAGTATAAGCAATAATAGGAAGGAACAAGGGTTTTTGCTGGTTGAGATAAGGATAACTATACAGGGCATTGACTCACATTGATTTCCTGTGCGTGGGTGTTACCTTCTAGGTTAATTCTTTTTGATCTAACCTTTTCTCTAGTACCTGTTCCCCTTTTCCTATTGGCCTCAGTTGCTTTAAGGTATCTGCTTTAGTTTCTCTGCGTTAAGGGCAACAAATGCTAGCTAGTTTTTTAGGTGTCTTACCTATCCTCACCCCTTCCTTGTGTGCTCTCGCTTTCTGATCTCTGCCTTCTGAGTAGCTAGGATTACAGGCATGAGCCACCAGCGCCCGGCCTTTTCTACATTCTTATCTATATCAACACAGTTGCATGGTGGACCTGAACCTCATCTCAGGGAGTATATCTTTCTATAAAACATAATCTTGCTAATAATTTCCTACTAATTTTACAGCTGGCATCCCTCGTTCAGTATTAAAAGACTGGCGAAAAGTCAAGAAGCTGAAGCAAAGTGGAGAATCCTTTTTACAGGATGACTCCTGCTGTGAGATAGGGCCTAATTTACAAAAGTGCCGAGAATGTAGACTTATTCGCAGTAAAAAAGGAGAAGAACCAACTCACTCCCCAGTGTTTTGTAGATTTTACTACTTTAGACGGTAAGTGAAAATATGACATTGTGGGGAAACATTTTTTGAGTATTGGAAATTATGCTATTAATCTGAGGGGTCCTTTAGGATGTGGGAATGAAGTTTTGTGTTTCGATGTTTCTCAGACATTTCAAAAAACAGTAACTTTTTTTGTGCTAAATTTTAACGACAGGTAACTGTTGAATGTACATGCCGATATTGTTGCTCATGTTCTGTGTCCTTTTCTGAATGATTTTATTCTTTATGAGAAATCGTTAGTATTTTTTCTAGAAAATGATGATAAAGCAGTTCTTGATTTAAGAATTTCTTGAAATTTATATGGTTCAATCATAACAGTGTAGCATATTATGTATGTGTGTGTAAGCTAGTAATTACAAATTATCCATAAATATAGGTAAGCGATCTATACAATTAAACTTAAGTCACTATACTATGTTAGAGTGATCATACTTTTGTTAGATGTGAATTACACGACTTGTAAAATTACAAGGAGAATTTTTTAGTATCATTTTGTATTTTGACAGATTTTATAATAAAATTAAAAACACTGACAGTTGGTATAACCTATATACTAATTTTAATATAACATTACTAAATACTTAAACCTAAAAATGCATGAATAGATTTACTAGTAAGAGTTCAAGTAAAGAATAACTAGGGAGCTGGTGGAGTGGCTCCAAGTGGTAGAGTGTCTGCCTAACAAGCTTAAGGGTATGAGTTCAAGCTTCAGTACCACAAAAAAAAATAAAAAATAGAATAGGTAGCCCAGCCAATAGAGACTGGTTAATATCTCATGTTCTAGAATCAGTCATTCCTTGCTCTGAGTAATGTTTCTGATCTTAGTTCCTGTGTGATTTTATAGAACTGCAACTAAGCCCATCTCATCGGAGAATGTAAATGATAAAGACACCTACGTATCTTATAGGACTTAATGAAGATTAAAAGAGATAAAGTATTACATTGAGTTCTTAATGTGGTACTATGCACATATGAAGTGCTCTATTGTTTGTTATACTTATTTTCCTAATTCTAAGAAGCTAGAAGACACTTTACTCTAGTAAATATACTTTCCTGGTGCCCCAGTCGAGATCCAAAAATATGTATTGGTAGGAACAAACCATGTTCTTTTTATTTTATAATCTCTGTAGCCAACAGCCCAAAAAGGCAAACTTTGGGGATTAAGTTCTAGGAGGTATAGCGCTCATGGAAGTACAGACGAGATCAAAAGGAACGTAGGTTTGAAAGGATAGAAAGGGGTGTAAATGAAGGAAGTATAAAGATAAGATAGTACCACAACGCTGGAATAAGATGATACAAAGGGAAAAATTGGTTTAAAATTTATTTTTAAAGATAAGGGTAATACAATGAAAGTATGAGAAATTATGGTTAAAAAATGTGACCTTATAGTCCCTTTGAAAGATTTGTGATGAATTTGAAAGTAAGGAAAGTATTTAGATAATTGAGAAATTATCACCAGCCAGAAAGAAAATGACAGTTTTGCCTTCTATTTACCTACCCTAAATTTGTCTAATGTCAGAAGCTAAAAGCAATTAGACATACTAATTATCCTCTTAATAATATTAATAGGTGTTTACTCATCTTCTTTTAAGTCAGGTTATTGTCATTTTAATGGTAGTATATGTGCACTTAGCATTTTTTCATTCTCCCAATAAAAGATGATTAGGACAATTTTAAATTTAGCAGTTGGCCCACACTTTTTCCTATTACTCATCACACACTTGTACATACTTTCCAGTTGTTGTCATTTGATTGGTGTTCAATATAAGTGATAGAATCTTGTCTGTTAATTTTGCTGTGCTGGGGATCAGAGCAGGGCCTATGCATGCTAAGCAAGCGCTGTATCACTGAGCTACATCCCCACCCTTATTTCTTGAAATAACCTAAAACTGGTGCATGTTACCATCACCATTAATATAACACCTATGAGAATAAACATGAAGTGTTAATTTCAGCATGTATGCAGAATTACCCTATTTTCTGTTTTTTAAGCTATAAAATACAACATGTCTTTATAGTATAAAAATATAAAAATTAATTTTAATTTTACTTTCTAATGCTTTTATGTCTTAATGTTTCAGATTGTCGTTTAGTAAAAATGGAGTGGTTAGAATAGATGGTTTCTCTTCTCCTGACCAATATGATGATGAAGCCATGAGTCTGTGGACACATGAAAATTATGAAGATGATGAATTAGACATAGAAACTTCTAAATATATCTTGGATATTATAGGTGATAAGTTCTGTCAATTAGTAACATCTGAAAGAACAGCTTTGTCCTGGGTAAAAAAGGATGGTAAGGAAGTATAGTATGCACTATACAAATTTCATTTTAAGAATTTTTCTTTGAATTATGTTTAATCTGTGGAAGAATTCCTAAGTTATATGTAGTCAGTTGCTGATTTTTAATTATGATAATCATTTTATGTACTTAATGTATAGATATTTTCCTTTTGAGATTGCATTGAATGGATTAACCATTTGTGAGATCATAATCAAATCTCCATTTTCCCTTTTTTTTTCTCATTACAACGAAAATCGGTATGATTTTCGTTACTTTTGATGCAAAATCGTGAAACTTACATGACATAAAAGGGTATAGTCCACCCCAGTTACTTGTATTTGAATCTCAACTTCACTCCTGTATAACTTTCAGCAGATAACCTTTCTGAATGTCAGGATGTGAAATAGAAAAGATAACTTTCTCATAAATTTGTTTACAAAGTAATTATGTTAATTATGTTAACCTAAATGTAAAGTACTTAATATAAGTACCTAAATAGTAGATGATTTAAATGTTACCTTCTTTTTTGCTCCCTTCCCCAAATCAGTGATTTGTCTCCCAGATAACTAGTAACTAGAGCCATTTTTGGTTGTGTAATTGAAGGGAGTAGAGCTATCCTGCTAGCAGTATCTAATGGGGTGACCATACATGTCACTAAAAATCCTGTAGTGCACGCAGTAAACTCCTACAAAAGAAAACTGTCAGAAGTACCATGGTTGAGAAACTCTGCATCAAATATAAGCCATTTTTAGTTTACACTTGTTTTCTAGTATTCTGAAGAGAAATACTTAAATCTGCTATTTGGGGTTGGATGTGACAGCACAGTCCTTATAATCCCAGCACTCCAGAGGCAAAGGATAACCTGTCGTTAAAAAAAAAAAAAATTACCCTTAAAAATTTCTAGTTTGCCTACATACATGTAGGCATTTCAGCAAAAAGTACATTGAAAAGAGCCTGCTTATCTATAAATTTTTATTTTCTCTATGTTTCAGCCAAAATTGCTTGGAAAAGAGCAGTAAGAGGAGTTCGTGAGATGTGTGATGCTTGTGAAGCAACATTGTTTAACATTCATTGGGTCTGCCAAAAATGTGGATTTGTGGTTTGTTTGGATTGTTACAAGGCAAAGGAGAGAAAGAGTTCTAGAGGTTGGTTTGTAGTATAAAATAAATTGAAATTTTCAATATTGCTTTATTTTCTTTAGGATCATTCATCTGGATTACTTATCTGAGGTTTTTTTTTTTTTTCCTTTAATTATGAATGCATTACACTAAAGAACTTTTGTGGTTTTTTTTTTTTAATTTTTTTATTTTTTTGGTCATAATGGGATTTGACCTCATACTTGCCAGCCCAGGCATTCTGCCACTTGAGCCACAATACCAGCTGAAGTTTGGTTTTTTAAGAGGAGAAATAGCCACCATTTATAAATGCCTACATTTTGTAGAATTAAACAACAACCTCTTAGCCTAGTGAATATGTCCACTCTCTCGGACAGATAGTTCCTCGATGTAGACTAAGTTGTGAGGTCAGTCTTCTTGCTTTCAGATTCCAATGTGTAAGAATCTGAGGTCCTAAATCTGTTAATATCATAGTCATTCAAGTAAGTCACTCACTGGTGTGAATTGATTTTTCTACAGATGGGTCCATAAGTTCAAAAACTTGTTCAATAATAGGGTGCCACTAGTACCATTTATCTCCTTGCACTTAGAGAATGAAGAAACATTTGTATTTGAAACTAATTTGTAATTTCTAGGCAAATAAAATGTCAGAAGCATTTCACTTATTAATACAACTATGAGTAATTCAGAGTTAAAAGAAGTAAATGAGGCTGGTGGAGTGGCTTGTGGTAGAGCACCTGCCTAGCAAGCATGAGCCCCTGAGTTCAAACCCCAATGCCACAAAAGGAAAGAAAGAAAGGAAAAACTGTAAATGAATGTGTCCGAAGTTTGTATTTTTTTTTTAAGTAGCTGGACAAGGTGTTGTGTACCTGTCATCCTAAACCTCTCCAGAGTCTGAGATTGGGAGGATGGAGGATCATGGTTCCAGGATACTCTTGACAAAAAAAAAAAAAAAAAAATTGGGGGGGGGGGGCGGGGTTCAAGACTTCAATGCTCAATGGAAAAAAGCTGTGCACAGTGGTCTACCTGTCAACCCAGCCACAACTGGGAGCTTAATAGGAGGATCAGGGTCCAAGCCTGCACCAGATCAAAAGGGTTGAAGGCTGGCTCAAGCAGTAGAGTGTTTGCCTAGCAAGTATGAGTCCCTGAGTTCAAAGTTCAATACTGCATACCCCCACAAAAAAATATTTTTAGAACAAGTTCATCCAAGGCAGTTTTGATCAAGACAGCCAATGTTACTGTTTTCTAGGCAGCTCTTTGTTTCTGAATTGTGTATCAGTAGATGAATCATAACTTAACTGTCACTGTCTTCTCCACAGAAAGAAATGCTAAAGCATTAAAGTTGATAGAACTAGCTACATTATTATAAAACTTAATGGCATGACTTGCATTTTATATTTTTTCCTACTCCCATATTACTTTTGTTTTTTCTTAACCAATTTAAAAAAGTTAATTTTACTTATTCTACTTTGCTATATTGCATACATAGGTAAACTCTCACAAACCCTCCCCCTTTTAAAACAAGATTAGGTATTTATAATAAATCTAGATGTTTGTGTTGCTATTGATTTTCATAGTACTGCCACTTTTGTTAGTGACTAAACCAATTGTTGAAGTATAAAATCTGTGTCTTGAGAGATGTCTTTTTCTATATATTTCTATGTTAAATTCTGTAATAATAAAGTGAATAGGTTAAATAATTTTATGTAATAGTAATAAACTTAAGTGTGTGAAATATAAACAATATTTATAAGGTACCATATATCCTTCAGAAAGGAAAACCAAAGCATCTAAGGATAACCAGTTTTATATTTCATTTGAGTTTTATTTACTCCAGGCTTTTTATGAAATGACAGTTTTAGGGCTTTTATGCTAAATTTATTGAGCTTTGTGATTTTTTTTTTTTTTTTTTTGATCTTATAGCCATATCACAAGTAATTGACAGGAGCCTTGTAAAGAAGGCTTTCTTTGGGATTAAGGTATTGAATACTCTTCCTGTGTATAGAATGCTCCATGCTATACCTTAAATGTTTAAAATTCCAGATATAGAACCTTCTTTAAAAGCAACAGTAGCAAATAAAACTAGCTCTGTGATCTCAGTCTTTTCATATTTTTCATGACAGTTCTAGAAACATGAAAAGAAAATGACTTAAGATTATCCTCAGACTTGTGTCATTACAAATGTCTTAGAGTCAGGCACAAACCCTGTACAGAGTATAACCAAGCAATAAAAGATTGCCTACAGAGAAATTAGAATCAGACAGAGAAGATGGAGGTGACTAATACACTAATGGTAAAGAGTGATCATTTTAGGAAGGGGGTATCCATTTTGTGTCACTTGTTTTATAAAATTCATAGGATAGTAGAACTACCTTTTCTGGCCTTTTTCTTTCTTTTTTCTTCTTGGTGGCACTGGGATTTGAATTTTGGGTCCTTGCACTTGCTAGGGAGGTGCTCTACCACTTGAGTCACTCTACCAAACCTTTTTTGTGTTGGGTATTTTTGAGATGGGGTCTCAAGAATTATTTGCCCATGATGGCCTTGAACCGCAAGCCTCCTGAACTCTGCCTCCCAAGTAGCTAGGATTATAGATGTGAGCCACTGGTGCCCAGCTTCTGACCTTATGTTTTTAAGAATTAAATATTAGAGGCTAGGCATGGTGGTACACACCTGTATTCCTGATTGGGGGTTGGCGACCAGCCTGGGCACCCATCTCAACAGACAAGCCAGGTATAGTGGTATGTATCTGTAATTCTCACTAAATGAGAGGAACAGATAGGATTGTGGACTGAGGCCTACCCTGCACATAAACATGAGATCCTATCCAAAAAATAAAGCAAAAATAGGCTGGGGATGGGGCTGAAATGGTAGATTGCCTGCCTGGAAAGCATGAAGCCCTGAATTCAAACCCCAGTCCTACCCCTCACCTACCAAAAACAAATAAACAAACATTAGAAACTTACTGAAATTGTATATATAATTAATAAGCTCTTTATGTACAACCATCAATTTTATACTTGCCAAGGGTGGTTGATTGAGTGATGGATTGATTGATTGATTTCATTCATTCATTGGCAGCACTGGGGTTTGGACTCAGCCTCATGCTTGCTAGGTAGGTACTCTTACCACTTGAGCCACTCTACCAGCCCTTTGTTCTGATGGGTTTTTTTGAGATAGGGTCTCCCTAACTATTTACCCAAGGCTGGCTTCCAATTGTGATCCTTCTGATCTCTTCCTCCTGAGTAGCTAGGATTCCAGGTATGAGCCAGGCACCAAGAATGATTTAAAACAAGGTTTATTACCTTACAGATAAAGAATTATATGCTTGGATGAAGTGTGTGAAAGGACAACCTCATGATCACAAACATTTAATGCCAACTCAAATTATACCTGGTTCTGGTAAGTAGAAATATACATTATTTACTTAGTATAATACCTCTTGTTGGATGCTCCAGAGTAAAGGAACATCGAAAACTAGGAGTATAATAGAATGGGGGGGTGTGGGGTATAACCAGTCTTGAATTGTCTTGCTTAAAGTTACTAGAAATCCTCTCTTAATAAATCTAAGGAAAGAATCCCAGCCTTGGTAATAAAAAAATATCCCAGAAGAATTACTTTAGAAGAGGAAAATAATGAAAAGCCTTTGGGTTATAGTGAAAGCTTTCTAAGATTTTTTGAACATGCTGAATTTTTAATAATAAAGGTAAGAGGAAATAATAGAGAATACAAATTTGGTTGGGTGGTCAGTTCTGTGATATTTAGAAGGGAAATCATGGAGAGAAAACTTATATAATAAAATTAAAATGGCACAAATCCTGCACTATTCTTAATTTGTAAAATGAAGAGAAAAATTGTCAACTAATGGTAGTCTTTTGATTAACTACTATTTTATTTCGTAGTTTTGACAGATCTTCTAGACACCATGCACGTTCTTAGGGAAAAATATGGTATTAAATCCCATTGTCATTGTACTAACAAACAGAGTTTACAAGTTGGAAATTTTCCTACAATGAATGGTGTATCTCAAGTGAGTAAAAAAATCTCTATTCAAATTAAATACATGATTAGATTAAAATAACTTCTGACATTTTAAATCTAATGTAGAGTTTGATTTTTGAATTGTTTTCTATGTTTTTGTGTAAATTACTAATTTTTAACTGAATAATTAAAGAAATAATATGTAAAAATTAAACTGTTCTGCCCTTGTTCCTGTAGGTTTTACAGAATGTTCTTAATCACAGTAATAAAATTTCTCTGTGCATGCCTGAGTCTGAGCAGCAGAATACCCCTCAGAAGTCTGAAAATAATGGCAACAACAGCCCAGGCAGTGATGTAAGCACAGACAGCAAGTTAACTCCTCCAGAGTCTCAGTCACCATTGCATTGGTTAGCAGATCTTGCAGAGCAAAAATCCAGAGAGGAAAAAAAAGGTAAATATAATAATTACATAATTATATATTAAAGAATAATAGTATATAACTAACAGTGTACTCATTGTACATTACCATTAAATTAGTATGGTCTTTTGCTTAAATTACAGCATAGGCTCAGGAAAACATTTGTGTTCTTTTATTTGAAACAGCCTTCCTAAGATTGCATCAAAATTACTTACAGAATCATTTGTGAATGAGCTTATCAAAACCACCAGAAGACTAGATTTGTAACTTTTTCATGTTTTCTGCTTGTCTTAGCTCTAATATTTTCCATTTGTGTCCAAGACAAAGCCAAGTCAAAGATAGTGAGAAACTCCTTTTCATATCCATAGTTTTTTTCATTCATAGTTTTTTTCTTCTGTCCAGAAGGAAGCCTCTTAATACCTTTCTCTTTTTTTGTTGTTTTTTCCTTGGGGGGTTTTTTTGTTTTCATGATAGGACTGGGATATGAACTCAGGGCTTCATGCTTATAAAACAAGACAATTTACCACTTGAGGCACATCTCCATCCATTTTGTTCTGATTTTATTTTAGATACAGGGTCTCAAAAACTATTTACCTGGGCTGGCCTCGAACCTAATCCTCCTGACCTCAGTTTCCCACATAGCTAGAATTACCGGCTTGAGCCACTGGTACCTTGCATACTGGCTCCATTTTTGAACGATCTTAATTCGTCCTCTATAGTTTGTGTTCAGGTGAATAAAACACCAGTTCTAAGATTTTACTTCCCACTATAAAATACAAGGTACCTATTTTCTCTGCTTATTAGTATGAAACTTGTTAGGATTTTTTAAAATGCTTTGTTTCAGAAAACAAAGAATTCACCCTTGAAAAGGAAATTAAAGAAGAGAAAGAACAAGATGACTCTGATTCTCCAAATGAAAGAATGTCACCTCCTGTGTCCCAGAATAATGAACAGGGCTCAACTTTACGAGATTTGCTCACAACAACAGCTGGCAAACTACGTGTGGGCTCTACAGATGCTGGCATTGCCTTTGCACCAGTGTATTCCATGGGGGCCTCAGTGAGTATAATAGGAGGGATGTTTTTGGTTTGCTATATTGTTTTTACACTGGCTAGGCAAGCACTCTACCACTGAGATAAATATCCGGCCTCTTTGGTTTTAATGTGGTCCTTAAATTTAGATGATTTGAGGCTTGGTGGTTGTCTGTGAACAACCCAATAAAACATGGGGAGATGAAATCAGATGTGCCAAATGGCCAGGCCTGTTTTCGTTTGTATTCATACTTAAAATCAAAGCTAGAGCTTTTCCAGGTAGAAGGTGGGAGGAGAAGGCTCTTTGAGGCCAAGAGAAATCTCAATAACCCGTTATAATCTGAAATCTTAATCTAGTTGGGCAAACAAAGCCATATGAAAGTGAATATAAATATTTAACATACCAAATTTTGCTTTAATTGCACATCAGGACAAAGGAAAAGTGAAATAATTGCCTTGGTAGATAAAAAGTTTTAGTGGCTTTTTTGTTGTCTGTTGGGGGGACTAGAGTTTGAACCCAGGGCTTCACACTTGCAAAGCAGGTGCTCTATCGCTTGTGCCACACCTCCAGTCTGTTTTGCTCTGGTTATTTGTTATGGGGCCTCTTGAACTACTTGCCTGGGGTAGCCTTGAACCTACAGATAACAGCCTCCCGAGTACCTAGGATTACAGGTGCCCAGCTTCCGTAAGCTTTTAAAAGCCACTGAGACTAGCTGGGTACCAGTGATTCAAACCTGCAAACCCAACTACTTAGGAGACTGAGATCCAGAAGATCACAGTTCAAGGCCGGCCAGGCAAATTAATTCACCAGACCCCCATCTCTAAAATAACCAGTGCGAAATGGGCTGGAAATGTGGCTGTATGTAGAGCACCTGCTTTGCAAGCATGAAGCCCTGAGTTCAAACTCCAGTCTCACCAAAAAAAAATCTTAATTTAAAATAATAAATGCTACAAACAATTCCACCATCCTGTTCCCACTTCCTGAGGACAAAATCATTGTAAAATGTAGGAAGGCTATGCCTATAAGTTCTGCAGACCTGGTAGTTTCTCACATCACCAAATTTCTTGTCACCATCGGTCAGGACAAGTGTAAGAACTATACATCATTTCCACTAACATAATTGCGTATTTTTGAATGCAAAAATATTGTTTGTCTTAGTGTTTTTTCCTATATTAGGAAAGTGGAAGTTTAAAATACAGTGTATGTGAGGAAAATTACACATTTTCTCTCAAAAATATTTTTTTAAGAGCTATGTTTTTTTCCTTAATAGAGTGGCAAAAGTGGACGGACTATGCCTAACATTCTTGATGATATAATTGCTTCAGTTGTTGAAAACAAAATTCCACCAAATAAATCCTCCAAGATAAATGTAAAATCAGAATTTAACAACGAAGATCCTAACGAAAGTAGAAAATCTGCTGTCAGTGAGAACAATAAATTGTACAGTGATATACCACATTCTTGGATCTGTGAGAAGCATATTTTATGGCTCAAGGATTATAAGAATAGTAATAATTGGAAACTTTTCAAAGAGTGTTGGAAACAGGGACAGGTGAGTATTTTAAGCTTATTAATTAAGTAACACTCTTTGTGGACCTTGAGTTGATCAAATAAGAAAAATGGTTTCCTCCTTAGGGATAGAAATAGGAAAGAGATAATACTTAATACATTTAGGGTAACACATTTGGGGGCAATTAGATATAAGAAATACTGAAAATATGACTAGATTATTTCTGAGTTTTGTTTCTTGGCTAAATTTGTATGAATTAACAGGGAAGCAGTGATTATTTGCATATTTTTGAGCTTTCAAGTTTTATTAACAAAATTTAGTTCTTTCCTATTACTATATTTTAGTTCAATTAGCAGATCCACATCTACTATTAAAATGTTAATGTTAGAAGCAAATTTCTTGAACCAATGAAAAATGTAGATGCTTCTCCTTTTAATATTTATCTGTAGAACATTTATTTTTAAATTAGTTCATCAATATTTATTGATTGATTGATTAATTTTTGGCCTTGGGGTTGAAGCTAGGGCCTTACACAAGCAAAGCACATGCTCTGTTACTGAGCTACACTCTCAGAACAGTTCATCAAATCTTGAATAACAATCTCCCATTATTTCATCCCACCCAAATAAAAATGATTTGGGGGATGCAGGTGTGGGTCAAGTAGTAGAGCACTTGCCTAATAACCACGAGCAAACAAAACTTAAAAAAAAAGATTTTACATCTGGCACTACATTATTATTCAGGCAACAGATATTTACTGAGCATCTAGTTAGATCCAGTCTTCATGTTAGGCATTAAGGATATAAAAATCAGCTTTGGAGGCTGAGATCAGAAAGCTCTCTAGGCCAGCTCAGGCAAATAGTAGGAAATACTTATTCTTGAAAACAGCCAGAGCAAAATGGACTGATGGTGTGTCTAATGTGTTAGAGCACCGGCTTTACAAGCTTGAAGACCTGAGTTCAAACCTCATTCCTTCCCCAAAAATTATTTTTTTAAACTTAGAGGTATTTTTATATAATTTATTGGAGTTTTTAGAAGCAGTAAATCTTTACTTATTGGTTTTTCAACTAACAAGAAAGAGCCTTGAGAGAATTTGAATTCATAAGTTCTGAAAGGAAATTTGCTGTCAGGGAAACAGTCATTAACTTTATAATTTCATGTTTTACATAGGTGTTTAATATTTTCATTTATCATGATCTTTGTAGACATAAAAGAAAATGTGTTTTAAGTGATACAAACTCATTGTGTATAAATTAACGTTTTAGTTTTCACTGTATGTATTTTTATTTAAAAATTTTTACTACATGTCAGGCACAGTGGCTTACACATATGATCCAGGTAGACATCAGGTAGACCGAAGTTGAAGACCAGCCCAAGCAAAAGTCAGGGAGAGTCCCTCTCAGCCAGTAAGCTTGCACCGTGGCATGCACCTGTGGTCCCAGCTATGCTGGAGTCCGTAAATTGGAGAATCGAGTCTAAGACCAATCCTGGACACAAAAACAAGAGTCTCTACCTGAAAAATATGTGAAACCAAAGTAGTGCTAGAAGCATGACTCGGGTTATAGCACCTGCCTAGCAAGCCAGAGTCCCTGAGTTCAGACCCCAGTACTGCCAAAAAGAAAGTAACTTCAAAAATCTTCCTATACATTGTATATTTATATTATCTGTAAAAATTAGCCTATAGAAAAAGCAATCCCCCAGAATTCATTTCTGTTGCCAAGAAATTACATTTTTACAGTTTTTAGATGACTTTTCTGAAAATTACTGTACATTTAAGTATGTTTCAAAAATTTACTCTACATGGCATTCTCTCATCTCTTTTCTTTCATGGTGTATTATAAACATCTCTTAGGTCAGGAACTATTTTTAAGTAGCTTCTTTTATACTCACACTTTTTTTTTTAATTAATATGTGCATACAATGTTTGGGTCATATTTCCCCCCACCCCTCCCTTACCACCAACCCCTGTCCCCTCCCTCTCCCCCCTACCCCCTCGATTCCTGGCAGAAACTATTTTGCCCTTATCTCTAATTTTGTTGAAGAGAGAGTATAAGCAATAATAGGAAGGAACAAGGGTTTTTGCTGGTTGAGATAAGGATAGCTATACAGGGAGTTAACTCACATTGATTTCCTGTGCATGTGTGTTACCTTCTAGGTTAATTCTTCTTGATCTAACCGTTTCTCTAGTTCCTGGTCCCCTTCTCCTATTGGCCTCAGTTACTTTTAAGGTATCTGCTTTAGTTTCTCTGTGTTGAGGGCAACAAATGCTATCTAGTTTTTTAGGTGTCTTACCTATCCTCATATCTCCCTTTTTACTCACACGTTTCTTACTAGGCTTGAAACTTAAAATGTTACCCACTTACTGTATGTGCATTTAATGCAGATTTTGAACTGTTTATATACCTTTTAACTGTTACCTGTTTGTTTATTCATAAGCCTGCAGTGGTTTCTGGTGTGCATAAGAAAATGAACATTAGTTTGTGGAAGGCAGAATCAATTAGTCTTGATTTTGGAGACCACCAAGCTGATCTTCTAAACTGCAAAGACAGCATTATTTCAAATGCCAACGTTAAGGAATTCTGGGATGGTTTTGAAGAAGTTTCAAGTATGTTGTTTTGTTTGTTTGCTTGTCTGCTTTTACTTAATCATATATCCCCAATGCAAGCATAATTTTAATATTTAGTCTTTGAAACTTGTATATGATATTGTTGTCTAATAAAAAACTACTTGAAAACGAAATAGTGGATTCTAATCCTGACTCTGACACTAATTTAAGGGGAGATTTTGGGCAACAATTAAATTGAGATAATTGGATTATGTAACTTACATAAAACATTTTGCAAATTAAAAGTATAAATGTAAGACTTATGTTAACAATTGTAAAGAGAATTTCTAAAAACTTTTTCGAGATACTAAAATAGGCAGTACAGTGTATACACCTATGTACATAAAGAATAAGTTTTAAAAGTACACAGTAGATAAGGAATAAAAGTCAGTAAGCATTCATTAAGCATGTTTGTATAGTTGAGTCATTCATTCATTTGCATTTTTTCATATCCAAACATTTTTTGAAAGGCACAAAGCTCTTTAGTAATTAATTGCATTCTTTGTAGAACGGCAAAAAAACAAAAGTGGAGAAACAGTAGTTTTAAAATTGAAAGACTGCCCCTCTGGAGAAGACTTCAAGACTATGATGCCAACAAGGTATGTCTTTTGAAATTCTTCACTTTCATCTCGTTTTTTTGAGGTTGAGCAAGTATGAAGCCAAGTTCAGACCCCAGTAGTGCCCAAATTAGTTAATATATATTGAAAGTAGAGATAGAGTGCTCATTTAAAAAACTATAAGAGTCTTGTTTGGGCTCTCCCTTCTCTTGGATCTTTTAATTTACAGTGTTAGGGGAGTTAGTTTGAATTTTTAATATCACTTCTGTTTTATGTCTACCATGGGTAGTATATACATGTACATTTTAAACGAAGTCAAGTAAAATGTTATCTGTCTTACACCAGCATTGTCTGGAGTTTTTTAACACCTTGAAAATTGTATCTCTCAAGCTGGGTGCCGAGGGCTCATGCCTGTAATCCTGACTACTTTTAGGAGGCTGAGATCAGGAAGATTGAAGTTCTAGGGCAGTCCTGGCAAATAGTTAGAGAGACTCATTCTTCAAAATAACCAGTGCAAAATGGACTGATGGTGTGTCTCAAGTGTTAGAGCACCTGCTTTCCAAGCATGAAGCCCTAAGTTCAAACCCCAATCCCACGTGAAGAAGAAAATTATATATCTGAATGTTCTTTTTAAAATGCAAATCTTCATTCTGCAGATATGAAGATCTTTTAAAAAGTCTACCATTGCCAGAATATTGTAATCCAGAAGGAAAATTTAATTTGGCCTCTCATTTGCCAGGATTTTTTGTACGTCCTGATCTAGGACCCAGGTTGTGTAGTGCCTATGGTAAGTATATATTAACATTTCGTCTAAGTTGGAATTACACAGGATTTTGACAACTTCTGTCCAAAGATAAATTGTCTTGTTTTTAGTTTTTACTATGTCATGTCTTTTAACAATCTATTGAAATCTTTTTATATCAAGTAAATGTATTAGTAATTGACAGTTAATATCACTTTAATAAGCCCCTGCTAATTTTACCTTGCAAAAGTTTTCACTTCATTATTGATTTGCTTTTTATAAGGTATTTTTATGGGTTGTGGCTTTTCAGAGCAGGTTTTTTGTAAGAAGAAGACTAAATTGTTGTGATATGACTAATTTTAGGAGGTTCTGTCCAATACATTATTAGATATATAAAGTATTTTGTCAAGTAAAAAAAGAATCTTCCTTTATACACAGGTGTAGCTGCTGCTAAAGATCATGATATAGGAACAACAAATCTCCATATTGAAGTTTCTGATGTTGTAAATATTCTCGTCTATGTTGGCATAGCTAAAGGAAATGGCATTCTCTCAAAAGCAGGTAAAGAAGCTAACAGTTGAGAAATCATATACCCTGTATCATGCATAGTGTTAGCCTCTGGGTTGGCAGTAAAGATTCCACAAAGGTTCTAGTAGATACAGAATATTTTAATCTTTATCACTTGATTAATTTTCCTATCTTTTTCATGTAAAATTCAAATTTTAAAAAATATTTTATGTGATCCTTTGCTGTCATTAAGTATTGTGTTTCTGAAAGTGTATTATGAAACTAAAGTGTAAACATGTATGGGGGATCTGAGGGAGAATGATGGAGGAAGTGAATTTAAGATACATTGTAAGCACATATGTCAGTGTATTCCCCTGTACAACTATTATATGCTAATAAAAGAGAAAATAAAAAGAATAAACATGTATTGAAACTAGGTTCTCGGGCTATAAAGATGATTAAGATTTTTAAGCATTCTTTCCCCTTGTCCCCAATATCAGAGGGAAAAATGTACATTTTCTCCTAAACAGAAGTTAGCTTTCTACCTAATAATTAGGTTTTAGTTTCCATTCCCTTGATCCTTCTCTGAAACTCTGACCCATCATTTATTCCTTCTTTTAGAGATAGAGTCTTAGGTCTTAAAATTTTTCTCTACTGGCTTCTCTTCAGAATAGAACAGCCTCTGGAGCTCAGTGGTAGGGCATTTACCTATCATGCAGGAAGCCTGTGGTAGAGCACCTGCCTAGCAAGCATGTAGCCGTGAGTTCAAACTTCAGTACCACCAAAAAAATTAAAGTTTTTGCTGACTTACCTCTCTGTCACACTTCTTTTTAGTCATGCTTCTATACTGGTTGAAATCACTTTTGCTCCTGCTTTCACTGATTTCCATTTGGATAATCTGAGTCATTTCTGGTTGCAGCAGAGTAGCTCAAGTGATAAAGCACCTGCCTAGCAAATGTGAGGCCCTGATTTCAAACCCAGTACCTCCAAAAGAAAAAACAAAGGAGTTATCTCTTTCTGCTTTATCACTCATGTCCCTTTGTGTTACATGGCAGTTTTAACTACCACCTCTTCAGATCCTGGCCTTTGCTAATGTGACATACAGTCTGGCATACCATAAACATGTAATAAATGTTTTACTCTTGCTGGCTAGGCTCAGGTGGTTCAAGCCTGTAATCCTAGCTACTTGGAAGACTGAGATCCAGATGATCATGGTTCAGTGCAAGTCTGGGCAAATAGTTTGTGAGACCCTATCTCCAAAATAACGAGCAAAATGTTTTAGAAGCATTGCTCAAGCAGTACTGCACCTGCTTTGCAAAGGTGAAGCCCTGAGCTCAGAAATCCCAGTCTCACCAAAAAAAGATGAAAAGAAAACCTTGCCAAACAGGTTTGTATATTTAAAAAATGTGCTAGGTGCTGGTGACTCTTTAGCTATTAAGGCAGAGATCAAGAGGATCAGAGGTCAAAGCCAGCACGGCCAAATAGTTCAACAGACCCTATCTTAAAAAAACCCCATCACAGTAAAGGGATGGTGGAGTGGCTCAAGCATTAAGACTGCCTGCCTAGCAAGCATGAGGCCCTGAGTTCACACCCTGGTGCTGTCAAAAAAAAAAATTGCTGTCCTAGATATTAGGAAACATCTGCTGTATCCTTTGCAGTAGGCAGTAGTTGAAGTAAAGAAGACCTAGTTAGTTCCAAACTTAGTATTTTCGTGTGTGTGTGTTTTGGGTGGCACTGCAGTACTGTGGCTTGAACTTGGGGCTTCAAACTCAGAGCCTTGTGCTTGCTAGGCAGGCGCACTACCACTTGAGCCACTCTGCTAGCCCAGTGTTTCATTTTTATACTTTCAAAATTTCTTATATACATACCCATATATCTAGGACTTTTTTTTAGCATGTTAAAATTTTATTGCCTGATGTTTTCTCACAATCAGAGGTTTGTTGTTTATGAAGCATTTGCATTTGATGTCAAATTAACCATAGTAAAATATGAGATCCTATTGGGATTAATTCTTTTTTAAAGTTATGAGCGAATTACCTTCATCTTTCTGAACATTTTTAGTCACCTCACTGACCCTTTTTACTCAAGAATAAAATAGAGGTTAATTGTCCTTGTCTGTGTTACTCAGTAGTTACAGGAACCAACCAGTTAATGGTCATAAATGTCCTTTGTAAGTTAGAAAGTGCTATTAGTGCAAGCACTTGTTAGGACCCACCCACTTGGGACAGAAAAGTAGCTAAAGTTGAATAGCAACTTCTGTCTCTTGCTCCTTGATTTGCAGAAAACAAACTGGGAAAATGTGTTACTCTTTTGAGTGGTACACTGTAGACCAAACCCCAGTTCTCTGCTTTTCTAACAGTTTTGACTATATAACTGCATTTGACTCCTTAAGAGCAGTGTCAGTCAACACCTTATGCTGCTTTGATTAACCAAGTCTAGATTAATTGAGTTTCTGGTAATCTTACTGAACAATTTGAAAATATTCTCCTTTGTTTTAGGTATACTTAAGAAATTTGAGGAGGAAGATTTGGATGACATTTTGAGGAAAAGATTGAAGGACTCAACTGAAATACCTGGTGCTCTGTGGCATATCTATGCTGGAAAAGATGTTGACAAGATAAGGGAATTTCTTCAAAAGGTACAGTTTAGGTTAACAGATAATCTTAGCTCTTCAGCTTGAACAAGAAGTAGAATGATTTCAGTATCATTTGGCATTCAGCAATATATAATCATTAAATAACTTTTTAGCCCAAGGGAAGTTGGGATTTTTGATGAAAATCAAAAGCTTTTAATGCCTACTTCCTTTTGAGGATTGTGAATGGTGGCTTGTTCTTTGTTCCTAGTACTCCTCTGTCTGCCACTTATTAGTTGGGTGTTAAAAGGTAGTTAGTGGGAATTGCCAGATATAAAAACCAGTATTTTCTGGAAACATCTAAAGAAGGTAGGATATTTTATTTTTTGTGAATCTAATAACTTTATGCTCTTGACCTAGTCAATGTTTATACTTTATATTTGATCAGACTGTGATATTTGTAATTTTGAGTAATTACACTTTAATGTAATTCAGACATTCTGAAAGAAATTAACACATCAACCTGAAAAATTGGCTCAAACCTTTTGCCAAAATGTTCTCAAATTTTTATCATTTTAGGGATTCTTTTTAGGAATCACCATTGTTGCTTATTTTGTTATACTTCATCTTCTTAAGGGCTGTTTCTGTGATCAGTGTGAAATGAAGAAGCCTCATAACTATTGTTTTATCTCAAAGTATCTACCAGTATTTTAATCTAAAATGTGTGCCTTTGAAAGCAGATTTTTGGGGGGTTGGGACAGTTGTTTGTTTTTCGTTGGTAGTAGGGGGTTGAACTCGGTGCCTCATACTTCTAGGCAGGCACTCTGCCACTTGAAACCTGAAAACAGATTATTTAGTTGATTGGGTTAAAAAAAAAAAGTCCTTTGATTTAGCTTTGTACATTCCTTTAAAAGGAGTTCAAGAAATGTTTATGAGCATGGCAACAGTGGCTCACACCTGTAATCTGCTACTCGGGAGGCAGAGATCAGGAGGATAGAGGTTCAAGGCCAGCCTGGGCAAATAGTTTTCAAGACCCTTTTTCAAAAGATCCAATGCAAAGACAGGACCGGCACAGTAGCTCAATTGGTAGAGTGCCTGCCTTAGCAAGCATGAGACCCTGAGTTCAAACCCCAGTACCATCCTGAAGGGAAAAAAAAATGTTTATGAAATCCATACACACAAATAAATGATTTGGCTTTTGGGAAAAAACAGCTAAATTAAATTTCCTCAGTTGGGCAATGTATTATTGAAACAATTGGTAAGGAAGGAAACCAGATTGAAGAAAACTTGATAGTGGAAGGAGTTGGTAGAAAGGTAAGAGAGTGTGATTCACTCTATTAACAGCATTTCAGCTGTGTTACTTTAATACCTTTTGACTTTTCTGATTATTGTAGACTTACTATTATAAACAAAATAGAAGTTACACTGAGTAGGATTTTTCATTTCCCTTATTTAAGTTAGGGCTCTAATCCATTTTTCAGATTTCAAAAGAACAAGGTATTGAAGTTCTACCAGAACATGATCCAATTCGTGACCAAAGCTGGTACGTGAATAAAAAGCTCCGCCAAAGACTACTTGAAGAATACGGAGTTAGAACCTGTACTCTTATTCAGTTCCTTGGTGATGCCATTGTTTTACCAGCAGGAGCACTTCATCAGGTACATACAAAGTTTATTCTAACATACCTGTTACTGATAGAACTAATTTTGGAACAGAAGTGGTTCTGGGTATAGATACAAATGAAAGAAGGCATAGTTAAGAGAATGGTTTGCACTGGTCTGCTTTCATAAGTCTCTAAAATGGCATTCTAGTGGTTGCAGAAATCTGAAATAGTTAAAATGCTTTGAGAGCTTAAATTCTTATAACATGAGCCAAATTTCCTTTTTATATTATCTCTGATTTAGTGAATTAAAATCTAATTTTTGAGCTGGGGATTTAGCTCAGTGGTTGACTGTTTGCCTAACATGCACAAGGTCTTGGGTTTGATCCATAGTACTACAAAAAATAAAGAGTTACTATATATTCATTCTCCTTAGTGGGGACTAAAAAGGTAGAGAGATTTGATCAGGTTTTAAATGTTACTTCCTGCTTCTCTTTAGCATGCTGACATAATAATAGCCTGTCTAAATAAAGTTGTATAATTTATATAGCTATTGATCCACAAAACTTAATCTCTAAACTAACCACTCTGTCGCAAGTAAGTACATACATACACACCCAATCTTTCTTTCTGTAGCTTAACATGTGGCACATGGAAAAATGGCATAGTATAGACGTGGTGGGTATGGAGAATGGGATTTAAAGTGCACAATAGGATCCCATAGAGAGAATGGAGGACACAGCCAACTTACTCCTTTAGTAATAAAGTACATAAGGAAAAACCTGAGACCCCCACCATTCCCAAAAGTTATGTTGCCTCAGTGGGTTCCCCATCACTCAGTAATTGAGGTGTATCTGATATGTATTTGTTACCAAGGAAAGTTTCTTCATGTTATAACTACACTGAGTCACTGCCTGTTTTGCATGTTTGATATTACTGTGCACAAATATTCCTTAAATGATAATAGTCGTTTTTTGTTGTTGTTTTTGTTTTTATTTTGTTTTGATTTTTGTTAGGATATCATATTCATCATTCTTACATCTCATGGCATTTATGATAGTAAAAATACAAAATGTGTTTGTTTTTGGTGGTGCTGAGGTTTGAACTTGCTAGGAAAGCAGTCTGCTACTTGAGTCATGCCTTCAGCCCTGCAATAGTAAAATACAGAAACACAACGATGTGCCTTTTTCTTTACGATAACTTCCTTGAAAAATAGTATTGTTATAATTTTGTAAATAAAAATAGTCCTTTAATAATATATATAGATTCCTTTCAAAATTATGTACATGGTCAACTTCAGTGACATTGCAGTTGTGTTTTTAAATTTGAGGTATAATTTGTATGTACATGTGTATTTGAGTTGCTTCCAATTTGGGGCGATAGTAAATAAAGCCACTGTAAACATTTACACGTAGGCTTTTGTGTAAATTTAGGTTTTCATTTTTACTAAGTAAGTACTGCCTAACTATATGATAAATGCGTGAAATGCTTGAACCTTTTCCCTCTAAAGCAGTGTTGTATACCTTTCATTTCCTTTACTTCCTCTCTAGCACTTGTTACTGTCAGTTTTATTTTGAAATCATAAGTGTACAGTGGTATCTGCACTGAATATGTTTATATGTATTTGCCATCTATTTGCTTTTGTTTTAATTATTTTGTTTGGAGTGTTCCTTATTCCAGATGTAAGGCCTTATCTGATGTGTTTTCCAGATACATTCTCCAAGTCTCTGCTTGTCTTTCCATTCTCTAAGGTTTTTCAAAGATCAAAAGTGGGTACTGGATGTAACTTGGCAGGAGAATGCTTGCTTTGCAGGTGTGAGGCTATAGGGTGGATCACTAGTACCACAGAACAGTTTCATTTTAATTCTAGTTCACAAACTTTTTCTTCTATGGATTGTACATTTGTTTTTGTATCTACAAAATTTTTTGTCTAGTCCAACATTAAAGAGATTTTCACCTATGTTTTCTTTTACAAGCTTTACAGTTTTCATGTTGTATTTGGGTATGTGACTTTTTTTTAGTTAATTTTTATAACTAGTACACATTATAGATTGAGGTTTTGGTTTGGTTTGGTTTGGTTTTTGTGTGTGTGTGAGGGGGTTTTTTGGTTTGTTTTTTTTTGTTTTTTTTTTTGTTTTTTTTGAGCTAGAGTCTCAAGAACTATTTGCCTGGGCTGGCTTGAAACTGGGATCCTCCTGATCTCTGCCTCCTGAGTAGCTAGGATTACAGGTATGAGCCACTGGTGCCCGACTGAGGTTCAGTTTTCCCATGTAAACATTTGGTTGGTTGAATACAATTTGTTTTGAAAAGTCTACCTTTAAATATTTTTCCTTTGAAAATGTAATGCATTATGTTAAGTAAAAAGTTCTAGCAGTGTAAAAAAGTATTGAAACTCAATCTCCCACCCTTGCCTCCAGGTAAGCTTTCTTCAAGGTGGTCTTTGTTAACCACAGAAGTACTAGGTTTACACTTGTCTCCCTGCTGCTTCTATTTTTTCGAGGAGAGAGTAGGAGGAAAAAAGCTATTTTTTTAGCCAAATAGTAGTCACGAAGTGTTCTTGTCAAAAAGTTTACATACCACTCTGCTCAAAAGTTCACAAAAGCCTCACAGGGCCCTAAGCAATCACTACCTATACCCTATTTGTGCCTGCCCTGAGACTCTTACCCATCCATCACCACCCCCCCAAAAAAATATACATATGTATTTTTATACATATATATTTGCCTATATATATATGCATACACAGGTCACTGCTTTTCTCTGCTTCAGCTCTTCTAATTGCTTTCTCTCTCTTTGCCCAAGTTCCTACTCCAGGGTCTTTGTACCTTGCTAATCCTTGTGCCTATAATTCTTTCTCCTCTCAGATATCTGTAAGACTTGGTCCTTTACATTCTAAGACTTTGTTCTCAAATGTTACTACCTTCTCATTGAGGACACCCTCACTTAAAACTGTTAATTGACACAATTCTTTGTCATTTTCTGTGCTTTATTTTCCCTTGATGTAGGCATCACCTTCTGATACGATTTGTAATTTACTTTCTATTGTCTTAAATTCCTCTCTAGAATGTAATTCCCCTCTGGAATTTTGCGTCAAAAATGACAGGGTTTTTTTGGTTGGTTAGTTGGTTTTTGGCTTTTGGTTTTTTTGCAGTGCTGAGTCCTGAATTGAAACACGAGTGTCTACCACAGGATCACGTCCCAGCCCCATGATTTGTTTTTGGTTTTTTGTTTTTTTTTTTTTTTTTTCTTCCATTGCTCTCTCCCTGTTAATAATGCATTAAGATATTTGTAAAGTCTCTTTTATGAAGACCTGAGAATATGTTCTCATTTACATTATTTTTATACATGTAGATGGATGCAAAATTATGACTTTCTTATAATTTTATATGTATTGTGTTCTTTGTGCAAACGTGTATGTTTTGACTGCTTCCCGTATGTGTCTTTGGCTACTTCAGAAAGTTTACTAAGCTTGGAGCCTAATTTCCGATTTTCACTATGCATATATGTACATCAGAAGACAAATTTTTTTGAGATGTATAGAAAATTCATGGCTTGTGGAAAGCACATTTATCTATAATAAAATCTGTTACATCAGAATAGACTGTGAGGCAGCATGTATGACCTCAGCTAGCAAACTCTATTCTGAAGTCTGCCACTAAAGTGTTGCTGAGTGATCTGAGACAAAATCTCAATTTCTGTTCTGTGTATCTTGCACAGAAATTGCCAACTATTGAAACAGAAATTTCTACCTTCTCTCTCATGTGATGTGATTGATAATAACAGCAAAGTTCTTCTTACTCTGTTGAGAATCCCTGACTCACAAGTTGTAGTAACGTTATTTTGAGACAGAATTCAAAAGAAGTGATAACTGTTTTCATAGTATTTACTTTGGTTTGATACTCATTCTGTTTTTGACCTATTTTGGTGTTAGGTGTTTGAATACTGTTCATTGATCCAAAGGACCACAGGTGATCCTCAAAGGAATTCCAGACTGTTAAATCAGTGTTTCTCAGTCTTTAGCATAAGAATTTCCTGGAGGGCTAGATCAGTCATACATACTGCTATAACCTACCCCTGCAGCTTCTGATTTATTGGGTCTGGGAGAGAAGGAACCTGAAACTTTAATTTCTAACAAGTTCCTAAAGCAATGCTAGTGTTATTATTCATAGACTATACTTTGAAAAACATACAAATAGGAAGCCTTTCCAAACTGTAAGCACCTATCAAAAAACAGTTAAACCAAGTGCCAGCAGTGCTAGGGAAGAAGCAGCTTTCTGTTCTTTGGACTGTTAACAGTGAGTACTTCCAGAAACCAAACTGAGAATAGTAGCTCTGTCTGTTTTGGGGTAGCTCTGACATGTGTCTTAACAATCAAAGGAACTCTGCTAGCTATATCCCCCCCACCCCCCCCTTTTTTTTTTTTTTTTATTTAATAGTACTGGAGTTTGAACTCAGGGCCTACATCTTGAGCCACTCCACTAGCCCTTTTTTGTGATTGGCTTTTTTCGAGATAGGCCAGCTTCGAACCGTGATCCTTCTGAGTAGCTAGGATTACAGGCACTGGGCAGCCATAGTCTTCTTTATATAAGAACCACTCCAAAATTGAAGAGTTAGAAATCTTTTGTTGGTAAACATGACTAAATGTGTAAAACCTCTATGTATCTCTAGATAGATCATCTGGACCCTTGACTTTTCAGTATTTATTTTGCCTCACTCATAGCATTCTGAGTGGGTGTTACTTAAAAAGCAGCATTGCCTCCCAAGTAGATGGAATTACCATATGAGCCACCACGCTCCACCAAGAATTACATTTTCTTTTTCCTTTTTTTTTTTTTTTTTTTTTTGGCGGCACAGGGGTTTGAACTTAGGGCCTCACACTTCCTAGGTAGATGCTCTTACCACTTGTGCCACTCTACCAGCAAGAATTACATTTTCTTAACTACTTATTTATGATTACAACTGATAGTATGACTAAGACAATATAAGTCTGGGAAGTGAAATAAAAATGACTCAAAGATGAAAAAGGGATACTTGGGATGGGGAATTCATTTGCATTCTACTTTAAAACTGAGTCCTTGCCTCTTCAAACTAAACCTCACACTCACCCTCAACCTGAAGCCTTTCAACAAAATAGCAGATGGGGGTTATTAGAAACATAATAGCAGCTTTTAAGCATTGACAAATATCATTCTGGAAAAACCTCATTTTTAAGCCACCATAAGCTGATGAAGGACAGAAAACTTTTTCGGAACTCTGGAATTAATCCAAAGCTTAAAGCAACCAAGAGGCCATTTAATGAAGAAAAATGGCAGCTGAATTTGGGCTCTTAAGGAAAAATCTCTGTTAGAACACTGACTGACCCCTGAAGTAATGGAGCAGAGACTTCAGTGACCACACCCAACAAGGAATATGGCCTGGGTGAAAGTTTGGAGAAGTCACTAAGTGATGACTGCTACCTTCTGCAGTCACCAACAGCAAACTCTGGGGCAGGGAGAACTAAAGTTAACACATTTTAATGATCAGATGCTCATTTTTCTAACAAAGAGCTACAAGATATGCATAGTAAAAGGAAATATAGCCCATTCAAAGGGAGAAAGTAAACTGACAGAATTGTTCACTGAAGAAGCCCAATCATCAGACTTAACTAGACATTTGCCTTTAATGTGCTTAAAAGGCTGAAGGAAAGTCAATGGATAAAGACCTAAAGGAAACCAGAAAATTAAGAATGAACAAAATGAGAATATCAATAAGGAAAGCAATTATAAAAAGGAACCAAGTAGAAATTTTTGGAACCACAAATGATTTTAAGACATGCCAGAGCTAGATACATTAAAAGGTAACTTTCTAAAACCTTTGAAAGACTTACTTTTCCCACAGTATGCTTACATAAAGACATAGGAGAGGGCATTTGGAGACTGTGTATGATGGTTTCAGAGTTAATGTAAGACTATAAAGCATCTATTAGACAAGACATCCCAGGAGCTGGGCTCCTGTTGACTTGCCATTTATTGGCTGATTTATCTTGGGACAGGCGCTGAACATCTCATCCATAGTCTACTGTTTTGTGAAATAGAGCATCTGTTCTACAGACAAATAATGAAGAACCAGTGAGACTGTACAGAAATGCAGAAAATGTGTGAGGCATCCACTATTTATTCATCCTCCAGAGGAACCAACAACAATGATTATAATAGAGAATGTTTGCTTTATATTCTATCAAGTTATCAGTAGAGGCACAGTGCTTGAGTTAAAGAACTCTGAAGACTTCAGCAGCTATTCAGGTGGTCATATGTCCAGAGGAGGAATTTAACCCCTCTGGAATTCCATTATCCTATCATCAGTTAGATTTTATTTCCTGGAGTCTCCATTTCCCACTTACTATCTCTTTCATCTCACTCCTCCCAAATTAAGTTTGTTTTGCAAACTGTTAAAAATTAGAATAGACTTAAATGCTTAGTTTTTTCCACTATTTCTCCTTTCCCAGGAATTTTTATGACATTTTAAAATACCTGTAGAAGACAACTTAGAAACAATACAGATCCTAGATTGGATTGGCTTGGGCCTTCCTCTGTGGTACTGAGCATAAATAGAAAGCAGTTTTAAGAAATAGTGAAGTACAGAATTAGTAAATGCTAAGCAAATAAGAGATAATATTGGTTGGCTTCTTATAAAAGCTTCATTAAGAAAGAGAAAACATTGGAAAAACTGTTAAGCTAAAGTCACAGAGGATTAAAGTTCTCTTTAATTTGGACTATAGGCTCAAATAACCAAAATCTTAGGACAGTTCTGAAACTCATTTTCAGAATTGAGGTCAATAGATCTGTATTAGAACTATAGTTTTTATCCCAATTCCTCATGAACTAAATTGCCTTTCTTTTTCTTTATCTCAGTGTAAGAATTAAGTGAAATGACCAAGAGCAGCATCAAACATACTCAGATTGAGTACATCTGAGATTCTTTCTCCTGTAGCAATTTTTTTAAAAGTCTACCTTGACAGAATTGATAATTTAGAATGTGATTATCAGCCTTTCCAAAGGATTCCTGGAAAAGTTACTTCTTTTTATCATTTAAAAATACTTCATTTGCCAAGTCACTTAACATGAAGCTTTTCAGCGACATACCTTTCTCATTAAAGTATGGTCTTCTTTGAAATTCTTTTGATGGTTTAGAAAAATGAATTCTCTGGTAGAATTGGCCTTTGTGTTTATTGGTTTTAGACAGTTTTTCTCACTCTTACTTCCTAATATTTGTATTTAATGGCTTTTCTTTTGGGAATAGGTACAGAATTTTCACAGCTGTATTCAGGTAACTGAAGACTTTGTATCTCCAGAGCATCTCGTACAATCATTTCACTTAACACAGGAACTGAGACTGTTAAAGGAAGAAATCAATTATGATGATAAACTACAGGTAAGAAGGGTTCTAACTAGATCCTGTTCTTCAGGCTTTTGTATTCAGACAATATACGTACATTAAGCGATCATTGCCTTCTTTGTTGCATTATAATAACAATCAAAGATTAACACCAACATGCATTTAATTATATATGAATTTTAGTGTCACTTATTTTAACTGTGATATTTCCCTTCTCTTTAAATTTGGTTTTCCTTAGTCTCCATTAAAGTTATTTTATCTGGCAGTTGTCGTTTGTTAATTTCTCTCCAGCTCAAGTGATTAGAAATATCAACATCTCTTTCAGGTTAAAAATATCTTGTATCATGCAGTCAAAGAAATGGTGAGAGCCTTGAAGATACATGAAGATGAAGTAGAGGATATGGAAGAAAGTTAAATGTTGGTCCGCTTTGATGTTTTTAGGCTCTAGAACTGAGATTATTTCCCCTTTATTAATCCACACTGATTTAAGTTTCATAAAACCATCAGTGCCAAGAAATTCTCTTTGTAGTAGTTACTTGCTACTGTCACCGCAGCAGTATAGCATATGTCACAGCCCTGTGATTCAATGTTAGTTAAAAACAGTACTACATGGCTGTTTCTGTATTATAGTGTATATGATATTTGTGAAAATGCCAGATTTAAAATGATGTATTTATTTTTGGTAAAAAAAAATTATATGCTATATTGTTGATTAAGTGTAAATGTGCCCTTGTACAGTTTAATAAAATAACTGATATTTTTCACTACATTGAGACAGTTACTGTGAGAATAGGACACAAACACCAGCTATCGCCTGCATTTGAGAAATTGCTGAATCGCACAGCAGTCATGTCATAATCAGAAAATTACTGCCAAATAATTGTAAAATTTGTAAAATATAAAGTATATACAGTAGATACTAAATACAGACACTTCAATATTTTGTTGAAGCTATTGACTGTACAATTAAACATTTTCAAAAGGTGTAATTTATTTAAAATTGTCTCATTTTGGTAAAATTTATGTGAAGTTTTAAAGCTAAATATTAAACTTAATATGCTGTGTAAATATATACATATATACATTTAATGATGTATTTTTTTAAAACATTGGCTTGCTTTTGTTAAAGTGCAAGTGTTCCATATGGCTTTGTACATTAAAGTTGAAAGGGGTTTTACATTTTCCATTAAAAATACTTTATCAGAAGTTGGACTGTTCCAGCGTTCTCCCTCTTTTGACATGCATACTACTGGGATAGAGAAGAGATTAGTCATCAGGCTGTGAACATGAGTTCTGTTTTCTGTGTAACCCCTTTAATTCAGAGTGTTGGTTTTAATAGAAGACCACTGTTAGCTGGTTGCTTTTGAGTTACTGGAAATACATAGTTCTCCACTGACACATATAGAATATTAAAAAGATGAAAACAGTGGCAGCTCAAGTTGTGCCATCTTGCAGGTTGCTTAATTTTTATCCTGATTTTGCCTGTGTCCACCATCCTTTAGCTCCACACAGGTTGTTATGCCACCTTCCACCTCAGGTAAGGTTCAGCCAGAAATGGTAACAATCATTTTCACATTAATTCCCTACACCTGGCACAAGAATACTGACTAGAAAAAAATTGGACTGAAATATATTTCACATCATCATGTGAGCTTTTGACTTTTTATTTACCTTTGCCATACTAGAGCTGGAACTCAGGGCCTCACACTTGCTAGGCAGGCACTCTACCACTTGAACCACTCCACCAGCCCAGCTTTTGACTTTTTAATACCATTTTTCTAAATGTATTCAGCACATTGCAGTTTCTTTTGTCATGTTATATATGATTTAGATTTGCTGTGAAATGAGCTTATATTGATACTGGAGGTTACTGCCTTCTGATCCACTAAAGATTGCCGGTTCAGGAACCCAAAGTCTGGTGATTTGTTTCAAAAAGTTTTTTTGTTTTTTGTTTTGTTTTGTTTTTTCTCGCTATAGCATGAAGCTCCTTTTAACCATCCCAGAAACCCTTCATTGTAGCTGAAGCTAGGGAATGTCACATCAGGCATTATGGCTTTCAAAGCATACCCACCTGATGAAGAATACTCTAGCCATAGTTTAAAGAGGGTTCTGTCCATGGTCTGAATTCCATGCTAGTGACCTAATTCTTTTCAAGCCCAAGATGGAAGAAGAAGACTAATGTTTACATCATTTAAGACATCTGTAGGTTTTAAGGGAATTGCATTCATTACTGATTGCTTCCTGATTATTGAAGTAATTCCTTTATCATTTATCCTGTTCCTTCCATCTTTTTGGTTGGCTCTGCTGTTCTTAACATCAATGAGAACATCATAATATGCCATTTGCCCCCAGAAAGTGGTTATAATAAGAATCGTCTTCAAAGTAGAATAGTTTGAAAAATGGCAAGGTCAAGGAGATTTATAAAGGGAAAAGTGTGCTGAATATTTCCATTTCTTTTCTGCCATGTATTCACATTGCAGCATCCAAACATTATTTCTGTGACTTCCCTTTTGCTACCATGGGGTATGGCTTTAGTCATGTCTGAGAAAGATTTAGTAACCTTCAGAAGAAAAGTGCACTAGTCCCTTTAGTTTGTATGTATGTATACCATATGCACAAATAGGCTATTTCTACGTGCAAATCAGATCAATATTGTCTGCTGTGGGTGGTGGGGGAGAGAATATGATTCATTTACAATTATTCAGTACACTATGAATTGCGGGATAACAGGCAATATTTGCTGCTAGTCCTGTCACCAAGTTTAGACTTTCCTAATTGTATGATTATGTAGCACTTAGATTTACCTAGTTAGGCCTTGAAACTACATGGTAAGTATAACTAGTATACAGAATACTTTGGCTTCCGTAGTAATCCATCTCATTCTTTTTAATGTAAATGACTTTTAAACAAAAATGAAATGCTGGTAGGCTTCAGGTCACTACAGTTGAATAGGGCCAGGCACAGGTGACTCGAGTCTGTAATCCTAGCTACTTGGAGCCAGAGACCAGGAGGGTTAAAGTTCCAGGGCAGCCCAGGCAAAATACTTCCTGAGACTCAACACAAAAATAGGGCAGGTGGAGTGACTCAAGTGGTAGAGTGCCTGCCTAGCAAGTGTGAGACCCTGAGTTCAAACCCCAGCACAGTACAAAAGAAATGTTGAATAGGAAGGTATTTCCACAGCTGACTTCAGCTATTTAGTCTATGCTCAGTGGGTTGTAGGCACAGTTAAAGGTGGAGCACTTGCCTAGCGTGCACATGGCCCTGGGCTTGGACCTCAGCACCACACAAAGTCAGTTCTCCTTAATGAGCCATCTATAAGCAACTAAGCCTGGAAGGTTACCTTTTGCTGCTTTGTCTTTGAGAAGACCTCAGCACTTGGGCTAATGGAGGTATGCCAAGGACATGGTTGTATGTGGGGGTCAGAGCTGTACTCCACTTCAGCAGTAAATGCAGGCTTAAGACAAGAGAACAACACTGCCTCTCTACCTTCTAGTCTTTGGTACTAAACTTGACAGATGATTATGTCTGAACAACTGGAGCAGTGAGCAAACTCAAATGAGGACAAAGTACAAAATCAGGTGGGAGCTGAATCCTTTCCCAAGGAGAGCCAGTGTGTCTTGTGTGGCAGTATATCGAAGGATGGTAACTTACTCTGGTCCAGTCAGTACTGTTACAGAGATGGAAACAAATAGGATCAAAGTAGAGCGACATGTTCAATAAATGGAAGGAGTTTGTGATAAGGGGACATGGATCACCACTTCCAGCTACACATACCTTTCAAAAACATCAGTTGTGGGCTGCTGGAATGGCTCAGTACATTGCAGTAGGAGGAACTCAACATGGGCTAGATCTCTTAAAATTGATTCAAAATCATTTCTTGAATACCTGTTAGGTGTTTGGCAGTGGTAACGTGGTAAGAAAAGATACTTCCTCAGGATTGTACCATCTATGCTAAACATTAGGTGACAAGTTTTGGGAAAGGTATAGTTGTGCCTGCGGCTAGGGGAATGCTTGAGGGAGGAGGCAGTATCTGCACAATCTTTCAAGAAAAATTATAAAGACCTGTAGACATTATTTAGATCTGATAAGACCTTTTCCATAACCACATTAGCTGTGTGAGACTTCCAACACTTTTCAAAAGTGGTTTAAAAGAATTACTCACTTCGGAGATGCAGAGGGGAAGGAACCACTGCTTGGAACTACCTTAGATGAGTATCAAATAGACAAATCCCTATCATTGGCAATCAAAAATACAGTCCAATTATTTTCACATCAAACTTGTAGAGACTGATAGCCTGAATTTCTGTTGTTTTTGAGACCAAACTCAAGATATTCCTGCTTTAGACTCCAGAGTGCTGGGATTACAGGTGTGTACCACACCTAACACCCAGCCCTGAGCTGCTTTTCATCAGTAAACGGAATATAGCTAACCAAATATATTTTATTTCCTAATTCTTCAATTTTAGTAACTCATGTATAGGCCTTTCCCCAAAACTTAACCAATTTTTTAAAAACTAGAATTTACTTTTGTTTTGCAGAAAAATTATTTTGAACAAAAATTGTTAAGCAGACATTCCACATGTAAAAGAAATTAAACCCCATTATATTCCATTCCATTACTGTGCTATGCAAAGTCCCACATTAAAAACAAGCTTATGGGGGGAAATAGTGTTAGGGCTTAATACTCTAAAAAGGAAAAAAAACGGATTGTGTGTTAAGCATTTGAGAAATTTATAAACACTACACATACACACGGACTCTAAGTAGACAAGTTTACTTGTGCGCATCAGGATGACTTGAGCTGCTGTGAAGTGGTGAAGGAAGATCAAAGGGAAAGGTAGTACTAGACAGGAATGGGTGCAGTCCATCTTGGTGAGAAGGTCGTATGTGTTCTGTGTATTCCTTTGCTGGCTACATCAGGAAGTACGAGTTTTCTGCATCCATTTCTGCTCTAAATAACCAAGTCATAATATGCTCAGGTTGTACCCAAATGTATGTCATTTTGGAACAAATTTGCATGTTCAAGACAACTATTCCATAAAAATTCTTTCAATCAAAGCTTTCTACAGCCAGTGAAGATCTGGAGGTGTGGCACAAGCAGTAGAACACCTGCTAGCAAGCACTAGGCCCTGAGTTCAAACCCCAGTCCTGCCAAAAATAAAAATAATAAAGCCAATGAGATCACATTCCATGACATTAGGAATTTTGCCACTCTGTTGAGCTGGTTATCATGTAACCTGATCTGTCATTTCTCATGTTCCCTCCAGCGTGAGAAGTGAGCAGTCCAGGATTGAGTCCAGTGACATTATAAATGTGCGATGCAGAAGTCTCAGAAATAACATGGAAAGGTGTCATTCCTGGTCACTGAAAGCAACAATAGGGGTGGTTTGCTATAGTCTGCTTTCACACGAGCTGTTTTAGTCCATTTTGTTTTAAGTATTCCAACCACTGATAGTTTTCAAGTCAGTCGAAGGTTCACCTCACGGTCATAGAGAGCTGGGAGCCACTACTGTCAACTGAACTAAACTTTGGGGATGGGAATTCATTAAAAAAGTTATCAATAGCAGGTGTGATCACTGATTAGAGCTCAAATATCAAAGGATTTTAATTTTCATGAGTACCAACAAGTGAAAAGAATAGGGGAGACGTGTAATTACCCTCCCCAGGGATGACTACTGTTGGCTTACTTCCCGTAGATCTTTTCAAGGCCTTTTTTCTTTCTATTTGCACAGCAGAGATCATGTATTATAAAATCCCAGTTATATGGGAGGTGGAGGTGGGAGGGTTATTTACATTTTAAAAAAATTAACCAATACTTCAAGCACCATCCATATTCAACCAACTTTTTAAAGACCAAAATTCTTTTTTTTTTTTCATTTTTCTTTTATTATTCATATGTGCATACAAGGCTTGGTTCATTTCTCCCCCCTGTCCCCACCCCCTCCCTTACCACCCACTCCACCCCCTCCCGCTCCCCCCCTCAATACCCAGCAGAAACTATTTTGCCCTTATCTCTAATTTTGTTGTAGAGAGAGTATAAGCAATAATAGGAAGGAACAAGGGGTTTTGCTGGTTGAGATAAGGATAGCTATACAGGGCATTGACTCACATTGATTTCCTGTGCGTGTGTGTTACCTTCTAGGTTAATTCTTTTTAATCTAACCCTTTCTCTAGTTCCTGGTCCCCTCTTCCTATTGGCCTCAGTTGCTTTAAGGTATCTGCTTTAGTTTCTCTGCATTAAGGGCAACAAATGCTAGCTAGTTTTTTAGGTGTCTTACCTATCCTCACCCCTCCCTTGTGTGCTCTCGCTTTTATCCTGTGCTCATAGTCCAATCCCCTTGTTGTGTTTGCCCTTGATCTAATGTCCACATATGAGGGAGAACATACGATTTTTGGTCTTTTGGGCCAGGTAAAGACCAAAATTCTAAAACTTACCGTAATGCCCAAAAATTCAAGTAACTTTTGTGGCCCCATTGCCCATTTTTCTGTGGATTAGCCTGTATAGCCTGGTCCCTCCCTAAATAGCCATTTCCTCATAAAATAGGAAAATACATGATTGTGATTGGAAGCTCTTGCCACCCCCTCCAGGCCCCTCCCCTCCAGAAAAGATACATTGGTAGCAACGGAGACCCTGGAACTTAACACTCAAGTCTTTTCTTCGGGAGATGGACTAAGGGTGATTGAGGTAGGTTTGGTTCTTTAGATAACCAAGAATCTCTCAGACCTCAAACCTTTCTGAGAAATGTTTCTAGAAACTATCCTTTACAGCCCTGATGAGGCTTTTGTCCCTCAGCCCTGCCTTACTCCCTAATTTGTAGCCTTTCTCTTCCTGTACATCCTAAAATCCATGTTTGGTGGACTTACCTTAAAGATACTTCGTTTGTGTGCTTGATTCCTTCATCCTTTATCCTTGTCATACCTAGAATGCTCCACTCTCTTTTCTAATTTAGTACCCACAATACAAAAGCAGACACAACTGAAAAAAAAAATTGACCCTGACGTCACCTGAATTCTTGGAGCTACTGAACAATTCTAACCTAAGGTCCTATTACAAACATTTTCCATTCCTCAAGGCCAGGGCTTGACCCTGTCCCCCCAGACTTTTGGAAAAAAGGAATCCATTTGAGATTCCCTTTTTCTCATTCTGACCAAGGTTACTTAATCAGCGTTTTTATTTATTTATTTTTTGTGGTGGTGCCTAGGATTGAAGTCAGGGCCTCCTGCATGCTAGGAATTCTACCACTGAGTCACATCCTCAGCCCTACTTTCTGATTCAAACTGCTTGCTGCAAACAAAGTTGCTTGCCTTTACCTATAATTCATTTTCCATGTGCTACCTGCTACTTTCCTCAATAGGTCTAGAAATACAGCAGTTAACACTCTTTTTAGTGGCTGAAAGCAAAATGGTGTTCATTAACAGGTAACCATTAAATATTTGGTGTCCGTTTCCAGATTATAGTCATTTTAAGTGGAGGCATTTCTTGGCCTATACCTATCTGTAAACTGCTGTGTTACTGTGAGGTATTTACCAGTGACCAATAGTTTTTTGGTTTACTCTTTGCAGTCCATCACACCCCAAGTCCCAAGCTGCCAAATTCTCCAGAAAATCAGCAAGCACACTCCTCTCGCAGACAAGGCCATTCTTGTTAATGATGGCTTTTAAACAAACCTCTAGGAAGGTGGAGGCTGTTGGCCCACTGAGTGTCACCCTTCTTGAGATTAAACCCAGACAGCAAGACCTGAAAGGCCAGATCAGATGAAGTGGGCAAATCCATGGTTCCTGCTGCCCTAACTTGGCTCCCCCAGATCTTTCTTAAACTTTTTCGAACAGGTTTCCACGTCTGTTCTAGACTAAGCAAGTTAAGTAAGACCTCAGATCATACCCATTCTTCCACCATGGTCATTGGCACAACCCAACCTGCCTAATGACGCTAGAACCAGAGGTTTCTCACTGTCCACCAGGTGGCACTGTTAGTAAGCAGTGGCTTTTAAAAGGAAAAATAAGACAATCCAGGACATCCATTTTTGTTGTTTTTTGCAGTACTGAGGCTTGAACTGGGGACCTACACCAGTGCCCAACAATCTGGAAGTTCTTCATACTCCATACTCCCGAGATTTTTAGAGCGGCCTCATCACACCAGCACATCAGTTGTCCGCTGAAACTCAAGCCCATCTGTCCTCGGGGAAGGACAGGATGTGGGGGTTGAAAGTTCCCAGCTTCTAATAATGGCATGGCACTCCTATCACCCACGAAGTTCTAAGGATTTGAGAACTCTACCAGGAACAAAGACCAAAACAAGTATCTATTACCATTTGCACTGTCATAGTCTTCACCTATTCCTTGAGAAGCAGAGAATACCAGAAGTGGTTTACTGTGTACCTGAAGCAAGGTTTGGGTGATCAGATCCCTTGGTCAGCAGAAGTAAAATTCAGCTCCACTGTGACCCAGTTAACAGAACAATCTGCTAGCCAGAAAGCCGGTCCCCTGGTCCCAATGTCAATTCATAAATAAGGAGAGTGGAGTTTTAAGGAAAAGGAAATAAGGCTTATTATTTGTCAGGGGAGAAGGACATGGAGAGTCAGCCTCTCAAAGCTCTGCTGTCCCCTTCTAAGATAAAATGTCTTTTTAAAAAAATTATTCATTTATTCACATGTGCATACATTGTTTGGGTCATTTCTCCCCCCGCCCCTTTCTCCTACCCTCTCCCCCCAAAATGTCTGCTTTTTAAAGGGGAATTCAGATGCCTGGCTGGATTACATGAAATGCAGTGTCCTACAACGGGTGCCACCCTTGGTTCTCCAGGTGTCTGGTTCCCCAACTCCAAAGCTGTAGGTCTTGGCTGACAAGTTCACTCCTCTAGCAGTCAGAGTGGCAAGTGAAGAGTAAAGGGAGTTAGCCTTGGGCTCTCCAGCACGTAGACAAAGAGGGAGAAAACATCAGTTTGATTAACAGGTGGAATTAACTATCCAGTATGCAAGCTGGCTACCCCAAGTTTTCCCTTTTATAGTCCCTATTACAAGCCTTTTTCTTTTTTGGTAGTACTAGGGTTTCAACTCAGTGTTCTACTGCTTGAACCACACCCCCAATCCTTTTTTGCTTTTATTTTTTCAGATAGGGACTCTCATTTTTGTCCAGGCCAGACTTGGACCATCGTCCCCCTACCTGCACGTCCTGAGTAACTGGGATTGCAGGCATCCACTACCACACCTGGCTTGTTTGAGAAAGGTTCAAATGGGACTGAAATCCTCTAGACCTTCACCTCCTCAACACTGGGATTATAGGCATGGCCCATCATACCTGTTGTCAGACTTTTCGTTGCTCTTGGTACCACTTCACAGATCTCAAGGTTTCCTTGGGGCCCCAATTTGTTTACACATAAAACAGCATTTAAGGCCCTAAAAATTATGATATCCAAAATATAGTAAAACAAAATATTTAGGGTCAAAAGCAGAAAGATAACACACTTAACATTTTGAATCAAGTTAGCTAGACAATATTTTATTTCAATAACCTTGATGAAACACTAAGGACACAAATTTTGAAGGAACTGATTATTCTGAAACCTCCTCTTCCTGTTCCTTTTCCTCTTAACCGTGTTTTCCAGGTATAGTAGTGTGGCTAAAAGTGTTAGTACATACTATTTTTTGAAACAAATATTTTGGAAATGTTCTGTGAGAAAATGAGAACTCAGTACTAGGCTTTCTTGGCTTCTTAACACCCAACTAGATGCTAGAGTTTAATAAGAGGCTACCACTAAAAAAAAGACAAGTACCTGCTAAACTTCCTACTCATGCAGAATGTTATTCAGGGGAAACAAAATATTCTTAAGTCCTTTCAGTGCCTCATGCTAGACAAAAAGAAGACACAAGTCCACCTGGCAACTCCAGCCAGGGGACTCGGTCTTAGAATCAAGCAAGTGGGTTTGTCTCTTCTATAGAAGGTAGTGTGCTAGGACTCTTCAAGGTACCAATGTAGTCTTGGTCAAACCACATAAAAGTTGGGTTTGATGGCACACTACTGTAATCCCAGCACTTGGGAAGAGAAGAGGCAGGAGGATCACAAGTTTGAGGCCAGCCTGGGTTACAAAGCAATATGCTGTCTCAAAAAAAAAAAAAAAAAAAAAACTGACAAGAGTGGCTCAAGTAAGAATGACACTAGGTTCAACCAAAAGAAAACCCCAACACACACACAAACTCTAGCAACAGACTCAAACACAAAACCTAAGAACAAGATTAAGCAAGAGTTCTAAGTAGTGAACCTGAAAGACAACAGAAAATGCACAGAAAAGGGTCCTAGAAAATATATATCAAACTGCTAAAAGTTACAGGAGGGAAGGGCAGAGGAGAAAGGAGTGGTGCAAGAGGGTGATTCTGAAAAGTATTCACATCAAATGTAACAAATCTCTTTTTTTCTCAGTGCTAGGAACTGAACATAACTTTTAACAGGGTATAGAACTCTTAAAGCAGTGTTTTCTTCTCACTTCCACAACTCTACGCAGCAAGTCCATGCTTTCAACACACTGTAGCTTGTACCAATGTTTTGCTTATATCTTCTTCTTCCCCATACCTGTCCTCAAACACGAGGGGACCAAGCACAGAGAAGAATACCCAGGTGGCACCTCTCCATCCACTGGGCTCCCACAGGGTGGCAGGCACCCGAGGGACAGAGCATTTTGCATGTGTGTGAAATCAAGAAAAACATGTTTAAACCTCAGGAACACTTGATCCTTGGCCAAAAGGCCAAGAAGCTACAGTGCAGGAATTTCTGGACTCTCTTTTATCCTTATTGAGGAAATGGACAACAAAACAATGCAAAATAAATCCTTAACACACCGAGGTAATCATGTGACAGCACCTGTTCAAATGCCTAACATTCTGTAGCCTTTTAATACCAATGACATTCAACAAAGGTATGAAACACAATTACTTTATTGATTTCTTATAATCAAATACTGCCAACTAGCATTAATCCACTCATGCATCATTAAAAATAAAGGATATCTCCTCGGTATTTTCAAATGATGCGTTATATAACAGTTAGAACTTAAAATGCACCCTGATTAATTATGTAAACTCGTAATTTTTTAAAAGCATAACTAAAATTTGGTTCCTTTCTTCATAAAATGGAAATTTAAATATTTCTCCTGATAGTCTTGAGGTTATCATTATGTTATGAGTAGTGCAAAGTGTGGCACATAGTTTCATCTAGAAAGATGTGTATCTTACACACCTTAAACAAACAAAATGTGCAGAACAAGATGCATACAGTCAATGCATGATAGAAAGCATGTTTCAAATACAAGGCAGCCCCTCAGGCCACCATATTATTTAGGTTTTGCATTATCACTTATGGCATTACAGATTAATTAAACATAACATACTTTTATACATTTTAACCCTGAAGATAAGAAAAATAATTGTTGCTTGAAAAAATTATTCCAGGTAGCCATTTGGTTTATATCAGGAGAAAGCGAACCTCTGAGAGTTTAGTGTCTGCAGAGTCGGAATCTTCAGCTGAGTTGGTGAATCAGATACACGATGTATTTCACAGTGACTGTTTCCAAGTCCTGGCAATGCCTCTTCTCCCTCTGTATGCCAGCTGACGAAGCATTTCTGGGACTACCCTCGTATGTGGTTTTCCCTTTTTATTCTTTTCTGAAGTAACTGTGCTATGAATTATTTCCTCTTCTGACCTGTCCAATGGCTTTTACTTTAATTATTCATAAGTCCTTTCAGAATATCCTCAGAGAGCTCCATAAGTGGAAGTTCTGGAGATGGAAAATCCAAGGGAGGAAGATTGGGTATTGGAATGTCCTTGGCTTTCCCAGAGTTTGCCGCAAACTTCTGCCAGCTTGAAGAGGCTGCAGCAGCTTCTGAATGTGGTGGCAAGCTCCACAGCTCTGACTTTTCTACAAAGTCAGCGTCTACATCCAGCTCCTTTTCCACTGGACCTTTTAGAAATCTGGCTTTTTCAGCCTTTAGTTGTTTGTTTTCTTTCCTTAATCTTTCATTCTCAGCCACAAGGAATTCCACATGCCTCTTCAAATCGGCAATTTTGGTTGCCTGCTCCTCTATAATTGTTCTGTCATCCTTCGGGGCTTTGCTTCCAATACATGGCTCTGCTGGCTCACTTTTTTGCTGAAGTAAAAATAGTAGTGTGTCTGGATCCCTGTCAAAGACCCCCTGAACTTCAGGGAGGTGTTTCTCTGTGGAGGGGCTGTACTTCTGGCGCTCCACATCCTCTGCAGAGGATTTGTGAGATGCCTGAAGATGGACGGCTGTGTCCTTGTCTAGGATCTGCTGAGCTCTCAATCGTTCCTCACGCTTCGCCCTTTTCCACCTCTCCTGGATGAGGAGGAGCTGCTTCATGTGGCTATCCCTTTGCAATTCCAGTGATAAATGAGCCTGTGATACAGAAGGAAAGGTCAATCTGGAGAATTTAACATCAGATGTCTCTTTAGTAGTGTTCAATATATGCTATTCCAAGAGTGTCCTTTCTGAGTAAGTTAACAACCCTTAACATTTTTATGCTAGGTTTGCAATTCAATAGAAACTCAAAAAAAAAAAAAAACCTCAAAGTAGCTCTTTCTAGATTAGCCAGAGAAAGTTAGACAAAGACTTTTTTTTTTAAGGGGGGGGGGAAATGAGGTTTGAACTCAGGGTTTCACGCTTTAAAGGTTTTTGTTTTAAGTTATTTTTAAAGATCTTTGGGTGGACTGGGGTTTGAACTCAGGGCTTCACTCTTGCAAAGCAGGCACTCTACTGCTTGAGCCACACCTCCAGTCCAAGGTTTTTCTTTTTTAATTCATAAACACTATTCATGTAAAAAATCTGAAGTCCTATTCCCAATCAATCCATCAAATCAGACGTTTTCTGAATGTGTCTTACTCTCTGCAATGACATTTATACTCATCTTAAAATTAGAAATCTTGTCTCTTTATTGTATTTGCAGTGCTGGGGATCCAATCCAGGGCCGTGTCACACACACCAGGCAAGTGCTGTACCACTGAGCTACATCCCAAGCCCCAAAATCTTCCGTCTTTAAGAGATAATTCTACAACCAGCCAAAAAAAAAGCCCTACTATCAACAGGGTGTTCAGAAGGTTCAATGCACACCTGTAAGATGTAGCTATCATGAGCAGGTTCTATACTTCACAGATTAACAGCTTTGGCAGGCTAGGGGCTTGGGTCAAGCCGTTGAGTGCTTGCCTACCAAATGCAAGACCCTGAGTTTGACTCCCAGCACCTCAATTAAAAAAAAAAAAGTTATCTTTGGATAAAGGTATTTTTAAAACCAAGTTGATAAGCACATATGTCACAATGAACACTTCCCCACACAACCAGTATATACTACTAAGTTTTCTAAAAACATACAAATAAATAAAACCTAGTCAGGCCTTCTTTCAAGCACAGGAGCCAATTTAAGTCACTGATAAAGTTCAAAGTATAAGAATTTCCTAAAAGAAAAGTGAGAAACTATTCAGATTTAGATTATCTTGGACAAGCCAAGCTTGGCCAGGCCTGCCTACTTTGTGAGAAGCAGTGGCTAGACAGGAGCTGATCATCAGGAAAGGTCCTAAGAGGGTGTGTAAAGGAGGCATGGCGATCTGAGTGGTTTCCGTGTCACTTCTGGGACATCAGCAGCAGCTCACATATTCTTCTCTTACCCATTCTGCACATTTTTCAAACAGCATTTTGAGAGGCACAATGCTTTGTTTCATGTACAGTCCAAGCCTTCACAAGGAAACCTTTCCAAGCCTTGCTGGGAATGCCAAGAGCATGTCTCACCTGCTCAGACTGCGTCAGCTTCATGGCCTCAGAAAGATACGCTGGGGTTTAAAAGAAAAAGCGGCATGTTAATGTGTGAGCGCCACCATTTTGCAGTTAATAGCTTAAAGGAAGAGTCTCAATACTCCTTACATGATAAGGAGAATGGATCTTATTTATAAGCAAGTCTGGAGGTGGGAAGTGTGGCAAGAGCACCTGCCCATCAAGCGCAATACACCGAGTTCAAACTCCAGTACTGCCAAAGGAAAAAACAATAGAATTCTTTAAAAAAGAAGATTCATAAACTCTCCCAAAAACATCTCAGCGGTAACCAGTATTCAAGGTCCTGTGCTTTGAAATCCCTATAGAGAAAACGAGGGTGTGGCTTAGTGGTACAGCACTGGTCTAGCAATGAGGCCCTGACTTCGATCTCCAGCACTGTGAGATAGATAAATGAGATAAATAGGTAAGATATAGATAGACAAACTCACTTTACAATTAAGCATTGACTATGATCTAATTAGAAAAGTGTATTTAGGGAGAATTAAATAAGAACCCATTGAAACTCTATTTCACTATGCTCACAAACCTACCAAGAGATTATTAATGACTTTGAATACCAGAATTATCATTTTGGAGTTACTTTTGGATTAAAGTTAAATTTGGATTACTTTTATCAAATTGTATCTGAACTATACCATCGACTTACTACAAAAGTTCGATACTTAAGAGCCCTTAAGAATATGCCAGGTGTGATGACAACCCCAGGAGACCGAGGCAGGAGAATCACGAGTTTGAGACCAACCTGAGTTTACACAGGGACAACTTATCTCAAAAAAAACCAGGAATCCTAAGATCATGAATTTGAGATCAGCCTGATATACAGAGCAGGACCTTGCTTCAACCAAAAAAAAAAAAAAATTTTTAAAAGCCGTAAGACTATGTTGTCATGTGCACTACAAAGAAGTTATTGAGGAAAGAATAATGGCATTTAAGAAGACCTTCAATAAACTTCTCTCTGATCTTAAGATCAAATTTTGGGTGACAATCTACTTGAATTTAAGTAAACAATGTTAAAATCCTTACTTTTCCTCTTTAGACTAGCTGCTAGAAAGTTGCTATGGTTTGAACCTTCTGTCGTTTTTGATAGTCTCAGAACATAGCCCAAATTAGTCTTGAACTCTCTATGTAGCACTAGGCCTCCTGAGTGCTGGGATTACAGGCATGCACCACCAAGCTCAGCTGGTCTGGATCTTGAATGTCCCTTGAAAGTTCATGTGCCAAAAAGGCTTGGTCCCCAGGTGATGGTGCTATGAGGTGGTGGAACTTTTAGTTAGGAGGTGGTGTCTAGTGGAAGAAAGTTAGGTCACTGTAGACAGGCCTTTGGAGGGGTTATCAGCCCTAACCCCTTCCTCCCTCTAGCCACCATGACATGACCTTAGCTCTACCCTGTGATACCCACCATGATGTTGTCACAGGCCCAAAGCAATGGGGCTAAGCAACCACCGAACGGAGCCACCTCTGAAACTGTGAGCCAAAATAAATTTTCCTTCTTTAAAATTGATTTTCTCAGGTATTTTGTCAGTGACAGATACCCGACTAACACACACACAAAAGGGCAAGAACTCGTGGTATATTTTGTGAACTATACTCATAGTCCTTCCCCATGTTAGCTTTGTATGGATTTCCTCATCTATTTCTTATTACTTACATTGTTATTTTGTTGTATGTTCCTCTGAAAGACATTTACATCCTTTCTGGAATAAGGCAGGGTATAAATAACAAGTATTATTAATAATGCACCATGAACAATTAATCTTTATTTCTCATCTCTTGGTTACTATAAACTTTGGCATCTCTCACCCCTACTTTTTGTTTTTTGTCTTTTTACAGATACAAAGCATTGCTTTCAGTCTAGTCTAACTCCAAATATTTTTAATGATTTTCTGATTTCATGCTGTAGAATTTTTCTATCTGTAAGGTTCTACCAACATCTTTAAGACACAAATTAATGAGATGGTTTTCCTAGTCCAGGAAAAAAATAGACTATCATCTTTACTCTGGCCACACTTGCCATATTTCAGTTTTTTCCTTCAACCTTCTCTTGTAAGTGTGTAAAGCTACATACTATTTCTTTGCCTTTTTTCTTGAAGTACAAGGGTCTGAACTCAGGGTTTCCCACTTGCTAAGTAGGTATTCTACCATCTGAACCACACCTCCAGCCCCTTTATCTTTTGTTCATGTGTTTGCTAATCTGTTGAGACATTCTATCTGCTCTGCTATTGCTCGGATTTACCATGTGGATGAGCTTTCCCATCTTACTTGTATATATTTGTCTTCTTGTCTAAATGACCGTTTCTTTAAATCCACTTTCTTAACAAAGAATTTTCGAAAAACCAAGCTTAAACCAACAGAAATGCCTACCTCTGTAGAACTCTGAAACCATCTAACATGATATAGATAACCAAAGTGTAAAAAAGTCAACAAGAATCACACTAGCATTTAAGATATTCCCAAAAGTAAGTCTTACAACTGGGATTATTTAAAAAAAAAAAAAAAGGACTGCTGGAGTGGCTCAAGTGGTAGCATGTTTGCACGCTTGCCTAGCAAGCCTGAGGCCCTGAGTTCAAACCCCAGTACTACCAAAAATAAATAAATAAATTTTTTAAAAAGGCAGATATAGGGAGGATCATAGTTAGGCAAGCAGGGTAATACACATCTGTGACCCTAGCTACACAGAGAAGGTAGGTGGAGGACCTAAGGTGGCCCCAGGTAAAATGTGAGACCCCTACCTGAAAGGTAACTAGAGCAACAAAAGAGATAGGGATGTAGCTCAAGTGGTAGAGCACCTAACTAGCAAGACTGAGGCTCTGAGTTCAAACCCCAAACCACCAAAAAAAAAAAAAAATTACTATTATTGCATAGCCATGTGTTTCCTCCACAGATCTAAAACAGGAATAAATGTTCACCAAGACTGAAATTTAGGAAGGAATATCTATTTCAGAAAAGCCTAACCATTCTGGTCCAATTGCTTCCTCCAATTATGACACAGGTTAATATTTAAAATAGATATTAAATAAGTGATGGGGAAAAGGAACTAAGAAAATCTGAAGAACCTTTTACTTCTTAAAATAAGACTACTGAACTGGGACCAAATTGTGCAGCAAAATATTGTCTTTAAATAGTAAAACTGACCTTCTCTAGAATCATTTCATGTAACCAGTTTCATGGGAAGGTCCACATTGAGATCTGTCTTCAGCCAAAACACTGATCAAATACATATAAATACCGTGTATACTAAGGTTCGCCTGTTTTTTAAATCTTCATTGAGAGTTCTAACCTTGTCTTCTAACAATTAACTTATTATTACAAAGAAAATGAAATTTACTTAGGAAAGTAGACTGCATGAATAAATGAGAATTACACCAGGTTAGTGACAGCTTCTAATCAAGGGTTCAAAGAAACAGATGTTCATAATCAGCCTACGTGTTCAACAACTGATGAACAGATAAAGCAAATGTGGTATATATAGAGCAATAAACAAGAATGAAAACATGTCATTTGCAGAAAAACTGATAGAACTGGAGATCATCTTGAGTGAGATAAGCCAAGCTCAGAAAGACATATATTGCATGTTTTTGCTCATATGTGGAATCTAGAGAGGAAACCTGTTGGGGGGAGGAGAGGATGATGGTATAAATATGATCAAAGTACATTTATACATGTAAGTGTATGTATATATATATGTATGTATTAATGAATGGATGAATGAATGAATGAAAAAGGAAGCTCACTACAAACTATTAAAAGGTATGAGAGGGAGTTATGAAAGAGTAATACAGACTGGATTAATTTAATTAAAGTACATCATATACACATAAATATCAAAATGAAATCCCTTTGTCTATTTATGCTAATAAAATTTTAAAAAATGACAACACTAATCCAGATGTTAACAAACATCCCTGTAGAAAGATTATCACAGTCATTGGGTATGGTTTTCTCCAATGATGGGCCTTTCTTGCAGATTCATAAAGCTCATCAATACATTCAAGGTTTCTGAGAATTTCTGCAGAACAGAAATCAGATATGTTCAGTGTTTCCTAAGCATTCCTGAGAATAGAACCTTTTGTTTCGTGGATGATCTTTTCATATTTCATAATCTTGGTGTACTGATAAAGCAAGCACTAACTGTATGTATTTTTCTTCCTTTTCAAATTACCAAACTACAATAGGAGACAGCTAAACAAATATTTGTTGAAAGCTGAGTACAAGAAAAAAAATCATAAATTTAAAAGAATGAAACAGAAATTCCTAATAATGTTGAATCCCTGGGACTCTGTGGCTCCATAAACTTACGTTTTGTCGATACAGAATGGGAAAATGCAGACACGTCTCACTCAACCTCCTGCCAAGTTTGGACAATTTCTCTTCCCTCAATTTCTATCCCCACTTATTTGTAAATAAATGCTCATATGCTCAGTTTCATATAATTCAGCCATTTTTCACATCAAGGAAGATCCTACCTTTCCCCAAAAGGAAAGAGAGAGAAATCAAGTAGCCTCTTATTTCAATACACTTAGAAAACATTTTAACACACAGAAGTTATAGAGTTCTTAGCCACATAATCTCAGGTTAAGTTTTTAGTCTAGGAATCTTCTCTCATATTTGACAGCTGGACACAGAGGGTTCCTTTGTCATTAAGTCTTTACATTTCAGGCTTTCTTTCCTCTTTAAGTCAATTCTCAGAATTGACCTCCCTGTCACATCTCTCGTATGATTTCCAAATGATTTCCCTCCTTCCAGAATACATCCACAACCATACCTCTCAAAATACTTGTTATAGGCCATAGACATCAATTTAGAAAACAGTGAAATCATTCCAACACATCAATTTTCAACTGTACAACACAAAGCTATTTATAACTAAATCTAAATGACAAATTGGGTCAGTAGGATTACTAATCACATTAAGTTCTAGCTCCATAATTAAAGCTAATGTGACCTAACAAGTTGCCTTTTAGGTCACATTACTAAAAGGCTACTTCTTAGAATGTCACAGCCTTGGGTGGTAGAGGGTATTAAAAATCCAACAGTAGTTTTATGGCTCAACAGTGAAGCTCAACAGGTAGAGCACCTGCTTTGCAAGACATGAAGCCCCAACTTCAAACCCAGTCCCACAAAAAAAAAAAAAAAAAAAGCTGTTTACCCACTATTGTTGCTATTTTTATACTGCTGGGGATCAAACCCAGTCCCTTGAACATGCTAGGTAAGCATTCTAATACTGAGCCACACACCCAGCCCCAACAATAGTTTTAAGGTTAGGCATGACATTTTCTCCTTTTATAGATTCAGAACACCCTGCACTCAATGTACAACATAAGCTGATTCATTGCATTTTAATGTATGTTATATACATGTAATCATGACCACTACCATAACTGTGGCACTCATCCACAACATGGATTTCTTAAATAGTTACAAATGGTGTATTATCTTTATAGTAACTGCAAACTTAACAACCTAACTGCTAACAAAATATGGTTTAGGAAAGATTTAAAGAGCACCAGTTCAATGTTGTACAAAGCCCCCATGAAAGTATTCAAAGATTTATGAGGTGCATACTATGTGCTTAGCCCCACAGCAGATATGTGGGATATACTTCAGTGGTTAAGACTAACCATCAAAAAATGTTTTTCTCTGAAAATTACTGACTTTTAAACAAAAATCACTGAAGTAGGACTTATCCACACCAGTGCCACTGTAAAAAATAACATTCTTTCCTCTGCTAGGAAAGCATATGGCTTTCATCAGAGAAAAAGGAAAGTGTTTTCTAGCAGAAAGACCACAGGGCTTGCTCTAAGAAAAGTGGAACTACTCCCATTTTGGTTGTATCAGGAGTAAAACACCTGCATTCTCCCAAACTTTGGGGATTGTTACTCAACCAGTAGAAACTAGTCTCTATAAAACAGGACCCCAAGATCTATTTTTGAGTTCAACATATGCTAGGCAGCCTGACTAGGAAAAAATTGGATCTCTGATAAGAAGCCAACATTTTCTTTTCTTTTTCTTTTTATTGTTAATTTTGGGGGGCAGGAGGTTCTGGGGATTGAACTCGGGGTCTCATGCATGCTCAGCACTCACTTGACCACTGAACTACATCTCCAGCCCCAAAAGCCAACAATTTCCAACTTCATACCCCACTGAAAACAATCATCAGTATATTTCTATAGGAATGTAGGTAGAAATGAAATATCAAGAAGAGAAGCTAAAGAAGGACCAAAGGAAAAGTCTTCCAATATTTCAAGCACTACGAGGCATGCTGGATTTTATTTTATCAGTATCTTGGAAAACAGAAACTTAGCTAAAACGAATTGTTGGAATTAAATTGTTATTACTTTCGAAACCTAAAATGTCCAACTGACTCCTTTTTATAATATCTAAGATGAATCGGCAGACTTTCTGCAATTGGCTTCTGTTTTTAAGGACGCAACTGTGTCTAGGAATCATTTACTAATAAAGCATTTATGCTAGCCTCAGGGTTTTTAGAAAGAAGACTGGGCTGGAGTAGGCCTAGAAATCCAACACACTCACGTGAAAAATAATCAAAGCCAATTCTCTGGTGGGTCAGCAGTATCCACCTTGCATATGAAAGGCAGAACATCATTACTATTGGGACTCTCATTCTAAATGAAGTGGTTAAGAGATAATGGGGACAAGAAATTGCTCTTCAGGTTCATAGCATTTCTGAAAAAGAATACTCACCTGCAGCCTTTTTGTGACAAGAAATAGCATCTTCGTATTTCCCAGCAGCTAATAAACGGTCTGCCCGTCTGCTCTGTTGATGAGCCTAGAAGACAAACATTTCAAGTTACTTAGAATGATGAACTGAAACTCAAAAAAAAAAAGAAGAAGAAGAAAGAGGACTGGGAATACATCTCAGTGATGAGACTACCTGCTTAGCATGAGGCTCTGATTTATTTTTTGTTTGGCAATACTAAAGTTTGAACTCAGGGCCTCTCACTTGCTAGGCAGGTGCTCTACCACTTGAGCCATGCCCCAGCCCTAGATTTGATCCCTAGCACCAACATTCCCTCACAAAACTGAACCAAAAGCTTTTAACAAGATAAATGCAAAATGTTTGTTGCCACACACAAAACCATCATTACAGTTGTATCTGTAACTGGGGCTGTGTAAGGAGTAGAGCCTAAACTATAGCATCTGAAAAGATGTCTATGATAAACTTTCTCCTAGTTAATAACATGTACTTAACTACTTAAGTGACCCACATTCTTCCATTCTTCAGAGATTAACCAAAAGAGCTACAGAGACTGTTATTCAAAATGTGTATTTTCCTGATTTTTAACATGTTCCTTTTAAAATAAGAGTGTTATTTCCATAGACACTTTCACTAGTCTGGATAGCTTAAAAGCTATAATCTGGAAATCATGTATCTCATGGTAAAACCCATTCTTCCTTTTCAACATTAAAGCTGCTATATATTTTGAAAATGTTAAAAATGTGCATTGTATAACTGAGGGATTAAGATACTAATAAGTAATATTCCAGTGGAGATTTTTTTCAGATAAAGAACAAAGGCAAACTCAGAAGTTCTAAAAGCAAATGATCTAAGTATCTCTGAATGTAAAGGTAAATAGATTAAAACAGTATTGACCTCCTTACATTCTATACTTTTAAGATTTTCAAGACGACTAATAGGCAGAGGTAATAACTTCCTAAATAGAACTCAAATAGCACAGCGAATAAGAGAAAGGATTGACAAGTGGGATTACATGAAACTAAAAAGCTTCTGCACAGCAAAAGAACAGGCTGCCCACAGAATGGGAGAAAATCTTTACATCTGACAAGGGATTAACATCTGACAAGGGATTAATAACCAGAATGTATAGAGAGCTCAAAAAACCAAATTCCAAAACAATCAATGACTCAATGAAGAAATGGGCAAATGAACTGTGAATGGGATTTTTTCAAAGGAAGAAGTACAAAAGTCCAAAACACATGAAGAAATGCTCACTATCCCTGGCCATAAAGGAAATGCAAATCAAAACAATGTTAACATTTTACCTCACTCCTGTTTGAGTGGCTATCATCAAGTACACGAACAACAACAAATGTTGGTGACAATGTGGGGAAAAAGGAACCCTCATACACTGTGGGTAGGAATGTAAATAAGCACAATCACTATGGAAAACAGTATGGAGGCTTCCTCAAAAAAACTTAAAAATAGAACTGCCAAATGATCCACCAATACCTCTCCTAAGGATATACTCAAAGGGAAAGGATACAGGAGAGTGAACATGGTGTAAGTATTATATACTCATGTATGAAAATGGAAAAATGAGACCTATTGAAACTATTCCAGGAATGAGGGGGGAGGATAAAGGAGAATGATGGACAAGAGTGAACTCAACTATGACATATTTTAAGAACTTCTGTAAATTTTTTTCAAGAGGACTGGGGGTGTACCTCAACAATAGATCTAGCACACATGAGGTACTACATGTGACCACAAGAGAAAAAAAGAAAACACTACCCCCAAAAATATTTCAGAAAAGCTTTAATCTACATTATTTCACTCACTCTCACTACAACTTTGTGAATCTGTTTCTCTGTCTCAAGGAGACCCAACAGACTGGTAACTTACATAAGATTGTAACATTTTGGTAGCAAGGAGAAAGGCAGAGATGACCCTGTCTTCTACTTGGCATAGCTTCTTTGAAAAAAAAAAAAAAAAAAAAAAGGAAAGTGCCAGGCGCAGTGGTGCCCACCTCTAATTCTAGCACTAAGAAGGCTGAGGCAGGAGAATCACAGGTTCAAAGGCAGTCTGGGCTACATAATGAGTTCCAGGTCAGCCTGGACTCTGCAATGATGCCATGAGACCCTTTCTCAAAAAACATCAAGAGAAAAAAAAGAAGTAAAAAGCATTGCATACCCATGCTCGTGACAGCATTATTCACAATAGCGAAAAGGTGGAAATAATCCAAACGTTCATCAAGAGATGAACTGGATAAACAAAATGTACTGTAACTATACAATAAACTACTATTCAGCCTTAACAAGTCTGACACATGCTACAACACAGATGAACTCTGAGGACACTATACTAAGGGAAATGAACCAGTCATAAGAAATACTACATAGTTTTACTATATAAGATTGCCAAAGTAGTCAATCATATAAACAGGAAGGCAGAATGGTGGAACAATTCACCACTGAATGAGAGAAGAGGGAAATGGAAGTAGTCTTTCAACTAGTATAGAGAGAGGTATGTAAATAAATACTTCAAAGAAATTATGGATATATTCCAGGCATGGCTGCAAATTACACTCAGTGTAAAACAAAGGCAAAGACAAAAGTAGAAAATAGCACTTCTAGCAATGCATGTTGTTTGCATTTCTCCCACTTCCATTTTTGTAAAGAAACAAACAATACCTCTTAAAGGCAAGATCTTTCCTTTTGATTGTTTCAGAGCCCTTTTATTTTTCAAATAGCAATTAAGCAAGTTTTTCCCTAAATCTCAATTTATTCCTGAGAATAATAATGAGTCACAAGAAGTGACTGGGCTCGAGCTTAAAATAATGGATGAATTGTAACCATGAAGTCTTGAACTGAGCAAAAAGTTAAGTTTTGAAACACATACGTATTTTCTAGTACCTAGACATCAAAGATCTTTTAGAAAGAGAATGCAAAAGATAAAAAAACCTGGGGCTGGTAGAGTGGATCAAGCGCCTGCCTAGCCAAACATAAGGCCCTAAGTTGAAACCCCAGTACTGCAAAAATAAATAAATAAAATGAAGAAAGCTAACATGTATAAGCAGTTATGATTAACATATACCTCTAATGAACATTTTCTGACAGTACTGCTAAGACAAGTGGTAATAAATCAACAAGAAAGTTCCAGCTAGAAAGAAGGAAATGGAATGGAAGGAGTACATCTGCAGGTGAGCTTACATTTCTGAGCTTTGAAAAATTCTCTGAAATTCCATAGCACCTCATAACAAGGATAAGACACTATCAAACCAGGGGTTCTGGGATTGAATTTTCCCACTAAACCATTTAAGTTATGCCAAACTTCAGGGCCTAATTTCCTCACTTGTAAAATGATGGGTTTGGACCAGATTTATGTTACTGAAGTTTTAAACAGAAACTTGAATCATTTGAGGATCTGGTTAAAATGCAGATTGTAAAATCAGTAGGTTTGGAGTAGGTCTTGCAATCACCCAGAAGCTATAGCTGTGGCTCATGGACACTTTCAGAAGCAAGACAAGTAAATCTGAGTTTACTACCCTCTAATGCTATGTCTCTGTGATCAGTGTTTCTGAGAACACCAGCCACTTTCTATCCTCTGCTATGGAAATTGATATAGCTCCCTAAATGAAGATCTGATGACAGAATAAATGGTTATCTGAACTGTTGTACAACAAAAAAAGTTCTCAAAAAGGCCTGGGGGCATGGCTCAAATGGCAGAGTACCTGCCTAGCTAGCACAAGTCCCTGAGTTCACATCCCAGTACTACCACCACCACCAAAAAAAAAAAAAAGTGAGGTGAGGGGGGAAGATGAGATATGGAGGATCATAGTTCAAGACCAGACGGGGCAAATACTTCTCAAACTCCATCTCCAAAATAACCACAGCATTTTGCTTGAGGTATGGCTCAAGCAGTAGAGGAGCATCTGCTTCTTGTTAAGGGCAAAATCCTGAGTTCAAACTTCAGCCCCACACAAAAAAAAGTAGTCGAAACCTCACAGGTCTCCCAACTCCCTTAAAATTTCCCTTTGTAAAATCTAATTTGTGATTACTCTGACAATTCAAAAGTTAATCTCATTATGGTCTCACACATTACTGATCCCAATAAAAACATTCACCCAGCTGGGTGCCAGTGGCTCACACCTGTAATCCTAACTACTCAGGAGGCAGGGATCAGGAGAATTGCGCGGCAAATAGTTTATGAGACCTTATCTGGAAAAACCCCAACACAAAAAAAAGCGCTGGAGTGGCTCAAGGTGTAGGACCTGAGTTCAGACCCCAGTACAGCTGCCCCCCCCCGACCCTGCCCCCAAAAAATCACCTACCCTGGGTTATTTGGCATCTCTTAATTCCTATTTCTTAATTTTATGTTAATTTCCTATCAAGTTTTTTGTTTTGTTTTTGAGACAGGGTCTCCCAACACAGTCCAGACTGGCCTCAAACTCACAATCTTCCTAGTTCAGCCTCTGGAGTGCTGGGACTGTAGGTGTACACCACCACACCTGATTCCCTATCAAGTTACTAGACAACCAGCAAGTTGTCCAACTTTCAACTCTCAGCTTGAATACTTATTATACACATAAACTTGGCCTTCTTTTTCTTTTCTTCTTTTTTTTTTTTTTTGGCAGTACTGAAGTTTGAACTCAGGGCCTCACACTTCCTAGGCAGGTGCTTTACCACTCGAGACATTCTGAGCCCTTTTTTTGTGTTGGGTATTTTTGAGATAGGGTCTCAAGAACTATTTGCCCAGGCTGACCTCAAACTGCAATTCTCCTGATCTCTACCTCCTGAGAAGGTAGGATTGCAGGTGTGAGCCATAGGTACCTGGCTGAACTTGGCTTTCTTAAATATCTACCTCAGTTTTCTCATCTCTAAAATGAGAGTTGTGAGAATTTAAACTACTTAAAATATCAGTGCTTATAATGCTGCCTGGGACATGGCATTCATAAGGCCATCATTATGCCTTATGAAATTACAATGAAAGAAAGTAAAAATGTTGGAGGTACCTGCCATCAAGAAGTTTACCATTAGACTGATGGACTAGCTCAGGTGGTACACCTGCCTAGCAAGTGTGGGTCCCTAAGGTCAAACCCCACTACTGTCAAAAAAAAATCTACCATCGGGCTGGAAGTGTGGCTCAAGAAAGGGCACCTCTCTTGCAAGCACAAGAGATCAGGAGGATCATGGTTCAAGGCCAGCCCGGGCAAATAGTTCACAAAATAACCATAGCAAAAATGGACTGGAAGTGTGACTCTGGCAGTAGAATCCCTATCTTGAAAAACACAAAGCCCTGAGTTCAAATTCTGGTACCACCACACACAAAAAAAGGTAGTAAGTCCATAAATGTTCCTATAGTAATTCAAAGCAAAAGTCATGAAATACAAAATAAAGTAGTCCCACCACTTTCTGTGTATTGCTCTCCTTCCAAGGCAATCCATGAGTTCTATAGGAGTTGCCACATCCTTACTTTGTCTTGTCTTCTGGACACTTAAAAGAATTCCAATCCCAGATTTGCAAACTTATAATCAGAGAATGAATCAATAATGTTTCAAGTGGTTACATGGCATTTAAAGACTGGGAACACAAGTCTGTAGCAAACCTGAGGAGGCAGAGAACCCTATGTCTGAGTGCTAGGTTCTTAGATCCATGTACACTAGTCCTACCTTACTACCCCTTTCTTTGAAATCCAATAAATTATCCCATTGGCTTAAGCTAATTTGAAGTGAGTTTCCATTGTCTGCAACCAACAAAAATCCTAGCAACTATAGCTAGGTTGCTAATTGACTGACCTCATTGACACTTTCTTCCTCCTGCTTTAAAAATACAGGTTCACCCCCTTATATATTGTTGGGAATGTAAATTAGCGCAGCTACTACAGAAATCAGTATGGAGGTTCCTCAAAAACCTAAAAACAGAACTACAACAGGATCCTGCTATACCACTCCCTGGCATATATCCAAAGATATGTAAGTCTGCATACAGTAGAGGTTCCTATACATCCATGTTTATAGCAGCACTATGCACAACAGCCAAAGTATGGAATCAGTCTAAGAGTCTATAAATTGATTAATGGATAAAGAAAATGTGGAGAATTATTTAGCCATAAAGAAGAATGAAGTTATGTCATTTGCAGGAAAATGGAAATGGAAATCATCATGTTAAATTAAATAAACCAGATTGAGAAAAACAAGTATTTCATGTTCTCTTATATGGGGAATCTAGACCTAAAAAAAAAGAAAAAGAAAAAGAAAAAGAAAAGAATGACACAAGTGTATAATTGAGGGAAGGGAGAGAATTATCTGCCTGGGAGCAGGAACCAATGGGAAGTGAGAGAGTGAAGTGTGTGTGGGTGGGGGGTATATGACTGAAGTATGTCATAGCCATGTATGAAAACATTCAAAACTGTTTAAAAACGGAGGGGATGCGGGATAGGAAAGAGAAGAGGGAGTGAATTTGATCAAAGTATACCATATGAACATATGGAAATACTACGATGAAACCCTTTGTATAATTAATACACAATAATAGAAAAATGTAAAAATAAAGACATTACAAATACAGGCTCAATATTATCTTTTTCAAAGGAAAACAGTGTTACCTTCTAGAACTTTTAATTTATAAATTTCTGTGACTTTAGGGAAAGCTTATTCAAAATGAAAAGAAACACCATTCTAAGGCAGAGGAGAATCTACTATACTCCTGACTTTATGGCAGGGTCTTCAGTTGAGAGCAAAGAAACACCATCCATTCCTACTCCCTTTCCCAGTCAATTCCCTGTGAGTCTCCTACAAGCAAGTAGCAAGCAGTATCCACATGACAAGCACGATCAACTAATTAAGACAATGCAATTTAACTTTTTATAATTGCATGTGGTAGAGATTCCAGAAGACCTCTTTTTTAAGTCTGAAGGTCAACTTCCACATGCAGCTCTGCCTCTAATTTTTTTTCCTTCAGTTTCCAGTTTACATTCTCCATGCCACCTTCCAACTGCCACCATCTAGACAAGACAGTGAGAATCCAGTAGAGTATCTTTCAGATTACAGAATGCAATTCACTAGTGGGTTATGAAATCAATTTAGTGGATCATTACTAGCATTTTTTTAAATCTAATAATAAATATTAAAGTGCATCATATGTGACAAAAAGTTATAGTTTGGCTTTGTTTTTGGTGAAATTTAGGAGGGTTCCTACGTGCCTGCACAAGTCCAAGAGGCACCTTTCATAATACAGTGGTTCTGTAGTACTATACACATATATGCTGTAAAAATTTCTCACTGTGGATCACACTTAAAGCAGATAGGTAAACACTGCCTTAATACAAAGATCAATATTTTAGAATGTGGTTTTCAAATCCCACCTTCACAACTTACCCTGCTTTTCAACATCTTCATTCATAAAATAGGGGGAACCTTTAATACAAGTATTGAGGGGGGAAGATAAAAAATAAGTGTAAAGCTAGATGCTGGTGGCTCACGCCTATAATCCTAGCTACCTGGGAGACTGAGATTGGGTGGACTGTGGTTGGAAGTAAGCAAATAGTTCATGAGACCCCATCTCAGAGCAAAATGGGCTGAAGGCATGGCTCAAGTGGTAGAATGCTGCTTTGCAAGTGCAAAGCCCAGTCCCACCAAAAAATGTGTGTGTAAACTGTCTGATGATAATGGCAACACTTAGTAGTAGTTGGATTTATTTTTGTATTACACTTTCTCCAGAGTATTTTCACAAAGTCCAGCCTTGTTTGGGACATAGTATAAATTTTCTTGGAATCTTTCAGGGCAACAAAAAGGATTTAAATAGCTTATTTTTACCTTAAGGATTTTACAACACAGTTACAGACTCTAGACATGTACAAGACCATTCCTTAGACCAAAGTATGGTTGTTTTTCTTGGACAAGAAGTTTGAACACAAGAGAACTTATTAACCACTGCAAGTAGCATATGAACTGATTACTCCAGAGGGAAGCTGAGTTACTCAACATAGTCCCAGCAATTTGGTTTTTTTGGTAGGACTGACATTTGAACTCCAGACTTCATGTTTGCAAAGCAGGGACTCAACAACTTGAGTCACACCTCCAGGCCATTATGTACTGGTGTTTTTGGGGATTGGGTGTCTTGAACTATTTCCTGGGGCTGGCCTCGAACCATGTTACTCCCAATCTCAGCCTCCCAAGTAGCTAGGAATACAGACATGAACCACCAGTGCCCAGCTTATTCCAGCATTCTTAAGAGCCAAACACACAGAAAAAAATCATGGCCACAGTTACATGGACCCTACCCTTTACAGAATAAGAAAAGACAGCATAAGCAACTGCCACGTAGAAATCATGACCTGACACATTTCCCAAATTGGCAGCAAACAAACCAAAGAACTAGACATTTTCCCACATAAGTTTTGATATTTGCTACCAACTCACACTGCCAAAATCAAATGTATGGTTAAGAAATGCCTGCCTTGCAAGCAGAAGACTCTGAGTTCAATCCCCAGTTTAGCCTCATGCACAAAAAGATCCTAAATCTACTCTAAGTGATTTTGTTACAATTTTTTCCTATTAAAAATTGAAAAGCCAGGTATGGTGGCATTCCCCTGTAATCCTAGCACTCAAGAGGCTAAGGCAGCAAGGATCCTGAATTTGAGGCCAGCTTGGGTTGCACAGTGAGACTATGTCTCAAATAAATAAACAAAAAGAAAAAAACAAATTGATGAAACAAACTTAGGTGAAAGATTATTTTTTCCTTCAAAGGAAGTATAATCTTATTTTTCTTTTGATCAACTTTCTCTAATTAGAGAACTAGAGTGCATTACCTGTACTAACTCTATATTAAAGTTAGTATTTCAAACCAGTCTCTTCAATGTCTTAAAAATTCATTGTGAGGGGCTGGGATGTGGCTCAATAGTAAAGTACTTGCCTAGCATGCGTGAGGCTCTGGCTTCAATCCCCACACCAAAACCAAAAAGACAAAAAAACTGTGAGAAAATTAGCCTGAAGGACCACACTGCAAATCTAACATAAAAGAATACCTTAGCAGAGGCACTATATGCTGACACAGAACTACAGTTCAATATAGGTAATAACCATGTTGAAATTAAAATGACAAGTACATTAACATGGAAGCATTGCTGGAAATAGGTCGTATCAAAATAAGTTGTAATTCATAATGTATTTAAGTCACTGATATAAGTAATTTTCTTCAGTCTAGGCTTATTTATCTGTAACTCTGGAAAACAGTTCTTTAAATTCCAAGAAAGCTCTGAGCACACATGATTATAAATGTATGCACTGTAATAAGTCCTTATATGATGAATGTGGAGTCTATGATGTTGTTGAACAAACTTGTATACACTACTGAGATTTTATGTTGAGTCAACTAGGTACTAAGTGACACAGAACAATGTGAGTCTTTAAAAAAAAAAAAAAAAAGATAGCCAGGCACCGGTGGCTCACTCCTGTAATACTAGCCACTCAAAAGGTAGAGATCAGGAAGATAGCTGTTTGAAGCCAGCTCCAGACAAATAGTTCAGGAGGCCCTAGCTCAAAAAAACTCACCATAAAAAAGAGCTGGTGGAGTGGCTCAAGGTGTAGGCCCTGAGTTCAAACTCCAGAACCATGACCCCCTCCCCCCCCAAAAAAAAAAAAAACAAAAAAAAAACCCCAGTTTTCTGTAACCCTGTGTGAAACTCAGAGTATAAAAGTCTATCCTTGGTACATCACAGAACTCTTAAAATCATTCAACCAAATGTCAATCTCTGCTCCATTGTTATCTTTCAATAAATAGCTGGTTATCACATCTTTCAAATCTCAAATGGTTTAGAAATTCAAGATGCCAAATTTCTGGTATCTGTCACATAAAATTTTATAGGTATATTACGGAATTGTACGACCCTGCTTAACAGGATTCTTTTCAAAATTCTCCTATAAAAAAAGTAATATTGTCACCACTGCTTAATTTTTCCTAAACTGGTGATTTGATGCTTTATCTCCCACATCACTCAGTTTCAGTCTTCTCATAAGCCACCGCACACTTATAGAGCAGTTGGCTGGGGTTATGCTGCAGCATGCAGCCAAATAAACTGGAACTGAACCAATGGTCATTTTGCAAGGGCCCTTGAACTTTGAAGCACTCTGTAAATGGCTGGATATTTCTAATATTCCTATGAAGTTTCAGTACTGAGCCACCCATGTTTTACTGCAAACTATGTCACTTTAAAAGCTTTTAAAAACTCAGTAATGTAGACAAATCACCCTTAGGTGTAAACAACTCTTACAAATGCGGGCAGGGTCCAACTTACTAAAACAAGGAGCACCTCCTCAGAACAGCAAACCTGGCACCAAATCTGGAAGCACAGCTATAGGTGATACAATCCTTAGACACTCACTTTAACCGTATAACTAAAATTTTACATTAAAATTTACATTGTACTATGTATCTAGTACAGTTCTAGGTGCTCCATACCTTATTTACTCCTCACTCACAACAAACCTGAGGTCAAGAAATTTGCCCAAGGTCATGCAGCTAAGTGACTACGCCAGAATTCAAGGCCAAGCAATCTGGCCTCAGAATCTATACTCTTTTAAACTACCAGATTCTACCCGTTTTCTATATAGTTTGAAACCAGCCCAAGGCTCCGGCTCTTCCCAGACAGTGTAGTTGCGAGTTCCACTCGTCCTTTCTTCAGTCCCACCATTACAAATGAATCCAAACCTGTGACTTAAAAGTTCTTCTTCTCTGGCAACGTTAAGTAATCTGACTTTTGTATCCAAAATATGAACCACTTCCAGGAAACCAAAAGATGCGGTGGCCGGTCTGAAAAGAACTGTTTCTTATTGCTTAAAAACGTAGTAAGGTCCACTACTACTTTTTCTGAAAACGGCAAAATCTTTTGTACTTTCATGATGCCTAAAGGGTTGAAACTGGGCTAAAAACAGAACAGCTGTTTTGTTTCCCCCCCCCCCCCCGGCTGTCCCTAATTTATTCGGGGAGAAGGGAGGCTCAGTTTATGCGACTGAATGTATGCGCTAAATGAGTAAGAAAAATGGGGCCAAGGGGAGCATTACTCCCTCTCTCCAAAGTTGGGGGGCTTAGGCTCGGACCCACTGAGTTAGAACTTACAGGCAGTACCACGCACCATTTCTGCCCATATGGGCTCCAGCCTGTGTGGAAGTAGCTACGTGGCGCTCGGGACATTTCCTCTGGGACGTAGGGGCGGCGGCAGCCCCCGCTGGTATCATCCCCTCGCCCTGAGCCCTGCGCAGGGGACGCCCGGAGGCGGCAGGAGCTTCCCAGAGACCTCAGAAGAGGGCAAAGTCTGGGGAGGCTTGCCCGGAGCCACTGTGGGGTCCAGGCCTGCATGCGCCGCTCAGCCTCAGTAACCAACCCTGTCCAACCCGCCTCGCGGCCTCAAAGGTCAGCCTGCACGCGGGGAACAGGGACAGACTCCCAAGGCAAACCCACGGAGGACGCAACCCTCTGTGGGCCACTCACCAGGTTGAGGGGTCCTTCCATTACTTCCATAGACCCCGGGGTAAGCGGCGGCCTGAGGAAGGGGAGCGAGGGCGCCGGGGCACATGGAGGGGATGGAAGGGGAGCGCGACGCAGCAGCGGAGACTGCGGCTCCTCTCCGCACCCAGGGAGCCAGCGGTGGGCGAAGAGGGAGCAACAACCACTCCACTTCCTCCTTCGACGCCTCACGGCGAGCCCGCCCCCTGCGCCGCCGCCGCCGCGACCACGCACGGCGTCATGGCGTCACGCACGCCGGGGGCTGGTTCAAGGTGGGCGTGAGGCTCCGGGAAGGCGGGGCGCCGACGGACGTATGCGTGCGCGCCATCTGTCCGCGCTTCTCGCGGGTCTTCGGCTTCCTGACCTCCACTCTGATGTCACGTGAGGAGGTGCAGCCTTGTTAGTACCTAAGGCTACTGGTTTCCCTCATTTCCTTCCAGCCTGACTGTCCCCCAGATCCACTCTGCTTAGCTACACCTTCCCTTGTTCCCCCTTTATCCTTGTTGGTGTTTCCAAAAAACCAGATTTGAGCAAAGTTAAACCATGTAATGCTTTACACCACCTTAGAAGATGACAGATGCAAATGATTCAGGGCTCTGCGCTAGAGTTGCTCACAAACTAATGCAATAAATGGGTCGCAAATAGCCAAATATAATAACTCATTGGAATTCACGGACAAATACATGTGTTTTATGCTGCAAAGGGAACAGAGAGAACCATGATAGCGAGTAACCAAGATACAGTGGGTGGTGAAGGAAAGCTTCTCAGGGGTTATGATTTTTAAGACAAAACCTTGAAGGTAAACAAAGATCTTTTCCAGCAAAGAAAAGGTCCTGTACCACGTTTCTCCATGACGGGCTTCCAGGTGTTCCCAAAAGCCAGAATGAGTGTGGTAACTACAAAAGCACACTACCAGTTATCCACTTGTGCAAACAGCAAAAGGGCAGGTGGAGAGATCTCTCAACTTCACAGAGCAAAGGCTACTTAAGTGAGTTTCTCAAGGCAGTGCTGAAGCACAGATGGAGAGATAGGAAGGGAAACACACCCAACACAGAACTCTCAGTTGGAGGATCCACCACAGCACAGGCAAAGGTAGCAATAAGACAAATGAAGATAAGTCAGTCCGAAAATCATCTTTCTGCCAGTCATTAGCTAGCCATAAGATCACTACAAATTAAAATTTTGTGATGCTGCCCATGAGTCAGCAGACCCAGCTCTTCTATTCACAAAATGTTCAGGCACAGTATCACCATAAGGGATTTTAGGACCTGTCTCAGTTGGAATTAAGAAGCTGCTCTAGCCGGGCATGCATGCCCATAATCCTAGCTACTCAGGAGGCAGAAATCAGGAGGGTTACAGTTCGAAGCTAGCCCTGGGCAAATAGTTTGTGAGACCTTATCTCAAAAAAACTCAACACACAAAAAAGGGATGGTGGAGTGGCTCCAAATGTAGGCCCTGAGTTCAAACTCCAGAACCGTTAAAAAAAAACAGAACCTGCTCTACAACTAAAGGTGCAAGTGAGAGGTACCAGAATTGGCTGTTTGTTAAACAATTGCAGAGCCAGTCTTACTACCAAACCAGTGGCCCCATCTCATAGGAGATAGTTGAGCATCATTTTCAAGACAATGGAAGGGAACAATGTGGGGCCATTGTCTGTGGGAACAGACAATGACCAAGGGCTGGAGATGAGTTAGCACCATGATACCTTAACAGGTGGAAAGTAACCTTTGAAGCTGAGCCTGTTAAATCAGAGCCAGACAGGAAGGTACAATGGGAATCAGGACCTAGGAAAGAATTCTTAGCCAGTTCCAGCTTCCCTTATGCAGTTTAAACAAAGCAGGAAACCATAAAATCTCTTTTTAAATTTTAATTAATTTATTTATTTTTGTGGTACTAGAGATCAAACCCAAAGCCTCACAAAGGCCTGGTAAGCACTCTACCACTGAGCCACAACCCTAGCCCAAACCATACAATATCTGAAACTCCATGTGTTTAAAATTCCATGACCCACAGTCTAACAGTGACCTGTGATGTCAACTAGTCTTAATAAGTGGTTCATATCTGTACATCCAACAGAGCCAGTGTCAGCTCACTGTCTTGCCACAGCCCCTTTTCAGTGAGGTTATGACTGAAAGTTATAGATAATAGGCTGGGAAGTACCACCACTACCTTCCTCTCTGTTACTTCTCCTTCAAAGTCTCTGAACATAGATATTCAGTGTACTTCATAGACTAAGCAAAGAGACTGTGTCCCTTCAAGATATTCATGCAATTAAGATAGAATGGTCTATCAACTAGACTTAGCAATTACATTCCTACATATATATGCCCTGGAAAAACTGTCACACACATGTTAAAGGAGACTTCTACAATAATGTGTAGAGCAAAATAATTTGTAGTAGAAAAACACTGGAAGTAGCTCTAATGCCTATGAAGAGGATAATTTTTTTTTTTTTTGCGGTACTGATGTTTGAACTCAGGGCCTTCAACTTGAACCACTCTACCAAGCCCTTTTTGGTGAAGGGTTTTTTCGAGATAGGGTCTCACCAACTATTTGCCCAGGTTGGCTTTGAACCACAATCCTTCTGATCTTTGCCTCCTGAGTAGATAGGATTACAGGTGTGAGCCACTGGTGCCCAGCTAAGAGAAGAATTTTTAAACTATAGAATATACAGACAATGGGATGCTATATAGTCACAAAAAAAATGCAGCCATACACATCTGAGTGAATGAATCTCAATCCTTATTGAATGAAAAAGCAAGTTCTCATTATTCGCCACGTCAGAAATTTAAAAAATGTATTGGTTAGGGTACACATTGGGTAAGATGAGAGAGGAAATGAGAATAATAAACTCTGAGTTTAGATGAGTTACTGTCCCTGAGGTAGGTAAGAAAGAGGGAAACAGCACCAGAACAGTGAAGTGTACAGATGGGAGCATGATTCTGTAAGAAGTTGTTAACTATCTAAGCAGGGGAAACATGGGTGCTTACTGTTGCAATTTTCCCATTTTACCACATTTGAAATTAAGTGTTATTATGATCACTGTCAGCCAGATGGCAGTTGTGATGATATTTATATTGCTTTAGCAACATTTTAAGCACTTTTCTTTCATGTATGTCTCTTTTAATGTGTGCAAAAAAATCACAGAGGACAAAAATAGGCCGGTCTAAAGGACCAAGCTCTTTCTCTAATATAAAAACAAAAAATTCTAAGTGGTAGAAACAATGGCTTATCTTTAGAGAAAACCACTTTGTCAGCCAGCACATAAGCAATGGCCATCTTTCCTTTACTTAACAGGTGGAAAGCCTCCTCCACCTGTACCACTCCTTGATATAAAAGGATCTGATAAATTCTTCCCTATTTTCAACTTCATCATGAACAAAAGTGAAGTCTGTCTTCAAAGTTATTGTTGTTTTTAAGACAGCATGGAATGGTCTCACAGTGGTTCATGCCTGTAACCCTAGCTACATGGGAGATTGAGACCTAGAGGATTACAATGCAAAGTCAGTTCAGACACAGCAAAATGGACTGGAGGTGTGGCTTGAATGGTAGAGTGCTTGCCTGAGTGAAACCCTGAGTTCAAACCCCAGTCCCACCAAAAAAAAAAAGAAAGAAAAAAGATAGCATGGCATTGAGCACAGAGTAAGACCTATCTTGCTTCTAGTTGATTTAAGTGCTTCTTAGGAATTTACTTTATTTTCTGAAACCTTCAGATTTTCTTCATTTCCCAGTCTGAATGTTTTAACTTTGTACTACAGTATGCAGGTTCCTAAGCATTTGCTTGTATATTCACTTACTCATTAGGCTCAAATTAGTAACTGGCCCAATGTCATAAAATTAGTAAACAGTCTAGCTAGGTCTTGAATCTGTCTGTTTGGCAGTAAGCCCCTTTTTCCACTACAAGCAGCTAAATATCTACTGGAATGACATCTGATGTTGGTAATAGCAGAAATAGTAAGGGTAACCCACTGCAATTACATAGGTTATTTTTGGTTTTTCTAAATTCCCAGTCCTGAGTACTAAGAGATTCAAGCTAAAAAGAGAGTTGCTATTGTTAGTGACTCTATTCTCCTCCAGAGTATTTGCCAAGAACTGTTTACAAACCAGACTCCAGAGGAACCAGCCCTGTGAGAGAGGTCAGCAGGCCCTGACTCCTTGGACTCTGATCCAAGCTATCCATTTGCTCTAGCATGAGCCAGGATGAACAAAAAGCCAAGTTAGGCAGGAGTCAGGCATTCTATTCAACAAAATTCAACAGAGGGGAAGCCAAGGAAAGTAGAATTTCAGGGAAGGTTTTTTAATTCAGTATGCTGACACCTAGAAAAAGTCAGTCAAATAGAGGTAGAAAGGTAATGATTCAATCAACTTTGTACTAAATTAGTATTTCTCAAACAAGGAAGCAGAAGCAAGTATCTTAATTGTCCTTGGACCACATAGCTGATGGTGTACCAATGTGGCTGCCTGGTTTCCATCTATAAAAATATTTTCCTTGGCGGGCACCAGTGGCTTACACCCGCCTATAATCCTAGCTAAGTGGTTGGCTGATATCAGGAGGATCATAGTTGAAGCCCAGACTGGGGAAATAGTTTGTGAGACCCTGTCTCCAAAATAGCCAGAGCAAAATGGACTGGAAGTATGGTTCAAGCAGGAGAGCACAAGCATGAAGCCCTGAGTTCAACCTTCAGCACCTCCCCCAAAACATTTTACAGGTTGACATGTACTAGATGGGACACAAGGGAAAACCCTTTCAACTCCATTTGTTTGTTTTTTTAAGTCAGGGTTTCACAGTGTTGCCCAGGCTGGCCTCAAACTTCTGGGCTCAAGTGACCCTCTTGCCTCAGCCTCCAGAGTAGCTGGGACCACAGCACACAGCACCATGCTAGTCACCTCTCACTTACATTTTCTTCTTAAGTGTTTCCAAACTCTGAGATATCCTAATCAAAGTTTCTTCAGCCATTATTCTTACCACCCACAATTACAGACCTTAAACTGCCAGCTCTACATGTTGCTCTTCCCTTGGATACAAAATGTTACTCAATCTGGACTTTTTTTTTTTCAAATCTAGTGGTCACATATTGGGAAGGCATCAAGAAACTCATGAGATATTAGGAGCTGCTAAAATATGATAGCCCTTAAATAAACATAGATGGGATACTTAGACAGTGAGTGATAGGGAAGAAATGGTTGTAGTCATAAGGCAGACGTTCCATAATCTTTCCAGAGTTTTCTTTTCATTTGCTTGATTTGTTTTGTTTTGTTTATACAGTGAGACAGCGTCTCACTGTTATAGCCCAGGCGGGCCTCAAACTTAAAACCTCTTGCCTTTGCTTCCCTAGAGCTGGGATTATAGCCATGAACCACAACACATGGATTTCTTCTAGAGTTTTTTTAAAGAGAGGTTTGCTTCCAGTCTCTTTTTAATTTAATTTTTATTTTAAGGCTAAGGGTATGGTTCAAATGGTAAAGTGCCTGCCTAGCAAGCTTAAGGCCCTGAGTTCAAACCTCAGTATTGGCAAAAAAAAAAAAAAACACTGAATACAGTGTTAATCAGTTTGGCCCCTTCTGTATTTTGTGCTTCCTGCTGACATCCACCTAAAAAATACTCCCACAGGTGACACCTATTTGATAGTCCTGAGAAGCCAGAAGAAGGCTACAGGGAAGGGAGGGAGGTGCCACGGAAAAAATAAGATTTTTACCATCAATTGAATTTTTTTTCAGGGCCGGGAATGGAAACCAGGGCCTCCTACATGTAAGATAAGCACTGTACCACTGAGCTGCATTCCCAGCCCTTGTTTTGTTTGTTTGAGATAGGGTCTCACCATATAGCGTAGGCTGGCCTTGAACTGTTGATCCTGCTGCCTCAGCCTCCTGAATTTTAGGATTACATGCTCTCTATTAGTGGAAAGTTTAGTACTGGTATTTAGGCTATATGTAAAGATATAGTGAAAATGACAGCCAAGTTTATTAGGAGAGGAGTACACTTTCAATGGACTGAAAGCGAATCATCTCTAGAGCAAGAAAGTATCAGCATTTGGAACTGGAATATTTATTGGGAAATTCTCAGCCACAGGTCCATCTGATTCCTAGGAAGGGTTCCTTGGCCTGGGTCTTTATCTTATTAAAGATATTATCTGTGTGAAATTCTCAGCCCTTGGTCTACCTGATGGTTAAGGAGCAGATCTTAGGTCTGGATTTTTATCCAGTCGAAGAGATTACCTATGTAAAATTCCCAACCCCAGGCTTAGCTGATATTTGGAGTGTGGCTTACTCTTGAGTAAAGAAATGATTAAACCTTAGGTGAATGACCAACTTCAAAGCAGCCTGTGATATTCGTTGGCCTTGATGGGCTACTCTGATCTTAACAGAGACTGGACACTTGTGAGTTGGGAAGTTTAAATACAATGATTTTTCTACTTCTTGTGGCCATCTATCTGTTACCTGTTATGCACCACCATTCCCTACCTACTAATTGAATTTTCTGCCTCACACTTTCATCAGTCTTTACTTATGTGGTGGTCCTTTAAAATATTTTCTTCACCTTTCAGGGAACTAAAAATCCTTCAGTCTTTTGAGGGAATATCTCTTTTGGCATATGATTCCAAAACTATGTAGGTATGTGATTAAAAAAAAATAAAAGACAAAGAAGAAAGAGGAGGAGGAGGAGAAAAGGGGAGGGACAGAGAAAGGAGAAAATATGACCGACATATTATACATTTACCCCGACGTACACTGTTGACATTTGGTCCAGAAGCTACTATGGGAAAGATGATGCAACCTCGGATGTTAATACATCATGATTGTGGCCGAAGAATTGTCATGGCATATGTGAACTTGGTAAGACTTTGGCTTCAGCTAGACATGAGTTCTGCTGAATTCTCTCTCTCCAGTTCCAAAATCTGCATGACTCTGATTGACTCATCTCACTCTTCTAGTTCAAGTTTTAGGGAAGAGAGCAAAGGAATTGGATAAATGAACCAACTGCAAAATTGCTAATATATTGAAATAATTTGCAGAACTCTCTTAAGTTCTTCAGTGATCACACAGCAAATACCCTATTTGATTCAATTGTAATTTTTGACTATTTTACAGGAAGTTTTTATGAAAATGTATAAATAATTTTTTTTGATGGTTGCATTTTTGATTCATTAAGTGTTTTTCTCTTGGTGACTTTTTTTCTTTGCAGTACTGGGGTTCAAACTCAGGGCCTCATGCTTGCTAGGCAGGCACTCTTACCAACTTGAACCATTCTGCCAGCCCTGAGAGTTGCATTTTTATACCTCTTGCCATTCTCAGTATTAATTTATGGATTCTTTTCTTATCACATTATTATATAAATTTGAATAAATCACAATCTTTGGTTCATAGCCACCTAGCTGATAGTTGAATGAAAATTCTGATTTCTTAAACTGTTTGAAAATGCTGTTTCTATTAAACTGTTGTTAATACTTTGTATTTTTTGTCTTTTTCATTTTAAACTGTTTGAAAATGCTGTTTCTATTAAACTGTTGTTAATACTTTGTATTTTTTGTCTTTTTCATTTTAGCCATTCTGTTGTGTGTATAGGGTTTTTTGATTTGTTTGTTTGTTTTGGCGGCACTGGTGTTTGAACTCGGGCCTAATGCTTGCTAGACAGGCACTCTACCACTTGAGCCACTCCATCAACTCTTTTTTTGTGTTGGATGATTTTGAAATAGGATCTTGCTCTTTTCTTTTTGGCTGGGGCTAGCCTTAAACTTTGATCCTCTTGATCTCTGCCTCCTGAGTAGCTAGAATTACAGGCTTGAGCCACCACACCCAGAAAGAGTTCCATTTTAATTACCGTAAGTTAGAAAGAATGGGAACTTCCTCCTTCATTGGTGGGGCACTTGAGAATTTACATAGGCATATACAGGAGTCCACCCAGCTCTTCCCTCTGGCTCAAAGGTCAATGGAGCCAGGTAATATACTCCCTTACCTAGCCTGGGCACCATCCTTGTTCCTCTCCACTCACTGATTATTGATGGGGATGACCTGGTTCCTTCCTTCTCATAGGTTAGCGTAGGTTTAAAAGCACCTGGAGAATAGAAGCATGCTCTTTCTGCCTTCAGATTCCACCTGGGTCTCACCACGCTGCCTTTTGTACTTCCCTAACTTTTAATAAACTCCATTAACACCCATGTGTCCTGCTGGGACACAAAGAATTTGAAAGTCTTCTGATCACAGTCTGCACTGGTAGCAGCCAACATGTGGCAAGCCAGCCAGGACTCAGCAGTGTCTGTTTGCCCAATGCATTCTCCCCTTACACCTTAGGGTTCACAGAGAATGCTCATGTTGGGTCTGGAGAACTGAGGCAGATGAGTGAGTATCTCATGCCCCCATGGAGAACACTATGATTCCTGCACCCTGAGGAGTTGTAATTCTGCATTCCTGCATCCTGAAGAGGAGAATCAGGGTCTGATAGATCTGCTACAGGGCTGATGAGCAAAATGCTCTCAAGATTGTTTCCCCTCCACCAATAAGTGGCAAAACAAACCAGTTCACCTAAGAAAGCCTACAAATTCAGGGCTAATGAAAAGAGCCCACCTAACCCTTACCCAAACCCAGAGTTAAAATGTCCATAAAAGCCCCAGCCTTCACCTGAGCATGGAGCTACCAGTTTCTGGGCTCAGCTGCACTTCTCTAGTTGTAGCCCTTCTTTTCTCTCTAATAAATCCTACTTCGTATACCAGCTTTGGCTCATCAATCAGCTGCCTTATGAGCCAGATCTCTGGCCTGTGAAGGCAAGGACCCCTGACACCAGCCCGCAGTACTGCAAACTGGCACATAACACTCATGCTGAGGTTCCTTCCAGGACAGGCACTTTAAAACTGCAATGCCTTTGCCCTCCACCTACTTCTCCCTTAATTCCTCCTCCCTCTTCCTTTCAGTGCAGCTGCATCCTCCAAAAAATGCGCCAAGGTCTCTAATCTCTGGGCCCAGGAAGCCTCTGGGCCCAGGAAGGGCAATCAGGACCTCCCCAGGGCTCTGGACAACACCAGCCATGGTGGGTACCAACCATGGTGGCTGTCACCCTGGCTACTAGGGCTGAGGCCCTCTTTGCCTGTCTCCCACCTCCTAACCTGTCCTGTGCTATAGGCCACCGGTGAGCAAGTGGGTTGGGTTGCACACACCTCGCCCAACCCAACCAGCCCTAGGCCTTAAACTGTCTCTGGAGGTGTTACTAGAAAAATGGCTTTGAAAACTTACCTCAGTTCTTGGGTCCAGCAAGGGGGAAAAAAAGGAGAGAGACATTTCCTGTTCCCCATAGGAACTGTGAGCAAAAACTCAAAATGGTGGTCCCCATCTCCTAGTCTTATACTGGAGAGTTGCAGGGGATACACATGGCCAAATGTAATGGGTCTGAGCAGCTGATATGGCTGTTAAAACAGGAAGGGATCATTCTGGGCAGTGGGGTGATTTCCTGGATTTGGGTCATTGTCTTGTTAAGAGAGACATTGACTAATCTACTAGTTCCTGCTCTAATTGATAGAGAATTTCTGTTTGCAATTCCTAACCTTTGCTCTGTCTAGCTCCTACATTTGGGTCTTTGCTTTGTTAAATTCATTTGTGAAGATCTCCCTGTTCGAGACATAGTTGATTTTTAGGATGTGGATTACTCTTGGGTAGAGCATGAATTCCATACCTCTGTTTGTCCTGGGCACCTGATCTCAACTCTTGCATACGTTCTCCTTGTCCCCATGGCCTGTAGGGGTCACAGAAGTGCTCACCCAAGGTCATAGTCCCCTGTCCCAGGGACATGCCTCAGGTCCACCAGTAAGCAGCTGGCACCCTTCACTGATTGGACTAATGGGATTATTTACCAGATTCTAAAGATAGTTTCTAAGTCTCCTTTCTTTAGGGAAGCTGCAAGGATTCATAGAATGACTCAAGTAGTAGAATGCTTGCCTAGCAAGTTTGAGGCCATGAGTTCATATCCCACATTAGTTTGTTTTGATAATTTGGTCTCTTCATTAGGATAATAGTTGGATTAGCATTCAGGATCAGCATCCCATTTAGGAACCCTCATGCAAGGGTGTAAGAGATTGGCCCTTTGGAGAACAGTAGACTTGAAGTCAGGGGTCCCCACTGCTCATTCACACAGAGACATTTGTTGGGGTCCTTTAAGGCAAGCCAGGTCAGAAGAACCTGCAACTGAGACTTCCTTGATATAAGAAAGATGTCTTGAGGATCTTAGAAAACTCTCACTCTCTCTCTCTCTCAAAAGGCAATTTCCCCTCTTCTCTTTCCCTCTCTCTGTCCACCTACCAGCCTGGAGAATTCCATTCAGGAGCCCTCATACAGGGATAGAGGGGTAACCCTTAGGAGAATGGTTCTCTTAAAGGGTAGATTCCCCGTTCCCTTTTCCTCTATCTCTCCACCAGCCAGCATAGGGGAAGCCAACATATTCACTTGGCTGTATCCTTAAATACTGAGAGCACTTTGATTCTGCTAATCTAAAAAAAAAAATGATGAACTCTTATGGAAAATAATACCTGTCTCTCATGGGAGATGTCTTTTATTCCTATAACAGATTGCTATTTTATGCCTGATGTTGCATGTAACATGTCTTTGTGTTCCATTTGAGAGCCCCTTTAGAGAGACCATGTGGTTACAGGAAATGCTGCTATCTTAGTAAAGCCAACACAAGTCCAGTGCCCTCTTGCCAATCTCTAGGGATTAGAAACTCATGGGTGACACCATCTTGCCATTCTCTAGGAAAATTATAACTAACTTGTGGTTAAAATTCTCTAAGTTAATATAGTTTTATGCATGTTGTTTTTAATACATTAATCTGTAAAGAATTGAACAAAAATATGGTATTTGTGTTAAAGATCTGTTATAAACTACTTAAGAATGTAGCTGACTAACCTTCTAAAAATAATGACAAAGAAATGATTTGTTTAAGATTTCACTCTAAATGTGATTGTCTTGTGTTGTTGTGTGCTTTCTGTGTATCTCAATCTATCTACTACAATTGTGGCCACTTAATTTTACTTTTTTTGAGCACATATATGCACATTTACTACACAAATGAGAGGACTTCTTCAGATCTGAATGGAGTTGATTATGCCAGACATTTAAAAATAACCAAAACCAAGAGTTTTTTTTTCTTTAAAGGGGCTCTTACACATGTGCTCTTAACATTTAAGCCTTGTAGGCTTCTGGCAAAAGTCAAACTCATGCCTTTGGCCAAGGTCTTTTGTTTAAACAAAGGCAATATGACTTTCAATGGTATCTAACTTCTGCTTTGGGACACCGTGAGTCTTCTTTCTGTACAGAACTGACTCCCATTGATGTTTACTCTCTAATTGGACTGGAACCTACCCCCTGGGACAGCTGGCCCCTAATGAAGATATTGCCCCAAACACTCAGTCTTTAACTACCCACTATAGTGGCAGTCCAAACAGAGGGCCATCCAAGGATTAGGAATAATTATAGGTATAGACACCTATAAAAGATATCCTTCCTGCTATACCTGGCAGGGTCCCCTTCTGATTCTTGTTAGGTCCCTGGCATCCTTGGGGCAGGTGGACAGTCCCGAGGCTAGCATCAAAACCAGACCCCCCTGATTTATGACTGCTTGCAAAACTCTCCTGCTTCTTTCCCTGCTTGCAAAACTGCAGGAACTTCCCGTTTCTCAACTAGCTATACATGTCAACCCATTCCATCTGGTGATCACAGATAAACAGAGGCCAGTGCCCGGCTGTTCTCTGGGAGGAACATCCTCCCTCCCTCATGGTGTGACCCCTCCTATAAAGCTCCCTACCATTCCAGCCGAACTGCTGCACTCTGGACCCAAGAGTCAGCCCAGCAGTCTGGCCCCAAATAAATGTTTCTTTTCTACACGTGGTGCGGTCTCTGTTCAGCAGTTCCTTACATCTGGTGCCAAAACCCAGGAGAGGTTAACAGAATGCTGCTGCCCTGGGCTGGTCCCTTGGCTTTCATGTCCTGCCCTCTCCCGGACCCAGACTGCTGAATTGACCCCACATGTCTATGGACTGTGGATCTCAGACCTTACTGCCTTGCTGGCTCCCCATCCACCATTAGCCTCTCTTCCACTGCTCTTCACCTGACCTACTCTCCTTTGACCCAATAAGTGTCACCCTTCTCGGGGCTGCCTGCTTTCTCTCTCTCTCTCTTGGTCTTGGAAGTTGTAGCATTAAGCCAGGTATGCCTCCTACGCCCACTGGGGTGCCCCTCTGCTTAGATCGGGAATGCCTGGCTAACTGGTTGGGCATTCTCTATGGATGGTGACCCAGGCCAGGGATGCCCACCCTTGGGAACCTGTTTGGGTGACACATCTCCCTCCCTCTCACTCTCTGTCCCTTTCTCTCTCTCTCTTTTGCTTTCCTTCTCTGTCTTCCTTTCCTCCACCTAGGGTGAGAGCTCAACAGCCCCTCCAGCTTACTTTGACCAAACAGCAACTGGATGCTCTTCTTGTCTGAGTCATGTAAGGGAGGCTAGATCTTGACCTAGATCTATATTGGCCTGGCAAGTAAACTCGCAGAGGCACATTTCTCTCTCTCTCTCTCTCTCTCTCTCTCTCTCTCTCTCTCTCTCTTTCTCTTTTTCTCTCTTCCAACTACATTATGGGGACCAAACATGCTAAATTAGATGCATCCAAGCCCCTGGATGCCTTCTATGCTCTCTCAGGAACCTTAGTCTCCAACGCAATATAAAATCTAAGTGATTGATTTATTACTGCAACACTGTTTGGCCTCAGTATAAGCTAGACAATCAATCCCAATGGCCTGAAAACAGTACTTTTGATTTTCACACACTTATAGATCTTGACAATTTCTACCATCACAATGGCAGTGGTCTGAAATTCTGTGCTTCCAAGCTTTTCTCTCTCTCCGCTCTCAACCCTCCCTGCTCCAATCTTGTAATGCCATTCAAATCCTCCTTGCCAGTGACAAACCCAACTCAAAATTCAAAACTCTTCCTGACCCCTCTCCCAAAGATTCTTCCCTTACTTGTAGACCTCATGGGCTCTGTCTGCCTGCCTCCAGACCCCTCTTCCTGCCAGTCCTCTACACCAATCTCTTCTCTCACCCCATCCTCCCACAGCTCAGACCCCCCTTCTTCAACCCATGCTGGCTCTCCTAAACATCCGCCAACATATTCCCCTTCCACAATAGTCACTATTGAACCTGATCCATTGGCCCCTCAGGGACCAGCACTGCCAACATTACCCTCAGCCCCTGCTACACCTTCACCCTTCTCCTCCCCACCCGTGTCCTATACCTGCTCCCATACCTCCTCCCAAGCATGCCCAGCCCATCTATATCCACTCTGGGAGGTGGCAGGAGCTGACAGCATTATCAGTCCACATGCCCTTTTCCATGACCGGCCTTTCTCAAATTGAAAAGAGACTTGGCTCCTTCTCTAATGACTCAGCCTCCTCTATTAAAGAATTTAAATACCTAACCCCAGCATACAATATGACTTGGCATGATATATGTTATTCTTTCCTCCACTTTAACTTCAGATGAGAAGGAAAGAGTTTGGTTGGCAACCCAGGCACATGCCCATGACGTCCACTGCACTGATCTCACTCTCCCAGTGGGATCTACGGCTGTGCCATGTGAAGACCCACATTGGGACTATCAGTAATTGTATTTTTTTTTTTTTTTTGCAGTACTGGAGTTTGATCTCTGGGCCTCATGCTTGGTAGACAGCTGCTTTACCACTTGAGCCACTCCACCAGTCCTCATTGGGACTATCAGAACCCTACCATGCTAGTCACTTGGAATTATATGCTCACCTGCCTCCTTGCAGGGTTAAGACTGCTTCCCATAGGGTAGTCAATTTTGACAAACTTAGAGAAATTATCCAACACCCAAATGAAAACCCCGCTGAATTCTTAGAGTGCCTTACTGAAGCCTTAACCTGCTATACTAAGCTAGACCCATCTTCCAAGGATGGAATAATTATTCTCAACTCTCACTTTATTTCCCAATCCTCCCTTGATATTAAAAAAAAAAAAAAACTTAAACAGACAGAGGATGGTCCTCAAATCCCCCAAGGAGATCCTGTGAAAATGGCATTTTAGGTATTTAACATCTGAGAGGAGGCTTGAGACCAGTGAAAGGCCCAGTTCTTGGTGGCCGCCCTGAGGTCACCTCCTCCAACTCTGAGACGGGCAGACAACAATGCACGCCTCCAGGGCCTGCTTCAAGTGCAACCAGATGGGACACTGGGCAAAAAGCTGCCCCTCACCTTGCCTGCTGCCAGGACCCTGTCCACAATGTGGCCAGAATGGACACTGGAGGGTCGACTGCCCTTCTTTGCCTCCACGAGGTAGGTCAGTCTCCCATCCCCATTCCTACCAGACTGAAGACCTCACAGACCTCTTGGGCAGAAGACTGATGTGGCTCTGGGACCTTGGACCCCCTCAAGATCACTTCAGAGGAGTCTAGGGTAACCATCCAAGTAGCAGGTAGGCCTCAATCACCTACTTGGTGCTACCTGACTTCTCAGGTAAGCTTTATCCTTCACAGATCTCTGTGGTGGGTGTGGACGTTCTCCTCCACCAGCCAAAAGTTACTGACCCACTGTCATGCCATATGCTGGGTTTTCCCTTCACACATTCCTTCCTTATCCTGCCTTCCTGCCTCACCTGTGCCAAGGTCTCTCCTCAGGGCAGTCTCAAACCACCCCCAACCTTCTTGGCCCACCAGCTCCAGCGCTCTATACCTGGAGAAGACTGGCAGGTCGATTTTGCCCACATACTCTGCTTAACTCCACCTTCTGTTCAACTAAGGGATGTCAATCTTCTATCTTCCTTACCTTTGATATATTGAAGGCCTGCTCTGTCAATTGTGACCTTTGGCAGCCATTTTCTCCCTAATCCTTATCATCCCTTGCCTTTTTAGATGCCTCCAGGATTGCCTATGGGAGCTCAGCAGACAGACTTTTCACCAGATGCTACTACAACCTTCTCCAGCCTACCAACAACTGGCCTTGTCGGCAAATGAAGCCTAAGAGAAACCATCTGCCTCTGCTCCCAGGGACCTCACAAATTTCCAAATTCTGGCCACACATCCCCCACTTACATTGCCCCCATCCAGCAGGAATCAGCTAGATCAATTGGCGCCCATAATACCAACAAAAGGCTGGAAAGATGTAAGGAATTGCCAAACAGAGACCGCACCACGTGTAGAAAAGAAACATTTATTGGGCGCCAGACTGCTGGGCTGACTCTCGGGTTCGGAGTGCAGCAGCTTGGCTGGAATGGGTAGTGGGCTTTATAGAAGGGGTCACACCGTGAGGGAGGGAGGATGTTCCTCCCAGAGAACAGCCGGGCACTGGCCTCTGTTTATCTGTGATCACCAGATGGAATGGGTTGACATGTATAGCTAGTTGAGAAGCGGGAAGTTCCTGCGGTTTTGCAAGCAGGGAAACAAGCAGGAGAGTTTTGTAAGCACTCATAAATTGGGGGGGGGGGTGGCTGGTTTCAATGCTAGCCTCAGGACTCTTTTCCCACCCCAAGGATTACAGGGACCTAACAATTCTCCTATCAGTGTTCACATTTGGGTCATGCCTCTTAAACTTGCTAATCAGATTTGTGTTTTCAGAATCCACATCATGATGCAACAGTACTGTCAATCTCTGGAGGTGGATGAGATTCCCATGAACAATCTTGATTAGTCAGGACAAAGATTCAGACAATGGACATCATTTGTTTAAGTCCCCAGGGACAACAACAGGAGGGGGACAATATTTCCCATAGGTGGGGTCTGCAGCCCTCTGTCAGCTTGAGGCAGATACTGAAGACAGACTGCTCCCCTTCAGCAACCCCCCAAAAAAGAAATTTTTTGGAATATTGTCCCTCAGGGGGAAGTTGAGGAAGGTTAGAATTTGGGAATGTTTGAGACTGAGACCCCTTCCTGACTTGCCTTAAGAACTCCATCTTAATTACAATAAGTTAGAAAGAATGGGAACTTCTTCTTTCATCAGTACAATTTACATAGGTGTGTAGGGGAGTCTGCCCAGCTCCTCCCCTGGCTCAACGGTCAATGGAGGCAGGTAATACATGCACTCACTTGGCCCAGGTGCCATCCATGCCCCTCCCCACTCATTGATTATTGGGTGGGAATCATCTGGTTCCTCCCTTCCAATAGGTTAGCATAGGCTTTAAAAGTACCTGGAGAGGAGAAGCATGCTCTTTCTGCCTCCAGATTCCAGCTGAACTCACCATGCCATCTTTTGTATTTCTCTTCCCTAACTTTTAATAAACTCCATTAGCACCCATGTGTCCTGCCATGGATTCTTCCCAGTAGGACACAAAGAATTTGGAAATCTTCTGATCACAGACTACACTGTCAGCTGCCAACAAAACTACTTTTGCTTTCTTTCTTTCTTTTTACTGCAGTACTGGGGTTTAACTCAGGGCCTACACCTTGAGTCACTCCACCAGCCCTTTTTTGTTCTTTTTTTTTTTCTTGAGATAGGGTCACGTGAACTATTTGCCTGGCCTGGCTTTGAACTGCGATCCTACTGATTTCTTTTTTTTCTTTTTTTAATTTTTCTTTTATTATTCATATGTGCATACAAGGCTTGGTTCATTTCTCCCCCCTGCCCCCACCCCCTCCCTTACCACCGATCCTACTGATTTCTACCTCCTGAGTAGCTAGGATTACAGGTGTGAGCCACTGGTGCCCTGCTCCCTCTCTCCATTCTTTACCTAGCTAATTCCATGTAAACTTCAAATCTAACTTGGAAAAGAATTGTCCTGGAAACCTAAGTTATTATTGGATTTAATTATGTTCTACCCAAATTCACAATTGAAGTCCTAACCCTCACTTTGTATTTATAGATAGTGTTGTTGTAAGGTGCAGCCAAATAAAGACCACACCACGTGTGGAAAGGAAAAATTTATTAAGATCCAGACAGCATGGCTGCCCACCCCCACCCCCAGGTTGGGGAGCAGCGGCTTGGCTGAAATGAGTGGTGTGTTTTATAGGAGGGTCCAAGCCATGGGGAAGGGAGAGAGTTTCTAGTCTGATTATCTGTGACCACCAGATGGAACAGGTCAGCATGCCTGGCTAGTTGAGTAACTGGAAGTTTCTGAGTTGTTTTGCAAGCCGAGAAACAATCAGGCAGGGAGAAACAAGTGGTCATAAATCAGGGGGTCTGGTTTTGGTGCTGTTAGGAAAAACGCCACACAAAGAAAACTCATGAGAAAACTCACGTCCAAGGGCAGGGTTTAATGGCAGGTATGAGGTAGTGCAGGAAGAAGAAAGGACAAAAGGGAAGGGGTTCAGGCCAGGCATGGCCTTTTATAGGAGAGGGAAGGTAAGGGGTTAGTGCATACGCCGGGGGTCCCTGATGGAGGTGGAGCTTGTTTTTGGGAGCGTGGGAAACCTTGTTAAGGGGAGGGAATGGCTCCATTTTCCATGAGGTGCCGCTAATTTATAAAATGGCAGCATTATTGTTCTATCATCCCCCCATTTTTCTTTAATAATAATGAAGATAGGGGCTGAGGATCAGGAATTGGGGCGAAGCATCGATCTCTTTAACTGCTTCCTGCTGGCAGGGGGCATTGTGTGGGGCGGGATCCTCAGGCTCCTGTGGCATCCTGGATGGGGCCTTCACAGTAGTTTTCTGGGCGGTTTTGGAGAGGTTGGTATCCCTGGAGGTACAACTGGTTAAATTTTTGGTTAGCAATAGCAGACATATGGTCTAAAAGAAATCCTTGTATTGTTCTTATGATACAAGAGAGGAAGCTTAAGAATAGGAGAGCAAGAAATACAGGCATTAGGATGGGCATTAACCAGGAGAACCACTGTGAAATGTTATTCCCTAGAGGATTCCAAGAGTCCTCCAATTCCCTTCTCCATTTTTCTAATTGTTCTTGGAGTTGCCTAATTTTATTTTTTACTACTCCTGACTGGTTAACATAGAAGCAGCACTCCTCTTGTAAAAATAGGCAGAGACCACCCTTTTCTGCAGTGAGCAGGTCAAGGCCTCGTCGGTTTTGGAGTACAACTGAGGCTAGGGAGTCATGTTGTTTTTGTAGGGTTAGGATAGATTAGGCCACCGTTTGAAGATCACTTATCAATTGATTAGAGAGTTTTGTGTAGTAGTGGATAGAAGTTCCTATTCCTGCAGCCCCCGTTCCCATGGCAGCCATTATTCCCAGGGTGGCTAATAAGGGAATGGCCTGGATTGTCTGTTTTGATCGAAGATGTGCAGTGAGGGGGATGGGTAGGTCCTGATCTTCTGTAAAAATGTCCATGTCAAGGACCAAAAATACCAGAGGGCAGATGCCCTTCCAGGCTTGGGGTAAACAGGGATATACACTCTGACTGCCTAAAAAGAGAGTCCAGGGAATGTGGGGGCAACAGATATTGTTTCCAGTTTTGTTGGCTGCCCTAGTAGTGTGACTTTTTTTTGTCACCAGGGAACCTACTTTGACTATCCCTGAGGAACTCTGTAGGCAGAGGGGCTGGCTGGAAGAGAGGAACTGGGGAAAGGGTGGAGGCAGTGGGCCTTTTGGTGAAAGAACAGTTTAAGGTAAGAGGTGTGGAAATATTTATGGGGCTGGTGATGACCTGAGAAGGGCCAGTTTGCTGACACATCCAACAACCACAGGCTAGAGTAGGATTAGTGTGATGAGTGGTATTTATGACCTGGAGGAGAAGGGTTTCAGAAAGGAACAGTGTTTGTAAAGGAATTTTGAGAGGCTTTCTGGTGGGAAAGAATAGGTTGTCAAGAACCTGAGGTACCTGGGTGCGGAGGACCTTCTTGTATGCCTGATCCTGGACTCCTCCTCCGTCAGACATACCATAATGTGTGAGCTCAGTCCAGCACACTTGTTGACCACGACTTCCAAAGCAAGTATAGCCAGTGTTGCTGCCTTTACTACTTGCAGTCCAGTGCGGTTTGCCCCACATTGTACATGGAGTAGCTGTATTGTAGCAAGCCCTGTGCTGGTATGAATAAGATGAGGTGCACAGGCAGGGGGGAGTTTGGGGCTCACAAGGGTACAAGTCATAAGAAAGAAGAGAGCACAAAGAGTAAGGCGCACAGGGCAAGGTATCCAAAACAGAGAGCTGCGCCATGGGGCCTTCTCCACTCAGGGGGAGAAGTTACCCACAGGCCAATACTCAGGAGGGAAGGGACAAGGACAAGAATTACCCACAGGAAGGGATGGAGTGGAAGCATAGGTGGAGTGGTTTACAGTAGAGCTTAGAGTATGTTGGAAAATGAGTAGATTTCTTCAGGAGTAAAGTCTGAGAGAGTACCTTGGAGAGGTAGGTAGGCTATCCAATCTATGAAGTAAGGGAGACAGGTATGAAAAGGAGGGAGGCTGATTATACTGGGGGGTGGGAAATCTAAAACCTCAGAGTGGAGTGTATATAGGAAAGAGTAAAAGCATGGGCAAGCACTGACAGGAAAGAATGGGAGGGGGAAGTATAAAGAGTGAGTAGGTGAGATGCCAGGTCCCCAGGCATAGGGCTCCTGCCTATGCCCTAGGAGTCTCCTTGAGTGTGTCTCTGTCTTCTGGGATCTTGGGAAGGCAGGAGATCTTTATTTTTGTTGGTCCTGTAAGAAGAGATTGGTAGGTCTTTTGTGGGGCTGCCAATTTTAGATTTTGAACATGTACCCAGGAGGGAAATCCTGCTAGCTTAGCAGCCATGGGTGTAGTGAGGACGACCTTAAATGGGCCTCTCCACCTTTCCCGCAGGTGGCCAGGTATGGCTGTACTTTTCAGATAAACTAGATCTCCCATTTGGAGGGTGGGAGTTATTTTGGTGGTGTCAGAGGGCTGTGGTAACTGATCATGAGCATGCGAACAAAGGAGAGAGTGAAGAAAAGTGAGGAGAGGATTGAGGAGAGTGGGGGAATGTTAGGGGGTTCTGGCTGAACTGTGATAGGGAGGAGTGGATGGCCATAGAGGAGTTCGAAGGGGCTGAGCATGAGTGGTCTTTTAGGGAGGGCCCGGAGACGGAGAAGGACTAGGGGTAGGAGCTTTGTCCAGTCTAGATGGAGCTTGAGGGAGAGTTTGGTGAGAGTATTTTTTAGTGTGCGATTGGCATGCTCAACTTTACCTGAAGATTGGGGGTGACAGGGAATGTGAAACCGTCAGTGAATATTTAAGGTTTGTGCCAATTTTTGAGAAATAGAGGAAACAAACTCAGGCCCGTTGTCTGACTGGATAGAGGCTGGGAGACCAAACCGTGGGATGATGTCTGTGACTAAAATCATTGTTACTGTGGAGGCCTTTTTATTGGTTGTAGGGAAGGCCTCCACCCATCCCGTGAAGGTGTCTACCAATACCAGGAGGTACTTAATCCTCTTTATTGGAGGCATAAGTGTGAAGTCCACCTGCCAATCCACAGCAGGGAGACATCCCCTGGCTTGGTGGGTAGGAAAGGGAGGGGGCCTAATATTGGAGTTGGGGTTTGTGTGCTGGCAAATTGAGCAGGATTGGGTAATCTGTTTAAGGTATTGTATGTCTTCTGGGGATAGGGAAAGGGATTGGCGGAGAAAGGTGTAAAGAGCATGAAGGTTAGAATGAAAAAGCATATGTAAATAGGAGATAAGGGTTTTAACCTCAGAAGGGGGGAGAGAAAGTTTAGTGAGAGGAGGGAAGGAAGCTGGGGCAAGGGGGTACATGGCCAATTGGGGTGCAGTTTGGAGGGCTGCTCGCTTGGCCTCTGTATCCGCTCGGTTATTTCCTCTGATAATTATGGAGGAGTCAGTCTGGTGGGCTTTGCAATGAGTAATACCCACCCAGGAAGGAAGGCGTGAAGCCTCTAGGACCTGGGCTATAAAGGCAGTATTGATAATGGGAGTTCCCTTTGTAGTTAGGAATCCCCTTTCCTTCCAGATAGCAGAGTGGGACAGTAAAGTGTGAAATGCATACTTAGAGTCAGTATAAATGTTGACAGTTTTGTCTTTTGCCAGGGTTAGAGCTCTGGCCAGGGCAGTCAGTTCTGCCTTCTGGGAAGTAGTGCCCAAAGGGAGAGGGCATGCCTCAATGACGGCAGACTCAGACACGATGGCATATCCAGCTCTTCGCTGTCCATTGTGAATGAAGGAGCTGCCATCAATGAACCAAGTGTAGTCAGCCTGAGAAAGGGTGCCCTCCTGAATGTGGTCTGGGCAGGGAAGGAGCTCTTCAAGGATCTCAGGGCAGGAGTGAACTAGGGGTGTTGAAGAGAGAGGAAGAAGAGTAGCTGGGTTAAGTGGGGGACATGAAATGAAAGTTAGAGTGGGATCCTCAACCAAGGCCACCTGGAGGGATAGGATACGAGAGGGGGGCATGGAGTAAAGTCCCTTATACGTGAGGAGTTCCGAGAGGCTATGAGGGGAGTAAACAGTAAGGGGGGACCCAAAGGTAAGTTTTTTGCTTTCTTGGATTAAGAGAGAGGTGGCAGCCAGGGCTTTGAGTCATCGGGCCTATCCCCTGGTTGTGGGGTCTAACTGTTTGGAGAGGTATGCTACTGGAGCGAAGGAGGGCCCTACGTTGTGTCCCAGAACTCCTAGGGCAAACCCTTGCCTCTCAGAGACATAAATGACGAAGGGACGAGTGAGGTCTGGCAAGCGAAGTGCCAGGGCTTGTAATAGGGCTTGTAAGAGGGTTTTAAAATGACTTGACACAGGCTGAGAGGGGTCCAGGGGCTCTTGAATAGAACCCTTGGATGCCTCATATAGAGGTTTGGCCGTTAGACTGAAGTTCGGCACCCAGGCTCTGAGATAGCCAGCCAGGCCAAGAAAGGAGAGAACTTCAGCCTTAGTGGTGGGGGCAGGGAGAGAGGCTAGCAAGGCCTTACAATCTGTGGTGATAGCCTTATGAGTAGGGGAAGTAGATAGGCCCAGGTAAGTTACCTGGGTGAGAGGCAGTTGAGCCTTGTTAGGGGACACCCAGTATCCCTTTTTTCCCAGAAAATTAAGCAGGAGGGCAGTGTGTTGTTGGCTATCCTCGAGCGAGGGGCTGCAGAGCGGGAGATCATCTACATACTGGAGGAGTTTACTTGGGGAGAGATGGAGGGTAAGGAGATCCCTAGCCAGAGCTTGGCCAAAGAGGTGGAGACTGTCCCAGAACCCCTGAGGCAGAACAGTCCAGGTCAGTTGTTGGGAAGTATGAGAATCTGGATCAGTCCAGGTGAAGGCAAAGAGGTTTTGGGACTGTGGGTGGACAGGGATAGTGAAGAAAGCATCTTTTAGGTCCAGGACTGTGAAATGGGTGGTGGTACCAGGGATGAGAGACAGGAGAGTATAGGGGTTGGGTACCACCGGGTGTATAGGAGTCACTGCTGCATTGATTAAGCGGAGGTCCTGTACCCATTGGGCTTTTTTACAGGCAGAATAGGAGTGTTATAGGGGGAGTGGGTTGGGCGAAGAAGGCCCTTAGAGAGAAGCTGAGATGATAGGCTTTAATCCCTGTAAGTGGATTAGAGAGATGTGATATTGAGGTTGGTTTGGGAAAACAGAGGGGTCCTTGAGAGTAACAAAGATTGGCTCATGATGGGTAGCGACTGCAGGGTTCTGGAGGTCCCACACAATGGGATCTACCAGTGTAGCAGGTAAGGGCAAGGGGTTGGGAGGGGCTTGTGGAAGCAGAGCGCCCATGATGGCAAGGAGGGGCTGAGAGGATGGAGACAACGGCTTAAGAGGGGTTGGGTGTAAGGTGAGAGTGGCCTGGAATTTTGACAAAATGTCCCTTCCCAAGAGTGAGGTGGGGCAATTAGGGAGGACTAGGAAGGAGTGAGTAGAAAGTGTACCTCCCAGTATGCAGGTTAGAGAAAAAGTCATTAAGGGCTGGGTAGGAGTTCCCTCCACCCCGACTATGGAGGTTAAAGAAGGCTTGGTTGGTCCCCAGAACTCCAGTAAGGCAGAAAAAGTGGCACCAGTATCCAGGAGGAGAGAGATAGGCCTACCGTCAATAATGGCCATTACCCTGGGCTCCCATGAAGTTATGGTCATCGGGCCTGGGAGTCCTGGGCTCCGTCAGTCCTCAGCCACAGTCACCAGTCCTAAAAGATTAGTTAGGGAGGAGGGACGGTGGGGGGGCTTAGACCCTCTGCCTTGAGGGGTGGAGGGGCAGTCCATCGCTCAGTGGCCCTCCTGTTTGCACTTAGGACATGGCCCTGGTGGGTGGCATGGTTTAGGATAAGCAAAGGCCCAGTGTCCCTCAAGGCCACACCGAAAACATGGGCTGGGAGGTGTTCGGGATTTTCCCTGGCCTCAGAAGTTAGAGGTCGGAGGCTTTTGCCAGAGGGCTTGTGCCAACATCTGGAATTTAGCCTTATCTCTCCTCTCCTTATCAGCCCTTTGTTGTTCTCCTCGGTAATTATAGACTTTGAAGGCCAAGTTTAAAATTTCAGCCTGTGGAGTCTGAGGGCCATTTTCTAGCCTTTTAAGCTTTTTTCTGATGTCTGGAGCTGACTGGGAGATAAAATGGGTCATAAGGATAATTGTCCCATCCTTAGTTTCAGGGTCAACTTTTGTATGGCATTGTAGCACCTCTGTGAGCCGGAATAAGAAACTAGCTGGATTTTCCTCTTTTTCTTGTTGGATTTCTCTAAGCTTATCAAAATTAACAAACTTTTGGGCCAACTTCTTTAATCCCACCACTAAACAGGTAACCATCTGATCCCTAAGCGTTCTGTCACCGGTTTGGTAATTCCAATGAGGCTCCTCAGTAGGGACCGCTGTAGCTCCTACAGGATGGGTGGGGCTGGTGCAACGGACCTCATCTGCATGTGCCCTAGCTGAGTCCCAGACCCGTTGTTTCTCCTCTGGAAGGTGGGTGGAGGAAAGAATGAGATAGATGTCATGCCAAGTAAGGTCATAGGATTGAGCCAAGTATTGAAATTCCTTAACATAAGAATCAGGGTTAGTGGTGAAGGAGCCAAGGCACTTTTCTATCTGAGAGAGGTCAGCGAGAGAAAAGGGGCCATGGACCCTCACAATGCCTTCCGCTCCAGCCACTTCCCAGAGAGGGTAGATGGAAACCGGCTGACTGGGGGGGGTCCGTGAGAGTGAGTGTGTGTGGGGGCTCATGGGATCCTGTGGTCCCAGTGGGTGGAAGGGCAGGCGGAAGGAGGGGTGGGAGGAGGAGCAGGAGGAGGAGCGGAAGGAGGAGCAGAAGGAGGGGCGGGAGGAGAAGCGGGAGGAGGGGCGGGAGCTGAAGGCTGAACAATGGAAGCCCATCTTTGATAAGGTGGAGGCTCGTTAGCAGGGTCGAAAGAAGGGAAAGCTTCAGAGTCAGGAGGGGATTCAGAGATGGATTTGGCTGTTTTTGAGACTGGTTTAGAAGCTAGTAGGACCTGTGCAGGGGAACAGGAGGTACAGAGGGAAGGTTTGGTGTGGAGATAAGAAAAGGATTGGACTAGAGAAGTTCCTTCCATTTGCCAGTGCGCTCACAGAAATTGTATAGATCCCTTAAAATATTGGGATCAAAAGTGCCATTAAGTGGCCATTTGGAGGCATTGTCCAGAGGATATTGGGTCCAGGCCTGATTACAGAGAAAAATGAGCTTTCGTGGCTTAAGATCAGGCGTGAGGCGTAGGGGCCCAAGGTTGGCCAGAAGACATCCCAATGGGGAGTCTGAGGGAATTTTGGAAGGTCCAACTCCCATGGTGAGGCCTGGCCTGAGGAGAGATATGGGGGGCATCCCCAAAATATCAGGTCCTCAGGAGAGAGAGAGAGAGAGATGTGGAACACAACACCCAGAGGGAACGTCTTCACCACAGGGTGGGCCACAGTCCCTAGTGGGGAACCTGGTTCCCGGGACAAAAGTGAGCTGAGAGAGAGAGAGAGAGAGAGAGAGAGAGAGATCACAGCTCTGCATGCGAGGAGGACTCACGGAGGGAGAGAGGACCTTGAGGGAAGATTGGCCGGTGGTGGATGGCGGTTGGAGGCACTCTGGGGCGGAGGAACTTCCCTGTCAGCTAGTGAGAGAGTGGCGCTTTCTAGGATCGGGGGTCCCGGTAAAGCAGCTCAGATCCCAGAGGAAAGCCAGGAGAGCAAGTTCAGTGCCGGGAACTCAACCCGATCCCGGGTTTCGGCACCAAATGTTAGGAAAAACGCCACACAAAGAAAACTCACGAGAAAACTCACGTCCAAGGGCAGGGTTTAATGGCAGGTATGAGGTAGTGCAGGAAGAAGAAAGGACAAAAGGGAAGGGGTTCAGGCCAGGCATGGCCTTTTATAGGAGAGGGAGGGTAAGGGGTTAGTGCATACGCCAGGGTGGGGGTGGGGGTCCCTGATGGAGGTGGAGCTTGTTTTTGGGAGCATGGGAAACCTTGTTAAGGGGAGGGAATGGCTCCATTTTCCATGAGGTGCCGCTAATTTATAAAATGGCGGCATTATTGTTCTATCAGGTGCTAGTCTCAGGACCTTCCACCCACCCCAAGAATGCCAGGGACCTTACAGTTGTTAGGTCGGTAATTGAGATTAAATGAAGTCGTAAGGGTAGGGCCCTAATCCAAGAGGACTGGTACCATTGTAAGAAGAGGAAGACATACAGGAGAGGCCTGCTTACAAAGAAAAGACCATGTGAGAACTCAGTGAGGAGAAACAAACACTTCCAGGACCTTGATCTCTAACTTTCAGCTTATAGAATTCTGAGAAAATGAATTTCAGTTGTTTACTGTATTTTGTTGTGGTCTCCTTTAGCAGAGCAATACACAATCTTCCCTCTGTCTTCTAACAGTATACTGTAATTCTTTTATTAAAACCCATACCATATGATTTTGTAATCTTAGTAGCCTCTTATCTGAGAATCCATCCCAGAACATGCCTAAAACCATGGATAGTACCAAATCCTACATATATTATGCTCTTTTCCTAGACATACATAACTATGGTGAAGTTAAATGTTAGGCATGAAAAGGGATTGACGACAACAATGAATAATTAAATAGAGCAATTATAACAATGTACCGTGATATAGTAATTTAATATTATAATAATATACTGTGAATGTGGTTTCTCCAAAATATCTTATGGTGCTGTACTCAGCTTTTGTTGGGTCTGGAGACCTAAGGCAGGTGAGTGAGAGCATCCCCAATGGAGAGCAATATCATTCCTGCATCCTGAGGAGTTAGAGGCCTGCATTCCTGCATCCTAAAGGAGCGATACAGAGCCTGATAGATCTGCCACAGGGCTGATGAGCAAAATGCTCTCAAGATTGTTTCCCCTCCCCCAAAAAAGGTGCAAACCAAACCAGTTCACCTGAGAAAGCCCACAAATCCATGGCCAATGAGAAAAACCCACCTAACCCAGAATTAGAACGTCCATAAAAACCCCAGCCTTTACCTGTGCAGCGAGCTACCAGTTTCCAGGCTCGGCTGCAGTGCTCTAGCTGTAGCCTTTCCTTTCTCTCTAATAAATCCTACTTTATATACCGGCTTTAGCTCATCATTCAGCTGCCTCACGGGCCAATTCCCTGTCTACACCGGCACATAACACTTTTTTTTGTGGTGATGTGGGATAATGCAATGCCTATGTAATGAGATGGAGGGAGGCAAATGATGTAGGCAGTTTGATGTAGGATTAGGCTCCTATACCAGGGTTACCTGAACACAACAAGCACTTTTACACCATGACAGTTGATCTGATAACTGAAATGGCTACTAAGTGACTAACAGGTGGGTCACATATACAGCATGAATATGTTGAATGAAGGGATTTATATCCCAGGTGAGGTGGAGAGGAATGGCAGCAGATTTTGTCATGCTTCGCAAAAAGGGAAGCAATATAAAATTTACAATTGTTTATTTCTGGTATTTTCCATTTGATATTTTTGATCAGTAGATCACCACTGGTCACTGGAAGTTTGGAAAGCATAGTCATGGGTAAGGGGGGATTGCTGTCTGTTTTACCCTCTGTGTCCTTTTAGACCAGAGGCCACCCAAGAACAGGAACTTAATCTTTCTTATTCACCACTATTGCCCTAGCTCAAAACATAATAGCTAACAGCTTGCAAAGGAAAAAACAAACTAGGCAGGCACTGATGGCTCAAGCCTATAATCCTAGCTACTCAGGAAGCAGAGATCAGGAGGATCATGATTCAAAGGCAGCCTGGGCAAATAGTTCATGAGACTCTATTTGGAAAAAGCCCATCACAAAAAAGGGGCTGGTGGAGTGGCTTAAGGTGTAAGCCCTGAGTTCAAGTCCCAATAATGCAAAGAATCCCCCCCCAAAAAAAGCAGCCTTTTTTCTCTCTACTCACAGTCAATACAGAACACTTCTGAGACTACATAAGTGAGGGTTTTCCCCATGCACCAAGCAGTTCTTCAGCAGAAATCAACTGGATGTCCTGCAATTTAGTGCAATTCTGACACCATGAACTAGTCGGATCCCACAGGTTTTAAGACTCAGTCCTACAAGATTTCCTCCACTTAAGACACTAGTCACAAGTCCTTGGTTGAGACCTGTGCTCTTTACCCATTGTAAAGTAGAACCATCTTCATCCCAGGGTTTGATAATTTGCTAGGCATAAAGAACTCAGGGCAAGATGTGGTGAAAGAAGGCACAGAGCCACACTTGTACTGCCTCAGCAACATGGAAGCTCATCAAATCTTTTTCAAGAGTTTTTTGTGCAGCTTAAGGCTAGGGTGCTAGTCCTTGAGTTCGATTCCCAGCACTGTAAAAAAGAAGAAGCAGAAGAAGGAGGAGGAGGAGGAAGAGAAAGAGGAGGATGAGGAGAAGGAAAAGAAAGGAGTTTTTACAGAGCTTAATCATGGGTCTCCTCCCCCTCTCCTCTTTTTTGGAATTTGGTGGGTGGGGCTGGAGGTTCCTACTCTCTAATCACTTTGTCTTTCTGATGAGCAGCCTCTCTCCTCTTGCTATCAAGGGACTCCAATCTAAGTCACCTCATTAGCATAAACTCAGGTGCTAATAAAAGGGGCTCATTAGCAATAAAACCCCTATCACTCAGGAAATTTCAAGCTTTTTAGGGGATCTGTTGCAGAAATTTGAGGCCAATGCAAATACATTTCTTTCTTTTTTTTTCTTTTCTTTTGAGCTACACCTTCACTTTATTTTGCTCTGGTTATTTTGGAGATAGACTCTCAGGAACTATTTGTCCAGGCTAGCCTTGAACCATGATCCTCCCCATCTTAGCCTTCCGAGTAGCTAGGATTACAAGCATGAGCCACTGGCACCTAGCTTGCTTCTTTCTTTTCTTTCTTTCTTTCTCTTTTCCTTCCTTCCTTCCTTCCTTCCTTTCTTCCTTCCTTCCTTCCTTCCTTCCTTCCTTCCTTCCTTCCTTCCTTCCCTCCTTCCTTCCTTCCTTCCTTCCTTCTCTTTCTCTCTCTTTCTTTTGCATGACAGGCAAGCACTCTTCCTCTGAACTACATTCCCAGTCCCCTGATTTGTTTATTGTTTGAGGTAGGGTCCTGCTGTGTAGCCCAGGGTGGCCTCGAACTCATGATCCTCCTGCCTCAGCCTCCCAAGTGTTAGGATTACAGACAAGCAACACCACACCTGGCCAAATATATTTTTTATGCCATACACATCATTGGCACTCAATACATTTTTTAAATGATCAGGTGCTGGTGGCTTACACCTGTAATCCTAGCTACCCAGGAGACAGAGATCAGAAGGATAGTGTTTCAAAGCCACTACAGTTCTTAAGATCCTCTCTCAAAAAAACCCATCACAAAAAGGGCTGGCAGAGTGGCTCAAGTGGTAATAGTAACTGTCTAGCAAGTGTGAGGCCCTGAGTTCAAACCCCAGTGCCAAAGAAAAATTAAATGAATAAATAAATTAATAAACTAGCACATGTTAATGTCCTTGCATAACTCTCAATACATATTAACACTTAGTAAGTGTAAGATATCTTTTCCTTTCTCCTGTTATTTGTCTTTGTAGGCCTGGGGATCAAACTCAGGGCATCCTGAATGCTAAGCAGGCTCTCTTCCACTTAGCTACAGCCTTAGCCTCTCTCCTGTTTCTGACTGGTACAGGCCAGCTCCAAATGGGAACATAGTTGTTTGCTAGAGTTAGCATGATGAAATATGACAGACCAAGTGACTTAAACAACAGAAATTAACTTTCTCAGAATTCTGCAGAATATAAGTCTGAGATCAAAATGTCAGCAGGGTGAGGCCTGAAAAGAAAAAAATGTGGTCTACATCTATTTTCCCTGAATAAATAAACATTTTACTATCATATATATGAGATGCACTTGTGTATCAGGAAATAAGTCTATTTACTCCCTGCATTTGCAAAAGGTCGAAAGCTTTGATTTTTTTTTTTTTTTCTTTTTGGGTGGGACTGGAGTTTGAACTTACAGCTTTATACTTGCTAGACAGGCGCTCTACCACTTGAGCAAAATAACCTGCTTTGGTTATTTTGGAGATGGGGGTCTCACCAACTACTTGCCTGGGCTGCTTTTGAACTGAGATCCTCATGATCTCCGTCTCCCAAGTAGCTAGGATTACAGGCGTGAGCCACTGGTGCCCGGCTATGACTATCATCTTAAGCAAAGATAATTAGACATGCCCAAACACTGTGCACTCCAAGTAGTGCCCCTCTAATAAAAGGATTGAACACAGTTTCCTAGAGAGTTTATGTCTAGATAAGTGCATACTACTTTGTTTAAAATTTTTTCACTTATTTATAATTATTATCTTTTTGGTGGCCCTGGGGTTTGAACTTAGGGTCACATGTTTGTTAGGCAGGTGCTCTTACCACTTGAACATTTTTAGTGATGGGATTTGTTGAGATAGAGTCTCACAAACTATTTGCCTAGGTTGACTTTTAACTGCAAATCTTCTGATCTCTGCCTCCTTAGCAGATAGGATTAGAGGTATGGGCCACCAGTACCCAGCTCACTTATTCTTTGTTTATGATGGTACAGAGGTTTGAACTCAGGGACTCATGCTTGCTAGGCAGGGACTTTACCACTTGAGCCACTCCAGCAGCACTTTTTTTAGGCTGGGTATTTTCTCATGAACTATTTGCTGGGCTGGCTTTGAACTTTGGTCCTCCTGATCTCTGCCTCCCCAGTAGCTAGTATTACAGGTGTGAGTCATTGGTGCCACTTTTTCACTTATTCTTTTATTTTTAATTTTTTAATTTTATAGTTTTTACATTTACTCACATGTGTATACATTGTTTGGGCCACCTTCCCCCTCCCTCCTTCCCATAATCTGCGACTCCCCCTTCCCCTCTCTTGCCTCCCCACCCTTCCAGACAGAACCTGTTCTGCCCTCTTGTTCTCCAATTTTGTTGAAGAGAAAGCATAAAAGATAATAAAAAAGTCATAGCATTTTGCTAATTTGAGATAAAGATAGCTATACAGGGAGATTCCTAGCGTTGCTTCCATACACATGTGTATTGAACCACATTGGTTCATTAGAGAGATTGGCCTGTAGTTCTCCTTTTTGGATGTGTCCTTGTCTGGTTTTGGGATGAGTGTAATACTGGCTTCATAGAATGAGTTAGGCAGCATTCCTTCCTTTTCTATTTCTTGGAAAAGTTTAAGGAGTGTTGGCATTAGTTTTTCTTTAAAGGTCTGGTAGAATACAGCAGAGAATCCATCAGGTCTCAGACTTTTCTTTTTTTGGGAGACTCTTTATTGCTGCTTCAATCTCATTTTGTGTTATAGGTCTATTCAGGTGATTAATATCCTCTTGGTTCAGTTTTGGATGGTCATAAGTATCTAGAAATTTGTCCATTTCTTCAAGATTTTCCAACTTATTGGAATATAGGTTCTCAAAGTAGTCTCTGGTGATTCCCTGGATTTCCTTGGTGTTTGTTGTTATCTCCCCTTTGTCATTTCTGATTTTATTAATTTGAGTCTTTTCCCTCCTAACTTTAGTTAGATTTGCTAGGGGCTTGTCAATTTTGTTTATTTTTTCAAAGAACCAACTTTTTGTTTCATTGATTTTTTTTTATTGTTTTATTATTCATATGTGTATACAATGCTTGGGTCATTTCTCCCCCCTACCCCCACCCCCTCTCTTACCACCCACTCCGCCCCCTCCCTCTCCCCCCCACCCCCTCAATACCCGGCAGAAACTATTTTGCCCTTATCTCTAATTTTGTTGAAGAGAGAGTATAAGCAATAATAGGAAGGAACAAGGGTTTTTGCTAGTTGAGATAAGGATAGCTATACAGGGCATTGACTCACATTAATTTCCTGTGCGTGGGTGTTACCTTCTAGGTTAATTCTTTTTGATCTAACCTTTTCTCTATTTGTATGTTTTTGTTTTTTGTTTTTGTCTCTATTTCACTTGTTTTGGCACTTATTTTTAGTATTTCTCTCCTTCTGCTTGTTTTGGGTTTTGCTTGTTGTTGTTTTTCTAGGAGTTTGAGATGTAGCATTAGGTCATTGATTTGAGATCTCTCTGTCTTTTTAATATATGCACTTATGGCTACAAACTTACCTCTTAGGACTGCCTTTGCTGTGTCCCATAGGTTCTGGTAGGTGGTGTTTTCATTTTCATTGACTTCCAGGGACCTTCGATTTCCTTTCTTATTTCTTCTATGATCTACTGATCATTGAGCAATTTGTCATTCAGCCTCCAATTATTTGTGTATTTTCTGCTGTTGTTTTTGTTATTCAGTTCTAGTTTTAATGCATTGTGATCAGATAGAATTCAGGGAATTATTTCTATTTTCTTATATTTGCTGAGGCTTTCTTTGTGCCCTAAGATATGATCTATTTTGGAGAAAGCTCCATGGGCTGCTGAGAAGAATGTATATTGTGCTGGGCATGGTGGCACGTGACTTTAATCTCAACACTAAGGAGACTGAGGCAGGAGAATTACAAGTTCAAGGCTAGTCTGGGCTGCATAGCAAGTTTTATATAATGACACCCTGTCTCAAAAAAACAAAACCAACCAAAAAATAAATAAGCCAAAAATCCAAAAAGCAAATTTTGCTTTAGCTGTAGTTGAACTCACAGCAAGATGCAAGAAAAAGTGATAAACATTAACAGCAGCCATACATATCACTATGAGTGAATCTCAACGAAGTTTGAAAAGAAGAGCATGTCACGGAAGAACATATACAATATAGTCCCATCTATTGGGCTGGTCATAAATATATGTCAGACCATATGCTCTTTAGGGTTCTTTTCTATTTCTTTATTGCTATCTCTATTTTGTTCATACATTGTTTTCTTGACTTCATCTTCCTTTAGTTCTTTGAGCACTTTTTAAGGCACTTTTTTAAAAGTCTTTGTGTGGTAAATCTATTCTGAAATCTATTTTAGAGGCAGTTTCTGTTGACTTATTTTGTTCCATTTGAATGGAACATACTTTCCTATTTCTTTGAATGCCTTATAATATTTTGTTGAAAATGACACATTGAATTGAATAATGTAGTAACTGTGGAAATCACACTCTCCAGGATTTTTTTTTTTTTTGATTGCTATAGACTGTTTCAATCCTTAAGATCAGCCTAAGGTGTAAACTTAAAATTCTCTCTCTCTCTCTCTCTCTCTCTCTCTCTCTTTTTCTTAAAGTGGAACCAAGGTTTGAAATCAGGGCTTTACAACACTTGCAAAGCAGGCACTCTACCACTTGAGCTGCCAGTTCATTTTGCTCTGGTTATTTTGGAAGTGAATTCTTGTGAACTATGGCCCAATTGGGCCTCCTCCCAGTCTCAGTTGTTAGAATTACAGGCATGAGCCACTGCACCCAGCTCTCAGATTTTTTCTGAGTCTGGGCATGTATGGTGAATTTCCTTCTTTCCTTTCTATTCTTTTTTTTTTTTTTTTTTTTGATACAGGATGTCATTATGTGGTCCATGATGGCCTTGAGCTCATTATGTATTCTAAGTTGGCCTTGAACTCATGATTTTCCTGCCTTCGACTCCTGAATGCTGGGATTACAGACATGCACCATGATACTTGACCCATATCTGGTGACTTCCTAATTTCCTCTGTATATGTGACTGCTTTTGATTGTCCTAATCTTTAATATCTAGATCCTAAAAGGAGAAAAGAGAGAAGTGAAGGGGGATAGGAAGAGTGCTGGCCCTTTAATTCCCCCTAATCATTTCAGCTATAGGCAATTAGAGGATAGATCCCCAATATTGGAAGACAGGATTATTTTTGCCCATTCTGCTCCTGCAAGCTACGTGCAAGCTATTATAGGAACACAAGCATAGCTGCCTGCCATGGGGCTGGGACAGGGTCTGGGTAGCTGCTATAGGGCTAAGAACTGAAATTGACCAAAGTTAACTATACTTTACTCTCTACAGCTTCCCCTGAAATTTCAACACTTCAATAGATTCCAGGGTTCCAAAAGTAGTATCAGACAGATTCTGCCAGTACAAGTGTTTCTAGGTGAAAAGACGGATTTCAGGAGCTTCCTATTCCATCATCTTCTGGAATCCTCTCACAACGATCTTTTGAATAGCATGATACAATTTGTTACATGTAAATACTTAAGCTATCCCTAAATGTTTGTCTAGTTTTAAGTATATTTCCATTATTTAATATACCTATTTAATAAGACCTGAAAAGCATGTCCAAGTTTCTCTTTTCCTTTAGGAGCTCTTTACAACTACTGATTGTCTCAATTTGTACCATAGAGAATGAACTTGATGTGTTAAGCACTTTATAAAACTTAGGATCTTTGTCCCCTATTTCCTATCAGCCTTACCTTGAATAATAACTAGGGTCAAAATAATATTTCCAAATCAGCATTTCTCTTAACTCTTCCTCTGAGAAACTCAGATTCTTTACAAATAGTCCTAGGAATTTCCACTATCTAAAGTATATTTCAAGCATCAAGTCTTATTGTCTTTAGTTCAGGCTCAAAGGCAAATAAAGGATCATCCGGGTTATATGACAGCTATTATTTATTGACTTCTTGCCATGTGCTGGGACTATACAAGTCAGGAAGTAGCAACTTGGACAATGGCAGTAGACATTCCCATGTCCTTGTAGAGTGTCTGAGGGAGAGAAGGCTTATCACATGTTGACTTCTGTTTAAAACTTGGTCTTAAGTTCTTCAAAACCTTGAGGAGAAGACTGGAAGCCAGAGAACATTGTAATTTCAAAGTTTTGAGTGATTCTCCATGTTGGAAGTCCCAGAGACCCTAATTCATCTTTGTGGCCCCTGATCTGAACAACTCTTCCAATGGCTTGTTAGTCCTAAATGGGAACCAAAGATCCCTTGTTGACACAGACATTTTGAGAAACTCTACTGTCAGTGGTTCTGCAAAACTTCTTTGGGGATGAGAGTAGGGTTTAAATGGTTTCCTTCAGGGGAGGGTAAATTACATCTGGAAGATTAGCTGCCTTTGATTGTCTTTTAGATAAGAGAGTAGGAGGACACAAGGTTGGTCATCCATATTTTTCCTATACTTTCCCTGTATGTTCTCTTGGTTACTCTCCAAAGTGGTAGTTTCTCCCTGTCTCTCCTCTTCACATCTCCCCCACGCTATACAGCCCTCTCACTCTTAGTTGGTAACCTTGCTTCAAACTTCATCAAGAAAATAGAAATAAAGCTACTCTTTTGGGAATTGCCTTTTCTTCCCTTGGCATGCCCTCAGCCGTACCTTCTTCACATTCTTTCATTCACTGTTTCTTCAGATCCTATACTTTCATGATCCTCACCTAATCCTAATCAAGCCCTATCCTGCCCCATATTGAAAGACCTGCTTTAAACCAGACTCTAAAACCTCATCAGTATTCTGACTTTGTTCTCCATATTTTGAGATTCTCATAGGACACACCTTGCCATGGTAAGAAATAAATTCTTATCCGGGATCAGCTTTTCCTCAGAAGAGTTATTTCTCTCCCCTCTCACTTCAGGAACTTGGCTCCTACAATTAGCTCTTCTTTCCAGCATTCTTCTTCTTTCTTTCATCTAGGTCAAATTGCTAACCTACCTTAATAGAGCCCATCCTTAAACACCTTTGTCACCTTCTGTGCACCATTATCTTCTAGTCACTTCACTCTTTCCCATTGCAACAATATTTCTTCCTTCCTTGCTTATTTTTTTGTGGTGCTGGCGATTGAACCTAGGGCCTTGTACATACTAAGCAAGTGCTTGAGCTACTCTCCCCAGCCCTTTTGTTTGTATTTTTTTGCTAACTTTGTCCTTGCTGGTTTAAACTCCGGATCCTCCTGACTTCATTTTCCAATTGACTGGGGACTACAAGCACATGCTGCCATGTCTGACTATGGTACATCAATATTTCTTTAAAAATTTACATTTTAAGAGGGTAATACATTTATTTTGGCTGCACTAGGGTTTGAACTCAGGACCTTGCACTTGCTAGGCAGGCGCTCTATCACTTGAGCCACTCTGCCAGCAAAATAGGTAATACATTTGTACAGTTCAAAATTCCAAGGTCCAATTCCCCTCACTGGAGGCATCATATATATGTATTTGTGGTACTGGGGTTTTAACTCAGGGCCTACATTTGAGCTACTCCACCAGCCCTGATTTTTTTTATTTTTTTGAAAGAGAGTTTCCACAAGCTATTTGCCATTGCTGGCTTCAAACTGCTATCCTCCTGATCTCTGCCTCCTCAGTAGCTAGGATTACAGTGTGAGTCACTGGTGCCCAGTTTATCATGCATGTATTTTGTGAGGCACATTTATCAAAGCTTACAGCAAAAGTAGCATAGTGTACACATTATTTTCTTACCTTTCACTAAAAAAATATGTCCTAGAAATCTTTCAGTACAGAAAGATCATAGCCAAACTTTTGGAAGCTTTGCATTTAATCTTTGTCTCATCTTCCCAACCTATTTCCTCCTTAATCTATTCTAACATGGTTTATCACCAGCCAGTGAAATGATTATCTTCAAGGGCATCAAATACCTTCACTTGTCAAATCCAATGGTTGTATGCCAGTCCTCAGCTACTTCTTGGTATAATTATTATTTTCTTGGTATTATTTGATGTAGCAAACATTCACACCTTTTTAAAGCACTTTCTTGCAATAGTAGGAATCTTTCTGTATAGCTATCCTTAACTCAACTAGCAAAAAAGCTTTGTCTTTCTTATTATGCATATGTCTTTTCTTCAACAAAATCAGTGATAAGGGCAGAGCGAGACCCACTTGAAACTGAGGGGGGGATGGGTGGGGGAGGGGGGCAGGGTGGAGAAATGACCCAAACAATGTATGCACATGTGAATAAATGAACAAATAAATAAATAAATAAATAAAAATAAAGCACTTTCTTGATTTGTGCAAGGAACTTACTGTGAAGCAAATGAAGCTTAGGCCACATGGCCTTCCTTTGGCACCTGCTCCTCCCAAGAATCTTCAAGAAGTTCTATCCATGAGTTCAGAGGGTCATGGAGTTTAATACAATTTGCAAATAATTTCACTGCAATCACAACCATGGTAGTTTTTCACTCTGGCCTTCCATTCATCACATTTTTCCTTGCATTTGCAGATCCAACTCAGGGAAATTGATCTACAAATACAGTTAGCTTGGGTTTTGTCATACCAATGTGGTCTTACAGGTATAGGAGGAGTTCCAGGAATATCTCTGCCTGCTATGCTACCACCCAGAGTTGTGATGTGAAGCACCTCAGGTCATACTGAGACATCAACAAGATGATGGCACCTGACTCTATAAGCACATAGGATGTGGGGGAAATATGTTTGAACTATGTAGCGCTGGAAGCTAAGCTGAAACATTCTCCCTATTTTCACACATGCAAACTCCTAAACAGAGGAATTTAATTTTCACTGATAGCTTATCAAATTAGAAGTCCTCTCAGACCAGGAATATACTTGACCATGTAGCATATACATTAAAAATGTACTGTGTTTTCCAAGATGGGAATAATACAAAATAGAACTTATCAATATTCCTTGTCTGTAGGGCAGAAATCTGAACAGTACTACAAAGAATGAGTATATACATGTGTGAATCACGTTTTCTGCATCCCGACATACTGGATTGCATTTTCGGTATTTATGACTTTTTATCTTTCAAAGTCTGCTAGTTTCAGATGAAATGGCACCAAAGTTGGCATCAGTAAAGTGAAATAGCCTCGAGAAACTTGACATAGAACTGACTTCTATACTTTTTCTTCAATAAGTCAATGTATTCAGTATAAAAGAAATTTGTTTACACAGTTATGTCACTATGGTCTGTTATGATGATAGGTAACTCCCTTCAACACTGAATAATGAAAGAGTGCTTTCTCAAAAATTTGTTCTATTAATATTTATAGAGAATCAAGTAGACTAGCTCATGGAAAAATATGTGCTTCTCAAACAAATTATATACATATATAATACGTGTGTGTGTGTGTATCTCTATGAGAAACTGGCTTGACTATTCTAAGCCTATATGCTGCATTTATTATTTTGTTTGTAAACTGTTTTCAACATGGCAGGCATTACATCAAATAGGTTTTTGGATGGGATAAATACATGAAAATATTTCAAAACTCAAGAACATTCCACAGAATACTAGCAAGCCATGTTTACTTGGGATGCATGTAAATTAAATAAAAATGGACTGGACTAACTTAATGAAAAATAAATAGGAAAAACATGCTGAATTATTGTGAAATGCTGTAAAGCATAGCTGTAGTTATTAATGTTTAAAATAAAAGCTGCTTTAGAGATTATAGTGAAAAACAGTTCTTAAAACAAAGGTAATTTCAAGGAAATTGTTGAACTAATTCCTGAATTCTGTGCTATTTTTGCATAAGGACTTGGAAAAATATCAAGATAAAAGAACAAATGTGAGCGGAAGTGGTGGTATATGCAGTCAGGAGGCTGACATAGGAGGATCATGAGGCCAGCCTGGGCTACTTAGTGAGAATCTCTGTAAAAAAACCAAAATAAGATGTGACTTACCTAACAACTTAATGAAAGATTAATCAAAACAATGGGAAAAGTGTATGAAATGATGCAGTAAATCAAACAAGTAAACTAGATATACAATACAATCACATTATCTTAAAGCCTTAATTATGTGGAATTTTCTTAATTTTGATGGAGAAAAAGGGGCCTTGATAGTACCTAAATTTGTTAGCTACTTCAGTATTTTGCAATAGTTATATTTTCTTTTTGGTTCTTTCATGTATGGATTTTTGTTCCTTAAGCAGGGTGTCACTATGTGGCCCAGATCAGCCTTAAATCTGAGACCCTCCTGGCTCAGCCTCCCTAATGCTAGGATTACAGGTAAGTGTCACCATGCCTACTCCATATATGGAGTATTTTAAACAAACATGCAAACTAGGCTTTTTCTTTAAGGAATCTAAATATGAAAACATTTGCTCATTATAAAACTGTCCTAAGCCTTAGAATATAGACATAGCAATTTTTTTTCCAGTTCTGAGAGTTGAATCAGGGCCTACACCTTGAGTCACTTCACCAGCCCTTTTTTTGTGATGGGTTTTTTCAAGATAGGGTCTCACAAACTATTTGCCTGAGCTGGCTTTTAACTTAAATCCTCCTGATCTCTGCCTCCTGAGTAGCTAGGATTATAGGTGTGAGCCACCAGTGCCTGGCAACATAACAATGTTTTAAGGATTCTAAAATATAAAAGAGAAAGCCAAATATTCACAGATACAAAGAATTTATTTTAAAAGTTGACTAGAGAAGATGGCGGCTAGAGGGAGGAAGCAGAAAGTGTGCTTCCTAAAGTAAAATCTTGGAGAGATGCTGGAGACACACCTTACAGGAAAAACCACTGAGAAGAGGCAAAACTTTGACTCCTCCACACCTCCAGCCTGCACAGAGCATCCCCACTTCACGTTAAACGGAGAAACCAGGAGGGCTCCCTCACCACCACCAGACACCAGTGCCCAGAGGGCTTGGGAAGACGTGGACCATAAGGTGAACTAAGCTGTGGTACTCCCACAGACAACCCTGGGCCAGATCAGCATAGCCTCCTGGACAGACCAACCCCCACCCAGGGAAAAAAAGAGAAACTGAGTAATAAGCAATAACAAAAAAAAAACATGTAGCAAGGAGGGTGGGGCACCTTGAGCGCGGAAGAGGTGGGGAAGGGAATCCTTCACGGAACTGTAAATAAACAAGCCAGGCCAGAGAAGGCAGAGCAGTGGCACACACCCAGCAACCAGGAGCCGGAAAGCTTGTAAAAGTGGCGGTGGGAGGAAAACTCCGCAGGAGAGGGGGGAAGACCCACTTCCCACGTGAGCTGTAAACAGACAAGCTGGCCTGAGAAAGTGGGTGCAGTGTCACCTTCCCCAGTGTGCTTGGAAAGGGGAAAGCTTGTAGCAGTGGCTCGCACACAGGAGAACTCTGAGTAAACAAAGCCTGAGGGGCCAGGTGAGTGCTGAGCTTACCCCAGAGATCTGCATAAATAGCCTCCAGCAACAGCAGGCTGACAGCAGTGGGCAGGTGAGCCACAGCCTCAGATAGCCATTCACAGAACTGTCTCCAGACTCTTTTCTTTTCTCTCTCCCTACCTTTGATGAGACAACAACCGAACTACACCTGTATGCTGAAAAACTTACTGAAACTCTATTGCATTTGAACTTGGGACACTTTGTGGGTTTTCTTGTTTTGTTTTGTTTTGTGCAGTTTTGTTTTATTTTGGTTTTTCCAGTCTTTTTCCCCTTTGATGAGACAACCACAGAACTACTTCTGAGGCACCATCTCCAGGATTGGAGGCTGAGGGATGTACACCAAAATTATTAACACTGAAACTTTATTGCATTTGAACTTGGAAATTTTATATATATATATTTTTTTTCATTTTTTTTAATTTTAATTTTTTATTTATTTTTTATTTTCAATCCTCTCTCTGTCTCTCTAATGCCTTTTTATGGTTGATTAGCACACTGTCTCTCCCTGCTTATATCTTTGAAACTTTTTTTGTTTGTTTCTTTGTTTTGTTTTTTCTACTTGTTTTTCTCTTTTCCTTTAACTTCTTTGCTTTCCATCTCCTCTCACCCTTCCATTCTAAATATCACCAGTGCTATTATTACAAGCTAGAAAATGCTTAATTGCACATAGTAGAGGGAAAATAACAACACCAAGGGCAATGACAGGAAGACAGAAAAAACAGGGAAACCAGTTTCCCCACAGCAAAAAATTAGTACAGGAACCAGAGGGAAATGAAGAAAACAGATATTCAGATTCAGAGTCCAACAAAATGAAGATAAATTATGCCAAAGAACCCAATGAGGCCCACAAGAATAATTTAAAAGAAGAAATACTGCAGGTACTCAATGAGAATTTTATAGAGATGATACTGGATATGGTCAACCAAAATGTACAGGAGACACTCAAGAAATTCCAAGAAAACAAAAATAGAGAATTTGAAAAAGCAAAAGAAGAAATAAAGGAAACCATAGAAGCACTGTATAAACACCAAAGTGAAACAGAGAACACAATTAATAAAGAGATAAATGAACTCAGGACAAAAATAGACAACATTCTCCCTCATATGCAGACATTAGATCAAGGGCAAACACAACAAGGGGATTGGACTTTGATCACAAAATAAAAGCGAGAGCACACAAGGGAGATATGAGGCTAGGTAAGACACCTAAAAAATTAGATAGCATTTGTTGCCCTCAATGCAGAGAAACTAAAGCAGATACTTTAAAGTGAGTGAGGCCAATAGGAGAAGGGGACCAGGAACTAGAGAAAAGGTTAGTTCGAGAAGAATTAATTTAGAAGGTAACACATGTACAGGAAAGCAATGCAAGTCAACTCCCTGTATAGCTATTCTTACCTCAACTAGCAAAAACCCTTGTTCCTTCCTATTATTGCTTATACTCTCTCTTCAACAAAATTAGAGATAAGGGCAAAATAGTTTCTGCCAGGTATTGAGGGAGTGGGGGGGAGACGGAGGGGGTAGAGTGGGTAGTAAGGGAGGGGGTGGGGGCAGGGGGGAGAAATGACCCAAGCATTGTATGCACATATGAATAATAATAATAATAAAAAAACTCCCAACATGAAACAGGAAAAAAAAAAATAGTTGACCAGATTAGAATAAGTGGTATTCAGTCAGCTGTCTCATTGCTATGGTAAAATTCCTTACTTAAACAATTTAAGAGGAGGGATTATTTATTTATTTATTCATTTATTTTTTGATTGATGGGACTAGGGCAAAGTAGATGATTTATTGCTTGATCCACATCTCTAGTCCATTTTGCTCTGGTTATTTTGGAGATGGGGTGTCACAAACTATTTTGTGCCTGGGCTGACCTTGAACTGTGATCTTCCTGAGCTCAGCCTCCCAAGTAGCTAGGATTACAGGCATGAGTCACTGGGGCCTTGTGGGATTCCTTATGTTTGCTCATGGTTTTAAAACTTTTTTTTTTGTAGTGGGACTGGCATTTGAACTCAGGGCCTCATGCTTGCTAAGTGGCACTCTTACCACTTGAGCCACTCTGCGGTTCTTGCTTATGGTTTTAGAGGCTTCTTTCAGTCCATAGTCCTGGGCTCTGTTGATTCTGGGTCCATGGTGACACAGAACATCATGACAACAGAGCATGTCATGGCAGAGAGAGAGAGAGAGATATGAACCTGGGACAAAATATATAGCCCCCAAAGATATGACCCTTGTAGCTTACTTCCATGAACTAGGCTCTACCTCCTAGTTTCCAGAACTTTCCAAACTATGCCACCAGTTGGAGACCAAGCCTTTGGGGGGATACTTCATAGCCAAACTAGAACATTCTATTCCTGGCCCTCAAAAGCTCATGACCTTCTCACAATGCAAAATGCATTAAGTTCATCTCTGGTGTTGACAGCTTCAACATTGTTCAAAATCCAAGTGCAAAGTCTGATACTCAAGGCAAACACTTAGCTGTGAGCCCTTATAAAATCAAAAAGAAAATGACATACTTCCAATATACAATGGCATAAACATTCCTATTCTGAAAGGGAGAAATAGGAGCATAGGAAGGAGGAATGAACAAAACTCAGCAGGGTAAACACTAAATCCAGTCTGGCATCTAGAGTATGTGATGGCATGATTTGAGTTCCAAAGGGTTAGGAAGTCCTGCTCATTCCTTGGTCTTGCCAGCTGCGGCTCACATGGCTTTTCTCTTGGGGTGGCTTTTCTTGCTGCCTGTGACTTTTCCTCAGCAAATGTTCCTTGTTCCTGTCATTTCCAAATTTCTAGGATCGGCATTGCAGCTTAGGCTTTATGCTCATAGTTTCATGCATTGCCCTCTCAAGTGCTGTCTGCAGGGACTCTGACCCAGCCACACAATTTCCTGGCCTGCTAAGCCTTCCTTTGAAATCTGGGTGGAAACCTCTATGACCCCATAACTCTTGCATTTTGAATGCCTGCAAAACCAGCATCACCTAGACAACACCAAGGCCTATACCAGCTTGAGCAGTAGCTATGCACCTCAAACTGCAGCTGCATTTGGCCTCTGAGTGCCTGCAAAGCTGAGCATGGTGAAATGAATCCTGGGAAAACAACTTTCTGGCAGCTCTGTGTGAGCAGGGTGGCCCAGAGGTGCTTTCTTTTCTAGGGAAAGCATTTCAAATGAGTTTACTCTTTCATACCCTGAGCCCGAAGTGGGTAGGGTTTGACCAATTCCTGAGATAAAACTCAAGGAATCTTCCCTATTGTCTCAGTGCAAAGTTCATGGCTTCTTTTTAATGGAGCTAATCTCTTCAGAAACTATGCCTTTCTTACCCCTAATTTTATACTGGCTTTTCTGACCAAATTGCAACTTTTTTCTTTTCTTTTTATTAGCACATATTCTTTGTACACAGGGGTTTCAGTGTGATACTTTCACATATGCATGCAATATACCTTGCACAAATTCACCTCTTCTATTCTTCCTATTCATCCCTCCTCCCCCCCCACTTCTTAAAACAATTTCAACAGGTTTCATAATGTGATTTTCATACATGGATATAAAGTACTTTGACCATATGCACACACCTCCCTTCACCTTCTTCTTTCACCTTCCCTCTTCCCACTGGTATCCATCTCTGAATAGGACTTGGTTTATATTCCTGTTACTCATTTCTAAAGACTAGATTCCACATAAGACAGAGAACAGGCAATATTTGTCTTTCTCAGTCTGGCTTATTTCACTTAGTATGATGATGTTTAGTTCCATCCATTTTCCTGCAAATGACATAATTTCATTCTTTTTTATGGTGGAATAATACTCCATTGTGTATGTTTACTACATTTTTTCTATCCATTCATTGGTTGGTAGGCCACCTAGATTAATTCCATATTTTAACTATTGTGGATAGTGCTCTATAAGCATAGGTGTGCAGGTATTTAACTGTATGCTGACTTATATTCCTTCACATATATGTCCAGGAGTGATAAAGCAGGATCATATGGTAGTTCTATCTTAATTTTTTTTAATTTTATGTGCACAGTTCCACAGGGATATCTTTAGTTTTTTTTTAAGGAATCTCTATACTGATATCCATATTAGCTACACTAATTTGCATTCTGACCAACAGTGGAAATTCTTGTTCTTGCCAGTATTCTTGTCCTTGCCAGCATTTTTTGATGATACCCATTCCAATTGGAGTGAGATGGAATCTCAGTGATGATTTAATTTGCATTTCCTTTATGGTTAAGGATGCTGAACATTTCTTCATGTATTTTTAACCTATTTGCACTTCTTTAGAAAACTGTTCAATTCATTTGTCCATTTATTAATCAGATCATTTAATTTTTGAGCTCTGTGTATATTCTGGGTATTAATCCTTTAACCAATGAATAACTGGCAAAGATTTTCTCCCATTCTGTGAGTTTTCTCTTGATTCTGGTAATTATTTCCTTTGTGAGCAGAAGCTTTTTAATTTAATGCAGTCCCATTTTTCAATTCTTGTTATTTTTCAGCAGTTAGGGTTCTATTCAGAAAGGCATTGTCTATGTCTTTATCTTCAAGAGTTTTCTGTATGTTTTCCTCTAGCAGTTTCAAAGTTGTTTGTCTTACATTAAGATCTTTGATCCATTTGTAATTAATTTTTGAACAAGGTGAAAGGTAGAGGTCTAGTTTCAGGCTTCTACATGTGGATATTTAGTTTTCCCAGCATCATTTATTGAAGAGACTCCTTTCTCCAATATAGGTTTTTTGGCACCACTGTCAAATGTCAGATGGCTATAGCTGTGTGGGCTAGTTTCTATTCTATTCTATTCCATAAATTTTACACTGGCTTTTCCAATTGCAATCTTTTTTTTTTTTTTTGGCAGTACTGGAGTTTGAACTCAACTCAGGACCTCATGCTTGCTAGTCAGGCACTCTACCACCTGAGCCACTCTATCAACTTGTAAAATTGCAATCTTTTAAAGTCTTTCTGCTCTGCAGTTTTTCCTGATTCTCACTGTAAACCTGGCTAAATGCAACCAGCAATAACTATGCCACAGCGTGCATGTGGACTGCCTTGAGATTTCCTCCATTAGATGAATTACTCCATCACCTTTAAACTCAACTTCCCTCAAAGTCCCAGGACACAGACAAAATATAGACAAATTCTTTGTCCAAATGTAAATGAATGACTTATAGTCCAACTCCCAATAGCATTGTTCTCATCTGAAACCTCATGAATATAGTTTTTACTGTTCACATTTCTATTGGCATTCTAGTCTTGTAATCTCCCACCAACATCGGTCATTAAAGCTCTCCTTATAGCATTCCAGGGCTTCTCTAGCTGACATCTCCAAACTCTTCCAAATTCCTTCTGCAAACCAGTTTCAAAGGCTCAAGAAGCACATGGTCAGGTTTAGTCATAGCAGCAATGCCTCTTCTATGGTACCAATTTTCTGTGTTAGTTTTATCATTGCTATGACCAAATGACTGGCAAAAATAGCCTAAGGGAGGAGGATTTGTTCCCTCAAAATTTCAGGTTTTTATCCATCAGATTGGGAGGGCATGGTGCAGCAAAGCCGTTTAACTCATGGTAGCCAGGAAGAAGAATGGAGTAAGGAAGGAGTGGGGGAACAATATGCTCTTCAAAGACACACCCTAGTAACTTACTTCCTCCAACTAAATTCCACATTCTAGCATTTCCAGAACCTCCCAAATAGCACAACCAGCTCAGGACCATGCCTTCAATTCAAGCCTTGTGGGAGAAACTTCATATCTAAACCATAACATCTATTTTAATTGCTAGAAGAAAAAATGCTTTGGTATATTTTTTCTTTTTTTTTGCAGTACTGGGGCTTAAACTCAGGGCCTACACCTTGAGCCACTCCACCAGCCATTTTTTTGTGAAGGGTGTTTTAGAGATAGGTTCTCGAGAGATATTTGCCTGCGCTAGCTTCAAATTGCATTCCTTCTGATTTCTATTTCCAGAGTAGCTAGGATTACAGGCATGAGCCACTGGTGCCTAGCCCAACCTTATTCTTCCTTTCTTTCTTTCTTTCTTTTTTTTTTTTTTTTTGTGGTACTGGTGTTTGCACTCAGGGCCTGCACCTTGAGCCACTCCACCAGCCCTTTTTTTTTTTTTTTCAAGATGAGATCTGGAGAACAGTTTGCGCAGGCTGGCTTTGAACTCCAATCCTCCTCATCTCTGCTTCCTGATTAGCTAGGATTATAGGCACGAGCCAGGCACAAGCCACTGGCACTTAGCTCCAAACTTATTCTTGACACTACCCATTTCTTTCCATCTCTGCTGCTAGTAACCTAGACCAAGCCACCACTATCTTTTCCCCTGAGTACCCCCAGTCTACCAACTGGCCTCCATGCCTCTACTTTCATCATCCTTTACAGCCCCTCAACTACCAAAGTTAAATAAGGACCTTTCTTTGCTTAGCAACCCTTTTTTTAAATACATCACTGATATACTACTAATAAAATCTAATTCTTTACTTTGGCTTGTAAGACCCTACATGGCTTGACCTTTGTCTATTTTTTCAAAGCCATCTTTCACCACATGTTTTACTAACGTATTCTGGTCCCATCAGTCTTTCTGTTCCTTCAATCATCCAAGCCTCTTGTGTCAGTGCAGCAACTGTGGACCAGGCATTCCTTTTGCCTGGAATCCTCTTTGCCCATGACAATTTCTGTTTGGTCATTCAGTTCTTAGCTTCAAGAGTAGCTCCTTAGTGAGCTCTTCCTAATCAGTTATTTGAAGAGTGCTCTATTGGGTAGCTCAGCTGCCCAGTAGATGTTTAGAAAATATTTGGGAAATTTTTGTTCATCACATTGATTGGGAGCACTACTGACATTTAATGACAGAGTGGGAGAGAATGCTAGGGAAGTTAAATGTCAGGCAATATACAGTGGAGGACTTTCCATGAATTCCAATGAAGGATTGTCCTATATACTGCCTAACTTTGTAAGCCCAACTGGATAGCCATATAAGGAAAAGCCTGTATCAAGAACCCACTGCAAGGATGAGGGGAAAAAGGAACCCTCTTACACTGCTGGTGGGAATGTAAACTAGCACAACCACTCTGGAAAAAAAATTGGAGACTACTTAAAAAGCTAAACATTGATCTACCATATGATCTAGCAATACCAGAGGCACCAGCACACCCATGTTTATTGCAGCACTATTCACAATAGCCAAGTTATGGAAACAGCCAAGATGCCCCACCACTGACGAATGGATTAAGAAAATGTGGTATCTATACACAATGGAATTTTATGCAGCCATGAAGAAGAACGAAATGTTATCATTCGCTGGTAAATGGATGGAATTGGAGAACATCATTCTGAGTGAGGTTAGCCTGGCCCAAAAGACCAAAAATCTTATGTTCTCCCTCATATGCGGACATTAGATCAAGGGCAAACACAACGCTTTGATCACAAGATAAAAGCAAGAGCACACAAGGGAGGTATGAGGCTAGGTAAGACACCTAAAAAATTAGATAGCATTTGTTGCCCTCAACACAGAGAAACTAAAGCAGATACCTTAAAAGCAACTGAGGCGAATAGGAGAAAGGGACCATGAACTAGAGAAAAGGTTAGATCAAGAAGAATTAACCTAGAAGGTAACACACATGCACAGGAAATTAATGTGAGTCAACTCCCTGTATAGCTATCCTTATCTCAACTAGCAAAAACTCTTGTTCCTTCCTATTATTGCTTATACTCTCTCTTCAACAAAATTAGAGATAAGGCCAAAGTAGTTTCTGACGGGTATTGAGGGGGTGTGGGGGAGAGGGAAGGGCCGGGGTAGGAGGTAAGGGAGGGGGTAGAAATGACCCAAGCGTTGTATGAACATATGAATAATAAAAAAAAAAAGAAAGAACCCACTACATAGAGCCATAGAAATCTAATGGCTAGGTATTTTTTTTTTACACAGTTTTAACATTCCTTGAAATGTCCAGAGAGGCAATTACCATGTAACCTGACAAAAGGTCATTCTTGGTTTTGTTTGAAGCATTACCAGGGTCGTTCCCTATTTAGTTTAGCTATGTCATCAAGGGCAATGCTGCTGGTGGTATTTGAGTTGCTTATAACAATCCTATAATCAATGGGCAATTGAGACTATTACATTCATGGTGACTCAATGTTTGGAAGCAAGCATCTAATAACCTTATTATGTCTTCAAGTTTAGTCATGCCTAGTCATGTATGTATTGAAATGCATCTTCTTATTATGACTATGCCTATTTCTTCCTTTTATTACAGGTAGGAATGTAATGTGTATATGAGTATGTATATGTGTGTGTATTTATAGCTATATACAGGCATATATTTAAATTATCTAGACAAACTATATCATCTATGAATTTCATTTTAACGTCCTAGATGTTGTTGTAAAATATTTGTTGTATTTTTTTTTGGTGGTACTGGGGGTTGAACTCAGGGCCTCACACTTACTAGGCAGGTACTCTACCAGTTGAGCCACTCCAACAGACCAGAATATTTGTATAAATAGAGGTTGATGGCTCTGATAAAGTTGAAAAATGCTGAGTATACAGTAGAATGGTGGTTATCAAGGATTATAGGTGGGAGGAAGTGTTGGGAAGATGTTGGTCAAAGGATACAAAATTTCATTTAGACAGGAAGAATAAGTTCAAGATATTTATGGCATAACATGGTGACTATAGTTAATAATATACTATATTCTTGAAAATGTGCTAAGAGATTTTACCTATAATGTATATGTTTATACACTCAACTTGCTCATTCCACAGTGTATACTTATTTCAAAACAATACTATGAATAGAGGCTGTTGGATCTGATAGAGTTAAAGAATTCTATAATTTCTTAATCTTTCCTTATCATATCATATTGCTTTATTTTCATCTTAGCAATTATCACTAGCTAACATCATCTTGATAATCAAGATAATTAATCTTGATAATTAATTTGGTTTGATTGTCCTCTGCTTCTCTGCACTTTGAATGCAAGCTCTATGAGAGCAGAGACATTTCCTTCCTTCCTTCCTTTTTTCCTTCCTTCCTTCCTTCTTTCTTTCCTCCCTCCCTTCCTCTCTCTCTCTCTCTCCTTTCTTTTTTTTGAGATGGGTCTCACTATGTTGCCATGCTCTTGGACTCCTGAGCTTAAGTTATCTACCCATCTCAGTCTCCCAAGTGCTGGGCTTGCAGGTGTGAACCACCACACCTTATGTTTGCCTGATGTTATCTGTTTTATTTAATGTTTCACCCTCAAGGTCTAGAACTCTGTCAGGCACAGAAGTTGGCATTAACATGTGTTAGTCAATTGATCAGATGTATACATGACTGGATGAGTGAATGAAAAGGATGGTGATAGTGTTCCTTTCCTGTTCAATCTCTGGATTGACTTAGAGACCCTCTAGTTGAAAAGGTAAACATCAAAAACTGACAGAAAGGCTCAGGGAGATCCTAAGCATGGGATAACAACCTTTTATCAGAGATTTTGGGAGATCCCAGATGCAGAAAGAACTATTGGTGGGTTCAGGTGTGAAGATGTGGCTAAAGTTGGGGAGGAGACACTTTGCCTCCCTTCTGTGCTTCTCCCTGTGTTCCTCTGGCACTGAGTACTGCTGGCTTTGGTGGCTTCCAAAAGTCCTTGTCAGAGCTTTTTCTGTGGTTTTACCAGAAGCCACTGGTGTGGGTGGGGAGAAGCAGGAGCTCCAGCTGATGCAACACCATCTGGTGCCTAGAACTACCAGCTGGGTTGTAGGCACATGTGAGGCTCCTCTTTGGGGCTTTCCAGAAAGTTGTGCCAGGAAGAGGTGAGTTCTGTTTGAGCAGGTAGAGACTGAAGGGTATAATCTGAGTCATGGTCATTTGGCACCAAAATTACCTTTGACCTTTTAATAGACCAATGGGGTAAGCAAGGTACAAATTATGTGCATATGACCTCATTTTAAGCCATCCAGATCTTTGACATAATCTGTGAATGTAGTTATATAAGAAATAGTATTGAGTTACATGATAACTGTGTTGTCTTTTCCACTAGTCCTTAATTTGGAAGCACTATATATAGCTGTGAATGTCAAGGACTCCCAGCTGAGGGATCCAGTGGGAGTTGAAATCCAGTCCTTGCTTCATTCACCAAAACTTCTTCCCTAGTGTGGGCTTCTTCTGCCTATGAAAATACTTTTTAAGTTCATGCATAAATGCTGTCTCATCTCCAAGCCTTGGAATCCAGCTCTACCAAGAGAGGATAACTTTTTAGGCAGTACTAGGGTTTGAACACAGGACTTCACACTTGCTAGGCAAGTCTCATAGAGGGACAATTTTTATTGGCACAAAATATTTGTATGAGCTAATGGAGTTGCTGCCTTAATTATTTTGATGGTTTCCTACTGTTTTCCTTAAGTTTTCTGTGGTGATGTCTCTGGGCACAGCCAAAGCCCAAGTGACAACTGTTCCATCAGCACATGCTGAAGGAGAGCTGGTAGAGTGTAGTGCTTCTTTGCATGGACTCCAGAGCCAGACCACTGGGTCCAGATGTCAGCATTGGAATTTATTACCTGTGATCTTCAGCAAGTATCTTAACCTTTTTTGTGCCTTAATTTCCCTACTTGAAAATAGGTATAAGAACAATACTTCCCCTATTAGAGTTGTGGGATTTAAACTAGTCTATGCTAAGTGTGGTATCTGATATATAATAAACCCCATATAGGGTTAGCTGCTAAGGTGTTCCTTTTTCTTTTACTGCCTCACCTTTGAGATATTTTCAGCAAGTGGAACTTCCCAGAATGATCTTCACACAACAGCTGATCTCAGACATCAGGGGCTCCAATGGTGCTCTTGGTAGGTTTCCCTTCATTTTTCATGTCATAGTATGTACAGAAAGAAAATGATCATATTGTATGGTCTCTGGGGTAAACTGACAAAGCAGATCTGGCTCCAAGGACAAATCCAAGTGCTCCTGCCAGTCTTGAGATCTGAGGGGCTTCTCTGGCCACATTCACCTTTAACCCATTAATGGCATGCCTGATGGGGGAGTGTTCACGAATCAGTAGGGGCCACATAATGGAGAAAGAGTTCACAGGGATGAAGGTACAACCCTGGCTTTGAAAGGTAGGTTGGAGGGATGCAATGATGGGAAAAATTCCAGCAGAGGAAATAACATGAACCAAATGAAAGAGGTGGGGATGAATGCAAGGTCTAGCAGAACATTGATGTGGACATGTGGTCTTTATTCAGATCAGACCCAAAACAGAGAGAGTCTAGGAAACTACCACATTCAAGTTTAGAAAACAAGGTGATAAACATTTTTGAAAAGTCTATGAGTTGGAAAAGGTGAAGAGATACTCTTCTGTACAATGCTGGTGCAGGGTAAATGATACAATCTCTTTGAGGGAAATCTGGCAGTATCTTATAAAACTATAAATGTAAATCATTGACCCAGAATTTCACTTCAAGAGCTTATTTTATAAATAGAGATATGCAAAAAGTTATTCACTGTACCATTTTTATAGGAGTAAAGACTAGAAACAACTTTTGAATATCCACCTATGATGGCCTCATTAGATGAATTATGGTACATCCGTACAGTGGAATACTATGTGGTTATTAAAAGAAGAATGAGAGAGCTCTATGTACTTTTTGGTTTCAAGGATATAGTAGTATAAAAAGCGAGATACACAATACAATGTTTAGTTGAACTGGGTGTGGTGGTACATACCTGTAATCCCAGCACTCAAGGCTGAGGCAGGAGGATCCCAACTCAATGATATCCCATCTCAAAAAACAACCAAAAAATAAGCAAAACTCCATCCCCCAAAACAAAAAGCTCCGTTCCCCCCAAAAGAAACACACACACACACACACACACACACACAACCGCAGACAATGGTTAGAATGCTCATGCAGGGGGCTAGGGATGTAGCTTAGTGGTAGAGGCACTTGGATAACATGCAGGAGACACTGGATGCAAGATCCAGAGCATCAGAAAGGCTGGAAGAGGTAGCTCATGAAGGTGTAAAAAGCAAGCAAAAGAAGGTGTGTGCATTTGTTTATGTATTTTAAAAAGAATATGTAAAAACTGGTAACATTGGTTATTTCTGAGCCAGTAAAGTGATTGCTAAGGGACCTGAGTAGGAAGGAAACTTTTTATAGCTTATCCTCTTCTTTTTCCAAAAATTTGAACTCATGTGCTGTATTATGCACTTAAAAATTAAAAATATTAAAATAGAAAATTCTTTGGACTGCTCAAAAGAAAAAAAATAGCATCCATGATCCTAAGTGTTCTAGGTATGCAGCATATTTCTTTTTTCTTTTGTTTTTTTTCCCCAATATTGGGGTTTGAAATCAGGTCCTACACCTTGAGCCACTCCACCAGCCCTTTTTTGTGATTTTTTTTTTTTTTGAGATAGAATCTCATTGAACTGTTTGCCCAGCTGGCTTTGAATTGCGATCCTCCTGATCTCTGCCTCCTGAGTAAGCAGAATTATAGGAGTGAGCCACCAGCACCTGGCCCGGGCTGGGATATTTCTTAAAAAAGACAAAAATCACATCGGTTCATATATTTTGAATTAGGTCTTTGTTTCTTCCACCTTTATGCATCTTCTGGATTCCTGTATTCAGATTAAATATTACAGTAATGGTCACTTGGTTACACTTTCATTAAAAATCTTCTCACAGCACCTGTACTTAATTACCATCCAAAACCATCTGATTATTTTTATTTTTACATGGATTTAGATGAATCGTACCACTCAAGACCCAGACTGAATCACACTACAAGTGGAAATTATGATTATTCCCGTCATTTAATTCTGCCCATTCCATGTAGGTGCTCAGTAAAGATTGGGCAATAATACCATCCCCATGTGTACTGCAAATGTTCATTCTGACCTTGATGAAACTTACACGTCTATTCATTGTTTTCCTCTCTGAAAAAGAAATAAAATTTACCACATGCACATTCCCTAGTTCCAAGTCTATATTCAACCACACCCTGTCTGGACATAAAAATGCAACCTCAGATTGGAGTTGGTTAATTGGTAAGTACTTCCAGACACTGGCAAGTGACTCCTTCCTGCCCCAGATCCCAACAAAAAAGGAGAAAAGATTAATCAAAAAATTTTCAAATGAAAAAAAAAAATTCAAATGATTCTTAAAAAGAAGGTTCAAGTATCTTAAATCAATAATTGCATCAAAAAAAGCAGATATTCCTCAAGTAATGCCCTTTATCAATATATATCCTAATCCCTTTACAACAAAGGAAAGGAACATTTCTCTTAAGACAGTATACTTCCAAAGTGAGGGTCCTGGTTAAATTCCTATATACAGGATTGCTAGACACAGCTTGCATACTTGTAGTAAATAGTGCTTGAACTATTTAAACTTCTCTCTAGGTCATGAGATTTTGTGTTGTTACAGTTGTATATGTGTTGTAACAGATTGGCACATTTGTTGTAACTGCTTGTTGCTGCTTACCCAGACTGTAAAAGTTCAGGTTTCTAAAGCAGGTAGAAATCATTCTGCTGGCCTGCTGTTAATTGGAAACAATAACAGGCAGTCGAGGGCCAAAGGGGACAAGATGGACCATGTCCTTTCTCCCAAAGGCTAGACACAGCTGCGGCTTTTAGCAAGTCCCGGGGAGTTTTCATCATTCTTAAGTAACTTTGAAAAATTCCTAAGTGTATGTAACACTAAGCAATCGGAAAGCTAATAAGGCATAAGAAGAAATTCAGCAAAGATTTTTTTTTCTGACTTCTTTGGCCCAATGCAGGTTTTCAGTGATGTTCCTTTTTTTTTTTTAACCCCCAATGACGTTCTGCTATAACAGGCATGCTCTTACGGAGCGGACGCAGCGCATTAAGGATTATGACCAATTACTCTGGCATGTGCTGAATGTCGTTTCCCAGATTGCGGCGCCAAAGGCCTGATTCCCCATTCTATTTCCGTCCTTCCACTAGGCATCCTGAACAAATGCCCCGAAAACCCAGACCCAGCAACTGCAGCCACGGAGCATTTGCTGGTCTGTTCCCATGCAGTTCCTAAATATGGTCTCTAGGTGTCTTCAGTGACCAGCATTCGTGAAATTTCCCTGTCCTCTGGCCAGCAGGCAGGGGATGAGTCGGGTTTGTAAGAACAAGTTCTGCGATCATTCCTTCAGAGTGTTGTGATGCTCTTTGTATGGTAGTATGTATGGGATAAGGTGCTTGGGAACATTTAAAAAACTTTTCATCTGGGCAAAATTCTGATCTCATATTACTACAATGTGACTACTCGGGAAATCTGTAAACGGTTACATCCTTTTAAAAAAATTTCTATTTATTATTTACATGTAAAAAATTTAAAGCATTGACTTGTACCAAGCATTAGGTTAAATTCTTTTTAAAAATCCCTCACTGGCTAAAGACAGCACAATTTTTAGGAGGGTGGTTTATGAGAGAAAATGTAGGATTATTGAAAAATGTAAATCTAGTTTTACCTGGAAATTGTAGTGGGCACAAAAGGCAGAGTCTAAGGAAATTTTGCAGTAGGTTTAGGTAGTCAGTCTGAGAGCCCCAATATGTTTTCTTTCATTATTCCAGATTTGAGTTTGGGAAGAATTCTGAAAATATATTGAGTGTGAAGATGATGACCTGAGATTTGACACGATGATGTGGGTGGAGTCAGTGTATATCAGCTAGAGTTTTGTTACGGGTCAGAAGATATATTGAGTCTACCTGCATGCTCCATGACCCTGGCATTAGCTATTGATGATCAAGAAAAGTAGAACATCTAAAAATGCCACTGTCACTATCTTAGAATTTGTATCCAAATAAATAAGCAAAACAAATAATTCTCAATTATGGTTAAAAGACAAACTATCACATGAAATTATTTCCCTTTCCTTTGTTTCTGAAACTACAAAATGCCAAAGCCTTTTTCCTCCCTTCTTCTTCTTCTTCTTCTTTTTTTTTTTTTTTTTTTTTTGAGACGGGGTCTTGCTAATATAGTCCAAGCTGGCCTCAGGCTCAAGATCCTCTCTGCAGTGTTGAGATTATAGGTATGTGCCACTACACCCAGCTTCAAAGCCTTTTCTTTCTTTCTTTCTTTTTTTTTTTTTTGTTGTTGATGGTACTAGAGTTTGAACTCAGTGCCGTAAGCTTGCTAGGCACATGCTCTACCACCTAAAAGACCTCTTGTCCTTTTACCTTTAGCTATTTTTTCAGGTAAGTTCTCATGATTTTGCCAGAAGCCAGCCTCAGATCGTGATCTTCCTACCTAAGCTTTATGCACATAACTGGTACCACAGGCTCATACCACCATGCTTGGCTTATTTGTTGAGATGGGATCTCCGTAATTTTTGCCTGGGTTGACGTCAAACCACAATTCTCCCCCTTTCTGCCTCCCAAGTAGCTGAGATTATAGGTATGAGCTGTTGAACGCAGTCCTTCAAAGCCTTTCTTTACAAAGCTTTTTATTTGGAAATCATTTCAAATTTACAAAGTATTTACTGTTTGGCCTTCTGCATTCTACTGTAAACAAAATCTCTTTTCCTCTCTTTCTCACCATCACCATCATTAATCAATTCTTGTATTTTTACATTGGGCATATGAATTCTTATTTTTTCATGGTTTGTAATTCATAATTGGCAGAGGACATTAGACATTCAATTTGTCCCTGATTTGACCAAGAGCGGCTAACTCGAGTTGGTCCTGTGTCCTTGTATCATACTCTCATTATTGTGTTGAGCATCTTCTTACTTTCAGGCATAGTCATGGATTTCAGGCTCTGTACCTCTCTCATCCTTCCCCTGGAATCAGACACCTGAGAAGCCAAGATCTGGCATTACTGGGGAGCTTTGCCTCTTAGCCTTTTTAGCCTACAGCGCTAGGAAATACATGTATATATGCATATGCATATAAATATACATCATATACACTGAAGTACATTTATGCATTTACAATACACACATGCACACAGGCATGCATATATGCATAGTATACATATTTTTAATTTATTCATTTATTCATATGTGCATACATTGTTTGGGTCATTTCTCCCCCTTTCCCCACCCCCCCCCTTTCCCTCCCACCTCCCTTGCTTCCAGGCAAAACCTGTTCTTCCCTCTTCTCCAGTTTGAAGAGAAGACATAAGCAATAATAAGAAAGACAAAATGTTTTTGCTAGTTGAGATAAGGATAGCTATACAGAGAGATTCCTAGCATTGCTTCCATGCACTTATACATTAATTTATGTATTTTAGAAATCATTTTACATCAGTATCTTTAAACACAATACACCTGTGTAGAATCTTTTCTTGCTTTCCTCATTTCTTATTTGTATATCTCCTCTATAATGATAACCATGGCACTCGACACAGTTACTCATATTCAAAGCCCTTTTTTTTCAACTTTTCATATTTGGTCTCCCAGACAAAAGATATTTATTTTTTATTTTTATTAATTTTGAGACAGAGTCTCACTATATAGCCCAAGTTGGCCTTGAACTTATGATCCTCATGTTTCAGCTTCCCAAGTGCTGGGATTGCAGGCATGGACTGCTGCACACAGCTCAGTTTTGAAGAGCTTATGCATCCTATAGAGAACAGTCCAGACACAACCTTCCACCCATTTAACAAAACTTGAAAATTGCTAGAAAAATTTTCTTTCAACATTAGGACTTTGTGTATCTGAAGCACTAGTCTTCACATGATCTAATAAAAAGTAGAAATGGGTTAAATGGGACAGTCACTTTGAATTAGCTATAAAGACAGGAAGCCAGCAGTCTGGCACTACTGAGGACAGGGTAAGGCTTTAATGTCTTGTCCTTCAATATGTTTGCCACTATGACATGGGTCAGAAGGAAGAGGCTACTGAAGCAAGAAGGAAGCCAGGAAGCCATGGTTGGAGGCAATTGGTGGTCAGAAGTTGTTATAAGAATAGAACTAAGCTGGGTGCCAGTGGCTCACGCCTGTAATCCTAGCTACTCAGGAGGCAGAGATCAGGATTTCAGTTTGAAGTTAATCCGGGCAAATAGTTCATGAGACCCTATCTTGAAAATACCCATTACAAAAAAAAAAAAAAAAAAAAAAAAAAAAAAAAAAAAAAAAAAGAAAAAAGAAAATACCCATCACAAAAAAAGGTGGTGGAGTGGCTCAAGTGGTAGAGGTCCTGCTTAGCAAGCATGAGGCCCTGAGTTCAAAACCCATACCACCAAAAAAAAAAAAAAAAAAAAAAAGAACCACTAGGTTTGTTTTATGCAAATCAGTTTTAAAACTCTACTTAGACAGACCTTAGTCCAAATTAGATTTTTTTGGTATTGAGTCATGGAAGAATTTCCTGAAAAGAAAAGCTTGCTTCATTGTTGAAAATGGATTATAGCAGACCACTACCTGCCCCTTAAAATGAGAACAGGTTACTTGTAGTTCAAAATTCCTTGGGCAAAAGAAGGTTGACAGCTGACTGAAAGTATCTCCAATGCCCTTTCTGTCCCTAAGATTATGTCATGCTATCAAAGATAGCATAACTATGCCAATTACTGAATTAGTTTTCTAATTATCTAGTTAAAATGCAGAAGTTGGTGAAGTGGTAAGTCCCTTCATGGAAAAATCTCCTTGACCCAGACTTCCATGTATAAGTACTCCCTTTTGCTCTTCTGATATATCTGCTGATTCCTTAACTACTCTCCACAAGACAGCCAGACCCTAGAAGAGGGAGCTGCAATTCTGATTGGACCCAGCTCTAGACTCAGTACAAGGTAAATCCTAGAAATACCCCACCCATTTGTTTTGAAACACGGTCTCACTCTATGGCCTAGCCTGGTCTTGAACTCAAAATTCTCCTGCTTCTCCCATGTGCTGGGATTACAGGTGTGTACCACCATACCTGGCTCTCTTCTTTTTCCTTTTCTTAATTCTATAGCACTTGAAAGTTTATCACATAATTTAAATTATATATTATCTTAACTTATAATTATCTGAACTTGATATTACCTTATGTACTTGCCTCTGACTGCCTTGTGAGGCCTTGAAGGCAGGGATACGATCTCATATTTGTCTTGGTGTGCAGCCATGGTTGGACACAGAGTGTTAGGTTAATAGTATCGGCTGAGGGTAATGCCATGCTGTTGCAGGCTCATGGAAGAGTTATTTTGTGGCCAGCAGGGCCTTGTAGTACACCTTAAATTATGCCATGTAGGTGGCTGCCTGTCTTCCTACACATAAGTCTGGCATTGTGCTGACTTCCCAGCCTGTGAAAAGCTTCGTCCAAAATGCAGGTCCTGCCAAGGATTTCTCCTTCACTCACTCTCTGGCTGGTTATAGACCAAAACCCCAAACCACAGTTTGTTTTATTGCATTATGTCACTAGTCTGCACTGTTGCTCCTTTCCTCCTTCCATTACAGGTAACCCAGATGCTGATGCATGAAGGGCTTCTGTGAAAATGCGGTTATTTCTCTCTGTGTACTATTTGCTTTGCTGCAATAAGAGGTAACACTACAGCAGAAGCCAGGCAAAGCTATATTCTCCCATCACTCATAACATTCAGATGATATAGATATCATTGACTGATATGGACATCAACTAGTGGAAAGCAGTATGTTAGGTTGCATGGGATGATGATTCACTTATCAAATGTGGTACATTTTTTACTCAGTGGAAGTATTGTTTGTTTTATATAATATATATAGCATATATATATACTACATATATATACTATATATATACACACACAATTTTTTGTGGGACTGGGATTTGAACTCAGGGCTTCGCACTTGCAAATCAAGTGCTCTACCACTTGACCACTTGAGCTATACCTCCAGTCCAGTTTGGTCTGGTTATTTTGGAGATGGGCATCTCACAAACAATTTACCCAGGTTGGCCTTGAACTGTGATCCTCCCGATCTCAGCCTCTCAAGTAGCTAGGATTAAGGCATGAGCCACTAGTGCCCAGCTTGTATTATATTTTAAAGATAAGTTAGAAAGCAATACCTATATGAGAATTTTAGTGTATCTGCTTTTCTTTACCATTCACATGTTCACTAGCAAAGCCTTCCATGCAATTCGTTCCTTCTTCCCTTAGTTCCAAAACACCTGAAAGTTTATCATCCAGTTTTAATGATATATTGTCTTATTATTTTGCTTGATATAAATTATGTTAAATCTGATATTAATTCTTTTAATTTACTTGACATTGCTTCCTACAATTTACTTATTTATGGGATTTTACATAGTTTCAAACTTTGTCCACATGAGAAGGTTTTGGTTCTGTGTTAGATACTTATACAAAGCTTAGTGGAACCTATGTCTGCTCAAGTGAGGTTCTGCTAAATTAGGTTTTCTTATAATAAATATTTAGTCACTGCACATTAATTCAGTAGCTGCTGTTGGACAACTGACTTTTCATTTCATTTTTCTAGAAAACAAAATAAGGCAGGTGTGAGTGATTAAAACCAGGGTATACAAGGGAAAATGTCCCTTCCTGCAAACATTCTGAAATGGTGCCTACTGTAGTAAGAAGCTTGCTTGCATCTTTCTTAACAAGAGCTGGGATATGAATGGAGGCAGTGGTGGAAAAGGCTCCTGCAATACCAGCATTTCCAGCATGGAATTTGTGAGTGGGTGGGAAATGCTTAATTGCTATTTACCTGCCGAACACTGCCTTTGACACACTTGATGAGCCAGCGTCATTTGACTGTCACCTCCTTAGGAGGCAGAATTCTTCAGCCCACACTCTGCTCAGCACTGACTTCTTCTCTGTGCGTGCTTTGTGTCTGCAGTTTTTTGCCCAGACTGTGCATTTTGAGGGAAGCACCAATCCAAGACAGCCTCCTCAGTTTTGTCATTGTGGGGAGACCCACAGAGCCTCCCACACAGTCACGTCCTCAAAAGGAGTCAGGGACGCTGGCTCCTTTGAAAAAGCAGTTTTGAAACAAAAGGAATTCCCTTATGTGCTCGTATGCCCGGCAATTCTTTCTTTCCCACTACTTCATGAACTCACAGACGAATATCTATCTATTTATACTTCCCCAAAGTACTATAGCCAAATAAATTAATGAATAAGGCCTTGGTGGTGCAGGCTCTGGTTTCAAAGTTCAGAATGCAAGGATGCAATTGCAGACTAAGTCTGTTTTGAACATACATAGACCTATGATCAATACAAATAGCTGTGACCCTTTCATGGATTATTACTGTTATTTCCTTTGGTGGCACTGGGGTTTGAACTCAGGGCTTCGCACTTACAAAGCAGGTGCTCTAACACTTGAGCCACACTTCCAGTCCATTTTGCTCTGGTTATTTTGGAGACAGGGTCTCATGAACTATTTGCCTTGGCTGGCTTGAACCTTGATCCTCCTGATCTCAGCCTCCCAAGTAGCTAGGATTATAGGCGTGAGCTGTCAGTGCCTGACTCTTTCATGGATTACTATTATTAGTTCATTCCGACATACTGGGAGTGGAAGCCTATTCTCCGAAACATAGTAGAACTGCATACACAGAGCAGAAAATAGCCCAGATATTTGCTTTTTACACACTGAGTATCTTCTGTAACATCTAGCAGGTCCACAGCACTGAGCAAAGGTGCTGCTGACAACTGAGAATGGACCTGAACTAGCAAATCAGTACCAAATAAGCTCGCTCATTTTCTGAAGACCTCTTGAAATGGGAAGGTCCTTGGTCAGTCCAGCCCTCTGGGACTTCTGTGATCTAGAGGAGACTTACTCTAGTTCTGCAATCCACAAGTTGGCCTATAACTCCAGTATCAGTTGGGACCCAAACAGTAGCCCTGGGAGGTGAGATGCAAAGGGGGAGCTGCGGCTCTCAGGCATTCCTGGCATGCCAGCCCATGTCCTGCAGGCGCCCCTCTCCTGAGGGAGCCTCTGCTGCACAGGCTGAGACAGGAGGCCCAATCCACATACCCACAGAAGCTCCACTAGCCTCACAAGGTGCTGGTGAGAGTCCCTGAGGGCCTGGGCGGAAATTCACACTGCCCTGGCAAGCCCAAACTCTAGCTTGGGAGAAGTTATACTATTCCAGGGGGCTTTCCATCACCCATCTAAACTGAGTCAGCTCTCCAACTCTGTATCTGATTTCTCTGTGATTTTTTTTTTTTTTTACCTTTTGGGCCACATATTCTCCATCTTGATATCCAGCTCACTTGCAAGTTCAAAATTGCCTTACTTATATAGTTTCCTTCATAATAGCTTTGAGCTCCCAAGGGGAGTAACAAATTAGAAGTGTCCTTTTTTCCATTCTGGAGGGGGGCGGTGGGGAGAAATGACCCAAACAATGTACACACATGTGAATAAGTGAATAATAAAAAAAAAGAAAAGAAAAAGAAAATTACTTTGGAGTTGGGTGTGGTGGTGTGCGAAGCCAGCCTAGGTTACATAGCAATTTCATGGCCATCCTGGGCTACATAGGGAGCCCTCTCTCAAAAAAAGAAAAAGAAAGTAACTTTGGAAGAAGTTCTCTAGCTTCTGTTGTTGTTGCTCTTCCTTCTCTCCTCCTCCTCCTCCTCCTCCTCCTTCTTCCTCTTCCTCTTCCTCCCCTCTTCTCCTCCTCCTTGTAAATTTCCTTCCCAGGCTGGGCACCAGTGGCTCAAACCTGTAATCCTAGCTACTCAGGAGGCAGAGATCAGGAGGATCACGTTTTGAAGCCAGCCTGGGCAAATAGTTTGAGACCCTCTCTTGATAAAGTGGCTCAAGGTGAAGGCCCTGAGTTCAAACTCCAGTATCACAAAAAAAGAAAAAAAAGAAAGAGCCCTTCCTGAAGGATTCTTCCTGCCCATAGATACTCTTTATGAGTAATGGCAGATAGCCCATGGGCTCTTCCACTCATGCTGTGTAAGACCATCTTCTTCCCTCATCCTACCCTAGGTACCCAGATGATTGGACCTGTGTTCCGTGCTCTGGATCAGGCTGATGGTATAGGTATAGGAAATCAACATCCTATATTGTGTCCCTTTCCTCTTTCTTCATGTCGGAACTGATTGCTGATCGAAATCCATGGAGTAGATCAGTTATGGAATTGTTACTGGTAGACTAGAGGAAGGGAGATGGAGCCAAGACTCAAGAGTTACGTGACAAACCATGAGCCGAGGGAGGAGGCAATGTGCCCATGGTAGTGAAGAAACTGCACCTCCTACAGAAGATAAGAACCAGAATGTATTGTGAATTCCCCTGGGTCAAACTAAAGGCAGAAGTTGGGGAGAATTCTGAGAAAAGCAAGATGGCACCTTTATCTAAATATAGTATAACATAGAGGCAGTGATAACAAAGTTAAAGAAGTCTTTGCTGACCAGGGCAAAGTATTCACATATTTCAGTTTGTGCTAAACACCTAAACATGTGGGAGGCTGGATCAATCTACCTATCTCTGCATTTTTACCACCTTTCACCAGGGAACCCAGGTGCTCAGACTGCACCCAGTTGGATGACTTGCCCCCTCCCGAAAACCTGGCAGGGGCCCAGTCTAAACATTACAGCAATGTTTGAGCAAGAGAGACTCAGCCCTAGCCTAGAGATCCACCCCTCCACCTCCTTCCTCTGCCAGCTGAAAGCAGCAGGGTCCCTTATGGGATCAACCAAACAATCAGGTCAGCTCCTGATGATGAACTCTCGGGCCCTAGTAAGAAATGGTGAAGATTGAGATAAACTCAGACCTTTTCCTAGTCCTGTCTGGTGACCTTTGTACTCTCATTGACAGCTGCATGGTACTAGGAGAAAACCTTGGGCAGGTATGATGTACCTACCTGGTCCTGTGGGTAGGGAAACATAGGCAGGAGATGTTCTTCTTGTCAGTCTATACAAGGTCTGCAAGGCAAGAGAAGATGCGGCCACTTGGCATGATCAGAACTAACTCTGTTCAGAGGGTTCCCACTATGCTTAGCACCTGATAATCGGGCATCTTTTCCTTAGCTTCATGATTTTTACCATAGCAGTGTATAGGCTGGCCTGTGGTATATTGATTAATTTTTTTTTTGTGGGACTGGGGTTTGAACTCAGGGCTTTGCACTTACAAAGCAGGCACTCTATGGCTTGAACCACGCCTCCAGTCCATTTTGTTTTGCTTAGTTTATTTATTTACTTTTTCTAGTCCATTTTGCTCTGGTTATTTTGCAGATAGGGTTTTGCAAACTATTTGCCAGGGCTGGCCTTAAACCTCAATTCTCCCCATCTCAGCCTCCAAGTAGCTAGGATTATAGGTGTGAGCCTTCGGTGGCTGAATCTTGATTAGTTTCTAAAACTTTTTTTTTTTTTTGTGGTACTGGAGCTTGAACTCAGGGTTCCACCAGCCCTTTTTTTGTGATGGGTGTTTTTAAGATAGGGTCTTTTCAACTATTTGCTGGGGCTGGCTTCGAACTGTGATCCTCCTGATCTCTGTCTCCTGAGTAGGTAGAATTAGAGGTGTGAGCTGCTGGTGCCCAGCATTTTTTTTTTTTTTTAATGATGTTGAGGATTGAACCCAGAGCCTTGTGCATTCTAGGCAAGCACTCTACCACTTGAGTTACACCCCTGCTGTTTTGTTTTTACTCTGTTTTTGAGACAGGGTCTCACTACTACCTTTGTTGGGGCCTGCCTCAAACTTACCATCCTCCTGTCTATCTCCTGAGTAGCTGGAATTATAACTGTGTGCCATATGGCTGGTTTCCATCTACTTTTAAAACATAAATATTGCCTTTAGCCTTGTTCTAAGCAACAGTGTCTTTTTAAATCACAGGTTTTACGTGATACTTACATGTATTCTTCTAATAAACCTTCAGTAAATATGTAACTACTAAACATATCACCCATGAGACCTAAAATTCTTTCAAGTGCCATGTTTTAGGAAAATTGCAGTACAGAACCTTTGGTCTTGGAGGATGGAAAATGCTTGGTAGATATCATTATCCTGTGTCAATGTGAGGCGGGGAAATGAATTGATTCTAGATTATTCTAGCATGAGACTCAAGATTGCATTTATCTCATGAAAAATAAAGGAGAAGGAGGAGGTAGGGGAGAAGTTCGGTCATTAGGATGTTGGTAGTTGTAAAACATGGATTTGAGTTGACAAGGCTAAGAAAAAATAAATTTTTTAATTATCTTACAGACTAATACTTTAAGCTTGCAGTACCAACACTAACAAAATATCTTTCAATCTACAGCAGTGTATTAGGCAGAGTAGGGTAGGCAAGCCTGAAGTGACAAAAATCCTCCCAATAGCTTACTTCTCTCACACACAAAACCTACTGTAGGTTGAGGGTGTTCTAGAAGTCTCCCAAGGGTGTCTTAGAGATCCCATCTCATGACTTCTTCACTACCTCAGCACCTGGTTGCCAGCATTCGTAGCAACGACAATTACCTAGACAATTACCTCGAGAGGGACCTGTGTGGATCACATAGCTTTGCTAGGCAGCAAGAGAGCCTGGGAGTCTAGCAGAATGAGGAGAATGGGACAAGGAGGAGTTCTGGATGTCTCTGCCATAAGTAAGAAGAATACAACTTTTGGAACTTGATGATACATTTTGCCACTCACCAGTTATGTGTTTCTTCATATATAACAGCACACCAGACTGCCCACGTGGCAATGCTATGATGTTAGCTGAGATAATGCACATAAATGCCTCATGCTTTACTGTCTTTAATTAATCTGGACAAAAAGACTGGTGCGATAGAGGTAAGAGGGTTGCTTCAGGGTGCTACACTCAACTAAGACTTCACTCCAAGCTCAGGGGTGAGGTTACCGACTTCTGCAGTAGTTACCTGTCTGTGCGTACCTGTCACCCAGCAAATGATAGCTCTTATTTCCTTCCCTCTTTAGCAAGACTGAAAGAACCAGCATCACTTCTATGTAAGATACAACTTTTAAGACAAATTTGTCATAAAAAGAACATTTGTAAAATTTATTTTTGTAATCATTTTTTTTGAGACAAGGATTCATTATGTAGTCTGGACTGTTCTCAGACATGTGACCCTCCTGTCTCAGCCTTCCCATTGCTGGAGATTACAGGTGTGTGCTACCACATTATAACCATTTTTAAGTGTACAATTCAGTTGTGTTAAGTGTATTTACATTGTTATACCACAGATCGCTAGAACTTTTTCATCATGCATAACAGAAACTCTACACCTACTGAACAACTTCTCTTTTCTCCCTCCTCACCAGCCCCTGGTAACCACCATTCTACTTTCTGTTTCTATGCACTTAACTGTTTTAGGTGCCTCCTATAAATGGAATAATGGCAATAACTTTTAGTTCAAATGCATGATAAGAAATAATCCCATCGATAATGAATGGACCCTTCTTTCACAGAAAATGTAATGTTTGAAATAGAGAAAGGGAATTACAAGATTTGTGACACCAACAGACTTGATGGATCTCAAATCTCCTCTGGTGGCTGCAAAGCAATTAAAAAACCACAACTGTGGAAGTTGAGATACTTATATTTCCTCATAAAATCCACTTCTTGTGCTTAATTTGTTACTCTCAGTAGTGAAGTTTCAGAGTCATCAGTATGACAGTACAGCAATATTGCCTCATCAGTCATGATTTACTTAATGTTTTCTGAATTTAGTAATATTTGATTAAAATTTAATGTGAACATATCATATCATGCCATATATATTATTGCATCCATTAATCAGGTAACTATAGTAATGAAATGCCGGAAGGTTGAATGAAAAAGGAGCTGAAGTCTTGATATATGTTTGACATAATTCTGTGAGTGATTAACCCCAAAAAAGTCAGTCATACAAAGGTTCATTAATATATATTACTTCTATAATCATCTATGTATCACCAGATATTTTTAACCTCTGTTAAGCTTGATTTTTTAATTTACTGAAAGACACTAAATATTAATAATCATGAAAGATATACATTATTCCATTGAATCACGAACTGACAGAATGATTCATAGTCTATTCTAATTTTTTTGTATAACGACGTGTGTTAAAACATTAGCTAAGTTATTTAATCAGTTTGTCATGGGGGAAATGGCATCAAGTTAACATATGGCTGTGTAAGATACTAATTTAAATAGCACATCATATTTCTATCATTTTCAACTTCCATGTCATTGAACACAGCAGAGTCATGTGACAATACATAATTTATGTCCAACATAGGCTGATTTTTGTGTGCAAATATCCTGTTTTTTCCTATTAAAATAGTGCGTTTGTCATAACTTTTTTTTTTAACTATTGCTGCTTTAATCAGCTAACTAATGAGGGACCAACTGGTGTTTAACCACCTCTCTGCCTTGTTCATCCAAAGACTTAAGGAGGGCTATGCATTTAGAGGAGTAATTGAGTAGAATAACAAGGGAAGTCAAATGCAAGATAGTTTAATTTTTACTTAACAGAGGAACATTGATTATCTAGACAAAATTATCTTCCTAGCTCTTCTTGCTTTTAGATGCTGGTGAATTGCACATCATTCACTTGTTGATGACCTCTTCTCATGATAGGCACATGGTAGATTCTAGGAAACAAAAATGGAATGACATGACCTCTGGTTCCCACTAGCTCACAACCTAGTGATGTGATGAGCAGAAGTGTACACAAATGTGAGCAGGGATTACCTCCAAAACAGTGTGTGCACAGGGAATAATGTCAAAGTCAGCCTCCTGGGGGTGTCTGGGAGACATCTCAGGGGCTGAACTATGACAGATACATGGGGGTGGCAATGTGGGTGAGGGGGAATGATGGAGGTGTTCTAGAGAGAATGAATAGTGTGTATGAAGACTCAGGGGCGTGATGAAGCACAATCCAGAAGAAAAGAAATTCACTCCTTTCTCTGTCTAATAACGATGTACTAACGTGTGGTACAAATGTCAGGTTCACCCCAGGGTGCTGCATGCTGAACTACGATTCCATTCCAGGTGGAATGAGGTGGGTGAGGCTGCTGCTGTTCAGTCTACTGAACAGAAGTGTCCTCAGGAGAAGACAAGGATAGGGAAAGGCAAGGTGACAAACAGCACCTCATGGCACATCAAATGCATGGACATTACCCTACAGAATTGCAGTTCATAAAGCACTCTGCAGAAACTAACAACAACAACAACAAAAAAAACTTTGATTTTTTTCCCTTAAATGTTCAAATGGAATAATTGCGGATGGAACCAGGCAGTCTAGGACTGTAATATACTTAACTAAATTCTATGTTAGTAGGAAATTGGTTTTGAAGAAAATGAACAGGCTGGTGGAGTGGCTCAAGTGGTAAAGTGTCTGCCTAGCAAGTATAAGGCCCTGAGTTCATCCCCTAGTACCACCAAAAATAAATTAAAAAATGAATGAATGAATAAATAAACAAATAAATAAAAACTGGCCATGAAGAAAATGGGCAAGTGGACTCTTGGGGGTTATAGAAATTGAATAATTTTTGTGATAGATTGTTCCAGAATTAGGAGATAATGAAGTTAGGAAAAAGGAAAAGCATTATCTGGAAGGAAAGATCAAACCTACCTGTCATATGTATCTGATATGCTTGACCCTCACTTTGGGAGTGGGAAGTTGCTCCCAGTTGGAAATAAATGCTATTCATGGATGAATGAGTCTAGCCCATAGTGAGGTCAAACATCAATTTCAGTGACTTGTTGCAACATTCATGATTAATGTTGATTTATTACTCTATCATTGTGTTATGTAAATAGGCGGCAGCTTTTTTGTATGTGCCTTGGTGCGATTCTGGTTTAATTGAGTTTGGGATTGGGGGGAGGAGGTGGGAGGTTCCAGGGTTAATACTGTTAGCTTCATCCTCAGTAGCAAACTTCTCATGATGGATGAAACAGTAGCAATAATCACAGTAGCTAAACTGTTAATGGAATTCTGTATGGGAAGGAGGGGTTTTATTATTGTGGCAGTTTTATGACAGTAACAGAGAAGGATCTATAAACTAAAGAAAGTTAGTTATTACCATGAATCAAAAACTGTATGGTGGAGGGGGTGAATTCAAGTAGGATATGTTTGATATATTGTAAGAACTTTTGTAAATGCCACAGTGTACCGCCTCCCAGCACAACAGAAAAATAAAATAAAATAACTTCAACAAAGTATGCTAATTTGCTGACTTCTTAGCCACTGAAACTTTATTATTTTACTGAAAGGTAAACACAGACATCTGCAGATGGTTGGAACCTGAAACACATTTCTAAAATGATTGAAATTGCCAAATAAAGATGAGAAAACACATATATAAGATTTCTACAATGAAAATGGAGTTGTTTCATAATTATGAAAAAAACTAATTAAACCCAAATTAAAGTAGTATGTAAGTGTCTGGTTCATTATTCTATTAGTGAGTGAAAACTCAAAGTGGAAACCACTTTCCCATCCCCAAAGAAAACACTCATCCCTAGGATTTATTCTCTTCTAAAAATTACAAGTAATAAAAAAGAATCTATCCAAGATTTTGAGATTCTGAATCGATACCTGAGTTTCTAATGACCAAGGAATCTTTACCACCAATCTCCCTTTCCCCTGTGGAGCTCCAGCTCCTGATACAAAAGGGTGTGGGAGGTAAGTAGGAACACAAAGCCTCTTCAATTGTTATCAGATAGCTGTTCACAGAAAGGTCTTCCCAGAGTTTGCTGTATAGAAAGCACAACCCACACATCATCATTATTCATTCTTCCAGCTTAAGAGGCTTGTTTTTCGCAGATGTGCCCTTCCTGTTTGGCATTTGTAACTGTGGACTGTTGTTCAGTTGAAGAAAATGCGTCATCTAAATATGAACTGAGATTCGAGCTGATTCATGAACACCTTTTGTTAAGTACAACATAAAAAGGAGTATGGTTGCCAAGAGTGAGGTATGAGTTCTAGCAAAGTGTTACTACAGTGTGCCACACTAGGAGTAATAAAGGGACACACTGGGGCTCATGGGTGCCTTTTTCTCAGAGAAAGTAAAACATGAGCCATAAAAAATTTCCTAGTGGAGACAAATAGACAATATGTTTTAGCTTTCAGTTTGCTAGAGCACACACTGTGTATTTCTCTTAAAGCTGTGGTATTATTTTTTAAAACAACTCCCCCATTCATCCTTTAAAGCAAATTAACCTTACTCCTACGCTTTAATTCAGACATTTGTTTGAATCCATACTCAAGACATGGAAAGAGAGGAGTTACTGACTTAGTCAAAATGACAGAAGGATGTACTCATTCAGCATGTGCTGAGTGCCTACTGTTAGCCAAGCAGTGTGTGCGATATGTTTGTGGAATTGAGCTCTTGCACTTCAAACTTCTCTCAGACCTGAGTAACTTCAGTCTGGGGATTCGGAGTCCAGGACTTTGCTGTGACTATTGGAAATTAGAGAGAATCATAAGAACACCTCAAGAACTAGAGTATGTTCATTAGGCTGGATATTTGATTCAGAGTTGGTCTATTAGCTATCATCAGATGCAATGAGATAATTTTTAGTGAAGAACATTTTCTCCCTTATGCATTTAGTGTTTTCTTAGTGAATCACTATTATCTAAGTTTGTATTTGTATTTCACTAACTGGGAGGAAACAAACACTGTTACTTATTTCCCAAACAGTACTTTATAAATAGGGTCAAATTTAACAAAGTTCTCATTCTGATTCTGGGCTCTGCCTTTTTTCACCTCTATGACCTTGAACAAGTCACTTCTTTGAACTTCAGTTTGCTTAAGTTAAAAAAAGGGAAGGAGAAGGAGAAGAAGAAAATACACATGTAACGAAATAATGATTGCAAAAGCTGGGTGTGTTGTTACACACCTGTAATCCCAGCATTCACAAGACTGAGGCAAGAAGAATGCAAGTTTGAGGCCAGCCTGGGCTACATAAGTGAGACCATGTCTCAAAAAGACAAAACCGGGGTGGAGGGCATGGCTCATGTGGTAGAGCACTTGCCTAGCAAGTATAAGGTCCTCAGTTCAAACTCCAGTACCACCAAAACACAACAAAAAATAAAACGAATCTCTACCACAAGAAAAAACCTGTAGGTTAGTTCAAAAGCAAGGAACAATTTAAGATTAAACAAATTATGTAATTGAACCAAACCACTTATCTTTTCCCACTTAATTAGTATCTAGCTGGATGTCAGATTCCTAGAACAAATAAATTATTGGTTGATGCTGAAAGTGCCACCTTAGACTGTACTTGTTATCTTTGATAAAATGTAAGTATATCTGAATTGGCTACTGATCATTTACACCCGAGTGTAACTGAAGAAAGAAAAGAATTATCTTGAGTTTAAGAAGGGGAGAACTGTGCATTACTGCCTGTCTAAAGATCCAGCATCCTTCATAGGAGACATAGGAGTGCCGGGCACTGGTGGTGTACACCTGTAATCCTAGCTACTTAGGAGGCTGAGATTGGGAGGATCACAGTTTGAGACCAGCCCAGGATAATAGTTTCTGAAACCCCCATCTCCAAAATAACCAGAGCAAAGTGGACTTAAGGTTTGGGTCAAGTGGTAGAGCACCTGCTTTCTAACTGAGAAGCCCTGAGAGACACAGGAGTTGGAAAAGATGTGTATACTCCATTAAATTGTAATTCTGAAATGCCCAAAGCACTGGAAATCACAAGATTTTTTTTTTTTGTAACTCATTTAGTAACAAAACCTAACTTGATCTAAACTCTTTTGGCCACAAAAGCTGCCCTGAAAGGACATGAAAGCTGTCTAGAGTCCTTATTTACCACTTAGGGTAAGTGAATATTCATATACTTTGTTGCTTAATACCGATAGCTTTGATTATAGGGTATTCCTTTCTAGGCCCTATTGGGGAGGTTACAGAGCACACAGCACAAAATTTGAAAGTTTAAATTCAGGAAAACACCTGGCCCCACTGATTTGGTGGACCCTCTACAAATGCTCTATACTGCCCATATTACTTCCACATTGTTTTTATCTGACCCAGCAGGGCCTTTTTAAAAGCCATCCTGTGACCAAGAGAAATGAGCCAGACTGCACGTGAAATTGATGCCATATGAAGCACATGGGAGCCCAGTGGCAGAGCTCTTGCCTAACACTGGTAAGGCTCTGGGTGATCCCCAGCACCATAAAAAAAATTAAGAAAAGGCACACAGACTTAGCTTCAGAATTGCCCCATTTTACCTACTTGTGTTTGTTTACTTCTTTTTTTTCCTGAATACTTAGTTTTGTTTATTTGTGGTACTGAGGTTTGAACTCAGGGCTTTGCACTTGCTAAGCAGGTGCTCTACAGTTTGAGCCAAGCCTCCAGCCTGGGTTTACTTATTTCTTTTCACTAGACAACCCCAGTCTCCCTCTGGTTCCCTTACAACTTGTGTGTTTCAACTCACATTTTTTTTTTTTTTAAACTTCTAAACTTTGGGTTGTTTCTAGATTTTGTCTTTCCCCTGGCATTGTGTCTGCCGGGATTGACAACTTCATAATGACATGGCTGCTGGAAATTGTGGGCCTCTCATCCCAAAATTCTAAACTAGGAAGTGACCCTCGCTGGGAGCTGCCTGCCCTGCAGCTAGTTCCTGAAGACCACTGAAGATTGGTGTCTTAAAGCTTCACTTCTCCAAATGTGGCCCCTGCACCAGCATTGGCTTTCTCTTCCTGGGAGCTTTGAGGCATGCAAACTCTCAGGCCCACCTCAGACCTGAGCCCAAATCTGCATTTCCGTAGACGTAGACTCCAAGGAGATGGACAGGAGGGCTGAAGTCCTTAAAGCCCCAAGGACACCCCTCTACCTAGCACGTGGGCAGGCTGCTTGAGTGGAGGTTAATTTCCCTTAAGAAAGTCATAAATATTTGAAACCAGCATCTTAAAATAAAATAAACTCTGTAGTCATTTATTTTGATATAAAATTCTGTCCTATTCCCTTTGCCTCGGGATTATCAGGCAAATAAGGCCCTCGACAAAATTCTTTTCTTCTGGGAAGTCTTGTTTTCAATAGAAACCACACTTTTGTTCATTTTTGAATAGGAGGATTCTACTGCATCACATAGACCCATGGACTTTGAGGATCAAGTGTTAGTTTTTATTTTTTAATATCCGTTTTCCAAAGCTTTTATGTGTCTCCAGTTAAACCTCAGGATCAGGGAGGATTGGTTCCAGGACCCCCATGGGTACCAACTTCTGAGGATGCTTGAGCCCCTGATATAACACACGTACTATTTGTATACGACCTACACATTTTCCTTATACTCTAAGTCATCTCTAGATTATTTATAATGTCTACTAAGATGTAAATGCCATGTAAATAGTTGCCATATTGTATTGTTTAGGGATAGTGAAAAGGATGGATGGAATTTCTTTTTTTTCTGAATTTTTCAAACCATGGTTGGTTGAATCTATAGATGTAGAATCTGTGGGTACAAAGGGCTGGCTGTATAAAACTCCTACTGGTTCTTTTTCTTTTTTCCTAAAGCTGAGAATGGAACATAGGTCTTCATGCATGCAACCTGTTCTTTAAGAGAGTTAATTTTATTTGTTTGCTTATTTTTGTGGAACCTGGGATTGAATTTAGAGCTTCATACAAGCACTCCACCTCTTGAGCTATGCTCCCAGTGCTTTTGCTAACTTTGCCTGAGCTGGCCTTGAGCACACTTGACTCCTTAAAAAGGATTTAAAGAGATAAATGAATATTAGTCCTTTCTGTTCTCCTACTTTTTAATAACAGTTTGTCTAGAAGTAGTCATAAGGAATTTTAAAAAAGTAATAGCTTATTTTTAGAAAATTGACAGTTTCCTTGAGGTACGAGGCAATTAATAAAAAAAAACACATATCTTAGAATACTCAAAATACTCTTCCCCAACTGGTTAGTTTTGAATGTCTCAAATCAAGATTTTTTTCCTCAGCACTTACTATAGACCTTTAGGTAAATCACTGGCAGTTGCTAGGTTGACAGAGACAGCTGACATATTTTGTAAATAAACAAGCAAATTTTAATGCAACAAGTCTTCATTATGATTTTATAGATTTTTGTCTTGGCTTTGGAGATGTGGGGAACACAAAAGAATTGAAGTTCTAGTTCCTTCCTTAGGAAACTTCTAGTCTAACAAGAGACCTACAACAGTTACTGAAATGACTATGCTATAAAAAGAATTCCAATAAAATTCCAATAAAAGCATGCACAGGGCATCAGGAGATTAAGAAAAGGAAAAAAAAAAAAGTGGGCCTGGGGACAGGGACATCTGGGAAGCCTTCGCTAAGGATGAACTTTTACCAGCAAAACTCTAAGCTATGGTAAAACAAAATTCAACCTTATCTAGATGGTTGCAGTTTCTTTCTTGTCTCCTATTTTGTGCTATACCCATTTCCAACATGACCAGCAGAAAAGTACAAAAAAAACCCATTCACTGGTTCCTTTTCTCATAACTCCCAAGCCTCCCAGTGTCTGATTTGCCTGGTTGCTTTCCTGACCAGCTGGGGCAGATTGGACACTGTGGAGACACAGTTTTCTGTCATGGGCCACTCCCTCCTTGTGTCTCTGCTGCATTTGGAAGCTTGAGGTCCTCTGTGGCAGAGTGCCAGTGTGGTCTTCAAAGATGAGGGTTTCCACTTTCAAGAAGGAAGGAGATGAAAAGAAAGGAAGCCAGGCGTGGGAGGACCCTGAGGACCCACAGTAGGAGGTCAAAGGCCATCGACCTGTGACAACTTCAATAGGCAACTATGAAAATAAGACTTTTCATGGTCTTTCACAGTGGTTGAAGATCTGTGATATACATTACATTTACCATATAGATCAAAACAGTGTCTTTGCTCACCAGAATCTAACTAAATTTGGTAACCTTGGTATGGGTCAAGAAGTTAGGAAGCCTTATTTCCTGCTTGATATCTGCTATTGTCTGTCTGATTGCTGCTACTTATGTCTTTTCCATGCAAGTGAAAAATCCTGAAGATAATATATCAAGAAGTGTTTCTAAGTTTCTGGCCAAAGCATCATCCTTAAACCCAACATGCAACAGGATCTCCCATTCCCATGAAAATCTGGGAATGGGAGAGAGGCTGCTTCCAGTTTATTCTGGAATTCTTAAATGGCTGGTATCTAGGCAAATGTGGGAGTGTCATGTTTTTAAAATTATTTCTAGAGAAATAGACCCATTAAATTATTTGTTGAGGCTAAATCTAAAATGTAGTTGTTTGTATGACACAGGGAAATAAAGTTGTAAAGCTGTACAATAAAGCACTTAAATTATCCCATCTTTAAGCACTTTAAATGAAAACAGATAAGGAAAAGCAAAATTTATATTTCCACCAAGTATTAGACACGGAAAGCCTAAACCACTTGACTTGAAATTGCAACCCATGAAAATGGATTCTCACCAAAACCCCTACCTACTTGGTTTCTACGATGCAGTATAATTATATATTTATGTACCCCAGAATCCTGCCCGACAATTGAGCATTCAGAGGACAGGCATAGAAATCAGCCTGGAGCCTCATAGAGAGTTCCTTTCTCCTTGCTAAAGCCTGCCGGGGTTAGGCAGTGTGGGAAATTTTACAGGCGCTCACTCTCTTTTTATTCTAGGGAGAAGTAAATAGCTTGCGTGCCCTTGGGCAGTCTTTGGAGGGAGTACAGTCAAGAACTTTCAAAAACTGAGGGTTTTTTTAACCATGAATTTGTTAATCTCTTTTAGACTGTCACTTTCTCTCATTTTCCCCAGTAAATACTGAACTAAAAAGCTGTTTAAGGCAAAAGGCATGAGATGGTTTTCTCAGATAAGATAAGAAGCTAACTGAGACAAAATGAGGTAGTAGGGGCTCCCAGGTAAATCACTGAACCTTTCTGTACCTCAGTTTCTCTATCTGTGAGATAGGTATATTAATATACATTCTCCTACCTCACAAATAACTTCCTTATAGAAGCTTATGTACACAAGGCTAAGGAAAGGAAAAAGAGCACTCTTCAAATAAAGGCTGTGTACTTATTCATTCAGCAAACCCTTACAGTATGAAGAACTTTTTATATACCAGGTGCTTTGTCTGTTTCAGGACACGACTGAGAAGAAGCAATAAACTCTACGTGAGTAAAGACAAGGCAGAACAGATTGTTCTTTGGCTTGGCTGCATGCACTTGTGTCTGATTCCTAAGGAGAGGAGATGCAGTTCAAGTTTCTGCTACTGTCTGAAAATATCCAGTGGTTCTCTGGGAGACTCTGGGTGACTATAGGATTCATGTGACAGAGTGTGATTTGGGAGACAGAGTAAGATCTTGCTATAGGATTCATATATGGTAAATCACTTACATCAGGGTCCTGCACCTGCAGCAGGAAGAGAGCTCTCAAGTGGGCCTTTGTGGCTTTTAGAAGTCTCACTCATGATCATGGGAGTTGGAACAAGAGAGGACAGGTCTTAGCTTGGATTGCTATAACAAAATACCACAGATTTGGTGACTTACACAGCCGACATTTATTTCCCACAGTCCTGGAGGCTGGAAGGCCAAGATCAAATTTCTTTTTTTGGTGAGCTTTCTCTTCTTGGTTCACAGAAGTTGTCTTCTTACTGTGTCCTTACATAGGGGTGTTGGGGGTGGGTGCTCTGTTCTTTCTTCCTTTTATTATAGTGACAGTAACTTCATTATGGAGTTCTCATTCTCATGACCTCACTTAAACTTAATCACTTCCCAAAGCCTCATCTCCAAATACCATTGCATTGAGGTTAGGACTTCTTTTGTTTGTTTTGAGACCGAGTCTTGCTAGGTAGTCCAGGTCTGCCTTGAGCTTGTGATCCTCCTGCCTCTACTTCCCAAGTGCCGGTATTACAGACATGCACTACCACATTTGACTGGTAAGTTTTGGGAGGCTATAAATATTCAATCCATAACAAGAGAGAAATGGCAGGTGATCTTGAGAATTAAGAATGTGGGATGATCTCTCTGGGAACACTATGGAGGGCAAAATTTTCAGTGAGTGATGGTGGTGCCAAAATAAGAAATGCCAAAATAAGAAATGCACAAAGTACTAGAGAAATACTGTTCCTGCTATCACAGTGGATTGTTACACCATTACCACTGTTGTAGTGTCTCTGCTACTAATAATTAGTAATAATTATAACTAATTCTAATAGCCTACCAGTAGTAATTATTGCCTCTACCACTTCTGCTACTGGGAATACTGCTAATACTACTCCTTCTATTGTTATTATTTTAAAAATTTGTCCCTTTATGCACAGGAAAAAAACAGATTGTTATGACCAGTGATATGCCTGGTATAATCAGTAAGTCAGTTTCTTACATGTTAGTTAGATTTTTGTCTCTCTTATTTTTCACAGTGATGGTTCAGGCTTAGCCAGTTCTTTCATGATTGACACCCTCAATCACAGTCTTTTTTAAAAAATGATGGCTCATTAACTCTTACAAGAGCCCAAACTAGTTCTTACTATTTATTATAGTCTCTTTTGGTGAATATCTTTTTGTTGAGTCTTCACCACAACATGTTTTTTCATCCATGCAAATAACATTGATTCAGTCTGATTTTTGGCTATCTTGAAATGGCTGGTTGGAGTTCCATACAATGGAGGGAGTGTACCTGGTAGGCTTCCACTGAGAAATTCCTTTGGGGCATGTGGTTTGGAGCTTGTGCCTCAGCAGACTGAGGAATGAATGAGGAAGTTACATGGAAGACAATGATGACAACTAATGCCAGAATTTTGACTGAGTCCCTCAAAACTACACCTTCAACTTAAAATATTTGTAGTTCCCAGTGGGCATCTACCATGATGATAAGTCACAAAAATACTGACACTTAAATTTTTAGGCATTAATTTGCTACCTAGCTCCTTCTTATTAAGTGACTCTGTAAGTATTCTGTGTTGAAATTAAGCATCTGCTTATTCAAAAATTACCCACACAATTCAATGACAACCTTGACATGAGAATAAATTTTATAAAAAATGGTTAGAGCTCTCATAACTACATTAATTATTTTTAATTGTTTCTATTTACTTTTTTAAAAGGTGATTAGATAATTACTTACCAAAGGCATAATAGGTAACTTAGTAGACATTAAATAAAATTTGGTAAAGGTATAGATTAGTGATGTTTTAATTACGAGCATCTGAAACTTACTGTTGATACTCTAGGCATCATATAATTTTATTAGAAAAGTAGAATTTCTATAAGATGTGGAGAAGGAGGTTTGGAGATTTTTAGAAGTTTTTCTCACCTGGATCATGGATGCTATACTTGGAAGTAGCCATTTTTTGACCATGATGACAAAAGCCATATCCCAGGGAAAAAGGGAGTTAGAATGGTCTTAAAGACTTGAATTCTTTGAATTGATGTAGAGAATTGGACTGCTGACCTCTGAACATCTTGTTTACATGCAGTCAGATGCATTTCTAATTGATACTGTCTGCAATAAGATATGGTCACATTGTCATAGTGCTGTTAAGGCACTTTTCATACCATGTTGGAACCCAGGACTTTATTGTTTCTCTCTTTCATAGGATAGGAAGTTCCTTGGGACCGAAGTTTATCATCCTTACACCCCTGACACACTGGCAAAAGCTGTGACTCTATGAATGTTAAGAGTGAGTGGACAGCTGCTTTGTATCACTTACATACTCTTTAGTGTCTCATTGTAGTTAAGATGCTCTGAGTAATGTTTAGGAGGTAAACAGATTTGGTAATGATTCATTGAATGTAGGAAAAAGAGAGAGAGAGAGAGAGAGAGAGAGAGAGAGAGAGAGAGAGAGAGAAAGAGATATAGGATGACTCCTAAGAGTCTGGATCAAACATTTATAAATTAATTGAATGACATTCACTGGGAAGACAATGGGATTTATTTTTCTAATTGAGATAAGGAAACTGAGACGAGACAATAAAATATTTTACTTAAGATCAAACTGCTACTAGTAGCAGAGCAAGTGTGATAGTCAGTTTTTTTTTTTTTTAATCACTGTGACAAAATGCCTGACATAGACAACTTAAGGGAAGGAAGATTTGTTTTGGCTCATAGAGGTTGCAGTCCAAGTTTGGCTGGATCCATTGCTTTGGGCCTGAGGTGAGGCCCTATATCACAGTGGCAAGAGCATGTGGCAGAGCAAAGTTATGGCAGCCAGGAAGCAAGAACAAGATTTAACCTACAAGGATCCACCCACAGTGGCTACTTCCTCTCCAGCTAGGCCCCACATCCTAAACTTTCTAGCACCTCCCAAAATTGTGCCACCAGCTGGGGACCAAGCCTTCAAGACATGAGCCTGTGGGGGACATTTCTATTCAAATACGACCAGTAAGGATTCAAACGTAGGCAGCTATTCAACTGCCTTGACAAGTATTATTAAAGCACTTCTTGGCCTCCTTCCCCACTATAGGATTGAGAGGAGCTGTACATTTTAGCCAAAGCAGTACTGGAAAGACTAAATGCCTGCTCCTCTATCTGCTCTCTATCTGGGAGCATCTGTGAGCACATCAAAAGCTTTGGCCACAACACTTTAACTTCTGAGAGCTTCTAGGCATATCAGTAGTGTGAGGTTTTTTTAAGACATCATCAATTTTTCTGGAGAAAATATCTTGAGAAATTATTCCTAAATATTCAAGTAAAAAAAGCTGTATTTCCAGGCTGAAATACATATTTAGACATACTTCTGGGCATTTATATACTCATTGTATACTTTTTAATTATGCCGTCAATTTTTTAAAATGTTATAGAGGAGAATTTCACATTTTAGGGTATGAATTTATAAGTTCTTCAAAGGGCTTCTCAAACTAAAGGTAACCCAAATAACTATAATAGCAACATCCATCCATTCATCCATCCATCCATCCATCTTTGCTTTCATTTATAAACTGGGACTATTACTTAATATAACTTGATTCAAAGTAGTAAATGAGTTAATACATTTCAAGTGCTCAGAATCATGTCTGGCACATGGTACAGACTTTATAGATATTAGCTACTATTGTTAATAAAAGTATTTATTCCACCTTTTAGAAATTATTTATTGAATAACTATCCCAAGCATTTATGGACTCAAAATTCTGCTGTGTTTAAAAAAAGAATTTCAGAAAAATAAAGGTTTAAAATGTATCATCCTTTAAACCAGTATAGGAAAAGAATTTTTAAAATTATTAACATTAGAATCACTAGAATGTTGCTTTTCTCTGAGCCGTGTTTAAGATAAAATTTCATATCAAGCATAAACCAGTCACATACTGTAATTGAATAAAATGCACTTCAAGGTTACATGTAACAATGCACATTTCTTTAATATGCTAAGAATCACATATTTGCTTAAACAATTGAAAACTTTACAGTATCTTGTATTTAAGATATTACTTTTTAATATCCTTGCATTAAAATGAAAATGATTACTTTTTAATATTACTGGAAACCACCCTATCCCCAATTGTAAAGATATATTTCTTGTGTGATTTTATTATATGCTTAATAATAGTACCTGTGAGCTCAGATTTCCTTTGAATAAAATTGATTGGAAACAATATCTACCCTAAAGCATCTTTAATGTCATTATAGATGGGTAGGAGTAAATTAAGCGGTATTTAGGCACCAAAGTCTTTAATTTCATTGCATTTGAGTAGGAGTTAGACATTATGAGGTCCAATTAAAAAAGTCGCTAATGTTTTTACATCTGAGTAGGAGTAAATTAAACAAAATCACTCCTGAGCTGCTAATATCATTTTAATTGAATGTCATTCGGTTTCTAACTGCTGTTACAACACTACAGATAATGAGGCTATTTCTACAAAGCTTCTGAGACTAGGGCTGTGGCTGCTGAAAATAAAGCGATACGGTTAGGAAATGATAGGGCAGGCAGGATCTGGGTTGTGCAAAAAGAAGCCAGCCGCCATGATGCAGAGAGGTGACATCCTGCTTGTGAGCATCACCTACATGTATCAAAACTATTGGATTACAGAGTCGGAATACCTGCTAGCTGCAAGTTGCATCATTATTCCTGGGGGAATGCATTGGAAAACGACATCTTTCTTTTTTTTTTTTTTTTTAAAGAAAAACTAACTTGTTTGAAAAAAAATTTGATGGTCATTTTCCACAAGCTTAATGTAAATGTTTTAGAGAAGGGTCAATATTGTGGATAACAAAGTTACAGAACAACAACGGTTACAATCATGAAGAAAGGTTAGCAACTGACAAACAAGTTTGGCTATTTCTATTACATAAAGCTTTTTAAGACAATAATTATTATTGTCTGCATTATTCCAGGACCATTAAGTTTTTTCATTATCCTCTTAAAGAATACTTAGTTTTCTAGTAAGAAGAATGACATAATTTATAACATAATGTATACATTTAATGGCTATTGTATATAGTGTTTGTCAATAATAGCCTCCATGTATACATAAATCCCCATTTAAGTGTTTGTCTTGTAAGAATAAATGAAAAATAATTGAAACAAGTATAATATGCTTGCTTATAGAGGTACACACTAGGTAACCAATGTCCGATCCTTTTAATTACTAAAGTGCCACTTTTGGAAACATACAGTGCTTGGGCATTTTTAATTACCTTTAGACAAAGATGATAATGAAGATACAATTAAAAGACTATGAACATAAGACTATATAATTCCATCATCACTAATTATATTAAGTTTGGAGGAGCCCAGCTTGGTCAATGTTTTCTTAAGCTTTGCATTTTAGGAGATATATATACTTGGGGAACATAAATATGTTTGAAATACGAAAGGAGCCAGTGACAATTAGCACAAAACTAAAGAAAAGTTCTTTCTTTATTAATTTAGCTTCTACTTTGAAGCAAAAATTAAAATCATCTACTTTTGGTAGGATAAAAGGTATCCTTCTACAAGACCTTCTACAAGTTTAGGGTAAAAAGCTAGGAACCACAAATACTTATTTTCAATTTATAAGTGCATCTCATTTATACTATAACAAAATGCTTATGGGGTAAAGGCAAATGGATGTAGACCAGATTTTAAATAGCAGGACTATGCAGGTTTTTAAAAATCTGAATTGTACTTATTAAAAGATAAGAAATGTGAAAAACTTTTATTGTTCATTATATATGTTGAAGGTTCATATGCAATGAACATTGTATTAAAGAGAGCACTCATTGGTCAGTTTGCATAAATTGAACTGACATAACTTTAACCCTGTAAATTTTTGTATAACATTGGAATAAATTGTAGACATATAGATTTATATATATTTTAGTTACCGACATTTAAGTTGTTTAATGTACGAGAATGACTCAAAATACTATATTATAACATGGTCATTTAAAAGTCTTTGACATAAACAGACACTTAAATGAAATTTGAATCTGATAAGATGAAGCTCAGTAATGAAAAGCCTAACAAAATCACCAGAAAGCATAAGCAGTTACCTTGTAAACCATGACATCTTTCTTGAAGATAAGATTTGTAGACTCTGAAAGCTAGAAGCACTAATCCCATTAATTTCACCATCATGAATTAGTCATAGAATTTAATTCAATGGAAAATTTGATGTTGACACAATAGTTAAGAAAGACATCTAAAAAAACAGAATTCTAATGTAAAGGCATTCACAGAAATACAAATACTAAATATTTCTTTTATACCTAAAGTTTTCTTGTGAGCCCTTAATAGATTTTAATATGTAAAGGAAGAAAAATTTATGAAAGGAAATCTAGGTGTGGAATGTAATTCATACAACATCATATATTATTATTATTTATATTAATGCTTACAAAGTTTTTAAAATTTTCGAATCTTTAATTGTTTATTAGCATAGAATAGTTGTACATGGGGATTCATTGTGACATTTACATATGTGCTTACAATATATCTTAATTAGATTCGCCCCCTCCATTCTCCCTCTTCCCCTCTCTCCCACCTCAAAGTTTGCAAAGTTTTGACTGAAGAAGCAGGTTTATGAATGGAAACCTCCATTAATCCTTTTATAAAATTTTGATTTTAATTTTTATCAAAGAAGTTTACCTACATTGCTTTGAGAATCAAAGGCTTGTGTAGAAGACTTGTGTTCCTCTGCCTCCTATCAAAGATAATGATTTTTAAGTTCTTAGCTGTTTTGTTTGCCATTTCCTCCATATTTCTTATTTTTAATTTTATGTTGTTATTTTTGATTTTCATCTACAAAAATGTGTATTGACTTTGAATTACATAAGATGAGAAATTAGCATTTGAGCCTCCCACTTACCTTCTAATATATGCACATCAGAGTTTTTTGTTAAATACATATTTGGTGTTTGAGTTTTATGACTATGTAACAGCTGGAACATACTAAGATTTCATTTCCTTTAAAATACAGTTCTGTAAGTCGGGAATGGTAGTGCACACCTGTAATCCCAGTACTGGGGAGGTTGAGGCATGAAGATTGCAAATTCAAGACCCAAACCAAACCAAAATGAAACAAAACAATTTTATTATTCTTGGGATCAGCAATTGCCTTTAAGAATACATTTTTTTCTAAATACCTATCTCTAACTCTTTCCTAGATTCTCCACTGTAACCACATAATGTCACTGAGTGAGGTTAAACTCATCACCTAGTCTCTTGGTTCTACTTTTTTTCCCCTTAAAAATAGCTCCCCTGTACCTGTCTGCCATTGCTCTAATCTGGAATGGCTATCTAAGTCTACTCCATAACAACTCCACCCTAGGACTTGTCTTCATGACCCTTGAGTATCTTTTTTGTTACTTTGTTTTTTGTTTTTGACACAGGATCTGGAAATGTAGCCCAGATTGACCTCCATTTCAAGATCTTCCTGCTTCATCCTCCCTGGGATTAGAGGTGTGCAACATTTACACTCAGCTTCTTTGAATACAGGTTTCCTAAAGCTGGGAGGACCAGTAATTATCTTTAATTATCCATTCATAATGATAAGGGGATAATCTTTAATTATCCCCTTTTCACCGTAGTAGAAATAGAATTTTTAGCAGGTGATTTTGTAAATATATTCTACATTTTCCAGTCTCCTTTATTCTGGGTGTGGCCATGTGGCTTCATTCTGACCAATGGGATGTGAATGGAAGTGTTGTATGACTGAGTCTAGGGACTTTATTTAAGAACAAATTGTTTCTTCTTTGAAACTTCCTCCATTTTGACTCATAGAACAGGATAGTACCTTGGACTAGGAGGATGAGCCCATGCCTTGAGAGGCCAGAGTGATGGCCCTGACAAGAGTGGCTGATCCTTAGTAGTTCTTCAGACCTCAAGATTTTTCAGTGAGAGAAAAAGAAACATCTATCTATTGTAAATAATTATTTTTTATAATTTTTATTAAGATATAGTTCATATAACACAAAATTCACAATTTTAAAGATTACATAAAATGAGGAAGTAACATTTTGATCCTCCCACTTTCTCTCTTCTAACATATGCATATGTTTTTTGTGTCTTCACAAGATTGTGTAATCATCATCACTAATTCCAGATCATTCCAACCTCCCAAAGAAGAAACTCCAGCCTTCTTCTTCCCTTTCTTCACCTGGCAGAATGGGCGACTACTCCCCTTTCTTCAATAAAGCTATTTTACCTCAAACTCTCTCCCCAACCCCACCAAAAAGAAATTCCATACCTGTTGGCAGTCACTCCTAATTTCTTTTTCTTCCACCCCCATCAAATACTAATTTCCTTTCTGCCTCCATGGTATTTTGCTTGTTTCAAACATTTAATATAAGTGGAATTATACAATATTTGTCCTTTTGGTTTTTGATTCTTTTGCTTAGCATAATGGTTTTCATAGTAGCTACTTTTTCACATTCTCACTGCATTGTACAAGAATTTCAGCTTCTCAAATTCTATCCAACATTTGTGAGTGCTTGAAATTATAGCCATTCTGCTGGATGTGAAGTAATAGCTCATTGTGGTTTTGATTTGTATTTCCCTAATGATGAATAATGTTGAACCCTTTTCATAAGCAAGATGGCCTTCATCAGATGGAGCCCTTGACCTTTCAGACTCCATAAGCATGAGCTGAATATTGAGTCTTGGTTTTCAGTTATATCAACAAGAAATGGACAATGACAAAATCCTTTGCTCATTTTAATTCAGTTGTTTATCTTTTGTTATTGAATTCTTAGAGTTCTTTACATATTCTGTGTACTAGACCATTAACAGATATATGATTTACAAATACTTTCTAGATTGTCTTTTTACTTTCATGGTGATATTCTTTGACATGTAATTTTAAATTTTGATCTAGTCTTAAATTTATTTGTGTGTGTGTGTGTGTCATGTTTAAGAAACTTCCTAATCTAAGAATTCCCTGGGATTTCTTCTAAGAGTTTCATAGTTTGGGCTCTCATATTTAGGTCTATGATACATTTTAAGTTAATTTTGTGTAAGTTAAGAGCCTTCATTCATCCTTTGGTATGCCAATGTTCATTTGTCTAATACCGTTTGTTGGAAGGACTACCCTCTCTTATTGATGGTTTTTACTTTCTTGTTGACAATCAATTGAGTATAGATAAATGTTTATTTCTGGATTTTAATTTATATTCCATTCATCTAAATGTCTATATTCAGACTAATGTTCTACTGTTCTAAAAATTATTATTACTGAAGATATCTAGCAAGCTTTGAAATTGGGAAGTATGGGCCTTCCAACTTTGTTGGCTAATTCTAATATTGTTTTGGGGTCCTTGTATTTCCACTTAAATTTCAAAAGGCTAGGGATGTAGCTCGGCAGTGGAGTGCTTGCCTGGCATGTGTAAGGCCTTGGGTTCAATCCCTAGCACTGCAAGAAAACAAAATGCTTCTTTTCAATATAAATTTCAGGATAAGGTTGCCTGTTTCTGTGGAAAGGTACTTGGATTTTTTTTTTTTTCTAGAGACTATTGAATCTGTAGATCAATTTGGGAAGTCTTGATGATGTAACAATATTAAGTCATTTAATCTATGAACATAGGAAGTCCTTTCTACTTGTTTAGCTCTTTTACATTTCTTTTAATAATATTTTATAGATTTCAAGGTATAAGTCTTGTCATTTTTTCAATGTACAAGTCAATTTTATTCCTAAGTGTTTCATTCATTTTGATTATATCATAAGTGAAACTTTTATTAAGTTTATAGATTGCTCATTGTTAAATAAATATACAACAAAATTTTGTATTTTGTATCCTTTAATTTTGCCAAGCTTATTTGTTAGCTTTAATACTGGTTTTGTGGATTCTTTGGGACTTTCTACAAATGCGATTATGCTATTTGCAAATAGAGATGCTTTTCTTTTCATTATGGATGCTATTTCTTTATTTAGATTTGTTGACTAGTTCCTTTGAACAAAATTTCCAGACAATGTTGAATAGAAATGATAGAAATGATAAGAGTAGAGATCTTTGTCTTTCTTCTGGTTTTAGAGGGAAGCCTTCAGTATTTCACCATTAAGTACAAGTTAGCTATGGGTTTTTCATAGCTAACTTAGCCCTTTATCAGGTTAAGGAGGTTCCTTCTATTCTTAGCTGAGTGGGTTTTTTTTTTTTTTTTTTTTTGGTGGGACTGAACTCAGGGTTTTGTGTTTACAAAGTGGGTGCTCTCCTTCTTGAACTACACATCCAGCACATTTGCTCTGGTTATTTTTGAGATGAATGATTTGTCCAGGCTGACTTTAAACTGCAGTCCTCCTGATCTCATTCTCCCAGTTAGCTAGGAGACTGTAAGGTGTAGGTGTGAGCATCAGTGCATGGCACTTGAATGTGTGTGTGTGTGTATGTGTGTGTGTCTAACATGAATGTATGCTAGATTTTTTTTTTTTTTTTTTGCTGGCACTGGGGTTTGAATGTTTTGTTAGGCAGGCACTCTTACCACTTGAGCCATTCTGCCAGCCTGAAAGTATGCTAGATCTTTTTTTTTTTAATGTGCAAATCTTTTTCTCCTTTTATTTTATTTTTACATTTATTTGCATGTGTATACATTGTTTGTGCCACCTCCCCCCCACACCCCGCACCCTCCATCCTCCCAACTCCCCACTTCCAGGCAGAACCTGTTCTGCTCTCTTCTCTGATTTTGTTTGTAGTGAGGTTTCTTGGGAGCTCTTGTTCCTCTTGACCTAACTGGCGATACAGAAAGGACAAAAGATAGAAAAACATGCATAAAGCTGGGGTCAGGTGTGTTGGATGCTCTTGTTGAAGAGAAAACCTAAGAGATAATAAGAAAGACATATTGTTTTTGCTAGTTTGGGATAAAGATAGCTATACAGAGAGACTCCTAGCATTGCTTCCATGCATAAGTGTATTACAACCCACATTGGTTCATTTCTACCAGACCTCTTCACTATGTCCCCCTTCCCATAATGGCCTCTGCCAGTTTAAGATTACTATATTTGCTCCTCTACAGTGAGCACATCAACCACATTCAAGTTTTATTCCCTTTCCCTATTCTTCCCATGTGTGTTCTCCCCTTAGCGTGTGACCCATGTCCAATAACATTACTGCATTTGTTTTAGGTCTGAAGTCTGCATATGAGGGAGAACATACGATTTTTGGCCTTCTGAGCCTGGCTAACCTTGCTTAAGATGATGTTCTCCAGTTCCATCCATTTACTAGCGAATGGCAAAATTTCATTCTTCTTCATGGCTGAGTAAAATTCCATTGTGTATAAATACCACATTTTATTAATTCATTCATCTGTTGTGGGGCATCTTGGCTATTGTAAATAGTGCTTCAATAAACATGGTGTACAGGTGTTTTTGTAATAACTTGAGTTGCATTTCTTCAGGTATATCCTAGAAGTGGGATTGCTGGATCATATGGCAGATCTATGTTTAATTGTTTTAAGGCGCCTTGATAATGTTTTCTAAAGGGGTTGTACTAGCTTACATTCCCACCAGCAGTGTATTAGGGTTCCTTTTTCCCCTGCATCCTCGCCAACATTTGTTGTTGGTGTTGTTTTTGATGATAGCTATTCTAACAGGAGTGAGGTAGAATCTTAGGATGGTTTTGATTTGCATTTCCTTTATGACCAGAGCATTTTTTCATATGTTTTTTGGCTATCTGGACTTCTTCCTTTGAAAAAGTTCTGTTTAGTTCAGTTGCCGACTTCTTTATTAGTTCATTGATTTTAGGGGAGTTTAGTTTTTTGAGCTCCTTGTATATTCTGGTTATCAGTCCTTTGTCTGATGTATAGCTGGCAAATATTTTCCCCCACTCTATGGGTGGACTCTTCAATTTAGAGACCATTTCTTTTGTTGTGCAGAAGCTTTTTAATTTCATGTAGTCCCATTTGTCCATCCTTTCTCTTAGTTGCTGGGCTGATGGAGTTCTACTGAGGAAATCCTGCCTATTCTTACTGTTTCCAGGGAATTCTCTGCTCTTTCATGTACTAACTGCAAGGTTCCAGGTCTGATATTAAGGTCCTTAATCCACTTTGAGTTGAAACTAGTATAGGGTGACAGACCTGGATCTAGTTTCAATTTTCTGCAGGAAGATAGCCACTTTTCCCATCACCATTTGTTGAAGAGGCTGTCTTTTTTCCATGGTATGGTTTTGGTGCCTTCGTCAAAAATGAGGTGGGCATAGCTGTGTGGATTCATATCTGGGTCCTCTGTTCTGTTCCACTGGTCTTCATATCTGTTTTTGTGCCAGTACCACGCTGTTTTTATTGCTATGGCTCTGTGGTATAGTTTGAAGTTGGATATTGTGATACCTCCAGAGTTGTACTTTTTGCTGAGTATTGCCTTGGTTATTTACAGTCTTGTGTTTCCAAATGACTTTAGGGTAGATTTTTCAATCTCTGTGATGAATGTCATTGGAATTTTGATGGGTGTTGCATTGAACATGTAGATTGCTTTTGGTAGTATAGCCATTTTTATTATGTTTATTCTATCAATCCATGAGCATGGGAGATCTTTCCACCTTCTGTAGTCATCCTCAATCTCCTTCTTCAGTGGTTTGTAATTTTCCTTGTAGAGGTCATTTACATCCTTCGTTAAGTTTACGCCTAGGTATTTAATTTTTTTTGAGGCTATTGTAAATGGCATTGTTTTCCTGTATTCTTTCTCAATTTGTTCATTGTTGCTATATAGAAAGGCTATTTGTTTTTGTAAGTTGATTTTGTGTTCTGCTACATTGCTGAAGCAGTTTATGGTGTCTAGATGTTTTTGGGTGGAGTTTTTTGAGTCTTTGAGGTATTGGATCATGTAGTCTGCAAACAGGGATATTTTGATTGTTTCTTTACCTATTTGTATTTCTTTTATTTCTTCTTCTTGCCTTATTGTTCTGCTAGGAATTCCAAGACTATGTTGAATAAGAGTGGGGACAGTGGACACCCTTGGCTTATTTCATTTAGGGGAAATGGTTTCAGTTTTTCACCATTAAGTACAATGTTGGCTGTAGGTTTGTCATAAATAGCCTTTACAGCGTTGAGATACATTCCTCCTATTCCTAGTTTTCTTAGAGCTTTGTTCATAAAGTGGTGTTGGATCTTATCAAAGGGTTTTTCTGCATCTATGAGATGATCATGTGGTTTTTGTCTTTGCTTCTATTAATGTGCTGTATTACATTTATACATTTGCATATGTTGAACCATCCCTGCATCCCTGGGATGAAGCCAACTTGGTCATGGTAAATGATCTTTCTGATATGTTGTTGGATTCAGTTTGGTATGCTAGATCTTGATGAGTTCTTTTTCTCTGCCTATTGAGATCTTCATGTTTGGTTTTTCCTTAATTTTTTTAATGTGGTATATTACATTGTTTGATTTTTATATGTTGAACCATCCTTGAATTTCTGGGATGAATTCCACTTGACAACAGCATATACTCATTTCAAGTATGCTGCCAAAATCAATTTACAAATATTTTGTTAAAGATTTTTGCATCTCTATTCATAAGGGATATGTGGTCTGTAATTTTTTCTTTTATGATTTCTTTCTCTGGCTTATTCCTTCAAAAAGTTTATTCCTTCAAAGTGCTGACAAGTGTTCCATGATATGGATATATCACAGTTTAACTGCTTACTCTTATAAAGACCTCTGGATTGTTTCCAGATTTGGCTAGTATGATAAAACCTATTATAAACATTGACATACAGGTTTTTGTGTAGACATAGTTTTCATTTCTCTTGAGGATGCGCAAGATTGCAATTGCCAATGAAACCATCTGTGTCTGGAGTTTTCTATTTTCATTTTTGAGATAGGTCCAAGAAAATTATCCATGCTGGCTTTGAACTTGCAATCTTCCTTCCTCAGCATCTCAATTGCTGGGATTATAGGTGAATCCTACCATACCCAGTTTAATTTGTAATTTTAAAACTCCCCAAAAGGAAATCTCACCAGGGGATGGTGGTACGTGCCTATAGCCCCAGCTTCTAGGAGACTGAGGCAGGAGGATTGTGAGTTCAAGAGCAGCTAGGGCAACATAGTAAGATCTGTCCCCCCAAAAACAAAATAAAATTACAAATTTTTATATGCTATATTTTCATTTTCATGTATTTTTTTTTTTGAGAAGGTATCTTGCCATGTAGCCCAGGTTCATCTTGAACTTGTTACCCTCCTGCTTTAACCTCTGAAGTGCTAGGGTAACAGGTATATGTCACCAGGCCTGACTATCATTTCAGTGTATTTTTAAAATTTTCTTTGAGACTTCTTCTTTGACTCCATATATTATTTGCCAGTGTTGTTGTTTGATTTCTAAGTGTTTGGAAATTCCTATTATCTTTCTGTTATTGATTCCTACTTTGATTTTATTTTTGTCAAAGAACACACTGTATAATTTCATTTCTCTTTATTTTGGTTAAATTTTTAATTTCGTTGATGTTTTATTTTTTATTATCATGGCATTGTACTGGGGGTTCATTGTGACATTTACAAAAGTGCTTACAATATATCTTAGTTAAATTTACCTGCTCCACCAGTCTCATTATTCCCCTCCTCCATTCTTAGAATAGTTTCAATGGGTCTCAGTTTTCCATTTTCTTTTCTTAGGAAAAATTGTAATTTTGACAAACCATCAGCTTACTCTCAAACCATAGGCTTGGAAATGAATATTGATCCCTGCAAATACATGAGGGCTGGTGACAAAGTGCTAGGGGAAAGTTTCTTTTTAATTTCTAACTCAGAATTTTCCTAAAAGCCCAAGTGACTGAGGTATGTAGAAGTAATTTCAAAAATAAAGTATATGTTTTTGTTAATAAAAGCTATTCACAGAAGTTCAGCTTTTTCCAATAGTTAGCTAGATGAATTCCCTTATTTATTCAACTGAAGAAAGTGGTCTGTATTGTAGACCACTTGTAACTGCATGGGTTTTGTGAATTCATGGGATAAGAAACTTGCAATTATTTATCCCTAAAATCTAAGGATTCCACATTCCAAAAGAGAGTGTTTGGTTTAAGGTGTAATCTCATAGCCAATGCTCTTCAAGAGTGTGCAGCAATAAAGTCATTGCCTAAGAGGATTGGCTCTCTTCTTTCTCAATAAACTGTATAGTGATTAATATGAGAGCGGAAGACATCAAGAGATGAGAAATCTCAACAATTCTGAAAGAGAATATTTAGAGACAAGATGACGTATGAAACATAGCAGAGTTCCACAGTACTGAATATGTTCTGGAAGTTGTGTTGGGCAGGTCAGAACTCATTGTGTTAGTGGAAGTCACAAAGGATCCATACTGAATGTTAGCCATTACTAGGGTTGGGGATAGAAGGTAGAAGAGAAACTAGAATTAATTCCAAGTCTCTATGAAACAGAGGAAAACCACGCCAGCTTACACAGAATAATATTGGTAGTCTCCATAAAAAAGTATTTTACTTGTGGTAAAGCACACGATAGTTTTCCATTTAAACAATTCTTAAGTGTACATTTTTCCATTTTTATACATGAGTACATAATTTTTCTACCAAATTCACCCTCCTCTACCCTTTCCTTAGATCCTTCCCCCTCCCACTGGTACCAACCCCAGACAGGATCTCAGTTTTTCAAAAAAAGACATTTTGTTTGTTTATGATATCTATATAGTTTCGTTATGACATTTTTATGTATATATGTATTGTATCCTGAATTGGTTCATCCCCTCCATTTTCCTCCTTTCTACCTTATTCCTCTTTTTATGGTGATTTCAGCAGGTTTAAAAATTCTTCATTCATTTTTGTATAGAAAGTACATCAACCATATTCACCTTCTTTAATTCCTTCTTTTACCCTTCCCTTCCTGTTAGTGCTCTCCAGCTTAGTGTGACCTGTTTTTAATTCTTGTCCTTCACTGTTCAGGTGTCTGTTCATTTTTCTATGGGATTTTTGCCTTGGTATTATACCTGTGCATGCATTGTGCTTCAACCAATGTAACTTCCCTTTACTGCACTTCCTCACCCTTTTCCCCGATCCTGTGTTAACAGTTTTCATCGTGTTTCCTTGTGTTTTGTTTCTACACAAATGTGATGTATTTCATTATTATTCACTATCTTTCTTCCTTCTTTTTCTTCTCCCTTGGTGTCCTCTACAGTCCCACGTCTTTATACATGCTCTGTATATATTTCTTTGTATATATAATATTGCTTGTATTTGTGTTGAACCTATATTCCACACTTGAGAGAAAACATGTAGCCTTTGACTTTCTGAACCGGCTAACTTCATTTAAGATGATGTTCTCCAGTTCCATCCATTTACCTGCAAATGACAAAATTTTATTCTTCTTTGTGGCTGAATAAAATTCAATCTGTATAAATATCACATTTTCTTAATCAATTCATCAGTGGTGGAGCATCTTGGTTGTTTCCATAGCTTAGCTACTGTGAATAATGCTATAATAAACATGGATGTGCAGGTGTCTTTATTGCAACCTGACTTATATTCCTTCAAGTATATGCCTAGAGTTGGTATTGCTGGATCATATGGCAGTTCTATTTTTCATTTTTTGAGGAGCCTCCCATACTGTTTTCCATAATGGTTGTGTTAATTTACATTCCTACCAGCAGTGTATAGGATTCCTTTTCCCCCTACATCCTCACCAATATTTGTTGTTGTTTGTGTTCTTAATGATAGCCATTTTAACAGAAGCGAGATGGAATCTTAATATGGTTTTGATTTGCATTTCCTTTATAGCCAACAATGTTGAGAATTTCTTCTTTTTTTTTTTTTTTTGCCATTTAGATTTTTTTCTTTGAGAAAAGCTCTGTTCAATTCATTTGCCCATTTCTTCATTGGGCCATTGATTTTTGGGGAGTTTAGTTTTTTGAGCTTGCTGTATATTCTGGTTATTAATCCCTTGTCAGATGTATAGCTGGCAAAGTTTTTCTACCATTCTGTGGACTCCCTCTTCAGTCTGGTGACCATTTCTTTTATTGTGCAGATTTTTAGTTTCATGTAGTTCCACTTGTCCATCCCTTCTCTTAGTTGCTGAACCATTGGAATTCTATCTAGTAAGTTATTGTCCATGCCTATAAGTTCCAGTGTATTCTTTCCTCTTTCTTGTAGTAGCCTCAAAGTTTCAATAGTACATTAAGGTCCTTAATCCACTTTGAGTTGGTATTTATACAGGATGAAAGGCAAGGATTTAATTTCAGTTTTCTGCAGGAAGAGATGCAGTTTTCCCAACATTTGTTGAAGAGGATGTCTTTTCTCCATTGTATGTTTTTGGCACCTTTGTCAAAAATCAGGTGGGCATAGCTGCATGGGTTCATATTTGGGTCTTTTATTCTGTTTCATTGGTCTTCATGTCTGTTTTTGTGCCTGTATCATGCTTTTTTTATTGCAATAGCTCCGTAATATAGTTTGAAGCCAGGAGTTGTTATACTTACAGCATTGCTCTGTTTGCTTAGTGTTGTCTTGGTTATTTGTGGTCTTTTGTGCTTCCATATGAACTTTATGGTTGATTTTTAAATTACTGTGAGGAATGTCTGGGATTTTGATGGGGATTGCATTGAACATGTCGATTGCTTTTGATAGTATAGTCATTTTCACAATAATGATTTTGCCAATCCTTGAGCATGGGAGATCTTTCCATCTTCTGTAGTCATCTTTGATTTCTTTCTTCAGTGGTTTATAGTTTTCATTGTAGAGGTCTTTTACACCCTTTGTTATGTTTGTTCCCAGGTATTTTTTTTTGAGGCCATTAGTATATAGAAAGGCTATTGATTTTTGTAAATTAATTTTGTATTCTGCTACTTTGCTGAAGGTATTTATGATGTCTAGAACTTTTGTTAGAGTTTTCGTCTTTTAAATTTTTGAGGTTTGTTTCATGGTCCAGTATATGGTCTATCTTAGTATATGTTCCAGGAATGCTTGAAAAGAGTCTGTATTCTGTTGTTGGGTGGAGTGTTCTATGATGTTGACTGATGCTGTTGATTTCTTAAATATCCCTGGTGAATTGTAGATTTGTCTATTTCTTCTTCTTACAATTTTTAAAGTATATCCTTTCTTTATATTTTTATAGGTATTAAACCTTATTTTACAAAATCTGTATACATTTATAGTTTTTTTGCATAATGTTTTTTATTTGTTATTTTATTTTATTGGTGCTGGTGATTAATCTCAAGGCATTGCCCATACTAAGTGCATGTTATACACCAGCCATAAATAGTGTCTTTTGTTTATTTATTTTATTTTTGAGGTAGGAGAATAATTTCATTTATTTATTTATAATTATTATGTTGTGTTGAGTACAGGTACATTGTAGCATTTACAAAGTTTCTTACAAGGTATCAAATACATCACACTTGAATTCACCCTCTCTTCCATCCCCCTTCCTTGATTCCTGGAACAGTTTAAACAGATACCATTTTGTTGCAATTGGTATAAATTAATTGAACAAAGGGATTTCATTATGATATTTCCACACATGAATATATACTTTGATCAAATTCATTCCCTCTTTGCTTGTTATAAATATGTTTATGTGGCTTATATCCTTTTGGGTCAGGTTAGGTAGGTCAATTCTAGATATTCTATTTTATTAGAATATAAGTTTTTGAAGAATTCTCTATAATCTTCTGGTGTTTGTGGTAATGTCCCCTTTTCCATTTCTAAGAGCTTGAGGTGTCTTATTAGGTTATTTACTTGGGGTCTCTCTGATTTTGTCAATGTAGGCATTCATACCCGTAAACTTCCCTCTTAGTACTGCATTTGCTGTGTCCCAAACATTCTGGTAAGGTGTGTTTTCATCTTAATTTGATTTTTTTAATTTCTCCTCTCATTTCTTCAGTGACCCTGTGATCATTCAATAGCATTTGCTTTGTCTCCATGTGTTTAATATTTTCTGAAGTTTCTGCTATTCTTGATTTCTGGCTTTATTCCATTGTGGTATGATGAAATACAGGAAACTATTTCAATTTTCTAATATTTGTTAAGAGTGGCTTTATGTCTTAAGAAATATGTTTTGGAGAAAGTTCTGTGGGCTGCTGAGAAAAATGTATATTCTGGAATATTTTGTAGATGTCTGTTAAGACCATTTGATCTACAGCATCATTTAATTCTGAAGTATCCTTCTCGATTTCTTTGTCTAGATGAACTACCTATTGGTGAGAGTAGGGTATTAAAGTTATCCACTACTATTGTGTTGGGGTCTATCTATGTTTTTATGCCCTGTAATATTTATGCACTTGGGTGTACCAATGTCCAGTGCACTTATGTATGCAATTGTTATATCCTCTTGGTGAATTATTCCCTTAATCAAAATGAAGTGACCTACCTTGTTTTTTCTGACTAGTTTTGTTTTGAAGTCTGTCTTGTTAGATATGAGTATAGCCATTCCTGTTTGCTTTTGGGCTGCATTTCCTAGAATATCTTTTTCCATCCTTTCACTTTAAGTCTATGTTTGTCTTTGCCAGTGTGGTGCCTTTCTTGTAGGCAACCCATGGTTGGATCTTATTCTTTAATCCATCCTGCCAGTTTGTGTCTTTTTGATTACAGACTTGACTATTAGCACCCAGAGTTGTTATTGAAAGGCATGTAGTAACTCCTGCCATTTTGTTGTTTTTGTAGTGTTTGAATCTTTCTTATTTCTCATTTGCTTATCTACTTGCCTAGTGAGATTTATTATTTCCTATATTTTCATGGTTACATTTATCTCCCTCTTTTTCTGGGTATAGTATTCTTTTGAGTATCTTTTGTAGCACTGATTTAGTAGTTATGAATTGCTTCGTTTTTTTGTTTATACTAGAGGGCTTTTATTCTCCTTTGGCTATGAAGCTGAACAGCTTTTTAATCTAAGATGGCAGTTATTGGTTTTATTTTCAGGACTTAAAATAAATCATTCCATGCCCTCCTTGCTTTGAAGGTTTTTGTCAAGAAATTTGTTACTATTCTTATGGGTCTGCCTTGGTATGTGATGTGGCACTTCTCTCTTGCAGCTTTCAATATTCTTTTCTTATTCTGCATGCCTAATGTTTTAACTACAATATGAGGTGGAAAGGTTCTTTTCTGATCTTGTCTATTTGGAGTCCTAAAAACCTCTTATCTGGATTAACATCTCTTTCTCAAGATTTGGGAAGTTTTCTGCTATTATTTTATTGATTTTGTTTTCTATACCTTTAGCTTGCATCTGTTTTCCTTTTTCTATACACATGATTCATAGATTTGGTCTTTTAATGGTGTTCCAGATGTCTTGTATATTCCATTAATACAATATTACCATTATAGAGAAAGACAATATAGTCTGGGAATGAAAAAGAATAGAAAAAAATAAGAATAACAAAAAAAGAAAATGAAATAAAATGAAATCCATAAAAATTTAAAAAGCAAAAATAGCATAAAATAAGATAAAAACTGATACCACTTCCTTCATGAAGAAGAGAGTGTCCACCAATTATTTTCAGACAGGGCAGTAGGTGTTCTCCAGTCTCTGGCCCTCAGTGTTCTGTCCATGGTTCTTTCCATGTGTTCACCTATGTCTGCCCTCTGGTTCTGGGATTACCTGAGATTTCCCTCTGGGTGCCGCCTGACTATGGTGGTCAGTGGTCTGTTTAGTCTCTGGCCAGGGCTGCAGCTGGATAGGTGTACTGCTAGTGGGTCAGGGTGTTCCTGCTAGATATTCTCCCTTCTGTGGCTGGTCACTGAGCCTCCTCCTTGCCCTGGGTGGGTGACTCAGAGCATCAGGTATCTGATTAGAGCACAGTCAGTTCATCTGCAGGCAGTTTGTTGACTTTCCCCAGATCTCCAATGTTCTCTGAACATAATGCCGATTGGCTCATGGGGCTGCCTTGGGTTCCACAGAGTGAATTTTTCCCTTGGTTTCTTTTTTATTTTTTTTGAATTATTGTATTTATTCAATGAGGTCACAGTGATAATTAATAAGAACAGATACATACAGCAATAAATAATTTTTTCTTTATTCATTTATTTATATGTGCATACATTGTTGGGGCCATTTCTCCCTTGTGCCCCCTGCCCCCTCCCTTTCCCTCTCCTCCCCACCCCCTCACTTCCAGGCAGAACCTGTTCTGCCCTTTTCTCCAATTTTGTTGAAGAGAAGACATAAGCAATAATAAGAAAGACATAGTGTTTTGCTAGTTGAGATAAGGATAGCTATACAGAGAGATTCCTAGCATTGCTAAGTTTGATACTTTTTAATCTCCCCTATCTCTGTCTGATCTTTAAAATTTTCTTTACTGGTCCCATCCGTCTTACTGGATTACCCACCTTTCTTCAGTAGCTACTTACCTGATGTTTTATTTTGAGTTCATGGAGATGCTGGAATATGGTATTTCTAATCTGTCATCTTGCCATGCCTTCCTCCACATATATTTAAAAGCACATTAGAAAATGTTACAATTTGTGCTTTAGCCATCACACATTGTTTAGAAACTCAAAACATAGACAGAAAGCCTCTTTACTTACCCATATTCTTACCTCTTGAAGTTCCAGAGTTCCTTCTTTTATCATTTCCTTTCTGATTGGAAAATTTTCTTTAGCCATATTTTAAAGAGTAGGACTAGTAATAACAAATCCTCTTAGCCCTGAAGGATATTTCTCTCCACAGTGAGATGTAGCCTGGGCTGGTCTCGGATTCATCGTCGTTCTTTGTATACCTGAGGGGAGCTGGGATTACAGGTGAGCACCATCATGCTCTGCTTGACAGTGTTTTAGCTCCGCAAAAATATTATAACACTTTTTTTTACTCTATAGGCTTAAATAAATCCATTGCTATTTAATTTGTTTTTTTCCTCTATTGGTAAGATATTGTTTTCCTATGGCTGCTTTCAAGATGTTTTTCACTATTGTTATTTGTCAGAAATTTAATTATTATGTGTCTTGGAGTAAATTTATTTGGGGTTATTGAGTTTGAAGTTTGCTTAGCTTCCTGAATATGCAGATTTATGTCTTTTGCCAAATTTGAGATTTCAGTCTTTATTTTCTTAAGGTAATTTTCCAAACCTATTCTCATTCTCCCCTTCTTCTAAGATGCAGAAGACATGGATGATAGATTTTTTTTTTGTAGTTTCATAAGTCCCTGATGCTCTTTTCCTTGTTTTTAAGTCAATTTCCCCTCTGTTGTTTAGAGTGGGTATTTTCTATTGCTCTTGTCTAAGGCTTACTGATTTTTTTTTTTCCTTTTGTTCCTTCTATTCTACTCTTTAGCCCATTCATTGAGCTTCTAATTTTGGTTATTATCTTTTTTCAGTTTTATGAACATTCTTGTTGGCATATATACTTATTTCTTTTGGATACCTGGAAATGAAATTGCTCAGTCCTAAACTAAATGTGTATTTGACTTTTGTAAATAAATTAAAGAAAGTACCAAACTGTACTATGATTGTACTATGTTACATTCCAAAAGCAATACCCAATAGTTCTAGTTCCTCCAGATCCTCTCCAATATTTGTTGTCACCAATTTCTTTCATTTTAGCCTTAATGAGTATTAATGTTGAGCACTAGTTCATGTGATTATCTAAGCTTTAAGTTCACTTTTTTTAAGGTTTCTTGTTTATTATTGAGTAAAAGAGATATTAATATATTTTGGAGTCAATTCTATTGTCAGAAATATGTGTGCAAATAGTTCCCAAGTTTTAGCTTGCCACTTAATTTGAAACTATAACTATTTATAAAAAGACATTTTTAAATCTTGGTGAACTTTAATTTTTCATGCCATAAAGAGTTAGCATTTTTTGTGCCCAACAAAAAAGTATTTACCTACAGAAAATTATGAAAATACTATCCTATTTTCTTCTAAAATTTTCATAGGTTTAGGGGTTGATGTAACAGAGTAATTTTGGTATCATCTTTAATAAATCCTCAGATTTTATTGATTTAGTTCAGGATAAGTTTCTAGGTTGGAAATTATTTTCCTTCAGAATTTTTGAAACATTGCCCCATAATCTTCTGGCTTTCAGTGTTTCTGCTGATACTATTCTGGTTCAGGATTCTTTTATTTATTTATTTTTTCATGGAACTGGGGTTTGATGTTAGGGCCTTGCACTTGCTATGTAGGCACTCTGTCATTTGAACCATGCTCCTAGTCTTTTTCACTTTAGTTATTTTTCAGAGAAGGTTTCACTTTTTTGTCTGGATTGCCTGAACTATATCCTCTTACTTATGCCTCCAATGTAGCTGGGATCACAGGTGTGCTACCACGCCCAGTTTTTTGTTGAGATGGGGGTCTTGTTAACATTTTGCCCAGGCTGGCCTTCTGCTCTCTACTTTCTTTACAGCTGGGATTACAGGTATGAGCCACCATATCTAGGTTCCTGATCCTTTACTTTATAAGAGCTCCTCATGATTGAGATTTTAAAATTCTAAATTTAGTTTGTGTATGATTTGTCCTTACTGATTTTTGTTTCTTCCCTAATCAATTTTTACAAGTTCTATATGTACAAAGAGTGTTAACTGTTTATTACATACATTTTCATTTTTTTCTCTAGAATATCACCTGTCTGTAGGGGCTATGTATTTGCCATATAGACATTTATGTTTTCATGTAATTATGTGTCTCAGTTATTCACTATATTTGGGCTTTTTTTTCCTGAAGAGTTCAGTTGGCTATCAATTTATTTAGAATTTGCATCCATTTTCATGAGTTAGCCTGACCTGTAATTTTTTCTATTTCACAACATCCTTGTCTGTTTTTGGCATCCAGTCTTTTTGTTTATTTAAAACTTCTATTCTTCTATTCTACTCTATTTATTATTTTAGATTTCTATTCTTTGAATATTTTTATATAAAATTTGCATTTTTCTTAAACATTTGATAACATTAGCTAATGAAGTCATACAACCAGAAGTTTCATTATGGGAAGATTTTAAATGACAGATTCAATTTTTTTAATTATTAAATGTCTATTCATGTTTGTATTTCTCATATAGCTTCTGGAAAGTTGTAATTCTCTAAAGATTTGTCCAATTTATTTCACATTTTCTGAATGTATTGGAGGAAAGTTTTTCATAGTATCTTCTGATTATTTTAATTATGTAGGACATTAAAATATAAAAAATTTCCCTTTCTGTCTCTATTTTTATCTTGATGAACCTCACCATAGACTTAGTAGTTTTATTAGGTCTTACTGAACATGAATCTGGGGGACAATCCAACTCAGCAGCAGGATGGGTGACTCATGAGAAACCCCATGAGTTTTTGCCCCGCCCTTTGTGGTGGTGTTTCCCTGATTAAATTGCACAGTCAGCCCTGCATTCCCTCTTCTCCAGGAGATCCATGGGGCTATTTGAATGGTTCACTTCCAATTCCCTCTTACACCTGGCTTAATGGAAGTACATACTCCTCTGTCTTGTTCTTCACTGGAGGAAAGGAATGCACAGAACACCAGTAACTCTGCAAATAACTTTAATATGTTTCTTTTACTACTTTAGTCCTTTAGCATCCTTACTTGGGGTACTGGGTTAAGACTCCACAGCTATCTTTAGCTACCCTTTTGGTAAGCCCTGTCTATCTGGTCTGCCACTCAGTTTGGAACACCATACTGGCCATTAGGTTTCATGTAAAATTGAGGCAGAAATTATCTCATTTTAACATCTTGCTGCATTGACTGCAAAGTATTTGCACTCTGGCACAGTGGAAAGAAAAACATTGCTATTGAAAATTAACAATTAACTGTATCCACTGCTTTGTGATGTCTTACCAGGAAAATGTCATAGTTCATCTAAGAGAAGATGGATTTTTTCTTGCTTAAGAAAATAACCTGATGGATATCTTTGGTTTGAAAATGTGATTCTGGCAGTTAGCAAGAAGAGGGTGAAACAAAGAGGGTTGATTTGTTGTGCTCAATAGGTGAGAGGAATTCTGGAGTTTCCCAGGAGATGGGGGCCTAAGGGGACTGGAAAGGGAACTCAGTGGGGAACTGCAGTGTGATTTGGTGAGAGAGGGTCCAGAAGCCTATTGGGAGGTCAGGGCCCAAGGAGAAAGGATGATTAATGACAGAGATGGTCAGGGGAATTTAAAAACAGGGATGCCTGACATTAAGTGTTGAAGTGTTTAGCCCCAACCATTTTTTAAAAGTGGGCTATAGACAGTTACCTTGTGTTAACGGTGGCTTTGGGAAGTCAAAGCAAAAAAAAAAGTGGGGGAGGGGGGCTTGTGCAGAGTTAGGGATGATGTTAAACTCAGGAGGTAAGACTCACTAGGAAGCCAAGAGTCCAGCAAGAGCTTTCGGAGGGCTCTCATCTCCCCATAGTATGGGACTGAAGGATTTGGCCTTTAAAACTTCTTTTTTTGAGAAGGAATGGCTGGTGGAGCAGCTCAAGTGATAGAGCACCTGCCAAAGTGTGAGGCCCTGAGTTCAAACTCCAGTACTGGAGTTTCTGTTTATTATAGAAACTTTGAAAGGCACTCAGAACTGACTGAGATCTTGCTTACTAATTTACTTGGTTTCATGAAGGCATTTTTTTTTTTTAATTTTCAAAGAAAAAGTGAATTTAGAAAGACAGAGGACTTAGAGGAAAAACACAAGGAGGGGCCGTTTGGATTATAGTTGCAAAATGAGTGATGGGGAAGTTCTTATAAGATTCTAAGAAAGACAGAGAAGTTAGTTCATTCACCTATTTTTCTAATAGGAGACTTATGACCCCCCTCAAAGACAAAGTCATGTATCTTTTCCATAAAGAAATAGTTTCAATGTTCCATCATTTTCCCCAAGTAATAACAGTTTGTTTGAGAAATACATGGTTTGTTTATTTTATCAGACATATTTGATTTATGAGAGGATTACATATCTGGTAAGGCATTGCTTAGAGTACACAATGGTCTTAGACAGCTGCCCAATTTTTCTATAGGTGCCTGGATTCCTGGAAAGACAATGTACCAGTTAGGATGCTTTCAGTATCTTAAAATTGGTTTAAATAAAAAATACAAGCTGAGGTTCAAGTGGTAGAACACCTGCTTAGCAACTGCAAAGCCTTGAGTTCAAAACCCCATCCAGAACCACCAAAAAAAATTTTAGTTATCTTGTATATCAAGAAATCCAGAGGCAGAGTGGTTCCAGGGTTAATTTAGTGTTCTATGGTGCTGTTAAATATCTAGGCTCTTTCTGTCCTTCCACTGTGGTATGCTCAGTGTTCTGGCTTGACTGTCATATTCACAAGATGGCTGCTGCAGATCCAGGCATCATACCTCACATTGGAGCATCCATAGAGAGAGGGGAATTTTTCCTTTTTTGTGCCTTATTAGAGAACACACCATTATAAACATCTCCAGCTTATTTCCTACCAGAGCCCATTGCCAAGACTGAGTCATATTTTCAGGCCCTAGGTGCATAGAAGACTCGGAGAGTATCAAGTGTTTTAACTTTATCTTAGGAAGTAGGCTCCAGCTAAGGAAGATGTAGTCTGGAAATGACTATGAGTAGATAACTTTCGTAGATAACTTGAGTTATAGGAAGTACATTTGAGTCAAGCAAATGCTTCTGTTGCATGCCAATGTGATTCTGTAACTCGCTGAGCACCTGTGACATGCAGGGCACTGAACATGGTGTCCTTAAACTGCTATATAAGAACAGCTAGTGCATAAGCAGTGCACAGGAGAGTGTTTGTGGTTGGATCAGAAAAGGTCAAGGTGCGAAGGAAACAACCCAGGACCAGGTGTCAGAGGACCAAGGAGCTAGTTCTGGCTCTGCTGTCTTTCAGCCTGACATCTGTACACATACCCTTGTCTTTAAAAGTTTTGGTGTTCTTTTGCTTGCTCAAAGTGAAACAAGTGGTTTTGCTTGCTCAAAGTGACTTCCCTTTATTCCAATAAGACCTCCAATAAGACTTCAATTTTCTTTCATTGTTTTTAATCTTGGTAGGTCTGTTTCCTGCTCAACCCTGGCCAAAGAGCAGGTAGAGAATCCCAGTTTGGCCCACCAAACTCTCTTCAAAGAAATCTGAATCTTGAGCCCAGTGACCTAGAGACTGAAAGTGGTTGGAGCTCTTCAAATCTAGACTTTAGTGATTAACATCCCTGGCCATTCACTCCTACTACCTACATCCCTGAAGAATTCCTGAATCCTGGCCTTTCTGGAACTTGCTCGCCCACTCGCCTAACTCTTTTGTTGTGTGTGATTCTGGCCTTTTTTTTTTTTTTGGTGATGCTGGGATTTGAACTCAGGGCTCTTATGCTTACTAGGCAGGCACTCTCCCACATGAGCCACTCCACCAGTCCTTCTCTGTGTTGGGTATTTTTGAGATAGGGTCTTGTGAACTATTTGCCTGGATTGGCTTCAAACTGTGAATCCTCCTGATCTCTGCCTCCTGAGTAGCTAGGATTACAGTGTGAGCCACTGACGCCCATCTGGACTTTTTTGTCTTAAGTTTTCTAGAGTTCAGTTCTGTTACTTATAACTTACAAATGCTGATTGCTATGTGAAGACAATAGATACTTGCCCTATTTATTCACCTTTCAGAGTGTTTGTTTTTAGGATAAAAGTAAATTGTGTTGTGTGTTGAAGCACAAATTGAAGGTATGGCTATTAATATTATAGCAGTATTTGTTTCAAATAATTTAAGAAAAATTTTCTTTATAATTAAGTACCAAAAATGTGTTATCTCACATCTGTTTTAGTAGTCAGCAAAAGATACGTAAGCAGCAATCATCACCCAAAATAAATAGTAGCGTGGGACAAGTATGAAATGGTTATGTATAAGACTAAAACTTTATGATCTACTCTCATAGTCAAAAATAATAACAATGAAGCCCTGAGTTCAAACCATACTACAACCCAAATGAAAAACAACAAAACATAAATCCAAGTCAAACAGCAGAAAATTTAAATGGGGTTTTTAAAGTATAACTTGAAGACACCTGGAGATCTTTTGAATTTCCATGGAGTCAAGAGTATTTTCATAGTTATACTAAGGCACTGCTCACCTTTTCTTTCTTAGTCTTTCACAAGTATATGGTAGAGTTCTCCAGTTTCCCCAACATGCTGCTGTAATGGATTCTGGAATTTATATTTATGTATCTTCATGCTTTCTAGAATTTAAAAAAGTTAATTATGTGCATATTCAAATAATAACTCAATTTGTTCTTAGTACTTTACCTTTTTTTTTTTTTTTTTTTTGGTGGTAGTAGAGATTGAACTCAGGGCCTTATGCATTCTAGGCAAGCATTTACCACCGAGTTACATCCCCAGCCCTCCTAGCTATCTGCAGTAGAGCTCACTTTGCCCATTCACACAGCAGGCAGTAAATGCCAGGAGAATTAACTGCTAACCCACAGAGTATCCCTTAACCAAAGATTTGCAGGAGTTGTATAAATATCCCAGTCCCCTACCTTCTGAGTGGAATAATGGAAAAGTGCTTCCTAGAGGTCCCTGTGTTAGTAAGCTCCACTTGACTTCACGTCATATCCATTTTAGCTTATCTTTCTCCTCTGTCTTACTTCCTCACTATTCTGTTACTGTTTTCTGGCATCACTTCCACATAAACTGTTTTTATCTGAGTCATTTTCCCTGGAGAATCTCAAACAGAGGCACCTGGTAAAATACCCAAGATCTTATCATTACCATTGCCTCTGTAGTTTCATTTAAATCACTCCACCCTAGGACCATCAGCTCTTGTAGTACAAGTTTGGTTTCTCCAGTACCACAGCCCAGTACAATCTGATGTGAACCGGTAACACATGGACCTAATTTACCCATCTCGTAAATAGTGTTTTAAAAAGCTCTTTGGGAATATTGATCAGAACTACATTCAATATATAATGTAATTCGGAGAAAATGAACATCCTTACTGTAATGATTCTTTTCTGTCCCATTCAAGATTGTGACATTGGAATCCCCTCCATTTTGGAGGTCAAAACATTTGTCAAATACAAACTATTTTCCTATTTCATTATCAAAGTTTTGTTTCAACAGGGAATAACATATTCTTTGTCTTTTATGAGTTTATAAAGAGCCAAGTACATTATAATAAACATAAGGGATTTTTTTTTTTTGGTGCTCGAGTTTGAACTCAGAGCTTTCTACACGCTAAGCAAGTACTCTACTACTTGAGCCACTCTGCTAGTCCTTTTTAGGTGTGTGTGTTAGTTATTTTTTGAGATAGGGTCTCATGAACTATTTGCCTGGGCTGGCTTTGAACTGCTATCTTCCTCATCTCTGCCTCCCAAGTAGCTAGAATTACAGGTGTGAGCCATCGGCACCTGGCTAGGAATTTTTTTTTTTTTTAAAGAAAGCAATTATTGAATGATTGCATTTTGCTTCTTTCATATTTAAATAATATCTCTTCAGAATTTTTTCTTGCACCGATAACTCAATTTCCTATGGAATCATTCAGAAATACTCTTCAAATCTCTCTTCTATTTTCATTTCTGGTGCTGTTGATCTAGTCCAGCATTCTTTATTTTTTATTTATTTATTTTTTTATAACACTGGCACTTGCTTTCCAGGATTCGGGGCTGAGAGCAAAGACAGTGCACTATGTGCAGTTTCAGAGAAGGAAAAACAACCTGGGTCCTTTATGATATTGTTGAGTCTCTGGATAGATTTTGCCTGAGACCTGTAACAATTCTAGATTCCTTGCTACACAAGATAATTTCCTTATTGTCTAAACCAAGTTGAGTTGGGATCTCTTTTTTTTTTTTCTTTTTCTTTTTATACTACTGTTGTATTCCCCAATTCAATCTGGGCTGCCATAAAACCAGACAGAAAGCATAGAGAATATTTTCTTTTGCATCCTAGTGGAGTTTAGGATTTCTTGGTATCTTTAGTTACTATCATCCTGAGTGACACACACCTGTGTGGTAAGAGACAGATGATTTTGGATGAGAGAGAGTGGGTCCCTGCCCGAATTCAGGGTAGCTTAATTCGGTCAGCATTGTGGGTGTGATTTTATGTGTTAACTTGGAAGGTGCTTTTGGATGAGATGAATATTTAAATCAGTGAACTTTGGGTACAGTCAGTGAATGTAGGTGAATCTTCCAGTCACTGGAAGATCTGAATAGAACAAAAAAACCTGCCTGTGGGCTGGCAGAGTGGCTCAAGTCTTACAGTGCCTGCTTGCCAAGCACGAGCCCCTGAATTCAAACCTCGGTACCACCAAAAAACAAACCAAAAAAACCCCCAAAAATGACTTCCTCACAAGCAAGAGAAAATTCTCCAGCAGACTGATTTTGAACTTCATCAGTACCATCAGCTTTCTTGGGTATCTGCCTGCTACCCCACAGTGTAGATTTCAGACTCACCCAACTCCATAATCACATGAGTCAATTAGTTATAAAAACTCTCTCTCTCTCTCACTTTCATATATATATATGAAATATATATGTGTATGTATTGAATGACGACGTTTCAATCAACAATGGGTCACATATAGGATGGTGGTCCTTTGAGATTATAATGCAGCTGAAAAATTCCTACTACCTAGTGATATGAGTGATCGTAACGTGTCAGCACAATGCATTACTTGCATGTTTGTGCTGATGCTGGCATAAACCTGCTGTCCTGTCAATCATATAAAAGTGTAATACATTTATGTATAATACTTGATATTATATAATTTATAATTATAAATTTATAATTAACCATGTTACTCATTTATGTATTTACTAGCCTATACTTTTAATCATCACTTTAGAGCATATTTCTCTACTTACACACAAAAGTGTTTACTGTAACATAGTACACCACGTTACTCTGGCAGCAGCCTCGTACATCTTGTATTTACTATATATCTTGTTGCATTATTTTCTCTTGGTTTAATCTCACATTGTTTTGATTATTATGGCCCTAGGAGTGTTAGGCTATGTCATGTATATACCATATAGCCTAGATGTTTATTTGAGCTATCCTATCTAGTTTTGTGTAAGTATGGACTATGATATTTGCACATTGGCAAAATTGCCTAGGGATGCATTTATCAAAATATGTCCCCATTGTTAAGCAACATGTATGTTACATATGTCCTATTGGTTCTAATTCTCTGCAGAACTCTGGCAAATACAGCAGTCAATAAGAGAGACAGCAGTGAGAGAGTAGATTGAAATCTTTCTTGGACTCCCCATGTCTTGTCCACACTGGTTGTGGGTGTCAGGAACAAGGAAGTCATGGTTGCAGTGATCTGGAGAGTCAGCCACAAATGCTGATACTTATTTGTATTGAATTGAGTGCGTAGTCACACATCTTTATTTGTTTGATTCTTATTTTTGAGAATCTTAAACTTTTCATAATTTCGTAGACCTTCAAAGTTGGTTGCTTAATTCTGTGGTTCTCAGACATGCCTGTTCACTCATTGGATTCATCAGATGAACTTAAAAAAAAAAAACTGAGCATGATCCCTTCCCTTTAATAGTTTCTGCCTTATAGATTTGGGGTAGGGACTAGGGATCTATGCTCAACAGACCCTTCTTGAGGTGTGGCAATTTCTCTTCTGGAAATCATCTAGCACCGTCACTTTTTTATGCATAAGAGAACAAACTTCAATAGTCTGGAACAGCAGGTGCTCTTCCACACCTTTGTAGTTTTGGTAAATAGGTATGAGGGAACATATCCAACTTCCGCAGCTAAAGCTTTCTCTAGTGTCAGAGAATTATCTTTGGAAAACCTCAATAATGAATTCAGTACAGTTCAAGAAACATACCCACCCACATTTTCTTATCTTTTGTCTGTTCTTTTAAACGAGACAGTAAACAATATCTGCTTTATTGCTTAATTAAAGGGTCTGGCTGGACAAATCAAGTTAAGGAAGGCTTATTCCATTTAGCCACAGAAATAGTGACTTTTCTAGTAGAAAGAGAGAGAGAGAGACAGACAGACAGATAGACAGAGATACAGACAGAGGGAGAGGAGATTGCTTCTAGCTATACAAATTGAATTTATCTCAATAGCTTCCTCTTAGTTCTTTAAGAAAAGAATATAAGATTTTGCCAACTTAAAAATTCATAATTGGTTATTTGGAGATACAGTCATCTGATTATCATGTATAATTATGCAAGTAATGCCTCTGACTTTTTATGTTAACCTCCCAAACTATCAGCAGTATTTAAGAAAAGGAATTCCGTAAACCTTCTTGGGATATTTATATTATTTTTTGAGTATTAAAATATCTCTTCCTTTACAATAAAAGATTGTTTAAGCTTATCAAAATCACTTTGATTTTACACCTACAGTTGGTATCCTAACATCTCCATAATAGATACATGGACAGTAATTTAGTTTGACTTAAATGTAATAATCAGGCCCATTTATCTAGGTTGACAAGATTTCATTTCCTAATGATCTTTTATTGTAAATTTATTTGATTTCCTTTAATATATTATCTCATTTCTCATTGCCTTTCCTTTTGAAAAAATATGAATAATTTTCTATGGAATTATGAAGACTTGGCTTTAAGCTGACAGCTCTGAGCAACAGAGAATATCTCTGCCCTGTTAAACAAATTATATAGTTTGATAACAAAGTCCCAAGAAGAAGGGAACATTATTTTATCAAGAAGTTATTCTAGAAGACACTAAGATTTGCACTTCTAGGAGTTCTTGTTTTCTTTGGAAAAATGAGAACTGAAAAAAAAAGTCAGTCCAACTTAACTTCAGTTCTATATTTTCAATGACCTACTAGACCTCTGTCTGTTTCCAGGCAGTTCACGTTCATCATTAGGACATAAAACAGGCTTATATGGCTGGCAGAGTGGCTCAAGTGGTAGAGTACCTGCCTAGCAAGTGTGAGGCCCTGAGTTCAAATCCCAGTGCCCCCCCAAAAGCCCCACACAAAACAAAAACCAAGGTTACCATCTTTTCTTCAAAGTGCCTCCTCCTTCTATGCTTTTATTTCCATTATTGAGATCACTATCCACTCAGTCAAGCCTGGAAATTTACAAGATTATTTGGGAAATTTTCCTCTCCCCCACATAGTCAGTTTGTTACAATGTCTGCAGTCCTGTAACTTTCTAATAGTTTTCAACACTTTTTTATTCCTTCTGCTGTGTCCTCATGATTCTTGTTAGGAAAATCACTCCAACCTCTTAACTGGCTTTTCCAACACTGGTTTCACTCCAAACCACCCATCATCCATGCTGGGGCAAGAGCAACTCATGGAAATGTCAATCTAACTCTAACTACTTTGAATATTCTTCATTGGCTTCCATTGCCTACAGGAGTAAATTCATAATCCAGCAACAAATATGAAGCCGTTCAGCACCTGCTTCTCACCTACTTCTCCAGCCTCATCTCCCCTCGTTCTTCCCTTTGCCTTCCTCCCTACTTCCATCTTTCCTCCATCATTAAAGAGTAAACACAAACATCCTTTCTTTCCATGATGTCTTTGCTGAGATTGCCTCAGTCCTCACTCACTGTACTTCTCCGCCCTGTGCATGACCCTAAGTACTATCTCCTCATTGCTGTAAGTGTGTATATCCCTCTCTCTCACTAGACTGTAAGATCCTTCAGAGGAAATACTGCATTCCATTCATTATTTCCCAGTTCCTAGTGAAATGCTTGGCTCATAATAATTGTATAATGGCTATTCATTGATGAAGAGTTGAGTGACTGAATGAGTGCTAAAGGTCTGATTAAATGATTTTCTTTGCTGGATGTCTTCTTGTTCTCTCTGTGAAACCTTAACTGGAATTTGCAACATATTATAATCATATTTGTCGAAGTAGCATTTGATCTGTTTCATAATTCCACGGTAGAAAGAAATACCAAAATAAGATGTAACTCAGCAACCTGTAGCTATAATGTAAACACAGGGTACTTGCAGTTTTAATAATTAAAGAAAAGCTTGTTGCAAACTTAAATTTTCCTTCTCCTCCCAGTCCCATGCCTCCTGTAAACATCATATACATACTTATTTACGTATGCTATCATGATTCCTTTGGCATTGGGTTTTGTAACAATTGGTTCATTTCTGCAAAAGCAGGTTGGTGAGGATCTCTTCCTTCACTCCCAGAATGTGAGGCAACTTCAGATAAACATGCAATCAGAATGCCATGGGCATTTCTCTGAATGGAAAGAGTATCATTAAAATCTGTTTATTTACCTATGCCTCGTCTTATTTTAAAACAGATTTAAAGTGATCATAGTCATTAATAGGTACTCTTACTAAAGTAGAAGGGAAATCCCCTGAAATTGGGAGTAATTTCCAAAACTATAGAGCAAACTTGGAAAACATGCTTGAAAGTTACTTCGTATTCACCAGGTGGCATGTCGACCGTGTTTCCAGTTTCACTGAAACCTCTTTAATGTCAATGTTCTGGTCCAGATGACATTCAGCTGAGTTTGGGGATTCCATGGTATCTCTTGAGAGTGGGGTAGGAAGAATGGGTGAGTTCCAATAATGGTAAATGAAATCGTCATTTTCTTTTGGTTCTCAACCTTTAATATTGCCACAAGAAAACCTTAACTTTGAAAATTGAAAGCAAAACTGGTTTAAGCATCCTGCTGTAAATTATAGAGTAGAAGAATTACATGCTTGAGAGATTCCCAAAGGTTCTACATAGTTATTTTTGTGTTTTTCAAACTCAAAATTAAAAAACTGATTTTTTGACTAGGAGGTTGGTTTTAAGATACTTAAAAAAATTCATACAAAGACATTATATTCTGCAAAAACCTGCCAATGAACTAAAATGAGAATACAGTGAGTTTTTTTTCTTTTAAAAATCAATTACTGCACGTTTTCTCTCATATGTGGATTTAAAAAGATAAGGTGGGAGGTGGAGTATTTGGGAAAAAGAAGAGTGGGGAGGTAGGAACAAGAGAATGTAATGGGAAGTCAATACAATCAAAATACATTTTATGAATGTATGAAAATGTCAGGGGGAGACCACTATTTTGTGCAATCAATATATGCTAATTAAAAAATCAACTTCCTGTTCCAAAAGAAAGATAGATGATAATTTTATTTAAGATTATTGGCAATACTGGAGTTTGAACTCAGGACTTTGAAGTTGCTATATAAGTGCTCTACAGCTTGAGCCATGTCTCCAGCCCTTTTTTGCTCTGGTTATTCAAGATGAGGTTCTTTTTGCAGGCTGGCCTGGACTGTACATATAATCCTATCTGGAGATTACTTCAAAAGTCTAAATTGGAGGTCATTTTAAATGGGAGGTCTGGACCCCATGGTCCACATCCTCATCTCCCCACCCCAAGATGAGAGGCCCTGCTTTCAGTCTTTTTTGTGCATCTGCTACTTGGATCTTCTATGTGCCAGGCCGTCTGCTGAATACTTTACATTGGCTTGAAGCCATACGACAACCTACAAGGAAGATGCTATTGTTAGAAGGTGGAAAGATCACTGCTAGTTCTACTCCAAACTCCTCTGAGCAATGATGTTCTTTAAGTGATTGGGATGACCAGAAGTTTTAGGCAGAAAAGCAATTATAAATAATAAAGGCAGGCAGGGACAAGAAACACATTTTTTCATGCCTGTCTGTATACAGCTAGCCTCCTCTCTCACCTGTGTCACTAGACTCACCCAGAAAATTCCTTCTCAGAAACTGATTGTTTGCTTCTGTGTGTGCTAGACAGCCCCAAACTGGAGGCATTTTCAAAGCTATTACCTGGAGGGGTGGGAGGAAAGCTATAGCCTGTGCCTGGCATGAGAGCACCACCTCTAGCTACAAATTACTCATTTCAAACCCTGAATTAGGCGGATGCCGCTTTGCCACCGGGACCCTCAGGTTCTTATTCTCCTCCATGTATATGCCCTTTATGCCTGGAAAGTTGGGTTTTGTTTTGTGACTATGTAAATTGGAGCCAGGGGAGTTCCTTTTTTCCCTATGACTGGAACCACAGCGAGGCTTTCTCCACAGTTCAGCACTTTACATACTTCTGAGCTGTGTGGGCAGAAAACAAGGGGGAAGGAGCTCTTGAGTGCACTTTTCACCTGGTTTAAACAAGAGCTTTGATTTGTTCCCCTCTTCCTCTTAATCATTATGGGGGTCAAAGTGAAAGCAGTATTCATAGAGTGGCTATTTTTCTGAACTCTGTTTTGAGTTACAGAATGCTTGGATTTTAAAGCTAAGATTGTCGCTGAAACAACTCTGCAGACTTCTGGAATGTGTAGAATGCAGAATGGTTTTGTAGTTTAGGCAGGTCTTTTCTAGTATACATGTCTGTTGGCTAATTATGAAGGCCAACTAGATACTTTCTTTTTCTTTCTTTCTTTCTTTCTTTTTCTTTCCTTCCTTACTCTCCCTCCCTCCTTTCTTTCTTTGCTCCTTTCTCTTTCTTTCCTCCTTTCTTTTCTTTTCCTTCCTTCCTCCCTTCATTTCTTCCCTTTTTTTTTCTTCAGTACTGGGGATTGAACTCAGGGCCTAGTAAGTGCTAAGCAAATACTCTGCCAGTTGAGGCATGCAGAGTCCCAAATAGTTCCTTCATCAAACCGGAACAGTTGTAAAAGTCTTCCCCTCTTACATAATCATTTGATCAACATTTTCTGAGCCTCTGCTATGTGCTTGTGATTGGAGTTGGGGATCCAAAGATAAATGAAACAGGGTCTTTACCTTCAAGTGACAGGAAGTCAAGATTGGGAGACACTAGAAAGGGAACAAACACAATTCAGTTAGGAGGTGATCAACCCCCCACCCCCACCCCTCAGCTGCATGTGAAGGAAAGGAGGAGTTCTCTAGGTGAAGAAGGTAGGGATAAGATGTTGTTTTAAATTAGAGATAAGGGCAGAACAGGTTCTGCCTGTAAGCAAGGGGAAGGGGGGGAAGGGCGGGGGAAGAGGACAGGGGGGAGAAATGACCCAAACAATGTATGCATGTGAATAAATTCATAAAAAAAAATGAAAAAAGATACAGAATGATTTTTGAAATTAAAAAAAAAAGATGTTGTTTTAAGACTTAATTTTTCAGAGAAGTTTAAGGTTCACAGCAAAATTGGTATATACAGATTTCCAGTATATACTATGCAGAGAAAAAGCTTCCCCCATTACCAACACCCCCCCCCCACCATTGTGGTACATTTGTTACAACTGATGGATCTGCACTGACATACTTTTACCACCCAGTGTCTATAGTTTAGATTAGATTTATTCTTGTAGTTCTATGTTCATTAGATTTGGACAAACGTGCAATGACATATATCTATTAATATAGTACAGAATAACCTAATTTCCCCAAAAATTCTCTGTACCCCACTTATTCATTCCCCCTTCCTCTTAATCCTTGACAACCACCTATCCTACTGTCTTCACAGTGTTGCCCTTTCCAGAGTGCCATAGAGTTGGAATCATCCAGTATGCAGCCTTTTCAGATTAACTTGTTTTACTTTGCAATACAAATTAAGGTTCCTACATGTCTTTTTAAAGTTTGATAGCTCTCTTTCTCTTCCTCTCTGTCACAAGGTCTTGTAGCCTAGGCTGGCCTTGAACTCATGATCCTCCTGAGTGCAGGATTACAACTGACAGCTCATTTTTGAAAGTTGAATAAAATAATAGTTCATTGTATATACCACAGCTTATTATCTGTTCACCTACTGAGGGACAGCTTGGCTCTTCCCAAGGTTTGGTGGACTAGCTATGTGAAGCACATAAAGTAGGACTTGTAAGGAACAAAGGGACAAGAAGTCCCATTTGGAAATTAATACTTTGCATACAGAGCATGGCTGATGTAACAGAGAAGGCTTATCTCTCATTTGGGGGATCGCTTCAAAACACAATGTAGATCTTGGTAATATGGTGGCACTTCCGCCACTATAATGTGTCACCCTGTAGAGATATAAGAAAATCTTATATAGGACTTATGAGTTTACTTGGTTGATTTTACAACTGTATTTAAAACAAAAGCAAAACAAAACTTCTAGGATGATTTTATGTTATGGGTGATGTTATGGAAATCAAGTCAAAGGAAAGAGTAACTTGTGGGTTTGAATATAGTTTGACTTTCTTGTGACTCAAAGACTTGTGTGGTTTAGATTTTTGGTGCCCAGCTTCATATTTTGAAGAGTATATTTTGGAAGGAAGCCCAACCTTGGAGGTGTTGGTAATGGTAGTGGCGGTGGTGGCAAACTGTCTAATTCAGCTGAGGGCAGGAGAACCGCCCTCTATTTCAAAATAAACTCAATAATGAATGACTCACTCCGAAGACATAGTCTACAGTCTCATTAACAGGAAAACAATTACTGCTCCTGTTCAATACTTTATGAACCAAGTGGGGTGTACATGACAGAGGTAATGATGCCTTTAGTCTGCCTGTGATCAATCAGATCAATATCTCACTTAAAGAGTCTAAAGGCATCTTATTTTGTTCATTGACAGACTTTTTTCCATCTCTAAAGGTAGCACACATTGGTTGGTCCTATAATATTCTCTCTTGAACATGCTGGAGTTATTGATGCATTCCACCAGTACCTGTGTCCCTGAGAAAGTGAGGTGTTTATAGTTTGAATATCTTGCATTTTATTGCACTTTGCAAAAAGACTTCAACAAGGGTAAGGTGTTATGTGAATGAAAGCTATTAGTATTGTGTTTTGCTCCATTCCCCCATATTTTTTCAAGACAGTGAAACAGCTCAATGTGGAGATCTCTGTTTTATACTATTGAGCTATTTAGAAATCATGTTATAAAGATGTCCATATCCTTGGTTCAATAATCTCATCTTCTAAGAATGAATCCTAAATGAAATAATCCTACAGAAGTAAAAAGTCACTCTGCATTTCAGAACTTCACAACTTGGTCATTATGGTGTTATTTACAACTTGCTAGCAAACAAAATAGAAAGTAAATAACATTACAGAAATGATTAATAATCAAATGTCTGAGGAAATATGCTGGTATTTAATATGGTAATTGTGAGATTAGCAAGGAATATGGAAGAATGTTTATGATGGGTTATGTGTAAAAGCAGATATGAATTATGTACCTATCCATGTAAAAGGAATAAACCTATAGAAAAAATGTGTCATGAGAATTTGAGGAGGGCATTAGGGAGATGGAATTCATTGTACTAGTCATTTGCTGAAATTTAGATGGGAATGTGAAAATTTTAAGCCTGTGTCCAGGCTGAAATGTTTCTTAATATAGATGTGATATCTTATCAATTGTTTTAAAATTAAAGCCTTATAGGCCTTTAATCCAAAGAATGACCACAAAATTTAATATTTGGAGCAAACTTTAAAAGAAACTACTTCCTGATGTGAGTTCTAAAATTGCACTGGGATCTTCAAGGAGAAAAAGAAGCCATTTCATACTGGGTCACCAAAGGCACCATCACACTCTAAGCGTGTTTTTAGACATCCTTAACTTGCACTTAAAGCTATTAATACTTGCCCTCTAGTGGCTTAAAGTTGTAAACAGACAATTTGGGTTTAATTTTTGGTTGCTTCTACTTTTATCCTTCTTACTGAAAATAATAAAATTGTAAAATTAAAGTACATGTGGGTATGTTTGAAAAGCCTTTCCAAGCCTGAATTGACCCTCTGTAGCTTTTTTTTTAACCACATTTATGAGGCACAGCGGAATACAAGTTGGGAGCCTGGGCTTTGCAATAGATTCATGGTTCGAAGTTCTTTCACTTTCCCTGGGCACATTCCAACACCTTGCTTTCCTCTCCTGCTCGGTGGAGCTGGATAGTCCCCTGTTGTACTGTTGTGGGGGTTTGCTGTGCACTGTGGGATATGTAGCAGCATCCTTGATCTTTATCCAGTGGTGTTCATAGCACTTTCTAGTTGTGACAACCAAAAAATGTCTCAAGACATTTCCAAGTATCCCCTGGGAGGATGGGGACAAAATCATCCTCAACTGAGAACTATTGACTTAAAGACATGAACATGCACGTATGTGTGGGGGGCGTGGTTAAGGAAGAACAATTACTGAGTCTAGACTTTTTGATAATTCTACCTTGCTATGGAAGTCTTGCAGTGGACTCCCCCGCTGCCATTGTGTGGAAATCTAACAAGCATCTGCTCTCTCTCTAGTTTACCATTCATCCTTAAGGATGATGAGGGTGGGAAGATTGATGCCTTGGAGCAAATTTTGTTTAATTTTTATTTTGAAATAACTTTAGATTCATAGAAGAGTTGCAAAGATGGTACAGAAAATTCTCCCACTCCTTTTCCCAGTTTCCTCCAGTGTTCTCATCTTGTGTAACTATGATGCATTTATTAAAACTAAGATCTTAGCACTGGCCGGCCCAGTACTATTAACTAAACTACAGTCTTTATTTTGATTTCCTCAGTTTTTCCACAAGTGTCCCTTTTCTGTTCCAGGATCCAATCTGGGATCCTCTGTTGCATTTAGAGGCAATATATATATATATATATATATATATAGAGAGAGAGAGAGAGAGAGAGAGAGAGAGAGAGAGAGAGGCAACATATATATATATATTTTTTCTAATAGAATGAATATAGAGTGTATTCCTGAAAAACTGCTGATTCTTGAAAAAAAACTAAAAAAATTCTTGCTGTCAAAAATTCAAATAACATTGAAATGACAATGAGAAGAATTTTCTAAGTAGAGGCCTATACCCATTAGCACTCATTGAGATTAGAAAAATCCCCCTATTTCTACTTAAAATGGAAAGCCTCATGTAGAATTGACTCTCTCTGAGGCAAAAACAGCTATCATAATAGCTACTTTCCAAATCTCTGAACAAATCACCTACTGGTAGCTGTTGTCTTGACTTTCCATTTAAGTCAACCTTGTCTCAGAGATTTTTTGTAGGTGATCAGTGCTAATGGAGTGAACCAAAGGGACAGGTCCAAGTTACTGTTTCATATTTAGGGCAAGTCAAATGGTTCTTTCGCAATTGCACCTGACAAATACAACGTGAGCACAAAGCGACATGGCAAAGCTGTAATCTATTGAACCTGGTAAATGTGAGTTGTAAGTAATTGCCGTTTCTTCTTAGTCTCATTTGCTGCTCAGCCATTTCTCATTATGTGATCCCTTAAAGTCAGCCTGATTCAGGAGTAGATCAATACCAGGGAAACCCTTTTGTCTTCTTTTAGGGCATAAAATTTTAAAGATGCTTAAGTCAATATTCCTTTTAATAATGAATCTTACGGAAATGCCTGGGTCCCCCCTTCCTGTTACGTAATTAATTGAGCTGCCTGCCACCCACAAGGTATAGTTTTTGCCTTCCATAATTCTCCTTTGGCCTAATTGCCATTCTGTTTTCAGTTCTATTTGTCTTTGGATGTTTCTTTTTTCACCAGTAGTGTTGGGGATGCTTGGTACTTAGTTTGATCTCTCTGTGCTTTTGCTTCTAAATGTCAGCATAATTTTTCTGCCTTATAATATTGGAGATGTTATAATCATCAATCAGCCCAATGGAAGAGCAGAAAAGATTAGATATCATTTATCTGTATTGGTTGTTCATTGTAATGACCAGTGGACAACATGAGCAGATAATCTGTTGCTTTGATGGAAACTAATTATTCTTAAGCATGACAGGCTCGAAATAGCTTTTGTGACATTGTTTTTTAAAAATGACAGCTACCCAGTCATTATTAGTGCAAGTGGAGGTTTAGTCATGTTCTCTGATGATTTCCCTACATAAGCAACACAGTGGTTTGGATTTTTTTATTGCTGCTTCCTGGTTTTAAAAAAAAACCCATTAAGCTAAAATTTAAGAACTCCAAAATTTCAAATGACATTCAAATGTAAGGGCTATCAAATACAAATTTCTTAATGTGAAATAATTTATCATTCTCTAGAGAAAAGTGAAAGTACAATCAGAAGATATTTTTTATGGGGGGATTGACATGGCTTGTTTGCTATTTTGCTGTTGTTAATTGTATTAGTCACGGGATTTGAAGAATAATGTCATCATGAATTAAAATTCACCTCTGATGGAATTTTTAAATGAAAAGCACGGTTCTATGATTTATTTTTGAAATAGAATTTATCTGCTCAGATAGGAAAGGAAGTTTTATTTTATGTATATTTATATGTAAACACCAAGAAAATCCCAGCAAACTGATGGATTTCTGGTTTTTTGTTTTGTTTGCTTTGTTTTTGAGACAGGGTCTCACTATGTATTCCAGGCTGGCCTAGAACTCATGATCCTCCTGTCTCAGCCTCTCAAGTGCTGGGATTACAGGTATGTGCTGCCACACCAAACTGTATTTCTGTCTTAATAAACTCTTCCTAAAATGTTTTAGAAACCTAGTCAATAGTGTTTATATTACTGACATGACTAATAATCAAGCCAATATTTATATATCATTATTGAACCACAGCAGAGATACAACTTCACTGTGACTTGATTTGAGACCAAAAGCAAATTAGGCAACTTCACATGTCTGATATTTCTTTTTGTTATAATCGGTTTTGTAAATGCTTGAAGTTTTGGGGATACACTGGATGATGCTAGACCATGGCTAATATATTGAAATATATGAAACAAATTTATAATTACACAAGTAACATCACTGTAGAAAAACTCTTGCTATAAGAAGATATAAAGAACCCCAAAGCAGAATAAAAAAGTGGCCTTTTGCCTTTTACTTATTGTGGGTTCCTCAATTCCATTCCCTTCTTAAGGAAGTTGCTTACAGTTTGGTTCATATGTTTCAAGGCTTTTTTCATACACTGTGTACAAATATGTATACACAACCTTATGGATTATTTTATGGATATTATATACCCTGCTCTGTACCTTATTTTGTCACTTAAAACATACATTGAATATTTTTTCACAGACATATATATATATATATATATATATATATATATATATATATAATATATCTTCTTCTTTTAAAAAAACTGGTCATGTCTATTTTAAACTAGTAAGTGGGCCTATGAAACAAGGTTTGCTGTGTCACATCATCCTCTGTTACAGAAAATTCCCTTGGGACCCAGATAAAGTAGAGGAAAACCTCAACTTGAACTTTAATGAGTTCAATAGTTGGTTTAAGTTGACCACTTGTGACTATATTCAAAGACAAAACTCATTCTGTTAGAAATTTGTGTGTGGATTCAGCTTTGACACAAACGAGCAGGTCCCCTCTTTGGTAGGTTCCCAACCTGAAAATGGAGTCAAGGAGGCCACATTTGCTTCTGTCTCCATTTCAATTTTAAAACTCTCACTTTGTGTTTTCTGAACTAAAAACTGCATTGTGACTGATGAGAATTCTTCTAGGGCTAGTTATTGTTTGCAAGCCGAAAATTTAAGTATGAGCACTTCAGGTCTACTTTTACCCATGATGGACAGATCCCTTTTTCTTTGAAAATACTGCTTGGACTGGCCTTCATCACCAATGTATGGCGCGCTAGCCAACAAGAAGAGAAAAGACTGTGGCTCCCCTCGTATCCACTAGCAAGGCTGCATTGGAAGGCTTTCTTGTTACTACAATGTCGAAAGACTATTCCAGACACACTTTCTACTGTCTTTGAAACCTGTGGTTAACTTTTGAATATATCTGCACAAATTTTCTTTTTAAAAAATATTTTGTTTTTTTCAAATTATCATGCACTAATAATACAAAGGGATTTCATTGTGATAATTCCATACATGTGCAAGAATGTACCTTGAACAAGTTCACCTCCTCCATTGTATTTTCATTCACTCCTTCCTCCTTCCCACTCTTTCAAACACTGTTTGGTGGGTTTCATTATGCTGTCTTCATATGTGTATATGCAGTGTACTTCAATCCCCTTCACCCCTCAGTGTCCTTTCCTTTCCCCTTCCCCGTTCTCACTGATCCCCTCAGACAGTATCCCATATACATTCATATGTTATTTTTATGCCATCATCATCATCATCATTTTAGGTCTAGGTTCCACAGATGAGTGAGAACATGTGATATTTGGCCTTTTGAGCTTGGCTTACCTTGCTCAGCACGATAATATCCAATTCCATCCATTTTCCTTGACACACACACACACACACACACACACACACACACACGATATTTTCTTTATCTTTGGCTATTATAAGCAGAGCTGCAATAAACATGGATATGCATGTGTCTCTCTTGTATATTGGTTTACACTACTTTGGATATATACCCAAGAGTAGGAAGGTGGATCATGAGGTGGTTCTGTTTTTAGTTTAGAGGAAACTTTATACTGATTTCCATGGTGGTTATCCTACTTTATATTCCCATCAACAGCATATGAGGGTTCCCTTTTTCTGCATCCTTGCCAGCATTTATTATTGTTTTTTTCTTATGAAGGCCAATCTGACTGGGGTGGGATGGAATCTCAGTGTAGTTTTGATTTGCATTGCCTTTGTGGCTAAGATGTTAAATATTTCTTCACATATTTTTAGTAATTTGTGTTTCTTCTACAAACTGTTCAATTAATTTGCCTGTTTATTAATTAAATTACTTGTTCTATTGCTGTTTAGTTTTTTGAGTTCTTTGTATAGTCTGGATATTAATCCTTTTTCTGTTGAATAGCTGGCAAAGATTTTTCTCCCATTCTCTATGTTGTCTCTTGATTCTGGAATCTGTTTCTTTTGATGTGGTATCTGTATGAATTTTTGATGCTTATCGACAGATTTTTTTTAATAACATTTACTTTTAGAATGATGGATTTAAATTCCATAATACTAATACATGAAGCTAACATTAATAAACACATACTGGTTCTAAGTACTTGGTAGGTCACTCACAACCACCTTATGAAATAGGCATGAAGAAACTGAACAAGCAAGTAACTTGTCTAAAGGCACAGTGTTAGAAAGTGACATGACTGGATGAAGTGAAGCATTAACTGAATGGTTATGTAGTTATAAAATGACCAAAAATGCTGGTGCTTCTCCCTACTTAGGAGGATGTTGGGAGGAGTTGTAATTTGAAGATGGTCCCCTTTTTCTCAAGCATGCTCCTGGTGCTGCCTGTGGTAGTCAGTCCATAAATAAAGCAATTCCTTATATTCTTCCTGCAGCTACAGATCATTCATGCTGACTTTTGCAAAGTCCCTGACCTGACAGACAAGCCCTGATGTGTGAATCTGCAAAGTTGATGATTAGTCGAAGCAGTCTGGACTGCATCCACAGGACATCTTGTAGCACAATCAAGCCCCACTTCATCATGCCTGGTGACAGGACTTTTCCCGGTAAGTCTCCATCAGGAGCAAGGAGCCAGGGAACAGCTCAGCAGCTAATTAGACAAGGCAACCTACAAGGCTAGTACATGCTCACTTCAATAGGCTGGAAGGGTGGACCTGTCAAATGAATCTGTTTTGGCCCCTGTGCTTCCTACCCATTACTGTACTGGTTGAACATTAACACTTGGAAATCTGCTGATTTTCTTCAATATCCTGGCACATGCAGAGAAGGAGCTGAAAAGGAACTGTATGTCTTAAAGGTAGTTCCATGCTTCATTATCCCTAAAAGCATCAATCTTCATCTCATTGTTAAGAAGCATCACAAGATGTGGAAATGCAGTGTATGGACTTTTTACTGATGTGATTTAGTCCTGTGATGTTTGTTCTGAAAAAAAGTCAAAGACTTAAACAACATGTAAAAGGTTTCCCTGTTGAGACAAAAGCTAAGAAATTGCAAGTGTTTCCTTCCCTTTTACTGCCATCATTCAAAAGATTGTTAAAAACAATCTTAGATGTGTGTGTGTGTGTGTGTTTGAGTATGTGTACTTAGCAAAATTGTCAAAATTTAAAGGTAGATACTCCAAAAGCTTTGTAAACAAATGTATGGAAATATATTCTATATTTTTAGAATATAAAAAACTATACAGAAACAACAATAAAATGATTATTGTATATCAGGACAGGATATATTCTTGATCGCTAAAGCAATTAACTCTATATAATATGTCAGCCCTTAAAGATGTTAAGTGTGTGTGTGTGTGTGTGTGTGTGTGTGTGTGTGTGCATTTTCTGAAACTTTAAGGAGAATCTAGAGACATCTTTTTCAACCTTGTCACTTCACAGATGAGAAAATGAATCCTGGAGTGGACACATACATTGCTACTACTCTTGCCTGCCCACTGATTTTTTTTCTACAACATCATGCGCTCATGCTGTAGGAATCAAGAGGCAGACCCTTTTCCACAGGCTGAGACACCTAGCATCAAATCTACCCTTAAGCTTGAGAGCTAGAAACATTGACTATAAGGGAACCCTGGATTTCCCAATTGGTCTATCAATAGAAATTATTTGTATATTTCTGACATCAAGATACTTTGATTAATTTCAGAAGAAAATGTATTGGAGGATGAGTGATGGTGTACTGAATGCTGATTCATATGCCACTTTTATGTGTAGCATAGGAGACTCTGCCAATCACAGAGCAAGGAGCAACATGGTTGAATAGGAAACCCTGATTCGCTGCTAAGTGGACACAAGTAATAACAATATGATAGCTTATTGTCTCTGAAGAAAGGCAGTTAGGTGATGTGCTATCTAAGAATAGATTCTAAAGTATCTGAGTAAGATTGACATTTTTTTTGCTCGTTTCAGTTTGGTGAATAAATTCTCCAATTGTATGGATAGTATTGTCAGAATAGTTAATAAAAACCACATTGAACGTGGCAACTGGAGGCTTGGATATTAAGCCCAGTTTTCTGAGCAGGTAAGTAGATTCTAACCATCCCTACAGCTCTTTAGAGTTCAGTTCCTTCAGATATAAAATGAACAGATTGAATGAGCATATGTCTAAGGAGATTTTCACGTCGAATGTCAAGTGATTGATCCCTCATGTCCACAGATGTGACTTCTCACCAGGACAGATTTTTAAAGTAGAAATGTGCTGTCCATGGCAAGAGATTACACATAATGAAAGGCAGGACAACCACCACAATTGAGAAAAAAGTCACAAAATGCATATTCTACTAAGGATTAACTACATATTGGAAGTATACAGGAATACAAAGTCTATCTTTGCTGAATTCAAGTTGTGTGCTGAACTTAGACTTAGCCAAAAATGTGGGCTGAGAGTAGAAGACTATGAGTGAAGGCTGAAGGCTGAATAAGGTGAGATGGAAAGAGTGGGAAATAAAAGTGAAGGAACCAAGCTAAGCCTAATCTCAAGACTCAAAGGTAGAAGTTGTACAAAATTTTTGTTTCATTTTTTGTTAGTTTTTTTCCTGTCCACAGTGTTAATGGGAACAGTTTTTCTTAATCAATAAACAAACAAACAAACAAACAGGCAGCAACGAAAACCAGAATGAGTTGCCAATATGGGAAAAATCCTGCTTTCTGGCTTCTCTTGAAACATCAGTGTGGCAATCCTGAGTCCTTGATTCCAACGCGTCAGCACTTGGCTGGATGTGTCACCTCTTCGATGGAATTATTGTACTCTTGTTTTCAAAAATCCCCTCCATTCTCTACTGCCAACATTGAGGCCTAGTGTCATTTGTCATTTACCACTGTGCTTTGAATTTTCATGTAGTAGAGTTAAGATGAGAACAATCTATGCCTTACATCCCTGATTTTACTTTACTAGCGGGAAAGTAAAGCTAGACTGAGTGGGATGTGTGGTTCTTACACCCAGCCTACTATCTATGTTAACATTATATAGTTTTCTTCTGAAAATATCTGAGTTTTCAAGTTGTATCCTAGCTAAAGTCCCTGACTTAAGCCGTAAGGAAAAAATTCAGCTAAACTAGAGATGCACAGAGTATCAAATATCGGCACAGATTCTCTCCCTACCCCATTGTATGTTCAATTTGATCATAATGCTTTAACCAGTTTGAAGCAATCAGGCCTAGAAATTCTGAGCTCTGTTTTGTAAGTGGTAGAAGTGCAGGAGGAGACAGGTAAACACTGATGTAGCAGTGCAGAGTCTTCCTCTCACTCCTCTTGCCTGGAAGCCAACTCATCAAGTAGGCTAAAGGAATGCCCTTCTGGTGAACTTGCCAGAACAACTACTGTCTACAAGTCAGCTTGCCTTACTCATTTGTCGTTCCCAATTAAACCTGGAAATCTCTCCAGAGACATACCTTGGGGTTTGAGGTTTGCTTTCTCAAGTTCTAGAAAATCTGGACAAACTATTGCCATTGCCTTTAGATTAGATATACAGTAGCCAGTCTGGAAGAATTTTCCACTCCAGAGGGAATAACACATTGATGGTAAATCTAATTCAGTATTCAATTCCTCACCTGTACTTTTGTTCTTGCATGACCTTCTCCCTCTCATCTATCCTGTCCCTCAATTCTTTAATTAATGAGATCATGAAAATTTCAAAGGAACTACACAGATATGTAGTGAAATACTATATAGACTTTGTATAGACTAGTCTAGACCATTGAACTACTAGTATAGACTTGAAATTGGGAAAAAAGTAATGGCACTTAAATTCTAAGTGCATCCTAAAAAATCAGTAACTCATTTATTCTACCAAACAAAAACAAACACCAGAGATATCAGGGGAGAACTGTTCAGTGATTGTAGAAATTAGATTGTTTGCTGTAGCTCTTGTAGAAACATGGAAACAAAGTGTGTGTGTCTGTGTGTGTGTGTGTCTGTGTGTGTGTGTGTGTGTGTGTGTGTGTGTGTGTGTGTAAGTACTAGCAGGAACGTGGAGTATTTAGGTAGGGAAAAGTCCAGTTCAAGACTCAGATAAACATCCCAACATTGCAGTACTCATCCAGCGCTTAGACAACTCTCTTTGGCTGGAAAACAACATGAGAACAGCCTTTGTTGTTATATTCCAGTTCATTACTGGTGGGACATTAGCCAACTAGAAAATGCTGTCAGAACAGCTTCAGAATTCAGACAAAGAATCACGTCAGTTCTTATTTTAGGTGAACTGGTTCAGCAGTTCTTCCTTCAGAGAAGAGGAGTGGGTTTCCCCTGATGAGCCTAATTGAAAGGACTTGCTTCCACTTGAAAGATGTAGTAAACATCTGGCAAAGTGAGGTGTGTTTGGAACTATGTAGAAATCTTGGAGGAGACCAGGAGCCGCAGGCATAACTAACTAGATTCAGGGCCAGGGTCACCAGTTTCATGCCTGACTCCTCCATTCATTTCACTTTGACCTTGGATGTGACTTGGTTGTGTGTTTCCCCTCTATTGAATGGGAATGATGAGATGATGAGTCACATTTAGCACTGGGACAATTCATTGTGAATAACTGAAAAGAACTTTGCAAGCAAAGGCTTCTACAGAGGCCCCATCATGCTAAACTGGTTGGAAAAATATGGCAGTGTACAGATTTCAAGGCAGTATCAATGTGCTATAGATTTTGCTGCATAAGGAAATATGTTCATAATTCCATGACAATTGTGAGCTTTTGTTATGAAAGGAGACACCAGAGTAGAATAAAGAATGCAGAAGCAGTAAGAGTAACAATATTGAAAGGGGTTTTCATTCATTTATTCACTCAATATATATTATTTGAGTGCTTTCTATGAGTTCTTCACTGGGTTGGAGATAGTAATTAAGATGCATACAGGCGCCAGGAGTATAGCTTCATGATAGAGCTCTTGTATAGCAGGTGTGAGGCCCTGGGTTCAATTGCAGCACTGCAAAAAAATGAAAACAAAACCCCAAAAGTATACAATCTTTGCTGTCATGAAGCTCACTGTCTTTGGGAATTTGGAAGAGAAACAGCAGTTGTAAATTCTAATCTAGTGGTATAGGCAGATAACTTCCTGTTTCTCAATCTGAAAACTGGGGACCAAACTAGCTTCCAGGGTTCACACAAGTATAAATGAGAAAATTCATACAAAGTACTTAGTACTGTGCCTGGGAACATCTTTTTGCTTATTTTGTCTTTTTGAAGCAAGGTCTCACTATGTAGTCTGAGGTTAGCCTCAAACTTGTGATTTTCCTGCCTCAGCCTCCCGAGTGCTGGGATCACAGGTGTGCACTGATGGAAATGCCAATGGAAATGCATTTAAAAAAGCTAGATCTTTGCATATTGAATCATTGAAGGAATTGTTAACTGCAGGAAAGCTTCCATCATTAGAGGTAGGTTTGGAAAAGAATTATGAATTAAACATTTCAACAGCTTCACACACATTTATAGCTTCACGATGTCAGAGAGACATTATGGTATGATTTAAAAAAGGGTTAGAAGAAAAGGGATTTGGGTTCTAATCTTACTTTTGCTACACTTGACCTGTGAAATCTTGGAAAAGTCACAGCTTACTGTGCTTCAGTTTATCTATAAAATGGTTTGATGGTTATATTTGTGGCCTATTCCAATTCCAAATGCTACGATTCTCTGTATTGAATATTATTGAATAGTAGTTGTAAACAAAATACAAGACTAATATTAGTTTCTTTTAGAAAGGGACTAAGACATGAGCCTATGCTAATAAGCCTTATCTGTATGTACAGGAAGAGAATGGTATGAATAAGAAAAAAAATTCTAGTCTAGACTTATCCTTGATAGAAAGAATCATATATGTAGATATGGATAAAGATCACATATATAGATATTAATATATGTAGATATGGATACAGATTACCATAGTGTTGCTTAAGAAAACTGATATGCAAATAAGACCATTGATTAAGAATATGCCTGAGAGGGCTGAAGATGTAGCTCAAGTGGTACAGCACCTGCCTAGCAAATGTGAAGCCCTGAGTTCAAACCTCAGTACTCAGGAAAAAAAAAGAAGAATATGCTAGATAAAAATGGTGAGTATGCGTAGAATCCTTGACTGGCTAAACATGAACCTTTTCTAAAAATGCAAGATTACATACAATCCTTGGATAACACAGGACAATGGTTTTCAAAGTATAGTTTCTGGGCTAGCAGCATCAGCACCACCTGGGAACTTGTTAGAAATGCAAATTATTGAGCCACACCCTAGGTGTACTAAATAAGAAACTCCAAGGGTGGGGCCTCAGCAATATGTTTAGCAAAGCTTCCAAGTGTTTCTGATGCATGGTTAAGTTTGAGAACCACTGAAACAGACTCATCCTGCTAAGTGGTAAAAACAGTAAAGGCTAGCAAGCAAAAAACAAGTTTGTAATGAAAAAATTCATTCATGTATTAGGTGAACACCACTTTTGCTTGCTTTGATATAGAAATACTAAAATACTGCAATAATGAAGCAAAGTCAGGATTGAGAACATGGAGGCCCAGTTAGGGGAAAAAGGGTAAAGTTAAAATCTGAAAAAGATTTCCGCTCTACCTCCCCCAGCCAGTGATGAAATCCTGGACACGCCAGAAGCAATCTCTGGATCACAGTTTCTTCTGCTGAACCAGAAGCAAGCATTCTCACTCAGGAGTTAGCTGAGCATGTCAGAATCATCCAGAAGGTTTTTCCAAGACAAGAAATCTTCTCCCTCACCTTCTCTTTGAGAATGTGCTGTATCTTCTGGGTGGGCTAAGATGAGGAAAACAAAAATAGGAAAGAAAAGACAATCAGACTAGATGGTTTTGAAATGAACTTGTCTAGGAGTAGGTCTGACTTCAGGAAAGCAAGCTGGTTGCAGAATTGTGGAGAAGAGTTTTAAAGGTTGGATGGAGTGACCTGGGGAATGAGGCCATTTATAGACTAAAAATAAGTGTGGTGAAATTCTCAATAACCAAGAGGTAGCCTCGTTAGGGACCAGGTGCTCTGGTTTGATAGTCACTATTAATGAGATACACACAGTACTTCTCTTCCAAGGACCTGGTCTTCATTGTCTGGTTTCCTCTCTTGGCCTCTCCGTGAGATAGGCGTGGGTGGTGCTATTTCCCCATCTCCTCATAAACGAGAACACCAGGAAACCAGTGCCTTTGATGGGAGCAAGCTCAATCAGTCAACAAATATTTATTAGTGTCTGACATTGTTTCCTGATATCTCTTTTAAAGACTTGTGTAAGGATGTCCCTTAGTTTGGTGCGATATGGAAGGAAACTCAATGAATTAAGGGCAAACTGAGTTCTGTTTCTTGTCTAATATTACATATGTTCAGGTACTTTTTCTACAAAGCACAATTTGTCACCCATGACTTATTCATACCCTTCAAGGCAGCTCTTCCTGTAATCTGGTAGTGACAGAGTGTGAGGTAGGAATATGGGAAGGTCAGACCTCTGTTAACCAGGAAAGTTAGCTAAATTGAATTTTCTTATTAACCAAAATCAGGAAGAAAAATGTCTCAACCTTACTTGTTTCAAATTTTAAAAAAATCTCTAGGAACAATGACAGAGTGCAAGTAGTTTTCAAACAGAGAGCTTTGTTTGAGCCCTGCCTCTGCCACCTTGTGAGTTTATGATGTTGAATGTGTTACTTAGACTCTTTTGGCTTCAATTTTCTCATTTGTAAAATGAAAGGGTAGTTTAAAATTATTTTTATGGCTCCTTTGAGGTTCTATTCTTCCTTTGCTTCTTTTCTTTTTCTTTCTTTGTTTCTTTGTTTCTTTCTTTTTTTCTTTCTTTCCTTTCTTTCTTTCTTTCTTCTTTCCTCTCTCCTCTCTCTCTCTGTCTTTCTTTTTTGTGGTACTGGGGCTTAAACTCAGGCCTTCACCTTGAACCACTCCACCAGCCCTATTTTTGTGAAGGGTTTTTCGAGAGAGGGTCTTGGGAACTCTTTGCCTGGGCTGGCTTTGAGCCGTGATCCTCCTGCTCTCTGCCTCCTGAGTAGCAGGGATTACAGGCATGGTCACGGCGCCTGTCTCTATACATTGTTTCTAATGACCTGGCACGTGATCATTCGAACATTAATTTGTGTTCAGGCTGATGTTATTGACGGAGGGAGTAAAAGACAAAGAGCCCAATAAACTCTAGAAACAAGAAAAAAATTAATGCTACCTTTCAGAAAAATGTTTGTTTATTTATTTAGAGACAAGGGTTGCTTATGTAGCCCAGGCTGGCCTCCAACTCGAAATCCTACCTCAGCCTTCTAAATTTGGGGATTACAGGTGTGTACCACCACACCCACACAAAAAAAGTTTTCATATTAGTTTATTTTAGTGAATTATCATTGGTTAATTTGGCAATAGGCGCATTCAATCTATTTGGCATAGGCTCATTTTGGTACATTTGCAAATAAATATATATATATTTAATTTATTTGTAGACTCAGTAGTAAGACAGTGTTGTGGGAGGTTGCTAGCTGAGATACAGGACTCTGAGGCAATTAGTAGGAAGCAACATTTTATTGTGCCAGCACAGACTCCTCGGACTCATGTCCAAAGGCTGAACCCTGAGAACAAAGGGATCTCACCTTAAATACCCTTGCAAGCAGGTTACAGAAGCAAAAAGCAAGGTCTAATCCATATATAGTTATATTCAATTTTATGGGCTACTTTATCCTAGTGCTACATGACTTTTTCCCTCCTCAGTGCTATGTGACCTTCCTCGCATTTAGATTCCTCAGGTTTTATCTCTGTGCTATGCCATCCCTACCTCCCTGCTACTTTCTCAGGACTCAGGTCTAGTCTGTTTTCCTCTGCTCCTCCTCCCTGCTACAACAGTAGATGACTATAATTTTGCCTTTTGTTGTTTATTTGTTAAAACTACATAATGAAGATATGAAGTAATAATAAAATAACTAATGATGGATAAACATTGTGAAAACAGAACCATAGAGGTTAAAAGTGGAAATTTGTAAGACTAGTCTTTCATACATTTCCATTCTCTTCTTTCTCTTCTTCCTCCTCCTCCTCCCTTTTTTTCCTTTTCTTCCCCCTTCTCTTTCCTTTCCCCTTTCCCTTTGTCTTTATTTTCTCTTCCTCTGTACTGAAAATTGAACCAAGAGCCTCATGCCTTCTAGGAATGTACTCTACCACTGAGCCACAATGTACCCCCAATCCCTTTGCTGTCCTCTTAAAAAAAAAAGACAGATAATAATAATTGGGTAACATTGTTATTTAGATTCTTCTTCAGTCAAGACCTGGTGAGCCCTACTGCCTTAGCTAATAGTAATATCCTGCTATTTGGTGATTATTTTGAATCCAGTAGATTGTGTTCAAAATCCATCTGCATGCAGTATGTCAATAGTGACCGCTATTTTGGTGTTTGCATGTCTCTGCTCTTCAATGCACATTGTAAGAGTATTTTATGTAAAATACCTTCATGATCATCCTAGAGCTCATTAGAGATATGTTCAGGAGACAAAGAGGACAGAACATAGTGGAAAGGGATGTGAAAGCCAAGGCAGAGATAAGACCAACCCTAGGCTTGTTACTCCAATGACATCAGTGCACAGATGCTCACTTTGTTAGCAGCACCTGCGTGAGAAAACTCAGCACTCTCTTTCTATTGGCTTCATTAATTGCTGATTCTGGTGATTTCAGAAAAAAGAGACTTTTTTTGTCAGGTTAGTGTTAGCTGATTTATCTAAACAACCTAATTGCATCATACTCATACCTCAAACAAGAGGTTCTTTTGGATAATAAAAGACAAGCAAATATTCCATAGAACGATGAATGTTTGCAAGTGGATATGATAGGTACTGTTTTATTTATTTATTTTTTAACATGGAAATCAAGCTAGCTGAGAACTTGGGCTTCCATTGTGAACAGGTTCCTTAAAAAAAAGTCTACTTTTTTCTAATCTCTGTATGTAATTTCTACCAATAAATATTTCTACTGCTTTACATCTACATGGAAAAATTGCCTCCTACACAAACTCCACCTTCCAACCAGGTCCAAACCCCTCACTACCAAATGTTATCATTATACTCAGGATTCCAGCTGCCTTTGCTTATGAGAACTTCATGCAAATATGAACCAAAGGAGCAAAACATAAAATGCTGCCATTTTTTCCTTCCCATTTCCCCAAGTTAAATAACAGTTTATTCTGCAGGCTTTCAAATCACTCCCACAAAATTGGCAATCCAATACAATCGACACATTCATGTTAATCCACCCAGAAGTAAATACACTGTGGTAAAACTGTGACATTTGCAAAGACCATAGCTCCCCAATTACTGAAGAATTAACTAGGGATATAATGAGGGAGGGCTAAGTGTGATTCAGCATGGAGGGAAACAGGCTTGCCATTCTATGTCTAATCCTGTATCGGAAACTTTCTATACATTTGAAAACTTTAAAGAGAAGTGTGACTAACTTTGTCAATTGCTCTAAATAAAAATATTGTAGCATATTTTCTTGATTTCGACCTAAGAACTGAAAAAATGCCCTGACAAGGTGCCAGCTGAGGATTTAGCCAATACAAGGAAATGCCTGAAACTTTGTAAGAGTCCCCCATAGTTCATGGGGTCCAAGAGTTGTTGACTGTTCATGGAAAGAAATAGATAGCTTGTTTGACTTTTCGTGGATCCTGGAGTGGCAACTGGCAAACTTGGACTTGAGTTTCAGCTTTATCCTGTTTCTAGTAATGGCACTAGGAACAACCAGTCTGTTCAGCAGTCTTCAAATTACTGGAGTTTTTAATATGCATTTAGCCTTATAATGACCCTGTGAGGCAATGAACTCACTTATCAATGTCACTTGCTTTTCATAGACAAGAAAGCTGATGAGCTCAAGCTTATTAGTTGCCCATTTTCTCATAGCAGCCACATCCACAATGTAGCAAACAAGCCAAGGCCAAGGTCCAGAGAATGCAGGTGCTTCACCTTGCCTCACACGGCAAGGTTGATGCTGGAAAGGGCATGATTAGTCTGGAATTTCCACCCCATTGCTTAGGTCACTGAACCATGCTGTCTCGGTGTGCCCAGCCTGGCCTGGGAGATGAACCACCTCACATTTCAAAACCTTGGCCAGGAAACCACTTCTGTGCCCTGATTGGGTCAAAGTGAATACAACCACTGTAGCCAGGCAGCCAGGAAGGGAAATGAAATGCTAATGATATTTTTGGCTGTTACAAGAACATCTCCTATCCCTATAAATGGGTGGCTCTGAGGTTATAATAAATAAAGACTTGCCACCACTTTAATCTCTGATGCCAGTCCACCCACAGGCCTCACGAAAATGCCTAACTGACCATACAGCATCACAGATTTCAGCTTGTGTCCATCAGGAGGGGAAGAACATTCTGGAGGTGTGGGCCCTCTGGGAGAAGGCTCAGCTGGCTCCTGGACTGTGTACAGGTAGCCTGGAGTGAGGGCCTTGCTTTGTCACGAAAACATTTGACCTCCTGACACCATAGTGGGGACTCAGGAACAGTGTTCTCTTTTTCACTGAACATTCAACTATAAGGGAGCAAAGTTTACTGAACTCATACTGTATGCAGGACCAAAGTCAAATATCTTACGAGTGGTGCAAAACCATATGTGCTGAACTTTCTCCTTCTCCTAAGATATGAAATGCATTAAAAAATTAAATCGTAGTGAGAAAAGAAACATATGTTTAGGAGATGAGAGAAAAGAATGAAAGAATTATAGAAAATAGTCATGTTACACTTGTTAAATGCAACATTTATAAATTCTGACTCATTTGGTTTAGGAACAAGAGGTTAATTTGTGCAATTTTGTTTATTTACAAAAAGATTATTTTTGTATATTTCTGGATTTGAAATATAAAAGTGAAAAAAACCTCAGAAAGATGTGGGTCCACATTTTGTGACACTCCCAAAAGTCTTTAGAAACAAGTGTTTTTTTTTCTGGCTTATTTTGCTATCTCATTTAATAACTTATAAATATATTTTTATTCTTTTTATAGCTACTAATTAACTGTAACAAGGTGTTGTCAGTAAAAATGTGATTATTAGAAAAAAAAAAACAAAAACAAGCCTAAATAAAATCAATCCCCCAAACAAAAACAACAAAAATCCCAAACAAAAACATCCCAAAACTTAGGAAACTTTGGCTATAAAGTCTTCTATACAGAATTTAGACTCCCTCTCAAAATCCATCCAATTAAAGTCACCTCACATCATTTCAGTTCCTCACACTTCACATCTAGTTTTTTTGTACTTAATTATTATTTGTCTAATGACTTTGAAACTTCTGTACTGTTTTTTTCCCAAAAATTTAGCTTCTATTTGGCTCCAAGAACCTGTTGCCTTTAGTTGCCTTCAAGCAGATGTCTGTGCCCTTTGTTGCTTCCCCCATGTCGGGAATTGTACCCAGCATCTCATACATGCCAGGCAAATAGTCCACCACTGAGCTACATTCCCAGCCCCCCCACCCCTTGTGATTTTAAAAACTCTCATTTCTCCATCAGCAAGGAGCCCAGTGGGACAAAGCTTATGTTTAATTTTCTTGGGCACATCCAGGAGTTTTCTTGGCTTTCCCTTTTAAGGTTGTGGAAGTATGTGGGAGGAGGAAAGAATAGACACTAGAAATGCACATTAATGTTCACTGAATTCTATCTAATATTTGATCTGTTTGATGGGTAGACATGTGAAATATCCTTTTTTTAAAGAAAGATAAAATATTTAAAAAATAAAAGCTACAATCAGAAAACCAAAACTGTCATTTTACTGGATTGGTAAACTTTGAATCATGTGTGCATGTATTTTATCTCTCTATGCTCACTTTTCATTCAGGAATGAGGAAACATTTACTAAACCCCTTTATGGGTCAGGACTGAGTCTTTGTACTGGAAATTCAGAGACAAATAATAACATCTTTGCTCTCATCCAGCTGAAGGTTGAGAGAGGCAGAAACATGGTCTTCACAGTGCCTAAAAGATTATGCATACGCAAAGCAAGAATAGCGATAATGAAAGAGAGATAGCAAGGCTTTCAGTAAAAACATCTGACACTGTGGATATATTCTCATTTGCTCCTCACAATAACTTGCATGGGGCTATTATTACCCATTTTACAGAATAGAAACTGAGGCATAGAGAGGATACTTGGTCCAGAGTCACAAAGTAAGAAAGTGATAGAATCAGGATTCAAATCCAGGTCAGCCTGAAGATAAGAGTCTATGTTTTTAACCACCAGTTCCTTTAACTACCTATGCCAGAGTTATTTGTGATGCTTGGTAAACACATGGATTCCTGGGTACCATTCCAGAACCATGGAATAGATTCTCTGGAGAGTGCGCCAAAAAATCTACTTTTAACACCCTTCCCAGTTGATCTCTGTCTTATCCTAAAGCTCTGATATACCATCCTGGGTGTTTTGGACCCACATGTGAGTCATTTGAATTTCATACCTCTTACCTGTCCAGGGCTGTTGATAGACTCAGAGAGTGAAGCAGGAAGGGCCCAATGAAAACATCAAATGAAGCTGGGGGGATCTCAGCAGGATGACTCAAGTGGTAAGGAAGGTGTTACACAGTTTGGCATTTTCCTTATAAGAAAGCTGTAGGCTGCCTTTCAAATGATGAAGTATGGTATCCTGGAAATGCATTTGCTGTAATAGGTAGAAAGAAAAAAAAAAAGCAGAACACAAAATTGTACGGCTGCTGTGATTCAACAGTGTAATAGTACATCTACATGAGGACTGAGAACATCTAAACAAATGAAAACACAATGGGCTGCAGTAGTGGGATTAGAGGCAATTTAAAAAAAAAAAAGCAAATCCTTCAGACATCAATTTTCACTACTAATGCCAACATGCAATGAAATGTTTTTTGAAAAACCAATCAAATGGTTTATAGGAAGAAAGGAACAGTCCACTGTTCTCTTGCCTTAGGGGGGCAAAATGTCTTGCTGTCTATTTTTCTTTTCTGACCTGGAAACTAACACAGCATAGTCACAGGGATCCTTAGTGTTCACTCTCCTTACAGAGGTATTCAAAGCTGTATGTATTTATAATGGCAAGACAACGTGGATGCTGGTGGGCCAAGAAATGAGCAGTTTCTGGGTTTTGGGTAAGTGACCCAAAGGCCATTGGACACCGAAGCCCTGAAAAGAAGATGAAATTTGGGGACAGAAGGAGAGCAGCAAAAACCCATGTATTTAACTTATTTTCATAAGAATTGCCCAGTGTATACTCTATTTGGTTTTCATGACTCTACAAAGAAATGCTTGGTACTTCCTGCTCCACATACCACGCATCTGTCACTCAAAATATTCATGACAATATCAGTGATATTAATAAGCACTAATTGCACAGTACCTGGACCAGGCATTTCTCATACATTATTTCATTTAATTTTTTTTCAATAATGCACACAATATATATCTTCTTCCCCTGGTCTTTGAGAGTTTAAGTGACTCAGCCATAATCCATCCCTCTGACACCAGGTATGGGTGGCCACAGCCTTCTGAAGTATCTAGTGGAAGACAGTAAGATCTTACAAGAGATGGAGTTCCAAAGAAGGGTGATGAGGTTACAAGAAGGATTCAAAGGGATGAATAGAAGTATAGAGGGAAAGCAAGTCTGTGAAGGGAAGGGAAAAGGCAGGACTGATCACAGTTACTACGTGTTGGTGGGGGGTGGTGCTGGCTAAGCAAGCAAAGGGCTCTCCTTTAGACTGGTGTTTGAACCGGAATTTGGTTCTGAATAGGAGATGAAACTTTCTTGTTATTGGAGGATGGTAGAGATTAAATTTTGGTGGAAAAAAATCAATTCCCAATGCAGCCTTAACAAAAGTGCTGAGAAAAGGGGCTTATCCCTAACTAGCTCAAGATCGATTTATAATCATCCATTCCCAGATTCCTCTCTACTGTTTTAAGGTGACTGCTGCACTCAGATCTTCATGCTATTTATACATACCTGAGAACTCCCCTTGGGAAGAATTTCAAAGTTCTCAAGTATAAGACCTCAGATTGGTTGAATCTAGGAAAAGGAACAGAAAATAAAGTCATTGAACAGATAATCGCTGAACATCTATAATGCACAAAACATGATTTCAGGTATGAATGACTCGAAAATATAATGCAGAAAAAAGTACCTAGTGATGTTGAGTAACTCTTGATACGTGGTGTCATGGTCATGTGGTAAAGTACTTTCTGTTGATGGGAATCACCAGGAAAAGGGTCCAGGTGATAAGACAGAATGGACAAATGTCAAGAATACCTATTGAAGAGATACTGACTGGGATTGCCTGTTTGAGTTAGATCCAATAGAAAAATGTATATAAAACTTTTGTGAGTTTAAAGTTCTCTGTCTTACAAAGGAAGAAATGATAAAGTTGAGAGGCGATGGTGACGATGATGAAGAAAGATGATAGTATCGACAATGTCTGGGAGATAATGAGTCTGACCTGTAACTTCTCTTTTCATTTGTTCATGGAAGGCCTGAAAACAGATGGTATCTGAAAGGCATTCAGCTGATTGCAAACCAATATTTCATTTCTTATAAATCTTTTTCATGTTAATAAACTTTGGCCAGTAAGATTCCTTGGGAGGCAGGGAGTATGTATTCGGAAAGGAAATACTGAAAATTAGAGAAACATTCTTCTTGCTAATGACTTGGTCAGCTGAGAGTGGGTATTAGGCCTCATTTCTGTTTGTTATTAGGCATAACATGTTTTATTCCTTAGTGTCAAAAATATGAGCTTTTGATATCATTGCTTAGTATAATTGACTCTTCTGAGCCCTGTTTGAACTTAGTGATTCATCATTTTTCAAATTAGTGGGGACACGGTTAGGGTAATCTGAAGCTGTAATCAGTGAAACCTTCTGACTCCCTTCCACAATAATGGATTATGCTGTCATTTGTAGTATCTCTTATTTCTGTTACTGTCTGAGCGTAAGACACCAATTTAAACTCATTAGTTTAATTTTTAAGACATTTCTCCTTGCTTCTGACAGCCAGAGGAAGCATGTCCATTTGATGTGTGCTGCCTTATTTGTTGAATTTGGCAGAAGTGACTGCCCTTGTAAAAGACAAGATACTCAAGTGTCAAGCGCTTACAGGGCCATCCATCTTCTTTGGCCCTTCCACCCACTGGGGCTGGGCCACATGCACCCATGGTTCAGGCCCCTTCTCTGCTTTCTCTTTGTCATTATGCTGTTGTCAATTCTGCCATTTATTCAGTGATTAATCATCATTTGGAAGGTTCTGCTGGGAGCTCACAGAAAGGAGAGTATTCCTGCAGGTGGTTTCCCTCGGATTAGTCAAAAGTGATAATGACTTGCTGCTGGGGTTTTGTTGTAAGGAGAGGAGGATGGCGAATTCATTTTCTTTTGTGGGAATGCAATTGAGTTTTATAAACTTGGGAAATAAACTTAATTGTACAAAGAACATTAGAATGTTCTTTAAAAAGTTTCCTAGAGATGCTGTTAAAGCATGTTTAGAGTCAGAGTTTGCTCACAATATTGCCTTAACTTTTATTTTTTCTTAAAATTTAGGGCATTAAAATGCACATGCATACCAACTTTTTTTTTTTCATACCAACTTAATTGTCCAAAAATAACTCCATGGAAGATGAGATATCTGATGTTTTACCAGCAATCACTTCTTATCAAAGTAGTATAGCCTATATTTTTACCTCCAATAGCCACAAAGATGGATTATGTTGGTATTTAAATTGATACAGTATTACTGTTTTTATTACTTATTTAGAAGAAAAAGACAAAGACAGTGGAGGTTTCAGGTCTATGGTTTAAAGATTACTATTTCTGTGGGGAAAAGAAGCATGTGGAAGGATGGGCGACTGGCAGATTTTCTGAAGGTCTTACCTCTGTAGAAAGTGGGGGTGTCTAGTGTTAGCAAAGGAGGAAATAAGGTGGAGGGAGGTAAGGACTAGGAGGGTGGGAGGAGCAAGGGAATGCTTCTCAGCTTACTTTCAGCTCCACCCGCCTGAATTGGTTATCATGGATATGACTTTTAAGTAAGCAGGGAGGTTTCTAGAACAAGGGAGGTGAGTTCTTCTGTGGGGTGAGAAAGGATCTGAATGAGTGTGTACATGAGTTTTTTTTTTTTTTTTTTAACTTCTTACTTGAGATAGAATTCCTTATTTCATTCCTAACATTTCTGTGGGTCAGTATAAGGGAGATCCCAAACCTGTTCTCTGTACTTATCCATTATGCCCATTTCCTCCTAGCATGGAGTTTCTCTCAGCTCTTATGTGTAAATGAATGATACTAAACATGTCAAAGTAACTGGCCTTTACTTTGAATCACAAATCATGTTCTCCTTTCAGGGTCTCCTCCTCATTGCCACACTTTGCTGGGGATTCAGGCTTTTCTTTGTTACCTTGTTCTCTCGGTCTGAGGCTGAGCAAGGCATTTGGAGCCCAAGTGGGTCCCCATGTGGGTGGAGGAAACAGTGGCCATCCAGTGCCCCACTGAGTGAGTATGAGAAGTGGGGAAGCCCCTCCTCCGGACAGCTGCCACTTGGGCAGGGAGCTTGAGCCTTTCTGGGATGATTTGCAATTGACAGCCTTATAATCATTCCTTGACAAGCCATTTGCCCTAGGACTGGAAGCAGCTGTTGTCTGACAGGGAGATGGGCAAGAGTGACAGCAGAGCTTCCTGCCTGGGAGGTGACTGGGAGCCATGAGGTGGTTGAAGGGCTCTGGCAGAACATGGGTCCAGAGTGAGGGAGCCAGATGGATAAGGGATGGGTGGGAGTAGAAGCAGGGATGAGGGGTTGGGGTAGAGGGGAGGGAGAGTAGCCCAAAGCACTCTCCTGGCAGAAGGGGACAGTGCTGAACACAAGCCTCTGTCTCTCTTCCTGACCTTCAAGCTCCTTCCAGCCCTAACCTACTCCTGATCTTGCCCTACTCTCAGAGATTCTCTCCAAGTTTGGGTGTAATCCATCCCCAGTGAAGACCTGCTTTTGAATGGGCATTGAAACATACAGCAATGGTTCTCAAAGTGTGGTTCCTGGACCAACCTGTCAGCATGGCCAGGAAACTTGTTAAAATGCACCTTCTTAGGTTTCCACAGACCTAACCCAAGTAGAAACTCTGAGGGGTGGGAGTGCAATTAATTTTCATAAGCCCTCTAGGTGAGACTGATGTCTGCTACTGCTTGAGAATCACAGTCCTAAATTGACCCAGGGGTATTTGGGGCATTTATCAGTGGATTGAGGTAAAAGGGAACCAAGGAGAAAAGGGCCTCACCAGTCCCTCTGAACACCCAGGAGACCATGCACTCCCCTTTTAACTAAAACTACCCTGCCCATGGATTCCAAGCTGCTGAATGCAAGAGTGAAACTAGTCTTTAGAATTTAATTAATTGGAGAGTTTCAGCCTGGACACATGAACTATTGAAATACTGAGCAAAGATGGCTTCTTTCTTTCTTTTTTTTTTTTTGGTGGGACTGGTGTTTGAACTCAAGGCTTCATGCTTGCAAAGCAAGCACTCTACAGCTTGAGCCACACCTCCAGTTCAAAGATGGCTTCTTTCCCTTCCTTTTTTGAGAGCTCAGGTTAGGCTTTCCAGTTACTCTTCTTGAGATGAATCATTGTACTTTATCAGGGTAGGGAAAAAAGAGAGTTTTTATTATTTAAAGATCTGGTACATAAGTCATGCTAATGAAGAGCATAAGGATATAGGAAATTTCCCAGTCATTAGCAAACTCTTTCTCCAACCTAGCCCCTGCTTCAGGAGTGGTACCATTCCAAGGACTTTGATGGAAGGAAATGAGACCTTCAGAAAATTAGGAATGTGCAGTGGTTTGTGAGTTCCAGGCCAGCCTGGGCTACATAGTAAGAACCTGTCCCCCCGCCCCCCAAAAAAATTAAGCATGTGTTCAAAGTAGGGGTCAGTTCCTCAAAGCAGATCCTTGGTAAGTTCCTATTGAATGGAAAAACTTTCAGTTTGGCATGATGGCACACACTTGGAATCCCAGCACTTGGGAGGCTAAGGTAGGAGGATTGAGAGTTTGAGGCCAGTCTGGGCTATACAGGGAGACTATCTCTAAAGAAAACAAAACATCCTGTCTCCCCACCCCTCAAAAATGCCAAAACCAAAACCAAAAAACAAACCAAAACAAACTTATCATTTTTATCTCAAGAGCCTGTTTGTAGCTCTTCATTCATCCATGTCTCTCAACCTTCTTGAACTCAATTTTATTTTTGGTTTATATGGGTTCTTGCAGTAACAAGTTCCAGATGAGGCAATTCATTAACTACCCACAGTATACAAGAATGTATGCCTTTATTCATCCTCAAACGACCTTTTCCAAGTTTCAAGGACGCTTATCTGAAATCTCAACTCTTGGGTTTGGGTGTTGCTTCTTCCGACTTTGTCTGAGATAGTCTCTGTGATTGTGCAAACGTGAGTCAGTAGCATTGATGAGCGCCGCCACACCACACACCACACCAGGGAGGAACCTCTCCAAGAAAGGAATTCCATCTGGTTCCACACCAAGGCTGGCTCATCTCTGCTAGGGATGATGGTCACTTCTGTGGTGTGATTCTAAGCATTCAGGAGAACCCACCGAACTCCTCCTGAACTAATTACTGAACTTTCATCATCAAAACTCATTTCTTGGGTAAAGTATTTCATTTACAAGGATTTTTTCCCACTGGGTTTACCTTTCACGAAGGCAAAGAGAGCATGCTTCAATTGCTGTTTGTGAGCAACCACTGCCTTCCACAGAGTCTGAAATAATAGGTTTGCCATATCCCTTTGGGGATTTGTGGACATACATCTTCAGAGAGGGATAACAGGCTGCGCATTTATGGCTGAGTGTGAATGGGATGCGAGAGTGAGTTTGCCTCTACATTTGGGATAACTGACTAAGGCATGCTCCTAACATTCGTGGAAGTTGAATCTGGGAGAAAATGCTTGTAAGAAATTTTCTTCATACTCCCATCCCATGTCCCCATTGAATTTCCAGTGGTGATAGCTTAGGCACTGTCCTTCTGTCCAGTAGGTTTGGCCAAACAAGGGTCACTTTCCTCCTTCACTCCTGTATGTGGTATCTTTAGAAGAATGGACTTTCCTATTTACTGAACCAAGAAGACTAGGGAAGTATGAGTGTTCTGGAGATTGGGAATATAAGATGAGAAAAAACTGAAATAATGGCTAATATTAATGCAGCAGTTACTATGTTCCAGGAATTCTTTAATGCACTTGCTATTTATCAACTCATTTAATTCTTACAACCAGCCTCCAATGTTAGTTCTCTTAGTCTTCCCATTTCACAGAAGAGAACACCAAGGTGCAGGAAGGTTAAGCAACCTGCTTAAGGAGACCTTACCAGGAAGTGAAGAGCCAGAATTCAAACCAAGGCAGTGAGATTGCAAAGCCTGGCTCAGAATCACTGTACTTTACAGTAAGAGGAAAAAAGGGGCACAGAAAGGTAAAATCAGAGCTGACAATTGACTTGTATTTTACTCTTTCTGCCTCACCCCCCCTTTTTTGGGTCAATAATGAGCCCATTAGCACTCTAGGGACCAAGATTGGATACTGCTAGAGTTCCAGGACAGAATCTTGAAACAAATGCTCCTTGAGATGGCACCTTGTCAGCTGAAGGAAAAAAGGGCCATACAGGCGAAGATGAGAATTTCCATCAACTCCTGTGATGTTCTCATCTCTCCTTTCATCTCTCCCTAATAATTTGATCAGATTCCATGGAAAGCACTTAGTTGCTATGGTAATAAGTACTCTACAAATATTAATACAGTAAAAAAAATATATTAATACAGTAAAGCCAAATAGAGTATGACCCCATTAATGCAGAGGCTCATGGAATAAGACTTGAATCTCGTGATGTAATGATATATCATTTGGTCAGTTTGCCGTAAATCCTGTGGAAAGTATGTGCTGGTTCTGGCCCTCATCGTGATGGACTACAAAGGTCCAGGGTCATGGTGCCCTTTAAGGCAATCCACCTTTTCTCAGCCGCTGTGCACATTATAGATGTTTGCTGTTTCAGTTTTTAAAGTGAGACCTAATGGAAACAACTGCTTTTCCAATGAGTTGATAATATATTTGGTAGCTTAACTCACGAGATTTAGTATTGAAGAGATATGGGTTCATCAAAGGATCTTAGTGATGGCTTAATCTGGGAGGCTGAGACTCCAATGCCTCCAGGGTAAAGATAGGTAAGGCAAATGATAAAGGCAGGCTGTGCACAAGATATTGGGAGTGGTAGGCACTGTGGCATGCCCAGAGTTTGGAGTCTTGTTCTAGCTGCAATGTATTTGTTTGTTTAACTATTTTCCCGTCATCTTAAGATTTGATATGAAGAAATGTAACCAAAATAAATAAATAGGGATTAAGGTGGGGGGAATAATGATAAGAGAAATAAAACTAAGGATGAGTTTAATGAGCATAATGTTTATGAAGTTCTGTGAAGTTGCTAGATGTATGTCACAAGTCTCTGAGCTTCTTACCAGTCAATGTAAAGGAAGAAACACAAACTTCTTCAGGAGAAGCCAAGACTGCTACTGGTTCTGAAACCTTTGAGCTCCTGTGGATGTTTTTTAAACTCTGTCCGCTTTTTCTTCTCTCTTGGTTGTTCTTCCATTTTTCTATTTGTTCTACTTGGATTTCTGTTTGGTATAGAGTAAGGGGAAGTGCAGAGATGTTGGTTGAGTGCACTAAGTTTCACTTATGCAAGGTGAATAGTTCTGGAGATGGAATGTTAGAAATACTGTATTGTGTACTGGAAATTTGCTGAGAGGGTAGATTGTAAGTATTCTAATGCATATGCACACACACATACAAGATGGCAATTCTGTGAGGTCATAGGCATTAAATTAGCTTGATTGTGGTGATTATTTCACAAGTATATGAATATCAAATTATCAAGTTGTACACACACATGTTTTTATTCATTTATTTGTTTGTTTGTAACTCACAATCCTCCTGACTTGACCTCCAAAGTGTTGGAATTACAGGTGTGAACCATTATGTACAATTTTAAATTGTCAATTATACTTCAGTAAACTTGGGAATAAAGAGTTGCAATTGATATGATATGGAAGTTGTTTTTGCCTTTAGCCTCTTAAGCGAAATTGAGTCATTTTTTTTTTTTTTTTCAAATCAGAAGAAAAAATTTTATTCCAACTTTCAAAGCTCATGGTAAAATGGAACAGCATTACACTTTTAATAAAACCTTTCAGAAACACTTACAGCACTGTACATTGTTATTCAATGTGTCCTGTGACATTGGAAGTATAGGGAATCATAATTATTCATATTAATGTATAATGTCTTTTTTTTTTCTTTTTTTTTTTTTTAATTTATTTTTTTTTTCATTTTTCTTTTATTATTCATATGTGCATACAAGGCTTGGTTCATTTCTCCCCCCTGCCCCCACCCCCTCCCTTACCACCCACTCCACCCCCTCCCGCTCCCCCCCTCAATACCCAGCAGAAACTATTTTGCCCTTATCTCTAATTTTGTTGTAGAGAGAGTATAAGCAATAATTGAGTCATTATATATCAGAGTGGCTTTGTTACAGAAACTGTTCCTTCAAGCACACAAATGACCCCCTCTTCTTTTTTTTTTTACAGTTCAAATAAACATGGAGTTTGTGTTTATCCAGGATAGAATTAATTATTGTATTAGTTATGGATTGCTGTCTAACAAATTACCCCAAAACAGTGATTTCAAACAATAAACATTTATTATCTCATAGATTCTGTGGGTTGGGAATTTGGAAGTGGCTTAGCAGGATTGTTGTGGATCAAGGCTTCTAATGAAGTTAGAGTCAAGATGTTGACCAGATCTCTAGTCATCTGAAGGCTTGCCTGGGGCTGGAGGATTCAATTCCAATGGCAGACATGGGTAAGTCAATTCTAGCTGTTGGCAACAGATTTAATTCTTTGCCCAGTGGAACTCTCTACAAGGCTGCTTGACTCTTCATGGCACATTGCTGGCTCCTCCCACACAAAGTAATGAAAAGATAGTAAGGCAGGTGATGCAGCATCTTTTATGGACCTAGTGATAAAGTATAAACATTCACTTCTATAATATTGGATGGATATATAGGTCAAACTATTCAATGTGAGAAAAGAAAAGCAGATTCATTTGCTGTAGCTCTTGGAGAACTTGCCTTGTATTTCTGTTGCTATGATTCCCTGGGCTGCTGTGACGCTTGCTTTCCATAGACCTCATTATTCACGTGTCTCTGACTCCTGTATGGAACCCCAGCATTCTTCTGATAACTATTTTTCTTTTTTTTGAGTTGGCCTGTATTACCAACTTTGCTTACAGCCAAACAATCCTACCTGATAGAATTTGGTGCTTTGCTTCAGGAATGGACAGTGGCTCAGAGAGGGAAAAAGAAAGAATCAGAGCTTTCATTTGTCAGTAACTTACCTATGAACACCAAGAGGTGCAAATCTTTGGAGCCCTTTTCAGAGGTTGGCTTCTATAGTTATCTTCTTAATAATTCCTGATTGAGTAGTCATTTACCAGAGTAAAAGGAAAGAAGAAATACAAAGTGTGGTCCTGGCTTCATACTCTACCAACAGTAACAAACAAGACATATATCTTAGTTTGTTTTGCATCACTATAACAAAACACATGAGGCTGGCTATCTTATAAAGAAGAGGTGTGTATTTAGCTTCCAGTTCTGGAGGTTTAAAGGCATGGCACCAGCATCAACTTTTGGTGAGGCCCTCGTGCTAGCTCATGACATGGTAGATGGCATCATGTGGTGGAGGCATGTGTGAGAGTGGTGAGTGATGCATGTGAAAGAGATTCAGGAGACTCACTTATAACAATCCATTCTTGTGAGAGCTAGAATTCCAGCAAGACAGTGGTCAATCCATCTTAAAGACCTAATCGACTCTCATAAAACCCTGTTACAATGTAATAATCAATACTTAATTTACCGTTAGAGCCAATATTATTGCATTGGGAGATTAAGCCTCCACATGGGTTTTGGCAGGGACCAGCCACATTCCAACCACAGCAGCATGTTAAATCATTAATGGTCACTCAAGACAACAGTAGCCACTGAGAAGTGACCCTACAATGAAATGGTTAGTGAAGGCTTCAAGGGCAGGTGAAGATTGGACGGATAGGTAAGTTACTGACGAATGAAAGCTCTGATTCTTTCTTTTTCCCTCTCTGAGCCACTGTCCATTTCTGAAGCAAAGCACCAAATTCTATCAGGTAGGATTGTTTGGCTGTAAGCAAAGTTGGTAACACAGGCCAACTCAAAAAAGAAAAATAGTTATCAGAAGAATGCTGGGGTTCCGTACAGGAGTCAGAGACACGTGAATAATGAGGTCTATGGAAAGCAGGCGTCACAGCAGCCCAGGGAATCATAGCAACAGAAATACAAGGCAAGTTCTCCAAGAGCTACAGCAAATGAATCTGCTTCGCTGACCATACTTACAAGTGCTCAGAAGAGACTTTGATGGTCCGGTTTGTGTCACTGGCCACTCCAGAAGAGGAGACATGAGATGCAGTGATTAGCAGCCTCTGAGAATCATAAGAAGTGCTGCTTTTCCCAAGAAAGAAAACCAAGAAAGGACAACTGGACAGACATACCAGCTCTCATTTTAAGCTCAAATAGCTTTGTGTTTGAAGAAATTTAGGTTTGAATTTTAAAGGAAACAGGAGCCTACTGACTCTCAAATAAATACTCTCTGGCTTATTTATTATTTCTTTACATTGATGATGGTATTGGGGGTAATGACATATTTCAGAGAGCGAAGAGCAGAGCAGTTCCCTTAGGCACTGGACTGCTCCCCCCAACCCCTGACAAAGGCAACCCACCCCATTTATTTTAGGTTTCTGGTGTGTTTGGGTTTCTGATTAACTTGCCTGAGATTTCCCAAAACGTTGTTCTCTGGACAAGAGGAGTTATCCTTTCTTGTTCAGAAACAATAAGACATCAGAATTTCCCAATAGCATACTGTTTTTTACTTTATGGTACTTGCCAAAGTTGATAATTACTATTTATTGTAATCTATCATAGTTGATCTACTTGTTTATTTATTTGAAATATCTATCTTCATCACTAAATCAAAATATTTACTTGAACTTATTATAAAGCAAATTTCCTCAACCTCAGCACTATTTACATTTGGAGCTGGATAATTCTTTGTTATGGGGCTAAGAAAGAATGGTTAGCAAAGCATCTGTCTTATTGCAGGATGTCTCCCTGCATCTTTGGCGTCTTCTCACTAGATGCCGTGGGACTCTCCCAGTTCTATGGCATCTAGTGAGACAACCAAAAAAAAGTCTCTAGATATTCCCTGGGGGCAAAAAAGCATCCAGAGAACCACTGGTACAAAGGAATACATTAATTATAATTAATTTACAGATTCATTCAGAAAGGCAATAGGATTTCCAAATCCTTGAAAGCTATAGAAATATGTTTGTGAGGTGGAATAAAGGAGAATGATGGAGGGGTGAATTTAACTAAGATATATTGTAAACACTTTTGCAAATGTCACAATGTATGCCCAGTACATTGCTAATATGCTAATAAACATAAAAAATTAAAAAAAGAAGTGTCATTTATTCTGATTCTTTCATTTTTTTTCATCTTTTCATTAACCAAGCATTTATGGGGGGGTTGTTATGGGAAGTGGTGAGGGTGCTGCTTAATGACCTCAATGACTCAGGGAGCTATGCGGGATATTTTGGGGTCAAGGTTGAAAACAGATGCTGTACCTTCAGCTTACTGTGCTCTAGGAAGGACGTGGTTAGAGCGGCATATTTGGAAGCAAGCTTCCTTGCCTGCAATGGCTTCTTAGTCCTTTTCTGTCTTTCTGCATCTTAACATCCTTCACAATGAGCTTAGCAGAGAGGGTCCAGATTCAGGGTTCTCTCTCCCCATAGCTTCTTTGGTGCATCTTATATTGGTCATTTGTCTTTCTCCTCTACCAGACTATGTTGGTGTTTTATAAATCTATATAAATTTGGTTGTCTAGACAGCCTAAATAAATGTTTTGAAGAAGTTTATTAGCGTGGAAAAAATACTTAGATAAAAATGTGGTTCTAACCCTTCTCCTACCATCAGTCTGGCCTTGTGACCCTGGGCAGCCTGCCTAATTGCTAAAGGTTTACTCCACCTGTTACATAGAAATGGTTTTACCTTGTCTACAGTTAACTTACAAGGATATTGAGAGTGTTAGATGACATAAGTGTATCTTGTACATTTAAAATCATCACACAGATATAGTATGTTGATATTATCAACATTAATAATAATAACACACTTTTTGAGGCAGAGACTATTTTATGTCTTTGCAACTCTAGAACCTATCATCCATCGGCATACCTTAGAGTGGGCTCCACAAATGATAGTTGGCAATGCTGATGTGACTTGTGAAGTGTGAATCTTATTCACTATAAACTTGTTATCTCTGATTATATACTAGTCAATAAATAGTTGTAGAGTCAAATTGGATTTCAGATAATCACCTAAGAAATCTGGATTATTGCTCATGTGTATGTGTGCTGGCACCTTCTGAAGCTACATGTTGTAAATATTCTATATGAAACACATCTGAAGCATCTAACGGTATCTTATGAATTTTCATTGAGAATGTTAAAGGTATTTTATTTTATACAGGAACACATTAAACAAGGTGGAAATTCTGGTAAGATTTCATTCCAAAGTATATTAAGGTTAAAAGTAATGTATTTTCAGCACTTGGATAAACTCACTTTCCTTTTTTGATTTTATTATATAAAAATGTGATAAATCCTCAAGACTATAGTGAGAGATTAATCTATCTAAAATACTCATCTTTCCCAGCTTTTGCCTGAATCTAAAAAAATTATTTTAACCAATGTATAAATTCAACTGATTACAATTTGTTATTGAAAACTCACAGTTGGCTTTGCCTTCCTGATATTAGTGTATTTCGTGGTAGTGCTAAAATCGCACACCATGGTAACAAATTTGTTTTTACTAAAAATACTGAGATAACACAAATTAGACATTAAGCAAACTCATGCATTAGCAGAGTTAACCTTTCTTGAAAAATAAATACTAAAGAAATATTTTAAGGGAGTTCCCTTTTGTTTTCTCAACTTAAGGTTCACTTCCAGTCAAATATTGTTTTTGTTTAAAAAGAATTAGGTTAATACCTGTTAAATGTGGTAGTAAAGTTTTACTACATATAATTAAGCTGTAAAGCTAAATGGACTTTATGGGTATAATTTCCAATACAAGCTTTATATATGTTAATGAAAAATAACTGACTGGTTCAATGAACTAAATACTATACTAACTACAGAGCTTTCAAAATATTTAGTTTGTTTTTCTGAAGTGGAAATTCAGAATGAGGTTCTTTTAAGTCTATGAAAAAGAGTGACAGATGCTGTATTTCATTAGTCTAGTGCTGAACTCTATATAAATTTGGATTCAGAGGACATTTAGTGACTGTCTTCTGTGGGCCAAATATGGTGTTAGCTTCTTCCTCAGATATATTCACGCATCTTGAGGCAAACCAATGATGTCACCTCTATCAGAAACAAGAATCTGAGGCAACCTGAGGTGGAATAATATGCCTATGGTTACAAAGTTTAAAAAGTGTCAAAGACAGAATATAAACCCTATTTTCTTACTGTAAGGGCAGGATTCTCACCAGTAACTTATTCATGACATGTGAATTCAAGTGCAATTATGGTTGTATCCTTTCCCAAGTCTAGATTGCTTCACACAACATAAGGACCAGCAGACATGTCTTCTATAAAGTTTCCCTGAACTTGGCAAAATAACAATTACTCATGATATGCTTATTTGAAACTATTGGCTACTCTTATTTCAAGATGGAGGGCTTAATTTGAGACTTTTTTTGGTTGCTTCCTAAATTATCATATAGAGAACAAATATAAAATGCTCAGTGACTGTGTTGAAACCAACATTTCACTTCATTCAACAGTAATTTTGTTCATTCATGTGCTTCTATTTATAAGTGCAAATCCACATGGTTCTGTCAAAAGGCTAATCTAAAGACTAATGCCCATGGGTCTCAACCTACTTCCTGATCAGAAAATGGATAGGGAAACATTTTTTTTCAAGTAACCATCAATCATCTGTTTCTTTGGTAAAACTGGCCAAGCAGAAATATAAAATATGTTGGGAGTTTGTAGACAAGGTTAGGGAAGATTAGAGTGGAATGATTGGCCAGCTTTAGGGTGACACTATATGTCCTACCCAAGAGAGCTGGCAAAGTCTAGCTCAGTCCAATAGGGATTGGTTTATAAGATTGAATCCAGGCAGCAGGCATCAGCTGACAGAGGTTCTTGACCAAGGCAGGTCTCCACATCTAGGAGGTGTCCCAGTGGATGAAGGAGGTTATGGCAGGTCTTATTAATTGCTTCTCTAACTTTTATTCTCTCTCCTCCTTAAAAATGGTGACAGAAGTTGATATTTGTTTTCAAAGTGCATTTTCCCTTCTTTCAGAATGGGAATTCCCAAATGTTAAGTGGGCATGTGGCCACATAGAATTTATTTCTTAGCCTCCCTTGCAACTAGGACTGGCTGTGTAACTAAGCTCTAGTTAATAGGACGCAAACAGAGTAACACATGAACTCTCAGGAGATATCTTTTAAATCTCTTGCCTTTCTTTCTTCTAGCTAGTTGGACTATAGATGTGAAGGCTAGAACAGGAACAGCCACTAATAACCATGAATTAAAAGTTCCATAATGAGGATGGTAGAACCATATGGTAGAAGGAGCCTGAGACACTGGTAGCTATGAATCTACCAAACCAGGCCAAGACTGACAACATGAATGTAAACATACTTAACTAGTACACTCTTAAAACCCCTATATTTTTACAGGTGGCAATGTATCAAAAAGTAAAACTATATTTTCCAGTCTTTCTTGAAGTTATATATGGCAATGTATTTAAATTTTGACCATTGAAATGAAGTGGAATTCTGGAAAGATTTTTTTAACCCCCCCCCTTTTTTTTCCTACTGTGTGAAATGTGGATATGATTAGTGGATCTCCAACAGTTATTTTGGAGCATGAGAATTCTTCAGGAGCAGGAAAATAGGAGGAATATGAGTTCCTCAAGACTTTGTAAAGTTAACTTCATAAGTGGTCCACTTTCTTTTGGATTTCTTTTATATGAAGAAACAAATCCTTTGATATTTAAGCCACTTTATTCTGGGTTTTTTATTTGGTGCCACCAAATCCAATCCTAGTTGATAAGTTCATCCATGTCATCAAAAAGTTACTAGAAGAACAAATCAACTGCGTAGAACAAGCACTTGGGTCCTGTGTCTAGTCTAGTTGGGAAAATAGAGTGGGATAGGAACCAGACACCTGGCAGACTAGTCAGGTTCAGTGTTGGAGTTGTAGCTCAGTGCATGGGTGTGGGCCTTGGGCCCCACTTGTCATGGTGCCAGACTGGGTCTTCATTGTGCTACGCATGGCTGGCGCTGCAAGGATCAGGCTTTAGTGCCGGACACTGCTAAGGTGATAAGGCACAGCCACTCTGCTGAGTGTCCCTTTCTCCTCTTGGGGTTCTGTGTAAGCAGCCAGACATCCCTGAGCTGCAGGCTGTGAGTCTTGGCTCAGCTTCTCTGTCATGTGAGGGACACTGCATCCCCACTGGTCTTCATTTCCCCTGCAATGAGCTCCTATGCTCTCTGGGGATCAATTCAACTGAGAATACTCCGCCCTCCACAGTGTGGGAAAACTGACCAAAGCCTAAAAAGACTAGAAGTCTCAGTGTTATAGGGGTAGGGAAGAACCTGGTTCCCTGGGTTAGCATCATTTGTGCACTGGCAAGTGGTTTGGTGGCACGCATTTCACCACTGGAAACACTTCTAAAACTGACCTTAGGAGGCAGCCTGCTGCTGAGCCAGGAGGAGGCAGGTCTGCAAGCTGGAGATCAGAGAATCCGAAGTTCATAAGGAAAGTATCGGCCCAGCAGTTCTATAATGAAAAAGTTAGGTCAGTGCCCTACAGATTACCCTAACTTTATTGAGGGAAAGAGTAACTGCATCACACCCCCTGCCCATAGTTGCCGAGACCACAAGATTCTGAGTCCTTCAACATGCCCAGGACTGGCGCGTTGCCTGCTTGTTAATTTCTTCTCATCAAAGCTGCCTTTAGGACTATTCTTCCTCCTCCTCCTCCTCTTTCTCTTCCTCTTTTTCCTCCTCTTTCTCTCTTTTGTCTCTTCTCTTATGGTATCAGGGCCTCATGCTTTCTAGGTAGTTACTCTACCACTTGAACCACAAACCCAGTCCTTTAGCTTTAGTTTTTTTTTTTTTTCAGATAGGGTCTTGTGCCCGGGCTGACTTCAGACTGTAATCCTCCTACCTCTACCTCCTGAGGAGCTGGTATTATAGATACACCTCACCACACCCAGTCCTAGGACTCATCTTTTTTTAAAAAAATTGGGGGGATAGAGACATTTAGATTGTTTGTTTCAGAACGCCTTCTTTCCCAGGGATGACCTGTTTGGGGTATTATTGCAAACATAGATGACAGCTCAGGGTATCTTCATGCTAATGATGGCATATACTATCATTTGTGTATGATACGTATTAATAATGTACCCCCATGTATATGCTAATCAGGTACACAATTTATTATTATTTATTCCATCTCTAAAAGTCTATTCTACCATTAATATGTATGATATGAAGAAATGTAGATAAAATAATTTTGGGAAAAGCTAGATTCAGCAATGTTAAGCCAGAAAGTAGTTACAGAATGTCTGAGTATGGGGAAGAGAGCAGCTCAGGGGCAAGTTCCTGGAGTGAAGGTCTTTGCTACTCCTTGTAAGGAATTCCTTGGGGAAGATAGAGTTTCTGTCCTCCTTGTTCAGAGAATAGGCTTCTAACCCAAATTTGTCTCTTCAGATGCTTCTTCTTGTGTCACCTGGGGGGTGACACAAGGACAAAGGAAGAGAAAGTAAAGTGACTCTGGGCGGCTGTGGCAGCGCCCTGGACAGATCTTTTCTGTGTTTTTCTACCTCTTATATCCATACATTCCCAACCTTCGGCCTCTTCTGGGAGCAACTTCTTTTCCTGTCTATGGCTTCCTTTTCTCCTTAGACAAGACAGTGTTGGTCCTGCTGCCTGTAGTCACTTCAGTTCTGACCGATGCAGAACTGAAGTGGGTGTTTACTGCTGTACTCTCAGAACCGTTAATATGCCAGTTTGCATTGTGATTCTCCAAAAAAAGCTCAAGAATGTATTGTTTTCCCAAAGCACTTGTTCCAGAAGCCTGCCTCCATGCTCCCCTTCCCCAACACCCTTCTCTCTCCCCAACATCTCTTAGGGTTTGTCTTTCACAGAACACACTGAGAGAAAGAGCTATTTTAGTTAAGTAACTGCTTAAGTTAAATTAAGAAATATCTTGCTGGTATAGAATAGTTCATTTAACTAGAAAAGGTGAATAGTTTTCTTTTTGCTCTATACAAATTCAAGATCTCATAATAGATTATGTTCTTATGATAGACTCATCATGAATCTTTCTCTAGATAGCCATCCACGGCCTTACACACACTGACTCATGTATATCCCCTGTGCTGGTAGTGAGAGCCTGGGACCACTGTGGATTCTTGTAGAGTGCTTTGTAGGAGCCAGAATGCATCTTATTTTTACCCAACACATTACATCTGCTAATGACTTAGGTCAACCGGGTAAGCTATGTGGTCATTCATAATTAATTTTGCTGTTCATTATAGCCAATTATTTTAACCACTGGATCATTTGTATTTTTATACAATCTGCAGTCTTCCAGGAACATACAAAAGCTTAATGGGCTGTATAATGTATAATCCCTGATCCATGATTAACATGCTGTTTAATGAGTACAATTTCAAGAAAGCTCAAAACTTCAGGTCCCTGGCTTCTCCCACAAATCCAGGTACTGGAATGAAAAGTTTGCAACAGTAATGTGTTTTGAATGGGAGGTTATTCTCACATAAATGAGACTCTCCTCAGCCAACCCTTATGTAGCCATTCTGAGATGTTACTGAACAGGCCATATTAACAAGGCCAAGATTGGGTTTCCAGCCTTAGCTCTTTTGATCCAGTAGGTCCAGGGTGTATAAAACGTGAGCATTTCCAGCAAACATATCTGAAAACTCTGACACAGGATTTATAGTTTACACTTTCAAAAACAACTAGTCTACAAAAAGTATTGAGGTTTCTTGAGTATATAAGGAACTGGCTTCCCTAGATGGGAAAGTTGGAGGCCAAGAGATTATTCAGAGACCCCTGAGCACTAACTAACTCATTTCTCTCCCTGGAGGAGCATCTGGTTCACTTAGGCTGAATTTGGTCAAAAAATCAGGAAACTGACATTTGTAAATATTCCCTTAATGCTGGCACACAAATTTTTAGTACAAATTTGTCTGGAATGGATAGTTCGTCTGGAATCTTTAATATGGAAAGTTGTAGCAAAAACTGAGCTTTCTAGGTTTCTTAGACCTTATATTCTGACCATGTTGTCTCCAATAATTAACTGTGTCTCTTTCTGGCAGTTCCCAAAGCCACAAGAAGCCATACTGAGATATGATGCATCTGCTTCTGTCTGTGTGGCCACCATACTTCTAATAATTTTCCATTGCTTTGGTTAAGTACATGTGGAGTACTTAGCACAATCTGATAGACTGGTGTGTATGTATATTGCCTAAAACGCTGTAAAACCATGGGGTATTTTTATCTTACTCTCATTCTTGACCCCTGCCACTGAAGTGCCAAAGGAAAGATGAGTTAGTGATAGGCATCTCTTATTCAATCTTCTAACAATTTCTGAGTATTTGGCTTTGTTTCTCACTGGTAATTTGGCATAATTAACATTTGCTGTTTTCTCAGATGAAAAAATAACCTAATAATAGTGTTCTTCTTTTAGAGCTGTTGATAGGATTAAATTAGATAAGGCATGTAAAGTATTTAACATGTTTCCTGGAATATGGAGCTCAAAAACCTTAACCATCTTTCTTCCTTCTTTTTCTTTTCTACCCTCTTTTCTCCTGATCCTTCTCTTCCCCTCTCTGGCCCCTTCTCCTAAGTGACAGGCAGCTCTGTAATTTCTATTTAGGAAGGAGGTCTACATGACACAATTGGGTTGAAAGGTGAGGAGCAATGAGCAGGAAAGTTCTCTTAAGTTTGAGTTTTCCAAGTCCAGTTTTCCCTTGGATTTTGTGTTTCTTTGGAATGGCTAGGGATGGGACATTGCCACATCCACAAGCCATCCCTTAGCACTACCAGGTACTATGCCAGGACCTTAGGAGATACTAAAATGACAGGACACTGTTCTCAAGGACTGGTATAGGGAGACATTTGTGGTTTGATTAGCTACCCAGGATATAAGACAATTGATATGACTTACATTGAACAGAGGTAACCTTGGCCATGGGAACAGAGGAGGGAGCAATTAATTCTTGGACAATATGTGATCTCTATATTCTGAATCAGAAAAAAGGATTTGCCTGTCTGCTAAAAATGGCAATACAGTCACATGACTACTGCATCAGGTAGGTTATTAGGGAGAATATATGCAAAGACAATACTGTATACATCAAAGTCTACCTACAGACCAGGAAGAAAGCGGTAGCAGAAAGGATCTGAAGAGTGTCTTCCCTACAGCAAAGCTCTGTCTTCACATAGAAAGCCTTGTTATGGTAGTGCTGCTCTCATGCAGAAGTAGTGAAGGTGAAGTTGAGAGATACCAGGGGAAACAAGTATTTGCCTTTAGTTGTAGACAATAAATTGTGTGGGAAATGCCAATTTCAAAATTTCTCCTTTCTACATGATTCAATATGAGTGAGACAGAATCACTGTCGTTGACTATAAGATCAATCTCAAAGACTCAAAAATCATTAATGTCCAATAATACTGATTTGTTTTCTGTTAAGTCTGAGTCTTGTGGGTTCTATAAGTCTTTCCTTTGGCAGAAAATTCAATAATTTATTATCACTGAAGGTAAAAGCAGACTCAACAATGTTTAGTTTGGTTTGGGTATTATATACTTTTAGTTCATAAAATGCTAGTTGTGCTCTGTAATTCATTACTGGAGAATTAATTAAGTTTCTTCTTTCTACAGTTTACAACTTGACTATGTTTTGTTGGAGGTCTGGTGGGAATTCTTATTTATTTTTGGTCTTCACTTTATGGGAATAGTTTCTATGTTTAAACCAAATGGAGAACACAGGACCAGTTATGCTATGATACAGCAATGAGTTTTTGTAATGTATTTGTTTTAATGAACATTAGATTGGCAACATCAAATTCAGAAGTTTTCATCTGAAAAAATAATTGTGCTGATTTTCAGACACTAATCTCATATTTCAATGCATTCTTTATGGAACAACAAATGCTGTGCTGTCCAACAGTGAGAAATCCCATGATATAAATTTATTCACTAGGGAAGGCTCACGGAACACAGAAACATGAAATTAGTTCGAGGAAACAGAGGAAAATTGCATTTTTAATGGACTCGAAATACAAATAGAATATAAGCTTGTTAGTTTAAGAGACTATCCCAATTTGCACACAAAATCTGAGTCTTTAAATTTAGGGAATTTTTTTAAAGAGGATAGATATTGCAATTTCTTGGGAACAGAATGATTTGCTGTCAGTTTTGACTGATGAGGTACTCAGTCTAACCCAGGTAGGCTCCAGGTTGCTTTCCTTTTGTCCACACACTTGGAAATCAGGGCCACTATTTGAGAGAACAGCATATCAGGAAAATGAAGTTAAATCAGATGAAGCCAATGGCACATTTTAGTTGTGTTGCAAATAGTAAAAAATATCATTGGAGAGACCAGTTCTTGCCTTCTCAGTCACACTCCAGACCTCTGCTTTGTCCTGTTTATACTTAAGACCTCCTTCTTCCCTATTGGACACCTAGTGGAAGGAGAACCCAGACAAGGACTGGCTAAACCATTCAGGTGTATCTCTTAAGATTCGGGGGACTCTTTTTTTCCTCTCTTCATTCCTTCCTTCCTCCTTCTTTCCCTCCCTCCCTTCCTTCCTAGTGCTGGGATCAAACCCAGGGCCTCATGCATGATAGGCAAGTGCTTATCACCAAGGTATTATTACCCTCAACACCCTCTTAATATTGGATCAGAGGGACCTGGGATTGAGAGTTACTGGTTTTGAAGAAGTAGGGCTTCAGGAAGACACAAGGATCTCTACAACATTTTGAAGTCAGTATATATTAGACTTTTTCATCACTGTGACAAAATACCTGATATAAACAACTTAAAGGAGGAATTATTTATTTTGGCTTGCAATTTCAGAGGTTTTAGTCCATCATGGCAAGGAGGGTGTGGTGCTGCAGAGCAGCTTACATCATGTAGGGAGGAAAGAGAGAGAGAGAGAGAGAGAGAGAGAGAGAGAGAGAGAGAGAGAGAGAGAAAGTATGTGGCCAGCAGGCTTTCTCCTTTTTCCCCTTTTATTCCATAAAGGCCCCCAGTCTATTGGGTGGTGCCACCATATTTAGCACAGGTCTTCCCCCTTAGTTACTCCTCTCTGGAAGTGCTCTCCCAGACACACCCAGAGGTGTGCCTTAACTAATCTCCTAGGCTCTTCTCAGTCCAGTCAAGATTAACCATTACCATGAAGGAGCCAAAAACCCATGTGAAACAGAGGGGGATGGACACAGAGGCCCCAGGAAGTGGAACTGCGCTGGCTTGAAAAACTGATATTTGATTTCCCATCTCTGGTCTTTGGGGAGATGCTGGGGTCTTAGTCTGTGACTTCCACTTCCCATTCAGAGAAGGCTTTGCTGCCCCTGGAGCTTGTGAGCTCTGCTGTATCCTTATAAACGCCCCATGCTATGTGTTTGCCTGGAATGATACGGTTTCTCTTATTTGCGGCTCCAAAGGTCTGACCAGGACAGAAGTGAAGTCAATAGTGCTTCTGCTTTTCCTTTTAAAATATACTGTTTTATACATATCTATGACATTGATGACAGTTCTTTGGAACAGTTGAATATGAAAGTGGGGTAGATAAAACAAAACGAGAAAATTCTCTTCTGTTGGAAGAGACTTGTCCAATGACCTCTGAATGTCATTTGTCAAAAAGAAATCAGGCCTCTACCTTTATCCAGAAGTGTTAAGACCGGTCCATTGTCTCCATAAGCCTGCAGCTCAGTCAGGGGAGACAAAAGTAACCCTGAAACAACTGGAGAATGATTCAGGGCAGAAACACTTCCATGCTGCAGGGCCTGGTGCTGACTTGCTGTGCTTAGGACTCTAGGAGGGAGGTCAGGGCAGACTTGAACTGTCAGAAGGATGGAAAGAGGCACAAGGTGAGGTACAAGATAAAGAGGAGGGCTCAGCTTCCAAGTGGACTGTGAGAAGGGTGTGGGAAAGGATAAAGAGGTAGGGAGGGGCCTTGTGTCTGTGGGTAGGAGCCTACCTGTGAGTGCAGAGTGTCTCTGCAGGAGTCTCCCCAGCCTGAGGTCCACTTGGACAAACAAGATGTGAAGAGATGGAAACACATCATGAATATTCAGGGCATGATCAAGAGTCAAAGAAATATTCTAAAATGGATTCAGAGTAGGAAGAGATGGTCAGCCCACCTGGAACAGAATGAATGCACTGAGAAATATGGGCATGGGGGTGGTTTGGAAAAAAGGCTGGTCAGCTGTATGTTTTCAGACTTCTTTAGGGGATGGAATCTTTTTATTTTCTTTCTTTTCCTTTTCATCTTCTCTCCCCCCTCCCCCCAGCCCCCCCTTAAGTTGAAGTTTGGTGGCTAAAATAAGTGAAACAAATTAGTTCTGGGTGAAGGCAGGAGTGAATCTAGACCCACCTATCAGATTCCACATCTCCTCTCTCACCCTAAGGCTGTCCATAGTACCTGGCACTCCTCTGGAAGCTGCTTGGAAAACCAAGTGACAGGAAGTAAGGAGGTGCCTCGGAGTCTGGGTAGTGGATGGTGGGATTTCAGGGTGAACTAGCATAGGGAGAAAGTAAGGATAAAAGAAAAAATTTGGGTGTAAGGTGCTTGAAGTGGGAGGAGGTAAAGAGACCACCACTTGTCTTACTTCCTATGTACTCATCAACACTACTCATTCTGCCTTCTATTGCCCCTTAGCTGTGATTTCTGGCCCTGGTGCTCATCTTCTATTTTGGAATAGTGACTGTAGAGTTTTCTGCTAATTCTTTAACAGCATTAATGAATGAGCAGTACTTTTAAGTAATCATGCTTTGAAGCGCAGTTGTGATTGTGTGGTTCCTTTGCTCAACAACTGACCACGAGTAAATTCAGGCCTCTGGATGACTTAGCCATTTCCTTTCCTTTTGCTTCACACACCTATGGATACTCTCCTCCCCTCCCCTCCCCTCTCTTCCCCTTTCCTTCTTTTTCTTTTTTGTTTTTTTTGAGACAGTGTCTTACTATGTAGCTGAGGCTGGTTTCGAACTTCCGGTCCTATTGCCTTAGCCTCCCAAGTGTGGGATTATAAATGCGCATCACCACACCTGGCCAACATTCACCATTTTTCAAGTGTATAACTCCCTGATTCTTCCTGCATCCCAGTGTGATGCCTTTCCTGCCATCCTGCCTGAATCCTATCAAAACTCCATACAGGACAGGCACAGTGAGAGGCAGCAGGTGAGAAAAAGTGAGCTCTTGCTTCTAAGACACCTATCTGTTGCAAAGAAAAGACAGATACATATGAATATATAATGAGAAATGGGAAGCCTTGTCTATTTTTATTTTTTAAAACATTTATAGCATCTAAAAAACATAAAAAAGCATAAAAGGATTTGAGACTACTAACAACAAATAGCATAGATCCAATAAAGTCATTCAGATAGATTAGAGAACAGAATTTACCTTGATTTTTTAAAAAGCTACCAATTGTTCTTAAAACCTCAGTTTCACACTCTTTAGCAGCCAGAGGGAACTGTGAAGGGTCATTGGCTGAATTGGCTAGTGAAAGGATGTGTGCAAGTCTGTTAAAAAGAATACAAATATTCTAGTGCTGCACTCACCTGAGAGTTCTCACATAGTTTCTTAGTCATTTTGTGCAGCTATAACAGAATACCCAAGACTGGGTAATTTATAATAAACAGAAATTTATTCCTCACAGTTCTGAAAGCTGAATGTCTAAAAGGGAAGGCAAGGATCTTCTTGCTGCATCATTGTTTGTCTCATGGTGGAAGTAGGTAAGGAGTGGTGTGTGTGTGTGTGTGTGTGTGTGTGTGTGTGTGTGAGAGAGAGAGAGAGAGAGAGACAGAGAGACAGAGAGAGATAGTGGAGATGCACAAGGGAATGAATTTACCTCATTATAAGAAATCCACTCTTGCAATAACAGACCTATAAAATTCTAAAATTAAATCACATATCGTTGCATGAAAAATAACTTTCACAGAAAAAAATGGAGTAGAACACATGGTTGCTGCTTACGTAGCATTGGGTGAAGCCATGGAAGTCAGTGTGTTTGCCAAGGAGGAATGTGAGTGTGGGGAAACAAGCAACCAGAGCAGAATCCTGATATTCCAGGGTAGTAAGGTGGAGAGGTCACCAGTAAGACCAACCCAAAAGGTTGTCACATCTAACAAAGAAGAAGTAGTCAGTAAGATGAGTTCAGATGTGGGAAAGTGAGACGTTTCCAGTGACTTTCCCAGCAAGAGTTTGTTGTTTGCCTTCATTAAAACAGTGTCTGTGCTACATGTGGTGCTGCAGCCAGAAGACGTAGAATGAGAAAGGCTTAGGAAGTAAAGAGCACAGAGGAGTTTGCTAGAAATTTGGTGGTGGTGGGAAGGTAGAAAGCTGGGATTCTAGGCATAAACAGCTTTAAATGTTAGATGCGTGGATGGAAATGGGCCACTGGAATTCCTGTAAACTAGTCTAGAGCTTTTCTAAAAAATAAAAGAAAAATCGCAAGTTTCATAGCAGCTCAGCAGCTTGAACAAGGACTTCATTGAAACCATGAAGTGCTGAACTTCAGTGAAGGTCCAGGCAATATACAATTACTATGCATTGAACATTCATGCTTTAGTTTGTGAGGAATGACCAGGAAGACCCATGGCATAGCAATCTGGTACTTTGCTGAGTGGTATTTACCCATGTGTGTGCAGAGGCTGCCAAGAAAGTGTTCATCCCTTAGCTGGGTCATGAGCCAGGAAGACAGCTCAGCATCTATTCCCATCCTATGTCCTGTGAAGTCTTTAATGCAGTTTTTTCTTCGTAGAAAAATGGACATAAATGAGAAAAAAAAAAAACTTGAAAAGGCAGTTTTCTTGTAGCATACAGGTGGTATTCAGACATGTGTTGAAATGCAAATGGAATCTCAGGAAGAGCCAGGAGCCTACTCTTAGGATGTTAACCTTCCAGAAGTGATGAAGGTGTGTCTTTCATGGATGTCAGTGGCCCCTGGGTCAAATAAGTAGGGTGGCCCAGCATCACGGGTTGTCTAGGACATTCCAGATTGATTCTTCCTCGTCTGGAAAAATATTTAATAGTGTCTCCTTTCACCTCATACGAGTTCTTGTTTGTATCATAAAGGACACTCTATACACACATGATACTACCATGAATTCAATCAGATTATGGGGAAGGGGAGGGGTGGGTAGAGGGTATCAGAGAGGGGTTCATAGGTGTGGCTGTGCAAATTGGAGAGATTCTGAGAAGGCAGAGAAGGAAGGGAAGGCATTCCTGGCTCAGGGATGGTAAGTACACAGAAGAGGTGCTTACCTCAGGAGAGAGACCTGGAGTTCTCCCACAAATACACTTCAGTGAAAACCAACCAAATTTAAGAAGTTAAAATGAGAGGTGAAATGCAAACATCATCCATGAACCCACTGTCTTACTTTTAGCTGTCTAATTCTGACTTTGATTTTCTTCTTTTTTGTCATACTGGGGATGAAACTCAGGGCCTAGAGTTCTACCACTTGAGCCATACTCCCAGTCCTTTTATTTTTTAGTTTGTTTTCCGATAGGGTCTTGCTTTTTGCCCGGGTTGGCCTCAAACCCTGATCCTCTAACCTCTGTCTCCAAGTAGCTGGGATTGCAGGCATGCACTACCACATCTGGCTGGTGTTGACCATTTTAAAGTGGCTAATTAATTTTTGCATATTTTTATTAAACTGTTTCCAGTAGAGAAAACTATTACATAATGATGGCAGCAAAAATGACTTTTCCTATCTATTCTTAGATTCTAGAACTTGTAGGAGTTATAGTTATGTTACTAGCTAATGAGGGGTTTGGATAGAAGAGATAAACTTAATTTAAATCATAGAGTGTGTGAAGGTTTCATTCCTATTTTAATTATAAGAAATATACTTAATATTGCATGTAGTAGATATTCACATCTTGTTGGGAAAACAATTCCCTTCACATAAAGTAAAAAAAAAAATACTGTGAATATTTCATTATGTCAGCTATTTGTTCTTCTTAAAATCCCAATCGTATCATTTTCCTCAAAATTAATCCTGATTATCACTAAATATTCTTATTTGATTCCCAACTACTGTTTGGTACTAGTTTTATTTATTTATTTATTTATTTATTTAGTCTTTGTGTATGAGAGGGTTTAGCTACACTCATGAATTTTGAAACTTTTTGGATAATAGGATTTGCAAGATTTCTTTTGGAAATTCTGTTAGTGAAGGTATCTGGTGATATCTCAGTATATGAAATACCATTATAACAAACATGATGATGTGTTGGAAATTGGATCTAGAACTGAAATATAATGAAGGTCTAAAAATTTTTTTATAGTAAGATAACAGTGGAATAAAACTATAAAAATAAACTTAATTCTATCATTTCCATAAAGTCCAATTTTCTTCTAATTTCTATTATATATTGGTATTGTTTATCATATATGGACCATTACAGACACTGCTAATAGCCTCCACATAGTACCTCAAATATAGCTGGGGTGGTGATGTGTTTGACATAAAAATAAAAATCCTGTGTTTCCCAGGTTTCCTTATAAGCGAAAGACATAGGTGTGACCTCATCCTGGTCCAAGGAATATAAGTGGAAGGCCCTGATGAGGTGCCTAGGAAATGCTGTTGTTTCTTGTTAAAAGAGACACCCTCAGCCAACAGATATTTTTAACCTTTGTCCTTTCCTTTCTTCTTGCCTGGATGTGCTGACAGATAATGCTGCCATCTTGGGTCATGAGTCAACAAGAATGAAGATATATAAAGGATGGCTGAGTAGAAGCATAGGAATCTGATGGCTCCGTGGGGCTCCTGTACCAGCCCTGGAATGCCTTCTAGTGGAATTTTTTGTCATACGACAGACAGAAAATTTTGTTTGCTTAGGCCACTATTTACAAAGTATTGTATTATGATAGCCAAATCCATTCATAACTGATAAATTCATGATTGATAAATCATGGAATATTTGAGCTTAGTAACATTTATACCTGTGACAAAATGCTTCCTCCTTGGAAAAACATTCTTAGTTAATGACTTAGTATGAAGGAGGTGTTTGGAACAGTGACTAATACTCAGTGCATGTTGGCCACCATTATGGGAAGTGGATAAACATTCCTAGGAAAACCTGACTCAGCATTTTTGTGTGAGAGAAATTACTTGAAGTGAATATCAGACTTGTCAGATGGTGTCTGGTGGTAGCAGCAGATAATTTAAAAATATAATGTAATTATCTTATACCCTACTTTGCTCAGAAAACATGCGGTACAGCAATAAATAAAAATAAAAACATGAAGCTGGACATGGTGGTGTGTGCCTGTAAGTCCCCACTATACAGGAGGTTGAGGCAGGAGACTGAGTGAGCCCAGGAGTTTGAGGCTAGCCTGGTAAACACAGCAAGACCATGTCTCTCAAAAAAATAAAATAAATAAAAATACATGTCAGGGGAAGTTAAAGTAGGGATGAAAGGGATGCAAAAAAGAAAAATTAAAGTACTAATGTGTGTACCATATAGCCCAATAACATAGTAGCAGGTAAATTATAATTTAGCTCAGAGATTCTTGGTGACCACAGTGAAAATGGGGTATCATTCAACAGCATTAAAATTTCTTATCAAATGTATATTATGTGCCAGGCTCTGTACAAAGGCATAATATTCAGAAAAGCAGGTATGCCTTTTGTGTCATAGATCTCCCAATTTAGAGGGAGAAAAAATATGAATTACATAATCATATGCACAGAACATAGTTTTTAATGTGGACAAGAAAGAAAAAAATGCATGTTCTTTAGGGAAAGCAAAGTTTTTCTTGGCACATGACTCCACATAAAATTCCTCATGTACATAACTGCACCCTGGGCATTGGTGGTTGGATGTGACCATGAGGCTGTGACTCTGCAGTTCTGTGTTGATTCCTGTGGAGCCATCTCCTCTGCTACCAGGTTCTTAGATTTTTGGTTTATATGGATAAAATATGGCCATCAGCATTTTCCTAACTGGAAGTCTGTCATGATTTCTTCACAAAATGCTGAAATTTCAGACATTTACAAATTATATGAAACCCTGAAGGAAAATAAAACTGCTGAAAAACATTTGTCGATTAGTTGTATTGCAAGCTTGTAGACGCAGAGTAGAACAAATCCTTTTTGTTCTAACTCAAATTTATTTCTAATAAGCCTTTTGGTAAAGTTTCCAAAAATATATTCTGTAAGAAATAAGGACTTGCACAGCCAGAGAGTTTTGCCATTCTGCCTGAGTTAAGACCTAGTAGACCTTAGTCTGCCTTAATTATATTTTCTAGATAGCCCAACTGGACTCCACCAAGTATGGGGACTTTCCTTCTCCTACTGCTCTTTGTCTGTCTCTTTTTAACAACCCTTTATGCTTTGCTACTACTTCTAACTTACTTAAGGCTGTGAAACCACCATAGTTCTTAGAATTGTGTGTAAAATAAGATCCAACAAGCTTTGAGTGAGGGCCTCAGCTATATAACAGCACAAGATTATGGACAATAAACTGACTTGGGAATATTAACTGTGGGACTCAGTGTTGATCCTGTGGTCTGTAGTAATTTTTGTCATCAAATAGGACCTGTAGCCTTTTGGGGTTTTGAATGAAAGGCAAATAGCCTTCAAGAGTCAATGTAGCTTGGAAGCACTTCCCTTGGCTACACCACTGAAAAGAAAAGAAAGCTCACTCTGGCCCTTGCCCAAGAGGGACACACACACATTCATGATGTTCCTAATTCTAAACTAAGCAAATGGAAAAAAAATGAAGTAACTACTTACTCTAGGAAAGACAAAACTATTGGGCAAGAATGTAATTAATCGGACTATATTACCACAGCTGTATTTTACTACCAGCACACAGGATTTATTTAGTCACAGTAACTAAAGCATTCAAAATAGAATAACTCTGACATTATGATATAACTAATTGGTTGGATGAGGGATGTAAAGGGTGTTTGAGAAAGCCAGTACTGTCCTCTGCCATGAAGTCGGTGACAACATAAATGAGCCTGGAGGAGATTACGTTAACTCAAATAAGACAGGCACAGAGAGACAAATGCCACATGTTCTCATTCATATGTAGAAATTACATAAGCCAATGTCGTGGATAAAAAATACTGTTACGTAAGAGAAATAGTTCTAGAGTCCTACTGGGCAATCGGATGACTGTAGTTAGCTATTTATTGTGTGTGTCAAAATAACTAGAAAAAGGATTTTGAATGTTCCCAACACAACAAAATGATAACTAAGGCCATAAATATGCTAATTATTCTATTTGGTCATTGCACATTTTATCCTTAAATTGAAATATCACTCTGCCCCACATAAATCTGTACAATGATTATGTGTCAATTAAAAATTTAAAAAGAAGTCAATAGATAATATCTAAACTTGACGAATCAGGAGCCAATAGTATAGTATTTATTTGGCAAAGATTGATAGTAAATTAGAGGGAAAAATCACTCAGATGAATGTGGTTGCATCTGGGTGGGTGGGAAGGGCAAGGAAGGAACTGTTCTTTTCAGTGATAAACATTTTAGGCCATTTGACTTTTGAACTTCGATAAATTTGTAAGCTAAAACATTAGTTAAAAAATTATGTTTTGGACAGAACAATAAAAGGGATTGAAGAGTGAAAGATCAAGAGGGAATAATTCCTCGGGAGCGGCAGTTGACAAAGCAAATTATAGAATATACTCAGTGAGAATCAGATGAAACACGGGAGATAAAAGGCTGTGGACCAAGAGGTCCCAGTGAGGCATTCAGAAGAGAAAGGCTGCAACCAGGAAGTCCACATACTCACAGCTGCTTCCGGGCCTGGTGCTCCCTGAGTAACAAAGCCACTTCTGTCTGGGAAAACCACAGTGAGCAAGGCAGGCAGCAGAAGCCTTTAATTGGGGTGGAGAGCGAGTGGCCCTGTGAACTCCAAATGCCTCCAGCAGGCTGGGGCACGCTTTTCCTTTCCTCCTTTCTTGGTCACCAATTGATGGCCTCCTTCTCCAACGCTCTCAACGGCAGTGTTGGTCTTTTGGCTTCTCTGGGTCCTGGGCCATGCTTCTGCTTCTTTGCTGTTCCCTACTGAGCATCCTGTGGACTAGTTTTCTATGCACTCAATGGACACTCCTCTCCATCAACACATTTCTGTCTGGGTTTCATGACCTGAGAAACAGTGAGGTGAATGGTCAACTAATTAATAATCTGATAACTGGTAACCGTTAAAGGCTGACAGCCAAATATATTAACTCTATTGACAGTCCCAGTTTAATGGAGGCATTCAGAGCTTCTACTCAACAGAATTGTTTATCTGGGCTGTCAGCATCTAGAGGTTAAGGGGGCAACCCTTGGTTTCCCCAATATTATTCTATATAAAAACCACCCGTGCACAAGGCTGGCTTCCATGCCTCCCGTTAAAGCGTTTTGGTATTGATCTTCCCCTCCCTTTATTTTGGCTCCCAGTGCTTAGAGAATCCAATCTTTCTGCACTATTTTGTGCTTGCTTATAGGTCAATTTTCCTAAGACCAGGTCACAAATGTGTTCTTGGTCCTTCTCATCTGGGCTGTGACCTCCTTGAGGGCTGGCATCCTGCTGTCTGTCAAATGATGTGATCATTAACTGGTTTCTGAGTCTTAACTAAAATTGGAGCAAGGCCCTTTTGCTAAGAAACTCATTGCAATCATGAGATGGACCAAGCACTCACAGGAAAGAAAGATTTCAGTTTCTGCCTGTAAGACAGATAGCTAGAGAGAAGAAGGCAGCCCAAGGAGGCCAAAGCCTGGTGCTCAGGTGACCAGCAAGAGTAGACTTCTCCAATGTGCAGATCACATTAGAGCAGGGGGCTCAGCTGTGTAAGTCATTCTTTTCTGCTTCGACTGCTGAAGCTGAGCTCCAAAGAGGGGTGGACTGTTGGGAAGTAATCCATTTACTGATAATTCTCAAAACCTCTGGGCACATGCAGAATGGAGTTGTCATGACACTGTGGACAAATCCACTTAAATATTGTTTGACTTTTGTTTTGTCTGGTGACTTCAAAATTCCAGAGAAGGTGAAGGGCTGACTCCTCAGATGAACCTAGAAGTAAAAATGGTTAGATTACTTATTCGAGCAAACTAGAAATAGCTAGGAATGGCAGTTATAGAAACAGTTATGGAGTTTTTTTAGACACTAAAAATAAACTTTTTTTGAAGTTTTTAAAATATAAAAACATGAGACATGTTCTTATATAAAGTACAGAAAAACCAAAAGAAGAGAATAAAAATGCCCATATTAAAGAGTGACATTTGAAGGGTTAGAAGAGACATGTCAGACATTGTCAGACCTTTGTATTTAAAGATATGCATGTATAGGCATGGGCAATACCTTCCTAAATAGAACTCCAATGGCTCAGCAATTAAGACAAAGGATTGACAAATAGAACTACATGAAACTGAAAAACTTCTGAAAAACAAACAGTCACCAGACTGAAAAGGCAGCCCACGAAATGGGAGAAAATCTTTGCCAGCTATATATCTGACAAGGAATTGATAACCAGAATATGCAGGGAGCTCAAAAAACTAAACTCTCCAAAAATTAATGATCCAATGAAGAAATGGGCAAATGAGCTGAACAGAGCTTTTTCAAAGGAAAATGGAGGAAAAAAAAAAACACATGAAGAAATGCTCAACATTCCTGGCCATAAACACTTCATATACACATACAAAACAGAATAATGAAACCTCTTGCAATTGCTTTAAGTGGGGTGGGGAGGGGGGAAGATGTGGGGGTGATCTAACCAATACACAATGTAAGTCTACTTGTAATTGTCACAATAAATCCCCTCCATACAACTAATATATCTTAATGAAAATGAAAAGAAAAACAACCCATACTAACATTTTACCTTACTCCTACTAGAATGGCTATCATCAAAAACACAACAACAAATGTTGGTAAAGATGTAGAGGAAAAGGAACCCTTATACACTGTTGATGAGAATCTAATTTAGTGTAACCACTGTGGGAAACAGAATGGAGATGCTCAAAAAACTAAAAGTAGAACTGCCATATGATTCAGCAATTCCACTCCTAGGCATATATATCAGAAGGAATGTAAGTCACAATACAATAAAGATACTTGCACACTAATGTTTATTGAACATTATTCACAATAGCCAAGCTGATGAATGGATTAAGAAAATGTGACACACACACACACACACACACACACTGGAATAATACTATTCAGCCATAAAGAAGAATTATATTTTGTCATTTGCAGGTAAATGGATGGAAGTGGAGAACATCATGTTAAGTAATCATGTTCAGAAAGACAAAGGTCACATGTTCTCTCTCATATGTGGAAGACAGATACAAATATAAGCATTATACATATATAATTATATATATATAATTCCAAAAATTATATCTTTTAGAATATAATTTGTATTCCAGATACAAATACAAGCATTATATATATAATTCCAAAAGTGTAACTGTTTAGAGTGTTAGAGGAGACTAAGGAAGGAGGAAAAGAATGATAGAGAGTGGATAATGTTGAAACATATCACATCTGTGTGGGAACAAGTAGGGTAAGGAAGAAGGATAAGAAAGAGTAATAAAGGGGGATAAACTGATTAAAGTACAATATATTTATAACAAAATACCAAGGCAAAACCCCACTGAACAATGAACAGATGCTTAAACAATGAAGAACAGGAAAGTAAAATGGGTCATGTTAAGGGGAGGATATTAGTGTAAGGGGAAGGGGAAATGAAGAGGATAAATGAGGGTGAATATGGAACAGTGACACATTTTAAGAAGGGGAGAGCAGGAAGATGGAGAATAATGGAGGGGATGAACCAAACCAGAGTACAATACATGTATATGTGGAACTGTCACAGTGAAACCTCCTGTTTAACTATCATGTACTAATAAAAACATTTAAAAAGCTACATATGTAATATATATATAGATACATATATAATGTACACAAGGTAAAACATAAATGAGAATCATATTGTTATAGAATTTGCTTTTCTAATTGGTACAATAGAGCCATCTTTCCATATCAATGAATACTTATCATTTCTAACATTCTCTTTTGGAGATAAATACGCTCAAATTTGACCAACTACTATTGGGTTGTATTTCAGTATTATAAGCAATGCACCATTGCATATTAATGAGCTTTTATTATTATGCTACATATCACGCTCATTATTTTCAGATTGCTAGTCAAAGTTACCAGGATACTTTTAGCATTGTTGAAGGAGAGGCACCGCCAAAAGCATTAAAGATGAAGGAAGGAGCAGCTGAGTTTGAGCTGGAAGGAAGTGAACCGAGGCTGAAAAAGGGACTTGGGCATCCTCTCAAGAGAGCAATAAGCAATTACTTAAGAAAAAGAAAAAGTTTTTTTCTTTTACTAATTTCATAAATGAATCCCTACATTTAAAAAAATCCATCTTTTAACAGTTCATTTCACAGTTTATAAAGGAGATAGGGACAATCCTGAATATTCTAAAAGCAGAAAGCATGGGCAAGGATGTAAATGTTTCCTATTCCTTTCTACATCTGCAATGACAGCCTGAATGTTTTGTTATTTCAACGATCTGATCCTTATAATGGCAGCCTTGGGGAAGCAAGCAAGGGCTGTGGGAAAAACTTTAAAATCTCTGAAACTTAAACTGCAGTTTTATTTTATAATTTTATTTGAAAATGACAAGCAACAGTAACAACAAACATGGGTTGGTTGGTCTCAAACTAGATACAGAAGCTCTGTGGCTGCATTGTCCACTTCAGAGCTACTAAGCACTTTATGGTCATTGAGTCCTTAAACGTGGCTAGGACGACTGAGGACCTGAAGTTTTAATTTTATTAAATTTTAATGCATTTAAATTAAAACACCAGAGCAGTATATTCTTCCTGTACTGATATTTGTTGCTTTGGCAGGACTACATTTTGCTTTATTGTTTTTGGGGGTGGTCTTGGATTTTGAACTCAGGGCCTTGTGCTAGGTAGACAAGTGCTTTACTGCTTGAGTCATGCCCCCACCCCTTGCGTCATTTCAGATTCTATATTGTTGTGTATGTGTTGTGTACATGTGTTGCTTCTAGTCTTACATGGAAACACATAATTTGGTGTCAAAGGATGGATTCAGTTCAAATTATTATGGCCTATGCATTGATATAAACCAGATTATATTTATTTGAATATTGTATATAGGCAGAATGAGCTATAGTGATACTCATATAAATTGAAATAATTAAATAGTATTTTAATTTTTATGAAATTAATTTTTTTTGTATTTACAAATTAAGCATGAATGAATTTTAAGTTTAAAACAAAAGCATAGTTCTGATGGAGAATTGAATGGAGAGGTGCACGTAGTACAGCAGTGAAGAAAGAAGACTGAAGGATGTGTTGCATATTTCTCAGTGAATGGCAATTTTATAAAAAATTCTTAAGATAATAAAATGGACACTATGAAGAGACATTTTCAGCAAGTACATTTTGAATTTGCTAAAAGACTTCTTAGCAGTAAAAACTAATTGATGGAGGAGTCACCTGAAATTAGAATTAAATGTGCTATAAAATATTTTAAAACAGTTGAAGAGGATCTGTGCTATCATGATAACTTTGGTTAGTTGTAGAGTTGTTTGGATTCTTGCACATGCACCCACATCATTTAGATGGAGAGGTGATAAAAGAAAATATTATTTCTATTATGGAAATTATGAGTGAAAGATTTTATAAATTAAAATTAAAGAATTTAAGAAAATGTAGTCAGCAATTGCTCAAATATGAACTTTTGCCAATATAAAAATTGTGTCAACATTTGAAAATTTGTAAGAACTTTTTGTTGCTTTGAATACCATGCAACAAAGAGACCTACACACTAATACTCTGGGTATATTTTACTCAAAGGACTTCCACAGAAGAAATGCTGCAAATCTGTGATGTAAAATTAAAATTGTGGTGTATGTATTTTTGAGTCTTTTATATTTTTCAAAGAAGAGTTTAGGTAGATTTCAAAAAAATTACTCTTCCTCATGATGGATGATGTTCTAATGCTGTCAGTGTGAAATCTGGATGTATTGGAATTTTAGAATAAGTCACAATGTTTTCCTTAGATGCTATATTGAAAATATTTGTGCTGAGTTGCTGATACAGACTTTATGAAAGTGTTTTGATAGAGTTGTTAAAACCCTATGTTGTCTGTGCAAATGCTATGACTCATTGGCACTCTATGGGACTACTGAAAGAAATAAAAGACAATGAATTTGATGATTTTGTATTCTTTGCCAGTGTTCATTAGATCGGTTTTGGAAGAATTTATAGACTTACTGTACTGTTAACTGATTTTTTCTGAGAACAAAAAGAATGTTTGCCAAATATTAAATTGTCAAACAAGTATGGCAATGTGATTGCATTTCCTTACCAACATCACACTGCATATGAATCGGCTAATTTTGAAGCTCTAAGAAATGGGAAGCTTGTTTGTGACATAGCTAGACAGATAGAACAATTTATACTGAGATTAAAACTTTCCAGTATACAGACAATAATGGTGATTTTACACATTTTTTTAACTTTTTTTTTTTTTGAGGCAGGGTCTCAATATGTATTCTGAATTGTCTTTGAGCTCCTGATCTTCCTGCCTCTACTTCCTGATTGCTGGGGTTACAGGCATGTGCCCCACAACCAGCTCTATGCATTTTTATATTTTATATTTACAGAATATTTTCATGAAAATTGGCTATCAGTTGTACATATAGGATTTTGAGGATTCAGTTCAAATAAAAGTATGGTATCTCAGTAATTTTTTAGGTTGATTGCATGCTGAAATTTTAATATTTTAGACACATTGGCTAAAACAAATATATTAAATGTTGATTTCATCTACTTTTGTTTTACTTTTTTAATATGATAACTAGAAAATTTTAAATTACATATGTTGCTCACATTATATTTCTGCTACATGGTATTTGCCTCAAAGTTTTAACACTATGTGTTTCTTGTATATAAAACCCTCTGGCTTAATGTTAATTGCCATATAATGCTAAGATCTGTCAGTCACTCATATTCTCTCTATCATAAAGTAGGGCATCTATTTGTGAAATGCCTGATCAGAGTTCAAGATTCAGTCTGGTGACAGAATTCGATTGCTCTGAAAACAGCCTGTATATGAAGGACCTGAACTAGTGATTTTGGACTGGTTATTGTTTACATCAATCAATTTAGGTAAACACTGACTGAGAGGATAACCAGAAATCAGACCCTATAGGATATGTTAGTCAGTATCGATATGTTCCCCTATGCCTGAAAACAAATGGACCCATAATGCCAAGGCCTTGATGCTGGGTTTATTGTCTAAGTTTCAGAAAGAACAGAGACAAACCAGGATCAATACATTCCTGAACCTGGTGAAGAAGAAACAGACAGCCACTGGCCATCATTCAAGAGAAAAAATAATCTGGAAGTTTCTATCTTTCCCATACTGTCTCTGCACCTGGATCCATGCCAGATTCCATTTGTGGTAATGATATCTTGTGAAAAACAATTACTGAACTTAAGTCAGAAGACCTGGATGAGAGGTTTTGTCTTGTTTACTGAATACAGGCATTTGGGCAAATTACATGGTTTTCCAATTTTCTAATATGAATTAGATCACTTGATTCTCCACTAAGAGACCTTCTAGAATCAAAATTTTGTGTTTCTAAGTTGTTCAGTAAGTATCTGCTTGTCAGATGCCAATCTATAGGAAACCGACTTAAAATCTCAAATCCATTCTAAGAATGGAATTTGAAAGCCACTATTTTCTTTCTTCCTTATCAAAGGAAGAATGTAGAACAACATACTTGCATAATTTTCTACTTATAGGAAGTTACTATTACATTGCTTTAAAAGAGATGCTTGATATTTTCCCCTTATCAAAAATGAAGTAGCAAGAGGGAAGACTTAGCTCTTTATTTGTGAGAATGCGATCCTAAATATGAAAGGATGTATGTATAATAGCATTATGAAGAAAATGGCCAAGGAATCACATTTCTTCTCACTTGATAAAGCTGTCAAACGGTAGTCTGAACTAACAGAAACCAGCCCACCAGGGTAGGTGATTTTTATGCTAATTTCCTGCACCTCAATGTACACAATTATTACAGGACATGTGAATGATCCATTCACTGAATGAAGAAAAATTATTCCAAATGATTATTGATGAGTTAATCAAGATAACCATGTCAACTTTCTTTATCCATTAGTGGTAACATCTACAGTATTCCACAATCATAATAATAAAAGAGCCAAATGCTAATGGGAGAGGTAATCAGACCTTAATGAAGAACAGTGAAAAATCTGCTTTTTACAATAGTTCATACTTTTCATAATCACTGAAGTGGTCAGTGAGTCCCAGGATTCTTCATATTTCATAATGTGTGTTTGCAACTATTTCAAAAATCGTTGGATTTTCCTAATATAAGAAGGAGTAGAAAAAATGGAGAGAGATTTCTCTTTTAAATGAATACCTATTTAAAAAGCCATTTACATTCTCTATACATTTAAAAGCTTATCATTATTCTTTTATGCTTTTCTTCCTATCTTTATCATTTCAGTGAAATTTAAATTTATTAATATAAGCTATGTCTAGACTTGTAACTTTATTATAATTATTTATTATATATTGTGGTTTTAATTTATATTTGATGATTAATTCTGATACCCCAAAATATCGTGTTGGTGACCTGAGGACACGCCCTTTTGAGAAAAGCAGCTTAAGGTGGTCCTTATGACTAGGGCACCATGTATCACACATCTCATTACGCTGGCAGTATTAGCATATTCTAGAGCACAGCAACTGATTTGAAGTCATCTATCAGTTAGTCTTGTAATGGATAAGGTAGCTTGACGCAAGACTGCTGCCTCCAAGGACACACCGTACTGAATGGTGACCAGGTGACCCAAACAGAGATTCTTTGAGCGCTCAAACGAGAGACCTCCTGAGAAGCATAGGAGGGGCAGAGTGGTACAGAGGAAAAGCAGTGGACAGAATCCCAAGGTAGTAGCAGTCCTCAATAAGCAAGAGGCGTGAGGTTGATATGGACCGCGGAGTCAGTAGCAAGCAGGAGCAGCAGATCTTTTCACCAAGCCAGGAGAATGGCAGTGTCACTTTCTGATGGCGCTATTGGATTAGTAAAGTTACCAGTGGATGATGAGACCTGCTCGCACATCCGCAGAGAACTTTCTGTTTCCTGTACAGTTTGGCAACTCCAGTAGTTTTTAATATGTTGCCCATGATTCCTAGGGGTTCTGAGGAGCTGTTTAGGGTCCTCCCCAAGGGAAGTGGAAGGATACCAAATGGACCGGACACTCCCTAGTCCCCAGCAGCAGCCAGAGAAGGGCTCTTTGTTTTGTATAATTTTCCCAATGAAATTTTACTAGAAAAAAGGATTCCATGGCAGTTAAAAGTTTTATTATTATTATTATTATCATTGGTGTTACTAGGGTTTAAACTCAGGGCCTCATGCTTGCTAGGTTAGTGCTCTACCACTTGAGTCACTCCGCAAGCCCGAAAGTTGAAAAAGCATTGTCTTTCAAAGATATTCAATTTGCATGTTAAAGAAAAACCACTGTAATTTTTGCTTTGAATATCATCTTAAAATTTGAGACTAGTAGGCATTTTTCCCCTTCTAGACTCCTTTCCAACCCACTATGTGTTGTTTTTAAAAAATTAGCAAGGAGTTGATTTTTGAAATGTGACTTGTCCACCTCTACAACTCTTTTGCCATTTTGTTCCACCAGATGACTTTTAAAATGACTTTTTCTCAAAACTAAACATAGATCTGCCATATGATCCAGCAATCCCACTCCTAGGAATATATCCAAAGGAATGCAACTTAGATTACTCCAGAGGCACCTGCACACACATGATTGTTGCAGAGCTATTCACAATAGCCAAGTTATGGAAACAGCCAAGATGCCCCAATACTGACAAATGGATCAAGAAAATCTGGTATTTATACACATGGAATTTTACTCAGCCATGAAGAAGAATGAAATCGTATCATTTGCAAGTAAATGGATGGAACTGGAGAACATCATCTTGAGTGAGGTTAGCCAGGCTCAGAAGACCAGAAATCATATGTTCTCCCTCATATGCAGACTTTAGATTTAGGGCAAAGGCAGTAATGTTGGACTTGGGTCACATGACAAGGGGAGGAGCACATATGGGAGGAATAAGGATAGGTAGGAAACCCAAAACTTGAAAGTATTTGATGTCCAGACTGCGGAATAGCTAATACAGTAACCTTAAAACAACAGAGGTCAATATGGGAAGGTGACCAGGAAGTAGTGAAGAGGTCGAGTAGAGATGAATCGATGCGGGTTGTAACACATTTGTGCATGGAAGCAATGCTAGGAATCTCTCTGTATAGCTATCCTTATCTCAACTAGCAAAAACACTTTGTCTTTGTTATTATTGCTTATGTCTACTCTTCAATAAAATTGGAGAAAAAGGCAGAACAGTTTCTGACTGGAAGTGAGAGGGGTGGGGGGAGAGGGAGGGAGGGGGCCCAGGGGCAGGGGGGAGAAATGACCCAAACAATGTATGCACATATGAATAAATGAATAAGGAAAAAACTAAAATGACTTTTTCTCATTGAGTCTTAGTGTGATTGGGCAGGAGTCCCCAAATCTGGTTGCTTCTTTACCTTCTATCTATCAAAATACCTTTGAGCACTGGCTCCTGGTGAGGTCTGGGTTTATAAAGGCTCCCTGGACTATTCTGATTCTTAGTCAAGTATCAACACCCTAAAATTAGACCAAGAAGGCTCTGATTGCCCATGGGGAGCAGAGGTTAAGAGAGAAGCAGATAGGTCAGGTAAAATGTGATTCCAAGGGGAGAAAAGGAAACATTTTCCTAATTAATTGACCCAGGAAGCACCAGTTAAGAAGGAACATTCTTAAAATTAATAGTGTTGTTGTGGAGTACAAGGGAGGGCCACTCCAGGGGTTTTTGTCTTTGTGGATTTAGGAATAAGCTCACAAGACACTGCACCCACAGGTAGATTTATTAGAAAAAGAAAAGGCTGCAGCTGGAGCAGTGCAGGGGAGTCAGAAACTGGTGGCTCCCTGCTGAGGTGAAGGCTGGGGCTTTTCATGGACGCTTTAACTCTGGGTTAAGGTAAGGGTTAGGTGGGTTCTTTCCATTGGCCATGGATCCCTGCTCATGGGCTCTCTTTGATGAGCTGGTCTCTTTGCCCCTTATGGGAGAGGGGAGAACAACCTCGAGAGCATCCTTTCTATCAGCCCCATGGCAGATTTATGAGACCATGTATCTCCTTCAGGGTGCAGGGCTCTCCATGGGGGATGGGATACTGACTCATTCATCTGTCCCTTAGGTTCCCAGACCCAACAGTGTGGGGGTTATATTAAAAAGTAAATAAGAAAAAAAAAAAAAGTAAATAAGAACAACATAAAAGGTAGCTGTAAGGTTAATTACCTTGATTGTAGTGATCATTTTACTGATGTGTATGTGTATGTGTACTGAAACATACACACATATACACATTGAATATGTATAATTTAATCAGTTATGCTTTAGTAATTAAATTAAGTTAGAGTGAGGAAGTACAGCAATACATCCATACATTTTCACTATTTTATTTAAACTTAAAATGTGTAAATATATCCTCTAGATGGCCTCTTCTGAAGGCTTTGTATGTGGGGCCTTTTTCTTTGTCCTTGCATAGACATTGCCTCTAGAGTTTCCTGTCGTCTTTTTTTCATAAACCACACTTACAATTCTCCATCTACTTTTCCAAGTTTATTACCATTGGAATAGATTCTTCAGGGGATTTAAAGACATTTTTAAAACTGTATGATGATTAAAGAATTCTTCCAGAACCTATAATTTTAGGAAAAACTTCTAGAATTTTACATTTATCCTACCCACACTAGATTCAAAGGCAATCCAAACATTCAACTAAGTTTTTATAGAAGCAATTCTCTCTGGCATTCATATTGCATTTATTTTGGCTTATATAAGACTCAATTAAATTATGTAAGTAAAGGAACATGTAGAACCTACATGAGTACATTTGGGATTGAATGCAATAGATTCTTGGTAAGCAAAAAACTGAATTAGAAGGGCACGCCATAAGAGTTGTCTATAGCTGCAAGCATCCAGCATGTTTTGGTCATCAATCAGTGTATTTTATAGAGGGAGTGGAGAGCATCAGTTAATCTGGTGAGTCAGTTAAGTAGAGTTTGGTTAAGAAACATTCCATTGTATACCACTCCATAGATATAAAGAAGAGAGCTCTACAAGTGAATTGGTTTTTATTATCCCTTTCAAAGCATCAAGCTCTGCTTTTGATATGTGTATCCATATACATGTGCATATATGTATATATATGCTTTTTCATGTACATACTTTTCCTACCAACACATTGCTGTGATAACAGTCAAGTTGGACAGAAAGATTTCTCTTTTGTGTGTATTAATCAGAGCCATATTTTATTATATTAAAATGTACCTTATGCAATCTGTTTGGTAAAGTCTCAAAAGTGAGAGAGTGGGAGAAAGTCTGAGGTTGTAAAACAAATGGATTTTTAATGCAAAGAAATGTTGTTTTACTACGTTAAACTGCATGAGATAGCCAACAGTAGCCTTAAGTTTTTGTTTCTAATAGGTAACTTCAATGGTTTGATGGTTCTAAATCAGTTGTTGGTATGTGTGCAGTTGTATAAAAAATGTGTCTTATACTTAACACTAAATAAATACTTACTCAATGAATGGCTGAAGTACGTGGATGCAACCAGAGTATTGAAAGTTATTTTTAAATCTTCTCTCTACAATTTTAAAATGTGAATTTTCTTGATAAAACATTAAATTTATTAAAAATGGATTTTTGACCTACTGTCAGAGTTGTGACACCTGTCATCAATGACGTTATGACTAAGAACGTGGATTATGGATTCAAATTGAGTTTACATCCCAGTTCTATCATTTACTTGCCTGAAATATTAGGCAAATTAGCTAGACCTCAGTTTCCTCATCTGAACAATGGGTATAATAATTCCTCTCTAATAAAATTATGAGAATGAAATGTAATAGATAATCATTGTTAATAATAGACAATACCATTTGTCAAAAACACTACCCCTTCTCCATTGAATTGCCTTTTCCTCCTTGTCAAAAGTTAACTGTCCACAGGGAAAGGGATGTAGCTCAGTGATAGAAAGTTTGGCTAGCATAAACGAGCCCTGGATTCAATCCCTAACACTAAGAAGAAATTAATTGTCCATATATGTATGGTTCTATCTTTAGATTTTCAATTGTAGTCTACTTATACTATCTTTATGTTAATACTACACTGTCTGATTACTGTAGTTTTACAGTAAGTTTGAAATCAGTAATATTAGTTGACTAATGTGTTTTTTTTTAAAAACCTGTTTGGGTGTTCTAGACTCTGCATTGTCATGTGGAATTTAGAATCAGCTGGCCAATTTCTAAAAAAAAAAACTTGAGGTTTTGATTGTGTTTGCATTGAATTTATAGATCAATTTGGAGAAAACTGACATCTCAACAATATTAAGACTTCTGACTCATAAGCAAAGTAAATCACTCCATTTATTTGTTGTTAATTTCTCTCTGCAATGACTGTAGTTTTCATTGGGTAGGCATTACATATCTGCTATCAGTATTTCATATTTTTGGTTCTCTTATAAATTGTTAAACACAATTTTGATTGTTCATCACTAGTTTATAGAAATATGACTGATTTTGCCTGGTACGATAGCTCACACCTGTAATCATAACATGGGAGGCAGAGATTGGGAGGATTGCAGTACGAGGCTACGCCTGGGCAAAAAGTTCATGAGATCCCATCTCAACCAATAAAAAGCTGGGCACAGTGGCATTTGCCTGTCATCCCAGCTATATGGGAAGTGAAAATAGGAGGATTTTGAAGTATAAATAGGAGGATCACCGTCCATGCCAGCTGGGCATAAAGGCTAGACCTTATCTCAAAAATAACCAAAACAAAAAAGTGTGTGGCTCATGTGGTAGTGCGCCTGCCTGGCAAGGGCAAGGCCCTGAGTTCAAACCCCAGTACTGCCAAAAAAAAGAAAGAAATGCAATTGATTTTGATGTAGTGAGTTTCTATCCCGCAACCTTGAAAAATTTACTAGCTCTAGGTTCTAGTATCTCTTTTATAGACTCCTTTAGATTTTTAAAAATAGGTAATCATGTCATTTGTAAACTAATAGAGTTTGCTTCTTCCTTCTTTCTAGATGTCTTTTATTTCTTTTTCTTGCCTTGTTGCCCTGGCTAAAACCTTTAGCTATTGTTCCAACAATGTTGGAAAGACATCAAGTGCACATCTTTGATTTGTTCCTGATTTCAGCAGGAAAAAAAATCACTTTTGCCATTCAGCATAAAGTAAGCTGTGGATTTTCACAAATGGTCTTATAAGGTTGGGGACAGTTCTTTCTAAGAACCTCCACCATAGTCTTCCACTCTACCAACAAAGCTATCAAGGACTCACACAATTGTATGTATTCATAGAAAAAAGGTGAACAACAGAATTAAAATATAAAAATGGTCATTATTCTTTTTTGCAGGGCTGGGGTTTGAACCCAGGCCCTTGTGCATGCTAGGCAAGTGCTCTATCATTGAGTTGCATCCTCATCTCAGGAAATTCCTTTCTATCCCTACTTGGCCAAGAAATATTTTTATTAGAAATGTATATCGAATTTGGTCAAATGCTTTTTCTGCATCTGTTCAGATGGTTGCATAGTTTAACTCTCTACTTGGTTGATGTAAATGACCATGAATTCATTTTTGAATGTTAAACCAACCTTGTGTTCCTAAGATAAACTCCACTTGGTCCTGATGTATTAACCTTTGTACATAGCATTGTATTCATTTTGCTAAAATTTTGTTCGGAACTTTTGATTCTATGTTTGTGAAGGATGTTGGTCTGGTTTTATAGGATGAGTTAGGAATTAAAGACTTCTCTTTAATGCCCTGGAATAGCTCATGTAGGCTTGCTATTATTTCCTCCTTAAATGTTTGATATATTTCACCTATAAAGCCACCTAGGCCTGGAGTTTTCTCCATGTGAAGTTTTAAACTATAGTTTTAACTTTTAATAGACTTAGGGATATTCAGATTATCTTTTTAAAGTAAGTTATAATAGTTTATATCTTTCAAAGAATCTGTGTTGTTGAATTTATTGGCATAATATTATTTGTCATATTCTCTTTTATCCTTTTAATATCTGTAGAATCTATAGTAATGTCACTTATTCCATTCTTTACATTGTTACTGTTCTCTTTCTTTTTGGCCTTATTGGGAGGGGTAGAAATTTATTTTTCTCAAAGAACTATCTTTCAGATTTATTGGTTTCATCTCATTTTGGTTTTCTAATTCATTTTGTTCTGCTCTGATGTTCCTAATTTAGGTTCAATTTGACATTATTTTGTTATTATTTAATGTGAAAACTAAGGTAATTTATTTAAGACCTTTAAAAGATTCAAATACGGGTATTTTGTACACTAAAATTTCCCCAAGTACTGTGCTAGCAATGATCCACAAACTTGGTTTTTTCATTTGCATTTACTTCAAAAGATGTTTTAATTTTCCTTCTGATTTCTTTTTAAGCCAATGAGATATTTGAAGTATGTTTTCTAATATTTGGGGATTTTCCAGAGATCTTTCTGTTATTATCTCTAATTTAATTCCACTGTAGTCAGAAGGTATACTTTGTATACTTAAATCCTTTTAAATTTATTAATACTTGTTTTATGGCCCAAATATGGTTATCTCGGTAAATGTTCTTACTAGTACTTGAATGTGTGCTCTTCTGTACCATGGAATGTTCTATAAATGTCAATAGTGGTAAGTTGGTTGATAATACCAAATCTTATAAATTAGGGGTCTTGAAGTTCACAAAGATTTCTATAAAAGCCAGACTGTAAATATTTTCAGTTTTGTGGATCACACATTTTCTGTCACAACTACCAAATCTGCAGTTGAATTTGGAAAATGCACCAATGAGTGTAGGCAATGCATAAATGGATGTGGCCATGTTTGATGACAGTGGGGTGGATTTGGACCCAAGACTGGAGTTCACTGACCTTTGTTTTATCCATATTTGTTTTTAGTATACTTGTTCTATCAATTATTGAGAGCGAGCACTGTACTTGCTAGTCATAACTGCATATTTTTCTATTTCTCCTTTTGATTCTGTTTGTTTTTGCTTCCTCTGTTTTGAAACTGTTATTTGGTACAAAAATGTTTAGGATTTCTATATGTTCTTAATGAACTGATCTTATAGTTCTAAAAGACCTTCTTAATACATGGTAATATTCTTTGGTCTGAAATCTTTGTCTGATATGAATATAGTTATTCAAGTTTTCTTTGTGTGTGTGTGGTACTTGAATTTGAACTCAGGGCCTATACCTTGAGCCACTCTATCACCTCTTTTTTTGTGATGGGTGTTTTCAAGATAGGGTCTTGTGAACTATTTGCTTGGGCTGGCTTCAAACTGCAATCGCTGCCTCCTGCATTGCTAGGATTACAGGCATGAGCTTCCCGCACCTGGCTTCAAGTTTTCTCTGATTAGTGTGAGCATGGTGTATCTTTTTCCATTCGTTCTTAGATTAGTCTGTCTTTAGAGCAAGCTTAGCCATCTGTGGCTGCTTGGACATGTCTCTCAGTTGTCTAGTTAAGTCTGAATGGGTAAGTCTGATTTATGCAGGCATAAATTAGGACAGCATTGTGATTGACTATGAAATTCAGACCCCAGACTAATTTTTATTTGTAATGAACTGATAGAGACTCTAATATCTTTATTTCCTTCCATTTCAAATATGGAGAAGGGAGAGGTGGTTTTATTGGCCTGCTAAAACACTTTAGGAGGGGAGTATAGGAAAGGTGATATTGCCTGGATATCAGCTTTTGTTGTCTCATAAAGAACTGATTCTTAATAGTGTATTGCCTTTTAGGTTGTTGCAAGAAGGAGAGAATCTTAAAACTTCCTTTTTTTTTTTTGGTGGGACTGACGTTTGAACTCAGGGCTTTGTGCCCATTTTTCTCTGGTTAGTTTAGAGATAGGGTCCCATGAACTATTTGTCCTAGCTCCTCAAACCACAATCCTCCCAATCCCAGCCTCCCAAGTAGTTAGGATTACAGGTGTGAGTCACTGGAGCCTGACTCAATGCTTCCCTTTGGCTATACTAAAAATGCTACTTTCCATTAGCAAGTTATTTTTTTTTGCAACAAGCATTTCTATATTTTATTATTAAGTAAGATAAGCAGCATCTCCATATCCCAATGTTAAGCTTTTCCACTGACTCTCACTCTGTCTCTGACCCTCTACATGCTCAAGCCGCACCCTAGAGATCCAGGCAGATTGCAAGGATCAGTGATGGGTGAGACTCAGTGAAGAGGTGTCGAGGAAGTATATGGTTCATCCTCTGGTAAAAAGAAACACCTCAATGTTTAGTGAGTTATTTTTCCAGTCATGTCAAAATAAAAAGATCTTTTAAACTGTAAGTCAGACAGCTCATCAGATATGCCATGTCTTTAAATACAACCCAAAAAAACCCATCATGATCTGACTTGTCATTTGGTGATAGTCTCATCATGGAGCTTAGGTGATTATGCACATCTGACATTTCTTGTGAATGTTTCTAAAAACTACTTTGGGACAAACAGACCAAATACCCAAAGAATGGTGACGATGCCCATGCCCCTGAAAATACTAGTAGTAATCAATGCAGTCTTCTCCCCATGACCTGATATTTGAAGGAAAACCATGATTTATGCTTCAGATCACAGGACCTTCTGAGATGCATTTCATCAGACACTTCTGTGGAATTTCCAGGAATTCTTGTAAAATTATGGAAATTCTCATCTACATGCTTCTTGGTAGCATCCATTCTACAAGTGACCATTCTGGGGTTTGTGTTGCTACTTCTTTTAGATTATTTAAATATCTAGCCATGTAGAGACTCAACTATGTCTTCTTAGCAGAAGGTTTAGCATTAGCTACTTTCCAATTGCAAATGACATGAAAGTTTACCCAGACAAAAGGCTGACTCAATAGAAGATGTCAGCTTTAAGTTGCCCCAAAAGAAAAAGTCCTCCAAGCTCATGGAAAGCTAAGTATACCCCTCACCTTTGCAGCATGAGGGATATCAACCTGTTCCATGAGCTTAAAAAGAAAACCGTGAGAGTTGACAAGAAGAGAGGAACATCCACAAAAGCGGAATGAGCACAGAGAAAAATCAGTCAAAACCTCAGAAGGAGCTGTGCTGGGTGTTACACTTCATAAACCTTAACGAGGTCTTCCTCTGACATTATGACTCTAATTATTTGCAGACACAGTACAGCAAAGTGAACAGAAATTTATGCTAGCCTAACAATCTTCTTCCATTATCAAGTGGCTTATTATCAAAGTTTCTTTCTTTCAAAACTTAATTTCTATATGGCCACTTTGTTTTTATTCTGTCCCATGGCTCTTAACCTTATCCTGCTACCTAGCACTCAGTGACCACAGAAAGAGGATGGATGATTCTAGCAAATTATAGTGCATCAAGTCTAGTAAAACAGTTTAGAGAAGGAAAATGAGTCTGTAGAGGAGTCATCCTTATGTGAGAGGAATTGCATGCATAGAATGGCTGTTAGCCACTCATGTTTTCTAAAGACCGGTGACATTGATGGGATTATTAAAGGAAAAATGCTAAACTCAACTCCTTCTCAAGGTCAGGTTGAAGGAGATGGGGCTTTTGTATCTTGAAAGAAAACTGTACTGCTTAAGCTTGTACACAATTCCTTCCCTCCTTTCATTGCTATAAGTTGGCACCCTTTGCCAGAGGTAGTATCCACAAAGTGTTTCACAGGTCAGGTGGCTTCCAAGGGAGGGAAGTAAGGCGAGCTGGGGAGATTCACCAAGAAAACAGGCATATTGAGATGCTTGAGGATCTGTTTCTCATTCTGGTGCATCCAGCATTAGAAAGCCAACAGGGAGTTAAGACTTGAGCCCAAATCAGGAAATAAGTGTATAGGTTTAAATAAAAAATTCCTTGTGCCAAACTCTTTAGGAATAGGTTACACGTTTTGTGAAAGGCCCCAAATTATGGGAAATTTAAAAATTCTCTTAAATTTAAATTCCTTCTTTTCCACCCCACTCTGAGACTCGGCCCCCAGGAAAACAGCAAGGTACAAAGGTGTCAACTCTAGGCAGTTAATAAGTCCACTGGTCTTTCTGCATTACTCATTCTTAGTCACTAGGCATTCACTAAGCGTCCACTGTGAGTATGAACAAGACGATGGGCTGTTAGCTTGTGTCATTCATTCTCTAATGTGCCTGCCCTCTTCAACTGTTCCTACTTCCAATGTCTAGGTCATGTTTTGTAGCTCCTGACAATGCAATTGGGCTGGGTACTAACAAAGAAGGCCAGAATGAGCTCAAGGGTATTGCATTATTGCTGGAAGAGCGCTCCCATTAATAAAAGCGGGCATTGTGTAATGTCATTCACATATTACTGTACATGAGATGATGCAATGTAATGCTGGCCCTTGGCTCACCCAGAGCTAAATGGGAGAAATAAGACTGGCCATTCTGACTCTCTGCATTTTTACCACTGAGAATCATGAAATACCAGAGCTGGAAGGGACTTCAGCAAATATCTCACCTTACCTCTGGGGCTTATGTTATTCTTCATTGAATCTACCAACTGGAATTTGGCCAAAGTGCCTGCTTCTACTCACAAATACAATATTTAAAAACAGACTGGGTCCTTGCCATCTGCTACCACCCTCGGTAGACAAGAAGATAAATCATCTAGAATAGTTCCAAATCATCTAATGCACTTCAACCATACGATTAACCTCCTGGGTCCAGAAATTCTTTCCCTGAGGGTACAGGTATGTGGGACAAAGGCAGGGAAAATAAAAATAATCATTGTTTTCTTATAATTTCATCTGATTCATCGTTGCATCAAGGTAAACTCTCTAATCTTAGATCTCAGACCTCCAGGGTGTGGGCCCAGCCTTCTTTGTGTGATACAGAGCTATGAAGATTGTCCACCTTTGGCAACAGTCTCAAAGGTGTGTTTGTGTTGGACCATTTAAAAAATGACATAGTCCCCATTGGAGCTTGCACCTGTGTGTTTGTCTGTCTTCTGCCACATCTCCTTAATAGGGAGACAGGTAGGGATAATCTACTGTTCAGAATGAGTTCAGACTAGATAGTCTATACAATATCAAGACGTGGAATCCGTAGATCATAATTCACTTTTGCCTGAATTATTTGTGCAATCGTGGGATGAGTTATAAGTAGCTTCCCTATGAGTTTTTTTTGGCTTTGACAAGCTTTGCTCAATGGAAACATGTTTGGCTTTGAAAAAGTTGGCCTAATAGAAAAGTCATGGACAATGGCATCTTTCTCTTGAAAGTTTTCAACTAAAAGTACTGTAAAAAATGTTGCGTTCGCAGAGCCAGATGGATCTGTTGACCCGGGGTTGGCCATCACAAGTCTTGTAGCCAAAGACAAATTTGCCTGGGATCAACACACTCAATAAAGTGCCATAAAGGAGGCTGGAAACTAGCAGAGGTGGCTCCTGTTTTTGAGAAGGGCCTCCTATGTTTACACAATACAAAATTTTGAAAATAGAAAACCCTGGTCAGAAAGTTATAGGCTAAAAGAAGAAATAGAAATGAAATGCTTCCTCTAGCCTCCCCCTCAGTCCTGCAAAAATAGACAGAGACTTCCTTTTCCACTTATAAATTGAGAGAGCTGCTGGGAAGTTGGCATTGAATTGAGGTTGAGGTGAGCTCCGTCCGTGTTGGCAGCTCTGAGTTACAGTCTCCCTAATTTAAACTCATCCATGAGAGAGTCTTCTGTTTGAGAAGCAGCATGACATTCTGGGCCATGTAGAAGAGTAGGGGGTGCTTGGCTTAACTCTAGAACACCATTTTTATTTTATTTTATTTTATTTTTATTATTTTATTATTCATATGTGCATACAAGGCTTGGGTCATTTCTCCCCCCTGCCCCCACCCCCTCCCTTAACACCCACTCCGCCCCCTCCCTCTCCCCCTCACCCCCTCAATACCCAGCAGAAACTATTTTGCCCTTATCTCTAATTTTGTTGAAGAGAGAGTATAAGCAATAATAGGAAGGAACAAGGGTTTTTGCTAGTTGAGATAAGGATAGCTATACAGGGAGTTGACTCACATTAATTTCCTGTGCATGTGTGTTACCTTCTAGGTTAATTCTTTTTGATCTAACCTTTTCTCTAGTTCCTGGTCCCCTTCCCCTATTGGCCTCTGTTGCTTTTAAGGTATCTGCTTTAGTTTCTCTGCATTAAGGGCAAAAATGCTAGCTAATTTTTTTAGGTGTCATACCTATCCTCACCCCTCCCTTGTGTGCTCTCGCTTTTATCATGTGCTCAAAGTCCAATCCCATTGTTGTATTTGCCCTTGATCTAATGTCCACATATGAGGGAGAACATAAGATTTTTGGTCTTTTGGGCCAGGCTAACCTCACGCAGAATGATGTTCTCCAATTCCATCCATTTACCAGCGAATGATAACATTTCGTTCTTCTTCATGGCTGCATAAAATTCCATTGTGTATAGATACCACATTTTCTTAATCCATTCGTCAGTGGTGGGGCATCTTGGCTGTTTCCATAACTTGGCTATTGTGAATAGTGCCGCAATAACCATGGGTGTGCAGGTGCCTCTGGAGTAACCTGTGTCACAGTCTTTTGGGTATATCCCCAAGAGTGGTATTGCTGGATCAAATGGTAGATCAATGTTTAGCTTTTTAAGTAGCCTCCAAATTTTTTTCCAGAGTGCTTGTACTAGTTTACATTCCCACCAACAGTGTAAGAGGGTTCCTTTTTCCCTGCATCCTTGCCAACACCTGTTGTTGGTGGTGTTGCTAATGATGCTATTCTAACAGGGGTGAGGTGGAATCTTAGTGTGGTTTTAATTTGCATTTCCTTTATTGCTAGAGATGGTGAGCATTTTTTCATGTGTTTTTTGGCCATTTGAATTTCTTCTTTTGAGAAAGTTCTGTTTAGTTCACTTGCCCATTTCTTTATTGGTTCATTAATTTTGGGAGAATTTAGTTTTTTAAGTTCTCTATATATTCTGGTTATCAGTCCTTTGTCTGATGTGTAGCTGGCAAATATTTTCTCTCACTCTGTGGGTGTAGAACACCATTTTTAGCAAACCATAGGTCTTAGCTAAGTCCTTCTAGGATTTCATTGGAAGTTGGCTATTAAAACTTATCCCTGTCTCTTTATAACAGAGAGAGTACACAGTATCAGAATGGTCTTTTGGAGGGTCTGTAGGTTCAAGAGAAGAAAAAAATGTACTTCTGTTTCATTCATTCACGTACTAAGTAAGCACTCATTCAATTTTTGCTTCTCCTAATCTGTGCAATTTGCTGTGTTTGTGGAGAACAGAATATGAGATGACCAAGTCTTGGCTGTCTGTGATTGTCATACTAGTCAGGGAGATAAGTCAGACACACAAACAATGAAAGATAGGAATGAAAAACTATGGGAATTTTGGTCAGAGAAGGATCTGGTTGGGCTGGGAAGAAGAAGGAAGGCTTCCTGGTGGTGGTGATGGAGGAACATTGAAGAGGACCATTCCATGTGGAGAACAGGGTGTACAAAGGCTTTAAGGCACAAACCATAGAGAAATGTTAGAAAAATTGTGAGTCTGCTAGTTGCAGGCAATGTAGACAATAAGATGAAGGTAATAGGGGCTAAGGCTGAATGGATGGTTTGAAATGCTTGGCGAAGAACCTGGAGTGTACAGTAGGAAAACAATGGAGAGTCCTTGCCAGTTTCATGGAATAAAAATGAACTGTGTCACAGAAAAGTTTAGCTGGCAGACAGGTTTAAGGGCTGAAAGACTAGAGGGGGAGGTGATAGAACAGTTCAGGTCACAGAAAATGAGAGCCAGAAAGGGAGATGGGAAGAGAGAGAAAGAGAGAAGGCACAAAATACGATGGCAGGTTTAGGAAATGCGGCAGCACTAAAATGGTCAGTAAGGTGGGTTGGGCAGAACACCTCCCAAAGAGGACTGATGATCTTTACCTTGCTTGTAATTCCTCCTGGTTTATGATCACAATCATTTCTGTTTAGGGAGAGGATTTTAAGAGAAAATTGATTATCTTGAAGAATTTGTCCAGGGCTCATCCCTTGAAAACATAAGAACTAGCATCAGAGAATGTATTGTGGGTTACAATGTGAAGGGGCTTTTTGAGGAAGTAGGGGGCAAAGAACTTATAGTTGTGTAGGCAAAAGTAGCACAAAGAAATAACACTACACACTCTAAGAAGAGTACAACTAATAGTTCAATTGTGGTCCAGATAGTGAATTATACAAACATTTAGAAGCAAAAGAGCAAGGAAGTGGGCCAGGCTTTTAGGGAGGAAATGGTGCATGAGGTGTTATGATTGGAATTTGGAAAGATGGAAGAGAAAGAGGCAGTGTGCTGCTGATGGACAGTCATGTTTATGAGGGAGTGAGGAGGCTTACCTGGACTTCTATCTCTTTTTCAGGAGTGCAGAAAAGTTCTCCAAGTCAGTCATCCAGAGGATTTGAAGGGTACAGAAGGAAAGAGGCTTGGCTTGGTATAGTACTCAGATCAGTGGTGCACAATATTTGCATACTCATATTGTAAACACTGATCATCAACTATTAATTTAACTATATTATAATACTGTTATTTGGGACTGAAGAGAGAAAGTTGGACTGTGTATATGAAAGAGCAAAATTTCTGTATTATTTGGCAGGAAACCAATAAATATTGCTTAAATTAACAAATCAAAATGGCATGATAAGCATACTGCTTATACTGTCTACAAATGTAGAGTGTGTAAGGGAGAGAGGAACTGAGAGAGCATGGGGTTGAAGAGGGGGAGAGGACAGCTAATTTTAATTATGCTATCTGCACTTTAGCTATTTAAGTATAGTGTAACAGATTTTTGATAAAAAGAAATTAAAACCGAAAACACCTATCTGATATTCACTATGGGGGTGGTCATTTGATTGAACAAGCAATCCAGGACACTTGCTATCTTCAATGGGAGTTTCAGCATGGATTCCTGAGAATCTGTAAATCTCAGTCTCAGCCAAGCTGACTTCCTGTTTTTCTCCTTTTCTGCCTTCTTGCTGGTCCCAGAACTCAGTCCATTGAGGTCACTTTTCTTTTTTTACCATTGCCTTAGCCTGCCATTTGGATTCTTCCTGCTGCCTGATCCAGGGTAGAATGGGAGGCTTATGTCTCCAGTCTCCAGTCCTCACTCCATCAATGAACCCATGGAAAGATTTTCCAAATCCTTTTCCTTCTGTTTCATCTACCTGCAAATTATTAACAGGATGTTTCCCGTTGATGTTCATTAGCAGGTGCTAATAAAAATGATAATTGTGAAAACTATTTATAAAGTCAAATTTATCTTACAGAGCTCTTGCCTGCATGATCCTGTTACCAGGAAAAGCCAGTCCCCTGTCCCCAATGCCAATTTACCATTTATAAGTAATGAGAGCAGGGTTTGAGGAAAAGAAAATATGGTTTATTATTCAGTAGATGAAGAGGAGAACAGGAAGAGCCAGCCTCTCAAAGCCCTGTCATCCTACTTTGGAGAGAAAATGTCACCTTTTAAAGGGGAGCGCAGGGGCTCGCTTGACTGTGTGACCAGATGCATGTCCACCATGGCCTCTGGCCTTGCGTCTGGCAGATGTCCAGCGCTACGTCTCTGAAGCTGTATGTCTTGACTGACAGGTTTACTGGTCTGGCGGTTACAGAGAGATAAGGGGTAGAAAACTGCCTGGTTTAATTGAAGAGTAAGGGGAGTTAACCTTGAACTCTCCAGCAGGTAGCCAAAGAGGGAAAGATGTAAGTTTAATTAACAAGCAGAGTAAACGGGTGAGCATGCAAGCTGGCCACACCAAAAGTTTTTCTTTTTTGGAGTCCCAGTTACATGTTTCCCACTGTCAATTTATTCTTTCCATTCCTATGGAAAAGGGGCATCACAATCATCTTACTGCTTCCTGCCTTTAGTTAACTTGTGAACCCAAGTAGGAGTCAGTGCTCCTCAGCAAAAGCAGCTCTTGAGCTCCTATTACAATCCAAATCTGTAGGTCCTAATTCTCTTGCCTGAACCAGATTGCTCCATTTTTATTCCAGATGGCTCATCCATTCAGTCAAGTTAAAAAAAAAAAAATAAGAAGATGATCTTGGGCAGAGTAGGGGCAGAGTAGTTCAGTTATAAGAAACTGATTTTTACTTTTCTGGGATCCTCCAGAGAGGGGAAACCTATTTAAGCAAATGCTTGATCTACAAAAGAATGGTTATCTCTCCAAACTACTAATGATCATCAGATTTCTTGGTTTATTTTGAACATATTCTCCTCCAAATTTCTTTACTTGTCCTCTACCCAACATTCCTCCAAAAGAGAAAAAGAAAGGTCTCTAACTCTTTACATCTGGAAGAAGATAGTGGTAGAAGTAGGTCAACATGACACATTTGGGGGCACTTGGAAATTCATATCCAGTCTGATCCTTAATTTTGCAGCCACCCCCAGCGTGCAGCCAGCTCAGTCTGGGTAGGAAATCCATAAAAGATATTTTAACATATCCTGGTTCTCATAATTTCCCCTCAGCCTTTCCTTGAAAAAGTCCCTCCTCTCAAAGCTAAGTTTCTGCTGAGAAATGCAGAAGGCCCTTCTCATTCTTCTCCCTCTTCTTCCTGCTTGCATCAACACAGCTCCAAGCCCTTGCTCTGGGGCATCTGAGTTTACAAAGAACCTTTGTCTCAGGCAGCTCTGTCAGACATGGAGTCTTCTGATAGGCTGACTTCTTAGCCATCCAAAGCCCCAGGCACTCAGGTGGCCACATTTCTTTATCTGGCATTTTCATAGCCAACAATCAGTGATAAATGGGACATAAATATTCATCAATAACCAATAAAACCCCACACTGATTTCTAAGTCTCTGGGGATCCTCCATTTCTGAATGGCATCACTTGTATATCAAAGAGGTGCCAACAATTTAGGAACCAAACCATGGTTAGAGTTCATGTTTCACCCAGGGGGTTTCTCTGACTGGTGCTTCATCTGGGCCTCTCCTGACCTGCAGATGAAAGCTTGATGGGGTTAGGACACACTCTCTTCATCTCTTGTGGGATGACAAGTGCCTTGACTTTGCTTTGTTTTCTGGTCAGCACAGTGAGTGAAGGAGGCAAGGGAAAGGGTCCCAGCTTCAGAGCCAGCTCTCCAAACGTGCAGAATCCTGAAAACAGCCAATGTGCAGGGGAGGGGCAGTTCAGGGGTGAGATGTCCAGGCTAGCTAGGCTGTCTCTGGCTTCTTATATCTCATCTTTTGAGTTGATTCTGACAGTGCCCAGAGCAGAACAGTGGGAGGAAATGGGCACTTCTGAGGATGCCTCACTGGTTTCTGGTAGTCACATATCCAGTTACTACTGTGCCAGTGCAAGAGGTCTCGGAAAGAAGCTTCAGGTGTTGTAGGCTTGTGTGGTCTCTGATCAGAAGATTCTCATATTCTTTGTGTCTCACATAGAAGCATCCAGGCAGGACATGTGGATGTAGTAAGGGAGGTAATGGGGTTTATTAAAAGTTATGGAAAAAATTACAAACAGCTATGATGGGCCAGGTATCAGGAGGAAGCAGAGAGCATCTTCCTGTCTTCAGTGCTTTAAAAAGCTATGCTAACCTATGGGAAGGGAAAAACCTGGTGATTTCCGACCACCAATAATTTGTGAGTGGAGACAGGAATGGGCCATCTCTGGGCTGAGGTGGGGTTGGGAGATGGGAGTGGGTGGTTCTCTGGGCTGAGGTGGGGGTGGTTTGAGTGGTTCCCAGGCCAGGCTATGAATAACCTACACATATTTACAATTGAAAAGAAGGCCCAGAGAGAGGAAGAATGGTCAACCTGAAATACAATACTAAGTCATACGTGTTTTAAGAGTTCTGAACTTTTCTTATCTTATCTTAGTCTGCCACACAGGGACTAGAGTGAACCCTAGCCTGGGCTGTGGTGAACAGCTGTTGTGGAGGCCACCACTACAGGGAAGGAGAGAGAGAGAGAGAGAGAGAGAGAGATCTCCAAAAGAGCTTCTTTCAAAATATGGGTCTGCAAGCCATGAGTAGCTCTCTGGTTTTCTCCTTGGACCACTCAGTAGGTACTCAGGATTTCTTAGGCCAGGGTGACACTCCTTCATTGTGCTTCCTCAGGAATAATTTAATGATGACCCAAGTTCATTTTTACCTCTGAATCTGGCGACAGAAGAGAGGAGCCACTCACTTATAGAATCTTTTCAAGATGGTGTTTTACTAGACCACACTGAGTATCAGATGACACCTCTCTTTCCTAATCGCATGAAAATCCTTCAATTATGTGACACATCATCACATCCAGCTCTCTTCTGTTGAGATGAGGACGCGAAAACTTTTTGCTTGAGCTGACCTTATACCACTATCCTCCTGATCTCATCCTCCCAAGTAGCTGGAATTACAGATGTGAGCTATTGGCACCTGGCTAAAAGTTGTCTTCTTACGTATCGCTTTTGTAAACTAAATTAGCACAATGAATGACTGGTATCTTCTGGGTCTTAAATTAATTTCTTTCTCTCCTTTTCCTTCTCATCTTTTTCCTCTTCCCCTTCCTCCTCTTCATCTTTATCTTTTTCTCTGCTTCCCCCTCCTCTAACCTCCTTTTCCTTCTTCATCGCTCCTTTGGGGAAAAAGAAGAGTATGGGAAAATGTTTTGGTCTAGCAATCTTTTAGAGCTTATTTGAAGACTGAATTTCAGCATCTCCATGTTTAGAATTAATGTTACAAATTCATGACCACACATATAGCTTACTTAGTAGTTTTGTGTTGGAGAGAGTTCTGTTCACATCTTAACTTGATGCAAACTATCTGAGGCAAAATGATCTTGGGAAACAATTAACTTTTCAGTACCACATCTTTTGTCATTAAATGGAGAATAAGAACATGCTTCATAAAATCGAGGGAGACATTATATAGTATATATAACACAAAGCTTGACATACTGCAAGCACTCGATCAGTGATACCTAGGGCATCAATTTTGTTTTTGTTTTGTTTTTTGGCTGTACTGGACTGGGGGTTGAACTCAGGGCCTTGCACTTGTAGGGATCTTCACTGGATCTTGTAGCATATTTTCAATCTGTACTCAGAGTGAATTGATTTATTCTGAATGAGTACAAAGTCATTATGAAAGTAGCTTTAGTAAAACTTTCATAAAGAAATCACTTGTAGTCACCTTCAAAGTGAATATATGTGTATGTATGTGCACACTCCTGGAGATAAATTTCTAATATGTAGAAAGTTCTTTGTGGCTTTCTAGAATGGAAAACAGAGAATTTATTTTGAGGCTCCTCCTTCTGTGAAGTCTTTTGCTATACCCTGGAAAGCCTGATGAGATTTGGTACTCTATTCAGCCCCGAGGAAGATGCCATTTCCTCACTAGTGTTTCCTAGTTACTTGCGTGATTCCTGTTCTCCACTGGAAGTTCCTTAAGGCAGTGCCATTTTCTGCCTGTGTCCTCTGTGGCACCTAGCAGAGTCTTGTGTGAAGTAAGACAGCAGGTCAGTCTCAGGCATAAGACCTCAGACTCTAGAGTCAAACACTGTTTCATTAGATCCAGTTCCCTTCCTCCCTTCCTCCCTCCCTCCCTCCCTCCCTCCCTCCCTCCCTCCCTCCCTCCCTCCCTTCCTTCCTTCCTTCCTTCCTTCCTTCCTTCCTTCCTTCCTTCCTTCCTTCCTTCCTTCTTTCCTTCCTTCCTCCCTTCCTCCCTCCCTTCCTCCCTTCTTCTATTTGACTCAAAGTTTTGAGCTTGCTAGGCAAGTGCTCAACCACTTGAATTATGCCCCTAGTCTTTTTTGTTTTTACTTTTTCACATAGGGTTTCTTACTTTTGCCTGGGGTCAACATCAGACCAGGATCCTCCTACCTCTGCCTTTTGAGTAGTTGGGGCTACAGGTGTGTATCACCATGTCCAGCAAGCCTTACTATTTTCTGACTCCTTAAGCAGTCTTACTTGATGACTTAGGAATCACAGTTTCTACTTTTTATCAAATTGGAATAATAGGGTTGTTTTGAGCATTGGAAGAGCACATATATATAAATCAATGTGCCCAGTTTTTGAAATGTAGCGAAATGAATGGTATTTTAGCTGCTTTTAGTTATCACTATTATTCATATGCTATATATTTGCTTGTAGATTGAATGGACAGACAGATGGACAGTTGGGTGTCAATCTCTACAGCTGCAGCAAGAAGGCATTGTAATGAATCAGACAAGTATTTCCCCAACATTTGGACCTGCCAAATCTCCAAACTAGAATCAGAAACAGAATTTCCACAGTTTCAAAACTCCTTCTATACTCTCAGTTGTGTTCTGATCTTCTCTGTGATAGTTGAGGTTTGTTCTGAGAACTGATACCTGACTCTTCCTAACTCTCTTTTCTAGAATGAAAGTCCAACTTTTGCTGATAGATCATTGCCAATAGCAATATTATTTCTAGAAGGATAATCCTTATCTTGATAGCTGCTTTCTAACATAAACAAAGAAGAGAAAATAAAATAATACTATTTCCACACCATGCTGTGGAGAGACAGAGATGTGACTAGTCACTATGGTAGAGGAGTGCTTTTGCACGCTCAATTACCTTCCTGAGCTGCTGGCTTGTTTCCTGGCTGCTTTTCTTTGCATTGCTTGACCTTTAGACTACTGCCATTAAAATACATACCCAGTACCACATGAATGGTCTGGCTGCTTAGGGAAAACTCATTGACATGCAGCGTACAATTACTTGTGCATATGAAAAAAGAGATTAAGAGTCCTCTTTGACATCAGCCTGCTAGGATCACATTTTGTTATGGCCCCCTCTATAGATTAGTGACCTCCCTATGGATTGTTGGCCTTAAATGACATTATAACACCTGGCATCTTCTTCCCTAGCTACCAGGTACAAAGGTGTATCTGTGACTGGTGTATCTGAGGCAGGTTTGCTGCCCTGAGTTTAGTCCTGCGCTCCTTGCTGAATCATTAGTTGAAGGAAACAGTAGCATGATATTCATGTACATTTCTACAATTGTCTGTGTCTTTCATTTACTTTTGATTACATTTGAATCCAGACACTGGAGTGCATAATTTAAGGACATACAGGGCCCTTCCCCCATTAGAAGAGGAAGTACGATTATAAACCTGATATGGATTCCGATCCTAAAAAATCAGAATGTGGTCCAGATGAATAAGACTGGAGCCATAACATTTTAGTGCTCACAGAATGATCCATCATTCAAGTATATTTTATTTCTTTTAATTTAATTCATTTATTTACTTTTTTGAGGCAGAGTTTTGCTAGGTAGCCCAGATTTTACTGCTATGGTATAGGTAAATTACAAAGCAGGCAAGAGAGATCATGTCTTTATTCTTGCAAGTTTCTTGTTCTACAAGGCTGTTCTCTACATAAGCATAGTTTTGGAAGCCATTTCATGCCATTAGGTAAAGATTACTTCAGCACTGGGGACATCTTGTTGTCAACATGTAATGCTCAAAGGTCCATGTGCTCCTGTTATGGGCTCTTGTCCTGACTGATGCTAAGACAGTAATGCTAAGAAATGGAGAAGGCTTGCCTCTGTGTTCTCCCTCTTGCTCTCAAAGATCCAGCTACATTGCCCTTCTTTCTGCTCTCTGTCACGCCAGAGTGCCTATTTCAGGCCTTCACACTGCTATTGATTCTGGCTGGAACATGCTTTCCCCCACTTTTTGCTTGGCATACTCCCACCTATTCAAGTCTATGAGGATTGATAAGTCCAAGTCTGGTACTTATACTATTCCTGCATAGCAGAATTCCAAGTAAAGTGTTTAGATGTTAAAGTACTGCTTCACTGTACAAGCTCCATGAAGTGTTAATTTTATTCACCTTGGTGTCTCTAAAGCCTAGCATAAGGATTAGTATGCAACAGTACCTAATAAATTTGGTTGAATGTATTTGAAGATCTTATAATATTAATGGCTTGTCAAATTATGTACAGAATCAATCATTAAATAATTTCTAAGATAATTTGAACATGGAGTAAACTGTCACCATTGACAATTTTAGGTTAGAGAGATTGTGATAGTGTTTGCACAGGTTTTTGCTTTCAAAAAATCCCCCCAAATTATCATTCATTGAAAGAGGTCAAGAGCAACAGCTGCTTGTCTGTCATTGTTGAGAATGAGGACATTCTTTCAGATTACCTTTTCCTCCTTAAAATTAGGGATGGCACCCAGAGTAAGACATCATTATTGACAGATGTTCACTTTGCTTCCCATCTTTTTATTTTTCCCTATTCTTATTTGATTCACTTTTTTCTTCATCTACTTTCTCCTGTGCCATGGATACCTAGCGTCTCCCATGGCTATGGCCTGCTTATAGTGTTCTGCCTATCCAAACCCATTCTTGCTCTGGAGGAAGTGAGGATTTCATGCTATAACTCATAATTTGGTTCTGCTTTAGGCCACAGGTGCTAGCATAGAAACATTCATCTGGGCTAGAAAATTTAAGCAGAATGTAATAATCAGACCACAGTTCTCCTTTGCTTTATCTTCCACTTCTTCTCTTTTGGGACTCCCATCATTTTGTAGACAAGATAAGGTTGATTTCACCCTGTCACCCCTATTTCATATCATTTGCCATTTACGGCAGTGAATCCAGACCCTCACCATCCCCTTCCTGAATTATTGCATTGGTCATCTTATTCATGCCTCAGATTCTAGGAGTTATCATTCCCAAAGAATAGGCTGTATCTTCCTAGCTAATCCAAAACTTGTTCTATTATTTATATGAACCCCCAGTCTCTCAGTAAGCTTTGAGAACTCTTTGCAAGTTGTCTCTTGAATCTCTTCCATCTGTAACCTGGTACAACACCCCAAAACACACAGTGCTCCAAGTTCCTGGACCCTGATCACCACCTCTCCTCCCTCTGTTTTATGTTTCTGTGGCTTCCCACACCCTGTTCTCATTGCTGAGAAATTTTCCCTCCCTGAGCTTAGATGTTCCCTCTTGTGAAAACCTCTCCTAATCCTCAGAGTCACAATTACGCATTCTCCCCTCTGCACACCCAGGCAAATTTACTTAAAAGTCATCGACAATTTGCCTTGTTTCGTAGTGAAGAGTTGGTATCTGTTTCAGGCACTGCAAATGCAGAAACCATATTTATTTATGCAACCTCTCTCTATATTACGATTTTCCAGGGAAGAGACTTTTTTTCTTTGTCTTCCCTAACTATATCCATGACTATCAGACTATACATCTCTTTGGAAAACATGGTCACATCTTTCATTCAACTTTATAAGCCTCCAGTTATAGAAAATGCTCAAAAATTCATTGTTGAGTTAAATGAACTAGGTGACACCTTAAGAAGCAGCATTCTCTGTGGCTCTCTGATTCAATTAGGAAAAACAATATATCTTGGAGGAGCTTTGCTTTTCTCCAGATGTCCTGGCAGCTGGGGAAAGTTGAAAAGAAGCAAAACAAAACACCTGTCCATAAAGAATAATGGCGATTGAGGTTTGAGGTGAGGAAGAAGGAATTCAAATGAATGAAATCAGAACCATTAAGATTTAAGATACCTGCCCTTCTGCTTGTTGTATCATTGTGTCAACACATAGCAACAGCTTCCTCTCTTTGCCAACAAGGCCTCACAATATTACCTTTCATGCTGAAAACAGCAGCTGTAGTGCAGCCTGAGAACAACACAGCTTCTGTACTGTGCGCCCAATTCTTAGGAGCTCTAATCACCTTCAAGATAGCATCTCTCCAATTCTCAGAGTACCGCCCAGAGGAAAGGAGGAGGCTTGTATTGTTATATGGCTCTATTTTGCATATAGTACAAACAAGGCAAAGGGAGGTTAAATGATTTGTCCTTGGTCATGTGTGAGTCAGAGGCTGGGCCAGCCAGAGAAACTTTTTCATTCTCAGGCCATTGTTCCATCTTGATACTGCTAACTCACTCCCGCCATCCTGGAACTGGTGGGAAAAACACAGGGGCAGTGTCAATTGGGCTATCATTACTTCCCCCAAAAGAAATGTTGGCCACTGACCAAGAGCTCTCACACATAACAAGGGATGTTGCCTGTTGCTAGTTGATGTGTACGTGTTCCTCCTGTCAACAGATAGCTTTGCAGGACTTGTGTATGTCAGGCACTCTGCTGTCTACTGGGGATGTGGTGTTGACCATGACAGTCATTGCCCCTGTCTCCAAGGAGCATCCTCTCTATTGAGATCATACACATTATGAAAGGAAAGAAATAAATAGTAAATATAATTATAATGAATCAGACATCTTTCAGGAGGCTGGGTATATCCACTGAAAAACATTCTCAACTTTTTAAATTCCCTATCTCTCAGCAGGACATTCGAGACCATAATGTTCTATCCTCAATAAATCTTCCATTGCCATTGGCCTCCAATATTTCCCCACCTCTTTCCACAAACAGACAGTATTCTAGCCAGCTGGACTCTGATGACCATCCTGAGCTACTCAGTTGTAAATTTCTGTGCTGAAATGGTCAGAAAGACCCTTGACATCTCAGTTGGCAAAACTTAGACCGGAGATGGGGATGTGGGAAATATGGAGAGGGGAGGGGTCTGTGCTTAGACCATTGAAATGCCTGGCTAGTGAACACATGTGCTTTGCATAAGCATAGGGGTGTGGGAGTAGCTCTCATGATGTCTATTACTGTGGTCGAGCTCTTTGACATTTTAGTTTGTGCAGCAGAGAGAGCATTGGAGCAGGAGATTGGGCGACTGGACTGTAGTCCCTCCTAGTTCTTGGTTAAGTCTAGTATGTCTCTAACCTCAGTGCGCCCTTGGTCACCCAGGCAGATAGGATTAGGTGTTCTCCAAGGGCTTCAGAGTGTGGCCACACCTGCCATTCTTCAATACGAGGATCACTTGCATACATGTGTGTGTTTCTGTGTGTAACAGCATGGGCAGCAGAATGATTTTTAAAGTTGGGCCAGTCCTTGAGAACTACTGATTTTTTTCCAACTAAAACCAGTTTTAGCATAAAATCAGTGTTAAGGTGGCGTCCTACATTTATATGTCTGTTTCCACATCAGTTATATAGTACTGAACCTAGAATACAATGTATTTTCCTCATTATAAATACTTCTGATCTGGTAACTTCTGTAGCTTTCCCAAACCCTGAAGACCTTATAGAAGAGAGGAAAGATTTTTCCTCTATTCTCTTAGGTTCTATAGTTGGGCCTGAGGATTAAACTGACAAAAGACAGATGAACAAGAGAAAACCATATAAATTTTACTTGATATTAATATTTGTACATATACATAGAGATCAACATATATAAGAAAGGAAGACCCAAAGAAGCTTGAGAGATTGAATATCATTTTAACAAAAAATAAATTGTGGAGCTCTGATAAGACAGGGAAAGGGATTCGAGCTAGGAGCAGTAAAATGTAAGAAAATTACTAGGAAATAAGTGGGGGAAATTAATGAGAGACAAAGGTTATTTTAGTGAGCTTTTTGCACAGGTTCCTCTCAGTGTTGCTCTTCCACCTCTGGTAATAGAGTGTTCTATTCCCGATACTAGGAAGGCATTATTCTCGTGGGAAATGTGTGTCCTCCCTTTAAGTAGGAAGGGTGAGGTCATAGAGTCATTCCTGCACCTGCTGCTCTTTCACTGCTTTCAGCTCAAAATAACCAATATGACAAAGTGTCATGTTTGGGGGTTGGTTTGTTCCGATTGCCTCCAACCTTTCTCTGTTCCTTCTTTCCTGGGCCTTCAATTCTGCCAAGAGGCAGCACTAAAATGTCCCTAATCTTCTAAGAGGTTTAAGTGGCTGCCATTTAGGGATTGTGCAAAGCATCTGCCCTCCTGGACTTAGTTACAAGGCCCTATCAACTCCCCCCAGGTAAGGCTTCCAGGCCACTTAACTAGGTCTTGATTTTACTGACTTCTTACTTCCCAGGAGGGAGACCATTTCCTGGGTTTTTACAGCTCTCAGGCACACACAGTTGAGGCTTCAGTTTTGCTTCTAAGATGGGAAAGTATTTCACAACACTAGTGGCCCAGCATTGTCTGAATCTAAACCAAAGAGGCATGTTGAACACTTGGCCTGTAACAGGTAGCTGCAGCCAGTTGGGCGAGAGAATCTGTTAGTGACTCCTCTGAACAAAGGCTCAGAGGTTTCATATCAAAGGCAGAGCTTTACAGAAACTACAGTGTAGCCAACGTTTGTATATTTTCAGGTATTGAAAAAAACCACCAAAACTACTCTTTCTGAAGCAAATCTTTCCAGTCATTCTTTCCAATTATGCCATTTATTTCTTCTAACTAATTTTAAGGCTATGTCCTCGGTAGTAGATTTGAAACAGTCAAAATAGATTTGCCAAAAACATTATCTTGTCCCATAGTTGGTGAGCCAGAATCTTACGGCTTCCAGTTTTGGAGCCCCAGAAACCAAGTTATTCTTCTCTGGGTTCTGCCAGGGGCCATTTCTAGACCTAGGAAAGGAACGAATGACTCAGAAATAGCACTGGTTTTGGCAGCATGACACCTTACCTTCAGGCCCTGAGATCAAAATCCCATTGCAAGAATGTTGTTTGCTTTTTTTTTTTTTTTTTTTTTTTTGGTAGGCGGAGAGATTATAGGTAGGGAATTGCATCTTTTATCCACTGAAGGTTTTGCATCCTGCATTTGTCCCCAGCTCCTCTCAGTTCATTACTTTGTGTAGAAGCCATGGCAATGGAGTTCGGATCCAGACCCTCAATGCATCATCTTTAAATGCATATTTCTGACCCTTTGGAATAAAATTTGTTACAGAAGAAGGCTAAAATCAACAAAAAATTGTTGATTGATACAAGGTTTTAAATTATCTGTAGGTGAAAATTAATTCATAATATCCCTCACCACTTATTGTCAACTTGAGTTTCAAAGTCTGGGCATGTGACCTTACTGCCCAGTAGGAAAGTATGTAATGAAGAAGCCTCCTTGGTGGGCAGTAGCTAAGGAGAAGCATTTTGGTCTTCGTTGTTATGGTCTAACATGCTAAGGTCAACTATTTATTAGCATGTCTCTTTTCCTTCAGAAAAAAGTTTTTAAAACATTCAACCCAAAGTTCTTCCCTTTGCTGGTTGAGAAATGACTAGTGTTTGCATTTGGCCAATTAACGTGACAATGTCAACGTCAAGATCCATTTCCAGGGAAAAGAGTTATTCTTTGAAAGGTGGTTCCTCTCAGGCTGAGAGGCATCTTCTCCTCTGAGACTATTTGGATTTTCTGTTACTGAGCCAAAAAAACATACTTTAGCATTGGCTGACAAAATGGGTTTCAGAACAGGAGTTTTGAAAGCTGCAATGAAAACTTTAATTATGCAGGTCCTGTCAAAATCCATCTGCTTAATTCGACTGTTTCTGGGTAAGGTACTTTTTATTTTTCTAGTCGTATTACTGGATGACTCTCTGATAGGAATATGAAATTAGCTTTCTTCATAGGCAAGCTTTATTCTTTCTCCTCAATATTAAAAATATGTGTGCTAGGTTGACATGTCTTCCTCAAGTTTGTTTTGTGGCTCATTTGATGTAGACATGCAGGTGACTCCAGAGCTAAGAGGTAGATGGGATCATTTAAGGAAAAGTCATCGGAAGTTTCAGTGGGGTAGGACTTTGTAACTCGTTAGTGCTCATAGCTTATGTAATTTTAAGGGCAGAGGGGGCATCAAAAGTTGCCTGGTTTAATAGAAGACCCAAATGCCGGGCATGCTTGTAAGCAAATCTATGACTGTAATCTTTTCAATGGACCTCATCTAAGCAACTGAAAACAGTGTATTAAGCAATATTTATAGTAATTATGAGCACTGATGGATTTGTTTTGGGGGAGGGATTGGGCAGGAATTTGGGGTGGTTGCTAAACATATAAATATTGAATGTGCCAGCATCTGGGATTTTTCAGCTTAAATATCAGGCAGTGAGTCTTATGCAAACAGCTGAGTTAATGAAATTGTTATTTTAGGGTGCTTGCCTGGACAATAAGCTATAAGGCAAAACCAGAATTTTCATAATCAGTGAAGTCATGTGTATTTCAAAGTTAATAAAATAACCTTTGTCAATAATTAGTGCTAAGAAAACCTCAAGAAAAAGGACTGGATAGTGTTGATAGCCTTTTTATTTACTTGTGGGGTCTATATTGTAAAGGACTTTCAAAAACAGACTAATCTTCACCAGCGAAAATAAAGAGCTCTACCACTTTCACTAGGTGTTCAAACGAAGAAAGTTTCATGGAAAGTTTAGGTAAAAAGCTCTCTGTGGACCCTGACACTGAGGAGGAAAATAAAAATATTTGGCAAGATCACTATTGTAGAAATACTACTCTGATAGAGTCCTGGCTCCATGATTGGAAATGCTTGCTTTCCTAGGCTTGGTGAAGTTTAGAGCACCCATTAACTTTCCATTGTCCTGGTTTTCAACCCTGGATTTGTTCTCTCATGTGACTCCTGAGAGTTAATGGGTGAGTGGGAGTTGGTGGTAGTCCTCAAGGTGTATGTTCCTCTGCAGTCTGGTGGCTGTGCCTGCTATTGTCTTTGCTGTTTTGGAGACTTGTAGAGTGCACAACTATGGCCTATTGTGTAAAGCTCAGCTTCCTTCCTTGCCAAAGGGCTGGGTCTTCTTCAGCCCTACTAGACAGGTCTAGGAGACCGTTCTAGTTCTCCATCCACCTCCTCATTTAAGTTTTCACAAGAAATAACCTGATTATTTTCTTTGAGGAACAATTCTGATTTTACTGTGAGGTCTGGGCAACTGAGTTAACCTTTCTGTGTCTGCTTATCTTCTGATCTCAAGGAAACAGACTCTTTAAAGACATTTCTAGATCTTTAGTGTGCTTATTATAATTTATGGTGTTTCATTAGAAATTCCTACTGTTGAGTCCTATTCACAGACTCTAGGTTAGGCAAGGAGTCTCTGTGTGAAATAGGCTTCCTTGGGGACTCTGATGCTTATCCTCCCAAGTCCAAGACTGAGAAACATTAATGCTTTAGAATTTTAATACAGCGTACCCAGTAACCAAATAGTTTCAATTGCCTTATTTTACAGATGAAGAATTTGGACTTTAAGAAGATGATAAGCCCACAGCTAATCGGAGGCTGCTTTGGGACGAAAACCAGGTCTCCCAAGGTCTAGTTTATGAGTTTTCAAATCATAGGCAATATATAACAACACAGAAGTAAAACAGCCCAGGGGTTGTGGGATTGAGCATTGTGGCTGCCATATACCAATGCAATAACACAAGACCCATGAATTCTTTCCAGAATTGTCTGGAAGGGTCATTGTTAAGTCCAAAATGGATTTGGTTTACTACTATTATTATTACTATTATCATTTATTATTTTCATTTGGTTCTTAAAATCCTCAATAAAACATCCCTGGCAGAGGGGCAGCCATTTGGTTAAAGACTTCCTTGAAGAATTCCCAACTATTCTTAGCCCTCTTCCCCTATCTATTTTCTAATAACTCAGGCCCCATTACAATTAGTTCTGTACTGCTAAACTCATGTGTCTCCTGCTTGCATCTGAGTTTTTTTTTTTTAATATACCCATGTGTTTTATTTAACATTGACCTTAGTAGAAATCAATCACTTTGGAGTCTCCCCACTCTCCCAGACTATTGACTCCTGTTTTGGGTTTTGATTTTCTCATGAGTCCTAGATTACTTGGTTTTATTCAATCATTCATTCCACAAATGTTTACTGAAAACCTGTTATATGCCAGCCATGTTACTGAATATCAGAGATAAAATGCAAGACAGACATCCCTTCCTCATGACACTTTTAGTCTCATGAGGAACAGAAGCTGATTACTATAATGTTGCTGTAAGTGTGATGACAGTGGGGTGGCATGTTTTGGGCACACCTGGGAAGGAGATCCAGGGGTGAAAGAATGGTCTAGTTTTGGGAGGTAGTAGTCAGGGAAAGCTTCTTCTTGAAGTGACTACTAAGCTGAGACTAGAAAGATGTGGCATTAGAGAAAGAAGAGTGTTCCAGGCAGGGCAATCCAGGATTTGAGGACAAAAGAAATCATGGCTTGAAGGAAGGGGGGACCTGTGTCTGTGTGTGGTTGGGACTGGCAGAGACAAGGACCAGGAGGAAAGATTTGGCTCTCCACAGAGGGCAGTGGGGAGTACCTTTGGAATTTTAGCCTGTGTGGGTCATTGATAAAAATATCAACAACATCAGAGATTAACATCAACCCATTCATCAGCAGACTTTGGGGAAAGACAGATGGCCATAACTCCAATCAACTGCATTTCTCTATTCCATCCACCAGAATATCCTGAGAGATTTGACCAAATAATTATCACTGTATGCTCCTGATTAAGCATGTTAATAACCTTGTTAAAAAGAAAATGTGATTGACTTTCTTCTGGCCTGACTGATTTGGTCCTTTTGACTCTGTCCTGGCCACCTGTGACTGACATTCAATTTCCTGGGCCAGATGGTTGCCCCTGAGATGGTCCCTGCATTTTGTACCAGCAGGAAGGTTGTGAAAAGGAAGATAGGAATCCTGAAATGCAATGATGGGTAATTACAAAATTTGACATGGAAAAGATTTTCTACTGCCCTTAAGATGTCGACTGAGGTGGAAGGTGTCCTTATGGGCCTTTCTGTGGCTGTCATAATAGAGTGGTTAGGAGGTGATTCTGGAAGTCAAATTGCCTGGGTTCGAATGCTGTCTTTCTCAGTTACTTGGTTTCTCAGTTGCTATTAAACTTGGGAAGAAAGCCTGACTTTCATCAGTTGTAAAGGGAGACAAAATGCCTCTCTCACAGGGCAACATGTATTTAATGTAGATGAAATAACACATGTTCAGTGCCTGTTACATAGTAAGTACTTGATAAGTGTTATTATTTTTCTAGAGCAAATTATATTCATCAAACCATAAAGACTTTTATGTTTTCTAATTTCTAGTCCTCATGTGTTTCCCCTAGTTTCTCCCATAGGTACTGGAGTACCCTTGCCTCCTCCTCCCACTTTTTTGTTACAGCAACTGTGAAGTGCATAAAGAAATAAAGTACCTGGAAGGAGCTTTCTTTTTTCTTTTTTGACAGTTGTGCTTATACTTCCCCCACCCTCCATTTTTGAAAGCCTGGAGTCAGCTAGCCAGGCTGATGTGAAGAATTGCTTATGGTGTGAACAAGATGGTGTGGAGGGCACAGAGCTCCTTGCTGCACAACAACATCTCCCTCACAGACACAAGTGTGCACTGAAGGCTGTGGGTGGGCCTTTGACAGGATGTATTCTTTCTCAGTGCTGTAAGTGACATCCTGGTCAAACGGACAGAGCGAGTCTTTGTGATTTTGCAATGTTTCATTGTTCCTTAGCACTTTAGATTAGCAACTGTCTAGAGTTGATGGGACAGCTGTTCAGAAAGGGATGATGTTTTCTCAGCTTGTTCATGTCACCAGTGAACCAAAATGTGCACAGTGTTTGTAAATTAGGAAAGGACAAGGAATCTTAAGTCCTCAGAATTTGGAACTCTTCTTTGCCATTCTAGCTATTTGCACAACAGGGTATGCAAAATACCGATTGGTGATAACAGGGTCACTGAAGAGATTGGATTTTCTTCCATGTTTAGATAAATACAGGTATGATCCGATCAAGGCCAAGACTTGCTCTTCAAGATACTTTGGAATTTTCCCAAGATCTCTAGAGACAAAGTGTATTAAGTGTTCTTTCCTCTGTTTACAAGCATTCTCCCAGGAGATGGTGTGGTCACGATATTGCTTGTTTCTGTCCCCATTCTCCTGTGTGAAACAAGGTGAGCCTACTGCAGGAAGAGTCGTGGCAATGGTTAATGAGGATACCATGCCCTCTGCAGCCTCCTCAGGCCTGGAGAGGGGCCAGGAGCTGGGAACACTTGCTCTCATGTGCTGTCTTTTTCAACCCACTGAAAGCTCTTAGTGCAAAACCAAGCATGGAATGATGTTCTGTGGTTTTCAAAGAGCTTCTTAGAGGGTTTGAGTTGGATAGACTGATACCAAACCTATTCACCTATGACAGATATAGCCAAACTCCAGTGTCTGACCAGGGAAAACTGGACATGTTTTATAGAACACAGGAGGGCTGGTCTCCCCATTTCAAATATTTGTAACATTCTAGCCTGACCCCAAATACAGCGGAGCTGAGGGTAAGTATATTTGGGCGTGTGTGAATGTTTATGCAATTGAATGAAATCATCAAGTTTGTTCCCTAGAAAAACTGTGGATCAATTTGTTGCATCTTTTTATATTTCCTTGTAAATGCCAACTCTTAGCCTCATTAAAAAAAAAAAGCTCCAGTAATTATCTCCACACTTAACTTTTCTCAGTTCCTTTGGATAAATAAACTTTCTCTATGAATCCATTAGAGGAATCTCCATTTTTTTAAATATCAAAGAATTGGATTAAAATGGATTGTGCAGGAAATGCTGTCATTAAAGGGGCCAAGAAAAGAAGACATGCTTAATTATTGAGTAGAATATTCATAATTTTGCATATCTATCAGCTCAGTGTGTCCCTAACATGTTTTTAAGATGTACAAAAGGAACACATTATAGCTCTTTTTTTTTTTTTAAAGGGAGACAAAACAAATGCCAACATAACCCTTGTTTTTGAATATTTCATTTCTCTTCGGTTGAAGGAAATGAATGAAGGATATTTCGTTTTCAAAATTGTCTTTCAGGGCTGCCATCTGCCCAGCCATTGTCTAAAGAGCTTCATTTAAAGGTAACTCTGCAAGGCCTCCAAGAATTTTTGTTGCCAACTTATTTGTGCTTAATCATAAATGGTTACTATTTCCTGTTCTCTCTGTAGTCAATCCTGGCCTTCTGGTTTTCCAGTTAGCCTAGAAAGTTTCAGTCCATAGGAATTCTGGGTGATCTGCAAGACTTATCCTATTTTCTTGGGAGTACATACTCTCTCTCCATCAGGATCTTTCTAAATGCTGACTTTAGGTACACCTCTTGTTGATATGAGAGAAAATTAGACATAATGACCTCAGAGTAGACAGTGAATAGGTGCTGTCAAAACCATCCGCATTAATCCTTCATGAGTTCGGATGATTGGTGGCTTGAATTTGGCCAGCAATAGAAAAGGGACTTTCCACAGTGTTGTGAGGCATCTTGTTTTTTTTCAGAGAATAGGAGGTACAAAATAGGAGGGAACTGGATCCTGTCTTTGAGATACATGTGTCAACTTGACCACCATCTCTCTCTTTCCTTTTTTGCCTTACATTTTCCCCTTCTCTTTCTAGTAGAGTTTCCTGTGGTTTCCCTATCTCCATCCTTCTTCCCTCTCTCTATCACTGTCTTTCACTTTCTTTGCTACAAGGTATCTTGACTATTTTCTCCCAGATCAAAGGTAAAAATGGGTCACTTGATTAATTGCCATGCAGCAAAATTCTTTGCCCTCTTGACACACAAGGCAAGGGGACAAAGACCTGCTCTTCAGAAGCTTGAGCTGTGTGGGTGCGGGGTGGGGAATTCACAAGCCTGAGAGAACTGAGTTTTCCCAGCAGGGATGTGAAGATTCCTAGACCCTACTGAAGAATAAAGTTGCTATGGCTGCACACTGTGATTGGCCATATTTGCATTTGATGGGAGAGACACACCCTGCCTTAGACCATATGGACTATATGGAAACTGATTGAAAGCTTGTTAATCAGTATGTCTGGGATTGAAAGGAGGTTGAATGATGACTGACAGTTTACCTTTTACCTGCACTGTGAACACTGTACAGAATGGCACCATCCAATACAGTTCCACTATTCCCAACTGGAGACTTTCATTTAAATTCATTAGCATAATATAAAATTTGGTATTCCAGTCCTCAGGTACACTAGCCACACTGCAAGTATCTCATAGCCATATGGGGCTGATGGTGGTCACTGCATTAAAAAGGAAGTACAGAATATTCTGTTACTGTAGAAAAATTTTCAGGACAGCCCTGCTTCTGACCCTTTCTTTTAAGCTAGATAGTTTAGGGGAGGCCTTTGAGTATATGACAAAAGAAAGTTAAGGCAGATTCCTGACTAAAATGCAACGGAAGAAAATTTAATGCAATGTTGACTTAAAGTAAACCTACTTAGAATTCAGCTGCTCTAAATGAGCTATTATTTGGGAAAGTGTTTGAGAAGTTGAAAAAGCATACGTAATACTTGGACTTGGACAGTTACTGTGATTATTCCTAAGACAGGAAGAGTAGTTAGCTGAGGGTGAAAACTTAGCCAATGGCCCCATGTATTCCCTACTTATCGGAAAGGAAATTTAAGAACTGGCCCTTTAAGAAGCCTTGGGTAGGTCTCATTTCTAGTTAGAATTTTTAAAGTAAGGAAGGATGCCTTTGTAAGGTTAATGATCGCTTCAAATGAGTAAGAAGTGCTCACATTCCCAAAGGGTGAATATCACCTTCCTCTGAATGCTAACAGGAGTCTAGGGTCTCTCAGTGCCTTCAGATGACATTGATAACTAAGAGAGAGGTTGTCTCTAGACTCACCAGTAAGATTCCTCTGTAATTAGGCATGAGCCCTACCAGACCTCATCCTTAAATTAATTCATGTTTCAAGTCTGATACAAACTTTGCTACTATTCAAGGAAAGACCATACTGAAAAACACCCTTGGGCTACTGTGCCCCAGTATTAGGATTACAAAGACACAGACTGAGATAATTGATTCAAGTCCCCAGATTTGTATAAGGTAGTTTCTTCCAGGCTGTGTGGCAATGCCATTGAGATCCAGTGTCCCTCAAAGTAAGAACACTGGGTTCTTAAGAGAAGCTCTCTCTGACCATTGTGCTGTGACTTCCTGAGTTCACTAATGATTCCTCTCTTCCTCCCTCCCTCAGGCACTTCATGTATTTACCAACCCCTTTGGCTCTGACTTCTTGAGGTTTCACAACCAAATGGACAAGAGGGTTGGGGAATAATCTACCAAACTTTCATCAAGTCCTAGGCTCAGGGTTTCCCAGGCATTAGTGACTATAGTGTTGGTGTCTGTGTGCTGAATCTTTCTCACCAGTTCCTCGTGAAGTGTGTAGGAGGGCAGCTTGGGTCTTGAATGTTCTGGTAAAGTCTTGGTTTCTGTGGTAAACATTGAGGAGCTAGGGCTGCCTTGTATGATGATAAACAAAATATGCGATTAACCCAGGAGAATAAACCAAAGTTTAATCAGCACATATGTGAGCCTGATTCTTCATGGGTAGCAACTAGACCTTTGCATTGACATGTTTGTTACTAATCAACCAATATTGATGTGTTTGCGCTTCATCAGATATTGTCATTCAGTGAAAGAGCTTACGATTTATTTGTCATGCTTTGGATAGATGGATGATATTTTATGATTCATAAACTCTGGAAGTCTCAAACATTTTGTGCTCAATATTTTAAAGGTTTTGTTTCTGTCATCAAATGTAAAAAGTAGAGCATGTGCAGGAGTGTGGAAGGTCCCTTGTCTATAGCTTCTGAGTTAAAGATGAACTTGGTAAAGATACATAGATAGAAGGATGAGTCTATAATGAGCAGGGTTGGAAAACAAAAAGGTGACTTTTAATTACCTGGCTGCTTCTGCATTGATTAGTGTTCATTGAAATAGGAAGGCTATGCCAGTGCTTCCTCTCACATTCCTGGGATCTGAATTTACATGTCTTGTGTCTGCCTTCAGAGCATAGTCGAAACTTGCTTGTCATTGGCCTTATCTTTTCATCACCAGTTGGGGAAAGAATAGACAATCACAGCCTCTTTTAGAAAGGCAAGGGACCTCCAAAGTCTTCATTTCTTCTTCTTACAAGTGAGAAGTCCAGAGAAGTGATGCACCTGCCTGGAGGTGCACAGCTCGCTGGGTGAGAGGCTGGGCGATGGGAGCATGGGCCTTCCCATTCTACTTCTGTGGAATGCGCTTCTCACCACCATGTTGATGTGATCTGTGTTTTAAAACTTTCTCACTGCTGATGTGTTAAGAAGTGACATTTAAGGAAATTTTAAGTCAAAAGTCAAACATTTGGATGCCTTTTTGGGCTAAATCAAAGTTAATTCTAGAATCTCAGACAAAAATGATTCAAAATGGAGACTTTAAACTTCTAGATTCTGAGTAATTTCCAAGCTTTATAAAATGAGATCTTATAGCTTTACCACCTCAGAGGAAGGGCACTGGGTCACATACGGACAGTGTACAATCTAAGCAGCAGTGCAGCACTGTGGTAAGACCATAGATTCTCCAGCCAAATTGCTTTGATTCATAATCCTGGATTTGCCAATGACAAGTTGTATGATCTTGGACAAAACACTTGATTGTTTCATGCCTTAATTCACCATTCTGTGACTTAGGGATGATAATAATAGTAGTATCTTCCTCAGTTGAATCAATATATTGTAAAGCACTTAGAGTAGCACCTGACACATGGCAAGCAATATGTAAACATTAGGTATTTTTATTATTCACTTGGCTAAAAACAAGGACCAAACAAGGACCATTTCATCTTTTTATTTCTTAAATAATATTATCTTACAAGGAACAAAGCAGGAACAGTATGAGAAATCAGGAGGGAGATATGATATGGTTGTATATGTTTCTTCTCCACTCTGAAAGGTACTACACAGTACAATCCTAAAGCCCAAACCTTTGAGTACCAGCACTCCATAAGGCTCACCTGGCCCTCTGCTCTGGCCCAGAGAGGGGCCTATGATCTCAATTGTTAAGAGTGGATTGCCTGCTTCCCATGAGCATCCTAAACATTATAATTAGACATTACCTGGAAGAGGCAGAGAAGCCTTCTCACTTCGCAGATCATGGACAAAAAGCTGAACAACTTGTTTCACTCATTGGAAAGAGTTTAAGTTAAAGAATGTTTGGGTAGAAGGGAACAAATTGGCCTGTGTCTTTTCTGAGTCACACTGGACTTCCTTCAGCTCCATTTCCTTTTTTTTTTATTTTACTATTCATATGTGCATACAAGGCTTGGGTCATTTCTCCCCTCTGCCCCCACCCCATCCCTTACCACCCACTCCGCCCCCTCCCTCTCTCCTCTACCCCCTCAATACCCAGCAGAAACTATTTTGCCCTTATCTCTAATTTTGTTGTAGAGAGAGTATAAGCCATAATAGGAAGGAACAAGGGTTTTTGCTGGTTGAGATAAGGATAGCTATACAGGGAGTTGACTCACATTAATTTCCTGTGCATGTGTGTTACGTTCTAGGTTAATTCTTTTTGATCTAACTTTTCTCTAGTTCCTGGTCCCCTTTTCCTATTGGCCTCTGTTGCTTTTAAGGTATCTGCTTTAGTTTCTCTGCGTTAAGGGCAACAAATGCTAGCTAATTTTTTAGGTCTTACCTATCCTTACCCCTCCCTTGTGTGCTCTTGCTTTTACCATGTGCTCAAAGTCCAATCCCATTGTTGTATTTGCCCTTGATCTAATGTCCACATATGAGGGAGAACATACGATTTTTGGTTTTTTGAGCCAAGCTAACCTCACTCAGAATGATGTTCTCCAATTCCATCCATCTACCAGTGAATGATAACATTTCGTTCTTCTTCATGGCTGCATAAAATTCCATTGTGTATAGATACCACATTTTCTTAATCCATTCGTCAGTGGTGGGGCATCTTGGCTGTTTCCATAACTTGGCTATTGTGAATAGTGCTGCAATAATCATGGGTGTGCAGGTGTCTCTGGAGTAACCTGTGTCACAGTCTTTTGGGTATATCCCCAAGAGTGGTATTGCTGGATCAAATGGTAGATCAATGTTTAGCTTTTTGAGTAGCCTCCAGATTTTTTTCCAGAGTGCTTGTACTAGTTTACATTCCCACCAGCAGTGTAAGAGGGTTCCATTTTCCCCGCATCCTCGCCAACACCTGTTGGTGGTGGTGTTGCTGATGATGGCTATTCTAACAAGGGTGAGGTGGAATCTTAGTGTGGTTTTAATTTGCATTTCGTTTATTGCTAGAGATGGTGAACATTTTTTCATGTGTTTTTTGGCCATTTGAATTTCTTCTTTTGAGAAAGTTCTGTTTAGTTCACTTGCCCATTTCTTTATTGGTTCTTCAGCTCCATTTCTGAGCCTGCCTAATGACTTATAGGTATAGTTCAGTTGTGTCCATGGTGGTGGTGGTGTCATCATTAGAATTTCTGACTTGGGTCCCCAGGAAGAATAAACCAAATTCTTCCTTACCTGAGTGAGATCTCTTCACTTTTCTTCAGGCTTGGCATCTACAAGCTGCAAAGAGAATGAGATGCCCTTACCCTTATCAAGCATCTAGCCAAAAGAACCAAGTTCTTAGCCAAGTTCCCAGGGATCATGACCTCATTTTTCAAGGTGGTAGCATGGATCAACTGGGGAGATATTATGATGACACATTTTAGTGATTAACTTTATTTAATTTTGTATTATCCATTTTTATTGTGAAATATATAATACATTCAAAATAGTTCATGTCATATTTGTGTAATTAAAAGAAAAAATAATAAAATTAACACCCATGTACTCATCACCCAACTTTCATATTTTATTTTATCACTATTTTTTTGAGATAGGATCTTGCTATTTCATCCAGACTGGCTTTGAACTCACTATTCTCCTGCCTCTGCCTTTCAAGTGCTGGGATTATAGGAAAGTGCCACCTAACTTTTAAATTTCTATCATCCAACTTTTAAATTAGAATATGGTAATATTATAATAGTCTAGACTGAAAGCTCCTTGACAGGATAAGAGTGTGGATTTTATATATACATATATATGTAGTTTTTAATATTTGCCAAATACCATATATTTTATACACATATATTATTTATAATGCATATATATTTATTTATATACGTAAAATAAATTGCTTAAAGATGTTAAGCAATTTGACCAAGGATACACAGTTTCAAGACTAGATCTGGATTTGAAACCAGGCCTCTCCTAACATCTGTATGCTCAATCACTCTACCTCACTGCCTAATCTTTTATTACTCTTTGTTGTCCTCCACAAGCTTCAGTAGAGTGCTGAGTGCATGACTGACAGTCAGTAAGAGTCCAAGGAAGAGTTGGTGCACTGAGATTTAGAACACAGAGAGTAAACAGCTTGACAAGCCGTGGTTGCTGGAGCCCACTCACTCTGAGCTGTGTACATCTTTTCTCAATCCTGGGCATAGTGACATCACTTTGCTGTTTGGCATGGACTGGGTGGGGGTAGTTACACCACAGAAGTTGGCAAATGCTACATTTTGTGGCTGCGCCTTCTCCTCCCTGAGAGCAAATCTATTGGAACACCAGGCTGGCATTTCTGATCTGAAGAGAAAGCAGCCTGGGATTCTGGGGCCAGGGAGCAGATTGTAAGGTGAGGTGAAAACACAACACTCAGTGGGGTGAGAAGGAATTGAGAGAGTGCAGGTAGTGCAGTTTCTCAAAGCAAGGCCCCAGGGAGCTCATTAAAATGCTCAGTCCCCACTTGTAATCCTAGTTACTTTGGAGGCTGAGATCCAGAGGATCTCAGGTCAGCCCAGGGCAAATAGTTTGCAAGACCTCATCTTAACAAATAGCTAGGAGAAGTGGTGTGCTCCTGTCATCCTAAGCTTATGGGAGGCTGAGATAGGAGGGGAGGGGAAGGTAGGGGAGAGGGGAGCTGGGGCAGGGTATTAGATCAAGAAGTTCCAGCCTGGGCAAAAAATGTTTGTGAGGCCCCATCTCAAAAAGCTGGGAGTGGTGCCTACCTGTCATTCCAGTGACTTCTGGAAAGCATAAAATAGGATGATCATTAGTTGGAGGTGTGGCTCAAGTGGTAGAGTACCTTCCTTGCAAGTGTAAAGCTCTGAGTTCAAGCTCCAGTACCATAAAAAAAAAAAAGTGAAAGAAAAATAGGAAGATCATGGTCCAGGTCAGCCTGAGCAAAAAGCAAGACCCTATCTCTAAAATAACCAGAGCAAAAAGGACTGGAGGTGTGGCTCAAATAGAAGAACGCTTGCTTTGCAAGTGTGAAGCCCTGAGTTCAAAGCCCACTACCACTAAAATAAATAAATAAATAAACAAATAAATAAATAAATAAAAAGTCCTTTAGTCCTACCTTGTGCTCCCAGAGAGTCCTGCTCAGGTAGACTGTAGAGGGGCCTAAAGACATGCGTGTTAGAGTACCCTGGGTGATTTGAATTCATACTTGCATTTGTGCCCCAGTCCCAGGCTTCTCAAGCCTCAGTAGAATTCACCCAATGGAATGTTGTTCAATTGGGGCCTGACACCTTGCATTCCTAACAGGCTTTGAGATGAGGCCAATGCTGCTGGTCCATGGACCACATTTCTTGTCGCAAGAGTGGAGTCCAACCCTCTGATTTACAGATGAGGAAATTCAGATGTCCAGGGAAGTGAAGTGACTCATACATTGAATGGTAGCCATTTTCTGAAAAGCAAAGGAGATAGAAAAGAGTAAAAATTCTTCTTTAATGTAGAAATAAAAATAATACTATTTACTAAATATTTTTTGTATGAGGGGTGCTGAATTATAAATATTAGTAATGTATGGAACACAGCGTCAGGTTGCTTATTATCTGGGTGAGGAAGCATGGTTTTTATGTATCTGAAGCAAACATAGGCCAGAAGGAAGTGATGTTTGGTGAGAAATGATTGGGGAGGGAACTAGTGATGTAGAGCTTCCCTAATTGTGACATCTTGGACAAATGATAAAACTTTTGGAACTCTAGGTTTCTATGTATAAAATCTTTGTTTAAACTCTGAGATCCCAAAAGCACACCTAGAGTTAGGATTTTATGAAATATAAGAGTTGTGTGCATGTGTTGAGTGTGTCATATTTTGCCTATAGACTTTTTCTTCTTTTAATTGTTAAGAAACAAAGTATATTTTACTGACTTGATTATTTTAAAATAACTTTTCTATTTTGAGATAATTTTAGATTTACAGAAAACTTGCTAAGCTAAGACAGAGAGTTCCTGTATTCTCTTTATCCTGTTTCTTTCATCTTACATTACTATGGTACACTGGTCAAAGCCAAGAAATTAACATTGATACATTACTATTAATTAAACTTCAGCCTGTGCTAGGATCTTACCAGTCTTCCCATTAATGTCCGAAGACCATATTCTGTTTTTAATTGTCGTGTCTCTCCATTTTCCTCTGGTCTGTGGTGTCTCTCAGTCTTTCCTTATTTTTAATGACTTTGACTGTCTTGAGGAGTGATAATTAGGAAATATGTAGAATATTCTCAATCTGTGTTTGCATTGTTTCTTCACAATTATGCCAGGGTTATGGGTTTTTGCAAAAAATTTGACAGAGATGAATGACCCTTGAGATGTATTTCTGATTTTTGTTTTTGAACTCAGGGCCTCATGCTTGCTAGGCAGGCACTCTACCACTTGAGTCACTCTGCCAGCCCTTTTTTGTGTAGGTATTTTCTAGATAGGGTCTTGTGATGTATTTGCTTGGGCTGGCTTTGAACTGTGATCCTCCTGATCTCTGCCTCTCAAGGAGCTGGGATTACAGGTGTGAGCCATCTATACCCAGCTCATGGACCTATTTCTAATGCTCCTCTCTGTGATAAGTCAGAACAGGTATTCAGAATTCTTTACTACAGTCCCAAACCATTAAGTATTAAATCTACTAAGGCTTACGAGGTTACCTGACTCCCCCTGCTTTCCTTGAAAATCTTAAGCCAGGACTGGAGTTGTAGCTCACTGGCAGAGCTTGCCTAGCGTGTGCATGACCCTGGGTTTGATATTCAACACTGCAAATCACCACCACCACCACCACCACCACCATTTGAACCAACTTTGAAAAAATTGGGATTTCAATAAAAAACAGAATTTCTGCCTTTTCTTGAAGGACTGGCAATACTGGGCTTGCCATGACACCCAGAAAAAATGGGCTAGAACTGAGGAGCTGCCCCCTTTTATTAGGTCCTGAATTTTCCTATTCCAGGTAGTTCCTATTTTTCATACTCATATGCACCTAAGCCTAAGTACCTCATTTGCCTCTATTACCTGTCTGGCTCCTTCTCCAAGCATTCGGGCTTATCTTCATGAAGTGTGTTAACTTACATGTGTAGAAAGACTGGAAAAGAAGGTAGAGGGGCTGGAGTGCTGGGGAACTCTTCCTTGAAAGCTACATTTCCCTGGTGCCATGGAGTAGTGGTTCTCAAGTGTGGACCACCAGCATCAGCATCGTCTGTGGACTTGTTAGAAATGCACATTTTTGGCACCATCCCAGATCTACTGAGTCAGAAACTGGAGGGGGGCTTGCAGTCCTTGGCTCAATAAGTCCTGCTGGAGATTCAATAGAGTTGACGAACCTCTGCAGAGGCAGGATTGACATGGGTGGAACCAAGTAGGACATTTTTTTTTTTAGATCTGTGGGAATTGCTTGCCTGCTCTGGACAGGAATTATGACTTATTGTTTCTGCTTTTGCACTTAGCACAGTTCCTGGCACGGAAGAAGCTCTCAATCAACACTTGCCTGCAGACATACAGGGAATGAATGGTATAGCCTAGTAGTTAAGCACTGTGGTTCTGGAATCAGTCAGCTTGGGTTTGAATCCTGGCTCTATATAACTGGTGGTGTGGACAAACCCCAGACCACCTCTGTGCTTCCTATAAAAGGGTGCAATGTTACTACTGGCCATGAGGTGTTTTGTGATGACCAAATAAACTAAAATACCTAAAACACTTAAGATAATGCCTGGCATAGAAGACAGCATAGCAAAACCTGCCTAACACCTTTTGAAAGAGAGGGGGAAAAAGAAGAAGGGGAGTGAGGATATAATGAAGGGGGTAAACTTGTTCAAGGCACTCTATAGTTATATATGGAATTATCACAATGAAATTCTCTCATATTATTAATGTGTATGATAAATCAAGAACAAAATAAAAAATTAAATATAATAAGTGATCAGCAAATATGAGAACTACCAGGATGTTGGTGGTTGTTTATTAAAATGAACTAATGACAACTCCCAGATTTATATTTTACTTGAAGAAATTCCTTTTTTTAAGGACAGAGATTTGTGAGACCTGACCAAAAATAGGAACAGGGTTGTGCCTACCTGCTCCATTACAGGTGCCTTGCTGCTCTTTCTTCTTTTTCCAAGGTAGCAGCAAGTTGGGATTGAGCAGGCCCATCAGACAGATTAGGGGAAGATGCATCCTAAAAGATAAACCCAAGGGTCAAATGCATAGCTGTAGCTGAGTCCCTAAGCATTTCTTCCCAACAGCTTAAAGCAAATGTTAAACCCATTTGCTTGCTAGAGATGTATGTGGACTGCAAGCCTATTTGTATCTGGGGGAAGGTTCTGAGTGTGATCTAATTCCTGTGCATTTTACCTATTTTATCTTGAGTTGGCTGCATTCTGTGACAGGGCTGTAATTAATATTGTTGTGGAACAGAAGGCTCATTAAATCGGTCTCATTATGACTGTTCAGGTTCTGGAGCTCAGCTGAAAAGGATTTCCCTATTATCAGTGCCTGACAAATATTCCTAATCAAGCAGGCCAATTCTCTTCTGTCAAGGACGGTCTCCCAAATGGAGATGGTATTTATTCTGACTTGTACTATTAGTGTGAAAAGTGTGGCCTCTGCTGACAGACATATAGACCTCTGTCACACTGGGGCTCCCTTTACAAGACACATAGCATTTAGGAATTTGTAAGATGGTATGTGTTCAGTGGTGGAATGTCCACCGGGTTCATTCTCAAGTCTTTGGCTCAGGGAGAAATTTTGGAAAGGAAAAGAAACATCATAATTATAAACTTGTATTATCTTTGTCGCAGAACCTTTAGTAGTCTTTTCATCTTCTACCCAACATAGGAGTTCTCTCTGAGCCACATGAGTCTGATTCTCAGTCTTTGCCTGATGGTTTCTTTGACAGAAAGCTCACTACCTCCAGTGAAGCCAATTTCATTTTCAGACAAATCTAAGGAAAATTGTTGGCAACACTGATTTGAAATTGTCTTCCTCTTCCTTACTCACTGACTCCAGTTCTGCCACCCAGAGCTGCTTAAAACATATTTGGTCACTCTTCCTTGAGAAAGCCTTCCTCTCTCTTCTTTGATTAAATGTTCTCTGTGTGCTTGGCCAGATCATCCTCCTGTTCATTGATTCAAAGTGAAATACCTTTCAAGACCTCACATCTTAGGAGGGAAAAAACTTTTAGGTGTGGTCAGTCTGCTAATGGGTCCAGAGAGGGTTTCCGGGATTTTCCTTTAAGGACATGCCATGCTATCTTCTCATACATAGACCTGCTTTTCTTTTTCCCTTGGGACACTTTGCTTCAGGTACTCTACTTTGTTTCAACCACACCTGCTCACTTCATGGTGGCGGTACTATGTGGAGACATTCACCCTGGGCTTGAGTGCAGGGCTATGGAATCAGGCTGCCTGCATTCAAAGCCTACATCTAGTGTGATGTCCGGCAAACTGCTCAACTCCTCTGAGCCTTGGCAGGGATGATAATAGGGACAACCTCATAGGCTGTTGTGAGAGTTAATGAGCTCATTCATGTAAGACTTAGTAGAGCTCCTGAGAAATGGATAATGATTATTAATCATAATTAAAGTGATAATGATTATTAATAAGAACTAAACCAACCACCTATACCCCACTGCTTCCCTTTCCCCGAGCTATTTTGTTTTGTTCTGTTTATGTTTTTTTGAGATGGGGGTCTTGGTGTGTAGCTTGGGCTGGCCTTGGACTCCCAGCAACATAGCCTCAAACTCATGATCCTGATGACTCCACCTCCCAAATGCTGGGATCACAGGCTTGCAACACCACACCCTATTTACTCTGAGCTTTGAGACTTTGAATTTAATTTCCACCTTTTGAGGGCAATGCCAATCCTGAGAAGGGGGCTGGGCAGGCGCTTTATGGCAATTCCAAATGAATTTGTGTTTTGGTTGCATTCTTTTTCTGAGTTAAATCCCAATGTAAACACTCATTGAGACCCTATTACACCTTCAAATGAAATATTTTCAGAACCTCAGGATGTAAGACAGATAATAGACCAACAGGTACCCCTGGCAGTTCTAATGTCCTTGGCAGAAGCAACTTCATTGTTGGGAAATCCCTGGTGTTTGTAGAATTCTGGGATTCTGAGCTTCACATTTGAAAACTACTGCAGGTACTACTTCCATATCCAAGAGTCTGAAATTTGGCACCATTTGTTTCACTAGCCTGATCCCCTCTTCTTGTAGGCCTATCTCACCTCCACATTATGGCAGATGTCCCCTCTTCCCTCAAAGCACACCACTTCCCAACTCTGTGACTACCTTTCCAGCTCTTTACTCCAAATGATTTTTTTATTTTATCATCTTCTCCTGACCTCAGTCCCAAGGTCATGCTGAGGTCTGGCAGCCACTCCCCACCCCCATCCTTAAGAAGGACATCAGGGTTTAGGGATAGAGTACTAGAGGGGAAATGGGGAGGGACAAGAGACAGCTGAAAGACATGCTTCTGTGTGTGCTGGAGGTCCTGGCAGGAGATAAGGAGGAAGAGGGCAAACGTGAACCAAAGCTTAAGAGGTAGTAACCCAAGCAACAGACCTTTGTAAAGTTCTTCTTATGGTCCTTCCTGTAATCCTCATTCATTCATTCATGCTTCATTTAAAACATGTTCGCTGAACATGTGCCTATGAATTGAGCCTATGAATTGAGGCTCCAGAAAGGAAGTCATCTGAGTCCCAGTGCCAGCTGCACCCCAGAGGAATTCACAATCCCACAGGGGTAACCCAGAAGCACTGATGATTCCCAGACATCCCTGGGAGTCCCTGACCATTTTTCACTTGGATCAAGAGTTATACCAAAGCACACCTCATCTTCCTAGCCTGATTTCCTCCTAGAGCTCAGTTTCAATAATACCATCTTCCCCAGTTTCCCAAGGCCTGACAAGGATGAGGAATAAAAAGAAAAATCCCACATACTCATAATGCAAGTATTTACATCACACCTGTGGCCACATTGATCTTCATGACTCGGCCTTATCACACAATCCTTTACCAAAAGACTTTTGAGGACGTACTAACTCCTTAGCTCCTTCTTGGAGCACCTGGGACCGAGCAGGTTCCTCTTCCCCTTAGCCCCTTAGCCACTATTGCACACACTGCTTGTCAGGCAATAAATTTATTCTGCCTCATGATGTTGTTTATATTATTGCTGCAGTTGTCAGTGAACTCATATATTTATACCATGCCTTCCTAATTATGTAAGTAGTTCAATTCAAACTTAATTGTGCAAGTAACACACAAATATATTGTTTTTTATTTAAATAGAGGAATTATAGAAAAAGTAAAATCTTGTTTGATGGGCTCATCCCTGTTTCTTTCCATCTTCCAGAGAGAGGCCTTGTATATGCCTTTCTGTACCATTAAAAATCACACTCTTAAATGTATATATATTATGCACTCACAGCATATATACAGTATTAGTATCACTTTTGTTATGTGCATATTTGCCTAAATGGTATTTTATAACATGCATCATTCTACAGTATGACTTTTTCACTCAGTACAGTTTTGATAATCTCTAGTTAGTTCTGTTAAAAATTTTTTTTGACAGAGTCTCACTATTTAGCCCACACTGGCCTCCAACTCTCAATCCTCAGCCTCTTGAGTGCTGGAATCATAGGAGTACACTGTTAGATTCTGCGGAACCAGTGTGCTCCATTTTATTTGGTCTTTCTTCTCAAGATGGATATATAAGTTGCCTCTAACTTTTTCTTGTTGCAGATCATGCTTCAGTGAACATGTCATAAATATGTCATACTGCTTTCAAGCCCTGTGAGAGAATTCTATTTTTTGAATCCTCTGTTCTCCCTAATCAGGTCTGCCAATGATAGGTGGTCAATAGATTTATTAATATATACATTGTACAACAGCTGCATGTAACACAAAAAAGTTATGATTGGAAGTGATGCTGTGTCACAGAAGAACAAATTCAGAGGTGATAGCTGACTAAGTACTGAGAGTCAATCCATTTGGCATCTAGACATTGGATCTACTCTCTTCTAAGCGGGATGCAGGCAGGTGTTTCCTGTGGCTACAGAGGGAGGGAACCCCATGGAGACTCTTGGGGGATGTAAACAGATCACATTCCCCGAGGGCCCACTTGTACAGGCATATTAGCGCTGTCATTGCCTGTTGTTTTCCCTCTTTACTTGTCCTCTTGCTATTTCCAGTGAGGTGTCTGGAGTTTGTTTCTGGAGCACTGAGCATTTTAATGAACCACTGTAGCCCAAATCCCTGTCTAACAAGGGCGGAGATCTGGGAACAGGGGTGGTAGCAAGGCTGTTGCTTAGATTTCATCAACCACTAAACAGGGAGAGACCCAGCTGGGAAGGTCAAGGAAGCTATGGAAGGTGTTGTCTCCTTTCCTTCGCTGGTATTTCAGCTGAACAGGAATTTGTACAGCAGAGGTGAATCAGAGATGAGTCTCTTGCCCCAAGGCGCTTGTGTCTACTAGAAAAGTCAGGCAGGAGAAATTGAACTCCCAAAAAGGAGGTCCCAGGAGAAGCCCACAGGAAATGCAGGGGCACAGAAGGAGCAGATTGGGACAGGGGAGCTGATTTGATTTTTGAGCTTTGCAATAGTATTTCTGCAAGTGTGACAAGGAGTAGGAAGAGGTGGTGCAGGAGCGAGGCCCACTGGGAGTTTCAGAGGAACTTGAGTTAGTAAAGGGATGTATTTGGTGGGCTATTTGGATTTTTTTTGGGGGGGTATTGGGGTTTGAACTCAGGGTCCCCTGCTTCCGAGGCAAGTGCTCTATCACTTGAGCTATACCCCCAAGTGTAACAAGACAAATAACATGTAACTTAATAATATCAAAATGGAGCATTTGTAACACTTCAGAAAGCTCCCTCATGCTCCATCCTGGGCAATGTGAGTATGTGAGCCCCCTGTCACACACACACACACACACACACGCACACACACACACACACAAACACACACACATAGAAGTGTCACTGTCTTACTTCCACCCTTCCACCACCTAGCTTCCTTTTGTCTGTTCTTCAACTGCACATCAATGTGTTTCAGCAGATGGCACCTTGGGGAGTGTCTGGGGCTGCACTGTATAGAAACGTTTAAGAGTTAGGGGGGATTCTTGAAGGGTTTGGCTGACATATGCAGTGAGGACTTTGAGCCAAGATGGTGGCCATGAAAAGGAGAAGGAGGCCACAAGTACTCTCGATGGCAGGACAGACTAGGTCCTCAGGAATAAGCCAGAGGAAGCCAGGCTGTTTATGCTTTGTTCCTTTCCTTTCCTGGCTCCAGCCTGCCCCAGGACCACTGTGTATCTCCCTGGTCACTGCCACAGACAAGGCTCTCAGGGGCTCAGGAGGGAGCAGGTCTCGCTGCTGCTGGGGTCACGGTAGTGTCTCACTGCATCCTTCCCGCCTTTGGGAATGGCCAAAGGTTTGGGGCACATAGGTGACTCTGCGAGGTCTGTGTGATGGAAAAGTCAGGTGGGGGTGAAGCAGTGATACAAAGTGAATCAGGAGTACTGGAGTTTGCCTGCACTACTGCTGAGGACAAGTGGGATCTGGCAGTTCGCCTTCCCCACAGGATGTAACTTCCAGAAAACAGTTGGCTGAGCCATTCCTAGGTACAGGGGACAGACACTTAACTTCCCAATCTCAGGGTTTTCATGGGAGTGAGGTCACCGTCAAGTAGAAATCAGGGACCTAGGGGATAACCTTGAAAAGGAAGAGAAGAGGCCATGTGCTGTCTGGGAGAAAGTTGGAGGAATTGGTGAGAAATGCTCAAGTAGGGGGAGGTCAATGTTAGAGGCAGCTGTCCAGCCTTTCACCTTGTATTACCTGTTGTGCACTTATTAAAATGACTCCTAAGCCTGTGTGGAAACCATGGACTCCCCACCCATTCCTTTAGGAATAGCTGCCTGGAGACCCAGGTGAAATAATCAAATTAGTCCTCCTGATTTTCTTTCCATCTTGGAAACATTTCTGCCAGTTTCTTGCCCCTTCATGTCACATTGCAACTTTGCTAAGTGTTGAATCTTTAATTTGCTACATAAATCAGTGTCCTGTTCAGAACAGGTGTGAGAAGAGAGATTCCAGAACCAAATAAACAGTGAAGAAACCTTCCTTCCTTGTTCATGGGCTGCCAACATGTGCAGGAGGTCGGGCAGAGATTGGAGCGGGAACCAAGTGGTAGAGCAGCCTGTGAGAGAGTGCCAACAGTCCCTCCCCTTCTGGAACTCACTTCCAACTGGGGAGAGAGATGTAAACAAATGATTATCAAACAAGGTGATCATTACAATGATACAGGTGCTGTGGGAGCCCAGGGGAGGGAGGGAATCATTTTGCCCAGGTAGTTAGAGAAGGAGGAGACTTTGGGGCTGGGTCTTATAGGACAAATAGGAGTTTTCCCATAAAGGGCATCCTAGGTAAAAGAGAATGGGTGAAAAAATAGGGCAGGGGAATGTGAGCAATGGCAAGTTCCGAGTGGGGCTGGATGGGAGGAAAGGAGGCCACAGTGAGATGAAACTTGCAGAGACTTGGAAGTTTAACACCTCTGTTCTGTTTCCTGACCATGCTGGGACATCTTAAGACTGTCTGCTCAGGATGACAAGAGTCATTTGATGCATAGAAGAGGAACACTGTGGATAGCATGTAGGAGACTATAGGTTAACTGACTTTTGCCACTGTCCTTGTCAAAAGTGTGAAATGGTTCATGTTCCTCCCATTATTCTGTGGCCTTCCTTGTCCCTTTTGTGTGCCCCTCTCCAGGTGTCTCTATGCCTTTCTTCCTCCCTGTCATAACAAGCCCCAATCATAGTCTGTGTTTGTACCAAGCCAGGAGAGGTGATGTCCACGTGTTGTGTTTGTGATAGCTCATTGCTGCCAGCACTTGTAATTCCATGTACCAGGCATCACACTAAGTTGGTTGTTTTACCACATTTCATTCTCACAAGACCTCTATGATGTCAGAAACTCATACTCACTTTATAGATAGGAACTGGCTCAGGAAGTAACTTGTCCCAATTTACACAGCTAGTCAGTGGACTATGATTTAGAACCCAAATGCTCTGATTCTGGAACCCATGGTCTTAACTCCTCCACCCAGTCCCTGTCCACAGCTGCCAACAATTTCTGAATGCATAGCCCCAGGTGATCACAAATTTTCAGCAACAAAGTCCTCAATACCTCATTCACCAATGAATGAGGTAGGGAGGCCATAAGAAGAGTAGAGGGTGGATATTCTTAGGTAGGAGACCACAATTCCACACACAGGACCTCCCAGGGCCAACTCTGCCGGAGGCTTAACAGGGGCAATGCCATTTATGGGCCTTTGCAAATGTTTTGATTTGTAGAGCTGGAGACATGGCTCAAGGGATAAGAGCACCTCCCAGCAAGCACAAAGCCCTGAGTTCAAACCCTACTACAACCAAAAAAAAAAACCAAAAAACCTTGTAATCAACACAAAATAATTGCATACATTTATGGAGTACAATGTGTTCTTTTTTCCTCTCTGTCTCTGTCTCTCTCTCTTTCTCCCTCCCTTCCTTCCTTGTTTTCTTTTTGTATGTGTGTGTGTTAGGATTCAAACCCAGGGCTTTGTGCATTAGGGGAACTCTACACCACTGAGCTACATTCCCAGTTCTAGTATGACATTTTGATGCACAAGACAATATATAAAAATCAAATCAGGGTAAAATCAGACATGCTCATTATCTTAAAATACATATCATTTCTTTGTATTTTTGTACTGGTAACATTTAAAATAATTTCTTCTAGCTATTTTGAAACATAGAATAGGTTATCATTAACCATTAAAAGGGAAAATGTACTTTTAGGGTTTATATATGTGTATATATTGTCTAGAGCTCATGAATGTGGCCCTGGCCTGCACCTGCTGCTTTTGTCACTCTTCCTCTGCCTCATGCCATGTTCATTTAGTTCTGGCTTTCTTCTTGCATATGCAGCATCTTCCTTTTCCCTCTGCACACCCACTCAGACCATTCTAGGACCATCGCAGTAGCCTCCCATCTGGTGGACCTGCCCTTCAGTTTCTCTCTCTTTCTAATTTTCTCCCAACTTACAGTGATCTTCGATTTGCTTTCAGCTTTATATTTTTATGACATTGTATTTATACTCATGGTGTGTGCATGTCACATGTTAACCTGGTGGTTTGGAGTTGCCTGTGTTCTTTAGTGGTCACAGTAAGGACTTAAGAGAAGTCCTTAGTAAAAAAGTTCTACTTTTCTAAAATTAAAATGGGAAAATTTATAAAATAAGTATGACATAAAGTTTGCCATTTTACGCGTTCAATTCAATGATATTAAGTATATTTATAAATCTAACCATCACAACTATCTATTTCCAAGCCTTTTTCACCATTGTGAACAGAAACCATGTGACCATTACATAAGAGCTCCCCATTGCCCATTTCTCCCAGCCCCTGATAAGTTCTGTTCTCCTTTCTGTCTCTATGAACTGGCTGTTCTAGGTTCCTTGAATAAGTGGCACCATATAGTATTCATCCATTTGTGACGGACACTTAGCATAGTGTGCTCAAGATTTATTCATGTGATAGCCTGTGTCAGAACTTCATTCCTATTTATGACTGGATAGTATTCTATGGTATGGCTATACCACATTTGGTTTATCCACTCGTGTCTATGGAAATTTGCATTGTTTTCACCTTTTTACTATTGAGGCTAATACTGCTATAGTATTTGAATACTAGTATCTGTTTTTGAGTTCCCCCTTTCAGTTTCTTTGGGTTATACCTAGAAATGGAATTGTTAAATGACATGGTGATTTTATGTTTAATTTTTTTGAGGAAGCACCAAATAGCAAAGTCAGTTTTTTCTGTGATGGACAAAACTGCCTTTAAGTTCCCTTTCTAAAGCCTGGATCTAAGATTAAAAGTCTTGGACATTTGATAATGCTGAATTTCACTCTAAGTAAGTTATAACTCAATAAATTAGACATTTAAAGGCATAGCTTCTGGCTTTCTGGTCCTCTGCATTTGACTAAGTCATAAAGGTCAGAGAAAATGGATCCAGCTGTATTGGCCATCTTGTCACCAAAGGCTGCTTTCAACTCCAGCAAAGTGAGCATTGTCATCATCAATGACTCCTTCATTGGCTTAACTACATGGTCTACATGTTCCAGTACTATTTCATGGAAATCATGGAAAGTTCAATGGCATAGTCAATGTTAAGAACAGGAAGCTTATCATCAATGGGAAGTCCCTGTCCATCTTATAGGAGTGAGATCTCACCAACCTCAAATGGAGTGATGCTGGTGCTAAGTATGTCATGGAGTCCACTGATGTCTTCGCAACCATGGAGAAGGCTAGGGCTCATCTGAAAGGGGAAGCCAAAAGGGTCATCATCTCTTCCTCTTCTGCTGAGGTCTCATGTCTCTGATAAGTATGAGCCACAGAAAGTATGATGACGTCCTCAATATGGTCAGTGATGCCTCCTGAAGCACCAGCTTCTTAGCTTACCCATCACCAACATCATCCATAACAACTCTGGCCTAACAGAGGGACTAAACTTCACAGTACATGCTATCACTGGCATCTAGAAGACTGTGGGTGGCTCCTCTGAGAAATTGTGGCACGATGGCTGTGGTCTGCCCAGAATACTATCCCTACATCTGCTGGTGGTATCAAGGCTCTAGGTAAAGTCATCCTTGAGCTGTGGGAAGCTCATTGACATGACCTTCTAGCTGAAGAAAGCTACTAAATATTAATAATGACATAAAAGAGGTAGTAAAGCAGGTATTGTGGAAGGGAACCATAATGGGCATCCTATGTCAAGGACCATGTTGTCTCCTGTGACTTTAACAGTGATACCTACTCTTCCATCTTTGATGCTGGAGATGGCATTGCCCTCAACAAACACTTTGTCAAGCTTATTTCCTGGTATGACAATGAATTTGGTTATAGCAATAGGGTGGTGTGTCTGATGGTACACATGGCCTCCAAGGAATAAGAGGACCTGAACCACAAGCCCCAGCAAGAGGAAAAGAGAGGCCCTCAGCTATTGGGAAGAACCTGCCTCAACTTAGTCTCCCATTCCCTTCTCACAGTTTCCATTCCAAACCCCTAAAGAAGCAGGGATGGGAGGGCAGTGCCTGAGGGAGCCCTATTGTGTCACATACTGTAGACAAAGCCCACTGAACTCAGCCAAAAAATAAGAAACATAGCTGTCTTTTCTAGGAGGTAGATTCCTAAGCATAGGCTCCAGATGGATACAACAAAGGGGAAATTGTGCAAAGAGTTTCTGAAGGAAAGGGAAGAAGAAATGAATGAGCAACATCACAATCTCGCTTAGGTAAATCTAGATGTATAATATAATATACATGCTTGTGTTGGTGAGCATAGTTTATGCAGCTGTAACTGCTTTTTGCTTTTGACTGAGGAATATGCAATTATTATACACCCTTTGTATAGCCTTTGTAGCTCCCTTTGTGTCAAGTAACAAGCATAGAATGGAAGTTAATTAAAAATAAGATGTCACTTTAAATATATAAAAGCCTATATACAAATGAATGGAAATATAGCCCATGTTCATAGACTGAATGACTTAATATTGTGAAGAGGTCAATATTACTGAAAACAATTTGCAAATTCAATGTAATCCTTATTAAAATTTCAAGGATTTGTTTTTTCAGAAACAGAAACATCCCTTCTAGTTTTGCATGGTGGCACTATTGTAGTCAATGAGGTTTATGTGAAGTGCAATTATTGCTAACTGAAAAACCCCTTCTAAAATTCATATGGAATCTCAGGGGACCCCAAATAGCCAAAACAATCTTGAAAAAGAGAACAGTTAGAGATTGCACACTTTCTGAGTTCAAAGTCACAGTACAACAAAGCTACAGCAATGAAAACTTGCTTGTAGTAGACTAAGGTAATAGTAAAGGCAGACACACAGACCAATGGACTAGAACAGAGCCCAGAAATAAACCTGCGAATACATGGTCAAATGATTTTTAATAAGGATGCCAAGATTATTTAATGGCAAAAACATAGTCTTTTCAACAAATGGTATTGGGAAAATTGGATATTTTTATGGGAAAAAAGATTGGTCATTTACCTTATAGCATATACAAACATTAACTCCAAGTGGATTAAAGATGTAAATCTATGAGTCAAAACTATAAAATTCTGAGGAGAAAAACAAGGGGAAAAGCTTCATGACACTGGATTTGACATCTTCTTAGATATGACACTGAAAACAAAGGCAACAAAAGAAAAATTAGAAAAGGTAAATTACATTAAAATTAACTTTTGTGCATCAAAAGACACTATCAATACAATGAAAGCAACCCACAGAATGGAAGAAAATATTTAGAAATCGTACACCTGATAAGGATTGATATCCAGAATATATAAGGAAGGTCTACAACTCAATGGTACAGAGTTCCAACTGGGGACAACAAAACAACTCAGTTAAAAAAAATGCACAAAAGCCTTAAAGACACATTTCTCCAAAAATATATACAAAGGGCCAATAAGCATACAAAAGATGCTCACACCATAAATCATTAGGAAAATGCAAATCAAAACCACAGTGAGGTACAACTTCACATCCATTAGAATGGCAATAGTAAAGAAAACAAAATAACAAGTGCTAGTGAAGATGTGGAGAAATTGGTGTTTTATGTATTATAATGGGAATGTAAAATAGTGCAGCCACATGGAAAGTAGAATGGAGATTTCTCAAAAACTTAAACATCAAATTATCAATTAATCTAGCAATTCCACTTCTGGGTATATAGCCAAAAGAAGTGAAATAAGCTACTCAAACAGACATTTGAACACCCATGTTCATAGCAGCATTATTCACAAGAGCCAAGAAGTGGAAGCAACCCAAGCATATAAATGGAAAAAATAAAATGTGGCATATGCATACAGTGCAATGTTATTCAAATCTTAAAAAGAAGGGGATTCTGACATATGCTATAACACGGATAAAATTGAAGATTCTATGCTCAGTGAGATAAGCCAGTCACAAAAGGACAAATACTGTATTTTATGTTCCTACAAGGTATCTACAGTTGTCAAATTCACAGTGACAGAACACAGAATGGTGGTCACTGGAGGCTGGTGGGGAGGGAGAATGCAGAGTTAATGATTAACGGGTACAGAGTTTCAATTGAGGACAATTAAAAGTTCTGAAGATGGATGATGGTGATGGTTACACAACAGTGTGAATGTACCTATTGCCACTAAATTGTTAAACTTTATGCTACGTATATTTTAACACACACCTGATAACAATACTCCCTCATTCCTGTTTGCTTCAGAGATCTTTTCAAGTCCTTAATTTAAATTCTTTGATACCTGACTTCTGCCCATCTTCCCAGGTCTGAATTAACATCTAATACTGTTTCCTACTTGAAGTTCTGGCCATACTGTTTAATTGTTATATTCCAGTGTTTTCTAGATCAGTCCTCTGACATTCTTCTGCATTTCCTAAAGCTGCTCCCTTACCTGGAATGGCCTTCCTTCTTCCCCATCTCCACCTTTAAATTCCCATCTGTTCTTCAAGAAGTGCTATCTCCCTAGGCATCCTGTCCTGATCGCAATACCTCTCTTTTTTCTGCTTTTCACTTTCTCCTTTGTCTTGAGGTAGTGCTTTCATTTTTTTCTCCATTGATAAATTTTAAATGCTTTGAACAACATATACATTTTTAAACCAGCCACAGAGTTTAGGTTGTAGTAATGAAAAAATGTTTATTCAGTTAATGGGCTTATTTCAGAAAAGCAGTCCTTTTTGGGAAAACAGAGAACACTGTTCTCTCTTGAACTTTGACCAAGAATCCTAAAAGGAGCTGAAAGCCTCAGATGAATTTTTGCAATTCATTATGACAGTATTTTATGTGTCCTGGCTGCCATGGGTGAGAAAATGACACTGAGAATAAGTGGAGTTTGTCTGCAGATGCATTTCTTCAGGTTTCTGTTTATTTGTTTTTCTTGAACTGAGACAGAAGTGTCATGTGATGTAATGTGTAATGAGCAGTTCCCCTGAAAACTGCCTTTTGTTTATTCACAGCTACTTTAGACGTATTAGAGGTAAACACCCCTGGAAAGCCATGCAGAATGTGAGCAGATGGGAAGGCGGTTAGTCATTTGCTTACTGCTCGGCTTTGAAAGCGATGCCTTTGCTCACGCAAAGGATCCGTTTAATAAATTCAATTTAAGCCAATCAGGTGTGATTTGGGAAGGATGGGCATTATGTATGATATAAGCTGAATATTTAACCAGCCCAGCTAATAGTAAGGCCTCAAGACTTCTCAGGTGAAATAGGAGAATCTCTTTTGTAAGAACCCTTCCTGCTTTTCAGAAAAATAATTAGAGAGACAGGGTCTGGCTATGCAGCCCAGGATGGCCTCAAACTCCCAATCCTCCTGTTTCAGCCTCCAGAGTAGTGGAATTACAGATGTGTATCACCATGCCTGGGTCAAGAAACCTTTTTTTTTTTAAAGAACAAGTATGCTAGGTAGTGGTCATTTATTTCTAGACAGCAAGGCCTAGTAGGAGAGGCAGGGAGGCGGACCTGGTATAAGGCAATAGTTAGAAATTGGGGTCTGGGTTATCACCCTGATGTTACTTAATTGAATCCTTTATGACATTCACCCCTCCAAGAGCCTTTGTCTTAGGATGAACTCAGGTGTAAACAGTGCTATGGAATAAAGGGCATTAAAATTAGCATGAGTAAAATGTGAACTTTAAAAACAGTCATTGAGGCAGGCTGCTGATGGCTCATGCCTCCGATCCTACTGTGTAGAAAGCTGAGATCTGGAGTATCTTGGTTCCAGCCTGGGTAAAAGCGAGACCCTATGTCCAAAATAACCAGAGCCAAAAGGACTTGGAGGCATAACTCAAGGTTAGAAGTCCTGAGTTCAAACTGCAGTCCACCAAAAAAAAAGTCATTGAAATTCAACATAGATACTAAAAAGTGCACAAATCACAAATGTTATAAAATAAAGACATCTGCTTGAGCAGCCCAGAAAGGCAATATTACTAACTCCCTTGCAGCACCTCATGCCCTCTCCTAATCTTTACCCACCCACACCCAAAGAAACCTCTCTCTCCACTTCTAACATCATATATTGGTTTGACTGTTTGAACTTTATATAAGTGAAATCATGTAGCATGTTTTAAAAAGACATTAAGGTGTAAAATTATTAAGTTTAACTTGAATAAGGAAACATGTTTGAAAATGTCCTCATCTGCCAGTGTGTATTGGGGGAGGGGAGGGGGCAGAGAAGCAGAGAGAGTGACAACCCTCATGTCTATGGAGTCACCCATGATGCTATTGTTGAGATGTTAGTAAGTGTTGGTAATTATGCCAACACAAGCCACCAGACCTATTAATTTTTTTGAGTTGGTGGATGATTCACTTACTCCTTCCTTTCAGGCCAACAAGACAGGGTGCAGTAGTCTTGTTTCCATGTGAATGGTAAAACCTAGCAGATTCTCAAGTTCCAAAATAGTGTCACTCACAAGATGGGCTGTAAGAAGCTAACTGAGTTTGATGGGTCCGATCTGAGCATACTTCCTAATGCATAAAGTCTGTGTGTTTAAGACCTGGGCACTACAGGGGGTCTGATAGCCACAGTGGGGAAAGATGGCTCTTGGGAGGGAGCCAACAGTGTCTGCCATGGTATCATTGTCACCTTTGTGGTCGTATAATCACGGTGTAATCTACAAATGGACAGGACATCCTCTAATTGTGGTAATTGCCTCTTCCCAACTCCAGGGGGTGTATTCCCTCCCAAGGACAGCTGTAACAAAGTACCACAAAGTGGGTGACTCAAAACAGCAGAATCTTTTTGTCTCACAGTTTTCTGGAGGCCAGCACTCCAAAATCAAGGTGTTGCCAATGCCAGGCTCCCTCTGAAACATGTGGGGAGAAGGCTTCCTTGCCTTCTGTGGTTGTTGGCAGTCCTTGGCTTGTAGCTGCAGCATTTCAGTGCCTCGTGGGATGCTTTGCTTTTTCTTATGATGATACCAGTCATATTGAGTTAGGGGCCCACTTTATTCTAGTCTAACCTCATATTAACTGACCAATTACATCTGCAGTGACCCTCTTTTCAAATAAGGTCACATTCTGAGGTACTGGATGGGAAGTGGTTAGGATTTCATCCAGAGGTCACAGGAGACTTTTCCTTCTTACAAGCTTTGGGGATGCTGAGCTAGAACGGGAAGTTGGCCTTAAATAAATATTTGTCATTAATCTCTAAGCTATGAAACTCCGGTCAGAATTCTGTTTCTAAGAGGCATAATTAGGAGTAATGAGGAAGCAGTGTGGTGAGATGGAAAGCTCTTAAGCTGTACAGTCACCTCAGAGCTGGATGGAAATCAGTTTTTCCATTACTGGTAATGTAACTGTTTAGTTTCCCCTCTGTAAGATCAGAATAATAGTGATTGCGAATAAGTAGTAAAAGGCAATTTAGCCAAGCATGGTGGTTCATGCCTGTAATCCCAGCACTTGGGAGGTTGAGGCAGGATCAAAAATATGAGGCCAGCCTGGTCTACATAGTGACCAAGTAAATAAACAAACAGTTTATGTAAAATTCTGGGCTCTACATGTGGCCAACCATTAGCTCTCAACACTGAGAACAGCCTTGTGCCTCAATTGTCTCAAAGGTATGAAAGGAAGGGGCATCTTTTTGTGCAAGTTATTGCTATTGTGCATGAATAAGTGGGATTTTGGTTTTCATCATCTTTGCTCAGCCCTACTCTCAACCCTACAAATGTAGTGCTCTTACATTCTCTTTGACCATATTTTTCCAACTTTAAACATATCTCTAACTCCATATTATATTTTAGTAATCTAATTACAATAGCTATTATCTACTGAGCAGTTATTTTACACTGAACATTATTCTAAAGAGTGCATATATTTTAGTTCATTTGCTGTTCATAACAACAATATGAGTTAGGTACTGTTATTTTACCCATTTTAAAGATGAGGAAACTGAGGCATGCAGAGTCAAAACATGTCCAGTGTCACACAACTATAGGAGTTGTAATTCTAACCAAAGCACCATCTTCCAAGTGTGTCAGTAGTAATTATGTTGTTCCAGTATTTAAACAGGAAAACTCATGGTGAGTCTACTGGGATCTGGTCATAGGTCAAACACTCAGCTGGGTCTGGGTCCTGTTTTCCTGTCTGTAGTGTGACCCCTGCAAGGTTGGCTAACTTCCTCCCGACTGAAGTCCACATGCTATCCATGTTCAATGTGGTGGTGTCAGTTTGGGTTTCTTCTCTCTCTTAGAGCAATCTTGCTTTGCAGTTGCAGATTGCATGCTAAATTGTCCCTGGGATTGCATGGCCAGAGAAGTAAATGAGCAGAGCCAGTAATGAGAATCAGTCAGTTCAGTTTTACTCATTACAAATGAGCTGGAGTTCTGCATGACTGGTGGAATTATCTGGGATTAATGCCAATGAATGAGTGCATGAATACATCCCACAGACATCTGTAAGTATCCACTATGTGTGGTGATTGTGCTAGTAGAGGGCTAAGATGGGAATTGAGACATAGTTCCTGAAATCTCGGAGCTCACAATTCAGTGGGGGAGACATCTATGGGTGTGAAGAAAGCCCAAGAAGATGACTGCTTTATTAAGAGTTTAGAGTAAATATCACAGAAATATAGAGCCTGGAGATTATCGTTTCCTGAGGAAGTCTGAAAAATATAGCCTACTTTTCCACTGATTGGTGGAGTGCAGAAGTGTCCAGTAGGCAGGAGGACAGATGTACCAGGCAAAGAAGAGAATTGCATATTTCTGAAGGGTATTCTTGAACTTCTCAGACCCATGCAAGATGCTTATTAAACAACCATATTCCTAGGCTCCCCCGCAGACTTTTAGAATTGCATCCTTGGGTGTGGGGTTCAAGAATCGCCATTTTCAAAGGAGGCTGAAATTTGAATAGTGGTGTGTTGTGCTGTATGAAAGCCGGGGTTTTGACAGGGAGTGTCCTGTCCAGATTTGAGATGGGGAGGGGTAGAGTGCTTGAAACAGAGAAAACAAGAGAAAGAAAATGGTGTTAGTGATACTTTAAGAGTAAGTTGAGTCTAAATTTTGGAAATCCTTATATGAAGACATTGAGCTTGATCTTGCAAGTCATGGGAACCTAATGAAGGTACTGAAGCAAGTCTGTGGCATAATCAAATCCTTATTTTGCAAGGGATAAGAGGGAAAAAACCAGGGAAAGCAATTAATATAGCCTAACTGAGAAATGATGGGGGACCATAGTAGGATGCCCTTCCTTACAAAGAAAATAGAAGAGATGAAATTCTCCCATGAGTATCCACATGTTAGGTGACTTGCACAGTCAATGATTAACAAATATTTTCAGGATGAGTAACTACTTAGTCATTGTCACTATGTACCAGCCTTGTGCTGATGTTTTACATAAACTATTTTACTTAATCCTCACAATAGCATGGTGAGATAGCTGTTACATTTTACAGATGAGAAAAATGAAGTCTTAAAAGAAATTAAGCAACTCGCCTAGGGTCACAAAGCTAGTAAGTGGCAGAGTTGAGTTGCAAATGCAGACAATCTGATACCAGAGTTCATGCTCTTAGCCATAACACCACACTGCCTTGCCAGGGAATCAGGTCGTTTCCTTGAGACTCTTCTTCCATGCACATATTTTTACATATATAACATAATTATCTATAAAAATTTATGTCCTATTATAATCAAGGTATTTCATCATGTCATAAAATGTTTTCATAAGCCTAATTTTAATGAATACAAGATCACTGAACTAAAATTCTACTCACTTTCCTTATTCTTCCTAAGTTTTCATTACTATAAGTGTTATAGTAACCATGCATTTTCATGCATATAATATTTTCTATTCCTAAAATTGTTTTCATGGATTAGATTTTAGAATTACCACTGGATGGAAGGCCTCATTGCTTCTTTGAAACCTTGAGTCACACTGCCAAATTGTGCTTTGGAATATTTTTTCCAGTTCACAGTCACTATGTATCATATAGCCATGTGCAAAGAATGAGGGTATCAATTTCAGCCCACTCTGATGGCCTTAGGCATTGTTTTTAAAAGTTGTTCTTACTTAAAAGAGTTAAAATGTAAAATTATACTTAATTTTGATTTGCATTCATTTCATTGCATATTTTCCTATAATTGAATAATTATATTTTCATTTTCATGACTATCTGCTTGTTCTCCTTGTCTGTTTATCTTCTGGAAGATTCTATGAGTAATTTCTCAGGCAGAGTTCCCAGATTTGGAGAAGACACTGGGGGTGGAGGGATGAGGGAGAGAGGCAAGTTAGAGTTTGGGAAGATCACTACCATGAATTGCTAACACAGCCAAATACATTTTCAATTCAAATTCACCTAGCTACAATATTTGGGACAATGATAAAATAATCCCCCGTCTCAGATACAGATTATGCTCCATCAACTAAACGATTGGTATACAGAAAAAATTTAGGCACACAGTGCAGACATTCTTCTATTGAAAGGCAGCATTGGTGAGTGTGTAGGGAGGTCCTACTGAAAGACCTAAATCATAGAATTCATATACTTCATTCTGCCACCATTTTGAGAATAAATTATAATTAATGTTTCCCAAAAGTGATTTAGGTTGAATACTGTTTAATAGTTATCTACTTATTTTAATACTACTTAATTTATCTACTTAATTTATACTTTTTTAGGAAAAGTATAACTCACTTCAATCTGTGTGATTTCACAGGCATGATTGCAAAAATGGCACAAAGTTAAAAAAAATACAAGCATGGGTCAATTACAAGAACCAAATACTTGTACGGGTGGTAATACATGGCTAGAACAAAAGCAGAGTTGTCATGTTATTATCTGAAATTTTGGAAACACAGCTTCATGTTATTATTATCAAGACCCATATCTTGAGTGTTTACCATTGCTGGTACCAAGAATACAGACATAAAGGGATGCACTTCTTCCCTTAAGAATTCATAGTCATAGCAAGAGAGATGGGAATTGATCTGTTATGTGGATATCCACACTGATGGGAAGTAGTATATATGAAACAGTCAGAAAATCAGGCAATAACAGTTGAGTTAGAATGATGCCTGACACAGGGGCTACAAAATGGCATGTTACAGATACCTTTCTGTTTATTTCCTTTCACAGTTGTTCATGCCTGGTAAGATGAAACTAAATTTTTTCCTTTTTTCTTATTCCCTCCCTCCCTCCTCTCCTTCCTTCTTTCCTTCTTTCCTTCCTTCCTCCCTTCCTTCTGTCTCACCCACCCCACACCTCTAATTCCAGATTTGTTTTACATGCCACCAAATTGCCTACCCACAAAATGAGGATATCCAGGTGTGTGCCACAGGGCACTGGGGAGATAAATGATGTGTATGAGCCTGGGACAACAGCCTTAACTGGTAAATCAAGTCTGTTCTCGCCCTGATGATTTCCACTTTAAAATTCATCTTGGAAGAAGTTGTGTAACATTTATTTTCCAACCTGGGGTTTTAGATCACTCAGGTTTGAGTAACAACTGGTCACCTGGAGGACAGCAAGCCCTACTGACTGTGGGGAGGGGGAGAGGAAAGATTTCTGAGTGATGGTTCACCAGGTATAAACAACAAAGCAACCATGGGAGGATGATAGTGATCCTGAGAGGACCAGTGAGAGGTATTGTTATCATCATCCCAAACAGGTGTGGGCACCTGCCATGAACATGCTGTCATGTAAAGTGCTTTGGGGGTAAAATAGAGACACAAAGGTCTCCACCCTAGAGCATCATAGAGACTGGCTGGAGAGATAATGATGTATATGAAGCAATCACCCGAATCAAGGGAACACAGGATAAATGCACAGAAGAGATGCAGAAGAAAGACTATTTTGACATAGGAGATATGGGGAAAAGAGAGGCTTGAGCTTTCCCAATTTGGTGGCTGACAGAATAAATGAATGAATGAATGAATGAACAAATGGGCCTTGAGATTTCCAGATAGGACTTAACAGGCACAAAAAGAAAGAAGAGTATATGTTTAGAATAGGGATGGGCAGAGTGGGGAGGGAAAAAAACAGGATATAATGAGTACAAAGCACATATTTTATTTGGGAGATGAGGGTTTGGGTGCCTGAGTAGATAAGGCTCTGGTGGAAGATGCATTTAGGGAGCTAGTGGGTGCAAAGCCTCGAAGGTGGATTAAACGAACTGTCTCATGGATAATGGGAAGCCATTGGCATTTTGTAAGATTAGTGAGAGTGACATCCTATTTGTTCTTTGGGAGTATTATTGTGGCAGCTGTTCAGAGCATGGTTTGGAGGAGGAAGAAACTGGAGATGGGAAACCAGTTGCCAACTATTGCAATAGCCGGGCTTGATGAGGGCTTGTGGTGATGAGAATGGGAGAGAGGCAAGAGTGTATGAGACATTTTGGAAATAATATGCCATGGTCTCGCAGCGAGTTGGATATAGAGGGTCAGAGAGAGAATTGGAAGACAACTTTCATGAGGAGGCTGGAGACCAGTGGAAGTGCCACTAACTGAGGTTGAATTGCTGATTTATGGAGAATGTTGTGAGTCTTCTCCGTCTATGCATGGGTTAAAGCAAAACAGGACGTGTTCTTCATGAAAACATTCATTCTTGGCTGTGTCTTGAGGAACAGGGGTGCTAACATTGATAGCAGACATAGTTGCAATGTACTGGTTGAGAAGAGCCTTACAGATCTTAGGAAGGAGGGCTTGGGAGAGTGCTTCAAGCAGCACTAAGTATTATTATTGTGCTTGAGAAATGAATATTCTTAGCACTTTCATTCCTGTGTTTCCAACTCCATGTCCAGAGCCCTCTGATTTCAGATTCTTCTCCTAGAGCCATTCACTAAAACCATAGGCAAAACTTACCAAAGCTATGCTCCTTCTCCCAGGATCCCGATCTCTATGAGATGGCAGTTAGCTAAGGAATTGTTTGTTCATTCATGCATCAAAAAGAGTCAACAAAGAATGCTTATTATGGTCAAGCACCATTCTAGGCATGTTTTGCTGCTAAGCATTGTAGCAGCAGATAAAAAACACGAAATCCTCGCCATCGTGGTCCAGCATGCCAGATGTAAAAGCAGTCCATGAATAAAATAAATACGCAAAAGATATGTTGGACAGTGGTAACTTCCAAAAAAGAAAAATAAAGCAAAGAAGGGGACCAGGAATTGTTGGGACAGGAAGCTACTATTTAAAGCAGGGTGGTTAGGACAACTTCTTCAAGAAAATGACATTTGAGTAAAGTCTTGAAGGTGGAAAGGAGTCTTGAGTAAGTCCAGGGAAGAGTGTTCCAGTTGGAGGGAATAGCATATGCAAAATCCTGAGTTGGACACACACCCAGAATATTTGAACAGTAGTAAGGAAGCCAGTAGGGATGGAGCAGAATGAGGGAAAGGAAGGGGGTACAGTAGGAGACAGGAAAATATTGAATGGATGCTCCATCCTTGGTAATCGCATCTTAGGAGCTTCTGGAGACAATGCCTGAATCCTATAGAGTGGCCGTAAAATGGGAAATTAGAAGGACACTATTTGGCTTTTACTTATGGGCAGAGCTTGCTCTGCAAAAAGTCTCAAGTGAATGCCCAGGCACAGGAAGAAAGAGAGATTTCTGGTCAGAAAACACCATAGCTCTTGTTCATTTGGTAGAACAGACATCAGTTATGGGGTTGCCCCCCTTCTCCTGGTAATATTGGGGCTGGTAGGAGGCCTGGGTCTTCCTAGCAGCTTTTCTAAGGCTGATTCACATCAGAATTACTCAACATGTACAGATTTTTAAAAGTTTTTTTAAATTACTCTAAAAATGTATTCATGTTCTTTAACTGCTTACATCACAGGTTGCATTTAGTTTGCAGCGTCCTCTCTGCCTCTCAAATGAGACTGAGAGAAAGAAGAGAACCATGCAGGCTGAAGTATCTCAAATTCTATAGTTAAATTCCATCTCCATGGCAGCATGACAGCCTCCTGACCATGTGGAACTGTCACAAGTTTTGAAGAACAGCTTTAGAGATATAATTCCTCTTATCTAAAAGCTGCTTTTGCTTAATGAAGAGATTTATTATATCTCCCCCACGGCTATTTACCATCAAATTGGGGAGGGGGCCATTTTCCTTTATGTCTCTGAATTGGGCAACTCACTGCTTTCTTTCTGGCTGAGAGCCTGAACCCTTGCAAAGGCAAAGACAAACACAAGAAGGGGGAGGGGTGGAATGGAACTGCAGGCCTTGCTCATGGTGGAGTCATATGAACTTGTAGATCAAAAGAGCAGTCCTGGCTTTAAAAGACTGTGGCACTATTCATGAACCCGGTGACTGCCTAAGAAGGAATACAACTACTTGTTGTCACCAAAAGATAAAAAGCTGCAGATGGCTACCCCCTCCCACTCCTAATCCAACTTGGATCTCCTCCTATAAAGAAGGTACAGGCTTTGACTCCACTTGGTCTCATTAATTACTGATAAATTACAGACCCATAGTATAGAACCAACAAAAGGAAGCTGGCAAAGAGGGACACTAGTAGTTTCCTTTTAGGAAATGCTCTCAAAGCCATCATTCCCTTAATCTTATACTATTTGCTTGGTGATGAGTTGCCCTTGCCCTATCCTTTAAGGCAAATGAATGTCATTGGAGAATGTTAGTGTTGGGACTATGGCAAGTCCCAAAGTGTGTTTGTTGCCTATAATCGCAAGTCCATATGGTATCAATAGATATGTCGGGGATGGGGGTGGTGGTAGGGGGGAAGAAATGCTCCTTAATCAAAAGAATGTTGGGAAATGCCACATTTAAACAGTATTGAAAAGGTTTTCTTGGCTGTAAGCCTCCCAGTACCTTCAACATTCTTAAAGGAAAAAAGGAGATATCACACCCATGACCCTAACTTGAGTCATCTAACCCATTTTCATGTGAAACTTGGGAATATTACATGTCTTACCCAATGTCAGAGTTGGAACCAGAAGCCAAATGGCTTGGCCTCTCCAAGCTCTTTTCATTTGCCTGGAGAAATACAGCGCATAAACAAATCCGAAAACAGAAGTATTCATGAGCCATTGAAGTTAAGGAAAAGGAAATGTCAGATTCAAAATGTCAGGAAGTCAGTTTTGAGTCAGCCCCAGGCACTTAAATGGAAGTTGCAAAAGACAGACCTTAGGGAAAAGACCAGGAGCTAGAGATTAAGGGAGTGGCAAAATGATTAAGCTACAGAAGACAAGTATGTGAGTAGGAAATTCATTCATTTGACAATTCCTTACTGAATGTCTGTAAAACGTTGGATACTATTCTAGGCATTGGACATAAAGAGATACACAAAGGCACACTGATAGAAGGCTGCTTCTGAGCATGCTCACTTGGAGCTCTACCTACAAGTGCTTCTGATGTACTCCCCACCCCAGTAGGTATTACTCCCTCTCACCCTCAATGAGGGTGCATGGTCTTTCTGGGCTTGGCCAAAGTGTATTCACCTGGGAATGGAGTATGTGATTTCTTGATGATGGGAGCAAGAGACTCCCTTCATGATGAGGAGGGAAGGCACAGGGAAGAATCTTTGCTGCTCTCTCCTATTTTTCAGTAAGTCTGCGAGGCAAGGAGATGGCATAACTTGTATTCCAGGAGCTTGTAAGAACTTTCAGTAAGGAAGACCCTCTCAAGGTATAAACCACAAGTTATAAAAAGGCCATTGACTTGAAAACCTTGGGACAGAGAATATCCTCAAGGGGCTAAGGTAGTCAAAGTTCAAGCCTGGTGGCTTATTTTGATCATCTCCAGGTTTGGGATACCCTCTAGGTTATGTTCTCAGACTATAAAGTTGCCTCTGTGGGAAGTTGCTCCTTTTTCTGTGGAGCATTTTATTTAAATGGGGGCATTTTTTTCAACAAGAAGAAATTTTTAAAATAAGAATTACTACAGGAAGGGGCATGAGGCTTTGGGGTTTTCTTGGCACACAAAGACATGAGTCGCTATATTTAAACACTTATTTCTTCCATCAATGGATAGTCAAAGACAGGGCTTAGTGTGGGGTTATATTTTAAACTCTCTAGGGTTTCTTTGGGCACTGGGAACACAGAAACAGCCAGCCACTCCAAAGGTTGTGAAATCAATTGTCTATAGAGGCCAGGTAGATCATATAAATGCAGAAAGTGGCCTGAGTGTAATATAATAGCCCTTCAGTGAGGTCTACAGTGAATTTCTTGGAGAAAGGAAATGTGTCTCCAGTCTCCACTGGGTAAAAGCCAAGTATTTGAGATCTGGCTGAAAAACAGACCATAAAGGGAATAGGAAGAGAACGAGAGGACCATGACAAAACTGAGAGTAGTCCCCAGAGCAGAATGGGATAGGTGCCAGAGTCTTGTCCAGGGTCTGGGAGTTGGCAAGTCCAAGGGGTTGTGGGTAGAGAGGCTAGGCGGCCAGAGGTTTCAGTGGTCAGGCCCTCCATGTCAGAGCTGCATGTAAAGGGTCAGCAAGGACCTGTCTGCTAGGACCTAAGGATGCTTCTCACTGTGGGGCTTAAGATTCTGAAGTCACAGTAGGTTTTGTCCTCATATCTTGGAGTGTCTTTTTCTAGAACTGCCCAAGCTCTTTCTTAGGCCCAATATCTATAATATCCTTCTCTGAACCAAAATTAAGAGTGAATGACTTTTCTCCTAGAATTTATTTCTATTAAAATTATTTCAGACTCTAGACATTACACTATATTTCACTTATGAATCTTTGTTATACAAAAGAGCAAAATAAAATAAAAAGAAATGTAAAATTTGGTAAAAATATCTATGATAAAACTTAAAGAACCATACAAGGAGTGGACATAATCTAAAATGTGGATTTAGGTAATAACAGTACATTGATATAGGCTCATAAATTGTAATAAATACGCCATGCCAATGCCAGAAGTAGGAAGAGGAAGAAGAGTATATGGGAATTCTCTATACTATCTATTTTCTGTAAACTTAAAACCATCCTAAATCAATTTAAAACAATAAGCAAAAATAAACTTGACTATTGTATTAACAAAAACACAGAGAACTTTTTCTAATGAATCATAATCCATCTTAATAGTTATAATGATTTAATATACTATCCTCTTTCTTTATTTTATCATTTATCTAACAATGATACTGACAGCAACTTGTTTTCCTTGCTAAGTTCTAAAGAACTTATCTGGGTCAATAATTGTTTATTTTGCATAATTTTTTCCAAATATCTCTTACCAGGACTCCATGTATTTAATTTGCATACCAACAGAGGCTAAAGTTTCAGTAGTCACTGAGCCCAAATACATTTCATGGTTTCTTCAATTCTGATTGTTACTTGCTGAAATTTGCCTTCCCATCATGTGTACCCAGCAGAGGATGAATTTGTACTTTTAAAATGAGACTGGAATCCTAAAATACACAGAACAAAATTCAGCTTGTTCAGTTGTTTCTCATTTGTAGATATGTTCTCCTTGCCCAGGGGGCTAGTAAGTTCTAGTTAAACTACAATTTAAGGACATGCTGTTTATTAAAAAGATCGTTGCATGATAAAGATGTAACAGCACTTTTACAGAGATTGATGGTTCTTCTGTAGGATTTCATTTATAATTTCCCCCTTAAGTGATTCAGTGTAAATGACAGGTCCTATTTAAGCTTTCTTTCTTTGTTTTTTTTTTTTGGCGACACTGGGGTTTGAACTCAGGGCCTCATGCTTGTCAGGCAGGTGCTCTAGCACTTGAGCCGCTCCACCAGCCCCCTATTTAAGCTTTCCTTTCCCAAAGTTTCAAGGTTTAGGCAGTTTTATATATAACTCATCTGTTTAGATACAGATCTAAACTAGAGTGAAAACCACTGTTAGTGATGTTCTTTCAATTCTCATAGTTTGAAATGAAAGTGAAAACCTAGAATTATTTATGACTTTTGCACCCTGTTAGAAAAGGCACTTAGCTCTTTCTTTTAGAAAGAGCATCATGCACAGTGAACTGTCAGAAGGTAACCAGAAGGTAACATGTTTAGCCCATTATCGATCCTGAAAGTTTGCTTGTCCTATAAGACAAAAATGTAATGTTGTGATATTCCTTCCAGTATTGCCACTGTATTTTGTCTCCAAATAAAAGAAGCTTATTGTAGTATGTTTGTAGAAAAATTCTGAACAAAAATTATACAGCTTATTAGAGTGTGGGAATAGGGATCTAAATTTTAAATAAAATTATATGTGTATATATATATATATCTCCACAGTTTATATATATATATAAACTGGTGCTGATTTTACAATTGTGCGGTTTGTTTAGTTTTTTCTTATTTTTAAATTCCAACTTAAAATTATGAGGTTTCAGAAATACATTGATAGTTTAACAATGTTTAAAAATAGGAAAGCATGAGTGTTCATGCTTTAAAATGATTTTTAAATTTGTATTTTATAGTTTATCTGTCTTTGCAAGCAGTCTTTAGGTTAAAGATACTTCTACCCAGTTACAGTACATTTCCTCTGTATGTAAATTAGATGGGATAATAGAATTCATAACTCATAATATTCTTTGAAAGCTAAGCTTTAAACTTCATTTTATGTCCTTTCACAAGTGAATTAGTTTAAAACAGAAAGTGGCTACTTGCCATTTTGACATCAACTCATTTTGCGAGGCTTAGGCAGCTAGACATTGTTTAAAACAAAATATTAACTTATGTTACATGGGTATCTGTCTTTTGTCAGTCTTCTCTCAGTTCTTGAGGTATATTATTTTAATCATTCCATGCCTTAATATGCTTGCAATACAAGAATATCTTCAGATGGGTGATTACCAAAAGGCTCCCAGTTTTTAGAGTCAGAAATCAATAAGCATTGGGCTGTGGTAGCCAAAAACCATAGGTTAGCTTAAAGATCATGATAAAATACAAATACAATTATTTTATTAAATCATGGTTAATAACAAATGAAACCAGGCTTGTCTAACAGATTTTCTATCAACAAATATTGTTATGTGCAAAAGTATTGCATATGTTGTTTTACACACCACTGCATTTACCAGAACTGCTGAGAGGACTGTATATAGGATTTTAAACCTAAGTTGATTTTTTTCTCACTCTTGAAAGGAGTACTTCTTTATGAAAGCAGTTCTTACAGCTTTGTTTTCAACCAGCTAAAAATGTTTTATATATTACTCTAACCTGTTGTCCTCCACATTCTATTGTCCTAATTGTTCTGTTTTCTGATTTGTATTTATCTCTTGAGACAGTAACTTTTTGAATAAAAATAAACCTACAAAAAAAAAAAAGAAAGACCATCATGCAAAATATTGGGAGTGATTTACTTAAAACTAGAATTAATGTCTCGAATTAGAATCTTCAATCTTAAAACTTTTCAGAATCATGAAGTCTGAAATATTTTTTTAGTCTTGTTTCACAAGCAGGCACCAGTCTTAGATATCTTGGATTTCATGTAATGCTGTTTGCACAGCACTTTGACTAAATAATCAAACTACTCTAGTGACCTACTCATATTATATAAAGAGAAAAACAGTTTTACAAGAACAACTTTCCTTCAAAACTGGAAAACCATCAGATGTGTCATTCATAGAGTTGGTGAGTGAGTATAGTATTAAATGGATCCTCACTAGTACTCTGATGAAATTAGTCATCAATTTCTAGAAAAAAGTCTTGGAACTGGTAAAATTCCCCATCTGTAAAGTTAATATTGATATTATCAGCTGATATGCTAGTCATCTTATCAACCAGTATGCTTTGCTCAGAGCAGAGAAAGTAGCATCATTGAATTGGTCACTTGTCACACTTGGCCTAACATCAAGTTCAAGAACTTTTAAGTTAGCTCCAGGAATCTCATCAAATTATTTACTAATATAAGGGCAGGTTTTTTCTTTTCATGGTGAGCAGTGCAGAAACTTTCATGTTGCTGAGACATAAAGGTTTCACTTAATTTTTGTTAAATATTTTTGAGGTTGCAGAGGTTGTTTTCTTTTTCACTTGTACCTTTGGTTTGTGCTGATGGAAATTTAAGTTTAAACGCCATGGAACCCACTCAGAGGTACATGGTAAAGATCTGAAGCCATGATTGTGTTCTGTGGTGTTAAATGGAATTACCACTTCTTTTCTGAGCACCTTTTATGAACTATTTCATCATTGAATCATGGAAGCTTCAGATCTGACAGATAATGATTGCTTCTTTAAGTTCAAAATGTAAAAAGATAATAGATTTGGCTTTGACTTTTATCTCTCTCAGTATCACATAAGAAGCAAAATGCTATGTGTGGATTGACACTTCATTTTACACAGATGTCATTTGTAAATCTTATTAAATGTTTTCTTTCTTTCTGATCCACTTCTGATCTTTGCAATCATTCTGACATTAAAATAAAAAACTGTTCAAATAATTTTAAGCACACCTCAAGTATTTCTGAACTATAGACATGAGCAGAAGTAGTAGCCACCATAATTATCATTCTATGTCAAAGGCATCAGTTTTGCATGAAAATCACCCCACACAAATAAGAGCCATCATTTTGTTTAACAATGAGGATATGTTCTGAGAAATGCTTCATTTGGTAGTCTTGACATTGCTTGCACATTCCAGTATACTTTGACTAAGAGCAATGATGTCATTTGTGAGACAATCTTATGGGACCACTGTCGTGTATTCAGTTTGTCACTGACTGAAAAGTTGCTTTGTGATGCACTTCTGACTTAGACAATATGGACTAACTCCCTCCTCAATGTTTGTGGACGCTCAGACTCTCGCTTTCTTTCTCTTTTAACATCTTCGTACTCTCTTTCCTTTTCCTAGATGAGTCTAATCTCTTGCTTTCTGGCCCACCAACACTGGGTGCCTATGAACCTAACAATAAAGGTTTGTACAATTTTATATTATTTTACATAAATATTTACATAGCATCATAATAATTTATCCAGCTTGGGATGCTTCATTTTTTTTTTGTTGCTCTTTATTTTGAATTTCTTTTTTCTTTTTCTTTGGTTTTTTGAGACAGGAGCTTGCTATGTAGCCCAGTCTGGCCTCTACTTCATGATCCTCATGCCTCAGCCTCTGCAGTGCTGGGATTATGTCCTAGATTTCTTAATGATTTGAAATGAACATCATTGATTCGCTTCATCTCATTAAGATATTGAAAGTTTCAATATTTGTATATTTATGCAAAAGGAACAAAATATTTGAAATAAAATTGTCCTATCAAAAGTTAGCCTTTTCCCAAGTCTGCCTATACTGACTTACCTGGTCCTTCCTCCCCTCTTTTTTTACAGGAGTTTGAACTCAGGGCCATGTGCTAGCACTCAGCTATGCCTCCAATCCTTTCTGCTTTAGTTTATTTTTCAGGTAGTCTTACTTTTGCCTCAGGCCTCAGAATGTGCCACTACAACTGGCCTTGCCTTTCTTCTTCTTTTTTTTTTTTTCAATACTGGGGCTTGAACTCAGGGCCTTCACCTTGAGCTACTCCGTCAGCCCTATTTTTATGGGGTTTTTTTGAGATAGGGTCTCATGAACTGTTTGCCTGGGCTGGCTTCAAATCACAATCCTCCTGACCTCTGCCTCCCGCGTAGCTAGGATTACAGGCATGAGCCACCGGTGCCTGGCCTCTCCTCTCTTCTAATAGACAATTATCCTGTCTTATGCTCTTCACTGCAATAATCATTATTGTTTTATAAATGTCTTTTACATATGTGTGTGGTTTTGTATGTACAGTCATCTCTTGGAGGAGGATCAGTTCCAGGACCCTAGAAGATACCAAAATCTTCAGATGATTATATAAAATTTTTGCACGTAAACATATACATCCTTCAGTATATTATAAATCATCTCTAGATTACTTATAATGCCTAATGCAATGTAAATTCAATGTAAATAGCTATTATACTGTATTGTTTAGGGAATAATGACAAGAAAAAAGCCTGTACATGTAATAATGAAATCTTTTTTCTAGTATAGATTTAGTCTAGTACAGATGCATGTTTTTTCTGAGTATTTTTTGATCCACAGTTGATTGAATCAACAGATGTGGAACCCATGGATATGAAGGGTTGACCATATGTAATTTCAGATCATAAGTCCTCCATCTCTAAAAACAGGAACTTGTCTTTCTTACTGCTGCTCTCCAGTGCCTAGAATATGCTCTGTACAGATTAACTGGGAAAGAGAATTAAATCTGTGTTAGTCAGATACCTGAGGCAATCAGCTTAGGTAGAGAAAAGGTTTATTTTGGAGATTTCAGTCCACGGTCAGTTTTTTCTGTTGCTTTTGGGTCCATGGCGAAGAAGCATTCACCTCATGGTGGCCAGGTGGTAAAAGAAGAGGGAAGATGCCAAAGTTCCGCAATCCCTAATCTTCCTAATGGTATAACGTCCTCCCAATAGGTTCTACCTGCTAAAGGTTCCACCACCTCCCAATATCACCACCGGCTGGGTACCAAGCCTTTAAAATATGGACGTTCGGGGAGCACTTACCCGAACCATAGCAAAATCTGACAGCCTATAGTGGTCACTCCCCATTTCCAGAGCCAGGCCACCATGAAGGAAATTGTTTGGGAGATGACAAGGTTTCTTAGGACCTCTCTTAGAGTTCTAATTCTTTTTGAATTTGGAAAGGGTTGCCTCCTGACTCCATGGCACCGTAGAACTCTTTTAGAGGCAATTCACGTAGGCAAATCTTTTTTCACATTCAAAGAAGCCTTACAGAGCTCAGAGAAGGTAACTAGGTTATTTGGAGACTAATGGATCAAACAGTCTTCTTACCATAAAGAAGAACTAAGTAACTTTTCAGGACATACATTAGGATGTTGCATAAACATAGCTGCAAAAGGTAACAGTTTTTAAAACTAAGAAGTGACAAACAGTCATAGTTTGTTTTTCTTAGAAATGTGTTAAGCATTAAATTATGTTATAAAGACATGGATTTCTATCTACATACTGTGTTTCAAGAAGTACTTTAGTAGCAGTAGTGGTATCCTGGTCTATTGAGAATATCTGTCTCTAGAAATCTAAAAACTCAGTATGTATTATCTAGAGTCATACAGTCAGTGAGTGTGGGGCAGGAAGGCACCATAGAAAGTGTCTGGTGCTTAACCCACTCAAGTTTTACTAATAGAGATCCTGAGGCTCAGAGAGCAAAGGCTTGTCTGGAGTGACTGAGCTGGATCCTGTGCTGGATAAGCTTTATTTGCCCCTCCAGATTCACCATCTCTCCTTTTCCACCCTGCTGTGTAGACTACATGAATCAAGCTCTCTTACCTTCTGGGTAGGAGGTGAGGATGACAGGTTGGAAATCAAGGCTAGGTATTTTATTACCTCAACAACCTCCCTACTGGGCTACAACATAGCAAGGGAGTACTTTTTCAAGCCAAGGCCACGGGTCCTATTAGCTGCTTTCTCCAATCCTAGTAACCATTTTTTCTTTTGTCCTGTCAGACCTAAGAATGACAAGGCTTCTGGTTGTTGCCTGCTGTGGGGACTTCATCAAATTTGACTGGCTCCTCTCCATTCCTTGATTTCAAAGTCCTTTTTACATTAATAGTTCCCTTTGAATATGTCAGCTGCTTAGCCGGACTCTATTCACATACATTTTTTTTTTTCTTCACTGGGTATTGAACCCAGGACCTTGCACTTGCTAGGCCTGCACTCCACTTCTTAAGCCAAGAAGTATACACTTTTGAATCACCATACACTTTTGAATCTAAGTCTTTTGACTCCAGTCCAATATTCTTGCTTTTAAATCCCTCAATTCACAAGGTGCTTTAGAAATGTAAATGACCCTGAATAAGTTCTGAAGATCTAATGTATGGCATGGTAACTATAGCTAATAATATGGTATTATATACCTGAAATTTGCTAAGAGGGCAGACCTTAAGTGTTCTCCCCGCCACATGTATACACACATAAGGGTAGCTATGTGAGGTGATGGATATGGTAATTAGTTTGATTGTCATAGTCATTCACCATGTGTATCCAAACATCATGTTATACACCTTAAATTTACACAATTACTTTGCCAATTATACCACAAAGAAGCTGGAAAAAATAAAGAACTATATTTGACCCAAAAAAAGAGGAAAGAAATACATATGACCATAAGTGCTCTGATTATATGGAAATATTTTAAAATACTTTGATGAAGAAGTACTGAAACAGAACCTAAAACTGTGAGTAATGAGCCACAAAGAGGGGAAAGGCTGACTCTAGGGAGGTTCTGCAGGAAATCTTGCAAAGGTGAAATTTGACTGGGGCAAAAGTGGAACTGTCTGGAGGGGTAGGAGGGCGACGTAGTTCCGGTGTGGTTAGAGGAACTGGGGCTGCAGCTTTCAGCCCTGCAATAGCTGAAATCAGCCCACCCTGGGTGTGATTTCATGAGATATGTGTTTTTCACCCAGCACAGATCCTAGATAGAATCCATGTACAGTGTGTGTTCTCAACACTGGTGTGAACGCTGGTTGTGTTGAACATCTGCTGACCTGTGGGTCTCCAGTATGATGTCTGATTGAGATATTTCCAAGGGTAAATCTGGTTGGGCATAGTTTTTTGTCTTATCCTAACTCCACTGGAATATCACCTTTACCTACTGGGGTTTCATCTTCATTCACTCCATTTGCTTCTTCTTCTCCAAGAAAATGGAGAAACAGTAAAGCCAGGAGGTAGAATACAGAAGGAAGTTCTCTGAATAGAGCTATGCGTCAGAACTAAAAAAACTTTTTTCTAATCTCAACTCTGTCACTTTGGGGGACCTCAGTCAAGTCTTTGGGACTCAGATTTCTCAGAGAAAAATGAAAACACAGTGAAAATGACAATTGAGGTCACTTCCACTTTTCAGATCCTATGAACCTCCTTAGAACTAGATGAAATGACAGCATCTTCCATCTTGAGCTGTCTGTCTGTGCAGTGAAATGACACATCATTCAGGGTCCCTCCATCCTTGGCTCTTGGAATCTGTTTTGCAGAAAAAGCAGTAAGGTTCTAGTATCTCCAGCCCCTTGGATCTCTGGAAATAGTGTCAGGTCCAAAGACTGTACTTTGTTGGAGCATGTTTTCCAGTCATTGCTTCCCTGGAGCCACAAGCCAGGAGCAGGAACATCCCACTGTTTGATTGTGCTGTTGGGAGGGCTGAGAGAATCATCTGAGTTTGGTTGGATTATCCCAATCACTTTTTCCATTCTACTTGACTCCACCTGTCAACATGTATGAAAAAAATCAGTGCAGAGGATCACAAGTTGTTGAAGGTCAGTCTGGGCTACATAGTGAGACCCTGCCTCAAAAACACACATAAAAAAGAAATTAGGGTTGCAATACACATATGTATGGAATCAACATAAGGAATTTCCCTGTAAAGCTATCTTTATCTCACACTAGCAAAAAAAACTATGTTTTTCTTATTATCTTTTATGTCTTTTTCTTCTACAAAATCAGAGAACAGGAGGGCAGAACAGGTTCTGCCCAGAGGCAGGGGAGGGGGATGGTACTGGGGTTGGGGGGGAGGTATAGAAAAAATAAAATCATTAAAAAAGAAAACAAATCAACATTACTGACAGGTGTTAATTACATAATAAGAAATAAAATGTTATAAAAATAAAATAAAATAATTCTGTTTACTCTGTCAGAGTAATTAAAATCCAGGGGGGTGGGGTCACTTGTCCAAGACCACACAGCCAATTAATGACTGTGAGCTCTCTTCCCTACACTAAACTCTGTTTCAAAATTGCATAAAATGGGCAGAAGTAACCTATCCACCTTTACAGTACATTAAAGGCACCTTGTATGAATAACTGATGCAAGTAATGCATCTGAGATGTATCAAAAATTTGTCTTAAATGTACATGAACTGGTTTTAATGAACATCAAAATTTAATAATAAAAAACGTTTCTTGCCTTCAGGATTTAGCAGGGTTTTAAAAAATACTTTTTACACAGTAAAATGGAAAAATCTTAATTAAAAAAAAATCAGTGCAATACTTTTCCTTTCTGGTCTGCCCTAGATCAAATAATCATTTTAGCTGACTTTTGCCCTTATTAATCAATAGTTTTGATGTTCTCCGGGCTCAGTTTATGGAAAACTCCATAACAGCCATCTCTTTCTGCATAAGCCACTAAATCAGTGGTTTTTGTTTCTTTTCTGCCTGGAAAACTTTGCATTCCAACTTTAAACACAGCTCAAATAACACCTCCCCTGGGGAAGCATTTGGCCTCTGGGCTTCTTGGGCACTATGCACCTCTCTCTTTTCTGGTGTTTGTCACCCTGTAGTAGATGTACCGGAGGGGAAACTCCTGGAGGTCAGAGAGAGTTTTTGCATATATTGGCCAAATAGCAACCACTGAGCCTGGACTCTTAAGAAAGAAGAGGGGAAGGTGCTGGTGAGGGAAGGCAGAAGGAATTTTCTGTTTGTTAAATGCTTGCAAGAATTTCCCCATACTTCATAGAAAATGTATGCACATCTCTGACAGTGAATCAGAAGCATCCACTGATGACAGAGGAATACTGAATGGTTTTCTTTCAGATGCTCCCCTCCATGCTTGACTTTGGTGTCTACAGTTGTTCATTAGGAGATACACAGATTCTGGGGGACAGGAGAGATGCAATGATGTTTACTTCATCAGACAACTATGAGAGGGATTATTTCATTTATTTGTTGGCAGTACTGGAGTTTGAATTTAGGACCTTGCATTTGCTAGGCAAGCACTCCACTACAGCTGTGCCTCCAATCCTTTTCGTTTTAGATTATTTTTTAGATAAGATCTTGCCCTTTTTGCCTGGGATCTGCCTCTGACCAGATCATCCTCCTTCTGCCTCCCAAGAAGCTGGGTTTACAGATGTAAGTTACCACACCTGACCTTGGGATTGGTTAATTTGTTTTGAGAGAATGAGTCCCTACACTACTCCAGAGATAAAAGCGTAAAATAATTGCTACATTCTTAGTTCCTATCCTAGGACAGGAAGAATTGTCTGAAGTCTCAGTCTTGACTCTGGAAGAGCAATATGCTCTCAGAATTAGATGTCATGAGATTATCCAGGAAGTGACAAAGCCAGTCAACAGCAGTCTTGTCTTAGTTGTTATAAAGTTACTGGCCCATGTGATCTTTCAGAATTTCAAAAATCTCTAAGAGATCTGTTTCTCTTCTTCTTGGTAGCGAAGGCCACCCCACCTCTCTGTCATTATTTGGAGAATGCCATCAACTCATACTTTTTAAATGATCACTTACTTCTCTTAACTTTTTACTAGTGTGACTAAACTGGTTGGTGGCTTTGGTTGGTTTGGGGTACTGAAGATAACACGAGGTGCATTTGCACTGTCTGTCCAGTAGGGGACTGTTTACTATGAAATGTTCTGATAGATCTTGGAGTTGCAACCTTGGGGTTGCCAGAATTAGAAGTTAACCATCTTATTTAAATTTAAATGCAGGAGAAGAACAAAGCCCAGAGAGATATTATTGTGCTTTCAATGACTGCTGAGAAAGTAAGTTTAACCATTTTAACTTAGTTCTGGAAAATACAAAAATGTAGTTCATACAAGACTACTATGAAGCCCTCACTATGTACTGAGCATTGCTGTAGGTGCTTGGGGGTACATCAGTGAAGAAAACAAAGACCCTTGTCTTCACAGGGCTTACATTCTATGTGGAGAGAGGACAGGCAGCAAACAATACACATAGTAAGTTATCAAATATGCTAAAAAACAGCAAGTGCTGTGGGGAAAAGGAAAAGGGAAACAGGTGAGGAGAGTTGGGTAATGAAGGCATGGGGGATAGGAAGTTTTATGCATTAGATATGAAGAATTCCCCCAGAAAGGCTCATGTGTTAAAGGCTTGGTCCCCAGCTGGTGGCACTATTGAAAGTGTTTGGATCATGAGGGCACAATGGATTAATCAGTTGATGAGTTCATAGCTGGATGGGCTATTAGGAGGTGGGGCATAGTTGGAGAAGTCCTTGGGTGTGTGCCTTTGAAGGATATATCTTGTGCTTGATCTCTCTCTCTCTCCGCTCCACCATACCTCTCTGCCATGATGTTTTGTTTCACCATGGGTCCAAATCAATGGATCCTAGCAAGAAAGGGCTGAAACCATATGCCAAAATAAACCTTTCCTCCTGTAGGCTGTTTTCTCAAGCATTTTGTCACAGTGATGGAAAACTGAATAAAGGTAGTGGTGTGTACTCAGGATGAGCCATACTAGATGATTATATCTAAGCAAAGATCTGAAAGTTAGTCATTTGGATATCTGGGAACAGCGAGTACAGAGATCCTAAGGTGAGAATGTGCCAGTCTTGCTTGAGGAATAACAAAGAGGAAGGAGGCCAGTAAGCCTCAAGCTCAGTAAGCAAGTGGGCAAGAAGTAGAAGTTAGGACAAAGAAGACCATTAGGAACCACTGCAGAGTTTTGCCTAAAAATGTGACACTGTTTTGCATTTGCTTTAAAAGGATTACTTTGACCCCAGTATTGGAAATGGTCAATGTTATACACCAACCTAGGACATATGGGTAAATTTGGTCAGGCAAAAACTGATAATAGGGTAGTTCTCCAAGAAGAATCGTGAAACATCAATGAAAAGCATTTGGATTGTATTCACTGTGGGTGTACTGCCATGCAGCTTGATTGAAATAACCATTACATTCATATTTATAACAGAAGCCACCTTTCTTCCAGACTCTCTTAGACCATTTGTTCTCCTTCATCCACAAATCACAATTCAAAATTTAAAAACTACCCTCTGTATGCAAAGTTCTAGGCTAGTCAGAGTATGAGCATTGATGATGCACAGGTGGCCAACATGTGGTCTCTATCCTTTCCTACAGTCTCCAGAGAGAAAATTCACATTTTTCTAATCTCAAAATGATGTACTTATCTGGTACATGTCAGGTATGTGATTTTTTTTCTCTTGAAATAATCAGCTATTTTTACTGGGGAGGAAATCCATATAAGAACTCAGTGAAGTTCCTATCTCCATAGGTAGCATGACTCTTGCCTAGTATAGAGTTCAGTTGCTCCATTCACGGCATGATGAATCATTTCTATGAAGCACTAGATTCTTAACCCATAATCCTCCAAGAGCGCTGTGTGGCTATGAGAGAGGAGATAAAAACTTGTGGTATGTAAAAATAGAAAATTTAAGGTTATTAATCCATTGTCTCTAAACTGAAACACCAAGGTCCAATCAGAAAATTCTATGTAGTGGTAAACACTTTGCACAGGTGTAACAGAGGACCTGGAAAGCTAACAACGTTTTGAGGTTGGTAGAATCCATTTTCATAAGAAAAAGAAGCAGATGGTGTATTGGAAGGCTAGGATCACCATAGCATGAAGGGATAGCCTGCATGGTTTAAGCAAAAGTAGCTTATTTCTTCACAATTTTGGAGGCTTAGAAGTCCAAGGTCAAGATGTTGGCAAGGGTGATTTCTCCTAGACTTCTCTCCTTGGCTTATAGATGGTCACCTTCTCACTGTGTCCTCACATGGTTTTTCCTCTGAATGCATACATCTTGGTGCCTCTCTGTACGTCCAAATTCGCTCTTCATATAAAGGTATCAGCTACATACTGGGTTAAGTGTGCCCCCCAAGGTCCCATTTCACTTACTTCTATTTCCAAATACAAATTCTGAGGTATTGTGAAGACTTATGAATTTAGCCTGTAGTAGTATTGTTAGTAAGTGTAAAACTGATATATTGAAAATACTTAGGCATTTTCACAAGAGAAGCTTATTGGCTCTAGAGCTTTAAGTGCAAAAATATGAGACTTGCTATAGGCACAACATAGGTCTGAGTTAGTTTTCCAAGAAAAAGAGCGGCATCACACCCTCTTTCACTGAAGCTTATTAGGATCAAGCTGTAGCTTGACATGGGAGATTGGGCCATACTTACTGAACCTTTGTGTGGTGTTCTGTAAAACTCAACAGACAAAACCAAGTAGGGAACTGTGATTGAAGGAGAAGTGGTTTCTCATTCAGTTAACATTTAGTTCTTCTTTCCTGTTTATTACTGTAAAATGATCACAGAAACCAAGGAAGAGAAGACGACATTCCATGGTTAGATATCCTTGAGGTTGCTAATGGGAATTTTGATTTAGAGTTTGAACCTGCTCTGGCAGACAAGTGCTGCGGGACCCTCTCACCTTTTTGCCATTTAGCTGGCTGGGCATATTCTCATGAATGTTAGACAAACACTCTGTTGTTTTCCAACTTGAACTTGCTCTGTAGTCAAAGGATTTCCTGCATGGAATTACCTTAGGAGTAATTAGAGAAATTAGAAAGTAACAAGGGTGCACGACGAGTAATTTATCTGGAGAAGGACAGTGTCCAGAGAGTTCTCTGCCCAGGAGCATTATCTTGGTGTCAGAGTGTGGTCTTCACAACTTTAGTTAGCAGAATACCTAATTTGTCATGTTGAAACAAAAAGGATTTTCAATCAGCAAATTTATGAGACCAATGTACAGTGAAAAATATAACTATCAAGAGGGCTCAACCCTCCCGTCTTCCGAAAAGTCCTTCTGGTTTCTGTAACATCCATGGGAAACTATGTTATAATCAGAAGGTTGCTTGATGAGTCAGACTTCTAAACAAAAGGAGTTACTTACATGATTCAGGGATGAAAGATAGGTTTCATTTCATGAGATATCTTATTGATTGTTAAGGGCTGTCTGGAGTGCTGAGAAGTATGAGGCCATATTTAGACTTGGTGGGAAGGCAAAAGTTGATTAGTGATGTCTGTTATGGGCACAGGATCAGACAGAGGGACATGTGTGCTGTGTTGAGCCACCCTTAGTGTAAAATCATTAGACCTTGAGAACCTTATGAGTTCTCTCTCTCTCTCTCTCTCACACACACACACACACACACACACACACACGCACACGTACACAGGCTTAGGCACTCTGGGCAGTGCGTGATTGCTAACCACCAGCATTCTTTTTCAGAGCTTCCAAATGAGATGGATCTTTCATCCACCAGCCCCGCTTTTCTGTGGATATGTTCAACCCAGTCAGAATTAGTGCTGAGTAAGATCCATTTTTGACTACTTATCTCTACCCTCCCAGAGGACAATCTTATTTACTAGACTTGGAGCATCTCTTTACCACCCTTATATAAGGAAATGAATACTCTATTTTAGTGATTTTCATACTTTAAGAGAAAGTAGGTTTTTTTTTTCCAAACTAAATCTTATGTGGAACCTCAACAGATTAAATAAAAATGATGGGCAGTTTTCTCTGGGAGTTTCAACCTTCTATTGCTTCATAGGCATTATTTTTGCTATGTGAAGATGGGGTGTTATTTGAAAAACACTCATCTAACTCAATTCCTTCATCTGAAATGTGAGAAAATCTGGAGATGGGAGAGTGAAGGGATTATCCTGGATCACACAGAATGTATGAGGCTATGTCAGGGGCAGGAATTCCTATCTTGTCACTCCTCATGTGGCATTCTTTCCACAAGACCAACACTATGGGTTTAGGGAAGCTAATCTGTTGGCATCCAGTGGTCCATCCTGTTCCAAATTGTGAACCCTCTAGAGGTGATATGCTAAGGACCCTGCAGAGGAACACATCTGCCTTATGTCTCCCCCATTTCATAAGTGAAACCTGACAGCATAGATTAGAAAAATAATAAGAGGCCATCTCACCTGTGTTCCTTATTTATTACACATTATACAGGTATCTGGTTGCAAAACCTGCACTCCTACTCCTCTCTCATTGTGAGCAGCGAGCAGAACACACTGACCTGCTTCATCTGATAACATCAGCATTTCAGCTAGTGCTCCCTTTCCAGGTGACTTCCACCCTTTCTTGCCATGCCCCCTCTGCACTCCCTGAAAACATGCGATAGGGGGAACACTTTTCTCAGGAGCAAAGCACCTTACCTTTACATAACATGATGGCTTCTATATCTAGTTAGGGGGAAAAAAATTAAGAAAAATAAAACTGGATCCCTTTAAAAGAAAATAAGTGTACTTCCAGAGTGTGGAGTCAGAGATGAAGTACACCAAGTGGTTTGTGTGTGTGTAAGAAAGAGAGAGAGAGAGAGAGAGAGAGAGAGAGAGAGAGAGAGAGAGAGAGGAGGAAGATAATGGAGAGAAAAAAGAGAGAAATGGTGGGGAAAGTGTCAGTCAGAAGAGCCAGGAGAGGAGGAAGAAAAGGAGGAGGCGAAGGAGGAGAGGGAGGCCTCGTTTTTTGAAGGGTATAAAGTAATATCCAACTGAAACAGTCCCAGGCTGACCAGCCACATAGAAGTTCATGGGGTGGAAAGACTGGACACTGTTTGGAGAAACCTGAGTCCCAGTCTCACCTCCATCACTGACTTTGACTCTGTGTCTTCTTGAAGGAAACTCTTTTTCTTTCTGAGCCTCAGTTTCCTCAACATGCAGTGAAAAGGGTATGTGAGAGACCCAGAGCGTCTTCCCCCTTCCATTCCCCACCCCCCCACCCCAGCCCCCCTGGGGCAGTCTTGAGTCTGTGCTGAGGAGACACCAAAAGGAGAACAGAGCCCATTGTGGCAGGCTGGGTAAGGACAACTTGAAAGCCATGGGGGCAGAAGAATTGAAGCATTTTTGTTGTGGAGGAAAGCGTGGGCTGCAGGCAGGGAGCCAGAAGCCGCTGACATCACCGTAATACTTGGAACCGGCCTCCAAGAGGTGGGCGGGAGCCTCAGGGAGTGGGCAGAGTTACCTGGTGCAGCGATGGAGGGCCTGCGTCTGGCCCAGAAGCCACCGGGACACTTGAAAGAGTCTCAGGCCTTGCAGGATCAGGGGGCAAGCAGTCATGGATCCAAAGACAGTAAGAAAGTGTATAGAGTTTGGGAAGTCATTTCTCTGCTCAGCTCCTTGCTCAAGTCTTGGGATGGAGGATGGGAGCCCTGGGTCCTGTCATCAGATGAGCACCATGATCTCTAGGCTTAGTCTGTTTTCCCTTATTGCTGGATTTGAAGTCAGAAACACACGATGCAGCAAATGTTGACAGGTCTTCTCTCTGCTGCCCCAGAGCCTGATGGATAGGGAAAGGAAAGGGAGGCCACCTCTGTGATCGGGCTACAGCGGACTCAGGAGGTACAAAAGTGTCCTCACATGTGACCTCCACTAAAATGTTATAGTGCTTTAAATTTCCACTATTATTAAACCTCTTTTTTTGGCTGAACACTGCCCTCTTCCCATAGATCTTCTGTCAAAAGAATTTTTCATTTTTCTCTGGAGATTTCATGCACCTTAGTGCAAACTCACAACTCTATGTCATGCACTCTTCCACTAGCTCCACTGGGCTCAGGGCAGACAGTACTAAATCAATCCCCACGCTTCCCTCATCTGAATCCCTCTCAATTCAGGGTCCTAAGCGGTACTGCCGACTGTGTGGAATTAGCTCTTGAGGGTGACTGCACTTGCCAACCCCAGCTTAGAGTAAATTACTAGACATCTTCCTTTTGGACAAGGAAGTCCTCAGGGAGGGAGGAAGGGAAGGTTGTCGGCAGCTGTGAAGGTTGGGAAAAGATAGAGAAAAGAGAAATGATAGAACTGGACAAAGACAGAGGTTATTTTTGGTATTATTTGTTTGTTCTTGTTTGCAACTTTCCCTCCGATTTCTCGGAGCTTTCTTTCTCTGTGTGTTTTGTCACCCTGACTCTCTTTTCCCACCAGGAACCAGGATGTTAGGAGGACAGCATTGCTCACAGATGGAAGTGCAGGAATAACTGCTGATGAGTTGAGGGCATTCCTTTGCCCTTAGGAAGCTGGTTTCTGTCCATGCTTATGGGACACTGAGTGAAGCCTTATTCTTCCCTGTAGCCTTTGTAAGATCCTTAATGGTCCACACCCCCTTCTGCAATCTCCTTAGGAAAGGGAGCCTCATTACCTCATGAGACAGTTCATGTCATTGTTGAATGACCTAAGTGGTTAGAAAGTGGCCAGCTCACGCTGGCTGGAAATCTCTTTGCTTGTCAAGTCCACTCATTAGTGTGGTACAAAGAGCATGTCTGCTTCCTCCTCTCCCACTACAGTCTTTCAAGTTGCTTGAAGATGGTTATCATGAGCTATCTAAGTTTTCTCTAGGTGAAATAATCCATTGATTCTACTCTGCCTCAAGTGGTAAGGTTTTCGAGCTGTTTGCAGTCTGAGTAACTCCCAGATTGTTGGTGATCTCTGTATGACCAGTGCCCTCGGTTGAAAAGTTTGCAGTCTGATATGTATGAGTTTGTGGGATATATGTTTATTGAACTGGATTGATTATTTGATTTGTGATCTAGAAATCGTTCTTCTCTATGTAATTAAAGACTTGTGTATGCTTTTAAGATGTTGCTTTATCTTACCTTGTGTTAATCTTGTGGTCAGCTAAAACCCTTTGATTACTTTCACAGATACTACTACCCATCCCGTATTCAACTGATGGGAATTCGTAAAACTGGTTATTGCTGTTGTTAAATAGGAATGTGTGTTGACTGTCTATTTGTGTGTGTCCTTTGCTGGGCACTGGACCATAGAGATAAGCCCTTTAGAGAATGATAATTTGAAACTTGTCCAGTCAATACATACTTATTGCTAGGACTGGCTTGTTAGTACACAGTTTGTCAGCACCAAAATTTTACATATGCTTAACATGTGTTCAGAATATTACCCTTATTTTAGTAGTAGATCAGGTCATCATATCACCCATATAATGAACATAAACACATATGCATAAGCATATTAATTGCAATATTAGTTTTAATTGCAAAAAATAAGAAATAAACTAAGTTTCTAAGAGGAATGGTTAAATATAGTATAGTACCTCCATAAATGGAATGTCATGAAGCCGTTAAAACTGAGTTACATCTATATGTAAGGACACAGGACACAGAGTGATCTTCAAGATAAATGGTAAAGGGAAAAACAAAAACAATCATAGCAAATTAGGTTTACTGGAATCTCATTTGTGCTCTACCAAAACCAAACTCAAAAAGTATGTGTGTTTTTATGCATAAACACATGTGTATGTGTGTATATACACACATATATGTAAATGGAAATAAGGATTTAAAGGAGACACAGACAGCTATCAATGGAGGTTTCCTGTTATAAGAGCTACAGAGAGGAGAATAAGAATGGAGAGTTAATTTTTCCTCTCTACATATTTTGGTATTGTTTGGATTTTTATGACCATATATTAATTTTTACTGATATGATTTTTACGTGTTTTATAGAAGACAGAGGAACTAAAGCTCAAGTAAATATTGGGAAAAATAGAGAATTCAAAGATGGAGAAGGTACAGCTTCCCTTCCTCAAAAAAGAAAAAAAAAAGGATAAGCACCTCACAGATAAGGATCATATGATACAATTTGAGGTGTTAGGGAATCTAGATGAGGGAGAAGTCGCCTTTGCCTGGACAGAGGAGAGGTCAGGAGGTGGAGCTTAGGGGATGGTAGGGTTATGACAAAGGATGGTAGGAGGGAGTTTTGTAGAAAGGTAAGATTTTCAGTTCAGTTTGTTGGCAGTGTAGGGTTTGCATGGAGAAATTCAGCGAAAAGTCTGGAAGTCTGGGCCCAAAGCTTAAGGAGCCTTTGATTGCTTCTTTTGGTCACCTGTAGAAGACATCTGTGGGAGACACCTTGGGGACAATGAGACCAGGGACAGAGAGACCATTCAGGAAGCTATCGCCATGTTTTAATATTCTTGTAGGTCCTATTCAAAGTTTTCAGTCCTTCCCCCACAACCTCTCTAAATGTGAGCAGGTAAATGACCCAAGAAACCTTCAAACTAAATCTCTTCTTGGAGATTTGCAGTATTCCAGCATAGTGTACATTCTGAGAAGTCATACAATAAAAATTACTTTAATTTTTTTGGTAGTACTGGGGTTTGAACTCAGGCTTTACACTTACAAAGCAGGCACTTTACCACTGGAGCCACAGCTCCAGTCTATTTTGCTCTGGTTACTTCGGAGATGGGGGTCTCGTGAACCACTTGCCCAGGCTGGCCTGATACTGCACTCCTCTTGATCTCAGCCTCCCAAGCAGTTAACATTATAGGCATGAGCCACTGGCGCCTACTTGTTTAATTTTATTAACCCAGCATTTCTCAAATTTATTTGAATCTGTAATATTTCCTTTTCAGCCTGTATTTTTCACAATGGCAGTCTGAACAACAGCAAGCAGTTTGGAAATCTGCAACAGTAGAATCATAAAAGTGTGAATGAGAGTGGTAGCAGAATAATGGAAAGGAAGGTTGGATGCAACCATCTGGGAGAAAGGAGAATTGAAAGTGCTTGGCAAGTCCTTCAGATGGAGGGTCAGGGGAGAGATTTGCCAGAGATTGCTCTAAGATTTCCTTATTTCCTGTATTGTCTCTTGTACTAAAAGTCACAAGTATTAGATCTAGACCTTGGAATGGTTGACTGCACACATTAGGGCTTTCCTAGCATACATAGCTGGACTGGAAAAAAAAAACCCTCACTTCTCTTTCTGTTTTTACCCCTCCTGGAATTATCTAACTTAAAACAAGATGTAACACAATTTGCATGGTGAAAAGACAACCCATGGAACGGTAGAAATATTCAGAAATAATATAACTGATAAGGGGTTAATATTCAGACTATATAAAGAACTACAACTCAACAACAGTGAGAGGAACAAATGGGCAAAGGACTTGAGCAGACATTTCTGCAAAGATATGCAAATTGCCAGTAAACACATGAAAAGATGGTCAGCAACACTGATCATTACAAAATGACAATCAAAGGGCTGGTGGAGTGGCTCACAGTTGCAGAGCGCCTGAGTTCAAACTCCAGTGCTGCCAAAAAAAGGAAAAGAAAAAAACACCAAAAAACAAAACAAGAAATGCCAATTGAAACCACCAGATACTGTTCATACTCATTAGGATGACTATTCTCAAAAAATCAGAAACAACAAGTATCAGTGAGATACAGAGAAATCATAACACTTGTAGATGTCTCTGTAGAAATGTAAAAAAGTATAGTTGCTATGAAAAGCAGTATAGTAACTCTTCAAGAAACTAAACATAGAATTATAATATGATCCAAAAATTGCACTTCTGGAAATGTACTCCCCTTTCCCCCATAAAAAAAAAAAAAACCCTGAAAGTAGAGATTCAAAGAGATATTTTTACGCTCATGGTCATAGCAACATTATTCACATTTAGCCATAAGGTAGGAGCAATTCATGTGTCTATCAACAGATGAATAACTAGATAAATGAAATATGGTATTTACATACAATAGGATATTATTCAGTCTTTAAAACTAAGAGGATTCTGACACATGGATACTAGGTACTATTTATGTCCCTCTCCTTTAATTAATATATTAAAATTACAGCCTACAATTAGGCAGTGGGTCTTTGGCAGGTGGTTAGCTCCTGTGGGCGGGGTTCTCATGAGTGAGATTAGTGTCCTTATTTAAAAAAAAACTCCACAGTGCTTTCTTGCTCCTTTTCTTACAGTTGAAGACAACAACTCAAAGATGGCCATCCATAGACGAGGAAAAGGTCCCTCACCAGTCACAAAATTATCTGATACCCTGATCTCAGACTTAACCACCAGGACTATGGGAAATATATTTCTACTGTTTATAAGCCACCCAGGAAGCCCAAATGGATGAGTATAATGGATGTATCTTGAGGAATTATGCTAAGTGAAATAAGCCAGTCACAAAGGGACTGTATCATTCCACTTACAAGAGGCAGGTAGACGACTCAAATTCAGAGAGACAGAGAGTGGAATGGTGGTTGCTGGGAGTTGGGAAGAGGGATGGAGTGTTTACAATTTGCTGTCATGTATAAGTAGTCTGGGGCTTTGAAAAGTAAATATACAAAACATTAGCCTTTGCAGAAAATGTGGAAAAAGGGCAAAAAGCAAACAATATCCCCCAGCTTCTTCTGTCTATTGATGACCAATCCAGTTACCTGGGGATGGTGTCTTGGTGGATTTCCTTTCTCTCTTTCTCTCTCTCTGGAGCATCCCTGCCTGAGTCATCAGCCCTCTCCTACTTTTCTGTCTTGCTCTTACTTGGGAAACCAGGGGCATAGCACCCTTTGCATAATACACTTTTAGCAGGTTCTGGTCCAATTTGTGGTATAGGTAAGCAAGTTATCACAACTGTTGGATAAAAACAGCTAGAGATTGCTTCTCTCCCAAGTTGTATGTGTTGAACACTCATTGATCATCTAAACTATATCTATGTAGTCTAATAAATAAAATAGTATTTTAAGTGGATTTGTCATACCAGGGGTTTAGACTACTGGTTCCCAAAGCACTGTGGAATTTCCCTTGTTTTAGTGCTCGTTAAACTTTATCTTAATGAGTGGTTCATTCCTCACTAGACTAGATGTGGGAACTAGATAGGGATACTGTTGTATCCCTATTGCTACAACATACCTAGATCATAGTAAGTGCTCAATACATATCTTTTGAATAAATGAATTGATGGGCACTTGTAATTTACAGTCAACTTTATAGGCAAATGCAAAAGGGAAGTTATATAAAGTATTATTTAAGTGCATTACTTCTGGAATCAGACCACCTGCATTTGAATCAGAGACTCTATAATGCGCAGCAAATTATTTAACTTCTGGAAGATTTTTGCTCATGCATAGAATCAGGGTGAAATAGTATATATTTCAAAGTTAGTGTGATAATTAATTTAGATACTCTACTATAAATCCCTTAGATTAAGCCCAAAACATAGTAATAAATATGCCATTTATATTTAGCTTTTTGTTTGATATTTTCATGACCATTTCTTATACTGTAAATTTTCTGAAAAATGTTTCTAATTGGTATGTGCTACACCATTATGAAAATTTATCATAATTTATGGACATTTAAGTTGTTTCTAGATTCCTTCTATTTTATTTTTATTTATGCGTTTACATTTTATGAGCATATACTAGTTGTACAGGGAGGATTCATCATGACACTTACATATGTGCTTACAGTGTACCTTAATTAGATTTACCGCCTCCATCATTCTTTCCCATCCTCTCTCCGCCACTCTTTAGAACAATTTTAACAAGTTTCATTGTTCTATTTTCATATTCATATACAAAGTACATCTGACATACTCGCCTTCTTTCACTCACTGTTTTCCCTCGTCTCTCCCACTGATACCCACCCCCTGATGGGACCTGTTTTACCTTCCTGTCCTTCATTTTTTAAAGTGTATTTTGATTGTTAAGTGGGGTTTGTCATGATATTTCATACATGTACATATATACATGTATATATAACCTCCTCTATCACTTACTCTATCACCCTGCTTCCCTATTGTTTAAATAGCTTTCGGTGCATTTTATTGTATATCTTTATACACAGATGCAATGTGCTTTGATATTATTCACTCTGTCATTCTCTTTTTCTCTTCTGCCTCCTCCTAGTCCCTTCTGACAGATCTATTATTATAATCATGCTTTCTTTCCATATAATATATATACATATATTTCAGAACATATATGTATTTATGTATACATTTATCTTTTAGGTCTAGCTTCCTCATATGAGGGAAAATGTGACCTTGGACCTTTTGAGCCTGGCTTACTTTGCTTAACATGATCTCTAGTTCCAGCTACTTACCTGTAAACAACACAATTTTATCTTTCTTTGTGGCTGAATAATATTCCATTATGTTTCCATTGTGTGTGTGCATGTGTGTGTGTGTGTATCACATTTTCTTAATCCATTTATGAGTTGTAGGGCATCTCGGCTTCTTCAAAGCTTGGCTATTAGAATAGTGCTGCAATAACCATGGGTGTACAAGTGGCTCTATTGTATCCTGGCTTACATTCCTTTGGGTAATACCCAGTTGTCGTATCACTGAATTGTAAGGTAGGTTTAGTTTTGAGGAACTTCCATACTGCTTTCATAGTGGTTGCACTAATTTACATTCCCACCAGCAGTGGATAAGGGTTCCTTTTTCCCTGTATCCTCACCAGCATTTATTGTTGCTTGTTTTTTTGGTGATAGCCATTCTGACTGGAGGAAGTGGAATCTCAATGTTGTTTTGATGTGCATTTCCTTTATGGCCAAGGATGTCGAGGATTTCTTCATGTATTTATTGACACTTTGTGATTCTTCTTTTGAAAATTGTTCAGTTCATTTGCCTATTTATTCGAAAGGTTGTTGATTCTTTGCAGGATTAGTTTTTTGGGCTCCCTGGATATTCTGGTTATTACTCCCTTGTCAGATGTATAGCGACAAAGATTTTCTCCCATTTTGTGGGCTGTGTCTTCAGTCTAGTGACTGTTTCCTTTGCTGTGCAGAAGAGTTTTACGATGATGCAGTCCCATTTGTATCATCAATGCTTTTTCTTTATTGCTGAGCTATTAGAATTCTATTCAGAAGATTCCTCTATTTTCAATTGTTCTTGGATAAGCAGTCCTGTAATAGAATAGTTAAGAACTTCAGCTTTTGGTACCAGAGTGTCCATGTTCAAATACTGAACCTCTGACAAGCTGTGTGACCTTGGGTATTTAGTATTCTGTGCCTCAGAGTCTTGCAAAGACAATAATAGCATTGCATAGGATTGCTGGGAGAACTGAATGCTCTAATGTGTGTGTGTAGGCCACTTAAAATGATATCTGGCACAATGTATGTGCTGGATAAATGTTTTCTGTTTTTTCTATTATATTTTTATGTCTAATATTTTTCTTTGTTAGTAATTTTTTTTTTGTGATATTGGAGTTTGAAGTCAGGACCTCACACTTGCTCTATACTTGAGCCATCTTCCTAACTTCCTGGTTAGTTCTTTCTGCAACTGAAGACTTTATTGAATTTGTGGGGAAAACAAGTGTCTTTAGGATGAATGTTTACTATAGTTTTTATAGGAATCTCTAAGTCATATAGATGGTTTGGTGTTGGAAAAACCTGGACATCATTAATTATTGGAACTTGTATTAATCATGACCACTCAATAGGTGAGTGTATTGAAATTAATTTAACATCTTAAAAACACTTTGTATCCTTGATTATAATTTGAAAAGGAAGCTAAATGTTAATTCCTAGGTATTATAGTACTGCAGTACATAATTTCCAATTAATGAACCAATGTTGACACATTCTTATAAACTAAATTTCGTACTTTATCCAGATTTTCTCAATGTTTCCTTGCTGTCCTTTTTCCTCTTCTGGGCTCTCATCAGAAATATCTTATTACATTTAGTTATCAAGGTCTCCACAGCTTCCTCCTAGCGTGACAGTTTGTCAAGCTCTCTCATTTTTTATGACCTTGAAAATCATGGAGATTACTGGTCAGGTGTTTTGTATAATGAACCTCAATAGGAAGAATGATCACACTACATAGTATCTATTGACATTACTGTTGATATTAATTGTGATCATCTGACTTGGCAATGTTTGTCATGTTTCTCTCTGATAAAATTATTCTTATTTTCCATCTCTTTCCACTTAGTATTTATTTTTTCTTCTCTTTCCACTTTTAGGTAGTTAGGAGTAATGCTCTACTTCCACAAGGCCAACATATATACACAAATATTCTGGAAATCTTCTGCATGGGAGATGTGTCTATTTTTCCCTATTTTTAAAATTTAATCAGCTATTTATATCAATATGAACTTGTGAGTGTTTTTGTACTTTGACTTAGAATCCAATACTATTTTGTTTTCTTCTTCGTGTGTTCCAGCTTTGGCCATGGGAGCTCTTTCAGTTGGCTCTCATATCCTTCTGACATACCTCAATCATCATACTTTTTTTTAAGTGTTTTCTCCCTTTCTGGTACCATAAGATACTCCAGGCTCATCTTGTATATTTCCTGCCCCATTCCTAGAACCAACCATTTCTTGAAGGATCTCTGGTTCCTTTTATTGGAGAGCAGTATTAGAAACCAAGACCTACTTGCCAGGTGTGCTCTGTAATACATTGTTAATGTCAGGTTGTCTTACTAAAAATACAAGGATTATCTCATTACAATAATTCTTTTCTGTCATTAGGAACCTATAAAATGTTAGCTGAACAATCTTAATCTATTCATCATGTTGCTTAAGTGAATGTCCTCTTTGCTTTCATTTTGTTTCCTTCTTTTCCACCGCTTCATCTTTTTGGTCTTTGATATTTTCTGGTGAATTCCTTAACACTATGTTTCCATTTAATAATATTTTCTTTGACTGTCTCTAACCCAAATTTTTATTTATTATGTTTTAAAAATTATTTTCCACTATATTTGTCATTTCAAGATTTGTAAGCAGTTTTGTTTCACCCTTCCTATTGTTATCTCACTCACAGATTAGATCAACTAGTCAGCTGGTGGCTTTGTTAAGATTCTAGTCTTGATTGAGGCTGGGTCTGTTTTTATACTTTCCTATAAGCCATCACCTTAGACTGCAGGTCAGCAACTGTTCACATACACATACACACCACTTTTATATTAAATGATAGCGCAGATCCCGCTTCAGCTGTGGTTTTAAGCAGTGGGCCAGTTTTATATCCTCATATTTAATTCTTTTTATTCCAAGGAGTGGCACTTCAGCAGACACTTCTTGTGTTAGCTGCAAACTCCAACATATTGCCTGTTCTGCTGGCTTCTTTTCAGTTGTAATAAATATCATGGATTTCTGTTTTGCAATAGTAAAGTCTTCTTTAAAAATATTTTATTTACTAAAATAAATAATTAAATAAAAGTACAAAGTAAGCAAGACAAAATAAGATAAAAACGACAAACTGGAGAGACCTAGAACTGAGCCATACTGCAATTCCATAGATCACATGTTGGCAGAATTAGAACCTGAGTCCCCCATAGTATAGTTCCTTACCTGGAGCCCTGTCTACAGAGTAACCTGTACAGATTGTCATATGCAACTAATGAATATCTGTCATAGTTTGGCAATACACATAAATTTGGGACATCATGTATCCAATGATGTTGAATGGGGTGAACATGGAAGCTACTGAAATGAGGGGACCAGAGCAGCTTACACTAACTGGCCAAGGACAGCCATCCCCCACAGTGAGGGGGTCATGACACTGATGATTGGTGTAGAGGGTGGGGATTCCTGGACCTCTTCCTGGCACAATGTCTGACTGAGGTCTGGGGATAAATGACTACTCCAGAGGTGACTCACCGTCATTTGGAAATTCTCAGCTGCAGCCTGCACTTTAAGAAAAATTATTATTATCATCTCTGACTAATAACTAGCAAACCTAAAGTGAAAAATAACTCTGTGGGAGATGAAGAGAAAGTTCTTTTAAGAAGAAAAAAAAACCCTTCACATTGAACTGCAAAGCACAATAAGGCAAAAGCAGAGAGATGCAGATAACAAATCTTAAAATATTAACTGGGTAATTAGGCCAATTAACATTTAATTTGTATCTGTGCCCATCACATTTTATCTATAATAGCATTATAGGTAACAGTTATTGCTGCAGATCTCTGAAAGTTAATTAAAATCACTGAGACAGAACCAACAAAAGTCCATTCTTTTTTAAAAAATTCATTGAAGTTTAAGTAATCAATTCCCCATTCTCAAAATTTACTCCAAATGGAGAGTTTGAGAGCCAGGGGCAGAGAGTTTTCTCTTCCTTTTTCTAACAACTCACTATAGTGAGTCTTTTGTTGCTTTACCTCTCCTGGGCTTCTAACCAAGTCAAAGTCTGCACACAAGACAAGGCAGAATAGGATGCTCTGTATGTCCATGGTTGCCCAAGTTCCTGAGTTCTCTAGTCCCTCAGTCTAAAGCAGAGGGCCTGCCCTGCCATGAAATGAGCTTCCCCCTAGCTTCCCAAACTCAGCAGCTACAGCTCAAGTGTGCCTTCATTTCTTATTCCATCCAGGGGCCCTGTGGAGTTTGCAGAGATGCAAACTGAAGTGAGCAGGCTGCTTGTTTCTCCAGGGCTCATTGCTGGTGGAAGACAGGAGCTGTTAGGGGAGCTATCTACCCAGCATGTGCAGATAGAACACTGGTCTTTCCATGGAGCAACATCCATGGAGGAGGCAGTGACCAGGACTCCAGGTGACCAAGGAAACCCTGTCTCCAGGGACCTGATCATCATGGGACTTCCTTCCTACTGCTAGTCCCGCCCTGTGAACTATGAAGGCTGAACTTTTATTTTCTATCTATTTATTGGGTAAAACCAAGGTATCATGATTCAGGGCCCACTTCCTCTCCTCACAAAGCCACATAACCACTTTTTGGTGAGGTGTTTGTGGAGTGATTCTCAGAGCAATCTGCTGGGGAAAGAAAGTTTAGCTGCTGCTAAATGCAACCTCCCTCCTTCATTTTTGAGTAGCTTGTACAAATGCATGCTTTCTCCTCCATAAGTTATTCAATAATCTTTGCCTAGAAAACTAATGATGATAAATAATATGTAAAGAACTTATTTTCCTAGATCTGCATCTATAGTAGCTAAACATTTTGTCCCCCCCGCATCTCCAGTCCATTTTGCTCTGGCTATTTTGGAGTTGAGGGTCTTGGGAACTAGTTGCCCAAGTTGGCCTCAAACTGCAATCCTCCTGATTTTAGCCTCCCAAGTAGCTAGGATTACAGGCATGGGATACCAGTGCCTGGTTCTCTGTCAGTCCTTAAGTAAATCCCCAAGATACATTAATTCTACCAAGTGGTTATTATAACATGTGCTTGGAATATATTCATATATTCACTTTATCTATTATTATGTATCAATCAATCAATTGCTAGATTAATCAATGTTTATCAATTATCTCCCACAGGTGCAGTAAAGAGAGGAAGGACAGGAAAAATAAGTGAGCCTCATGTGCTTGCCCTTACTTAATCTCCACTACCACACCTGGACTGTCCTCCCCTACCTCAGAACTGTAGCAGCATTTTGAACATGTCTGATTATACCTACCATATCTTCCATGCATTCAACTTATCTGTGCACCTGCCTTACCTCTTTCCTGAAATATTGGTTTCAAGAGACATTTTTCATTCCCTGTAACCTCTAGCACAGGCCCTAGCACCCTTTAGGTCTCAAAATTACTGGATGATTTGCCAGCATTGGCTCACCAATTCTAACAGATGACATTTGTGTAACTGTCAGTGACAATTTACACCTAACATTTCAGATGCGTTTGGGTCTTGACTATAAAAATTGACTTCTTTCTCTGCAAGCATATTTTCTCTTTACATCATTGATAGATTTGTATGTGTGTTTGTGTTTTAAATAGCCAGGCCATAATTAAGCCAACCTATTCTTGATCAACTTATTCTTGATTTTCTAAAATTTATACAAATTATAGTCTCTTTTCTATAGCCCAAATTAAAATACTTACTTGAAATTAAAGTAAACCTACAGGAGCGCCATTAGCATATTCAAAGTCAATTGTTGATAATAATGGTATTTACTTACTGAAATTTAGTAGTATTCATTCAAAAACAACATGCAGCCTAACTGCCTTAGATGAAGCAATACAAGTTACTTTAAGGTTCTGTACGCTAATTAGATAGAAAAAAAAAAACCCATTTCTTTGCCTCTTATTAACTATCTCCTTTTCATTATTTTCTATGTGTCTTTAAGCAAGAACATCTATTCAGAAGAATAGAATCCTGGGAACTTATCTGAAGATTGAAAAAGGATGAATCACCCTTATTTATAAAAGTAAAAAGAGGTCCTCGTTGTTGCAGCCTATTAAGTCTTCCTTCTAAGCATAACTCATGCATTTATCTGAAAATTGATCTTCTCCAGCCATTTGCAAATGCCAGATAATGGGATTCAATCCAAAAAATGTCACAGAAAATAATTCCTATTAGGATCATCCAACCTCTTCATAGGAAAAAGCATACCTAACTCCTTAGTAGAAGAGGAAGACCTTTCCTCTTGGCCTAATAAGCCTTTATCAGAACTCATGATGTCACCTCACTTGGAATATCATACTCCGGTTGGAGGTAATGGTTGAGCGTGCAGCTCTTGGACTCTGTATGTGTCCTCAGGCCAGATAATAATGGACTATTCTGCAGGGCCTTATATACCACATAGGCTAATACCCTTATTTTACATATGAGGAAGCTGGGACTCAGGGAGACAAAGGTACCATAATAAGGCAGTGCATCCTAGACTTGGTTGATCACTGCTCATTCATCCTTTCATTCAACAAATGCTGACTGCTCTTCCCTGTGTACCAGAACTATTCTAGGTGCAAGGGTTACAGTGATGGTCAAGACAGGTATGGTCTTTACCCTCATGGAGCTTATACTCACTAAATATATATACCTTACGTGAGAAAATGAATCCTACAGACTGGGATTAGTAGGGATGGCTGAGAAAGGAAAGCTTGTACTGAGACCCTAAAAAGGACTAGGCATAGGATGACCACAGGGTAGGGGCAGAGATTATCCTAGACAAAGGGACAGCAGCAGACATGCTCCAAGATGGGAAAGGCTTGGAATGTTTAAGGGATGGCTGTGCATGGTAAACAGTAGGAAGAACGGAGAGTGTGATTGCAGGGATAGGGCAAGGTCTTTTCATGTAAAGACTTATAAGCTGTGGTAGGAGGTATGGGTTGTTTTAAATTATTGTAGTGGGGAGTCAGTCAGTTCATCATTAAAATTAGCTTCTTAAAGGGCCATTTTCTTGGTTGCTATTGTTCTAATAAAGATTATGGGGACTAGGATTCTGACAGGGTCAGGTCAGAAGGTGGGCCAGCACAGTGCCAGAAGTTCCTGTGCCTGTAAACTGACTCCCTGATATCAATGGCTTTCTCGCAGCAGGGCAAAAAACGAAAGGGATGGTGAGTTGCACATTAAATGAACAAGGTACAATGGGTCCAAATTTTAGCCACAAATAATCTCTCCTAAACATATCATGATCACCTATGAGCACACCTGTGGCATAGGTTAACTAAGTGTGGAAAAAACAAAACCATTAAGACCAAGTGTTGATGAAGCTGATGAATTTGTCTCCTCCCCCTGGTCAGGCTGGTCACCCCAGTTGAGACCCAACCACACTTAAGCCACCCCACACAGATGAGAATCTCTTCTGATTGCACCACAGGCTGATAACCCAGAGGGTGGCAACCATTGAGTCAGTGCCAATCTCACAGAAATGGGACAAATGAGAACTAGAGGGGATGGAGTTGGAGTGAGTAGGACTCAAAATTGCTTTCAATGACCTAAAGGCTAGGATCTGGCTGGCTGGTGGTGACTGTGGCTTTTATTCTATTGTCATCAGTTCTTACCATGGTGGGGGGGGTGTGTGTGTGGATAAGATGACATAGGGTACGGAACAGGGTCAGCACACACCTGGGGAAGAAAACACATGACCTAAATGACAACTGGCCAGCAGCCACCGAAGTGTCTCAGGCATTGCACAAGCATCCACATGCCTGGGGCTTCCCGACCAACAGTGGAGGCTCCCATTAGGCAGAGAGAGCTCTCGAGTTCAGCTCCAGAGACCTGGCTGAGAATGCCACCTCTGCCTTCTCTCTAGCTGTGTGACCTTAGGTAAGTCGCTTGGCCTCTCTAGGGTTCACTTGGCTTTTCTGGGTGGGGGGAAGGTGATTATGGCTTTGTCAACATCACGAGGTCCTATTGTGAGTCTCAAAGGAAGTGAAAAAAAGAGACCTCGAAAGGGCAGAGTGGCACCTAAAATGTCTTATTAGGCTTTATAAACAACCCCTGGGGAGCATGGGGAATTAAAGAGTTCCTCAAAGTGTTGATTTGGATACTGAATGAACTGAAAGGCAAAAGTCCTGAGAACAGACTGTAGAAACTGAGATTTCACCCATGCTAAGCAGAGAAGGCTGGCGGCTATATTCCAGCTTGTGACCAGTTCTTACAACATGGTGACTAACTTCTTTCAGGTCTCCTGGGGAGAAAACAAAATAAAATGAATAATGAAAGGGGATGTATTCTATCTCTGAAGAATGTCTTGCGAGAGTATTAAACACCGGAATGAGTTATCAAAGCAAGTCTGGTATTCTTTCTCTGATGGCCTTAGGAGAGATTCGTACCTGAGTGTGGGTGGTTTAAATGTGGTTCTGGCTGAAGATGGGGAAGACACTACAAACCGAGTGTTCCCTTTTTTGGTTCCTAGAATTTCGCAAGAATTTCCAGGATGTGGGCTCCATGAAGATGGAGTTTTGTTCACTGGTGCTTTCTAAGCACTTAGTATGTTACTTGCATATAGAAGGTGTTTAATAAATGTTCACTAACTAGATTAAGGCACAATATGAGCTTAACTGGGTGTCTGGATATGAGACAGGCCCATCCCTGTATACTCACCCACTCTCTGCTTTACTTGCTTGCTTAATCACAGTGCCTGCCCTAGCACCTTGTGGCTGAGTCTGTGTTTAACAGTTGTGTCTTCCAGACCCCAGGGGACTTGGACAAAGTGTCTTCTTCATCAGGGATTTGCCTGGGTAGAGAGAGTCAAGTTTACCCAGGTTCAACTACAGTCACCCAGCTTTTCCTGATATGTATACATAGGGCTTCCTGATATGGTTTTCCATGTTTGGTTGTAAGAGTCCACTCAATTTACCACTGCTTGAGAGCACTTTGTGATGACATGCCTGAAACACAGGAAGAGCTAGGGACTAAATTCTGTTAAAGCATCTTCCATCCACAGGATTCTGAGTATCAAAAAAACAGTCATTTGGGGCATGCCTTCCATGTTTCCTCTTTCCAAAATCCAAACAGATAGAAGAAAAGATATAAATTCTTCTAGTTTTCCTATTTTTGAAGTTTCCATGGGCTGTTGGCTGGACAATCATATTTTTAAAAAGCAAACTCTTTAATTCGAAAAGGCTGGAAATTGCCAGGTCTCTGGGGAGACACTGATTGTGTGCTTACAAGGCCATTGATTGAAATTGTTCTGTGACTCAGTGGTGAGCATATTGGAACCACAACAGTCTTGCAGGCACAGCAGCTCTTGAGCAGAAACACACATTCCAGTTAATTGTTAGGATTCAAGAAGGAGTGTGACCATGCGTCTAGCCTGTTATTAGCATCAGGAGAAGCAGAGTTGCCAGGGGCCAGTTCCAAAGGCCCCACATCTCTGTGGGATAGCTCCTTCTCTCCTATCTCCAGATGAAAAGCAACACGCAGCTCTGAAACACTCTCCAATGTGACCGAGGGGAAAGAGACCATTTGGAAAGGGCCTTGGGATTTGTCAGGAACCAAACAGGTTCAATTCAATGATTGATGCCATGTTCCTATCCTGTAACTATAAACTTCCTTCCCTACCCGATCTACACTCACCCTGGCAAACCAGAAATCACCCTGGGAGTGTTTGCACTGTGTGTCTTGCTTCCCAGAAGGTGTTCTTAATCCTTTTTTTTTTTTTTTGGATCTACCACAATGCCCTGGTCAAAGGCAGGTAAAACAGGCATGCCCAGCCCCACATTAAAGATGAGGAAACAGGCTCAGAGAAGGCAGGTGACTTGTCTAGTTTCACAGGTTTAGGTACTGGGGATACAAGTGAAGGAGTCAGACTGCTTGAGGTCACATCTTGGCACTTCTACTTAATTAGTTTAGTGACTTGGACCTTGGTGACTCAGTTTCCTGATATTTAAAGTTGAAAGAATAATGAATGATATCTAGTTCATAGGATGGCTGGTAGGTTTGAAGAGATAAGGCAGCAGCAGAATGCTTAGTTCTCTCAAGTGTTCAATAAATACAGTTTATTATTATTATTATTATTATCATTATTATTATTGAGACTATCATTGGTGCAGAAAGGCAGCCACTGAGCTTAATTTCTAATCTAGTGCTTTTTCCACTATTCAGTTTTGCACCCAGTGGCAGGTTTTTGTATTCTCCCTCTCCACACTATCCTCTCCTTTGACCCCACTGCCTTTTCCCCTCTAAATAGTGAAGACACAAACTTTCTTTCTAAACATTGTGGCCTTTGGGTTGCTATTTATTGTTCTGTCAGGCTTGAGGTGATGCAATGTCTTTACAACTTTGTGGCATATGGTTAAGAAGTATCATCAGATATGGAGAAAGAAAAGTTTATTTCTCAAGGCTGCCACTGAAGTGCATTCAAGAGTGCTGTGACTATGGGGAGCATAGCTGGTTCCTTCCAGCACTTGTCATCACCCCCACCCATCAGCAAGCGGTAGAGGAGGAACTGAAAGGGATATCAGGACTTCTTGCCCTGTGTCCTTTCCATTCCCCGGGTTCCCTGCATTGTCCTGCATCCATGACTCATGGAAGAGTCAGAAAGGAGGGGGGTGGCCTAACCAGGGCTTCTGGGCAGACTTGTCCTTAGTGGTCCTCTCTGCTGGCTACCGCCATACCAGCAGCCCTGACTGTAGAGGGTGGCGACTCAGAACGTAATAACTTAAGCCACTGCAAAGTGGGATATCTGAAAGCCCTCTCCAGAGGATGCTTTCTAGGGTTCTCATCATTGCACTGAAATGAAGCATCCCTCATAGAAACTGTTAGGCATAGCAGGCAGTGGGTAGAACTAACTAGGAGTCATCTGGTGAGACAGTATAAAAGCTTTGGAAGGACCAGGCCTACTTCCCTCTCACTGCTGGGAGGGTATACATCACGTTCCTATCCAGATCCCTGCTCGCTGGAATATCAATAGAGAGCACACTTCTAAGGTCAGGGGATTTACAGAGTTAAAATAAGTGACAGCCTAGAATACAGGTGAGAAGATCACACCAGTCAAGGCTCCTGCATGGGCTGGACTAAGACTAAGAATGCCCTTTATGTTGCATTGTCTCCAGGTCTGGAAATCATGATTGATACTCTTGCCTCAGCCGCTGAGGGCTGGGATTACAGGTGTTCATAACCATTCCCAACTCCTAAATTTTCAATTACTATTCCCTATTTCCAAACTTCCTGGAAAGAACAATACTATTGTTATGCACTTCTATCTTTTTTGGAAAAAAAGTGTTATGTTAACTATATTATTTTTAATGTGGAATTGGGCTTTCCAAATTAAGACGTTTTCCACAAAGATACAGCTTGTTTTAAGTTATACACCAATAGCCACTGTTTTCCAGGTTCCCTTTTCTCCTTACAACCCAAGCTGGACCCCTTAGAACTTCTATCATCATTATTTTCAGAGGCTGAAACTCAGAGTTTGGGGAAAGAGATCACGACTACTTCATATATCAGTATTTGAAGAATAGTTATTCTGCTTTCATCTGCTTTTGGTTGTTCGGTATTACGATGCCCTTGAACCAGGGGCTTTAGGGATTGAGAGAGTGGGAGCCACGTTTTGGTTCTGCAACTTACTGTTGCAGCAAGCTATGAATCCTCTCTGAGCCTTAGTTCCGTCATCTATAAAAGTGTAATAAACAGCCCTGTTTTTCAAGGTGGTTATGAGGAATAAAGCAATGAGCCTAGAACAACAAAGTACAGTATCTGGTACATAGCTAGCATTTGGTAATGATAATTTAATAATTAACAATTATTAAATACTTACTATGCACTGATAGTGTGTCGTATACTTTATATATCACTATATTTAATGCTCAAAATAACCTGATGGTTACTTTGCCTACTTTACAGATGAGGAAACTGAAGCACAGAGAAGTCATAATATCGGTTGAAGATCACACAGCCAGGGAGTGGCAGAGTTAGGACATGGACTAAGGCCATGTGGGCATCCAGACCCATAAGCATAGGAAATGGTAACCATTCTTAAGGAGATTATTCAGTTGACATATAAAAATGTGGTTTGTGTTTAAATGCTATGAGACAATTGCTCTGACAACTGGTTGCACTGACTTGCCTAGTCCTTTTGCCAAAATAAAAACAAAGCTTTCATAAATTTGACATTATTTGGAAAAGGGAAAGTTGCTTCCTATAACCTGGTAATAGAAGTAGGCGAGTTATCTGTGCATTAAAAAACCCATGAGTTCCCTAGCTATAGTGTATGCCGTTTTCATACAATTATACATAATAAATTAGATGTGTGAGATGAAAGGTTAAAAAATATAAAAGCACAAACAGATATGGTTTGGAATAGAGCTTTTGTTTTGAGCTTTTCTGACCAGACTGACAAACTATCACCTGTTAAACTGGACCCCAGGTTGATGTGTACCTTGTCTTAAACAATCATGATAAATGATGCATTAATTTACCTTTCATTTTTTGCCAGCAATGGTAAAGTGATCCATAGATCAACATGATGCTTCTACTATAAAGTCTGCACTTACACACTCTATTCATTTTAAGTCGGACAAAATTCATATTTTCTATCATCTCCCTATTGAGAAATAGACAACTAAGGAATGTATTTCAATAGGACTGTCACAGAGACACAATACTGATGTCAGTAAGCATTTCTGTTATGTTCTTCTTGGTGAAACCTTGTTGGCAAGTTCCTCTTCATTTGCAGAAGCTGAGTGGTAAGACAAATTTCAAATCTAAAAATTATGCCACTGTTATTAGCCAGGAAAAAAATGACAACAGAGAAAGGGGAGAGTTGGAAAGATTAAATCTCTCTACAGTAGCTACCAAGGAGGCTACCTGTACTGGCCACCTTCTTCCCCTATGCACTACGCATGGAAGGTGACCGGGAGGTTTCCACTCACTTTGGGCTTTCTCTGTCCCTCAAATGTACTTTGCTGTCTTCCTCATGAGGCCCTCGCACACCTGTTCTTTCTCTCTGGAATGTTCTCTGCATGGATCGTCCCCCAATCCTTGAACATCCTTCAGCTCTCTGCTTAGAGAAGTCTTCTTTAGCCTCCTGGACTTGATTGGATCCTTCGTCCTTTCTTGGAGATCAGTCATCACTATAATGGTGTGATTGTGTTATGTACCTTACCACAGTGTGATTGATGCAAGCTCTGTGGAGATGGGAACCAGTCCTGGTCTTAGGCACCTGGTTTTACACCACCCCAGGGCTTGTTGTTGATGAAGTACTGGATACGTGGCTGTTCAAGAAACAGCTAAAAGAAACCCTGTTCACTTTCTGTTTGGACCAGTGCTGATGCTTCAACAAAGTAAAATCACAAGGGTTTTAGTGCCTCCTGTTTGGATTATTTATGCCAGTAACTCATGATTTAGACTGATGCAAAGCAATGCTTTATGCCGGCTTCACAACCTTGACTGTCATAACCTGGATTAGGGTTATAGCCCCTGGGATAAGTAGGGTAATCCTGAGTACAGGAAAAGGTTTACTAGTTTTTCAGCTTACAGGGGGATCTTTAAGATGGTATGGCTGATGGTAGAGGTGGAAATTGGCCTGGTTTTCACATGCCCTGTGCCATCTGAGTTAGGGATCCAGTTTGTGTTCTGTGTGTCCATAGTTAGGGAAAATTCCGACACTCTTTTCTTTACCTCTCACTGCAGCAGCAGTAGTAGAATGGGGATGAATGAAAATGACATATTACAATAGGTAGAGCCTAGAATAATGTTCAAGCATGTTTCTTAGTAAATCAAAACACAAATGTTAAATTATTTGTGACATGCCTCCTGACTGGTTGTGATTCTGTCACCACATTGTGAATAAGAACTGTTAAGAATCGGGGGGATCTTATCAGAAAAAAATGGTACCTCTGTGTGAATAAAATCAAATAGCACACACACAAAAAGAATGGGGGAAAAAGCTGAAAACCACTCAGAGAGGGGTCTCTGGAGGACTTGCTGGCTGCCTCCTATGTTTGCCCCCCCCCCTTGCCCCAAAGAAGTCTACTAAAGGGTTTTCTCTGATTCTTTCTTATTTTACTTCCTGGGTCTGGAATACCAACAAAGCCAATTTGAATGTGGGAGCAATATGTTATGAATGACCCATTTATTTGGATATTTTGATAAGTCTACTTTTTAAAAGTCATTTATTTATTATTTTACGAAAACAAAAAAGAGTTTAAGGGCTTAGAAGTAGAGACTTCTTTGTACTCAACTCCACAGTTCCCTCCTGGCTTCTTCATTCTCTCCCTGGCCCCGTGTCTTGCTCAGTGATCACCTTTGGAGTTTTTATTTGTCACTGCATTTTTCTCCTCTCACTTCTTCTTGCCTCCAGAAAGGATACTGAGGATTTGGTTTCTCTTATGACAGCACCATTAATACGCTGGCTTTGTGCCAACGTGGTTATTCCACCCGTAACACAGGTCTGGAGACCCAAACTCAAATTCTCCCTTCACACAGATGGGGCATGTCCCCATAACAGAGCCTTCTCCCTTGCCCTTAGAAAGCCCAGACCTCAGATTCCCTCTCCTTAGAAATACCAAAGAAAGGAGATGAAAATGACCGACGTGACTTGTTTCTTCTCCAGTAGGTTGAGCCAGGCTTCCAAATCCTCAACATACTGTTCACTTTCTGGCACTGGGTTTTCCTCAGTGCATGATGTAGCGACCAAGAACTGTGCTTGGATTCCGAAGACCAAGTGGCAGGTTTGAACTCGACCAGTTAACAGCTGCGTGGCTTTAGGCAAGTCACTTTAGCTTTTTGAACTTACCTATCCACAGGCTAGCTGACTTGAAATGTGTGCTCCTTGATTTTGTTTCATTATCTGCGCTATCCATATTTACAGGTTTGTACTTAGAGACGCTCTTTAAAAAAAAAAAAAGGTTACAGGAAGTATCTACTGATCCACTTTAGCGGAGGTTCAGGAAAGGCTACCTAGGACTGGCCCCAGGCATGCTCCTGGGAGCATGCTCACCCTCCCAGCAGCTCCTGGTTGACCCTGCCCCACCCCACCCCTGGCACTCCACTGACGTGACTCCAAAGGTTCTAAAAGGGGGTGAGAGAGTCCTTGGGAAGCTTGGAATTCCAGAGGTCTGGCACTCCAGGCTCACTCTAACATGCTTTCGAGACTCCTGGATGGGGCTACCTCCCGGATCTTACCCCCATTAGCCTCCTCCTGAGCGAAGGGTGGTGGCTGCAGGCCGTGCGGTTCCCCCTCTAGAGATCCAACCTTCTCGGATGTCCGGCCCTCAGCGCCCGGCTAGCTTGGCACTCCGGCGTCCAGGAGCTCCCCCTCGGGGCGGCGCGCGGCGACAGCCGGTGGTATTGGCAGCAGCGCCCGCAGAGGGGTGGCTGTGGCAATTCTCCTGTCTGCCCGCCCGCCCGCCCACGTGCACCGAGAAGAGCGAAGCGCGAGCATTCGCCCGGCCCGCGCCTGCCGCCGGTGGGTGCCTCACCTCTGGGGCTGGCGGGGGGCCGTAACTCGAGCCCCACCGCCGGGCTCTATATTTGCATAATTCGTCCCCCCTTCTTTCGGACCCAGGCTGGAGATGAGAGTCGGGCTTCCCTCTGAGGCGTTGTCTTGCCCGTGGTCAGCGCCGGGGCCGCGGGACCCGCCGGAGCGCAGGCGGAGCGGACTGGCGCACGTGGTAAGAACGCAGCTTTCTTTTCTTCTTTTTGTTTTTTCCTTAGACATGGAAACTTGAGCTTGATACCCACAAAGGTACCAACCTTGCTGCGATTTCTTCATTTACATCCCATTTGGAAGAGAGCGGCTCAGCGAGCGCAAGAAACTTTCCCAAATTTGCTCTGGGTGTTTGAAGTCAGGGAGCTGGCCGGTGCCGGAGGCCAACTTTTGCCTCAGGCAGGGGGGTTTAGTGATGCTTGGATAGAGGAGCGGAGACGGCTTCTGGCTGCCTCAGGCCCCCTGACCATAGTGTGGAAGACCAGGCGGGAGCTGGCGCGGTGTGCCTGCGGCCACAGCAGGTGAGCTGTGGAGAGCGTCTGCAGCGCTGCGCTCCCTCCACGGCGTGGCGCCGTGGCTCCTGCCCGCCGGGGTCCCCTCCAAGCTGGGGCTGCTCAGAGTAGGGGGCAGGAAAGAGACGAACCCGGCCCTTCTGACTGCCCCCACGCTCTATCCCTGGTCTCCATGTCTGCCTTTGCAGTAAGCAAGGGCGGGGACAGTTCGCAGTCTGCACCAGCGACCACAGGCCAAGCGGGCGCCGGCGCGCGGGTCTTGGGGACCGGGGATCAGTCTCCCGGAGGACCTTGGCCAGGCCCAGAGCACTGCTGGTGTGGGCTGGGCGCGCTGGGAGGTTGGAGCCGTCCAGTGAGCTACAACTCGCCTCTATCTAGGATTCTGAAAAGTTTTTAAAATTTGCTTTGGGAAGTAAGTAGAAAGGTTTCTACAGGGGTCAGTTTTTTTGTTTTCCTTTCTTTTAACTTGCAAAGGGAAACACGAGTGGGACGATAGCAGCTCGAAACTAGTGTTGGAAACACTGTTTATCGTCACTCAAGACCGTGCTGGACTTACCGAGGTGGCTCTTGGCAAGGGAGAGGAAGAATATTCTTCCTAGTGTGCGTTCTGGTCAGGGCTCGACTACAGGCAGGACGTCCCCCGGTAGAGTGTGATCGCGGGGGTCAGGGGGTTTGTGGTGGTGACTGGGAGAGGTAGTAAGGGTGAGGACAGTGAGCTTGCAGAGCGTCCTGTCTGGCGAGCTTGGGCGTCCGCTTTGCAGCCCGGGAACCTAGTTGGCTAGGCGGGCGCACAGGCGCGCTCTGTCAACAGGGAGGTGTGTGTGTAGCGTAAGGTGTGTGAGTGGGTGTGTGAAGAGGGCAGCGGAGGAGGGAATGTGTGTAGCGGAAGTGGAGCAAGTGTGAGTGTGTGTGAGTGTGTGTGTGGTGGGGCAGGGTAAGTGTCCAAGACTCCATCTGGACGCCCCCACGCAGCCGGCCGCCCAGACACGCCGGGAAGGGCGCCCGATCCGCGCAGCAGCTGAAGGGGGGCGGGGAGCGCGCGGGCAGAGGAAGAGGGTGTCTCCGGCTGAGGATTTCTCTCGAAGCTCCTGCAGCTAGGGTTTACCCCCCGCAGCCCCAAGATGCCCAAAATACTTAAACAAACAACCCAAACCTGTTCCGTTTTCGCTCTTGTATAAATAGAACAGACTTTCCAAAAAAGCAATACCGCATTCACTCTTATCACCAGCCACTTCTTTCCACCAAGTAATTCAGAAAAAAGCAGTCAGCTTCCGTGAATGCGTGTAGCTTTTTTTTTTTTTTTTCTTGTTGCCTGCTTTTGCTTGCGGTTTTGAGCTGCCAAGAAAGTGAGTAGGGGTTTGACTGTAGTGTCTCGGCTCGGCTCGGTTTCTTTCCGAAGTTTAATTTTCCGGAATGGCTCCCAAACAAGGGCTGGGGGGGCGGAGCCGCCATCACCGGATCTTCGCCTTTTTTGGAAAGTCCCGGAGAACCGGAATTCCTCCCCGCCCGGGGAGGCTGAGCCGCAATCTCTAACCGCTTGCTCTCCTTGCAGTGGTTGCAGCGGGGTCGGTGGCACGCCCCCTCCCTGCTGATCCCTACTCTTGGGACCCGGGCTGCAGCTCAGGTCGCGCGCTACAGACCCTTGCAGGTTTCCACCGGCAGCGAACCGGTAGTTCCGAGCCCGCGAGGCCGAACCCGTATGCAAATCCGCCATGTGACGGCAAAAGCCGCCTGGCCCAGCCCTGTTCCTCAGTCCATATATGGGCAGCGACGTCACGGGCATTGAAGACCTGCCCATAAATACTTAGAGCAACACTTTCCGACTGAGAGAGCAGCAATTGATTAATAGCTCGGCGAGGGGACACACTGACTGTTATAATAACACTACACCGGCTTCCCCACAGCCGGAACACAGACAGGAGAGAGTCAGTGGCAAATAGCCATTTTTCTTCTTTCTCTAAGAAACAGGCAACTTGTTTGCTAGTTATATTTCTGTTGGATTTTTTTTTTTTTTTTTGGTGGTTGTTTCTAAGTGTGGAGGGCAAAAGGAGATACCTATCGAGGTTCAGTCCAACCCCTCTCCAAAACGGCTTCTCTGGCACTTCAGGTAGCGAGGGAGTTGGGTCTCCAGGTTGTGCGAGGAGCAAATGATGACCGCCAAGACAGTAGACAAAATCCCAGTAACTCTCAGTGGTTTTGTGCACCAGCTGCCTGACATCTACCCGGTGGAGGACCTCGCCGCCACGTCGGTGACCATCTTCCCCAATGCCGAACTGGGAGGCCCCTTTGACCAGATGAACGGAGTGGCCGGAGGTAAGTCCCGTGTCCTCTTCGCAGGACAGGACTTGTACGTCTCGGAGATGGTGGGTGGGGAGCGGTGGGTGTGCGGGACTCGGGAGACAGGATTGGGGCTCGAGGCGGCCGGGCTGACTGCACTGGCTTTAAAGACTGAAGTGAGTAGAGGAGCCGGAGAAGACAGGGACTAGGGCGCTGAGGCTGGGAGCGCTGGCAGATGCACCGGGTCACCAATGAACCCGAGTGCGTGCGCTACGGCGCGCCGGCAGGGCGCAAGAGTAAGGGTGGAAGAGGCGCCCCTCTCGGCTTCGGAGCTTGCGCTGGCCCTTAGACCGGCTGCATTTGCACCTCCCCTCTCCTGAGACAGGGCAAAGTGATAGTAAAGTTTGGGGATACAGGTGAGAGGGGCGCGTCTGGAGAGCCGAGCGACTAATAGGGCCGGAGGATAGCGTCTTCAGCTCGCTCTTGGGCAGAGCCTACTCCAGGAAAATCTTGGAGCGCGCTGCGCTCCTCGTGCGCCCCAAGGCGCGCCCCACGGCGCGCCCTACCTGCGCTCCGTCAGCATAGTGGATTAGCAAGACCCGGCTGCGTCCTGCGGAGGCAGGGAGGCGATAGAGGGGGGGTGAGCAACAACGGGAAGCAGCCCCCGGACTGCGGAGGAAGGCCCGCGGGGGCACGGGCGGCGCGGGTTTCCTTGGCGATACTGTAGAAAGTCGTCTCCCGCAGCCTCCGCGCCTTGCTCGAAGCCCAGCCACTGGCCTTGGGCTGGGGCGGGGATGCGCGGGTGTTGGACAAGGCTGAGGTTGTTGAGAGAGAAGGGAAACCTATGGACTCTCTCCTCCGCAGCCCCATTCCCTCAGGCAGCCTTCAGCGAAAGCGCGCTGCGGGAGAGGGAAGAAGAGAAGACATGGGGGATAAGGAGCACCGGAAAAATTACTCACCCCCTTTCTCGGGTTTCTCTCTCTGTTGGGCTGTCCCCTTTTCTGCACTGACTGGGATTGGTCCTGTCTAGAGTAGTGCATGTCCTGTTACCCGGCGGTGGGGCCATCAGGAAAAGGAGTGGGAGAGAAGTTCCAGGCAGATGGGAAATTTTTTAATATTGTTGTTGCTATTATTGGTTGTTTTTATTGGGGACTAGAGCCACAGATGGCTGGGGTGGGGGGAGTTGGGAGGAACTCATTCTGCTTTCTTGGAAGTCGTTCTTGAGTCCCAGACTCTGGCTAGCCTCTTACTGTCTCTAGGCCTCAATTTTCCCAACTGTTGGACTTTGCCTCAGCTCTACAGTATCAGGAACCTGGAACTTGGGAATGGACTGAGGAGGGAGGTGAGGGAGTGAGAAGAGATTCTTGGCTGCATTCTCATTGCTTCACCTCCATTCTGCCTTTTCTCTCCCCAGATGGCATGATCAACATTGACATGACTGGGGAGAAGAGGTCCTTGGATCTCCCATACCCTAGCAGCTTTGCGCCTGTCTCTGCACCCAGAAACCAGACCTTCACTTACATGGGCAAATTCTCCATTGACCCCCAGTACCCTGGTGCCAGCTGCTACCCAGAAGGTATCATCAATATTGTGAGTGCAGGCATCTTGCAAGGGGTCACCTCCCCAGCTTCAACCACAGCCTCGTCCAGCGTCACCTCTGCTTCCCCCAACCCACTGGCCACAGGACCCTTGGGTGTGTGCACCATGTCCCAGACCCAGCCTGACCTGGACCACCTCTACTCTCCACCACCACCGCCTCCTCCTTACTCTGGCTGTGCGGGAGATCTCTACCAGGATCCCTCTGCGTTCCTGTCGGCAACCAACACCTCCACCTCCTCTTCTTTGGCCTACCCACCACCTCCTTCCTACCCATCCCCCAAGCCAGCCACGGACCCAGGTCTCTTCCCCATGATCCCAGACTATCCTGGATTTTTCCCATCTCAGTGCCAGAGAGACCTACATGGTACAGCTGGTCCTGATCGCAAGCCTTTTCCCTGCCCCCTGGACTCCCTGCGGGTCCCCCCTCCACTCACTCCGCTTTCCACCATCCGTAACTTTACCCTGGGGGGGCCCAGTGCTGGGGTCACAGGATCAGGGGCCAGTGGAGGCAGTGAGGGACCCAGACTGCCAGGCAGCAGCTCAGCGGCAGTTGCTGCTGCCACCTATAACCCACACCACCTACCACTGCGGCCCATCCTGAGGCCTCGCAAGTACCCCAACAGACCTAGCAAGACACCAGTGCATGAGAGGCCCTACCCGTGCCCAGCAGAAGGCTGTGACCGGCGGTTCTCCCGTTCTGATGAGCTGACCCGGCACATCCGAATCCACACAGGGCATAAGCCCTTCCAGTGCCGGATTTGCATGCGCAATTTCAGCCGTAGTGACCACCTCACCACTCACATCCGCACGCACACTGGTGAGAAGCCCTTTGCCTGTGATTACTGCGGCCGTAAGTTTGCCAGGAGTGACGAAAGAAAGCGCCATACCAAGATCCACCTGAGACAGAAGGAGCGGAAAAGCAGCGCTCCCTCCTCATCGGTGCCGGCCCCCTCCACAGCCTCTTGCACTGGGGGTTCACAGGCTGGGGGCAACCTATGCAGCAGCAACAGCACTATTGGCGGAGGGCCACTGGCCCCTTGTTCCTCTCGGACCAGGACACCTTGAGATGAGACTCAGGCTGACACACCAGTTCCTTGAGGCCCCAGAGGCCCTTGGTCCACTCCAGCTGCACGATAAACACTACCACCCTTCCCTGCTCCTCCCTCCACGTTTGGTGGGCAATGGGCCTTGGTGGAGCCCAGCCCTGCTCCTTTCCTTTTCCAAGCAGGTCCTTCCTGAAACTTAGCCCATTTTAGTCCCTCTTAGGTGAGTTGACTATCACTCCAAGGCAATGGAGAGGAGGCTCAAAGGGGATGGAGTTAGGGCTCCAGGCCTAGAGGCCAGAGGGTTGACCCTGCTTTAAAGGGTGGTTTGACTAGGTTTTGCTCCCCCTTCCCTTTATTTGGGCCCATTACAGGTTTCTTGACCATGGATGTCAGAGTTGATCTGAGACTTTTTCTACAGTAGGTTGGGAGATGCTGATCCCTTCAAGTGGGGATGGCAAAAAGACAAGAAAATTGATGTGCACTTTATGGCTTGGGACTGATTTGGGGAACCCTGTACAGTGAGTGAGGCATGGCCTTTATGCCACATTCTGCAGCCCTATAACAGTGAATCAAAGCTTATCTAGTCGTCTCAACCCTTTAAGCAATATGTATTATAAACTCAGAGAAGTGCAATGTGATGGGAGGGACATAGCAATATCTGCTCCTTTTTGAGTTGAGAAACGTAAAGACTATTTTTCCAGTGTATATCCACTCAGATTTTGTGTATTTTTGATGTGCACTGTTCTCCAAGTTCTGAACCTTTGGGAAAAAATATAAAGCATTTATGATCTCTTGAAATGAGTCAGAGATTAACTTATTTAAGGGGGATGTACATATAGTCTCTGAAAACTAGGATGCATGCAATTGTGTTGGAAGTGTCCTTGGTGCCTTGTGTGATGTAGACAATGTTACAGGGTCTGCATGTAAATGGGTTGCCTTACTATGGAGAAAAAAAATCACTCCCTGGGTTAAGTATGGCTGTATATTTCTGCCTATTAATATTTGGAATTTTTTTTTAGAAAGTATATTTTTGTATGCTCTGTTTTGTGACTTAAAAGTGTTATCTTTGTAGTCAAATTTCAGATAAGAATGTACATAATGTTACCAGAGCTGATTTGTTTGGTTATTAGCTCTTAATAGTTGTGGAAAAATAAATGATCTATTCTAACACAAAACCACTAACTGAAATTCAGATAATGGATGGTTTATGACTATAGTGTAAATAAATACTTTTCAACAATATTTCTTGCTGCAGAAATTATTTGTGAAATGCTTACTGGGTGGGAATTAAAGTCTTTAAACACCTGTGGAACTATTAACAAACAAACAAACAAAACAGCCAGAACCTTCACGTATTCTTTACTAGCCTACCCTCTTACTCCAACCTCCATTCATAATCAAACACTAGTATGAGGGGATTTCCCTTATGCATTAGTATAAATCTGGGGAGGCGTTGTTTTGACTCATTGTTCCGTCCTCTTTAACAGCCTATAGCTTCTCGGCCCCTGAGTGGCTCCGGAAAATAAATACTTACAAACAAGTGCCCACTCGGAGACTACACATTTGCAACTGCTATCAGAACTCTGACCAGGGCCTGGAACTCAAGATGTGGCTTTGTGGAAAGTGTGGTGGCGTGGTCAAGCCGGAAATGACTTTCAGGTTCCAGCGTTAATTTCATGACCACAAAAAACTTTTTGAAGGTGCTATCACCTCTTCAGATCAAAAATGCTGTCAGACACTGCTGATGACAGCATTAATGGGTTGCCAAAGGAATTACCCTGGGACTCATTTCTCTCCAGTCCTCACTTCCCACTTGATTACCCTTATTTGGAAGGATAATTCATCTGCCATGGGTTTGGTGGGTCTAGAGGTGACTATCAAACTACACTAGCCTTAAAAAGTCTTAAAGAAAGGCTACTGTGCAAATGTAGTCCTTTAGAATAGTGGATAATGGTTTGAAAAGAATACACCATAGGGTTCATTGTTATTTTACTAGAAGCCTTTTGTGACTTAAAACACAAAATCACTCCCAAAATTGTTAATTTATCATATGAAGCAAACAGATCATGTCTTTGTGAAGTTATCTTTAAGATCTGGACCTAAATATCACTTAGTATCCAGTGCTTCTTAAACAAATGTAACATGTAGGAGCACCCACTATTCAGTTACAGCAGAATAATCCCATCATGTGCTTGCAGTTCACTGTTAAGAGGCAATCAGATTTGACTGTTAAATGATGGCCTATATTACAGAATAGCAGTCACAGCTACTCCCAGAAACCACCTTTTAGCAACACTGGAATCTGAGATTAAATTTATGGGGTTAATAAATCCTTTTGTGTCATCTTTCTCCAGCCCTATTTCAAGGATGTAGAGAGCTCTCTAGTACTACTAGTGACTTCAAAACTTGAGTCAGATTTTTTTCTAGTGACCTGTAATTTCCCATTATTCATATTTCCCAGCTTATCAGCATATTTCCATTCTTGTTTATCCAATTTTGGTAAGTATAAAACACATCACATTTTTATAATTGTATTTTTAACAAATACTTTCCTTCTACCAAGAGTTCATATTAAAATATAGTACACTCAACTTTTGTACAATATGTAATCACCTTCCCAAACTTTAATTTTAAACCATTTTCAATCAAGACAATCTAAACCACTGTTTACAAAGCAATAGACTAAACATCATTTTTAAAGTAAGATTGAAGACATTTTGATGACTGCCAAGTTGGTTGCGTAATCACTTTCACCTTGGCTTGGTAAAGCAGCAGTAACACATCCAATAAGGAGCACACTCATTGTTTTCTCAGGGCCCACCTTGTTGGTTTTACTCCTAGATTTCAGCATGTTAGTTCAGTGTCTTTAATCAGATTTTCCTGTCTGCTTAAATGTTCAGGGCACTTTTCAAAAGACATCTCAGTTTTTACTTTGCTCAACAGGCATAAAATATTTCCTTTTAATCCCTTATATATGCTTTATGGAGTACTACAGATAGATATTTCAGTTACCATTAGTTTTCATTAAAAACTGAAAACATTAGTTTTCATTTGAAAAATAATTTCTTAAAAGTCATAAAGCTTTTTGCTCAATTCATATTATAAACAGGTTGATTAAACCTAAATAAGATTCTCAAGGGTTCATAAACCATGCTATTTAATTTCAGTATCCTAACTGCTAATGAAACTAAACTGGTTCATATGTTACTAAAAATTGCTGCAGTAACATTTTAACAGTTCAATACATTGTGTGTGTGTAAAGAATGGTCAGTATCAACACAGATATCATACCAGTGCAAACTGAAAAATACATAAATTCTATAGGAAAAAAGAGAAGAAAAATATTCAAGTCTTAAGATTCTAGAATAAAATTTTGTTTTTATACTATCGTTTTTTCTTTAGGTTAAATACTAAAGTTTTTTGTTATACATAACAGTGTAATTAGATATAGTTTCTGATGTGTTTTGGTCATCCTATTTCAAAGATCACTAATTTTAAGTTTATATTATTTTTGAACTTAAGTTTGTAGGCTACAACCTTTTAGTACAATATAATCTGACAGTATAGACTGAATTTTTAAGTGATCAAAACATAGATATAATAAGTAATGTTTTCCTTCTCCATTTCACAATAAACAAGACTTATCTCTAAGTAATTTAAAACATGCCTTTATTTTCCATAAGTACACTGATTTTAATCAGAAATGTCAACATCCCTGGATTTGAAGATTCAGCATCATTAACAAATGGTTTCTTTCTCTGCTGGCAGACCTCAGTGCCATGGAATTGACCAGTGGTCGGCTCTGCTATAACCCTAAGTTCTGAATTTAAACCTAACTACTATCAGGGCAGACTACAATAGCAATGGGAAGAGGTTTACATTAAAGATACACTGCTTCCTTGCCAGGCAGAACTAGAACACAAGATTCAGAATCATCTGCAATAGAGTGATGAGTCCTCTGAGATGCCAAGACTAAGGCTACAAGGAGGCAACAGAAGGGGGAATACAAGGTGTCTATTTTGGGAGAAGGGCTGTTTGCATTAAAAGCTCAGAGAACAGACTCCTGTTGATAAAACATGTATTACTTAAAAAGCAGACTACCATTTTCATTAATAAACACCATTTGGTATAAACTCAACTCATCAAATCAGTCTTAGTTAAAAAATCAGTTCTCCAAGAAGTAGGTAGGTACATAAAATTCTGCATTGACATAACTTGTCACCAATGTTAACTATAGAGAATTTAAAAGCTTCAGTAAGTGTTTAGCCAACTTCTCATCCACGAGAAGCAATTATTGCATGTATTATACAACAAAAAAGTTATGTGATTAATACCATTGTGCTCATTAGTCTTTCCTAGGGTAAGGTAACTCTTATCCTAGAGTTGTTACTAAAACATAATTGACTTTGTAGGACTATATGGAAACTCAACAGCAGCACAGGAAGTCAGTTCTAACAGTTTCTGCATAGAGGTGCAAGGCTTTTTCTGCACCACATTGTGTCTTGGTAATGAGCATATTCTTTCCACAGTGGCTCATTAAAACAAATTACATTTTATTTTCACCATTAATTTACTCAATTTATTAGTGCATCAAAAGTTTCACTGTTCCTGAACTAAATTAGAAAGACAACATATTGCTCTTTTGGCCTGGAACAATTTCAGTTATTCTTTTGAAAAGCACCTTAGTTTTTCTTCCAAATTGCTTATAATTGAGAGCTTTACACTTTTTGTAATTAAATCCTTTGTAAAAATTCTTCCTTTATTACTATTCTATTTCCAGGATGAGTTTCTATGTGTTTAATGTTCTCTAGATTATATTGTAGCATATACATCGCTTTCAACAATCTTTGTAAATAATCACCTTTTGGCTACAATGTAATTTTAAAAAGGTAACTATGTGACTGGTGTCCACACAATGCTCACTGCTTTACTATGAAAAAAATTTTGTTTATTTGTCTAAGAAAATCATCTACCTATCTGGAATTGATTTTCAAACTGAGTGACACAAAGAACCACTTCACACTTGAACTTCAGCAAGGTGGAGGAGATGCTTACTATTATGCCTGTGTCAGGTGTTACAACAGGGGCTTAGTGGAGTGTTGTGTTGAATAAGTACCTTTTCTTATTAATAAGGTCAAGAATTGCTTTTTTCATATTATTTTTAAAACTGGAAACAAAAACTCCTTCACCCTGGGTCTCTGTAACCTAGTGTGCATAATGAGGCAAAAGCACATATTCCTCCAGGATCAACAAACACTTTCCATCAATAATAGTAAATCTTCTCTTATTACAGATATTAGAAGTATTGTCACCTGGGCAAGTCAATCAAGAGGGCTTAGACAACAGCTGGGCAAATTTTTATGTGTTTATTTCTACAGTTTGTTTTTATGAAAAGTTTAGTGTAAAAAGGAATCCTATAAATAGTAAAAAGAGGGAAACAGTGCTCCATGGCCTGAAACAAATGGTGTCAACACACTTGTAAACAAGATAAAGTTGCTCAGCCTAGTAAAAGAACAAAAATAAAACTACACATAGCACAACTATTCATTTCAAGAGTTGGGAGTGAGAAACGTTTAATCCCAAGTTTTGGTTCTAAAATGGCTAGAAGTAGTCAATTCTCAAAACTCCAGCCTAGATCATCTACTCTTCCTACAGAAAACCACATTGGATGAAGCAAGCACTCATTCCCGTTTGAGAGGGCTGAGACAACATCACCAGCAACATAGCTGAAACCACAGCCTTCTGGAACACCAGAGTTCCTGGGAGAATGTGAAACAGTCATTAACATACTTTTCTCTACTTTTACAGGAAGACACAGGGGTATGGAATTCAACAGCTTGTTAGGAGTGTTTTACAGTTATTTGGAAGCATAACAGATTCAGCTTCTCTGAATCTTCTGGTTAGAAAATACAGAATGACCCTATCTCTTAAAGTATGTTAAGAAAAAGGTCACTAGAAGACAATAGTCTTTGAATCAAAGGTGAATCTACAACAAAAAAAACCTGCTCAACTGACAGACCTGGAGACTCATGGGGAGGATAAGCTGTAAGGGACCAGCTCTCTCTGAAATATGCAAGTGCTGAATTTCTTAGTAGACAATGCCTGAGAAAAACAGATGTAGGTAGCCATGGGGCAAGGAGAGGAAAGAAAATAAATCTTGTCCTTGACATGCATAGTAATGTCTTGGGGTGATCCCCAAACTCTGAAAAGATGACTTAATTTTCACAGGGAATTAAGACAGGATAGCTTACTTTAAAAGTAGCTTATCTCTCTAAAGGTAGTTTTTACCAATGACTTGAACTAAAGCAATTCAAACCACTGGGTCATGCATAGTCAATAAGTTAAAACTGTAAGGGGCAAAAGGTCATAGGGGCAGAAGTGGAAAACAATCCCTATTCACCCAAGAGGTGGGTCAAAGAAAACCACTTAGTGTATTGTATAAAATGGGGAACAGAGTATTTTCATTATGGCTTTAGGATGGAAGCGCTTCAGAGTCCCCTGCCCCACTCCCCCAAACCAAAGCCCTGTTGGCAGTGACAGTACCAGGAAACAACCTCGCCTCCCATCCGCCCCCATAACCGTGCCCAGTGGCTGCTGTCGCCCGTGCTTCCTAAGGCTGCCAAGGAAGCGGTTGCTGGTCATGCCAGTAGATCCAAAGCCCAGGCTGGGGGTGCAGAGAGAGAGAGCCCTTGTGGTGGGTCGCAGGCAGCCTGGCCCTACGGCCCTGATCAAGGTAGGGCACATCTTCGGCCCACCGCTCCCGGGAACAGGGGGCCTCAGGGGAGGACCTTGGGACCTGGATAGGGCTCTCCCTCGCACCAGAAGTCATCGGCCTGAGGGGTCTCCAGGAGCCACACTTCTCGGGGCAGGTCACAGGCCGAGCCGGAGGCCTCCTTGGGCTTCAATGGCTCCAGCACCCGGTAATAGTGACAGTCCCGGCCATCGTCGGGGTCGTAGGGTGGGGCCAGGATGTCCAGGAAGGCGGCGGGTCCGTCCACGGCGTCGATCTGGTGCAGATTGTCCCGATGCGGCGTGAGGACGCAGGGACCGCTGGCCTCGGTGTACTCGGCCCGCGAGCGCAGGACGCCCGGCCGCAGGGCCTCCAGCTCTCTGGCCTGCAGCGGCGGCTCGAACTGCTGATCGGGCGGCGGGGCCCGCGGCCGCTGCCCGCCGCCCGCCTCCAGCTTGTCCATGCAGCTGATGCGTACGGTGCCGTAGAGCACCTTGAGCATTCCGTGCATGCCCGGGTGGTCGTGCAGCGGGATGGACGTGCCGCTCTTGAGCAGGAACACGCCGAGGCTGAAGCCGTCAGTCTCGTAGATGTGCATGTAGGTGACCGGCGGCAGGTTGGGGGGCAGGGGCTGCAGCGTGGCCTTGCGAGGGGCGATGTTGAGGTCCTCTGCGCGGACTTGGGTCAGCAAGCTCTTTAGCTTGCTCAGGTTCTCGGGGAAGCCAGGCGGCATCGGCGCCTCGGAACCAGACGCCGCGCCGCGGTCGGAAGCATTGCGGCCGCCCCCGCTGCCCCGGAAGGTGAGGCACGCCTGGCGGGCGATCCGTTGGATCAGGGAAGCCATGTTGTCTCGGGGCATGTTCGGCTGTTCCTCCGCTTGCCGGGGCCGGCCCCCTCCTTTCCTCCGCCCCTTGCGGTCCCCGGCGGCCGCCACGGCTGCCCGCAACACGGGCGAGGCGCGAGGCCCAGCAACTACTGGCCCGTGGGGCGCGCGCCGCCGCCACCAGCCTCAGCAGCCACGCGCCCGCAACGGCCGGGCGCGCTCACCTCGCGTTCCCCACACCCCCCCCGAGCGCGCACGCGCACGGCTAACAGCCCGCACTCACGCTCCGGGAGCAGGTACCGACGGCGCGGACGGTGCCAGGCTTTGCCTCACGCCAGGAGCTCCATTCATGCGGCCCGCAACCACAGCGGCGGCTGGGCGCTCCAGGAAACCTGAGAGGCATGCTGGGACTTGTAGTTCGCTGTTCCGCCTGAGCGCTGAGACCGTTCGCACAATCGACTGGAAAAGGGAAGGAATATTAGACCCGTCTGGCATACAGTGACATTTCCCCTCGAAGTTCCAAGATGTTTTCTTATTTGAGAAAAAAAAAAAAATTGCGGTGCAAGAGAATTCGTGACTTAACTACAACTCCCGGCATGCCCGGCAGGTTGGATGACGCACTTCCGGCAGCTGGTGCGAGGAGTGGTGGAGACTCTCCGCCACTAAGACAAACGGGGCAAGAGGGTCGTTAACCTTCTGGCGCCGCTTGGGGCGGGTCAGCCAACAAGGGTCGCCTTCCTTTGCCCTTGCCCCCGGCAAGGACGCTGTTGGGTCAAACTTAGCTCGTTGTAAAGCCTAGGCAGTACTGTGTCTACCGCGGGGATCGCGGAACGGTGCTTTCGTAATTTTTTAAGTTTCTTAGGAGGTGAGGGGGGTCGAGTCTGTCCCTGGTGACCACCAGGGTTACTCAGCACAGCCGGGGCCAGCTGTTGTTTGCATCAGGGCCTGATGACGCTGCTCTTTGGTTACAGAGGAGGATAATTTCTTGCAGAGAGGACTTGAGAGCCCTTTGCTGTGGTCACGGATTCTGTATACTAACGGTCATCAAACCTGTGTAGGAGGAAGAGGCTTTTATAAATGTAGATTCTGGATTTTCACCGAGAGATGGATTGATTCTTTAGGGATTCTGAGCCGTCCTAGGAGAAACACTGTGTGAAGTTAGTTCATTTCACAGAGGCATTATTCTCTAGGAAGTGAACTTTTGACAGAAGTAGATGATAGCTGGAAAAACAAGACACTAGATACCATGACTTTAAACTTAACCCTGAGTTTAAGGTCCTCTTGGATTTCCAAAGCTAAACATGGGTTTCGTGTACATTCTGTAATTAGAGTGGTTCAGTATATCCTCTCCAATTAAAATAGGCATGCTTTTTTAGTGGGTTACGTAACCTAGATAATGCGTACTCACAATATTCTAGGCGCTGCGTTAAGTGCATTATGTAATGGATGTATTATTTAATACAGAAACTCTTAAGAGGTAGGTACTAATATTATTCTCAGCTTGCAGATGAGAAAGAACGAAGTTGCATGAGGATAGCGAGTAGTAAGAACTCAGCAAAGTACAAGTACAGCAGAACTAAGTATGGTTTTATCAAAACACAGTTTGAATTGGTACAAAGAGCACCCAATGGGAGTCAGGATATTGTCTTCCCAGCTTACTGTGCCTCTTAGAAGCTGTGTGTCATTAGGCAGATCTTACCTTTTTTTCAGGTCTTCAGTTTATTTTTTTTAAATGCTGGTTTTAGGGTAACAAAAATTCATAATTGTAGTTATTCATCAGAAGACCCTGAGGAGCTTAAAATATTATTTTGGAGGTCACATCCTAGAGATTCTGATTCAGAAGCACTAGAGTGGAGGCTAGACTTTTTATTTTTAAGGTGCTCAAGTAATTCTTGTTTATCAGCTCAGTTTGGGAACCACTGCTAGATTTGTAAATAGTAAACCAGCTCTTACTACTAGGTGTTTCTGATTAAGAGAGTAATTGTTTTCTTTATAGAAAAATTCTTAAGATTCGTTTTCAGAAGTTGCCATGGCATTGTTAAATGTACTGTCAAAGTTCACTATGAAAGGAATCCTATGCAAACTTTCTAAAGTGAGGAATATTTAGGAGAAAAAGCCCCTGCCTTCATTTACAAATATAAATTTTTATTTATTGTTTTCTTCTATTAAAGAAAAATTTAGTGCAGGTATAGAACATAATTAACATATAGATTTGTTTGATTTCCAAATCTGTTACTTTTGACTCTTTGTTTGCATTTATTTAAAGGAAGCTCAGTATTTTCATCTGTAAATTGGGATAATGTGATACAGTGATGACCTAAAACCATAATAGCTGCCACGTGATAGAGTAGTTTTAAAATGGCTAGAAGTTGTACTTAACAGGTCAATGAATTTAAATATTCATCAAGTACTGGAATGGAATTTGACTTGTCTTGAAATCAGCTTCAGGATAGAGGTTAAAAAGATTATTTTTGTTGGTTAAAACCATCTACCTGGTAATACCATCCCTTGTTATTCATCCTTTGGTTGGAAGAAGTCAATGTTTCCAAGGACTACGCATAAGAAACACTTGAGGGATTTTGTCCAGATTGTGGATCTCCATATCGTGTTGAAAACTCCTGCATTTGAATCTTGCACATTGACGTTCTGAAGATCTGTTGAATGTTTGCAGGGTATGCGGTACTTTTTATGCCACAGACAGACCACCTCCATAATTCCTTTTGATGCTATCCTTCAGAGCTGCACTAATGAATGATATTGTCCCTAAGGGCTTTTTTCCCTAAATAAGCACTTTGCCTGGCTTTCTACCCTATTCCAGCAGCATGGGCCGAGTGGGATTCAGTTAGCATTAATGTCCTTTTTAATGTTCTTTGTTCTGTATTCCTCAGTGTAGCTGTAAGCAGAATGAAGACCAATAGAAATTCAGAAAAGGTAACAGACAAGAGAAGTAGTATCTAATGCTAGGGAATGCATGGCTTAAACAGAGTTTGGGAGAAGTTTGGGATAGATGGAGTCTATCCCCTAGTAAATAGTGAATGTCCATTGGGTACCAGGATTGTTCTAGACTTTGGGGATTCAGCAAGGAACAAGAATGACAAGGCTTGAAAACAAGGTTTCCTGAAGCACTTAGCTATAAGTTGTGTGTCCATACTTAGGGGTAGGGAGATGTGCTGTTGTCTTAAATGTGTCCCCAGAAAGTTCATGTGTTGAGACTGTAATCCCCAAATACACATGTTGATGGTGTCTAGAGGTGGCATCGTTGGAAGACTTAGATTAGGTCATGAAGGTCTACGGCCTATGATGGCATTAGTGGCTTTGTAAGAAAAAGAAAACAGACCTGAGTTTACATGCTCCCCTTTATCTCTGTGTGATACCCTCTATCATGTTAAGACTCAGCAAGGATGCCCTTGCCAGATACAGCACCGTGCTCTCGAACTTCTCTCAGCCTCCAGAACGATGAGGAATAAATCCCTGTTCTTTATAAATTTCTCAGTCTCAGATATTGTGTTATAGCAGCAGGAAGTGGACTAAGAGAGGGCATTACACAGTGTAAATAAACAACCAACATAATTTCAGGCAGAGATAACTTATGAAGACAAACGGTAATTGGATGATGTGATATTTGTGTGTGCCATATGTTGCTTTAACTTGTCAGGAGTGACTAGAAGATAAGATTTGAGCTACTCTTGAAATGAAGAAGTTAGCCACGGAAAAATCTCGGGTCAGAGCATTGCAGGATCAGGAAATAGCCCTGAGACTGTTGAGTAGGGTAACAGGTACCATGACTTTGGTATGTGTGAAGGAACTTAGTTCCTTCCAAATGCAAGGGGAAAATGAAGGTCTGTGGAGTCATTGCATAGCGAGCTTCAGATTCCTAGAGGACCTGAAGTCGGAGAGGTAGCAAGGGCCAGATTGTGTATGCTTTACAGACTACAGTTGGGGTCATGGGGAGTTGTAGGCTGCAGTAGGGCGTTGTATTTTAATTACATTCAGTGAGAAGCCTTCAGAGAGGGGAGTCATTGCTCTGTTTTGTGTTTTAATGAGATTGGTGGCAGGGCAAGTGAAACAATTCTGATTCAAGGCAGCAATCCAGAGGCAAGACAAGAGAACTAATGTAAAGACTGGAAATCTGTTTTGTAGGTACAGCTGACAGGGCTTCCACAACTTATTTTGAAGTATATTTTCTCTTTTACAAGTTGACAGCTCTGTGGTGATAGGTAAGACCAATAAAACTTAAATCCTACCTCCTACCCATATCTATTAAATTTAGGAATGGAGGAAGCACACAGAAGTATAAATAAAGCTGAGACTCTTTTTCTTCTTTGCAGTTGTTAATTAATCAAGAAGTAACAACTGGAAAAGCCCCTAGCCTGTACCTGTTTACCTCACCTGCTCATTTATAGTAGCTAGTCATACTTGGGAAATAGGCTGTTCGTTTGTTTCATCCTTCTTCCCCTACTCTTTACTTTATTAGGGCTACTTTTTCTTATACAAGATAAATTACCTCCTGACTTTTACACAGCTCTTTCTTTAGAATCCATTTTGTTCATCTCTTGGTCACCCTGGGACCCAATTGAAAGAGCACAGAAATATTGATGTTCTTAGCTGCTCAGAGTTCCTGACCTTCAGTTTTGTTTTGTTCTTGCTTATAAAGTGGGCTGGAAAGTTTCTTTTCCCCCAGTAGTCCTTGTCACCTTGCTCTTATATTTGCTTTTTATGTTAGGATAGAACACAGTAAAATTGATAAAAATTTTCCTATTTGTAGAAAACTTGCACTTACATTCTTATAGTTAGTGACATTGAAATATTTTGGACTAATTGTGGCTTGCCTTTCTGGTTTTACAAAAGTGTTAGCGTATATTTCTCGCTCTGTATCATGAGTGAATGTCAAGTTTAAGACAGATGAAGAACTGATGGCATGGCTTTGCCACTAAGTAGTTGTGTGCTATTGAGCAAGTCACTTGACCTCACCAGATCCCAGGATCTTCATGCTTGTGGGAGACGGTTTGTAAGATTCTTTTCCAGCATCTTCTTAGCCCAACATGGAGGATGGAGACAATTAGGACAATTCAGACAAAATCGACATATGTATTTTCTTTGATCTGATTCTTTTTTTTTTTTCATTTTTCTTTTATTATTCATATGTGCATACAAGGCTTGGTTCATTTCTCCCCTCTGCCCCCACCCCCTCACTTACCACCCACTCCGCCCCCTCCCTCTCTCCCCCCCTCAATACCCAGCAGAAACTATTTTGCCCTTATTTCTAATTTTGTTGTAGAGAGAGTATAAGCAACAATAGGAAGGAACAAGGGTTTTTGCTGGTTGAGATAAGGATAGCTATACAGGGCATTGACTCACATTGATTTCCTGTGCATGTGTGTTACCTTCTGGGTTAATTCTTTTTGATCTAACCTTTCCTCTAGTACCTGTTCCCCTTTTCCTATTGGCCTCAATTGCTTTAAGGTATCTGCTTTAGTTTCTCTGCGTTAAGGGCAACAAATGCTAGCTAGTTTTTTAGGTGTCTTACCTATCCTCACCCTTCCCTTGTGTGCTCTCGCTTTTATCATGTGCTCATAGTCCAATCCCATTGTTGTGTTTGCCCTTGATCTAATGTCCACATATGAGGGAGAACATACGATTTTTGGTCTTTTGAGCCAGGCTAACCTCACTCAGAATGATGTTCTCCAATTCCATCCATTTACCAGCGAATGATAACATTTCGTTCTTCTTCATGGCTGCATAAAATTCCATTGTGTATAGATACCACATTTTCTTAATCCATTCATCAGTGCTGGGGCATCTTGGCTGTTTCCATAACTTGGCTATTGTGAATAGTGCCGCAATAAACATGGATGTGCAGGTGCCTCTGGAGTAACAGTCATTTGGGTATATCCCCAAGAGTGGTATTGCTGGATCAAATGGTAGATCGATGTCCAGCTTTTTAAGTAGCCTCCAAATTTTTTTCCAGAGTGGTTGTACTAGTCTACATTCCCACCAATAGCATAAGAGGGTTCCTTTTTCCCCCGCATCCTTGCCAACACCTGTTGTTGGTGGTGTTGCTGATGATGGCTATTCTAACAGGTGAGGTGGAATCTTAGTGTGGTTTTAATTTGCATTTCCTTTATTGCTAGAGATGGTGAGCATTTTTTCATGTGTTTTCTGGCCATTTGAATTTCTTCTTTTGAGAAAGTTCTGTTTAGTTCACGTGCCCATTTCTTTATTGGTTCATTAGTTTTGGGAGAATTTAGTTTTTTAAGTTCCCTATATAGTCTGGTTATCAGTCCTTTGTCTGATGTATAGTTGGCAAATATTTTCTCCCACTCTGTGGGTGTTCTTTTCAGTTTTGAGACCATTTCTTTTGATGAACAGAAGCTTTTTAGTTTTATGAGGTCCCATTTATCTATGCTATCTCTTAGTTGCTGTGCTGCTGGGGTTTCATTGAGAAAGTTCTTACCTATACCTACTAACTCCAGAGTATTTCCTACTCTTTCTTGTTTGATCTGATTCTTTTAAAGTTACTACTATAACCTTCTTAGCTCAGTCCATCTACACTAAGATCTTATAAGGTAACCCTGCCCCACCCTAGTTTAGTGTTGTGTGGTTACCTGAAATTACATCACTTTGGTGTATGGGCTGTTCAGTTAAATACACTAACTTTAGAGATTAACTTTAGAGATTTTTAGATTTCAGGTCAGGCTTTAGGTGTAGATATTGTACTAATACACTGAAGAAGTTGTGCCGTGTGGCATAAGCTGCCTGTAGACATCATTTTCTAACTATAATTCTCTAGACTAGTGCATGTAGGATTGGAATAGGGAGGGATTTATGTTGATTCTTTTTTTCCTTCTTCCTTGCCAGGGTCTTGTTTCAGACAATGGGAAACAAAGGAGAAAGGAATTAAAAATTAGGTGAATTTGCAGAGAGAAATTGGGGGTGGAGGAATGTGGTGTTCACAAGTTGTTAAGGAAGAGAAGCTTTTGCTATGCTCAGGCTGATGCAGTGCTAAAGGCCAGGTATTACCATTTCTTATATTGGAGAGGTTTTTCCTCTCGTCATTTAAGCAATGTGATTATTATGAGACCCAAAATAGTCGTGAACTGTGAACTGTAAATTAAATTTAAACACACTTTTCTTCTCTTAATACCCCCCCATGCTTCATGTTTTTCTTTCCCCCCCTTTTTTTTTTCCTCTAAGAAGACATCAGCTATCTTCACCTCCTCCGCTTTCCCATCTGTCCCTTCCCTCCTGGCTGAAAGAGAGATTTTTTTACTTTGTATTTATTTTAATTAATGGATTTTTAAACACAAGTGGTGAAACAGTTGATGTTCAGCTTCAAGAGGCAGTGAAAGGGAAAATCATCTTCTTTCACTTGCCAGGAAAGAACTTTATGTTCATTACTAGCGCCTGCCTGAAAAATGACTGTGAAAGGGGTAGGCAAGGCTTCGAGAGTTCTGCTTTCTTGCAGGGGAATGACCTAGGCACTATATTCCAGAATCAAGGAAAGTGAAGGTGGGAAAACTCTGTAGCATGAAACTGCTTTCCTGGGAGTTGCCCTTCCCAACGGATGCTTCATCAATATTGCTTTATGGTAATGGACAATTTCCTAGGAACAAAATGGCAGGATGCAACTGAATTCTTTGAACACTAATTAATAAAATACACTATAAGTTTTTCATCTTTTCCTCTTTAGTTAGACAAGGCAAAAAATTATCCTTTAAAAAATCTGCTTAAGAATTCCTAAAATATATGCCAGTATGTTGCTTTGAAATAAATAGGTACATTATTATCTGTGTTTCCTTAGGTGAAATGTTACTAATCAAAGCCTTCTTTTGGAAAAGCAAGCAAGCAAACAAACAAAAAAGAACCTTGTCCATATTGATGCTGTGTTATATCAATCTAGAGAAAACATGAGAAATAACAGTACACTTTGAAAGTGGAACAGCAGAAGGGACATGGAAGAATAATGGAGTAGGAGGGTAGCAGTGCTAGTCCTGGTCTTACAACCGGCTCTGTGATTTTGGCCAAGTCATTTCACTTCTTGGAACCTCAGCAGTTCCCTTGTTTAGAAAGTGAAGAACGTAGTCTAAATGGTTTATCACTTTCCTTCCAGCTTTGAAAAAATCCTATGAATTAAAAAAAATTGTAATTACATAAAATTAAGTTATATAATTTCATGCTGTAAACTACTGCAGGGCATCACAAAAGACACTTTTGAAATGCATTTTTAAAAACAGCATGTGAGGAGAACACTCAGTAACGTGTACAATGATATTTGAGTTCTCTTTTGTGTCTTTGTTGTACTTTTTAGCTTAAAATAGATTTTATTGACTTTTCCTGAATATAAGTCATTGAGTAAAGTGAGCAGGAGTTCTTGTTTAAAATGTTTGCTGTTATTCTTAGTTTCCATAGTGTATTTTTTTAAAGAAGAACTTTTATTCCTTCTAAGCACAAATTATCATGCATTCAGAGGGCCATGTATTGCTACTGGGAAAAGCAAAACATGCCTTGCGTTAACTACACTTTTCAACAGGACATGCTGAGGTAATTGACAACCAACATCATAGCGCCTGGAAATTCCTCTAAGGCAGCAGAGCTTTAGTTTAATTAGATAATTAGCCTGGTCAGCCTATAATGAATTCACAGGCAATTAGCAATGAATTTGGGCTGCTCCAGCCTATTTTTCCTGTTTTGTGTTTCTTTGCTGTCATTAACAACTCTTAACTACCGAACAATTTATATCTTCACACTAACAATCAACTTTATTATCATCAAACTCTTTGCAAGTGATAAAGCAATGAGACCTGATGTTGGTTGCACAACATTAAGTGATTATGCTAAGTAATGCCACTTATTTGCCTAGCCATCCTGCTGCTGTATTATGTCAAACTAATAGGGCTTTTAGAAGCAGTGCACACTCCATGATTTCGGTGATTGCTTTATTTGTCAAACCCAAGCAACTAGCAAGAGATGTACCTCAATTTGTAGTTCTCTCTCAGTGACTTTCAGCAAACTTAAGTAAAATAGTTCCACGGGTTTACCAAAAGCAAGACCCTCAAAAAGGAGCCTTTTAAAAGGTTTAGTGATTCTTATGTTTGGAAGGCTTTTGAGATAAGTTTTAGTAAGTGAAAGCCCTAGCTGGACAATCTTATCTGTGGGGAAACATTTTTCAATCTTGTGGGTGACAGAAGAAACCATTATGGCTTTTCTTCACATCCTTCTACTCCAAGTCTTCCCTATAGTGAAGAATAAAAGAAGAGTAAAAACAGGGAAAAGAAAGAATGATAAAGAGAGAGAGAACTTTGGAAGTGGAAACACAGGAGTTAATCAAAGAAGTGTAGGTCATGTTCCTGAAACTGAGGATGTATGAAGGCATTTATGTTGCTCTGGTTCTGGGTTGTAAAATATGTGAAGTATGAAATACTTCATATTTCAATCAGAAACGGGTTTTAAAAAGTGGACACTTTATGTTTCTAGAGGCAGTTTATACATCTATAAAGAGATACTACTTCCAGTCTGATCCCATTAGAATTTACAGAGCCCTAATATATACAAAGTGTTCTTATACAAACTGTTCTATTAATAGTCCAATAAGATTTGGGAGATTAAACCTAATGTTAGGAAATTAGTCAGCCAACTAATATCAGTTAATTAAATATATTACTTAATATTGAAGAAGAATTAAAATGTGTAAACAGAATTTTTCTTCTGATTGGAATATGAACATCAGCTTATTTCTTATCTTGAGACTTCCCATCTGGCTGATCTTGGAAATATTTTTTCTCCTCAGCAATGCAATAACTAGCAATTAGAGTTTCAGAAATGCCAATTTTAATCATAACTTCCATTTCTAAAATAGAAAAACTTGCATGAGCTATATAAAGCCCCTTCATTTTATTTAATTGACTGTTTTGAAAAGTAATTTAAATAATTCAGAATCAAGATTATGATCTTCCAGAAATGTTAAGAAACTAGTGCAAATTTCTTCCAAATTAATGGTCATTTTTTACTCTAGGTGGACACAGAAAATTTACTGGCATTAATATGTATGTCATCTAAATATCAATTTTATAGCAGTTAGTGCTCATCGAGCAAGGCTTCTTACCCATGTTACTATTGACATGTTTGGAGGTGTGTGCTGTGCCTTTGTAGGATGTTTAGCAACATCCCCGACTTCTGTCCTCTAGGTAACAGCAGCCTACCCTCACATACCATTGCAATCATAAATATTTCCTGCGGATGAGAACCAATCACATAGAATAAGACCTTGGCAGTTTCTTCCTTTAATTTCTTTCTTTTTTTTTTTTTTTGGTGGTACTGGGGTTGGAACTCAGGGCTTCATGATTGCTACGCAGGAATGCTACCACTTGAGCCCCCAATATCTTCCTTTAAAAACATTTCCGTATAAAAGAACAAAGTATTTGAAATTGGATATCTAGTGTTTGTAAGTCAAATAGAGATAAGACTTCTCTGTGAACTCCAGTTTAGAATGATTTGGAGGGCCCTGGAAAAAATTCTCTTGCTCCCAAAATCTAGTTGACTTTCACAAATGGCCTGCTATAGTATTGAAGGTTTCTACTCTTGGAAATTTGTTCCTTCCGTTAAAATGCAGATATTCCTAAGAGGAGCATCCTTTTATACTAAAACTGAACCTTCAGTTTTCAGTTAAAAACTAAGATGTTATTAATACATATATACCTTTCTACTTAACAACAAAGTCATTCAGTCAGATGACCCAGGAGAAATGAACTATGAGAACAAGAGCTGCTGGGTTGATGGGAAGTACCTTATGTGAGGGAAGGAATGATGAAAGAAGGTGGGAAGCACTGGAAATTAGTTTTAATGTGTTAGCCCAAGTTGCTCTTGCATGTGTAAGTACTTGTTTTTTTTTTTCTGCTAATCCCTGTATATTTACATTCTTTTCTCGTTTTAAAAAAGTTATGAAGCGGCCAAGATGCTCTTTAATAGGCAAATGAATAAACAATCAATGGTTTATCCAGACAATGGAATGTTCTTCAGCACTAAAAAGACATGAGCTATCAAGACACAGAAAGATTGGAGGAAATTTACTACAGGGTACTAGTGAAAGAAGACAATCTGAAAAGACCACATACTATATGATTCCATCTATATGATATTCTGGAAAAAGAAAAAAGAGACAGTAAAAAGATTGGTGGACGCCTAGGTTAGAGGGAAGAGACAGATGAATAGGTAGAGCACAGAGGATTCTTAGGGCAGTGAAACTTCTCTATACTGTATTCATGTCAGTCATACTTAGTTGCTATGACAAATACCTGAGATAAACAATTTAAAGGAGGAAGGATTTATTTTGGTTCATGGTTTCAGAGGTTACATGGTCAGCTGGCTCTATTGCTTTGGGCCTGAGGTAAGGCCCATGATGGCTGAGAGGGCATGATGGAGCAGAGCTGCTCACCTCATGGCAGCCAGGAAGCCAAGAGAAGAAGAAGGGGCAAAAGATAAGATCTTTCTTTCCAGGGCACACCCTAGTGATGTTCTTCCTCCAACAAAACCCCACCTTCCATAAGTTCATAACCTCCCAGTAATTTATTCAAATTTTGAATCTGTCAGTGGGCTAAACTATTGATTAGGTCACTGCCCTCATGATCTAATTGTCTCTGGAAACACCCTCACAGACACACTCAGAAGCATGCTTTACTAATCCCCTAGGCACTGTTCAATCGAATCAGGATGACAATACTAACATCACAGTACTATTATGGTGGGTACATGTCATAAATTTGTCCAAATCCATAGAATGCACTATGCCAATAGTGAGCCATAATGTGAACTATGAACTCTGGATAATGATGTGTCAATATAGGTTCATTAATTGTAACAAATGGAACACTGGTGGAGGGTATTGATAATGGGGGCAGAAGATACACAATCTCTTTACCTTTCAGTCAGTTTTGCTATGAACCTAAAACTGCTTGAAAAAGTCTATTAAAAAAAGGTAATGAAGACTATGTAGATGTTGTAGAAATTATTTTTTAATGTGCTTCCTTTGCTAATCCATGTTGAGTATCTCAAATTAACTTTGAAAAGTTACTTGTAAATGAAATCTAAATGTCTTGAGAAGTATTGCTTGACCAGATCACCTGGTATGTAAGCCTATCATCCATGCTAATGAGGAAATCTGAAAAGTTTGGAGCCTGCCTCTTCTTTACTGTTACCTAACATTTTAGTGACTGGCAGTTTCATGCTAAAAAATGCCACCTGACCCTTCCAGCACCACATAATAGGTACTGCGAGGGCTGCCCTGGATATGGAATTGATCATTCCTCATAAGTAGATGCTCAGGCTGATATTCAATTTTAAAAAAACTTAATGATTGAAATAATACCCCATTAAAAGAAACTTTCTAGAGCATAGGAAAAACATGGAAATGTGATGGTGGCTATGTTACAGTTGGTTCCACAGTATTTTCATAAGCACTTTGGTAGGGCCCACATAGTACTCCCATGCAGCCTCTAGGATTCAGTTATTCATGCTGAGCTTTTGTCTGGTTGCCTTTTCCTACAGATTTACTGTATCATAAGCACAAGGTCATGAGCATACATTAAGTATAGGTTCAGTTTACTTTTCTTTTTTCCTGCCCTTGGTCACTTGCTTCTTCATTTCCTAGTTTCTTCTGAAAGTTAGGGAGCCAAAATGCATCACTGATCCCAGTTACATTTAGATGGCAGGCATCTCTTGCAAGGGCCTGCACAGAGCCTGACTTCTGTAAACATTTCACCACTTCATAAAGACACATACCCTTGACTACATACTGATTTTGTACTATGTGGTGGTTAATCCAACCTGTTTTTAAATGTAAGATAAAATATTCTTTCATATTTTACTGTTCTTACTTTCAGGCTGTATAGTTTCATATTTTGCATTGATTTCACATATTTTTAAGGTTCCTTGCCTTAAACTAGACTAAATGGGCCTTCCTTTATAGTTACGACTTACACATATTATTTAAGCATTTGTCATAAATCTCATACTTGACAAATAAATTTCATATTTGTCCCTTTGGGCATCATTTTCCCCATCTAGAAAGCAATTTTTTATTTTTATTTTTGGTGGTAGCGGGGTTTCAACTCAGGGCTTTACCCAAACCCTTTTTGCTTCAGTTTATTTTTCAGATAGGGTCTCTGCTTTTGCCTAGAGCCATCCTCAGACCATGGTCCTCCTTCCTCAGCCTCCTGAGTGGCTGGAATTATAGGCATGTACCACCATACCAAACTCGATTTTTGATAATAGGGTTTTACTAAGATTTTTGCCTTGGTTGGCCTTGAACTCCTCTTATCCTCTACCTCCTCTTGTATAGCTGGGATTACAGGTATGAACTACTGCAACTGGCCTAATATTTTGTTTTTACCTTTCTTAACTCAGATTTTCCTAAAAGCCTTTACATCATGAAGATTGTATTTTATTATTAATCATAGTAACAATAGCATATCAATATCAATGGTCACATGATATTCAACTTTTAGCAATTTGCTTTAGCTTTTTTTTTTCCTCTTAAAATACAGGAATTGGGGGGAATGATCCCAGTCCTGTTTCAAAGATTGAGTTTTTCTATTTCCCTTAAATTTACTCCTGCATCTTACTGGGGTTGAAGAATATGGTCACCAATCCTATAAGAGGTGGTACAAGCCCCAGAGCTCAGGCAGAGTGTGGGAAGCCAAGATGTGCCACCTGGGCCATTCCTTACCACTGGAGCAGGGAGGGGAGGGGAGGGGAGTGAGAGACCCTTGAAAAATAAATTCCCGTGTTGGCTTACCTATTTCCTGGGGACAAAGACGACATCTAATGTATTTTTTAACAGAACCCAAGATAGTACTATGAGTGTCTTAACATGTTAGTGATCATGGGCCTTATACCTTTTGTCCTTTTGCAAGGTCCATTCTGGAATACACTACTAGAAGCGATGATAATTGGTGAATGTTCTGGAGAAGTGTGGACAGAGCTGCAGAGAAACAAAATGATATAGAGATGCTTTGCCCAAGTGATGAGAAGACTGGATTCTGAATTACTTTCCTCTTTCTAATAAAAAAATAAAGAAGAGGAGAGGGCTTTGGGGTATAGCTCAGTGGTGAAACCCTTGTATAACTTTCAAGAAGCCTTGGGTTTGACCCCCAGCACCACAAAAAGGAGAGGAGGTAACTCTTATTTTAGATTTCTGGGCATCAAGATGAAGCATATCAGTGAACTGCCAAAAGAATAAGCCATCTGAGAAGTTTTGATTGGTGATGGCACTGTTACTTTGCCTTCCATCCCTGGTAAAGGGCACACCTTGGAAGCACTTCTGTCTGCAGATATCAATGATCCACAAAAAGAGTGCTCTTGTCTCTTGTGTGTCACTGATAGGAATGAGACTTACTGGAAGTAGGGAAGGGTCCTGAGAGGAGAATGCTTCTGCCTGACATCTTCTGTTGACACTTTTAGGTCCCACAGGGAAGCTAGGCTCACTCTGGGGTCTCTCCCAGGTGGTCTGGGAAAGCTGCTTACAGAATGGCCAACAGTGGGTGGGATAATTGGACCAGTCATGATAACTTTGATTTCCTGAGACTTAGGAATTAGAGAGAATTACGTAATTAGTCCTTATCGTCCCCTTAGAGGAGAATTAGGTCAAGTGCCCAAAATTATCATCATGGAAATGAACACCTTAACCACCTTATGACCATGGAAACTTGGGGTTCAGTTACCACACATTCTCAGAGCTGAGTGTGGTTTGGGAATATGCCACCCTGCAATGGCATTTGGGACAAAAATACATTTTGGTGAAAATTTTTGCCTAACAGTTATCCTTCAGTATTTAGCAAATAGATTTGGGTTGCCCTGTAAGTATGGTCCCTTCCCACTATCTTACCTTTCTACCTCAAAACTCCCCTCACATACCTGCCCAGAAACACTTTATCACTCTCTTTTGCTGGACACTTGGTACAATTCTTCTGGAAACCCTTTTTCATTTTGGTTTCAGTCCCCCCATTCCCTGATTATGAGTCTACTCCTACCTGGATTCACTCAATGTTTCTTGCTCCTTGTGCCAGCTCCTAAATGCTGCAGCTCAGTCCAGAGGTCCTCCCCTTCTCCAGAAGGAATGTCAGTAATTCCTTACCGCTTGCCTTTTATGTGTTCCTCTTGTCCCCTTTAGTGTTCCCTAAACTCCAGTTCTCATACAAGGACCTCATGTCTTCAGGAATGAACGCTAGAATATATGATTTGGAAAGTCATTCCTCAGCTTTTACTGTGCAGGCATTTTATGGATGTATTGTACTAAACTCTGTGGGAGAAATGGCAGGAGACTTGCATCCCTGGTGGTGGGGACACAGGACATATGGCTGGAAAAGAAGCTGGTGACAGGGATTTGTAGAGCACCTGTTCCATGTTAGAAAAGACAAGCTGGGGTTCCCAAAACACATTCAAGGCAAGATACTTGAGAAAAAGTTTTTCTGAGGGTGCATAGCTTTATCCGAGTTTCCATACAGAAACTGGCAGGGAAGTGATGGAAAAGACCAGAGGGGAGCCGAGCTGCCCCCTGCCCCCTTGTCTTCCTTACTGTGAACCTATGGGAAGTCACCCAGTTTTCTGTTTGGCCACATGAATGTGCATTTGTGTGGCTCACAGTAGCAGAGCATCTGGCTTATTTAATGGAATTCTCCCCAGCTTTGATGAGGAGCTGTTGGAGCCCCCACAGAGGTCCCCTCTTTGGTGACTCTCCCCCATACAGTCAGCACTATACGTCTGCTTCCACACAGACATTCATTTTGCGGGGAGAAGCCACACTGCCACACTGAAGCCGAAAGCCAGAGTCATGCAGGAATTCTCATTTTTTCCCAAGTTTTATTTTTAATTTTGTGAAATGGACTTTAGGTAATGGTGCAGTTTTTCTCACTCTGAGGTTAAAACAGACTTTTTCTGCTTAAATGAACAGGATTAGTGGGAATGAATTTTCTACTTAACCACAGTCCCATCCAGAACTCGTAAGACTTAGTCATATCATAAAGAATGTAGGAAGCCTTGTGGATATTACTATTTTTATCTAGGTACTTTGGAATCCAGTTTCTAATTATTTAGCTCACAAAATACACTTCATGTGACAGTGTTGCTGCAAAGAAAAATCTCTTTGGTATTTCCAACTGGTTGTGGGATTTTCACCTTTCAGCAGGTTACTATTTAGCATGCTATAATTGAGTTGGTCCAGCAAGTAATTCTGGTAGGGACAGATTTATATAGCATCAGTCTTCTGGGGCTTCCAGATGTAGGCTTTGAGACTCTCTTTAGATTTCTGGGGGGATGGGGAGGGGCTAAAGGAGAAATAATTTCACACAATGAAGGTAGGTGAAAAAGATGCTCACAATGGGAAAGAAAATACTTGGTGGATTTGAAAAAGTTGCTTTTGAAATAAAGAAGTGATCTGTGTATAGCAACTCCCTGGGGGTCAGAAACAGTATGTAAGAGAGAGTTTTATTTTACAGTGTGATTTGTTGTCTGAGAGTCTTCTGTAATAATATTATGTGCTTAGGGAGAAAATTTAATTTTTTAACTTACGTAGTTAATCTCAATGATATCAGGCTTTTCCACGTACATGCTTCAGTTACCTGGATATTATTAGGGAATGAAATTCTTTCCACAAGAAAACTTGTAAAAAATTTAATGAATTTTGAACTTTCCATCATTGATTTGGTTATTTATTCATTCAACAAAATGTGTGTTAAGCAGTCTCCACAGCTACATAATACTTACGGATGAGGGATACAATAGTGACAAGATAGGCAAGATTCCCGTTTGTGTGGAATTTGCCTTCTAGAAGTGGGGGGCAAACAGTAGAAGGGAACAAAATAACTGCAAAAAGGCCTAAGTTCTGGAATGCAAGCGACAGTCACGTGATAGTAACTGGGTGACTACTTTAGTCTGGAACATCAGAGAAACCCTCTCTGTGGATGCAGCATTTGAGCTGAACCTGAAAAGCAAAGGAAGCTGGCCATGCTAAGGTCTGGACAGAGCCTTCGTGGTAGAGACTGTAAGGCAAGAATAAACTTAGTAACTTGAATAAACTAGTTTTGGGGTACACTTTTTTAGTGTATGCTAAACACAACCTTAACCTTTAGTTAGTAATTCATACCTTTTATCCTCGGTTCCCAACTTCTCCTGCTGTTATTCTTTTGCTGTTTACTATCTCAGTGAATCATCCACAAAGCCCCTACATCTGAGGGTTTTGTAAGTACTGTTGTAAATGTCACAATGTGCCCACAATACAACAAGAAAATGCTAGTAAAAAGAAAAATTAAAAATCCTCCATCCTTCTTTTTTTTTTTGGCAGTACCGGGGATTGAACTCAGGGTCTTCTGCTTGCTAGGCAAGCACTTTGCCACTTGAGCCACATCTCCAGCCCTTTTGCTTTAGTTATTTTTCAGATAAGGGCTCACACTTTTTTTTGCCCTGGGCTGGCCTAGGATGTCAGGTGTTTGCCACCATGCCTGGCTCATTGTTTGAGATAGGGTTCCTCTAACTTTTTTGCTCAGGCTGACTTGAACTGAGTAAGATCCTCCTGTCTCTGCTTCCCCTCAATCCCTTCTTGTTGGTATAGTCTAGGAAGAACCAAAGAGGTCCTAGGGGGACAAGTTTGCTGTAGACTTAATTTACAGTGAAGTGAAAGCTTGGGGCTTTTAGAGGGTTAACCTATATGGCTCCAGCTCCTTTCCCCTTGCCTGCATCTTAAAGTTTAGTGGCCAGGTGCTTAGAATTAACATCTTCCACCTCTTGCCTTCTCCATCTCTCTGCTAATTCCTTTAACATAGAACCTTCCTTTGTTAGTCTTTAAACAATGTCCTGCCTCTGGGTCTGTTTCTTAGCTGGTCAATAGAATGTATAGATGCAAGCCAGCTGTGTCTCTTACATCATTACACTTACTTAGAGGGAAAGTAGTAATAGCATACAGTAGACATGGACTTCTGGCCTTTTTTTCCTCCCTTGGCCTGTTAAAGGAGATATTAACATGAAAATGTTTTTAAAAAAGAGTCAGGATGACTTTGGGAATCTCAGTTGTTTTCAAACCATAGAAAGTGAACCAATTCATCCCAAAATTCACTAGTATTTTCCAGTGAGATGTTTAATGGATAAAATTTACTCAAAAATTTGTTTAGGTCTTTAGTATGTGGTAAGCATTTAGACACTGCTTGCAAATACAATTTCTTGATATCTAGAAAAGTAAAAGGGAGTTTTGTGCTTGTTTTGGATGATAATTTGTGGTCTGATTGTGATTTGTCCTCCTAGGCCAGCTTTTAAAGATATTTCCAATACTTCCAGAAGACTGGACAGTTTATAAGTTTATAAGAGAACAAATCACCAAGCAGGGGTGTATGTGTGAGTTGAAGAGAAAGGATCTTTTATTGTTAAAATATATCTAGTCACTATTTCACAACTGAAAATCCCCCTCTTTTCCACAGCCACTAGCCAAGTTGCTCTTTTATTTAATATATAGAATAAAATAGTTCAGCTCTCAGAAGGCCTTGGGACTTCCCCAGGGCCCCAGGGTGTGGGGTGCCTTTTCATACCTCCAGGCTGGGGAAACCCCACTCCGGGCAAAGGGCCAATTTCAGAGCCAGAGCTCATTAAGGAGCCACAAAGAGATAATTGCAAGAAGGACACAAGTAAAACAACACCTGCAGCTGGTGCTCAGACCAAGTTTACAGTGATCTCTATATCTTAGAAAGAGGCAGAGGGATTAGTGGATAAGGCAATATGACAATTGGGAAAGGATGCTTGTTCTCATTTGTGGAAGGGAATTTCATAGGTGATAATCTGCAGAAAATAACGTCACTTAAAAAATGATCCAAAGAGATGCTCTATAAACTGTGAGAGAAAATCAACCGCAAAACTTCACAGTCACACTATGTGGGAAGAAAAACCAACCCTAACTGTGGAGTGGGTTCATGGAAGTCATCTGCTCTGTCTTCTGACTCCAGCTGCAGGAATGTGTCTCAGTGGCTCCCTGACTGATGGTCCCAACTTCCATTCAGCTCTTTTGGTGCTGGAGTGCCCTTTGTTGGCCACATGTGGGAGAGGCAGCCATCACTGGGTTGGATAATGCAATGGGTAGGAAAGTTCTTTGTATCAAGAGGAAACTGGTTTCCTCTAATCCTCAGCAAGTCTTCTTCCTTTTGATGTACAACTTGTCTTCTCTCCTTTTCTCATGCCTCATTCCAAATATGTGAAGACAATCAACATTCCTATAACTTCTTAGTTTTCTCTTCTACAGACTAAGCACGTCAGATACTCAGCTGTCCCCCTGTTTCCAGCTTTCACAGTTCCCTCACCCTTTTTTGGGCTGACTTAGTTGTGGAGCTCCATCATGAAACCTAAGGCTGGGAATGATACATAATTATCATGGGTCAATTTGTCCTCCAAAATGTGTGTGTTGCAAAGAATCTTCCATGCTATGTAGTTTAGAGGCAGGACCTTTAAGAGGTGATAAGGCAATGGGGGCCCTGCCCTCACAGTGGACTAATGCCATTATTGTGGGAAACTGTTAGTTATTGAGGGTTTCTGATAAAAGGATGAGTTTGGTCCTCCCCCACCCCTTGTCTTTCTCCTCCGTTTTAACCACCTCATCTTCCATTGTGGGATGATGCAGCAGGAAGGCCATCACAAGATGCCAGCACCTTGACCTTGGACTTCCCAACCTCCAGAACTGTGAGAAATGATTTTATTTTCTTTATCAGTAACCCAGTCTGTGGTATAGCAACTTTTTATTGCTATAAAGACTCAGACAAAATCCACTGGCTGGAGTCACTGAAGCCTTTCACCAAAATCTAGGGGAACAATGACACTAATTGTTGATCTGTTGATACAAATGAAGACTGTTTTGCCTCTTTCAATATGCATATTGTCCTAGTGGTTTATATTGAACTTGTGGTCAAATAAGACTTATTTGCTGTTGTTGTTTGAAAATGAACTATTAATACCAGCTCCCTCTCATCAATAACAAATTATATATGTATGTGTGTATGTATACATTTTGTTGTAGTAGTGCTTGAATTCTAGGTCAATTTTTCAGTTTTCCTTTTAGCATCATAACATGTAGATTTGATAGGCAGGCTTTTGCCATGTGTACCTCAAGTCATTGATCATATGTTTCCTTGGAAACTTGTGGCACACAGCAGGTAACCACCCATTGTTTTGCTAGGACTGTTAAGCCACCAACTGTTGTCAGTCCTTCTGGCTGTTGCCCACACCTGCTGTATCTTCCTATCTTGTTTATGAGGCTGTCCTCACACACTTCCTGAAATGCTTAGCTTGAATGAAAATACATCAACTGTAGTTCATTCTCCTGGTTTATGTGTTTACTGAAGGTGCTTTGGTGAATTCTAGTAGTCCATTTCTGAACCCAGTTTCTTCCTGAGCATGATGTTATTTTTTAAGTGTTCTAAGAAACATTAGGATACAATTGAGCTGGCAGAGTGACTCAAGTGTTAGAGCACCTGCCTAGCAAGTGTGAAGCCCTGAGTTCAAACCCCAGTACCTTGAAAAAAAAAAGGGATATATTGAAGTTATTATTTTGATTTTCCTACAATGCTCAGTTTTATGACCTTAATCAAGTTAGTTCATCTCTTCTTTTTAAAAAATCTGTAAAACTATGGGCTTGATTATTTCTAGTATTCTGTAATTTGGAGTCATATGTTTAATACCTTATTCTAGAAGTCTTTTGGAAACATGAAGTTTCTAGAGATTCCACTTTTTCCTCTCCCATTTACTTTCCCTTTGAAATGGGGTTTTGATCTATCTTTAATATTTCTCCCAGAATTCTTACATGTCACTAACTATGGTTTTCTAATTATATCTGAGACATTTTTATTTTCCTTTTCTTTTTTGGTGGGGGGAGAACACATGGGATGTAATTCTTATCATTTAAATGAGCAATTATTCTCTGCCAAAAACGTATCTTAAATTTCAGTGGCCTCTTTGTGGTAGCTACTTTCCTTTTCCCATTAGAAAGTTGTTCTTTTGGGTAAATTAGATGAATGCAAAATGGCACTGAGCAAATTTATTAGCCAAATTTATTCTTTGGATTTTTTTATTCAAAATATTGTTGGCTTTGTCAGTCTCTATCATTTCCCTTAATCTCTTCCTGCCTGCCCCACAGATGGAAGAAACCTTTTTTGGGGGTACTGGGGATTGAACCCACAACCGTGTGCCTGCTAGGCAAGTACTCTTCCTCTTGAGCCTTTGAACCATATCTGCAGTTCCCCCCACCCCCGACCTTCTGGGCAGTACTGGAGTATGAACTCAGGGCCTGCTGTGTGGTAGTCAGGTACTCTACTACCTAAGCCACAAATTCATTCTATTTTACTCATTTTTTACCTTTTCTTATGATTCTCCTGCCTCCACCTTCTAAGTAGTTTGGATTATAGGCATTCACCACCATGTCCAACGACCAAAGAAATCTTTAATGAGAAAGATTCATCACTACTGAGGATATTCTAAAGAACTGGCTTAAGGCTCTCAGAGAAAATTACAAGAGAAAGCAAAGTTCTTCAAATGTTTTAAGTATTGTGCAGCACCTTCAGGTAAATGAATACTGTCCCAAAGTTCCTCTCTAGGGCCCTCTCTAGGTGGAAAAGTTTTGCTCCATTTCTTTACAATCAACCTTGGTACGTTGCCTTAACCTTTCAGAGCCTCTTGAACTATGAAACCTGGATATTATTTTATTTGGTCAAGAAGAAAGCTTTCATTGTTATAAACTTGACATCCAGGACCCAGCCCAGTTTCCCTGTGTTTCCTAGTTACATCAGTTTTGACCTTGGCCATTTGAATCTGAAGGTGTCCCCAAACACATGGAACCTAGCTAGTTCCCTTGGTAACCTGTCCATCCCTTCCTGGCCTCTTAGTTCTGTGTATCTTTGACAATCTCATTTGGTCTCAAAACTTTTTGGTCTAAGAAAACAGCTTTAAAATGTAAATGTATGAAACCATTAGTATTGGAAGTACATGGAAAATAATGTTATAAAGATATAAATAGAGTGTTTTGCCCCATTTAGTTGGGAATTAGGTCCTAAGACCTGCTAAGGCCCTGTAAGCATGAAACACTTGGGACAAAGATTTGCAATGTGCTTTGTCCCCTGCCAAGGTAGAAAGTATTTACTTGGATCCCTTTTATTCTGTCCTCATGCAAGAAGGAGTGAGGGGACAGTTTCCAGGCACCCTGAAACGGGGCTCAGGAATGTCACAGCAACCAGCAATGAGCTCATGGAGGCTTGGCCAGGGTGGGAGCACTGGGAGGCCATCTGTGAGTTTCTGTTGTAAGAGTTTCCTAGGGCAAGCATGTAGCTGTGCATGACAACTTTATTTCTGGAAAGAGAAAAATGTGTGTGTGTGTCAAATTGACACTTTAGACATTTAACCACATTTGAAGTCTTTTCTATAAAAAGATAATTTATGATAACCCATTTCATAGAACCGGATACTTTTTCCAATTTATACTATATCTATATCTGGATATATTTTTGTGTGTTCACAGTTTCTCTATCTCTTCCTATAATTTGTGTGTAAGACAAATTACCTCTCATTAATAGGAATTAAAGCCCCAAATGACAGCAAATTTTTAATAGACAAACCCTGTCTTTTGCTGTCAATTTAATCATTTTCCTTTATCTGTTGCCTTTGACTTCTGGTGTCCTCTGCCTGCGAGCTCAGGAGCTGTGCATGTGGCCCCTCTTGCAGTTGGTGAGGCATCTCAGGGTGGGCGGATCATGGGCAGCTGAAGTGAAACAGAGAAGCATTGGAGATGAACCTGAAGGGCCTCAGCCTGCAGCCCCCACACCCATGACTGAATTTTCTGACCCCACAGGCTTCAGAGGGTCTGGTTCTGCCAAGCTGACGTGGCAGTGTGGAGCATTATGATAAACTGGCTTGAGCTTATCAAGGAACTGCACACTGTCCCACGGATAGCTGGGCAACTGATAAGAGCTTGATACTGCTGCTGGTGAAATAAACTTATAGTGGAAATAGAGAGCTGGGCACGTGTGCCGATAGGGATAGGACCATGTCAGAAAGGGCAATTTGTGCTCATGGAAAACAAACTGTAAATCCCTTATATAAGGAGGAATTTGTCATTTCACATAATAAAAAACTTAGAGGGAGGGCAGTTTTAGGATTGGTGAATTCAGTGATTTAACAATGAGAGGAAGGCTCCAGTTTTAATGTGGGCCTTCTCCTGGGTTTATCCTCTCATGGTTGCAAGATGGCTGCTGATGTTCCAGTCATCAGATAGCCTCACCTGTGTTCCTTGAGCTGAAGGGACAATTTCCTCCATTTGTCTGTTTTTATCAAGGTGGAAAAATTTTCATAGATGGTTCTCCAAAGATTTTTCTCCTTACAAATCACTAGCCACAATGATGCATATTCCTAAAACAATTACTGATTTGGAAAATGAAATTAACTATGATTGGATCAGATTGACTCAGCCCCTAGGAGTTTGAAGGGGCATCTTCACAGAACATATGAGACAGGGTTCAGTTAACAAAGAACTGGGGCAAATGGTTGTGAGGTGTCAACCAATACTGCCTGCTACAAGTACTGTATGTTTCAATTATACATTTCCTTTTTCATTTAATAAAATAATTCTGTGTCATCGGAAGGGGAAAGTTGAATTTATACCCTACTGTCATTGGGAACAAGATAGACATACTCTTCATGAAAAGTAGAAGTGAGGGTTTGCTTCTTTGTAACAGTAAAAAGAAAATCTAAAGCTTTTCATCAAGATAAAAATAACAAGGAAACACAGAGGGCAATGTCAATTGGCTACTCAGCTGCCATTTTCACGTGTCAGCTGAACAAACTTGACTTAAGGCAGCATTGTCCTGCCCGAATCATGGTCACGGAAACTTATTGTAACACCCTCCTTCCCACCTATGTGCACATTCTTAGCTTTCCTTGCTGACAGTGATAGCCATAAGATAAAGTTCTGGGAAATAAGTAGAAATCTCCTTGGGGTGGAGTTTCTGGGAAAGCATTTATTTTCTTAATAAAAAGAGGAATAAATATGTGTTGGAAGAGAGCGATCTTACTGGGACCTCCCCTTCCTCCTTCTTTCCACCATCAGTGTAAATGTGATGTCAGGTACTATGGCAGCTCTTTTAAAACACAAGGCAACAATCAGGGGGGCGTGGTGGTGGTGGTGGTGGTGGTGGTAGTGGCAGGGAATACTCACATTAGAGAATGGTGCAACAAAAAATACAAAGTGATCCTGAATCATGAGGCCAATCATGGTCTACTTACTTCCAAATTTCTGGCTATGTGAGATGAGATAACTGAATGGCCTCATTGTTTAAATGGCTGAAGTTGGGTATCCCATTACTTGTAACTTAATACGGACTGATGGTACAAAAGCAGTTCATGTAGCCACTACCACTGTCTTGGCCTCTCTCCTCCCCTAACATTTTAGGTATACTTAACTCTGGGTTCAGAGAGCCTGAATAACTTGACTACACTACCCAAGCCCTTCAGCTCCATCTCATTCAGATGATTTCATTCTTAGATACTCTCAATGCTTTCAAATCTACTACTTAATTTTCTACTCTTTTCCATACATAGTCATGTTTTCTTTCCTAACTAGACTTGAAACTCCTTTAGAACACAGGCTGAGACTTCTCTTTTCTGTGTCCATTTGTGTATTGGGTATGGGGAGGGCTCTTGATGGCTGGAGGTAGTGAATACTATGACATCTTTCCTTTATCCCCAGCAGGAACAGAGGTAAACCCAGGCCTTATCTTAAGAAGGCACACATTCACCACCTTCTTCATCTTTAAATTGGAAAACAGAAGTCACATACCATCCTACTGAGATTTCTTCATGTTATATGACTAATCATTAGGATTGGACAGTATTTGAAACTTGGTTGCACATCAACATGTCCATCCTTTATAAACAACTTAAGTGCAGGGTTGGGTGGCAGCCTGTGATGGTTGGCCTGAAAAAAAGCATTTTAGATATGCATCACTACATATGTGAGTTTTAGCTGGCAAATGCGGAATAAAAGGAACTTCCTAACTTAAGCTCTCCTGTGGACATTTCACTTTTGGGTGCAGCTGGATTGTTACAACTAAAAAATTCCCTTGCATGAGTTTGTCAGTTTTAGGGGATTTTGTCATGATTTAGCGAAGTGGAACTTTCGGTTGAAACAAGAATCTCATGTCTTTCTTCCTTCCTTCCTTCCTTCCTTCCTTCCCTCCTTTCTCTCTCTTTCTTTTCTTCTTTCCTTCCTTTCCTCCCTCCTTGCCCTCCCTCCCTTCCTTCCTTTTTCAGTGCCTTGTGCAGGCCAGGCAAGTGCTTTCCCACTAAGGTATACCCCCAGTCATGCTTCTGAGCATCCTCACTCATGGCCATGGTGCCACCGTGCTGGGCTAATGTCTATCACAGGCTTTGCCCTGTCCCTGCTTAGGGCACTGAATCACCTCCCCATCCATAGCCTGGGCTGCTATTTCTCTCTCTTCAAGCACAAGGGCCTTTTGTGGCCCCAAGATGTAATTCCAATACAGTGCTTTGTACCAGTGGCTGTGGGTTTTCCTTAAGGTAACTGTGGGTGGCCTCTCCATTTATTTTCTTGCTTCCTTTTTGTTTCTGTAAATTCTGCCCTCTACTTTCCCCTGAAGCACATGCTGTTCATGTAATCTGAATGGCCATTTAGAGGAAAGATCAGAAGTTTGTTGTTTCATTACCAACATAAATCAAAACTTTGTGTTCGCACTGCAATTGGGTGAGTCCAGGAATAGCTTTGGGATTGCTAAGTGTCTGGCGAGCATGGACTACAGACATGTTTTGAAGCTGGCTATAATAGTTTCTACAGCTGTTAACAGTTCGCAGAAGAATAGCAGCATTATATATCAGTGTTTAAAATGTGCATGACTTGCATTGCACAGAAGTCAGATTGGGATAGAATCAGATTTTTTTTTCCCTGAAACTCTGCCAGAAAAGTCTTCCATAACTAGAGAAATTCTTTTCACTACTGAAGTCAACATGAAGGACATTGTGTTATTATAATTGCTTATAACTCACCATGAAAGTTGTCTTTGTATGAGTGGATGTACGGGCTGTACTGTTTTGTTTTTATTTATTCTGCATTCTTTATTTTAATGTCCTTTCCTTTTTCCTGACCAGAAAGATTGTTATTGAGCCCTTCACAAAGCTGAAATAATGCAGTGTGTTAAAAAAATGTTAACAATTCAAAGAAGTTATAAAAATTTATAAGTTGGCTGAATGCTTGAGAAATATCTGCATATTTTTAATATAAATAGGTAATGCAAATATTTGTTCTTTGCATTGAGAGGTGAAGCTCTGTTTTCCAAAAGGCTCTGCTATTTAAATTAGGTTTATTTTGATTGCCTCGATATAAGGACAGTTTCCATTTTGGATGATGTCAAAGATTAAATACCACTATTGTTATCAAATACAAAAAATTTAATAAGTTAGATGTGTTACTGCATTATGGGGTTAAACAATTTCCAAAAACCAGTAAGAATTGCTTCATGATTAGGATTCTCATAAAGGTAACTTGGTTTTAATAATTTTTTTGAGCCTTTTTAAGTCGAGATTGAGGTTTCTTTTTGCCTGAGAAGAACTATTAAGACCACCCCTGTATCCTGTCAGTTTTTCTGTGTCTTAAAAAAAATGAACTGATGGACTTAATTCAAGGTAAGTGTGGGATGGATTTCTCTGAGGGGAATAAATATAAGTAAAGGAAAATATTGACTAGAAATTGGAAAAAAATAAAGTGTGAAGGGAATGTCTTTAAGCTGTATGATCAAGATGTACATAGCTGAATGACCCTGGGTCAAGGTTCTTTGCAGAAAGATTAAGATCTAAGGGTCCTTAAGCTGTATGATCAAGATGTACATATCTGAATGACCCTGGGTCAAGGTTCTTTGCAGAAAGATTAAGATCTAAGGTTCTATATCTTTCTGAAATGTTATGCCAGCACTCACTCAATGGGAAGAGATGGGGGAAAACCCATCCTATGGAGTTGGCTTCCAGAGGGGAGACTGAAATGTTCCAGAGATCAAATTCCAGGTTGGGACATCCTGTATCCTAGTGACCTTGGCAGTGAACAGCTTGTTCAACAGCCACAGGGTAGTGGGGCTCAGCTTGGTGATTGGAGAAAACCTCTGAACAGACCTGGGTTCCCATAGAGAGTCCTGATGAATTTTCACACCTCACCTTCCTCAGTAGCTCCTTACCAGCCAGTGCTTTAGTGATTGGCCAAGGATGACAGGGACAAAGAGACACAATACTAAAGGATGAAGGAAACTCTGAGGATGGAACAAGTGTATCCTTACAAACTTTACAAACTGCCTCACGCTGTCATCTGGACAGGCATTGGCTGCCAAACTTGCACTTCATGGTCACAGCCATAGAGCCATAAGCATCGTCTCTCGAGCCAGTCTGCATAATACTCATGGCTGACACCTCTGTGAGGCTCGTGGGAACTCACTGCAACTGGAGGAGTCTGTCCTTCCTTGGGAAAAAGTGATTTAGATAGGTACCGTATTGATAATTCTTCCAGGGAGAAAAGCCACAGCAACATGAACTTTTACTTCTTAAGCTAAGATCCCTGCTTGATTGAGAAATAATATCAACAGCTGATATTTGTTGGGTGCTTACAAAGTGCCAAGCACTGTCTTGTCTTGTGAGATGCCAGAGCTTGGGGTGGGGTGGTGCCTGCCTGTAATCCTAGCACTTGGAAGGCCGATGCAGGAGATCAAGAGATGATGCCAACCTGGGCTACATAGCAGGACTATCTCAAGAAAAATATAAAATAAGATGAGATCAGATGCCAGTAGGTAGTCTTACAACAGAGGGAAATGTAGAAATAGCCTTGTGGAAGATGGTGCACAAACTGGAGGTAAACGAGATAGGACACAGGTAAAATTCTTGGCTTCTCCAGACACTGGGGATCCCTGGTAGATGCTTTCTTTTGGTTAAAGCCTGACTTTGTTGTAAAATAATAATAATAAATGTCAGTTTGGAATAGTCAATTCAGATTTCTCAGTCAGGAGATGGCCCTAGTAGAGCAGTGGGTTTTGTTTTTATGTTTTCCTTCTCAGCATTATGAAACTCTTAGAAGCTGAGACATGCTAAGGGCGCTCTCTCCAGAAAAATACACAACACACACAAATACATATGCATGTAGAATGGTGCACATGATTTCTGGGAGCCAGTCTTCTTTGGTGGGTGGAACAGCAGCAGTCCATAGGAGCAATCCTTGCAGGTGGGGAGGCCAGCAGGCAGTGGTTCCCTGGAAGTGGGGCAGGGGTTTCCCAGCTGTAAGAAGGAGAGCGAGCAATTGGTCCTGCTCCAGCTGTGTGGGAGCCTGTGCTGGGAATGGCTAGCTATATTTGTCAGAGCCTCAGCATGGTACTGAGATTTAGGAATAAAATTCCTATCCTGGAGACTCTTGAGCTACTGGAAAAGCCAAGAAAAGACAGTACCTGAAGCTGGGCTAGAAGGTGCAGGCTGGGTCATAAAGGAGCTCAGTAGCCAAATCAAGGTGTAGGGCTGACTTGGATGGGCTCAGGATGACTCAACGAGACTTCCCACCTCTGAGAGTGCTGGTGCTGACCTGGAAGGGACCAAATCTTCCAGTAGGCAATGAGGACCCATGTCCAGGAATGTGGGGGGAAAGAGGCAGCTGGTGAAAGAGTTTTCCCCATTATTACAGTTAGGGTGCTCTTCTTGTCAAAGCTGTAGTAATTTGGCTATGGGTGGGCCAGTGTTAGCATTTTCAAATCTTCTTAACACATTTAACTTTGAGGCAGAAAATGTTCTTCTTATATTTTCTCCTTTTGCACATTTGTGTTTGTTTAAAACTACCTTTATTCTGCATCCCCACTTTCTAGTGGGAGACCCACAGTCATCATACTTTGGCCATCCTCCATGAAATAAAAAGTTGGCAGTATTTACTAGTCTATCAAATATTTTTGAAATTTTACCAATCTATTCAGTCTCAATGGTGGGAACTTTTGGATTATAGTTGTCCTCTATTCGGTAGAGCAGATACCTAAGAAATATTTATTGCATGATTAAATGAGGTATTTATTGTATCCTAGAAAGCTAAGAATTGAAATGTCCAGTGGACATCTGGTAACTCTTAAAAGAGTAATTCTGAGACAGAGTGAGGTCTACAGATGGGTGGTGGTTATTAGTAAACTGAGCTCCTCTTGACTATGTCTGACTAGACAGTAATCTGTCTATTAAGGTGATGACACTTGCTTTGATGGCACTTTAGTATATTAAAACAATGTGTTGTTGTTGATAAAATAGTGATGTCAGCTATTAGTCAGTTGCTGGAGTTTTGAAAGAGAGCACACATAAAGGACAAAGTCAGTTACCTGAAGGATTGAAGAGGGACAGTTAGACTCCCAGGTGTTCCCTCACATCACTGCAACCAAGTGCTGTTGTGTAGAGTGAACCTGTGACCTCAGTAATGAACATTTACAGGCAGTTAATTAAATTGTCTAGGAGTTTTTATGTAAGCACTAACTGGAAAGTTAAGATGAAATTGGAATGTTATGTAGGCAATGAAGATTGGAGGAAGCAAGTAATGAGAGAGTCCTAAGGCTGACGTGAAGGTCAGACCAAAGACAGCCTCAGAGCTTTGTGTTTGGACTGATAAGCACAAACCTTCCTCAGATTAGGTTAAAATTGTAAAGAACCTAGAATGGGATGTATGTGTGTGGGGGGTGGTCCTTCTCCCTTTCCACGGTTGTATTTAGTGAGAGATTTGTTGCTTAAATTTACCCTTTAGTTCAGTAGAAAGAAGCATGATATAATTTAAAATGATGTCTAAATGATGTAATTTAAAATGTAATTATACATATACTGGAGGGTTTATGGGAGTTACGTGAATGTGGTCCTGAAGGAGAAATAGGAATCCAGGGATTGAAGAGTTTCGTGTCATAGGATAGAATAAGTAAGTACATAATTTTTCTTATTAAAAAGACAGTCTTTACAAATCTAAGCAATTTTTTTTTTACAAATGGCTGAAAAAATACATTCATCATGGAGTCTCATGATGCTGATAAACAGCTGAAGTAAGTGTGTGTGTGTGTGTGTGTGTGTGTGTGTGTGTGTGTGTGTGTGTCTGTGTCTGTAGTGGTATCATAAACAAGAGTAGTGAGAGAAGAAGAAATCCTGAGAGGCAGGTTGGGGAGACCTTTGGCTAGGGGCAATCAGACCTGACTCACCTCCACTTTCCACTAGTACTTTGACTCCTTGCCATCTCTTGATGCCAGCATTTTCTGCCCAGCTGAGAATCCAATTACTTTAAAACACCTTACTTGCTTTCTTTTTATGTAACTTGTTTTTCTTTTGGTGGTACTGGGATTTGAATTCAGGGTCTCATGCTTGCTCCAGGCAGGCACTCTACCACTTGAACCACACCCCTGGCCCTATCTTGCTTTCTTTTTGGTGATAGTTCATGGTGTGGCCCAGGGGAGGTGGAAAGAAAGAGGTGGAGTGATATAGGTTTTGGGAACTGGTGACATTTATTAGAGGTAGGAAGTGGTTTAAATAAAAGAAGGATATAAATAAAGCTCTTTAGGAATTCTGGAGGAGGGGTGATCAGGAAAGTCTTTTCAGAGAAGGTGACATAAAACTGGGCCTGAAAGGGCGAGTAGAATATTGATAGGCAGGCATGGGTGAAAGTATGTTCTATGGTGTTACAGCGCAAACTACATGCCCATTCTGGGCATGACCGATGATTCAATGTAGCTGGAGATAAAATGGTAGGTAGAGGACAAGTGATGAGAGGCTCTGAGTGCCAGGCTAGGATTTTATTTGACATTCTTGTCACTTCACACAACCCACCAAATATGAATGCACATCTACTAAAACTTCTAAGGTCTGAATTTTCACCAACAAAAATTTTTTAAAAGCAGGGCGCAATTACACTCCATTGCTAAATCAACTTTTGCCCTAAGGCAGGGGCAAAGCCAGCCTCACCACATTTGAGGATCTTTGTGAGGTTCAGGGAATTACAGAGCATCTGGAGCTTTTGAGATGTTATGAGTGGTGTTTCTTTCTGACTTTATAAATTTATCTATTTTTTTAAACACTGTGATTACTTACAGAGTAAATGTGATAGATTGTAATAGTGACCCAACCAAGGTCTTCCATTCTACATACTGTTTCGCACTTTGTTAACTTATTGAGAGGTAGGATCTATGTCTTCTCTTTAGGCTGGCTTGATCATCACAGAAGTGACATTAGGTGACATCCGAGTCTAGTTTGTGAAAGGCATGAAGCTTCCTCCTGATTCTCTTGGGACATTTTCCTTTGGAGCCCTTTTCACCTCTTCTATGGGAAGTGAGAAGACTTCATTCCCAGCAACACCAACTAGAAATGTGAGTAGAAAATGCTCCAGAGATTTCTGCCCCCAGAGGTGGAATCACTCCAAGCCTTTAGGTCCTTCCCACTGGGGTTCCAGATGTTACAGAGAAGAGCAAGCCATCCACATTTCATCCTTTTCAAATTCTTGGCATGCAAAACCAGTGAGCATAATAAAACAGTTGCTTATGCATCTATATTTGGAGTGACTTGTGTATATACATCAGTAGTAACTATAGCACAAAACAGTGATGACCTTTTCTGGCTCATTTCTTTCTGTTTAGCAGGACCAGTGTAGCAGAGAGGAGAGGGAAGAAATGATCAATTTTGAGAAGGCCTTGCTGAGTGATTTACATATATTGTCTCATTTAATCTTCCTAACAACAGGATGAAGTTAATATCATCAACCCAATTCTACAGAGAACTAATGTTCAGAGAGGGTAAGTGATTTACCTGACATCACACAGAACACAAACCCAGTTTTGCCTGTGGCTCCATAGTTCAAAGGATTTTTTTTCCCTACTATGTGGGGCACCCTGAGCCAAGTGTGAGCCCCTGAAGTATCATAAATAGGTAATTCTGATACCTAGCTCAGTTCTTTATCAGGTAGCATGGCTGCCAAGCCCCTAGGCCAGGACTGGAAGAGACATGAAAGGAGAGGCCTATTCCCCAGTTCTATCTAGTCTTGGCTTGTTGATTTACACTTGATATTCCAGCAGAATCATTAAAGGCAGCTCCTTTTAGTTTCATGAGTGGCCTGTTCTGGATGATAAATTACATGGTTGATGCAGGATAGTACTTCCAAAACTGAACTTTTTGAAGGGAGTAGAGTGAAGTGTTACTGAGTGACTGTGTAAAATGTCATTAAGGCAGTGACTAATGACCTAAAAAAGGAGTAGCATTAGTTAATTCAATTAAAAAAGTTGTCCATTCACTGTACAACAACAACAAAAATTAAACAGTGATTTTGTTCAATGTATAAAGTATATTTGTTGGGCACCAAGCATGTGCCACAATGAAATAGCTTTAAAATCTGAATTGACAAAAACAGTAAAAGCCACAATTGCATTGGTCATCTTGGTTGACCTGATTGGTTTGTGTCTGACCGAAGTAGCAAAGACAATCAGCTCTCCTGTTGTTAAAATGAAGGTAAATGAATTTAATATAGGGACCAGGCTGCATTTATCAAAAGTGTGGTCCAGGAAATATAGGTTTCAGACTTGCGTGGGGTTGGTGGTGGTGAGATGGTAAATTCCTGGGCTCCTCCACCGACCTTAATATCATTCTGAAAAGATGGATCCAGGACTCAGCATTTCAAAGAAAGTTTCCAGGTGATTTTGCTATACTCTGAAGTGGGAGGACATTTGGGATTAGATGCTTCGGACCAAGGAAACATTAAGACCCTAGAGAAAGTTTTGTGGGGCTTTTTTTTTTTTTTTTTTTTTGGTGGGACTGGGGTTTGAATTCAAGGCTTTGTACTTGCAAAGCAGGTGCTCTACTGCTTGGGCCACACCTCCAGTTCATTTTGCTCTGGTTATTTTGGAGATAAGGTTTCATGAACTATTTACCCAGACTGGCCTCGAACCTTGCTCTTCTCGATTTCAGCGCCCCAAGGAACTAGGATTATGGGCTTGAGCCCAGCCTAGAGAAAGTTTATTAATTTGGAGATTGTTGGTAGTTGATTTGTTGATTTAAACTTGTGAATACATTGAGAACTTGGGCCAGAAGACTGGGCCTTGGGTCTGTGTTAGCCTCGGTGAGCACTGTGTGGAGATGAAGTTAGTCTTAATTCCAGTCTGTTTCCTTACGTAAATTATAAGTCCACCCACCAGGATGAGGAAAGAGTTGCTTTATTATATTACAAGAAAAGGAGATATGTTTGAACATCAGTCTTTTTCTCATTATTACTTTTGTCATCAGGATTAATCTCATAGTAGATTTGCCAGGCACTCTCTACTAATACTGAGGAACTGCAGAAATAGAGGAGCTATGCCAAGCAGAGTCTGGTCTATTCTGGTCAATCCTAACAAACATGGACAAAGTGGAAAGTGGCCCAGGGGATCCTGCAAATTTAGGTGAGTGAAGCTGGAACACCCCACTTTCCTTGAATATTTGCACCTGTGCAAACAAGACTTTATGACAGAGTGAGGGGGTCCAGATAGGAGAACTGAAATTGATTTTTGAGACCATGAAGCCCAACTTTCTTAATGTATAGAGGAATAAACTGAGGCCCAGAGAAAGGAAACTGCTGGAATAAATCCTGCCTCTTCTGCTTCCATTCTGTGTCATCTTGGACAAGCCACGTGCTTGTCACTTATTTTCTCTGAAATGTGGGATAATACCAAGGTCTACTTTTAGTAGTCTTTGGGAAGAATAAATGAAGGAGAACACAGTGTGGAGAGCTGAGCCAGGCTTAGCATCAGTGTTCCTCCTTCCTGCCTAGGCACTGTTGGTTGTTGTCAGCTGAAGCCACAGAGCTGGTTGATGACAGCGCTAGGCCCAGACTCAGCCTCCTGGATCCCCAACATTTTGCAGAGCATAAATTTCCATAGTATCTGGAGTTCCAGAGCTCAGTCATGTGAGTTACCTGTGTGTCTCCACCTTTTCAAATGCTATTTTAAGACCTTCTTGCAGAAGTGCCTAGGGATAACGAGCTCTGGCTGGCTGCCTCCAGCCGTACAGTCTGTTCTTAGGGGTGGGTAGCCTCTAAGTTCTGCCTGTTTGTCTTTCTGTGTATCTGAATGTCTGCATGTCTGGCACCCTCCCTACTCATAAGCCACATGGGACCGTGAATGGGGGCTGAGGCCTAAGGGCCCGAGATCATTTTGTAGGGTGTGTTCTTCAGTAGGGAGCTACCTGAGGCTTGGGATGTGAGGAGCCTATGGGCTCCAGGTGCAAACTGCTGGTCCTGCCAGCTACTGGTTGTGGGGCTGGAGTGAGCTTCTGAGCCCTAAATGAAACCTCAGTTTCCTTATTTGTCAAATCTACAAGAATATCTACCTAACAGAAACGTTGTGAGGTCGGTGAGGAAATTTGCACCAAGCAAAGAATATGGCGCCAGTGTACAAATGGTAGCTTACTGCTAACTTTTAATGACATTTCATAAAATTAGAGGAGAATTAGGATTTAGAGAACTTCTCTATGGAAAGGACAAACAACAAGACAGAGGATTGTAATTTGTGATGCAATAATGTTTTGAATAATAATAGAACAGTAGGGCTGAAATTGAGAATTGATTGAAAATATCGTATGGCCATATAAAGTGAAAGAAATTGGCAATAACTCTACAAAAGAAATAATTTAAGTGACTCTAAGCTTTGCTTTTCAGCTTTACGGGCTCCTTCCTTCTCCCACCTTCCCACTTCTCCCTCAGAGTTTGTTAGGGCTGTTTAAGAAATTGGTGTCAAAGTAAATATAGCAGAAATATCCGTCCATGTTTCTGAGCCTATAATGCAGGAACTTTAAAGAAGTTTTAATTAACAATAAATTACATCAGTGGAATTCACTCACATTTATTTATGCTATTAAATAATAGAAGTCTGTTGGCCACAATGTAGTTGGGAAGTGAAATATATTTTGCTAGGTTTCAAAAATGGAGAAAAAGCTTCTCTTGTTATTGATGAACTGATATGAGCAATGACTGACATAAAACTCTGGCCTCTTAATACTTACACCATGGTGGATGGTTACTACATTAGTCAGTATAAGTCAGGTAATGCTGGGGTAACGAGCAATCCCAAAGCTCTCAGTGACTGAAATAACAGTCACTTCTTCCTAAGTGACATACCCCTATCAGTTTGTATGGCCCCTGGGAGCTCAGGCTGATGTGGCAGCTTCCATAAGCATTTGCCAAGATCCAGGGAAACAGAGTGGTAGATTGCACCCAGTCTCTTAAAACTCTTCTGAAGGTGGCACACATTGCTTCAGCTCAAGGTCATTGATCAAAGCAAGGAGATGCCCAAGTGTGAAGAAGCAGAGAAGCACAGTCCTACTGTGTGGCGGAAGAAGAGAAATGTTTAATGAATTACACTAATACCACATTTTCTTTCATGCATGATCATCCATCATCTTTGGGAAGGTAAAGACTGATTTGTTCTTCTTTGCTTTTCTCCCAGAATACCAGGCTGTCATAGAAACAAGGTCAGGGGTTAGGTGACTGACTGACTATAGAGCTGAGCACGTAACTGGAATCAAATGGAAAGCAGGGCTAGAAAATTTGATCTTCTCTTCCCTCTCCCCTTTGGATACCTTTTTTCTTCCCTTGTGACAGAATACTGACTCTGGAATTAATTACCTGGATGGTCCTAGACCATCATTTAGCTGCTCTGAGCAGGGGACATTATTTGTCCTTTGTAAAGACTAAGATGGCATATGTGAAAGTCAATGGTCAGTAAGGCTTGTGGCTCATGTATCCAGTTTCATAAGAACTTTTCTTTTAAATCAGATAAAGGAAAATAATCTCTATTAATTCATTTCTGGGTATTAGTGGTTTATAAAAGACCCCTAGTGATTGCCTGACCTAAAGGATATAATTCAGAAAGGCATGCTAATGGAAGTCACAGATTCATAGCATGTCTGAAATGACAGATACCCTAGAGATTGTCTCATCTGATGTTTTCTTTTTTTCTTTTTCTTTTTGTGGTATTGACTCATCTGACAGTTTCAGACATTTTTTTCCAGCTGAAAGGTAAGTGAGACTCCTGCTTATAAAAGGTAAAGGAATCTGCTCTGATTGAGAGAAGGGCAGCGTCTCCTTGCTTAGCTTTCTCTGAGACCCTAGAGCGTTTGTATTGGTTCCAGGCTAACTCCATTCATTCCCAGTCAACCTTCTTGCTTTATAGAAGAGAAACTGAGGCTAGGGAGGACGTAGGATTCCATAAACAGGCCAGCACAGGAATGGGGTGGGAACCCAGGTCACGTTTGATCTTCTTGCTCCATAACAAACCTGCCTGGAAGAAGTGGTCAGAGAAGAAAGAGGTCATTTCTCATGATTCATAGGATTGGCCTGTCTAAGAGAAAAGCATTTGTTTTTCTTCTAAGGCCCTGGGTGACTAGACAGAGATAATAAGATAAAAAACCTTTTACCTCTAAGCTAGCAGTTTGAATGTAGTACAGGCTGTTAGTTACTCAAGGTTATTATTGTGTGATGGGTTATCAAAGGCCTATGTGAAATGTGTGGGATTTTTATGAGCTTGTTTTTATTATAGTGAAATATCTAAAGGCCCCTCATGTACAAAGTGCTCTGAAAGTTCTAATGGGGCCCCATAATCATCCACATAATTATAAAGGTCAAATTGTGCTGAACAAACCTGACAGCTATTTTTGACCAAATTAGTGGATGAACAGAGCAAAGTATTAGGAAAAAGTCTTTTGTTGTTGTTGCCCCTTTCAGTCTTCTTGAATCTGAGAAAGCATTTTCCCACCTTTTTTGTAAAATGGAGGAGGTTTTCTTTTCCTGGATCCCATGTGCAAGATGGACAGATGTACATTGTGTTTCAGAAGAAAGAGTTGGCTGGAGTTAGTACTCACATTTATTTGCTAAGGGGACTTGCTTCAGCATGTATTTATTCCTGTCCTCTAGGGCCTACGGTCATCAGATACCCATCTGGAGCAGGCCTGGGTCCCACCGGATGTCCTTCTATAGTAAGGCCTGCTGCTTTCACTTGCCAGTCTCAATTTTCCATCTTATACTAGGAAACTGTGAGGTTGGAAAAACAATGGACTGTTTCCTTCCTCTTTTTTAAACCAAGTGGCTGAAAGGAGAGCTTCGTATTCATCACTCACAGACTAGACTTGGGGATAAAGGTCATTAAAGTTCAAATATAACAAAAGTTCAAGTCCACAAGTCTTAGTGAGTCCCCAGTCCCACTGGGGTCAAATGGCACCTGTCCTCTCATCTTACCCTGAGGCTTGCCTCAAGCTTTCTAGTATTTTGGGCTGACATTTGGAATCTGAGCTTGCCAAAAAGAGATCAAAGTTATGGGTATGGGTAGGGGTAACTGACACAAATCAAGTTCAATTTGGGGTCAGTTTTCCCCTCTAAGGGTTGGTTCCCAGGCTACCTTAATAGAGCTATTATTATTATCAGTACTGGCAGGTGCATTTCTTAGAATCTCAGATTTAAGAGCACTCCCTGCCAAGCAGTTAACATGGTTTTTCCTGCCACTTTTTTATTTCCTCTCTGTAATATCCTTTTGCTGAGGAATGTTTTATTGTGGCTAGACAACTTGTGGCCAGAAAACCCTCATCTGGTGAGTGATGTAGATGTATCAGTACACTCATGTTGCCTCATCACCCTGAAAGGCAGAAGGAAACCACCTTTCTAACACTGGGGCCCACACTGTGCTATTTATGCTAAAAAAAAAAAAAAATCTGCAGCTTTTACTAGCCAGACTTCCCTGTTGTATGTGGAATCCACAGGGGAGAGCCAGAGGTGGCAAGGCTGTAGCAGTGTAACTGTGGGGACAGCAAAGGATGGTGCAAGGAGAAATAGCATCAGCAACACAGAGAGATCTGCTGAACTCTTTGCAGCCAATGGTGATGTTGGGGGGGGGGCTTAAGACTACCAGGTACACTAGATGTTTTTTGCCATTGTGTGTCCTTTCCTCCATAAAAGTTAATACATAAATAATTAGATTTTGGAGCTATGTTGGTATAAAGAAAATTGTGTTAGTGCTATGTTTCACAATATTTCCTTCAACTAAAAGTTCATTCTTTTCTTCTTATTTAAAAAAAAAATTAAAGCATTTTCATAGGTATCCTAAAAGTTTTATGGGGTAAAGTCATTGCCCCTGTTGTGCCTAATGGATAAGTTGACCATGCTAACAAGGTCAATACAATTTAGAGAAACTGAATATTTATGAATAATGGTAGTTTCATTACTTTAAATGATGATGCACTTTACAAATGGCTTTGGTTAATAAAAATGAGAGAGATAAATTAAATGTATATAAGACTCCACAAATCAGTGTCTTATAATGAGCAACAGGATTGTAATATAAGGACTTTGACATTCTAAAATAAAATTTTAAATTTTGGTTTTGGGGATAAAGCCAAAAGTTCTATAAATCGTGTGGTACTATGGACTTCAGTCACAATCCTGGCTCTTCTATCCACTTTGTCTGATGCCTGGATATTGTAAAATTTCAGTAAGTGTTAGTTATTATAATTGCTATTACTATGATTATGAAGTTGTTATTCAACAGATGGAAAAATTTAGGCTCTCCATTATATTGCTAGACAATTATTTTACTAAATTCAGACAGGTGAAAAGTAGTTCAAAATAAAGATTTACCGGAGATTAGAATTAACCACTAGTATGTAAAGAGAAGAGTAAAGAAGTGACATGGACAATCCAAGTATAATTAAAATATACTAGTCCCCATTATCTTTCTCTGTCTTGCCCTGAATGTGAATCATGCCCTTTCCCAAAATATCCACATTTTATACTCTACCCTTCTGTCATTCACTTAGTAGCTGATTTGGGGTTTATCAGATCAATGCCTGGTATTGCTGTGTTTGTGTTAAAGTAATTCTCTCATGTATTAATGCTACATCACTATGCCCAAATTCATCTCACTTCATCTCACATAGGCATTGTAACATCATCTCACATAATCTCACATCATTACAAGAAGAGTGAGTACAGTATAATATTTTGAGAGTGAGGAGAGGGTGAAAGACCACATTCATGTAACTTTTATTATAGTTTATTGTTATAATTATTTTATTTTATTATTATTGCTAATCTCTTACTTTGGCTAATTTATAATTAAACTATATCGTAGATGTGTATGTACTGGAAAAGATACAGTGTATAAAGGGTTTGGTACTGTCTGTATTTCAGGTGTCTGTGGGGGGCCCGGAATGTGTCTATGCTGTGGAGAAGGAAGGACTACTATACAAAATCCTGGTCTCATGAAGACTGCTGGAGACAAGGCACCCAGAAATGGTCAGAGACAGTGTGAAGAGCAACAGACAAGGCAAGTGAGCAGTTGCAAGGGAAGGACCACTGGGTGATGAAAGAAGGCATCCTATCAAATAGCTCCTGCTCAGCAGGTGGGGACCCTTCTTGACATTTCCAGGGGGAGAAATTGCTCTAGCCTTTTTACTCAGCAGTATATACCACATCTTATCTAGAATTACTAAAATTTTAGTTTAGGGGAATGTTTTATTTCATCCAGATGGTCAACCAAGATGGGTTGGTTTTGTCACGACAACATGGATAGACTTGAACTATTTCCACTGGAAAGCAGCAAAAGCCCAACCACAAAGGTCATTGTCCAGTCTAACAACACCAGAAATGATATTAATATTACTATGTATCGTGCTTTTCTTTATAAACAATTGTTTACGTTTTTGTCTTCCATAATTGGAAGTATATGCTATATAAAGAATGCAAATACTCGTTTCATTTAAAGATGAGGGAACTGAGCTTGATTGCTTTATCTGAATCACACAGCTAAGTTATGGGCCATCAGGAATGGAACTTAGATCTACTACAACTGTCTTTGTTGAATTCTCACCAAATCTTCATGTTGATCATGACAATAATAATAGTAAAAGTATTTATTGGGTCCTACTATTCCTTTGGTACTGTGCTCATCCCTTAATTTATATTGTTTCTCAAAGTTACATTCTAAGGCAAGGCTTCCAGTCCCATTTATCATTTTGAAGAAACTCAGACTTGCAGAAGTCAAGTAACTTATTCCTGGTCTTGTTTCTATTAAGTGGAGTTTTTACTTAAGGTTTATTTGACTTCATGCATCAAGGCCTTCTCTCTATATCTGGTCTTCATTAGTTATTAGAATTTGTGTGGATATGATTTCACTTTAATCTTTAATACCTATTGGCCCACATATAGATATAAAGAGTGCTCTAAAAGAGAACTCAGTCACTTAAGAAAGATGGCATACAAATAGTCTTTATCATTGTTTATACAAATAAGATGAAGTTTAGGTTTTTCAGAAATTAAGCTGAGGCTTTGGAGAAACAAAACCAATGCCTCCTTTGTAGTTGAGCACAGTAAGATTATGTATGTAAGGTCTTGAAGATCTGTGGTAGATAGGTCAACCTTTGTTTTCACCTTGAGATCAGATGGACTAAGCTCACATGAGGAAGCCATTGCTGCTCATGGTTTATGTAAGCAGATTGGTTTTATGGTTCTCGGCTGGGGAGGGTCATCCAGAGCATGGAGCTCTCTGCTGTTTGTCTAATGTGGGTTTCAATGTGGACAGTGTTGGATGTAACACTCCCCTGCCCTTTAGAGCAAGATCAGATTGTAAATGGTGGGAGACAAGTAGTGAATTGGTCTTTTATGCAGAACACAGTTCATGAGTTCTGGACCTCAACTTTATCCCCATTTTAAAGGATTCGTTAACCACAATGACTTCCTATGTGTTAAAACAGCCTTCAATTCTTACCTCAGTGATTTCTCACATTTCCTTTGTGAGCCTAAATGTCTTTGAAGAGTATGGGTTTGATAAATAAACAATACACAATAATTTTTTAGCAGTAAGTTTTTATGAACCTCTCTAGTCAAACTCAGTTTTAAAAGGACCATATACTAACTCATTGTAAGTACTGGGGACTGTTGTGTCAAGAATGCAGCTGGCCACTTACTGCTGTTTTGTATTAGCTAACTGGAAAACACCTAAGTTATAAACTCGTCACCCCCGCAGTTCAGGGTTGATTAAACAGCCCATGACACTGTTTCCCTAGTAGATTGCCTTAAGAGTAATTGTAATGATTTGCCCATGAGCTTGAGTTAATTATTCCCCATTTTTTTGGTAAGATTTCTCTTTACAAAGGTCCTAAAAATATACGACCATCTTGTACCTTTCTTCTCTTCAATTTCACTATGGACACATATAACCAGGAACATTTAAGCAATTATTTGGTTTGGTTTGGTACTTTCAAAGGAATAGATAAATCATCATGCTACATGATGAGAGAGGAAATGACAGTTTTTATCTTTTATTCAGGTAGCCTAAATTTACATGAGACCACAAAAAGTTCCTGACAGGATGTTATTGATTGCATTTACCCAATTGGGGCTTGAAATTGGTCTTCCTGCCACATCACAGGGCACCCTTGTCCTTTTCTTCCTGTTTGAGAATCAAATCCCAGATCTGATTCTCCCGTGAAAGTGGATTTTTAGGATAGACATTTCAGGTCCTGTGGCAGATTTCCCATGAATTATTCTCCTAATTTGTCTCCCTTCTCTCTGTGTCAGTCAGTAACAATATCCTTTCTTGTTGGATGCCTTGAACGACAGCTCCAAGGGACTAAGTGAAGATTAAATATTCATTGTAATAACTAAGCTTATTGAGTACCAGCCTTTTAAATGACTTATGTATGTTATTAGCTCATATAATCTTCACAACACCTTTAGAGGGAGGCACTGTTTTTAATCCCTATTTTACAGGTGTGGAAGCTTAGACACCCTGACTTTGATTTAACCAAGGCAAAGGCAACCCTTCCTGCCTGGCTTCCTTCTAGTCAAGCCAAAATATTAATTGGGCATTTGTTGTGTGCCAAGTGAGAAGAATGATGGGTTGGAGATGGCAGTGAAGAAAGCAGATGAAGTCTCTGTACTCTTCAAACTTTACCACTGTTCTGTACCATACCAACTACACTTCCTCCTCAAGGAACTTTCCCAGACAAATTTTACCCAGTTTTCAACCTTTCTAAATGATAATCTCAGCTTATTTTCCATTTCAATATACTTATGTCATTATGAAATTCTACTACGAAATCTAGTGTTCCTGCTTTGAAACCTTTAAGTGTCTACTGGCAATATCTTCACTATTCACCTTAGGAACCTTGGTCCACACTCTTGCCTCCTATGGCTGGTCACAAAACTCAATGTGAGAGAACTGGACCTAGTTCAAAAAGGGATTTTATTTTTTTCCTAATAAAAGAATTAAAAACCATTGAATTTTTAGCAAAAATGGTCATAGAACAAAAGTTTGCAATTTGAGAGAGGAGCATTTAACTCCAAAAGCCATGGATTATGCTAGCTTTGGAAATTAGACTGAGGATTAAAATTTTCACTCATAGGGAAAGCTTCCAGATATTGAACTGCAATCAGTTAAGTTCATTTTCTCTTTCCTCTTCAGCTTTCCCACTGTTATACTTCTCCTCAGGCCAGTTGTATAGTGGCAGCCATGGCTTAGTTGTTGTTTTTTTAATTATAAATTTTTTATTAGTATATATCCATTATATGGAGGGGATTCATAGTGACAATTCTGATTAGACTTCTATAATACATTATTTACATTGCCCCCATCGTCTCTCCCCCTCAGTCCCCTCCCGATCCCACTTAAAGCAAATGCAAGAGGTTTTTTTTTAGTTCTGTTTCATATAGGTATATGAAGTCCGTCAACCATATACTGTCACCATAATCTCCTTCCTTCACCCTTCCCCTCCCACTAGTTACCCTCCCCCACCACACTTTATGTGCCTATTGGTTTGTTTTTTAATATGACTTAGAGAAAGTATGATTGGGGATATACTTAGTATGAATGTAATGGAATTTATTTCTATGTTTTTGGTCACATCTGTGTTATCACCAGTTATCCAAGTATAGGCACATCTTCTAGGAAAGTTTTTATTGCCCACTGTGCCAACTCACCTGGCATAATGACACAAAAATTTGAGGTAGAAGTTCTGTCTTAGTATTGATATACGTTATGGTTCCCAGCACTGGAACCATAGATCAAAGAGGAGAGGCAAGTTTTGAAAAACAGAGTTGAAAGCTATTTTGTGTATAATCTTTCGTGGCAGAAACTTGATAGAGATTTTTCCAAAATGGTTTGTGTGTGTGTGTGTGTGTGTGTGTGTGTGTGTGTGTGTGTGGTTCTGGGGATTGAACCCAGCGTCTTGTTCTTGCTAGGTAAGCACCCTACCATTTGAGCTATACCCCCAGCGCTGATTTTCCTCAAAGTTGACAGCAATCCTAAAAATGCAGTAAAACATTACCATCAAAAAAAAAAAAAAAAACAGATTTCATTTGACTATGTTGGAAGAAATATGTTTATCTTTCTGTTCTCTTTATTAAAAATTATAAAATTATTGTCATAGTTAAGAGAAGTCAGAATAAATATTAGATATGTCAAGTTAGGCAGTTAATAAAATATTATGTTTTTTTGGATTTTGTTATATATTTGTATTATTTTTCAACTTTTAAAGTTTATAATTTGTTGTATTTATTGAATCCACAATAAATATTTTACTTTTCTATCTAATTTTATTTGTAATTTTGTGTTGAAGACCACCATTTATATAAATTTCTCTTTTCAAAGCCTGAATTCACTTATCTAAGAACCATTTAATATTATATAAAGCAAAATGTGTGTGAATGTGTGTGTGTGTGTGTGTGTGTGTGTAGCTTACTAGCCTGGACTTTACCTGAATCACTTGGCCATTAAGATTTTTCACCATCAAATTCAAGTATGATATATCTGATACATTGAAAGAACCTTTGTAAATGCCACAGTGTACCCCACCCAGCATAATAATAAAGGGAAAAAAGATTTCACCATCAAATATTAGAGAACTCTAAAAATTAAAGCCAATTTTCCTATCTTTTCTTTATCATTTAACGTATTTGGTGTTACTGTCTTCTAACCACTGAAGTATGGTATTTTCATTGCTGTTTGTATCTATCAGGATATATCACTACTGCATATCAAAAAGCACCAACTTGTCAATGGCTTTCACATTCAAAGCTTATTTTTCATTCACATCACAGGCATTTGGATACCCCAACTCTTTCCATTCACAATTTTCTGCTAGTTTCTCTAGATCTGGGCGGGCAGTCAATGAAATTAGAGAAAAAGCATGGTGGACTCTGATTGTAATGTTATCATACAGACCAAGCCTGAAAGTGCTATGCATTATTTTTGTCCACAACCAGCCATATTGTCTTGCACAAAGGATGCTGAGAAATTTCTAGTATGTCTGCTCTTCTAGAAACAGGAGGTGAGTAGTAGCAGTCTCTAACATAAGCTTCATTAGATATGTTAAAAAAAAAAAGTATTTTGGTAGATAGGAATGGTCTCACAAGGGAATTACCATAGTTAGCAAAGCTATATGCATCTAATTGGAGGTGCCATTGTGCTTTAGTGAAAAGAGTGTAGGATTTAGAATCAGAATGCTGAATTTGTACTTGTCCTTCCTCATCACTTTTAGCTATGACCTTATATGACATACAATCTTTCTAAGCATCAGTTTATGAACTGTGGAAGAGGAATGATAACAATAATAACATGTACTTCACTTAATGTTTTCAGGGTGAAGTGAGATCAAAGGCAGAGTTTATTGTACTCAGTTAGATTCCAGACAAATATACGTACCACCCCTTTTCCTCTTTGATCCAGTCAAAGAGGAAAATTTGTTAAGTTGACAAATGCTGCATTTATCTGCTTGATAAAGATAGATGCTAGTGCCTCTGTTACTAGGAGACTAAGCATCATTTTCAGTCTTCCTCCAAAGACTGAATATTTATTATTTTGGGGGATAAACCCATGATGGAAGGTTTTCCTTTTAAACCTGTGTTAAAAATAAGGAAGCAAATTGTAAGCATCCCAAGGTGTTGGCTTAATATTAGCCCTTAATATTCAGTGTGAAAAAAATGAACTGTTCTTAAAGTTACCACCCTTATGCTGCAGAGGTGAAGCTTTTAGAACAGGATGCCGTGTATGTGAGGAATGTGGTCTCTTGAAATACTTTATTTAAGAAAAAAAAGGAGAGAATAGGTGCGCCATTCTTTGAATTCTCCTTAAGTTGAGGTCATATAAACCTCAATTTACCATTATAATGTATCATTTAACAAGTAGTATATCAAATGAGTTAGAATTTTCAAATGAAGATTTTACATTTTAAATATCTTCATCATATCTTATTTATTAATTATTGACCAACTAATTGTGACCAGCCTAAAAGGATTGACTGATTTTTACCAGTATAAATTATTTTTATGAGACACTGGTCTCTGTTTTGGATATTAAATTCTCTCCAAATGTGTGCAAGAGAAACAGTTTAATTTCCTTACTTGCTTCACAGGAACCCATTTCTTAGATGAAGGCTAACATTGATGACAAGAAATCAATTGAGTTTCTGAATTTATTTCTTAAACTTCCAAGAGAGACAATATTCTTGAAAACTGAGGCTTTTACTCTGAGTACCTGAGCTCTAAAAACTTTAAAACTAGGAATTTTAGTGTGTAAGGTTTCTATTGGATCATGGAGTGGGAAAGAATGACTAGGGAGTCTTTTCCTGTCTCAGGGAGATGGGTTTGAACAACAGGCACCAGAAGGAGTAATTGAGGTTAGAGGCTGATGAGGAACCAGAGAAACTAATTAGTGTCCTCTCCATCTCCCATCAGCCTCTGAGGAGCCTAATGATAGAACAGGATAGGATGAATTTAAGGCCTTGTGCAGTGCTTCCTGATGCAGCCCAAGAAAAAGAATGCAATCCTTGTAAGATAAGTCTCCTATTCCAACAAGGCTGTCTAGAAGCAAAGCATAAAAGGCACAGGAAGGACTAGGCAGAGAAGGTCTGAGGCAGTATTCCAGTAGGGCTGATCTTTGAAACCATCACCCTAAAAACCAGCACCCTAAGTAGGAAGCAGATGGTAATAGGTTCCAAGGATCTAAGAACATGCATCACTGAGAGCCAGCATAGATGGACGATGATGGCTCATCTTCCATGAGGATGGGTTGCTCTCAGCTGGTGCTCACCAGTGCACCTTATGGGTTGTGTCAGTAGATGTCTGTTCTGATTGGCTGATGTCTAAATCCTACTGATTTTAAGACTTTTGAGTATCACACCTACTGATGACTTAGTCTGATGCCTATCTCTTGATTCAAGGAAGTTTCAAAGGCATGCTCTTCCAACTTGGATCACCCCATGAAGGTAAGGAAAGAGTAAGAGAAAGGGAGCATACTGAAATGACTGATGATTCCCTTCTAAGGAGTCTAAAATAAACCAGCAGTGATTAAGTTTACTTTGATTCTCAAGTGTAAGATTTCCATTATCAGCTTGAGAACTGATCTGAACTCACTATAGTGAATTGAAGAGAGCTCCATTTTTTTTATCATGTAAAATTCATAACTGCTGTGATGTAAATCATTGCATCTAAGTGTCTCTTCTTGTATTTAAATGTCAAATGTGCTTCAAAGCCTCCAAAGCCATCAGTCATTTGCTTGGGGGAGGTCATGTTCTGTGATTTTAGATGGTGGGAACGGAGGCTCAATGGTTGTGTATTGCTACAGTATGGTCTGACTTACAAGCTGGCAAAGGGGAAATTTAGCTTTGTACTTTTTAGGAATTAAGAAAAACTGTAAAATAAACCCATGGCAGATGAGAGGTTGAACAATGTTTCTTTCACCTGGATTAAAATCAGAAGGCCTTGATTTGATTTCAACAGGAAAAGCAAAAAAAAAAGAGTAAAACCCAAACCAAGCCAAACACATGAGGAAAGAAAAAGAGCAAAAACAAGAAAGCAAGAAATGAAAAGAATAGAAGAAAAGAAAAGAAAAAGGAAGGAATAAAAAATAAATGGGCTGATGTTCATAGATTACCAGAGTTAGACAAAGGAACTTAAATATTCTATTCCTGACTGGGGATGAATTTTTAAAAGGTTTAAAAATACATATTTTGAGTCTATATATGAAAGTAGTAGGTAAATTCAAAGGGATTTAAGGCATAGTGGAAACAACTTGGGAGGCAGTAGAAACTTTAAGAGGGTGGGGTCTAGCAACAGAGTTGGATGGAGAACATGCTCTCAAAGGGAACTGTGGCATATGGTCTCTTCCCCTCTCTTTGCAGCCTACCCAAGATGGAGCATTTTGCTCTGTCACATGCTCCCTTCTTTGATGTACTGACTCACTCCAGGCCCAAAGCAACAGGTCCATTTATTCAGTCATAGACTAAATCTCCAGAACTGTGAGCCAAAATAAATGTTTTTTTTCTCTATGAACTGATTATCTTTGGTATTTGTTACAGTAGTAGAAAGCTGACTAACACAAGTTTCATCAGATAAATAATGTGCCTTCTTTGCAGGAGGTTATGAAAACTAGCAAACATTTTCATTGACTTATTTGGGTGAAAGGAGACAAGAAGGTGAAGCAGCTCATTGAGCTCTGTGAGCATCGTGCATCAGTGCTATACCAGGTCATCTTTAAACATGAATCACCTGTGTTTGAAATTCAAAACAACCATAGAATGTTCTAATTTAACTAGTGGATAGCAAACAAGAGGTAGGAATGGTGAAGGGTGATATGTAAATGAAGGTGGGGTAAAGGAGATGGTCTTAGTAGTCTCTTAAGATTTATTTTAAGAGTCAATATACTTTATGGAAATTCCACTGGATGATATTCCTTTGGATTTCTACAAAGTATCATCAAGTGAATCTAATAATGGTATTCATTATAGCATAAGAAGTGTACTAAAAAGGGCTTTGCTGTGAAGTTACTGCTGATGCAATATTTATGGGTGTCAGGATGATTTTTCTAACTCATATAGGATCAGGACCAATGCTAGGATGTACAGGGTTTTTCAGAACCCTTGGCTGTATAAACAACTTGATAAACATGGAAGTCATGGCTCTATGAGGGCTAATCATTCATCAATGAAGATTTAGGATAATGAGTAAAGAAGCGATACATATTTGTTTATTGTTCAGTCAGTGCATATGAAGACTCTTCATGGTTTCCAGGCACCATGGCTTCCTAGTTAGGTTCAAGAACTACTTCTCTGTGTTATTTATTGTCAATGTACCGTTCATAGCTAGTTTCCTATTTTCCATGGTGGGAAAAAGGGTGTGAAATATTCTGTTACGATGCCATAGCTCTTTGGAGCCTGTGTATATTGAAGACAGATCTTCTTGCTTCTTCAGGTTCCTAATAGCTATTTAGTCAGTGTTGCTCATATCATTACTCATGGGACTCCATCCTCCATTGTACTGCCTGTGAACATTGCTTTCCAAAGACTCTTTCAAGGACTGTGCTTTTTATATTTTGAATGTAAGGCTAATCCAGAGTATGCAGAAAAATGGAAATAATAACTCATTTTGCTTGGTCACGTTAAACTCACCACTTGCAACTTCCTAGTACATATGTAAAATAACATGTTTTTCAACCATGTCTTCTCTTAAATGCTTTGGACTCTAACCACTACATTCCTAGTGATGTCTTCCAGTTTTGACAGTGGGAGAGGATCCTGTGAGCTTATTTTCACACACACACAAAAAAATCAGCCTGGGAAAATTCAATAGCACCACACTGGTCAGATAAGGAGACGTCCATTGTAAAGGTCTGTGGCCATTTGCATGGTGGAACAGTTTCCAAAAACACTGGAGATGGGTAAGGCTACTCCTGATCATCTGCTATGTGGTAAAGGAGACTGAATTGGAGGGTGGGGGGAAATTGACCTTGATATGTCCAGCAGTGAGAGTAGGGAGGGTAGTCACACAGTAAGAAGGAACCTGGTGCTACTCCACCACCCTGGGGTTCTGTAGACTGGAGACAGCATTGTCCTGGGAACACTGACAGATCTGTAAAAGCAGGCTCAAGCCTAAGGTGAACAGTGAACCCAGAACTCTGAATAATCCTATGTCCAGTGTGAGTGAGTCACTTAAACTCAGATATCACCACTACTCTGGGAGACATATTTTATGAGAGTCTGCAAGCAAAGCACCACACTGGATAGTGAGGGTGATCTGTTCACTAGGATACCTTCTTGCAACGGAGGACTGACCACAGACCGTAGACAATCATAGAGGTATCAAAGAAAGGGTTCTTTGGAGACATCTGATCAACTCCACATTGGGGAAGAGGGTGGTTGCCCTGAAAAGGAGAAATGGGGCTGGGGCCCATGCAATTCCAGTACAGGATGGGGGCACTCTAACCAAATGCATTGTTGATCCTGGGGTATCCCAGACAACTGAAGAAAACTTGGAAAAACTTATACAAGCTTTCCAAAGCCCAGGTTCCTTGAGGTGAGAAGAGGACCAGATGGTAGGCCTAAGCGTGTGGTACTGTGCAGGGTGTTGCACTGTAAATTTGGAAACACTAAACGACAATGTGTAGACCATTATACTATTGGTTTAGTGCTGGAGGTACTTTAGCCCTTTACTTGTTAATGGTTTGCCAGAGTAAACTGGTGCAATTTTTCAAATGATAGTGGCTGTATATAATTTGTTAGAAAAGTGTGTGTGTGTGTGTATTCCCATGATGTACATATGTGTGTACACCCACATACTTATATATAAGTGCATATAGAATAATATAAACATATAATGCATACAAATTATATATTTTATAAATGTGCTATATCTTTTCAATTTTGTAGAAGCATGTGACCTCATTCATTGATTCATTTACTTAATTTTTTTCATTCATGCAACCTATTTACTGTAAAGCAAAGCATTTTCATGTGTTTGATCCAGTTTATCATTTCAATATGTGAAATGATGACACTAAGATAACAGGAATCTTCATGTCTTTACTTCATAAGGGAACTGGATAAGTGCACTCACACTCAATAATGGGTTCTCCTTCCAATTATATTCTCTTTATAGTTGATACTTTTTTATAATTTGGAAATTCTCTTCTTAACTTAACCCTGGTCTTCCAGCCTTATTTTTTTGTTTCAGTATGTAGAACTTCTTGTTAAATTTTCAAGAGAATACTTTATAAAGAAAAATTATTCAGCAAATAAAGGAAATGAAAACCCCAATGGATATTGTGTAAGAATAGACTTGTAGCACTACCCATGAGATATTCTTTCCTTAAACAGAATGAGGAACTGGACTATGAAGCATTAAACATACTTAAATATGCTGAAGTCTTGGAAATTTTAACTCTAAGAAGAATAAACATCACTGTGTATGTTTAAGGGGTATAACTTTCTCATATTTTGCATTTACTGGAATTTTGAGAAGTGACACCAAGGTTAGGCTTTGAGCTTTGTGACCTCTGAACTCAGTGTCAACAGCAAGAGGTACCTGGAAGTATCTTGTAGGAAAAATAGCTGTATCTCAGGAATAAAGAGGGAGAGAACACAGGGACAGAGTGGACCTCATGGTGAGGCAGTGGTAAGGATGAGCTTTGAGGGCTCAGCTAGGGAGTTATAGATATGGTCAAGTGCTGCTCAGATGCCCTCTCAGTGGGAGCACATCCCTCAGCGGCAGGAGGGTTGGTTGTTGACCTCAGTTCAGTTTCTGGGTAGAGTGCACAGCCCTTTGACATGATCTGTGACAACTCTGAAAGGCCATCCCAGCTCCAGAGCTTCACATTGTGTCATCTGGGTCCTGGGTTGTAGGTGCATCATGGTTCATCTCCCTTTGCCAAATTCTGCCCACCTTGCTCCCTTTAGGTGTTCTTGAGAGTGTTTCCCAATAAACCTCTCAACATAAATCTCAGCATCTCATTCTCTGTTTCCAGGACACCTGATTCAATCCAGCCTCCAGCTTTTCAGGCAGAGAGTGGCTTTGGTAAGTAGTAAGATGTCTAGTTTGTGGTCTCAGACAATAGGGGGATAATATAAGAGCAAAGTGAGACAGAAATTTGGAAAGGTCTCACTGTGGTGGGCAACATAACAAGGCTGGGGGAGGGGGCGGTGACAGTGGGCAGGTTAAGTAAGGAAATAAGAAAATTAGGATAGCCATACAGTCAGTTTAGGTCAAATTATCACAATTTCCCTTCCTGGTTCTCAGAGACAAAATTATAATAAAAGTAAGTGAAAGAAGCAGGTTTATAATGAGTCATCATTTTTAGATGCAAATTCCATCAGCTGTGGGCCATGTCTTTTAGGTTTTTACTTAAGAATCAGGCATGAAATCTGAGCAGATTGTTTACATAAGCAATCTTCATATGCATTTTCAAAATATCTGGTAAAGGTTAATGCTGCTAGCTCTTCCCTTAACAATACTTCTTCCTATTTGTGGACACCTATCACATTTCAGAAATTAGATATAGTATCTCAAGCTTCACAACCTAGCAAAATATTATTTTCCCAATTTTAAGGATGGCAAAACTGACCCTTGGATAGTATAAGGGACTTGCCTAGTAAGAAAGGGGTAGAGATGGGAATTAATCCCTGATGTCTCTAACTTGGAAGCTCCAGACATCCAGGTCAGATGAGCTGGTCCCATGGAGCCCATGATCTGGGCCTCGTGCTCCAGGGCTCTGACTCACCAGGGATAAGTAGTGACCAAGCCATGTGCTTATTAACCCTCTCAAGTCATCTACTCAAACGGAAGCAGCCATTCAACAGCTCAGAAATTGACCCAAACTACATCCTCCTTCAATAACCATGATAATCATAAACGCACTTCTGTTTTTATGACCTGCAGAGTACTTTTGTGTATCACATTGTTCGAGGTTCGCAACAGTGTGGCAATAGCACAGAGCTTTATTGGCATCCTATGGATGAAGGAACTGAGGCTAAAAAGTTTGTGTGTGCAAACTCACTTGCCTCAAAAGGAGAATGATAAAACCCTGTGTCCTAGTGTTCCCTTTTGTGTCCAATTTGCTTTTCTTAAGCTACTTGCTTAAGCATCTGAGAGAGAATGAGGCTCTATGGAGAATGTATCTCTTACTTTCTTTGACCTTGGTTGAACCAAAAATGTTCTGTAAATACATGCAGATTGAAAGATTCATCAGCTGGGAAATAAAAATGGCACATTCAAGGTGATTAAAAATGAGGTCGATTCTTCTGTAGCTTGCTGGGTAGACACCAGCACTCTGGCACCTCATAATTGGCTATAATTATCCTTAATTATCATTCCACCCAGTGGATGTTTTCTACTCTATCAAAACCTGATCTTTTCCCCTCACTTCACCTGGAGGGCCCTGTATCTAACCTCCCTAGGACTGTTGTTTCAAGTTGATTGTCATGTCTCACTAGCTTTGAAAGAGCCCAGGACACTGAAATAAGCACCTTCCTTCTAGGCTTGAGTTTTCTCTATCATTGTTTACCTGGTACTTTGTCCTTTGATAACTTTTAAGGGTTTTCTGTCATATTTTCTCCTTTCTGTTGTCATCTCACAAAACAATGATTTAAAAGCACTGTAGTTTGTGTTGTGTTCCTGGCTTTTCAATATTCCTGGTATTACTTAGCACCACAGTCCTGCAGGAGAGACTTAAGACAGGGGCTATCTTGTAACTGGGAAAACTGTGATATGCTGAGAGTAGCTGAAGATGGGAGTGGGGAGTAGTGTAAGAGAGAGGAAGAGCAGGCGAAGGACAGAAGTGGCCTGCATGACAAAGTGCTCAGAGCTTCTCTCTTGAGACAAGCTTCCTCTTTTTTTTACAAACTCCATGAAAGTGAATTGTGTGTGAAGGAAAAATGACCTCATACATTATTCTGCTTTCCATGAAGTAAAAAAATTGTGGTGGAAATTTACAAGGAAATCAATTTGATTTCTCTATTTCTCTTGCTATATGATTTTCAATATTACTCAACACTTAGACCGTCACTGCTAAGTATGTCCTTATTTTCCTCATTTGTATTTTCCAACCACTTTATTTAGCAACCTGCTAAATATAATGCACTGCACTGGATCTTTTTTTTTTTTTAACAGATGAAGATGAGCCCGGAAGTAGTGACATAATTTCCCTGGATTCACACAGTAAGTTAAGGACAGAGGTTCGGTGTTGGATAAGAACTCAGACCGGCTCTTTTCCTAATCCTGCTCTTGTTCATAAATAATCAGCGATTATCTGCCCTTCAGGTTGAAGAGCTTGTAAGAGGTTGGCAAATTAGTCTTATAGAACAAGGTAAGTTTGCCACAGCTCAGGACAAACCCAGCTTTCTGTCTGTCTTTCTATGGCCTGTGATCTAAGAACGGTTTTTGTATTTCTACTGGATTAAAAAAGGTCAAAGTGTAAAATTGAAAATTATGTAAAATTCTAATTTCAATGTCTATAAATGCAGTTGTATTGGAACAAAGACACCTCCATTTGTTTTTGTATTACCTATGGCTGCTTCCACCATGCTACTATGAAAGAGGGGTTTGCAGCAGAAACACACAAAGCCTAAAATAGCTTGTGATGTATAAACCACATGCCCATGAAGCCTAAAATATTTACTATAGGACCATTTACAGAAAAAGTTAACTGACCCCTGAGGTAGTATACTCTGAGGAGTGGTGCATGGAATAAACCTGGGATGACTTCAACCATGACTAGGGGCCAGGATCTGTCAGCCATGGGGAGGCAGAAAGGGATGATGCTACAGGAAGATTCTAATTTTTCCTAGTTTAGGCCCTTTATGAATCTTTTAAGTACATAAAAGGATTCCCTTTACTTCCTTTAAAAATTTTTTCTTAGTTTTTAAGTTTTGAGAAAGAACAATAAGACTTAGAGAATTTTTGTGATTTTTCTGAAAGCAGCCACAAACTGATAAACGGTTTGCTTAGGACTTAAGCCCAGGTCTTCTTCAAGTCCAGGATGCTCACACTGCTCTTCTATATGGAAAAGCCACATTTACTGATAGGAACCTTCTGTCCTGAGAGAGTAACGAGGACTCCTCCAGGTTTGTGCCACCTGTGCCCCATTGGCACTGTCTGACTACACCACTCTGGGTTTCACAGAACACTTTACCAGGTAGTACCAATAGCCCATGGATTTCCATCTTATTTCAGCAGCTGGAGTATGAGTAGTGTTGCCAGATTTGGTGAATTAAATGCAGAATACCCAATTAAATTTGAATTGCAGATAAATACAAATAATTTTTAGTACATGTATGTCTCATGCAATATTTTTATCTGTCTTCATGAGGCATACTTTAGTTACATTAAGAAGTATTTACTGCATTTCTGAAAAAAATAAGAATAACACAGAACAGTTTTTGTTCACAATACACTTAAGAGGAAGGTACAGAGCTATTCCATATACCCATTGTACCCATATGTCCTTAAATTCCTCCATTATCAACATCTCTCATCAAAGTGGTACATTTGTTATCATTGATGACCCTCCACTGACATATCATAATCACTCAACAGGGTTAACCCATAGTTTACCTTGGGGTTTGCTCTTGGTGTTGCATATTCCATGGGTTTGGACAAACAGTGACATGTATCTACCATTGTAGGATCATAACAGTATTTTTATCCCCCTGAAGTTCCTCTGTGCTCCATCTAATTCATCTTCCTTCCACCTTCCAAATCCTGGGAATCACTGTTCTTTTTATTGCCTCCAGAGTTTTGCCTTTTCCAGAATGTCATAGTTGAAACAATACAGTTTCATTCACTTAATAAGGTGCATTTAAGTTTCTCTCATACATTCCCATGACTTGATAGCCCATTTCTTTTTGGTGCTGGATAATATTTCACTGCCTGGATCTTATCTATTTGAATTTGAAGTTTTCCTTTTTCCCGGGATGGTCCTGTATGAATCCTTAAGTACATGAAAGAATTCAGTTTCCTTTCTTTTTTTATTTTTGAAAAATTGTTTTTCAGTTAATATTCTTTCTTTTCTTTTTTGATGGTATTGGGGTTTTAATTCAGGGTTTCTCACTTGCTAGGCAGGCTCTTTACCCCTTTAGCCACTCCACCAGCACTTTTTGTGCTGAGTATTTTTGAGATAGGGTCTCATGAACTATTTGCCCAGGCTGGCTTCAAACTGCGATTCTCCTGATCTCTTCCTCCTGAGTAGCTAGGATTATAGGTGTGAGACACTGGTGCCTGGCAAAATAATGTATCTCTCTCTCTCTCTCTCTCTTTTTTTTTTTTTTTGATGGAACTGGGGTTTGAGCTAAGGGGTTTGCACTTGCAAAGCAGGTACTCTATCACTTGAGCCACACCTCCAGCCCTAAGTTTTTCCTTTAGTACTGAGCTGTAAACTAGGCATGTTACCTAGTATAATTTGTTACCAGTCATATTACTTTGTAGAATTTGCTAGCAATTATTTCCACATGTGTCAGTATCACCAAATAATTTTTTACTTTTATTTCAAACACATTTGGATTTCCAACTAACCCTGTTTTTTAGAGATAGAAATATGGCTTTATTGAATTCACTTACACAATTGGAATCTAGACAGTCCAGCAATGACTGTCTACACACTGGAAAGACAGAGAACCCAGTAGTTACCTTGGCCCAAGAATCTGGAACCCTCAGAACAAGGGGCACCCATGATGCATCCCCACTCAAAGGCAGAAGACCTAGAGGCTCCTTGGAGAGTCGCTGGTTTGAGTCTGTGTCAAAATTCTGTGAAGAAGCTGAATTCTGATGTCCAAGGGCAACAGCAGTAGCAATAGATACACTACTTGGGAAGAAGGGAGTTGTGGGTCTCCAACCTCTTGGACTGTGTCACCAACATCAGGTGGTTCTTTCCACATTAGTTGCTGTCTGACATGTCAATAGTCTCTGGAAATGCCTTTTCAGGCATGCCCAGAATCGTGCTTCACTAATCTCCTGTATCTTGTAGTCCAGTCATGTTGACAATCAAGATGAACCATCACACTCCCACCATTGCTAATCACAATCCTGAACTTACAGTGTTAGGACTAAGAATATGCTTCCATGGGACGGGGATGGATATGGAGTGCAGGGCCGGAAGCTGGCCTTTACTTCCTACTATAGACTTCTCTTGAATTTCCACTTTAAAGACTTACTTGTTCATCACTGTATTACCACTGCCCAAAACCATCCTAGCACAATAAGACAGAAGATAGTCAATAACTTGTGAAGACATTCCAAGTAACCCTTAAATGAATTGTACTTATAACATACCAGCATCTACTACTGAACCAAGACAGCTATTAACATTTACCTTATAAGATGGTGCAACGCATTGTATTCTCACTGGCAAAATTCTATAATAAAGAATCCTTCAGGAGGAGAAGGAATCTTGATTGCTTCCAAGTTTTGGCAATTATGAATAAAACTACTATAAACCACCATGTGCAGGTTTTTGTGTGAACATAAGTTTTCAAATCCTTCGAGTAAAACTGAGGAATGTGGTTGCTGGATCATATAGTGAGAGTATGTTTAGTTTTGTCAGAAACCAACAAACTCTTCCAAAGTGGCTACACCATTTTCTTTTCGCAGAAACCATGAAGGAGATTTCCTGTTGCTCCACATTGTCAGCATTTGATGTTAGTGTTTTCTGGATTTGGCTTTGAGGGCAGGCATTGGGAATTTTATTTATCGCCGCTCTCCTCCCACATCACCACCACTCTCCCATTGAATCGTGATGCCCAACACAGTGTCTTCCAAAGACACTTTCATGCTAACAGTTAATAGAAGCCAACCTCTTCCAAGCAAGCACTGACTCCCACCAGCTGAGAAGACAGACAGATAAGCAGATTCATTTCACTATATTCTGATACCTAATAACACAACAAAATGAGTCAAAAGCCATAGGAGTGCCATGGTGGGGCCCTTTTAGTCTATGTGGTATGAATTGGAAAAGTACACCATACCCAAGGTAGGTTTTGAAGTTAGAGTAGGAGTATATCAGACCAGGCCAAGTAGGGTAAGTCAGGGAGAGGATATAGCGGCAAAAATGGGAGCAGTGTGCCTAGGAATAGTGAGATGAGCTGAGTGATTGGTGCACAGGTATTTGGCAGTTGATAAATAGTGATTCAAAGATTAATCTCAGCTGTTAAATTCTGTAACTCCATAGGAGTAGCCCTGGAACTAAGACCACCCATGATCTTTATTCTCAATACTGAGACACCAACTGCCAATTTTGGGTCATTAACCTAACAGTTTTTGCAACTATGCATATGTTCTTGGTATGTGCTTCTTTGCTTCAGGTTATTTTCGTGATATACTTGCCACATCATTGGCCATGGCATGAAGGAAATCCCACAGAGAAGTTCAGTATTCAGTTACTTTATTTAAATTAGTGATGGAAAGAGACTCATGGGGGGGATGGGATAAAGGAGAATGGTGGAGGGGGTGAATTCAACTATGATATATTGTAAGAACTTTTGTAAATGCCACAATGTATCCCCACCCAGCACAACAATAATAAAAAAGAAAAGAAAGAGACCCATGGTCTGCATAGACATGAGGCTGAGTATTTCTTCTACCTTCAGAATCTGACTAGCTAGAAGCAACTCTACAAATTAGAGAAGTCTGGTGTTAGTCGATCTTATCATCATTAACATTAACCTTATGCACAGATGTCCTCTTTCCCACCTTTCCCAAACAACAGCAAGAGATAATATGCCTGGCATCTTTTATTTGTCCTCTCGGATCCCTTCTCCACTCTTCTCCATCCTGCTGGATCTGCAAGGATGCTGCATTGTATGGACAATACAAATGGATGCCCTTGCCCCTCACCTTGAAGGGTAGAAAGTGAGTGAATTGGCTCTGTCCCTATTGAGTCATGATGAGTTGACTGTTTGTCACTATATAAAGCCCTATCTCCCATCAGGCCCTTTGTCCCAACAGCTGACCTCTCTGGTTCCAGTAAGTATTCCCTCCTTTGACCCTCTTTTTCTCAGGCTTTAGAGAGTAATGGCTCCCTACTCTTGCCTGCTACAGGATACAAGTTCTTCCTTCTTGGTTTTCCTCAACACCTTGATAAATAGTTACTTCATTAAACTCTCTTCAGTTACTTAGTTTGAATATGTCCATTGTTTCTCAATGGTATCCTGACTGATACACATGGGAGGAGTATTACAACAATCATTGATTTACTTAATAACTCATATGCACAGGAGTACAGGTAGAGAAAACGTTAATTCAAATACAGCTCATATATTGCTCTGTCATACATTATGAGCAACAGATGATTATGTATTATGCAGGGAAATTTACTTGGTTTGACAATAAATTGTAATTTTGACTTAGTTAATGACTGTAGGGAGTATCAGGTGTTAATCACAATTCAACAGAATTACTGTTTCCTTTGTGGGTGGAGATATAATGGTAAAGAACATGAGCTATGATGTCAGAGCTTTAAATCTGAACTCATTTAATTATTAGTTTGTGGGTATGGAGTGAGTTACTTTACCTTTCTGGGCCTTATCATTAATATGAGTGTGATAATCCCTTCCTTGCAGATTAAATGAGATGCTATTTATAAAGCACTTAGATTGCTGCCTGGTACATAAAAGAATTATAAAATGCCTAAGTGGTGCTCACAGAGACATCATTTTCATTGGGTCCAAGAATTAGTGATGGACTCCACAGCAGCACCTTCCATTAGAACTTTTTGCAGTAATGGAACTCTTCTATATTGGTGCTGTCTTGTGAGTGGCTCTTGATACTTGAAATATATGCATGTGACTGAAGAGCTGAATTTTTTATTTTGTGTAATTATAATTAAATTTAAACAGCCTCATGGCTCATGCCTCCATATTTGATAGTGCAGATTTCAAGAATTAACATGAAAATAATGGTGTAAGCTTATCAGTGCCATTTTGACACATGAATGTGAGCATTATCTATAAGACAAAATCAGATCATTAGGACACTTCTTTCATGCCCCAGAAACTGACATGATATAGTGTTTTGAATACTCATTTAAAAATGGTTTTTGTACTGGAGAATGTAGATAGATTAAAGTTTACATAACTGCATGCACATGTACATACTTAAAAGGAATATTTTAGACACATTTATTTTTATCCAGATTATATGAATATTACCTCAACTCCATGTATATATTAATATGGGGACTTGTCTGGCAATTCACCCTCTGGAGCCCATGGTAGACATTTCTTGTCAACACAGCACTCCTTCCTCTAAGCGCAGAGGGTCACCCAACCCTACATTGCAGTCAGGTATGGCCCATTGACTAGAATTGACTTATGAGATAAAAATCAATTTACCGCCCTAGATTTAGACACAGTCTTTTAAGGGAATACCTGGGTAGTCTAGAAAATAAAAAACCAATATAAGCAATAAAGAGGGAAATATATTTAGAGTTAGAGGATTTTCTAGGTAGGAAAGGCTTAGAGGTCTTATTTTTCTTAGACTTGAGTAATTTGAATATACACACCTGTACTGTATCTGCTGCAGATACAGTATCCAGATACAGTACTCACCCATCCAGATCCAGCATGCACTCTTCTTCACCCTCATCTGTGAGTTGGGAGGCTTCCTTTTGACTATATCACTTGGATTCCTGTTGGAATTGGCCAGTTGGAGGTACCAGTGAATGATCTGGTGAATTGATTAGAGTGAAATTAGGATGTTTATCTCCCCTGAGTCCCTTCTTACGGGGAGAATTGAACTGGCAGGGTTTCACTACTGTAAGTCATAGCTACTGCCTCCCATGAGGGATCCTGTTTTCCCAATTCTCTTTCTTTTGAGATAGCTCCTTCTCTTTGGCTCTTTAGGCCTAGAGAGAGTAAAGGGAGTACTGCTGTTGACAGTCTCAAGTGCTACAATATTTCTCTTGTGACTTCCCTATACTCTGACTACTCTGAAAAAGAGTCCCCTTATCATAAATTCTCCTAGTATTATGAGATTTGAGTGTGACATTGTTTTCTGCTGGGACTCTTTCTGATGTATCTATGAAATGTATCTGGATGCTTTTTCTTTGAGACTTTCTTCCTAGAGGCAACTGCTGCAGGGATAATTTAGGACATTGTTTTTTAAAAGCAGTTGTTTAATCTCACTGCCTTACCAGACATCAACTCAGACCCCTCTGGATGAGTCATTCTATTTGTGTGGGTGGGGTTGGTAAACTCCCTGAAGTGTAAGAAAGATTGTCTTGATAGTGGTGACAGAGAATTTTCTCAAAAGTCCAAGTATATAGCCCCAAATAAAATAAACTTAAAAAAAAAAGTTCTGTGCATGCACTTACCAGCCTTCAACAGTGACCCACACATAGCCCAGCCCATCCTTTCTGGACAGGATGTGGTCAGAGTATATGCACACTTAAATTTCCTTTTGAGTCTCTGCATTCTGTAGCTTGGTCTAGATAAAATAAATTCCAAGTGATATCTGAAGCTGAGGCCTTATGCATGTAGAATTAATAGAAGAGTTTTGTAAGAATCAAGACTGCAAGATAACACATTAATTTTCTTCGGCCTCAAAGACTGTAAAAAAAAAAAGGCTCTTGGCAAGACTTACTTCCTTTATTTTAGGCACAAACAAAGAAGACTAATTTTCTATGGCAAGTAGTGAAAGATGGCTAGTGATAGATGGCAACCTTCTTGGGTGGCTGTTTATCTGGTGTAATGCTTGCAAAAGTGCTAAAAGTCCCTCCTTTCAAGTTCCTGAAATACCTTTCTTTCCAGATGTTCTGTTACAGTTCCAGAAATTCCCATTCTTAGCATGAGACCTTAACAGTATTACAGAAATCTTTCATAGGATGTGTATGTGGTTTAACTTTTTACTACCCAGCAGCTCTTGCAGAATGGGGAAATTGGAGTCCTTGTTGGAAGTAAGTAGGCAAAGGTGTGAGATGTACAGAATCACTCAGGAGTGGCAATCCTGTTGAAGACAGGACAGTGGAATAGTCAGATGACATAAAGACACTGGATGCTGAAAGTGTCTCTGTGTGGTTAACAACTGTCATCAAAGATAAACTTGGGCAAACTCCTTACTATCTATGTAAAGAGTCTAGGTCAAAGTTTAATAATTTCCTTTCCCAATTTACTTATAATGAGGCTGAAAGATATCCCAGAGAGGATACCTAAGGGTGTGTCTGATTTTGTAGAACTAAACTATTAGGATAAGTCAGGAACTAGAATGCCAACCATCTGTCAGGCTGATTGGTCTAGTCTCAATGAGTAGAATGCCATTGCTGATTAGCAATGGGCTTGTGGGTTTGTGTTTGGAGGAGGGCAGAGATGATACATATACTTCATACCTTCCAGGCCTACCATGGGACCTTTTTCTACTTTACTCCATAATTACATGCAATTTCTGGGTATTTAGGTGTGCCAGGTAGGTTTCAAGAGTCCCTAGTACAGCTCACAAGATATAAATGCATGAAACTTCGTTTCTTTCTACACTTGTGTTGATAATTTTGGTAAGTCACCAGCTGATGGTTTGGGGATCCATGCTGAGATCTAATGGGCCAAGAGGCTTGACCGCCAATGGAGAGATTAATGAGGAACACGTTTTCATGTGCTTGTCTTGTCATTCCTGTCTTTTATGAGGAAGCCTTAGAAGTCATCCTTGTCTCCTCTTCCTATCACATCCCTATCCAATTTAGCAATAAAACCTACAGAAAGCACCCTCAACAGGATCACTGCTTACCATGGAGAAAGTATCACCCCTCCAATCCAGCTGCCCGCCAGCTCTCATCATTGTCGTAGATTCTTGTCTGGGTTCCTGTTTTCACTTCAGCTCCTGCAATCTTTCTTCCACACAGGTTCAGGAATGTAAATCAGATAGTATTGTTCCCCTGCTTAAGACCCTCTACCAGCTTTCCAACCCATCCTGGGCAAAATCAGATGGTCTCACTGTGGCCTCAGATATCCTCATCACCTGGGCCCTGTTCCTCTCTTTAACCTAATCTCCTGCCCCTCTCCCATCCTCTTTCTTCCAGACATCCTCGCTTATTGTCTGTTCCTGTCTTGCTGTAAACAGCTTCACCTTACCCTTTTGCCAGGTATGTTGGCTCCATAGATCTTTATATGACTTTCTTCCTTACTCATTCAAGTCTCCTTCATATGGTACTGTCTTCCTTGTCTCCCGTCTCAGAAGTGATGTCCCCTCCCCATGTCACAACCTTATTTTTGCCTCATGGTGTTGCTTGTTACTACTTAAATATTATGTTAAATAGCTCTTAATCTATATTAAAAAATGGCATATTTTTTATCCTTTCCTCTAGCATGCAAATATTTCAGAGTAGGGGTTTACCTGTATATTGTTATATCTAGATAAGTGTCTGGAACATACCAGGTTTAGGAAATTGTTTGTGTATGGGTGAATGGACTGTAGAAAGAGATGTTTGGGCTGGTCTATGAGCCATAAGTCAAAGGAACATCAGAAAGCACAGAGCTTCTAGGAAGTTGTCAGAATCCATGTGATGATCATGACAACAGATGTGAGTTTCCAGCCCAAAGAACTTAGGGTACATTGAGGCATTTTATCAGGTGGAAAGCCTCTTGAACCATATTGCTGGAGCAGAGGCTAAGAGGAGTTTGAGTAGTTCTGAAGCTGAGCTTAATCAAAGACGGTTGAAGATAGAGGCCTACTTCAAGCCATCATTGGTCAATCCATTTATCTGTGGAGTCCAGGGAGAAACTCATGCCTTCCAAAACCAGTTTCCAACACACTATAACTTACCCCTCAAAAACCAACCCAACAATTCTTCAGACAAGATGTCATTTTGCAGACAATCCCCCCCAGAGACCTATGGGTTCTATGGCCCACTCACTTTTCATTCGGGGAACTCCACTCAGTAGCAAGGGGCTCTGTGCTGGCTGGGAATCCCCACTACAGTAGCAATCTCTGCAGGGTTGAGCTACAAAATACTTCTCAGATTTAGTACACAGCTGCGTGAGGAGAGACAGTTGCTTTTGGCTCTGTTGAGAAGCAAAGCCAGAGACCCTGAGACATCTGGGCAGTGGAAAATTTATTACCATGCGTTGGAAGCATAGATCCAAGTCACAAGTGCTGCAGACACCAAGTATTGTGTGCCTAACCTCCCCATCCCCAGCTCTATTGGAACATTCCATGTACATGGCTGGATATTCATAACTCAGCTCAACATTTGAGAGTATGAAGAAAGGTTTGGTGCAGCCTGCAGAGGAAGGAAGGTGAAGGTCTTCTCCCCTGAACAACTAAATAAACCACAGTAGACTTTTCATGACTCAGAAACCACACACCCCACAGCCAGCATGCACTTATTCATTTTTGTCTGCGAATATTGATTGGGAATCTATTGTGTGACTAACACCCTGTTTAGATCAAGAATGTAATGGTAAAATACGATTCACGCTCTCCCTTCAAGCTCTGATAATCCCACTCCGGTGTGGTACATTCTGTAACATAGAGGCCAGTGCACTCCATAGCAAGGAACGTCACTGAGTTTTGCCACTATTTAGCTGTGTGTCTTGGGGAAAGTCACTTCACATCTCTGAGCTTCAGTTTTTTTCATCTATATTTTAAAGAATTTCCACGTTATGAGATTTAATAAAACAAATTTTATCATCAAGTATTTAGCTCACGGGACAATGAAGTCTAGCTATGATTCTTGTTATGAGTTAAGAGTTAATAGAAATTGTTGTGGGGGCACATTTAAGTATTGAAATGTCCCATTTCAGGGAAAATGTATCTATTTTTGGATCAAGACTAGAAAAAGCTTGAGTAATTGGAAATACCATTTTTTGCTTCCTTCTTGAGCACATCTCCATCCGAGTCTCTCTCTTAACTGCTTTCCTGGAGCCCTGTGTGCTCTGGATCTCCCTCTGATTTTCTCTGTCAGAGTTGCTCTCAGTAGATTGACAGACTGGAAGGAATCCAAGCAAAGTATGCACAGCACATTGTCATTGATTGAGAGTATGGCCCTTTTTAGAGGCACTCACATCTCACTCAAAGAATGCTGTCATTTCAGGTATCAGTAAAAATTCTCTTCTCAAAGCAGTGAAGGAGTTTGGCACTGGAGACACAGAGAGATGGAACAGTCCTAGAAACAGACCCGTGAGCACATGGGAACTTGCTTCATAACAGAGATGGCAACACCAAGCCGTGGCGAAAGGAAGTGTTGGAATGATTAAGGATGAAAAGAAATACTTCTGTCATGCTATACCCAAGTAAGTTCTAGATGGAATTAAGACTCAAATGTGAAAAAGGTGGTTTAAATATTTGAGAAGTAAACATAGGATACTTTTAAACTTAAGGAGCTTTGTCTCAAAATTCATCCACTGTATAAACATAATCACATTGAAATATTACACTTCGGTGCTGACACAGTTAAAATACAAGCTGCAGAATGAAAGAAGATATTTATAATGCTGAAAGCAAAAAGAATTCATAATTTTTTTATTTCTTACAAATCAGCAAGAAAAGACAATCCAAGAAAAGTACATTTACCTAGCTTGAATAGTATGAACTAGACAGTCACAGAAAAAGAAAAAACTCAATCTCATTAATATCCAGGGAAATTCAAATTAAAATTATAGTGTAATATGATTTTGTACTTCTGAGGCTGACAAAAGCGTTATCTGATAAAACCAAATTTGATAATAGTGACACAGGCATTCTCATCCATGGCTGGTGAAAGTATAAATCGATAAGTAATGCTAGACAGTACACTTGTAGTAACTATCCAAGTTGAAAGGGTATGTATCCTAAAATACAATGATTCCACTTTGTATATAACCTAGAAAATCTCTCACACATGCACGCAAAGTGGCAGGCACATAGTGTCCATTTCATCGTTGCTTGTAAAGGCAAAAAACTGGAAAGCAACCAAAGGATGGATGAAAAGATTGTGATTTAGTTATATAATGCCATATAATACAGTAGCTAAAATAAATATGGTAGAGCTACATTTATCAAGATGGATCAATCTCAGGAAAAATAATATGGAATAGAAATACAAAAATATATAAGCATCTGAATTATATGATACAGTTTAGCTAAAAATTTAACTAAAAATACACTGAACTATATTAGCATTATTTATTATGTTATATATATATATATATTCATTATCCATTTATGGATGATGAATTCTGTTTATAATGTATTTATTACACACTTGTAAATCAGGTATTTTTAAAGAACATACATGTTTACATAAAAAACATGGTGAACATATCAAAACCAAATATGAACTAGACAGTACCCATGAGGACAATCTGGATCTGGAAGAAATGTTACTGTTAGATGTAGGTGGTTAAGCCAGGCATGATGATGACAGTTGTAAATCAGCACTAGAGAGGCAAAGGCAGGAGTATCATGAGCTCAAGGCCAACCTAAACTAATATAGTGTGACCCTGCCTTAAAAACAAACAAAAATCTAGGTGATCGGTGGTATGTGCACAGGTATACTTTTCCATATATTTGATGTTTTAACATTAAAAAAAATGGGAAAGAATTGCTTCCCTTTCTTGCTTATAACTTTCTACTTAATTCTCCGGATAGAAAATACATTGGGGGATTATTTATTCCCTACTGTACCTCATGGACCAATAATACGTAGTTTGACCGTATGCCTTGTTCTCTTCTTTGCTGGAGAATGGGCTTTTCTAGGGTAAGGAGCCCATGAATGCGTGTGTAGGTCTTTCCCTTCACAAAGTGCTGGCTGATGGGGCAGGGGCCTGAAATGAAGTCTGTTGTTTGCTCCCTAATCTATGTCCTGTGGCACAGGCCTGTGTCCCTTGCATGAATGCATCCAGCCAGAGTGGGCCACTTTCTCTAATTTGGGTGTCTGGGGAGGAGCCTGATTCTAATCTGACTGTGTAGCAGGAATGCCTTTTCCTATTTGCAGACTTCATCTAGGAGATTAAGGACTAGCTCAAGGTTTCCATACCCTATCAGGGTATGTATTAACTAAAGAGCTGACAATAAGGTTGAAAAGATGCTTGGTCCACCGGGGACAGTAAGAGGGAAGTCAAAGGAGGCTCTAAGTTGCTCATTAGCCTCTGTCTCAGTTCATTTGGCCAGCTATCAACATTCCCAACTTGTAGAACATAGGAATGAACTAAGTACCATCCTGTCCAAGAAAGCCCCAAGTGAAGACCACTGGAGAAACCTTTTATAAATGTCTGGGCATTTTCTGATGGTCTTGAATGGGAAGGGATGAGTGGTTGAGGTATGTTGTATTAATCCTTACTGGGAAAGCAAACCAAGTGTATGATGGAAGCTGTTTGAAGTAAAACTTAATTTATTTCATACGGCATTTTTACCTAGCATCTACTTTGGTATAGGTACTGTGTAGGCAAATACTTAGGGGCACAACAAATCTGCATGTTCATTCCTGGCTTAGGAGAATGACAGTGATCATATGCACTCTTTATGAACCCTTGGAGCATCAGTCAATAGCAGTTGAATTCTGTGCCCTAAAAAGCTGCAACAGGAAATTTAAAGACATTTGTACTGATAGTTCCTATTATAAAAATATAACTATAACCTAAAGTTAGTAGGGTTCAGATTATGTACAATATCAGATTAACTCACCTGTTTATTTTTCATTCTTTTTTTGTGTGTGTGTGTGTATGAAGGCAGTATTGGGATTTAAATTCAGGGCTTAATGCTTGCTAGGCAGTGCTGTACAGCTTGAGTCATGCCTCTAGCCCTTTTTCATCTGGTTATGTTGGAGATAGGGTCTGCCTTTTTCCAGACCAGCCTGGACTGCAGTCCTCCCATTTTAAGCTTCCCGCCATTGCTAGATGACAGGCAGACACCACCATATCCAGCTTTAGCCTGTTGAGATGAGGTCTCACAAGCTTTTTTTGCCTGAGCTGGCCTGGAACCTTGATGCTCCGCTCCCTATCTCAGCCTCCTGTGTGCTTGGGATGACAGGCATGTCCAGTTATTGGTTGAGATGGGATCTTGAGATTTTTTTTTTTTTTTTGGCCTGGGCTGCAATCTTCCATATCTCAGCCTTCCAAGAACTAGGACTATGGTCATGAGGCCACCAGCACCTGGTCCATTTTTCCTTCTAACCAACATTTGGGAAACATCTGATGAATAAACCTGTGTGCCAGGTGCCAGGGATAAAAGACTGAGTAATAGTTTCTTTTCTAAAGGAAGTTGGATTCTCAGGTAATGATACTCCAGCATTCCAGGGCAGTAAGAGAAAGAGACTCAGAAAGCAGTGGGGCCAGTAGCTACCAGGGGTCTATATTGGGGTCAGAGAAGGTTTCCTGCAGGAGGTGATTCTGAGTTGGGTTTGAAAGACTGAGTAGGTTCTGCAGTGGGAAGTTCTTTCCAGATAGAGGAGGCCTGATCAAATGTATGTGACATTGTTTTTTTGTCCACCCAGATTCAATGTTTTCTTTTCCTGCATAAATCACTCCAAGACACTACCTCCTCTGTTGGGAACTGTGTTAATAGAACTACTATCCCATGTGCCTGACATCCAAGTTCTACGCAGCTGAAAGCCAGAAGCAGCTGAGCCAACCCAGTCCCATGGGATTCTCTCTCCAAAAATTGGACTCTTTAGCATGGTTATTGCAAGAAGAAAAATGATTATTTCAGAGGCCTGAGAAGATTCCTCATTGGTCCTGCCACCTGAATCCCAAACCTGCTCTGTTCTCCAGTTTTCTATGCCTGACTCATGATTTTTTTCCTTCAGTTTCATAACCTATCTTATATTCTTTCAATAAATTCTTTTTTACTCAAATTGTCAAAAATGAGTATCTGTAGCTTGAAAAACAACCCCCCCCCGGGGATTTAAGAAAAAAAATAATGGAAAGTTTAAGTCTAGGAAGGTTACTCTTTAATTTATCTGCCAGAACTCCTTAAGGAAACTTCCAAGACCTTTAGAGGTTCTTTACAAAAGAAAGAGGAAGGAAGGAAGGAAGGAAGGAAAGTTCCCAGATCCCAGATAGAAGAGTAATGGTACATTCTTGGGGATGCAGGTTTGCAAGAAAGAGTGGTGGATCCTATTGGCATAATTTAAACCTCTTACACTGGAAGATCTCTGCCTCTTCTGCAGAATAGCTGTTGCCTGAAACTTGCAGGAGGAAAGAAACCCTATGATGCTATTTCACACAGAACCCAGTTGGAATCTGCTGGAGACTACTTTGTTTCCGGAGACAATTTACCTATTGGCCCTTAGGGCACAGATATGTATGACAAAGAGGGAATGATGGCAGATTTTTAGCCTGCTGCTGGCTATGTGCCTAAGCTTATAGCCCACAAATGTAAGATGTATTATTGAAGTGGAGACAACTAACAGCTCTGGCTTTTTCACTGTTGTAATTACAGCAACATCTCTGGTACAAATTATGACTCATTTACTCTTCAAGGCAATTAGCATCTGGACCGCCACCAAGGAAACCCCCCTTTTTTTTCCAAAGAGGCATCACTTGGTGCCCACAGAGCACTGGAGACTATGACTCCCGAAGGAGGGGGGGTTGCTCTGCTCAATGCTGGAGTGGGAGCAAAGCGTTCCCTTCTTCACAGGTGTGGCTTCTCATTGAAAGTACTTGGACTCTGAGAACTCCCAGGATGACATCGGTATTTACAAGGCTTTATTGTGATTTTCTTTGTTGTGTGCATTGCTGCTATCAGGGTTTATCTGCAAAATGACCACAGTAGTTTAGTCAGCAGAGAGTTTTTGAAATTTATAAGGCACATGCCTTATACATTTAAATGTGAGTGGTTTTTTTCTTCTCAATTTCTCATTTGGAGGAAGCCAATAGGATTTTCTTTGATGAATGCTATGGTCTGAGTGTTTGTGTCCATCAAAATTTGTATGTTACAATTCTAACCCCCAAAATGATGGTATTAGGAGATCGGACCTTTGGGAAGTGATTAAATCATGAGGGTGGATCTGTCATGATTGGGATTAGTGCCCAAATCAAAGAGACCCTGAAGAGTTCACTCTTCCATTTCACCTTTTGAGGACACCATGAGAAGGTGTTGCCTACAAATCAGAAAGCAGGCCCTCACTGAACACCAAATCTGTTTCGAGACGCCATCTCAGACTTCTTAGCCTCAGGAAATAAATTCCTGTTGTTTGTAAACTACCTAGTTTGTGGTGTTTTGTTAAAGCAGCCTGGACAGATGCTGGAAAAAAGTAGTTAATCAAAAATTCTATAGCAGCTGGGGTATTCTGTAGCAGCAGAGACATGACCTCTTCTGGTGAGTGTTGGCTGAATGGCCAGTAGAGTTGCCTCTAGTATATACCACAACCCATACTCTTGCAAGCAACAAAATCCAGGCTTGAACTGGCTCAAGCACAGTTGGGAATTTATTATTTCTTGTCATTGAAAACTCAAGATGCTTATATGACTTTGACTTAATTTGGAGTTCAAGTTTCTCTCCTGACCCTGCTCTCTCTTGTGTTGGATTAATTTCCAGTCTCCACATAGTACCAACTGAAGTTCCAAGTTTATCCCATCTCAAAGCAAAACTCATGAAAGGAGAGCAAATATTTTGACCTAGATTTTCCTGCCAAATGCCTGAAATTTACCATAGTTTGACCAACTTAGGTCACATGCACACCCTTGAATGAGTCACTATGACTAAGTAATACCGATGATCCTATCAGCAAATGCACTAGGGTAAGGGTGGATTCTTAAACCCTATGGGGCTGAGTAGCTGAAAATCTCAAATGCCCAGCATACTCTTTACAGAATAAGGTACCTCCTAAGTGTGGTGTGAGGCAGAGGGAATGAGCCTCTACCCTGAAGTGTTGCTTTCATTTTCTCCAACTTAGCCCAAAGATTCCTAAATTCTTCCAAACCCAGACATCCTCAGAGAGGCAGCCATAGCCCTAAACCTGTGGTGAGGATGTGAGGAGGAATAACCTAACATGTAATCAGCAGATTTTCGGAAAGAAAAGAATCTTACAATTACTCAGGTCTCCCCAGAACATATGAAACAGAGTTAAAATAGTTATTTTCTCTGCAGGAATTTTGGCAGATAGAATTTTGCAACCTAATGACTTTATAAATAGGTCTCTGAAAACAACTCTCTAGCACTCCCACTGACCAGTAGAGCTGCTGTACATACCACGCTTGGTACTGGATGCTATGTTAATGTATTCTGATACATTAACATACTCCTGCCTACTGGAGACAATGCAGTCATCTCTGTCATCCAGCTGAAGAACCTGTAGGTCAGGGATGTTAGATAAATTTCTGGGCCTACAACAAGTAAATGGGCCAGGTAGGATTCAAGTTCTGACCTTCAGCATGCTCTATCCTCCCTCTCTTTTTCTGGGACTACACACAACTGACGAAATCCATGAGAGTCTCAGATGCCTTCTATATCTTTTGTAGTAGCAAAGGGAAAATAATATGAAACAGCTCTGGAACATCCACTGGATTTGGGTCACTGGGAGTGGAGAACAATCCTTTGTAGCCTATTTGAAGACATGTCTTGAGTAGAGAAGAACTTTCTTAGATCCAGTTTATATACCAATCAGAGGGCAGGGAGGTTGGCATTAGCAGACACTGCCCAGTTCTCCACCTGCCTGGCAGCAGCTCCCCAGCACTAGTGAAATGATGCATCAAAAAGCTGCCTTGACTCACTTCTGGAGTCTGTCCACACCAGCCTCTGCCACCCACGCTCCACAGAGACCACACTTACTAAGATCTCTGAAGAGCCTTTCACTCCTAAACCCACGTGGAAATTCTTCTTTGTGCCTCTCTCTGGTCTCCATGATGCTCAGATCACCCCTTGATGCTCCTTATCCTGTCCAACAAGCCCTAGCCTCACTGCTGGACTGTCTCCTCTTGTAGAATACTTCTATATTTCCCATCATTGAAAGGAGATCCTATGTGCTGCGTCTGGGGGTGATGGTTGTGTTTTAATGACAGATCCGGACCCTGAGCTGTGCTGCTTGTCTCTGGGTTCAATATACAGGAATACCATCCTGTCCCCTAAAAGTTCAGGTGCTGGAAGCTTGGTTTCCACTGTGGCAGTGCTGAGGCAGTGGAAACTTCAAGAGGTAGAGCATAGTGGAAGATAAGTAGGCACGGGGGCTCCATCCTCATGAATGGGTTAATGGTGTCTCTTGGGAGATGGTCAGGCACTGGAGGAGTGGATTAGTTCCTTCAAGAGCAGATTGTTTTAAAGAATTATCCTGGCTCCTTCCTGGTCTTCCTCTTCCTTGCTTTTACATGTGCCCCTTCTGCATGAGGCTGGCTCCCTTTCTGCTTCTCTGCCATATTGTGATGCAGCTAGAGGGCCTCATCAGGATGCTGGTGTTGTGCTATTTGAACGTTCCAGTTACTAGAATTATGAACTAAATAACTTTCTTTTCTTTATATATTACCCAGCCTCTAGTATTTTGTGAGGGCCATACAAACAGTACTAAGACAATAGGTTTAACAGTAAATCTAGAGATTTTTAATAAATGGCCTGACTTCTATATACAGGTTATTAAACAAGAACATTTGATCTATAACTATATTGATTTATTACCCTCCACCCCATTGTAAATGCATTATAGAGCCCTGCTTATAATGTGTACAGATGTTTTGCCATCGTTTTAAGGCAAGCACAGTACATCTTCTCTCAATTTCACTCTAAGAAGCTACTAGAGTCATAGTTTTTTGTTGTGGTAGAAGCATCAGGTCATATTTTGATTGTACCTTGTTAATACCTTGGATATTATCTTGGTACCTTGGTTAGTACCTCACTTCTCTTATCTTCATTTACATCCTAGTTAAATCTTTATTTGCTCCTTTCTCCTATCTCTTACATGATGATAGAAGTTGGTATCCACCCAGGAAAACATAAATCATCCCAGATATTCCAACAGGGAGAGTTTTATAAGGAATTAGTTAAGCAGGTATTAGAGAACAGAAACATCCTGGGGAACATGAGGTCCCCCAGAAATCTTGACTATAGGGAGCTGCAGCTAGGGGATCAGAGGGAGGAGGTTAGAGAAGCCTAGAAGGTTGGAGAGGTTGGAGAAGGGGATACACAGAACTGAGAGAAAGGCCACTGGGAGTTTAGGGAATGTGTTAAAAATTTGGATATAGGAACCCACAGCTATAACAATGATAAAGGTCACAGAGTAGAAAGGACAAAATCAAAAAAAGCAAAACAGGAAGGAGCAAGTCCTTTCTTCCTTTCTCCTCTAGCCTCCCTCTTCCCTACTTCTCTAGATCCCAACCCTGACCAGAACCTTAAAGGACCCAGCTAGCAAATGTGAAATAGGGTTTGAAGAATCCAGCTCCAGCATCACAAAGTCAAACACAGAAGGGTAGTTATAGTTATCTTTAGGGTCTCCTAAAGGTCCATGTGGTAAAAGACTGATCCCAGCATGATGCTGGGAGATGGTGGAGTCTTTAGGAGGTAGGGCCTAGTGGGAAGTCTTCAGGTCATGGGGGGTATGCCTTTGAAGAGGATTGTGGGACCCAGTCCCTTCCTCCTCTATTTTACACTTCCCAGCCGTGAGGTGAGAGGCTTTGCTCTGCCACAAACTCCCACATCATGTTCCACCACTGGCCTAAGGCAACAGGACAAATAGATTATGGACTGAAACCTCCAAAACTGAGCCAAAATAAACCTTTTCTCTTTATAAGCCTATTATCTCATTTATTTGTTATAGCGACAGAAAGTTGACTAACACAGTGGATTTGGAGCCCAGAGACAAGAGCTCAATAAAAACATCTCCGATAAAGTTCCCTTCACTCATTCTCTTTTGCAGTTTTCTTCAAGAAGAAACATGTGCCTACAATTTCCATTCCCCAAAACTGCTAAGTCGATATTCTTAATCATAAAAATCCTAAATATTCATTTCTTTCACGAGACTCCTGAATCTATCAGGAAGAAAAGAGAGTTGTTCTTGGTAATCCAGTTGTATATCTAGCTCTTCAGCCTCATCTACCAGTATTTACAGTGTGAAAATTCTTATTTTTTAACTATTTTCCCTTTGCAGGTTAAGGCATACTAGGAATGAATGATTAGTGTTGTAAGAATGAATATATAGTCACTTCTCAGCTATGTGCAAACACTATTTCTTTAGGAAAGCATTTATATTTCTTTGAAAAGTTCTTATTTCTTGCTTGGAAAGGGGGTATTAAATTTAGATCAAACTATTAAGGTAGGTCCAAAACTAAAAATTTTGAGTCATTTACAGTTCAACACACTTGCATTTCAAATAAATATCCAATCCAAGTCACATGTTGCTATAATTAGCCACTACCCAGTTTGACACACCTATTTCATGTCCCTTTCTCAGACTTTTCCTTTATCCCTTCTGGAACATTGGGCTTGCCTGTGTCCCTCCTGCAGGAAGGGAGGGGGAGTGTCTGTCCACAAGGGTGATGGCATGGTGGAGACAGAATTGATCTGCTGGTATGGAGTCAAGCATTTCTCAGATGGGCTTAACCACTGGGTTTTGGCTGGTTTCTGCTCTCTGGTGCTGCCAGCTGTCCTGGCAGGTTTCTTAGCCTGGATGGCACATGCCGCTGCTCTCTCTCAGGACTTGTTGGACAGCTTGACTGGTGCTTTCTAGCCTGCATGTCAGAGGGCCCATCAGATAAAACTTCTTTCTTGCTCACCCATGGAAAGGAGTCTCTAGGGGTCCCCACATACCCCTCCGGCCCATGGCTTCCTGGCATCTGCTGCTCTGACATCCTATTCAAGTCTCAGATCTTTTGCTGTTGGGCCCATCCCTCACCTTCCCCAGCTCATTTCTGTTATCACAAGCTGATGACTCCTATAGACAACTGTGTTGTCCAGGCTCCCAAGCCAGCTGGATTTGAGCCAGATTCAGCAAATGGGAGAATTAGCAGCAGGTAGGGGTTGCAAGTGGCATCACTGGGAGTAATGGGGTATCCTTAGGAAATTCCCTCCATACTTGCAAAGTGATCTTGCCAGATTCTCACCTACTATACTGCCACGCCAGGTCAGGCCAGCAGATCCTTCATCCTGAAAACCTCAGATGAGTAACTGGCTTCAGACCCTATATTTAGGAAACCACCAATATCCAAGGGAAAAATATGCACACAACTCCCCATTCCGCTGTGAGTGGTGCTGGGGGCAATGAAGTGAAATAAGCTGGCACAGGAAGGCAAATACCATGTGTTCTCACTCATTTGTGGAAGTACAAAAAAATTTGATCTAGAAGTAGAGAGTGAAACAGTGGTTACCAGAGGCTGAGAGGGGATGGAGAAAGGATGGTAAATGGGGACAGGGTCACAGTTGTATAGGAGGAATAATGTATAATGTTCTCTAGTGTAGTAGTGTAACTGTGGTTGATAACTGTGTATTTCAAAATAACTAGTGGAGAGAATTTTGAATGTTACCACCATAAAGAAGTGATAAATATTGGAGGTGATGGGTATGCCTGCTCTAATCGTTATATATTATAAACCTGAGTTGAAATGTCACTCAGTAACTTATAAATATGTTCAGCTATTATGTGTCAATTAAATAATTTGTAGAAAGTGCCTGAAGCTCCACAGATATCCTCCTTCCCATGTACACTTATTTTCCCGGGAGAGGAACCACCATACCAATTCTCCTCCTCCTCTTCCTTCTTTTACTGCTGCTGCTGCTGCTGCTGCTACTATCCTCCTTGTTCTCATTCTTCTGGGTTTTGTTTTTTTTCAGTATTGGGGTTTGAACCCAGGGCCTCATACTTGCTAGGTGGGTGCTCCACCACTTGAGCCACTCCACAAGCCTTCTTGTTTTGCTTTTTGAAACAGGGTTTCCATCTGTAACCTAGGCTCACCTTGAACATTTGATCTTTCTGCCTGAGGCTCCCAAGGACGGGGATTACAAGCATGTACCACCAGGGCTGGCTTTAGTTTTGTCTTTTTAATATTTTATGGGAATTAGGTGGCTTCTACTTTAAGACCTTACTTTCCCGTAGCCTCTATAATTTCTGCTTGGCCAGCAGATAAATGGTAACAGGTGAGTTAGGTGATCTGTGGGAAAAAGCAAGAGATTTAAAGAATACTTAAAAACATTTTATATGATGTACATACACGTACGTACCCGTGTTAGACCTTCCTAGAACCTGAATTTTTAGAAGGCCCTTCCTAGAAACGTGAAATCTTGGATGAATGCTAAGGTCGAGGATCCAAGTAAAAAGAATCTCAAGGGAAACCCTGTAGGGGAGATGACATTCGAAAAGGGAAACTTGACTCAGGAGGCAGAGATCAGGAGTATCAGCATTTGAGGCCAGCTTGGGCAAATAGTTTGCAAGACCCTATCTCAAAAAATATTCAGCACACAAAGTGGCTGAGAGTGTGGCTCAAGGGGTAGAGCACCTGCCTAGCAAGCATGAGGCCCTGAGTTCAAACCTCAGTACTGCCCCCTCCCAAAAAAAGGGAAACTTACATTCCTCCTATATTTCTTTTGTGGTATTGGGGTTTGAACTCAGGGCCTTGTGCTTCTGAGCAAACACTCTACCACTTCAACCATGTCCCAAGTCCTGCATTCTTTTTTTATTTTTTTATTTTGAGCACTTACTTTCTTCTGGACGATATTGTCTTTAAAATTTTTATTAGAGTATATTAATTGTACAAAAGGGTTTCATTGTGATATTCCATACATGCATATTATATACTTCGATCGAATTCACCACCTCCATTACTCTTATCTCCTCTCCCCACTTTTAAGAATCATTTTAATGGATTTCATTTTTTCCACATGCATGCATTATATGCACTGATGTATATTCACCCATGCACATGAAGTACTTTGATCATATCTACCTGCCTTCCCCCCTCCCTTTGCTCTTCCCACTCTGGCTGGTTTCCATCCCCAAACAAGCGTGCCATTCTTTTTTTTTTTTTCTGTAGATTCCCCATATGAGAGAGAAACTTTTGATATTCATCTTTCTCCGTCTGGTTTATTTTATTTAACAATTCTATCCATTTTTCTTTACATTCTAATTTTATTCTTTTTTAAGGCTGAATAATACTCTATCGCGATTAATATCACATTTTCTTTATACATACATCAGTTGATGGACACCTAGGCTGAATCCATAACTAAGCCATTGTGAATAGTGCTGCTATAAACATGGATGTGCAGGTGCCTCTACTGTATGTTGACTTATCTTCCTTTGGATATATGCCCAAGAGTGGTATAGCAGGATCTATGGAAGTTATATTTTTAGCTTTTTAAAGAGCATCCATACTGATTTCCATAGGGACTGCACTAATTTACATTCCCACCAACAGTGCATAAGGGTTCCTTTTTCCTCACGTCTTCACCAACCTTTGTTGTTTGTTTTCTTGATGCTAGCCATTCTGACTGTGGTGAGATGGAATCTCAGTGTTGTTTTGATTAGCATTTCCTTTATGGGTAAGGATGTTGAACATTTCTTCTTGTATCTATTAGACATTTGTACTTCTTTTTTGAGAATTGCCTGTTCAAATCATTTGCCTATGTGTTAATTGGATTTTTGTTCTTTTGGTTTTTAATTTTTGGAGTTCTTAATACATTCTCAGTATTAATCCTTTTTCCAATGAATAGTTAGCAAAGATTTTCTCCTGGTCTGTAGGTTTCACTTGATTCTGATAATTGTTTCTTTTGTTGTGACGTTTTTAAATTCAGTACAATCCTATTTGTCAATTCTTGCTCTTATTTCCTGAGCAATTGGAGTCCTGTTCAGAAAGGAATTACCTCTGCTTGTATCTTCAAGGATTTTTCCTGTGTTTTCCTCTAGTACTTTCAAAGTTTTAGGTCTTACATTTAGATCTTTGACCCATTTTGAATTTGTTTGTACAGGGTGGCAGATAGGGGTCTAGTTTCAGTGTTCTTCTTGTGACTACACAATTTTTTCTGCACCGAAGTATATCTTTTCTCCAATGTATGTTTTTGGCACTTTTGTCAAAAATAAGATGACTGTAGCTGTGTGGGCTTGTTTCTGAATCTTCTATTCTATTCCATTGGTCTATGTGTTTGATTTTGTGCCAGTATCATAGTGCTTTGTTACTGTGGCTCTGTAATATAATTTTTAGCTGGGTATTGTGCTACCTCCAACATTGCTCTTTTTGTTCAGGATTGCTTTGACTATTTGAGGTTGTTTCTGTTTCCTTATGAATTTTATCATTAATTTTTCTTTTTCTGTGAAAAATGACATTGGAATTTTTATGGGGATTGCATTGAATCTGTAGATTGCTTTTTAGTAGGATAGCTATTTTCAAAATATTGCTTCTGCTGATCTACAAACATAGGAATGTTTCAGTATTCTAGTGCCTTCATCAGTTTCTTTCTTCAAGATTTTATAGTTTTCACTGCACAGGTATTTTACCTCCTTTGTTAGATTTCTTCCTAGAAATTTTTTTGTGGCTATGAATGAGATTGTTTTCCTTATTTATTTCTTAGTCTTTTCATTATTGGTATACAGAAAAGGTGCTGATTTTTTTTTTCATTTTTCTTTTATTATTCATATGTGCATACAAGGCTTGGTTCATTTCTCCCACCCCCTCCCTTACCACCCACTCCGCCCCCTCCCTCCCCCCCCACCCGCCAATACCCAGGAGAAACTATTCTGCCCTTATTTCTAATTTTGTTGTAGAGAGAGTATAAGCAATAATAGGAAGGAACAAGGGTTTTTGCTGGTTGAGATAAGGATAGCTATACAGGGCATTGACTCACATTGATTTCCTGTGCGTGGGTGTTACCTTCTAGGTTAATTCTTTTTGATCTAACCTTTTCTCTAGTACCTGTTCCCCTTTTCTTATTGGCCTCAGTTGCTTTAAGGTATCTGCTTTAGTTTCTCTGCACTAAGGGCAACAAATGCTAGCTAGTTTTTTAGGTGTCTTACCTATCCTCACCCCTCCCTTGTGTGCTCTCACTTTTATCATGTGCTCATAGTCCAATCAGGTGCTGATTTTTTAAAGTTGATTTTGTATCCTGATAGTTTTTTGAAAGTGTTTATCAAATCTAAGAGCTTTTTGGTGTAATATTTAGGGTCTTTTAAGCATAGGATTATATCACTAGCAAATAGGTATGATTTGACTTCTTCTTTTCCTATATGTATCTTTTTTAAGTCTTTCTATTGCCCTATTGCTCTGGCTAAGAATTCACACACTGCATTGAATGTGAGTGGATACTCTTGTCTTATTCCTGACTTTGTAGGAAATGATTTTAGTTTGATGGCGGCTGTAGGTTTATTATATATAGCCTTTATTATGTTAAGGTATGTTTCTTCTATTCCTTGTTTCTTCAGGGATTTTATCATTAAGAAGAAAGGTTGAATTTTGTCAAAGACTTTTTCTGCATCTATTGAGATGATCATATAATTTCAGTCCTTTATTATGTTTATGTATTGTGTTATATTTATTGATTTGTGTATGTTCGGCAATCCTTGTATCCATGGAATACAACTAGCCTGATCATGGTGTACAATCTTTTTTATGTGTTGTTCAGTTTGGTTTGCAAGAATTTTATTGAGAATTCTTGCATTTATATTCATCAAGGAAATTGCATGTAATTTTCTTTTTTGGTAGTGTCCTCATCTAGTTTTTGTATCAGGGTAATGCTGGCTTCATGGAATGAGTTTGGTTACATTCCTTCTCTTTCTATTTTGTGGAATAGTTTGAGGAGCATTGATATTAATTCTTCTTTGAAGATCTATTCAACAGTGCATCCACCCAGTCCTGACTTTTTCTTTGTTGTGAGACTATTACTGCTTCTATGTCATTTCTTGCTGTAAGTCTGTTTAGATAGTGTTTATCCTCTTGGTGCAATTTTGGTTGGTCATGTGAATCTAGAAATTTATTCATTTCTTCTAGATTTTCCAGTTTATTACAATATGTTTAATATTGTCAATCTCTGAATTTCATTGATATTTATTGTGATATCCCCTTTCTTATCTCTAATTATATTGATTTTTTGATCTTTTCACTCTTTCTTTTGGTTAGTTTGATTAAGGATTGTTGATCTTGTTTATCTTTTAAAAGATCCAACTTTTATTTCATTAATTATCTGTGTTGTTCTTTTAGTCTTCATTTTGTTTATTTCTGCCCTGATCTTTATTTCTATATATTACTTTTGGTTTTTGCTTGTTGTTTTTCTAAGAGCTTGAGGAGCATCATTACATTATTTGTGATCTTTCTGATTTTTTAAATGCAGGCACTCATAGCTATAAACTTTCATCTTAGCACTGCCTTTACTGTGTCCCAAAAGCTTCGGTAAGTTGTGTTTTCATTTTCATTTTCTTCTAGGAACTTTTTGCTTTCACCCTTATTCTTTGATGACTCATTAATCATTCAAGAGTGAATTGTTCAGTCTTCATGTGTTTGGATATTTTCTGTAGTTTCTCTTGTTACTGATTTCTCGTTTTATCCCATTGTGGTCTAATAAAATACAGGAAATTATTTCAGTTTTCTTCTATTTGTTAAGACTTACTTTATGTCCTAAAATATGATCTCTTTTGCAGAATGCTCTGTGGACTGCTGAGAAAAATGTGTATTTTGCAAGTGTTGGGTGAAACGTTTTGTAAATGTCTGTTAACTCCATCTGAAGTTTCTTTGTTGACTTTTTTTTTTAAATCTAGATGACTGTTGAGAGAGGGTTATTAATGTCACCCCTATTACTATTATTGTGTTGGAATCTATCTGTGTTTTTATGTCCAGTAGTTTTTGCTTTATGAAATTGGGTGTACTGACATACAGTTTACAATTGTTATCACCTCTTTATAGATTATTCCCCTTATTAATGTAAATTTTTCTAATTTTTCTTTAGAGTCTGCTTTGTCAGATATGAGTATAGCTACTCCTGTTTGCTTTCAGCCTCCATTTGCTTGAAAAATCTTTTCCCATCTTTTCACTCTAAGCTTTTGTTTGTCTTTGACAGTGAGGTGTGTTTCTTATGGGCAAGAAATAGTGTGTCTTGTTTTTTTTTAATCCACCTGTCTGCTTTGTCTTTTGATTGGAGAATTGAAACCATTAACATTCCGAGTTAATATTCAAAGGTACGTAGTAGTTCCTGCCATTATATTGGTTTTGTAGTGTTTGTTTTTTCCTTACTCCTCATTTTCTTACCTACTTGTATTGTGAGATTTATTCTTTCCCATGTGGGAAACTTGCATTCTTATAGGAGCATGGACTTGCAGAATGAAGAAAACAGAACCTTTCCATTTATGATGCTGTGGGCCTGGATTTTCCAATACTACCTGATAGAAGTTATCTCCCTTTCCCAGTGATCTAGCCTTATCTCAATACATATGCTTTTCTGAAAGCAAACAGTAGTCTATGGATATTCATCCATTTTCCTCATCCCTTGACCACTTATCACTTAAAAGGGATAATGAAAAAGGTGGTTCCCTGAAGCTTTCAAATGGAAGTGATTTAAACTAAAGCAAAACCAACCCTCCCAACTAGGTTAAAAAAAAAAGCCCAAACCAAAAAACAATATTAGTTATAACTCTGTGTGCTATGCTAGACACCATTGATTGTAGGTGTGACACTCACACCAATCAAATGCAGCTCTTGTACAACCCCTTTATTTTTTATTTTTAGAAAATAAATTCTCATATGATTCAATGCTGCTTTTTCTCTTTGGGATCACTAATGTTCAGGGTTAGATAGAAATCAATAGTCATAGTTTGAAATTGGCATCTTGGAAGAGAAATATGTTGTTTGGTTGTACATAGATTGTATAGCACCCTGGTCAAGAAAATGGTGTGCTCTTTTATGATTGTGTTCAGCAACAGCACCCCAAGTATTATTCCATTCTTTTGTTAAGATTCTAACAGTCTCCCATACTATCTTATCTATCACTGAATTTTCTTTCATATTCTTTTATACCTGGTCTCTTGCATGCAACTTTAAAAGGTCCTGGCATGAGAAAGAATGACTATGGCCAGTCCATTCTCCTTGGGCACTAAGAAAAGTTGTCAAATGGTCAAGTCAAGGATTTATTCTACTGCCTGCCCTTTCAGGGCAAGGCTTCCAGATTAGTTCATTTTATTTTGGAGACTGTATAACTATAGGTTGTATGTGTGTGTGTGTGTGTGTGTGTGTGGTGCTGGGGATCAATCCCAGGACCTCATGCCTTCTAGACAAGCACTATAATAACATGTCAGGTACTATTCTAGGTACTAGAAATATATTAATATGGATAAACTTGATAAAAACCTCATGGAAATTGTGTGTGTGTGTGTCTGTATGCACGCCTATGCATACAGACAATTAAAAAAGTTAGCCAGGGCATTCTCTCTCACATGTATCCATATCTATCTATCTATCTATCACTGAGGTGGTCATAAAGATTTTGGAGAAAAATTGAGGCCTTGTTGTGGTTTTTGGATGTGTGTGGGAGGAGAATTGCCAAGGAAGTCCTCACTGGCAAGGTGCAATTTGACCAAAGAATGAATGGGGTGTAGGAATACTCTGTGCAGATATTTGCAGGAACAGCAACTACAAAGTCACTGAAGCATGCATAGTGGAGTAGCAAAGAAGCCAGGCTTGGCTGAATATACAGCTCAACGGGAGAGTGTTTGCCTAGTATGTGTGAGGTCTTGGGTTTAATTCCTTGCACTGAAAAAATGAAACCAGGCCAACAGGAGCTGGATGCCTAGAGGTGAGAATAGTTGGAGCAGAGGTCAGAGAGGTGGTAGAGACCAGATTGTCCAGAGTAAAGTCTCTTATCTTAGCTTGTGGTTTGTGATATTTAGTGTAATAAAGGAGTTCATGCATTAATAAATTACACTTTGGATTTCTTCAATGCTCATTTATTGTATTGAAATACAGTGTCTGTAAATCCCACATATTTTTATGCATTTAAAACATTATTCTGATAAAGAATCTATAGACTTGAATAATTTTCTCAAGTTTGACACCACAAGCAGGCAAGCAAATCCTGGTACAAGACCTTTAATCCATGGCAGGATTTTAACTTTATTCTGAATGAGATATTAAGCTGTTTGAGAGCACTGATGTGGTCACGCTGATTGCCACAGACACATATGGAACAAAGAAGGTCGGTTAGGAGGCTATGCCAATAATTCAGGCAAGAGATGATGTAGTTTGAACAAAAGTAGTAGTGGTGGGGGTGGTGGGAAGAGGTCACATCCTATAGTGATTTTAAAGGCGGTGTCAACAGCATTTGCTGACAGATTATATATGATCTAAGCAAGAAGAGTAGTTGAGGATGACTATAAGATGTTTGGCCTGACAACTGGAAACCAAAAAAGCATGGAGTTGCTCTCTCCTGAAGTAGGGTACACATAGCAGGACCAGCTGAAAGGTGGTGAAGATCAGTTTTACATATTATGCACACAATGACTTATTACCGAAGTGGAAATTCATATAAGCAGCTAGAGATAGAAGCCTAGAAATGTGGAGAAAAGTTCAGACAACAATTAAAAAGTTGGGGACCATCAGTCTGTACTTGGAATTAAGACATTATCATCATGGAAAGTGGTACACATGGAGAAGAAATGAATTTTGATAGCTGTGCCCTGGGCCCGTCTAATGTGTAGGATTTGTGAGGAGGAGAAAGAAACCATTGAGGAAGCTGTCTGTGAGTGAGGAGGAAACCCAGGTTGGTTTGAAGTACCATAAGTCAAAGGAAGAAAGTGTTTCAACCAGGAGTTACCATCTATTACATGCAGGTAATAGGTCAAATAGGACAAGGCCTGAGAGTTGGTCATGGAGTTAGCAACTTGGAAATCACTGTTGACCTAAAAGAGTGTTTTGGTCAAATGGTTGGGACAAAAGGTAGAGAATTAGATTCCAAAGGATTGGATTTTGTCATGTGAGCCAGGTGAAAGGACTGAGAAAGAGAACTAAGAGTGCATCTAAGGGCCAAGTGACTAGCTCTGATATCTAAGTGAGTAAAGAATGAGGCCATGAATGTGGTACAGCTACCCAAAGGAGTTAGAACCACTGGATTGTAGGCATTGGCACAGTGGAACAATTTTCAAGTCAAGGCACTGGAAGGAAAGAGCTAGAAAGAAAGGAATTATGGAGGTTAAAAAAGAAAGTGGGGTGGTTAAAATAGAGACTGTAGAAAGAATTTGGCTATTTGTCTGGAGTAGGTTCTGACAAAAAATAAGTGCAGTTATTGGAAAGAGATGCTGAAGTAGGGTTGATCGCAAGGTCATTGGAAGGAAGAGGTTAAGTATCCAACAGTCCTTGGAAGATCATTGATTTGGACATTGAAATTAGCAAAAATCAGGTTAGAAGTGATGTTGAAGACAATGATAATAATTAAACCTGGAGATGAAATCTTTAAGAAAAGGGAATGGTGCTGATCACGGGCCTTAGATGTCTGCAGTAAGTAGAAGAGGTGAGGGGATAGTCCATGGATATAGAATTTAAAGTTAGTGGTAGGCGTAGGATAGGGAGGTGATCTTCTGTCTATCCAGGTCAAGGCAAGGGCAATTATCCTCTTAACACATCAATTCTGTCTTTGGGAACTTCCTTCATCAAGTAGTGGAGGGAGGAAGTACTTAAGAGCCAACTCTAGTCTTTTCTGTTAGGTCAGAGTTTATATTTTTTGTTTTAATTTTGGTGGTTCATCTCATCTACTTTTTCACTGTACAAAAGGGGGACAGACACGCTTGTGAATGTTTGTGAGGGTTGACCCATGTCTCATGCACAAATCCCTTTTCCCTGGATACCTTCTAGACAGTAGTGGCTGTTTGACACCATTTTATCCAGTGAAATAAAAGCAGAAGTAATCTGTGTGAGGTTTCTGGAATAGTTTTTTCTTTCCTGAGAAAAAGAGACATACTCACTCAGTAGTCATTTCCTGTTAACTCTTTGCCCTTCCTATTTTTTTTTTCCCTTTCTGAAAAGAGATGGGCAGCCTTAAGTTGTAGTTGTCCTCTTGGAACCATGATAACAAGTAAGAAGTAGCAAGTGTGCCTCCACATTGAGGGTAACAGAACAGAAAGACAGAAAGTCTGGATCCCTAAACCAATATTGAGATACTCAACCCTTAATTTCTACCTCTGGAATTTTTGTCATGTGAGACAAATTTCTTTTCCTTGAAGCCAGCACATTAGTTTGGTTTTCTGTTGTTTTTAAAATGTTGCATCCCTAATTCAAAAACCTACTTTCTGGTAAAGATGGAAATGCTAGTTCTTTGGGTTTAAAAGGGAATTTCATAGACTTACTTGTGGGTAGCCCCTTTTTGATACGTCTGTCAACTAAAAATGTTCACTTGATTCTATCTCTTTTTCAAGTCACCACCTTATTCTCATTGCTCACTTCAATAACAGATTTCTTTTTTTAAGAACAAAATACAGCATTATTGAGGTATAATTGATGTGCAAAGAATTGCACATATTTTGTGTGTGCAATTTGATGAGTTAGAACAAATACTAACACTCTTGATGCCATCACCATAGTCAAGATAAACAGATGTATCTATCTCCTTCCAAAGGTTTCTTTGTATTCCTTTTATTTTGTTTATTTTCTGGTAAGAGTACTTAACATGAGATCTACCCTCTTAACAAATTTTGAAGTACAAAGTGCAGTGGTGTTAACTATAGACACTGTGTTGTACAGAAGATTTCCAGATCTTATCTAGCAAAACTTAAACTTTATACCCATCAAACAACAACTTCCTCCATGCCATTTCCAGCCCCTGGCAACCATTTATTGTATTCCCTTCTTCTATACTGCTAGCTATGATACCTCTTACATGTGGAATTGCTCACTGTTTTTCATTTTGCAACTGGCTTATTTCATTTAGCATAATGTCCTGTAGGTTCATCTATGTTGTTATAAATAGCAGAATTTCCTTCTTTGTAAAGGCTAATGTTATCTTGTATGTATGTATCATATTTTCTTAGCCCATTCATCTGTCGGTTGGGATTGTTTCCATATCTTGACTATTGTGCAATGTGCATGGGAGTGTAGATGTCTTTTTGAGATCTTGGTGTCAATTCTTTTGAATCTATATATGCAGTAGTAGAATTGCTGGATCATATAATAATTATATTTTTAATTTTTTGAGAAACCCTCATGTTGTTTTCCATAGCTACCACTCCAGTTTACATTTCCACCAAGAGCGTACAAGGGTTCTCTTTTCTCCACATCCTTGCCAATAATACTGTTATCTTTTGTATTTTTTTTTTTTGGTACCTGGCCTTCTAACAGGTGTAAGATGATGTCTTTATGTAGTTCTTATTTACATGCCCCTGATGATTAATGATGTTGAGCATTTTTCATATGCCTGTTGGCTATTTTGTATGCCATCTTTGGAGATTTGTTTAAGTCCTTTTTCCATTTTCAAATCATTATTTGGATTTTGTGTTTTTGCAACTGAGTTATAAGAGTTCCTTCTGTATTTTGGAAATTAACTTCATATGAGAGTTACATGGTTTGTAAATATTTTCTCCCATACCATAGTTGTATCTTTATTCTGTTGACTATTTTCCCTTGCTTTGCAGAAGTTTTTTAGTTTGAGGTATTTCCACTTTTCTAGTTGTGTTTTTGCTGGAGATTACTTGTTTTCTTGGGAGGGGGCTTAAATTCCTTGAATTATAATTTTTTTGCTTGTGTGCTTAGTGAATATATTTTCCTTTAAAAAATTTTTTATTGTTGTGCTAAGTAGGGACACATTGTAGCGTTTACAAAGGTTCTTACAGTGTATGAAATATGTCATACTTGAATTTACCCCCTCCATCATTCTACTTTATCCTCCACTTCCCCCATTCCTGGAATAGTTTCAACAGGTATCTTTTTTCTATTTACATTCATGTGTACGCAGAATTTGCACCATATTCATCCTGTTGGAGATTACCTGTAAGGCATGCCCATGCATCTTTCTCTACTCCTTCACTTTACACTCATGTATCAGGCCACTGGAGCTGATCTCCAAATGACTTCCATGGAAACTGTCATGACTAAGATTCCTGCTGACTATGATCCTCATCTGTCTTGAAACTTCTGTAGAGATGGCTCAATTGGCCCCATCCTCCTTCTTTTCCTCCATGGGCTTTTTCTTAATTCTCAATCTCTGAATTACTTTCTTGATTTTTTCACAACTCTTGTTGTCTGACTAATACACACTGTCTCTGCTCCAATGTGCTCCTCTCAGTCCTCTTCCTTCCCCCTCGCACCTGCCTTCCTTTTTTTCACTATGTTTTCCCCAGATGATTTTATCAAAGAGGTCAATGGCTTAAGTTTATAATTTTATAATAACAAAATTATAATAATAAAATAATAAAAAGTTTATAATTTCAGTCTACACCTCTCACTTGAACTTTACAGTCCTATTTTAACCACTTCTGAAATTCTTTACTTCAAAGATTATATTACCAAAATTGGACTTAATCATCTTTTCTAGAAAACCCTACCTATTTTTTCTTGCTTTATTTTTCCTGTTACCACCATTCATGCAAATGTGTAAATGAGGAATTTGAATACAGTTGCAGCTCTGCTTTCTCTTTCCCTCATTTTTAATAATAAGCAGCTTTATTCATGGTGCTTTAGGAATATTTCTCTAACAACTTCTTTTTGCTATTCTCTATTCTAATCATCTTTGTTTTCGTTTGAGACCTTCCCTATCTGTCTACTCTCCTCTGAATTACTCTAGTGGAGAAATATTTTCTCTAGGTTACCATCTTTAGCAAGAGCCAGCCTCAACTTTTATGGGGGATACCAGTCCTGTTTCCAAGTTTATCATCTGTTAAAACAAAATACCTGTGATCAATGGCAGCAGAGTTGCTTCAGGTCTTTGTTAGTTGAGACCTTTCTAGCTTTGGACCATCCAATTTTTTCAAGAACTCATCCCAGAAAAACAATATGCAAGGAAGATGACTTGAAGAGTCCTTCCAGGTCAAATCTAACCCTGTATGAAACCAGATCTGTAGAGTGCTAGCTCAAAAGAGATTTTTTTTTTATTCATGGCCCGACAGAGCCCATGTTTTCCTCAGGAGAAGTTCCTGTCTTGAGATAATACCAAGAAGAATGAGTTACACTTCTCTTGTGCAATCAGTAAGCTCTATGTAGAGCTTTCATTTTTGACTCCACTGTTGTGGCTCCATATCAAATGGAATCCTTGGACCCTTGTTCTTCATTCTTCTTTGATTGTACATTTATCTTATGCCTTTGCATATTTTATGTTTTCTTTGCATGCACACTTCAGTTTCCTCAGGAACAAGATGGAAAACAAACAAAACAACAAATAAATGCATAAATAATTCAGGTTCTTGTTACTTCTTTTTCTGACTATTATAATACTGGCTTTCCTTTCCCACCTCATATCTCTCCTGTTTATCATTTATTTACTAATCATATCATTTTTCTGCATAAAAGCATTTAGTGGTTCCCTCTCTTTCTGTCTTGCAAGGTTCTTCACACTCTTGTAATTAATTGCCTTTTCCTAACTTCATCTCTCTCAGCTCCCTGTTCCCTCCTTTCCAGCCTTGCTGAGCCATTCATTGTTCTTCTTGGAAGTGTTGTGTATCATATTTCTAAATTTCATATTGCTCAAAATTGTAGATAGTTTGTATATATATGGTGTTCTGCTCCTTCTTCTCATGAACTGTTATTCATCCTTCAAGGTTCACACCTGACATCAACTTCTCTGTGGTTGCCTTCCCCAATTCCTTATAAACTTGCTTCATTTTCCTGAAAGTGCCCTCATAGTACTTTCAAAATTCTTTTGCTAATAGTAATTATCGCAATGTATTTTATTGACTTGTTCATTATACATTTCTTAATCATTTGTTTTCATTCATCTTATATATACTTTGGTTTTGGCATAGTAATAAACATTTAATAAGTTTGTTTTGGCCAGATGCCAGTGGCTCACACCTGTAATCCTAGCTACTTGGGAAGCTGAGATCAGGAGGATTGAAATTTGAGGCCAGCCTGGGGAAAAAGTTCATGAGATTTCATATCAACAGAAAAAAGCTGGGGATGGTGGCATTGCACCTGTCATCTCAGCTACAGCAAGAAGCATAAATAGGAAGCTATTATGGCAAAAAGCAAAACCCTGTCTTAAAAATAATCAGAGCAAAAAAGGGGGACAGTATTTGATGTGTGGCTTAAGCATTGGAAAGCCTGCCAAACAAGTGCAAAGCCCTGAGTTCAAATCCCAGTACCTCCACCAAAAAAAAAAAAGCAAAAAAAAAGTTTGTTTTGATTGTGTAAGTTAATATTAATTGCACTGTTTTTTTAAACATATGTCTGTGGGTGACATTTCACCAGTGCATGTGATACTGTGGCCACATGACGTTTTTGGATTTGTGGGATTTTTTTTTTACCAGTAAATCACTTCTTAAAAAAATCTTTTTATTCCAATAATAGACTTATTAGTCATAATAGTCATCTCTGGGTCAAAATAACTAGAAGACATATTGTACTGATGGCTCATAGTCTCTTTTGGGGGGTCTCACCAGTCTATCTTTTAAAAAAATCATTCAATTTATCTGTAACAGAATCTTACTGATTGGGAAGTCAATGAGAAATTTGACATGACTAGTTTTATGGAGTTAAAATTGGAAGCAAAAGCTATTACTAGGAATGCTGTGTTTATGGTAGATGAATGCATGATAAATCTTTATGAAATGAGGGGATTTTGAAAGATAGGTTTAGTGCATCTTATTATCATGTGGCCACAGCATCACATGCAGTGGTGAAATGTCACCCACAGACATCCATAAAAAAAACAGTGTAATTGGTATTTACTTGCACAATCAAACTAGTTCTCAGAAATATACCTTAGCACCTGTTGGCCAATAATTTAGTAGTAATTTTATGTGTCTATCTTATACTCTCAACTAGATCAAAATTCATCTGAGATCAGGAATTATGATTTAATAAAATACTGGCCAGGAGCTGAGTAAAGTGAGGCCAAACACCTTCTGACATGGACATTTCCAACATGTCTGTGGTGTAAGAAAGTGTTTAGTGTGCTCTGAAAGTGTCATGTCCTCTGCTTCTTCCTGCTGTTGGGCATGGGGAGTTTTGCTTTATTTTCTCCATATTTGGCTCTGTGGGAAGTCATCTGAACTTGGGCCCCAGGCAGGACTAATGGGCACATAAGATTTTGAAGTTTCTAATACAGGATATGAAGGAAAAGAAACATCAATAAACTGATAGACTTTTGTCAAGGTAGGACAATCAGCTAACTCTGAAAACATACTCAAAAGGCTCACAGTAAGGATTTTCCTAACCCTGGTCTAACATGGCTTATTTCATTCATGAAAAGGTTCTCCTGGAGACAAGAACCAGGAAACAATAGACATAAAATTTGTTAGGAGTTAGTACTCACTTTTTAAAGAGCAGAGCTGACCTGGAAGGTGAAGCTGTGCTTTTAGGAGACTTGTCCTGACAGCCTTTTACTACTTTGCAGCTCTGATGTTGCAGGGCATATCTGAAATTGAGCATGCTCCTTGTATCTGTGACACTAGGAGAACTAGAATAAAAATGCACAAATACATACAATCAATTTGCTAGTGAAGCAAGAAAACACAGGTAAGCCATAACAGTAGAGGGGGCTTCTTAATACTTTTAAAAAACAAACTTTAATGTGATTATGCTGGTTTCTATCCCCAAAGGATCAAATGGTGTTTGACTACATCTAGTTAAGAAAAGACAAGTATTTAGCAAATATATTTTCTTCACTAGTACCAGGCTGAAGACATCCAGGGGAACTAAGTTGCTTATAGTTTCTGCTTTGTATATATATATATGTTTTTTTTTCTTAGCATCAAAAGAGTAGGGGTGGGTGGGATAAAAATAGCCTCACACTAATTTTAGATAATTTGCATAACATTCTTAGAACATGGTCTCTCTATGACCTTAATGAAATGAACAACTGGGCCAAGGAGAACAGGACACAAATGAAGCATCTTTGTGGGGGCTTTTTCAGTGTGTGCTGCTATAATAAATTTATCTACAAAGCATCCCTGAAGGACTGACTGGGAGGATGTCAAGTGGTTTCTTCTCTATTTTATAACCTTTTAGACATGACTAAGTTGTTAAAAGTGGAACATCTAATGCTACTCTGTAGGGCTATGGTAGCTGTTCGTATAGAACAGAACACAGTGATGGAGCAGTTCAGTTTCTAGTAAATAATGAGAAGACTCTTACTTGCAGATCCCCTCTGTGGTGTAGGCTTGTGAAAGGAGAGTGGCAAAAGGCATTGACTGGTTGATTATATATTTCGAAGCTCCTTCAAAATTATTTTGAATGGAGGTTAAGTACTGTGATATCTCTTACAATAGGGATAGAGGTATGTGTTCCGCCCATGTACAGAAGTAAGCCTGTACTTTGCAACTTTGCTTAAAGTCCCAAGAATCTTACAAAGATGTTAAATCTTACAAAATAACATTTTAAAAAGAAAGCACTTTTATTGTGTGTTTAAACTATGCAATTATTCTATTAATTTAAAACCAAACTTTGCTAAATGCCTCACTGTTTTAAAAAATGATTTGAGTAGGCATGATGGTGTACACGGATAATCCTAGCACTGGGGAGGCTGAGACAGGAGAGTCATGAGTTTGAGACTAGCTTGGGCTTTATAGCAAGACCCTATCTCAAAACAAACAAATGAATAAACAAAAAGCAGATTTAAATGTCTTTTGCCCTCCCCCCGCTTTTTTGTGGTACAGGGGCTTGAACTCAGGGCCTTTACCTTGAGCCACTCTACCAGCCCAATTTTTTGTGATAGGGTTTTTTGAGATAGGGTCTTGCAGACTATTTGCCTGAGCTGACTTTGAACTGTGATCCTCCTGATCTCTGCCTTCTGAGTAGCTGAGATTACAGGTGTGAGCCACTAGCACCTGGCATTGCCCTTCGTTTTTAAAACTTTTAACCTCCTTAGCCACCCAGTATGAAAGTTTCCAAAATTTATGAATTTGAGGTTCTTTAAATGGCTTCATGATGCCTAAGAAAACTTATAATCCCCCAAGTGAGTTTTGGATCAAGGACACCAGCAGTTGTGAGCAAAATGCTAAGCAGTCCATGAGCAGCTCTCTGTAGCATTTTGAAGGAGGGGGTTGGATCTCCCTGAACACTTATCTAAATATACAGGTAAACTTTTCTCTAACTCAGAACCCTCAATGCCAATCAGAACTAGGTTTTATTAAATTTTATTAAAATTTTGTCAAAGCTGTTCTTGAACTGGAAAGTTGCCTGTTGAATTTTAGCCCCAGGCAGATTTTAATGGCCAAGTTCTGCAGGCATCAAAGGGATGAGAAGTTAGTAAGAGAATGCTAGCTGGTCCCAAATGGTGACAGCCCATTCTTCTGCGAAAACTCCACAGAAGTTATCACAAGTGCGGAGAGACTGGAGCATCTCTGACAGGCAGCCTGAGTTTAATCACTTCTCTTGCTTCCATGGTGCCACTCTGGCACAGGTGTTTCCTGCCTTTAGAAGTTTCCGAGTCCCCAAACTGATCAAAGCATTGGGAAGACAGAGCTAATTTCACCTACACATGTTTCCTTTATCACAAGTTGTGCCTTTCATGTACTAATTTACTTCTTCTTAACTTGGATTTAGCTTTGATTATTTACTTATCATTCATTTTTTTCCCATTTCTCTTCTCCCCTGAATGAGACACATGAAGACAAAGGAAAGGGGACTGAGAAGTCTGAGTTGTCTCAATGAATACTGAATTATTATGCAAGCATTTGTGTTTCTTGCTAAAAGTTTTTAATAAGAAAACAATGCTTGGACTGACCACTGACCATTTCGCCTCCCTATTCTTATCTTGCAATGAGTGTCATTTTAATTAAGAGATGTTGAGAAAAGAAAGGGAGAGGACATGACTTACTTTATTAAATTTTCTGGGTGGTGAATGTGAAAGGATGTAACTGGACCACTTAGGCTATAGGGCACCTCCTTGGGGCTGGGGTGGTCTGGAAGCAGATCTTTTCAAACAGGAAAGGATTGTCTAAAATTCACACATCTGCAGTGTTCACAAGCAGACACCTAAGCCACAACTTCAAGGTTATTTTATAGCTTTGCTCTGTCCACCCTCCCCAAGCTCAAGGAAGTGGAAGAAAGGAGATGCACTAGAAGCTGAGGCTGCTGAGGCTGTACATGGCAGTGTTTGGCTCCTGCATAGGTGAGCGCTGGGGGAGGAGGACTAGGGAGGCAGAAAGAGACTATAGTAGAAACATTCCCAAAGGATCCATGACTCAAACAACAGATTATTTTATTTGGAGAAAGATCAAACAATGTAAAACTCATCACAGGCACACCAGCCTGTTCTCTGTCCACCTACCTACACTAACTAGATTCTGGGGCATCTGTAAGAAAAAAAGGTAAAACCAGTTAGGGTTAGGTAGTCACTTCATATATAGCATCAAATTCTGAAAATTTCCCTGCCTTTGCCTTCAGCCAGGGTGAGCTCAACAGCAGATCCATGGATCCTCACCTGCAGTCTTATTACAAGGTAGATTGTCCTGCCAAATAAGTCAGTTGCCACCACTTAAGATTGAACTCCCTTGGCTGGAGATGTGGCTCAAATGGTAAAATGCCTGCCTAACAAGCTTGAGGTAGTGAGTTCAAACCCCAGTACTACCATCCCCTCAAAAAGATTAGCCCCCCACACAGACACACACAATGTTACATACAGACACCCACAATCATGGCATTATACTTCCACATAATTTTCTATGCATTTACAAATATAAAATTAGGACGTGCTCTTTGTTCCAGTTTTCCCTCTGTTGGCTTCAAGTTATATAGATCATTTCTATTTCTTTGTTAGGTCTGTTTTTACATTTCATTTTTATTACATGTACAGGAACATGTGTTTTTATGATAAAGAGTTAATTGTTCTATAGCCATGTCAAGACTCAAACAAGAACTTTTACTTCTCTTTTACACCATTTTCAATGTCCATAGAATCCAAGTTACTTCTAAATTGTCATGATATTTTGATTAAGCAGGTTGCTAGTCATTTTAAGCAAATACATATTTAGAATTAACTTACTGTATTCTTTGTCTGCAAGTGTTTCTTACATCTTACTCCTTTCTTCTGTGTTCACTGCCCCCTGAGTGGAATATATTCTATTTCTTTAGAAGATAATCTGGGAATGCAGATCCTCTGAGGTTGGAATGTCTAAAAATGGTTTTATTTCATTTTATTTCTTGAGAAGTGGTTTGGTGGCTCCATTGTGCTAGCATTGATGATAAGAAATCTAATGTTGGTCTGAATTTGTTCTTCTTTAGGAAATCTGTCTGTTCTTGGGATTCTGAGTTTCTTGAGGTTCTGAAATTTCACTATGATGTTTACAAGTTAAGTTTGAAAATATCCTTTTGGGTACTTCAATGCTGGTTGCAGTGATAGCCTTCATTAAATATGAGGATGCTTGTCTTCCTTTGGTCTGGAAAGTTCTTGGTGATAGTTTTCACAAACATTGGCTTCCTTCCATTCTCTCTATTCTCTTCTCAAACAGTAAACTTACAATTAACACCCTTTAGCCCTATGAACTCTGTTGTCATTTATTTTACTTCTGTCTATTCTAAATACTCTGTAATCTGTTATTTTTACTTTAAATGGTTAAAGGAATTTTAAAGATTTTATACATATATGCAAACTTTAAAATATTTAAAAGTTGTTTGATTTTTCTAACTTATTTCCAATTTCTGGAGTTCTTTATCTCTTCCTCAAGAACTAGGTTTTTATCTGATATAGTTTCTCTCCAGCCTATAAATCGCTTAGAATTTCATTTGCTGGAGATAAATTCTTTCACTTTTTGTCTGTCAGAAGTTGCCTTTAGTTCATTTTCAGTTTTGAAAGATACATTCACTAAATGTAGAATTCTGAGCTGATAGGTTGTTTTTGTTTGTTTTTTCCCCTCTTAGAACTTAAAGATGTCATGCTATTGTCCTCTGGACACCATTTCTTATGAGAATTCAGTTTTTCATTCTCATTATTTCCTTGTATGAAATGTCTTCCTTCTCATTCCCTATCTTCTTACAAAAGTTTCTACTTTTCTTTTGTTATGTTTATTTAGCAGTTTGACTATTATGCACCTAAGTGTGTATAACTTTGTTTTTAGATCTTTGGGAGTTTTCAGATCTTGTATTTGAGTTAACACCTTCATCAGTTACAGAAAAGTCTCACAGTAAGTATTTCTTCAAAAATTTCTTCTGTCTCATTCTCTTATTCTTCTGGAATCCCAATTTTATACTGTTGACTGGTACATGTGCTGTCACTATTTTCCTCCAGACTGTATCATTTGTCTTTCAGGCACATTTGTGGTGTATTTTTCCATTATGTGTATAAATTTGAAAGATATTCAAATTTATCTCTATATCTTAGCTATAGATACACTGGTCTTTTTTTTAAATATATAACTCAGGCTTGTTTATGTCTAACGTTTAAAAATTGGTAGCATATATATATCCCATTGTTGATTTTAAAACAGTTTAATAGGCAGTTGCGATAAGAACACATAACCTCTACTTTGTTGTGAGGATATATTGAAGATTTAGCTCTGGGTTTTCTTTTACATTTAGGTAATTATTAAAAATTATTATTCATTTATGCATTAGAACTCCATGTAAGATTTTGTTTCAGAAAATTCTTTTCAAACAAAGTTGGAAAAAAACCCATTGATGCAAACAATACTTTGGGAGTCAAATTTTGACTTGATCGTTGTTTAAGTTTCTGCTTTGTTGTGTTTTCATTGAGGGACACTCTTCTGCTGCTGCCTCTGTGATAGGAGCCTAGTTCAGTTCCTCCAGTTGCTTACTGTGGACAGATCTGCTCCAAGTCCTGGCTGCTTCTCTGTTCTAAGAAGCTACTGTAGACTCCTGTGGAAGGTTTTCTTTGTTGTCTTCACAGTCTTCAGTAGAGAACCCTTGATAAAGCAGAGGGCACCTGAGATGGACTTTTTTTTTTTTTTTTTTTTTTTTGGTGCTACTGGGGATTAAACTTAGAGCTTCATGCCTGGTAAACAAGCACTCTACCACTTGAGCCATGCCCCTTATCTTTTAGCTTTTAGGTTAGGTTGTTTTGTTTTGTTTTTTTCAAATAGGCTCCGCACTTTTGGCTGCCCACCCCTCATACCTCCACTTCATGAGTACCTAGGATTACAAGTATGCATGAGCTTACCAGACACTCACTCTCTTTAAACTGACAAACTTTCAAAAGTTTCTGAGCTGTATCCCGGATAAAGCAGGAAACTTCTCAAATTTTGATTAATATATGAGTAACCATTTATTAAATTACCTCGACAAATTGAAATGAAATGGTCCTTTTAGTAGTGCTGAATATCTAACATATTTTTTGTATTATTTGACTTAGAATCACTGTATTTGGATAAATTTTTGTGAAGTAGCACTTGGATCTTAATTTATTAAAATGTTCCTTTCCCCCCAAATCAGAGCCATATTTATTGTGGCACTGATGAAGCTTAAGCTCCAGGGTCTTTTCTTGCCTGGTCTCCCAGGAAAGCTGAGAGTTGCATAGCATTACGGTCTAGTGTGGACAGGAGTCAGGTTGTAATTGGCAAGCCCTTCCATATATAAGTATTTTTGGTAAGAAAGAAAAAGGTGTTATTCATCTTTAGGATTTTTTTTTTGGTGGTTTATTTCTCATTTTAAATTGAAACATCTTTGACTAATACAATAATCAAAAGTTTGTATTCTCTTCATAAATAGGGCTCACTAAATTTTATGCCTCAGGTCCCATATAAACTCCTATCTCTCCTAGAATAGGTGGTTTTTTTATATAGTGAACTTTTTAATTATAAAAATATAACAAGGCACCAATATCCTACACAGTGCCATTGCATAAATTGAAAAAGGCCTCCCCTCTGGACAGACGTAGGGTACATGACTTAAAATGCTTTATGGGGTCGATGCACTTCTGCAGGATACGACATGCACAATTACATGGTACAACCATGGGGTTCTTGTAAGGATTTAAAAAATGTGGAGGAGTTTATGAATAGAAGCAAAGATTACTTATAATTCCACCAAAAAAAATCAGTTTCCATTTGTATATTTTCATACAAATATATACTCATATAATTGATATCATATGACCTATTCAAATTTTAATGTCCCATTTTATATAGTCTTATGTATTAAGTATGTTCATATGTAATAAAATACTCTTTGAAACACCATTTATAACCAACTACAAAATAGTCTGTCATCTATCTGTCCTTTTTTATTTTTTGTTTTTCTAATGTTGGTCATTTAGATTGATACCTATTTTTACTGTCATAAATAACGCTGCATAAAACATTTCTTTGCATAAATTTGGGTTCCAACTTCTGAATATTTCCTTATTCCTGGAAGGGGAGTTATGGACTGTGTTCCTAAACCATTTCCCTAAAATGTGACACAAACATGAACTACCACAGTCCTGTTTATATTCCATGCCTCCATGACATGGTTTTCATAAAGGTGGAGAGAGGACACTGAGGTAGGCTATTTCTCTCATTTCTGTACTCTTCTACTGTCTGATTTGGTTATATGGCTCTAAACCACAGTAACAACTCACCCAAAACAATGTAATGTCTGACCTAAATTTTACAAAACTATCTCATTCCTTCAAACTGGATGAAGCAGACACTCATGTCTGACAGTGTTATAAGTAACTCAGATCAAAATATTGATCAGGAGTGGATATATTTTCCAATGGGAGGATAATGTTGGAGAAGCCAATCTATTATTGCCTCTGTCAGCCATCTCACTGAAAAGCAATTGGGATAACGATACCAACTTATAACTGTTGATTTATTTTAGCTAGAAAGTAAACAATAATTCACTGTATTGTCACAGCATCTGTTAAGAGGATACTTTTGAGGATGGCAGGTTCCAAATTTGATGCTCTTCTCATCTAGTATATTTTCTTAAAAAAGAGAAACAAAAGTTAATTTTTTGAAAATGGAAAGCAGAGTTGGCTCTTCACCTTCTCTTTCTGACTTCCAGGAACACATATTTTGACATTTGGCTAGAATTCTATTCTGCCTGATCATTGCTAGTGTCAGAGTTCTATCTCGTCAACCAGATTGTATAAATTAATCTGAGGCTAATCAGTGTCCTAGATTTCATAAAATAGGATCATAAAACTTCAGGGAACCTGAACAGACTCTTGAAATCCTGTGGTCCATAATTGTAAACCTGCTTCTATATCTTATGGATAACAATAGGTAATATTTATTGAGCATGAGCTATGTGCATTTTCCTACGTCCCTTACATGTGCTCTTTCATCTAAGCCTGACAATAACCTTATAATGTGGGTATTGTTATTGTTGGTATGTTATAGGTAAGAAACCCAAGGCATGGAGATATTAAAGAGTTTGACCAATACTGAAGTTAGTAAGAGGTAGACCTGAGATTTGAGTCCAGACGATGTAGAATCAGACTTCACTTTCCTGACTGTGGCAAGTAATAATTTGCTAACACCTTTTCAAAAGCAAGAGATTTCATATCATCATAGTATTCCTTCCCTTTTGAGTAAGTGTGAGATATGGCAAGAGTCTACTACAGATGAGTAGCCCCCTTTTGATTGGATACTTGCTCTCAAACTTGCCTTTCTTTTATATGGTTTATTTTTGTGATTTGAGTCCCAATATAACTCATTAGTTCTCAGCTGAGCTGATTTTGCTTCAAAGGGGCATTTGGCAATGTCTGGAAACAATTAATGCTCACAATTGGGGTGAAGGGCTGTACTACAGTTTGAATATGAAATGTCCCCTCCAGGTTTGGTCCCCAGTAGTGCTACTTTGGAGGAAAATTTGGAAACATTAGGAGGTGACACCTAGTTGGAGAAAGCAGGTCACTGGGGGCATCCTTTGAAGGTTATACTGGTCCTCAGTCCCTTCTTTACTCTCTGCTTCCTGTATGCCATTGGATGAAAAGCTTCCTTCACCACATGCTCCCACCATTCTACCCAAGTGATGGGGCTGAGCAACCATGAAGTGAACTGTCTGAAATCATGAACCAGGGTAATTCTTTCCTCCTTTAAGTTGTTCTCTCAGGTATTTTGTCACAGTGATGTAAAAGTAACTAATACAGGGTATTACTAGTATCTAGAGGGTAGAAGCCATGGATGTTGCTAAACTTCTAAAGAATTGTCTAGTCCAAAATATGAGCCATGTTAAAGTTGAGAAACCCTGACCTGATTCAGCTTTTCTATTTCGTAGATGAGAAAATGAAACCACAGAGCCATGACTTGCTCCAGATCCCAAAGAAAGTGTTGGTTGGGGCAACAGTCCCCCTATCTTAATTCTTCCTGACCATCTCCTCATTGTAAGCTTTATAAACCTTTAGCAGAGACTTGTATAAATGATATCTCTTTAGTTTTTTTTGTTAAGATATTGCAGTGGTTGTGAAAAACTTCATTGTCTAATCTATTGGATAGAAGATTTGCTAATTAAGAATCTTCTAATTAGCCTTAAGTAAAAAGTTGTACAACTTCAAAGCAGCTTCCAGGATCCAACTATAAGTCACACCCTTTTCAGAGAATCTAGAATGGTGTATTTATTATATAATATGCACGTATTGAGTAGAATTTTATGGCTTTTTCTACCTAAAGTATACAATTTACAAGGAAGAGGAGAGACACTACATTCAGTTTTAACTCAATAAAGAAGGCCAGGAAATTCACAGAAAATCTCTGAACTATGTCTTTTATTATGGGTTTTTATGATTCAAACTCTGAGATAAGACAGTAGTTTTAGCTCAAATCTCTGAATTTTGCTTTGTTTAGATACTCTTGGACTGTTGCCATGGTTCAACTGACACGTTTTGAGGCTGAACATTTCTTGAAGACCTGAAATGGGTCACACAGACCTGTTATGTAACTTCATTATTAGCCTTTTCACCCAAGGGGCAGAGGAGAAGACACAGAGCTAAGTAAGAGCTTTGCACATATATGATGAATGTAATAATAGCTGAAGTTTCTTCTGTGGGAGTCACTGCTAAAAGTGCTTTGTGTGGATTATTGTATTTAATTTCATTTACCTGTGTTTTCTGCACCAAACTCTGTTAATAAATGAGGAAAATATATTATCTTACGTAAGCAAATGACCTAGGTAGGACAGCTCCAGGGTGGGTTAACTCAGTGACTTATCACTGCCTTCAAAGATTCAGGTTCTTTCTACTATTATAGCCTATTCTTCTCAGTGTGTTTGGATTGGGGAAAGAGTGTGACATAGCAACATGACGTCTGTAGTTTCAGGAATCACATCCTGACTTGACAGTTTCATTTGAAGGGAAAAAGATTATTCTTTCTTTCTCCTCCCTGCCCCCACCTTTTTTATTTGTGGTACAGGGCAAATGTTCTATCACTTGAGCCATGTGCCCAGTCCTTGGTCTATTTGTTAAATTTAGCACAGAGTTAATCTAGCTTTCCAGAGCTCCCCTTCCCCCTTCCCTAATCGACCCCTCACAACTGATTAGCCAGAATTATGTCACTATCTCATTCTTTAGCTGTTCACTACAAGGGAAATGGGGTTGCCATTCTAGGCATAATGAAACATCATAGCACAAAGAGGAGGGTTAGCCAAACAAAACTAGGGAGTCTATTAACAAAAAGAATGGAGAATGACAGATGAGTAGTTAGGAAACCCCAGGTCTCCTTGGACCGGTTTGAGTTGATTTGAATTTCTGTTGTTGCTGCCTTACCTCTGGGCATGATAGAAGCCCTTCCCTATGCAAGTGGGTCAAATTCAATGCAGCAAGATTACCGAATTGAATTTCTAGGGTCTCAGGACAATACTAGTGCCTCTTTAAGTTGAGAATAGGCTGAAAAGGTGAGTTATCCTACTCTACCCTACCAGCAACCCCAAACGCTGGTTACTGACAGGTGGGCCTTGGGGCACTGAGGTTGGCCCAATGGCAGTGCCTTTTGGAGAGCAGTGCCTTTCTGTCACAAGCTGCTGTGACAGAACTCAGCCCCTCAATTAGCTGATAAGCTTCTTCTCTCAAAAGTAAGGAAAGGCATATGTCTTCCTCCTTCTGCTTTAGTGACAAGTTTGCTCCTTTGAAATGTCCCATGAGGTTCATTTTCAACTGATTCCTGATCTCTTGCACTCCATGTTTGCTCTTCCTACTGGAACAGCCTAGACTTCTGCACATTAAAACAGTGTTTATATGGCTGTGGTTGAGCATCTGAGTTCCTGAGTTTGATTCTCAATACTACCAAGTGCTAGTTAAGGACCTAGTAAATTACTTAATTTCTCTCTGTTGCAATACTTTCAGCTAAGAATGTATATAACAGTAATAGTAAAATACTTTTCTTTTAGAGTGGTATTCGCTCTGAATACATATGTGAATACACAAGTGAAGAATATGTATAGAACAAGAAGAGAACACATAATAGGTCTCAGTGAATGGTAATGATGAACCTTGCAAAAATTCTCGGGTGTTCCATATCTGACCAACTAACACAATGCAGTATCAATGTCAAGATCTACAACCAGACAAATGTTTTTTTTCTAATTCTGGCTATTTCTCTAAGCCTCGATTTTGTCTCCTGAAAAAAATTGTTCTGTAAATGTAAAATGAGACTGTTGTAAGAATTAAATAAAATAGTGTATCTGAGGCTTCATTAAATACTATAAATAATCCAATTTTTAGTGACAAGACTTCCCATGTGCCGAGACAAGCGTATCTGTATTTCCAAGCCCTAGATTTGTTTTTTGCTCCTCTCCTCTGGGTACCACAGGAGTGGTCTCCAGACCTTTGGAGAATGTAGAACTTTGTTTAAGCTTCTTCTGATTTACAAACTGGCTGTCAGTTCCCTCCTCTCCTACTCTTCAAAGCTCTTGGCCTAATTGGAATGCAAATGTCTCCCTTGGTAGCCTAGCATTGCTTGTGGTCAGGGGAAGGCCCTTGGCCATCCAGGGAGGGACAGTTAGAAAAGGACCCCTTCCTGGGGTTCTCCATCTTTGTGGGGAGAAAATGATGATGATGTATGAGACAGCAATGCTTTTGGAGCCTAAGGAGGACATGACAGATGGAATAATATGGGAGGAAAATCCTGTCTTCATAATGGAGACTGATGGCCTTTGCTGTCTTCCTGGCATTGTTGGGGCTGGGGTTAGGCAGCCTTCCCCAGAACTTCATCAGGTGGCAGGTTCAGCATGTCAGGCAGGCTTCCCTCAGTGGTAGCCTTCAACCACTGTGGAGTGATGGGAGTGACACTTGGAGAGAGCTTGGGGTGGTGGGTAGGAGCTGTGTGGAAACGCCAGCCCCTTGGCTTTGACATGCATGTGTTAGGAATGACAGTTTTCACTTGCTTGACTTTTTTTTCTTCTTCTTCTTCTTCTTTTTGGCCTCCTCCTTCCACCTTTAACTCCCACCTGCCCTTCTTCCCAATCCAAAATAACTAAGTTAAAGCAAAACTCTAAAACTTAAGGAAAAAACAAACAAGCCCCAAATTCTGCCCCCCTCCCTCCTTTAGGCCTCCTCAGGGCCACAGGAAAAAAAACTTAAAACTAGAGTAGGAATGTCATCTTTAGAAATCATCTTTGGGAGTAGTTTTATTAATTTCACTTCTCTGTGGTTACCACATATTTGGGGAAGACAATTGATTTCACAGATCTGTGTGGGAGGCTGAAGATTTGGCTCTGAGGCGACAGAGAAAACCTACCGCAAGAACAGGCTCCCTAATTGACATATAGCAAAGACATTCTTCAAGGAAGCTTTTCTCATAGCTCTTGCTTTTTTTAAATTTAATTTTTAATTCCATTGTATTTTTTAAAGAGAGGCTCTGTTTTCTTTTCTCTCTACTCATGTATCCTATCTCCCCCTCAACTCCTCCCCAAGATTTCCACTTAAAGAAATTAAAAGATAAACCAGACGAAGAGTTAAGTCATCATTTTAGCTTCAGAGATAACATCAACGACTATCAGAAAGTCCAAGGCCAGGGGTCCAACAGAAATGAGCATTCATTACCTGGGAGGAATAGCTGTTTCCTTTTCCACCTCCGTTTCTGTCACTTCCAGTTGAGACGTTTCTGGTCTGAGCAAGGACTCGACAAGGTGGGAAGGGGTAGAGGATCTGCCAAGTCCACGAACCCTCATGGATTTGCACAAGTCTACCTACAGTTATGGAGGTCACTGTTACACTTCCTGGCTCATACTTTTTTTAAGGGGCAGGGAACTGTACTGTTGGATGATTTGAGGTGTCAGCTTGAATGACTGCGTCATCCAGAAAGAAATCAGTTTTGATTCTAAATAAATAATAGGCCAAGCTGAAAAAGAAAAGAAAAGAAAAGAAAAAAAACCCTTCAATTGCTAGATCTGTGGGTGGTGGTGGGTGCATTGCTGCTGTTTTAGAACTTTAAATGTGGCTTCCTTGGCTTTAGCTTTATTTAAAATAGAGTGGTAGCTCTTCACACCCTCTGAAAAGTTAATAGCCCACCTTAAAGGAGATGGTAGCCCACAGTGCTTTTGTTACTAATTATACTGCCCCTGTGGGAGAAGCACATGGTACTTTAGACAACTCAAGAAGACAGGGATCCTCCCCAAACAGCTTCCACAGGGATGATGATGAAGAGACAGATAAGAGGTTGATTAGCAGAGGTGTTGCCTGATGTGCAATAGACAGGAGCAAGGGGGGTTTATGTCCTTATCCAAACATTCAAGAAATCCCTGAGGTGCTCCATCTGGGACTGCTGGAGCCCAGCTGTGGTCACCTTGCTCCTCTCATTTGCCTTTTCATTTGCTCTGTCCTTTATTCCTTTGTTCAGGGCTGTCAAGTTCAATTTGAGTTCCAAGTAGGTGGCAGGGAAGCTTTTCCCCACTATCATGCTTCTGCCCCAAAGTTTCCTGAAATAGCATGAATGCCAAAGTAGTTCAAGCCACATGGCTGAGCTGGTCCATAGATATGGACCCTGAATGACTGGCTGTGTGGTGTTATGGGAGGAAAAGGAGGCGCCAGAAAAGGCTAGGCGTGGGTGAGAGGTCATTCCAAGTTCAGACAATGACTAAAAAGACTGCTGTGGGGTTCATTCTGATGCTCCTGGGGTGAGGAATTGAATCTCAGCTCTGTTGTTTCTGACCCTCTTTGGGACCTTCACTAAGATCAAACTCTGTGCATTGCAAAACTCTTCCCAGAAAAATGGAAGCTATGTATTGTCAACCTGCCAAAGAGGGGTATTATTTCAAACACTGAAGCATTTACATTAAAGAGAGAGAGAGAGAGAAAGCAAGACCCAGGGGAAGGAAGGAAAATGGGGGCTGTGAGTGGAGAGGAAGTGACACGTTTCATGAAATCGGAACTTTTTAAGGTTGTTTTGGGCACAGTTTCAAGAGGAAGTGCTGGTTATTAAGACAAACAATCACTAATCTAATCTCTATCAGGAGACATTGCTAAGTTCAAGCACACATTTTTTTTTTTCAATTCTTTTTTCTTCTGGATTTTGGATTTCCAACTGAATGCTGTAATATGAGTGTAAACCCAAGTGAAGAAAAACAATTTAAGGAAGAACTGTTTTTGATTTCTGTTCCATGTAATGAAGTTGGAGAAAATGACCACCAATCAAAAATAACCTCATTTTTTGGACCTCTCCTAAAGTCCTCTTCTTAGTTAACTAGCTAATTGCCTTTGAAAGCTTCCCCATGCTCATTCTGGTTGTAATGTCCCCATCAGGCTCTTGCAGCCCCTGGCTCACCAATACCCTGAACACATCACACTAGACTGGAATGTCTGGTTCTCTGTTTTCTCTACTAATCTAGCTTCTTGAAGAATGGAAACACCCGCACCACGTTAAATGCTCAATAAGAGGTCAGTGTTGACAATGGATGGGAAACAGAGAAATAAAGATCATCTCAGATCTGATTTACTGTTGTGTGAAACAAATTAGCACACATTTATCATGCCACAGTTTCTGTGGGTCAGAAATCTAGACACAGCCTGGTTGGGTCCTCTGCTCAGAATCTCAGCTGCAGTCAGGATGGGCTTGGGCTGAGTCTCTTATTTGGAGGCTCTGAAGAATGATCCATGTCCAAGCTCATTCAAGTTCTTGGAAGAATTGATTTCTCTTTGTGTATACCATCTACCCTATTCTGCCCCCTGTACTGAGCATTGAACTTATGTCCTCTTTCATGCTAGGCAAGTACTCTACCACTTGAGCTACACACTCAGCCCCTGATTTTCCTTTTGTTGAAGAACCAAGGGCTCCTGTTTCCAGCTGGCTTTTGAAGGGAAGCCACCCTCAGGTCACAGATGCCACCAGTAATTTGCAACACGAGATATTTGTTTTTTTAAGGTTGACAAAAGAATCTCATTCACTCTAGTCAGTTAAGACTAAGTCTGAATAGCAAACAAGGAAGGGGCATCTCATTTTTTTTTTTTTGCTATATTCTATGTTAAAGCAATTTTCACATCTCAGACACACTCAAAGGGATAGGATCATACAAAGGCATAAATTATTGGGTGGTCCCATGAGGTAGGTTGCACTCAATCTCTGTATATTATCATAAGCACTTTCACCCCACAAATTCCATTTGTTTCTTTCCTTTGAGGTTTTCAGGAGAGTAGGTTAATATTTCTGCTTTGTGCTTCATTATCTGAAACAATTCTTGAAATTTTGTGGTTGTTTGCTCAGAAAATAAATATAGTAATCTGATATTTTCCAAATCGTGCTATGTAAAGGTCTTTCTGTCAGTTTTTAAGGTATTGACCCCCAAAATCTTTCCCTTCTTTACTCTGTTTGTGATGTTAGGACTATTTTCCTTTGTTAGCTAGCTTCATATTAGGCTCTTACAGTAGGGAAGAGAATGTAGCACTTGCTTCTTCCTCCTTGGCTGTTCATGTCAACATCATCCCAGCAATGGCAGTTGGTTCTACTTAAGCTTCTCCTGGCACCTCCAAACCCAGCCTCATAGTGGCTCATGAGAGAGCAGCACTAGCTGGGCAGGGCTCCTTCCATGGAGGTCTGAGTCCCACTTCAATGGGATCCTTTACTGGACTTGGAATTCTAATAACTCCAATTCCATATCTTTATTCTCTTTAGTGGTGGTGGGGACCACTGGAAGGCAGTTATTGCCTTGGAGTTAGCTTGATGTTATAATTTTGTTTTTTCAGTCCCCTAACATCTATTTAATCAAATTCCTATATTATGTTCTCTCTGTTAAAATACCTAGTATGGTTTATTTTCCTGACTGGACTATACAGTGTAGTTAAACCTTCATATCATTGGGGAACTTGGGATACCAAGATCTGTGGATGCTCAAGTCCCTCATATAAAATGGCAGAGTATTTGCTTATAACCTATGCATATCCTCCTGTATGTGTTAAATCATCTCTTCATTACTTATAATACTGAACATGATGTAAATGCTAGGTAAGTAGTTGGCATTCTGTAATCTTTAGTGAATACTGACAAGAAAAAAGTCCATACATGGTTATTAAGATACATTTTTTTCAAATATTTTTGATCTGTGGTTTGTTAAATCCAAAATACAGAGCTCATAAATAGGGAAGATTAACTACACTATAATTTTCATCCAAAGTATTAAGAAACTGTAAGGTCTCAAAAACTACTATTGGAACTTTATACACCAAAGTAATTGACATTTGGCAAACAGATGAAATCTGTTGTCTGGTTTCCAAGTGTTAGAACTTTGGGCCCATAGTTAGACTTTTTTAGTCTATTAAAGGCTTCCTAGCTAAGTAGTAATAAATATAAATAGGCACACAGGGGTGATTCATACATTTACTCCTCGAATTACAGTGAATCATGAGTAAAAAGACTCCAGACCCTAAGAAGTCCAAACTTAGAAATCAACAAAGCTATTTGTGGAAGTTGTGGAATACACCCAGATATCCCCATTTCACAGATGAAGAAACAGTAAGACTAATTTCTATCCAAGGCCTTTTTTTGCTAGTAGACTCCTTAGAGTTAGGCAATATAGTTACAGATGTCTTCTAACCTGGGCCCTGAACTGATTCTACTTCCCTGAGTTTTCTAACTCTTCCCAAGTTCAAAATCTTTGAGTCACCAAATGATAATTCTAACACCCCTCTTTTTCTCCCTTAAATTAAGCCTGTGAGTCTTCCTCTAAAATGTTTCTCCCATCTGTTTCTGGGCTTGTGTAGGCCCTCACTATCTCTTGCCCAGGCTGGTTGGTCTCTCTACTGCTATCCATTTGGTATACTGCTACCAGAAGAATATATCTAAAATTATAACTCAGAGAATATTACTCCTTTCTTCAAAAATCCTCCAGTGCCTCCCTATTGCCTATAGGGTAACATTTGAATACCTCAACTGGGAGTGTAAAACTTCATTCAAAATTTGATCATAACCTCTGTTCCTAAACTTCCCTCCTATTTTTCCCTCATAGGTCTCTTTTATGCCAGCCAAACCTGTCCATGGCCCCTAGAATCTGGCTACACTGTCCTCCTTCCTACTGAAACTGACACACTTCATGGTGATAGACTCCCCTCCCTTAGCCCCATCTCCCTCTCTGAAATTAACCCATCCTCTAAGACCCAGTTCCAATTCTATCATCTCTACCAGCCTTGCTAGAGTATCCTCCACAAAATATCCTCTTCTTTCCACTTTCTGTTAATAACTATGTAAGGCAAGCAGACACAATGATAAGAGCTACCAGAACTGTGCAGCTAACATGTAATGACGGCCTAGTCTATGCCCCAACAGTGTGCCAGGCCCTTTATCTATATGACTGCATTCAATTCTCATGAAGATCCTGTGAGATAGGTACTTTCTATTTTAAAGATGAGGAAGCTAACTCAGTGAGCTTACATAAATCACCCAAGATTGCATAGCTCATTTTCAGTCTTATGTGAATTATTCATATTCCTTCTTGTTGGTTCTCTCAGTGGATAACTCATTGAGAACAGGAAGCACACTAACTCTTGCTCAGTTAACATCCCTTCTTCTAAGATTATTACATTTTGTATAAAAAATGAACAGAATTCAGTTTTTGCCACTTTTGCAGTATTCATTCATGTTAGATTTTATTTTACCTTATTTTTGATTATATATTAAATATACACCATGCAAGTCGAAGGGGGAAGGGTGCTTCTTAAACGTTTATAGTAAATTGATTCCTGTTTTCCTTCCCTTACAGTTTTAGAGATAATCTTTATCTGAGAATGTCTCCTGAAGCTTTGGTTTAGATACTTAAATGCTCTACCTTTCAATTGAAAGGATCACTTTCAGATGGTAAAGAGACTGTGGTAGAGTTCTCATCATGTGAAGAATCCTTCTGAATGTCTTCTGGTGGTCCCTTTGTTGTCTAAGTTTGAATTCTTGTTTATTGGCATATTTTTAAAGCAGAGTTTTGGCTGGTGCACAATGAGGGAGGCATGTCTATTTGGGAGAATTGAATGCAGCTGGGGTTGGGAATTATTCAAAAGCTAGTCAAAAGACATTAAAGAAAAAGTCAGGAGCATGGATTTAAGGTCACAAGTTAGAACCTCAGGGTCAGAAGGAACTCAATTCTCTTGGAAATAATAAGTCTGACCTAGGAGGGCAGCTATTTGGAGATGGCCATACAGATAACGTTAGCTCAGGATTCACATGCAGAGGGAGACATTTTTGGCAAGTGCAGTCAGTTGCCTTTTTTGTGCATACTTCAGAGCTCTGAGAGTTATGGGAACCACTCCCAGATTTGGGATTGCTTTCAAAGAACCAAGGGCTTCCTATGCAGCCCACTTCCGGGTGGCCATTTCGTATTCCTGTGAGGCACCCAGGGAACAGAGATGGAAGTGTCTGAAATGCGGGGGAGGTGGAAGGAAGTTCAGTAAAGAGGCTAGAGCAACCAGGCTGCTTGTCAAACATGTGGAGGAGGCAGGGGGAGGGCTATGCAGTGTTTCTCTTTCTCATCGTGGAACACCTTGTCCAGGAGCAGCTCCTGTGTCCCTGGGAGAGGGATGGTGGTTTAATGAGATAGTCTCTCCTTATGCATAGAGGCCTCACAAAAGCCCTGGTGACAACTGGGCTTAAAAGATTTCCTGAATTGAGTATAGAGCCCTGTTGCCCCCTCTCCACTGCTCTGGCTTCAGTTAGAATTGTTCTGGGGTGATAGAATGGGGCAGAGTTAATTGGTCTCCATGGAATTGCAAAATTTTTGCAAGTATAACTATTCTGTGTCCTGACTGGCCCTCTCCCACTGGGCTGAGTGGGTTCAAGAGATGGAGATGCACTGGTAACCTTACTGCCCTGGCCCACAACTGGTTGGTGCTGGGTCTGGGGAAGCCAGAACCACTTACCTGCTGGCCAATACTGGGAAGGGAGAGAACACTAGGAAGGGAATCCTTAAGCCCTCTGTTGTTGGTTCTACATACAGGCATAGTCTATAGCCACATATACAAACAATGCAAAACGCAGGGCCATTATTAACTTAACATTCGCTAGGGTCACTTCTAACAGTGAAAGAAATCATTAAATATTTATGGTTTGACAACAGGCAAAACTGGGGCTGACTCATGTGAACTTGGAATCCTCCTACTGAAAGCCACCTTGGCCTTGATTCAATCAGCAAACATTTCTTTTTTAAATTTTTTAAAAAATGTTCTTATTAGGGTATGTTTGTAATAAGCATTGTTACCTTCCACAAGTAATGACAAGATAGGGTCAAGTGTAATGATGGAAGTAGGTGCAACAAAAGGAGTCACAAGTAATGAAAAGATAGGGTCAAGTGTAATAATGGAAGCAGGTGCAATAAAAGGAGAACAAAGTTCAGGGCAGGGGTGGAGCAGGTCCACAGAGAAGGCTTCAATGCAAGGAATTTTGAAAGACAAGTGTTTCAGAGACATAGATGTGGGAGAAGGGATTCTAAAGTGTGAAGTTCCTGATACTCGGAAATGCACAGCACATTTATGGTATTGTAAGAAGGGTGACATCATCGATGGAGAGAAAGTATGAAGGATAAAGCAGTAGTGTCAAGAGAAAAAGGCCCAGAATTCAGGCCAAGAACAATTTATGGCCATGCCAAACAGCTCAGACATACTTTCTCAGAGTAGGGTTGACAAACTATGGCCATTGGGTCAAATTTAGTCTGCTACCTATTTTTTGTAAATCAAGTTTTAATGGAATTATAGTCAAGCTCATTTATTACCTATCATCTCTGGCTGCTTTCATACTAGAACAGTAGATTTGAGATTACATGGGCAGAAAAGCCTAAAGCATCTGCTTTCTCTTTCTTTACAGAGAAAGACTGGCAAACCTCAGCTCAAAGTCATGGTGGAACCATTGGAGGACTTTAAATAATGATGTAACCATGTCTCTGATTTAGGAAGATACCACTAGGTAGGGTAAAAGAGAGACTGGTAGGGGAAGTAAGGTGGGAAGCTACTGTGATAGACTTTTATTCATGCAACCAACCTTTTTAAAGGGCCCTTTACATGCCAGACTCTGTGTCAGGATGGGAATCCAGAGATAATACACAGCCATCCTTCACAATTGCAGGCAGACATGAGAAGTAAGGGCCTGGACCAAGGAAGTAGTAATGAGGATGCATGGGAGAAAACAGACCTAAGAGAGATTGAGAGACATGAAGCTGGAGATATCAGGGCTCCAGGTTTGGGACCAGGTGCTGGATGGTGTCCTTCCTTGAGATGGGGACACTTGAGGGGAGTCAGAATTAATTCCACTTAGGTCCTCTTTGGCCTCCTTGAACTCACTGCAGTTGCCCTACTAGATAAAATACTTAAAAGCTTTCTAGAGATGAAGCTGTTTTAGCTGGGTTTAGATCTACCTGGGACTAACCCCTGAATATGAACTAACTTAACAAAATGTGTTGTATCTTAGTTCATTGTTACTTAAAATAGAGCCAAACCCTGAAGGAATTTGAAGAAAAAGGTCCTGCACAGCCTATGCTATGGCCACTCCCCCGAACCAGTAGATAGAAAGCACTGGCTTTCTCATGCCTGCCATCCCAGTAGGTGTTCAATTCATGGGCGTTGGATGAAAATCTGAGAAGGCTGTCACTTACGGTCCTGACAAAAGATATGGTACACTCAAGGGCTTCTTTGGAAGACTATTGGGTAAAGGGGCTACACACAGAATTAGGGCAAGTGAGTGGAGGCAATGGGGATTGTGGGGGAGCCTTAGACTAGCAACAGTGAAAACTGTTCCCTCTTTTAAGCTTGAGGGACAAGGAAAGGTATTATCAAATCCTGTGTGAGTCACAGCCCTGACAGAGCCCATCCAGAGGGAACTGGGGCTCTCTCTGGAGTTTCAGCCACTGCTGATACCAGGACTTGGTCTGAAGTGACAGGGATGCAGGTGAGGAGGCAAACAGAATAAAAAAGAGAATGAAAAGTCCAATCCTCATGCTCATCTCTGATCTGCTGGTGTCTCCCACTGACTGACCCCAATCAGAAGCTCCCGAGCAGGGGAGCAGGTAACGCAGTGGGTGGTAGCCATCCCCTAGCATCCGAGTTGGGGATGACCAGAGCCTGTTTCTGGTTTCCTTTAGTTTTGCAGACTGTGATCTGCTCACAGTGACACTACTGAATTGCTACCAGTAAACTGAAATTCTTGGACAGACCAGTCATTATTCAGCTAGGTAAACAGGAATTGTTTGGGCATTCCTGCTAGTAGTTCTGTTGCTCCCAAGTGCCGGTGTTTCACTATGGGTCACACACAGAAAGGCCTGGAAGGGCTGGCATATACCCTTTCCTACCCATCCCTGCCCAGCATTCCAGCAGTATAGATTACTGGGCGTGAAATCCAGGCCCAAGGGAAATCCACAGTTTTACATTTGACAGACATTAACAAATACCTTTCTAGAAAAGCCGATGACTATGCTACCAGTATTCAAGCAAGTCCCTTTTGCCACACCTTCTCCTGGGCACTAGTAATATTACATGTTTTTTTTTTACATGTTTACCAGCCCCTTGGAACTTTTCTTTTGTGAAACACAGTGGTATAGAACTTGGTGTTAGAGGACAGATTGCTAGGGGTATTCAAACCCTGTCTTTGCTACTGTGTGACTGTGTGACCTTTGACAAGTTATTTATCCCCTTGGCACTCTGATTCCTTTCAGGATTTTGCAGATTGTCAAGTGCTTAGGCAGTGACTGGCACATAGTGAGCTTGATGTGAGGACTTGCTGTTGTAATATTTGCCCACGTCTTTTGTCCACTTTTGTCTCCTGGTGATGCCAAAGTCCAACTAGGGTTAGAGACCACCAGACAGAAGACAGCCTGTTTCCTGTGTCTCTAGCCTGATTTCTGAGATGATTTTATGGTTCCTGTGACCTGTGTGAGATGGTAACACTGATTTTCCAACCTGGACCACGATCAAGAGTATATTTGATGGGTGGAGGGTCCTTTGAGTGCCTTCATTCTCCTACTATTTTTGGAGTTCTGAGCTATTGAGATTTGACGAAAACTTCTCCCATAGCCAGTTTGCCCCAGGAGAAACAGCCAACCACTTCAGAGCAAGTCTAGGGCCCTTGAGCCTGGCCAGCCTTTGCTCAGGCAACCACCAGATGGAACTGCTCCTGAGCTCTGGGCCTGCAGGAGGCCAGGTGCTCTGCACATCTCTGTCTCTGTGCTCACTTGCAGCAGGCTGAGGGCTGTGGTTGTGACCGCTTGAGCTATTGCTGCCATGGGGAGATCACACACCCACAAGGGGAATGCCTCAAGTTGATGAAAAAAAATTAGAGGCAAACAAAAAAAGCTGCTTCCTTTATAAGCCTAACCTCACAGTTACACAACTCTGACTGTACATTTTCAGAATTTCCATAGTACTGAAGGTCACCTTAAGATAGATTGAAAAGCATGCATCATAGTCACAGGAAAGTTCAAGGATACAAGGGTGTGCTAGGCAATGCTTGATGGTGAATTGAGTGCAGAGTTTCTCTGGTGAGACTGAGGCTTATGCAGGCAGTGGAAGGAAGTTGACATCATACCATCAGCAAAACAGTCCTATCCCAAGCCCCACCAATCCCACCCTTTACTGATGCCCAGTACAGGCCAGGAGTCATCCAAAGTTTCAGTGCTAATTCTCAGTAATATAGCAAGGAAGATATCATTAGCCAACATTATTGATGAAGAAACTAAATTCAGAAAGTTTGACTGTCATGACCAAGGTCCATCAGCTAGAGAGTGGCAAGTTATATTTTGGAAATAGATCTTTCTGATGTCCACATTCCTGTCCTTTCCATTGTAGAGGTAGAAGTATAGAATTTAGAATTTGAAGGGACTTGAGCATCCATAATTTCTCTTGTACTCATCACCCCAAGTCAGTTAGTAAAAATTCAAGTACTTCTTCCAACAGACAAGTTTATTTCATAAAAGTTTTGGCTAATAAATTAAATGAATTAACAACATTCAATTAGTGGGAGTCATCTGGGGAAGATGGAAAAGAATTATAGGTTGTTGGTTCAGATTTTGGGTGACAATCCTTATCTGTGTGAGCTTCAGTTTGTCATCCATGAAATAGAAATAATAATAATACTGAAATGAAGATATTGAAAATTAGTAGATGGTGGAGTGGTAGAGTACCTGCCTAGCAAAGTGCAAGGTCCCTGAGTTCAACTCCCAATACTGCAAAAAATAAAAAACAAAAAGAATAGACGTAAGACATAGGACATGTGGCAGTATATTTGCTATCTCTAGAAGAGGCGTTTTGAAATAGAGCTGGGTACAAGATTTTCATTTTGAATTCAAAGAAACCTGAAAGTGGGATCTGATAGAGCAGGGGCTGCCTGTTGGAACTTGAAGCTGTGTAATGCTTCTTTAAGAACACTGGAGCCAGAATCAAGACTGTGTGTCCAAATATCAGCTCTACTCCTCAAACAAGTCATCTAACCTCTCTGGGCATCAGTTACTCATCGGTGATTGAGGGTAATTATGGTTTCTGTTGCATTAGATCTGTGTTTGAATTAAAGAGATAAAGGGGGAAAAGCAACAGCATGATGTATTAACACAGTAGATCCTCTGTAAATGGTAGGTAAGGAAACCCAGAATCTGGGAATGAAACTAGCATCATACAGTGATAACAAATACATGTGCAGGAAGAGCTGTTCTGTGGATTCTAAGTTCATTGGGTAAGATGCTGACGTGCTGTCCTATCTGTACTCAACTTGATTTTGGGAGGAAGCTCCAATACTGATTGGCACAATTGGGCTAATTATTTTATAGGCTGTTTTTTTTTTAATAAGTATGGTTACCATCTATAAGAAGTCTTAAAAATGTGCATGTTTTTTGACTCAGCAATTCAACTCCCAAAGCTTTACTTAACAAAAGAGTCAGAGGTGTCTATACTCTTGGATTTGTGTATTTAATAGATAGCTGTTCAGTTGTTTGATAAAAAGTACTTAGGAAGTGCCTACCACATGCCCTTAGTGGGTGCTAGGGATAGCATGGTGGAGTTGAAGATGCTGCCACCATGATGCTTATAGTCTAGTAGGGAAGGTCATAAAATAATTACATGGCTAAATAATTTATCAAAATCATTCAAAATTCAATGAAAGAGCTGTGGTGTCATCAGTGCAAGTAATCGAAGGGTCTCTGAAGGCTTCCTGGAGGTAGCTGCATTTTGACTAAGACCTGAGTGACAGCACAAGGTAGTTGGTGACTGCATGGTGAGGAGACTCAGGCAGAGGAAGTTTGATCCCCCAGCTGCAAGGCGGCAAAGATTTGGAGGAGGTCTTGAGAGGGTGTGAGGAACCCTGGCAGAAGCCTTGAACCACAAAGATGTCCATTGCAGAATTGTTTACAAGGGTGAAAAAACTGAAAAACCAAACCAAACTTTAAGTGTCTAACAATAAAGAATTGGTTAAATAAGTGATGTTGCTTCAATTCCAAAGAATAAGTGTTAGGCCTCCTGTGTTATTGAAGACTATATATGCCAAAGGGAAAAATGCATGATATATTGTTTCATAAAAATTATAAAACTGGGTCTACTATTTTTTACTGAGCAATAGTATTCATAGGTACAGAAAGATCTGGGGAAGTAAATGCCAAAATAACAGTGTTTTCTTCTGGGCAGTGAGATAGCATAGGATTTTTCATTTTCTTCTTTTTCATTTACCTACACTTTACAATGAGCATACACACACACATGAACCTTTTTAAAAAAGTTTTTTAGAAGGATATATTAGGTTGGCAGTTTGAGGTAGTGGTGACATACAAAGGGTTCTAGAGTCATACAAAGTTTGACTCTGCCATCTCAACCCTGGGACCCTTGGCATGTTTCTGTGAGCCCAACTTGCCTATTTGTAAAATGCATTGTGGTTGTCATGAGGATTAAATGATACCATCTCTAGGATGCTCCTGGCACAGAGTCTAGCCCATTAGTAATGCCAGCAATGTAAGCAAGCAATACTGAAAAAGACTGATAACCAGTGTTTACAAGCACTTACCCTAGAAAGTGAGTCGTTTTTTTCCCTCCTACTCCATGTCTCCCCATTCACAATACAGACCAGGCCCAGGGCTTGAGCTGAGGGATAAGGGGAGGGGGTAGGGTTTCTTTGCCTCCTCTTTCTATACAGTCAGTGTATGTACACAGCCTGTGGTAAGCACCAGGAGGCTTATAAGTTATTCTTTGGGCTGCTTGGTTTTATATTTAGGACCTTATCAGGGGAAGAAGGTCATATTGTACAGTTGTGGTTACACACACTGTACCTTTGTGGACAGCAGAGAGGGATGAGGGATAGAATCAAACTGGTGCTGAGTAGACAAAAGGTTTCCATGGAAAACCATGAGATTGGCCGGTTCCTTCCACAACCCACACCGTATTCCTCTCCCTCCCCCTCCCTGCCTCCTACCCTTTTTTCTCACCTTCCTCCCACCATCTCCTTGCTATTTTCTACACTGAATTGCAAATTTCTCTGAGGCCAGAGGCCATGCATTAGACCTCTTCACATTAGTGCTCCACAGAACACATTACTACCATGTTTAGTAGACAGCTACCCCTCTGGGCACAGGGAGATCTAACAGAGATCCATTTTGTGTGATTTAGGAAGAGTAGTAGTAGAGGCAAGGCAAGGGAAAGCCAAATGTAAGAGATATTTAACAGGGAAATAAAGGATCTTGGTAAAGGATAAAGAGAGCACAAACTTTGAAGTCAAATGTCTAGTTGGAATCTGAGCTATTTTTAAAAAATATTTCTACTTTCAGGAAAATTCTTTTACCTCTCTGTGAGGGTTAAACCTGCTTCCTCACTTGCAAATGGAGTCAATATTCCTACCTCCTTGTTTGTGGTGAGGATTGAAGGAGGCAAGGTGTGAAAATAACAAGGCAGGTCCCTGGCATTCCATTTAGAACAGTTCTCCCTTCCTCTCGCTGTTTTTTGGTTTTTTTTTCCCCTTTCCTCTGGGCTTTGAAGCCTTCATTGGTGGAGGAACAGTGGTGCTGCTTATAGCAAGCTAGTATATTTGATGAGTTAAGAAGACTTTGATGTGACTGGGTAGGGTGGTTAAGACAGCCAGTTGGAATTATCCATCTAGAAACTGAAATGAGGGATAAGTACAAGCTTCTGAACCTACTTACATCCATTGCTATGGAAGTATTAAGAAGAGCAATAAGCTTAGAAGGAAGAGTGCAGAGGGGAAAAAAAGAGTTGAGGTCAAGATTGAGAAGGAGGCAGTTTCAAAGTCTGATACAGAGTGATGGACGACGGAGGAAGTTGAATAAAGGTCAAAGTTAAGAAAGTCAAGAAACAAAAACTTACGACTTGGCTTTTTTTTTTTTTCCCCCCAAGGAAATAATTCTCCAGACCCCCTCAACATAATCCGTATTCCAAAGCCAATGAAAACTCTTTGCTCTTGCCTAGTTCATGGGCCCTTGACCCTGAACATCCCCCTCACCTCCCCCTTCTCTGAATGGTACTTCCATCCTGCAGAAAACTATCAGGATCGTGACCATCCTTCAAAGTCCAGTGTGGATCTTGCCACTGTGCATACGAATACCCTGCCTCCAAACTCTTAAAGAGTTTTTTGGCTGTTGCTAATTATTATTATTATTATTGTTGTTGAGAAGAGGTCTTGCAAACAAAATTTTCTTTACCACATCGAGGAAGATGGTGCAAGGTTAATTTCACATGTTACCATATTATATATTTAAAATAAACATCACCAGAGTTCTGGATCCACAAATTTTTGACAGGATATGTACCATGCTCGTGTGATTGCTTATTGCATTGGAGACATAGCAGCTCAGTGTCTTATCGCTCCTTGTGTGTTCCAAGTGAGGGCCGCTCTTGAGATATGGATAACAGTCTCCCTCTTCCCACATATGCACCTGCAGTCATCCGTGGATGTGGGAGGGCATGGATAGAGTCAGAACCCACTCATATACTGCTGATGGCTGTCTGGTGACCCTCAGATCTTTGCAGCAGAGGTTGTTGATAGTGAAAAGGAACTCCCAAAGACTGACTTCCATCCAGGTAGGGCTCCCCATGTGAACTGCAAGAAACTTTACATGTGATGTGATCAGATGACTGTCAAGCTCCCAGTCTGCTCAGTTGTTAGATCAAAGGTGGCAAATTCCATCTTTTTGTTGGAGCCTCTTTGGATCACCAGTGTCACCTTGTTTTTCCTCTCCATGCCCAGCAGTCTCTGCAGCATGCTGTAAATGGAAGAGAGAGTGAAAGGGAGTAATAGTGAGATGTTGCCTTGTGCTAGTCTCAGTAACACTCTGTGAAAAGATGACTAGATTTCGTCCCTTATGCAGCAGTAGTCAATTCTAAGTCCTGTTCCAGACTCAGTAGAGAAAGTCACAATCAATATGTATGTCTGTCATAGGCAGTGGCATGGGGAGGGTGACACATATCATGGGCATTTTTGAGCATTGAAAGTGGTTAGGGTTGGAGTGGAGTTCAGTGGTAGAGTCTTGCCTAGAATGTGTGAGGCCCTGTGTTCATTCCCAGCACCAGAAAAAAATAAAGAAATGAAAAATAAATGGCTCATTAATTGAGTTCCTCAAGAGAAGACACAAAGACAAAGGCTTGAGTGTTGGTAGTTTATTTAGGAAGTGATTTCCAGAACCACAAACAACAAAGTAGGAATAGTGGGTTAAGGAAGGGATAAAAGTCAAGTGTATGTTGAAATGTGGGTCATTTCTGGAAGGTGGACAACCTTCGAAAGACCCTGGAACTGAGTGGAACACACTTCATACTCCTCTAGCCCAGAACAGAAGACTGACTTTTCCCACCCACTATTGCCCCTCTCTATTGGCTGTGGCAGCCCTTAATTATGTTACAGACAACCTCAAGCAGAGAGCAACAGTTGTGCAGACATCTGAGTGGGAAGCTGCCGGCATTCAGTAAAGGGCTTCTTGAAGGTGAACTTAGGTGACTACAGGGCTGGGCATTCACAATTCCATGATAGTAGCCTTATCATCTTGTCTTTTCATCCCCTTTCCTTTCATTGTTGAGTTGCTGAGTTCCATGAAAAGCATATGGCACAGTGAATGCCTTATGCCTAAAAAGTGTTCAATCAACGTAAAATAAATGATTGTTGATTTGCCTCTAATGAAAGTGAAAAGAGAGAAAGATTCGATTCATTAACTGGGGTTTCTTGTTTAAAGTCCAAGGTTGGGCTGTTTGTACTAGCAGCTGTGAAACCCAGCTATTTGGCCAAAACTGTGTTTCTAATCTAGATTGTTTTCATCACATAGGTATCAGCAAGAAGGTCAGGGAACAAGAGTCGGCATGTTCTCAGGAAATCAACTCTGGGTTTGAGGAGGAAGCAGTAGATTATTTAATGAAGGTGTTTTGATGTGAGGCTGCAACTTTCCCTGGTGCAGCACCATGAACTGCCCTGGAAGACTGTTGACCTGGTTTCATTCACACAAAATGGTGGGCCACTTAATTGCACAGTGGTTATGCTTTTTAGATAACTTTTGGAGTCAAAAGTGCTTGTATCCCTAACTTGCCATGGATGATAATTGCTCACTAAATAAACACAAAATCCAAAGATGCTTCAAAAGATATGAATCCTTATAGAAATCTGTATCAGAACTTTAGTGGTATGGCCTAAATGATAACTTCTCAACTGTATTTAGCATCTATAAGGAGGTAAAGTTAAAGGAGGACAGATAGGTGAAGCTCTCATCCAACTGGATTAGTGTCTTTATAAAAGGAGTCTCTTTCTCTCTCTGAATATATATATATATATATATATATATATATATATATATATATATATATATATATGTAGCAGCAATCACATGAAGAGACAATGCAGACGTAAAGAGAGACAGCCAAAGAGCCTCAGCTATTTGTGTTGCTCCAGATTAGGTGCCAGATGGATGAGCAAAGAAGCCTTTGAGATGAACCTGGGCATAGCCACCTAATAATTGTAGTCATGGGAGAAATTCTGTGCTAGATCTGCCCAATTATGCTCAATCCAAATTTCTCATCCACAGAAATCATGAGAGATAATAAATAATTACTGTTATTTTAAGACACTAGATTTTGAGATAACTTCTTATGTAGTCATAGTAACTGGTACAGTGCTTAATAAATCAAATAAGTACAATCTCATCAACCTCTCCTGAAATATGAAAAGAAACTTTCATATTCTGGACTCCACATTTTAGCAGATGATTGCAGTCTAAGCTAATGCTTTTCTAACAGTCAGATCTCCACAATGTTGAATGTTCTGATAGACTAATGACCAATGTTTGTTTAGCTCTGGGCTAGACACGATAATGCTTCTTCCACATCTGTTTTTCTCTTCTTCTATTCAGGAGGGGGGGTGGTTGTTTAGTCAGTTTATCTCAAGGTCCAGAGAGAAGCCCTGAATGGTGTAGATGTGAGAGAATCCTAAGCTTCCTGCCATGGTGATTGGGCCACACAAGGCATAAGCCAATCAGCACTTGGTTTTCCCTAGAATTGACTAGGGATGGAGTAATCAGCATCATACCCAGGTCAGGTCTCTTGTTGAGGAATCTGAGGCCCAGAAGCATTCTATCTCTGGAAAGTGTTGGATTAGACATGCCTACTAGAATCATTGTGATCATTTTGCTACCATGAAGGAAAATAGCTAGAGGATGGAATCAACACATGAAAGAGGTGGGATTGTGAGAATCACAGAGTAATTCTAGAGCTTCGATCAATCACATTGTGCTTAAAGCCTAGGCTTAGCTGCATTTTCAGGTATGGGAGCCAAAAATTCACCTTCATTGTTTAAACCACTATGATACGGATAATCTACTGCTGGCAACCAAACATGTCCTAGTTAATTCAGGTACTAACACCTCAAAGACTTTCATTGAAACTAAACCACTCCTATTCTGCAGAGGTAGAAAAAAGGAGCAATGCATAATCTATATAAACTTTTTTCGCCACTTTTTTTTTTTGGCTTTTTTAAAAAATGAAGCCTTGAGTTTTGTGGAAAAAAATAACTTCCATTGTCCTGGCTACATTTTGGGTGTATGTGTGTATACAATTTGTGGGTTTATCAATTCCCTAAGAATGATTCTGCTGTTAACAAAGTACCACAAATTAGGTGAGTTAGAGCAACAAAAACCTATTTAACCAGAAATCCAAGATCAAAGTGTCCTTGGGTCCCTGTTCCCTTTAATGTGTGCTAGGGAAGGATATGTTCCAGGCTTTTCTCCTAGCTTCTGGTAGCCTCAGTTCTTTGGTAGATGATTGCATTGTTCCTTGTGTCTGCATGTCTTCCCTCTATTGTCTGTGTCTAAATTTCCCCTTTTCATAGAACACTAGCCATATTTGCTTAGGGCTCATCTTAACAACCTCATTTTAGCTTAATCATCTTTGTAAGGTCCTTATTTATTTATTTTTAGTGGTACACAATTCAATCCTTGACAGTGGGATGAAAGAAGTGGTTTAGAAAGGTATAAATGGACATGACAAGACACCAAATATAGGAAAGTTTAAAAATACCTTATCATAATCACAATATAGTTTTGGAGTTGCTCAACTGTAAGAAGGCCTGATTTGATTGTAGGAGAATAGAAGGCATAGCAGAGATACAGTAACAGACATGAAGGAATCAGAGCCAGGTTCATAAAACACAGAGCCTGTGTTGCCTTTTTTTTCTAGCCTAGATGTTTCTATTACAACAATCTCTGTTTTGTTGGGTGATTTTTTTTGATGGAATACACACAAAGCTTTGACTTATATTATTCTCATTGCATTCAACTGAATGAAATTTATGAAGCCTTGTGCACAGTGTGTTCATTGTTTGGGTTGGGATAATTGAAGTGTCAAGAATATTTGCTTATAGAAAACAACTTAGGAAGGCCCTGTCTACCCAACTAGACCAGAGTCACGAGGCATGTCATGCTCTAGACTGTTGCCTTTTTTATCAAGGGCACCTTTCCAGGTAAGTTAATTTCACTCCTTGGAAAGAGCACTTGGTGGTACTGGGGTTTGAACTCAGGGCCTCGTGCTTGCTAGGCAGGTGCTCTGCTGCTTGAGTTGCACTCCCAGAGAAGGCATATTTCTAACACAGACTTCACAATTCACTCACTGTGTAACTTTGAATGAACCATTAACTTCTCTGGACTTCAGAGTTCAATGGACATGAGTAACATGGTCTTATCCACTTCATAGGAACACTGCAGTTCAAAAAGGAGAATCTATACAAAAACACTTTAAAACCATAAAATGCTATATGAGTGTGCATCACTAATAATAAAAATTAAATATGTCTACTTCAACTCAAAGAATGACAATGATCCAAGGAACATAACAAACCAATGTTCTTTATTATTTTCCATTTTCTTCCCAGGATCCATTTTTACCCTTGCCTGCCCTGCTTTGGGCCTTGGGAGACTAAGGACTAGAAACTGAATGGGCTGAACTCATTTAGCTGTGGCTCATGGTTGGGTTTGGTCAATGAGAAGTGCTTACAGGAAATGGGAAGATATGAGGAGAGAAAAGTAGGGTATTTATTCCTCTTGCACTCTTCCTGACTCAGAAGTTCAGGCAGTACTACCACTGGCTCAGTCACAGCTCTGATTGGACAGCCTCTTCCACCCCATTAGCTCTCACTGGGCTTCAGGTAACATTGTTCCCTCTCCTCCCCTAAAGGTTGAGGAATTTATTGTTGTGGCTGATCCTTGGTACCTGTCTCTGTAAATGGTCCTTTCATTATGGCCCTTTAATTATTTGAAAGTATTATTTGACTCCTGAGGGACATCATGACTACAATGACTCATCATGACTACACTGTGAACAATAAATAACTCAACTCTCTCTGTGTGAATTGTTGTCTCTCTTTGGGGGACAGTCTGAGTTTTCTCTTGTCTAGGCAAAAGGATTCTTGTAGAAAGAAGTGTCATCAGATCTTGAAGAACTATAGGAATTTGGAGGTCCTTGCTATTTTCCATCAGCAGAGGGAGATGCTTTCTTTAGGTTTATGTAGGAAATAGATTTCTGCATGTTCTTCTCTGGTACCTCTTATCTCTCCTTATGTCAAAATGTCCCCTAGGTTCAGTCTACCTCTCTCACATTTCAGGGAGGTTACTAGATCTTGTCTCTAGCCTCATTTTCTGCCCCAGGTTTTTAGTAACCCTCACTGATTCTCTATAAAGATCACAGCCTCTTTTTTCCTTTCTACTCCATAGCCTCTCCTTCTCTACTTATGCTTATGTTATACAAGCTTGGAATCTTGGCTCATTGTTAATATCTCTAGCTGCTCTTTATGGGCAAGCAGCCACCAAGAACTATTGCTTCTCCCTTTCACATTTCTTGCATTTCTTTTGGGACTCTCAGCATCTTAGTTCATCATCTCTGCACTTCCTGAATTTCTGCAGCACGATTTCCAGTTGTCCTTCAATTCTAAAGCCTTTCTCCAATCCAATGCAGTTCATAGACTTTTGGCATTTTAGTTGTCCTGAACTTGGGTTTCATTGTGCCCCTCCTCTGTATGAACACCTTCAATGGTTCTGCTGCTCATGAGACAGTCTAAAACACTGATCTTGGCATTGGAAGCCCTACACAAGCTGCTTCAAGGCTACTCTGTACTTCTCACTCCCTTCTGACCATGCCAGAGCTATCCAGCCTCCACTGATCCACCTCATTGTGGGTCCTCCTACCCACTCTTCAACGCTGATCCCCAGTGCTATTTGTTCTCTGAAACCTTCCTTGACCACTGTAAACAACTATGGACTTTTTTCTTCTCAAGCTTCCTCAGAAGTTCTAAGATATGTTTGCTGAACTGAACTTCAACTTCTAATAATATTACTTGCAGTCGTCATTTGAGGCTTATAATTCCCTGTCTCAGACTGATATGTCTTTAGACATGACTTATCCTTGAGTGCATCACATAACAATAGGTTTTTACTATTTACTGAAAAAACTAAACACGTAAAGTACACCAGCTTATCCAAACTGTTGATATTGAAGGGATTAGGCACTCATATGTATTTTGCATGTTAATTAGGTACATGGCACTAAAGCCACACATTCAGTCTGGCAAGCTTTAGGCCTAAGAAGGAACAATGATGGTGAAGAGGATAAAAATTTAAATGCCTATCATTTATTGAATACCTACTTTCTGCCAATGTTTCACATATAGTGTCTCTTTTAATTTTTATAGTTAACTTCTATTTGTATGGTCACTATCTGTACTTTATAAATCAAGAAATGAAAGCTCAGAGCCCAAGATAACACCTCAAGTTAAGAGCAAGGCTGGATTTGAACCTGAGTCTGACTATGATAGTCTATGCTATCAACCAAACACCAAGCAGCTTTTGGAAGCATCTTATAGATGACCATGGGTGTGCAATGTATTTAAAGTGGTGAATGCTTATGTGAGACCATGTCTATCTTTACTTTCTTCCAGTGAGGAAAGGGGCTCTGTCCTGAAGACCCTTCAGTGAAACCTGGATGTAGCTTTGCATATAGTCATCACTCATTAATAGTTTAATCACTCCATGCCTGAATTTCAAGTGTTTCTTATGGTAGGGACTAGCAGAGTTATACTATGTGTTTGAGTACAATTTTTTTTTCCATACCACTCATATCATAAAACATTTATATAATTTCTAGTCTCTGGAACTTTCCTCCTGAAGTGGCTTTGCACTGTGTAATGCATTGGAATTCCTAGTAAAGTACTGGGTAACACCGTATTGTGATCTTAGCATAACTGGGATCTTGTGGGTGAAAGTCTGTCTTTTGGTAGGGTTGGGGAAGGAGGAGGAGAGGAGAAAGGGGGGGTGGAGAGGGGTAAGGAGAGAGAGATAAAGGGAGGGAGAGGAGAGGATGAAGAAGAGAGAGAGAGAGAGAGAGAGAGAGAGAGAGAGAGAGAGAGAGAGAGAGAGAAACAGCTAGCTTTAAAAGAGAGAAAGGGTCATCAGAAGAGGAAATAATTAAGTTTGGAAAAACTGGCTTATTTCCATCCATACTTTTCATCTTCCATTGCCACCAAACTAATTTGTCTTCTCCTTTTTGGATAACTTCTGTAGTCTTACCGGTCCTTTTTAATTTTAATAGACACATAACTGTACATACTTATGGGGCACAGTGTGATATTTCAATACATGTATTCAATGTTTAATGATCAAATCAGAGTAACCAACAAAACATTCATTATTTTTCTGTTCTTTGAATTTTGATCTTACCCATTTTTAGTTTACTTTCTTTTTTGGAAGCCAGTGATATTTTTGAAATGTAAATCAGATTGTGCTTAACCGTTTGACCCTTCCCATTGTATGTGGCATTTGACCTAAACCCTAGTCGAGGCTTGGAAAGTGTTTCATACCCTGGCCACTGTCTTCCATCCTCCCTCAACTTCAGTTCTCCCTTCTCTCCCCTCGCTCACTAGACTGCTCCTAGCTCCTAGGACCCATAAGCTCAAGGCCTCACCATGCCTCTCTATCTCTGTCTGTGTCTCTGTCTGTCTCTCTCTCTCTCTCTCTCTCTCTCTCTCTCACACACACACACACACACACACACACACACACACAGACATTTCCACTTTTAATGTGCTTTCACTCCCACTTCTTTGGGTGACTTCTACCCAACATTTACATCTTTGTTTATACGAGATTTCCTCAGAGAATTTCTTGTCCTCCCAAACAAAATCAGGCTCTGCTCTTATTCTCTCATGAAGATTTCCTGTATGCTTTTCTTTTTAAACTTTATATCACATTTCAAAATTATAGAATTATATGTGTAGTTTCTTCCTAAAGCATGGCCTTCCTTATTGAGCAGATAGTCTGATCCCCACTAAATTATTACCACCTACTGTATTGCCAGGCACACTTGGTCTAATAGTGCTGGTTAATGACAAAGGAATACAGTAAAATCCTGAGACCAGTCTATCTGTAGAGGAGTCACATGTTCTGTCCTCATAGTTCTCAAGTTTGTGTCTTACAAAAGCCACCCAGAAATCACATTCTCCAAAAAAGAGACTTAAGCAAAAAGAAATAAGAGCAGAATTAGAAGAACCAAGTAAAACAGATAAATGATAAGTGTTTGAATTGATGGGTATGCTAATTACCCTAATTTAACCATTACATATTATATAAATGTATCAAAATATCACATTGTACTATATAATATGTACAATTATTATGTGTTTACCTCTGTTCTAAAGTTTTTGTTTCTCACTTTTTCTCTTTTAAATTGAGGAATAACTTGTACATAGTACACTGCACAAATATTATGTGTGCAGATGGTAGTTTTTCATGTGTATATACCCATAGAACCATTGCTCTAGCAAGAGATAGAACAGTAGAGCATCTGGAAGTGTCATTTTTGTTTTCCAATTTCATACCCTATCCCCAATCCAGACAAAATAACTACTATTCTCATCTCCTTTTCCATAGACTAGTTTGGGCTGATTAAAAAATCTCATATAAATGTGATTATACAGTGTGTAAGTTTTTGCATCTGGCTTCTTTTACTCAACATGTTTTGAGATATATTCAAATTGCTTTTGCCATATGCAGCAATCATTTTCCTATGTTTGTTTAGTTCCTGAGTAGTCATTCATTGAATGCACATATACTATAATTTATCTGTTCTGCTTTTGTTGGACACTCAGGTACTTTCAAACATGGGCAACTGTGAACATTGTTGGACACATATTTTGGTGGTGTGTCTTTGGGACGAAAGTAGGAGTGGGTTTGTGGGTCTCTTCCGTTAGGCCAGACTTTTTTATGTCCTTAGTGTATCCTACAGAAACTCTTGCTACATCTCAATGTGAGCTTACAAATGAAGTAAGTCAGGGATGCTTGTTCACATTGTAACAATCTTTGTGAATGGAAATCCTTCATGTGGCTTTTCTTTAAGCACATTTCAGGGGCTTGTATCAAGGTCATTTAGCTATTTGATACTGAGCCTATGGCAATGATAGGTCAGAGAAATTTAAGATCATAATCTGAAAGGACTTTGCCATTAGTTATCTTTAAAATCATAATCTCATCCATTAAGAAAACATTATACTGAGTGTGGAGATAGAATTGTGAGTTTGAAGTCTGCTTGGGCAAAGATAGCAGTGAGACTCGGTCTCAAAAACAAAACAAAATAAAGCAAAAAGAGCTGAAGTGGTAAAGTACCTACCTAGCATGTGCAAGACCCTAGGTTCAATCCCAGCACGGGAGAAAAAATACTTTGTTTAAATTTTTATTAAGTTATAGACACATTTCCATGGCTCAGCTTTCTATAATTCTAAGGCCATTGCTTTTGCTGTATCTATATAATGCTATAGCTATGAGGATGTATCACTTGCTCTCTGCTTTATACTGTTGCCAATAGTAACATTGACTGTTTTCTGACCTAAGCTGGGTAATGACTTTTTTGCTTTCTTTAGGAATAAATAGGAGTTAATAAGCTGTGGCCATTAAATAACATTCACCAAATCTGTGTGTCCTTTCCCCAAAAAAAGACAAATTACATTGGAGGAGGAAAAGTATAATCCCTGCAGACTTTCTTGCTAAAAATCTCACCTGGAAAGGAAGCTTCCTTGTCCTACTGGAGAATTTACAAATACTTCCCTCACTGCTTTACACAAGGCAAGAAATCTTGTTTCTGCCCTAGGGAAGGTAATAAATGCAGTTAGAGTATCCTAAGGACTCTAGAATCTTACCAGCTTGGGAGACTGGGACCATTCACATTGCGATGAATAGAACTTTCATCATAGGGACAGAAACATGTGAGAAATACCTGAATCTGGCTTCGAGTACAAATGCACACCCACCTCTTAGCGTCTTGGCACATCTTATTGTAATAAAAAAGTACCCCAAGAAAGACAAGGAGCTATCACATTTGCATAAACTGTGAAACATGCCTCATGATTGTGATTCTCATGCTCAGTCTGTGAGCAGATATTATTGTCATCCCCAATTTAAAAATTTGGAAACTGAGGTTCAGAAAGCTTCAGTATTTTGACGAAGGTCTCACAACTTTTAACTGATGGAATTGGGATCTGAACCTCAGCAGTCCAACTTCAATGCCTCCAGAAAGGTCTGGGGAAGAGTGAGCTCCAGTCCAGGTGACATCGTCCCATCCTCCACACCACCTTTTTAAGTTTCATCTGAAAATACCATGCAAGTTCACCTTTACCGCAGAGAGGAGAGGAAGAAACAAATAAATAGGGGACAGGAGGAAATGGAAAATTACTCCCACTGGGGTCTGGCTATTAATGTGTCTGCCCAGTTCCTACACTTGAATAGGTCTGGTTCTGAGTCTGCTACTGAAAGGAGCCAAAAATGACATTGAATTGAAACTCCTACATAGGAAGGTGCTGTGATGAGCTCAGAGCAACCACAGGCAGCTCTGCAAGTGCACCTCATCACGGCTGCTTCTAGGCGACGGCAGGGGGTGTGTGTGTGGGGGGGAAAATGCTGATTAGCTGATTTCTTGTTCCAATGAACCGCTTGATTGCCAAGGTCAAGCTTGGACTTTCTTCTTTACAAGATGGAGATGGCCTTTCCAAGTGGGAGTCTTTTTCATCAGTGGCTTGTTTAGATGTGTTGACTTTGTGGATCAGAATCCCTATTCACAGGAACACAGGGAGGGGTTTCTTCAATAAGTACCCATTCAACCAAGGTCTGGCCTCTTTGACTCCTTCTGTTGGTCTCCCCTTTTCTGTGCTTCAGCCATACTGGCCTTTTTCTTCTTCTAGGCTTGCTACCACCTCAGGATCTTTGCACATGCTCTTCCCTCTGCCTGGAATCTTTTCCCCTAGACACTCCCATGGCTTGCTTCCTCTTCTCTCTCATGCCTCTTCTTAAATGTCCCCTTCTAAGCAAGACTTTCTCTAGTTACCTATTGTAGTGACAAATGTATTCTGACTCCACCCCCTCTCAATACACACACACATGCATTCTCTCTCCCCTTGCTTGCCTAGTTTTCTTTTTTAGCACACACACCTTAAAATCTGCTATACACATTACTGACTTGTTTCTTTGGTTGTCCCCTCATCTACTGCAACCTCTGTGAGGGCAAGGATTTTTGTCTGTTTGGTTCCCCTAGTATTCTAGCACCTAGAAGAGTATGCAATTGACAGATAGTTAATAAAAACATATTGACTAAATAAATGAATGAATCTTAGCTCTGCCATTTAGTAGCCAGGCAGCCTTTAGCAAATTAGTTAACTTGTTTAGCTTCATTTCTGTAATTGTACAATTGGATTCCTACTCTCCTGTTGTGGCTTTTCAATAAGATAAGTATACACCCAGCACAGTATTGCATGGACTCAACAAGGGCTGGCTTAATGGTTTATTTGGTGAGTCCAATGAAAGAAATGAAACCAAAGTGGTAAACATCTGCACAGTGTTTCCTATGGGCCAGGCACTGCTCCACAAAGCAGGGCAGACACCCTTAGGGGGAACTTCTCTATTAACGTACCTTCAAAATGACCTCTTATTTTGTTTCAGCTAAAGCTTTTTAGAGAGAACTAAGCAGGCCCAGAGACATTTCTGTCCTCCATCTTTATGACACAAGCTGAGCATGCTCGAAAGTGTTCCTTGTCTGCCATTTTAATCTTTTGAACACGTGCTGTATGTCCTTGAGCTAAGCATACCCCAAAATAGGTCTGCCATCTTCCCTTCTTCAATTGTGACCTAAACTGAGCATGCTCAGGACTGTATTCCTTAACTGAGCGTGCTAAGGAATGCTCCTGTCCTGTAAGTGTTTTTTCCTATATGAATATGTGTAAGCTCCTCAGATAAAATCCCCATACTTCTTTTGTTCAAGGAGTGCACTGCATTGGCAATAACTCCCATGCTCACCTTAGCTGCTGTGGGCAATATATCTTTTTCCACTGTTCTTTCTTGGTTATGCTTGTTTTTGGGTTAATGCTCACCAAGGTGTGAAACCATTGCATTCAGTTACATAGCCATCCATATACCTTAACTCATGTAACATATACCTGTAATGTATATACTATTATTACCAGCATCCTTTCTTTAAGAATAAAGAAACTTTAGAGGTGATTTGCTTGAGGCCACATGTCATAGGAATCAGAGAGGCTGGATTTGAACTCAGGTTCATTTGTATCCAAAGCCCCTATCTGAGCTACTTTACCATCCCACCTCACAAGACCAAGAAGATACCATTCATATGATACAGGCATAAGATAACCAATGAAAGTAGTGAAATCTCCTATTTATAAATTTTAGTTTTTAAACTAGTGAAATGTCTTTGCAAATCAAAGACAAAGATAATTCCATTTCTAAATTGGATTATCCATACAGTGGCCAAATTGAATTGAACTCCAAATCATGAAATATTTTTGACCATATAACACTACCATTGAAGAGATAGTTAGAAACATTGCTTTATTTAGGCACACACTATATGAAAATATCTACAGGCACACATTTTTAAATAAAGGACAGTGTTATTTAGTTTCTAAAGATGAGTGACCATATAGACACACCATAAACCTAACACCTGCTTTTGAGAATGCTTCAAATATTATTATCCTGTTTTTCTTGTGAGTTGACTTCAATCACTTGTGACTCCTGTGCATCTAACATATCTCATAACCAGCACTCATTCATGGTCTATTTTAAGGCTGGTCGTTAGAGTACAAGGTTTCGTTCATGAGAGACAACTCAGTGAGGCCAAGCCTTCTCTTGTCGTGGTGCTGGTTGCACAAGTCACAGCATACAACAGGGAGGTGCACACACAAACTTTCCAAATCGTCTTGAAAGGTTTTCAGTTCCCTTTTTTTTCTTTTTTTGGGGGTGTCTCTTGCCTTCCCAGTAATGGCTAAGACATTGCCCGTTTGTCTCGCTTCTTTTGATTTCTCCAGAAGGCCCAGAGCTCAGTTTGGGACTATGTTTTAGTTTCCCAAGGATTTAATTTTGTTCTTTCTCTTGCAAAGAACAAAAGATTATTTAAGCCAACCCAAGACAAGGGCTTTAACTTATGATCTTTTAGTATGTTACTTTTTAAATGGTAAAGAAATGTTCATAGAAATTCAAGAGCAGGAGCCATGTTAAGTGTTGGCCTCAAGGAGCCAGAACTTATAGGTGGTTCCAGACTCAAAGAGGCTCCCAGGACTTAAGTGGCAGAAGTTCGTGGATCTTTGACTTCTATAATAAAGCAACATATTACATGTCTTCTTTTGGTCCTAGAACTAACTGATGAATATTTGTTTGCTACAAGATCAGAGTCTTAAGAGAGAATCTGGTCCAGCCCATCTTTCAGTGTAGACTTTACATCCTTGACCAACCTATCGGTAGTCTGCAGTTGGTTTAGGTGCCCAGACCAGGGCCAATCATTGATTGATAGAGGAGGTGGAGCACTAGGGACTATGTGGCTTCCTGGGCCTGTCCCTTCAGCAGCAAATGTGAGCAAGGTGCATCCCCTCAGAGAAGGCTGTGGGGGTGTTGGCACAGGACTGACCTTTCCAGAATATCATCTTGTGGGACACTGATGTGTTATCCAAGTCACATAGTGACACATCAAGATAATGATGATGTTATATTGATAAAAACACAGATGCAACTCAGATGTTTGTAAAGCCCCATGAATGTATCTTTGCAATTGACATGCTTGAAACATGAGAGAAATTTCATTATTTATTTGTGAAATGTTTTATCCAAAAATATTTATTCCTTGCCAGGTGCCAGTGGCTCATGCCTGTAATCCTAGCAACTCAGGAGGCAGAAATCAGGAGAATCACAGTTGGAAGCCAACCTGGGCAAATAGTTCGTGAGTCCCTATCTCTAAAATACCTAACACAAAAAGGGCTGGTGGAGTGGCTCAAGGTGTAAGCCCTAAGTTTAAGACCCAGTACCGCAAAAAAAAAAAAAAAAAAAAATTATTATTGCTGTGTGCCAGTGGCTCACACTTGTAATTCAACCAGCTTGTGAGGCTGAAATCGGGAAGATTGTGGTTCGAGACCAGCCGTGGGAAAATAGTTCATGAGGCCCTATCTCCAAAATAAGCAGAGCAAAAATGGACTAGAGATGTGGCTCAAACAGTATAGCACTTGCTTTGTGAGCACAAACCACTGAGTTCAAATGCCAGTACCATCAAAAAAAAAAAGTCATTCTTTTGCCTGATAAGTGTAGCTACCAAAGCCCCATGGATTTCTCAGTTGGGACCTCTCAGTCTCAGTAAGAGAACTGCACTCAGCACAATTCCAGTGAATGCTGTTCTAGAACTGTCAATGTGGTGACTAAACTGCAGCTGCAGTAATCCCTTCATCTCCAGCCAGTTGAGGTTCTGTTGTGATTGAATTGATGAAGACCTATTGGTTTGTTATTACCATTAACTAAGTATATACAACGCTGTGGCCTGCAGCTTTACACACAGGTAAAATAGATATCTTACTACTACAGAACTTCCTGTGTCGAATATATGATGCCCATGGCACTGGTGGTCTCTCTTCAGAGGATCCACTCCCACACAAGGGCCCTGATAAGAAGTGACATATGACAGGGACAGTTTTATCAGGGTAAGAATGTGAAGAAACAGCGTGAGAACCAGGTCTGGATACATTGTTGTAATGAGTGGGGAAGTTGTGTGGTGTGCATTGGGGGTGCCCAACATAAAGACAGACAGTGTGACAACCTAAGCCTTCATTACGATTCTTGTGAACAAAGCTCCTAGACAAAGTCCCAATCCTTAAGTTCAAGGTAATTGTGTGTTGGTTTTTAGACAGGATCTCATCATTGTAGCCCAGGATCCTCCTGCTTCAGCCCTCCAAGTACTGGGATTACAGGTATGGGCCACCAGCCCTGGCCAAAGGTAAACTGTCTTAAGACAGTTCACTACATAGGGCAGCGATGGTGACCTCATTTGTGTGAGCAGAGCTGTCTTTTCTTGAGTTCCCAGTGGAAACCTCCTGTCACGACAGGTTAACAACTCTCAAGCTAAGCTTCTTATATGCCTATTCTTACCTGTGTTAAAAAAATCCCTACCATAAAAAATTTTAAAAGAACAAAAAAATTATGAAAATGAGGGAGGCTGTTTCTATCTGATTCTCCTCTACCCTTGAATGGAAATTTCTTTTAAGACAAGATCAATGTCTGATTCATCCTGATGTTCTTGTCATAGTATAGAACATGCCAGGCCACTTAAACAAGTATTTCTTGGATGAATGTAAGAACCTCAATTGCCTTTTGAGTCACCAAATTGACCACAATCCACGTTGTCCTGTGCTTGTGGCAGTATTTGACGCAGGAGGAATGTCTGAGATAGGATCATTGCCAAATGAAGCTAATTTCAGTGTCAAGTTCACTTAATAGTCCCAAGTGTCTCTAACGTAGTTACTGTGAAAACACCATCAATATATCTTGCAATATGTGAAAGGGTGGACAGGCACCATTGATTGCCAGAACAAAGATGAAATTCCTAAGGGCAGATTGGGGAAGTCTTTCGAGAACAGAGAAGGAGAAGGAAGAGGAGGTGAGAACAGGTGGATAATCAGGCATTTTATTAACTCATTTCACACTTACAGCAACTCTAAGGGAAGGGGCTCTTGTCCCATTTTACAAATGAGTCTGGCTCACAATACAGCAGAATGCCCTTCAGTCCACAGTCTGCTTCTCTGGACCCTTGGGCCTCTCTTCTCCTCAGGTCTTCCTTTCTCCTCACATTTCTGTTCTTTTGTCTTTTCAGGGAGCCTTGGATGGTAAGAGATGAGGTGATGATTATTCCTCATGTCATCCTGGGATGGAGAACATGCTGGCTCTGTCCTGGCTGCTCTGAGTTCAGCTCAAGTTTTTAATATTCTTCAAAACCATTCAGCAAGATGGACAAATCCATTTCTTGTTGATATTCCGTGCTTCTGAAAGCATAATGCTCTTGTAATATTTCCAAAACAAAACAAAACGCTTCTCCAGAGGTGTGAAAATGAGGACAGACAAGATGATAGACGAGGCCAGGCAACTCTGTCCTGCCACAGCTGTCTGTGTGGCCATTCCAACATCTACTATGTCTGCTTGTGCTGGCTATTTTTCCAGTTGTGCCAGACAAAGTTCACTGCCTGCGATGGGCTATGACTTCCAAAGACACTACTCTAAATCCTCCAATATTGTTTGGTTAAACAAGTCCCACTTTTTTATTTTTATTGTTGACATTTTGGGTGGGCAATGGAGAATACCTTCTCACTAGAGCCTGGAGGCTGTGTCTAAGACAGAGAAGCAAAGTCAATGACAGGAAAGCCTGACTTACTCCTAAAAGGCTAAAAAGAAGTCACTCTTCCAGGAACTTAGGTATCCTGTGTTTGAACTACACAAAGAAGAACAGGATTACATAATTTAGATATTTTTAATTCACTTGACCAAAATGAATAATTGAGGTAGCAGTCTCATTCCAGTTAAGTACTTCACAGTATTACAATTATATCCCTGTGTCCACATGCCAGGAAAAACCTTGGCACTCAATAAATATTTTGTGGGATGAATAAGTGAATGAATGGGAAAAGTCTGGAAAGGTAGTAATCATAAATATTAAAATAATTTCTATCTCTTTAAATAGTGGCATCATCTCATTTTTCTATTATGAATATGTATTAGTTTTATAATCACAGTTTAAAAATGTAACTTCGACTTTCCAGGAAATCCCTAGTTTGACATGAGGGCTAAGATAGGAGTGGGTTTTGCCAGCTTTATTATTGCCAACGTCAGCTTTATTGTGTGTCATGTAGCTGCAGTCCCTGTGGGTCAGTTCCTGGAAGACTGGAATTTTTCAGAATCTGGATCAAGTCAGTACTTTTAGCCAATGGGGGAAGTAACTACTTTGTTCTCTAAGAAAAGGGTTTTTTAAGATCACAAGATGTTAGAGATTTCCTTGCCCAATTTTCTTAGTTTTCAGATGAAGGAACTGAGTCTAGCAGGATACCGACTGAAACTAAGTCAGCGATGAAATGCCATGAGGGTCCAGGTCTGTTGTCCCTAAGCTCGTGTCTCTATTCCACATTCTGTAGTCAGAGGCCCGGAAAGAAATGGGTGGCATGCTCAGCTGGGTGATGATAAAGGGGTTGGCAGAGTTAGGATGATAAGTAAAGGAAATGAAGAGTCCTAGGTCATATGAAAGTAGAGCTGTTAGCTCCCTTGGGCCTGAGAAGAGGCACATGAAGAACAGGAGAATCTATAGAGCCCACAAAGAGCAGGTGGCTCACAGACACTGGGACCTGTACTAGAGGGACCCAGCTCATCCACAGTGGCCCAGCAACAAGAGCCCAGCTAGAAAATAAACAGCCAGCCTCATTCCTTGCCCAACCAGAAACCAAGGGTGTAGGGAGCTTGGTGATGCAGTCCAAGGAGGGCAGGTCCCAGGCACAGTGCACAGCAAGGAAGAGTAGAGCATGCATTGGAGGGGCCTGTGGAAAATGTCCAGCAGTTTGCCTTCTAGAAGAGAAATATCATCTCATCTTTTCTCCTATTTCAGCTTCAAATGGGTAATAAACTGGTCAATTGGGGTTACAACTTAAAAGCCTATTACTATACAAATAATACATATTTATAATAGAAAAATGAAAACACGTGATTATTTAAAGAAATCATTATTACTTTCCACATTTTGATTGATACCTTTCTAGACTTTTAAAAACTATTCATTCATTCATTCCTGTCAATGGATGGCAGACTGTTTTAGACATGTGGATATAGCAGTAAAGAAAATGAACTAATATTCCTTCGTCAAGGAGCTAGAGTTAGAATACACAAGACAGACACCCAAAATGGTAGAATATAGTGATTAAGTTATGACATGAAAAAGAAAGCAGGGTACAAAGGAATAAAGTGTCATGGGAAAGAATTGTAGTTTTCAAGAGGTAGCCAGGGAAGTGTGTGTATGTGTGTGTATGAGAAGAGGGTGGAGAGGAGAGGAGAGGAGAGGAAAAAGCAATGGCTGGTGTTTATAGGGCTTTTCCTCAGACTAACTGCTGAGTGCTCAGGTAATGGGGACTGTAGGTGGTGTGACTTCCCCCCTCCCTCGCAGTTTCAAAATGTCTGTCTTAAGATTTTTTAAAAGGGCAAAGCTTTCTCTACTGCTTACATTAACCATTTAAAAAGTGCCACAGGGACTCCTCAGTGAAAATTTGTTTGCCAAATGTTTGGTGTGGATCTGTCCCTTTTTAGCTGGGTAGCTTGGGGAGACATGATTTCCTTAGCCTCAGGTTTCTCATGTGTGAAGATTAGGGCTTTGGTAATGATAAAAGGAAATAAGGTTAAATCTGTGAGGGACGTGGTGCCTGCATCATTGGTGTCCAGTTGATGGTGGATGCTTTCCTTCTGTGTGAGCAGGCAGGTTCTGGTCCAACTATAGACCTGAGACTCATGGGACTGGGGAGTTGTCTGAATAGTGTGTCAATAGTAACAGCTGCCACCAACCTACCACTGATGTGCCATGCAAACCCTTTACATGTGCCATCTCACTCGATCCTTGCATTTAAAGGTAAGGAAATGGAAGTACAGAGCCTCCTTACATGGGTGGTGGGCTGCAGAAGCCAGGCTGAATCTTAGTCTGATTGACAACAAACTCTGCAGTCTTTATCAAGACTGTGCTCCTCCTCTCCCTTGTCCTGCCCTCATAAGGAAAGTCAAGGTTGGATCTAGCTAGAGGGTAGGTAGGAGAGGGTTTTCTCCTAATCTGAAAGCCCATGTAGACATCCAGAACCAGATAAGGACCACTATTACCCTGGAAAAGTCTCTTTACTAAATCCCTCTAGAAATGTTTCTGCAAGTAAGGCACTGTACTGATCGCCTAGGAGTCAGAGGGTGAATGTGGTGAAAATATTCTATACACATGTATGTAAATGGAAAAATGAGAAATGTTGAAACAATTCCAGGAATGAGGAGGGGTGGGGGATAAGGGAGAATGATGGAGGGGGGTGAATTTAACTATGATATACTATAAGAAAATTTATAAATGTTAAAATGTACCCTCAATCAACTATAATGAAAACAAAGTATAAAAAATAAAGATAACAGAAGATTATCAAATGCATCTATTGGTTCACTCTCATAGCAATAGTTTATCGAGGACTTACTTCATGCCAGACACTGTGATAGGCATTAAGGATACCGAGATAAATAACTCACAATCTTCAGGTTTCCCTTCAACAGTCACCGTGACAAATTGCCTAAGTCCAGGATCCTTCAAGCCACTGAGCAATGGTCCAGACACATTTCGGGGGCAGGCTCCTTCTGCCTGGTGCTGCCCTTGTTATTGATCCTCTCTTATTCTTATTTGAATAATATTCTCAAGGTCTACCTTGGTTTTCATTGGAGTAGTTCTTGCTTTATCATGTTTCTAGATCTGAGGCTTTTGGTGGCTCCAAATTCACATGAACATTTAACCTTGAGTCTAGTCTCAAAAGACTCCTTCCACTAAGAGGATGCTTTGTGATCTGAAACCCACCCTTAGAGACAGAAGGGATTTATCTAGAAACAGTGATGATTTTCTGACCCAGTGCAGACATCAGTTAAATGGTGGTGGCAATACTCTAACCCAGCCCAGGGGTCATGATCCTCTCTGGGATGTTCTTTCTTTTAAACTGGGCAGAAGGTCTAGCCTTGTGATTTCTCTGAAAAGATGTTTAAATACCGTGTCTCTCCAGTTTCCTTCTACTTCCCCTTGACCCAGTCCTTGCAACTTTAGTTATAGGGGCCAATTCCTGTAAACTAGTGTCCTACTTAAGCTCTGATCTAGATATGTTAGATTTCCAGCAACCATGGAAATAATTAGGTTGTGGAGAAAATAAAACCTCAGAGCAGCTAAAAGAGCAGTGATCAAGGCCATGCACTAGAGTCCATGCAGTGAGAGCTGCAGAGAGGATGTCTAGGACTAGCGTATTCATTGCTTACTGCTGTTGGACCAAATTACCACAGCCCAGTAGTTTAGTACCACACATTAAGTAGCTTATTGTCTCAGAGTTTGGGAGAACTGCATCTCAGTGGGTTAAAATTGAGGTGTCAGCTGCTCTGGGGATTTTAGCAGAGAGAATTTGTTTTTTGTCTCTTTCATCCGTCCCCATTCCTTGGCTTGTGGTTTCTATAATCTGCAAAGCCTCCATGGCTGGCCATGTCTTTCTCATATCAAAGCACTCCGCCATTGATGCTCCTGTGTTCATTGCTCATTCACCTGTAAGGGTCCTTATGATGACATTTGGCCCACCTGGTAATCTAGAATAATCTCCATATGTCAAGGTCAGCTGAAAACAACCTTAATTCCACCTGTAACCTTAACTTTCCCTGTAACATAAGGTGTTTAGAGGTTCTGAGGATTGGGACATCTTTGAGGGGAGCCAGTCTCTGTCTTACCCCACCCAGGCTCAATTATACACATCCTTCATATTCAGGAACACAAGTTTGGCTATTTGGTGTTTAAGCTATTTAAAGTATGAAGCCCTGTGAGTGGCAGACACTGTCTACAATAGGAAATAAGAGCTAGGAGACTAACACCCAAAGGAAAGATCAAAACTGAAAATCAGCCCCCAAATTGGCAAGTCACCAGAGTGTGAGGTCACCGAGAACGGGGAAAATTACTGCTGCCCACTTCACTGACACCTGTGGAGTGCTCTGTTTTATGGTACAAAACGTTAAGCACACTTCAAAATTGTGACCCTGAGTCATTAATGAAATGTTTTATTCAATAAGAAAAGCAAGAACCACACCGTATTTTTAAAAAAGCATTTTAAAAATAAAGCCATAAAACACCTAGAGGAAATTTGGTGAATCTGACATCTGAAATAGAAAGAATTTTCTAGGTGCAAAAGCAAAGGGAGAAATTTTTGAAAAGGGAACCATATTTGTGTATAAATAGATCTTAAGATTTGTTAAAATCATAAACCAAATGAACAGGTAATTATTTGACATAAATAGGGCATCTAATAAGCTTAACAGAGCTCATGCAAATCAATGAGGAAAATGTTAAGGCCACAATGTAAAAATAGGCATATGTATAACTATTCATAGGAGGAAAAGTAAAGTGAATATATGTAAGTGTTTAAATTCACAGGTAATCAAAAGTGAAAACAGTTATGATGTGGCATTTTTAACTTATCAAATGGACACAGATTTTTTAACTGATAATATTTTATGTTGGTGAGGATATGGTAAAATATCTTTTTATGAACTCCTGAAGGAAATATATATATAACATGAATTGCAACTCTCCAAGAAAGGAATAGAGAATGCAGTATTTCCCAATTTATTTGAACTCTTAACAGTTTTTCTCCAGACAACTTGACACACCCCTTTTTCCTGAAAACACACTTTGGAAAATACTGTCACAAACTAAAGGCCATGTATATATTTTACAAATCTTCTGAAAAGCAATTTGGTAATATACATTAAGAGCCCATAAATTTTTACATACTCATTTGTTACATTTTTAGATATTTACTCAAAACAGTAGAAATAAAAACAAAAGTTTCTTTAAAAGGTGTTCTTTCTTATTCATAATAAAAACAGCAAATTAATCTGATGAATGTAATGATTAAATAAAGTAGGACACATTTATATTATGAACTGTAATAGAACCATTAAAACATAAGTTTCAAAGAATGTTTAATGGTATAGAAAGTAAATTGTAGCAGTTATTTTATATTTCACCATGTATTTTCTGCATAATAACTTGAGGGAATTATATTAAGTGTCAGCAGAGTTAGGATTTGTGAGTAACTTTTGCCTTAGTCTTTTCTAAAATTTTCAAGCTCTGAAAAATAAGCACACATTTACCTTTAGACTTGGAAATGTACAATTTAATTTTTAATAATCAAAGACTAAAAGCAGGATCATATACTTTAGAAAGATTTTCAAACAAAATGGTTTAGTTGTCTTGACTGTTAAAGCTTCATATACATGAAGTCTTATCTCCCAACACGGTAGATAAGACATTGCTTTGGAAACACTGGCTTATTTTAATGAAATATAAATCATTAAATTCATAGAATTTGGCTAGATGTGTGATTTATGACAACATTTTCCAAAGTGTGTTTCAAGAAAAGGGGGTGCACTAAGTTGTCTGGTGAGAAAAAGTGTTCAGAGTTCAAATAAAAGTCAGAAATACTGCATCCTCCACTCTTTTCTTGGAGAGCCACAATTCACATTAGTATTTTCAAGCCTCTGAAAAGTCTTGTGTGAAACCAGGTTAGTTTTTTTAAAATCAAGTTTCCCAAAGTACTACTCTTTAGTATTGTACTGAGTAACATATATTGCCCCCCCATCATCGTGTTTCACATGTGTCATACATTGTAGAAAACCATGAGTTTGAGCAAACTCAGCTGACTCATCCACTTGATCTCACAACTTAATAGGCAGTAAAGGTAGAATATGTGAGCCTGGTTTTGATTTATTTTTTAGGAGTCATAAAGAAAATTCTGGGACATGGCTCAAGTGGTAGAGCACCTGCCTAGTAAGCATGAGGCCCAGAACTGTACCCCCCAAAAAAAAAGAAGCAGAAGAAGAAAGGAAGGAAGGAAGAAGAGAGAGAGAGAGAGAGAGAGAGAGAGAGAGAGAGAGAGAGAGAGAGAGAGAGAGAGAGAAGAGAAGAGAAGAAGAGAAAGAAAGGAGAATGAAGGAGAATGAATGACACGGTAGTGACAAGCAAATTTGAGGATCTGTGGGGGTGGTGTGGTTGCTATGTGCTTAGGAAGAGCTCAAGGCCTTTTTCAAGTTTTCACATTTCTCTCTCCCACATCCCATCACCAGTCCTGGTTAGGGAGTGGTTGCTGGTCCCGAGTCTTCTGGGCTGTTGAAGGCTTTCCTTTCCAAGCATGCTGTACCCCACGAGGATGGGACTTTCCAGGCACAAAACCTCAAGGGAGACTGCTTCTTCCGTTCCCTACCTTAGGTTAGGAAATGCTGTGCAGCTGCTTAGTTATACCTCTTACATCTTGGTGGCATAAAGATGGAGTCCATTGCTACAAAGTGAATTTTGTATTAGAAGGTATTGGATATGGGCTGAGGTGTAGCTCAGTGGTAGAGCATTTGCATAGCATGTGTGAGGCTCTAGGTTCAATCCCTAGCTCCACAAAACAAAAAAAGATATTGAATACACCTAGTGTTTCCAAAGTGGTCTACATTGCCTCTGTGAGTATCTACTCTCTGTGACCTGTTGTCCTCTTCCTCCAAGGTCCTTTTGGTCTTTTATGGCCCTTTGGATTTTCCTTAAGGTCCAGGATCCCAGGCAATGGGTTCTTTTTGGAGTTGCAGAAGCCATGCTATGGTTGTCAGGTCCACCTGAGTGAAACAATGTCTTTACTTCATATCCGTATTCTCAGATAGCATTTGTCAAGTGTCTTCTTATGCACCAGAGCCTCTGACTCTTTTCTCTGGCCTCACCAGACTCTTTCCTAGGGAAAAATAGAAGTAAGGAGAGGGAGGGGAGAATCTGGTGAGAAATCTCATCATTGTACTTAGATACACAGATCCCCATGATACTGGGGCAAAGTGGAAGCTTCGTGATCATCTTATCCAGCTCTTTGTGGATAGCTCAGGTATAGGGAACAGAGGGACATGCAGTGGGGCCTCCAGATCCACGTTTATCACTTCAGCTGCAGCAACTTCACTCTTACATATTGGGGTTTCAGGTAATATTTTTGTTCAAGAAATTTCCCTGCTTCTGAAGAAACAGTTGAAAGCAACAGATCTAGTCGAGCTCAATGCATGAATCTTCCTGCAGCTGGCAGTCATACAATCTTTTCTCAGATCCGCCAGTAACAGGATGTTCAGGACCATTCTATATTTGGTTGTATGTAGTATGGAACAGAAATTGGCTTCCCTGAGTCTCCTGCCCATTTGTCCCAGTTCTGCTTTTTAGGGGAAAACCAGAAATAGTCTAAATCAATTTCTAGCTTTCGGCCCCACTATGACAGGGACTTGGTCAGTTTGATTCTTTGGTGCATTTCTGGAGTGAATTCTGGCACATAGTTGGAGCTTAATAAATGATTCATGAATAAATGAACAGATGAGGATCTTTGTATGTCTGTTGTAAGATTACCATCTGACTGTAGTCTTAAAAAGACTACAAACTCTTATGATAATCTTCATACCTTTCCTTACCCTCAGTCCTTTCTGTCAAAAGTGCCCTGGATGGAGTGGGAAGATGCTATGGATCTTTGGGCATGGGGCAAGGATCTTTGGGACTTAATTTATTCTGCTTAACTTCTGGAAAAAGCTTCTAACTTGCTGGCCATGATGACAGCTGCCCGCTGTTTGTCAGAGATAGAGCTATGAACCAGGCATGAGGGTCATACTTAGGCATCAACATCATCACCAATGTGGTAGGACTTGAGAGGCATTACAAAGTTCCACAGCTCTCATGATAAGGTCAGAATCTTCACCATTAGTCATTCATTTGGATAAAATGCTTATCCTTCCCTTAAATGTAAACATTGTTCATGTTGCATGTCCAATACCTTGGTGAATTAGTGAATTAGATGATCTGATGGTTTTCTTTAAAGATAAGAGGACCTAGAGATGTTCCACTCTGGGGAAGAACTACTCATCAGAGAACAAAGAGGCAAAGTCAAGTGAGCTGCAGGGCAAAAAGAAAGCTCATTGTGTTTAACTAGAGGAATATTCAATCCTGAATGCTGCTTCAGTTTGGAAAGGCCTTTGGGATGGAGGACCTCTGTCTGGCTCTCCTTAAACTCTCAGAAGATGCTGACCCTCTAGCAGCTTCTGCTGCTGGTTTACTGGAGCCATGGGACCATGTATGCAAACATTTTGGGGAGACAGATGCTGGATACATCCAGGCTAGTGGGGAAGGAGTCCAAATTTGTCGGGAGCCATCTTCTCATCACAAAAGGGGAAAAACCAATCCCTGACAAGTACGCAGCTGATTACTAGCCATGTGATGAAGTGTTATTTCCTGTGCGAGACATTCACATTTCTTGAGAAACGCTTTCCCAATCCTAGTGAGTGACAGTTTTAGAAAACGAAGGCCTGGGTTTTCTTCCTCAATGTATAGGCTCCTGCTTCCTTCACTTCCCCCAAATCTCTCACCCCACCCCAGAGTGAGAGTGGCACAGCTCTCCTGTGGGGAGGAAGGAGAGAGACAATCTGAAAAATGCAATTTACCTGCCCTATTAGGACTTGAATTATGGTAGACATTCTTCCATAGTCCTTGCAGCCAAATGCTGCCACTGTTGCTTGCTTTCTTTCCAGATAATGCAACTAATATTGCTCTCCTTGCGGGGGTGTGTTTACTATTCTGAGATCACATTAACATTAGTCATTTAACGATCTGCAATGTTTTGAAACCGATATATCGCACCATATCCCAGAGTGGAATTTTTTTCTCTGCCTGATACTTTGATTGATAAGGACCACCCATGACCATGACCTTTAAGATGCACAATCTGGATAGTGTGGGGTTTGGACCAAAGGTGGCAAAGGCCACCCTATCAGCAGGATCACCATTAACTCCTGCTCAGCAAGTGATCATAAGTTAGAGAATTTCTGAACTGGCTGAGGCCTTAGGAAACTGTTCTGAATGGCCTATCAACCCATTGAGGCTAAAACTGAAGCTATCAAAGGTGGCTTCTTAGGCTGTCTTTCCCACAATTTGATGGATAATGGGGTACTGTGTTCTCTGCATGCCTTATGGCCCAGGGATGAGGATAAAGATGAATAAGTGATCACCCCCATCCTGCTGGAATTTTCAGTCTAGAAGACAGACACAAATATAAATAAGTGTGGTAGAACCTTACAAAGATCTGCCTTGGCAGATCAGAGAAAGCATTCAGCTCTCTAAGGAGGGGTAGAATGGAGGTGGTAGGGAAAGTTAGAAGACTAAAGTTAATGCTTGGGCTGGACCTTTGTGAATAACTAGATACCGTCTAGGTAGGAATTAAATGCAAACAAAAATGATTTGTTTTGCCTTTGCCAACACATAGAATAGCATGGAGTAGGATGATGCTGAGTGGGGAGAGGAGGGAATCTCCTAGAAGTTTGATATCAGTGTATAAGTAGGACAGGGAGAAAAGAAGGAAGTGTACAGATGAAACATGGGAGCCAGCTCACTGTCTTTGTGGGCCCTGAAAAGGGGTTTCTATTCTACCATGGAGGCAATGGGAGACAATGGTATCTTGTGGAGAGATGGGCCTGAAGGTGGTGATGTAGAAAGTAGGAAAAGTACTTGAGTATCCGGTAGAATAATTTAAGAAAGATACAAAGGTTGCAACTAAGGCAGATGGAGTATAGAAATAGCAGAGGATAGAATGCTCAGGAACTGGTGGACAGGTAGTAGAGGGAAGAGGCTGACAGTTAAAAGAAAATGAGACATCTAACAAACCACTCAGGACTGTGGTTTGAATAACTGTGGATTATATGGAGAGAGGGGTCTATAAGATAATTAATTCAGTTTTGTGCATGTTGAATTAGAGATCTATGGGACATCCAAGTGGAAAGGCCCAGTATGATAGTCCCCATTTATTTATGGCTACATTGTAAGATCCCTGCCCTACCCCACCCCCATGCCTGAAACTGCAGATAGTAATGAGCCCTACCTATGCTATGTGTTTGCTATACATACAGGCATACATGTAACATATTTTCATCTAGGCACTTACCATGCACTATGGCTACAGCTGTTGCAGTTTGAGGTGCAATAGCAAAACTAGTGTGAATTTCTTTTTTCCTTCTTCACAATTTCACAAATAGAAGATTCATTTTTTCCATAGATCTTAGTAGCGTCAGCATATATTTTATTTCTTTTCTTTCAAGTTGAGAACTTTTACCTTTTTTACTTAAAGGAAACATTTTACAGATTCTGTTTGGCATATTCAATTTGCCATTTGAATTTGGGTCAATTATTAAGTAAAATAAGAATTATTTGAACACAGCACTGAGATACTGCAATAGCTGATTTGAAAACCAAGATGGCTACTAAATGACTAATGGGAAGGTAGCAAATACAGTGTGGATATGCTGAACAAAGGTGGGTTCATATTGTGTCATCTGAGCTGATGACACAAGGTTTTTATCACACTATACAGAATAGCATGCAATATAAAACATATGAATAGTTTATTTCTAGAATTTTCCATGAAATATTCTCAGACTATGATGTAACTAAAACTCTGAAAAGCAAAATTGCAGACAAGAGGGAATAATATGAAATTAGTTACATGGTTTAATGTTCAAAAGATGAGTCAAGGAAAAGTGGCTATCTGCCTGCAGAATACTGAAACTAGATCCATGCCTGTTACCCTGTACTAGTATCAACTCAAAGTGGATTAAGGACCTTAATATCAGACCCAAAACCTTGCAGTTAGTACACAAAAGAGCAGAGAATATCCTGGAAACAACAAGTATAGGCAAGGACTTCCTCAGTAGAACTCCAGCAGCACAGCAACTAAGAGAAAGGAAGGACAAATGGGACTGCATGAAATTAAAAAACTTCTGCACAACAAAAGAAATGGTTATCTCCTCTAAATTGAGGAGACCACCCACAGAGTGGGAGAAAATATTTGCTAGCTATGCATCAGACAAGGACTGATAACCAGAATACACAGGGAGCTCAAAAAACTAAACTCCCCCCAAATCAATGAACCAATAAAGATAAGGGCAACTGAACTAAACAGAACTTTTTCAAAGGAAGAAATCCAAATGGCCAAAAAACACATGAAAAAAGTGCTCACCATCCCTGGCCATAAAGGAAATGCAAATCAAAACCACACTAAGATTCCACCTCCACTTCACCTCAATTAGAATAGTTATCATCAAGAACACCACCACCAACAATTAATGGTGAAGATGGGGGAAAAAGGAGCCCTCATACACTGCTGGTGGGAATACAAGCTAGTACAACCACTTTGGAAAACAATATAAAGGCTCCTTAAAAAAATTAAACATAGATCTGCCATATGATCCAGCAATATCAGTCCTAGGGATATGCCCAAAGAAATGTGACTCAAATTATTACAAAAGCACCAGCACACCCATGTTTATTGCAGCACTATTCATAATAGCCAAGCCACGGAAATAGAGAAGATGCCCCCCAATCGACAAATGGATCAAGAAAATGAGGTATTTATACACAATGGAATTTTACTCAGCCACAGAGAAGAATGAAATGTCATTCTCAAGTAAATGGATGGAACTAGAGAACATCATCTTAAGCGAAGTTAGCTAGTCTTAGAAGGCCAAAAATCGCATGTTCTCCCTCATATGCAGATTATAGACCCAAAACAAATTCAGTAATATTATTGGACATGGGTCACACACTAAGGGGAGCACACACATGAGAGAAATAGGGAAAGGAAAGGAAACCAAAACTTGAATGTGATTGATGTGCTCCCTGTGAGGAGTGAATAAAGTAATCTTAAATTGGCAGAGACCACTAAGGGAAGGGGACCAGGAAGTAGCGTAGAGGTCTCATAGAGAGGACCTCTATATGGGTTGAAATACACAGATGCATGGTAGCAACATTAGGACTCTCTTGCTATGTCTTTCTTATTATTTCCTATGTTTTCTCTTCAACAAAATCAGAGAACAAGAAGGCAGAACAGGTTCTGCCCGGAAGCCAGGGAGGGGAGAGATGGCACAAACAACGTATACACATGTAAGTAAATGTGAAAATGGTAAAAGGAGAAAAGAAAAAAAAAAAAAAAAGATGGGTTAAGGATGAAGAGAAACATAGGAAAGTTGATTAAATGTAGATGGTAGTTAAAACCATGATGGAGGATGGCCATTGTCTATGAGGACAGAAAGCCCAGAACTGATCCTTTTACTTATCAACTTAAAGCAGCAGACAATGACAGTGAGGCCAGAAAGAATCTGTGGTGGAAGAGAAGAGAGGAGGGGAGAGCTGTGCTCAGGAAGGCAGGAAAGAGGGTTTCAAGATGAAGAGACTGGTCTACAGCATCACCTACCTGGGGAAGCCAGTGAGGTGAAGACTAAGAGCACAGGCAGGATAAGGCAATTGAGAACTTGACAGAGAGCTGCCTCCATGGGCAGTGTGTGTAGAGGTCAGATGCATTCAGAAGGCTGGCCTAGGAACCGGAGGAAAGAGCTTCACAAGGCATTATTTAGGACTACTGACTTTGAAAGTTATTTTACTACAGAAAAGGCAAAGGTAGCCTGATAAGACAAGAAAAACGGAGTTTAAAACTATTGGGAAGTTCTCATTATGTCCTAAGCCCTGGGCCGGACTCTTTGGCATTGTAGTCTTGAGTGTTTTTCTTTTATGTTAGTTACTCTTTCATTTTCTCCATGACCTTGCTGCCACTCTTCGCTCCTTGTTCAGATTCTGTCTTTGTAGGTGGGCTACTACCTTCAGGCCACCTGAGTTCTAACAGCCTTAGAAATGCATGACTTTATTTGCCCTGGGGATATAGCTCAGTGGTAGACTTGCCTAACATGTGCAAGTCCCTAAATTTGATTTCTGGCACTGCAAAGACAAACAAACCAAAACCAAAACCAAAACCAAAACCAAAACAAAACATGACTTTCTCAAAGTTTTTGAAAAGTCAGGGTTCACACCAACAACTAATAAATGTTAAACAGCAACAAACAGTCATTAAACTTAGTAAGCCCTTTGAAGAAGAATTTACACAAGAAGGCTGTCAAATGGGAGTGGGGTAGAATCATGGTCATGCCAAAGGGAGCAAACCCAAAGGCCCATTGTGGTGAGCATGCGTCTTCGGGGTAGAGTGCCAACGCGTCCAGCACACTTGGTCAGTCTCTGTACCATTTTTAACAGTATGTCCTAAACCCAGCCTCATCTACACATATGATTCTAAAGTCATAATCATTGATTCCAAAGAGCTGAGAGGCCCAGACAACGGAAACCTTACAATGCAGATGTGACAGTCACATAGGAGACACACCTTCCTGAGCGCAGAGGTGGTTAAATCAAAGAAGTAATGGGTGGAACAGTCGTCAGGGTTTCCAACTTCTCTAACTTGGAAGGAGTCATTAGGTGAATAAATAGCACACTCCCACTCTCACCAGCAGAAGCCAGAATGACCCAGTGGGTGGGTCAGGAGTAGTAATAAAAGTTGTAAGTGTTTCCGCACTGCGTTTTTAATAGAGCTCAGAATCCGGTGTGGCCCTAGACAATGTGTGAAGTAAGCCAAATTTAGTCCCTCTCAGCTCTTCTTCCAGCATCCTCTTCCTTCCTAGAAAACAGCTTCTGTATTATAAGCTCTGAGTGAATGAATGCCAGGCCCAGGACGAAGTATATTAAATACATTCACTCATCTGCAGTTTGTGGCCACCTTAGGGGGTTACTGCTATTATCTTTATATTATAGGGAAAGAACCTGAGGTTTGGAGGATTTGGTAACTTGATTGCTAGGTGATGGCAAAGTCAGGATTCCTATCTCTCTATGTTTGACTCTTATGTCTACTTTTGAGCATTTAGCAATAGTCTCAGAGATATATAGTCTTTGAGTTTTGTTCTCAGTCAGCAGTTATTTCTTCTTAAAGTGCTACTCTTCCCAAAGATTTTTAGAACTGAAAAATACTTTAAGAATCTAATATGGCACAAGTCAACTTCTGTTTACATATATATTCTTGCAGATAATAGTATATTAGTCCATTTTATGTTGCTACAACAGAATACCTGATACAAGATATAGCACTTTGAAAAGAGGCTCACTTCCTTCACATTTTTGGAGGTTGAAAGTCCAAGTCCCTATCTGTTTGACCTCTGATAAAGGCCCTGGGATTGCATTGCAATGTGGTAGAGAATCAGAAAGGGAAGCAACTAAATGCAGAAAGAGATATGCATGTGGGTAGCTTTGTTTTATAACAATGTGCTCTTGTGAGAACTAACTTATTTGCAAAACCAGCATCAGTGCTTTCCAAGGGCAGTACCCCCATGACCCAATTCCCTTCCATGCGGTCTCATCTCTTAAAGGTTCCATCACCTCAACACTGCCATGCTGCAGACCAAGCTCCAGCACATGACCTTAGGAGACACACTCAAACTATTATCCAAACCATAGCACAGATGAAGATGTGTGCTATGGAGACCAAGCAGTAGACTTAGATGATATTTGGTCAAGGGGTAGGAGGACTTCCAGGGACTTAAAAAAAAGTAATTATAAAAGTGCTACCTACACTCTGCCTTTTGGACATTATACTTGATCAGAGAGCCCCAGAATTTTATTATGCTTTTAATTTGTTCTTTTTCTCCATAACTGAATACACAATCAGCCCATCCTCCATAGAGCATCCAATTGAGGCTAAAGACTTGGCACTTTTATATACCTAAAGATTTCTATTTTTATCTTAATTTTATTAAATTGATGAGACCTCTTTGCTTATTATTTTCACTCATATCAGCACTTTCCTTTTCTGTTTTCCACTCATTTTCTTGAAATGCAATCAAATATTCAAACAACTGCATGAATCTTCCATTACCAAGATGCTGCTGCTATGAAAACTGAACATTTGAGCAGCTTCATTATGCAAAGCTACTAGTGTCCTTTTGTCAGCAGGATAAATGAACATCTTAACTCAGTGCATGGAAAATAATTTAGGGGTAACAGGGTGTTAGGTATTCAAAGTGTGGGCTGTGATACACTTAGGCATATGAAAGTTAAGGACTATAAATAGATTAGTTTAGCAAATATTTAAGGGCCTACCACGTGCTCAGCCTTGTGGATTAGGAAGAATGACCTGTCATTTTCTGATCCTTAATATGCTAGTTAATTGTGGGTGATATTTGAGGTTAAAAGGAATAGTACCAAATTTTCCTCATCTAACTTTCTTGGTGTCCATGCATATCATCTTTGCAATGAAGGGGTTTAGTTCCCATTTATTAAAAATGCATTAGATGCTGGGAACTAGTCCAGGAGTTGGTCAGGGAGATATGTGATGAACCCTAAGAAGTCCCCAGGCTGCTGGAGACACAGGCTAAGTAGATAATCCTATTACAATGCAGTAAATGTGTTGATAGACTAGAAACAAGGTGCATAGAGAAGGGCACTCAGACCATTCTGAGAATTCACAGAAGTCTTCCTGGAAGATTCCTGATGAATAGTAATGGAATAGAAGAATAGTAGGAATTAGCCATTTATGGAGGAGATACAATAAGCAAAGATGTAGAGATATATTTTGGTTGTAGTTCTAAATCTCTGTAAGAGACAACATGAGAGATGAGTGTTACAAAAAGCTCAGTTCATGCTAAATACTGACGTCTCACTCACTGTATCTAGAACTGGACCTTGTACAATGGCTTATCATTCCGGCTTTTTTTTTAGTGGCACTGGGGTTGAACTCAAGGCCTTGCTCTTGCTTGGAAGGCATTCTACCAACTGAGCCATTACGTCCTCCCACTTATGTCTTTGCTGTAGTTGGGCTGGTAGGCATGCCCAAGATGCTTCTTTTTGTTTTTTTTTGAGATGGGGCCTCACTTAGTTTTTGTCCAGGCTGTCCTCCTGATTTCCACTTCCAGAATAGCTAGAATTATAGACTTAAGTTACTGTACCTGATTCTTACTCATTCTGATTGCATAAATACATTAGTAATTTTGGTTTTCCTTAAAATATAACTAAAACTACCTTTCTATTCCAATGATTGGCAAACTCTGGAGGGCTTTAAGTGGGCCCTGGCAAAAATATAAATGTAGGAAAATACTGCCATCTGGGAAAACAATTGATTCCCAAAGATCATAGAGCACAAACTAAATTTCTAAGTAGGTTTCAGGAAATAAACAACTTTATTGAGATATAATTCTCATACCATACAACGTACCCAATTAACATGTCCAATTCATTGGCTTTCAGTATATTTACAGAGTTGTACATCCATCACCACAATTGATTTTAAAACATTTTCATTACCTCAAATTAATTCCATATCCCTTAGCTATCACCCTCCAATCCTCTGTGTCCCCAAGTCCTAACAAGCACTAATCTACTTTTTGTCTTTGTAGACAAAGATATATTTCATCCAAATGGAATCACATAATATGTGGTCTTTTGTGACTGGCTTCTTTCACAGCTTGCCTTTTGTTTAATGACCTGTCACATGTTTGTTTGACCTCAGAATCTTGTCATTGATACCACATGGGCGTTTTTGTCTTGGCTTCATGAGCCACATTATCTCTACCTTTCAAACATCCTGGACAGCTACTTGTTTAGCCTATCATCAGGACAGATGAGCTAGACAATGAAAGCAAAGGTAGCACAAGACAGGGGTATGGAAGATAGGATTGAACTTGTCCCCAGTTTCTGTTTCCTTCTAGTTGACTTTCTGCAACTATTACCCAAAGGTAGGAATGGGGTGAGGTTGGAGAGTAAGGAAGAATGTCCTCCAAAGTATACCTTCAGTGACAGCATTTCCCTCTGGATTTCTCCTAGCTATTTCTATTCTATGAGTGTCTCTTTGGCATAGTCCACATTCAACAGACTTTCTAGGATCAGACACACATGACTATTCTGGTAACTGCATGGTCAGCTCAGGCAGTATCTGAGGGCTGTAACCAGCCCTTTCTCATGGTGCACCAAAGACTCAAAAGAAAAGCAGGAAGAAGCAGCCCTACCCTCTTTACTAGCGAAAGATTGCCTGTACCTTTGGGGAGCCAATGGAGACTATAGCTCTTTCTAAGCTTACATCACGGATCACAACAATTTACTGGATTCAATGTACTTCTTATTCCACTGAGTTCCCTCGAGGATCATCATTTCAATTCAATGCACAACTCCTCTATACACATGTATCTGCAAAGACCATGGAACATGTGCTCTGTCATCACCAAGGGGAAAATCTCACTTGTACTCTCCACAGGTAGGAGGAAAAGCAACTTTCTTGATATCACATTCTACTACATCTTTTAAAGAAGGCATAGACTGCACAGGTGGTGCCCCAATTAGTGATTTGTAGTGCCTTGACTTTTTTCAACCACCCTGGTCACTTCTGTTTAGCCAGGAAGTACAGCAGTGACTGACTATGAGAGACTTTATGATAGGATTATGAGTTCAGAAATCACCAGTGTTGGGCTTGTGCAAAGAGGGAACCAGAAGGAGGAACTGTCCATGAGTACCCATTCTCACCCACGCATCTATAATTACCAACAACGGTTGCAGCGCAACTCAAAAACATAAACACGCAGAGTTGGCTTAAGCCCAGGACTCTATTTATAGCCTTCATGAACCTACTCATAGTCTTAACACCCTCCTTGAAACAGACCCTAAATTTGGAGAGGGGTGATGGCCATTCTCAGTGTGACGTGAAACAAATGTCATACCTTTGGTTTCAATATGGTTCATCTATGTATGAATGGCCATTGAAAACGTTCAGTCATTCAGACAAAGGCCCATTTCAAAATAAACATTTTCCTGGGCAGGCCAGACAGGAACACAGAACCAAAGGACTTCCAGCTCAGACTCAGAAATTACAGGGTTTATTTGGGAGGCATGACAGTGGCACTTCGTTGTTGCTGGTATGTTTAGCCTGAAGTGTTTGTTCAGGCGAGGCAGGAAGTGGTAAGAAGTATGACATAGTGGAAAGAGCAGGGACTAGGGAGTCAGGCAGCTGTACATTTAGCTGGGCAGCCTTGAACAAGTTTCTTGGCTTCTCTGAACCTCACTTTTCTCTTCTGTAAAATGGAAATACTATAAATATCTATCTCATAGGAATTGTTAGAATAAGATGTAGCATGCAGAGCCTCAGAATAAGAGTTCTAATAGTACCATTATTAATAATTCATTACTATAAATCAGCATTTCTGAAAGATTTAGCTCATATGACTCACAGTAGATAATTCTACTTATCTTTGAAATGGTCTTTAGTATTAAAAAAAATCCTAAAGAATTGAAAGATATTTTTAGAGATTTTTGTCTCCTCTATACCTGATGATAAGTTACTGATTCTTGAGAATCAATTTGCTCTGTATTTCTGTATTTTAATATTGAAAGGAAATATATATATATTTATTTACCATAGTTTTGAATTCCATTTCTTCTACATTTTAATAAGGAACAGCTTATTTGATGAGAAAACAATTACCTTCCTCCACATGCTGGCTCTTCAGACTTCCCAAGAATGAGCTCATGGTTCTCCAAGTCTTCTCCTTTCTAGGTAAACATTCTTGGCTTGCTCCACAGCCACAGGAAAACGCCTGATCTCTTAGTCAGTCAAACCCCCTTTTAAAAATTATTTATTTTTTTATTTTGAGCATTGCTAGTGGTACCTCTTCCTTCCTTCTCTTTCTAGCTGCCTTTGATTCTGAAAATATGAATTTCATCCAAGTGTGTAAACTATATGCGAATTCATCCTTCCCTGTCTCTCAACTACTTCAGGGCTACTTCTTTCCCTTAAGATAGTTGATTCATATTTTTGGAATATAGATCTCATTTTGCCTTTATACTAACCCAAGCTAAAAGTGTTTTGAGGTAAATCTACAGTAAACAAAAAAAAAATCATGTAGAGCATTCCAAAGTAAAAAAAAAAATAATATTAATTATGTAGCTTTCTATGTAAGTACAAAGGTTCAGTGTGCTCTTAAAATCACCATACACATTTGTATGTGAGCATACAGAATCTTTAGCCATGACTAAATGACTAATGACTGTAGTACAGTCATTTTACCAGGACCAAACTGATATTTATGTGATGGTAGTATTTCTAAGTTGGTCTTGTAAATAATAATAATATAATGACAACAGCAGTGACACTCATAACTTACTGAGGACTTGCTACCTCTTAGGCATAATGTTAAATGGCCTATCTTTTTAATATAAAAATACTGTGAAAGACATTATTACCTCCTTACAGATAAGAAAAGCAAAGCTAAGACGGTAGAAGTAACTAATTGTCCAGTTCCAAAGTCCAAGCAGCAGGATTCCAAGCAGCTGATGTTCAATTATCTGAAGAAAGGATGGTTCAGATAGAAAGATCAGGAAGATTCATTCAAGTATGAACTCAAAAGTGTTTGTCAACACCATGACCAGTTGGGACAAAGGCACCCTCTGAGGTCCCTGATGCAGATGTGGGAGACACAGTCTGGAGCACAAATCCAGAGAGATAGAAGGGCCAAATGAAGGAATTATCTGTTTTCTCAGAGCACTGAGTCACACATCCATGACAGGGATCCACTGTCAATGCCAGCATGAGCACTCCAGAAGCATCCACTTACAGACCATAGAGGGGTCAATTGCAATTCTTTCTTACCTGGCCTTTAAATCCTGTTCACCAGTGTATACTGGAAAACTTAACATGTACCTGGTGTACTGCAATAATTGTGCTTTTGTAAATTAGTCTTAAAACAAAATTTTATGAATTAAATCACACTTATGATTAGTGAGGATAGCTAGATCCTTGGTAATATTGATTTAATAATCCATACTATTAGTAATATAATAAATAAAACATTGTTAATTATTTTGTGGAGTGAACAATTACTGAAAAAATATGTCCCAAATTCCTTCTATAAAACACATTATTTTGAGATGTCAGGTCACCTCTTGTTTACCTCCCACAGATTTCAGTATCTACCACAAACACAATAAAATTAACATTCAAACAAAGAAGAACCAGAACCCTTCTGATAATAATTTATATGTCAGTATTCAATCTCTTTCACAGATGTTCTTATATCTAATGTGAATTCAGTAGTTCAAACTAATAGGGTGTTTCACAGATCATGAAGTTGACCTCTAACATCACTCCCTTTTGGTAGAGAAGGGATGATCAGGCTCAGAGGCCTCCCAGCTGGGAAATGGCCAAGTCAGGATTTCAACTTATGTCTTTTTAAAATTAGCAAATCATAAAATCAGGATTTTAATCCATGCTTTTAAAATCTAGCATATCATGAAACTTTTAAAGCTCCAGCACTGGATGATTTTTGAGCTATTTTGAGGGGAATGGTAATTGACATTTAAAGATATGTCTCTTAGCAACCAGAGGAGTTTCATGGAGTTCATTTGGTCTTCAACAAGATTCACACCCTGAACCAGGCTAACTCACATCTAACTGCTCCAAGCCTAACTTCTCAGGGGCCACTGTGGGGCACAGCACGTTTTACTGTTTCTAGAGAGGGGTGCAGGGAAGAGAGGGAAAGAGGGAGGGAGAAAGAGAGAACTAATATGTGTTCACCAACCAGAAATGCACAAAAATTCTTGCCCTTTCCCTCCTGGCACTGCACTGACCAGGGCACAGAAACTGTTAGAAGAACAAACCCCAAAGAAAACACTAATGTGAACTTCAGACATTCTCTCTCAACCTCAAGACCTGTGCCATTTTAAATAATCTGTTCTTTTCTGGGCAATGGAAAAAAATTTCTCTCTCAGTAACAGAAGTTTGGATATTTCTGCTTATTTTTTGTTTTCCCTTGTCTCCTGATTTATCTATTTCATAGCTGTTTGCATATTTATTCATTTATCTTTGTACAAATATAATAAGCACAAGGAAGGCATTTTTTAAAAAATCAAAACTGCAATTTCAATGTTGCCATCTTAACTCATCAATGGTTTTGACTTTCAGAGTTCTTGGCAGGTGTGGACAGGATGCTGTGTAGCTATAACAAGGAGGTCTGCTCTTCTACTTTACTTAAGGTTAGTATGTAAATAATCCTCATTCTTTGAGCATAAGAGCACATTTCACTGATCTTTTCACTGATCCTTAAAATGTGAAAAAGATGTGGAAAAATTTCAACACATGTTAATATAGGAGTTAAAGTCACAAGGAGAAGAGCTTTAGGGAGAATTAACGATCCCTTCCCTAGGAGAGGTAGCTCTGCATCAATAGATTACAGTACTGGCACAGGATAATTTATACATAGGATAACAGCACACTCAACAATCAACTCAGAAGACTTGTGTCAGCCACAGTGATAAGCACAGGCAATACCAACACGGGGAAGACAGGTTTTCCTGTTCTTGGGAAATTCAGAATTAAAGGTGAGGACATGTTGAAACTAATGATTTCTATACAATACACAATAGAGACCTACAGAAAGGGTTATGGTCTTTAGGGAAGGGAACAATTACCCCAGGGAATCCAGGAAGTCTCCCTGGAGAAGGGAGAATTTCAGGGAGTTCATTTGAAGGCAGGTGTGTCTGCTATTCTAGGAATGTTTCCAATATTTCTCTAAATAACTCGTCATTTTCCTTCTGTTCTATCTTGCAGTTAGTGTGTATGTACACACACACACACACACACACACACACACACGCACTCACACACGCACTCACACACGTGCACGCTTACCACCACTCCCCATGGCTCCCTTTTCTCTCCTGGGGAAAGATGGCTTTACTTTGCAGACTGGTGGATAATCTGGCCTGAACATTGTTACAGCCTGCCTAAACTATTGTCTTTCTCTAGCTTCTACTCTCTCTGGAGGCCCATTAACATTTTATGATTGTTTTAAGCCTTACCCCTCCATTTCTTTTCTGCAGTGAGCTGTTTATAAAGCAAGCAAAGACACAGAAAATGTCAACAAAACACACAAGGAAGCCAAGTGGTGATATTGCCCATTGTCAGCTGAGTGTAGAATCACCGCGGATTAGGACAGAATTGATTGCACTCCCCAAGCTGTAATGGATTTCTCATTTCTCATTCTCTTGGAGACCTCGCACCCCCAGAGCTCAGAGAAGAGGGCTTTTAATATACTTTCCCTGACCTGGGCCCTGGAGGGATGTGATCTAGATCTGTAGTCTCCAGCCAGGACACAGCTATTTATTTTATTTTATTGTTGTGCTGGGTAGGGGTACCTTGACACAGCAATCTTAAAGGTACCCCAAAACTCTCTTATTTTCCTTCAGAGCAGGGGAAATATCACCCAGGGATCTGGGAAGGCAGTGAAACTTGGGAGCTGAGTTCAAAAATGTTGTATCAACTCCTGGCTTTCACCCTAGCCACTATCAACATCATCTCCTATTCCATTCATTCTGAGGACAGTTTTGTAGGCAAATTTTTCATACTTATTGCCTTATTTGAAATTATATGTTCTTCCTTTTAAAAAAACTCGTGAATCCTATTGTTACCTAGATGTGCATAGATAAAATGAAAGCTCAAGAAATATAAAATGTGAGAGAAAGACAAGGAGAGAGAAATAAATACTGCAATACGGGCACACATATCTTGATGTGAAAGACAAGATAACTGATGTTTGGAAAGTTTAGTTCACTTGTAAAGTGACAAAGAGACTGTGGAAGCAGACCTGGGGGATTTCCTCGTTCTTTTACTTTCTGGTTATATGTTATTGGTCAAGTTGCTTTATTGCTGTCTTGCTTTATTGCTGTCAGCTTGTTTCCTCATCCCACATGGCTGTGTGGATTAAATAAGATAATGCATGCAGGAATACTGCACAGTACATGCCACACAGTTAGAGCTTAATAAATATTACTGATCATTGTTATTACAGAAGTCTGCATACTAAGCATGCAATGGAGCCAGTCATTCGAACCACATCTAATTCTAAAACCTGTTCTCATTTCACTGTTGGGCTGTTTCTACAAGGTCACATGGGCTGCCATCTCTGTTCTTCTTCTCAGAATCCAGTTCTAGGAAGCTGATGTGTCACTAGCTGCTGAATCACTCCTGACATGGATCCAGCTATGAACAACACGTGCCTCCAGCTCGCCAGTTGCCCACAAGCTCAGGAGGCAGCTGAGGAAGTCCATGGGCCTTGCCACCAGGATTGTGTAACAGAAGCTATGCTAGTTTACACCCCTGTGAGACCTCTGCCTAGGGGAATGGAGTTGGTAGGGAAGTGAGGGGCTATATACAGTATAGTGCTTGAAAAAGGAAAATGGGAAACCAACAAAACATCTCTCTGTTTAAACCACACAACCATGCATAGCTTTTGAGTGTTCACCTACCAGACATGGAAGACATCCAAGGATTTCTAAGGATACAGAGACAGGTGGTTAAAATGATACAGGGCATAGGTGGGAGTTTGCTAATGAACTATATGACGAAAATCTTTCAACTCAGAAAGATTGTGGTTAATGTGGCCAAAAATCAATCAATCAGTTGATTACTACAAAGAAAATTAAGAACACAACCACAAATAGCCCTCCTCACCAAACAACAGAGTATTAAAATTAGAGGGAAACAACTGAAATCTACAGCACATAGTTAAAGAGAAGGAAATGCTGAATTATTAAATGAGGAAGAAAACAGCAAATCTATTGCTTGTAAAATAGTATTGTTAAAAATACGTTCTTTATTACCTATACCCTGCTTGTTGCTCAAAAAAGGATTTGAGGCTGCAGTTTGAAATGAAAACTGCCTTTTAAATATATAATGTACTTGTTTACAGAATATCCTGAAGTGAGCAGAGCATGTCAGTTTTTGGATGTTGACCCCTTGCTGTCCCTTAGCATTCAGATCAACACATCCTTCGGATAGCATGAAGCTGAAATAAAACTTGGTAAGAACTTCCAATCTCACTCACAGACAATGAAACTGAAGCCTACGTTGGAGATGACACTCTAAAGAGCACAGAGTTAATCAGTGAATTTGTCAGGGCCCAACTGGGAAAAATGGAATCCATATGGAGTGTTTGAAACAGAAAGAATTGAATTCAGGGAACTTGATGCATGGGTGGTGGGGATGCAGTAAAGCCAACAAGGACCAGGGAGGCAACCAAGACTGCCAACAGCTGAAAGACATACAACTCCCAGGCTACAGAAGAATAAGAAGGAGGAGGCAGAGTTGCTGAAATCCTGGCAAAGGCTGGAGGGAAGGAGGAGAAATTCTAGGATTTTTCCTTACCCCACTCTCCAGATACCTCCAAGTACCTCCAACTGGTCACACACCACAGGAAATCAGGAGACAAAGACTCATAAGAAGTAGGAGATGTGACCTGAATAGAATAGGGGAAGAGCAAGGAGTGGGTCATCATTAAACAAACACTCCCTCTATCCAGGGTTGTTATCTGGATAAGGACCTATTGGTGGTAATCCCCAGAGCTGCTTTCCCATGCATAAACTATGGGGCTGTGTTAAATGCATTCTTGATAGAGGAAGACCCATATATAATGGAACCTTGTTTCAGCTCTTCTGAAGGGCAAGTTTTTATCTAGTGTATTTGTTTGGATTTCCATACATTGAGTTATGGTTTTTGTTCTTTCTTTTTCTTCATGAGGGGATCTTCCTAGAAATGTAAGCATCCTAAAGTTTCAAATTTAGAGTAGAAGCACTGCCAAGAAGTGATTTATGTAGGTAAGGACATACGCCTCTTAAAATAGCCACTGGCTCCTCTAAGCTATTCCAAATAGTTTAGGTAAAACCTGTGAACTTGCTGTGCTTATTCAGCTCCAAAACTTACCTTGCAAGTACATAATGGCCTTAAGACCTCCATCTGGAAGAACTCTAGTGCTGCTGCTTACCTAAAGGCAGGCATCAAGTTCACAATGTTTAACAACTTGCTCACCACTATCACTGACCCCCTCAGAAAGCTGGAATGGGGTCAGAGCACTGTTCTGTGGGTCAGAGGTTAACTTTTTAGATCCTTCATTCTCAGGGTAGGAATGGGGGCAGAGAGACAATTTGCCACCTGGTACAGAAGTACTTTGATAGTTAGATAACCATTATGGCTACACTGCTGCATACTGTTTGAATATTAACATTGTCACCAGGGTCCTGAAACAGAGTACAGACTGACAGATGAGAAGTCCTTTCATGTTTCCCAAGAAGAGTCCTAACTGCTTCGTAGTGGGTTGCCTGAATACCTGTTTTTCCCCAGGACCATTGGCCTGTGTGTTTGCTCCAGGGCAGCGACATCTCTAACTTGTGTTTAGGTCTCTGTCCCCAGCACAGTCGTGGGTGTATGAATACAGAGCACATAGATGAAGAAACTGATCACAGATGCTAGTTGAATGAATGAAAGGTTAAGAAGCTCTTTCTCCCTCAAGGCCAGTTTTTTTTGTTTTTTCTTTCTCCGAGGTCTTCCAGAAAAAGCAGAACCTTTGCCCAGACAGGGAAAACCTGTCACAAAGTTCTGCTTTCACTGTGTGTTAAGTGGAAATGATTAGGCAAGCTAGTATTAAGAGATTCCTTTCTGCGTGTCCTCCGTGTTGTGGGGTTGGGGGGAGTCTTGCCATGGACCTCTGCACACTCAGACTGACAGTGCAGACTATGATAGTTTGCACTGATAACCCCAGAATGCCTTGGTTATCTGTCATCATGGCTTATCCACCCAGAATACTGCTGAAGGGACCACTTCCTGATTGCATACGTGGGTGTGAAGATGCTGAAGTATGTTTGTGTGTGTGTCTAGGACTGGCTTGAAGAAGTTGATATTTGAAAACTTGTTTGGAATGCCTGTGACTGATGAGGTTCTGTCATTGGGCTGTAATATCTGGACCAGGTCCTTTCCCAAACACTTTCACCCCTCTGACTCTGATAACTGGTTTTACCACCACTACCGTTCCATGAACACGTTGTGTTGGGATAAGTATTGTACATCCCCAGGAGGACTCAGAAGTTCTAGAAGATCTCATTTTCCCCATTTTGCAAGTGAGCAGGCTTTCTCAGTGCCCCCGAGACACATTGGGATGCCCCAACTGTCTATCGTGACACTTCTTAATGGAACCTGCTGAAGTCTGAGATAATATGAAACACTTTGCTTAGTGAAGCTTTAGACTAAATTGTTAGATCTGTCAGAGATTTTCAAAGTTGGCTGCATTTTTAGAACCCTCTGGGAAGCTTTCTAAAAATACTGTTTGGGCCTCTCCCCAGATCAATTAAATTAGGATCATTAAGGATGCCGCTGGAGACTGGGTTCTGGTTTCAACTCTCTGAGTGATTCTAATGAGAAGTCAGGACTGAAAGCCACTGCCTTAGATTCTAGTTTTGACTTTAGCTGTTGGGCAGGTCATTTACCTTGAGTTGCTTTAACCATAAAAAGAATTTAATAGTGACAGCCGCTCATCTCCCAGATATGGGAGCAAAATCTTAGGAGTTAGAATCAGAGAAATCAAGTGTTGGAGTCCCACTTCCTTCACTTGCTAGCCATTCAACTGTGGCCAAGCCATCCAACCTTTCTTAGCCCCAGACAACAATTTGACTTAGGTGACTCTCAAGAATTCAATTCTGAGAATTAAATTTGATAAGTCAAATAGAGCACTTATGCGTGACATATGGTAAGTACTCAATGTAAGTTATTATGTTATATTAGAATTGTTAAATAGTTCCCTGAGTTCTTTGGGAGAACTGTCTACCCAAGATTGTGATTGTTTTGGAATGATCTGGCATTGTTACAGTGAATTGTGGTTCTCAAGTCCTCAGAAACAGAAAATGAAGCCTAAATTAAGGAGAGGGAAAAAGGAGTCCCAAAACTAAGAGGTGTTTTACAGTAGGAGAAAAGGGATGGTCTGATAATTTCTTCAGGGAGAACTGTCAAAAATCAGTGTAAGAAGTGATTTGATTTCCCTAGCATTTAACTGCACTGAGGTGGGTTTTGAAGATGTTCCTTACCCACACAACTTCCCAAGGTTGATGAACTTCAACTGAAGATCACCAGCTGGAATGGACAGTGAACCTCAGTCTTTGTGTCAGCTGCCAGGCAAGTTCCAGCAGCTCCGAAATAAGGTTTAACCCACTGCCTGAATTCACCATGAGCTGATGCTCTGCGTTCCTTATGCTTATGAAGACTCTCTACCAGCTGCCAGCACATTACTAAGTCTCTGCAAGGCAAAAGCTAACCCTTTGCCCTGGCTGCTTAGAGTCCCGGGAGTGCAAATAGCTGGCCCAATAAAAAAGGCAGCTGGACCCTGCTGACTTGGAAAATGAAGTCCTTTAGATAGCTCCCAGAAAGAAGCAGGAGGGGGTAGAACTTCTACCAGTTTGAACACAGGAAAGAGACACTCAGAGATCTCAACAGTTGCCTTTATGTGGATGACACTCCATTTTTTTCCAGCACAGACTTTTTTTTTGTTTAGCCACATGCAGAAAGCCAAGTGGCTTCCCCTGAAGCTTTGTTCTCTTCACTGCAGGGTTATGTCATGTTGAGGAGTCTGGAGCTCGGGTTCCAAAAAGACTCCCCAGGGCAGCTGGGTGCCCCTGGCTTGGAGCCTAGGTACAGGGACTCATGGTCTGGGAAAGCCACTCAACAACACCTCAGACCATGAGATTCTGCCCTAGACAGCATGAAAACCAACGATGGTGGAGGGGAGGTGAGATAATAGAACAATATTAGAATTTTCTAGTCTAGGCTGTCTGCTAATTCAACATCTGCTTTTCTTATAATCAAACTGAAATTTGTATCTTGGTTGAATAAATTCAGCAACCATTTGGGGTTCTGTACCTGGATGCACAGAAATGTTCCAGGTATGTTGCCAGCTCTTCAGGTATTCTTTGAAGCAGGCTCTGGAGGTTCAACTAATCGGGCTTGGTATAATTAATCTAACTCCCCCAGGCATCTCCTGTGGGAACGTATGCACATTTCTATACATTCCAGGCATTAAGAAGGAAGTGTTACAGTGCTGTGTGACGGGGATCTAAATTCTAATTGGATCCTAATTAGGAAAGGACAGTTTCTGCCAAAAGAGGAAGCTAAAATTCTCCAACCACTACAGGGTGGCAGGCAATACAGCCAGCAAAAGGGCACAGGAGAGAGGCCATGTCTAGGTTAAGTAATGTACTACAGCCATTGTCTCTTTGGAGAACCATCTAAACTTCGAATCCAGTAGAGAAACAATGGCACCTGAGAGCAGGCACATTAGCAGAGCCTAAGGGAAGGACAACACCCATCCTAGTCTAACAGCACTGGGCAAGAACAGTGTGGGACATAGAGAAGAGCAGAATAAGATTCAGGCTGGGTCACCTCTCTGCTCCATAAACACTAAGTTGTGCTCCAAGGCTGACACATCTATGTGTTTATATCAGAACCCACAAGCTATCAATGGGACCCAGCTATGAACTATCACTGCCTTCCACTCTCAGCTCTTCAAACTCTACAAGCACAAAGCATTAGCAATAGTGTGGGATTTGCTGATGGTCCTGTAGGGGAGTTGGGTGAGGAAGTTTGTATCACACAATACTCTAAATTTGTATAAAAGTCATTAATTTTTTCTCTTCCTAAGCTTAGCCTTTTCTGAATGTCTTTGGGGCGGGGGGAGTTTCCTGTGATTCCTCCCTAAGCAGTTCTCAGCTGGACTCAGATTCTCACCTTCTCCCTTCTGTTTTCTTCCTCTCTCCCGGATATACCCGTAATTTGAATAGTGGTTTCCTACTAAATCATAAAACTAGGACATCCCTGGCACCCAGCCCCAGAGGCTCCCTACTTTCCCAAGGGCAGGCTCACCAAAGAGCATCTCAGCCCATGTAGCTCTTTCTCTACAAAGGGCTTCCTCATGTTCACCCAGAACATACCTGCAAATGGCCTACTTTGTGTTACAACACTCTTCTGATAGACAAAGTAAACCAAATCTCTGCTCTTGGAGCGTCTGCTTTAATGGGGAAAATAATGTTTTATCTAACACCACATATTGGCAATGGACGTGTGTATAAACTGGTAAGCAAAGCTAGGTAATTCTCTCTCCAGCGTGTGGTTCAGTCCTTCTTAACAAACCTTTGGCATATTAGTTGTGGAATTGCTCTTTTTCCATAAGGTAATGGGTGGGGATCAGCTTGGTTGGGGCAATTCTCACAAGGGCTTTAGGGAGAGTGCTGTCTCAGGACTTTCACAGACGGTACTTAGAGCAAGGCTATTGCCTGGAGAAGCCCAGCAGAGCCCACCTGAGATGACCATATGAGAGACTAGGGGCAAGGGGAAAAAAATGGAGAAGTTATGAAACAGAACAAGCAAAGCAAGGAGTGGTGGACCAGCAATGGAAGTGGTACAAAACAGCACCAAAGGCAGAAGGGTGGTGGCTTTTTAGGCAAGTGTGTGAGGTCAAGCCTAATACATTTAAGGCAGTGAGTCTAGGTTAACACATTCCACACCTGCAATGTCCTTTCTCTTTTTTTTCTCTTCTTAGCCCTCCAAGACTTTTTCCAGATACCTCCCAAGGGAAAATCTTGTCTACCTTGCTCAAAACACCTCAGCTTCATGATCTCACCATATTCTGAGACGACTTCTTTTGTCTCCTGGAAAGAAGTTACTGTGGTGCATGAAGAACATAGGTTCAAATCCTGGCTCTGTCTTCTACTAAATGTATCCAAGCCACTTTGCTTCTCTTTATCCTCCATTTTCTCATCTGCAAATGGGGATATTCTTCACAGGTTTGTTGTGAGACACACAGGAACAATGTATAGGCAGGGAAGTTCCTAAAACTGTAAACCATGAATTCAGCAATTCTCTTGCACAGCCATTCAAAACCTCTTTTTGTAATTGTGTTAAACTTGTAACTTCTTAACTTCACTGATAGGAGTCGCTATTACTCTGATCTAATACTGTTGCTGTTACTTACATCCATTATCTCTGATTCTCACATCCTCTGTGGGAGGAAGGTACCATTATCCCTGTTTGGGGGAGGAGGAAGTGGAAACTGGGAAAGAATCAGATTCGGATTAGACTGGATTGCACCTGCTGTCAGTGCGAGAGCCAGTATTCAAATTCTGCTCTGTCTGCCATGTGGCACAGCTGGCTTCCTAGCTTTGAGTGTAAACTTAGACTATTTTCTGAATCATCTCCTAATTATCAGTGTCTCCTACAGTATCAAACTCTTTGCTTCCTTGTAACCGACAGATGTCAGTATATTTGCTGTTTTTTAGTATTCTAGGAAAAATAATATTGAGATTGTCTGATGATCTGGAAGTTCATTTTTACTTTTGAACTTTGTAATCCTCTCTACAGAGTGCTCAAAGAGGTTAAGTAAACTAAAATTATGAATAATCTCAAGAAAGTGTTGCACTCAACTATAGCATTATAAGGAACAAGGATTCTGGGTTAATATCCCAGGGTACTTGGGCACCATCCAGAGAGAAAAACACTTTCTCTGGCCTAGATGCACTGTGGGTCTGATTGGGTAGGCATGAGATGTCCAACCTGGAAAGATAGGACAAGAAATGAATCACTATCCCAGTGCAATGGCATGTGCTATTTCCAAGCTGCCTAGCTCATGAGTACTGCACAATCCAGCATCCCACACTAATTTGTCACACCAAAGGCTGCCTTCTTAGTAAACAGTGGTCCACACTTCTGTTGGCTCTGAGTCACCACTTACTGTTCAAGTTGAAATGCCAGCACAGTCCTTGGAGTACACTATGCAGCGTGAAACCAAGTGGGCTGTCTGGGATAGCACTTTCCCATGGAAACTTCCATGTCCTCCTTTAAAGGAGCAGAACCCTCAGGCAGAGTTCCTCAAGGCATTCTTGCATGGTAGCCCCTTGTTCACAGCTGCCTCCTCCTCTCACTGAACCCCTACTCTTTATAACTGAGGAAACTTAAGGGGAACAAGTTCAGTGATTTGCTCAAAATCCCAGAAGTTTTTTTATGACTTAGCTACGTCATCCCATGTCATCCTCCACTTTGTCCCACACATATCCTCTTCCTCTGTCAAATGAAGTCATTTTAGACTTCTTCTTGTGTGTGACATGTTATTTCACTTCTCTTATTTTGTGCAAGTGTCCCATCAACTTGGAATGCCATAGCTATAACTATTTCTCCACAACAGGCAAATGACTTGTTCTCTAAGACTCAACTCAAGTATTCCTTCCTTTCCAAAGCCTTCCCCACCATTTGTCCCTCCCCATCCACTTCTTTTCTCCCACCAAGGCACTACTGCTTACTTTGTCCTTTGTGCCACCTGTACTGTTTTCACACAGCTGTCAATCACAGTGAACCACTTCACTTCTTAAAAATCTGTGTGCTTTCCTGCTCATGGAGTCAAGTGGTAGTTAGAACTGTGTTCAGCTGCAAGTAACCAAAAGTCCAACAACTCAATATCTTGGACAAATCAGGGACCTATTAAAAAATTATAAGTTGTTAAGTTTGCCATGATAACTCTATGATATCATGAGGTGCCCAGCTTCTGAGACTTCTGCTCAGCTATCTGAGTTGTTTCCCTGTGTTTGTCACCCAGTGGTCACAAAGCCATTGCTCCTTTACCATATTTAATTTCCAGACTGGAAAAGAGAGATATGATAGGTAATAAGGTAGGCTCTAACCAAACCTGCTCTGCTTATAGTGTTTTCCTGGAAGCTACACTCTGTAGTTCTTGCTTCTCTGTCCTTAGTCAGCATGGGATTATATAGACATCCTTAGTGGCAAAGAGAATGAGAGCTGTATTGTTCAAGTGGACATGCTGAAATTCAAAATGCAGTTAGGGTTTGGCAGAAAAGAAGGATTGATATCGGGTAGGTAAATATCAGTGTCTACCAAATGCAGGCATTATGTCTCTATCATTCTCTCTTTGGAGCTTAGCGTAAGGCATGGAATGTAGTGGGTATTCAATTTCAAAAAGTCCAAGAAGGAAAAGGACTGAAGTTTTGTGACACACCTCCCCCCAGTTCAATGTTATTTGCACAATGTGCCTCAGGACATCTTAGTGCTTTCAGACATGGGAATGTTTGGGAATGTGGGAAAACAGTGAGGAGAGCTATCTTGAGGAGACTCTTGACAGATGTTTACTTGCTCCAGCTGGGGGCACTCAGCTTAGTTATGCCAGGGAGGTAGGAGCAGTGGGGAAGGGTTGCCCTTCTTGGGATATATAGGTGCATGGGGTTCCTGTCTCTAGCTCAGAAAGAACATGTTGGCCTTCACATACTTCAAGAGCCTTACCTAGGACCTTGAGACACCTTTCATCTATCTGCCATGCTCTGGAAATTCTCTAGCTACAGAATCAGGCTCACCTTGGGTCCCCTAAGGTCAGTATGATTCCTGCCTGTTGTGGTTGTTTCCAGCTTTTCACAATCATTAACAACTTTGCAATGATCATCTTTGAAATCAACCTTGGGGTTCATCCTGTATATCCTACTTACTCATTTTTCTTAGTTTAAAATCCAAAGAGGGCTGGCAGACTGACTCAAGTGGTAGAGTGCTTGCATAGCAAGTGTGAAGCCCTGAGTTCAAACCTCAGTACCGCCAGGAAAAAAAAAAAAGATAAAATCCAAAGAGTAGAAATTCTGGGCAAAAGGGTTATGATCGTTTTTAAGTCTTGTCACTTTATGCTTCCCTCTGTCACAAATGGGAAAGCCTGCCATTGTCCCTGTAGTGGTTGCCCTTCCTTCTGAAGACTTCAACTGTCACATAATCATTCCAGAGGCCTAGTCTTTCTTCCCTTCTAAAATGACAGCAGAAGAACCACAAACCAGAAGCAAAGATGGGGGGCACATGAAGTTAACAGGTCTCAATTTCCTACTTGAGAATAAATTTCTCTCTGTAGGAATAAGCATCATAGATTATGGGAACATCAAGGAGATGTTCATTTGATGCTTGATGAGGGTGCTCTGAGATTGTCCATGGCTCAGCTAAGGTCCTGGGATCATTTCTGACTTTTCGCTATTAGAATGCATCAAGTCACCAATCCTGTGAATTCTACCTCCTACACTGCTTTGTAGTCTGCCTCCTTTCCTAACTCACCTTCACTGTTGCCTCTGACCCTGTCTTAGTCACATTTGCCTCACCTACTTGCCACCCATTGCTGTGCATCCAGTCCTTCAACCCATTCTCCCTTCAGCTCCAACAGATTCTTCTGAATACCCATGACTGTGTCACAATCCAGTTTCATCCCTTATTTCAAAATCTGTTCTTACACCATAGCAGCTCCTAACATGTAGCTCCCATTGTGTCCACACACACAGCAAGATCTAGTAAATAGGGATGCCCCTTATCGACCCTTCTCTCTCCTCTGGAGAGCCAACTTAGAAACCATTCAGTTGAAATCCCTTGTTTATACGCAAGGAACTTGGTTAACTCATGTCTAAAGTGTCCTCCCTCCCCACTTCAAATGCAAACTTAGATTCTTAGTTAAAATTCAACTCATCGTCTCTTCTGGGAAGGCAGACGATACTTTCCTCCTTCTATCCCAGGTTAGTGGCCCCTTCTCTGTGTCCTCAGAGCACCCAATGGTCTGTATTGGGACTATGTATTCATTTGTCTTTCTCAACTGTTCTGTAAATCTGTGAGGGCAGAGGCTGGGCCTTATTTATCTCTCTACCTGTATGGGCTAGGATACAACACATGGTATGTTGTTGCTTTATAGCAGTTTATTGAATGAATAAGTGAAGAATTGGTTACAGATCAGAGGAACGGTTAGTGTTGTAGAGAGAATGCATTGATAGTGACCCTCTCTAGATGTAACAGACTGGACTGCCAGACTTCTCGTGTAATGTCAATGTGAGCTAGGCGACTTTCTTTCAAGGAAACATACTGAAGAGGTATGTCCAAGTGATATGTTCCAGTTTAGACTGAATATGCAACTCTTCCCTTTTGGGTTATTGTTTTGCTTCCATGAGAGAACGAAGTCAATAAGTAGATAATGCACCTCAACTGTCCGTAATTGACAAGATTTGTAAACACTTTTGCTTTTGTAGCCTTATATAAAGCTGCCACTTAGTAAGAGCTCACTAAGTACTGACCCTGTTTCACACATTGCATGCATTTTTTTCACTTATTCCTTATAAAAATCCTACAAGTTTAGTGCTATTCTTTTCTCCAAATTATAAACAAAACCCCTAGAGATGGAGCTGTTAGAAACTTGGCCAAGATTTATGATGAGTAATCGGTTCCAAACTGATATTCAGCCTCTGGAGTTCACACCCTTCATGATTACCTGACACCTTTGCAAGCACAAGCAGTCCTCTTAGCCAATCAGTGAGACAGGCAGATTCCTGCCCCTGTTTCTACTTTGTAGGTAAAGACACTGAATGTGAGTGGTAACAGAATTTGTCCAAGTGTTAGGCAGGTGGGTGGGACAAGAATCCATGTTTCATGGTTGTTGTCAATCTACTAGATCTAAAACTCCCCTCAGTTCAGCCAACACAATTTTTTTTTAAAGAAGAGAAAAGTGTAACTTGGGTTTATTTGATGACTCATCAAGCTTATTCCTGTCTGGGTGCAAAGTGCAGGATGCAGCTGTGGTCCCCACAAACCCTAGGCTGGCAGGCAGCCCCTTGCTCAGGCATTCTAAGGAAACAGCTCCCTCTTTAGGTAGATTTAAGGAAAAGCTGGGACCCTGGATGCACAGCCCCCAAACATCAGCCAAACTGAGGGAACTCTTCCTTCTTCATCTGGTGGATGTCTTCACACAGCTTGGCTTAGGGTGTTGTCATTGTTGTTGTGTGTCCATTAAGGGGTCATATCTTATCCAGGATTGTGCAACTGAAAAATGGCTTTGGTGGCTAGCATTCAGTTACACATTGTCTCAGATCCTCTGCAATTTAATTTGTAACTTTCATCTGTGAAGGAATCCCTCTTTCTCTGCCTCATATGATAGAAAATAAGGAGGAAAAGAATTTGGGGATGATAGCAGAGGCTGCATGGGGAGGATGTCAGCACCCAGCTTCAATGAAGGGGTGATCTTCCTGAACACCTGCCAATGTTCTGCATCACTGACCAGATGGAGGAGAAAGAGAAGGGGCTGAGTGCAGGGCCCTCAGTGGTGCAGAAATGCCACTATATCTAAGTAGCATGGCTGGAGGAGGAGTGAGAGAAACAGCAGGGCATGACCTAAGCAAGTATGAGAGCTTAGGGGAAAAAGCAAAGGTTCCCATATCTCTTTCATGATCAGCACCAATTAATATTATTGACTGAATGCTCATAAAAACCTCTGATCTGGAAGGATGCTGGGCTACTAATATCTGGCTCCAGATTCAACTCTAAGTTCTTATCAACTCATCTGAGAAAGTAGTTTCCAAAGAAGCTATATTTACTGAGTTTTCAAAAACAATTTTAGGATGTATAAATTGGGGACTCATTTCCTACACAGAAAGCTGGGAGATCGTGAGATGACAGTGAAAACACACAGTCTTGCTGTCAGAGGGCCCTTGGTGACATTTCTTGAAGCCCTTAATTGCACCATAGAATGAGTTGCATACCAAAAATTGGATAAGCACTTGGATGGCCTGAGGGTGTCCACACCCCTTTGGTGACGCAAGCACGCAATGGAATATGACTTTTTCCCCACTGGGACAGGTACTCCCAAGGTCAAGAGTGAACTTTTAGGCCCCACTGTGTATCACTGGGCAAGTCCTGCTTCTTTCTGGGCCTTACTGAGTCCATCTCTAAAATGAGGGATTGGGCAAGATGAGGGTCCCCAGATATGCTCTGTAGAATCTAGAGGATGTTGGGATGCAGACCCCTCTGTTTCACCTGGCCCAGAGAAATTTCTCTTGCATCCATGTCATATTAGGTACTTTTTGAATATTTTGTTTGAATAAAGAACTCACAGTTGGACTGGAGGCATGGCTCAAACAGTAGAATGACTTCTTTGCCCTGACTTCCAAATCCCAGCCCACAGCTAAAACCATTTTTTAAAACAATTGGACCAGATACTTGTTGTGTCACTATTGTATGCAGTCATTCAGCAAATATGTATTGAGCACTTGCTGTATGCCAGATACTGATGTACTGTCCACTAAAGAATGGTGAGCAATAACCAGACTCTTTTCTGCAATATACACTGCAATTTTAAATCAGGAACACTGGTTTTTCACTTTAGATTTGACCTTGGGCCTGGAAGCTGCATCCTCATCCTCAGATAGACAACCCGGATGTGTACTTTTTACACATTTAACTCTGTTTTCTACTTGTCCCACTTGCTCGTGAGAACCTGAAGCTTGATTGTTGAATTCATTATGTTCACAGATTCCTAAAGAGTTCAGGAAATGTGATTTTCCTAACCAGAATGAAGACAATTGAGCTGACCAAACAGGATTTTTAAAAAAATGGTTTGTTTATTTTTAAGAAAATTGTTCTGATAGATAAAAAATATGTTTAATGAGTCATATTTGATGGATAGTCTTTATTTAAAAAGATTTAATGGGAAGAAATATCAAATTTATCATAATAACTCAGTTACTATAGTATTTGTGCAATCTTTTTAATCATTTGTCCACTTGTAGGTATTGGAGAAAAAGGAGACTGAGATTGATTGCAGACCTGCTCTTTGGCAGGTATTTTTCTGGGTGTGTTCACATGCATCTCCTACCTCATTTAATCACTTAATCTTCAGAGCAATCCTTCAACAGCTACTTACCAATTTCTAAAGAAAATGAAACTGAAGCTTAATGCCTTTCTGAGTTCACAAAGCCAGTCAGAAGTCTACAGTTGAAAGCTTATCAGTCTGATTTTAAAACCCATCTGCACTCTTCTTACTAGGTAGCGCTGCCTCCTAGCCTGCTCAATATTATCTGCTTCTAGTTGTTTGCAATCACCTTTTGGCACATCTCTGAATAATTATTAGGAAAAGCAAGTGATATTTTATCATTTCAAAGGTCACCACTGGCCTCTATAACCCTCTAGTAAGCACCGAAGGATCATGCATGTACATTTTCTGATTTATCACTCCAGAATTTAGGAATATCAATATTTCCAGGCATCAATATCTTCTGATCTGTAGATATTTTCACCTTGTCCTGATTAGCTGTCAAGTTCACATTCCATTAAGACCACAAACCAGTTACTAAAGGCCATGCATTCTATAACTCAATTTTTATGAATTGTCTAGAATAGTTCAGTGACCACCCCTGGACTATGACATGAATAAGAAATAGAATTTTACTGTCTTTAGCCATTGAGATATAAGGGCTGTTTGTTATAATAGTTAGCTTTCCCTAACCAATACAATAAGAATGAAACTCATCTCAAGATCTTTGATAACTTTTTTTTCAAAAATTTTGAAAAATTTATTCTTTTGCCTGGTATGGTGGTGCACACGAATAAGGCAAGCACTCAAGAGGCTGAAGCAGGAAGATTGTGAGCACAGGCCAACCTGGGTTGCACAGGGAGACCCTGTTTCAACAATAACAGCAACAAAGAAAATCCATCATTTTAGTTGATAAAATTAACATCTAGAAGTTGAATATTATTGATATTCTTCAAGGATAGGCATTAATCTTAGAAATTCAAAGATAAACTTGCTTGCAAAGCAATTGGATAAATGTAAAGTCATCGCAGGGGGGAGAAATGAACCAAGCCTTGTATGCACATATGAATAATAAAAAAAAATGAAAAAAAAATAAATGTAAAGTCATCTCAATACTTCATAGTATGAACTTCCACAACTGGAAGACTTCAGATACATTTTTTTATGCAATTATTGTGAGCTTAAGTCATTGGCATCCATCTTCACCAATGCTATATGGCAGTTATTTGATAATTCCCCCCAAATAATTTTAGATTCTATCATATCTAAAGTTAGTATTACTAATATTATATGACAAAACCAATAATCTTAAGTGTCATATGACACATAATAGAAATAATCAAACAAACACAAGCAAGCCTGGGCACTGGTGGCTCACACCTGTAATCCTAGCTACTCAGAAGGCAGAGATCAGGACGATTACGGTTCAAAGTCAGCCCAGGCAAATAGTTTGCGAGACTGTATCATGAAAAATCCTTCACAAAAATAGGGCTGGGGGAGTGACTCAAGGTAAAGGCCCTAAGTTGAAGCCTCAGTACCACAAAAAACCAAACACAAACATTGGTAGTTTGTCCAACCTGACAAGATATCAAAGTCAATAATTTTTATAATTAATCTAGTGTTAACTCTTAAAACAACTTTGTTCAGGTATAATTTATGTATCATAAAATCCACTCATTTTAAGTGAATAATTCAATGATTTTTAGTAAATTTTCATAGCTGTTTACCATTTCTACAATCCAGCTTCAGAACATTCTCATTAGCCAAAACAGATCCTTTGTTTCTGTTTGCAGCCATTTAAAAAAATATGGTGTGAATTTAGGGCCCAAATTCATCCTTGTGCATGTGGCTATCCAGTTGTCTTACGTCATTGGTTGAAAAATAATTCTTGTCCTATTTAATTACATTGATCCATTGTTGAAAATAAATTGATCATAACTATCATGATCTGTTTCTGTATTCTCAATTTTGTTCCATGGTTCTATATATCTATTCTTATCCCAGTATTTTAGTTTTAACTTTTAAACAATAATAATTGCTTTTTATTATTCATATTGATTCAAAAATTAATTTTGAGAAAGGTGCAAATTAGAGATGCAGTCTAAATACTTGAGGTCATAGCTGTGACTTATAGAATGCTATGCAATTTGCAGAAAACTGTATTTTTAAAGACATATTTAAAATAAATTTCTCTAATTTAAAACTGGAAGCTATAGCGTTGACAGCCAGCTTGTATTTACCTAATATGATTTAAAAAGTATTATGAAATCTCCACTTTCGGTGACACATCACTATTAATGTGTATAATTGAATCTAAGATACCATTAATTATAAAATATACCATTAATTCATGTATCATTAGGAAAGAAAAAATGCTTTCAATTAGAATATGCAATGCAACTAAATTTAAAAAGATGCATCTTAATTTCAGAAGTATAAAATTCTAAATAAATATGCATCTTAAAACTGATGAAATATAGCCTGTTAGGAACAGCACACTATTTCTGAACTGTCACATTTCTTCTAAAGGGGGGTATCCCTTTAAGACTTTGTTTTTCAGGGTTAGGGGTAAGGCACAAGTGGTAGAGGTAGCACTTGTCAAGCAAATATAAGGCATTGAGTTCAAGCCCCAGTACCATCAAAAGAAAAAAAAACCTATTTTTTTGTCCTTTGCTTTGAACACTCTTTTGTAGTAAAATAAAATTCTATAATGACTTCAATGATTTTAAGTGTGTTTCCAATGATTTTGAAATGGGAGCTTGCATTTAGACATTTTTTAGAGACATAATATGTCTTTGTCTCTTCAAATCATTAATATTTCTTCAGCCAATGGAAATTCCATATTTCAAATTCATGTGCATCCTTATTGTAATGCCCCCTAGTGTGGATTACTTTGAAACTATTTACCAAACAGTGGGCCTTCTGGGATAGGTCAATGATTTGTAGCCACCGTGGAATGGCGTATTTGAAAATCCCCAGAATTCAGAATGTACTCCCTATACTGTGGGCATTAGTCACTGGCGAGACTGCAGAGAAGCCACAAGCTCAGCCTCTGGGGAATGTACATTCCAAAGTGGAACACTTGCCAGATGCGAATCGATCCCCATCATTTTCCCTGGGATTGAATTCCTATCATAGGGCTGGACCTGCACATGGGCGCCAAGCAGCTGCTTCTACAACAAGGGTCATCCAAAGGGCACTGAAACTACCTTCACTACCTCTGGACCTCTCATTTGCTGGCCTGACCTAGTGCCTTGTAGCAGAGGCACTCCTGAGTTCCTGCCCAGAGAAATGATATCTCTTAGTATATCATGGTTTATTACTAACCTGGAGAAAAATGGGGTATTCAGAGAAGGTAGGACCAGGGCACTAGGTCTTCTAGGATTTTCTGCTTACAAGAAAGCTGAGACACGCATTTAATTTACTTTAGAGAGGAGGAGGGAATTTCAAAATTTCTTAGAGCATGATGTTGCTTTAGAGAACATCTTAGAACAAATCTCTCTGGTCTGCATGGTCTCCTGCTCATATTGAGTCTGTTTCTGTCTGCTCATCTGCTCCACAGACTAACTAGTGCTTAATGCATTTTCAAGTCCAAATTCCGAATGAACCAGAGTGTGTATTCAAGCCAGAGTGCTTACGATACAGTCAATAACATTCGCCTAGTTGGGTAAAGCCCTACTCACTGACCACCTAGTGGGCCACCAGGTTAGCCATGTGTAGGCTGCCCTTTGTCCAGATGTCGCCTCAGACTGAGCCGTGGCCAGCCATGGACAGTTCTAGCTCAGAACTGCTTTCTTTGGTAGGGGGCTGCCAATAAATCAATTTCAGCCAGGAGACATTGAACAGGACTGAAACTGTCTGGGTAAATATAAGAGAGATTGATAAGATGGAAGGAGGGAGTAATAGAAGGTGTTGGTCCCCCAGGGACAGTAAGGAAGTAAAATGAAAGCGATCACAGGTAAATTTTGTGTTTGAGATTCTATACTTTTCACACCATCAAACTGCTCTGAAGAGTAAGATGCTGGGCTGGGCTGTGGCTGTAGCTTAGTGATAGAGCGCTTGCCTAGCATACGCAAGGCCCTAGGTTCTATCCCAAGCACCAGAGGGGAAGAGTGGGAAAAGAGGGAAGATGGGGAGAGGGGGAGAAGAAGAGAGGGAGAGAGAATGATGTCTTTTGCTGACTGAAATTTTATCTCTATATAACCCACAGCAGCTTGTCTCAGACACGTTTCTTATGACAAGTGAAAAGTGTCTTGGTCTGTTTTCCCAAGAGCAGAGCCTCAGAAAAGGGCTTGTATACAGACAACTTATTTTTTGTGGTGTAATCTAAGGGAGCCAGTATGGGAGGAGGAGGTGGCCCTTGTTATGGGCAACTGGTGCTTGACTGCTCAGGACCTGCTGTGGAACTTGTAAGACATGGTTTCAGAACCATCTACTTGAGGGGCATAAGGAAGAAGCATTAATTCCTTGAATACCATCTCCTCTTGTCAAGGTGGCTCCAAATTTCCATGTTACCCACGTGTGAGTGCAGAACTGCTTCTTGTGTACTCCTCCCTTTTTCCACCCATGGGTCCGAGGGGCAGAGAGAGGTTATCACCACTCAGCTGTCTAATTGCACCTACAGGAAGCTACTCCAAGCCTTCAGAGAATTGGCTTCTGCTGCAGTAAGAGGTGGGGCCACAGAGATTTTGGAATGCACCAGAGGCCTCCAAAAAACACCCAGTCATGATCAACTGTGTGAATAGAAGTCTCTTTTGGGAAGGAAACCTATTTTCATTTGACCAGGAGTGTTTAATTCCATTTGTCACATTAAAAATTTCATCCAATTTCCTTTCAGTTTCTTTCATTTTCCAAGAAAGAAAATTCAAAAGTAAAACCCCATACTTCAGTTATCTATTCCTTAGGGGAATTGGTCTCTCTCTTAGTCACACCACACACACACACACACACACACACACACACACACACACACACACACACACACACAAACACACACACACACACACGAGCGTGCGTGCGCACACAGAGGCACACACCAGAGAACATTGCCTGGGTCACCAATGTGTTACACAACTCAAAACTATGTTGTTCACATTCTAATCCTTGGAATTCTGCAGAGCCACAGGGCTATTATACACAGTGACCCTCTGCACAACACTTCTGGATTTTTCTCCCAACCATGATCAAAGTAGAATCCACTTTCAGGTCACAAATCACCACCAGGAAGTACAATATCCTATCATTAGTCCTGCATCTCTTTTTTAAAATGCTCTCAACCTTATGAAAATGTGAACATCCCTTAACAGGAAACACTTTGATCTGCCATTAGTCATTTTCATTTTAGTAAAGAAAAGAATCAAGTCGAGAATGAGAGTGGAACAGAATGAGGACTCTTCGTGACAGAGGAGGAGCAATAGAGAATGTGTAGCTAGAAGGTTCCAAAGACAAATTTCAGTCATTCATGGTTTGAGCTGAGACTGGCCTTTCTCAAGCTGGATTGAATCTACTTCACTGTCCCCAGAGCATTCCCTCCTGAGACTTCATGTTCTGTCACGTGGCATCAGTGTGATTCTTCATCTGCTACTTGGCACCAGTAACATTCTTCATTGGCCTTTGTGATCTCATTAGCAACTGCCTACCAGGAGACCATCAGAGGTTAGGATCTTCTCTCTGATATGCCCAGACACAGTTTTTGACATGGTCAGATGGCAATATTAGTGGTGCTGGAGGCCATCTGTGGGTTCTCAGATTTCCCTATGGAGTTTACAGTGTAAGATTCTACAGTCAATACAGATCTAGAGAGAATTTAAAAAATAGTCATATACCAAAAGAATGATGGAGGAGGATATAAGAGCAAGGTTGGAGAAATTAAAAAGATTATCTTAGAACAAAATGGAAAGTTAGCAAACCATGGGCCAAATCTGACTAGCTACCTGTTTTTGAAAATAAAGTTTTGTTGGCACATGGCCACACCTATCTACTTATGTACTGTCAACCACTGCTTTACACACGATAATTGAAGTAGGTAGCTTTGACAGAGACTGTTTGGCTTGCTCAGACTAACATATTTAGTATCTAGCCCATTACAAAACAAATCTGTCAATCCTTGGACAGTCTTACCCCTGGATGCTGATACTACTGCTTTGCTTCTTTTTTACAAGGTAAAGACTGAGATACCCATTGATTGAGAACCCCACTGGAGCATCATTTCTTGAGTTTTCAATTGAGTTATCCCAAATTATAGGACAGAGCATTCAGATATACACTGTATCAACCTCTTCATTTGAGGACCCTTTGTTAGAGGGGCAGCAGCACTGATCCCACAAGTCGACGTTATTAATTAAGAGCCTGTAACCACCATACTGGGTCGGACTGAGAACATAAGGATGAGTGAGAAATGGTGGGCTCACAGTTTTGGGGGCATAGGATCAGGCTGTTGTTCTATGGCAGGCACAACTCTAAAGGATACAGAAGCAACTGCTTCCAGAAGCTTAATCTTTCTTTTCTCATTCTCTCTCCCTCTTCCCAGTTTTATATGGGTCACTTGTCTCCCCTTCCTCCCTGGCTTCCTTTCCTTTTTCATCCTCCCTCTTGCCTACATCTCAGGCCTGCCAGTGCCACCCAGTGGCTCTGACAGGCATTACTAAGATTTACTGATTGCTGTCAAGGTTGGGAATGACTATAAGAATGAGTGACTGTAATTGTGAACTCCAAAACTGAGTTTTGGAGTGAAACTGCAACCCTCTCCTAATTGCTCAAAGCATTAATACTGACTTTTAAAGTCATTTTCACTTCCACATAAATGAACAAACCCAGGACAGATTTCTTAAGGGGAAAGAAGTCATGAAGGCCCTAAGTAATTAATGCTCAGCACACTCCTCTGAAGAGAAGTTACCTTCATTTGATATACTTAACGATACTGCATCACACATTAAAAAATATGTCGAGAAGATAGATCTCATGTTGAGTGTTCTTACTCAATAAAAAGCAAGTAAATAGATGGATAGGAAAAGAAATTGCATTTGAATGGTTTCAGGATTGTGATTCAGATGATATTTAGGCATTAGAGGGTTGTAATAAAATTTACAACAATGGTGATGTCAGGTGTTTTCAAGCAGATCATAAGGTCTGAGATGCAACTTTTTCTTCAAATCCTGTATACGTCCGTGACCTACCTGTATACATCTCTTGAGAGAGTTGCAGTCTTAATCATTGTATTTAAAACTGTGGCACAAGTCCTCTTGTCCAAATAAAATGAATTAATAAGATCTAAAAAATAAGTGTATGCAATGATGGGTTTATGAATGTGACAATTTTAATCTTATGATGGATTAACCAAAAAGTAGTAGTATTTCTCCCAATTACTGTTGTGGTCTCTTTAATTCCGTGTCCTCTTTACCAGAATCCTAGTTGAATCCAGTAGAGTCAAGAGAATTGCCCCTCAGGTAGATGCTGCACTTGCAAAGCAGTAATAACGAACCTCAGATTCTTACAAGACGGAGGCCCTAGCTGATGCTCTTTCTTATCTTCAGGCCTCCTTCCATGAACAATGGACTGCAGGAGTAGGAGCTGTATGACTGCAGTTGATCATGGAAAGGCCTCCAGTGACCATGTAGTACAATTGGGAGGGAGTCTAGTTCTAGTCTTTGGTCACTGTCTCAATTCTAAGCCAACAGGAAAAGTCCCAAGCATCTGACCATGGCTTTGGTGCAAAGAGCCTTACACTGTGCCCAAGTGAATTTGCATCAGTATGAGGATCTGTGGCCCAATGCTGCAGATTTGTCTTTTTAGGTCATCCCAGAATCCACTTGTGGGTACTCCTGCTGTGAGGTGGTGCTAAGACTATGACCATACTTTTCTCACCTGCCAACATTAATTTTCTCTAGGAGGAATCTGAGCTCCAGAATCCTATTTCACTTGGATCCCAAACTTGTCCAGAGTTTAATGGAGGTTCTGAATAGCACTAGTGCTTTAAGTGTGGGAAGCAAGAGAAGATGCCACTGTCTTATCACTGATAGAGCAAGTCTCACACTTGGGCAGAAAAGCAATTTTTTGGACTCTGGTGGTATGGGAGAATTCTTGTCCTCAATCATCTCTCCCATTTAGGTGCCCCAGGAAATTAATTTTGGGGGAAAAGCACTGTATTCCCCTCTATGACTTCTCTTAAAATAAAATTACCCTGGGGTGGGGGGTTCTCCATGAGGTTGTTAATCACCAATGAGCATGGCTTCTGAGTTGAACAGTGAAGTGATAACAGGCTTTGTCCTTGGGAGTCTTCTCTATAAATCACATGCACTTTAAAGTTTGACTCTTTACATTTAATGAACTGCTTAAATACATACCTAAATTTAAAAAATTAATTATTTGAAGCTAAATTCACAAACGAGATTATCAATGAATGCAACATTTCAAGTGCTTATAATCTCCATACTTTGAAAAATGATAGAAACAAGAAAAGTTGGTTGTAGCTTCTGCTTTTCAATGTGGAACCATTGACAGAAATATTGAAGTGGTAAAATACAAATACCAATCTTCCAGCCTAGTCGCAAGGAAGAATGAGGAGATGAGAGCAGAAGAGGTGGGAAACAAAGTAAAATTTGTGTTTTCAAAAAAACCCAATGTGGACTTTTCTATTAACAAATAATAAAGTTGGCCATTGTTTACACTTAACTGCCTCATCATGGATTACACCTGATTGTCGATGTTACTCATGATCCCCACAAACTATCCTGGCACCAGCCCTTTGATGGTCTTATAGTTTCTACCTAAACTGACTTTTCTCTGGTCTCCATGCTAAATGCCACCCTTTCTTCTAATCTGGCTGCAATTCAACCCCTAGATTTACCTATTCCTAAAATCATTCTCCTCAAACTCAACGCACTATCTGGTCATTTAAACCTTTTTCACACCATGAATTCTCAAATGCATGGCTTTCCTACTTAGGCTTCAACTCATGTATCTTAGCACATGTAGATGTATATAAAGTTTGTCCTCCTTCATGTAAATTCACCAGTTCTGGGATCTTCACAGTGTCAAGGACAGTGCTGGAAATATGGTCAGCTATACAGCAAATGAATCAATTAAAGTTAGGGCATAGACCTTTGCTTAGAGAGAAGATCACATATGCATTTTGGGGTATATATTGTTTGGCTGAATTCAAAGGGGATGTCTTATTTAATAAATCATAAAGCATTTGGTAACTAAAAATGATATTTTGGAAGAAAAAATATAATCGAACGTTTCTGGGAATCTCAGTTTAGATGAGGTACTAATTCCATGTGCCATAATGGCTTTTCTTTTGCTGTCAGTATTTGAAGTGAATGGTGGTGATGGGGGAGAAAGGGCTTGTCTGAATCTGTTCTCTGTTGCTAATAACACAATACTACTAACTAATTTATAAACAAAAGAGGTTTAATTTGGCTCATGGTTCTGGTCCAAGATCAAGGAGCTATACCTGGTGATGGACTTTTTACTAGCAGCATCTTTAGGTGGTATAGGACATCACAGGGTGAAAGACAGGCATTACCTGAGAGACCTAGTTAAACTGGCATTTATAGCTGACCCACTCTTGAAATAACCCATTAATCCATTAACGGCATGAGGAGATTAATCTATTCTATTTATCTTTTAGTGCCCTAATTATTTAAGTTCCCGCTTGGTCCAATCTTGTACATCTCATAATACAGATTAAATTTCAACAAAAGTTTTAGGGGACAAACCATATTCAAAGCACAGTAGAGGAATGGGGATATAGTTCAGTGATAGGGCACTTGCCAAGCATGCACGGGCCCTGGGTTCAATCCCTGGCATTGGAAAAAGTGAAAGCATGGTGGGGCCAACACAGCCCCTGAGTTGGACCACAGGAAGAATCCTGCAAGCCCTGTAACTGGAAATACAGTTCTTTTTCAAAAGTGATCATTAAGATTGAGCCTTGGTTAAGAATTAGATCGTATTACATAAAGTCACACATCGTTGTCCATTTTTAAACTACAATACAATTTCCTTAAATGAGTCATCCTAATAGTAACCCCCATAAAGTTGAACACATAACTCTCATTTCCTTCCTGGGTGTGTTCACATTATGGTTCTAACTGTATTTGGTTTGAAAATTTACTTTCACATGGCAAACCAGAACAATTTTAGTAATAATAAAATGCCAACTAGAAAATACTGCAAATTTAACCTTACAAGGTTAAATATATGTTTAAAAGTCTTTACTCTTACAAGCATAGATCTATTTAGAAACCTGCTCCTTCCTGCTCTAAAGCATTTTTGAAGCCATACTCCCTCATTGATGATATACAGGGCCATTTTAGTTGGGAAAAACCTTTTTAATAAGCTTTCTTCCTAATCCAGTCTTTCTTCTACAATGTGGTTTCTTTTTTAAATGGAAGATTTTGTCCTATTCTGTATCATCTAGTTTATGGAAATAATATATAATGGTTCTGAACAGGATTGGGGCATTAATCTTACCCACTCATCATTACTCTATTTACCTCCTGTCACCTCTCCTTAATGAAAATGAAGACAATATTTACTCACCTTTTCTTTGCTGAGGCAGATAACAACAACCCAGTAGCATCAAAGGGGTGTCCTGTTGGAGGTCATTTCCTCAGCAATTGCATCATGGAAGGATTTGTCAGTTCCAGAGCAGACATCCACGACTCTTAACAATTTGTCATCAGGCTCAGAATGAGGAGGTTTGAATTCCAGCCCAAGTTCTGACAGTGACTCATGAGAGGCTTTTAGGACAATTTGTTGAACTTTGAAATGGATTGTTTATTCTATAATACTTACATGGAAGTTCTTATTTACCTCTGCTTTGTTTTTATCAGGCTTAGCCAATTTATTGGATTCCTTACAATTTATGTTGTGTTTCTTTCCAGTGTCTCAAATTCCTCAAGTTCTGTGTAAAAAATTTTGTGTGTTTGTTTGCTTTTCTTGCTGTGAGGAATGGGATAAGTTTTGAGAGCAAGTGACTCTTGAAAACTTAGCATCATCTGGGATATGCCTTCTCCTCAGTGGGGGCCCCTATCCAGAGTATGAGAGCAGCCTCCTCCAGCTGAAGGAGTGGTTTGATATTTGAATTAGCAGAATGAGAAGCATCCAGAGTGTTCCCTTCAGCCAGTGAATGAGGCATTAGGTACAACTGGATATCAACACTACTGCTGGGCATGGTGGCCTTATAGATTCTGGTCTTGCTCTTAAGAAATTCACTTGAGTTGTTGAACAAAAATAGCATATAAGAGAAGCTTAGGGGAAAAAAGTAACTTCTAAATTGCATAGCTCTGCTTAGACCACATTGTAATTATCCTTTTTCTTTCCTAATATATAAAACTTACCTTGTGGGATTGTGATGTATAGGAATAGATTTAATGGGAAAGACACAAAGAAGCTGATTTTTAGGACCAGGTATAAGTTCTTCAGAGCAAATCTGCATGACTTACATTAGTCCATGACTTTAAAATCAACACTAAAACCCCAATTTATAAGAAAAAAATAATAAATTGGACATCATCAAAATGAAAATCTTCTGTTCTACAAATGACAGTGTAAACAGATTGAAAACATAAGCCACAGACTGGGAAAAATGTTGGCAGAAGATACCTGATAAAGGATTGGTATCTAGAATATATAAAGGACTCTTACAACTCAAGAATGAGAAAACAATTCACTAACTCTCATAAATTCTTGATGGGAATTCATAATGGTACAACTAATTTAGAAAACAGTTTAGCAGTTTTTAAATAAAGATCAGAACACACTTAATTATTTGACCTACCTAATAATCCCCCATTAGGCATTTACCCCAAAGAAATGAAAATGTATGTTCATATAAAGCCTGTACACAAATGTTTATGTGGTTTTGTTAATAAAGACTCAAATCTGGAAACAGTCAAATGTCCTTCAATTGGTGAATAGTTAAACTCTGGAGCATCCACACAGGGGGAATATAAATAAAAATAAATAGATAAATAAATAAATAAACAAATAAATGTTTTAGCAATTAAAAGGAACTAACTACTGTCACATGCTACAAATGCATCATGCTAAGTGAAAGCAGTTAGATGCAAAAGGCTACCTATTGTATGACTCCATTAATATGCCGACTAATGTTTCAGAAAGGTGGAACTAGAAGATTGAAAAGAGATCAGGTGAGTGGAGCATGCACTTAGTATGTGCAGACACAGAGGAGACAGAGACATCAGTGGTTATTGGGGAGGGGGAAAGGGTTGGCCACAAAGGGGCATCAGAGGAGCTTTGGGGACATAAGAATCTATCCTATATCCTGACTGTGTGATTCTATTTTTTGTTGTTGTTGTTGTTGTTGTTTATGGCAACTTTGTTTATAATTGACAAAACTTGTGAGCAACCAAGATGTTTCTCAATAGGTGAATGGAAAAAGAAATTGTGGTAGATCCTTTCTTTTTTTAACTGTTGTACTGGGTAGGGGTACACTGTGCATTTATAAAAGTACTTACACTATATCAAATATATCAACTTGAATTCACCCCTCCTTCATTCTCCTTTATCCCTCATCCCCACACTCCTGGAATAGTTTCAACACATATCATTTTTCCATTTACATACATGTGTACACAGTATTTGCACCATATTTACCCTCCCACACCATTTCCCCACTTCCTCCCTCTCCCATTGGTACCAACCCCTCCAGGCAGGACCTGTTCTGTCCTTCTCTGATTTTGTAAAAGAAAAAAAAAAGACATTTTTGTTTGTTTAAGATCTCCACCTAGGGAGATTTCTTATGACATTTTCATGTATATATGTAGTAACCTGAATTGGTTCATCTCTATTTTTCTTCTTTCCATCTTAGTCCCCTTATTATGGTGGTTTCAACAGGTTTAAAAATTCCATATTCATTCTTGTATAGAGAGTACATCAACCATATTCACCTTCTTGAATTCCTTCTTTTATCTTCCCCCTCTCATCTGTGTGGGGTGGCTCTTAAATGACTGTATGTTTGGCAAAGCTTACAGAAGGATAATACCCCAAAAATGTGAATATTATTATATCTTAATTATTATGCCTCTGTTTTTCAAAAGGGTAAAATGTATTTCTCTGACTCAGTAGCATTTATTAAATGGGAACAGTAGCTGCTACTACTGATAATGATAATGATAAATCCAATGGAATTTTGAGAGCATTTGTAAAGGAGAAAATGTCTATGTGTGCTTTGAAAGTCATGCAGTAATATATAGTTACCAAATATTATCATTAAAATTTTCTGTGCTGATTTTATAGTTACTATAGTAAACTCTTTTTATTATTTATAAAAGTTTGCTTATTAAACAGGTTTTTCCTTCCTTCCTTCCTTCCCAGCCTCCCTCCTCTTTCTCTCTTTCTTCTTTTCTTTCTTCTTTCTTTCCCCAGGGTCTCATGCATGCTAGGCAAGCAGTGTGCCACTGAGTTACAAGCTCAGCTGTTTTTCAGCTTTTTGATATAAGTATTTAAATAGGCTATAAATAAAAATTTGTGTGTCCAATCTTATAACTTCTTTTTGTATGTGTTGGTTAAAACTGACAAGTCAAATGTGGCCAGTGTGGCAGTTGGCATTCTTTTTTATTCCTATACTGTCTTAGTCAGCTTTCCATTGCTATGACAAAATACCTGAGAAAAATCAGCTTAACGGAGAAAGCTGATTTTGACTCACAGTTTCTGAGGTTTCAATCCATGGTTGATTGGCTCCATTGCTTTGGGCCTATGGCGAGGTCAAACATCATGGCCTGGAGCCATGTGAACAAAGTTGTTCACATGATGATGGTTGGGAAGCAAAAGGAGAGAGGAAAGTCCCAATGAGTCCTTCAAGGGCTCAGCCCCAGTAACCTACTTTCTGCAAATAGGTCCCACCTCCTGAGAGCTCTACCACTTCCCAATAGCTTCATCAGTTTGAGACTAAGCCTTAAACACATGAGCTTTGAACTAAGGGCTTCAGGCTTGCAAAGCAGACACTCTATCTCTTGAGCCACACCTCCAATTCATTTTACTCTGGCTGTTTTGGAGATGGGGTCTCATGAACTATTTGCCCAGGTTGGCCTCTAACCACAGTTCTTTGGACTCAGCTGGGATTACAGGCGTGAGCCACTGGCACCTGGCTTAAATGTTCAATTTTGAGGCTAACCTCAATCCATTTAGTCATCTATCTGTATCTCAATCAAAGTCTTGGCTTAATTCTCTGTGCTCCCAAATTGGTTTTGGAGTAGATTTTTGTACCAAATAAATAAGCAACTCAGAATATCTGAGTGAAAAGTAAAGGCTGCCCTCAGCTCTTTTACTACTGTATATTTTCATGTCTTTCCTTACTTATCCACAGTGGGTATATGGGTTGGGTTTAGGAGCTTGAAGATCTGTTCTTCAAAGATCAGGATGTGAGCAGAAGAAAGCAGGAGTCTCGTAATACCCAGAGACATGGAGTAAGAAGGTTTTATTTGTAACACAAGAGTGAGTGTCCTAGGGCAAGGGGTCAACTTCAAGTTTGTTTAGTGGAGTCTCTTGAGAATTCTGTTCTAGGGAAGACTGGGAGATATTATATGTGATGAATAAAAGCATGGAATTGGACTTAGTAGTCTGAAGTTCAAGTCTTGACTCTGAAAATTAAAACCTGGGCAACCATTGGATAAATCATTCAACCTCTCTATTTTTGCTTTCCTTGTCTTTAAAATATGGATAGAAGTAGGTGGTTTTGAGCGCCTGACACATAATAGACTCTTACAAAATGCTGGCTATTATTTCAAGAGCAGTTGCCTAGGCATAATCTGATGTAATGAACTAGGTTTCTTCATGAGAGGGCACTTAGAGGTTTTATTTTTTGTTTTTTTGGTTTTGTTTGGTTTTCAATTTTTATCATGAAGGAAAATATGTAATTTTTAAAATGCAGTAATACAGATACAGAACAAAGAGAATTATGACTCATGTTTCATGATTTACATAGCTTATTTATTGTTTCATGTTCCATAATACTTCAGACAGTTACATAATTTTCCCTCTTTTTAGGATGTCAGGATATGACATCAGAAAAATGAGAAGGGCAGGTTTTGTGAGGAGGCCTGAGGTGTTATAGGGAGAAGACTTGCTTTTGTGACAGGAATGTCACATCATGTACACTGTGTGAAGCAATGGGGAAGCTGACTGATGTCAGGAAAGGTTTTTTTCCACTATGGTTGTTCTAGCTGTAAAATTCTATGCAACCTTTTGATACTGTTTCAGCCATTTTCAATCTGGCCTATTGTCAGGAGCTAGATTTGAGCTTCCAAATCTTTTCAGTTCTTGGTCATAGCCTGGATTTCCCCACTTCTGTGGGAATATGTTTTATCCAACACTGGTTTTCCTATGTCATTCTCCCTTCTAAAAGCTATGGCTGAATTTTTATCCTCTTAAAGGGAGCCTCCTTCTTCAGGCTCTAGACTTCTGCCTCTGACCTATCATTGAACTCCATTGCCTTATCTACCAGTGGCCTTCCCTCTCTTACAGCCAGAACCTTTTAGGGACCATTTTCATCTGTGTAGAATAACCATCCTATCTCTCAGCCTCTGTGAGAGGGGTGGCTTCCATAAGAGGATGTCTCTTTAATTTTCTTCTTTCTTCACTATTTGTCATCATCACCATTATTATTAATTGTTTTTGTTACTATCTTGGCTATGCAAGAGATTAAATCCAGGGCCTTACACGTACTAGGCAAGGACTCTACTACTGAGCTACATCCCCAGCCCTATGAGAGAAATTTCTCCATCTTGCTATTTTCCCTGCCTAGATTTATGAAATCTTAGTTTCTTAGCATTTTTGGAAAAAAATCTATTATTAGCTTCATTTACCTTGTTTGTTTAGAAGAAGTACTTGAGAATACCGAGATTGAAAGAAGTTTCAAGGAGAAGCCCAAGTGAAAGAAGAAAGGTAAGTATCGAATGGCATGTAAAGGAGGAAAGTTCTGGTGTCTGAACTTCTGTCCCTCTCCATGATGGACAGGTCCCAATGAAGTAAACACTTGACAGCTGCTGCAATTGCTCCAGCCTGACCCGGAGTCAGGTGCTGCATCAAGTCAACACAGTCTCAGGGAGGTCTGTGATCTGACTACATGTCTAACACCACTTGAATAGAGTTCCAGAAGTAGGGTTTAAAAAAACAAACTTTGGTGTCAGTGTGAATTATCAGTGACAAACACTTTGCTTTGCAGTAACTTGCTTTGGTTTCTAACTTAAACGATGCCAATTTTCACATATCTATTTGTTTGTTTGTTTGTTTTTCTGGGAGACAAACACATTTTTGAAAACAAGTTCTAGTCTGAACATCCTTTAAGGAAGGGACTGTTTATTTTGCAAAGTCATGTGTGCCCCCACATGGGAAATTATATATTGAGAAAAGAAACAGACCATGCAGAAAGGGGAAAAAAATTTTTTTAAGATCCTCTAAGGTTGTGACCTAGTGTGAAAGAACAAACTTTTCCCCATGTACTTGTTTGATGGCCATGGAAAGTTTGCATTCTGTGAGTCTGAGCACCAGGCGAGTGTTTTCACAGCCTTCTGTGGTCTGTGGTCTGTCATGATTCCACCCCACCAAGCCACTATCTCTCACTTCTCAAATGCACAGTCTCCATCCCAATCAACTTTTATCCCACTCTCCCACTGACATCCCAAACTTTTTCTTTGCCTGTGCAATCTCTCACGTCCATCTTGTCTGCCTCTAAGCTCTCAGACCCTTCCCGTCAAGGTCAATGTGGTTACTCCTTCCCTAAAAACTCCCTTTCTCCGTCTTCATCCTGGTTCTATGAGCTTTCTTTCCTTAGAGCTGCTCCCCCATGTATCCTCCCCAAACCCATCTGGTTCCTGAATACAATCTTCTCCTGTAATGTTGGGCATCACCCCCAGAGCTTCCTGCCTTTCCCTATGATGCTGACTCTAAGAATAACGGATGTTAGAATTCTCAACTTGTGAATTATATAGTATGGGGAGTCATAATAATTATAAGGCCACTTACAGTCCATAATTTTCCAAAGCATGGTTGATTTGAGGTCAGCCTCATTTGTTGGGGACCCTGGAGCACATTAGCCCTTGTTAGTTTTCATGGTCATCCAAGCACATGGAATAAGTTAGTTTAGCTCATATGGGTAAATTGTTCATTCCCAGAGAGTAATTTTATTAGTGCCAACTTTAAAATAATATTGCATTGTCTTTAGGGAAGACTTTTTTTCCCCAAGTAATATAATAATGTAAGTCCTTTGTGTGTGTGTGTGTGTGTGTGTGTGTGTATCTGTGTATGTGTGTGTGTGTGTGAGAGGAGAGAGAGAGAGAGAGAGGGAGAGAGAGATCATACAGTTTTATGAAATCTTTCTGAGGTAGAGAGAGATCACACCATTTTTTTCTTTCCTTCCTTCCTTCCTTCCTTCCTTCCTTCCTTCCTTCCTTCCTTCCTTCCTTCCTCCCTCCCTCCCTCCGTCCCTCCCTCCTTTCCTCTCTCCCTTCCTTCCTTCCTTCGTTTTTTTCTCTTTCTTCTTAGATAGGGTTTCACTATCTAGGTAAGCCTGGCCTTGAATTTGCTATTTAGCCCAGGCTGCCCTCAAACTTTAACCCTCATTCTTCAATGCCCTCAGTGCTGGGATTACAAGTAGGTACCACCATGCCCAGCTACCTACACTTTCTTAAGGCAGGAAAAATATTGCACAAGAGAAAGTGGGAGCTAAAAGAGAGAAGACCTTTAAGTCTAGGTATAAGAAGGGAAATCCTCATTCTCTTAACAGTGTCACTATGTACAGTTGGGTAGATTGCATACTGTATAACTTCAGATCGTATGAGAATGCAACTTCCTGGAGTTAACCAATGCAAACCTGCTTGGCCAATGTGGTAGCCCTGTTTATGATATGGGGTAGGCGGGAAGAAAGGGAATAACAATAACACAAAGGAGGCAGGGAATGGGTGCAGCACCATATTCAGGGATATTTTGCCTCCAACATCCTGGTCCACCATTGTGTAGGAATAACAGTTGACTATGGTTGAGGCTACTTCTTGGTACAACTCTAGAGTTTATCCAGGAGCCTCATTTACATTTAATTGAAGTTGCAGTTTCATGCACATACTTCCCCTCAAATCACCATCCTGGTTTTGACACCTTATTAGGTAAACCATGCTCCATTCCCTGGTTCTTGGAAATGTCCTCCCATTTCTTGGAAAACTCCACAATTAATATATATCCTTAGCATAATTATTGAACTCTATTCATAAAAGTACCTAAGATTGGGAGTTTGATGCACTTGACTATTTGGCCAAGCTGCCCAACCTGAGTTTCCTTTGGGGTGTACTATCACTTTATGGCCACTTCTGCTTTAATGAAATATAGCTTTCACTTAAATAAATTTGCTCTGTTAATGATTCCTGAATTCTTTGTGTTTGTTCCTGAATTCTTTCTTAGGTGAGACCATGGACTTGCTATCCATCTCCCCTGACCCTTAGATAACCTATTCTATAGTGAAGTGGAAGCCAGTGCTGGATACTAAGGAAGAGATTAAAGGGTGCTTAGTGTTAGTCCTTGTCTTGGTGCTTTCTGCTGCCATACCAGAACACCACAAACTGGGCAAATTCTAAATCACAGTTTATTTGGCTCACTGTTCTGGAGACTGGGAAGTTCAAGATCAAGGGGTTGCATCTGGCTTCATCATTACGTGGTGGGAGGCACCCCAAGGTAAGAGAGCATGTGCTTCCTCCTTTTATAACAAACCCAATCCCTTGATAATGGCTTTATTCCTCTCATGAGGGTGGCACCTGATGACCTAAACACCTCTCAAGGTCCTGCCTCTCAACGCTCTTGCATTACAGATTAAGTTTCCAACATATGAATTTTGGGGAACACATTCATGTCACACCAGCCTTCTTGGATGTCCAATCTGGATGACACCCACTCTATTTTTATTCTTACTTAGGCTACAGGAAGTGGGTAGTTTATAAGGCTTATCTTCTCAGTGCCTTCTTAACAAGATCTCATTCCTAGAGAAGCAGCAATACAAGATTTCTTAAAGGGCTGGGGTTTTAGGTTCATTTGGTCACTGTGGAGCAGGCTATATCAGAAACAGAAGCCACATACCTAAAAGACTAGGGCTAACATCTATGCATTATGGGCTTAGCTCCTGACACATTTGGCATAAGTTGAAAAATAAGAGAAAAAAACCAAAAAACAACAAAAACCACCCACTGTCTCAAGGGGCCTTGGGCAGGAACATACAAGGCAAAATGTTTTAGTTGTAGACAAGAAAATGCTGGAAAGTCAGCAAGGGATGAGCTGGTCAGGAAATATCTACTTCCTGTGGATACTCCCAAAGTTCTTCCACTCTGGCCAGCTCCAGTTGCAGATGATACAGCCAGCAAAACACTCCACCAGAGCAGCCCTGCTGGCTCAGTCAGCTCCACTCAGCTGTGCCCATGACCCCACTGCCCCATGTAGAACCTTCTGGCTGGGGATGTTCAAACAAACTAGCCAGAAAGAGTTGGATAGGAAATGTGGAGTTCTGGAGACACAGTACACAGATGCATAAGGCTAAGGCTGAGGATGAATTTCCTGACTCTTAGGCACACACAAGGATTTGAGTTAACTTTACTTGGAAGAAGTTACTTAAAAGGAATGTTTTCTACTTTGTGATGGATGTTTTACAATACCATGGTATAAGACTTCTGTGAATCATCTCCACGCAGAAGAAAACCTACCCCTGAAGTTTGTTGCATTAAATGGGAATTAGTATGCTAAGGCCATTAACCACATCCATTGTTTACAGTATAAATCAGACTAGTCTCTTATATTTAAAAAAAGGAAAGCAGTTGCAATAACAAGTCATGATGAGATGCCTCGCCTTCAGTGAAAAGAGAAGTATGTTTTCTCTGACCAGCCCACACAAAATCAGATATTTAATATGATTACTGAGAAGATGGAAAGGTTTTCAGGAAAGACTACTATTGCTCAGCTCAGGCTAGCTTGCTAAGGAATAAGTAGGAAGTTAGAAGGACCAATCCATAAAAACAAGACTGAGAAAAAGGATCTTTGATTCGTGGAACCATCCTCTGAAAGCAGGAATTATGAATGGATGGGTTAGACTAGAAAGAGTATCCAAACCAACCAGCTTATTTGTAAGCACTTACTGACTGAGGATACCCAAATGCAAATGCAGATGTCTGTACTCAAGATGAGGTTGTTTTGAAACTTTGGCTAAACAGGAAACACCACAAGTATTTACAACAGAGAATTGGCTACACAGGTGATATAGAGTACCTGAGACTCCAAGAGAGAACAATACAGTGACCCAGAGATTAGCTACAGTAGGAAGGCTTTACAGTTTCTAGGCTGGAGAGACAAAGGCAACATGTGCAGAAGTTCAGGGGCTAGGGGATCAGGATGCAGAAGTGGAACCACAGTGAGTCTGTTCTGTGGGAGCTGGAGTTAGGCTGCTGCAAGGGAAGGGCTTTGACACAGAGAACAAGAGGGAGAAACACCCTAACTTACTCCAACCCCCTTGCCAGTCACTCACAATGCTTGTTATTGCCTGAATCCAGCTCCCACAGGAGCCAGGAAAAGGTCTGCAGGGGAAGCCCTCTCAGAGGCAAAGCAGGGCAGGGGAAGGGCAAGGAATAGATCCAAGGGCCAACAGGCCCCGGCTTGGCACAGTGAACATGCTGGGATCATTTTTTACCTTCACCACAATGACCTCACCTCGCCCTGAGCCAGACCATGACAAATCAACTGGGAGCCACAAACGCTGGCAGGAGTGGACTCTCGGATGAACCTCTGCCTCATCCTTTCACCAGACAATTAACCCCATTTGGGGCCTATCTCAAGGCCCTTTCCAGGTGGCCCCTTCATTTTTCCAGGAATTAAGAAGCTATAATTTACATAGTCTGACACAGTCTGTCTTTTCAGAGAAGCCTGAGAACCAACTATCTTCACTCTTGTTCCCTGTGGACAATGCTAGGATCTAACTGCACCATGGCTAAGAGAGAAAAATTCTATCTGGCTTTGAGTTTTTATTTCATCTATGGTCAGCTCTGCCAAGATTGGCTTCATAGAGACCCTACAGCTCAGGGATGTTTAAATTGATGCTTTCAGTGCCTCAGTGGTTAGGTGATGGCAGCTCTCTAGTCTGAATATAGCCATTCCTTGGTATTTGTTGGGGATTGGTTCCAGGACCCCTTATTGATAACAAATCCATGAATGCTCATGTCCCTTATATAAAATGTTGTAGTGTTTGAATATAACCTACCCACATCTTCCTGTATACCTTAGATCATCTCTAGATTATTTATTACACTTAGTATAATGTAATGCTACATAGATAGTTGTTATACTGTATTATTTAGGGAATAATGACAAGGAAAAAAGTTCAGTACAGATGCAATTCTGAAATGTTCAGCACAAATGCATTTTTTTCCATATGTTTTGATTCATAGTTGGTCAAATCATGGATGTGGAATTCAGGGACACTAAAGGTGGTCTGTATTTCTCCAAGTTGATGTCCCAGGTCCATTTTGTTAAGTTCAAACTTATCAATACACCAGTTCAGAGGGGTAGGTGCTTCTCACTGGCTGTGTAGCCTGAGAGTTACTTGACATTTTTCTGTTTCCTCTTTTATATAATGAAAACAAATACAGGACTACTGTGTGGATTAAATGCGATGAGATCTATTTAAGCACTTATCCTAGTGCCAGGTACACAGCAGTAGTCAGTAAGTGGCACAGCTACTTCTATACCAGTGTGGACTCCTCTAGTTTTAAGTGACAGAAGCCCAGGTCAATGTTATGTAAGCTAAAAGGCCTGGATTCAGAAGCATCTGGATCTGAGGGCTCATCCAAGGCCTTCACTATGGTTTTTCTCTAAATCGTTTGGCTGCATGTTGTTCTGGTTGGTTTCATCATCACTCTGACTGTCCCCATTGGATGGATACTGAGACATCTTTCCAGCTAAGCAATAACAGGAGAAAAGGACCCCAGGAGTTTTCTGGAAATCCTGGAATGGAGTTCATTGGCTTGACTGGAAACACTTCTACCCCAGACTTAGTCACTGTAATCATGGAGTGGGTTATTCTAGTTGACCAGCCCTGGGTCTTGTATCCATGTAGGTCAACAGTAAGAGATGGAAATTTTCTAAATGGAGATGGAGAGGGAGTTATCAGAAGCAAGAATGGATGCCATAAGGGCAAAAACAAACTATTTTCACTCCTGGGATTATTGTTGCCATTATTATCCTAACAATTTACTATTTATTTTATATGACTAATGTTTATATCATCCCCACTATTCTACACTGTATAACTAGTACAAAAACCTGGAGGAAGGAGCTGAGGCACTGTGGTAAAGTGCCTGCTTAGCAATCCCCAGCACCCCAAAGCAAAACAAAACAAAACAAAACCCAAACTCTGGAGGCTTATTCCAGTGAACAGCTAGACTAAAAGAGAAGTAAATAGGAAAATCATAGGAAACTATAACAGGAGAAAAAAGATCCTAGACAGAAGGAAACAAAACGAAAGAGCTCTTAGTAGTAGAAGAGAGATAAAGTAAAGCCTAAAGTGTGGGTATTAGGAGATGGATTAAAAATCCTTCAGAAATAAAACCTATCTAGATGGTAATATGTACACATCGAAAGGAACAGTTACAAGAATTAAGAGACAACCCACAGAATGGGGGAAAATCTTTGCAGCTATTCAACAAATAAAAGATTAATATCCAGAATCTATAAAGCCCATAAGACTTAGAAGCAAAAGAACAAATAATCCAATCAAAAAATGGGCAAATTAATTGAATAGACAGTTCTCAGAAGAAATACAAACAGCTGGTAAATACATGAAGCAATGTTCAACACCCTTAGCCGTAAAGGAAATGCAAATCAAAACTACACTAAGATTCCATTTGGCCCCAGTCAGACTGGCCATTATCAAGAAAACAAACAACAAATGCTGGCGAGGATACAGGGGAAAGGAACCCTTACACTCTGTTGGTGGGAATGTAAAGTAATGCAATCACTATGGAAATCAGAATGGAGGTTCCTCAGAAAACTAAGAATAGATTTACTTTATGACCCTGCCATACCACTCTTGGGCATATATCTGAAGGAGTGTAAATGAATATACAGAGAGATAGCTGCATACCCATGTTTATTGCAGCTCTGGACACAATAGCAAAACTGTGGAATCAGCTGAGAGGCCCAAAAAACAATGAACGAATAAAGAAAATGAAATATATCATTCAATGTCACCAGCAATATTACTCAATCATAAATGAAATCGTGTCATTTGAAGGAAAATGGATGGAACTGGAGATCCTTATGCTGAGTGAGATAAGCTAAGCTTGAAAGGCCAAATATCGCATGTTCTTTTTCTAAAATTGTAATTAATCTATGTCTTTTAAAAAGTATGCACTAAGTATTTATTTTTTAAAGTTTTTATTGTATAGATTAGTTGTGCAGAGGTTTTCATTGTGACATTTCCATATATGTGTGCAATGTACCCTGGTTTAGTTCATCCCCTCCTTAATACTTCCTTTTCCCTCTCCTCCTTAAAATTACTTTGGTAGGTTTTAAAGTTCCATATTCATATATGTGTAGAAAATATATTGACCATATTCACCCTCTTTATCTTTTTCATTTACTCTCCCCCTCCCGCTAATTCCCTCTCCTTATCATGACCTGTTTTACATACCTCCTCTTTATTGTTTGTCTGCTTATTGCTCAATGGGGTTTTTCTCTGTAAATATATTGTAATTTATTCAGTCTAACCCCCTCTATTACTTTTCCTTACACTTTTCCTCCCTACCCTGTAGTGTTCAACAGTGGTCAATGTGTTTCATTATGTCATGTTCTTACACAGACATTGCATGTTCTTTCTTGCTCATTTGTAGAATCTAGACCTGAAATGATGATCATGATAATAATAATAATAGGACATGACTGTATATGGGGGATGATGGGGAGAATCAACAAGAGAGGGAAGGGGAAAGGAAAGAATAATGAGGAGTGAAGAGGATCAAAGTATGCTACTTATATACACATGAAGACAGTGTAATGGAACCCACCAAACACTGTTGAAAAGGGGAGAAGGGAAGAGGGGGAATGGAAATATAATGGAGGGAGTGAACTTGTTCAAGGTACACTGTACCTTGTGTGGAATTATGTATATAAAGAATTATCACAGTGAAATCCCTCATGTTATTAAGGTGCAATAATTCAAAAATAAAATAAAATTAAAAATGACAATATTTAAAAGTTTTACAGTTGCTAAAATTTTATAGTTGCTTCTGATTGTTGAAATGAAGTTCAAATGGCCACAAAAAGTATGCATTTTTTACCCTGCTCTCTTTCAGTACAGGTACTGGTAGCCATGAAACAAATCAACAAAATTCCCAGCACAGGAAGGGAATGGGAATTTCCATGTCCAAAAACATTTTACCGCAAGCACAGTTAGTCATTCATTCTCTACAATAGAACCTAATGGTGTTGGAACATTCAAATTTTTTTCTTCCCATTGTCTTAAGTGAAATAGGTTTGTGATGTGTATATTGAAAGTCTAGCATGAAGCTCAGGTGCTAAACCCCATGGTAAAACATGTTGAGCTATTTGACGATGCTATGATATCCTCAACTGGTTTACTCTAGAATTAGTAACGTGTACAAGTATGTAAATCTATAATAGAGTGATAATTGAAAACCAACAACTTTGAGCTTGAACTTTTAAAATATTTTTCATGCAATATGCTCTGTCAATAGAACGGTCTCTATCTCTGTTATGCACAGCATTGACAAAGCTACACATTGCCATCCTACAAAAACTAAAGCTATATGTTCAGAAATTTATTTTTCTTTTAAAAATCAATGAAATGTGACAAGTAATATACTATAGGATTTGTTTAAGACTAAGCCTCTCCATGCAAAACAGTTGGATAATTGCAGATGAAGCTGGTTATTTGAGCCATCTGGATATTTTACTTGAAGAGGATCCAGATCAAGTTGGCCAAAGCCCATGTGAGTGCAGGAACTCAGCTGAGTGGGTGGAGTAAATCACTCAGTTGCAATGTAAGCACTATGTATGTTCTCTGTTTTTTTTTTTAATCACACACAATGGTTATACCATATAGTTTTATGTAACGATTTTCAAAAGAAAAAGAACACATATGTAAGGTGAACAAACCCTTTGAGGGGACTAAGGTAGAGTTTTCTTAACTGTAGCATGCTGTTCTGGGGAAACTGGCAGAGTAATAGTATGAAGTCTGATAGGCTCACCAATAAAGACAGAATGAAATGACTTCACTTTTCTAGACTTTTTAAAAATTTTCAATCCACTTAAAATGTAGTAATTCTCTCTGTAAACCACCCGTCTGGCAGGTAGGACTGACATTTCCCTCATTTAGTGCATACCCTCCTGGGGCATACTTTTTCCATAATGCATACAGAATTGAAACATTCTTCACCCATGTTGAGAAAAACAGTCATTTCGTTTAATAAGGCTTTTTTTTCTTTCATATTTTGAAGGGTGGTGTAGACCAAATTTAAAAACATGGCCCAGGGAAGCAAAAAATCATTCCCCCAAGTGTTTATTAAGTGAATCACAAATTCATTCAGCATGACTGCTTACCCAGAGAAAGAAAGGCAAAATGGTAACAAGCTGTGAGCCTCCAAGAGCCTTCAAGTTTAGGATCTCCCTGGGAAAGGGTCACAAGTGTAATCATTTTCAGCTGTGCCTGTCTCGCTTCCGCTGTCAATGGAAACATCCAGGCAGGATGAATGCACTTTCTGACTAGACTCTGGACTGACCTAGACAGCTTTTGGAAATTCAGGATATACTTTTCCTAAAGCTTCTTAATTTTTCCCATCCCTCCCTGATTGAAAACATCATTTATCCCATTACCGCATATGGAAAGAGGGGAGAGAGAAACAGACGGATCTGAATTCAGGATAAAAATTACTTTATGAGGCTATTATTCTCATCTATAACAGATGACAATTTTCATTCATTTAGCTGATTCCAGAACAGAATCACCCAGAGGAATATTAATCTATTTTTCATACTATTTATCTTGAGTCCCCCAATGAGACATGTATACCTACATTTAATAAGTGGTGAGCCGTAGCTAGCATGTTTCTTGGAAATGTCTGGATAATTTGTAGAGTCCAGTTAGCCATTATTTCACTGGCTACACATGAAGAATTCCCCTCTTTCACTTATATTGTGGCACAGGTTCCAAAGACTTAGACTTCCTCCAATGTCTGAGAATTGTCTAGAGATCATAGTTCTAAAGAAATCTGTGGATTTGTACTATTCCTCATTTGTTGGGTGATGGCTACTTCTTCAATGGCACAACTCCCCCCATGAGCTTGTATATAAATTTAGTCCTTTTGATTGGGAACTCTCTTTGAAATCTGAAGATGAAGTGTCATTTGAAGAACAAAAAAGCAAAACTTATAAATATGAGTGGATGCTAGAGTCCCGAAGACTTTCAACAGGCTACAACTTCCTAGCTGCTGACATCAGCAATGTGGTTCTTATTATACAGTGGGGGTTCAGACCATGGTACTTTCCAAGTCTCATTTCTACTTTTCATAAAGAACATAGATTTAATGCAGCTGCTGTTGAGTTAATGGATAAGATTTGGAATAAATCTTTCTCTATGCCATTCCTATGAATAGTAAGGTGACTCTCTAGTCTCTAGTCTACTTTCAGTCTAAATGTAATGTGGTTAGAATGAACTGGAAAGTAAGCTATGGAATCATGCACAACATATGTTTTGATGCATAGAACAAAATTCACATACTCCAACAATTTGTAAAACATCATTGAGATATTCCTGAAGGACAGCAAAGAAGGGACTCATCCTGCCTGCAAACTTTGGGCTGTTCTCAGAAGAGGCTTGGTTTCAACAGGCACAAATGGAGTAAGGCATTTCAGAGAAAGGGTGTACTGTGAACAAAGATAAGGAACATGAAAATACAGGTGTGTTCTAGGAGCCCTGAAAAAGATTACAAACATAGTAGGAGGTTTTCATTTTTGTGGTGTTTCTCAATGTTTCCTTTAGCCTTTTTAACCACCTTACCTTAGAAAAATCATCCCTATGTTAAAGATGAAGATACTGAGTCAAGGGACTTGTGTGAGAGTCAGAACCCACAGGAATTATAGCAAAACATTAATTTAGGGTATTTGTGGGGAAAATGGGGTCCTAGAATATTGTGGTGTTGCTATTGTCAGTATAGAGGGAGTATTAGTAGCTGATAAAGCCACATGCTGTAAGATAAGTGGAAACAAAGTGTGAAACACTTTTATGTGCAAAACTTTATATAAACTCATGGCCTTTCTTTAAAATGAACTTGTATTTTACACTTCTTGTCAATCAGCAGAAGCTGTGGGTGTAGAGCAGAAGCTGCTGTAGTCACTTCTCCATTGTTAATGCTCAGATTTGAGTCTCTCTTACTTTGCCCACTAATGGGCACCAAGATTCAAGTTGATTTCACCTGGCACCAGGGAAAAGACAGGATGGGTCTGAGACAGCCTTTGCAGCCAGACAGCATGCATGCTTCTATAAAATGTCAAGGGCTTTAGGTGCAATGGCTTACACCTATAATCCCAATGATGTGGGAGGCAGAGATTGAGAGGATCACAGTTTGAGAACAGCCCATGGAAAAATTAGTGAGACTCCATTGCAACCAATAAAGGTGAGCATGATGTACACCTGTCATCCCAACTATGTTGAAGGTATAAATAGGAGGATCCCAGTTCAGTCTAGCCCTGGCAAAAATGTGAAATCCTATTTGAAAAATAGCTAAAGCATAAAAGGCAGGAAGTTTGGCTCAAATGATAGAGTGCATGATTAGAAAGCATGAGGCCTTTGGTTCACACTCCAGTATCCCCTCCCCGCTCCAAAAAAAAAAAGCCAGGTGCAACATTTGAAGGACAAAAGAGCCAATCTACAGAAGCTTCCTTTAGCCAGGTTAAGCACAACAAAACAGATAAAATAAAACAAATAATGTGTTTCATCAAAATAGGTTGATGAAACTTATCTAAGGAAAAGCATTAGTTCCTAATGATTCGTAAAAGGGCAAATTGATATAAAGCATATTTGATATGAAATATACTTGTAATGCGGAGTTAATATGATAGGCTGTATTTAATTTCGTAATGATTTTATGCATTAGAGAGTATAATTCCATATGAGTTATATGTACAATTAAATATGAATATTTTGTTTCTTCTCTTAATTAAAGCAGTACATAACTTAGAGTTCGGTATCTTTTATTTTTTGTTTTAGCAGGAAAACATAAATGGGGAAATTGTGGGTAATTCCAAGGAAAGTAGATACAGTTCTATAAGGAGAGCAAGATAGACCAATCAGAACTGGCAAAACAGTTTTCCCAGTTCATTCCAGATCTAATGGTCACAGAAAAAAAAAAAGTCAAGTGGAAGGGATATGCCACCCTGTGCTCCAAAAGGATGAATTAACTCCATGTCTTAGTAAAGAGAAATGACTACATAGCCTCAAGCCCTCCTCTCTTTGGAGATGAATTTTCCTCACCAGTGCGTCCCAAAATTTTTAACCCATGTCACATGTAGGAAGTAGCAATGTTTATTCAATAGCACATTAATTCAGAGAACACAATAAGGCTGTGTTTTATCCCCTTTCTGTCCTTCTCCCCATCAGGGCTCCTGAACGCTTCAAATTACAAGTGGCTCAGGGTAGAGTTTGGCTTCCCTGTAGTTCATGTAGCAATAGGGAATGACAGTTTGCTGATTGCAAAGTTCTGCTCTAGATAGCCCTCATAAGTTAATAAGATACCCATCAGGTTTATATTAAAACACCAGTAAGTTTATACTGATTTTCTGTAATGCTAACAGGCAGAATCAATATACCAAAATGGCAAGACGATATATTAGTTCCGACCAGCCATACTCAATTAAAGAATAAATCATTTTCAGAAAGCGTTAGGCTTAAAAATTTTAAATCTATATGAAAGACAGAAAATTAAACTTATGAAAAGGAGCTTAGCTAAGTAAACAGAATGAGGACAATTTTAGCTAGAGAGACAGGTCCAACATCAATCCATTCATTACCTTTTCTGACACTGGTTCTTTTGTTCAGCATGGTGATATATATATATATATAATACTAAAATTTACTGAAACTTTAGGAAGGCAAACCTGGGAAGAAATGCAAATAAAGTAATGGTACTTAATTTTAGGGTATTAACATTGAGAGAACTAGTTTTAATTTCAGGGTACAGATCAACTTTTCATCATATTAATAGTATGTTTCTTTTTTTATGTGTTTAAATGCTAAATGCAATTAATTATGTTAGAATTGTGGCTCTTATAAAATGTTTAGAAGTATTTGCATTAGTAATCAGTATTTAAATGTTTGGGAATTATAAATTTGATAGATTCATATGTTTTAATTAATTTTACTTGTGAGGCATGTATAAATATTTAAAAAAGGTAAATTGTTCAATGACTACAGAAATGCTAATTATTTGATAAATTCATAAGACTATGATATAAAATACAGCCTATAGAGAAGTACGTCCCAAAGGATGCTCAAATAACAAAGAACATCCTATCTATGTTACTGTGATAGAATCTTTTTAATGAGCATACATTATTTTTTAATGAAAAAGAAAAACTTAAAAATGTAAATTAACAACCTCATACCCATTTTTGCCATATCCCATCTCAACACACCATAGGCCTTGAAAACCCCCTTCCCCTGACACAAATGAATGCAAGATAAAAGAGTGGTTTAAGAAAATGTGGTATTTATACACAATGGAATTTTATGCAGCCATGAAGAAGAATGAAATCTCATCATTTGCAAGTAAATGGATGGAACTGGAGAACATCATTCTGAGCGAGGTTAGCCTGGACCAAAAGACCAAAAATCATATGTTCTCCCTTATATGTGGACATTAGATCAAGGGCAAACACAACAAGGGGATTGGGCTTTGATCACATGATAAAGCGAGAGCACACAAGGAAGGTATGAGGATAGGAAAGAAACCCAAAAAACTCAAGATAGCATTTGATGTCCTCAATGCAGAGAAACTAAAGCAGATACTTTAAAGTGACTGAGGCCAATGGAAGAAGGGGACCAGGTACTACAGAAAAGGTTAGTTTGAGAAGAATCAACTTAGAATGTAACATACATGCACAGGAAAGCAATGCGAGTCAACTCCCTGTGTAGCTATCCTTATCTCAACTAGCAAAAACCCTTGTTCGTTCCTATTATTGCTTATACTCTCTCTTCAACAAAACTAGAGATAAGGGCAAAATAGATTCTGCCTGGTAGCAAGGGGGTGGGGGGGTAGAGGGAGGGGATGGGGTAGGTAAGGGAGGGGGCAGGAGGATGGGGGGAGAAATGACCCAAACATTATATGCACATGTGAATAAAAGACAAAAAATAGAAATAAAGAACCAACTTCTCAAAAAAAAAAAAAAAAAGAGTAGTCAACCCAGTTACGCAAGCTCAGAGCTGGAGTTTGTAAGTGTTCTGACTCCAAGTTCAGTATTCTTTTCTATGCCTTATGCAGTGGTGTGATAGAAGTATGTGGAACTTAGTCATGGTAGGTAAATTAAGAGAGGCAGTGGGATATGGTAGAAAACCCTTTTGGAAATAGAGCTGGTTTATTTTTAGATACCCTAGTAACTAGTTAGTGACAGGGGCAATCACTCTTTTAGAGTCCTTATACCATGGTTTCCTTATCTGTTCAATATGAAGTTTAGAATATATTATCTAGTATTTCTTTCAGTTCTCTCCTTCAGTGATATACAATACTACCTTTGTATCCAAGGTGGATTGGTTTCAGAATTCCTCAAGAATATTCAAGTCCCTCCCTCATAAAAAATAGTGTAGTATTTGCATATAATTTATGCCCATCTTCCCAAATACTTAAAATCATTTCTAGATTACTTAAAATACTTAATACAGTATTAGTGCTATGCAAAGAGTTATCATCCTGTATTTTTAAAGGAATAATTCTAAGAAGAAAAAGCCTGTATGTGTTCAGTACAGACACAACCTTCTTAGGACTAACTATATAGTTCACCAAGAATGAGCTGCTTGAGAAAGACTGAGGATCTGTGAAGTGGTGGGAGTCTGCAGCAGAGATGCTTCCATGTCACCTCATGTGTAGATTTAGCATAGTGCTCAGTGCATGGCAAATTCAAGTTTTGCTATTTGGTACTTTCTAATATGTTATTCTGAATATTTTCAATCCACTGTTAGTTAAAATCTGATGATGTGAAAACTGTGGATATGGAAGATTGGTTGTACTGTGAAGACCCCTTATTAACTTTAGAAATAGAGGGTAACTTGCTAACTTGCAGTCCCTCTTGGGGCCCCAGTTCCTCAGGAATCCACATAAGCATTAATTAAGAACAGTAGGGCTAATACTCTTGAGTTGTTCTAAGAAGGTCCTTCAGTCTTCAGTCCTTTTCAGCTTTTCTCAGGCATGAATCAAAATGGTCCTAGTCTTTCTCTCATTCTCTTTGTTCTTATAGGTTTTTCTCTTGTCACCATTTTATTAGAAGGCAAGGAAAATGTTCTAGTTAGTCAGCCATCTTGAACCTGTGCCTCATCATTTGATTTATTTTTGATTTTTGAGTAGCGTTGTTTTCCTAGGGTCTGCATTCTTACCTCCTGTTTCTGTCAGAGATACTTCTATACTGTGGTTAAAGTAAGTCCTGAAAAATAGATAAATTGAGTTCTATTTATTTGAATTTAGAGAGTTGGTTTCTTTAATGTACAAAGATGTCACTACCAGCCCTTACGTGCTTCTGGTATCACTCACCAGAGTTTTCAAAAGAATATATTCCAATCATTCCATTTTAGAGCAAGCTAGGAAGAAAAAAATAGTTTCTCAAATTTTAGATGCAATAGAAAAATGTCACAATCAGGCTTTCATCCACATCACTTATACTCAAATTTCAGCATGCATCAGAATCTACTGGAAGTCCAGTTAAAACACTGTTGGACTTTAATGCTGGAGTTTCTGCCTTAGCATGTCTAGAGTGGAGTCTGAAAGTTCTCATTTGCAGTAAGTTCCCAGGTAATGCCACTGATGCTGGGCCAGGAATGATACTTTCAGAAGTCTATCTATGCAAAATGCAACATTAAGGCATTGAGTATTACTCTATGTCAAGCTTTGTTATAGATACCAAGGACATAATAATGAGCAAAAGACAATAGTCCCTACCTATAATAACTTTTTCTGATGGAATTTTCCGGTTTTATGTTAGAGATTTTGACTGGAAGTCTGCTCAGCACAGAAAGTCTCTTCACAGTATCATAGCACATCCTCTTTATTTCTTTCCTTGTGCCTCATCCTGGTTATTTCCAAACCCCTTCTTTCCTTCTTTTTTTTCCTCAATTCAAGTCTTGCCTGTACTTCAGTCTCTCTCTTTCCCCACCCCAGCCTTTATTCAGTGTCCCCCCAATATCTAACACAGCAGTTGAGTTCTGAATATATCATTTTCTCTTTATTTCACTCTGTTCTGTATTTTTATCTGCACCACTTGTGCCCTCACCATTGAACACCCACAAACTTCTCCACTGAAGCTCTGTGTTATATTTCTTTGTAACCCCCGCCCTCAGTTCCTCAAATGGGCTAGAAACACTTAAGACTAAACCTGTTTATGGATAGAGTCACTTGGAATCCAACTTCCCTTTTAGAGGAGACAGGGTAGAATTAAAATCACTGCCACCACCAACAACCAGTCGGACCACACAGTCACATTGTGTTTGTGTGGCTGGGGTGGAGTAAAGGGATTGGAGACCAGGGGAAAATTTGTGTTTGGATTAGGATTTCACTAACTGGGAAAGAGCCAAGAGTGGTTCATTTCCCCTCCAGGACAAAGTTCTTCTTCAAAATGCAATGTGGTCAGAGCAAACTGGAAAGTAAATTATGGAATCAATTGGCCATTGGTGTTTTCTTGACTAGTATTTCTTAATTTTGCCCATAATTACTTTTAAGCCAGTTATAATTGAACAACTAAATCTGAGCTCATTTTTTTATTACAATTTGGTCAACTAGAAATTAACTGTCGCAGTTTGGTCTTCAAACATATTAAGATAACAGTAAAAAAAACCTTGTTGATTATGAAATAGATTGCTGCTTACAGCAAGGACAGTCTTTGAGATCCTCCAAGAATAGCAGAATCAAGTAGTATTTAAACATGTCGGCTCTGGACCTCTTCTAACCCAGTTTGAATTTTTACTCTGTCACCTACTACCTATGTGATCTGGGGAAAGTTCTTAGTCTCTTTGAGCCTTGTTTTCCTTGTCAGTACAGAAAATATTACCTACTAAAAGTATTAATGGGGTAAATAAATGGTGGTATAAAATGTACATGAAGCTTCTAATATAAGGTCTAGCACATAGTAATAGCTCAATAAACAGTGGTTATTATATGACCCAACTCTATCATTTTACAGATGCTGATACTGAATCACAGGGCAATTGTTGTAATTTAGGGACAGTGATAACTTAAGACTTGTTTATTCCAGGAAATTTTGGGTAACTTCCCATTTGTGACTTACTCTATCATTTGGATTTTTCTAGTTTATAATTGATATTTAGATAGTGAACTTTCTGTGAAAATTGAGTTTCAAGTTGAATACATATTCAAAATATAATCTACTTATGAAAAGGTCTATTTTCAAGGACTATTTAATAATAACATTTGATAAATCATCCATAAACATTATTTGTAAAGTAGTTACAAGTCATTCTCAACTGTGTAATTGAAAGGATCTCATCTCAACAACCTTAATTTGAGTTTTTATGAAACCAGTTTGAGTTGTGGGATACATTTTTGTGTTGTAAAACTAAAAGTTATTGGATCGGAATTAGACTCATCAATGGCTAGAGGTCCTCTAGTCATAATCCTATCAATACAGGAAATGACTAGCCACTACGTTCCTAATAGCAACAGTTGTCTATTGCTACATAATCTCAGTCAGACTAAAATTATTACGTCCAACACAACCAGTTCTATGCTTTAATTTTTGTGATGGTCACAATGTCTTTCCAGCTCTCAGATTACCTCAAAGCCAGCCTATACCTACCACTCCATATATTCCAGAAGTTAGGGTCATCATTGGTCTACCTCAGAGTCCCTCACACTTTGCAGCAACAGAGCATGGGGAACTTTACTTTGTTTACTTTGCATCATGAGTATAATCAGATTCTAGCTAGTTTTCCCAGTCTAGATGGAAGCCAGTAGCTTTGGACCTAATAGGCACTCAATGTGTAGTTGGATTAAAAAGGTCAAAGATGTATAATAATTTATTCACTTTAGATGAGCTGATAAAAGTGATTAGAATTTAATTTTAAGGTTTAATATTGTGAAAAGTATGCCCAAGAGGAAGCCTTGATGTAATGATAGAGAAACAGAAAGCTGTAAGAATTTTTTCCATGACAATGAGAGTCCAGATAAAAGATATATTAGTCAGGATGATTTGGGTTGCAAGAGACAGAAACCTTCTCTGCCACCAGCCACAAGTTCATGTCCTTTCCTGGCCTTGGGAACAGAGAGATAGGAAGTTATCCTCCTCTTGCTCTAGTGGAAATAACCCAGGGAAGGACTGAAAGGCCTACATTAAGCTATCTGCCTAATACGGACAAATGTCATGGTGAAGGATAGAATGTATCCTAGGACCACCCAGAAGAAAAGGGGTGCTAGTCTGAACAAAGTCTGTCTACCTTAGCTAGCATTTTTTGAGTGTTTTCTTTGTGCCATGCACGTGCTTTGTGTCATTTACTTCTCCTAAAATAAGAATCATGATTACAGGAAGTATCCATACTGGCGAATTGAGTAGTTCTGAGGAATCCAAAGGAGCTTGGCCTTGAAGAAGAAGGAGGAGCCTTAGGTCATGAACAAGAATGAAAAACTTGGTTGAGTGCCAGATGAGGCTCACACCAGTAATCCTAGCTATTTGAGAAGCTGAGATGGAGATCTAGAGGATTGTGGTTTGAGGCTAGCCTAGGCAACTAGGCAAATAGTTCATGGACCCCATCTTCAAATAATCAGAGCAAAAATGGACAGGAGGTGTAACTCAAGTGGTAGAAATGTTTTGTAAGTATGACTCCCTGAATTAAAAACCCAGTCCCACCAGATTTTTTTTTAAATAAAATAAAATAAACACAATGAAAAGTTGGACCCCACAACAGGATACCTCTTCCTGTTATCCTGAATCAAGAACAAATGTTGACTCTACAGGCAATCCCCTACATTCACCTGCCCAGCCCCAAGCCCCTTCCCCAATCAACATGAATTAAGGTTTTAAAGATATAAAACTTATACAAGTTTGAGATCCCTCTTAATAAAAATAATACTAAGACATCTTGTTTTGCAAATTTTACAATGTTAGCATCCTTTAGCTGTGGCTTTCTAAGAATGGGGTCCTGCTTGGCTTCATGATAAACCCACCTCTGGTAACATTTATCACAGCAAACTGCAGTTGGGAACAGGATTTAAATAGACATTTATTATCTCAAGCACAATTATTTTTCAAGGACACCATCCATTAGAACCCCTTCCCCACTGCCACTTGTCTTTAGAGAACTTCTTTAATTCAGGCTCTTGTCCTTTGATTTCAATTATTAGCTCAAACCCTAGGAAGGTACCATTTTTATAATTATTTGAAACCCACTCCCATTCATCCCTTAGGTGATTTTTCTTTCTTTAGCAAAATATAGTCACTAAGGAGAAATGGGCTTGAGACCACCACTTATTCCAAGGCAAACTCTTTGGTCTCTATGTCATGGGCTTGAACCTGATGTTCTCAGGCACAGCATTGCTGAAAATGATAGTCTAGTCATGCAGGGGATTTTTCTGACTCTGTGTCTGTCTCCCCATGGCTGTTTATTTGTACTACTGTCTGCTTCAGTTTGGGACACTGACCTTATAAGTTGCTTCCCTAGCCCAAGCTTGTAGCCAGAGAACTAGGAGTTTCCCTCTGGCTCTGCTTGTGGCCAATTGGAAGAAACTAGCTATTGATTCACTGTGGAACTGGATTGGGGTAGGGAGAGGGGGAGGGAACTTCAGGGTGGAGAGAGGAAAGGAAGGAGGGAGGGAAGAAAGAGGAGAGAGAGAGTGAGTATTAAAATCTTTGCCAAGCCAGCTGTGGCTCTCTGGACAGCTGAGTCATAGACAATCGGGCAGTTCAGTTGGAAGGCAGACTATGCATACTAACTGTTGGGTTCTGCCTGGAATGGGGAATAGTTAAATTAAAAAAATTAAAAAGAAAGCTACAGCTAAATCTCAGATAATATTTTATTTTGAAACTCCCTATGATCAGAGGTAAAGGATATAAGAAGATGGTTCTTCTACAAATGAGATGATCCTTGTGTGGTTAGTTAAGAATCTCTTAGAGAAATCTGAGCATTGCTGTTTCATTTTTAATACATAAATTACAGTAATTGCTAGAAGATGCTGGCTGCCAGCTCTTTATTGGAACTGGTTAAAGGTTGTCTTAAATGCTGGCCACTGAGTCACAGGTTCATAATCAGCTGTGTCCTAGATGGGTTTGGCAGTCCCACTATGCACAAGAAGACTATTATTACAGAAAGAATCAGAGAGATAGTTATGTATCTAAAATCTGTCCAAAATGGAAAAATATTCTCTAAAATATAGCAAGGAAGTCTTAAAAGGAGTCTAAGGAACTCAGATCTGAGTATAGTGGACCACCACTATCCTAGGCAGAGAATTCACTCTGCATGTGTAAGATGTGCCCACTGAAGAGGGGTCTCACATTGTAGCAATCACCAGTTCACTAAATTAGTGAAACAAGGGTGATCTGCATAGAATTGACCTTCCAGCTGCTCTCATGCATGAGTGAAAGCCTCTATGTCCATGGACATAGTCTATGTCCATAGACTGTGGGGTCTATGTCCATGACCCCAAAAGTCACAGGGTCAGGATGATGGGATTTCCTACAGATCCATGCCTTCAATACTTAGCTGAACAAAGGCTGGGTGGGCAGCTATCTTTTATTTATCTCTTTTTACTGTGGGTCTTATTTTTCACCAACCTCCCCTTTTAGACATAAGCTAAGCAGATGAAGGGGGTAGTGTGTGTGTGTGTGTGTGTGTGTGTGTGTGTGTGTGTGTGTGTGTATAAAATAAAAAAGATAAGCACCACAGTCTCCACTTCCAATGACCTGAGCCTAAGGCCTCTGCTACCATCTTCTTCTCTCTTTTTTCAAACTGTACATGTTGTTTGTGGCCAGTGGTTCTCTAGCTAAATTAAAATCACTTAGGGATCTTTAAAAAGTACAAATTCCAGGGCCTTATCTCCAAATTCTCAAAAAGGCTAAATTCCTCTAAAGTGGGCTCTGCCCAGGGCCAGTATTGATGATGTTCCCTGGATGGCTCTGATGTGAAACCATCATATACCTTTCAATTGTTACATCCCTGAGGCTACAGCAGCACCACTGAGTCTCTCATATGAAGGTTCCATGATACTTAGCAGAAGTTCTTTCACAGTACATGGAAAATATTAGTTAACAGTCATTTCTGGTTAGCATGATTAAATTAATTTTTTAGTTTGTTCCCTCCCAAGCAGAAGGCCAAATTCTGGGTTGTGGTCCAGACCTTGCCTGTACAACCTTTGAGAAGTAACGCATCCTCTTAGGAGCTATATTAAAATGAGTTGTTCAACTTAGATATTCTTTTAAGTCTTCTGTCAATTCTAGGATGCCAGGGTAGCAAAATCCAATGGCCTTTTATCACTATTGTTATTAAATTAGTCAATTATTCATCAGCTGTGTGACCCTGGAGGGCTCATTTAGCTTCTCCAAATTCCTCATGAATGGAAATTAGGTGGAAAATGCAGGCCAGGTTTCCCAAATCTGTTCTGCAGAATATTCCTAGTCTGAGATGCTTCATGAAAAAAAAGGCTTCCAGGGCATTGCCCAGTGCAAGAGTCTTAAAGGTAACAAAACCAGTTTAACTCCTTTTAAACCCAGAAACCACCAAAGTTATTTGACCATGAAGCTTCTAGTTTCGTGTGAATCCCATCAACATCCTTCAGAACTGTTGTACTTGATGTTCAACATCTTAAATTCAGAAGTTTTGTGGTCAAGGCACAGTTTGAGCTAAAAGGGTGAATAATATGCTTGCTCCTTTGACATGTAAAATAGAAGACTATTTGTCCCTTGTTTCACTCCTTTTGTTGCTTTTCAGGGATAGATATACTAGTGTCTTCTGGGGCTTACCTAGTTTTAACAAGACATTTTAAAAAATGAGATGAAATGTCAGAAGTCATTATCGGTACCAGTCTAAAATGGATTCTGACTCTTTTCACAGTAACCTGTATGAGTCCAGTTAGTATAAAGGAGAATTAACTCCTTTACTAAGTAACTCTCTTTCCTTAGTTGAATCAAGAAAGACCAATTCCACATAACCAAAAGAATTCAGAATCACAGGAGTCACCTATGTAGACTGTCTTTGTTATAGGAATAACTAATTCATATGTGCAAGGCACCCAGAACATGAAAGACAATCAAACTTTATTATTATTTGGACCACTATATGATCAATGTCAAATTTAGCTTGCAGACCTATTTTTTCTGGCCCAGAAATGGGTATAATTTAAATATTGAATACCTTCATTAGGCAGATAAAGTCTCTAGTTTACCTTGACTCCTCCTCTACCTCTTGTGTTAAACCTGTCCGCTGTATTCAGTGCTACCTGAGTCTAGAGTGCAGGCTTACCAGTGCATAAGTACTTAGTGCCGTGTTTCAAATGTCTCAATGCTGACTTGTAAGTGCCTGGCAGGTAGATGGGACTAAGTGTTTGTTAAATACTTGTTTTAGCTCAAACTTGTTAAATGAGTATTTATGAGTAAACACACACACACACACACACACACACACACACACACATACACACTAATCCTTACTATCATATCCTTTGCAAGGGTTTGGCTTCTGAATCAACATCTCCATGGGAGGGTGTTCACTACTCTTACTGTGTATTTTGGACATTTCTGCTTATTGGCATTTTATTCATATATTAAATATATATTAAATCCTGGTCTATTCCTAAGTAGTTTTTAATTATCATTCAGCCCTCTAGTATTTTGTGGCTAGAGAGAACATTGGAGAAAAGCTAGTCTAATTCTCTTACATGATAGAGAAAGAGTAATAACTAGTGAGACCAGGTAACCCTCAGAAAGTCACAATGTACAGTTGTGATCCCTGCTAGTACATACATTTCCCCTTAGGAATCAGCAGGCACTTTCGTGGTGTGATTTCAGTGTCTAGTGCCTTGAAATATTATTTCCTCCAACAGTCATTCAACCATCAAAACTTAATTCCTTTGAATCTTGAAGAGCTTACCAAATCTATTGGATACTTTTCTCTTGAAATGCAATCATGGGTTCCTTCCTATATTAACCACCTCTGGTTATCAATTAACCCATTGGTAAGGATGAAGATGAACAAGAGGAATAGGTATGGGGAAAATCCCAACTGAGGAGATCCATGTTTGGAAGTTGGGGCTTAGGAAGGAGTTCAGAAGTGGGGAGCACTGAAGTCGCCCTCCCTTTTTTTTTTTTTTTTTTAACCAGAAGGCTAGACACAGCCTAGATCTGCGCCAGTCCTCTTCAGGATATTGCTCAACTCCCCTAGGGGAAGGGCCGGGGGCGAGGAACAGGCAGTGGCTAATTTAATATAATCAACATGTAATAGACTTTTTTCACCATTAAAGGAACAAGAAAGAAGAAAAAAGTGTCTATTAGTATACTTTCTAGAATCTCAATCTTAACTGGAAATGGTTTCAGGAAAGTGAAATGATGCAAGTGTAGCTCAGCTGGAATCGCCTCATTCCTGGCTCCTCTTCAGACAATGGGAATCTTTCACCACAGACAGATTCTCTGTCTCTTTGTCTCTCTGCCTCTGTCTCTCTCTTCTTGTGCTCTCTTGCTCTCTCTCAGTGGCTCTTGAACCATTTTGATCATGATCTCCTTGGGTTTCTGGTAAAAGTTATAAATCTTCTCATCAAAAGAAAATGCTTCAAACGTGGAGAATTTTGTGTACAACCTCTAGTAATACCATCACCTCTAAAACCAGGGCTTATGGACCCATGTTAGGAACCTCTATTCTCTTGTGTCTGAGGGATGTGTTAGGTCTTCATCTTTCTGCTTCATGTATCACCAAAGACCCTCTGTGGGGATCAGGAGAAGGCAGATGTGTCCTAAGACTCTTGAGGTAATAGGGATAAATTCTGCTTGGAGCCAACACAAAATGAGCTGGATTTCCATAGCATATGGGGTAGAGAATAGGGTTTGTAAAGGAAAATTTAAACTTGATTCTGTTCTTCTTCAAAGATATGGAACACCTGTATATGGCAGCCACAGGGTCAGGCATTGGGACATCTGAGATGAGTAAGGCACAATTCAGTCTAGAGTGATTTTGTGGGGGGCATATTTATTTTGTTGTTGAATAATATTACTCCAAAACATAATGCTTCAAGCAACAGACATTTATTATCCTACAATTCAATAGTTCAATAATCAGGGCACAGTTAAATGGGGTGTCCCTGACTCAAGGTCTCTCAGGAAGTCGTAGTTCAACCGCCAGCCAAAGGCTCCAGTCATCCAAGACTCAAATGGAGTTGGGAAATCTGCTTCCAAGTTCATTACACAATCCTTATCATGTGGGCCTCTCCATAGGCTGCTTGAGTGTCTTCATGACATGACAGGTGGTGATCTGAGAGAGAGGAAGAAGGAGAGAGTGCCCAAGAAAGAAGCCACAGCACTTTCATAACCTACTCTACAAAGTGACAACCTATCACTTTCGCAAGTCACTAAGTCCCATCTTACTCAAGGGGAGGGGATTGTATCGAGACATGAATATCACAAGGTGGGGAACAATGTAAAGGTTGCCTACCACACTTTCAGACAGAATTTCAACAGAAATACTGTAAGGGGGTTTACCTCAGCTGTTATGGGAGCAAGAGAAGGAGCTTCTTAGCCACCTAGGGGGATTAAGGAGAAAGGGTACTTGGAAGAGGGAAGAAGACTGCTTTTCAGGAATCCTGTCAAAGGCAGAAAGAGATCAGGCAAAGAGGGAAGAGGACATAGCAGGGCAATCAGAGACGTGTGAAATGGCATACTATTTCTGCCTGCTGTAGAATGACAATAGTTACAATGAAACTTGTTTGCTGACAGAAGACTTGCAAATAATGATTCTGAAAACAAGTCATTCATTTGGGTTATTAGAGCAAGCATGGGCTTATCTAAGATATAGAAACTCATCTCTTCTCTCTCCTTGGTTCCCAGCCCTTCCCCTGCTGCACTCTTACCATTCTGGCCAAACTAAAGGACTGGGAGTCTCTCCGAAACCACCATGCCTTATGTAGCTCCCTCTGCCTGGAACACTTGTCTTTCCCCTCCTCACTTTAGTCATTTCTTTTGCCTAACTCATTTTTTTTCTTTTTTGATGATGCTGCTGAGGTTTGAACTCAGGGCCTTGGACTTGTTAGGCAAACACTCTACCACTTGAGCCACACCTTCAGAACCTTTTGCTTTTAGACTATTTTTCAGATAAAGTGGTTGATTTTTGCCCAGGGCCAATTGGGACGCCTTTCTTCCTACTCAAGACCTCCCACATAGCTGGGATCACAGGCATGCCACCACATTTGACGTGCAACTGCAGAGCCTTCTCTGATTGTCCAGTCTGAATTAAAGGCCCTTATCTCAATGTTCATTCCACCCTGTGTCTACTTCTATGCTAGTACTGACCACTCTATAACATAATTGTCTGCTCACTTTCTGTGAGCTCTGCAAAGTGAGGCATTAACTGTGTCCCCAGAATTGTATTCAGAGAGTTTGACACATAGTAACATCTAATACTGGTTTCATTTACTTGTTTATTTTGTTTTGAGACAAGGTCTCACTATGTGGCCTGGGCTGGCCTAGAACTTATGATCATTCTGTTTCCACCTCTTGAGTTTTGGGATCACAGGTGTGTACTACCACACCCAATACCTCCTTTTAAGAAGGCAGGCAGGCAGGAAAGAAGACAGGAAGGAAGGAAAGACAAGGAAGAAATTCGTGGGGCTCTCTAAAAACTTTCAAAATTTATGATATACAATGGAGGAACTAGATAAGATGGATGATTTGGACTTACAACGTAATGTAATAATATAGTATCTTAGTAAATTTGAACTGTTATAACAAAAAGACTATAAACTAAGGGGTTTACACAACAAACACTTATTTTTAACAGTTCTGGAGTCTGGGAAATCTAATATCAAGGCACCGGCATACTTGGATCTAGTGAGGGCTAACTTTCCGGTTCATGGACAGCCATCTTTTTGCTGTGTCCTCACATGGTAGAAGGAGCAGCAGAGCTCTCTGGGGTCTGTTTAATAAGGGCAGTAATCCCTTGAGGTCTCTGTCTTCACTACATAATCATCTCTGGGGATTAAATTTCAACATATAAATTGGGGGGAAGGACATAAACATGCAGTTTGTAGCGCATCTTCAATCACCTGAGCAATCTATATTTGATTGTTTTCTGTAATATCTATGTCCTTGGGAAAGTAGTCATAATGTTGACTCTGCTTAAAACCTGTCAAAAGAAAGAACAAGTAGGTGAAATAATCAAGGTCCTGATCAATAGGATAGACCTTGGAAAATTCAAAGATTTTTGGCAAATGGAGATTTCAGCAGCAGCCTTGGTTTCTCCTCTTCAATTCCTGATTCTGTTAGGTAAAGATATGGGTTACAGGTGAATCTTCAATATGAAGGTCATATGAGTAGTTAGGTACCCAATAGGAGAGTATGGCTGGTATGTAGTAGAATTATTTCCAGTCACAAGAGGAGCCAATTGAATCAGGGTCCAGCTCTCTCTTCCCATAGCCTCCTTAGAATAAATCTGTTGGTTTTATCTTCCAACATCCATTCACACTTACTTTGGTGGCAATATGATGGTCTTTCCTTTGGGTAATGACTACAGTCAAAATCTAACTTCTAAGACTGCATAATCATGGCTATCCTACCCATCCTTCTATCTCTAGAGGAAGCATGTGAACTAGATCTGCCCAATCAGTACATTGTAGACTTTTGGTCACAATAATTGACTTTCAGGAGCCATAGGACTTAACCCCAGCAAAGGACAGTTAATTCTGAGGTCTTTGTAAGAATCATCGGAAAGAGAAGCTTCATTACCACTTGACTGAAAGCTAGGAGGATACAAACCTGGATCTGCTAGAGGTTTTGAGTGAATCGGGAAGGCAGGTACATGAGTCAAGCCATGACAGAGGGAAGCAAAGACGGAAAGCACTTGAGTCCTAAAGGTCACTTGAGCCCTATACCCATCTCTCCTGATTCGTTTCTAGGCCTTTTATGTTTGGTGAACTTTTGGGCTTAAACTAGTTTGAATTGAGTTTCTGTTCTTAAGAGTAAAAATATGCTATTTCCGTTTTCTCGCCTCTCATTTTTTGGTAAGAACCTACCACTGGAGTTCTGACTTTTGTAGATTTTCCCCTCCTCTCCCTGCTTTAATTATGTTAATTTTATTTACTTGGCACCTGTAATAAACCTGTTCTCCATTAGGAGTACAGACAGGAAGGAGGTGTTTAGAGAGTGGCTGTGCCCAGAGAGAGGCCTCCTGTTGGACATTGGCCTGGAAAATGTCCTTGAAGCCTGGGATGTTCAGGAGTGCAGGCCTCCACAGACGGCAGGATGGGAGTAGGTTCTTCTGTTCAAGATGCAGGTATGTACAACTTCAGTGGAGGAATTTAGAACTGGTGTTAACCCACACTAGGCATCCTGCCAATCTGGTATCCAGCATAAGATATGGCATTGATTACAAATAGGAAAAAGGAAAAAGAGTAGGGAATGCTTAAGAAAAAAAGGAAGGATGATAAAAACATTTAGCAATTTGTAAAGGCAATAATACCAACTTATCAAACAGTAATCTGATATTGGTATCACCACCACCACAACAAAACATATACATGCATTACATATGTATGATTTTAAATGCTAAATAAGATACATTAAATTTAGCATCTTTTGTTTAAGAAAGCACTGAATACACAATATATTGTATTACTATTTTTATCCATCCCAACCCTGGAAAATCTAAAGAAATTCAGTAGAGAAAAGAATAATAATTATCAGAAAAAAATTGCTTATATGCAATACCTCTTTGTCTGATGGTTCCTGATAAATGGAATACTACTGCATTATACATTGTCCTGCTCAAATATGAGTTTTAAAAAGGTTCCTCTGTCAAATTGTTCTAAAGGTCCTAGGTAGAGTACTTTTTATATTTTGAAAGCAAAAGTCATATCCAAAATGTATTCTGATGGGTGAAAAAGGAAAGCCATCATCAATAGCCCTGGGACCAAACACTAATGACAAGAAACAAGGGTAATATTGAGGTGCCCACTATTAGTCTCCCTAGATTATATCTTTTCTTTCTCAGCCAACAGCACCTTTCCCATCTGGCTCTTTTGAAGCAGTGCTTTTAAACCCCAGGAAAGTGGGACTGTGTAAGTATTGAGAGCAAGAGCGCTCACATTCTCTGACACTTGTAGGTAAAGAGCCAGTAACCCTACTTCAGAACAAGGGGATTAAGATGGGTCTTGCTCAAGTCCACACATTTAGTCAGAGGAGCAGACCCAAGAAGAGACTCAGAAATTCCTGGCTGGGACAAATAAACTAGCTGCCTCTTATTAAGTCCTACTGCTAACTGACGGGTATCAGATTAAGGCCTTTAAAACACCAAGGGAGACAGCATGCCAACCAGCACCACCTAGTGGAAGAGAAGGATAAATCAGCTCACCACATCTCTCACAGGGGCTGCTTTTCACTGGACAATGGGCTTGTGGGAATTGACTCTTCCCAGGTGCCATAAGGAACACACTGGAAAGGAAGACAAGGAATAGAAATAGATATACCAAAAGCTGTAAATATTTTGGCCTATGGAATGTTCCAGAAATGTGGGGGAATAAAACTGAAATGGGTGAATATTATCAATCATCACTGGAATTTAAATTTATAAAACTAGGAAATACAAGCTATAAAAGCTCATAGGAAGTTATGTCTTATATTTGAAAGTAACAGTCATATTTAAAATTCAACACCATGGGCAAAACATGCAAGAAGGCAGAGAGGCTTAGGGAAACACCCTAGTTTGGCTGTGCCCATTCTTTTATCCAGTCAGTAGAAGGGAGACCATGAGAACTTATTGATGAACAAGTGAACAACATAAAAAAGAACTATTATGAAAAATTTTATTGAAAATTGTGCCCCAACTCTTTATCACAAAACCAGAAAAAAATTGTGATTTCTTCCTTTACCATTCTTTAATTCTGGTAGCAAGATTGGAGGGGAAAAAAAACCCTGTACCTTATGTAATTGAAAATCACTATTAGAATGGCCTGGTTGATGCTGGGTTTTGAATCATGTATGTGTAATTAGGACTTTTAAGTGCAAATGAGCAAAACCCCAAATAGAACTAGATTAGGTTAGGAAAGGGGATTTTATTAGAAGTGTTCTTGGGGTATTTCAAATAACCAAAGAAATAGTGGAAAAACTGAAACTATGGGAATGGGGAGGTGCCTCAGGAATTCAGGAACAGGAGGAACGGAGGGACTTGAATGGTAGCTGGACTCTCCTGCTTCATTTGTCTCATCTCTCTGTGGGTCAATCTTTTTCTTACAGTGAATCAGCTTTCTGCTTAGGGTGGGAAACAAGACCACTGATATGATCCAAATCTCTCCTGTCACAGCTCTGAAGAGGCACCATCTTCCCGACTCTGACTTTTAACATTCTTAAAAGGCACAGACTAGCCTAGCTGAGGTCAGATGCCCAGGAAATGCCATGCTGATAATGCTTCAATGTCCTGTGGAACAATGGCACTTTGAAATTACTGCTTCAGCCTCCAATGAGACCTCACATCAACCAATTTCTCAAACCAAGAATCCTACTTAATTTGGGGCTCCACCAAACACCTCCTAAAGGTACTCAACTTCCCAGAATTCAAAGGGATGGGTCACTTGCCATGTGAAACAAAAATTGCCTGAGTGGAACAGAGGTAACCTGATGAAGTCCAATCCACACCCATGTTCATGTTGAAGAGGAAGTGTATCTAAACATAAGAACATTAACCCAGAACGAATCTTCGTGTTGAACATTTGTTCTGCCAGGAGAACACCAGAAGTGGAGCAATGCCTATGTCCAGGTTTGGGTAGTGATAGGGAATATTTCTGAAGGGAGTTTGCAAGATTGGATTTGAGAACAACAAATGTAGGTTTTGCTATGGCTGTATGTCCATTCCTTAGTTATTTCTCATGGTTTTAAAATCATAGTCTAGATACATCACAGTTTTACTTTGAGTTTTTGTTCCCCTTGCCAGGAAAGTTGGAACCCCTTTTCCCCTCACACGCCAAGTCTGGACACTTTTCTTTTGCAACCAGACTTGGGTCAAATAGTCCTTGACAGTGATGACAAGTGGAAACAATAGATTCAATCTTCAAATGGTTGAATTAGTATGTTCTTGTCCTAGTTTTCAGCTGGTGTAGACAATTGGCCCTGAATAAAATGGCATTCTAAATTGTGAATATGATTTGTCAGGCTATAAAGACTCTGGGGGTAATATCAATTTTCTCCTTTTTGTCCTATTCATATCAGGATTTTTTAGTCAGTAATTACAGTGAACTGAGAAGAAGGGGTGATGGTGAGAGGAAAGGAAATCAATTAAGGAATGATACATAAGAGCCCAAAGTATGGCTAACTAATTTCACAATCATTGTCAATAGTTATTTTATCCAAAAATACTAGATGATGAGATTTAAATGGCAGCTCATGCAAGAATTGAAAAGACATTAATACAAAGATAAAGAGATGTCACCTTTGGTGAAAACGATAATATCATTAAATTGTAGGATGATAAAAGTTAAATAAAAGGAAACAGAGGGGATTATCAGTAGGAAAAGTCTTCAAGGGAAGTGGAGCAGGTTGTATCATTGGTCATTTGATGAAACCAGCAACCAGCCAAAATGATTTTCTGTCTGGGGAGAGATTGTGGTTAGATAGATAAGATGAAGAGGTGGAATCACAGGTTCAAGTATAGATTAGATTACCTAATAGGACAGTGTTTGTGATTGCTGCAATCAACTGTTTCACTGTAGACCCCAATTTTCTCTTGTAAAATAACTTCTTTCTGAAGAGCAGAATTTTTAATTCTTTGCTGCTAAAACTAGATTTCTGGTTCTGGCTTTAAAATTGTGAGGAACCACAAAATAATTAGAAGTTAACTCCATCTTTGAAGATGCAGTAAATTCATAAAGCCTACCACACCATTAAAGAAAATGATACTGATACCTTTGGAGTAAAAGATGTGCACATTTTGACAGAATACCCTAAAATTCTACTCCATTCCTCTTCATCTAGATTTGGTGGGTACCTGGTACAGATGGCAGTTTGTTATGGAGGAATCTTTGTATTGTGTCCCATGCAAGGACACTGATGAAAATCTTCAGTGAGGGCCTGTGAGTAGCTGAATGATGAGAAAACTTATAAAGGGAGAACAAAAGAGAGAAGCACATTCTTAGGATAAATTAGGAGTCTGTGCATGTACATTATTAGAATTACATTCCAGGTTGAAAAAATTTAATTCATTAATTATTAGTCAAATATGTACTAGAAATAATTGTAGCTAACTCTTGGGGATGAAAATATTTTAAAAGGCACACCAGCACTTTCTTTACCCTCTAGGACCCCAAAAGCTCTTATGGGGAACCAACTCACATCATCTTTACATTAATAAGGGAGTCTTTGATTTCAAGGAACAGAAACCCAGACAAGCCTCGTAAGCCGGGTGAGAGGACTGAAAATGAGAGTATTCACAATCACTCTCTCTCTTCCTGACCTTACTCCTATGTTTACAGAGTGACCTGTAATTGCTTTACCAACATTGGAACTTCAGCTTCTGAAACTCTAAGACTTTAAAGGGCTGCTGCTGAATTAGTTTCTTTGGTTCCCATTCCAAATCAATGACAAAGAGACTGTGAAAGAAACAAGTTAGGTCAAATATCCATTCCTGCATTCAGCAAACAGTTATTGAGCACCTACTATGTGCTAGGTGTGATTCAAGGTCTTGGCATGCAATAGTGGACAAAGCAACATCCATAAGTTCATGTGCTTATGCTTAGGGATAGGATGGGTGGATATAAGAGAGAAAAGAAGGAGCTAAATTTATATTATAAGCTCAAGGTAAGAAGTGTTATGACAGAGAGAACAAAATGAATAGGAAGTACAGAGCAACAGGCACCTATTTTAGAAAGGTATTTGGATAATGTGTGTCTGTGGAGGGGAGAATTAAGCAGAGTTTTTAAGGAGGCAAAAGAAAAGGCCACAAGAATTTATGGAGAGGAGCAGTCTAGGTGAAGGACAGCAAGGGCAAAAGCCCTGAGATGGGTCTAGCAAGAAGATCCATGAGACAGAAGCACAGAGACCAAGGAGAGTGAGCTCAAAATAGGTGAAAAGAGAATCAGGGTACAACCACAGAGATTATGCTAAAGACTTGTGGATCCATGAGAGTGATAGAAGTGCAAGAAAACTATGACCTGACTTACTGCAAAATGATGTTTGCCCAAAGTCATCCACCCAATGAGCGGCAGACTCGGGACTGGAGCCCGACAGTCAGGCTCCAGAGCCCACTGACTCCCCCTCAGGCAGATGCAGGTTTTCTTAAAGCTGAAGGCTCATCAATGTTTCCAAAAACAATGTTATTTAAAAAAAAAATATCTAAATACATTATTATTGCAACCTGAAGATGAGGATAGAATTTGGTACATAGGAATTGGAGCTATTTATATTCAAAAAACAGTTGTGGATGTGTGGCTTTGGGGTGTAGCTAAGAGGTAGAATGCTTACCTATCATGCTTGATGCCCTAGGTTAGATTCCCAGCACTGAAAAAAAAATTAGAGAGAGAGAGAGAGAGAGAGAGAGAGAAAGAGAGAGAGAGACATGTACACGTGTCTTTGCTATGACAACTCCATTCATTTAATTCACCACTTATAGTCCTGCCAACTATATTTAGTACTATTCAGAGTAAATTTTTATCCATCCCCTACCACTTGGCCATCTTCATCCTGTCTTCTACAAAACAGCACGTAGATTATCTTTTTTTGATTAAGAGAGAAGAAAATACATATAACCAGGGTCACATAGCAAGGTGTTGGCCACAGCATTTTGCAAAAGATGAGAGAAACTAAGCTGTAATTGGATGCCTTCTCTGAGGATACTCCCCTTTCAGGACACTCTTTGAGGAGAACATTAAGAAAATTGGAACCTGCTTTCTTTAGAATTGAGTAGTTTTCAAAGTTTCTGCTCTTTGTTCAACAAAGAATTTGTTTACATGGAGCATGCTCAGGGTAAAAGATAGCAAAATGTGAAAAACAGAGCACACAAGAAGCCAATTCTTGTCTTCAAATTATGGCACAACTTTGAGAGCCAGAAGGACTGTTTCTAACTGACCAGGAGCATTGTCCTTTGTCTATGTGTATAAGGAATTGAAGAAGGTGACAACATTTTTATTATAAATAACACCATTCCCAGGTGTCAAATAATGGGCAACAGGGTGTCATACACACAAATTTAGCCCAATCTATTTGCAGTTAATAGGACTAAACAGAATTGATCTTTAATTGCATCATGTCTCCATTCAATAAAATTATTGAATGCCTACTATATTTTCCTATGAACATAGTATGCCCACTATTCTAGGCTCTAGAGAGGAAAAGGAAACAATAAAAAAAAAGAAGAAGAAAAGAAAAACGTTTTCTCAAGGAGCATTCATTCCATGGAGGAGTAGATAGAAACTGAACAAATAAATATGTAATATATTGGTAAATATATAACATATCAAATAAGTACTATAAAGAAAAAGTAGAACAGTGCAAGGGTGATAAAATGAAGGAAATTCAGGGACGATGAGACTGTTTTATCAAGGGTGGTCCCAGGAGGTCTCTCTGGTTAAGTGACATTTGAGCACAGATCTGGTGAAGACTATGGCATGAGTTGGTTTTCATCATCATATTCTGCTATGCCACAGAAAAAGTGTTGAAATAGTTTCAACACTACTTGGGGGATGGAGATTGGGAGGATGGTCATTCAAAGAAGTACAAAGTTAGTGAGATTTCATCTCAACCAATAAAAGCTGGGCATGGTTGCATGCCCTTGTCATCCCAGTTATACAGGAAGCATAAACAGGAGAATGGCAGTCCAGGCTGGCCTGGGCATAAGTGCAAGACCCTATTTTAAAAATACCTAAAGCAAAATAAGGCTGGGAATGTGGCTCAACTAGTAGAGTACCTACCCAGCAAGCACAAGGTCCTGAGTTCAAATCCCAGTATTGCCTGAAAAAGAAAGGAAAAGAGAAATAGTTTCAAAGAATTTTTCAAAGAAAGCAATAACCCTTAGTTAATTAGAAAAATTGGACAGAATTCTTTCTAGTCCTGTTTCCTAGTCACTGCAATGAAAGAAATGCAATATATATGTTTGTATATATGTAATATATACATTTAAATATTCTTAATTACCTACTCAGAGATAACATACTATAGGGAAGAAAAAGCCTGATCTTCAAAAATCAGTGTAAATAAGGGCCTGTGTAATTAGTGAGTTCTTAGAATCCTAACTCTACCTCTTTGCAATTTTGAGTCAGCTGGTTAACTTACACAGGTTTCACTTTTTCTATGGAAAAGTGACAACAAAACCTACCCTTTTGACTGGTTAGGAGGATGAACTCAAATGCCATATGTAAGATCCAGGCACCTAGCAAGTGCTTAAAAACATAGTTTTGTTCTCCCAATGTGCTTAGAGAACTACTAATCCATGAAGGGTGTCACAGAGCAATGCAATCTACATAAAATTTTATTTCTTTCCCGGCAACAGAATTGGAAATTTAAGGATGTCCAGGAAACTTGTGGCTTAAATGCACTAAAGATTTATTGAAATAGTTATTCTACTATGTTGTTGGTATCAGTCTCCCATCTGGAGTATTTGTTTAAAGTCTTTTATTATAGCTAAATATCCGGTCAAAAAACAATAATGAGAATGAGTACCATGTCTGGAATTTCTCTTTTGACCACTGAACTTGAGACTGTAACAGTTAGTCAAGTACACTAGGCATATGCTCAGATACAGTCTGGCATTGTCTGCAAGATTAACATTTCCCCTTTGTCCAGTGGGTCCATTGACATGGGTTCTCATGAGTTTCCATGAAATATTTATTGCAACAGTTTTGGATCCCCGTGTCCACTTCACTGGATTTCCTTAAAATAGAAAGGAGGGGACCATCTTCATTCTGTTTTAAACACACTTGTGTATTTTTCTTCCTCTTATTGCATATTTGTAGCACTAGGATTGAAAGAAAATTCCTGCATCCTGTCTAGTATTTAGTACTCCAAGTTGTGGTTCCTTAAAAATATATGAATGGGTTATTTTCTCATTTCTGCTAATTATTTCAGGAGGGTAATGGTAGAAAAGCTGCAGAGTGCCCATCACTCTGCTCTTTCCAAAATTATTTCTAAGTTTTCCATGAAGACATCTGGAAAATTAAGATTGACCCATTGGTGAGCACCACCACACTAACCTTATCCTCAAACCTTTCTCCAGAGATTCATTTCACTTTTATAGATGCGATATTACTTTTCCAAAGTGGAAAGGTAAGATCTTGCTTCACTATAAACCCACTTTTAATGTGGGCATGAATTCTATTTGAGTTAGTATTACCTGCATACCTGCAATGAATCCCACTCATCCTAACATCTGAGAATTTAATCTGACAGGACCTGGAGGATAGTCAATCAATCCTGGGAGAATCATATCTTTGCCTGCTATTCCAGAGGCCCTTGCATGCTTTCTAATTCTGGCCTAAGTGGGTGTGTCAGCTCTGATCCCCAACACCAAGTGTGAAATCAATAGGAAGCACTGAAACTAGTTATCAGATAGACATTTTGGTATAGTGATAGTGGTGAAATCTATATAAAGAAGGCTATTGTTGAAATGAGTATCACTTTTATTTTTCGTTTACTCAATGAAACTTATTTTTATTTATTTTTTATTTTTTTATTGTTGTGCTGGGGTACATTGTGGCATTTACAAAATTCTTACAGTATATCAAATATGTCATACCTGAATTCAACTACTCCAACATCCTCCTTTATCTTCACCTCCCCCCATCACTTTTAAATAAAGCTTTGTATTTTAACTATTAAAATTTACACAGGACTTTCTAGGATAATAACTTATGTAATCTCCACAACTCACCCTTATTTTAGAAATAAAAAAATCGAAGACTTAGGAAGTGAAGAGTTTGCCCAAGATTACAAAGCTAGTAAATATCAAATGGAAGTGAACCCAGGTCCATGCAGTTCAATCCCTTGCCTTCCTCCCTAAATTAAGGACTTCCAATTCCTGGCCACCAATCCTCAGAGTCTCTAACATCCAAAACTGACTCTCAGTTGAAGATGACAAACTGTGATTTCAGATAATGAAAATTACATTGTTAGAACATATTTAGTCCTGAGTCTAATGACAACAGAAGATATTCTGCTATTTTTTCATTCCTTTGTCAGATTTATATGAAACCCCTTCTACTCTTTGAAGCCCATCTTATTCATCCCAAGTTGTCGTGGGAACATTCAGCATTTACTGTTGAGACCACTAATTCGTTCCTTCATCATTACTTGCTCTATATACCTAATGTTCTATTGATCTGTATTATTATTGTTTTATTATTATTTATTTTTCCTTATATAAATTGCCTTCCCAACTAGAGTCTAAGCTTATAGAGAAAAAGTAGGAACTGTGTCTTAAAATTTTCTCAATTCCTTGGATTTAAGGTTGCCTATAATAATATTTATATACTACAGAACCAGGGAAATTTATTGTTAAAGCTATGATCATTGTTAACTCACTTTCTACTTCTCTTTGGCTAAAATAATTCTTGTTTTGTCTGTTTGTGTTTGTCATGTGATCCAGAAACGCCAATGAGATATTTCCTACTAATGTAGGAAAAAACTTCTTGCTTCATTATAGGATGGACAGGGAGAAGAGAATGTGTTGATTCACCTCTTCTCTTTCTTAGACATGAGTATGGGCATATAACCTGGTCTGGTGGCAGACAAAATGAGATATGAGGCATTAAGCATTAGGTTAAGATTATAACAGTCCAAAATGGCAGAGTAGAAAAATAAGAATAGCAAGCTTGCTTGTGATCAAAATTACATCAATGAGCAACTAACTACACCAGTGCCAGCAATCACCCTCTTCCAATCTTCTTATGAATGAGATACTACTTGTCTGTATTGCTTAAGCCACTATATATATTCAGAGTCTCACACTGAAGTTGAACCATATATTTTCTTTGAGCTTCCCATCAGGCAAAATAACAACATAAAAATATATTTGATCAGTTATTTGTCATTGTCTTTGAGGAGAAAAAATGTGCAATTCTTAAAAAAAAACAAAAACCCTACTTGTCATGGAACTTAGGGCTTTAAGAAATTTCTCAGGTGGACACCAAAGAGAGAAATGAGTTAGGGTAGAAGATACATCCAAATTTATCTGCACATTAAATGCAGAATTAGATTTTATATAGTTGCTTTTTATAGTACCTTTAAGTGTAAATTAATATGATACCAAACTTTAACTCAGTGAAAGCAACTATATAAGAGACTATTCAAATTATATAATCATATAAATAACAAGCAATATTTTTATTTTCTTGCCTAAAGAATTTTTGATTCCTAGGTTGCCATACAATCAATGGAAGGTAAAGCACAGTTTTCCTGTTATTATTTAAAGTTTCACAATGGAAATAAATCACTCTACTATGGAAACTTCCTCAAATATTTCTATGGAAGAAAGAGGTCTTAGGGTCTGAATTTATCTGCTTCAACAGTCTTTTTTAATTCCATTAATTAAATAATTGCTTAACTCTTTTTTCCTGATCAGAAAAAAGGTCATTTAATTGGGTCTTAGAATATCAGACAAAACCAGCTGGCCCATTGCTGAATTAGGAAAAGAGGAAATACTGACTCAACCCATTTGAGCAGAGAGCAGCGTGGGCAGAGAGGATCAACCTTACACATCTTTTATTGCAAAATAGTTCCAAATCTCTTGAGAATGGCTGAGTGGGAGAGAATAGATTACACTTTTGAAGTGGAAGCTATCTAGGAGGACCGGAAGACAGCCCTTTAGTGGTGAAAAGGATGGAGAGCCTGCCTCTACACAGGCCACCATTTGCCTTCTTTGGTATCTACGCAGCATCTGGGGCTTTCTAAGTCTTAACAATCTGAAACCATTAATACAAAACTGGAACTAATCTTAGCCTTGGCGTTTTGTCTTGGGAACAGAATTGGCCCCAAGACTGTAAGTGACTCATTGAGGAAATACTTGGGCATGCTGCACAAGATGAGGGCAATATTTTAACAACAGGCAAACATGTATGACAGGGAGAAGAATCATAAATGAAAGGAAAATAAAGAGTCAAGAAACCAGAGGAAGGCTCACAGCAAGAGGCAGATACCATTTTCCTGGAAGTGAAATGCTAGCACTTGGAAACAAAACATATGTGGTAGAATTATCAATGAACTTGAAATGAGACTTAAGAAATAGCTACCCCAATTTGCCTTCTTTTCCTTTTGTGCTTGCTGCATGCCAAATGGTTGAATATAAAGTATCCTAATGGATGTAAAAGAATTTTACAAATTAAGGGCTCTGAAAATATAAGCCATTATCATCCTTAATAGGGAAGAGAAGACCACCATGTTACTCAAATTATGATGTCTACCAGCCAAATAGTTTGCCCAGAAGGAAGCTATGAAGTCTTGAACAAAATTAAAACAAAACAAAACAGGTTTTCAGAGTTTGGTCTTGAACTGGGTTATAGCCTGCTAGCAATAAGAATCTTTTAACATTGAGAGTGTTAGAATTGAGCTCTCCCCATAAGGAGAATGGTTTTGCTTTTCTGCACTGTTTCAGAGAAGCAGAAAATCTGAGCCATGGCCTTCAGCTCTTAGGGTTGAGCTGAGAAATATGCAATATTACCCTTCTCCTTCTTGTCTTCATGGCAGATACTGATAATCATTCCGGACTCCACTAAGCTCATCAACAGCCTTAGGATTCTTGTCTACACAGCGTTCTAGGACGCTTTTATCAACTGCTCAGTCGGAACATTGAGCCAAAGCCTTATTGCTGGAATGCCTAAAGTGCTATTTTTGGGTCTCCAACTCTGTGGAACATATGAAAAAGGAATATCCACTTAAAGGACAATGTTGGTGGTAATAAATATCAAAAGCAATAGTAATACCTCCATTTCTCAGAAAACTGAGAGAGAGAAGTTAAATCCTTGTCTAGAGTCATGGATTTAACCTGGTCCTCCTTGACCCAAGAGCCTGCCTTGCTATCCATACCACTAATAGATCTCGAGGTACAACCAGGACTTTGTTACATGGTTAATTACTTGCTTCCATTGGGAGCTTTCTGTGACATGGGGAAGGAGCCCTCTTTTTTCTCCAGGAAGCTGTGACTATAGGCCCTTGAGAAGTCTACATTTCTTGGAAGTTTCCAGTTATTCTACAGAGTACAGAGACAAATCGCCTGTCATCTCACACTTGCAAGTATTTATTTAAACTCAGCAAAGCTCACACAGCCTTTACAAAAGTTTCTTGCAAGAGAGATGCAGATGTCACCTTTATTTTATGTGTGCAGTCATCTCTGCCTTTCCCCACTCTAGGGCAGGCCAATTGCCAGGGAGACTGAGCCTGCACAAACGTCAGCAAAGGCAAAACAGCCTTCTCAGGAAGAAAACCAATCAGCTATTCCAGTAAAAGTTCTCTTAGAAAACAAGAGTTTTTATGCAGAGTCTAGATAACATTCTAGTTTTGGTCACATCTGGGACAGGGATTGAGTTTGGTCTTTCCAGAAATGCCATTATGGACATGGGAACATGGCCAGGGAAAGAAACACGAGAGTTTACAGTTTTCCAGCTCTTACTTGTGGTGAATGGACAAAAATAAGACAACCAACCTCAAATTGATAACATACCCCACGTTATCACTAAACCCCAACATCTTTAGTATTTTCTGCTCCCCTACAAACCGCATTTACAGTATAACAAGAAAGGCTTATGGTTATTTTCTTATTAATGTAACTTGGGAGAACCAGGTAAACAACTTCTTTGTTACTTTCCCTCCCCCTCTCCTTTTTTTGTGGTAATAGTGACTAAAATCTATTCTCTTAGAAATTTTTCAGCGTAAGATATAACCCTATTAACTACAGCCTTTATCTTGTACATTAGATTCTTTTTTTTTTTTAAGTGGAACTGGGATTTGGGTTCAAGGCTTCACACTAGCAAAGCAGGTGCTCTGTCTCTTGATCACCTCCAGTCCTGTACAGTAGATCTATCACTACACTTACACATCTTCAATATTATTGCAACTCTGAACCTTCTGACCTGCATCCAACCATTTTCTTGCCCCTGGTAACCAAATACTGTTTCTAAGCGTAGTATTTGATTTTATTTTTTTGGATTACACATATAAGTGAGATCAGGCATTATTTTTCTTCCTGTGTCTGGATTATTTAACCTAGCATACTGCCCTCTATTTTATTCATGTTGTTATAAATGGCAAGATCTTTTTCTTTTTAAGGGCTGAATAATATTTCATTGTGAATTTATACCACATTTTAAAAAAGTGATTTGTCTGTCAATGCAGATTTAAGTTGTCTTCATATCTTGGCTATAGTGAATATTGCTACAGTGAACTTTGGGAGTACAGACATCTTTGCAAGACGGTGATTTCATTTCTCTTGGGCACATACCCAGATGAGGGATTGCTGGCCATAGGGCAGTTATGATTTTAATTTCTTTCAAGGCCTCCATATTGCACTTATCGTCTTTATTCTCACTAACAGTATGCAAGGGTTCCCTGTTCTTGTCCTGGCCAACACTTATTATCTTTTATCTGTTTGGTAAACACCATCCTAACAGGTGTTGGTAATATCAGGTAAGTTTCTTCTGACAGAGTAGGCAAAAGTGTGTTTAACAACTTCTCTTCTTCTTTTTTTTTTTTTTGTGTGCAAGTGTCTTTATTTTTTTTTTTCATTTTTCTTTTATTATTCATATGTGCATACAAGGCTTGGTTCATTTCTCCCCCCTGCCCCCACCCCCTCCCTTACCACCCACTCCACCCCCTCCCGCTACCCCCCATCAATACCCAGCAGAAACTATTTTGCCCTTATCTCTAATTTTGTTGTAGAGAGAGTATAAGCAATAATAGGAAGGAACAAGGGGTTTTGCTGGTTGAGATAAGGATAGCTATACAGAGCATTGACTCACATTGATTTCCTGTGCATGGGTGTTACCTTCTAGGTTAATTCTTTTTGATCTAACCTTTTCTCTAGTACCTGGTCCCCTTTTCCTATTGGCCTCAGTTGCTTTAAGGTATCTGCTTTAGTTTCTCTGCGTTAAGGGCAACAAATGCTAGCTAGTTTTTTAGGTGTCTTACCTATCCTCACCCCTCCCTTGTGTGCTCTCACTTTTATCATGTGCTCATAGTCCAATCCCCTTGTTGTGTTTGCCCTTGATCTAATGTCCACATATGAGGGAGAACATACGATTTTTGGTCTTTTGGGCCAGGCTAACCTCACTCAGAATGATGTTCTCCAGTTCCATCCATTTACCAGCGAATGATAACATTTCGTTCTTCTTCATGGCTGCATAGAATTCCATTGTGTATAGATACCACATTTTCTTAATCCATTCGTCTGTGCTGGGGCATCTTGGCTGTTTCCATAACTTGGCTATTGTGAATAGTGCCGCAATAAACATGGATGTGCAGGTGCCTCTGGAGTAACAGTCTTTTGGGTATATCCCCAAGAGTGGTATTGCTGGATCAAATGGTAGATCGATGTCCAGCTTTTTAAGTAGCCTCCAAATTTTTTTCCAGAGTGGTTGTACTAGTCTACATTCCCACCAACAGTGTAAGAGGGTTCCTTTTTCCCCGCATCCTCGCCAACACCTGTTGTTGGTGGTGTTGCTGATGATGGCTATTCTAACAGGGGTGAGGTGAAATCTTAGCGTGGTTTTAATTTGCATTTCCTTTATTGCTAGAGATGGTGAGCATTTTTTCATGTGACAACTTCTCTTCTTATTTATGTTCTGTTTCTGTATATTCCCACTACACTCCACCCCCTAAAATATCCTGTGGGTTTTTTGATGCTTCTTATTCCTTTTTCAAGCTCTGCTTTAATGTTCTCATCCAAACTAGTCTCTCCTGATTTCCTTTCCCTGTAGGTCCTGCCTTTGTAAAAAGGCCAATAAATTCAATCTATCCTAAATATAAATCCACATTTAATAATCTTGATATTTCTTGCAACCTTTCTGTGCTCCTGGGAAAATAAGTTGGAGTAGGGGGATGGGTTTTCAGACTCTCACCTTAAAACAAAATAAAACAAAAACCTCAAAGTGGGCAGGCATCACCTGTTCACCTCTGCTTAAAAATAATGGCAGCACTGCCTAAAAGACAAGCCATTGAGGTGAATTCTAACAGTGAAATTTCATAAACCCAAATGAGAAGCAATATAAAATGAGAGTCCCTACCTAAATATACCCTGAACTACATCCCTCAACTGGAAGTGATGCACACTGCTAACCAGTTAGAGGCAAGGTCACGATCAACCCCCGACCCCAAGCAGAAGGCGGCTTGCACATGTGGATGCTACAGTGTGGAAAGCAGCAGTCCCTATTTTGCAGGGGCTATCTGTGGCTGTAGTGGCAGTTGAGCCATTGAAAGGAACAATCACAAGGCCTTGCTGACGTCAATACTTGGAAAAGAGCTTTGCCTGTTTTAAAAAGCTGCTGTCCATTGTATTAAAGCAATATCACTTAGAGTGACCATGGTCACCTACATGTATCATAACAGCCAGGGTTCTCGTAGTTCGTGCTCCTGCTTTACAAGTGCATAAACACAGTGAGCTTACCAGAGCTGCTTTTTTCCGAAGACCTGTAATGGGAAGCTGCTCTTCTTCTCTTCCTCCTTCTCCTTCTTATTTCTAATCTTGACTACTCTTTCTTGTCTTTGGGACGATATGCATCGATAAAATCTTAATGAATGAAATCTTGATAGGTGTTTTTAACTATTCATGGACATCTACTCAGGAAGCATTCATTACACAACAAAAATGAGAAGTAGGGGTAGGAGTCAAAGGAAGACTGTGTTTTGTATCGAACAGACCTAAATGCAATTTTCTTCATCCATTTTTGTAACCAAATATGGCCCCTAAGGACCTTTGTTCTTTGTGGAAATGCTAACATACTAGCAAAAGAACATATTTGTAGCCTATTTTAAAATCCTTCACAGCACAGTTGCTATTTCTGTGTTACTAGTGGAAGAACTAAGGCTCCCATTGGTTAATAGCTTCCCTTTCTTGAATATCTACTGTGTGCCAGCCAGTGATGCACTAGCACTCACATACATGTGAAAAAGTTTTATAAAGTAGATTCTGCAAGTGATCTCTTTCTGCAAGTGAGGAAACAGACCCAACGGCCAGAAGGAAGAGTGGAGCCAGAGTCCAAATACAGGCATTTTGAGTTCAAATCCAATGCTCTTAGCCCCTAAGCAGAAGTACTTTGTTATGCAGTTCTGTAAAAATTCTTCTGTAGTCTAAGTCAAGGCACTTGCACTCAAATCCTGTCATTGTCCTTTATTAAATGTACATCCGTTTGGCAAGTTACTTAATCATTCTCTTCTAAAATATCCTTTGACATTCATATAATATTTGTGTTAGGCTTTTTGTTGTTGTAACAAATACCTGTGAGAAACTGTTTAAAGTAGGAAGATTTATTTTGGCTCACAGCCTCAGAGGTTTGAGTTCAAATTTGACTGAATCCATTGCTTTGGGCCTGAGGTGAACATCATGGTGACATGAGCATATAGTAGAGAAAGCTGCTTACCTGATGGCAACAAGGAAGCAAGACAGGAAGGGACAAAGACATGCTTCCAGTAACCCCTTCCTCCAACCAGGCTCCAACAACTTAATATCCCATTCAGTATGAACTCTTCAGTAGATGAACCCATTGATGAAATTAGCAGCTTATTACCCAATCACATATTGTGATTGAAACTACCAGCTGGGGACCAAGTCTTCAATACATGAGCCTTTTGGGGATACTTCATACATAAACCATACTATTCTTCCCCGTGTATTCAATTCATTTCCAAGAGTTCCCAAAGTCTCAATAGTTCCAACAGTGTTTACAAGTCCAAGTCCAAAGTCTCCTTTAAGACTTAAGGTAAATTCTTAGTTATGAGCCCCTATAAAATAAAAATAGAAATTCACATACTTCCAAAATATAATTGTACAGCAGGGTACATATTTCCATTCAAAGAGCAAATAAGTTTTGTGTGCTTAATCACTTTTAATAATGAAACTTCAAAAGAGGAAACATATAGAGAGCCCCCACCCAACTTGGGAGTCATTTAGGCAAGCAAATATTTATTAAACAAAAGACAGCATTAAAAACTAAAAGTCCATAAATTCAGAGATTGCAGTTCAAGCCTGATGTGCATTTATTTTTACACAAGAAAACAAGTATCTTAACATAAAAGAAACCAAGTCCAAATGTTTACCTTTTCTTTCCAACATAATCTGCCTGGCCTACATTTCACAACTGCAACCCCTCCTGCTATGGTACTTCATCTATACTGTAGCAATGTTAGTTCAACATGATTGGTTGGCCAAAGCAAGTCCTCTCAATCCCATGTCCCATATCTTACTCGCTACTCATCACTCCCTTACAGGTCTGCACGGCCTTACACAGAGCATTATCACTGTATTGAGTTTGGGAATTTCAGGTTTGGATTCCTTTTAATGGCACAAATCTCTTCAGCAATCACAACTTCTTGGCCTCAATTTTAAACTTAAGTGCTCCTTTTCTGGCAAAACTGCAAGTTTATTTTTTAAAAGTCTTTCCACTATACTTTTTGCTCCTGATTCACACTGTAAACCTGGCTGAAAGAAGCTAGAACTACCCGTGCAACAACTTGAATGCTAGGCTGCCCTGCAAATTTTTCCATTATATTAATTGTCCATCACCTTTGAATTCAGTCTCAGGGCATGGACAAAACATAGACAAGTTCTTTCCAGAACACAATGTAAATGGCCTGTAATCTAATTCTCAAATAGAGTACTCTTTCTCATCTGAAATTTCATGAGCACAGTCTTTACTGTCTGCATTCCTATCAGTATTCTGGTCTTCAGAGCTCCCACAAGAATCGTCCATTACACTCTGCTCACAACAATCTAGGGATTTTCTTGCTTCTCCAAATCTTTCCAAATTCCTCCCACAAACCAATTCCAAAGATTTCTGAATCATATAGTTAGGTAGTCAAAACAATGTCCCCACCTTTCTGGTACCAGTTTTCTGTGTTAGACTTTTTACTGTTGTGACAAATAACTGAGACAGTTTATTTAAAGGAAGAAAGATTATATTGGATCACAGTTTTGTAGGTTTCACTTCAAGGTTGGTTGGATCCCCTGTTTGGGGCCTGAGGCAAGGCAAGGTATCATGACAGCAGGAACATATGGCAAGGGAGACTGCTCACCTCATTGCACTCAGGAAGCAAAAGGAACAAGAAAGGAATAAGCCAGAGCAAGACATATCCTTCAAAACACGTGCCCAGTGAACTACTTGCTCCAACCAAGCCCCACATCTTGTAGCCCATTCAATATTAATCAGCTGATTAATGAAGTCAGACACTTATGATTCAATCATCTACCAATGCTTGGATCTACCAGCTGGGAATCAAGTCTCCAACTTTTGAAGGACACTTCATACACAAACCATAACAGTACTATTTCAGTTCTTCCTGTTTTTGTATTTCACATTTTTTTTTTACTTCTCACTTTTTTCCTTTATCTTTTTTCCCTTTATGTCTTTGAAAGGCTAAATATAAATTTGTTTTATTTTCAGTATTTTTTAAGAATAACATCCAATAAAATTGACTTTTTGTGTTTTAATTCTATACATTTTAACATGTATGTGGATGTATGTAATTTTCACCATGAACAGGACAAGAATAGGTCCATTGCCTTCAAATTCCCCTTCCCCCTCTTTTAGCCATCCTTCTCCCACTATTAATCTCTGGCAACCATTGATCCTTTCTCCATCATCACGGGTTTTGACACTGGTTTCTTTCAATCAACAAAATGCTTTTGATATTCATCCATGTTGTTGCATGAATCAATATTTGCTCTTTATTGTTGAGTAGCATTCAATTGAACACACACACTGCCTATTGAGTGTTCCTTGACCTGTTGAAGGACAGTTGGGTTGTTTCCAATTTGGGGTAATTATAAATAGAGCTGCTATAAACATTTATGTATAGAATTTTATATGAACATGGTTTCATTTCTCTTGGGTAAATATCTAGGAATGGGATTTCTAGGTCATAAAGGTAGTATGTATTTAATTTTATAAGAAACTGCTAAACTGTTCTCTATAGTGCCTGTACCATTTTTTATTCATATCAGTAACATATGACAAATCTAGTTGTTTTGTATCCTTAGTATTTGGCATTGTCAATAATTTTTTAAAATTTATTTAAAAATTTAACCATGCTAGTAGATATATAGTGCTATCTTTATGGTTTTCATTTGGATTTCAGTAACAGTTAAGGGAGTCAAATAAATTTCCTCATGCCTATTTACTATCTGTATATGATCTCTGATTAAGTGTAGTTCAAGTCCTTCGTCCATTTTTTTCCTTTGTCCATTTTTAATTTGAGTAGTTTATGTTTGGGATATTGTTTATGTATTTTAGCTACAAGTCTTTTGACATATATTTGACTTGCAAATATTTTTTTTCTCTCTCTAGAGACAGAAGAGAGCTTGCTTTCCATTTTTTCAGCTAAAGTTTTCAATATTGATGAAGTCTAATTTATTCTTTTTTTAAAAAAAGAATCATGATTTTGCTGTCATATGTAAAAATTCTTTGCCTAATTTCAAATGGGAAAGATTTTCTTCTATGTATTCTTTAAAAAGCATTTATAGTTTTACATTTTGTGTTTGTCATTCATCTTTAATTTTTGTAAGTGCTGTGAGGTTTATTCTGAGTTTTATGTAATTTACTGCATGTGGGTCTCCATTTGTTCTATCTATTGGAGAGACTGCCTTTTCTCCACTGAATTGTATTTCTATGATAGTCAAGCATCAACTAAACATACTTGGGTACAACTTTTCCTAAATTTTGTGTTGAATATTCTTACATTTCTTACCTCTGTATTCTTTTTAAATATTTTTTATTATTATTGTTGTGCTGGCTGGGGGTGCATTGTAGCATTTACAAAGGTTCTTACAATGTATCAAATACCTTTCATTTTCTACATCTATGGGAAATATTGGTCTGTCATCTTTCTTTTTCTTCTACTATATTTGGAATCTGGGTAATGCTGGCCTTATAAAATTAATTGGAAAGTGTTTCCTTCTTTTTTTTTCTGGAAGACATTATATCAAATTGGTATTATTTCTTTTATAAATGTTCAGAAAACTAATTAATGAAACCATCTGGGCATAAAGTTGTTATTTTTTTAATGCTACAGATTTCTTTAATAGGTCCAGGTGTATTCCAGATATCTATTTGGGGTTATTTTTTGGGTATTTGTGTCTCAAGGATTTGCTCTGTTTCATGTATGCTGTTAACTTATATTGTTCATAGTATTGGTCATAGAGTTGTTCATATTATTTCTGTATTTTCTTAATGTTCTTAAGGCCAAAAACATTAAATATATACTCCTCTTTCATTAGTGATACTGGTAATCATATTTGTTCCTTTTTTTCTTTGTTAGTCTGGCTAGAAGTTCATTACTTTTAAGATCTTTTTGGAAAAATCATCTTTTGATTTTTATTGATATTCTTTATTATTTTTCTAGTTTCAATTTTTCTGCTATTTTTATCATTATTTTCTTCGTTCTGCTATTCTGAATTTATTTTGTTTTCCTTTCTCTAATTTACTAAGGTAGCAGTTAGGCTATTGATTTTTTGACTTTTCTTTGTTTCTAATGAAAATATTTACTGCTATAAATTTCCCTTTAACACTGTTCTAACTGCATTTGAAATTTTTACATGGTATATTTTAACTTTAATTCAATTCAATATTCTAATTTCTGTTCATATCTGAACAGAAATGTGTTTGACACTGATTATTTAGAAGTATGGTGTTTAATTTCCAATTGTTCAAACATTGTTGAGTTGTCTTTATGCTATGTGTATTTCTTATTTAATTCTGTCATAGTCAAATAATAAAACTTAAGTGATTTCAACTCCTTAAGGTTTGTTTTATGATTAGCTTGGCACATTTAGAATTGATGTATCTTCTTGGTGAATTGGTTCCTTACTCATTATGTAATATAACTTTATCCTGGTAATTTTCCTTATTCTGAAATCTATTTTCACATTAAGATAGCCATCCAACTATCTTTCAGTTATCATTTCCGTGATATATTTTTTCCATCCTTTTACTTTTAACCTACCTGTGTTGTTCGTTTTGAAATTAGTTTCTTACAGATTACACATATAGTTGGGCTACATTTTTTTCTAACAATTTCACTTGTTCAATTGATGTTCTTAAGTAATTTCTATTTAATGTAATCATAAATGTGTTTTCATTTTCCCTACCATTTTACTATTGTTTTCTGTTTGTTCTCTATGTTTTTGATTTTTGTTTTGTATGATTTATTTTGTTGTTTCTTATTTTCTCTTCAGCCTTCCTTGAAATACTTAGATATGTTTTAGAATTCCATTTTAATTTTTCTATGAAGTTTTTGACTATTATCACCTTGTAAATGTTTTTGTGGCTGCTATAAAGGTTAAACTACACATACTTAACTTTTCACAGACTAATTAGAATTCATGTTTTACCACTTTAAGTGGACTATAGACTTACCATGACAGAGTTCCTTGCCTTCTCCCTTCAATAATGTAGTTTCCATATGTGTTATGTGTATTGAATATCTTCCAGGCTGTGTGATAATTTTTGCTTTCAACTACCACATGTATTTTAAAGGGCTTTAACAGAAGAATAATCTACTATATTTACTAGACTTTAACAATGTTCTGTTGTTCTTCCTTCCTTCCATATTCCCAGTTTCTCTCTGGCATCATTTCCCTTCCATTGAATAATTTCCTTTAGCATTTCTCGTAAGGCAGGTCCTATAGAGCAATTCTTAATTTTTCTACATTCAGAAATGTTCTTTCATTTTCATCCCTGACAGTAAACTGTGCACTGGATATAGAATGGTTTCACAGGGTGTGAGCAGGGGTTGACTGCTCTTTTCTCTCAGGACTTTTGGCCTCTATTTGCAGTGAGAAATATGCAGTCATCTGAATCATTGTTCCTCTATATGAAATACATTGTTTTCAGAATTATTCTTTGTCTTTTTTCATACATTTCATTGTCTTGATTTTGGCATGGATTTCTTTGAGTTCATTCCATTTGGAGTTCGCAGAACTTCTTGAATTCAAAGCATCATGTCTTTGGTCAGACTTAGGGCCTTTTCAATCATTGTGCCTTCAAATATTTTTTTGTTCTACCAGCTCTTTCTTCTATCTTTCTGGAACTTGGATGACATGACCTTGATGCTGGAGTTTTTGGTATTTCATATAGTTTTTAGAAACTCTGCTCATTTAAAAATCTTTTACCTCTCTGCTGAGAATATTGCATAATTTCTATTGATGTATTTTTAAGTTACTGAGTCTTTCCTCTGTCATTTCTGTTCTGCTATTGAGCCCAACTAATGAGTGTTTTAATTTGGACTATATATTTTTACTTCAAAATTTTCATTTGGCTTTATTTTATATCTTCTGTTTCTTTACTGAGACATTTACATTTCCATTTATTTCAAGACCGTTTACTATTTCTTCTCATAGGTAATTCCAACATCTGTGCTATCTCAGAGTTGGCATTTGCTGATGGTCTTTTCCTTGAAAGTTAAGATTTCCTGTTTCGTTTGTTTGTTCATTTGTTTGTTTGTGTGCAGTGCTAGAGATTGAAGTCAGGGCCTTCTGTATGCTAGACAGGTCCTGTACCATTGAGCTACATCTCCAACTCAATTTCCCCATTTTTTTGTTTGCTTGTTGGTTGGTTTTGGTTTAGTTTTTGTATACTTGGTAACTATTGATTGAATCCTGGATATTTTGAATATCATGGGGAAATTATTTTCTTTTTGTGTTAGCAAAAAATAGTCTAGTTTGGATTTAGGCTACAAGTTGTGAGTTCCTTTTGATGGGTTATGCTATTAATATTAGTTCCATCTCAAAGTTTTCAGTGCTATCCATGTTGGTTCCACAGTTATATCATCCAGTGGTCAGTGTAGGACCTGGAAGGTGGTCTAACCTGTAGCACAGTCCTCTAATTCTATGGCATACTCAGATTAAGCATGTGCACATCAAGGGTAGCTCTAGACATTTAGGCATAATATTGCTCTATTGATTTCCAACCTCTCCACCATCTCACTGTTGTACTTCAGCTTTCTGAGGCCTCCCTTCACAAGCCTCCAGTCAGAAAGTTGAAGTTTTATTTTTCTACTCTGAAGAACAATCCTTGTGACTCTATCTGTATCCAGGGCCAACCAGTAAGAGGACAGAAAGAAAAAAAAAAGCAGTGGGAATTTGTTCCTTGTTCTTAAATACACAACTAACTTGGCCATGAGAAAAGTTTCCCCTCTCTCAGAGGCTTCTGCTCAGCCACCACTGCCATTTCTGTGCCATTTGCCATTCGCTAATTCTGGGGAGTGTGCTCTCCACTCTATCTGAATCATAGGTTCTCCTTTTCCCTGCCCCTTGGAGCAGAAACCTACAGATGCTCTTGGATCTCTTTCTGATAGTAGCCAGTGTGCACTTTCAGATTTTGGGATGCCTTCATATCCAGGCTAGGTGATACTGGAGGAAAAAACTGGAAAACTCACCACTAGTTTGGCTGAACTTCCAATTCATGTCTTATCCTCCAAGTTGCATGCTTTTCAGAGACTTCACATAGCTGTTATATGACTGCATACTCATTCTCGGAATTATAGTGCACTCAGTACAAGAGATGACATAGAGTTTGTTTATTCCATCTTCCTTGGAACCAGAACCTTAAGCATGCCATTAAATTTATTTTCAGATGTACTCTTATTTTTATTTCCTCTGAAATGGGCCAATTATTGATTTCATTGACTCTCCTTAGTCTCTTTACAAACTATAGATGAAAATAGTATTATGTTCAATTTTTCACTTGTATTGTGACCTAGAATAAATCATTTACCTAAAAGGTATCAGTACTCTTATCTACTATATAGGGACAATGGTCAGAGGTAACAATTAGTAATTAGTTAGAAGGTTATTGCTGTAGTCTTGGAAAGAAGTAATGGTGGCTCATAACGGAGCAGTACTGGCAAAAATATGAAGGGCCTGTTTGGCTTTCCTCCATCACATATTCATGTAGTCTATCCATCCTGATGCTCAAGATGAACAAGAGGATGTGGTTAAACAGAAAAGAACCACTGTTTCAGTTCTTTTTTCCTTGCTGTCTCAAAACCAACTTTGATCTTTGTAAAACTTTAGTATGAGGAACTGGTTTTGTTTATTCTTGACAAGAGAGAGCTTAAGGGTGGAGTAGAGTGGGACTGGGAACAGGATAGTTGTCTTCAAATAGCTAAAAGACTATTTAATGGAAGAAACACTAAATGTATTTACAGAAAGCAAGTAGCTACAATTAGAACTAAAGGAAAGACATTATAAGAAATTTGTTTAGCTTACTATCAAGATGAATTTTGTAATGATTTTAGCTGTCTAAAGATAGAATGGAAAGTTTCAGGCATGAGGGAGAATTGTTTGTTGGAGAGTTTTCATGCTCTTCCCAGACTTAAAAATGATCAGCTCTCCATTTATTTAGTGTGTAGTTATTTTGCTCAAGTTTCAGTATTAAGGGAACAAAGACATGAAACTTGCAAAAGATAATGATGCTTGATAAAATTTGGTAATTTCCTCCCTTAAGCTCATTTTTTTCTCATTTCATTTGTCCAAACAGAGCTATTGCGGAAGTAGCCTAAGTCAGTAGCAGCTACTTTGCTTGAGAATTGATTCATCTGTTTCCTTCCACCCTCAAGTTTCTTAAAGTATGATTTTGAAAGTGCTTAAAAAACTACCAGTCACTGTGTTAAGTACTCTGTATGCACTGTCTCATTATATTTTCACAATGATATTCTGAGGGATCTAATGTCATCATTTTACAGATAAAAAAACAGAATGTGGAGATATAACAGTTTATGTGAACTCTCATAACTAGTATAAATAAGTCATAAATAAATCATGACTAAGCAAAATCACTGTTCCTCAAAGATGTCCTTATCCTAATTCTTGGAACCTGTGAGTATGCTACCTTATATGGCAATGAGATTTCCTATTATAATTTAAGTTAAAGATCTTGAGATGGGAAGATCATCCTGGATTAATTAGGAGGTTCCAGTGTAGTCATGATTGCTCTTATAAGAGGGAGATGGGAGCATCAGAGCAGTATAGGAGGTATGACTTAAGAAGCAGAGTCAGAAGATGCTATAGTGATGGCCCTAAAGATGGATGCAGAAGTCATTATCCAGTTCATTCAGGCAGCCTCTAGAAGCTGGAAAAGGCAAGGAAGCAGATACTCCCTCAGAACATCCAGAAGGAAACATAGGCTCTGCAAACACCTTAATTTTAGCATGTGATCCATTTTGGGTTTCTGAATTCAAGAATGGAAAGACATTAGACTGTGTTGGAGGAGACTTGGGACTGTCTAATACAAGAGGAATATGATTGTAATTTGAATCAGGAGAGGAGATAAGAAGATCCAACTGGTGAAAAGGATATAGAATGAGTAAGTGTTAGGGATTCAAAGGCAAACTTCACTCACTTCACAGTTTTACTTTTGGCATAAAATCTTTGGCCAAGTGGACATTTCAACTGGAAGCATCAGAGCAACAGAAAGACTGTTGCAAAATTTCCTGACAGCAATCAAGGGAGGCTAAAACTTGCACTAAGAACAACTATTTTCACAGATTCTCACTTGACTCAAACCATTTTAAAAGAATTTGACTCACAACTTGAATTAACTATAACATACTGTTCTGATTTCTTGGTCCACTCTTCTTTTGATAAGCAAGAATTCTTTCATTTTCCTATTAGAAATGAATATGCACTTGAACATAATCATTAGCAATTGCACCCTCTCAGTAATGTCTGAAACCTTACTGCCTCATATCTTTAGTCAATCTTCCCATTAGGCATTATTAATCATGAAATACTGTCTTCTCCCATATTTAGTATGGTTAATTGACAATGTCCAGTAAGATAAATCTTTTAGTTAAAATTTGTGTTTAATTTTAATTATGAGCACAATGCAATCATAACCATTGGGAACTCCCAACTCTGGTTTATCAGCTTGTGTTAAGAAGTTAGAAGTCACAGAATGGGAAAAAACCACCTTTACCACCTATACATCTGACAAAAGATTAATAACCAGCATTTACAAGAAGCTCAAAAAATTGAAATCTCAAAAAATCAATGATCCAGTGAAGAAATGGGCAAATGATCTGAACAGAGCTTTTTCAAAGGAAGAAGTCCAAATGGACAAAAAACACATGGAAAAATGCTCACAATCTCTGGCCATAAAGGAAATGCAAATCAAAAACCCACTGAGATTCCACCTCTCCCTTGTTAGAATGGCTATCATCAAGAACACCACCAACAAAAAATGGTGAGGATGTGGGGAAAAAGAAACCCTCATACACTGCTGGTGAGAATGTAAATAAACACAACCACTATAGAAAACAGTATGGAGACTCCTAAAAAAACTAAAAATAGAACTTCCATATGATCCAGCAATATCACTCCCAGGCATATATCTGAAGGAGTGTAAGTCAGAATACAATACAGACACTTGCACACTAATGTTTATTGCAGCATTATCCACAATAGCCAAACTATAGAAACAGCCCGGATGCCCTACAACTGATGAGTGGATTAAGAAAATGTGACGTTTTCATATATATATACTTGTTTTTATATATGTTATATATACGTTTTTTATATATATATATATACACAGACAGATACACAGATGTGTATGTGTGTATATACATGTATATATATACATACATATATATATATATATATACACACACACACTCACAGAATGAACAAACACTAACATAAGGACAGGAATGTAAAACAGGCCATATTAAGGGAAGAGTAATAGTGGGAGGGGGAGAGTAAATGAAGTGGGTAAATAAGGGTGAATATGTCTGAGGTACTTAAGATACATGTGTGAATGTAGAACATTGAAATTTGTCAAAGTCATTTTAAGAATAGGAGTGGGGGAACTTGATTCCAAGATGGCGGCTAGAGGGAGGAAGCAGAAAGTTTGCCTCCTAAAGTAAAACCTTGGAGAGATACTGGAGACACACCTTACAGGAAAAACCACTGAGAAGAGGCAAAACTTTGACTCCTCCACACCTCCAGCCTGCACACAGCATCCCCACTTCACGTTAAATGGAGAAACCAGGAGGGCTCCCATGCCACCGCCAAACAGCAGCACCCAGACAGCTTGGGAAGACGCAGACCACAAGGTGAGCTAAGCGGCACTTGGTACTCCCACAGACAACCCTGGGCCAGATCAGCATAGCCCCCTGGACAGACCACCCCCAACCAGGGAAAAAAGAAAAAAAACTGAATAATAAGCAATAACAACAAAAAAGACATGTAGCAAAGAGGGCGGGTGCCCTGAGTGCCAAAGAAGGGAGAAGGGAAAATCCCTCACAACAAGCCGGCTGGAGAAGGCAGGAGCAGCAGCACATGTCCAACAATCAGGAGAGGGAAAGCTTGTAAAAGTGGAGGTAGGAGGAAAACTCCACAGGAGAGGTGGGAAGTACCAACTTCCCATGTGAGCTGTAAATAAACATGCAGGCCTGAGAAAGCAGGTGCAGTGTCACCTCCCCCAGTGAGCTTGGAAAGGGGAAAGCTTGTAAAAGTGGCAGTCACACCCAGGAGAGCTTTAAGTAAACAAAGCTTGCAGGCTAGGTGAGTGTTAAGCTCACTCCTGAGATCTGCATAAATAAAGCCTCCAGCAACAGCAGGCTGACAGCAGCGGGCAGGCAAGCCATGGCACAGGTAGCCATTCACAGAACTGTCTCCAGACTCTTTTTTTTCCTCCCTACCTTTGATGAGACAACAACCAAACTACACCTGCATGCTGAAAAACTTACTGAAACTGTATTGCATTTGAACTTGGGACACTGTGTGGGGTTTTTTTGTTTTGTTTTGTGTTGTTTTGGTTTTAGTTTTTTTCCCCTTTGATGAGAAACCATCTCCAGGACTGGAGGCTGAGGAACTAACACCAAAATTATTAAGACTGAAACTTTATTGCATTTGAACTTGGAGATTTTTTTTCTTTCATTTATTTATTTTTTATTTTTATTTTTATTTTTTATTTTCAATCCTCTCTCTGTCTCTCTAATGCCTGTTCAGCCTACTGTTGGTTAGTACATTATCTCTCCTGTTTATGTCTTTGAAAATTTTTGGTTGTTTTGTTTTTTCTACTTGTTTGTTTATTTGTTTTTCCCTTTTTCTTTAACTTCTTTGCTTTCCATCTCCTCTCACCCTTCCATTCTAAATATCACAATTGTTATTATTACAAGCTAGAAAACACTTAATTGCACACAGTTCAGGGACAATAACAACACCAAGGCAATGACAGAAAGACAGAAAAAACAGGGAAACCAGTTTCCCAACAGCAAAAAATTAGTATAGGAACCAGAGGGAAATGAAGAAAACAGATACTCAGATGCAGACTCCAACAAAATAAAGATAAACTATGCCAAAGAACTCAATGAATCCCACAAGAACAATCTAAAAGAAGAAATCCTACAGGTACTCAATGAGAATTTTATAGAGATGATACTGGATATGGTCAACCAAAAGGTACAGGAGACACTCAAGAAATTCCAAGACAACAAAAATAGAGAATTTGAAAAAGCAAAAGAAGAAATAAAAGAAACCATAGAAGCACTGTATAAACACCAAAGTGAAACAAAGAACATGATTAATAAAGAGATAAATGAACTCAGGACAAATAGACAACATTAAAGAGGAAGTGACTCAGGATATGGAAAACCTCAGAAAAAAGAATGAAACAGAATTACAAAACAAAATGGAAGGCCAATCCAGCAGAATAGAACAAACAGAAGACAGAATCTCAGAACTCGAAGATGAAATGGTAATTAAAGGAAAAACTGAAGAACTATTAGTGAAACAACTCAAGACCTGTGAAAAGAAAATGCAAAAACTCACCAACTCCATCAAGAGACCAAACCTGAGAATCATGGGCATTGAAGAAGGAGAAGAGGTGCAAGTGAAGGGAATGCATAATATATTCAACAAAATAATAACAGAAAATTTCCCAAATCTAGAGAAAGATATTCCCATACAGATGCAAGAGGCCTCTAGAAGACCAAACAGACCAGATCAAAATAGAACTACCCCAAGGCATATCATCATTAAAACAACAAGTTCAGAAACTAGGGAAAGAATATTGAAGGCTGTAAGAGAGAAAAAACAAATAACATAAAAAGGTAAACCCATTAAAATCACAGCAGAATTCTCAACAGAAACATTAAAAGCAAGAAGAGCTTAGGGTGAGATCTTCCGGGCACTGAATGAAAATAACTTCAACCCCAGGATACTCTACCCAGCAAAACTATCATTCAAAATAGATGGAGCAATAAAAATCTTCCACGATAAGCAGAAACTAAAACAATGTGTGACCACAAAGCCACTACTACAAAAGATTCTTCAAAGGATTCTGCACACAGAAAGTGAAACCCAACATAACTATGAATGGACAAAATATTTTCCAAAATACAGGAAAAGAAAAAGCAAGAAAGTAGAGAGTAATCTCAACTTAGGTACACACAATCAAACCTTCAAACAACTAAGAAAATTAAATGACAGGAATCACCATATGCCTATCAGTACTAACACTTCATGTTAATGGACTTAATTCCCCCATCAAAAGGCACTGTTTGACGAAATGGATTAAAAAGGAAGACCCAACAATTTGTTGCTTGAAGGAGACCCATCTCACCGACAGAAATAAGCATAGGCTTAGGATGAAAGGCTGGAAGAAGATTTACCAAGCCAATGGCCCCCCAAAACAGGCAGGAGTAGCAATATTTATCTCTGACAAAATAGACTTCAAACCTACATTGATCAAATGAGATAAAGGAGGACATTCCATACTAATAAAAGGGGAAATAGACCAAAAGGAAGTAACAATTATCAACCTATATGCACCCAGTGTCAATGCACCCAATTTCATCAAACATACCCTGAAGGACCTAAAGGCATATATTAACTCCAACACAGTGGTTGTGGGAGACTTTAACACCCCATTATTATCAATAGATAGGTCATCCAAACAAAAAATCAATAAAGAAATCCTAGATCTAAAATATACAAGCGATCAAATGGACCTACTTGATGTCTACAGAACTTTTCATCCACTTCTACACAATATACATTCTTGTCAGCAGCCCATGGAACCTTCTCCAAAATAGATCATATTCTAGGGCACAAAGCAAGCCTCAGCAAATATAAGAAAACAGAAATTATACCATGCATTCTATCTGATCACAATGCAATAAAACTAGAACTCAACAATAAAAGTAAAAACAAAAAACATGCAAACAGCTGGAAACTGAATAACTCATTGCTTAATGAACAATGGGTCATTGATGAAATAAAAGAGGAAATTAAAAGTTTCTGGAAGTCACATCAGACAAAGGACTGATAAACAGAATATACAGGGAACTTAAAAAACTAAATTCTCCCAAAATTAATGAACCAACCTATGGAAATAGCCAAGATGCCCCACTACTGACGAATGGATCAAGAAAATGTGGTATTTATACACAATGGAATTTTTTGCAGCCATGAAGAAGAACAAAATGTTATCATTTGCTGATAAATGGATGGAATTGTAGAACATCATTCTGAGTGAGGTTAGCCTGGCCCAAAAGACCAAAATTTGTATGTTTTCCCTCATATGTGGACATTAGATCAAGGGCAAACACAACAAGGGGATTGGACTTTGAGCACATGATAAAGCGAGAGCACACAAGGGAGGGGTGAGGATAGGTAAGACACCTAAAAAACTAGATAGCATTTGTTGCCCTCAATGCAGAGAAACTAAAGCAGATACCTTAAAGCAACTGAGGCCTATAGGAAAAGGGGACCAGGAACTAGAAAAAAGGTTAGATCAAGAAGAATTAACCTAGAAGGTAACACACATACACAGAAAATCAATGTGAGTCAACTCCCTGTATAGCTATCCTTATCTCAACCAGAAAAAACACTTGTTCCTTCCTATTATTGCTTATATTCTCTCTTCAACAAAATTAGAGATAAGGGCAAAATAGTTTTTGCTGGGTATCGAGGGGGTGGGGGGAGAGGGAGGGGGCGGGTAGGTAAGGGAAGTGGTGGGGGAAGGGGGGAGAAATGACCCAAGCATTGTATGGACATATGAATAAGAAAAAACAGAAAGAATAGGAGTGGGGCAGAGGGAAGAACCAAACCAGGGTATAATGTACATATATGGAAATGTCACAATGAAATCCCCTATGCAACTCTATGCAATTATCGCATACTAATAAAAACATTTTTAAAAAGTTAGGAGTTATACAGTGGTCTTGCAATAATAGATTCAAATTTAATATTTTTGATCAGACTTCCCTTCCCATTAGAATCAGTGAAGAGAAAACTACCTAATCACCTTTTTGTCCAGCTTACATCTTCATGCACTATAAAGACAGTAGTAATAATTTGTGGTCAGTTAAATCAGTTTTTGCCAGCTATCATAAAAATTATAAGAAAAGGTGACACAAATCTAAAAATGCCATAATTTCAATCTACAATAACATTTATTATTAAATGAAATGAAACGAGCAGACTAAACATGGACTGAAATTGGGCTAAGGGTTTACTTGTCAAGAAAATGCCTGATGCTTGACCGTAAAACTTTTGATACTGGCAAAAAATTAACAATTGTTAAAATGAGCAAATGTAAGTTATGCACTTGCCAGCTAAACCAGATGCTCTTTGTCCTAGTCAACATAGTCACTAGATATTTGAATGACCAATTGTTCACCAGGATACAGAATAAAAACTAAGCACTAGAGAAAGAGTGCTATGAGTAATCAGCACTATAATTTGAACAGATATCGTTATAATGCTAACCAAAGCATTTCTGTGCAAAATAGGTCTCATGGCAACCAAAATTCTAAGGATAAGACTGAGGCTGTCTCAGTGGCTTGCACATTCTGTCCTAATTATAAAGGACTGAGTGAGCAATCAAAAATTTATTAGATTTTTAATATATACTAGGCCCTGTGCTAAGTAATATAGGAAATCCAAGAAATTGATGCCTCAAAGAGGTTAGGATCTGGTTGGCTAAATCAGAGATGAACCTCAGCATGTCTGCTGAGCAAGAAGAGTTTGGGGACCAAACAAAACCATTAGCCAGGAAAAGAGCAAGGGTCACCAAATAGGTCAACCGAAGCCAAGGGAGCATCTAAGAAGCAAGGTCAGAGTAAACTGAGGGTGTGAACCAGAGTAACATTGAATTCTTTATTTTCCAAACACTAAAGGAGTAAATACCTCCTTCTCCCAAGCACCAGGGAACAATGAACAGTATAGTGTCTGCTCCCCAGGATTGAGAAGTCTGGGAAAAAATAATATTGGCCGTGTGCTATCACCGACAGAGGGAACTCAGATAGAAGATCTCATATCTCTGTCAAGACAGGTCAGGGAAGTCTTCCTGAGAAAGGAAACTTGAAGACAGTGCAAGAGTATGGATGCCCATTCAAATGGAGTAAGTAAGTGATTCGAATGATGTAAGAGTGATATAGCAAAGGAAGCACAGGGCAGATGGACAACATCAAGTACTCTGTTTCCTTGCTTCTAGACATGCAATTTTTATCATCAAGATTAAAGATATGTTTCATGACAATTGATGAAAATTCATAGTTTAGTTAACATAGTCCTACCTCTTAATGGAATATAAAATAAAGGTATGTCTTACAACCTGTGGTGCAGCTGATTTGGTGAAACATGGTTGCTCATTTTGGCTTGAGCACATGAAGTATGATAAATTTCTGGCTAGGTTAACAGTATATCAGAAAAGCATCAGAGTTTCCTTTGAAAAATTTTAAGCAGATTTTGTACCAGTTTACCCCTGAGATGGGAAGATCAGTTAGAAAGCTAATGACATAAATTGTCCTGATTAGACTTAAGGTGGCCTGATCTTAAGACATAGCAATGGAAATAGAGAAGACAGGTTCAAGAGCTATTTGGAAGGTTGAATCAATTATGATAGATTGAATGAAGAGTAGAATAAGGTATTTAACATACTTCCAGGTTTTGGATCTGAAGAGTGTGACGGGTGGAATGTGGATCATCAAGACAGACAACATGAAATGAAGAATATGGCCAAGGAGAGGAAAGGCTGTGTGCTGGGGTGGTGATGCAAGGAGGAATTACAGATGGAGATGCAAAGTTGCTGCTACAAATATGTGCCTAACATTAGATGAAAAATCAGTGTAGAACCTAGAGCCTTGATGCTCACTGATATGACAGATATTTACCAGGAACACATCAATGTACTGAAGGAAAAAAATATGATAAAATCCGGAGAAATAAAGAAAAACATAGAGGAGAAGGTAACTGCCTTACTCTCCTTCCTGTGCTGTATTTTGCATAAACAAAAATCTGCAGACAACATCAGTTCCAGGAAATTGTCCTGGATGCCTCCCAGTTTACTTCCTATCAACTTGATTTTGCTTTCAGTCTCCAGGTTTATGAATTACTGGCTTAGGACCATAGTTTTAGTAGTAGGCTAGGGATAATAGCAATATCAAAGGGTTAAGCAGACTGCAAAACTGAGAGGCTAAGAGCAGTTACATTGAAGGTTATGACACACATGAGAAGGTGGAATGATTTGTGATGTTAGGGTGCCTAAAGGTAAATTATTTTACTCCATTTTCTGAATAGGAGCTCCCTGGAAAGTTGAAATGCATCCCAACTTGTCTTGATTCCAGCAGTCAACACAACACTCATCACATAGTTGAATGAAGAAATGAATCCAGCATCTTTAGTCCCCTCACCTTGATTATGCTTGTTCTTTTCAGTCTCTTGGGAGCACAATCTAATGGAAAGAATAAGTACATACTTTACAATCAACAAGACCTAATATCTAATTTTAACTACATATTAAGCTGGTAGTCTGGGGCAAATTATTTAACCACTTTGTCTCATTGTTCCCACTTCTGAAATGAGGAAAACTACCTATCAGGTTTGTTGTACTGTGTGTTCAATATTTGTAGATTATAATTACCATTAAAATTTGAATTAAAATAAAATCATCTTTGAGCCAATGTCCAAGAGTCTGCCTTCTGAACTGTCTTAATTTTGTCAATGAAAATGGATTAAAAAATTAAATGAAATGAGAAGTCCAGAACCAAAAACTAATAACTAACTAGTAATAAATGTAGCAGTATAAGAAAACAGAGGTCCTTTTAGCCAATAGTTTTCAGAAAATATTTTAAATATGAAGGGGAGATTCAAGTGAGTCTTGATTTATGAGTGGTCTATAGATGAGCCGAAAGATGGAGGATAACAGTAAGATCAAACGTAGAGAGGTGGGAATCCCCAGGTGGGTTTAGGAGAAAATGAAGACAAGTGTACATAAAAAAAACCCACTTGAGTGAAATACAACGTGGGAGATGAGACTAGGGTACTAGATTGGTGCCAGGTAATGGAGGAGTTTGAGTGTCAGGTTAAGGTATTTGAACTTTCAGGATCCAAATTAAGCACATTCCAGAACCTTCATATCTTAGTCTATTTTGAGCTACTATAATACTTGATATTTGGTAACTTGTAACAAAGAGAAATTCACTTGGCCCAGGGTTATGGAGGGTGGGAAGTGCAAGATCCAAGGGCTACATCTGGTGAAGGCCTTCTTGTTGTGTCTAACATGGCAGAAGGCATTATTGTGACAAGAGAGGGTGAGCAAGAGGTCAAGAGGACATAAGCTAGAGGTCAAGAGAAGACCAAAATTTTTTTGTAACAAATCCATTCTCAAGACAACAAACTAATCCATTCATGAGGCAGAGCCCTTGATCAACTGGTAAAGGCCCCACCTCTCAGTACTGTTGCATTGGTGATTAAGTGTCCAACACGTCAACTTTGGGGGAAGCAAATGTTCTTAAACAGTGTCAAAGTGTATGTTAGGAGTATGTGTCTACAGAAGTAAAGAAAGTACTCTAGCAGAGCACTGTTGTGAGATAAATACAGCTTTGTTTAAAGTTTTTCTTCTCCTCACACCTGCCATGCTGTGAAGGAGCATCTGTTTGGTATCTATCTTTTGTTTGGCTCACCACCCACTGCTTAGTTTTGTCATGAGTGTAGCAGCTACAGGAGTTGGGTAAAGACACAGACTAGAGCGAGCTCCAGATTTGAGCTGTTTGATTTTCATTCAATAGATGAAACTGATTCTGCTTTAAATTATCAAGACGCAAGACTTGGGCTGAATAATCTGTAGAAATTCACTTCAATCTTTTTGAGCTTAAAGTGCTGTGCATATAAAATGCCTGTGTATTCCTTTTCTTACTTGAAGAAATAAAACTGGATTCTCGCTCTCTCAAAAAATTCATGGTACTCACTCACATTTGCAGTCTCTGAATTTCAGTAGTAAGACTCAATTTTCTTAGGTGCCAGAAAGTTTTGAAAACCAAAGTTGTCAAGCACATTTTTTCCTGGCTCAAAAGTGAGTGATTTGGTTTCCTATGTTGGACAAAGTCCTAACATGAAAATAAAAAACAGAAAATGAAAGACAGACTTATTTTTTTGGGTTTTTTTTTTTTTTTTTGGTGGAGGGACAGCACTGGGATTTTGAATTTAGAGCCTAGTGTTTGCTAGGCAGGCATTCTACCACTTGAGCCACACCTCAAGTCCTTTTTTGCTTTAGTTATTTTTTAAAATATAATGGCATGCTATTTCCCTGGGCCAGCTCTGGATGGTGATTCTCCTATCTACACTTCCAGAGTAGCTGGGATTATAGATGTACCCTGCCATAACTGGCCTCCAAAAAGACAACTTTAATGAGGTCTATTCTGTAACAGACTGACCCAAGTAAGTCCTGGATACTTCCCTCACATTTCTGCCCCCAGGTTCCTCTGCATTCTCTCTTTTCAGTTTAACCTATATAGTGATTATAATGTATCATATGCTGTTCTGAGCATGTTTTTATACGAAGAGTTTCCCATGGTGGTTTAACTTAAAGTTTTTCTACTCTATGATGGTATGAAAGTGGTAGCATTCTGTAGAAACTTTGCTTCAAATTTTGAATTTTGAGAGGTGGGGTTCAAGTGATAGAGTACCTGCTTTGCCAGTGCAAAGCCCTGATTAAAACCCCAGTTTCACCACAAAAAAATTGAATTTTGGTCTTCTATCAGCTTACTGACCTGGAGTATGGTACTCTTTTGTGATGCAGGACAGTGGCACTGAGCCAAAAGCCACAGCTCCCAGTCAGCCACGCAATCATAAGCGGAAACAACTGGTATTTTTCAGTGCTCTGTGTCACCAAGCTATGTTTGGCAGGTTAGGTATATTAAGTGCATTTTCAACTTAATACTATTTTCAGCTTATGGGAATGTAACTCCATTTTAAGTTAGGAGCATGTGTATATCTCAATAATCTTCTCTGGAAGAGACTGTTATTTTCCCTGTTTTTAAAAGTGGTCCATTGAGGCACAGAGCATCAGTTAGCATGCTAGTGGGCACAAACCTCTGTTAGAAGCAAAGCCATCACTTAAACCCTGGAGTCTGGCTCCAGGTTTCATGCTCTTGACCATGAAGTTATGGCACTGTGCAAATTTTAGTCAATGAGAATTGTGTGTCTTTGTGAATCTTCACCTACACCTATTTCTGTTCGAGGCTAGATTCTTCTCATGTGTTATAATCCATTTTTTCCAGTTCCTTCTGAAACCTCTTCAACCCCTTTTTCCATGGGCTCATTCCTGTGCATATGTTCTCAGATGGCCTCTATTTTTTTGTATGAGTGTATATGTGTGTGTTATGGTCTGCTTTATAATGTATTACCTTAACAAATTAGCTAGTAAAATGTTATCTAGGGTAGCTCAGAAAACACAAAAAAGTTTCTTTTTTTTAGGATTTATAATGTATCTTTCCATTTAAAATAAGTATTAATGTATGCATTAATGTATGCATCTAATCCATTTGTTAGTATTCACTGCTTTTTTTTCTCACTTGATTTTTTTATACTTTATTTTTATTATTGTTGTACTAAGGGTACATTGTGATATTTACAAAATTTCTTACATCATTCCATCATTCTCCTTTATCCTCCCTCCCCTCATTCCTGGAATAGTGTCAACAGGTCTCATTTTTCCATTTACATACATGTATACAGAATATTTCTACCATATTCACCCTTCAACCCCTTTCCCTATTTCCTCTCCCCTCCCACTGGTACCCACCCTCCAGATAGGAACTGTTTTGCCTTCCTGATCTCTGTTTTTGTAAAAAAAAAAAAGACATTTTTGTTTGCTTAAGATGGCTATACAGGGTGTTTTATTGTGACATTTCCATGTATAATAACCTGAACTGACTCATCCCCTCTATTTTTCTCCTTTCTATCTTAGTCCCCTTCTTATGGTGATTTCTGTAGGTTTAAAAATTCTGACTTCTATTCTTTCAAAGCAAAACTATTTATGTGCATTTCAACTTTTATGCTCTCTTTTTCCTTCCTTCACCACTGAACTTCCTGGAAGATTAATCAGAATTTTTGTTCATGGACACCTGAGCATTTTGCAATCTGGTTTCTATTTTAAGACTCTACTACAACCACTTTGTCAGAAACCATCTAAGGGCTCATAATCGCTGTCATCCAGCAAGACTTTCTGCAGCAATTTTGCCTATGTCTCTGTTTCATTTGACTCTGGCCACACCTTCCTTGACATTTCCTGCTCCCTTGAGGACTATGACATGGCGACCTCTTGCTCATGGTGCTTATCTCTTCCTGCTTCCTGGGCTAATCTCACATTCTGGGTCTCCTTGTCCATGAGTGGGTGTTCTTCAGGAGCCTGTACTTGGCTTTCTACTCTGCATGCCTGAACTTGCTTCCCTTGATGATCTTGCCCACACCCACAACTTAAATTATTACCTCCCTTTGCATCTCTCCCTAATGCCAGCCCTCTCTGACATCGAGATTTGCATTTCCAACCTCCTGCTGAACAATTATGTCTGGAGGCTCACTGTGTTGCAAAGAAAACCCTGGTTTTCCCCATAACTCTCATTTCACCTGGACGGTCTCCTTCACTGTTAGTGAGGACCTGGAATACAGAGTTCCAGGATCAATGCAATTTTAATCCTGCCTGCAAGAACTATCAGTTCAAACGGTGACTCACTGCACATAGCTCAGTGAATTCAAAAACAAAAAAAAATTAACAGGGAATAAGAAGCGAAAACATGAATCAGATGGAGAAAGAAAGAACAGTTTATATTTCATTTCGGCTGTTTAATGACTAACTAGGACACGTTTTCATGTACTGCTGATGCATTCATTCCTTTCCTTACTGATGGCTTCAAAAGCTACCATAATTCACCCTTTCCTGTAAATTTCACAAGCTCTTAGATTGTCTCTTGAGGGTCCCCAGGGATCTCTGCAGATGAAAATGTAGTAGGTTCCTCCCTTTCAAAGAACACAGTTGAGCCTGTTTTCTCTTCTTTGATTAAGAGCATGTACAATGGGTCAGAACCTTTACTCTGATGACAAAATTAGCAAGAAACTGGAAACCATTAGGAATTGTCCCTTTTAACACAACCACAGGCCATAGAGTAAAATGAGAAAGAGATCTTTAGGCAAAAGAAATGTATCCAAAACAGACAGTAGATTATTCCTTTTGTAAAGATCTCCAAGACTGGACAACTACATGTTCTTCCTTGGTAACTCATTCCAGCAATTAAACAATAGCAATTAAAAACCCTCACAACTGAAAGGAAGAGGTTTAAATTCCATGCAGAGATACTAAATGTGTTTTGATTTGGTGTCCAAAGGCTCTGTTTCTGAACTATTGAAACTGGTCTCAATTTCTCTCTGATGAAACAATGAATACTGAAGTTCTTATGGGTGGGTTGTAAAGAAGGCCTGACCCCCCCCAGCCAACGTGTTTACAAGGAAGAAACTATCCTGGGGACAGAATGAATCCTAGTCCTGGCACACAGTGATTCCATTAAATGTGTGTGAGAGAAAAAGCACACAGAAGAAAGGAGAGCAGGGCAGAAAGAGTGGAAGGAAGGAATCTGGGAGAACTCAGATTATGCTACAGTGAAGGTTGTTGGTACCACAGGGTCACTAAAGAGATTACTACACAACTGCTTGGGTCCTTGTTAGTAAGCAGTCTGTCACTCAAGTGGCCAGGCTCTAATTTACCTTTTAATATTCTGCTTCATGGAGTCATTCTTTGTGGTACAAACCCTCACAGACTCCTCCCCAGGCTTCCTTCTACAGTAGAAAGAACCAGACCATGTGTGGCCTGACTCTCATTACTGCCTGCCTCATTTACACGTGGTTTTCTGCTCTTGTCTTGGATGGGAACTTTTCCAGGGGAGCCAGGAGAGGAAGCACACAATGTCTTGACCAAGTCCTTTATCTCCATTTGGTTGGTGTACAACTAAGTTCTTGGCTGTCCTCACTTTTGTGGTTAAAGAAGTGTTTCCACAGGTTTGCCTGTTATTTCACTTCTCTCCCCACCTTATATGGAGTTAACTCTCTTTATTTCTCCTAGTTAACTGTGATCTTTTTCCCACTTCCTACAGGTTCTGCCTCTGAATGAACTTGCCCACTTTCAAGGGCCTTGCCATACTGGGCACTCAACTAACGCTTATTGATTGAAAAAATAAATGAATAAATGAATGAATGAAATCCTAATCATTATCATCCATCATGTCAACATCCCCTGTCTGTTCTCTCAGCAAGAATCAAATCAATTCCTCATCTTTGACAAACTTTTCATAGGGAGGGCTTGGATCCAAGTCACTATATATGTATTAGAGGTTTTCTCTTTCCTTCTTTCCTCCTTCTTCCTCCCTCCCTCCCACCCTCCCACCCTTCCTTCTTCCTTTCTCTCTTCCTTTTTTTTTTTCTAATTCAAAATGCAGAAAAACCACATTGGAAGATGGCAGGTACTTTCTGTGATTCTTTGTCTCCCTAAACCAAGTGTGCCAGCCTGCAGTGTCTGTCTTTCTTTGCAAGAAGAGTGCAATGCAGTTTGTGTATCTTGATCCTTACCTCCAGAGGCCTGGCTTTGCCTTTTCGTCCACAAATAAATGTCATGTCCTCCTCAACCCATCACGGCCAAAGCATGGGAGCAGGTCCCACAGAATAGTCAAGAAGTCTGGCTGCAGTTTCCTATGACCCACAGGCATGAAGTTACAAATAAAATGATGGAGGTCATGCTTGGAGACCAGTGTCCCCTAAGACTAACCACTGGCCAAGACTCTATTCACTTCAGCAGAGGACCTGAACTCTGACCCTAGTCTAGCATTCATAGCACTGTGACTTAGAATAAAGAAAGGAGCTTCTTTGTGACTGTTTCTTCCTTGATGAAATGGGAATAAATATAATTTTCCCACTAAGAACATAGAATTTCTTTGAAAACCAAAATGATGCAAATTCAGAGCAGAGGTCTGTAGAAAGAAAATTATTTGATCAAACTTCCATAGCTTTGTTTCAGAATAACTCTCAAACTAAACTTTATGCCTCAACTATTCGACCTTAAGGGCCCAAGATGCCCAACTGTGTCCACCATTCAGTACCTACAAAAGAAAGCACTGGGAAAGCTATAATGTACTAGATTTGTTGTATTAGTAGTAGTATTAGTATTACTGAATTTATAACACATCATTAGTTTATATTATTAGAATTTAAAACACATTATTAGCTATTATTACTATATTTACAATACATATAAGGATGGTTGTGGATTCTTGTTCTCTAGTATTATGGCTGGTTTATATATTATAAGAAATAAAAAATGAAAAAACTTTATTTAAAAACCAAATTTTTGTGTCTTTTGCCTTTATTTTTTAATTTTTATTTTATTATTCATATGTGCATACAAGGCTTGGGTCATTTCTCCCCCCTGCCCCCACCCCCTCCCTTACCACCCACTCCGCCCCCTCCCTCTCCCCCCTACCCCCTCAATACCCAGCAGAAACTATTTTGCCCTTATTTCTAATTTTGTTGTAGAGAGAGTGTAAGCCATAATAGGAAGGAACAGGGTTTTTGCTGGTTGAGATAAGGATAGCTATACAGGGAGTTGACTCACATTAATTTCCTGTGCGTGTGTGTTACCTTCTAAGTTAATTATTTTTGATCTCACCTTTTCTCTAGTTCCTGGTCCCCTTTTCCTATTGGCCTAAGTTGCTTTTAGGGTATCTACTTTAGTTTCTCTGCGTTAAGAGCAACAAATGCTAGCTAATTTTTTAGGTGTCTTACCTATCCTCACCCCTCCCTTGTGAGCTCTTGCTTTTATCATGTGCTCAAAGTCCAATCCCATTGTTGTATTTGCCCTTGATCTAATGTCCACATATGAGGGAGAACATACGATTTTTTGGTCTTTTGGGCCAGGCTAACCTCACTCAGAATGATGTTCTCCAATTCCATCCATTTACCAGCGAATGATAACATTTCGTTCTTCTTCATGGCTGCATAAAATTCCATTGTGTATAGATACCACATTTTCTTAATCTATTCGTCAGTGGTGGGGCATCTTGGCTGTTTCCATAACTTGGCTATTGTGAATAGTGCTGCAATAAACATGGGTGTGCAGGTGCCTCTGGAGTAACCTGTGTCACAGTCTTTTGGATATATCCCCAAGAGTGGTATTGCTGGATCAAATGGTAGATCAATGTTTAGCTTTTTAAGTAGTCTCCAAATTTTTTTCCAGAGTGGTTGTACTAGTCTACATTCCCACCAACAGTGTAAGAGGGTTCCTTTTTCCCCACATCCTCGCCAACACCTGTTGTTGGTGGTGTTGCTAATGATGGCTATTCTAACAGGGGTGAGGTGGAATCTTAGTGTGGTTTCAATTTGCATTTCCTTTATTGCTAGAGATGGTGAGCATTTTTTCATGTGTTTTTTGGCCATTTGAATTTCTTCTTTTGAGAAAGTTCTGTTTAGTTCACTTGCCCATTTCTTTATTGGTTTATTAGTTTTGGGAGAATTTAGTTTTTTAAGTTCCCTATATATTCTGGTTATCAGTTCTTTGTCTGATGTGTAGCTGGCAAACATTTTCTCTCACTCTGTGGGTGTTCTCTTCAGTTTAGAGACCATTTCTTTTGATGAACAGAAGCTTTTTAGTTTTATGAGGTCCCATTTATCTATGCTATCTCTTAGTTGCTGGGCTTCTGGGGTTTCGTTGAGAAAGTTCTTACCTATACCTACTAACTCCAGAGTATTTCCTACTATTTCCTGTATCAACTTTGGAGTTTGTGGTCTGATATTAAGATCCTTGATCCATTTTGAGTTAATATTGGTATAGGTTGATATACATGGATCTAGTTTCAATTTTTTGCAGACTGCTAACCAGTTTTCCCAGCAGTTTTTGTTGAAGAGGCTGCTATTTCTCCATTGTATATTTTTAGCTCCTTTGTCAAAGACAAGTTGGTTATAGTTGTTTGACTTCATATCTGGGTCCTCTATTCTGTTCCACTGGTCTTCATGTCTGTTTTTGTGCCAGTACCATGCTGTTTTTATTGTTATTGCTTTGTAATATAGTTTGAAGTCAGGTATTGTGATACCTCCAGCATTGTTCTTTTGACTGAGTATTGCCTTGGCTATTCGTGGCCTCTTGTGTTTCCATATAAATTTCACAGTAGATTTTTCGATCTCTTTAATGAATGTCATTGGAATTTTGATGGGAATTGCATTAAACATGTAGATTACTTTTGGGAGTATAGACATTTTTACTATGTTGATTCTACCAATCCATGAGCATGGGAGATCTCTCCACTTTCTATAGTCTTCCTCAATCTCTTTCTTCAGAAGTGTATAGTTTTCCTTGTAGAGGTCTTTCACATCTTTTGTTAGGTTTACACCTAGGTATTTGATTTTTTTTGAGGCTATTGTAAATGGAATTGTTTTCATACATTCATTTTCAGTTTGCTCATTGTTAGTGTATAGAAATGCTAATGATTTTTCTATGTTGATTTTATATCCTGCTACCTTGCTATAGCTATTGATGATGTCTACAAGCTTCTGAGTAGAGTTTTTTGGGTCTTTAAGGCATAGGATCATGTCATCTGCAAATAGGGATATTTTGACAGTTTCTTTACCTATTTGTATTCCTTTTATTTCTTCTTCTTGCCTAATTGCTCTGGCTAGGAATTCCAGTACTATGTTGAATAGGAGTGGAGATAGCGGGCATCCTTGTCTGGTTCCTGATTTTAGAGGGAATGGTTTCAGTTTTTCTCCGTTAAGTATAATGCTGGCTGTAGGTTTGTCATATATAGCTTTTATAATGTTGAGGTACTTTCCTTCTATTCCTAGTTTTCTTAGAGCTTTTATCATGAAATGGTGTTGAATCTTATCAAAGGCTTTTTCTGCGTCTATTGAGATGATCAGGTGGTTTTTGTCTTTGCTTCTGTTAATGTGGTTTATTACGTTTATTGATTTTTGTATGTTGAACCACCCCTGCATCCCTGGGATGAAGCCTACTTTGTCGTGGTAAATAATCTTTTTGATGTGTTGTTGAACTCGGTTTGCCATTATTTTGTTGAGGATTTTTGCATCAATGTTCATTAAGGAGATTAGCCTATAGTTCTCCTTTTTGGAGGTGTCTTTGCCTCGTTTTGGGATAAATGTAATACTGGCTTCATAAAATGTGTTCGGCAGTTTTCCTTCCCTTTCTATTTCATGGAACAGTTTAAGGAGGGTTGGTATCAGTTCTTCATTAAAGGTCTGATAGAATTCAGCAGAGAATCCATCAGGTCCTGGACTTTTCTTTTTAGGGAGACTCTTGATTGCTGCTTCAATTTCATTTTGTGTTATAGTTCTATTCAGGTGTTTAATTTCCTGTTGGTTCAGTTTTGGATGATCATATGTATCTAGAAATCTGTCCATTTCTTTAAGATTTTCAAATTTATTTGAATATAGGTTCTCAAAGTAGTCTCTGATGATTTCCTGGACTTCCATGGTGTTTGTTGTTATCTCACCTTTTGCATTCCTGATTCTACTAATTTGGGTTTTTTCTCTTCTCATTTTAGTCAGGTTTGCCAGGGGTCTATCAATCTTATTTATTTTTTCAAAGAACCAACTTTTTGTTTCATTAATTCTTTGTATGGTTTTTTTTGTTTCTATTTCATGGATTTCAGCTCTTATTTTTATTATTTCTCTCCTTCTATTTGTTTTGGGATTTGTTTGTTCTTGTTTTTCTAGGAGTTTGAGATGTATCATTAGGTCATTGATTTGGGATCTTTCAGTCTTTTTACTATATGCACTCATGGCTATAAACTTTCCTGTCAGGACTGCCTTAGCTGTGTCCCATAGGTTCCGGTAGGTTGTGTTTTCATTTTCATTGACTTCCAGGAACTTTTTAATTTCCTCTTTTATTTCATCGATGATCCATTCTTCTTTAAGTAATGAGTTATTTAGTTTCCAGCTGTTTACATGTTTTTTGTCTTTACTTTTGTTGTTGAGTTCTACTTTTACTGCATTGTGGTCAGATAGTATGCACGGTATTATTTCTATTTTCTTATATTTGCTGAGACTTGCTTTGTGCCCTAGGATATGATCTATTTTGGAGAAGGTTCCATGGGCTGCTGAGAAGAATGTATATTGTGTAGAGGTTGGATGAAATGTTCTGTAGACATCAACTAGGTCCATTTGATCTATTGTGTATTTTAGATCTTGGATTTCTTTATTCATTTTTTATTTGGATGACCTATCTATTGATGATAATGGGATGTTAAAGTCTCCCACAACCACTGTGTTGGCGTTTATATGTGCTTTTAGGTCTTTCAGGGTATGTTTGATGGAATTGGGTGAATTGATATTGGGTGCATACAGGTTGGTGATTATTATTTCCTTTTGGTCTATTTCCCCTTTTATTAGTATGGAATGTCCTTTATCTCTTTTGATCAATGTAGGTTTGAAGTCTACTTTGTCAGAGATAAGTATTGCTACTCCTTCCTGTTTTCAGGGGCCATTGGCTTGGTAAATCTTATTCTAGCCTTTCATCCTAAGCCTATGCTTATTTCTGTCAGTGAGATGGGTCTCCTGTAAACAACAAATTGTTGGATCTTCATTTTTAATCCATTTCATCAAGTGCCTTTTGATGGGTGAATTAAGTCCGTTTACAATAAGCGTTAGTACTGATAGGTATGTGGTAATCCTGTCATTTAGTTGTCTTAGTTGTTTGAAGGTTTGATTGTGTGTACCTAAGTTGAGGTTACTCTCTACTGTCTTGTTTTTTCTTTTCCTGTAGTTTGGTGCTGCCTGTCCTTTCATGGTTAAGTTGGGTTTCACTTTCTGTGTGCAGAATCCCTTGCAGAATCTTTTGAAGTGGTGGCTTTGTGGTCACATATTGTTTTAGTTTCTGCTTATCATGGAAGACTTTTATTGCTCCATCTATTTTGAATGATAGCTTTGCTGGGTAGAGTATCCTGGGGTTGAAGTTATTTTCATTCAGTGCCCGGAAGATCTCACCCCATGCTCTTCTTGCTTTTAATGTTTCTGTTGAGAAGTCTGCTGTGATTTTGATGGGTTTACCTTTGTATGTTACTTGTTTTTTCTCTCTTACAGCCTTCAATATTCTTTCCTTAGTTTCTGAACTTGTTGTTTTAATGATGATATGCCTTGGGGTAGTTCTATTTTGATCTGGTCTGTTTGGTGTCCTGGAGGCCTCTTGCATCTGTATGGGAACATCTTTCTCTAGATTTGAGAAATTTTCCATTATTATTTTTTTGAATATATTATACATTCCCCTTGCTTGCACCTCTTCTCCTTCTTCGATGCCCATGATTCTCACGCTTGGTCTTTTGATGGAGTCTGTGAGTTCTTGCATTTTCTTTTCACAGGTCTTGAGTTGTTTAATTAATAGTTCTTCGGTTTTTCCTTTAATTACCATTTCATCTTCAAGTTCTGAGATTCTTTCTGTTTGTTCTATTCTGCTGGATTGGCCTTCCGTTTTGTTTTGCAGTTCTGTTTCATTCTTTTTTTCTGAGGTTTTCCATATCCTGGGTGGTTTCCTCTTTAATGTTGTCTATTTTTGTTCTGAGTTCATTTATCTGTTTATTCATCATGTTCTCTGTTTCACTTTGGTGTTTATACAGTGCTTCTATGGTTTCCTTTATTTCTTCTTTTGCTTTTTCAAATTCTCTATTTTTGTTGTCTTGGTATTTCTTGAGTGTCTCCTGTACATTTTGATTGACCCTATCCAGTATCATCTCTATAAAATTCTCATTGAGTACCTGTAGTATGTCTTCTTTTAAATTATTCTTGTGGGCTTCATTGGGTCCTTTGGCATAGTTTATCTTCATTTTGTTTGAGTCTGGATCTGAGTATCTGTTTTCTTCATTCCCCTCTGGTTCCTGTACTAATTTTTTGCTGTGGGGAAACTGGTTTCCCTGTTTTTTCTGTCTTCCTGTCATTGTCTTTGGTGTTGTTACTGTCCCTGTACTGTGTGCAATAAGTATTTTCTAGCTTGTAATAATAACAATGGTAATATTTAGAATGGAAGGGTGAGCTGAGATGGAAAGCAAGAAGTTAAAGAAAAGGGAAAAGCAAATACACAGACAAGGAGAAAACAGAACAAGGTATCAGACAAGAAGTTTTCAAAGGTAAAAACAGGTAGTAGCGTTAGTGTACTAATCGACAGTAAGCTGAACAGACATTAGAGAGACAGAGAGAGGATTGAAAATCAAAAAATAAAAAAAAGATAAGAATAAAAATAAAAAATAAGTAAATGAAAGAAATATCTATATATAAAAATGAATTAAAATAAAATGAAAAATAGAAAATTAAAAAAAAAAAAAACAAAAAACCAAAAAACCTCCAAGTTCAAATGCAATGAAGTTTCAGGCTTAGTAATTTGGGTGTCTGTCTCAGTCTCCAGTCCTGGAGATGGTGCCTCAGATGTTGTTCTGTAGTTGTCTCATCAAAGGGTATGCATAAAGTAGAACAAAACTACACACACACACACACACACACACACACACACACACACACAAAACCCCACCAAGTGTCCCAAGTTCAAATGCAATACAGTTTCAGTAAGTTTTTCAGCATGCAGGTGTAGTTTGGTTGTTGTCCCATCAAAGATAGGGAGAAAAGAAAAAAAAAGTCTGGAGACATTTCTGAGAATGGTATCTGCGGCTGTGGCTTGTCTGCCCACTGCTGTCAGCCTGCTGTTGCTGGCAGCATTATTTATGCAGATCTCTGGGGTGAGCTTAGCACTCACCTGGTCCCGCAGGCTTTGTTTGCTCAGATTTCTCCTGTGCAGGAGCCTCTGCTACAAGATTTCCCCTTTCCAAGCACACTGGGAAAGGTGACACTGCACCCGCGTTCTCAGGCCTACGTGTTTATTTACAGTTCATGTGGGAGGTGGGTCTTCCCCCCTCTCCTGTGGAGTTTTCCTCCCTCCGCCTCTCTCACCAGATTTCCCGCTCCTGGTTGCTGGGTGCGCACCCCTGCTCCTGCCAGAGCCTCTCCGGCCCGCCTGGCTTGTTTGTTTACAGTCCCGGGAAGGATTCCCTTCTCCCAATCTTCGGCACTCAATGTGCCCCACCCTCTTTCCCACATGTCTTTATTGTTCTTATTGCTTATTAGTCAGTTTCTCTTTTTTCCCAGGTGGAGGTCAGTCTGTCCAGGGGGCTATGCTGCTCTGGCCCAGGCTTGTCTGTGGGAATACCGTGGTACCGCGAAGCTCACCTGGTCTGCATCTTCCCAAGCCATCTGAGTGCGGGCAACTGGTGGCCCGGGGCCTTCCTGGTTTCTCCGTTTAACGTGAAGTGGAGATTCTCTGTGCCACCTGGAGGTGTGGAGGGGTCAAAGTTATGCCTCTTCTCAGTGATTATGCTTGCAAAGTGTGTCTCCAGTGTCTCTCCAAGATTTCACTATAGGAGGGTCGCTTTCTGCTTCCTCCCTCTAGCCGCCATCTTGGAGTCTCTCCTTGCCTTTATTTTTTAATAGTAGACAAAAGCAGCAATAAAAAATTTTCCTCTCACGTTGTGAAGCCCCACCTGTGCATGGGTAGGTACAGAAGAGCATCTTTATATATTTTAAAATAGAAATGACAGCCCAACTTTTTTCTCTAGTCCCCCAAATCTTTTATGGACTTTAGCCAGAGTCTACTGAAACATGGGCAAAGAGCAGAGGTAGAATTTTGGGTGGGAGATAAGAAGTGTGACCCAAAGGGGGAAAACTCTGCAGTATTTTTTCTGGGGTTTACACAGTTATTAAAATGACGGGAGAGAAAGGGGAGAGGTGTGAACCGTCTGTGCATGATAAAGAGGAAGTAAGCAAATTGGGAATTAAGAAAGGTACTGTTTTCCAGAAAGGAGTATAGCACTTGAAAACAGATGCTTGGACTTGAAATTATCCAGAATGGAACATGGGGAAGGGAGGCAGAGAAATAAGACTGAAAACCGAAGCACAGAGAGAACGTCATAAAAGAACCACTGGTTCCCAAAGAGTTAACATGCATTTTCAATGTGTTCTGTCTTTCACCTCTCACTCCCACATGTTAACTCTTCAAATACACTTACTTGTCCATACCACATCTCCAAATGAATGGAGATGTGTGCTTAGTAGCTAACTCCTGGAAAAAAATCCCCCAAAAGGAAAACACCGAGTCCTAAGTAAATCTCCTTTAATACAAAAATGATTGTGGGAAGGAAGGAAGAGAGCTTTGCAGAGCCAATGGTGCCCCCTGAATGGTACTACAAATGCAACCAGTGGTCCAAGTTGGACATCCAATCATAGGAAATTTTTCCTGCTCCTTTCTACTATCTGCCCCGGGAATCAACTACATGTACTGGGTAAAAGTCACAGACAAGAGTGTCACTGAAGATATGATAAGAACATTTAGAGCTCCAGCACTGACCTATGTCTGAAGGAAAAATGCTTGTTCTTGGCCTTCTATGGACACATATATGTGGCATATGCTGAAGTGTTTTGAAAGCTCAGAACAAGAATAAACAGTTTGACTGGTTGTAAGAAAATCATGGCTGCATTACAGCAGTATTTCTATTCAAGTTATTCAGCTGTTTAGAAGTTCATTGACCAGACTGTGGTTTTTATTATTGTTATTATTCATTCATTCACATGTGCATACATTGTTTGGGTCATTTCTCCCCCTTTCCCCCCTCAATTCCAGGCAGGTCCTGTTCTGCCTTTATCACTAGTTTTGTTGAAGAAAAGAGACAAGCATAATAAGGAAGACAAAGTGTTTTTGCTAGTTGAGTTAAGGATAGCTTTACAGAAATATTCATAGCATTGCTTTTGTATACACGTGTTATGACCCAGGTTGATTCATCTCTAACTGATCTTTACCCTGGTTTCTGATCCCCTTCTCATGATAACCTCTGTTGCTTTAAGGTTTCTTTATTAGCTCCTCTGGAGTGGGGACATCAAATGCTTTCATGTTTTGGGTTTTCTACCTATTTGTATATCACTCAAATGTGCTCTCCCCTTGTCATGTGGTCTCAGTCCAACCACATTGTTGCATTTGCCCTAGATCTAAAGTCTACATATGAGGGAGAACATATGATTTTTGGTCTTCTGAGCTTGGCTGACCATGCTCAGAATGATGTTCTCTAGTTCCATCCATTTACCTGCAAATGATAAAATTTCATTCTTCTTCATGGCTGAATAAAATTCAATTGTATACAAGTACCACATTTTCTCAATCCATTCATCAATAGTGGGGCATCTTGGTTGTTTCCATAACTTGGCTATTGTGAATAGTGCTGCAATAAACATTGGTGTGCAGGTGCCTCTGGAGTAACCTGTGTTGCATTCCTTTGGGTATATCCCCAGAAGTGGGATTGCTGGATCATATGGCAGGTCTATGTTTAGATTTGTAAGAAGCCTCCAACTTTTTTCCAGAGTGGTTGCATCAGCTTGCATTCCCACCGGCAGTGGAACAGGGTTCCTTTTTCCCCACATCCTCACTAACACATGATGCTGTTGGTGTATTTGATGATGGGTATTCTAACATGGGTGAGGTGGAATCTTAGTGGGGTTTTGATTTGCAATTCCTTTATGGCTAGAGATAGCATTTTTTCATGTGCTTTTTTGCCATTTGAATTTCTTCTTTTGAGAAAGTTCTATTAAGTTCAGTTGCACATTTTTAAATTGGTTCATTAATTTTAGGAGAGTTTAGTTTCTTAAATTCCCTGTATATTCTGGTTATCAGTCCCTTGTCTGATGTGTAGCTGGTGAATATTTTCTTATACTCTGTGGATGGTCTCTTCAGTTTAGAGACCATTTATTTTGTTGTGCAGAAGTTTTTTACTTTATGAAGTCCCATTTGTTCATCCTTTCTCTTAGTTGCTGGGCTGCTGGGGTTGTGTTGAGGAAGTCCTTGCTTATACCTATTAGTTCCAGAGTGTTTCCTGTTCCTTCCTGTAGTAACTGCAGAGTTTCAGGTCTGATATTTAGGTCCTTGATCCATTTTGAGTTGATACTAGTATGGGGTGATAGACATGGATCTAGTTTCAGTTTCTTGCAGATAGATAACCACTTTCCTCAGCAACATTTGTTGAAGAAGTTCTCTTTTCTCCATGGTAGTTTTTGGCATCTTTGTAAAAATGAGGTGGGTATAGTTGTATAGATTCATATCTGGGTCCTCTATTCTGTTCCACTAGTTCATGTTTGTTTTTGTGCCAGTGCCATGCTGTTTTTATTGCTATTGCTTTGTAATATAGTTTGAAGTCAGGTATTGTGAAACCTCCAGCATTGGTTTTTTTTATTGAGTATTCCCTTGGCGATTCACAGTCTCTTGTGGTTCCAAATGAACTTTAGGGTAGATTTTTCAATTTCTGTGATGAAAGTCATTGGGATTTTGATGGGAATTGCATTAAACATGTAGATTGCTTTTGGTAGTATAGCCATTTTTACTATGTTGCTTCTACCAATCCATGAGCACAGGAGATATTTCCATCTTCTGTAGTCTTCCTCAATCACTTTCTTCAGGAGTTTGTAATTCTCCTTGCAGAGTTCATTCACATCTTTTGTTAAATTTACTCCTAGGTATTTGATTTTTTGAAGCTATTGTGAATGGAATTGTTTCCATATATTCCTTCTTAGTTTGTTCATTCTTGGTGTATAGAAAAACTAATGATTTTTGTAGGTTGATTTTGTATCCTGCCATCTTGCTGTAGCTGTTTATGGTGTCTAAAGTTTTTGGGTAGAGTTTTTTGGGTCTTTAAGGTATAGGATCATATCATCTGCAAATAAGGATATATTGACAGTTTCTTTACCTATTTGTATTTCTTTTATTTCTTCTTCTTGCCTAATTGCTCTGGTTAGAAATTCCAGTACCAGGTTGAATAGGAGTGGGGATAGTGGGCACCCTTGTCTCATTCCTGATTTTAGCAGAAATACTTTCAGTTTTTCACCATTAGGTATGACGTTGGCTGTAGGTTTGTCATATATAGCCTTTACAGTGTTGAGGTACATTCCTTCTATTCCTAGTTTTCTTAGAGTTTTTATCATGAAGTGGTGTTGGATCTTGTCAAAGGCTTTTTCTGCATCTATTGAGATGATCAAGTGATTTTTTTCTTTGCTTCTATTGATGTGCTGTATTACATTTATAAATTTGTACATGTTAAAACATCTCTACATCCCTGGGATGAAGCCAACTTGGTCATGGTGTATGATCTTTTTGATGTGTTGTTGGATTCAGTTTGCCATTATTTTATTAAGGATTTTTGCATCGATATTTATTAAGGAAATCTGCCTATAATTCTCCTTTTTGGAGGTGTCTTTGTCTGGTTTTGGGATGGGAGTAATATTGGCTTCATAGAATGAGTTAAGCAGTGTTCCTTCCCTTTCTATTTTGTGGAACAGTTTAAGGAGAGTTGGTATTAGTTCTTTAAAGGTCTGATAGAATTCAGCAGTGAATCCATCAGGTCCTGGACTTTTCTTTTTTGGGAGACCCCTTATTGCTGCTTCAATTTCATTTTGTGTTATAGATATACTCAGGTGATTAATGTCTTCTTGGTTCAGTTTTGGGTGGTTGTAAGTTTCTAGAAATCTGTCCATTTCTTCAAGATTTTCAAATTTACTAGAGTATAGACTCTCAAAGCAGTCTCTGGTGACTTCCTGGAATTCCATGGTGTTTGTTGTTATCTCCCCTTTTGCATTTCTGATTTTACTGATTTGTGTTTTTTCTCTCCTCATTTTAGTCAGGTTTGCCAGGGGTCTGACAATCTTATTTATTTTTTCAAAAAACCAGCTTTTTGTTTCATTGATTCTTTGTATGGGTTTTTGGTTTCTATTTCATTGATTTCAGCCATTATTTTAATTATTTCTTTCCTTCTGCTTGTTTTGGGATTTGCTTGTTGTTGTTTTTCTAGGAGTTTGAGATGCAGCATTAGGTCATTGATTTGAGATCTTTCTGTTCTTTCAATATATGCACTCATGGCTATAAACTTTCCTCTTAGGACTGCTTTTGCTGTGTCCCATAGATTCTGGTAAGTTGTGTTTTCATTTTCATTAACTTCCAGGACTTTTAATTTCCTCTTTTATTTCATTGATGACCCATTCATCATTGAGCAATGTGTTGTTCAGCTTCCAATTCTTTGCATGTTTTTTTACTGCTGTTTTTGTTGTTGATTTCTAGTTTTAATGCATTGTGGTCAGATAAAATGCATGGGATTATTTCTATTTTCTTATATTTGCTAAGGCTTGCTTTGTGCCCTAAGATATGATCAATTTTGAGAAGGTTCTGTGGGCTGCTGTGAAGAATGTGTATTGTGCAGAAGTTGGATGAAATATTCTGTAGACATCAGCTAGGTCCGTTTGATCTATGGTGTGATTTAGTTCTAGGATTTCTTTATTGATCCTTTGTTTGGATAACCTATCTATTGGTGATAGGGGAGTATTAAGGTCTCCCACTATCACTGTGTTGGAGTTTATGTATGTTTTTAGATCCTTCATAGTATGTTTGATGAGATTGGATGCATTGACGTTGGGTGCATATAAGTTGATAATTGTTATTTCCTTTTGGTGTATTTCCCCTTTTATTAGTATGGAGTGTCCTTCTTTACCTCATTTGATCAATGTAGGTTTGAAGTCTACTTTGTCCAAGATAAGTATTGCAACCCCCGCAAAACTTCAGGGACCATTAGCTTGGTAAATCTTCTTCCAGCCTTTCACTTTCAGCCAGTGCTTATTTCTGTAGAGGAGGTGGGTCTCCTGTAGGCAGTAGATTGTTGGATCTTCCTTTTTAATCCAGTTTGCCAATTGGTGTCTTTTGATGGGAATTGAGTCCATTAACATTCAGTGTTAGTATTGGTAAGTACATGTGATCCCTGTCATGTAATTGTCTTTGTTGATTAAGGGTTTTATTATGTGTAGCTGAATCAGTGTTACTCTTTACTTTCTTGCCTTTTCCTCTTCTGTGATTTGGTATTGCCTGCCCTTTGATGGTTTTGTTTGCTTTCATTATCTTTGTGCAGAATTCCTTGGAGAATCTTTTGTAGTGGTGACTTGATGGTCATATATTGTTTTAATTTCTGCTTATCATGGAAGACTTTTATTGTTCCATTTATTTTGAATGATAGTTTTACTGGGTAAAGTATCCTAGGATTGAAGATATTTTCATTCAGTGCTTGGAAGATCTCACCCATGTTCTTCTTGCTTTTAATGTTTCTGTTGAGAAGTCTGGTGGGATTTTGATGGGTTTACCTTTGCATGTTATTTGTTTTTTCTCTCTTACAGCTTTCAATATTCTTTCTCTAGTCTCTGTACTTGTTTTAATGATAATATATCGTGGGGTAGTTCTATTTTGGTCAGGTCTGTTTGGTGTTCTGGAGGCTTCCTATACCTGAATTGGCATAGTTTTATCTAGATTTGGGAAATTTTCTGTTACTATTATGTTGAATATATTATGTATTCCTTTTGCTTGCACCTCTTCTTCTTCAATGCCCATGATTCTCAGTTTTGGTCTTTTGATGGAGTCAATGAGTTTTTGCATTTTCTTTTCACAGGTCTTGAGTTGTTTAACTAATAGTTCTTCAGTTTTTCCTTTAATTGCCATTTCATCTTCAAATTCTGAGATTCTGTCTTCTGTTTATTCTTTTCTGCTGTGGTGGTCTTCCATTTTGTTTTGTATTTCTGTTTCATTCTTTTTTCTGAGGTTTTCAATATCATGGGTTACTTCTTCTTTAATATTGTCAATTTTTGCTCTTAATTCATTTAGCTCTCTGCTCATGGTGAACTTTGATTCAGTTTGGTGTTTGTTTAGAGCTCTTATGATTTCATTTATTTGTTTCTGTGTTTTCTCATATTCTTTAGTTTTGTTGTCTTGAAATTTCTTGAGTGCTTCCTGTACATTTTGGTTGACCATGTCTAGTAGCATGTCTATGAAATTCTCATTAATTACTTGTAGAATTTCTTCTTTCAGAGTGTTCTTGTGGTCTTCCTTGGATTCCTTGGTATAGTTTATCTTTGTTTTGTTGGAGTCTGGATCTCGGTATCCATTTTCTTCATTTCACTCTAAATCCTGTACTACTTTATTTATGGGAGAAGAATGGTTTCCATCCCTTTTTCTTCTTCCCATATTTCCACTAGGTACCATTTCTGTCCCTGGACTATGTGTAACTTGCTATTAGTTGGGTTACAATATTAATACTAACAAAATCGTGAGAGAAGGATAAAAAGAGAAACAGAAGGAAGAGAGAGGAGAGGAAAAAAAAGAAAGAAAAAAATGGGAGAGATGGTGGTTGATCAGTCAGCTAACCAGGCTGCCAAACCCTTAAAGAAGGAAGAAAAAGAGAAAAAAAAATCACCAGTTCTGGAACAATAGGATTGCAGGCTTAGTTGTTTTTACTTCTTTAGTGTCTAGTCCAGTCTGTGTGTGTCTCTTAGGCATGCTTGGAGCCTTCTAGTGGTGGCCCAAGTGGGAGCCTGGGGAGCAGTTATCTGGGAAGCCTGTAGAGATGGGGCCAGCTCCACCTGAGGGGCGGAGTTCCTGGCCGGCTAGTGGATGTGGCTGTCTCATGTCAGGCTGCTGCCTGTCCCAGCAGGGCAGGGTTCCAGTTGTTCCACATGGACCTGGAGCCTGGCAAGGCCTGATGGGTAGGGGAAGTCCGAGGGGTGGGGGTCTGGTCATCCCACAAGTAGCTGGGTCTCAAGCAGGGCCTGAAGGGTGGTGGCTGGGGGGGTTATCCCATTGAGCTGTGGGACTGGCTCCGGATGGATGGTGGTGGGGATCCCCATGGTCATGGATCTGGTATGCCCCGAGAGGCAGGGATCCTGCCATCTGTGGGTCTGGTGCAGGGCTGTGGCCTGGCACAGCCTGAGGGGCGGAGAGCTGGCAGAAAGGAGCAGTGGCTCTGCAGGCCTACAGGGCTGCTGTTCTTTTATTAGATCATGGCATGGAGAAGACTTCCATGATCTAAGTGTTTAGAGTGCTGTGATTTTGGCTCTCCCTGGTGCTTTACCTCAGCCAGCTGTGTCTCCAGCTTCTCTGCAGGGTCTCTGGATCAGGAGCTCAGGAGGTCTGTGGCTCTGTCTCCATCACCATCTTGGATCTATATCTCAGACTGTGTTTTCTTCTGTACTGTAAGGAAATTTTTGTTTTGCTTTTTTTGGCAGTATTGGAGTTTGAACTCAGGGCCTCACACTGGCTAGGCAGTACCATTTGAGCCACTCCACCAGCTCTGTAAGGAAGTTCTTTCATGTTCCAGTAAACATTTCATAGTATCAGTGCTGTCCAAAAGAAATACAATGAGAACCACATATGGAATTTAAACTTTTCTAATAGTCACAGTTTTTAAAGGTAAAAAGAAACAGGCAAAATGATATTAATCTTAACACTATGTTGTATCTAATGCATTATGTCCCAAATGATTATCACTTCAACATGGAATTTATCCCAAAATTATTAATGAGATATTTTACAATTTTTATTTTTGCACTAAACTTTCAAAATTGGTGTGCATTGTTCACTTACAGCACATCTCAATTCAAACTAGATACACTTCAAGTGCTCAATAGCCAATGTGGCTATCGCTACCATATTGGAAGGCACAGATCTGAATGGTTACTTGTTTGAAATAATAATTCTCTTTGACCCCTTATTTTTGACACACTATATCTTAACCTTGTTGCAAGAACTGCTGACAATGTTCCACCTAATATATCACAGAACATAATTTGTGTCCTCATTTGAAGCAAAAATAAATCTCACACAATGAAAATTTGGTGGCATTTGTGTGAAAGAATCATAATATATGTGTATCCTTACCTACTGGGAATAACTGGCATGGTGAAGAAAAGAGGAGTGAAGAGGGAAAACATGTTTCTAAAACCAGATTCAACTAATAACTATCAAAATGTCACTTTGATGTCTTCACTAATACACTGTTATATCAAAGCACTTTGGAGCATGTAGTCCAATTTCTGCAACTATTAGAGATGGAGAGCCAGAAAAGCTAAAGTTAGTGTTTAGCTCAAGGTGACCCAGAAACTAATATATATCAACTATATATAGAAACTAATATATATATATATAACTAATATATATATAATTAATGTGTACATATATATTAGTCTTATTTATATAGTATGTAAACTGGTGATGGTATTAAATCACATTCATCCAAAATCATCTTATATATTCATCATTGTGATGAGATGAAGTGACTAGATGTAGTACATTTTCTGGGTATGTACTATTTATTTTTAAGTTTAGAAATGTCCCATGCTGTAAAACCACATTAGTTTAGTTGTAAAAACAACTAAATTAACCTAAATTAACTATGGACACAGAGGTTGAAGGAAAAAGTTTTTGCCTTCTGGCAGAATAACTCACATTTTTGAAGAACTGCCAAAACCCTTAAAGAACATGCATTTGCATTCTGCCTTTAATGTAACAAACAACAACAGAAAACATAATTTAGATACACTTCCTTTTATTAATTTGCTTTTCTGAAGTCAGTTGTAACTACGTTGATTCCCTCCTACCCTTTGTTTTTTCCCCCAGGGATGGTGCCTAACCACAATGAGGCCATAATTGGAGAACATAAGAGGATTGATTTGAAAATGTCACAAATGTTGTTAATAAATTCCCATTGACATAAAAGATTCATTAATTCATTTGCAGGCAACCAAGTTTGCCATATCTAGGGCATTTTACACGGAAGGAATCTAAATGGCTAAAAAGGCAGATAAAAGACATTTTTGAATATTTTAATTTTAAAGTGAAATAGCAAAAGATGTAAATCTCAGGGTTAGAGTTGCCAAAATACATTAGGCCTTTATGTATACAGCATTTCAGCTAAAGAGCTCTGGAAAAAATTCTTTACCTATGGAAGAGTTTTTTCATTACCTTGTAATCTCAATTCCATGCTAAATCTTCTTATAATTTTATCTATATAAACTGTAACAAATTTGTTTTTGTAAGCAAAAAAGAAAATAGAATCACATATTCTTTAAACCACTCAGTCCATTCTAAAAGGTTATTTTTATAACTGATATTAAATTGACTTGATTTTCACAGTTGCTTTCAATTAGATCAAAATGACTCCTTTGGAAATGTACAAAAAACCCAGAAAAATATAAAAGGAAATGCTTTGTAAACTGGATAAAGTGCTACATAAAATTTAATTAAATGTATTTTTCCACTGCATAGTGTGTCAGAACAGTTGTATCATTAGCCTTGATTGTATGTGGTCTATAAGTCAAATTTACATTGATAAAATTTTAATTTTGCCCTGTAACTATCTCATTTGTATTTCATTTGTCACCAAAAACTTTTGAGTACATTTGTAAGATACCACATAATTAACTTCTGCATAAAACTTACATCCTGGCTAAGGACATCATTATAGAATTACAGAACTTCCTAGTCACAAATTGCCATTAATGTATAAGAAGAAAGACCTAATTTCACTTGAGGACAAAAGAAATGAAGGATTCAAAAACGTTTACATGGTTGGAATTATATGCTACTTCTTATTCTCAGTATCTTGGACAATTACTATTTATCTGATAGCTGTAGTTAAAAGTTGATGAACATCTGCCTTGCATAAATGGGTTTTTGAAGAAACCCCACTCAAAGCTGAGAGAAGGGAAATACTGTAGAAGAAGAAACTTGTGTGGCATTCAGAGACTCAGAGAAAGAAAAACTTGGAGCCAGAAGTGAGGGTGAAAATTTGTGTTCTGGGAGTGTGCACAAATTCTGAGAGCCATGTGGTTGGAGGGGCTCAAGATGACTTTTAGAATACAGAGATCTAAAATAAAAACCCTCTCAAAGGTGATTGATTCCCAAGTATATGTGTAAATGTGGCTTTTAAAAACAAACAAAAAAGGTCTTTCAGTTTTAGTTGCAAGAAAAGTCTGTCTTGATTTTATAGTCCTAACACAATTTGTACCCAACCACCTATAAATGTTCTTGAAGGAAATTTTAAAAACTGGGTGACCAAAGCTAAGAGAGGTTGTCACAGTTTTAGAGATGGTCTGTGCCCATTTCTAGGCCCAGACAAACACTGTTCAACAATAAACAAGAATGGACCAGTCAAAATCAGTAAAATAATTATGCTTGCCGAGACAAGTCAGATGGCCAGAGTGACCTACATAGGGATTCGACTTGCTTTTCTTCACTAATTTACCTTCGGAGGTGAATTTATTTATTTTCTGGACAACCTAATCAATAGATATTCAGATACCTTCTAATATACTGTATATTCAAAAGAAAACTAACATGAGTGAATAAAACACACTGATTTGAAGAAGTTAAGAACAATTCCCAAATAAATTAACTCCCAAATCCACCACTGGCAACTGACTTCTGCAAATGACATTTTTGAACAATTATGGCAGGTTAGACTGTGCTAACCTTGATTTATGGTTGCATTCTTGAATGCTCACCAAGGAACAGTGACTTTTTCTTGTAACCAGAAGTTGGTTTATTTCATATGCTTACAACTTTTTAACAAATAATCCATAATTGAGAATTTAAATAAAAATCTAATTTTTATGTTCCTGTTTCAAGATGGCATTGTTGAAAGCAACTTGATAATTTGCCTTTAGTGATACAATGTATTCGATACACACAATTACTGTAAACTCTTAACTTTTGAGGTAGGCTATTGTGCAGTAAATCTGAAGATAGCTGATTGTCAGAGAAAACTGGGAAGGGTTTCATCTCCAACTTTCTACTGAAGAAAAGTGAAATAATCAGGAACAGGAAAAGGATTCTCTTTGTAGCAGCAAAGAAAAGCTACGTTATTAACTTATTCGTGGCATATAAATTATAGAGGTTTTCTCAGAGGTTCTTCAAATTAACAAATGTGTTTAACAGTTTAAATTTACCTCATAACATGCTAGGGGATATCCAGTAAGACTTATTGGAAGTTGTGAAATATTATCTGTAACAAACAAAGCTGCCTTGACCATAATAAGCACACACTAAATATATAATAGGAAAACGACTGATGCAAGGTGAATAAAAATATCGAGGAGCTTGTTTTTCACAATAGATTGAGTACTCATAATGGGTGATTTCCCTGAGGGATTTCTCTCTCTCTCTCTCTCTCTTTCTCTCTCTCCCCCCCCGGGTTTGAATTCCAAATCTGTCACTTTCTAGTAATATGTACCTGAGCTATTTAAATTTACTGAGCCTTAGTTTTTTTCATCTAGAAAATGAAGGTAATTATCGTGAGGATAATACTAATGGCATTTACCTCAGGAGGTTATATAGTGATTAAATGAGGTAAAATGTGAAAGTCTGCTGCAAAGAGAACACCCAGCAGGTGCTTAAGAAGCTTTTTTTCCCCTTTATCTTTCAAAAGTCAATTAAAAAGCAGCACATTCTCCTTTAATAAGCAAATTAGAATTGAGTACTTCCTCTGCAGATCACCTGGAGGTAAGGCAGTATCCTGTCTGAAGTAGGATAAAACAGTCACATCAACATATTACATATTTGCTCAGCACATATGCAAAGCCTCTGTTGCAGTCCTCCCATAGGCAGCCTCTGTTATAATCTCATATAAATCTTAGGGCCTAACATAACCCCAAATAGTAAACAATCCTACAAAACATTAGCAAACAATGTAGATTTTACTAGATTGTGTGAGCAGACAGGGGACAGGGTTTTAACTTCATATTACACAAAAAATAACTTCCATAGAATCCTCTTTGAACCTTTCCATTTGTTCCCATAACCTCTTTTGGATACCAGTTATGGGTTTTCTCTTCCCATCAAAACACATTCCACAATCTCTGTTACTGTTCCAAACAATTCAGTTCTGACCCAAAAAGTGGCACACACCACAAAACAATGCAAAAGTTGGAGTAGTTAATCAGGCAAATCCCTCTGGAAGTCAGTTTTGACTTACTTCTTGGAATGAGGGTACTTCTCCAAACTCAGATGGGTGATCAAACAATTCATCTAATGAAAGTGAACATTTCTCAAAAGAAATTCTCCAAGAAAAACAATCAGACATCCTCGGTATCTTCATTTTTACCATTTCATAACCCAGACATCCTAACAAGTACTGTGCAAGATATGAGCTTGAATAAAATACAAGAGAGATTTTATCATCCTCTCTATGCTAGGAAAGCATGGACTGTCTGTATAGTGGGAATTTCCTACAAGATAATGTTTTGAGTAACTTAGCTTTGGGAGAGAATATAGAAAACCAACATAAATATGTTTTGCTTTGAAATACACTGATCTGATGTTAGTGACTCAAATACATCATTGTTTTGTTAAACTAGATGAGATAGGACCATAAAAATGTTCAAAACAACTAGCGTTTACCTCTGTAGACAATGATAACCAGTTGACTCAATAATCCCAGAGTAATCCAATAGGTCAGGCAAGGCAGGCAGAGACTATCTTCTGATAAGCAAGAGGACAGATTTCTAGAAAAGACGGAGGCAGCTGCTTGCCTTGTAATATAAGAACTCACATTATGAAAACCTTCCGACTTGGTTGAGGAGTTCTAGTTTGTGGCCAACAAGAAACCACTGAGGGTGCATAAACAAGGAAGAGTGAGGTGGAGGTGGTTTTTTGTGAAGATTACTTTAGAAACTCTCCACAAAATATCTTAGAAGTAGAAGAGAAAGGAGGCATAGAGACCAAAGTGAAGGTCTGGTTTGCGTAGCGTGAGAAAAAGGAATGGGTAGACAAATGTTGAAAACTGGTTTGAGAAAAGCTTTCCCCAAAATGCTGACTGAACAGATACAAACAAGAAGTGAAAAAGAGAAGAGTCAAATATGACTCTGATTTGGGTATCAAGTTACTGAGACAAGAATAATATCATCTATAGATACGGGGAATTTGAGAGGCCAATCTGAGGGTGGAGTGGACAAAATTAGTCAGTGAAGAAAAATTCAATATATGCAAATCATTAGGCAAGATTCCAGGAATACAGAAGCAAGCTAACTACATGGTTCTTATTTTCATGGGGCTCACAGCTCCAGGTCTCCATGGGGCTCTACTGAATGACCAACATTACATTAATAGACAGTACATGTAAATTCTATAAAATTGCCAAAGAATAACCAATTTTTTGTGTTACAGTTTCAGATTTGGAAACATGCAAGCCACCTGTTATTTTTAAATGACCTCAAAAAGGAGAAAAAGGTACAGGCAGCTTTCAAAGTTTAGAGGCCATTCTGTATTCTCATCAGCATTATTCATAGTAACCAAAAAGTGAAAGCAACACAGATGTCCTTCTGTGATGAATAAATTCAAACCCAAGTAGCGTTACCTGAGGGCTAGTTTTAGATGTCCTATGGGAGGTCAGGAGAATCTTGCATTTTCATCAAAATAAAAGTGGTCACTGAGAAGGAAGAGACTTTTTTTTTTTCAGTATTGGGGTGGGGTTTGAACTCAGGTGCTCTACTACTTGAGCCACTCCCAGCCCACTGAGCAGGAATTAAGAACTGAGTCTGCAAAGGTAACTACAAGTAAAACAAATAAAATAAAACAAAAAACAAGCTAGGGCAGAGGAGCTTATGCACAAACAATTGAACAGGTGGGAAGAAAGCCAGGAAAGGACAAAGTTTCAGCAAAAAAAGGAGTTTTAAGATGTGGATCACCTGTGGTAAATGTCAGAGATATTGCTGAAAGGAAGGAAGCTCAAAAAAGGCAGTGCAATTCTCAGTAAAAGCTCAGAAGACTACAGAGTCTAATTCTCAGTAAAAGCTCAGAAGACTTCAGAGTCTAATTCAGGGTTAGGTTTTTGAAAATCAAAAACCTAACCCTGGATCTCACATTGCCCTAATGGGACCCATAGGATCAACTAGTAACAAACTTGGCCATGTGTTTTCCTGAAAAGCAAGTTTTGTAGAGACATGTACTCATATTCCTCTTGGTGGATACCAGTGCAGAGGGAAATAAACAAAAAGAAAATATATTTTCTGCAGACATATCCAAAAAATTGAATTGTTATTAGGACTAAATCAGCTTTTCCTTTAACATTTTTATTACACTGAAATGAAAACAAAGACTAATTTAAAATAGAAAGGTTGAATATAAGTCAGGATATAATAGAGACACTTGCATACCAATGTTTTTTGAGGTACTGTTCACAACACCCAAGCTATGGAAACAATCCAGATGTCCCACAACTGATGAATGGATTAAGAAAACACATACACACACACACACACACACACATATAAAATGGATTTTTATTCAGACATAAAGAAGAATGAAGCTAAATGATTTGAAGGTAAATAGATGGAATTGGAGGACATCATATTGAGTGAAATAAGCCAGGTTCAGAAAGACAAAGGCCACATTTTATCTCATATGTGGAAGATAGATTCAAAAGATAAAAGTATGCAGAAAAACAAACATGGTCAATATACAGATTTATATATAGAACCTGTTTGCAATAGTGGAACTACCCTATGCACTCAGTAGAAGAAGGAAAAGAAAGAGAATAATAGATTCAACAACATCAAAATGCATTACAAGCCTGGCACTGGTGACTTATGCCTGTAATCCTAGCTACTCAGGAGGCAGAAATCAGGAGGATCTGGTTAAAAGTCAACCCGGGCAAATAGTTCTCAAGACACTATCTTGAAAAAACCCATTACAAAAAAGAGCTGGGGGAGTGGCTCAAGGCGTAGGCCCTGAGTTTAAGCCCCAGTACCAAAAAAAAAAAATGCATTACATCTGTGCAGGTAGATGACATAATGACATGTACTGAAAGCTGTTGAATAATGGGAGGGTTGAAGGGAAGAGGGTAAGGGAGAATAACAGACGGTGTTGAACTGACCAAAGGTAAGTATATTCACAGGCATAAAAGGAGAAACCCCTTTGAACAATTGATTTTGGAACTAAAAATGAAAGACAGGACTGTAAAATAGGTACAGTGTGGGGGATACTTGTGAGGGGGGGAGGAGGAATGGAAGAGATGAAGGTGAGGGAATATGATTGATGGACTTCATGTACATACATGGATTATGCATTTGCTTTAAGTGGGGCAGGGAGGGAGACAGTGGGGGCCATCTAACCAATGTACTGTATAAGGCTATTAGGAATTGGCACAATGTATCCCCTCCCCGCCGTACAATGAATACACACTAATAAAAGTTAAAAAACTAAAATAAAATAGAGGGATTGATTTTCCCATTTATTATGTCTCATAGTGAGTTTCAGCATTGAGACTCATTTAATTGTGAGCAGAGCCTGTTGAGTTACTAGTAGATTTTCTTTTTTTATTATTGTTTATTTTTTTATTCACATGTGTATATGTTGTTTGGGCCATCTCTCCCCCCTACCCTCCCCCCAGCACACCTCCCCCTCCCTCCACCCCTCTTGCTTCCAGGTTTCTAATTTTGTTGAAGAGGAAACATAGAGATAATAAGGAAGACATAGCATTTTTGCTAGTTTGGGATAAAGATAGCTATACAGAGAGACTCCTAGCATTGCTTCCATGCACATGTGTATTGCAACCCACATTGGTTCATTTCTACCAGACCTCTTCACTATTTCCCGGTCACCTTCCCATAGTGATCTCTGCCAGTTTAAGATTACCTTATTAGCTCCTCTAATAAACACTTTCAATTTTGGGGTTTCCTTCCCTTACCCTTTTCCTTCTGTATGTGTTCTCCCTGTAGCATGTGACCCATGTCCAATAATATTACTGCAATTGCTTTAGGTCTATAATCCATATATGAGGGAGAACATGTGATTTTTGGCTTTCTGAGCCTCGCTAACTCAGCTTAAAGATGATGTTCTACAGTTCCATCCATTTACTTGTGAATGACAAAATTTCATTCTCCTTTGTGACTGAGTAAGATTCCATTTTGTATAAATACCACATTTTCTTAATCTATTCATTGGTTGTTTCCATAACTTGGCTACTGTGAATAGTGCTGCAATAAACATGGGTGTGCAGGTGTCTCTGGAATAAACTGAGTCGCATTCCTTTGGATATATTCCTAGGAGTGGGATTGTGGCAGATCTATATTTAGTTTTTCAAGAAGCCTGCATATTGTTTTCCAATGTGGTTGTACTAGCTTACATTCCCACCAGCAGTGTATGAGGGTTCCTTTTCCCCCTGCATCCTTGGCAACATTTGTTGTTGGTGGTGTTTTTGATGATGGCTGTTTTAAGAGGAGTGAGGTAGAATTTTAGTGTGGTTTTGACTTGCATTTCCTTTATGGCCAGGGATGTTGAGCATTTCTTCATGTATTTTTTGGCCATTTGGATTTCTTCCTTTGAAGCAGTTATGTTTAGTTCAGTTGCCCACTTCTTTATTGGTTCATTGATTTGGGGGGAGTTTAGTTCTTTGAGTTCCCTGTTTCTTCTGGTTATCAGTCCTTTTTCTGATGTATAGCCAGCAAATATTTTCTCCCACTCTGTGGGTGGTCTCTGCAGTTTAAAGACCATTTCTTTTGTTGTGCAGAAGCTTTTTAATTTCATGTAGTCCCATTTGTCCATTCTTTTTTAGTTGCTGGGCTGGTGGAGTTCTACTGAGGAAGTCCTTTCCTATACCTATTGCTTCCAGAGTATTCCCTGCTCTTTCCTGTACTAACTTCAGAGTTTCAGGTCTGACATTAAGGTCCTTAATCCACTTTGAGTTGATACAAGTACAGGGTGATAGGCATGGATCTAGTTTCAGTTTTCTGCAGGGAGATAACCACTTTCCCCAGCAACATTTGTTGAAGAGGCTGTCTTTTCTCCATCATATGTTTTTAGTGCCTTGCCAAAAATAAGGTGGGCATAGCTGTGTGGATTCATATCTGGGTCCTCTATTCTGTTCCACTGGTCTTCATATCTGTTTTTGTACCAGTACCATGCTGTTTTTATTGCTATGACTCTGTAATATAGTTAGAAGTGGAGGTAATACCTCCAGCATTAATCTTTTTGCTGAGTATTGCCTTGGCTATTTGAGGTCCCTTGTGTTTCCAAATGAACTTTAGGGTAGATTTTCCAATCTCTGTGATGAACATCATTGGGATTTTGATGGGAATTGCATTAAACATGTAGATTGCTTTTGGTAGTATAGTCAGTTTTACTATGTTGATTCTACCAATCCATGAGTACGGGAGATCTTTCTACCTTCTCTAGTCTTCCTCAGTCTCTTTCTTCAGAGGTTTGTAGTTCTCCTTGTAGAGGTCATTCACATCCTTTGTTAAGTTTACTCCTAGGTATTTGATTTCTTTTGAGGCTATTGTAAATGGAATTGTTTTCATATATTCTTTCTCAATTTGTCCATTGTTGGTATATAGATAGGCTACTGATTTTTGTAAGTTGCTTTCATATCTTGCCACCTTGCTAAAGCTGTTTATGGTGTCTAGGAGTTTTTGGGTAGAGTTTTTGGGTCTTTGAGGTACATGATCATTTCTTCTGCAAATAGGGATATTTTAACAGTTTCTTTACCTATTTGTATTTCTTTTATTTCTTCTTCTTGCCTTATTGCTCTGGCTAGGAATTCTAGGACTATGCTGACTAGGAGTGGGGAGAGTGGGCATTCTTGTCTCTTTCCTGATTTTAGGGGAAATGGTTTCAGTTTTTCTCCACTAAGTATGATGTTGGCTATAGGTTTGTCATATATAGTCTTCATAATTTTGAGGTACATTCCTTCTATTCCTAGTTTTCTTAAAGCTTTTATCATGAAGAGGTGTTGAATTTTATCAAAGGCTTTTTCTGCATTTATTGAGATGATTAAGTGGTTTTTGTCTTTGCTTCTGTTAATGTGCTGTATTACATTTATAGATTTGCATATGTTGAACCACCCCTGCCTCCCTAGGATGAAGCCGATTTGGTCATGGAGAATGATCTTCCTGATATGTTTTTAGATTCGGTTTGCCATTATTTTATTGAGGATTTTTGCATCAGTGTTCATTAAGAAGATTGGTCTATAGTTCTCCTTTTTGAATGTGTCTTTGTCTGGTTTTGGGATGAGTATAATGCTGGCTTCAGAGAATGAGTTAGGCAGTGTTCCTTCCCTTTCTATTTGGTGGAAAAGTTTAAGGGGAGTTGGTATTAGTTCTTCTTTAAATGTCTAATAAAATTCAGCAAAGAATATGTCAGGTCCTGGACTTTTATTTTTTGGGAGACTCTTTATTGCTGCTTCAATTTAATTTCATATTATAGATCTGTTTAGGTCATTAATATTCTCTTGGTTCAGTTTTGGATGTTCTTAAGTGTCTAGAAATGTGTCCATTTCTTAAAGATTTTCAAATTTATTGGAATATAGGTTCTCAAATTAGTCTCTGATGATTCCCTGGATTTCCTTAGTGTTTATTGTTATCCCCCCTTTTGTATTTCTGATTTTACTAATTTGGGTCTTTTCCCTCCTCATTTTAGTTAAAATTGCCAGGGGTCTGTCAATCTTGTTTATTTTTTCAAAGTACCAGCTTTTCATTTCATTGATTCTTTGGTTTTTTTGGTCTCTATTTCATTAATTTTAGCCATCATTTTTATTATTTCTCTCCTTCTGCTTATTGTGGGTTTTGCTTGTTCTTATTTTTCTAGGACTTTGAGATGTAGCATTAGGTCATTTATTTGAGATCTTTCTGTCCTTTTAATATATGCACTCATTTCTATAAACTTTCCTCTTAGGACTGCCTTTGCTGTGTCCCATAGGTTCTGGCAGGTCATGTTTTCATTTTCATTAACTTCCAGGAACCTTTTAATTCTGTCTTTTATTTCATCTACGACCCACTTATCATTGAACAATGTGTTATTCAGCTTCCAATTGTTTGCATATTTTCTGCTATTGTTTTTGTTGTTGAGTTCTAGTTTTAATGCATGTGATCAGATAGAATGCAAGGGATTATTTCTGTTTTTGTATATTTGCTGAGGCTTGCTTTGTGCCCTAAGATATGATTGGTTCTGGAGAAAGTTCTATGGGCTGCTGAGAAGGATATATATTGTGTCGAAGTTGGATGAAATATTCTGTACACATCATTTAGGGCCATTTGATCTATAGGTGTGATTCAGTTCTAGAATTTCTTTATTGATTTTTTGTTTGGATGACCTATCCATTGGTGATAGAAGGGTATTAGAGTCTCCCACTATCACTGTGTTGGAGTCTATATGTGCTTTTAAGTCCTTTAGAGTATGTTTGATGAAATTGGGTACACTGACATTGGGTGCATATAGGTTGATAATTGTTATTTCCTTTTTTGTATTTCCCCTTTTATTAAGATGAAGTGTCCTTCTTTATCTCATTCAATAAATGTAAGTTTGAAATCTACTATGTCTGAGATAAGTATTGCTACTCCTGCCTGTTTTGGGGGCCATTGGCTTTCACCCTAAGCCAGTGTTTGTTTCTGTGAATGAGTTAGGTCTCCTGTAAACAACAGATTGTTGGATCTTCCTTTTTAATCCAATTTGCCAAATGGTGTCTTTTGATGGGGAAGTTGAGTCCGTTGACAGTCAGTGTTGTTATTGATAAGTATGTGGTGATTCCTGCCACTTAGTTGTTTTTATTGTTTAAGGATTCAATTGTGTGCAGCTGAATCAATGCAACTCTCTGATTCTTTGTGTTTTCTTCTTCTGTGGTTTGATACTACCTGTAGCCTTGTGGTTTTGTTTGCTTTCATCTCCTGTGTACAGAATTCCTTGGAGAATCTTTTGTAGTGATGGCTTGCTGGTCACTTATTGTTTTAGTTTCTGCTTATTGTGGATGATTTTTATTGCCCCATAGATTTTGAATGATAGTTGTGGGTAGACTATTCTAGGATTGAAGTTATTTTCATTCAGTGCCTGAAACACCTCACTCCATGCCCTTCTTGCTTTTAAGGTTTCCATTGAGAAATCTGCTGTGGTTTTGATGGGTTTACCTTTATATGTTATTTGTTTTTTCTCTCTTGCTGCCTTCAGTATTCTTTCTCTATTCTCTGTGCTTGTTGTTTTAATGATAATATGCCATGGGGAGTTTCTAGTTTGGTCAAGACTGTTTGGTATCCTGGAGACTTCCTGTACCTGAACAGGCAAAACTTTCTTGAGATTTGGAAATTTTTCTGTTATTATTTTATTGAATATATTATGAATCCCTTTTGCTTAACTCTTTTTTCCTTCTTCAATGCCCATGATTCTCATGTTTGGTCTTTTGGAGTCAGTGAGTTCTTGCATATTCCTTTCACAGCTCTTGAGTTGTTTGACTAACATTTCTTCAGTGTTTTCTTTAATTTCTATTTTACCTTCAAGTTCTGAAATTCTGTCTTTCTCTTGTTCTAGTCTGCTAGAGTGGCCTTCCACTGAGTTTTGTGTTTCTGTTTGATTTTTTTTCTGAGGTTTTCCATATCTTGTGTCACTTCTCTAATATTTTTTATTTTCATCTTTAATTCATTTATCTCTCTATTTATACTGTGCTCTGTTTCACTTTGCTGTGTATTTAAGGTGGCTCTGGGTTCATTTATTTGTTTCTGTGTCTTCTCATGTTCTTTATTTTTGATGTTCTTGTACACTTTGGTTAACCATGTCTAGTATCTTCTCCATGAAATTCTCAGTGATTTTTTTGTAAGATTTCTTCTTTTGAGGGTGTTTTTGTATGTATTGCTGGGTTCCTTAGTGTTGTTTATCATTGTTTTGTTGGAGTCAGGAACTGGGTATCTGTTTTCTTCATTTCCCTCTGAATCCTGTATTAAATTGTCTTTTTGAGGAGAGTGGTTTCCATCCCTTCTTCTTCTTACCATTGCTCCACTTAGTACTGTGTAACTATGTTCTTGATAAGCTAGTTGGTGGTTTTAGTTGCCTGTTTTCTTTCCCTTGAATTAATTTTTGTGTTTTGGCTCTCTTGGTTGTTAGCTAGGTTGGTATGCTATTTCTGTCCCTGGTCTGGAGGTGTAATTTAGCAATAACTAGTTCACAGGTTCAATACCCCACCAGTTGTTTATATATTATATAGAAGACTGCCTTGGTGGTAACATTTATAAGCAGTGGGAGTTGGGAGGTCAACATTAGTTAGGCAAGCTATAGAAATTTAGGGAATTGGTTAAGGTGGCACTAAAAGGGAAAGGGGAAAGTGGGGTGGGGGAGTGGGGGAAGTGGTGTGGAGGCTGCTGGTGCTTGTGGCCCTTGCATGTGTTTGTTGCTGTAATGTAGGGTGTTTGTGTCAGGGATTGCAGGGGGTTGGGCTTGTGTAAAGTTGGTATAGTAGGTGGTGAGTATGTAGGAGGGAGGGGTAGTCAGTTGACAGGTTGGGGGAGGAGAGGGAAAGATGAGGCAGGAGTACAGAGTGGATGAGAAGGGGCAGAAAGAGTAGTTGTGTTGGAGAGCAATGGATTTTAGCATAAGAAAAGGAGGGAGAGTGAAGGTGGTGAGAGTAAGGATGAGTAGACAGTGATGGTAAAATTGATAGTACAGAAAGTAAAAAAAGAAAATAGGAATAAAAATAAAAATAAAAAAACCCACAATAATATAACATACAAGTAAATAACAACAAAAAAATAGGGAAGAAAACAAGACAAAACAAAAAACCCCACTAGGTTCAGGAACAATAGAATTCCAGTTTTCGTTTAAGTTCTGGAGTTATTCCTCCAGCATCTAGTCCTGGTATTGACATATAAGCAGAAGCTCTGACATGGTCTCACTAGGTGATTAGCTTGTGAGTAGTGTTTTGTTCTTCTCTCTACCAGTTTAATTGAAATTGTGAGATGCGGTAGGTTTGCCAGATCATGCAGGTGGTCAGATCTATTGTTTTCCCCATCTGCAGCTGTTTTGTCAGCTCCTCCCCCAGAGAAGTGAGGCAGTTCAATTTTGAATGCTGCCCTCTGGTTCAGGATATCAGCTCTGTGATCTACTATCTGCTCTGCTTTGGGGAGTGGGTTATCACCTGCCTCTTCTCAGCCTTCACTGCCTTTCCTGTGTTTTACTGAAAGTTCAATGCTGAGCTTAGCTCCTTGCCCCACCCCCTTTCCCTGGTACAAGTTCAGCACTTCACCTGCCCCCTGCACTGTCCATATGTGGTTATAGTTTGCTGTTTGTTTTTCAGTTTTGTTGGGGGGGGCAAGAATCAGTTTGCCCAGTGGCTGTGCAGGTTTATGCTCCCAGGGGTTGATAAGGGATTCCTGCATGGTGCATGGTGCTCACATGTTTGTTCTGTCAATTGATGTGCAGGCAGGTTTGGAACTGGCAGTGGCAGCAGTGGCAGCGGTGAGAAATGGTGCCCAAATTTTCTTAGTGCAGCATGACATGGGGAGGCTTTCCACAGGCTAGGGGTTCAGGATTTACAGAGTTGGATTCTGGTTGATGCTTTATTTCCACTTGATGGAGGAAGGCGAAGAGAAGGAAAGAAAAAAAAAAACACTATGGGGGAGGAGGATTTCCCTGGGTCTGGACCCACCTTGCTAGCTGTATCATGGGTTGCAGCTGTTAGATGCAATTAAAGGCTAATTTGATTGTCAGTCTTTGAATTTTTTCCTGCACCTAAAACTTTGTGTGATGGAAGTTTATTATTTTGGCTAGAAGCAGAGCCAAGTGTGGCTCCAATCACTCAGGGAGGTTTTTGGAGTCACGGAACTTAGGTTTTTTGCTTCCATACCCTACTTGGATCCTCTGACTAGTGAATTTTCAATGTTTTTTTTCTCCTGGGTTCTTCCATTAATTTTTTTAATATATATTTGAACCAATAGTTACCTTGGCCTTTCCATATGTAAAATGGAAGACTTTCCTTTCCTTTGAAGTATAAACTCCTATGGTGAGTATAGTATTTCCACAAGCACAGAGTCTTCCCATGATGGTCTGTATTTCAGCAGTTCTTTTAATGTGAGCTAACAAAACTTTGTGTGATGACACCATGAAATTAGGCTTTAAAACTGATGTAGGGGGTGAAGTGCAAGGAGATTTAAAAAAAATCCTTTCAAGACATTTAAAATATTAATAGAGTAAGGACCCTTTGGGTATTGAAGTAGTTTTCTATTGCTACTGTTAACAAGTTACCACCAACTTAATAACTTAAAACATTGTGAATTTATTCTCATACAATCCAGAAGCCACAGTCCAAAGCAGTTTCACTGGGCTAAATTTAGGGTGTCAGCAGGGTTGTTTCTGTTTCCTTCTGGGGACTCTAATCAAAAATCCATTTCCTTGCCTTTTCCAGCTTCTGAAGGCTGCCTGCATTCCTTGGCTTATGGCCCTTTTGTTTCATCACTCCAACCTCTTGCTGCTGGAGTTACATCTTGTATTTCCTCCTTTGACTGTCTTCCTTCTTCAGAGGAGGAACCTTGGGATTACATTTGGGGCCCATCCAAATAATGTAAAATAATCTTCTTATCTCAGTATCTTTCATTTAATCACATCTCTAAATTTCTTTTGCCATAAATGGTAACATTCATAGGTTCTGGAATTAAGACATGGATGTCTTTGGGAGGCCTACTGTAGGTATCTTTTCAGCCTGTCATTTCCCTTCTTTGAAAATTAATTCTCCATCCACAACAGGGCTAAGTCCCTGCAGCCATGTTGGTACCATACTTCTTGGCCAAAGCTATTTGAACCAAGAATGGATACTCTTCAATGAATCTTTCATTAGGAGACAGATGTCATCAAGACCTTGCTGGAGGGACCCAGCACAGCCCTTGATAGACTAAGCTAAACTGAGGTCTATCTGTGTCTTGGGGTGGTTTTTAGATGCATGTGCTAACTTAAGTTGACCCTCATAAAGCTGTAAACATTGAAATGATAGAAGCCAGTTTAGTCCATATTTTAGTCTCAAGGCATATTTGTCATGTTTTTAAAGTTTAAAGACATTTATAAAAGTTTTGCCAGCCATTAGAACTTGTCGATCATTTCTTTCTGTCACTCACAATATCACAAATGGTTATAAAGGGAACCCATTGGGGAAATTCAAAGTCAAGATTAATGCCCCACTTATTCTTTTTTATAAGTAAACCCAGTGGTTCATTTATCAGCTCCCACTAAGTTACATTAACTGTTTCTCCAGATTATAAATCATCCTTATTAAACCAGAGGATCCCAGTGGGAAGACTTGGCATTCTAGCCAGGGAGATGACAAGTGTCCCCAAATACTCTTAAACCAAAGGGACTTAGGTCTCTTTGATTCTAAATCTAAGTTAAAATTCCTCAGTGTTAGTCATTGTTTTTCCTTCACCAAAAACATTTCATTATATATCCATGAAATACGAAATTTACTAATTTCTTTAATTTTTCATAATGAAAAAGACTACTTTCTTTATTTTAAATTCTTCTTCAATGTATTCCCAGCCTCCACCCCCACCCCATCACCCTCCACTAAGAAAGGTTTAACCAAAGAGAAAAATTCCCACTACTGAACTACTCTTAGATCCTTTTCATTTTCATTTGTTTTTCAAGGCCAAGAACTTTTTGGCTTACTAAAGTTATCATGATGCATGATACAAGACAAAAAAAGGTGCTATGCTTTCTATAAAGATCTTAACTGCAATGGCTGAGACTTGGAACCACATTCTAAACCACCCATTGTCCTTTGTATGCAGCCTCTGTGCCCCATCGTGTCAGATAACCACAGCTAACATTCTGTGGGCAAACATGGCCCCATTCATTCCATCAAGCAGTGAATAATTCATATAGCAAGTTTTACCCTGGGCAAAATACACTGACATCAGGAGACATTAAACTAGAGTCATTCAAGAAACAAAATGGTTATTCATGCTTTCAATGTAAACCATTAAAACTTGCCAGTTAAGTTAAAGAATGAATTAATTCATTGGATGTATCACTCAAGTCCATAAAAACACAAATGCAAGAGCAAGTTTCTTACTTGGAATTTTCTTACCTGAGAGCGGAAATGCCAGTCATTGTGTGTTAAGCATGTCTGAACTGGTTGGAGGAGGGAGGTGATTGTTTCCTTTGAGAGCCCCTTAAAAGAAAATGGTTTCCATTCATCTTTTTTGTTTCATCTTGTTTCTATACCCCTTCTCTTTCTGGTTTAACCACCCACCCATAGTCAAAAGAATGGCCCAAAGGGCAACTGGCTTCTCTCTAAAGCAACTAACCTTTGCTTAGAGATGAAGGACTTGGTTATAGTTGGCATTTCTTGGCTATTACTGGCTATGTGTCCACTGTTTGCTTTTTAAAACAAGGATGGTAATGGTGGCTACACATGCCTTTTGGAATTCATTTTCCAGAGCCAAAGATAGTACATTTGATTAACCTGAAATGGTACTCCCCTATAGCCTCCAGTCTCTACACTGACTCCAGATAACAAAGGTCTCCCACAGACACCCAGTGAAGCCAAAAATCCCTCCAAACTGGATATCAAAGGAGAGTTAATATTTCTCCAAAACATGGAACAAGAAAAAAGAGATTTCTAAACTGTACATACATTCACGTTTTCCAACTACTTCTTTCAAGCAGCTGATCCAGACTTTCCTCTTGAGGAGGGATGAGGGAATTCTGGTCCCATTTCCTCAGCACCTGCAGTGGACCTTTTACAGTGAAAACCAGGCAGCTGTGTTGAAGGTCTCCAGTCAGACTGGAGAAATCTGGAGAAAACAGTAAGCCAATGGCAACCAAGTACACATAAAAGGGAAAGAATCAATAAAACTTGCAGGTGAAATATCAAATTGCCATTATTGAGACATTTAGTAGCACCATCCCATTCTTATTTCTGTGATTCCTTCTCCCAAACTTGTAGGTCCCAGTAAACATTAACTGCTTTTGAGTTAATATTAGATTTTTAGCACTCAATGCAGAATCATATTTGGAGTATAACATATGCAAAGGTGGGAGAGGAAGGACCAACACCTTATATAAGTTAGCTCATTGAAGCCCACCCCTAAGTGTGGTTTATTAATATCCATATTTTATAGATGAGGTCCAGAAAGGTTAAAGGATGTACTCAGGTAATAAGTCAAGTCCTAAGGACTGTAAAGCCCTAAAGTGCCAAAGATAATACTGTAATCTTTCTCTCTGTGTGGCGGGGGGAAGGAGTCTCTCTCTCTCTCTCTCTCTCTCTCTCTCTCTCTCTCTCTGCCAGTTATCATTCAAACACATTTACAATATATTTAGCAGATGCATATGCATGGTAAGGATGAATAAAGGAATGAATAGCCAGATTTTATTTTCAGAAAGTGCTGATTTTCACCATGAACCAAATAGTTCTGTATGATTGGAAATCTCAATGCCTTCCAGTAGAAGAAAGCACATGGAAGTGTTTGTTCTTGTGCAGGTCAATAGACACCAGGCCCAGTTTACTGCTTAACACTTTTCAGGCTGTTCTTGCTCTTCTCATCTCTCTTTTCCAGGCCATTATCCAGTGCTGAAACAAAAAGAAAGGGGAACTACAGGCTCCATCTATTTCATTTTAGATGGATAAGTAATTTCAACACAGACTTAACCTTGCCTTCTATAAAAAGTTAGTGACATCTGAGGGGAGGAAAGGATCTATAAGACATTGTTGGGATAGTTGATAAAATTTTTTGTTTTCTGCAGTGCTGGGGGAATCAAACCCAGGACCTTGTACATGCTAGGTGAGCATTCTGCTACTGAGCCACATCCCCAGCCTTGAAATTTGATTGTTGACTTTGAATTAAATAATTGTATTGTATCAGTGTTAAGCACCTGATTTTGATAATGAGGTTGTGGATATGTAAGAGACTGTCGTAATTCTTAGAAAATTTACCCCTAAGTATTTAAGGATAGAGGGATTTAATCTCCAATTTATTCCCAAATGGCTCAGAAAAAAAGAATAAGAGATGGAGAGAGAGAGAGAAATGGCAGGGGAGAATGGGAAAGAGAAAACTGGCAGGAGATCTGTGAAGTTGATGGAGCAAGCATAAAGGGAATAAATTTAGGAAAGGACATTCCTTATACAGCACTTTTACAACTTTTCTGTAAGGATAAAGCTGCAAATAAAACCACTCAAGGAATTACTTTCAAGATCTCCTGGGAAAAAAGACTAATTATTAGTGAACAAATAATTTCAAAAATTTCCCAGGCAAACCTTCTCAATTTAGAGATGGGGAAACTGAGGCCTGGAGTTGAGCAATTGCCTGTAAAAGTCCAGGTGTACACACAAGCTCACACACATGCTCAGATATCCTTCCAGCACACTGCCTGTTCTTCCTCACATACTTTTCTCGAGAATTTGTATCCCATCTGATTACCTTCTCTGGCTTTTTCAATGTAGCGCAAATCATTTTTAAACACTTCTCCATAAGTGGGTTCCCTTCACAGCACACTCATTCTGTAGGATTTGAATAGATATTATATAAAGTCTGTACCAAATAAGCTTGGGAAATGTGGGGTCAAACAAGGTAAAACAGATTTCTTTAGTGGACTTTTTAGGGCCTTTAAGATGCTAATGTGCACGCTGTGGGAAGGAGGGGGAGTAGAATGTGCGGTGGTTTGCAAACAGATTTGAACAAGGAAATCTTTTTTCTTTTCTTTTCTTTCTTTATTTTTGAAGTCTTAGGAGCTACACATTCCAACACATTTTGGAAAAGTTAGTGTAGAGCAGCCAGTGTGTCATGACTAATCGCTACATGACAGATGTCCACATGTCATTCCCCTGGACAGATGGAACTTCTTATATGGAGTTTTGATAGTAAGGATGGCAAATAAGGTTGAGTTCTAATTCTGGCTTTGAATTCGCAAACTACATCTGTAGACAAATCATCAAATTACTTGAATGTGTTCCTCTTAAAAGAGAAGCAGTATCTGTATTACAGAGTACCTTGAGGGTTCTTGGATATTATTTGTAGGCATTCTTCATGTTCATAGTTTGACTGCTCAAATGTATATGTGACACATGATTTATGGGACTAAAGGTGGGAGAGTTCTCCAAAAGCATGTCCACAGACTGTGGAGGAGTTTGTATAAAAGTTGATCTTGTAGAAGAGCTTTGGAGAAAATTATGCTTCAATTCTAGACTCAGTAACAACCACTTTGCAAGTCCATTCAAAAGGCATAGAATAGTGGTACAAGAATTGGCAGGTGCTCTGAATCCTTGAAGACACAAAAGGGAAATGCACATATTTCGTTTTGGTTTGTTATTTGTTGTAAGGAAGATTGATGTAATACTTCTATCAACCTGTTGCATGATTTTTTTTTTTTTTTACCCTGGTGGTACGGGAGGTTGAACTCAGGGCCTCATACTTGCTAGGCAGGCACTCTACCACTTGAGTCAGCTGCCAGCCATGTTGATGAGTTTTTAACTGTAAGGTCTCAGCTGCCTAAAAGGCAGCCAGCTCTTGACATAGAGCAGAAGAGGTTTTTCTTGTGTTCAGTCTAGGTCAGGGAGATTAGTAATGACTTCTGATTGCCAATGCATAGCCACAATTATATCAGGCTCTGTTGGCTTTATATCCAGCCAAAACCATCATCCAAGTGTGTCTTGGCTTCCCTCACAGCCCTAGTTTTTAACCAACATGCCTTCCAATACACAGCTGGTGTTGCCATGGTTTATTGTAGCTTAGTACCCCATGGATGCAAAGCTCCTCATCCATCTCAACATTCATTTAAATAAATTATTTGATTGTATCCCTCTTCACATTTGCAATGCTTTGAGGTGGACCTGATGGACCCATCCTCATTGCAGAGAGAGGAACACGAAGGTCCAGGCTGGCAAGTATATTCTTCAACTGAGGTCACAGTACTGAGATGAGACCCCTCTCACTCCTGGTCTCCCCCATCCCAGCATCTTGCCCACAGCTCATGGACAGTATGGATAGTGAAGAGTGAAGTAGTCTTTCTTTTTAGGGAAAAGAGTGGTGCTTTCTCCAGTGCGGTAACGCTAAGCAACCTCAAAAATCTCCTGACCTGGGTATTCAATGAAAGAATCTTCCTGCCTGCTTCCCTTTTTGTGTGTGTGTTGTTCTTGGGGGTGCATGCGGATCAAAGCCAGGGTTGTACACAGTGAGGCAAATATCTGCCAAGCTTCATCCTCAAGCCTTGGGTTTTTGAGACAGGTCTCACTTTATGGCCCAAGCTGCCCTTGAACTTGAGATCCTCCTACCTTTGCCTCCTGAGAGTTGTTTTGTTTTGTTTTTGTGGTACTAGGGTTTGAGCTCAGTGCTTCACGCTGCTAGGCAGGTGCTTTATCACTAGTGCCATACCTCTAGTCTTTCTTTTGTTTTAGGCTATTTTTCAGATAGGGTGTTTTTTGTTGTTTTGTTTTGTTTTTTGCCTGGGCTGGGCTTAAACCACTATCTTTCTTATCTCCCCCTCCCAAGTAGCTGATATCACAGTGTGAGCCACCATGCCTGGAGGGTTCCTTTTTTTGAAGTTCTACTTTACCATGCAAAAATCTTTTGGAAGGGCACACCTGAAACAAAGAAGAATGATGAAGGTGGGAAGAGAAAGCCACTGGTGAAGGATTTCCGCAGAGAACAAACCAGATCAAAAATCCGGGAATGGAGGGACGAAAGGTTGTGCTGAATGAGGAGGTGAAGGGGTGGCTTGGACCAGGCTGACCTTTGTCTCAGTGGTCGAGAAGGAGAAGCCAGGGCATGGCAAAGATTCCCATGTGCTGTGTACTAGGAGGGCTTGGCTGGAAGCACTTCTCTGAGGTGCTGCTCTTCCAGGGCCCAGGAAATATCTGCTTGTGCATGTGAATTCCAGAGAGGATGGGAGGCTTTTATTGAAGCTCAGGATCCTGCAGAACCCAGAAGGCCACAAGCTGAGTAAAGGAAGTGATGGAAACAATTAAGAAATCTAAGCAGAAACGGTTGCTGGAGAGAGGGCCGCAACTGCTTTCGACCACATCCGATATTTGCTTCAAATTATTATGCAGGACAGTAATTGTCTCTTGGGAGGGCAAGAGGCAACGGGGCTGGGTTGGCCTCTAATAGTTTTCACCAGCAGAGCACCCTCATAAATAGTAAATATTGTGAAACCAGAATGTTCTCCCTTTCCAGTGGATCTCTCCCAGCTCTCCTTTAATTAAAGAAACGTGGCTCACCAAGAAACAAATACCTCTTTTCATAAGGCATTAACTATGGATTAAGCAAAAAGAGAGAGAGAGAGAATTCTGCGGTGAATAAGTGAGCATTCAATAAGCCATCCATGCAGAAACTGTGAGCTATAGTTGATTCCATGCCTGTAATCTTCAACACTGCTTGGTGATTGCCCAACATCACCCAGCTGACATGTGGCATCCATCATACCCTTGAGGTCCATGACTAGACTGGGATGTAAATGCATCCACTGGGACTCATTGTGGAGAGAACACCTGTTCCCATGAATCCTGGGTTCTCACTAATCCTGATTTGCTACCTGCACCAACCCCTCCAAATTTATTCATATGCATTTTCTTGTGCCATCTGGTGGATTTCAAGGGAATTTGCGGCAGAATCCAAAACACAATCCACTTACTGAAGTGCTGACTTGTTTCATTTCAGTCCTCACCACAGAGAATCTTGGTGACACCACTAAAGCCTTCATTTTCTTGGCTGTTACTTATTTTGCTTGTGCTTTCTACACATCTATTTTGGCTTTTAAAAAACATTTATATTTTTGAATAAGTACATCAAGTGCATGGCATAAAATTTGAAAGGTATACCTGGCAAAAGTTAAGTGTTCTTCCTCTAGACATCTAAGTTGCCCAGATCCTCCTGTAAGAGGTAACTCACTATTTGTTTACCTTATTCCAGTCCTATACAGAACATGTGTATTTCTGACAAATGTTAGCATATTGCACACACTGGTTGGGTTTTGTTTTTTTGTTTTTCACTACATATATCTTACAAAACCTTCCATATTAGTGTATATCACTGCCCTGTTGTTTCAGACACCTGAAATGATACAGCATTAGCTCCTCTGCATGCTGCAATACATATTCTTCAGCCAACCCCCTTTCTATAGATACTTACGCAGTTTTTAATCTCTCACTCTTTAAAACAGTGCTGTAATGACTATGCAATACCCAATGCTGGTATATATATATAGGATAAAACCTGGCAGTAGAGCAGGTCTTGGTGAATTATAACTTTAATCCCAGCTCTCAGAAGGCAGAGATCAAGAGGATTGTGGTTCAAGGACAGCTTGGGCAAACAATTATCTAGACCCCTATTTCAATAAGTAAATAGTCATGGTGGTATATGCCTGTGATCCTAGCTACACAGGAGGCATAGGTAGAAGGATCAAGGTGTGAGACCAGCCCAAAGCAAAAACACAAGATGCTATGCAAAAAATAACTAAAGTGAAAAAGGGATGGGATCATTGCTCAAGTAGTGGAGCACCAACCTAGCAAGAAGAAGTCCCTGAGTTCAAAACTCCAGTACCACAAAAAACAAAACATGTGTCAGTGGAATTTCTAAATCAAAGGATATTAGAGGTCCTTTATCTTAGGCATTCCCAAATTACTCTTCAGAGCGGTAGTAACACATTATGCTTCTGTGAGCATATCTGTTTTCCTATACATTAGCTAAAAACATGTTACCAAACTTTTGATCTTTGTCTAAAAAATAGGTGAAAAATGGTATCAATTGTAGTTTACAAGTTTTTTTAACTTGAAATGAGATTGAGCATCATTTTGTATGTACATAAAAAGATTTATATTTTCTTTTATCTGCTCATTGATTTTTTTTTTGTCCATTTTTCCACTGTGCTGTTGATTTGCTTATTTATTTGCAGGAGCTCTTTGTATATTAATAAATTACTCTTATGTGTAAATTAAAATTTTTCTGAACTTGCAGTTATCTTTTGTGTTTGTTTATGATTTTCCTCATGAAGATGTGCCTTCTTATTTTAATGTCATATCTACTTTTCCACTGAACATTTGAATGACTTTGTCTAATAACTATTTTTTAGGAAATATTAGTATTTTTATTGGGATTGCATTGTATGTTCAAATTAATTAGTGGATAATGATTGATATCTGTATAAAATTGAGTCTTCCTTTCCTGAGATGTGCTTTATTTCCCCTTTGCTGGGTTGTTCTGTTATATTCTTCAATAGCATTATACAGTTTTCCTCATGTAAGTTTTGTACATTTTTTTTTAGCTTTGCTTGGGTCTTTTATTTTTTGGGGGGGGTAGTACTGATTCTTTTTTTTTTTTTGGCAGTACTGAGATTTGAACTCAGGGCCTCACACTTGCTAGGCAGATGGTCTTACAGCTTGAGCCATTCCACCAACCTTGTTTTGTGTTGGGTATTTTCAAGACAGGTTTTCATGAATTATTTGCTCAGGCTGGCTTTGAACTGTGACCCTCCTGATCTCTGCCTTCTGAATAGATGATATTATAGGCATGAGCCACTGTGTCTGGCAGTTTTGTACTTTTTTGCATGTGAATTTTTCCCAGATAGTCTGTCTTTTTCATTATTATTGTAAATGAGATATTTCTGTCATGATATGTTCCAATGAAGTTTCCATTATATAAAGGCTATTGACTTGCTAATATCACTATTATACCTAACAACTTAACTATATTTGATAATAGTTTAAAATTTTTTGGTTGTCTTGAGTTGTTCAAATAAGCAATTGTGTCATCTGAAAATAATAATAATCTAAAGCTGGATTTTGACTACTTGATACAGACATATTTTACTATGTTAAGGACATTCTTACCTATTTCTATCTTATTGATCTTCTTTTCAATTGGGAATTGAAGTATTGAGGTGACCACCAATAATCAACTCTCATCCTTATCTTACTGGACCTATCACAGCATGTGACACTATTGATTACACTCCCCCAAAATCCTCTTCTCTCTCTGCCTCAGGGTCACCTACCTAGCTTTTCCTCCTTGCTCATTAATCATTATTCTCAGTACCTCAACATTACAAAAGCTATATATGACAAACCTACAGCCAGCATTATACTTAACAGAGAAAAACTGAAACCATTCCCTCTAAAATCAGGAACCAGACAAGGATGCCCACTATCTCCACTCCTGTTCAACATAGTACTGGAATTCCTAGCCAGAGCAATTAGGCAAGAAGAAGGAATAAAAGGAATACAAACAGGTAAAGAAACTGTCAAAATATCCCTATTTGCAGATGACATGATCCTATACCTTAAAGACCCAAAAAACTCTACTCAGAAGCTTCTAGATACCATGAATAGCTATAGCAAGGTAGCAGGATATAAAATCAACATAGAAAAATCATTAGCATCTCTATGCACTAATAATGAGCAAACTGAGAAAGAATATATGAAAACAATTCCATTTACAATAGCCTCAAAAAAAATCAAATACCTAGGTGTAAACCTAACAAAGGATGTGAACGACCTCTACAAGGAAAACTATAAACTTCTGAAGAAAGAGATTGAGGAAGACTGTAGAAAGTGGAGAGATCTCCCATGCTCATGGATTGGTAGACTCAACATAGTAAAAATGTCTATACTCCCAAAAGTAATCTACATATTTAATGCAATTCCCATCAAAATTCCAATGACATTCATTAAAGAGATTGAAAAATCTACTGTTAAATTTATATGGACACACAAGAGGCCACGAATAGCCAAGGCAATACTCAGTCAAAAGAACAATGCTGGAGAGGTATCACAATACCTGACTTCAAACTATATTACAAAGCAATAACAATAAAAACAGCATGGTACTGGCACAAAAACAGACATGAAGACCAGTGGAACAGAATAGAGGACCCAGATATGAAGCCATACAACTATAACCAATTTGTCTTTGACAAAGGCACTAAAAATATACAATGGAGAAAAGACAGACTCTTTAACAAAAACTGCTGGGAAAACTGGTTAGCAGTCTGCAAAAAACTGAAACTAGATCCATGTATATCACCCTATACCAATATTAACTCAAAATGGATCAAGGATCTTAATATCAGACCCCAAACTCTAAAGTTGATACAGGAAAGAGTAGGAAATACTCTGGAATTAATAGGTATAAGGAAGAACTTTCTCAATGGAACCCCAGCAGCACAGCAACTAAGAGATAGCATAGATAAATGGGACTTCATAAAGCTAAAAAGCTTCTGCTCAACAAAAGAAATGGTCTCTAAACCAAAGAGAACACCCACAGAGTGGGAGAAAATATTTGCCAGCTACACATCAGACAAAGGACTGATAACCAGAATATATAGGGAACTTGTAAACTAAATTCTCCCAAAATTAATGAACCAATAAAGAAATGGGCAAGTGAACTAAATAGAAATTTCTCAAAAGAAGAAATTCAAATGGCCAAAAAGCACATGAAAAAATGCTCACCATCTCTAGCAATAAAGGAAATGCAAATTAAAACCACACTAAGATTCCACCTCACCCCTGTTAGAACAGCAACCATTAGCAACACCACCAATAACGTGTTGGCGAGGATGTGGGGAAAAAGGAACCCTTTTACACTGTTGGTGGGAATGTAAACTAGTACAACCACTCTGGAAAAAAATTTGGAGGCTCTTAAAAAGCTAAACATTGATCTACCATTTGATCCAGCAATACCACTCTTGGGGATACACCCAAAAGACTGTGACATAGGTTACTCCAGAGGCACCTGCACACCCTTGTTCGTTGCAGCACTATTCAAAATAGCCAAGTTATGGAAACAGACAAGATGCCCCACCACTGATGAATGGATTAAGAAAATGTAGTATCTATACACAGTGGTATTTTTTGCAGCCATGAAGAAGAACAAAATGTTATCGTTCACTGGTAAATGCATAGAATTGGAGAACATCATTCTGAGTGAGGTTAGCCTGGCCCAAAAGACCAAAAATTGTATGTTCTCCCTCATATGTGGACATTAGATCAAGGGCAAACACAACAAGGGGATTGGACTTTGATCACATGATAAAGTGAGAGCACACAAGGGAGCTATGGGGATAGGTAAGACACCTAAAAAACTAGATAGCATTTGTTGCCCTCAATGCAGAGAAACTAAAGCAGATACCTTAAAGCAACTGAGGCCAATAGGAGAAGGGGACCAGGAACTAGAGAAAAGGTTAGATCAAAAAGAATTAACCTAGAAGGTAACACACACGCACAGGAAATTAATGTGAGTCAACTCCCTGTATAGCTATCCTTATCTCAACTAGCAAAAATGCTTGTTCCTTCCTATTATTGCTTATACTCTCTCTTCAACAAAATTAGAGATAAGGGCAAAATAGTTTCTGCTGGATATTGCAGGGGTAGGGGGGAGTAGGAGGGGGTAGGGGAAAGAGAGGCAGCAGGGGGGGTAAGGGAGGGGGTGGGGTAATGGGGGAAAAATGACCCAAACATTGTATGCACATATGAATAAAAAAAAATCATTATTCTCAATCTTATTTCCTAGTTTTTCACCATTTTCCTGATCTAATATTTGAGAACTGGAATTTATTCTTTGAAATTCTCATTTCTCTGATGATTTCATCCTAGTCTCCTGGGCTTAAAATATCATTGCCAATGACTCCTACATTTAAATCTCCAGTCCAGATCTCCCTCCTGAACTCCAGATTAATGCTTCCAATTGGCACCCAACATCCTCACTTGGAAGTCTGACAAACATCTCAAAATGAATGCAGCCCAAACTAATCTTGTCTCCAGGCCAACACCATCTTCCCTTTCTCCCTGATGCATTCTCATCTTTCAGGTGCCCAAGTTATAAGTTTGGGAATATCCTTGATTTCCTTCTTCCCCTCACATTGTTCCTGTTCATCAAGAAATACTATTAGTTTCACCTTCCAAATTTATCCCAGAATCTTACTGCTTCTCACTATCTCCATTTCTGTTGCCCCATTCTGAACTTCTGTCATCTCCTCTCTGGATTGCTGCAACAGCTTCTCAATTGGCCTTTTTCTATCTTTGGCCACCAACACTTTATTCTTAACACAGCAGCAAGAGAGACTCATTAAAACATAAGCAGATCACAACTCTTCTGCTTGTAGCCCTGTCAGGATTCTGTTTTCATTCAGAATAAAAGACAAAGAAATCACAAGGGCCTATGAGGACCCGTGTCATCTCCCTACCTCACTGGCCCATTACCTCCTTGATGTCAGATCTCATCCCCTACCACTCATTCCATGATAACTCCACTCCAATCACTCTGCCTTCCTGCTGTACCGTGAACGTCCCATGCCATGTTCCCTTCTAGGCTGTACTCTCTTCCCCAAACAGGCTTGGCTCAGGTATAGAGAGTAGATTCTCCTACCTCCTTCAAGTTTCCCCAAATCTTACCTTCTCAAGACCTACTTTTATGTCCTTTTGAGAAATTGCAGCTTATCTCCCCACTTCACCTTAGAACTTCCAATACCCCTTACCATTTTTCCTATGGTACTTACCACATTCTATCTCTTCAGTTATTTATTATACTTATTATTTCTTATCTATCTCTTCCAACTGGATTGTAAACTTCTTGAGCATAGGAATCATTGGCTGGTTGTTCACAGATTTAAAAACTTAAACATTGTGTGGTATATGATAGGCACTTAATAACTGCTCTTCAAATGAGAGAATAGTAGACTCTTCTTTATGGTCCATTTTGTTCATGGGAAAACTGTGTACCCTTGACCCTGTGAGTTGAGGCTACTTCCAGCACAGCCTCTTTCTTTGTTATGCTCTTAGCTGAGACTCCACCTCCTACCAGTTCACTACATTCAACAAACAACTATGGGCACAGTTGTAGCAGAGAAGTTTCTTTTACCTGACTTGAGATAAAAGTGTCCTTGTTTGAGAAAATATTCCATTATCATAGACCCACACATCTTTGACTGTCCACAATATCAGAATTTATTGAGTCAATAGATTCACAAGCTACCTTGGTTCCTTCTGCTTTATTTCATCCAGTACTCCTATTTGGCAATCACAAGCTCTTTATTCCAATCCAATCTTAATCATTATTATCTCAACACTAAAATCACACATTTCAAAATTGTTGTATTATATTACAGTTACAGAATGTTACAAAAGAGTAAATATACCATATGATTTGGAAAGGCTATGCAAAGAGCCCATGCAGAGTGTTGATACAAATGTAAGAATCACTGTAAGTGGTCAGGCATTGGGTTAACCAATCAATGGTAGAGCTGTCAAGGTCAGGGATCTAGACAGCATGAAAGTGAGTAGAGTCAATGGCAGAGAAAAACTGCACTGAACAGTCAGAAAATGGTCACCTGGTGATCTCCTGGGCAAACCCACTAGAGGGGTGCATGACAAAGTGAAGGGTCAGGGACACAGATGCAGACTGCATGAGCTCCTGGAATCAGGGACCTTGCTGAGATTCTGGAGACACACTTGCCACCGGCCCACCAAGTCACCACCCTGCTGACCTGCCAGGCCACTGCCCACTTGCTCACCAGGACGCTGCCTGGCACACCAGCTGCCACCCATCACAGGAGGGCCCCAGCACCACCAGACACTAGCTCCAAACCTGCCTAGGAGATGCAGACAAACAGGACTGAATGCTAAAGGAGTAACATCAGAACTGCTAAGACTGAAATTCTACTATTCCTGAACTGGGGATTGTTTTTTCTTTTTTCTTTTCTTTAAGTGTTTGTTTGTCTAGTTCACTGTTTGATTAACCACCATCTCTCCCTGTTGATTTCTTTGGTTCTCCAATTTTTTTTCTCTTTCTTTTTCTTCTTTTTTCTCCTTCTTTCTTGGTTTTGTTAATTTTACAATTGTAAGTTAGCTAATATTAAATTACACATAGACCAGGGACAGAAAAACATACCAAGTGGAATGATGGGGAGATGAAAAAGGGATGGAAACCATTCTTCCCCCCAAAAAAATTAGTACAGGATTCAGAGGGAAATGAAAATAATGGATACCCAGATACAGACTCCAACAAAACAAAAATAAACTATACCAAGGAACCCAATGAAGCCCAGAAGAACACCCTGAAAGAATAAATTCTGCAACTCATCAATGAGAATTTCACAAAGAGATGTTACTAGACATGATCAACCAAAACATACAGGAGACACTCAAGAAATTCCATGACAACAAAAATAAAGAACATGAGAAAACACAAAAACAAATAAATTAAATCTTAGAAGCCCTAAATAAACACCAAAGTGAAATAGAAAGCACCATAAATAGAGAGATAAGGATGAAAATTGAAATATTAAAGAGGAAGTGACCCATGATATGGAAAACCTCAGAAAAAAGAATGAAACAGAAATACAAAACAAAATGGAAGGTCATCCCAGCAGAATAGAACAAACAGAAGACAGAATCTCAGAACTCAAAGATGAAATGGCAATTAAAGGAAAAACTGAAGAACCATTAAACAACTCAAGACCTGTGAAAAGAAAATGCAAGAACTCACTGACTCCATCAAAAGACCAAACGTGAGAATCATGGGCATTGAAGAAGAAGAGGTGCAAGCAAAAGGAATGAGTAATATATTCAACAAAATAATAACAGAAAATTTCCAAAATCTAGAGAAAACTATGCCAATTCAGGTACAGGAAACCTCCAGGACACCAAACAGACTTCACCAAAGTAGAACTACCCCATGACATATTATCATTAAAATAACAAGCACAGAGAATAGAGAAAGAATATTGAAGGCTGTAAGAGAGAAAAACAAATAACATACAAAGGTAAACCCATCAAAATCACACCAGATTTCTCAACGGAAATGTTAAAAGCAAGAAGAGCATGGAGAGAGGTCTTCCTGGTACTGAATGAAAATAACTTCAACTTTAGGGTACTCTACCCAGCAGAACTATCATTCAAAATAGATGAAGCAATAAAAGTTTTCCATAATAAGCAGAAACTAAAACAATATATGACCACCAAGCCACCACTACAAAAGATTCTCCAAGGAATTCTGCACACAGAAAGTGAAAGCAGACAAAATAATGAAAGGACAGTTAGTACCAAACCACAGGAGAAGAAAAGACAAGGAATCAGAGAGTAGCATTGATTAAGCTGCACACAATCAAACCTTTAAACAACAAAGACAACTAAATGACAGGAATCACCACATACCTATCAATACTAACACTGAATGATAACGGACTTAATTCCCCCATCAAAAAACATGGCTTGGCAAACTGGATTAAAAAGGGAGCTCCAACAATCTGCTGCCTACAGGAGACCGACCTCATTGACAAAAACAAGCACTGACTGAGGGTGAAAGGCTGGAAGAAGATTGACCAAGCCAATGGCCCCTGAAAACAGGGAGGGGTAGCAATACTTATCTCAGACAAAATAGATTTCAAACTTACATTGATAAAATGAGATAAAGAAGGATACTCCATACTAATAAAAGGGGAAATACACCAAAAGGAAATAACAATTATCAACCTATATGTACCCAACGTCAATGCACCCAATTTCATCAAACATACTCTGAAGGACCTAAAAACATATAAACTCCAACACAGTGGTAGTGGGAGACTTTAATACCCCCCTATCACCAATAGATAGGTCATCAAAACAAAAAAATCAATAAAGAAATTCTGGAACTAAATCACACCATAGATCAAATGGACCTAGTTGATGTCTACAGAATATTTCATCCAACTTATGCACAAAATATATTCTTATCAGCAGCTCATGGAACCTTCTCCAAAATTGATCATATCTTAAGGCACAAAGGAAGCCCAAGCAAATATAAGAAAATAGAAAGAATCTCATGCAGTCTATCTGATCATAATGCATTAAAACTAGAAATCAACAACAAAAACTACAGTAAAAAACATAGAAACAATTGGAAACTGAACAACACATTGCTCAATGATTAGTGGGTCATTGATGAAATAAAAGAGGAAATTAAAAGGTTCCTGGAAGTTAATGAAAATGAAAACAAGACCTACTGGAATCTATGGGAAACAGAAAAAGCTGTCCTAAGAGGAAAGTTTATAGCCATGAGTGCATATATTAGAAGGTCCGAAAGATCTCAAATCAATGACCTAATGCTGCATCTCAAACTCCTAGAAAAACAAGAACAAGCAAATCCCAAAACAAGCAGAAGTGAGAAATAATAAAAATAAGGGCTGAAATCAATGAAGTAGAAACAAACAAACAAACAAACAAAAAATATACAAAGAATCAATGAAACAAAAAGCTGGTTCTTTGAAAAAATAAATAAGATTGACAGACCCCTGGCAAACCTGACTAAAATGAGGAGAGAAAAAACCCAAATCAGTAAAATCAGAAATTCAAAAGGGGAGATAACAACAAACACCATGGAAATCCAGGAAATCATCAGGGACAATTTTGAGAAACTATATTCTAATAAGTTTGAAAATCTTGAAGAAATGGACAGATTTCTAGATACTAACAACCATCTAAAACTGAACTAAGAGGATATTAATCACCTGAGTATATCTATAACACAAAATGAAATTGAAGCAGCAATAAAGGGTCTCCCAAAAAAGAAAAAAGTCCAGGACCTGATGGATTCTCTGCTGAATTCTATAAGACATTTAAAGAAGATCTAATACCACCCTACTTAAACAATTTCATGAAATAGAAAGGGAAGGAACACTGCCTAACTCGTTTTAGGAATCCAACATTACTCTCATCCAAAGCCAGAACAAGATACCTCCAAAAAACACAATTATAGGCCAATTTCCTTAATGAACATCAATGCAAAAATCCTCAATAAAATAATGGCAAACCGAATGCAACAACACATCAGAAAGATCATCCACCATGACTAAGTCGGCTTCATCCCAGGGATGCAGGGGTGGTTCAACATATGCAAATCTATAAATGTAATACAGCACATTAATAGAAGCAAAGACAAAAATCACTTGATCATCTCAATAGATGCAGAAAAAGCCTTTGACAAGATCCAACACCACTTCATGATAAAAGCTCTAAGAAAACTAGGAATAAAGGAATGTACCTCAACATTGTAAAGGCTATATATGACAAACCTACAGCCAACATCATACTTAACAGTGAAAAACTGAAACCATTCCCCCTAAAATCAGGAACAAGACAAAGGTGCCCACTCTCCCTACTCCTATTCAACGTAGTACTGGAATTCCTAGCCAGAGCAATTAGGCAAGAAGAATAAATAAGAGGAATACAAATAGGTAAAGAAACTGTCAAAATATCCCTATTTGCAGATGATATGATCCTATACCTTAAAAAAAAAAAAAAACTCTACCCAAAAACTCGTAGATACCATAAACAGCTATGGCAAGGTGGCAGAATACAAAATGAACTTATAGAAATCACTAGCTTTTCTATACATCAACAATGAACAAACTGAAAAGAAATACATGGAAACAATTCCATTTACAATAGCCTAAAAAAAAATGAATTACCTAGGAGTAAACTTAACAAAGTATGTGAATGGCCTCTACAAGGAGAACTACAAACCCCTGAAGAAAGAGATCGAGGAAGACTACAGAGGATGGAAAGATCTCCCGTGCTCATGGATTGGTAGAATCAGCATAGTAAAAATGACTATACTACCAAAAGCAATCTACATGTTTAATGCAAATACCATCAAAATCCTAATGACTTTCATCACAGAGATTGAAAACTCTACCCTAAAGTTCATTTGGAAACACAAGAGACCACGAATAGCCAAGGCAATACTCAGCAAAAAGAGCAATGGTGGAGGGATCACAATACCCAACTTCAAACTATATTACAAAGCAATAGCAATAAAAACAGCATGGTACTGACACAAAAATAGACATGAAGACCAGTGGAACAGAATAGAGGACCCGGATATGAAATCACACAACTATACTCACCTTATTTTTGACAAAGGTGCCAAAAATATATGATGGAGAAAAGACAGCCTCTTAAACAAATATTTCTGGGAAAAGTGATTATCCATCTGCTAGAAACTGAAATAGATCCATGTTTATCACCCTGTACTAGTATTAATTCAAAATGAATCAAGGACCTTAATATCAGACCTGAAAATCTGTAGTTAGTACAGGAAGGAGCAAGAAACACCCTGGAACTAATAGGTATAGGCAAGGACTTCCTCAATAGAACCCCCGCAGCCCAACAACTAAGAGAAATAATGGACATTTGTCCATTATTCATTAAATTAAAAAGCTTCTGCACAACAAAAGAAATGGTCTCTAACCTGAAGATATCACCCACAGAGTGGGAGAAAATATTTGCCAGCTATACATCAGACAAAGGACTGATAAACAGAATATACAGGGAATTTAAGAAATTAAACTCTCCCAAAATCAATGAAAGAATAAAGAAATGGGCAACTGAACTAAACAGAACTATCTCAAAAGAAGAAATTCAAATGGCCAAAAAACACATGAAAAAATGCTCAGTATCTCTAGAGCAATAAAGGAAATGGAAATCAAAACCTCGCTAAGATTCCACCTCACCCCTGTTAGAATAGCCATCATCAAAAACACCACCAGCAACAGGTGTTGGTGAGGATGTGGAGAAAAAGGAACCCTCATACACTTCTGGTGGGAATGCAAGCTGGTGCAACCACTCTGGAAAAAATTTGGAGGCTCCTTAAAAATATAAACATAGATCTGCCATATGATCCAGCAATCCCACTCCTGGGGATACACCCAAAGGAATGCAACACAGGTTACTCTAGAGGCACCTGCACACCCATGTTTATTGCAGCACTATTCACAATAACCAAGTTATGGAAACAACCAAGATGCCCTACTACTGATGAATGGATCAAGAAAATGTGGTATTTACACACAATGGAATTTTACTCAGCCATGAAGAAGAATGAAATCTCATCATTCACAAGTAAATGGATGGAACTGGAGAACATCATTCTGAGCGAGGTCAGCCAGGCTCAGAAGACCAAAAATCGTATGTTCTCCCTCATATGTGGACTTTAGATATAGGGCAAATGCAGCAATGTTGTTGGACTTGGGTAACATAACAAGGGGAGAGCACATACGGGAGGTAAGGGGATAGGTAGTAAATCCAAAACATGAAAGCATTTGATGTCCCCACTCCAGAGGAACTAATACAGAAACCTTATAGGAACAGAGGTCAACATGAGAAGGGGATCAGGAACCAGTGTAAAGATCAGTTAGAGATGAATCAACTTGGGTTGTAACACATTTGTGCATGGAAGCAATGCTAGGAAGCTCTCTGTATAGCTATCCTTAACTCAGCTAGCAAAAACGCTTTGTCTTTCTTATTATGCTTATGTCTTCTCTTCAACAAAATTAGACATAAGGGCAGAACAGGTTCTGCCTGGAAGCGAGGGGGGAATGGGAGAGAGGGTGGGGGCAGGAGGCCAGGAGGAGGAATGACCCAAACAATGTATGCACATGTAAATAAATGAATTTAAAAAAACACAACAAAGTGATGGGTCAGTTTGCCATGCTTCAGTGTGAGATGTCTTTAATGCATCTTGGATGAGGAGGTTGCATCATTTGTTGGTCTGGTGTGTTTAATAAGCTCATAAGTGGTGATTTTTTATTGGTACACTTATCAGTTGTGCCTTATGGTTGTGCTTGGCAGATAGTGTTGGTTCACATGACAAACAGGATGCCAAGTCATTCTACTTTAGCATTTATACCCAAATTGGAGAGACTCATGACAAGCTTTCTTCAAGCTGGAGTAACTCAGGGCAGGACATAACCTGCTCCATATAGCCTACCTCACTCTTTCCAAAATGCTGGAGTCAGGAGAGACTCATAGAGACAAAGCAAACTTTTCTCTAATCTCCATGATCTCTCTTGACATTTCCATCCTCTTTAAAAGAATGTAATTGTGGTCAGTTGAGGAGCACATAGTTGGGCCTCAGATGACTCCTTTGTAAGTCTTGCTGGTCTACAACCTCTTTTCAAAAGTGGGTGCACTTTAGCCTTTTGACTTGGAGCTCCAGTCTAACTGAAGCAGAAAGAGTTATCTTAATGAGTTCTTAGGTATGATTTCATGAATAATGTAAAAAATTTTAGTGTGTTTTTAACTTACACACACTTGAATGGTTTCAAGTATATGTAGCACTTCACAGGTTGTTTTTTCTCCATTAACATTATGCCTTCTAGTGCCATTTCTAGATATACATAAAGATCTGTGTCATTCATTTCAATTGTTGTCTGGCACTCCACTACTACATAATCTACTTACCTGCTCTTCTATGCATGAATATTTGACTTGTTTTCAATTTTTATTATTCTCAACTGCAACAACATTCTTGCACATATCCCCATGGGCACATGTAAATAATGTATCTAGGATATGCACTTAGAAGTGAATTTGTTGAGGATGTACACTTTCAATTTTAGGAGGTATTGCAAAAATTCTCTCTAATTTATAGTCCCACAAGCAAAATACTGGAATTCCCTTTTCTCTAAATAGTCACATCCTGCCACCAGTGGTTATGGTTACAATTCTTAATTCGCACCAACTTATTGAGTATAAATAGCATACAATTGTTTAAGACTGAATATCTCTGATTGCCTGTAAGAGTGAACATCATTTCATATTTTCAATCGTGTTTTATCCAGGTAATTGTACACTCAAATGCAGTTGTAAATATGGAGAAATCCCTTGTGTACTGTTCCTAGTTTCCTCCATGCAAGCATTTTGCATAACTGCAGTACAATACCACATTCTTGACATTGACATTAATACATCCAATCATATTCGAATTTCTGCAGTTTTACTTATGCCCATTTGTGTATGTGTCTTTTTATTTAAATTATGGCTACTCAGATTTTCTCTTCTCAAAATTGACTGTGTCTTTTGATGATTTTCTTTAAGTTTTTTTGATATGCTATATATTTGTATATGTATGCATATATGTATGAAAATCTTTTGTCTCGCCTATGTCTACAAATATAGCATCTTTGTTCCTCCTAGATTGTCACATATGTTAAATTTGTTTATTGTGACTTCAAAAAATTTTTGAGTGGTACAATTTTCTAATTCTTCTTCTTCAATTTTAAGCTTTTGCCATCTTGTTTGAGAAATCATTCTCTATGCTGAGATCATAGTATATTGTTTAATATTTCTTATATTTTAAAAAAGTTTTTTCATATTATTATTTTCAATTCATTGGGAAATTATTTTTATGTATAATGGGAGTCCGTGATCTAATTTTACCTATGTAATAGTTATTGATCAGTTAATCCCATTTTCCTGGCTTGTCATTGTCTTCTGTTCACCTAGGGTCGGTACATGCTTGATTTCATTCCTTGGCTTTGTTTTCTGTTTTGATGATCTACTTCTCTATTCCTGTGCCAATGCCACTTTACTTTTATTATTATAACTTTACACTTGGATATCAGGTAGCAAAGATCTTTTCATCTTTAAGATCAATTTTAGCTATTGGCTATTCTTGATCATCTTCTGACTCCTTACAAATAATATAATTTTTAAAGTTTCACAAAAAATCCAATTCATTTCTTATAGACAGAACTGAATTTATAAACTAAAAATTCTGAGTAATGCTTTTAACTCATTTTGAAATATAGTGCTATTGTTTTCATTCAGGAATAAATGTTTTTTAATTTCCAAATTTTTCCTCTTTAAAATTTTTTAGAAGTATGTCCCTATCCCAAAGATATGACAGCAACTGTTGTTTTTAACCACCTTTTCATTGTTTTCTGATTTAATTATTTCATTATGGATAGACAACATGGTGAACATAAACAGATTGGAATTTATTGAGCCTTTTCTAATGATATAGTGTGTAATCAATTTTATAAAGTTCAATTAGTGCATTGGAAGAATGCAATCTTGGTATGTTCGTTCTAAGTTCCTATATCTACCATTATATCAAGCTGTTAAGTTATGCTGTGCAAATCTACATTTTACTAGATTTTTTTTGTTGACTTGATCTATCATATTTTTTGTTTGTTTTATGGTACTGGGGATTGAACTTAAGACCTTGAGTGAGTTTATCAGGCAAGTACTGTACAACTTGAGCCACAACCCTGCTTGATATATCAGTTTCTGAGAGAAATACATTACAATCTCCCACTATAATTCCAGATAAGTCTCTCTTTGTAATTCTCTCAAATTTTGTTTTATACATTTTGAGGTCATAAGATGTATGTGGGCTCATGCTTTATACATTTTTGTGAATTGTGAAACTATTTGCTTTCAATACTCCATCGTTTCCAGAAATCATATGTTTTTTTGTGGCTCACATAATTTTCAAAGTATTCCAAACTGCAGGTGTTAGTATACAATTAAATTACTTCTCACTAGGGTCACTCTGCAGAGTATGCCCATGTTGAGTAGCAATAAAATGTATTTATGTATCCCATCCTCAGGTACTGCCTATAATGAAGATAAGCATATTTTATTTCTTTCTCAATTATCATGCCTTCAAACAACTCCAAACTTTTTTTTTTGAGGTACTTGGGTTTGAACTCAGGGCCTTCACCTTGAACCACTCACCAGCCCTATCTTTGAGAAGGGTTTTTTGAGATAGGTTCTCACGGACTATTTGCCTGGGCTGACTTTGAACCACGATCCTCCTGATCTCTGCTTCCTGAGTAGCTAGTATTACAGGTGTTAGTCACTGGCACCCAGCTTCCATACTTATTTTGATGCTCAGTTTAAATATTACTTATCAATAATTCACTTGAAAAAATGCCAAGGAATACAGTTAATTTAAAATAAAAATTTTTTTACCATCTCAGCCCACTTTGGTCTCATCAGTCTCTTCACTGGTCTCTAAGCACCCAGAGCCCTCTTCTTATATATTTAGACAAACTCTAGCTCTCTGGAAAGAGCTGGACCAAACCCCATTGTGCCCCAGTCTATTCTATGGGAAAGATGTTGGAAATCATACTGTTTTGGAATGAAATACCAAAAGTTATGACTATGAGCTTTCTGTATCTCAGGTTTTTCATAGACTAAACAGGGAGAATGCTTACTTCAGAGACTTATCTGGATGATAACTTCCTAAAGAAGAGAATGCAATGCTTCAACAACTTATTTCCCCTTTTCCTTCATTTGATTTGTTACTTGATGAACCTTGTATGCTGTGATTCTGTCCATCGGTGATCTATTATTAGCTAAAACCACAAAGACTAGTACACAGTTTCTGTGTTTTCATACAAATGAATTTAGCATCTCTAGCTAGATTGAGCAAGATCCATGAAGGCAGGGAATATTTCCTCTTTGTCTTTATATTCCCTATAGAGCTTAGAACAATGTTGAGTGCATACTAATAGACTTAGAAAATAGTCATTTATTGATAGGAGTAACATTAAATCTTCCTAATTAACTCTTCTTCTCTCCAATTTTTGGTGAAGATTATGACTAGTAAATTACCAGACAAAAGAAAGGAGCCTGGATCATCAAACCCTCTCCCAGAGCCAGATTCCTGTACCCAAGTCTTATTAATAAGTAGAAAAATAAACAAGTATAGGATTCAAATATAAGCCCACAGCTTCTGATATTAAGTTTTCTAAGAAAAAAAGTCAAGTTTCTTCACCAAGTTGGTCCTTGCATATGAGAATTTGAATGGTTTCATTCCTTCAGAAGGTTTATATTATAATAGGAATGGGTTTTCCAAGCACAAGGAGAAGGCAATAAAGGCAGGATCATCTCTCCATCCATAGACATTAGCAGAGACCCTGAAACAGAGGAAGCTTCCAAGGAATGTTTGCAAATGAACAATTGAATGAATGATGCGTAAACAACTATATAAACCCCAAACCAATGTTTACAGCCATGCAGGTTTTAAAGTCTTCTCAGTGCTGTCTAGCTCAGGAATGCACAATTGTAGGCAGTGACCTTGCCCCAAGAGAGCTGCAATATAAAAAGGCAGGTGCTCTGAGAACCTCTGTCAACAGAGCAAACATGGTAGATGCAACATCATCAGAGAGCAGCTGCAATATCAACAGCTGGGGTTCTTTTGGATGCTAAGGCAGGCCAGGAGACTGGCCCATGTGAACAGCAAGGAATTATGTTCTTGGTGTTTGCCGCAGCCCCTTTTTCTGCATCTTTGTCTTTCCTCCACTTCCTTCCTCAGGCTTCCTCAGGCTGAGCCCCATACCCAGCTAAAAATCATTATCCTACCCAAAAGAAAAGGAAAGGAATAGAGTAAGTGAACTGAAGACATGAAATAAGATGGGTAGGAAAAGAGGTAGGGGGAAACAGAGAAGCATAAAGGGTACTAACATTATTTTATTCAGACACTGTTGAAAACATTGTGCAAGGCACTTTTTATACATTATCTTATTTAATCCCCCATTAACACTACAGGATCCATATTATCATGTGTAGAGAGATTAAGTAAATTGCAGAAGTTCATATGGTTAGGAACAGAATGCAGACCTCAAATTCAGGTGTGTCTGATTCTATGACATTATGTTAAGTAAATAATTTGGTTAATTTTCCAAATGATGTTAGAGAGCTCACTATATTTTAACACCAGTTTAAAATATAAAGTGACTATAAAACCTGGCAGTATAGATGAATTATTTCTTACAGATTGAACCCTCCTGATTACTTCTTTTGGGGCATGCTAAAGGCATAGTTTTATTCCATGAGAATCAGAGATACAAACAAGGCAATATATCCTACATGTATGCATGGGAATTTATGGAAATGCTTCATTAAAGAAGTATGTGTCTTGAGATGATGCAAGGTACAGTGAGCTAAGTATCTTTAAGATAATGAGCATAGCATGCAATGTCATTGAGTACATAATGTCTTTTTGTGTTGATTATCTATCATAAATTTACCTACATTTACACATTTTATGGCTGTCCTGTACAATCCAGGAATTAAGAAGCAATATAACTGAGTCCAAAGGAAAAATTGAATGTTTTTAAGGCAACATGAGAGAGAAGCAGTGTGGTCATTTTTGGAATAGCAAGGGCTTCTATTATAGAAGAGACCTGTTCTTCCCCATCTGAGATGGATTCTAGGCCACTTTTCACTTTATGCCACGCAAATGATCTGACTCTATTGCCATATCGTGCCAAATCTCCAGACTTCTCTGCATGAAGAGGACCTCAGTGAACCACTCAACTCAATTCCTGGAATCCAAGCTCATCAGAGAATGAGCAGCCATGAATTCTTGTTATTGACCAGTCTGGGATTATTGGAGGTGCTGTACTTGGATCACTCCCCTCTCTCTGCTTCCACCCCATAGGCTTAGCATCCTATGCAACAAAAAATGAAAAAGACTGGTAAAAGTGGAAATGAAAGAGTTAATTAAGCTGTGATCCTCAACACAAGTCTATAACATTGATCTTATTGAATCTCTATAAATGCTTACAACTCATCACTACTAAGAGTCTAATTAGACATTTATTGCTTATGTAATTCTAAATTAATGGCATAGCAACAAGATTTATATCTCATATATGTTACACCTCAGCACTCTCCATTTTAATAATCAATTGATATTTTGTTAGCATATATTAACTATCCTATTAAAACTAAATTAAATGCTATTCTGATTTGATTTTATTACATAAATGCTGGCAACACTAATGAGGTACGGGCCATTTAAATCATTATAGAACAGCCAAATTTGAGTCCTTCTGTTAAGTGAAGTAATTTCAGGGTGAAAAAGAAATGAGCAGTTGTTGACAATTTCATAAATACTGAACAATTCAGTTATGATAGATTTCTAACCAACATCTCAAAAGATTAAGGAAACTTTCAGAATATTTGTCCTTTCTTATAAGACTATGCTAAATGTACCCTAAAGAAGAAAACATTTCACTCTTGCCCTATGTCTAAGGTCACTGATTTTGGAAAGAACAAGATAGTGTTGCCTAATAGAAGGAATTCAGTTCAGTGCCCTCCCAACCCCTTTTGGGCAAGAAATTGGATTTTGTTTCACCAAGGAAATGGAGCTTAAGAAATAAATTACAAAATAAATATTCATTCAGTTAACAATAATTGAGTATCTGCTACTTCCCAAGCTAAACAGAATCTTATAGGAACAAATGTTTCTGAAGCTTCTTCTACTCACTATGACAGGCTCTATGAAAAATAGAAAATGAGAGGATGGGCTGTGCTCTCAAGAAGACTATAATCTCATTAGGAAGAAAAGTCACAGGTGTGTGAAAATTATGTAGAGTTTATGAATCAGGAATCTGAACTTGCTTCTTGTGTGCAAAGTTACTGTGTAGTTTAAGTGTCTTATACAGTGTCTGGTATGTAAAACTTGCTTAATGAATTTGTTAAATGAATAAAAGCTTCTCAACAGAACAGACTCATAATTCTCTTGATACAAGGCCTTATCCAGAAGCATGACATTTGAAATTCATTCTTCCACAACTGTAGATTCCAAAAGGATTTCCAAAAGGAAAGAGAATAGTTGGCAGTGGTGTCTATGTGCCAGCAACAATAGTAAAAAATAAATAAATAAATAGTTTTAACAATAGATCTTGGCAAACAATTCTACTGGCAACTCTTCACTGATATGCAACTGAATGATGATTAACACACACAGCTTGTTTTCCTACACAGAAGATTTATATCATTCCAACAAAGTTTGTAACTGGGACCTTGAGCTGAGTGGGTATACGGCTCAGGTAGGGAATCATATGCATCCTGGTTTGCACAAGACAATCTCCATTTTTAACCATTTTATTGATGGCTAACTATCAACAGTACCAACTTTCACTCTCAAAAGTGTCCTGATTCAGTGATAAATTATATAATCACCACGAGTAAATGACAGCCTGCTGAACCAGAGGAAGGACTTTTGGTTAGGCACATAGGCTGCAGGCACCCCTGTTTTCTCCCTACTTCTGTCAGCTAGGTTCCTCTTTTCATGTGATTCAGGTTTTCAGTGCTTCAGTTCTATAATATGAATGTTTCCTGTACTTTTTTACTGCATTCAATCTAAAATTAAGGAAAATTTTGAAAAATTATTACTGATTACTAAATTTTCTGTTTTTCCTCTTTGTGGAAGGCTTATATATGGCTTTGAACAACAAAATACTGCTAATACTAGCCTCCTTTTAGGACCAAATCAAGGGATTGCTGAACGCCATTTGTTGATCCTTCTCAATCTATTAAAATAGTATTGAGTAAATCCCTTTAATTAGATTAAGGTTTTGGGTCTCCTAGGGAAATCTGATACATGCAAGTTGCTAACAACCAAATATGTCTACAGAGGCATATTTCAAAACAGGGTAGAATTTCCTTGAAAATAATCAAGTAGATAATATGTTGTTTTCTTTAAGCATTGTACTATGAATGCAACCAGTTAAAAGAGACAGGTCAAGACTTAAAACATTCTTCCTGCATGAGCTGAAGCAGGCAGAGAACGTTCTTCAGCCTCCAAGGAGTTCATACTTTACAATTATTTCTTGAGATGCAGTGAAAGACAATACTGGAAAAGAAAGTGCTCTCAAAGGAAAGGACCAAGGACTAACAGGAAAATATCTGGAGACTTATTCCAGGGAGTCGAACCAAAATCAAGGACTTTTTCCCTCCCCTGGACAACTGACTAAGGGAATTTCAGAATTGAGAGAGACTGGTAACAGCCATGCATCTCCCATTATTCCCCTTTTCAAATGGAGGTGTTTATTATGGTCACTATCCCTGGGATTTCTGCTTGTCTCTTTTGGAAAAGGGATAAGTGTAATTAGCATATAAGAAAAGAAGGGCATTGAATAGTTGAATACTAGAAAATGGAGGTTGAATTACTGTTCACCTAAATATTTTGTTCCCGTCATTATGGAACTGTTACCAATCCTTTGACTGTGGTCCTTTTGCTCTATTCCGACAGGAATCATGAGTAGGAGAAGAGTATTCTTTCAGTGCTGGCAGACGCAGAGGTTAACAGCTCCAAGCTCTGAGAACTAGGCAGTCTATCACTGCAGGCTTTAGAGTTCAGAGAATAGGGCTCTAGTTATTCAGGTTTGAGTCTTGTTGATCTGGGCTTTACCCACAAGAACTCCCAGCACTCAGCAGCTATTATGATCCTAGGTTTCCAGCCGCAGTGAACAGTGGCAGCAGACCAGCAACAGGTGGAACCTTCCAGTGTTATAGCTCTCATATGGGCCTCAGGTGCTTGGACACTCAGCCTTACAGTGACATGTGTGTTACAGCTCTTGGGCCTGCTTGGCAGGATCCCCAACCTTCACAGTGACAAGTGTTACAGCTCTCAGGCCTACGGTGTCTGAGACCTTGTCACTTAAGGCTTGACAGATTTCTGTAACTTTCAATGAAGATTCACAGTGTCTCATCTTCAGCTCTACACAGTCTTTGCTGCCTCCATCACCTCTGCTCCATACTTTTGCTGCTGCTGCCACCTTCACTGCTGCTATCGCTTTTCTGCCACTTCTGTTATCCTTCCTCATGTTACCAACACAGCCCACTCCACTGTTAAAGATCATAAGTAGGCAAGAAAAGCCCATTAGAGAGAAAGCTTTTATTGGGCTTAATGTTGCAATGCCAGGGGGCAGCCCAGGAGGTTTTCTCCTAACTGGCTCACAAAGTGAGTCCAACAGCCTGCTTATATAGCCAAGAAGAGGGTATGGCAAGGGTGTCTGCACTACTCACAGCAGTCCTTCTTGGAAATGAAGGACTATGTTTGCACCAGCCTTCTGCTGGACCACCATGAAAGTCCTGAGTGGAAATGACTGTGTGACATCTAGAGATCACCAAGACTTCTTATGCAAAAAATCTGGCACAAGCTGTTTTAGATAGATATTACTAGAACAGTATCTTCATGAGCTAGAGTTGTGATTCAAGAACAAGCAACTGTGGTTGCCATATAGCTTCCTCAAGATGTCCATGGAGTGTTCAAAGTAGAAGGTGCTGGCATGAGGGCAGTCCAGATGGTTCCTTGGCTAATAGTCCTCTGTGAAAGGCAGCTTGTGCACAAAGAAAAGGTCTAACAGGTGTCAATTAGGGAGGCAAATCACCCTGGTCCCCAACATCTTAGCTTATTTAAAAGAAAATAAACATTAAAGAGGTGCTTACAATAAAAGCTTATCATTAACAAAATCTACCAGTGTGCTAACAATGTTTAACTCCTGCCCCATGTCCCAGGGAGCAGTGGGTCCTTCTGCCACTGTCTCAGTGCCACCTGTGGGAAGATTATACACATATATACACACCACAGGTTGAATTCAGGAGTAGGCATATGACTTGTCAGTCATCATGTGGATCATCACAGCTCTTTCCTCTCTAGCATGAGATTGAAAATGTTCTAGAGAGAGTCTGGTTCCAAAATGAAGATAATATACATCTGTGCTTCAGCTGGCCTGTAAGGGACATTTAGTGTACGAAATCAAATTTAAGTATAGGAAGCCATTGAGATTTGTTGTCATTTGCTCATTCTGAGAATCACAGCAACAAACAATGTTAACAATATATGATAATGTGAAGATTATTCACCATAATGCCAAGTGGCCTGATTGGGCCTATGAAGAGGGAAGTATAACTCCACATGCCTAAAGGAGACATCACTAAACATTCAATGACAAGAGATCTTGCTAAAATTGTTTGCTTTGTGTTTGAACTACTACCGTCTTATGTAGCATTTAGTTTTTCTTGGACCTTCTAGTTGCCCTTCTTTTTTTCCTGTAGAAAATTGTGAGATCCTTGTTTTATTCTTGGTATTCTGAATTTCAACAGAAATTCAGATGGGTGTAAGATGTAAATTTAATTTCATTTATTTAGCTTAATGCTCTCTTTCTGAATACAGTCTCCCTCTCTTCCCTGTCTCATATCAAAAACCTACTCCAGAATTTTGTTCATTTTTGACTCTCAGTACTTTGTATGTCTTCATGCGGTTTTCTTAGAATCACATTCAGTTCTTTCTCTTCCATCAGACTATAAGCTTCTTGAATACAGAGACTGAGTATTACTCCACTATTTTTTATCTTTTACCATCTCTAGCATGATAATGAAAATATCATGACAATGAACATGAAAAAAGGTTAAGTTTTATTTTTATTTACTATATGCTTGATGGTGACAAAAAGTAATTAATTATAAAATAGCAAATTGGATTTTAAGAGATTTTTTCATCTTTAACCTTTCAGCAATGTATTGTGAACATTGTCCACTAGTTCCTACAAGGTAGGACAGAAAACATGAATGGTTCTAATGTACAAATATCCTAATAATATGAAGCGGTGCATGGAATTTCTCTGCTTACTGAAATTCAGACAATATTGAGACATAATAATGATCTACAACAGAATTGCTTCAATTGTAGGAACAATTCAGATCAAGCTTTTAGCAAAGGTTGACATTTGATTTCATTTTTCTAACTATTTAATTTATACATTCTGGCTTCTCTCCAGAACTTCCGTGGAGGAAGAACCAAAGAAATCCATTTGTGAGGGTCTTCATTACAAGATCTTAGTTGGTCTTCATTCAGTGTCATTGCAGCTGTCTCTTTAGACATAACCTTAACTATGACCTTAGTTAGGTCCTTGTGTAGTGAACAAAAGTATGTGGTAGAATTACAGAACTATAAGAAATTTTCTCGTCTCTCCAATCTATCTGTGCAATTGTTGGATGACACCCCAACTTAAACATTTTTTTCAATATATGGAAGGAAAAACTATGTAGCATTCTAATTTGCCCTACAGTATCTTCCAAATGAGGATCTGTGGAAATGCTATGGAATTCAGATGGTTTTGAAGATGACATCTAAATTGAAAACCACTGAAAAGCTCAAGGTATCTGCCTGTAGACATTTGCATAGTCTCTAGCCTTACCATCCTGAACATCCTGATTTCATCTGATCTTGAAAGCCAAGCAGGATCAGGTCTGGTTAGTACTTGGATAGGAGAGATATTTGCATCAAAATAATTAAAACATGTCACCAATCAGTAAATTTTGAGGTGGAAGAATTTGGGGTCCTTTTCTCCTGAGTGAAGGAAAAGAATAATAGACACTGATACTTAGGACTCAGAGGCTCTCCCCCACTCCCACACCACAGAAAACAGGCCTGGGTAACAAAATCCAAAGATCTTCAGTAAGTCTCTGACAACCCAGTGGGAAAACCTTACAGTATCCTCACACTCCTCCAATGCAGGAGCTTCAGAAAAATCCATCTGAATTTAAAGAGGGACTTTATAATTACAAATTGAAGTTTTAGGCCATCTGTTAGTTTTCTAGAGCACTTCATCAGGTCTAGCCTCAACTACCCAGCTTCCTGTACCTGGTTACCTTTTAGACAATTGTCATAGATTATGACTTAATTGGGCCTGTCACAGGAAAGACCAGCTTCTTTTAGACACAAGGTTCCATACTGCAATGGGCCAGTTAACTTGCTGGAAGGAATTATGGCTCTCACTTCATCAGTTAAGATTTGGGGGAATTTCTTTGATGGGCCTCCATGCCAGAGATCTGGTGTCAGCTTTGTGGACCTGAGAGAAAGTGCCGTTCCCTCCCTTCTACCCCGAGACAGTCTTCTAGTCTTCAATGTTGTATAGTTTTCTTTACAAGGTTGCATGGGGTGGGGTTATTCTCTTTAACTCTAATTCATAGTAAGGTGGTCTGAATCAGTGAAAAAGTCAGTTATATAGCATTTTAAAATATCTGTTTACTGGATTTAAGTCATCTTATTAGCAAGGCTTCTAGCTCCCAGTCCCACTTGATTGGCCATTTGCTCATTTAGAGATTTTGATAAACAAATTGTGCTTGATGGCTGAAACAAAGAAAGGAGTTGGTTATGCCCCAGAATAAGACACACATTGCCAAAGGAACCATGAGGACTTCATGAGAAGCAGATGGTAGGCAGCAGAGTTGCAACTGTACTGAGACATTCTCTTCAGGTCACATACAAAGAGGCATTATCCAAAGGAAACTACTTACTTAAAATCAGAAACAAGGAGGGAAGACTGGAAAAGTTAATGGAACAGTTGGTTAAGTTGACAAGGCAGGATTAAGAGAAATTAAGTATGTTAGAAACATACAGTCAGAGGCAAGACTGGGTGCCCCAGAGATACTGTTATTGGGACCTCCACAAGGCAGAGCTTCACCCTCTTCTTCGTGGTTAGCTGTCAACTTACAGGGAAGTATGCTTAGCTTTAAACTTGATATCCCTGTATGATATATCCATCAGGAAGCTGAATATGTGTATGTGAAGGTCAGACGGAGGTTGGAGGTATACAAGGAGATTTGAAAATTATCAGCCTAATATATTAAAAAGACTGAAAGATCCCAAATCAATGACCTAATGATACATCTCAAACTCCTAGAAAAACAAGAATAAGCAAATCCCAAAACAAATAGAAGGAGAGAAATAATAAAAATAAGAGCTGAAATCCATGAAATAGAAACCAAAAAAACCATACAAAGAATTCATGAAACAAAAAGTTGGTTCTTTGAAAAAATAAACAAGATCGATAGACCCCTGACAAACCTGACTAAAATGAGAAGAGAAAAAACCCAAATTCATAGAATCAGGAATGCAAAAGGGGAGATAACAACAAACACCACGGAAGTCCAGGAAATCATCAGAGACTACTTTGAGAACCTATATTCAAATAAATTTGAAAATCTTAAAGAAATGGACAGATTTCTAGATACATATGATCATCCAAAACTGAACCAACAGGAAATTAATCACCTGAATAGAACTATAACACAAAATGAAATTGAAGCAGCAATCAAGAGTCTCCCCAAAAAGAAAAGTCCAGGACCTGACAGATTCTCTGCTGAATTCTATCAGACCTTTAAAGAAGAACTGATACCAACCCTCCTTAAATTGTTCCACGAAATAGAAAGGGAAGGAAAACTGCCAAACACATTTTATGAAGCCAGTATTACACATATCCCAAAACCAGGCAAAGACACCTCCAAAAAGGAGAACTATAGGCCAATCTCCTTAATGAACATTGATGCAAAAATCCTCAACAAAATAATGGCAAACCGAATTCAACAACACACAAAAAGATTATTCACCACGACTAAGTAGGCTTCATCCCAGGGATGCAGGGGTGGTTCAACATACGAAAATCAATAAATGTAATAAACCACATTAACAGAAGCAAAGACAAAAACCACCTGATCATCTCAATAGATGCAGAAAAAGCCTTTGATAAGATCTAACATCATTTCATGATAAAAGCTCTAAGAAAACTAGGAATAGAAGGAAAGTACCTCAACATTATAAAAGCTATATATGACAAACCTACAGCCAGCATTATACTTAATAGAGAAAAACCGAAACCATTCCCTCTAAAATCAGGAACCAGACAAGGATGCCCACTATCTCCACTCCTATTCAACATAGTACTGGAATTCCTAGCCAGAGCAATTAGGCAAGAAGAAGGAATAAAAGGAATACAAATAGGTAAAGAAACTGTCAAAATATCCCTATTTGCAGATGACATGATCCTATACCTTAAAGACCCAAAAAACTCTACTCAGAAGCTTCTAGATACCATGAATAGCTACAGCAAGGTAGCAGGATATAAAATCAACATAGAAAAATCATTAGCATTTCTATACACTAACAATGAGCAAACGGAAAAAGAATGTAAGAAAACAATTCCATTTACAATAGCCTCAAAAAAAATCAAATACCTAGGTGTAAACCTAACAAAAGATGTGAAAGACCTCTACAAGGAAAACTATACACTTCTGAAGAAAGAGATTGAGGAAGACTATAGAAAGTGGAGAGATCTCCCATGCTCATGGATTGGTAGAATCAACATAGTAAAAATGTCGATACTCCCAAAAGTAATCTACATGTTTAATGCAATTCCCATCAAAATTCCAATGACATTCATTAAAGAGATTAAAAAATCTACTGTTAAATTTATATGGACACACAAGAGGCCACGAATAGCCAAGGCAATACTCAGTCAAAAGAACAATGCTGGAGGTATCATAATACCTGATTTCAAACTATATTACAAAGCAATAACAATAAAAACAGCATGGTACTGGCACAAAAACAGACATGAAGACCAGTGGAACAGAATAGAGGACCCAGATATGAAGCCACACAACTATAACCAACTTGTCTTTGACAAAGGAGCTAAAAATATACAATGGAGAAATAGCAGCCTCTTCAACAAAAACTGCTGGGAAAACTGGTTAGCAGTCTGCAAAAAACTGAAACTAGATCCATGTATATTACCCTATATCAATATTAACTCAAAATGGATCAAGAATCTTAATATCAGACCACAAACTCTAAAGTTGATACAAGAAAGAGTAGGAAATACTCTGGAGTTAGTAGGTATAGGAAAGAACTTTCTCAACGAAACCCCAGCAGCACAGCAACTAAGAGATAGCATAGATAAATGGGACCTCATAAAGCTAAAAAGCTTCTGTTCATCAAAAGAAATGGTCTCTAAACTGAAGAGAACACCCACAGAGTGGGAGAAAATATTTGCCAACTATACATCAGACAAAGGACTGATAACCAGAATATATAGGGAACTTAAAAAACTAAATTCTCCCAAACCTAATGAACCAATAAAGAAATGGGCAAGTGAACTAAACAGAACTTTCTCAAAAGAAGAAATTCAAATGGCCAAAAAACACATGAAAAAATGCTCACCATCTCTAGCAATAAAGGAAATGCAAATTAAAACCACGCTAAGATTCCACCTCACCCCTGTTAGAATAGCCATCATTAGCAGCACCACCAACAACAGGTGCTGGCGAGGATGCAGGGAAAAAGGAACCCTCTTACACTGTTGGTGGGAATGTAAACTAGTACAACCACTCTGGAAAAAAATTTGGAGGCTACTTAAAAAGCTAGACATTGATCTACCATTTGATCCAGCAATACCACTCTTGGGGATATACCCAAAAGACTGTGACACAGGTTACTCCAGAGGCACCTGCACACCCATGTTTATTGCAGCACTATTCACAATAGCCAAGTTATGGAAACAGCCAAGATGCCCCACCACTGATGAATGGATTAAGAAAATGTGGTATCTATACACAATGGAATTTTATGCAGCTATGAAGAAGAATGAAATGTTATCATTCGCTGGTAAATGGATGGAATTGGAGAACATCATTCTGAGTGAGGTTAGCTTGGCCCAAAAGACCAAAATTCATTTGTTCTCCCTCATATGTGGACATTAGATCAAGGGCAAACACAACAAGGGGATTGGACTTTGAGCACATGGTAAAGCAAGAGCACACAAGGGAGCTATGAGGATAGGTAAGACACCTAAAAAACTAGCTAGCATTTGTTGCCCTCAATGCAGAGAAACTAAAGCAGATACCTTAAAAACAACTGAGGCCAATAGGAAAAGGGAACCAGGAACTAAAGAAAATGTGAGATCAAAAAGAATTAACCTAGAAGGTAACACACACGCACAGGAAATCAATGTGAGTCAATGCCCTGTATAGCTATCCTTATCTTAACCAGCAAAAACCCTTGTTCCTTCCTATTATTGCTTATACTCTCTCTACAACAAAATTAGAAATAAGGGCAAAATAGTTTCTGCTGGGTATTGAGGGGGGGGGAGAGGGAGGGGGCGGAGTGGGTGGTAAGGGAAGGGGTGGGGGCAGGGGGGAGAAATGACCCAAGCCTTGTATGCACATATGAATAATAAAATAAAAAAAACGAAAGAAAATTATCAGCCTAGTGGCAGAAGTTGAGACCGTGACTACTGATGACAGTATCCAGGAAGAGTTAGATCGTAGGGTCTTTGGAGGAACTGGTAGAGGAAAATTTATTTATTTCCATAAATTATTTTGTTTTCTTTTATCTTAATGTGGTGAGTCTACAGCTTCAATTACATTGCCATGGAAAGTAAGACTATTGGCCATTTCTTCTCTCTCCCACAGTTACCAGAAGTTTCCTCATGTTTCATCAGCTATTCTGTGCTTGTTCTTTAAAAGGGATATGTGATGGCAGTGGAGGTGTGGGAGAGGTCATTGCCTTTATCAACTCTTTTTCTCTCAAGGTTGTTATGTCTATGTATGACTGCTGAAGCAGTAGTAGACATTTTTGAACCTTAGGAGACAAGACTGAGGACAAAGGCCTCAGGATATCCTTTGATGTTTCAGTGATAGAGGAACCTCCATTCTTAGCATTATCAATGAGGTACTGAATTGCCAACCTTGAAACCTCCTGCAGGACTTCCTGTTACAGTGGATGTTTATAAAGCTTTATTATTTCAGCTCCTTTTTGTTTGGTTTTCTTTTACTTGCAGCCAAAGTCATCCTAACTGATACACTAAAATATCCAAGTGGGACAATGTACAGGTGAGTTAATGAATCTAACACCTATAGAATTTACTCATGCCAGCTACAATTCTAAGAGGTTTAGCCTGTTTAATCTTTCTAACCAGTATAAAAAGGAAATACTATTGTTTTCTTTATTTCCCACAGAAAAATTTGATTATAAAGAGGTTAAAGCACTTGTTTAATGTCACACAACTCATTAGTGGTAGAACTAGCCTTAGAAACATAAATAGTCTGGCCCCAATCAAAACTTATAACCAAGATGTTAGACTGATGTTCAGATTCAAAAGTCAATTACTGGGGACCATTAAGAATAAGGAGATTAAGGTGAGGGAATATGGTTGATGGTCTTCATACACCTATATGAAATAGAACAATGAAACCTCTTGAAATTGCTTGAAGTGAAGCAGGGAGGGGGTCAAGGGGGAGAGATGGTAAAGGTAATCTAATCAATGTACAATATAAGCCAATTTGGAATTGTCACACTGAATCTCCCCTGTACAATGAATGTGTTCTAATAAAAGATTTTTTATAAATCTGTTAAAATTAGGGATAAAGGTTAGATGGGGGAAACTAAACAGAGGCTTAATCTGATCAAAGAATAATATATACATGTATGAAACATCACTGTGGAATCCCTTTATACAATTAACATATAAAAATATAAATAAAACCCTTTATCAGGACAAGCCAAAAAAAAATACCAAAAGATTTTTCCACTTAATCTCCTCAACATTAACTAGGTTCCTCTCTGTCTCCTTTACTTTGCACCCTATTCCCCCCTAGCAAAATCTTCTCTTGGATCTGACTAGATCCCAAAGGTATAAGTGACTAAATATTAGGAATGCTTAATCTTTAACATGATCAGAGCCTTCAGCCTAGCTTTAACTTTCTGCATCAGACTGCCTGAAACTACCCACTTTACTAAGCTCATGTTTATGGACAGCTGAGGTTCCTTCCTTGCAAGAGGAAATAGTCCTCTTTCAAGGCCAATGAAAGGAAACAGAATGAAGCTATGGATAATATTAAATATTGTACTTGGAAGGATAGTATTGGGGCTACAGGGAACCAACTGAGAAGACTCAGTTCCTCCCACATTAGATCTATTTTGTGTTGTTTTGTTCTCTTAGAATGCTTTTCCTTATCCATGTATTACATATTTAAAAAAAATAATTAGAAAAATCTAAGTAAAATGTGATGAATCTCTTCTAGAGGTATAGACAGAATGCTTTGAGATTGCAAATAAGTAAAGGGCAGGAAAATATATTTGGTTTGTGAGTGTTGTCATTACAAAGTACCACAAACTGAATGGCTTAAGCAACAGAAACTGTCTCACAGTTCTGAAAGCCATAAGTCCAAGATGAAGGGTGATGGCTCTCTAAAAGCATTGGAGAAAGAGCTCTTCTAGGGCTCTCTCATCACTGGTAGTCTCACTGCTCCTCAGCTTATAGAAAAACAGGTGTTCCTTTGCTGTGTTTTTTCATAGCGTCTTCTTTATGTGCCTGTCTCTGTGTCCTCATTTCCTTTTTTTTTTTTTAATAAGGACACCTGTCATATTGGATTAGTTCTTACTCTAATGATCTCTTACCTTGATTATCTCTGTAAAGGCCTATCTCCAGATAAGGTCACATCCTCAGGCACTGGCACTCAGGACCTCAGCATATGAATTTGAGGAGACACATTCCACCACGATAGAAAATTATTGGAATGCTTTCTGGAGTAAGTTTGTTCCACTGACAGTGTAAACAAGAGGCCATTTTGAGGCTTCTTTTGGAACTATGGATTTTCTTAAGCCCTTGTGATAAGCAACCACTTGACATTACAGTACAGTGGGATGAGGCCATAGAGGGCTTTGAGGAGAACAACTTGGAAAATTATAAATGTAGTACAAAACAGATACATGTTGAATCTAGGAGCCCAGTAGTAAAGAAGCTGAGATCTGTAATGTTGTATCCTACAGTTCTGGCTCACTTCTCCCCAATCACTACAAAATCAAAGAAGGCTTACTGTTGAAGCTTGAGCACTTATAGGCAATTTTCATTCATATGCTACTGATATTGCATTTGTGGAAACATAAGGAGGCCCTGGTGGTTGATTCAACATGTACCAATTTCTAGAATGTTACTTTATAACCAAATAATGTATCCTGCTGAAAAGAGTGTTGCCTCATGCAGAGACAAGGTGATTTAAAAATCAAGTTCAAGTTGTGTTTACAATAAAAGTTTAATATAAAATTGTGTTTTCTTTCTCGATGTTGTTAAGAGCATGACCTGTAGGCTGAAATGCTAAAGAATTTAGGAATTTAGAGAATGATCATGAAGCATTTTGTATGTGTGTGCCATGAATCTAGGTGATAGTGGGCAGATAGTATAGGTAGCCGGGATTTTGCAAAATTAAGTCATATGTGATTACAAGGTGACTACAGACAATTCAAATTCTTAAAAATAATAAGTATTGGAAAGTATAGCCTTTTAATATTATAAGCATAGATAACAATAAAAGTAAGAAAACACAAATCAATCAAGGAATCTCCAAATCTTTGTCTTCAATAAATTGATCAATTACATCAGAGTTTAGTAATGGCAGCCCTTCAAATTAATATTGGAAAAACAGATTACCTATTTGACCCTTACCTCAAACTATAAAGCAAAATAAATACCAAATGTATTTATGTTGCAAATTTTTAAAAGTGCATAAAAAGTCTTGAGTCCAAAAAGAAATTGATCTTCAGATGAAAGTACATGACAACTGAAAACTTTTCTGTGTTAATGAAATTATAAAAACTAATAGAAAGAGAGCAAACTGGAAAATATTTTCAATAGAAAAGAAGATAGCAAAATAAAAAAGGTGAACACTGCTACAGAAAAGTGGTCAGAGTAAATGAAGGGCAATACACATACACACACACACATATACACACACTCACACAAAGGAATACTAATTTTGCTAGCAAGTATATTTTTTAAAAAATTAAATTGCAACACTGACTAAGAAAATGCAAGTGAGAGCTGGAGGCATGGCTCAAGTGGTAAGCATGGGGACCAGAGTTCAAACCCTCATACTGACAAAAGAAAATTCAAATTCAAATAAGATACCTTTTTTGTATATAATGCCTTGACCAAACATAGCAAACCTAACATCATTTTGGCACAGAAGGTGTGTATAAATCGATACAATCTCCCCATGTGTCAATTTGGTAATAATTTTGTATGTCTTATAATTTCATAAACCCTAAGTTTATCTAACATCGTGGACATATGTTGTAGCAGTGTTGTTCATGTCACATCCCTTCTATTAATGCAATCTGGCTTCCAACTGCTAGCACCAACACTTTCTGCCTCATTTTTTCTGGGTAAGGGTGTGTGCCAGATGATACATGGGGCTGACTGGGAATTCCAAGGAGTTAACTCCCCTGGAAGCAGTCCTCAATCAAGGATAGATAGAAGTTAAAGATTCCTCACCTTTGATGGGACAACTGTGAGTTCAATAGAGACTCCTAGAGGTGACAGTGGAGTGAAGCCTCAATTGTCTTACAATGGTGACTTATTCATTGAAAAACCATGTATTGACTTTCTCCCTTTCCTTTTCTCACTTCCCTGACTGATATTTCCTGGATTATTCCCAAATAAGCTGCTTATGTTTAAAAGCATAAACAGAGGGAATTCCAAGATGGTGGCTAGAGGTAGGAAGCAGAAAGCAAGCCTCCTATAGTGAAATCTTGGAGAGACGCTGGAGACACACTTTGCAGGCATAATCACCGAGAAAAGGCATAACTTTGACCCCTCCACATCTCCAGCCGGTGCAGAGAATCTCCACCTCACGTTAAACGGAGAAACGAGGAGGCCCCCGGGGCCGCCAGTGGCCGGCGCCCATACGGCTTGGGAAGACGCGGACCAGGTGAGCTTCGTGGTACCGCGGTAGCCCCACAGACAAGCCTGGGCCAGAGCAGCATAGCCCCCTGGACAGACTGACGTCCACCCGGGAAAAAAAGAGAAACTGAGTACTAAGCAATAAGAACAGTTAAGACAGCTGGAAAGAGGGTGGGGCGCCCTGAGCGCTGAAGATTGGGGGAAGGGACTCCTTCCCGGGACTGTAAATAAACGAGCCGGGCGGGCCGGAGAGGCTCTGGCAGGAGCGGGGCGCGCCCAGCAACCAGGAGCGGGGACGCTTGTGAGAGGAGGGAAGACCCACTTCCCACGTGAACTGTAAATGAACACGCAGGCCTGACAACGCGGGGCAGTGGCACCTTTCCCAGTGCTTGGAAAGGGGAAAGCCTGTGGCAGAGGCCCCCCGCACAGGAGAACTCTGAGCAAACAAAGCCTGTGGGACCAGGTGAGTGCTAGCTCACCCCAGAGATCTGCATAAATAACGCCACCAGCTACAGGCTGAGAGCAGCAGGCAGGCGAGCCACAGTTGCAGATACCACTCTCAGAACTGCCTCCAGATGCTTTTTTTTTTTTTTCTCCCTACCTTTGATGAGAGAACAACCGAATTACACCTGCAAGCCGAAAAACTTACTGAAACTGTATTGCATTTGAACTGGGGACACTTGGTGGGGCTTTTTTTTTTTTTTCTTCTGTGTGTGTGTGAGTGTAGTTTTGTTCTACTTTATGCATCCCCTTTGATGAGACAACTACAGAACAACATCTGAGGCACCAACTCCAGGACTGGAGATTGAGACGGACATCCAAATTATTAAGACTGAAATTGCATTGCATATAAACTTGGAAGTTTTTTGGTTTTTTGTTTTTTTTTTTTTTTAATTTTCTATTTTCCATTTTATTTTAATTCATTTTTATAAATAGATATTACTTTCATATACTTATTTTTTATTTTTTTTATCTTTGATTTTCAATCCTCTCTCTGTCACTCTATTGTCTGTTCAGCTTACTGTCGATTAGTACACTAACACTCCCTGTTTATACCTTTGAAACTCTCTTGTCTGATACCTTGTTCTGCTTTCTCCCTCTTGTCTGTATATTTGTTTTCCCCTTTTCTTTAACTTCTTGCTTTCCATCTCAGCTCACTCTTCCATTCTCAATAATACCATTGTTATTATTACAAGCTAGAAAATACTTAATTACACACAGTATAGGGACAGTAACAACACCAAGGACAATGACAGGAAGACAGAAAAAACAAGGAAACCAGTTTCCCCACAGCAAAAAATTAGTACAGGAACCAGAGGGGAATGAAGAGAACAGAAACTCTGAGCCGGACTCCAACAAAATGAAGATAAACTATGCCAAAGGACCCAATGAAGCATACAAGAATAATTTAAAAGAAGACAAACTACAAGTACTCAATGAGAATTTTATAGAGATGATACTGGATAGGGTCAACCAAAATGTACAGGAGACACTCAAGAAATTCCAAGACAATAAAAATAGAGAATTTGAAAAAGCAAAAGAAGAAATAAAGGAAACCATAGAAGCACTGTATAAACACCAAAGTGAAAGAGAGAACACAATGAATAAATGGATAAATGAACTCAGGACAAAAATAGACAACAATAAAGAAGAAAACAGCCAGGATATGGAAAACCTCAGAAAAAAGAACGAAACAGAACTGCAAAACAAAACGGAAGGCCAATCCAGCAGAATAGAACAAACAGAAGACAGAATCTCAGAACTTGAAGATGAAATGGTAATTAAAGGAAAAACTGAAGAACTATTAATTAAACAACTCAAGACCTGTGAAAAGAAAATGCAAGAACTCACTGACTCCATCAAAAGACCAAACTTGAGAATCATGGGCATCGAAGAAGGAGAAGAGGTGCAAGCGAAGGGAATGCGTAATATATTCAACAAAATAATAACAGAAAATTTCCCAAATCTAGAGAAAGATATTCCCATACAAATGCAAGAGGCCTCCAGGACACCAAACAGACCAGATCAAAATAGAACTACTCCACGACATATCATCATTAAAACATCAAGTTCAGAAACTAAGGAAAGAATATTGAAGGCTGCAAGAGAGAAAAAACAAGTAACATACAAAGGTAAACCCATCAAAATCACAGCAGACTTCTCAACAGAAACATTAAAAGCAAGAAGAGCATGGGGTGAGATCTTCCGGGCACTGAATGAAAATAACTTCAACTGCAGGATACTCTACCCAGCAAAACTATCATTCAAAATAGATGGAGCAATAAAAGTCTTCCATGATAAGCAGAAACTAAAACAATATGTGACCACAAAGCCACCATTACAAAACATTCTGCAAGGGATCCTGCACACAGAAAGTGACACCCAACTTAACCATGAAAAGGCAGGCAGCACCAAACCACAGGATAAGAAAAAGCAAGACAGTAGAGAGTAACATCAAGTTAGGTACACACAATCAAACCTTCAAACAACTAAGATAATTAAATGGCAGGAATCACCACATACCTATCAGTACTAACACTTAATGTTAATGGACTTAATTCACCCATCAAAAGACACCGTTTGACAAAATGGATTAAAAAAGAAGATCCAACAATTTGTTGCTTACAGGAGACTCATCTCACCGACAGAAATAAGCATATGCTTAGGATGAAAGGCTGGAAGAAGATTTACCAAGCCAATGGCCCCCGAAAACAAGCAGGAGTAGCAATACTTATCTCTGACAAAGTAGACTTCAAACCTACATTGATCAAACGAGATAAAGAAGGACATTCCATACTAATAAAAGGGGAAATAGACCAAAAGGAAATAATAATCATCAATCTGTACGCACCCAATGTCAACGCACCCAATTTCATCAAACATACCCTGAAAGACCTAAAAGCATATATAAACGCCAACACAGTGGTTGTGGGAGACTTTAACACTCCATTATCATCAATAGATAGGTCATCCAAACAAAAACTCAATAAAGAAATCCAAGATCTAAAATATGCAATAGATCAAGTGGACCTAGTAGATGTCTACAGAACATTTCATCCAACCTCTACACAATATACATTCTTCTCAGCAGCCCATGGAACCTTCTCCAAAATAGATCATATCCTAGGGCACAAAGCAAGCCTCAGCAAATATAAGAAAATAGAAATAATACCATGCATACTATCTGACCACAATGCAGTAAAAGTAGAACTCAACAACAAAAGTAAAGACAAAAAACATTCAAACAGCTGGAAACTAAATAACTCATTACTTAATGAAGAATGGATCATCGATGCAATAAAAGAGGAAATTAAAAAGTTCCTGGAAGTCAATGAAAATGAAAACACAACCTACCGGAACCTATGGGACACAGCTAAGGCAGTCTTGAGAGGAAAGTTTATAGCCATGAGTGCATATATTAAAAAGATTGAAAGATCCCAAATCAATGACCTAATGATACATCTCAAACTCCTAGAAAAACAAGAACAAGCAAATCCCAAAACAAATAGAAGGAGAGAAATAATAAAAATAAGAGCTGAAATCAACGAAATAGAAACCAAAAAAACCATACAAAGAATTAATGAAACAAAAAGTTGGTTCTTTGAAAAAATAAACAAGATCGATAGACCCCTGGCAAACCTGACTAAAATGAGGAGAGAAAAAACCCAAATTAGTAGAATCAGGAATGCAAAAGGGGAGATAACAACAAACACCATGGAAGTCCAGGAAATCATCAGAGACTACTTTGAGAACCTATATTCAAATAAATTTGAAAATCTAAAAGAAATGGACAGATTTCTAGATACATATGATCATCCAAAACTGAACCAAGAGGAAATTAATCACCTGAATAGACCTATAACACAAAATGAAATTGAAGCAGCAATCAAGAGTCTCCCCAAAAAGAAAAGTCCAGGACCTGATGGAGTCTCTGCTGAATTCTATCAGACCTTTAAAGAAGAACTGATACCAACCCTCCTTAAACTGTTCCATGAAATAGAAAGGGAAGGAAAACTGCCAAACACATTTTATGAAGCCAGTATTACACTTATCCCAAAACCAGGCAAAGACACCTCCAAAAAGGAGAACTATAGGCCAATCTCCTTAATGAACATTGACGCAAAAATCCTCAACAAAATAATGGCAAATCGAATTCAGCAACACACAAAAAGATTATTCACCACGACCAGGTAGGCTTCATCCCAGGGATGCAGGGGTGGTTCAACATATGAAAATCAATAAACGTAATAAACCACATTAACAGAAGCAAAGACAAAAACCACTTGATCATCTCAATAGATGCAGAAAAAGCCTTTGATAAGATCCAACATCATTTCATGATAAAAGCTCTAAGAAAACTAGGAATAGAAGGAAAGTTCCTCAACATTATAAAAGCTATATATGACAAACCTACAGCCAGCATTATACTTAATAGAGAAAAATTAAAACCATTCCCTCTAAAATCAGGAACCAGACAAGGATGCCCACTATCTCCACTCCTATTCAACATAGTACTGGAATTCCTAGCCAGAGCAATTAGGCAAGAAGAAGGAATAAAAGGAATACAAATAGGTAAAGAAAGTCAAAATATCCCTATTTGCAGACGACATGATCCTATACCTTAAAGACCCAAAAAACTCTACTCAGAAGCTTCTAGACATCATCAATAGCTATAGCAAAGTAGCAGGATATAAAATCAACATAGAAAAATCATTAGCATTTCTATACACTAACAATGAGCAAACGGAAAAAGAATGTAAGAAAACAATTCCATTTACAATAGCCTCAAAAAAAATCAAATACCTAGGTGTAAACCTAACAAAAGATGTGAAAGACCTCTACAAGGAAAACTATACACTTCTGAAGAAAGAGATTGAGGAAGACTATAGAAAGTGGAGAGATCTCCCATGCTCATGGATTGGTAGAATCAACATAGTAAAAATGTCGATACTCCCCAAAGTAATCTACATGTTTAATGCAATTCCCATCAAAATTCCAATGACATTCATTAAAGAGATTGAAAAATCTACTGTTACATTTATATGGAAACACAAGAGGCCACGAATAGCCAAGGCAATACTCAGTCAAAAGAACAATGCAGGAGGTATCACAATACCTGACTTCAAACTATATTACAAAGCAATAACAATAAAAACAGTATGGTACTGGCACAAAAACAGACATGAAGTCCAGTGGAACAGAATAGAGGATCCAGATATGAAGCCACACAACTATGAGCAACTTATCTTTGACAAAGGAGCTAAAACTATACGATGGAGAAATAGCAGCCTCTTCAACAAAAACTGCTGGGAAAACTGGTTAGCAGTCTGCAAAAAACTGAAACTAGATCCATGTATATCACCCTATACCAAGATTAACTCAAAATGGATCAAGGATCTTAATATCAGACCCCAAACTCTTAAGTTGATACAAGAAAGAGTAGGAAATACTCTGGAGTTAGTAGGTATAGGTAAGAACTTTCTCAATGAAACCCCAGCAGCACAGCAACTAAGAGATAGCATAGATAAATGGGACCTCATCAAACTAAAAAGCTTCTGTTCATCAAAAGAAATGGTCTCTAAACTGAAGAGAACACCCACAGAGTGGGAGAAAATATTTGCCAATTATACATCAGACAAAGGACTGATAACCAGAATATACAGGGAACTTAAAAAACTAAATTCTCCCAAAACTAATGAACCAATAAAGAAATAGGCATGTGAACTAAACAGAACTTTCTCAAAAGAAGAAATTCAAATGGCCAGAAAACACATGAAAAAATGCTCACCATCTCTAGCAATAAAGGAAATGCAAATTAAAACCACGCTAAGATTCCACCTCACCCCTGTTAGAATAGCCATCATCAGCAACACCACCACCAACAGGTGTTGGCGAGGATGCGGGGAAAAAGGAACCCTCTTACACTGTTGGTGGGAATGTAGACTAGTACAACCACTCTGGAAAAAAATTTGGAGGCTACTTAAAAAGCTGGACATCAATCTACCATTTGATCCAGCAATACCACTCTTGGGGATATACCCAAAAGACTGTTACTCCAGAGGCACCTGCACATCCATGTTTATTGCGGCACTATTCACAATAGCCAAGTTATGGAAACAGCCAAGATGCCCCAGCACTGACGAATGGATTAAGAAAATGTGGTATCTATACACAATGGAATTTTATGCAGCCATGAAGAAGAACGAAATGTTATCATTCGCTGGTAAATGGATCTAATTGGAGAACATCATTCTGAGTGAGGTTAGCCTGGCTCAAAAGACCAAAAATCGTATGTTCTCCCTCATATGTGGACATTAGATCAAGGGCAAACACAACAAGGGGATTGGACTATGAGCACATGATAAAAGCGAGAGCACACAAGGGAGGGGTGAGGATAGGTAAGACACCTAAAAAACTAGCTAGCATTTGTTGCCCTTAATGCAGAGAAACTAAAGCAGATACCTTAAAGCAACTGAGGCCAATAGGAAAAGGGGACCAGGAACTAGAGAAAAGGTTAGATCAAAAGGAATTAACCTAGAAGGTAACACCCACGCACAGGAAATCAATGTGAGTCAATGCCCTGTATAGCTATCCTTATCTCAACCAGCAAAACCCCTTGTTCCTTCCTATTATTGCTTATACTCTCTCTACAACAAAATTAGAGATAAGGACAAAATAGTTTCTGCTGGGTATTGAGGGGGGGAGCGGGAGGGGGTGGAGTGGGTGGTAAGGGAGGGGGTGGGGACAGGGGGGAGAAATGAACCAAGCCTTGTATGCACATATGAATAATAAAAGAAAAATGAAAAAAAAAAAAAAAGCATAAACGTCTCAGGTCACCATCTGAGAGAAACTAACTCAAGATACAGGCAAGCATTTACCTAAACAGATGTTATCACAGTGTTATTTGTACTGCCAGAAAACTGAAAGTATCATATATGGGTAATGAAAGTAGGCTCGTTAGTATTATAATATCATCTATACTCATAAAATATGATAAAAGAATATTTACTGTCTTGAGAAGAAAAATGGCATAGTGTAATGGTTAAGGTCAGTGCTTCTAGAATGAAACATCATTTCAAGGGCTTTATCAAGAACTAGTTTTATGACTTTAGGCTGCTACTTAACCTCCTTAAGTGTCAAGTTGCTCACGTGTAAAATGAGCGTGACAACAGTATCCCGCAGCATTACTGTGAAGATTAAATGAGATAGTTCTTATGAAGTGCTTAGCCTAGGACCTGCCAAACAGTAATAAGAATCCTCATCACTATTAAAATTACAGCAGATTATAAGGTTTAAAATACGAGTTTACAAAATAATATGGTCCATCACTTTCACAACACATATATTCATCATATACTCATATAGATGAATTCTCACATTTACATACAAATAAATGTATATATATATATGTTTATAGAAATATTAACAATACATCTCTGAGTGCTAAAATGATGGGTACTTTTCTTTGTGCCTTTCTATATTTTTCTATTTTTTGTGTTTCTATGACAAAAGTTACCTTCAATATATTTTGTGTATAACTTTAAACAACTAAAGAAGTTACTTTAGCTAAATATCTCACATAAAAAACTTGCAGTTTTTGATCTAGGGCTAGTCAATCCTTGTGGATAAGATTGGGAAGACAATAGCATTTAGTAAGTAAACTCGATCTTGAGAAGAGTGAGTGCATTGACTCAGGGAGCACTGCAAGTCAGATACTGAGTCTATATTGTTGATGATGGGTGTCGGTGTCAATTAAATAGGATGTATTGTCACAGGGCTATGCAAACACAAACACTGCCAAAAACTGAGCATGAGTAGCTCTAACAAGTGAGTAACATAGATAATTCAGGAACTTTCTTTATGGTTAAATAATGTTTGATTGTGTATAAAATAACATATTTTCTTTATTCATTCATCAGTTGATGGACAGCTAGGTTGATTTCATAGTTTGGATATTGTGAATAGTGCTGCTACAAACATGGATGTACAGGTATCTCAACTGTATGCTAACTTGCATTCCTTCTGAAATATGCCCAGAAGTGATATGGCAGACTCATACATAGTCCTATTTCAAGTTTCTTGAGAAATGGTATGCTGATTTCCATAGTGGCCAGACTAATGTACATTCCCACTAACAGTGTATGAGAGTTCCTTTTCCCCCATCTTCACTATCATTTGTTGTCGTCTGTTTTCTTAATAATAGCCATTCTGACTTGGGTGAGATTGATATTGGGCCAGGATAAATGGAAAATAAATCCAACTTCAATAAACCATCATCCCTCAACTCATCATTGGTGTGAATTTCAATGCCTGGATTCTCTTGAACAAATGAGCAATGCCCTCACCCAGTGTGTTCAGATGAATATGAATCAACCAAACAATGCAATCTTGCCAACTCTAAGGACTCTTAACAGCTTGATTCTCTCAGGACACTCATTACTTTCCATAAGTCCTTGATCTGGGTTTGGTAAATATCTTCAACAACTTTCTACTAGTCAGCCTTCCAAATGGAAAAAAAAACTAATCAAATATGTAAGCCTCCACTTCTTTCAAATAGCCATAAATTGCCGAAGACCAAGAGTATCAGAATTTTTTTAAATCCATATTTTTAGTGTTGAGTCATGTAGTGAAGTAATTTGAAGTTTTCACAGTGTGAATTCTGAGGAATCATACAACAAAAAAGAACACTAAACTCCTCCTTTGATGTGAAAAAATACCATAAAAACATTTAACTTTTTCACTATAGGTATCTTCTCTATGGTAAATGAACTCTAACTTTTTTCCAGTTTACAGCAAGTTTCTTAAAATACTTTACTTGCAAATGGGTAATGTATGCTCAACTCAGTCATTTTTTTTTTCCTGTTGAACATCTCAGCCAAACAAAGCCCTTGTAGAGGTTCCATTCAGATAACCTGTTGAATGCCTCTGGCTGGGCAAGAGTTTGAGAGAAGGGCAGCAATGAAGAAAGAAAATACTGTATATACAAAGTGTGATAAGGATATTAGAGACTTAGACCGAGAAGTAGAAGACAGAGACCTTGGTACTGAATGTACTGCCAAATGGATTAGATAACTATTAACAATGTCTCTTTTGACTTCAACTATTTTGTTCTTAACATGAGAGCTCATAAAGGAGTAATCTTCCCATACATCCAGCTCTAAAATTATGTTTCTTTGACAAGAGCAATCTGGAACAATCTGGAGTCAATAGAAAAAAGCAGGAAAACAAGCACAGCACATCTGTGAAATACTAATAAAGGAAGGAGGAGGAATAAAGCTAAATGAGTTGATGTGACTGCTGCTATGTGCAGACTCTGTCAGAAGCATTGCACTGATCTCAAGAGACAGACAGCCCTCTGTTCATTTAACAACTATTTATTGAACATCTGCTGTAAATAAGGCTAGGCACAATGATCTTGGTATACCATAGTTAAACACTCCTTTCCCCCATGGGGCTTATATTCCACCAGTGGAAACAAATATATTGCCTCTGTGTAGGAACAAGACAACAAAACGCACTGAAAACTGATGAACAACACAAGATGGGGGAAAGGGTAAGGAAGAGTAATAGAGGGGGTCAGACTGATTAAAGCACAATATATTTACAGGCAAAATACCAAGGCAAAATCCCACTGAACAATGAACAGACACTTAAACAATGAAGAACAGGAGTGCAAAACAGGTCATGTTAAGGGAAGGGTAATAGTGGGAGAGGGAGAATAAATGAAGAGGGTAAATAAGGGGAACATGGCTGAAGTACTTTCTATATAAGTATGAATATGGAATGTTGAAACCTGTCGAAGTCATTTGAAGAAGGGGACTGGGGCAAGAGGGAGAATAATGGAGGGGATGAACCAACCAGGGTACAATATATGTATATATGGAAATGTCATAATGAAACTCCCTATACAACTATCATACACTAATAAAAATATTTTTTAAAAAGAGAAGAATTTAATTATGATTCTCTTATGTGTTGTGAAGGAGTAAATAGGTGCTTTGAGAGTGAGTCCAGGTAACAGAGACCTTAAATAGTTATCATAAGAGATCAAATCAGAAGAGCATTTTTTGGAGAAAATAATATTTACAATGAGCTATTAAGCATGAATAAAAATTGGTTAGGCTGACAGATAAAATGACATGTCCAGGGACTTCAAACAGAACACAAGATAGTAAGTTCAAAAGTTATTATAATCTTTATTCTATAGATAAGACACACACACACATTTGTCTCTTAAATTACTTATACAAGATCTCCTTGTTAGCGACTGGGTAATTAGGCCTCCTGGAGTCAAGCAGAAGTATCTGCTTCCTTTTGATCACTGCATCTACATCTTGTTAGTGTCATGATTTTGAGACGGTCCTAAAATGCATTCAGTTTGAGTTTCCCATATGTTAGAAGGAGACCTGTTGGTCGTAGATCAGCAAATGCAACCTTGAAAAGTTTATCCAGGGCTGAGCAAGTTCTGCTAGGAATCCCATAGCAGGCAGGAGTAGGGAAGACTTAAAGGGCTTTACCTTCTTTGTTCCTAGAAAGTTAGATTGAGGAAGTGTTCTTGCATTCTGGCAAAGTCCAAAGGAACACTGGGCACTGAATTTACAATGTGGAAAAGATCACCATTATGACTTATTTACCATCTTTAAAGTTTCTAGTTACTGCTTAAAAACACTTCTAACCAACTCTCAACGCACTGAGTTGATTATAGTTATTATTAAGCTAAAAGTTAAGAAATTACTCTCAAGAAATCTACATCCTGTCATGTACCAAAGCTACACATATTTGTCCCAGTTCTTTCTCTCAGAGTGCAGATAAACATTTCCCCATGTCAGGGGGCTTTTCAACATTTCAATGGCCCCGTTGGAAGCCCTTTTGAGCCCAGAAGGCAATTACTAAAACTTAAGGTAAGTGGGGAAGGGAACAGAAAACGTGATTGCCAACCCAAACAAGTGAGGTCCAGGGGACGGCTTAAGTTGTGCATTAAGTATAATCTTTTGGCTTTGACAAGAAGGTGAGGTGACCAATAATTAGCCATTCAAGTTGAACCCAAAGCTGCATGACTCCGATGGGATGTAGGCGGCTGCCCTGCCCACAGTTTCTGGCATTTGAGAGCTTTGCAGGCAGGAACTCATCTTGAGCCTAATAAAATGATTTGCTAGAGTGAAGTTGTTTGTTAGTTTGTTTTTGAATATGCACATTTTGCTTTGAATTTTTTTGTTGTTGTTCCCCCTAAAGTATTGGCAAGAATGGATCAGAGTGAACCACAAACTGAGACACTGGTGTGGTGCATCCTCTGTGGCTTCCTATTGTAGCCAGGAGCTCACATTACCTCACTTTCTCACTCATGTGCATGGTAATATCCATTCCAAACTGGCAGAGATAGATCCTTCATAACTATCAGCAAATCCTCCCCATCAGCAAGTCATTCAACGAATATTTAAAATATTTGTCTATAAATCTATAAGGCTGCAAATTCATGTGTTCAAGAAAAAGAAAAAAATTTATTTCCTTACATCAAATTAAATTTGGATTTAGAGTAACCAACCACTGAGCTAGTAAGAAATTTAACCAAGCCTTCTGCAAAAGTCTGGGTCTTACAGAGTATGGTTAGGGTCATATGCAGTGTAAAGGCATTGGGAAGAAGTGTCCAGCATTGTCTCCGGGTTAGTGGTGATGTGGCAATGGTCCTAGTCTACACAGCTTACTTAGGTCTCACCCCTGCTGTTTTTAGGTCCCATATGGGGTGCAAGAATCTCTGGTGAGGTGAGGAGACCCACACCAAGGGGTCTATCCAACCTCAGGACACACCAAGCCTCCTCTCTGAGGAGTATGGCTTTAGAATGGCACTTGGAACCCACAGCCCCCAGGAGTCAGAGGATTGTCATCACTTCCCAGTCTAGAGAAGCAGATTCTTCTTTCTCTCATCCTTTCACAAGAAGCTTTTCTTTTTCCTGCTTTATTCAAGGAACAACAAGCCTGACTACATGTTTGAAATGAAGAAGAAGTACAAAACATGGAAAGCAAATGCACTTGAATTCATGGGACTCAGCACTGAGTGTGTGTGTGTGTGTGTGTGTGTGTGTGTGTGTGCGCGCGCGCGCGCGCGCATGTACACGTGCACCTGTGTGTAGGAGGAGGGGTAGGAGTGGAGGAGTGGTGGCTACATCTGCCTGAAATCAGGTGAGAGTCTCAGATACTCAAAACCCCTTTGTGTATATTGGTGGTAGTAGAAGTTCAGCCCTATACAAAATATTTCCATAAACACTGGAGTTTGAGAATCCCTGAGTGACAATGAAGGAAAAAACAAAAAGTTTATGTGCAAATGTCTAAACCCTTAGTAATAAAAAGAGGGAAGAGTCAGGTAGGACACGCCTATAATAGCAGAACTGGGGATGCTGAGGTAGAAGGATCTTGGGTACAAGTTCAAGCCCACAGAATGGGCTACATGTGTGAGACACCCCACACACACAAAAAAAAAAGAGGGGGGGAATTCCAAAGTTTCCTGTTTGCCCACAGAATTTACAACATTCCAGTTTAATATAAAGCCTTATAACTTTCTATATGTTGATAGTTTTGCTTATTGTTGAAAAGATTAAAAGAAAGAATATAAGATATTTTATGCAGGGATTAAATTTTAATGTAATTTTTATAAGATCCTTTTCTTTTGTGTTCTTCAATTTCATTATGTATGGGTTTATTTTAATTTTTTTTCTGTAATCCGATTTGGTACTTCTGAAGCACATTTAAGCCCAGAATTATAGTTGTTCAATTCTGGAAAATTCCATAGCATGCTGTTAATTTCATCAGGATCGATGTGACTTTATTCTAATAAATTATCCTTTTTGAACAGCTATATCTGAGGACTTGGATTAGCTGGCATGGGGTGGGGATGCATTGCTATGTGCCAAAAGGGGACAACTCTGTGTGCAACATCATAAGGAAAGCCAAGGCAAGGCTGGACATCATGCCCGGTCCTGCTCTGAGGAGCAGGGATGCAGCTTCCTCGTCTGTGTCACTGCAGGTTCAAGTCCTTTTCTGTCTGCACACAATCTCTTACTCAGGAGCCCAAGTGAAAAAGCTGCTCTTGCTGAAGGGGTGCTCCTCCTCCCACTCTGCCTCTGGGCAGTCTGGAAAATAGAGAGCTTCAGTCAGTTCTACCAGCTCTTCTACTCATGACCCACAGGTGATGGAATACCCTTCAGGAGCAGATCCATCCGTCCTTTCAAGAATCACATCTTCTGCACTAGAAATGCAGCTTTATTTTGGAGATTTATCCCATCATTCTTATGGAAGGGCTGGTTCCAGAAGATTCTGTTAGTTATGCAGACCCGATTGTGTCCAAGGGGAGGCAGCTTCAGTCTCTTTCTGGTATAGTCAATAGTTAGGTATGAACTTAGAGGCATACAGAAAGGCCTTCAGAAAACAGAAAGTCTGTAGATAATAATTTGGAATCTTCTTACTTTAGATTTTTAATATGAAATGGAAGGTCATTTGGTGGGCATGACAGGTTCTACCACTCCTGATCGCTTACATGTGGCTGGATTCACATACTTATGGTGCCTACCTGGTTCCTGGAACATCTGAGTTCATGGATCCCTCGCTGCCTCTACAGTTATCTAAGCATTGAGGCCAAGAAACTTCTGCACATGTACTCACCTTGTCCTTTGAATTTTCAGTCTTCTCTGATTTCACATTTCTGTCTCCCAACCTCACAATCAAAACTCACATCTATTGTCCTTGTTTGCTTTATTTGTAGCTTTCTTAGGGCATAAAGCAATCTGTCTCATATTATCATCTCATATCAATCTAGTACTCTTACAATATATCTCTGCAGTGACTTGGGCAAGAGTCCAATGATTATTCTTTGACTTGTTCTCAGGTTGGATCAACTCTGCTTATACTAGCAGAAGAACCATAGCCATTATCACAACCTTTGATACCATCAGCTCCCACCTCAAGTGATATGACTTCTCTTAAGAGCTGTTTGGGGTAGAAATAGGGCTGGAAGGGGGGATCACTCAAATCTGGTAATATCTGATTAAAAGGAATACATGTTAAAAGAAAGGATAGAATATAGTAGTCTCTCTCTCTCTCTCTCTCTCTTTCTCTTTCTTGGTTTCATGCTTGCCAAGCAGGCACTTTACTGCTTAAGCAACACCTCCAGCTCTAGACTCCTTTTTTAAGACATGGCCTTCCACCTTGTGGCTGAAGGCCTAGGAAGAGGGGAATGTGAAAACAAGTGTATCACTATCATGAATGGAGATAGTATGTAGAATGAATAAAAAAAAATGGTGAAGCCACAAGCAGTGCTGTGCTATATTAATTTAAATTAAGAGCTCTGACACCTTTTCCAAGGCTGGAAACAGAAATTGCATTAATGTGCTGATTGCCCTCAAGACTGTATCACTTTGCCTTTCACTCAGTTCAAATATTTGTTGTACCATATCAAAAATGATATACTTCTCTACATTTCCCTAAATATCTTAAGTGACACACGATAGTCTGGATATGCATACATTCTCTGTTCCCTCCCATCTGGGTGTAATTTTCCATAGTCTCCCCTGATGATGTGCATTTTCTCCTTCAAGTCCCTCCTCTAAACCCACTTCTGTGGATCTTGCCTTCACATTAGGACATTAAAATCTCCAGCTGGAAGGAAGTGCCTCTGAATGGAGTCCAAGAGAAGAAACAAAGAAGATGGGAACCAGATGCCATTTAAATCATCTTTGTGAGTCATCGTTTTCTCCTGAAGTGTCTATCTCAATTCCAGCCTCTTTTCAGTTCGACAGCAGAACCCTATCCCTCAATGTTGGTGTACTTTTTAGCCGTACTGATCAGACTGATACATTTTGAATCTAGGCATACAGTAAATGTGTACATAGCACTAGCAAAAACAGATAAATATTTATTACTTAGGTTGTTGATCCAACATAAGATAGTCATTTCCTTCATGGGTCATTTACCCACCTCTAGTCCAGCACTTTGCTACCGTGCTTCACCAACCACACTCAGGATTTGAAATGAATTCTTTAGCTTGATAAGAGCATATAACTTAGAATTGTTAAGGATTAAAAACAATAATCAACAAAAGAAAAACCCTCTAACCTCCAAAGGTCAAAATTAATGGATTTCCATGTGTACTTTTTCTTGTGTTTCAACTACAACTCAGGCTGATTTCTATGTGATAGACTGTATCATCCCTGAAGTTGAAGTCACTTATTCATTCAGGTAGCAAAGGAAAGAGACTAACAAAAACCTAGGCAATGTTATCTACAACACCAAATAACAATAAAGTGAAGGAAGATCCTTTTTTTCACCACAGTGTCTTTGAGAAACAACTTTTAAAATTCTTCTAAAAGGGTGTTCAATTAACTGGTAGAAAATAATATAATTGACAAGATCTAGTGTGGGTTAAAAAAATAGTTCACGTGCATACGTTATGTGCATAAGTTATGTATATGTGTGTGTTGGAGATAGTGGGCTGAGCACACCAGTCTATCTATACTTCCTTTCAAAAATTGTGCTGTAGAGTCAGTCAAGAGAATAAATTCATGACCGTGATGAAGACAAAAACAGCAATCAGCAGCAGAGATTTTGATAATTTTCTAGAGGATGGAAAGGAAGTAAATAATATTAACGGGTGAAACAGAGCAGGGAAGGTGGCATACCAGATCTACTTTGAAGGCTGTCAGAAAGGTGGAACTGTTCTTTCCAAAGAAGTGCTGGGCAATCTCCATCTGGGCATTACCAGATTCAGACCCCAGGACCACAAAGAGGAGTCACAAAGCAAGGTGACTAACTGAAAGATTGTCCAGGGAATGGCTGCCTCCGTTGACTTGGCTCATCCTTCTTCACTTTCCCCATGCATGCACATGGACTAGCAAGAGGACTCAGAAACCTTCACCCTCTCCCCAAGATTTGCTCTATCAAGAAAATCTATCATCGGGGAGAGACGATGGGGGCAATATAAATAATGTACAAAGTAAGTCTAATCAGAATTGTCATTCTTAACCCCCTCCATATAGTGAATATATCCTAATAAAAATTTTTTTTAAAAAAGAAAATGAAATTTTGCTGGCAGAATGGTTCAAGTGGTAGAGCGCCTGCTTAGCAAGTGTAAGTCCTGGAGTTCAAACCCCAGTATCAACAGCAACAAAAAAGAAAATGATTTTTTTTTTTCTGGGGAGGACTAAGACTCTGTTTTTTAGTGTTTTGAGAGGAAAAGAAAGTCATTTGCATGATTTCCTGTGCTAGCACCCTAAAGGAAGCTTGTCAGTTGATGTATCCTACCCATACATTTAGCCATTCCCTAGCTTTAAAGGGGTGTTCCAGCTACAGTTGGGATATGAATTATCCCCTCTGAAATGCATATGAAATTTAGACTGCCTTTGTGATGATGTGAAGAGACAGTGGGCCTTTAAGTTGAGATATCATTAAGAGGGGCCAGTACCTTCTTCATGGTAATGGATTAGTTACAGGAGCAGGTTATTATAAAATCAAGCTAGTACTCATGTTTGCCTCTTCCACACGCACCAACTTACCCTTTCTCTTTCCACCATGAGTGAAAGCAGCACGAAACTCTCACCAGAAGCTGAGCAGATGCCACTGCCATGCTTTTAGACTTCTTAGTCTCCAGAACAATGAGCAAAAATAACCCTCTTTCTTTATAAATTACCCAGTAGGTATTCTGTTAGCAATAGAATATGCACAAGGACAATGCTTTCAGGGGAAATATAGCTATCCAGGGCAGAGAACTGCACGGCCCACATCCAGCCATTGTTATGACAGACATAACCAAGCATAGGTTAACACATATTTGTCCAGCTGGTCTTTGCTCTTGTGCCTCTATCATCATGATGAATATGCTTGGGGTAGGTCATTGATCCCAGGAAAGGATGAGAGACACATGGGATATAGCAGAGCCACACTAACCCAGAAGTATGAGTGAGCTCAACCAAGACCAGCAGAGTTGTCCATTCAGCCTAGATTAGCTAATTCCCAGTTGGTCCCCACTAGTATGAACAGCCCAGTCATGCCCAAGCAAAATCAGCTGACTCTGGTCAACCCATAGGTACACAAGTTGAATAAATGCTTATCATTGTACACCACTAGATGTGTGTGTGTGTGCATGTGTGTGTTTTAACAATGTTCTTGTGGCCATAGTTAGACAACATAAGAAAGACACATGCAGTCTTCAACTGCTTCATTTTTCTGCTACCAAATACCTGAGGCTGCATACTTTACAAAGAAAAAAGGGTTATTTACTCACAATTCTGGAGATTCAAGAGCATGGCATTTGGATCTGCTTGGCTCTCGTGAAGGCCTCATAGTGGATGGCATGACAATGGTTTCAGAGCACGAAGAAGAGAGACTGAAGGGAAATGTTTAGGCTCACTGACAACTCATTTTTACAGAAATGAATCCAGTCCTATGAGGCCTCACCCATTCCCAGGAAGCAGCATTAATTCATTGATGAGGATGGAGCCACCATGACCCAGATACCTTCTACTAGGCCCTGCCTCTAAAATGTTCCACCACCTCAACATCATCACACATGTCCCCTGTGGGGGACAATCCACATCCAAACCATAGCATGTGCTTTCTTTCCTGCTAGTCTGGTGAGAGAACATGAAGCTAAAGCTGCTATATCTAAGGTCACCAAATAGAATTCAAGGATGAACTTTGTAGATTGAGGACAGCTGAGCTAAAATTGAGTCCTTTTTATATCAAGCTCTGAAATTCAGTTGTCCGATGCAACTTCTACCTCTAATCTTATTTTTATGAGCTAAAAAATTCCCTTTTCACTGCTCAAATCAGCTTGATTTGGTTTTTTTCCCCACTTTCAATCAGAAGAATCCTAATTGATAGCAAAATAATATATAGTCAGTAAAAGAACTAAATTTACAAAAATTGGGAAGAGGAGAAACATAAGGGAAATGCATACAATCTGCTTCCTCATCCCACATGCGATCAATAATCTAATATTTATTTAAAGTAGGCAAGTCAAGAACTATAAATATATTTTATGGACTTAATAGAGATGATCATAAGACAGAATTGAAATGAGAAATAAAGGCAATGGATTATCTACTGGGACAGGGAGATTGACAAAGGGATTAGGCACTCATTTTTTTCATCTTATGAAGATCTGTGCTATCCAATGGGCAGCCAATAGCCACAGGTGGCACTTAAATATAAATTAATTAAAATAAAAGTAATTGAAATTTAAAATGCAGTCTCTTGGACTGGGAATATGGCTCGGTAAAATGCTTGCCTAATATTCTCAAGGCCCTGGATTCAATCCCTAGCACTCCCAAAACAAATAAATACATAAATGGCAGTCTCTTATTGAGAATAGTAGCATTTGTAATGCTTAATAGCTGGTGGCTACCATATTGGACAGTACAGATGTAGAATATTTCTATCATTCCTAAAAGTTTAGTTGGAAAAATCTATAGTAGAGTGTCAACAGTCATTGCGTAAAGACAATGAATCAAACAAAAGTTTAAATATATCATTCAAAATTAATGATAGAGGTTTAAGAACATAGGTCCTAGAAACAAAGTGCTTAGGTTTGAATTCAAGTTCTGACACTTACAGGTTAAAGAAGCTTGGGCAAGTCATTGATCTGCAAAATAGCAAAATATCCACAGAAATATTTCAAGGTTGTTGTGAGAATAAAATAAGCTAATATTATGTATATATGTTATATATTTGTGCTTCTAAGAGTGTTTAGCATATGGTAAGCACTAAGTTATGATGTTTTTTATTCTCTATCCTTCTGTAAGTTATATTTTATTTTGCTGTAGGTTCATGGTTTGAATAAAGTATACATGTGAGGTTTACATACCAGCATTTATATGTAATATGTAGTATTTCAGTGTTTTACATGTTGCACATACACACACACATATCTCAATTCCAGTTGACGAGATACAAATGCTTTTGTTTTCTTTGTACATTCCTATGGTTCCAGTTCTCTACACAGATCATGTATTGTCTTTATCACCAGAAAACAAATTTTTTATTTTTAAAGACAATCACATATTTTGAGATGAATAACGTGCTACATCTGAATCATTTGCTTTTGCTGATTTGGTCCCCAGGGGCCCATTATATAATCTGTGTTATTAGCTAATCGGGGCTTCATGACCTCTATCTTAGACTATTACAAAACCTTCCTGGCTGCCCCTACTCCAGTCCAACCCTACCCCAGTCTCCTAGTACTGTGTCTAGCACTGCCAGAGTGATCCTGTACAACACATTTGAATTGCTGTTCAGCTTTAAACCTGCTATCCCTTACAAGTTAAGAGTTCAGTTCATGGCCTGATCCACCAAAGCCTTCCCATTCTACTTTGCTTTTCCAGTCTCCTAATGCCCCCAAATGTACCAGCTTTGCTCAGATGCTGCAAGGAGGAACATTCTTCTACCCCCTTTCCTTTTCCAATGGAAAGTCCTATTTATTCTGCAAGACCAGCCTGACATTGTCCAAGTCTCCCAAAGCAGAGCTCAGAGCTCCCACTCCAGCAGGCACCTTTGTCTTGGAGCCTGTTCCACTGAATAGCAATTATGTGTTTACATTCCTGATACATCCTCAATCATGTGCTCCTCTTTGCCTTTCTGTGTCTAGCCCAGGGACTGACCCCAAATAATGCTCAATAATGGTTGTTACACAGATGGATTCAAGAAGACATTATTTTAAAGTAACTTTTACGGTCTTACTAAAATAATAGATTTTGCTACAGAAAAATTAGAAAGTTCAGATAAATCTAAAGCAGAAAATGTGAAGCATACATAATCCCACCTCTCAGTAACTTTTAACGTAGGTATTTGTCCACAAATCACATTAAAAGTTCTCAAACTTTTTGCTTCTTGATACTGTTAGTGTTTCATTCATTTTTTTCTGACATTTTAAAACAAAATTAATTCTGCTTATTGTGCAGTTTGGTCCAAACAGCTTAATAGTAGTCTAAAGGTACTGTTGTGTTGTGTTTCCCTGGAAACTTTAGATTATCTGGGGAGAAAAGGGCTGTGGGCTCACTACAGTACTCCAGGATGTCTCCATACACAGCTTGGGAAACACTGGTCTAGTCTTCCAAAGAGAATCTTTTAAAAGAAAATATATTGTTATACTGTACAAATTGTTTTGTTAACTTTTATTTCCATTTAATTATAAGTATCAAACAATAGTCCTTTTTGGTAGCTGCTTATCTAATAGTTAATATTTCATGAGTACTGAATATGTTCCATCTGAGAAAGACATAATACTATATTACCTTATTGAAGAAACTGAGGCTCTGAGAATTTAAGAACTTTACCAGAGTCCCGCAGATCGTAAGGGGCACAATCAGGCTATGAACCCAAGAAATTGGGTTCTAGAATTCCTACTCTTATTAATCTCACTCTAATGCCTTTATTATTCACAAGAGCATTTCAGTGAGGAGTCAGGACACATTGGCATTCCATTGTAAGGATGTATTACAATTTATTTAACAAAATCCCAAATATTAGACATTGACATTGTTTCTGACATTTCACTGTTCTCAATAACCTTGAAGTAAACATCTTTCTAGCTACATGCTTTCATGTTTATTTCCTTAGAAAAAATTTCTAGAATGACTTTGTCAAAGGAAAAGATAAATCAACTCCAAGAGTTTCCAGTCATATTATGCAGTTGTTCCACCAGAAAGGTGGAGTAAATTTCTATTTCATTCTTTTTTATCCTTACAAATACTGAGTATTTTTATTATTTAAAAAATAATAGCTACCAGTAAATCAAGGGAAAAACTGAAGATTATTTCCATGTTAATTTGCACTGTTTGATGTTTAATGTGGTTGAGCATTTTTATCTTAAAAATCATTATTTTTTATTCTAAAATAAAAGAGAAATAAAAGTAGAGGAGAGAATCAAGGCTTTACAAGCAAGTGTTAGCTGAGACAGCAAGATTGAGAAAGTTCCTTGCTGGACCTGTCTAGGTCCCACTCTTATTTGACTAAGTCACCCCATACCTCATATCCCAGGTTGCCTGGGCAATGAGAAGTGATGCAAGCATTGTCTACATTAGCCAAGAATCATTGACTTTGAACCCTAGGTCTTCTAAGGCAAGAAAATATTCAGTCATTTTAGAAATAATTCCATAACAAAGAATGGATTTATTAAATAGTGGAGATGACAGCATATTCAGAAGACCTTGGGTCCAGTCCTGTTGGGACCACAGGAGAATCATTTAACATCTCTGTTTCACCTTGTCTACTAAAATGCCCAGTTCTTCTCAAATTTTCACAGAAATAATCCAAAGATATCAGAGACTAAAACTGTATTCCTAGGGTGAGGCACCCAGGATGTTTTTGACTCAAAGTGATCCATTGCACATGTATAATTTTCTTCTTCGAAAGCCAGGCCAAAATTGCCTTCTTCTCCATAAGATGTTGGGTGTTTTGTTTTGTTTGGGTTTTTTAAGATAAACTAATTTTGTTTGTTAGTTCTTTTGTTTTTCTAGATGTATTACCAAGAATTTCATTTGTAGGCCACATAGAGAAATAAGTACAAGACCCTACTGAACAAGATTTGCTCATTAGTTTACGGAAAATGTGAGATCATTATTCTGAAGGTGGCTAATTTTCTTAAAGGGGTCGGAATTTTTTCCCATTAATTTCATTGATTCCTGATACAGAGGTGACCCTTTCAGATTGCCCTGGACTACACCTGGTCACCATTGAGGAAGCTGACAGTTTAGATCCACATGCTAGGATTATTAACAGACTATTTCCACCTTCACCCCGAAGGCAACACCCAGCTTTCTTAAGCAACCATTGTTTCTGCTCTGAATTGTTTTGAGGTTGAGATAAGTGATTCAGTAATAGAGAGACACTGCTCCTGGCATAGGAAGACCTAGGACAAACCCCTAGATAAACCTTGGAGCCATCACAACTTCTCTGAAACTCAATTTCTGCATTGGCAAAATAGGAATAGTAATAGTTCCCTTATCCTGTCTACCTGAAAGATGTGTAATGAGGTTCATATAAACAAACCCTGGGGCCAAGGGTAGGTATTACTTTTTATTGTTTAATACTCATCTTTAATCCAGCATGAAGAAAAAAATTACATATTCCATTACCTATGACAATCCTTCAGTTTGGAATGTGGGCCGTTGGGAGCTGTGTCCCAGCTCTGAAAAGGCTCACCTGGATACAGAGGTGAGCTGCCTGTGCAAGTTCTAACCAGGCACAGGTGAGCCCTTTTGGAAACAATGGTGGCCATTGTTGAGCTGGGTGGGGCAAGAAAGGGAATGTCGGTAACTACCAGCAAACCCTAGCCAAGCCCCTACATGGCAAGAAAAGCTTTTCCTCCTGGATTCAATTTTCTGAATAAGAAGTAAGAATTAAGCTAATAGATATAAAACTGCAGAGGCAGTTAAGCCTCAAGTTTCTCCAGAGGCAGGTGGCAGTGCCTTAGTGGGTCACAGCAAATGGAGGCTGAGTCTCTGCCCCAGTTTCCAATTTTGTTGCTGATACCAGCTCTAACCCTCACCCTTCACTGAACAAATCAAAGCCAAGCTTTTTCTTGCTGCCAAGCGATGAGGACCCTTGAGGCCAAATTAGACAAACTATTAACTAGCAGCTCATATTGGGCAACTTCAGCAAGGAAACAAGTGCAGGCAGAGACCACAAGCAAAACAAGGGCAAAATCTGCAACAAGATGGAAAAGGGCAAAGAAACCAGAGGAAATGAGCCAAATCAGAGAAAGTGGGGAAAAGAGGAACTGTAGGAAAAAGATGTGAACAAACCCCCCACAATAGCTCAGATGTAAGGAGTGTAGCATGCCCTACTCTGTCACCTTTGTTTTCTGGGTGCTTTCTGAACCATAGCTCACTGACAGCAAGTATATAGGTCTAAAGGCTGAGCAGTGGGAAGCTGTTCCCACCACATGTACAGATTGGCTGGAGTTCATCCCTCTTGATATCTCTTGCCTTGACTACACATGATGATTATAAGATAATGAACTGTATGTCAGGTCAGTGTGTGGATTTCCTAAGGGAGAAGAATTTTCAGTTATTAACTTCATTTACCAGGAATAATATCCAGGAAATATTCATTTAAGCACAAATCACACATTCTAAAATTATTCTTCCCAGATTGTTTTCCTACTGTCTTTACTTATACACATATGCCATATTGGCTGGCCATCTGTTTCTAGAGTTTTTTGTTCATTTGTTTGTTTGGGGTTTTTGTTTGTTCCCCATCTTTGGTTTTTTTGCTTTTTTTGTTAACTTCTCCTAACTTCATTTAGAGAAACATGTGGGATATTTAGGTAGGAGGATTATGAGTTTGAGGCCATTCTGGGCTACATAGCAAGACCCTGTCTCAAAAATCCTTAAAGAAGAAAGAAAGGAAGAAGACAATGAAGGAAGGAAGGAAGGAAAGAAGGAAGGAAGGAAGAAAAAACATTTAAAAATTTTGTCCTTTTAAAGAGAAGCTGGAGATTAAGAAAAAATAATTTAAGACACATTTTGTTATGAAACATTTTAATAATACAGAAAAATATACAGCGTTATTAAATAAACACTAATAATGTACCCATTCCATAGCTTTGTCAAATCTTTTAACATCTTTATGTACTTACTTCAGATCTTAAAACTTTTCTTGCAAAATATTAAACACAAAAATCAAAACTCAACAAAATAAGTGCTTAATAAGGTAACATCCTACATCCTTATAACCAAAACTGGGCCAAGAAGCAGATCTTGGGCACTCACACTTAATAATTTCCATGGGCCCATTCTGTTCACATATCTTTCCTTCCCTCAAAAGCAACTACAATTCTGGCTTTTATATAAATCACCAAGGAGGAATACTTATTTTAATTGAGACAAAGACAAAAAAGTAATCAATTCTGACCATACATACCAAAATAATACAACTGATAAATAGTTCATGTGCAAAAACCCAAACTCCAAAAGAGTAGAAATTTCTCTTGGGTAATAAAAGTCTTACTTTACTCCCCCTCCAATGATTGAGAACCTTCCTCTCTTCTCACACATGGACTCAACATTTTCCAAACTGTATTCATTTTGGCATTTTGCTACCTATTCCACCTCCAACAGGAAAGCACTCTGCATGTTTCTGCAATGATTTAACTAAAGCAACAAAAACTGGGTAGTGTTCAAAATTGGAAAAAATAATTAGGAAGTACATAAAAATCTTACTTCTAATATTAATAACTACACTCTGACATCAAAGTTATATATGTTGCATTTTTGCTTTTCTTTAAGATAAAGATTCTGCTTTGAATAAAGTTTCTACTATTTGTGCAAAATTGTTTCTTATTCTTTATAGATGATAGATCCACATCTAGGACTCAGATAAGGTCTTGGTTTCCACTTGATACCTACAATAGCCACAAAGTACATTACTTAAAATTAAAATGAACAGTTCATACATTAGAACTCTTCAAAGTACATTATATTCATGTATGGAAATGTCACAATATAGTCATTTATACAATCAATATATGCTAATAAAAGAAAGAGCAAGAAGAACTTGAAAGAAAAAGCAAACAACTAGAAATCGCTTACGCAAATGTGGAAATTTACAGGTTCATGTAAACAGAAAAAAAGAAAGGCAAAAATGGCTACAAGACTTTCAAAATTATTTTTATGTCTTAACTCTACCTCTGCAGTTATATGTCCTCTTTCTTATCCTCTGCTGGCTTTGAGAATCTGAAGACTTGGAGTCATAGTTGCTCCCCAGTTTAGGCTCACATTTTTTTTTAGTCTCCTTTTTCTAGTGGAAGTGGGCTCATTTTCCACTCCTGAGTGTGTGCAACTGCCAAAACTCTGCAAATGTATATTTAAAGATATATGCACTTTGTTGTATGTGATTTTTATATCAAAAGCTGATTGTAAACAAATACTGAACCCTACTTAATGAATAAAAGCTGAACTATTTATGGACAAGTATACTAATGTCTGAAATTTACTTTGAAATGCAACAAAAATAATTTGAACTAATAACTGGATTGATGGATAGATACATGATACAGCAAATATAGTAAAACATTAATGGATAATAGTAGAGTTTGTGTGGAAGGGGTTCACTATTCATTTCTTTAAGTTTTGTTATATGTTTGAAACTTTTTCATAATAAAGTATTGGGAGGAATGGAAATTAATCTTGAGGAAGGACTCTACTTAAACTAGTTTTGAATAGACCTAGTGTGAGGACAGAGAAACCAAGTACTCATCTCTGGTCAACTGCCAGCCATTAAAATATCCACCATGACCAGCAAGGAAGGCAAAATGGCATAGCACCTGTTCAGGGTACAGTAGAGCAGGGAGTGAGAAAATGAAACTCATGGGGAAGAGTGGTTACCGCAAAGACCCAGCTCCTGAAGCGTATTGTCAGGAGACAGGCAGCCTCCCAGCTGTCTTCAGAACAAGAAGACAGGGTAAATGATACGTCATAGCGTCCTTGCCCAACAACAGTATCTCTCCTTGCCATTCACAAATCAAAACTAGCAAAAGAATCTGACTCTACTTAGCAGATGATTTTTAAATCATGCTACAACTCCTTATGGCCCAGAAAATCATCAGGAAATGGCGGAGTGTGAGTGACCACACTCATGTGTTAAGACACTTATTTAAAGATGGGCTAGCTTTCAGCTAGATATTGGCTTAAGAGCAAATCAGTTTATATTATTTAGCATCTGACTCCTGTAAAGCCCAGATTCTACATTTAAAAACATATTCAAACACAGAGGTCTATAAAAGTATTGGCTAAGGTAGATTAGGATAGGTTAGTTTGTGTGTGAAGAAAAGGGGAGTTAATCTTTTCCTTTCAATTGTTCTTTGTATATAATTATGCATTAAGGTATGTGTTTTGTACTAAATTATTAAAAGTTTCAAAATCTCTCTCTCTTTCCCTCCTACTTCACTGTCCAATTTTTTGGAGATTGGATTTTATCAGGAATTTTAATAGTCAGCATTAGGAGGTAATACACCCCTGTCTGGAAAACTCAAAACACATTTGCATAGCTTTTAATTGACAGGAACTTGAGGTCAGATTTGCTAAATGAAGCCGTGTGTCCTCAGCTTGGCTGAGAATTGACATACATAAGCCAAGGCCATCTTGGCCTCCTGTCTTTTTCTATTTGATTTAGGAACAGCCTCAGTGTGCCTTTATTCTTTCCTTCACTATCACCTCCCACACATCAAAACCAGTAACTTGGGCTGCTGATGTCAGTTCCTGGCCAAAGCAGGGAAAGAGCAATTTCCAATCTAGCTCTTCTACCTACTTTGGTTCTGCAGCCCAGAATTGTACAAAATGACTAGCAACTAGAGAGTCAGCCATGTATACTTTTTGAATTAATCACATCACCCCAAGATTTTATAGCCATTAATTACTATAAAATCAACAACAGCAATTTTCAAATGTTATCACAATTTTTAAACCTGGTATCTGTAACCCTTGCTATGTTTACTTCTGCCTGGCCCTTCAAAATTATAAAGATAAATTTAAGTAGCAATAATGATAACATTATCAGTTAGCACTTATGCCATACTTATTATACATCAGAGAGGTTGCTATTCCTTTTACTAGATCTTCAACTTTCCCAACAATTCAATGTGGTTTCTATTAATATTTCCACTTTACAGGTGAAAAAAACTGAGGCACACAGAAGTTGAAAAATTTAGCAAGTTAAGTAGCTAGGAAGTAGCACAACTGGGATTCAAAGCCAAAGACCATGTTTTAAATATTGTTGTGAATTTGAAAAAAAAATTGAGAAGGTAAGTATTTGCCTGAGATCTCACAGAAGCAGGGACTGGAAACCTGAGTTTACTATTTTCAACTCTGGGTCATTTCTTGCACACTACAAATAGAACTGTTGGGCTCTAAGAAATTTCCCACAAGGGAGAGATGGAAGAGAGAGCCATACAAGAGTGTTCTAACTTGGATTTTCCAACCCTATATTGACAGAAGTTGATAATGGTCACAAATTATGTCTCAGTAGGAACAATTCAAAAAGAACCAAAAGATTTAGCCAGATCAGCTCAACCTTAGTTTTTAAAGATGTATTATGAGATAGGGACTTTGTTACTAGGTCTCTGGTTCCTAGACTACAGTGAATAAAAGATGTTGGATCTTTTTGTCATGTTCCAATATATGGAGACTCTACTATGGTCTGACTGAGGCCAATAGGGACAAAGAACATTGAGATTAGCAAATCAAAATCAGATTTCTACTTTGAATCAGTGATTGTCTGTTAAGAATCTTATATATCTGATTCTTTTCTAAAATGAAAAATTTCAAAAATATACAAAAGTAGAGAAAATGGGTAACAAACTTCATGTATTCAGCAATTAATTGCTGAACAATTAATTGCTGTTTTGTTTGGGAAATAGAAATTGTGGATTCCCACCCCAAGAAAGTCTCACTTTAAAAAGGTTGGGTCCCAGATTCTGTATCTTCTTCAAAACTCTCTAGGTGATTCTGACTAAGTGCTAGATTGGGACTATCTTACCTGGTTTTACTGGTCTTCAGGTCTTGGTCTAGCCTGAAGCTTCCCTAGATGGCATGGCATTCCAAGACTTACAAAAAGAGGTTCAAACACCCAGAGGTTTAGCTGTTAGGAAAGAATTCATTCCAAATGATTCCATGGAAAAGGCTGTAATCATAGGACAAAGATGAGGGCAGGTTAAGGAAAATTTAGGATGCTTGAGGCATGCAGAGATAAGCAGCAATAAGAGGCCACAGCCAGCCTGAGGGCTCAGGGATAAGGGGAGAAAATGGGTATGAGACCCAGAAACATAGATGAGGCTCTGATTGGCAAGCACTAGAATTTGAAGTAATTGTATACAGCTACTTCTAGAGGCACAAAATAGAAGCAAAGGGCTTGAGGATTTACATTGGCATCGTTCTTCCCACCGTCCAGCCTCCTCTCATTGGCCAAACTCAACTGGAAGCCAGCAAATAAGCAAAGAGATCCATTTGTAGGGATCAGCCTCCTAGAGCACAGAGAAGAGAGGAACATGCATCTGGGGGACAGAGCAAGGTCAGAAATGGGAAAAAGGAATAGCCAGTAGATCAAGTCAATCCTTCCCAACTCCGAAGTGAGAGAGAAAGGTCACCTGAAGCTAGTATGAGGCTTCTCAGCCCTTGAAGAAGCCAAGTACAAGAGCAGAGAGATCACCCAACATTGGTAATGTTGGTCAAAATTTTTGTCCTGGGTGGCATTGAGCATACTTTGATGTAACAGATGTATGTACCCCTTCCTTCCAAGTCAAGCTGTACTGTGTGGGGGCAAAAGTTCAAGGGCTAGAATCATTGCTTATTTAAGTTGTCACAGTGAAGAAGTCTGGCTTAATTTTTTTTTTTTTTTTTGAAATTAACATTATTTACTGGTCACAGGGACATTAGTTCTCAGTGAAATGCAGTAAAAGGCGATTACTCTCTGATTACCATTTATTCTCAATTTACCAACTAAAAGGACAATGTAGGTGTTCTGATCACAGAAGTTTTATGGAACCTGTTTTCCCCTTGAAATCTTTTTTTTTTTTTTTTTTTTTTACATTTTAAAACTCATCCTTTTTTTTTGTTTTTCATTTTTCTTGTATTATTCATATGTGCATACAAGGCTTGGTTCATTTCTCCCCCCTGCCCCCACCCCCTCCCTTACCACCCACTCCGCCTGCTCCCTCTCCCCCCTCCTCAATACCCAGCAGAAACTATTTTGCCCTTATCTCTAATTTTGTTGTAGAGAGAGTATAAGCAATAATAGGAAGGAACAAGGGTTTTTGCTGGTTGAGATAAGGATAGCTATACAGGGCATTGACTCACATTGATTTCCTGTGCGTGTGTGTTACCTTCTAGGTTAATTCTTTTTGATCTAACCTTTTCTCTAGTACCTGTTCCCCTTTTCCTATTGGCCTCAGTTGCTTTAAGGTGTCTGCTTTAGTTTCTCTGCGTTAAGGGCAACAAATGCTAGCTAGTTTTTTAGGTGTCTTACCTATCCTCACCCCTCCCTTGTGTGCTCTCGCTTTTATCATGTGCTCATAGTCCAATCCCCTTGTTGTGTTTGCCCTTGATCTAATGTCCACATATGAGGGAGAACATACGATTTTTGGTCTTTTGGGCCAGGCTAACCTCACTCAGAATGATGTTCTCCAATTCCATCCATTTACCAGCGAATGATAACATTTCGTTCTTCTTCATGGCTGCATAAAATTCCATTGTGTATAGATACCACATTTTCTTAATCCATTTGTCAGTGCTGGGGCATCTTGGCTGTTTCCATAACTTGGCTATTGTGAATAGTGCCACAATAAACATGGGTATGCAGGTGCCTCTGGAGTAACCTGTGTAACAGTCTTTTGGGTATATCCCCAAGAGTGGTATTTCTGGATCAAATGGTAGATCGATGTCCAGCTTTTTAAGTAGCCTCCAAATTTTTTTCCAGAGTGGTTGTACTAGTCTACATTCCCACCAACAGTGTAAGAGGGTTCCTTTTTCCCCGTATCCTTGCCAACACCTGTTGTTGGTGGTGTTTTTGATGATGGCTATTCTAACAGGGGTGAGGTGGAATCTTAGCGTGGTTTTAATTTGCATTTCCTTTATTGCTAGAGATGGTGAGCATTTTTTCATGTGTTTTCTGGCCATTTGAATTTCTTCTTTTGAGAAAGTTCTGTTTAGTTCACATGCCCATTTCTTTATTGGTTCATTAGTTTTGGGAGAATTTAGTTTTTTAAGTTCCCTTTATATTCTGGTTATCAGTCCTTTGTCTGATGTATAATTGGCAAATATTTTCTCCCACTCTGTGGGTGTTCTCTTCAGTTTAGAGACCATTTCTTTTGATGAACAGAAGCTTTTTAGTTTGATGAGGTCCCATTTATCTATGCTATCTCTTAGTTGCTGTGCTGCTGGGGTTTCATTGAGAAAGTTCTTACCTATACCTACTAACTCCAGAGTATTTCCTACTCTTTCTTGTATCAACTTAAGAGTTTGGGGTCTGATATTAAGATCCTTGATCCATTTTGAGTTAATCTTGGTATAGGGTGATATACATGGATCTAGTTTCAGTTTTTTGCAGACTGCTAACCATCCCCTTGAAATCTTGAACTCTATTATTTGCAAGTTGTTTAAAAGCTAGCTTTTCACTTTTCAAAGCTACAATGGCATTTATTTTCTGGTTAAAGAGCAGGAAAAGAAAAACAACTCTCCAGGTTGAAGTTAATGTTTTTAACTCCTTCTCCCCATGGGAAATATACACATGCAAACTTGTACCTCTAGACTCTGGAATCATGTTCAGCATTGTAACTCCAAGGATTTAGGTAACTGTAACCTGCAAATCCAAACACAAGGCAGAGGAGCCCAGATGACAATCTGCGCAGACTCCTTTGAAAGGGTCAATAACCAATTGAAGCTTATCAGAAGGAAGAGGTGATCAGAGTGATGATGGACATGGAGGAGGGGATCTGATCATTATTTTCAAATCCCTGAAGGAATGGAATGGCTAATTGCATGGTTTCAAAAGGCCAGAATATAAGTCATTAATGGAAGAACACTTTCACTGTGCAAGGTTAAAGTTGATAATTGATTCATTCACTATCCCAATGCCTAGCTCAATGCTTGGAATAAAAAGGGCACTCAAGATATTTGTCAATTGAATAGTAACCATTGGCATTGGTCAGTGGTGAAACTTACCACAGTCAAGCTAGAAGGCTACCTTTCACTGACTGAGTATCCAAAGACCCAGAATTTTAAATCCTCTTGAGCACTGTAAGGAACATTGCAGAGGGCCTCTGTGCCCATGAAAGAAAAATGAACCAGATGGAAAACTAAAGCTGCTCTGTTTTCAGGGTGTACCAGTTCTAAAGCTAATGCTTCTCAGTTGGACAGGGATAGAAGGTGAGGAAGTCAGCAGGGCAAGTCCATCCTCACTCCTGGGGACAATTGGGAGTAGAAGACAATCTAAATCCCTTCAGTGTGGGAGATAAAGACAGCTTCTCAGATTATAGAAACAAAAAGTTTGTATAAAAAGTATTGGGGTAGGGAGGGTGGTCCATGAGAAGGCATCTGAATATTTTCACTTGGTGGAAGAGGGAGTTGGGAGTTGAATCTACCACAGCTGGTATCTGGGAGTCAGCTTTCAAAAGACAAAAAGTGTTTTCTGCAAGGTTCAGGCATGAGGGGAAAAAAAAAAAGAGAGAGAGAGAGAGAATTATTTAGCAATTGATTTTTAAGCACCCAAACAAAATCAGTCCTGCCATACTTCTAAAGGTAGCAAACAAGAAAATGAATCTACTGTTTCAGCCTCAGCAATCAGTGTTTGCCTACCCACACCCGGAATCCACTAACAAGTGAACACCTTTAAATATCCTCTTGATTTTGCACACAGTTAATTAAAGAATGCAGTTTGATTGCTCATCTCATCTGTTCTATAGCTGTGAGTCAATGTACAGAATTTACATGCTGAATTCATTTTATCTTTGAGCATTCAATTTAGCAGGAAAAATTTCCTTTTCTCTTTTTGTTTAACGTCCTAGCTCTTTAAATTGTATCCTTTATTGGCAGGCTGTTGTCATGGAGAAAAAGAACTTTAAGTAGCTCTTTGGAAATCTTTGAGATGCTCTTCCCTGCTATTTAAAGATTCCCCAGTCAAGCAAAAAGTACACTCTGCTTCCATATAAGGTTCTGCCACTCCAGGCAAGAGTGTCACTGGAGCTTGGTTCCATGTGCTCATAGCAGTATAAGACATGTCCCAAGCATCTGGGGATCGCATTTACTAAGCTTGTCTATCCAACTTGGGAAGGCAAATGAAGGTCTGAAATCAGGACTCTTCTATCAGAAATCTTGGGTCTTCTGGGTTCCCCAGTCATTATGAATGGAAGCAAGTGAGACCAGCCAAATCTTATCATCTATTTTGCTTTCTGTCCAGAGTATTTGCTCTCATGTTTCCTTGGGATGTGTCTCATGTGCGAAATTAACATAATCCATTTCCCTACCACCTTTTAGTCAAATATTCAGGATCTAAAACTTTCTTCAATTCATTTCATAAGCATGTGCCTACCAGACACATAAAATGCACTTAATTCTTGGCTGGACACTGTAGGGAGTACTGAAGTATAGAACAAGGTCCCAATAAGACTTAAGAGATAAGTCAAGACAGAGGAAAGAGATAAAATGCCAAGTGGTATAGAATACAAGTATTCCCAACTTTAGACTTATTTATAATTAGACTTATTATGGGGCTATTTTAAAAACGTATATTCCCAACTGCTTGCACTAGACTTACTAACACAGAAACTCTAGGAGCAGGCCCCAAGAATCAACAAGATTCTGCCCTATGAACACGACTGAATTCTGCATGACCGCTAGCAAGTACATCTCTGAGCCTCAATTTTCTTACCTGTAAAATAGGGAGATGGCCTAGATGACCTCTGAAGTCCTTCTTTCTCCAATACTCTATGATTTTGTTATTTGAAGCCTTACCGTGTATGGTTTATGTGCATAAAGTCAATGAGGGCTTTGTGGGCAATGTGAGCACAAAGAAAGTTCAATGAATGTGGAATGGCTCTCAGCATGAACTTTGGGTTTAGACATCCTTAGATTCAAGTCTCAGTTCTACAACGTACTGTCTGGATGACCTTAGCCAAATAATTTAAACTATCTTGTATTCTATCTCTTATCTACAAAATGGGGAAAATAGTAGCACATACTTCTTGGAGTTATGGCAATTCAAAAGGACAAGGTAGGTTACTACTCATAAAATAACATAGTAACTGCTCAGTGATTATTATGAGCATTATTCTCCCTATTGGTGGAGAGAGTAGAATAAGGAACTCTAGCTGGAGTAACAAACAGCTCTTGAAGCAATGCACATAGGTTGAAAAGAACACGGCATGCTATACTGGGAGAAAAATGCCTTGCTCTGTTGGAAAGAGAGATGTTTGAATCACTACATGGGGTTAGATCATCTAGTTTATTGTGCAAACTCTTTTGCTGAAAAAGACTTCTTCACTTACTTCAATCAAACAGATCACTTCCTTGATATCATACTCTATTAGAATAGATCCTCCAACATTAATTATTCAAGCAAGAGCTTTTCCTATTCTTGCACAGAGAGAATCCACATGGTTTTGCAAGGGTGAATTATATGCAGCATAGCCTGACTTCAGTAAGGGAGGAAAGGTTTAAGGGAAGTAGGGCTGTGGTTGTGTCAGAAGTTAGGTTATTGCCAAGCTGAAATTCCAAGAAAAATCTGTGCCCACCATTTTGTTCACTGTAGATATGTTTTATCCATGTGTAAAAACAGAGATCGTTCTTCAGTAAACTTGTAGCAGTCTAGCTATGCAGAGGTTCTGGGGAGGAGTAAGTGGAAAATGTCATAGAAATGTATCCAGAGACATTCCAGAGGTTGGGGACCTAGAATATTTTGCCTTCATGTCTAAATGCATAAGCATTTTAAAAGAAACCTTTTAACTGGTTTCTACTTATTTACACTTGAGACCAAGTGAATTATTTAAATAGTTTGTCGTCTCTGTTATCAAAGAGAATATTTTGCCTACTTCAAAAAGGCACTTTTCTCTTTTTTCAAATGAAATATTGTGCTTCATTAAATAAATGTGTTATGTTTCAGAGGAATGACTTTAGATATTGGGTCATTTATTCACTCCATTAATTACAAAATATCTATATATAAAAAGCACTTTGACTGGTTCACAAGTGAGTAAAATGATGGATTCCTGGGCCTACTTTCAGAGATTTTAATTCTGTAATTTTTGGAGTGAGGCCCGGGAATCTGATTTTAGCAAAGCTCCAATTGATTCTGAATGATCAGACTACATTTTTAGAAGCCCTGGTACGAATGATGCAAAGATGAATAAGGCAATATTCTGCTTCAAGGAATTTACAGTTTTCTATATCATGCACATCAAGAGCTAAATGCATTTTCCTACTTCCGACTTCCTTCCTTCCTCTCTCCTCCCACTTACTCACCCGTGGTATATATACTCTATAGAAGGCACAGTGCTGGCAGTAATAAGATAGAAAGATGAAAGATATCTGCCCTCTAAAAGTTTGTGTTTGTGGGCTCATAACAATTACTATTTGCATGGCAAAGTGAGCATAAGCTACCCTCTGACACACATGCATTCTGCATAACAGACCCATGGAGGGGAAGTTCCTTACCCAATTCAGCAGTGTCTTAAGTAAGCATATGAGATTAATTCCAAGAAGTTTGCTTGGTGAGGGAGGAAGTAAGAAGGGAACCGTGTAGATTGCACATATTTAGTTAGGCACTACTCTGTCACAACATTGGACCAAGGTCTGAGGGGTATCAAAATTAAAAGTGAGATGATATTTTTGAGTAAGTTTAATATTTAGATTACATTGGCTAGATCTGTCTAACTCCAAGTTAAGAAGGTGAAAATGGTTGATTTACTTCCTACATAAGAATGAACATAGAATTTTTAAACTTGTTGAAATCACAAGAAGCAGCAAAAGCAGAAAGGAAAAAAATAGAGGAGATGAACCAATTCGGGTTATAATACATATATACATGAAAATGTCACAAGGAAACTCTCTGTGTAGCTATCTTAAACAAACAAAAATCTCATTTTTTTTTCTTTTACAAAATCAGAGAACAGGAGGTCAGAACAGGCTTTGTCTGGGGGGTTGGTACAAGTGGAAGCACGGAGGATGTGGGGAAGTGGTGTAGGAAGGTGAATATGGTACAAATACTGAGTACACATGTATGTAAATAGAAAATTATATTTGTTGAACTTAATCCAGGAATGAGGGGTGGGAGCAAAGGAGAATGATGGAGGGGGTGAATTCCAGTATGATCTATTTGATAGATTTCAAGAACTTTTGTAAATGGAACAATTACCCCCAGCACATCAACAAAAAATAGTTTAAAAAAAAGACTTGTTAATCTTTTAATTTTTTTGTTACTGTTGTAACAAAACCATAAAGGCATTACATTAAATGGTATAAGATATTAGAAGTAGGGAAGTAATCATAAAAGTTTGTTACAGGTGGTTCATCAGTTTCACATTGTTAAGGACACTGGATTGACATCTCCAAAATTTTATTCCCAAGATGTAGATACAGACATTACATTCCCCATAACATTCAGTTAAGGCAAGGAAAGAGCCATAGCCCTGAGACAATGTTCCACATATGCTTTCCCCCTTTTGTCACAGACAATGTATCTTTCTCAGAAGATACCAGTACATTTCCCCTAACATCTCACTGACTAGAACTGGGTTACTCATCCCGTCCCTAATTACAAGGGAGACTGGGAAAGGATTGTTGGACAATCAGTCAATATTTGTTTGTTGCACAGATGAAGTGATTACCAAGTCCTAAATGAACATGATTTAACCAATTTCCCAGTCACATAAGTGCTTCTGGAATAACAAAAGGGAAGAATACACATGACGTGCAAGGAGGTAAAGAGTTAAGAGAGAGAACTAGAGAGAAACAAAGACTCAGAGGAAAAAGAGAGAAACACCCATTAGAAGGTGAAAGAAAATAAAGGGAGGCGGTCTTTCAGGTGAAGGAAAAGGATTAAGAAAACAAGAAACAAATATTCTGTAGCGACTAGAAAACATAAGTGCAATATTAAAAGTAACAAGGTTATAGTCTTAACTATATATATATACATAAACATTAAGATAATTTTCTTATTTTCCATGCTAAGTAACTTTAATTTTGAATAAACATATTTTATTTGAATTGTGTGTGTGTGCGCACACAATATTTCTCAAGCAGTATTCCAGCTAATTAGACAAAATTGATGCAAGTTAGCCAGCTGAAATGCAGGAGGGAAAGAGACCAGGCATGTTCCTTCTATTTGATGCCTCTCTTAATGAAGCTTTCCATGTACCTGTGATGCTAGATATCACCCATCAGTGATACTTCAAGCTTCAAAGGCACCAAAACGCTGAGTTGAAAGGATTTTGTCAGTCTTTCCAAGTGGAATGCAACCAAAGCAGAACACAATGTGTCTGTGAACTCTGCTGGGTAAGAGAGAATACAAGACATAGGTAAGGTACTTATTTGATCTAATGAAGTATCTCTTTCCTAATTCTGACTCTTCTAGATCTTACCCTCATGTTTGTGTCCCTTGTCTGTTTTATGAACACTTGTGATTATTTTATTGTGTGTTTATCTGTTTTCTGTAATCTTTCCCCTACAATAAGAACACCATGAAGACATTTGCTCCACAATGTATTCCCAGTGCGTATTACAGGTCCTGCGAACTCTCAATAGTTCTAAAATGAGTGCACGAATGAATAAATGTCCCTTCATGTTAATGAGTTTTGAGGGCATAGTTACTTGAAATTTTCAAAGCCATCCAGCATTAACTGTCCTTCCTTCAGGCCCAGTGTGCATGTTACAGTAGGAAGGATGGTGGGAGGAGAATGTTCATCGAATAAAATGCATCAAACCGGGCCTCACCAAACAATCAATAAAAGAAACATGAGTCCAATACCTATGTAATCAAGTCTGAGGTTTGACTCCCTTTATGGAAAGCTGATTCATTATCAGCTGTCACCCCCTAGTGGTAAAGAGTAGACTTATCAGGGCTCCACCATTTCTGGGAGTTAAGGAAAGAAGCCAGAGGCTTTGGGGAAAAAATGATTTTACTACCAATTTCACAACCTTTGACCCACACATACCAATACACACACACACACACACACACATACACAACTTTAGAAGGAAAACAGTTATGAGTTACCCCTTATTTTGAAAATCTGGCTATTTATTAACCTGCTGGAAAGTACAGCTAGAGATGAAAATAAATTACTTAAAACTCCCTTTAAGTTTTGCTTCTGGAATCCTTACTTAAATATTATTAAGACATATATTTATTCACAATACCTTTTAGAATTTAATTTGCTATTTAAAATTTGTCTTTGTCTTTATGACATGCAAAGAACTTCCAGAAAACAGAAGAAACGTGATGACATAGATCAACTTTTTAAGATAAATTTAGCCAATTACATTTTAGAAAACAAATTCACTCAAGCTGCTATTTACAAGCCATTATCCACAAAACAGTCAGTTGCTTAATTGAATTCTGCCTGTATTTCCCTGCTGTACCCAGTCCTGTCCCCCAAAGCACCCACAGATATAAACATTTGTATCTATGAGTATATACTATGTAAGGTTTCTTTTTTAAATAAACCGTCCAAAGCAGTCTCTAATCTGAAGTCACTGAGAGCAGAGAAAACATTCATTCTCATACATGCATTTAAAATTGGTATTTGACTCTTCTGGTTAGCAAGATTGTAGAGTGAATTTATAAGAGTGTTTGCCTACAGGACAAATTTGAAATGCTCACTGCGTGTGTAACAGTGACATCTTTTGAGCACCAATTATGTACCATGCTTTGAGCTAAGCATTTAACCCTCCTGACCAGTCAATGAAGTAGACACTATTATCATCATTATTTTTATAGATGAGTCTGCTAAGATACATTAAATTCCTGGCACAAGGTTACCAATTGTGAGACTAGATTTTGCTGGCTCCTAATTGGCTATCATTTTAGCATTGGCTTTTTTTGGTTAATTGGTTGTACACAACAATAGACAGGAACATAGTAACTGCAATGACCTTCGTCATCAAGTGTGCTGGCAAGATACTAAATGATTCAGGGAATATTTATCTCCTATTGAATGAAAACTTCTTGGTGAAATCATTCTGCCATAAAGAATCAGTGAACTTAACTAATGACTAAGGTCTTATAAGACATCAAAATTAACCTTCTTGATATTATGTTTTATGTATCATTGTAAGTAATCTGGACATATTCTATCACTTTCTTATAGAAAATTCAATTATTGTTTTTTTTTCTAGTTGCTTTCCCTTCTAAGTATAAAGAATGGTGTCTGTATCCACTTTGAACCACCAAAACATCAGTAATTTAGTTTAATTAAGGGTTTTCAGTTACTTTGGTAACTTAACCAATATTATATTCTATGTAATTTGTGGGCCATTGGAAGTTTTCTATCTATCTAGGAGAAAATTTCTATGGTCTAGAAAATTGGCTGCTTGCCTGGTGAATTGCTAGTTACATGCTAATTGTAGTATCTTGTATAATACACCAGATGGCGGTGGCTCTTTCATACATATGAAGTGGACCGTGTAAAGATGTTCAGATTAGTGCATCAGTAAATCTGACTAAGAAAGAAAAGAAGTAGTCTTCCTGTATAAAAAGCCAACACTGAAGAAGTAAACATTTCAATGAACCTTAGGTATAAAATCTTCCATGTATCAATGAAAAAGAAGGAAAAAATACTATAAAGTACTAGAATTCTAGAATTGGCTTATAACAATGCTGAAAAATTATTTTGATACAGCTAATATTTTATCAAACATTTCAGAAATGGCATCATATTTGAGCATGCCATTCACCACTTTCCTTATGGGGAGCAGGACAGAACAGATGGAGTCAATACAGTTCAAAACACATTACGCTTTTTTCTTGCAGTGAGAGGATTTAGGGATTGCTAGGAATCTGGATGGAAATGTGACCATGAAGATCAATGGTAAAAATAACTTTCATGCTAGTTAACAAAATGGATGAGAACTGGTACTGATTTTTCATACGTTCTTGGTTGGAAAAATCATCTTCCCATAGTCTTTGTTAGGAGTCGCACTTTTACTGTCTAACCATTGTCATTTAATTTCCTGAAAATAAGTTATTAAGATTCTTCAGCATTTTGTCTGAAGAGCCTTACATAGTTCCAGGCCGAAACTTGCTTAATTATTCAAACCCTAGCTAACAGTGCATACATAAGGACAAACAGACACATCTAAGAATCTGTAAGGCAAACATAGAGCCTCCTCCTTAGGAGTATTATTCTAAGGGAATATTCATTCATCAGGAAACAAGTTACTGCCAAACACTAGGACAACTGGGCTCTGGTCTCATCATTTCCTTGCTCAGTCCTTTATTCTATCTGGAACTTGGTTATTTCACCCATCAGAAATTCACCCCTTGGTGGAGAATTCCTAAATCTCCTAAGCAAGGTCTGTAGAGTAGACTCTATGTTCCCAATCACTCTTTAAGACATTCTTATTTTGTTTCCATCATACCTCCTTCCACCCTCTTAAATGTTCTGTTCATTTATTTATTGTCCATCTCTCCTTCTAGAATACCTTATATTCTGTATATTAAGAAACATATCTTGTTCAAGTGTTGCATCTAAAGAACATTCAAAAATACCTGGTGCAAGGGAGGAGTAAAAAAATGTTGAATACATGAATAAATGAATTTCCTCAATAAATAATGCTGAATATATGAAAGAGTGAACTTATAAGTTTTCATTCTTCTGAACAAGGTTGCTCCAATGTCCCTTGTTAGCAGATGGGTCAGTGAAATAAAATTTAAACTCCTCAAGGAAGCTGCCCAGAGCTGGTGCCCTGCAAGGATAGCACTCATTTTCCAGAGCTGGTGCCCTGCAAGGATAGCACTCATTTTGTTCTCAGTTCTGATATATTTTCTTATGTGGGGATGAATGTCCTATTTCACTGTCCTTGAACTGATGCAGGCTCTCCTTCATGAGGGACCAGTTCAGTGCAGGTTTCTGAGAAGGCGAAGTCCTCGCCTGATTTCAGAGCTTGTCCTGCTTGTTGATATTCTTGACGCCTCATTCCAATTGGCATCAAATCCTACTGATTGGCTGAGAAAACATGTAAAGAGGCTCTTGAGTTATTTAAATTCAAGGGTGAATGAATTGGTCAAGTCCTTCCTGAGAGGTGGTGACAACATGCCGAAGGGAGGGACAATATGCAATCACTGAGAATCTCCATAAAAATTATGATTTAGTTACAGATCACTCCCATCAATACTGCTCTACCCTAATGTGACTGGTTTTCCATTTGATGAAGAAAAAAATGGAGGGTGTGCCTTGGTGTGCTGAAGGATCATTGAGCAATCTTAGATCTGAAAGATATCTCCCTGATTATCTAATCCAGTATTTTCCAAACTGGTCTAAACATAAGAGTCACTCAAGAAGCTGGTTAAAATATCAATTCTCAGGCCTCACCTTGCTGATTGGATTCAACAGGCTTGGGTGAGGCCAGGTATATTTGTATTTTTAACAATGATGCTGATGTTCAGCAAGTTTGGGAAATGCCAATCTAACATAATCCTTTCATTCACCAAATGAAGAAAGAAAGGCTTAGAAAAACTTGAGTGTACATGTGGATCCCATGGCTCACTAAGAATCTTCCCTGCCACCACTAATTCTTTATTCCACTAAACAAACAAACAGACCTAACTATACAAGTGCACACAAGAGAACTGAGTACCCCCCCAAAATGTCTTAACTGCCTCAGTATTTCTAATAAAATTTGGGCTAACTGCTTTCAATATTCCCTCATTGTGAAACATCTTTTCTTAAAAAAACTCCACCGACGGTATATGGGGAGCCTAGACAGGCATTCAGATATTAAAAGCCAGTTCAGCTGATGACATCTCAGGATGCTCCCTGTTCCTCTGTTACAGCTCTGTTGAGTTGGACTTCAGCCTTTTAAATTCTAATCTGAATCCTCATTAGGAATCACTCAGTTTGTATGGTGAGTACAGAATCTAGCAAGGTAGGTGTTCAGACCAGGTTTTTCATCATCAGAACAAAAAACAATTACTAATGTGTTGTCACTAATGCAGCCCATCTGTGCATGAGCAATTTGTGTGGTTTTTCCTAAGAAGGACATCATATTCTCCATATATTTATATGCTTAATACTCTCAATTGGAGAGACAGAAATATCCAGCCAGCCCCAATTCTTATAAAACAGAGCTGAAAGCAGGTGATTCAGCTGGCTTTAGATGACTCAGCCTGCCTTCATGGCCCAAGTTGGTGAGTCATATGTCTGGTGTCTGAAGGAATTCATTTCAGGGACTCAAATTCTAAGGAGCCTCCAAAGCTCATTAAATTCTTTAATAGCTCTAATGGAGCTATCCTGGCTTTTGTCTTCACCTTCAGGTTTTAATCTTCTTCAGAGAAATCCAAGCTGAATTTAGAGATTTCAAGCAGTAGATTCTATGAGGAACAGCCCACATTCTATGGTGAACTTGTACTTCCTTTTGGCTTGAGTTCCCTGGTAATCAGGGCTTTCAGGGGAAACCCAAAATGCAGGGTGGTTTTGCTGGGGACAGATTCCTAGGTTTGCTAAGCCTCAAAATGACTGAAAAGTGAGTAGGCATAAATGCCTAATGTGGGTTTACTGGTAAAGAGCTTAATGTAAATTTTATGGTATATAATAGAGTGTTCTAGGGACTGTAACTTTTTCATAATACTTGAGATAAAGAAGTTGTTATCTATGAGTCTCTTCAGTCTTATTGATATATTTGAAAGTATGTGAGACCCTCAACCTTATTGTAATTGACTTATAAGATCACTCACCTTTGTCTTTATAAGAGTAGTAATAGTTGCTGTTGTTTACTGAGCATTTACATTTTATGCAACACTGGGCAAAGCTGAAAATATGGAGACACTAATTTTCAATAGTCCTAAAAAGTAGTGGTCTTTTATGGGATTTTTAAAACTTAATTTTGAAGTGAGGGATTCATAAACAGAACCCCAGATGTCAATGGTCAATCTACCTGTGCTAGGTTAGGAATCTAGCACAGTAATCAGTAAAATACTTTCTAGAAATCAGACTGGAAGATGGGAAAGACCAAAGTCACTCAAACCATAGGAGCAACACTGATATTGTGCCATCTCTGAGGTTGCTCCATGTTATGGGGGATTCTGGGGGTTGGGTTAATAAGAATAGTGGCTGAAATTCTTCCTGAAGTAGATGAGCAAATGTCTGAGGCCAGCTGACAAAGACAATGTGGGAAACATGACAGTGCTCTGCTGAGATATTTTATTTACCCCTCAGCTTGCAGTAGTCCTGATCTGGGCCAAGAGTGGACTCCCTGCTAACAGATTCTTTACTACAGAACCATGGTCTGTAGGCCTAACCAGCCTCTGCTCACTAACAGTCCTCCCAGATGTTCCAAGGGGCAAACAAATCACAGAGAATCAGACTAAAAGATAGCTTAAAGATCTTTATCACTTTCTTTTTTACAGATGATAAATCTGGTATCATAAGAACTGATTTGTGCAAGATCATAGTATGTATTTGAGACCAGCCAATGGAACCTTGGGGCTTCCATTCTTTCTCTTATAAGTGTCATTTTTGGATCTCTCTATCATTATTAGGGCCTCTGTTTTTAGTGAGTACTTTTACATAAAAAGCAAACAGCTGAATGAGGTGGCTCATACCTGTAATCCATTACTTGGGAGTCAGAGATCAGGAGGATTGAAGTTCAAGTTCAGCCTAAGCAAAAAGTTAGTGAAACCTCATCTCAACCAAGTGTGCCTGTCATCCCAGCTATGTGAAGATTGTGGTCCAAGCTTGCCTGGGCAAAAAAATCCACAAGATCCTATTTGAAAAATGACTAGAGCCAAAGGAGCTGGGAATGTGGCTCAAGTGATAGAGTGCTTGCTTAGAAAGTTAGTTCAAACCCCAGTACTGCCAAAAAAGAGGAGGGGAGGAGGGAGAGGTGGAGGAGGAGGAGGAGGAGGAAGAGGAAGATGAGGAGGATGAGAAAAGCAAAGAAATAGAGGGCAATGTTACTTAAACCTCTTTTAAAATGGCAGAACAGAAAATTTTCAGAGGGCTCTTTTATAAAGTCCTTCTCAAAATATAACTGATTTTTATCCTATTCTTATTCACATTGACCTACACATTCATCATAAACACACACTCCCATAAATATCTTGAGAGCTACATTGTAGACATTGACTGATTCCATACAAAATAGGGTGTCCTCATCAGTAAAGGACTAGTTAAAGTGTGGAGGGGAGATCTCTACTTATTAAATATAAAGAAATGTTCAAAATAAGTTGAAAATGACATATGAGTTGTATGTGTGTATATAGGAGGGCTCCATGTGATTCTGTTTTTAAGTGTTTATATATGTGCAGATGTTTCTGCATAGAAAATTCTGCAAGGAGAAGTGCTGCTTTTATTACGAACACTATTATCTGATAATAATTTCATAAGTAATAAGAAAGAGCAGGTGCCTAGGGCCATTGGTCAAAATCAATAAATTTGACCTATTTGCAAAAAGAACTTAGTCCTCCATTCTGGGCTACTGACTGAAACTGCAGCCAGGGAAGTGTGATAGAGACAGATGGTGAAGCTCTTGACTTTACCAACTGCTCTGGTTTTTCCCTTTGGCCAAACACATTAGCAGCCATTTAAAAGGGAAACATTATAATTACATCCTGAATGACAAATAAAAACAGCATCAAAATGATAGCATAAGATTCTTAATCTTCATTATCATCTCCTTCTAAAACAGGTGTGACAGCCATTCATTCAGGAGTACACCTAAGGCCACACCTTGTTTATCATGCTGAATCTTTTTTGTCAGATACCTCATGTGTGGTGTTAGAACAGAAAGAAAAATAACCAAGGAAATTCCACCCAACAAGCTATCCCGGTTAGAGAACATTTGCATAGCCCTCAAAACATTGTCTGAGTCTTTCTCCTTCTTATTTTGACAACTTGCACTTTAGTCATGGGTGGTGAATGACTTTATAAAGTTTTCACCAAACTAACATTTCCTACTTTCTCCAGGGTTTTGGTTTCAGGGCACATAAAGCTGAAGTTAAAAAAAAACCTAAATGGGGAATAAGATAGGTCTTTTCTGGGAGGTGGGTGGGCATATGGAAAGAATGAATGAGAGTGAATATGGTAAATGCATTTTGTATTCATATATGAACATAGAAGAATGAAACCTGTTTGATTTTTTTTAAGAAGGAGGGAGGGAGGAGAATGATGGGAGGGGGAGGAAACAAATCTAATTAAGCCGTTGTAAGCACATATGTAAATATCACAATATATCCTAAGAAAATTTTTTCAAAAGAAAAAAAAAAACCCATACAAGGGTTCCTTCCATTCTTTTTGTATTATGTTGTTACATTTCAAATGAGGAGAGTTTCATTCCCCTTTTTTTAGAAGGTAGGAATCTCACAGAAATTCAAAGTGATAAAAAATCTTTCTCAAATGCAATTTCAGATCTACAACAAATACTTGAAGAATATCTTGGCTTTTTATCTAGCCATTTTACATTACACTTGTAATTCCATCCTAAGCAACTAATCCAAGAGACAGACAAATTATTATTATGGTAAATCATGCTTGCATTGAGTGATAATATTTACATGACAGAACTGCTTAGTACCATTTAGATTCCTATGAACTATATATGTATAATATCATTCTGATTTTATTATTTATGTGCTGTCAGTATTGCTGAGATTTGGCATAGAATTTTATCCTGGGATTACACCTGAGTAAGCTTCTCTGGTAAGCAATTGCTCTTGTGAGAGTATCAGAGCTTTAACTTCCAGTTCCAGTGATGACTCCTAGTGGCAGGCAAAACTTCTGCTTCAGACTGTCTTAGTTTCTGATAGGAAACTCTTCATCAGTAGGAAAAAAGCTCATTCATCCATCTAACACTATAAGCCAATTATTGCAACTTCTTGAGAATTTAGAAGAATAACTAATGCATTTGCTGCTACTATGTCCCTAATAAATTGAGTTATGGAAAACTAAGATATAGACATTCAGAGAGTTCTATTGTTCAACAACAATAATGAGAGACAGAGAGAAAAATGAACAATAGGTTGACCACCAATTTATTATCAATAAACACATTTGTTCATCTTCTAATTTATTCAAAAGGCCAAAATGTAGTTTCGCTTGGATTTTGGAGTAGTTCACCAATTAAGCATTTTGTAAAAGGAGCACCAAAAGGTCTCAGCAATCTCTAAGAGAGTTCATTGTGGACCATGTCTTTAAGTGGCAAATATGCTTATAATTAATCAGTTTTAACATTATAAAAATGCTTTAAGATCCTCAAGGCCAGGTGCTAAACAGCAATCATTAATTGCTTACCAACAATATATGAAACAGGGTATCTCAGTTGGGCCAAAGTTGAGATTGGAACCCATGCTATCAGACATGGGATTTGTGATATTTAATGTGGGATAAGGAAAATTGACATCTGGACTGGGATATGAAGGTTAAGTAAGCTTTTGATAATATCTATGAACACATATGATGAAAAGGGTGTGTTTGGCAAAGGGTAGGTAGTCAGAACAGCATCAGCTTTCTCCCATATTTTTTGCACATTTTTTAGTTTCTGTATATTATGCACAGTAGGCAGCAATGACTAATGCTCCCACTTCTTACTTTGCATTTAGTGGTTCACAGGGAGACTGGAAGATTCTTGAGAGAACAAAACCCATGTCCATAACTAGGGATGACACGCAGGTATGTCTGGTTGAGAGACAGAAGCCAATCACAGAGGGAGGCAGAGAACATAGAAGTAGACCAGAGCCATTTCTTGCCAGCTACAGAAAGCACACTGTGCTCCTCTCTTTCCACCTTCTGTTTAGTGATTGTACATTGGTAGCTTGAAATAGATCATGGTGCAGGCATTTACATCAAGGAAAGTAGCAAATGCTATCAGTGAGGGCCTTTCCCACTCCATCCCCCAAGCCAGTTGCCAAACAGTTACCAGCACACCACTGGGAGAACACCTGAGAGACAGGGTATCTGAGAGGAAGGAGGAACTGGGAGTGTCAGGCCACATTCAGCTCTATGGTACTCTCTAATATTGGGTGGGAAAGATAAGGCTTGAGGTCCAACATGTGTGTCTCTGAGTACCCATCAACATCCCACAAACCTTAAAAAATCTAATTTTTCCAAATTCACAATAGCACTATCAGTTCTCTTCTTAAGGAGCTATAGGAGAAGAAGCTATCATATAAGATAAACTTCATCCCATTCATGGCCTGACATCTCTCTAGGTCAATTTCCAGAAAGACCACACAAGGAATTAATCACATAGGATCAATTGACCACACAGCAAGCAAGGTGAGGGATGATATAAAAACTGCCTCTCTGACTAAGTCTGTGGTTGAGGCTACAAAGTTCCTGCACAAGTCTTGGTTTTCCAAGAATAGATTCTGTGATGTTCCAATACAGTAAATATGGAACCAGGCATGATGCTGCACAACTGTAATCTCAATTTCTTGGGAGGCAGGGGTAGAAGGATCTCAGTTCAAGGGTAGTTATGGCAAAATGGTAAGACCCTCTCTGAAGAAAACAATCTGAAAGCAAAAGGATTGAGGCTTGGCTCACATGGGAGAGGGTTGTCTTAGCAAGCATAAGGCCCTGAATTCAATCCCCAGTGTCACACACACACACACACACACACACACACACACACAAGGCATGCATATGGAATTTTCCTATATGTTTAAATATCCTAGGGCTGATTTCTCAGGAACTCTTAATTTTATTCTGCAAGAGGCAGATGATTCTGATCTATAGCCCTAGACCTAGAATCAGGGAAGATTCTACCACGAAGGTGCCTTCTCACACCTAGAAGATGCTAACAAGAGGAACAGCAGCCTTCTTTCCTCATTCAAAGACTCAAGGCCTTAGCAACCTGGGGGGCAGTTAGAGGTACCAGTATTCCTCTAGGGTGACATTGTGAAGTAATGCACACATACAAATTACCAGGGCAGAGCATAAGTGGAAAATGGAAGCATTTGAGAACACTTAGAGAAATATCATTTCTAACTGGGAAAAATCAGGAAACTTCCCATAGGAAAGTAATATTTGAACTGGGATTTGAAAGCTAAGTAGGCCCTTACTAGCCTATGAAGGAAGGAGAGTGTTTGGCTAAAGGTAATTTACGTAGTGAGAACAGCATAGCAGAACTGCCTATTGTTTATGGGTTAGTTTTTTATTTGTTTTGTTTTTTCTGCCATATTATAATGTTTTCATCTCTTGAAAACCTTTTTCACTGGGGCAAGCTGGTTAATCCTGAGAGGTAGCAGAGGGATCAATGGGAAGACTTGTCTTCGATATGCAGACTAACCCATATAGAGTCAGACCTCTTCTGTCTGCCTTAATCCTCCCAGAATCAGGGATCCAGGCAACTAAAGATCATTCTTCTACCTTAAATCCCATTCAAATTCGTCAAACTAGCCAATCCTAAATTGTTTAACCTGCCCACCAAGAGCAGTTGTTTCAGTCATCCTGAAGAGTCAACCAAAAGGGAAAAGGCGTCAAAGGTTAGAAAGGCAGCACCATCACTAACAGAACAGGCGAACTTCATAATCAAGTCTGGGAACCACAATGAGTTTGGGTTTTGTCCAGGCCTGATAGTACATGCGTATAATACCAGCTATTTGGGAAGCAGAGGAAAGAAGATCGTAGTCTGAGGCCCAAACAGGGCAAAAGTGCAAGACTTTAGCTGAAAAACAAATTAAAAAATAGAAAGGACTAAGGGTGTGGTTTAAGTGGCAGAGCTCCTGCCTAGCAAGCGCAAGGCCTTGAGTTCAATCGCCCCCTACCCCCAATAGAAAAAGAGTTTGGTTCCGAAGACACCAGAATAAAATCTATAGTATAGGCTTTAACATATCTGGAGGATGTATACACATTGATTGTTCATTGAGTCAGAATTGAAACCTGTTATAGCATAGCTATTTTCACTTGCATTTCTTAATTATAACAGATGGGAGCATCTTTTTATTTATTCATTTATTTAACAAATATTTATTGAATTCCTACCATGGGCTAGATGTTAGTCTAAGTGCAAGGGATTATAGCAACAATTGTAACAGACAAATTCCCAGTCCTCATAGATCTTGCTTTCTAATGATGAGAAATGAATAACAGCCAAACAAATAAGGAAATAAGGAAATATATGGTACAGCCAATGCTAAGAGCTATGAAGAGAAGTAAAGCAGGGGAGAGGAACAGGTAATACTGGCAGTTGGGTATGCAATTTTAAATAGAAAAGGCCTCCTAAGAAAGTGACATTCTGACAAAGGCTTTATAGGCCAGGGTATGGGCCAACAGGATTACCTTAGGGAAGAGCAATTCAGGCAGAGGAAAGAATAAGCAGAAAAGCCTCTGGCTGAACCACATCTAACTCCTTCTTTTCAAATAAGTATTAATAATTTGTAGTTAGTACTCTGTGAACTGCCCATCCATGACCACATCTGTCTTAGGTTGATTGTCTTTTTCTTATGATGAATCCTTTGCTTATTAAAGAAATTAGCCTTTGTCTAGCATATATATTACAAATATTCTCCTCACTTTGTCATGTTTTTATTTTGTTTATATTTTACATACACACATGCACATACACACACACACATATATATTCTTGTTACATATTTAGATATCATTGCTATTAGAAGTATTAATTGTTATGTAACAAAATTTGTTAATTTTTTCTTTATGAATAGCTTTTAGGTTTTGTGACTCTTAGGAAGTTCAATTTCACTCCAAGAAAACGTTCTATTTAAGGGCTGGGAGCATAGCTCAGGAGGTAGAGAGCGTGCCTAGCAAGTGTGAAGCCCTGAGTTTAAACCCCGTGCCACAAGGGAGGTAAAAAGATAGGTAAGACACCCAAAAAACTAGATAGCATTTGTTGCCCTCGATGCAGAGAAACTAATGCAGATACTTTAAAGCGACTGAGGCCAATAGGAGAAGGGGACTAGGAACTAGACAAAAGGTTAGTTCGAGAAGAATTAATTTAGAAGGTAACACACATGTATAGGAGAGCAATGTGAGTCAACTCCCTGTATAGCTATCCTTATCTCAACTAGCAAAAACCCTTGGTCCTTCCTATTATTGCTTATACTCTCTCTTCAACAAAATTAGAGATAAGGGCAAAATAGTTTCTGCCTGGTAGTGAGAGGGTGGGGGGGAGAGGGAGGGGCAGGCGGGTAAGGGAGGGGGTGGGGGGAAGGGGGGAGAAATGACCCAAACATTGTATGCACATATGAATAAAAGAAAAAAAATAAAAAATAAACCCAGTGCCACAGAAAAAGGTTGAAAAATAAAAATTTATTTTCTTTTTCCTTCTTTTAGTTTTATGAGTAAAGAAAACATCTAGAATTTTGATCCATCCGGAATTTATTTTTGGCATAATCAATAAGGTAGGGCTTATTGTTTGAGAAATGGTAGACTTTTGAAATTGAAAATATCATAAGACCCAAAGGGATGGATTTCTAAAGGTGATACGGCAGGCAATTTGAGCTGAAATTAATTGGAAATAATTCTGCTGAAGCCTCTTCTCTCAGAAGCCGCTCTTAATCTCATTTCAACGTTTCCATGTTAAAATACATGTGAGAAACTTGTGATAACTGTGTTTTAACTATAGGACAACTGAGATCCTTTAACATGTGAATACTATTGGGCTTCTCCAGGGGAAGCACTTTGGGGCATGGAACCCTTGATTCATAAGGCACGTTTTATATTTAGAGCAGTGGTTACCAGGCTTGGTTATATCAGAAATACCCAGAGAGGTTTGTTAGCACACAGACTTCAGAATCCCATTCCTGATCAACTGAGTCAGAATCAGTAAGGATAGCTATCCTGAATTTCTTAAGCTCTTCCTGATCAGTGTTTTGCAATCAGTGGTCCAGAGAGTTTCAAATAAGGTTCCACTGGAGCATTCACCTTACAGAAAATTAGTTAAATGACAATTTTCTCAATTCTCCAAAGGTTGAGACATAACTAGCAACATGCTATATATACAGGAGCAACATTCTATATACACATTCTATATACACGACACAATTTGTTGTATATAATAGGTTCCTGAAATATAGTTTAATTCTTTCCCCAAACCATGGTTGACATGAGGTGGTCCACAACGTGATATAATAACTGCAGTAGGCTTAGGTATCATTCTTGACAAAAAGCACCCCCGCAAAAAAAAAAACTCAAAAGGTTTCTCTCTTATTCTTCACCACCTCTTCATCTCATATCCCTTATAAACAAAACATTAAAATGTTCAATTTGGTAGTAAGGGGAAACAATGGGATCAAAATAAAACTAAGCCTCATTGAACAGGCACACTCACTCACAGCCTTCTCAAATTAAAGTTTTCTGAAATTTGTTCTAATCAATCAATTTTTGTTCTTTCTGCAGATAACAATACTTTCTATTATCTGGTATAAAAAAGCTCATTAATAACACAAAGTCATTTGTAATTAGATCTAATTATTTTTTTCTTCATCACAACCTCATGCCCTTATTTTGCTTACAACTTTTTCCTACCACTAGTATATCCAAAGAAAGTACAACATAGTGCAGACTCTATGAACTTGAATGCATTCTGCAAGACTAGGTTCATTCAATTTTGAAAATAAGAATGATTTTAATAATCTGAATAACCAATGTATAATCAGAGTGCCAAATATCATGCTTATTATTATAATTATTTCTCTCTCTAAATCAATTGGTTTGTAAGCTCAAAGCATGCATTTCATTATATCCTAATTGGATTCACAGAGCTGTGATCTCCTGGTAACCCTAATCCTTGTTATAAAATGGAAAAATCATATCAAATTTGATTTACATACTCCTTTTGGGTAATGTCACCTACATACCCTCGTGGCAAGGATTTTCCATTAAAATTTCTTTTTGAACTAAGAACTCTAGTCACTTAGAAAAACCAAATGAGCACATCTTACATACTCATCAGAGTTAGCATAAAAATTTAACACTTTCATTCTTGGCTATCAAAACTAATATTCTATCTCAAAACCTGAATTGCCAAAAATTCCAAAGGAATTCTAAAAAGCACTAATCTTATGAAATGCCCTACGAAGATGGGATCCACTTTCTTCTACTTGTTGGGATCAAGCAAGTTTAAGAAATACTGAAATTCAAAATATACCTTAATGAATTAAGTCCTTTAGAACTCTTAGGGCTTTCTTTTGTTATGTTTTTAAGCTTCTGATCCAAATATGTCTGCTATCAGACCAGGGATTCTTTCTGAGTATCTTGTTTGGTGACAGGCGGCAGAGCACTGCTGAGACAGCTTGTGAAGTATCTGTGATACATGTTAGTTTTCACGATAAATTTATTTAACATTACAGTAACTCTCTTTCTAGCCAGTACTAATACATTGTATAAAACCATCCACAAACCAGGCCTGTGATAACTAATCATGAGGGATATTACTTGGGTGCTCAGAGGTGTGAGATGAAAAGCAATGACAACACAGCAGTAATAGCGACCATCGGCACCTGTCCTCACACATCTCAACTTCAGCTTTCAAGATCTGCTTGACTTCAGTTTCATTCACAGTTCTTTATTCTTGTAATCGTGGAGTGCTCTGATGAGACAGCTCCTAACTCTTGTCAGGTTACTTAGGTTGCAGAGCATTAAAGATGGTCAAGTGCCCTCTCGGGCCCAGTCCAGTAGAAAGCTAAGAACTCTTTCATAAACGGAGAAATCGATTCTCAAAAGCGAGCATGGCTTGCTGTACAATCCTAGCATCTACACTATCATTTTCCTACTGGAAGTTCTTCTCAAAGCTCCATATTGCTCCTCTAGTTGCCATAGACATGTGAGTGCCGGTATCTACTCTGTCATAAGGCCCAAAGAGTATAGCCGCTTGCATAGCAGTCCAGACCAGAGCCTCTTTTATTCCAGACTCATTCAAAACTGGCAAACTCTGAGTTACTATCTGGTGTGTGGGTCAGAGCAGTACACTCAGGCATGGTGTTTGTTACCCTTAGCATCCAAATAAGTCCGGCCCATCAAATACTGTGCTTTCCTAATGATAAGGGTGTAAAGCACAACAACTTGTGTTTTATTTTCTTACAGGACATCACATCTCCCAGGTCACTGGACCCTTATAGTGTTTCCAAGATTATGGACATGACATAACAAGAATTTTCATGGAACGTTTTTCCCACCACTGGCATGCATGTATTTTACTAAATCATCTAAAATACCCATTCCTTTCTACTTACCTAGTCCAATCAGCATGTATCATTCATATAATGAACTCACATGCTCTCCTATAGAACACTGAAACAAACTTGGTCTCTAGTTTATTGACAAAAATCAAAATACTGACATAGCTCCAAGTTAAGACAAAGAAGGTATACTGTCTCTGGCAGATAAAAGTGAACTGCTCTGGGCTTCTTTTGCTATTCAGAATAGAAGGGGGGAAACCATGTCAATAGCTGATTAACAGCTATTGAATTCTTATCTGTAACATCTGTAGTTATAATATTAGTAATCCATTGTCATTATTCCAGAAGCATCTGTATTCTGCACAGACCAAACAAATGAATTAATGTTTACATGAAAGGAATCACAGCTTGTCTATTCAAGATTTTAATGGTAACATTGATCTTTATAGTCACCTTAGGATATTATATTAATTGTAGCTTATTATTTGGGGAAAGATATTCCAAGGACTTCCTGTTGGTTATTCCTGTTATAAATTCCTTTACTGCAAAGGTGAAGATGCCAAAGTGAGGAGGTTGTCAGTACCTAAGTAAGCCGATTTCAGCCATACTTTCAGGGATTAGCCCAATGTGGTTAGCAGACCTCCTAAGCTGACGATGACATGGACTCAGGTTAAAATTCCATCTCCTACCTGCATTCCAAAGTCTCCGTTCTATACAATGGACTTTTGGGGAATTTAAGGTTTTCAGCAATTTGCATCAGACCAAGGATAGTGAGAAATAATCCCTGAAAAGTTTGAGTATTTTACTGAGCCCTGTGGACTCACCCTTATAAGAGGCTGTAGACTCCTTTGATAAGGTCTAGATAACAGGTTTACTGTATATAATTGTGCCAGTGTTGTAGGTCCCTTCATCAATTCACAAGACCCTGTAAACTGGCTTAGGTTGGAAATTGGGGATGACAACATAGTTGTTGATCAAACAAAATATCTACTTATTTTTTTTCAGTTAAAGACATCATAATCAATTAGGTGCTACCCCAAATGTCTGTAGGTAAAAATCATTCTCACTGTTGTCAACCTTTATAGTAACCACACCTACTTTGTCTCTGGAAGTTAAGTGCTTCCACTTATCTGCTACTTCAGAATCCCATCATCTTCATTAAATGTAAAGAGTCCTTTACAATAACAGTATTCCCTACTGTTATCACCAAGTTGCAAAGGACAGCTACTGCAGAGCCTCCAAAAACACTCATCCTCCATTCATCATTGTTTTTTTCTCGATGCCTTAGTTATAAAAGTGTCTAATGGGCCCTTCTGAAAGAATATAAGGAAAGAGTGGGGAACAGGCCTACAATATTTGCATTCTCCTAAGCCTTTAGATCACATCCTCTGTGTTATACCACTGATGTTCTAACAACTCAACTTTATTGAATAGTAGGCTACTATTGATTCCAGTTTCAATCAATAAAGTAAATGGTAGACATTCCCATTGCTTAAGTTAGCACAATAAATTTCTGTTAATTTGTGAGAATATATCAGCCTATTCTTAACTGATAGAGTATACTTATAACCAATTCACACAATATTCTCCAAGGTTCAGTTATGTCATACAATTCTTTTGGCATTTAATCTGTCTCCTATGGGTTAGACTTTGCAATTGTTCCCCAGAGTAAATTAAGGATCTCTCTGATTATGGATTTGGAGACAATGTGGCATAGGGCTGGATCTTAAGAAAAATCAACATATCCTTTTGCAATGATTGGTAGGTAAAGTCATAAAGGTGTCTCTAAGCAAGGGAAAATCAGCCTCTTCTTCCAAAAGGAAAGAGGAGACTCAGTGGGATTTAGATTTATCCATACTCATCCAAATTTCTCTATCCCGATCCTCAGAGTCTAAATCAATGTGTCAATTTTCACAAAAGATTATCTATACTCATGCTGTAATTCAGCAGCCTGAAGAATCACACTTTGACTCTGGTTTCAAGATATATTGACATCATAATTACAAGAGATAATGTATTCTTTTAGGATAGTCATAATTATGATTTTTCAACTGTTTAAACCCAGGAATTTTAAGCTTCAGCTTTTAAATTCAGTTAAAATTTCCCCAGTCCTTTTAAAATTTTTTCCTATTATAAGAATTAATTACAATAGTCATTTGCTTTCCCAAAGACTTCCTCTCAATTGACATCTTATTCCCAGTAAAAAAATGAAAGTACACAAGTAATGATTTTGCTAATGTAAGTAATGAGCTACCACTATCAGTTACCAATGCCTTTAAAGCTAAATAGAACAGATTCACCTTTGAAAATTTGTTTTCCAGAACTCCTCTGGTATAAAATGCTTTATCAGTGAAACACTCTTGAAGGGATTAGGTGCTTAGAAAACCATTGGAAGAGTTAGAAGAGACAAAGCTAGGGAAAGCCACCATTTGTTTTCAAGTTCACTGCCAATTTGCAGAGAATTAAGATCCTACTTTTATAGTCCAAGCCAAGATCTCAAAAGACTGCCAGAGATGGTAAAGTCTGCTAAGTATTCTATTTGCTTTCTTTGTTTCTTAACCTCCTTGTAGTTATATGAAGCCATTAAAATATGAAATTATATGTGCAGCATTTCTGGGTTAGAACAGAGAAAATCTCACATGAAATTAAGTTTTAGTTTGTGCAGTTACAAAGATAGTGGAAAATTCCATCAACCTGGACCTCTAAATAACATGTAGAACAGTACTCTATGATGAACATGAGTGGGCAAAAGGAAAAAGAATCCTTGTTGTGCCACTTAAAATTTCAGGGTTAGTCTATTACTGAACAATGACCAATGTATGCTGACTAATCCAGATATTAGTGTTCACAGCTCCTACATCAACGGAAATAATGGATGCAAGGAGTCTGGAAGTTGGTGCAAAATTCCAGATATGCCAAATTAATGTATCTACCTATTGTTGCATGAGGACACATATCTGCCTGTGAGTCCTGCCTTCCAAATGAGTGCCTCTTATTTCTGGGAAATATAATGTCAAGGTCTGTAGTCCTTACTTATGGGGATAGCAGAGAAAGTAGCCAAGAATGATTCTGAGTAGAATCATTTGGTGGAAAACCAAAAAGAATAGTCAAAAAAAAACCCCACAAAATTTAAAGATATAAATGTGAAATGAAAATTACAGGCCAGTAAACCTCAACTTAAATGTTGTGATGCATATAAAAATAACATGTAATGACCAAGTATGATTTATTCTAAGAATTTAGGCTTATTTAATATTATAAAATAAGTTAATATAATCCAAAAGATTAAAAGAGAAAAACAAAACACAATCTCATTAGGTAAGGGAGTAAGCATCCTTTAAAATTTAGTTCAATTTGTGATATATGCAGTAAAAAACATCCAAAATCTCTTACCAAACAAGGAGTTCATAGGCACCATAATAATCTGAAAAGGATATATACCAAAAGAGCAATTATCATTCCCAGTGACAAAACATTAATTAGTATATGAGGATGTCTCTATGACCTAAGGTAGAGAAGGAAATGAAAAAGCACTATGTATAAAGGAAAGACTGTTGATAAGGGTTAGGACAGGGCTTAGTGAAAGAGCACGGGCCTTGTGTTCTGGCCCTGTGTTGGATCCCTAGCACCACAAAAACAAACCGGATTATTGAGAAACTTGGCTACATGAGCATTTTGACAAAAAAGAAAATGCAAGAAAAACAGAGAGTAGGAGAAAATAAAGAAATCTTATAGGTTAATTTTAAAAAAAGAAAAGAGAAAAAAAAAGAATAGTAGACCATTAGAACAATGGGCAAAAGGGACATGTATAAAAGAGGGAATCCAAATGTTCAATAAGCATAAAAGTCTCAACTTAATTTGGAATCATGGGATACAAACTCAAACAAAATGAGATACCAACACATACCCGTGAAAACAGTGGTGGTGAGAAAGTAGAATAACAGTCACCTCATAACTGCTGATGTGATGGTAAATTGGTATAGTCACTTCAGAAAACAACTTGGAATTTACCCAGTAAACTCCTGAGAGTATGTGCTAGAGAATATCTTGGCCATTTGCACCTGGAAAAAATGTGTGAGAATGTTCATCTCACTATTTCTAGTAATAACAAAAACTGAAATTAATTCAAATATTCATCATTAGCTTTTTAAATAGTTGTGGTGCATTTACATAAAAGAATGCCTCACAATGAAACCGAACTGCAGCTAGTACGAATCTCAAAGAAATATTAAGGAAAAAAAAATCACAGAAGGTATATACAGTCAAAGCTCATTTTTAAAATTTCTAAAACATACTAAAGCAAATATTGCTTATGAATGTTCTGTGTCTTAAACTCAGGAGTGGGTATCTGAGTGTCCATTTTATTTCTTTTTAAAAATATATTCATATACTCTTTTGTATGTATAATGTAGTTCACATTTTAATGTAAAATACTTTTATTTTTTAATTATTTTTACTAGTTGAAATAATGTTTCTTTAAATAATTGATAAAATTTTTGGAACTCTCACTACATATCTAAAATGATGCTAAACTTTTTATGTGGATTATCAATATAAAGCCTCTAAAGCAAGTGTCTGAAATATGAACAATTATTATATGCAAATGGAAGATCAGAAAAGTTAATAACATGCTCAATGCAACAAAATTAGTGAGGTTAATACAGCCCAAGTCAGAGTTAGTACAAAGTACCATGTTTAAAAGAGACATAGTCTTGAGGTGAGCCAGACTTGCATTCCGTTACCATTGGGAGTAAACCATATCAAAGCAGAAATGCACATATTGGCTATTGGCCTTTATATTAGTCCATTTTGTGTTTTTATAATCAAATTCCTGAGGAAGTCTAACTTTATAAATAAAAATAGTTTATTTAGCCACAGTTTTGCAGGCTCAGTAGCTTGGTGCTGGCATTCATTAGCTCAGCTTTGGTGAGGGCTCTCTTGGCTGTGTCACTTCATGGCAGGAGCATGTGTGTGACCAGATTACATTACAAAACAGGACACCGGAGAGGCTTGGGTTCAACAATCTCTCCTGAGGACATGCCCCTAATGAATTTAAGACCTTCCAGTAGGGTCCACTCCCTAAGGTCCACTACCTCCCATTGCTAAAATGAGGAGCAAGCTTCTGAAATGTAGACATTTGGGCGATGCAAAATTAAACCATGCTTAAACTTTAGCAGCTTTAGTCTCATCAGAAATATTGATCCAAGCTGTCTTTCATTGTGATGTCAAATATCACTCTGTGAAGTAAATAATTTAAAATCATTCCTGAATGTCATCATGTTAAATTTGAATTTTTATTCTTTTAGTTACTGTGCATTTTACATCGTTTTCTATTTTTCTACATTGATATTTGTTTTTATTATGTAAAGCACATGATTACAAAATGAAAATCATTAAACAAGGTTCTTCAGAGAAATCTATTTTGACAATTGTGAAATGTTTATTATAACATTTCTAATTAGTTATACAATGAATCAGATTAACAGATGAACTTTTGACAAATTGCCAGATCAGTTTTACACTGTTTCTTCATGACTTCAAATTGGGGATCTTCAGATTTCAAGTTAGGGAACGTAGTCATGTCTTCTTTACCATACATGTCTTTAAGCTTAAAAAGTTCTGTAACTCTTGCTGAAAGTCTGGGCCAGTATATCTGGGCCAGTTCCTTCACATGTCTGTTGCCTTGACTTGTAATCTCCAATCTTGCCCATGAAGAGTTTCTGTACAGGATCAAGTTCCTGTAAATGTGACTGCAGTAACACCAATGTTTCTCTGAAAATGGACAGAGACTGCTGTCCTAATGACAGAGGGGTACCTGAAAAGCCTCCGAGAACTCTTACTTCCAGTCCTGCTCCACCTTCCTGTTCTCTTCCCCAGAGAAGAAGCCATTTTATGGGTTTTTAGTTTATCCTTCCACTGTTTCCATTTGAATAAATATGTGTGTGTGTGTGTATATATATATATATATATATATATATATATATATACACACATATATATATTGTTCTTACTTTTTGTTTTGCCTTTTCACACAGAACGTAGCATACTATGCATAATTTATACAATGACTCATAGATACAGATATATATGGATATTGCAAGAGGAAAGCAGGTTTTTAAAGAAAAGCAAATTTGCTACTTGCTATCGAGGAGCTTCAAATTTAAGAAAGTTTGGAGATTCAGGCTGTAGTTCTTTCTCTACTTCTGGCTCTCTAGAGGATTACTGGAATGCTATCCTATCAAACTGGTCTCAGTTTCCCCAATTTCTCTTTTAAGAAGGAGACTAAAGGTCCCGAGGTCTTGCCGCAGTCTGACTTGAGGATGTCGGAGCACATCTAGCTTGAGTTAGATGAGAAGACAGGAGCAATGTTAGCAAGTGTCCCAAAGTTTTGATTAAAATGAGCTGATTTTCATTTTTCTCATTTTCAATGCCAACCCTCTAGAGGTAAGGGCTAAAGGAAAGCACTTTAACTGAATCAAGCATGACATTAGCAAAGAAATGAGAATGGACATTTTGTTTATGCTCATAACGGGTTCTATTTATAAAAGGCCATTGAATGCTGTATCTGCTGGGATCGTTAATGGTATTTTTAAAATTGACTAGAGGCACAAAGTACTAAAACAGTCTACTCTAAACACTTCAGGCAGGATGCACAGTAATAACCAGCATTGAGCTGAAGCAGAAGCAAACATTATAGTGACGCACAATAAGGAGAAAGCATAGTCTGTTTAGCTCAAGAAGATTCAAGTACTTGAGGACCAATGTTGATAATTTTTTAGGTACAATAAAAGTGGTCATTTGGAAAACAAAGTAAGTACACTTATTGAGTTGGTTCTCTCTAATAGGAATACATATTTTAATATTACTTCCAATAACTCTTATGCTAACAAAATAGTTCTATTTAAATCTCAAATCATCTGAAATTCTCTGGACAACTGAGTTACAGAGCTACCTCCCTTCAAGGGTTCTTATAATTGGTTTGGAGAAGTACATTAAATTATATAATAACTTCATGTTCTAAAATTACAAGTCTGTTCAACTTCCCCCACCCCCATAAAATTTCAATGTAATTAGAAAAAAACATTATTTTGAGCTACAAAGTGTCACCCAATGGCCTCAGGATCCAAGACTTTATAAACATCTTTAATCCATAAGTTATTTTTCCCATTTTCTGTCACTAAGAAATACATTCTTCTGAGAATTAATACCTAGAGAAAGCAAGTCCCTTCTTTTTGTTAGGAGAACATTAACTTGGGTACAAATAATCACTCTTCCACCAAAGGTCAGTTCTCCCATTTGGCTCTGTTTTCAGCTTAAGCTGAGTTATGGTTTCAGAGCAATTTTTTTTTTTTTTTGGTAAAATTTGATCTGATCAAGTTGAAGCCTAAGACATTTGACCTGTGTTGGGAACTGTGCTGGGGGAGGGATTAAGAGACTTGCAAGTTGAGGGTGATCCAAGAAATAGAATCCAAAGGTGAAACCAAAATGAAAACCCAGGCCAATTATGTGATTGAAGTGGCAATCCAAGTAGTAAGTTAAGAACACTGAGTTCTGAGTAGGATGGAGTAATTTGTAGTTGATCCAGTATTTCTTTCAAGAACAACTATAAACACTGGGTAAAATAAAAATTAGCCTGTGTAAAAGCATAAGATATTTGTTAAATCAAATTGGACAAGAATGGCTAAATTTCTCAAGAAGAAAGCATCAGAAATATGAGATGAATTTTTTTCTAGGGGTATTTGCAATTCTAAGAGACTGGCAATTTAAGATTTTCCTAGAATACACTTGGATAGAAAAATCAGCAAACTTTTAATTGCCTTGTGAGAATGTAAAGATTCAATTGAAGACTTAAGGACAATCACATAGCCTCTCAAGACATTTGCTGATTTCTGAAGTTGTGAGGGTAGGAGATTGAGAAGTTAAGGAGAAAAATATGAAGAACAAAGTAGCATGATTTTCATATAAAGATGGTTCTGAAGAAGTGGTGTGCACAGTAGGACTTATAAGTGAAGTAAAAAAACTGAAAATCACTGTTTCACAATGCCAATTAAATCATGCCAGAGGTTGGAAGTTCAATGAACACGCTAGGCATTCAACTGAAAATTCTGAGAAACAGCACATTGGGAATAGAAATAAGTCATCAGTCACACACAGCTCACTTCAGTCCCTGATTGTTTTAAGATGGTCAGGCCCTCTTTCCTCTTAGTACAGGGGAGGTGGTGACACTGTGGGAAAAATAGTCATTTAGAGTCTATATGATTCATGTATACAATTACCATCATTTAACATGATGTGAGTCAGAAACATATTACTGAATACCAAGAGGAAAAATGCGATAGAAATAGAATCACAGATGACCTATACATTTGGAGTTATCAAAGACTTTACAATAAGTGTGGGCTGGGGATGTAACTCAGCAGTAGAGCACTTGCTGAGCATATCCAAGGCCCTGGGTTCAATCCCCAATGCTGCAACAGCAACAACAACAAAAAACTATAATTGATATGCTCAAGAAAATAGAAAAAGTAGTTCTATAATGGAGAATTTCTCAGAAGACTGTAATTTCTTAAAGAAGAAATCAAAATGAGATTTTAGTATTTAAAAAATATAATATCTGAAATTATGAGTTTAAAAAAGATTAGACATAAAATAAGAACAGTATGATTGAACTATAAAAATGGTCAATAAGAAATATCCATCTGGGAGAATTCCAAGATGGCGGCTAGAGGTAGGAAGCAGAAAGCGACCCTCCTATAGTGAAATCTTGGAGAGACGCTGGAGACACACTTTGCAGGCATAATCACCGAGAAAAGGTATAACTTTGACCCCTCCGCATCTCCAGCCAGTGCAGAGAATCTCCACTTCATGTTAAACGGAGAAACGAGGAGGGCCCCCGGGGCCGCCAGTGGCCAGCGCCCATACGGCTTGGGAAGACGCGGACCAGGTGAGCTTTGCAGTACCACGGTAGCCCCACAGACAAGCCTGGGCCAGAGCAGCATAGCCCCCTGGACAGACTGACCTCCATCCAGGAAAAAAAAAAAAAAGAGAAACTGAGTAATAAGCAGTAAGAACAGTTAAGACACGCTGGCAAGAGGGTGGGGCGCCCTGAGCGCTAAAGATTGGGGGAAGGGAATCCTTCCCGGGACTGTAAATAAACAAGCCAGGCGGGCCGGAGAGCCTCTGGTGGGAGCAGGGCGCATGCCCAGCAACCAGGAGCGGGGAAGCTTGTGAGAGGAGGGAAGACCCACTTCCCACGTGAACTGTAAACAAACATGGCGGCCAGCAGGAGCAGCAGCACCGCCCAGTAAGCAGGAGCAGGAAAGCTTCTGAAAGTGGTGGTGGGAGGAAAACTGCACAGGAGAGGGGTAAGACCCACCTCCCACATAAACTGTAAATAAACACACAGGTCTGACAACGCGGGGGCAGTGTCACCTTTCCCAGTGCTTGGAAAGGGGAAAGCCTGTAGCAGAGGCTCCCGCACAGGAGAACTCTGAACAAACAAAGCCTGTGGGACCAGGTGAGTGCTAGCTCACCCCAGAGATCTGCATAAATAACACCGCCAGCTACAGGCTGAGAGCAGCAGGCAGGCAAGCCACAGTTGCAGATACCATTCTCACAACTGTCTCCAGACGCTTTTTTTTCTTTTTCTCCCTACCTTTGATGAGAGAACAACCGAATTACACCTGCAAGCCGAAAAACTTACTGAAACTGTATTGCATTTGAACTGGGGACACTTGGTGGGGCTTTGTGTGTGTGTGTGTGTGTGTATGTGTGTGTGTGTGTGTGTGTGTGTGTGTGTGTGTGTGTGTGTGTGTGTCTGTGTGAGTGTGTAGTTTTGTTCTACTTTATGCATCCCCTTTGATGAGACAACTACAGAACAACATCTGAGGCACCAACTCCAGGACTGGAGATTGAGACGGACACCCAAATTATTAAGACTGAAACTGCATTGCATATAAACTTGGAAGTTTTTTGGTTTTTTTCTTTTTTTTTAATTTTCTATTTTCCATTTTATTTTGATTCATTTTTTTATATAGATATTACTTTCATTTACTTATTTTTTATTTTTTTATCTTTCATTTTCAATCCTCTCTCTATCTCTCTAATGTCTGTTCAGCTTACTGTCAATTAGTACACTAACACTCCCTGTTTATACCTTTGAAACTCTCTTGTCTGATACCTTGTTCTGCTTTCTCCCTCTTGTCTGTATATTTGTTTTCCCCTTTTCTTTAACTTCTTGCTTTCCATCTCAGCTCACTCTTCCATTCTAAATATTACCATTGTTATTATTACAGGCTAGAAAATACTTACTAACACACAGTACAGGGACAGTAACAACACCAAGGACAATGACGGGAAGACAGAAAAAACAGGGAAACCAGTTTCCCCACAGCAAAAAATTAGTACAGGAACCAGAGGGGAATGAAGAGAACAGAAACTCAGATCCAGACTCCAACAAAATGAAGATAAACTATGCCAAAGGACCCAATGAAGCCCACAAGAATAATTTAAAAGAAGACATACTACAAGTACTCAATGAGAATTTTATAGAGATGATACTGGATAGGGTCAACCAAAATGTACAGGAGACACTCAAGAAATTCCAAGACAATAAAAATAGAGAATTTGAAAAAGCAAAAGAAGAAATAAAGGAAACCATAGAAGCACTGTATAAACACCAAAGTGAAAGAGAGAACACAATGAATAAATGGATAAATGAACTCAGGACAAAAATAGACAACAATAAAGAAGAAAACTGCCAGGATATGGAAAACCTCAGAAAAAAGAACGAAACAGACCTGCAAAACAAAATGGAAGGCCAATCCAGCAGAATAGAACAAACAGAAGACAGAATCTCAGAACTTGAAGATGAAATGGTAATTAAAGGAAAAACCAAAGAACTATTAATTAAACAACTCAAGACCTGTGAAAAGAAAATGCAAGAACTCACTGACTCCATCAAAAGACCAAACTTGAGAATCATGGGCATCGAAGAAGGAGAAGAGGTGCAAGCGAAGGGAATGCGTAATATATTCAACAAAATAATAACAGAAAATTTCCCAAGTCTAGAGAAAGATATTCCCATACAAATGCAAGAGGCTTCCAGGACACCAAACAGACCAGATCAAAATAGAACTACTCCACGACATATCATCATTAAAACAACAAGTTCAGAAACTAAGGAAAGAATATTGAAGGCTGTAAGAGAGAAAAAACAAGTAACATACAAAGGTAAACCCATCAAAATAACAGCAGACTTCTCAACAGAAACATTAAAAACAAGAAGAGCATGGGGTGAGATCTCCGGGCACTGAATGAAAATAACTTCAACCCCAGGATACTCTACCCAGCAAAGCTATCATTCAAAATAGATGGAGCAATAAAAGTCTTCCACGATAAGCAGAAACTGAAACAATATGTGACCACAAAGCCACCATTACAAAAGATTCTCAAGGGATCCTGCACACAGAAAGTGACACCCAACTTAACCATGAAAAGGCAGGCAGCACCAAACCACAGGAAAAGAAAAAGCAAGACAGTAGAGAGTAACATCAAGTTAGGTACACACAATCAAACCTTCAAACAACTAAGACAACTAAATGGCAGGAATCACCACATACCTATCAGTACTAATGCTTAATGTTAATGGACTTAATTCACCCATCAAAAGACACCGTTTCACAAAATGGATTAAAAAAGAAGATCCAACAATTTGTTGCTTACAGGAGACTCATCTCACTGACAGAAATAAGCATATGCTTAGGATGAAAGGCTGGAAGAAGATTTACCAAGCCAATGGCCCTCAAAAACAAGCAGGAGTAGCAATACTTATCTCTGACAAAGTAGACTTCAAACCTACATTGATCAAACGAGATAAAGAAGGACATTCCATACTAATAAAAGGGGAAATAGACCAAAAGGAAATAATAATCATCAATCTGTACGCACCCAATGTCAACGCACCCAATTTCATCAAACATACCCTGAAAGACCTAAAAGCATATATAAACGCCAACACAGTGGTTGTGGGAGACTTTAACACTCCATTATCATCAATAGATAGGTCATCCAAACAAAAACTCAATAAAGAAATCCAAGATCTAAAATATGCAATAGATCAAGTGGACCTAGTAGATGTCTACAGAACATTTCATCCAACCTCTACACAATATACATTCTTCTCAGCAGCCCATGGAACCTTCTCCAAAATAGATCATATCCTAGGGCACAAAGCAAGCCTCAGCAAATATAAGAAAATAGAAATAATACCGTGCATACTATCTGACCACAATGCACTAAAAGTAGAACTCAACAACAAAAGTAAAGACAAAAAACATGCAAACAGCTGGAAACTAAATAACTCATTACTTAATGAAGAATGGATCATCGATGCAATAAAAGAGGAAATTAAAAAGTTCCTGGAAGTCAATGAAAATGAAAACACAACCTACCGGAACCTATGGGACACAGCTAAGGCAGTCTTGAGAGGAAAGTTTATAGCCATGAGTGCATATATTAAAAAGATTGAAAGATCCCAAATCAATGACCTAATGATACATCTCAAACTCCTAGAAAAACAAGAACAAGCAAATCCCAAAACAAATAGAAGGAGAGAAATAATAAAAATAAGAGCTGAAATCAACGAAATAGAAACCAAAAAACCATACAAAGAATTAATGAAACAAAAAGTTGGTTCTTTGAAAAAATAAACAAGATCGATAGACCCCTGGCAAACCTGACTAAAATGAGGAGAGAAAAAACCCAAATTAGTAGAATCAGGAATGCAAAAGGGGAGATAACAACAAACACCATGGAAGTCCAGGAAATCATCAGAGACTACTTTGAGAACCTATATTCAAATAAATTTGAAAATCTAAAAGAAATGGACAGATTTCTAGATACATATGATCATCCAAAACTGAACCAAGAGGAAATTAATCACCTGAATAGACCTATAACACAAAATGAAATTGAAGCAGCAATCAAGAGTCTCCCCAAAAAGAAAATTCCAGGACCTGATGGATTCTCTGCTGAATTCTATCAGACCTTTAAAGAAGAACTGATACCAACCCTCCTTAAACTGTTCCATGAAATAGAAAGGGAAGGAAAACTGCCGAACACATTTTATGAAGCCAGTATTACATTTATCCCAAAACGAGGCAAAGACACCTCCAAAAAGGAGAACTATAGGCCAATCTCCTTACTGAACATTGATGCAAAAATCCTCAACAAAATAATGGCAAATCGAATTCAGCAACACATCAAAAAGATTATTCACCACGACCAGGTAGGCTTCATCCCAGGGATGCAGGGGTGGTTCAACATATGAAAATCAATAAACGTAATAAACCACATTAACAGAAGCAAAGACAAAAACCACTTGATCATCTCAATAGATGGAGAAAAAGCCTGTGATAAGATCCAACACCATTTCATGATAAAAGCTCTAAGAAAACTAGGAATAGAAGGAAAGTTCTTCAACATTATAAAAGCTATATATGACAAACCTACAGCCAGCATTATACTTAACGGAGAAAAACTGAAACCATTCCCTCTAAAATCAGGAACCAGACAAGGATGCCCACTATCTCCACTCCTATTCAACATAGTACTGGAATTCCTAGCCAGAGCAATTAGGCAAGAAGAAGGAATAAAAGGAATACAAATAGGTAAAGAAACTGTCAAAATATCCCTATTTGCAGACGACATGATCCTATACCTTAAAGACCCAAAAAACTCTACTCAGAAGCTTCTAGACACCATGAATAGCTATAGCAAGGTAGCAGGATATAAAACCAACATAGAAAAATCATTAGCATTTCTATACACTAACAATGAGCAAACGGAAAAAGAATGTATGAAAACAATTCCATTTACAATAGCCTCAAACAAAATCAAATACCTAGGTGTAAACCTAACAAAAGATGTGAAAGACCTCTACAAGGAAAACTATACACTTCTGAAGAAAGAGATTGAGGAAGACTACAGAAAGTGGAGAGATCCCCCATGCTCATGGATTGGTAGAATCAACATAGTAAAAATGTCGATACTCCCCAAAGTAATCTACATGTTTAATGCAATTCCCATCAAAATTCCAATGACATTCATTAAAGAGATTGAAAAATCTACTGTGAAATTTATATGGAAACACAGGAAGCCACGAATAGCCAAGGCAATACTCAGTCAAAAGAACAATGCAGGAGGTATCACAATACCTGACTTCAAACTATATTACAAAGCAATAACAATAAAAACAGCATGGTACTGGCACAAAAACAGACATGAAGACCAGTGGAACAGAATAGAGGATCCAGATATGAAGCCACACAAGTATAAGCAACTTATCTTTGACAAAGGAGCTAAAACTATACGATGGAGAAATAGCAGCCTCTTCAACAAAAACTGCTGGGAAAACTGGTTAGCAGTCTGCAAAAAACTGAAACTAGATCCATGTATATCACCCTATACCAAGATTAACTCAAAATGGATCAAGGATCTTAATATCAGACCCCAAACTCTTAAGTTGATACAAGAAAGAGTAGGAAATACTCTGGAGGTAGTAGGTATAGGTAAGAACTTCTCAATGAAACCCCAGCAGCACAGCAACTAAGAGATAGCATAGATAAATGGGACCTCATAAAACTAAAAAGCTTCTGTTCATCAAAAGAAATGGTCTCTAAACTGAAGAGAACACCCACAGAGTGGGAGAAAATATTTGCCAACTATACATCAGACAAAGGACTGATAACCAGAATATATAGGGAACTTAAAAAACTAATTTCTCCCCAAACTAATGAACCAATAAAGAAATGGGCACGTGAACTAAACAGAACTTTCTCAAAAGAAGAAATTCAAATGGCCAGAAAACACATGAAAAAATGCTCACCATCTCTAGCAATAAAGGAAATGCAAATTAAAACCACGCTAAGATTCCACCTCACCCCTGTTAGAATAGCCATCATCAGCAACACCACCAACAACAGGTGTTGGCGAGGATGCGGGGAAAAAGGAACCCTCTTACACTGTTGGTGGGAATGTAGACTAGTACAACCACTCTGGAAAAAAATTTGGAGGCTACTTAAAAAGCTGGACATCAATCTACCATTTGATCCAGCAATACCACTCTTGGGGATATACCCAAAAGACTGTTACTCCAGAGGCACCTGCACATCCATGTTTATTGCGGCACTATTCACAATAGCCAAGTTATGGAAACAGCCAAGATGCCCCAGCACTGACGAATGGATTAAGAAAATGTGGTATCTATACACAATGGAATTTTATGCAGCCATGAAGAAGAACGAAATGTTATCATTCGCTGGTAAATGGATGGAATTGGAGAACATCATTCTGAGTGAGGTTAGCCTGGCTCAAAAAACCAAAAATCGTATGTTCTCCCTCATATGTGGACATTAGATCAAGGGCAAACACAACAAGGGGATTGGACTATGAGCACATGATAAAAGCGAGAGCACACAAGGGAGGGGTGAGGATAGGTAAGACACCTAAAAAACTAGCTAGCATTTGTTGCCCTTAATGCAGAGAAACTAAAGCAGATACCTTAAAGCAACTGAGGCCAATAGGAGAAGGGGACCAGGAACTAGAGAAAAGGTGAGATCAAAAAGAATTAACCTAGAAGGTAACACACACGCACAGGAAATCAATGTGAGTCAATGCCCTGTATAGCTATCCTTATCTCAACCAGCAAAAACCCTTGCTCCTTCCTGTTATTGCTTATACTCTCTCTACAACAAAATTAGAAATAAGGGCAAAATAGTTTCTGCTGGGTATTGAGGGGGGAGGAGAGGGAGGGGGTGGAGTGGGTGGTAAGGGAGGGGGTGGGGGCAGGGGGGAGAAATGAACCAAGCCTTGTATGCACATATGAATAATAAAAGAAAAAGGAAAAAAAAAAAAGAAATATCCATCTGTTAAAGTGTGATGGTGCATGCCGGTGACCCCAGCATTTGGGACGAGGAGGCAGGAGGATCATAAGTTTGAGGCCAGCCTGGGCTATATACACAGAAAGGCCCTGTCTCAAAAAATAAACAAAAAGGAGATAAAAAGATAAAGAAAATATCTAAACTTTAGTGCAGAGAGATAGGAATGGAAAATATAGAAAAAGCATAAGAGATTTGTATAATGCAGTGAAAGAAAAGGTATGACACCTATGAATATAAAGATCCAGAAGGATAAAGACAATGAGACAGAAAATATTTGAAGACAAAATAGTCATAGAATCAGGAAACAGCTTTAAGCAGCACAAATATGAAGAAGACACATCATAATAAACCTGCTGGGAACTAAACACAAGAAAGTGAGTCAAAGACATGTATCAAAAGTCTGGAAACTGGGAAAAGGCTATAAACAGAAGAAAAAAAAAAGAGGATGAATTTCCTGCATTATCCACTGGGTGGTACACTTGTTAGAGTATTTCAGAGATGGAGGTGGGAAGTCTTAACCCGCTTGAAGTACCGAGGTGAAACCCCTTTGGACCATCAATACACATTTATTTTTAAATGAATGACAGGAGGGTGAAAAAAGGTCTTTTCAGGGTGTAGGTACCTATAGGAGGGGGTGGGTATAAGGAAAGGGTAAGTAAGGGTGAATATGGTGGATGTATTTTGTATTCATATATGAAAACGGAAGAATGAAACCTGTTGAAATTGTCATAAGAAGGCGGGGGGAAGTGAAAAGGGAGAACAGTGGAGGTAGTAAATCTAAGCTATGTTGTAAGCACATATGTAAATAATACAATTGTATCCCCTGTACAACTATTATATGCTAATAAAAAAGAATGAATTTAAGAAAGAATAAAGAGCTAGATTGACAGTATAACCTTGAGATTCACCTTTGTTCACTCACCTTGAGAAGCCTAAAAACAATGAAACAATCCTAAGCAATTTCCCACTAATTAAAAAACTTTTATTTTCTCTATTATGACCATAAACTGATGTGTATCATTTATTGGTTAACAAACTATAAGTTTCAGGAAGGATTTACTTCTTGCTGGGTATGCTGAATTTGTGAAGACTGCCACCCTGATTCCCTCTGACATGAGCCTAGCATCCAAGAAACCTGAGCAAAGAGGTAAGACCTATAGATTATATCAGTCTCATTTCCCCCTCTCCATTTACAAGAGCAAATCAGAAATTCTGGTAAGGAGAAGGCCAATAATTGCATACTTAATGGTTCTCTTAGGCATTTCTGGACTCCTGGTTAAGAACTGCTTCTTTCGATGTGTGCAACTGAATCACCCAGGGATCCCATTAAAATGCAGGCTTGAAATCAATAGATCTAGAGTGAGACCTGGGGTTCGCAATTTCTAACACACTTCTAGTGATACTGATTCACAGACCACTTTGAGAAGCAGGGTTTTATGTAGACCCTCAACCACCTAAAATTTGACCACAATGGCTATTAACTGTGAGCTGTGGTAAGAACGAGAGTCAGCAGCCAGTCTCTGGTGGCTCACACCTATGATCCTAGCTACTTGGGAGACTGATATTAGGAAGATAGCAGTTTCAGGCAAAAAGAAAAAAACTGGAAAAAAGCCAGCTGTGGTGGCATACCTGTCATACCAGGGATGGCAGGAAGCTTAAAGTAAGAGAATTGCCATCTAAACTGGACTCTGGGGAAAAAGCGAGGCCCTATCTTCAAAATAAGCACAGCAAACAGGGCTGGCTCAAGCAGTAGCCCACCTACCTTGAAAACAGGGATGCTGATTCAATACTCCAGTACTACCAAAAAAAAACCAAACAAAAGATATTTTAAGAGAATGAAAATCAGAAACATTCCTAAAACAAAAGAGTGCCCAGTTATTGCACTTTTTTTTTTCTTGTGGTACTGAGGCTTGAACCCAGGGCCTTCATCTTGAGCCATTCTGCCAGCCCTTTTTGTGATGGCTATTTTTGAGATATTGTCTCATAAACTATTTTCCCTGGCTGGCTTGGAACCACAATCCTCCTGAGTAGCTAGGATTACAGGCATGAGCCACCAGTGCCTGACAGTGATTGCACTTTTGAAGTGTTTACTAAAATGTCTTCTGAAAGTTAACTCCTGTAGCTGCAGAATATGTTAATACATGCTCCTATGAAAAAACAGTTCTAAAAGCATTCCTATAGCTTTGGTCTCTCTCTCTGTCTCTCTTATCACTGTGGACATTTGCATTTTCATGATTCCAGAATTGTCTGCTGTACAGAAAAATGGTTAGCTTTATAATTCATTTATTTAACAAAGTAATATTTTGAGGAGCCAGAGATCTGTGGAACAAACTTTGGGAAATGCAGTCGTATTATAGAACAGTAGTTCTCTTTTTAAAAAACTAGCATACATTAATAGCACAGGTGTTTCATTATGGTAATTCCATAGACACATATAGTGTACTTTAAATAAGTTCTCCTACTCTATTTTATTTCCTTAACCAGACTCACTATGTGCCTTTTCAGTTTTTGGTGGCTTTCATTATGCTATCTTCAAATATATATGTAACATACTTTGTTCCTTTTCACCCCTAGTAATCTCTCCTTCCACTGATCCCCCATAGTCCCTGTTTTATGCCCATTTCTTCTTCTTCTTCCTTCTTTTTTATTTTGATCTTATTCATTTTTACATTTACTTACGTGTGTATACATTATTTGTGCCACCTCCCCTCCCCATCTTATTCTTATTCTTATTTTAGTTCCAGTTTTCACATATGAGAAAAAACAATCACTATTTGGCCTTTGGAGCTTGGCTTATCTAGCTCACCATCATCCATTTTCTGATAAATGACATAATTTCATTCTTCCTTATGACTGAATAATGCTACATTGTGTATATGTACTGAATTTTCTTTACCCATTCATTGGTTGTTAGACATCTAGGCTGATTCTACACCTTGGCTATTGTGAATAGTGTTGCAATATACATAGGTATGCAAGTATCTCTATTGTATGTTGATTTATACTCCTTCAGATATATGCCCAAGAACAGTATAGGAGGGTCATAAATTAGGTCTATTTTTGAAGAATATACATACTGATTTCCAGAGACTGTACTAGTTTATATTCCCATCAACAGTGTATGAAGGGTCTTTTTTCCCTCATCCTCACCAGCATTTGCTGTGTGTTCTTGATGATAGCTGTTCTGAATGGGAGGGATGGAATGCTTTGCATTTCCTTTACAGCTAAGGGTGTTGAATATTTCTGCATGTGTTTACTAGCTATTTGTCCTTCTATCTGTTCAATTCACTAGCCCATTTGTTAATTGGATTATTAACTCTTTTGGTGATAAATATTTTGAGCTCTTTATAGATTCTAGGTATTAATCCCTTTTCTATTGAATAGCTGGCAAAGAGTTTCTCCCATTCTATAGGTTGTCCCTTGATTCTGGTCATTATTTCTTTTGTTGTGTGGAAAGAAGTGTTTTAGTTTTGATGAATCCAGTTTGTCAATTCTTGCTTTTATTTCCTGGGCAATTGGAGTTCTATTAAGAAAACAATTGCCTATGCCTATATCTTCCAGTATTTTCCTTGTTTTCCTCTAGTAGTTTCAAAGTTTCAGATCTTACATTAAGATCTTTGATCCACTCTTAATTAACTTTTGTACAAGGTGAGAGATGGGGATTAGTTTCAGTCTTCTTCATGTAGATACCCAGTTTTCTCAGTACCATTTGTTAAAGAGGTTGTATTTTCTCCAGTATATGTCTTTGACTTCTTTGCCAAGGTTCAGATATCTGTAGCTCTATGGATTTTTTCTGGGCCTCCTATTCTGCTCCATTGGTCTTTGTGTCTATTTTTTGTGTAAGTTCTATGCTGTTTTTGTTACTACGGCTCTGTAGTATAATTTGAAGTCTAGCACTATGATACTTCCAGTGTTGCTCTTCTTATTCAGGATTGCTTTTGCTTTTATATTTCCACATGAATTTTAGGGGTTTTTTTTATTTCTGTGAAGAATGACAATGGGGTATTGTTGGGATTTGCATTGAATCTGTAGACTGCTTTGGGTAGTGTAACCATTTTCACAATATTAATTTGGCCAACCCATGAACAAGAGAGGCCTTTCCATCTTCTTGCATCTTCTTCAATTTCTTACTGTAAGGTTTTGCAGTTTTCACTGTAGAATTCTTTCACCTCCCTAAACAAGTTCATTCCTAGGCATATTTTGGGGGGCTATTGTGAGTGGAGTCATTTTCCTGATTTCTTTCTCAGCCTGTTCATTGTTGGTATATAGAAAAGTTACTGATTTTTGTATGCTAATTTTATAGTCGGCTACATTGCTGAAAGTATTTATAAAATCTAGGAAATTTTTGGTAGAATCTTTAGGTTTTTTTTAAATATAGGATATCATCAGCAAGTAGGTATAATTTGACTTTTTCCTACCTTATTTGAATCCCTTTTGTTTCTTTCTCTTGCCTTATTGCTCTGGATAGGAATTCCAGACTATATTTGAATAAGAGTGGGGAAAATGGACTCCCTTGTCTCATTCCTGACTTTAGGGGACATGACTTCAGTTTTTCCCTATTTAGTATGATGTTGACTATGGTTTTGTCACATAAAGCCTTTATTATGTTGAAGTATGTTCCTTATATTCCTAGTTTCTTCATAGCTTTTGTCATGAAATGATGTTGAATTTTGTTAAAGGCTTTTTCTGTATCTACTGAGATGATCATTACTGATTTGCATAGGTGAGCCATACTTGCATACCTAGAATGAAAATAAATTGATCATGCTGTGTGATCTTTTTAATGAGTTGTAGAATTCAGTTTACAAGTATTTTATTGAGAATTTTTGCATCTATGTTCATCAAGGACATTGGTCTATAATTTTCTTTTTTCTTATTGTGTCTTTGTTATGTTTTTGTATAAGAATAAAATTGGCTTCATAGGATGAGTTTGGAAGTATTCCTTCACTTTCTATTTATGGGATAGTTTGAGCACATTGGTGTTCTCCTTTAAAGGTCTGGTAGAATTCAGCAGTGAATCCATTGGATCTTGTGTTCTTCTTTGTTGGGACACTATTACTGCTTCAATTCCATTGCTTATTATAGATGTTTATGTGGAATATCGTCTTGGTTCAATTTTGGTAGGTCAAATCTATCTATAAATGTATCCATTTTTTTCTAGATTTTTTCATTTTATTAGAATATACATTTTTGAAGAATATACATTTTTGATGTAGGTGCTAAAAGCTATAAAATTTCCTCTTAACACTGCCTTTAGTGTTTCCCAAAGGTTAGAGTAAGTTGTGTTTTCGTTTTCTAGGATTTTTTTTCCCTAATGGTTCTCTGGATTTCATTGGTATTTGTTGTGATATCCAGCTTTTTATCTCTAATTTTATTCATTTGGGTCTTTTCATGCCTTCTTTTGGTTAGTTTGATTGCAGGTTATTTATTTTTATAAGTAACCAACTTTTGTTTCATTGATTCTTTGTATTTTTAGTCTTCATTAATTTCTGCCCTAATCTTTATTATTTCTTTCCACCTAATAATTTGGGGTTGGTTTGTTCTTGTTTTTCTAGGAGCTTTTATTAAGTTATTTGAGATTTCTCTTTTTTTTTGATGTAGGTGCTAAAAGCTATAAAATTTCCTCTTAACACTGCCTTTAGTGTTTCCCAAAGGTTAGAGTAAGTTGTGTTTTCGTTTTCTAGGATTTTTTTTATTACTTCCTTATTTATTCAATGACCTACCAATTGTTCAACAATGTATTTGAATATTTTCTGTAGGTTTTTTCCTATTGATTTCTAGTTTCATTCCATTGTGGTCTAATAGAACACAAGAGGTTATTCAGTTGTCTTGTGTTTGTTAAAACTTGCTTTATGTCCTAAAAAATGATCTATTTTGGAGAAAGTTGCATGAGCTGCTGAGAAGAGTGTGCATTGAGTAGTTGCTAGATGAAATATTCTGTAGTTGTCTGTAAAGTCCATTTGGTCTATAGTGTTGATTAATTCTGAAGTTTCTGTATTGATCTTTTGTCTGGATGACCTATCTATTGGTGAAAGTGGGGTATAGAAGTGTCTATTTTTTGTGTTTGAGTCTATCTGTGTTTATAAGTCAAGCAGTGGTTGTTTAATGAAATTGGATGCACTGACATTTGGTGCACACAGCTTAATAATTATTATCTTCTCTTGATAGATTGCTCCTTTTATTAATATGATGTCACCTTATTTGCCTCTTCTGACTAATTTTAGTTTGAAGTCTGTTTCATCAGATATGAGTATATCTACTCCTGCCTGCTTGGGAGCCATTTTCTTGAAAACTCATTTTCAGTCCTTTCACCTTAAACCAATGTATGTCTTTGTCAATGAGATACATTTCTCATACAACAAATGGTTGTATCTTTTTAATGCAACCTATCATTCTATGTCTGTGGATTAACGTTCAGTGTTAATATTAAAGGTATGTAGGATTTTCTGCCAATTTTTTATGATGTTTGGTTCTTTCCTCATCCTCATTTGCTAATTTACTTATCTAGTGGAATTTATTCTTTCCTGCAGTTTCCTGGTTGTGTTTTGTCTTCCTCTTTTGTACATATAGTTCTTTAAGTATCTTCTGAAGTGTGTATTTAGTGGTCATTAATTCCTTTAAGGATAGCTTTTCTGGGTACAGTAATCTTGGTTGACAGTTATTTTCTTTTGGGGCTTGGAATGTATTATTCCATGCCCTCATTGCTTTTAGAGTTTCTGTTGAAAAATCTTCAACTATTCTGATGAGTTTGTCTTTGTATGTGACTTGTTCCCTCTCTCTTGCAGCTTTCAGTGTTCTTTCATTGTTCTGTACATTTAATGTTTCAACTACAATATGGTTAGGGGTATTTCTTTTCTGATCTTGCCTGTTTGTATTCTGAAAGCCTCCTTAACCTGGATGACTCTATCTTTATCAAGATGGGGGAAGTTTTCTGCTCTTATTTTATTGAATGTGTTATTAATGCCTTTGACTTATACCTTGTCTCCTCTTCTATACCTGTGTTTCATAGGTTTGGTCTTTTTATGTTATCCCAGAAGTCTTGCATATTCCATTTGATTTTTCTTAGTATTTTTCTTTTGGTCTGATTAACAGATTTAACTACTTTGTCTTCAATCCCTGATTGTCTATATTCAACTTCCTCTATTCTATTAGTCAGGCTTTCAATCGAGTTTTTAAATTTAGATTACTAACACCACACTCTAACCAACTGAGCTAACCAGCCAGCTGGTTAAATTTGAATTATTGAGCTTTACATTTCTAGGATTTCAATTTGATTTTTTTTCTGGATCTCTATATTTTTATTGAATCTGACTTTCATAACCTGCATCTCTGTCTTACTTCATTCAGCTGCTTATTTGAATTCTCTTTGCATTTATTTAATTATTTATTTGTATCCTCTTCGAATATTTAATTTTGCTGATCATTCTTCTCATTGTCCTTTTGAATTTATTGTTTGAGATTTCATCAACTTCACTATCATTCAAATTATTTGTTTTGGAATTGTTTACTACTAAAGGAAACATATTGCCTTGTTTTTTTTTTCATAATACTTATACTTCTATATTGGGATTTATGCACTTGAGGCCAAGTCATTGGTTAGAAGTTTAGTAGCCTTTCAGTTGAAATAGTTTCCATTTTCAAGCAGAACGGTGAAGTGGCCTGGGCAAGGTGCAATTTCTCATCACTGGATTTGGGGAGATGGCTAAGTAGCCCAGCAGTTGCCCAGCACAATCGGCCTGATCTCTATCACTACTCAGGTCATGATAAACTAGCTAGGGTCTCTTGTAGAAAGGTCAGTTGTCTGCTTTCACTATCAAAGCTTCCCTTCTTTATGTACTGGGAGCCACTGTTCGGTGCAGGGAGCTATATTTACAGGTGTGAGCAAGGCAGGTTCCCATTTTCTCTACATACACTCAGGGGCAGCCAAGCATCCAAGCCTCAGAGTGATCCCTGAATGAATCAGATGGTGTGAGGGGAGGAGCAAACAGAGCACTGAGTACTGAACTGGCTGAGGGGAGAGCTGAGGGGTCTAATTGCTCTGCCTGCTGGTCTCAAAATGTACAGATCCTATCTAGATGTTCATCTCCCTTTGTGAAGGAGGAGGCTATGGAAGTTTCATGATTCAGAGGATCTGGACTCTGAGCCTTCAGACCTGAGTCTCAGCAATCATATTAGGTACTGCAATTTCTGTGGGTGGGTCTCAGTGATTTCAGGCCCTGCCTGACAATTCACTTCTCTGGGAGTGGGGAGGGAGAGAAAAGGACTGTGGGTATCACATGATTCAGAGGTCTGGGCTTAGTGTTCTGATCCACCTAGCAGTCAACATACATAGCCAGTAGGTAGGCTCTGCAGGTCAAATACTAAGCCAGTCACAAGCTCAGCTTTGATACTTTATTTTTGACTTAGCCTCAGACAATGGAACTCCCTCTTAGTGTAGGGGTGGGGTGGTCGTGATCAGTGCACCCTTCATGATTACAGTTCCCTGCTGGTTGAACTTCTCTATGGGACCATGTCTGATCCTCTCCCTCTCCTTGACCATCTCTAGTACATCTCCCACCCATACACTATGGTAAAAAGTGTCCCAAGACTCCATTAATGTGAGTGTTTCTTGTTTTCAGGCCCCCAAAGTATCTCTCAGTCTCAAAAAAAAGGCCCCCTCTCAAGTAACTTGGTATAGCCCACTGAGATAAAGGAGCAACAGAATGTCCTGACTGAGCCTCAGCTTTAACACTGGAATATCACTGTCTCACCAAATTCCCACACTGGGTTTAAGATTTGCAGGAGGCACAAGCTTAATATTGCAGCTAGAATTGCCAGTCTGTCACCAGACCCATATGGCTGACCTTTGATGGTATCTTTAGCTTCCCCTATCCCTCCCAGGAAATCAGGCACAGGCTTAGAACTATTTCTGCTTTTCTCTGTTGCCTCAGTTTCTCCATGCTTCTCTACTGTCCTACCATCTCTTTCATGCATTTTCTCTCTTTTTCACTTCAGAGTATAGTCTCTCCTGTGGTACCTGCTATTCTCATTCATAGAGTCAAAATGGTGGACATTTCTAATCTGCCATCTTGCACAGTCTACAGCAATAGTTTTCAATGTTTGATGTGTATCAGAATTAGCTGGAGAAAATGTTCCAAAATGTAACCAGAATTCTAGCCCACAGACACAAATCCCGTAGTTGCAACATGTTCAGTCACTTCCCAAATAAAGAGACCAGAAGTGGTGAAGGACAGAAAGAGGTTATTCCATGGCACAGACACACCACAGGAAGAGGCCAAGTAAGTCTCTCAGCCCATCTTTGGGGTAAACACATGAGTTCTAAATTTAAATAGTCACAAGAATTGGGGCAATGTGTGAGAGGTATGCAAAATTATTAAACAGTCCTGGTCAAAGGTGTGGTCCAGTTGATAAGCATCTCAGGTTTGGTCAGACAGGGCCTGGTCATGATAAGAAAGTCATTATTGTCTGGAAGTAGTTTCTTGGGTTGTCAAAAGATGTTTATCCATTAGCCCTCTTCATATTTGGAATCCAAGGTGACTTCAAAAGACAGTGGTTTAAAGGAAAGGCAGATGTAAAATAGAGGCATACTTTATTTAGACCCAAGTGAAGAGCTACTGATTTTGGCAAAAGCAGTTTTTAAATACTTGTTATAATTCCCCCAATTATGTTTTAAAATTTCTTAACTTTGAGAGAATTAGAGTATTGGCCAATCTGGCTTTGTAGGTTTCCTGGCCAGGCATAAACTAGTATGTGAGGAACAGAATAAAGAGTTGTAAAGACTGAACTAGAGGAGTGAGGATTGCAGTTTGAAGCCAGCCCAGGCAAATAGTTTACAAGACCCTATCTCAAAAATACCCATTACAAAAAGGTCTGGTTGAGTGGTTCAAGGTGTAGGCCCTGAGTTCAAACCCCAATACTAAAAAAAAAAAAAGTTAGCAATCGGCAAAACAGTCTAGTTATTTCAATTGCATACAGAATTTTGGGATCATACTTATGATTGACAGCATTGTATTCAGACCATCAAGCTCTCTTTATTATCTTCTTAAAAATACATTTAAATTCTCAGTATAAACAATGACAATATATTGTCAATGACAGTTTACTTATATATATAAATTTAATTTTGTCTTTTAAGAATAGATGAAGTTTAAAAAATAAGGTAGAATTATTTTAGATGTATGCTTTATGTGACTAATGTCCAATGATTTTAATGGGTATGTCTAATTTCCTTAAAGATGATGATCATGATACAATGAGATCATGAACACAGCCTGAAAAAGCTATCATCACTAATAATTTCAATTTAGAGGATACCACCTTGGTAAAGTGTTCTCTTAAGCTTTGCATTTAGAAGGCTTATACACTTGTGGAACAAAAATACATTTAATATTCTAAGGAGCCAGCAAAATTTAGCATCATTATTACACAGAAGTCTTTTATACATTAATTAACTTCTATTATTTAAGCAAAATTTAGTCTTTAGCACTGTAAGATAATAAGGATATAATATTGACAAAAAGTTTTGGATTTCTTACAAGTTTGGGGACAATGCTAGTGATCACAAAGAGACTTATTTCCTGATGTACAAGTGCATGTCATATATACAAAATGTTCCTTTAGTCAAAGCAAATAAATGTACAGCAAGACTGCTGAAATGTCAGCCCCCCACACTGCCTTTGAATGGTACTGATTGCAAACAGCAGAAATTCCAAAAGTTTCATCAACTGTTTTATAAGTTGATGGTACAGATGCAATGCATAGTGTATAAAAGAGAGCACTTGTTGGCCACTTTGCATGTATTAAGCACAAATACTTTTAACTCTGTAAAGCTTTTGCATAACATTTAGACACACAGCTTCACACATATCTAGTTACAGGCATATATAGTGTTAAGTGTACTAGAACTACTAAAAATAATAGCTGCTTATAAAGTGGTCATTTAAAAGACTTTGATATAAACAGTAATTTAAATGAACTCTGGGAGGCTGCAAAAGTATTAGACCCATCAGCATAATATGGATACAATCACAGAGAAGCAGACCAAAGCAAGGAGAGGCCTTGATGGTTCAGAAAACTTGACTAGCTTCCTGCAATGTATCTGGTCATGAGACATTGTACACTTGTCCCTACTGTAGTGACTGGCTCATATGAATATTGCATCCTAACCCTCATCACAGAGAACATCAAGCTGTAGTTAATGAAATAAGTTTTCCAGTTTAATAAAACTAGTACATGGTGAAGCCTAATGGCTTTCTTTATATATGTTAAGTCTTTTTCAATTAGGAAAAGTTAATATATTCAAACAGTCATAGTAGTTTTTTGCTATTCACCTATTTTATAATTTTCTACTCTGTTTTCTTATATTTTGCCTTTTATTTCGGTACACAGGAAAGAATCTTGTCTTCTATTTTCAAATTCATAGGTAGGGAGTTAGTAGGGAAACTGGAAGACTTCATGGTTGTCCATATCGCCAAGGCATAGAACATCATCCTATCCATTTTCCAGATGAGAAAACTGGACCCACCGTCAGGGCAATGTAAGAAGTGAAGCAGTATGCTGGCCCCAGCTCTCTTCAACTGTACCATGACTGAGGAGTGTCAAATGGGTTGCTATCTGTGTGTCATGTCTGATTAGCTGGCATATTCATTTTCTATGGCTATTGTAACAAATCACCACAAACCCAGTGGCTTAAAACAGCACATATTTATTGTTTTACAATTTTTTGTTCCAAAGTTAAAAATAGGCTTGATTAAAACCAAGGAAGGATTCTGAGGGTATGTTTATGTTTATCAGGAGAGATAACTATGGTGAATTAGCATTGTTTACCATAGATTCAGATGAAGTAAATGCCTTGTATCTCCCACTCTACTACAGACGCAGGTTGAACAGAAAATTTCAAAATGCCCACTAATAAGAGGAGTGACAAGCCAGTCCACATGCCTCAGCTTTAGCTGGAAGGGCCCTCATGTTCCAGTGATCTGCCTGGTTCCATACCATGTAGTTCTTCTCTTCTCCTAGCTGTCCCAGTATTGGAGACACAAAAATAGGAACAGTACTTTAACAGTAGGACACAGCACAACAGGATAGGTGCAGATCTGAGCATCTCGCCCTCTAGATGTGGTGACGAAGCACACAAACAGTTGGCTGTGCAAGGTAAAGTGATGTTACTTCCCCAGACCACTCATCCTGTGCTTTCTTTCTCCATGACTGTACTCAGTCAGCCTAAAATGCTCTTCTGTCTTCTGCTATCCCCATCCTACTCATTCTTCAAACACTATTTCCTCTTTGATCCTCCCCAACTGGAAGAACATCCATTCTCATTGTACTTTCATTTTTTTAAATCAGAGCTGAGACCTCTGATGCTCACATATTCCAAAAATACTTATGTCAGGGAGTGCACCTGGCACTGGAGACATGCTAGGGATAAGAGATACAGGCTTGACTCCTTGTTCATGTAAACAATAGACTAGTGGGAGAGGCAGATAGGAGTCAAGTAATTACATTGTGAAATATCAAGGGGACTTGGGATTAGTCCTGTGGGGAAAGGGTACATGGATTCTGAGAGTTTTGAAGCTACTTTGATAGTTGATCTAAAATTTGAAGGCCAAGTAGAAGTTAACCAGGTAGAGAAGGAGACGGGCATCCCAGGCAAAAAGAGTAAAACCAGGTATTCCAGCTGCTCTGAAAGAAAGCCCATGACCAAGGAAAAGCAAATCAGAAGTGGGCTGCTGGAAGCTGCACAGGAGCAGATTTGAGCCAGAGTGTGCTTGGCAAGTTATGAGCACTGTTCTGCATTGCAATAACTGCCCACTCTCTTGTCCTTACCCCACTCTATAATCCTCTGCTTTTATGCTATGGAATCCCTTGCCTTAAAGTTTCAGGGTTCTCCCCACCAGTTTTAGGTTTACATGGGAAGTGTGAGCTATGGTGTCAAGTTACAGCTATACTTAGGATGGAAATAAAAGTGGTACATTGCTGAGACTAGCAAAGTGAAGTCTCTTCCTTGAACAAGGAATTAGTAATTGCAAAGAGGAGAGGTTGAGGTTAAACAACAAACAAAACAACCCATCTTTCTGTTTCTCTAAGATACACTCAACCGAAGTCACTATCACTCCACTCTTGTCATTCAATAAACTACCATCGTCAAATGTCCAAAAATGTGTGCACATTGTCCTCTGAACACTACCCACCTTTCACAACATCGACTCTCCTCATTCATAAAAATTCCAGAAAATGGGCTTAAATGCACACAATTATTGATTGCACACAGGTTCTCAATGTCCTAAAATTCAGGTGAATATTTTTATAAGTGAGGAGGGTCGATGCTGTGAAAGGTGGGTAGTGTTCAAAGGACAACGTTCTGGCCCTCATTCTGGCTCCTGGGCCCTAGAAACTTTTCAAACCTCTTAACTCCACTTTCATTTTAAAATGTGATAAAGTCATTTTCTTAGGTATTTTCCTAAGAAATGAAAAAGTTGAAGTATTACCAAAACTACCTTGAAAACACCTGGGGGAAGGCACAATGTTGAAGCCTGACATACCACACACTATCTTTCACTACTCCAGCATTGCCAATCTCTCCCCCACTGTTGGAAACGATTGCTGTTGACTCAAATGAACACCAGATGAAGCGGTTGGCTTGCACTCAGGACCCATGTTTGACAAAAGTGTGCTTTCTTTGGAAACACTGACACCTTACTCAGCAAAGTGAGAAGCTTCTGTTGTGAAGACAACAGTGCAGATGTACATCTCCCATTTCTCCAACTGCTGTTTCTCCACCTGCTAAGAGAAGCAAATTATATCCTCTCATTCCTACCTGACTCCAATGAATGTAGGAAGATAAGTGTGGGTATGTGTTATAGAAAACTTTATGAAGCCCAAGATACTGAAATAAAATCTCCAGAATCAATCTGCCAATTCAACACTAAATTTTATGTGGCATTTGCATTAATGTAGTATTCCTATACAGAATCACAAGGCTACAAGTGTTCTTAGAAGAATACCCTCCAATTGCCTACCCAATGTAGAATCCCTGAGATAGGGAACTCACTTTTTAACAAGGTGACCTCATCTGTGTCACACTTAGAAACTTTTCATTCAAGGCCAGGAGTCGTAGTGCATGGGGTGGCTTCAGCTGCTGGGGAAGTGAAGATTGGGAAGATCATGGTTTGAAGCCAGCCTGGGCAAAAAGTTAGCAAGACTCCATCTTAATCAATAAGCCTAATAGTGGTGCTCACCTGTGATTCCAGTTACAAAGGAGGCTGTAGATAGGAGGACTGCAGTCTAAAGTTGATCCTGGGCAAATGTAAGTCTCTACCTGAAAAATAAGTAACATGAAAAAGGCTGAGGGTATGGTTCCAATAGTAGAGCATCGGCTTGGCAAGCAGGAGGAAGAGTTCAAACCCAAGTACCAAGAAAAAAAAAATTCATTCAATGATAGATTTCTGCTTCTTTACAATTATCTCTGATTTCCATGTCTTTTATAGTCACAAAGTATTTTTCCCATGTAACACTTCAGAAATTTGAGGGCAGCTGTCATATTTTTCTCTTCTCACAGGAACAAAGTGTTCATTTACCATTCTAGGCACCTGCCACTACATATACAAATTTAGCAGTGTCCCCATTATAGAGTGGGCAGGACCTATTCTGACTGTAGATGAGATTCCTCTAAATAAAGTCTTTTCTGTCCTGGAATAAGAGCTTCAAATTCAGAGTAAATTCATCATAGGGATACAGGCTAAGTAGCTTTTTCTTAAATGGAAATCTCAGGTGTGCTTTTTACTGATACAGAGTATGAACAAAAACAAATCTACGTGAATTCCACAAAGAAGAAATTTAAAAGAAATTTTTAAAGCTCCCCGACAGTTAACATTTGAAATTTCTCTAGGCCTTGCATGCATACCATTCCTAGAATTTATTTTCCAGGTATCTAGACTGAGCAGACTCAAGATACTGAGGCATGTTTTCTAATGCCCACAGAAAATCAGGAATGTCATGCTGTTTCTCAGAAAACTATCTCCTGGTAAACCCATTAACCTTAACATAGTTAAGGAGACTAAGATCATCTCCCCAATAGTCTAACTGCTCCTGAATAAATGAAGTCCTCTAAATTTCATAATTCCATGGTTCTTAAAAGACCAATGGCTGAATGATTCTGCTAAGGATATACATCTCTCTGTATCTGAACTGTCAAATGACTAGGATATATAGCAGATATAGGCTAAGATATATACTATGAAATCTGCTCATAATTTTTGCTAAGAGTTGACAAGTTTAAAAAATACAATCTAGAAAAATTACTCATAGTAGTGGAGGAAGTTGGGAGAAAAGTGCCAAATGGGCTTTTAATGAGGATGTCTCAGTGTGAACATATGTAAAATGATTGCTGAGATATAGGCATTAGAATGAACAAAAATGATCAAGCTGAGTTTCTGAGAATGCTTATAAGTGTACCAGGTCATAGTGATTATTTATACAATGAACAGCTTATTCATGAAGGACCATTTTGCTCACTGTGAAGAGGTCAACGTACTCAGCAACCCCAACACATTTAAACTAGACAAAACATACCAACATGTTAGTCAGAAATATAGCTTTATTATTATAATATTTCATAATTTTAAAAACTTTTTAAATCCTGGGAACAGAATATTCCAACTTTTATACAACTGACTGGCCCTGCAGAATACTGGAAAACATTGTCTAAGCCATCTGAACTTTGCCTATAAGAATCAGTAATTAAGTCTGGGAAGAAAGAAAACAGACAGAAAGAACAGTTCAAATGAAGATTTCTTCCCTACATAACAGATAATAAAATTCTTTCTTCAGTTTAACCTTGAACATGTTTTCCCAGAAACTTTGGTGATTTCTTCAAAATGCGATTGCCTCAACTCTCAGGTTGATTGCTTATGGGGACAAATAAGATATTTTAAATAGGACATAAATGGAACATGGCACATGGCTCAGGCTATGACATGTAAGTGGAGTATCCCTCTGAGAGAGCCAGCTTCCATATTTCAACAGTAAACTTATTGTCTCAAAGGAAGTACAATATACATAACACATTTCCTTGTATGGGGGTCAGAATTTAGCTGAAACTTAAAAAGAGAATTTTAATTTAATAAATGAATCTCAAAACTCTATGTCTTATATAATACACAGAGAGTAGCTATAACATTACAGTGCTTTCCAAATACCACTGGGTACCACTGTCAAAAGAAGGCTGACATGCCCTCTAGGCATGTTAGATGAACATTTAAAAATGTGAGTTACTTGAAATAAAATGGAAAAAAGTATGGTTATGCCATCTTCAAAAACAAGTTGTTGTCATTGCACACACGTTACAGGACAAATAGCATGCAATACAACTAACAAGTCATGTTTTAAGATGGAAAAGCTAAAATGCAATGGTATAAGCATCAGTAATACAAGCATCAATAATGAATAACTTTGGAGGGGATTAATTATCCAAATAAACAGCAACATTACAATTTTTACAATGTTAGTCTAAACAGTGATATTCACAGCAATGTTTTTCCCACTTGATAGCTGCCTATAAAACACATGAATGGTCCACCCCTACAAGTCAAAAGTCAAAGTGAAGACTCAAAAATCAACATTTCCACCATGATAGGCTCAAAATATTTGAAAATTATGTTACACTTTTCAATTTACTGGCATTTTAAGTAACTACTTAATTACCTATTTTAATGTACTGCTAATCTGATGCTTTTGTAATAACAATCATAACTCTACTGTTAATTAGATTATACTTTAATTTTTTAAAATAAGTAAACTTATAATAGTTTTAAAACCACCCACCACAAACACACACTTTCCCCATGAGTATTTAAAAATAAATATACCTGACATATATATTTTATATGTTTACTATGTATGTATATATGTATATATTTGTGGACAAAATTATTCTTATTTCTAGAAGGACGTCACTACTTTCAAACTCTGCATGAGACCTGATTATACTGCTAAGTTTAAGGAAAAATATGTGAAAATTCATTCTAGGAGAAAATTTTAAAGCAGGAAATTCTTAAAAGATTGTTCTTTATGGGAACAAAAGCCATTTTGGGAGGACAGTGTCAGACTCTGGATCTTACATGCATTGTTTATTTCAGAAATTACTTTAGAATGCACTGTACAGTGAATACCCCAGAATCGTGGTTGAAAGGTAAGAAAGCAAATTTAGTCATAAAAGGGCATAGAAGCAGAAGGAGGCAAAGTGAGATGCTGTGTGGAAAAGCCAAGCCATTGAAGACAAGGTCATGCCCACAGTTAACAGAGAGCAAGTTGCTAACATTACCAGGGAAGCAGGTCTTAGAAGAGGGCTGAGCCACACCCGCATCATCACATCTAGGATGGTCCCTCTGCTGGGATTCCAAGCACTCAGACACTGCATCAATTATAGTACAGATCACTAGCATTTTACTTTCCTCCCCAACCACAGCCATAGAAGCAGCTACGTTGGCAGCACGGTCTTAGGGTGCAGACTACTAGGGTGTAACAAAATCTGAATAAACATGCATATAAGAAAACAAAACCTAAATCAAACAAACTGAAATGCAATCTGTCAAAATGAAGACCTGAGTCTGACTGAACAAGTCCCTTAAGCAACCCAAAGATTGAAACTTTAATTAACCAGAATCCTAAGGTGTGTGTGGGGGGAATTACTATTTGGGAGTTTTCCAAATGAACTGAAGGGAAGGTTAAACACACAGATATTTTTATTTCACTGCTGTCAACAGAACTTTACACTCCCCCTCCATGCCTCATGGTTTAGACAACAGTGGGCACAGACAAAACCCTGAGCCTGACATCCTGTGGCCCTGGTCCTGAGGATTAATGGCCACTGCATAGGAGCCCAGATGCCAGGACTACTGAACACTGAGCCAATTATTTTAAAAGTTGGAGATTTGTTTTACTAAACAATTAGGAGAAGACTACCGCAATTTTTTTCCTTTCTGTAATTTGCCTCTTGCATCTAAAGGAGGTTGTAATAAAACTGGTTCACTGAGCTTTCCCTTTGCTAAATTCTGGTTAAATGAATTGCTTTATGTGTTATGTTCTTTGCTTTTCTAACACATCTTAATATGGGATGGATCCAAAAGGACAATATTATTGGCCCCTAGAACAATGTTCCTCAAAGCCCAGTGACAATGTTCCTGAGCCACCCACTCTTTCAGATGATGTTCACAATCGCTGTTGGTTTCTTTTTAGCCATTTTGGGCCTGATGTTGCCTTTCCGGCTAAGTCCCAGGAGCTCGCCTTTCTTGGAAGGTCTGCAGAGTTCTCTTGAGGACTCGCCCTGTTCATGAATAGACTTGGCAGGCTGCATGCAGGCTCTGTCATCCCTGGCTTTCTTCAGGTAGCTCCTTCCCTTTACATGGAAATGGGCCTTGAGATCAGGGTGGCTACACACAGAATGTGGGTGCCCTCGGCTTCTGCAGAGATCAGGTGGGAGTGAAGAGGAGATGAGATGAGCAGAAAGACTTCTTTAAACCTTAAAAGAACAATCACTACTTATGGCAGAATCACTTTTACATCCCATCATGGTGAGCAAGCTTCCACAGAGACTAGTTGCAGATACTGGTATTTCTCATCCAAAACTTTCCTGCAACCCCTCCCCCCCATGAAATTATCATGTGACACTAAACTTCCAGGGAAATATTACCAGTCCCATTGCTAGTGATGAAACTGAGGCATGAAAATTTAAATGTTTACCTAGAACAATACACAAAGAGATAGGTCCTGAATCCACATCTCTTGACTCTAAGTAACTACGAGCAGACTCAGAAAAATCTACTGTGTAGATATTATAAAGTATATAATCTATATAAATAATGCAGTATACATATTACATTAGTAGTACTACAGTGCTATTATGGCTATACTATACCACAATAAGAAAAGTTATAGCAGATAATACTATAAAAATACTACTTTAGAATATCTGAAAGTTACATCAACATTTTATAGTCACACACACAGGCATATAAAATGCAACTGGGAAACACACAATACAAGTATTATCCAATGGCCCAAGTATTAAAAAAAATATACATACAGGCATCTGGGTTTCCTATTTGAGCAGATGTCTGTAAGCTGAAGGGAAACGAGTAAAAAAAAAACATTACTTCAATTGAAGGCAGGATTGGCTTTTAAAATCTTACTTTTATTTTTAAGAAATTGAATTTGCTTTAAGGAGATGAGTAACTGTGGTTCCAATGGCACCATCTATTACATCAGAGGACAAGAACACCTCAGCTTCTACTTACTCAGGGAGCCTCTGTGAGTAGTTGTTCTGTTTTCCAAGAAGTTTATATCAGCAGGTCTCAAAAATTTCAAGATGCCAAAGAGCTCCCCAATAGATCAATGTTTGAAGAAACTTTTTTTTTATGGTGGGCTGAGGTTTGAACTCAGGGCTTCACGCTTGCAGAGGAGGCATTCTACCACTCAAGCCACATGTTTTTAAAAGCTAGACTGATGTGCAATTATTTCTTGTGTGATCAGGCTATAGTTGTAGCTAATTTACTACAGCTATGACTGGTCACAAAGTCTCAACTAAGAGGAAATTGGCACAAAATGTTTATTGTCTAAAATACATCACTTCTAAAATGAGAACACAGAAAGACAAACCCCATAAATGTCCCTGAGGCTATCCATCATTGAGATTATTTCTACTCCAAATAGCTCATGTAATAAAATATCTGTACACACTTTGGTGGTTGGGCTTAGAATGCCTTCATTTGCAGAATAAATTGATAATTATCATTTGTGATCCAGATGTCACCATGCAGCTTATAGGCAAACCCAGTGTATTCCCAAGCCTTCAGCTCCTAACTTTCTTCATGTAGCTCTCACTAGATGGTCATGCCTCATTAGCAGGCAGATCAACCAAAGAAAAACAATAAAATGGGGAGAAAATGCCACAGTAGTATTTGGGTTAGTGTGGCCAAGACTCACTTGTGGGGGATTGGTTCTAGGTCCTGGAACTGCAGATACCAAAATGCATGCATGCTGAAGTCCCTTGTATAAAACTGCATGTAACCTATATACTTTAAACCATGGACATCCGCCCATATACTTTAAACCATGTTTAAATTACTTATAATACCTAGTAAAGTGTAAATGCCATGTAAAAAAGCTGTTTATACCATATTGTTTAGAGAACAATAACCAAAAAAAAGATCTGTACATGTGAGTACAAACTTAATTTTTTTCCGCAAATACTTCAATCTGCAGTTGGTTGAATTCATGGATGTGAAACCCACTTACAGAGAACCAACTGTATTTCTAAAATACAAGCATAGTGTTTCAGGTTGCTTCAGGCCTAGGGGAAATGGTCACCTTAGCTTTTCAACTTTCCCTTTCTGTAATTAACAGCACTGTATACCCACTTGTTTAGACCAAAATTTTGTATTCATTCTTGATTCCTCTTTTCCCTATACCCACCAAATCTGTAATTGTGCAGCAGGGCCATCAGGTCTTGTCAATTCTACCCCAGAAAACATCATATACTTATCCCTTCCCTCTCCTTCTTCCACTCTCTCCCAGCTGCCATCCCTCTCATCTCATATAATAATAGCTTCCTAACCACATATAATAATAGCCTCCTAGCCCACCTCATATAATAATAGCCACCTAGCCCACCTCATATAATAACAGCCTCATTCTGCACCCCTCCAGTCCTGAAAATCTTCCAACGACTTCCCTGTGCACTGGGAACAGTTTCAAACTCCTTATGTGACCCTAAAAGCCCAGCATAATGGAACCTTCCCAACTCTGACTTCACCTCTTACTACTTAAGCATGCTAAGCTTGCTTCCTCCTATGGCACATGCATTGCCATTTCCTTGCCTAGAACATTCTACCTCTAACTTTTCAAGAGCTGCATCTTGCTTGTTATCCAGGTCACAGCACAAATGCTGCCTCCTCAGCAGGACTTTTCCTGGACACCAATCCAGAGTCACTCTCTACCCTGAGCACCTCAAAGATATATTACTTTCTGTCTTTACAGTAGTTGCCACTATGTAAGAATGTCTTAATTTATGTACTTATTTTCTGTGTCCCCCTCTTCTCCAAGAGCAGGGACTTTGTTTTCCTTGCTCACGGCAGCTTCCTCAGCACCCAGTAGGCGCTGTGCCCTCAATAAATGTGTGTTAAATGAATTATTGCTAGTCCTGAATTAGCAACCCACAGGAAATAAATGCAACACTTAAAACAAGATTATCCAAGCTGTTCCATGACCTTCCATTCAAGCAGTTCTGCTAGCGATTTTGGCAGATGGGATATTAGGTCACTTTGTGTCTAATTCGACAGGATTTTCAGAGCATAAAGATAAAATATCTGAGTAAGCACACTGTATTTTTAGAAATCAGCCAGGTGAAAAAGAACAAAAATGCCCATGGGGACTAAGGGAAAGATACAGATGCCAAAACATTATTTTAGAAAAGGCACTAAATGTGAGGGTACAGGAAGGAAAATTTTCCATAGTACAGAAGAATGTAATGCTAGAAGTCACCTTTCGAAAGAAGCAACTCACTTTTCAATCTGGGAATTGCACTATTCTCTGGGGTGATAATAAGGAAGGAATGGAGGGAACCAAGATGGACACACAAAGGGTGTTTTTGCAGAGGGTGAAGCTGGACTGGGGATGTTTTTCCTGACTTTTCTGGAGAAGGAAACTCAGGTGTACAAGCAGGAGAGTTAGAGGGGGGAGTTGGGCAGAATGTCAGCTCATTTTGGGGGGACACCGGGGCAAGGAGCTATCCTGACTGACTCAAGAACCCCAGGGTGCTTTACACTTTCACTAAGCTAAGCCAACTAGGTTACCAAATATATGATTCAAATTTTTCCCTGTCAAAAAAAAAAAAATCCAAGTTATTCTTGGATACCTCAGAAGGCCAACTCAGCACTTTGGATCTACATTTATAGGTGGGTGTATCTTATCACAATGAAATAAACTACATAACAAAGGCGAAATGGTCTGTAGGATCTGTAGACTAAATTATACTGTAGCACATTAAAGTAAGGTTTAGAGGACTAAACATGGAAGGAAGGGAAACTACATTTGTCCAATCCTTTCAGAAATGAAACATTTCATTCTGGGTCTTTTCAGAGCAACATGTCCTCCCTCCAATAGTCAGAGAGTTCTAACTACAGCCTGACCATGCCCTACTCCCACACACCTCTCGTTTGTAAATTCCTTATTGCAATATTGCAATTTTTTTCCTTTTGTTTTGAGACAAGGTCTCACTGTGTATCCCAGGCTGGTGCTGGCCCCAAACACACAATCCTCCTGCATTATCTTCCAGAGTGCTGAGATCACAGGCGGGAGCCATCACATCCAGCTGCTTATTGCAATCTTAACTACATTTCATTTTCTTTGGATTAATCAACTATTCCTTAGGTATAGCAAGTCTGCCGAAGGCAGATCATGTCACGTTTGGAACATAGAAGAGATAAACATAAATATTTGTAAACTTCCCAACATATCTAAATATATTTATGTGCATATGTTATGTGAATATATCTTTATCCATGCGTATGTATGTGATGCACATATAATTTTGTATATGCATATCTGACTAAAAGAGCTGAGATGCCACTCCACATGTGATTCTGTGATGTAGTGTGATGAGAAGTAATTACCAGCTATGTGACTTGAAAAATAGTTGTTTTCAAGCTGGTAAAAAGAAATTGATCAGAGGAAGTGAGCAAAGAAATATGAAAAAAGAACTAAAGACTTCCTTTCTTCCTCCTCATCTCCCATTGTTTTCTCTCTTCAAGATTCCTCTTGACCTAGTGTAGGAGGATTTGATATATTTCTTAAGCTTTAGGTGACTTTTTAGCCTAAATACTGAAAATATGAATGCTACATTTCAATTCTAGAATTCCTAACCATCAGCATCAAGTGATGCTCAGATAATTTAAGAGGCCAAGAAGGCTTTAGAGAGTATTGAATCCAATCCCTTCACCTTTACAAACTTTCTTGGCTCTGGGTAAGAATGTTCTAGAAGCCAGGTCTTTATACTTCACATCTGGACTCTATGACCTCATGCAAGATGGAAGAAGAAGGCAGCAGAGAGCTTAGACACTGACCCTCCAGGAACAGCTAGTCAAGACCGAACATTCTGTAGCTAGTTATGACTGGAAAATTGTGAGATCTTCCAAGGAGGAGAGAGAGGGATCAACTGGGGGAGACTGGGGGAGTGATTATCTCTCTGCAGGTGCATTATGGGTAAAAGACCATAGGTAGCCACCCAGAAAATAATAATTAGGTCATACAAGAGGGCTGCTTTCAATACAGTGCTGAAGCCTTATGGATAGAACAGACTGACTCCTTTCTAGTTTACTACTGATATGAAAAGTGTTGGGGTTTGCATCACTCTACTCCTCTAAAGCCAAGTGGACATTTTCATAGTAAACAAAATGTTAGATTTCTTTTTTGCCTTCCCTCCTCTCTTCTTTCCTTCCTGTTGTGCCTCTCTACTGCCTTCTTTCTTTTATCCACTTGTCTTTCATCTCATTCCTTCTTCTGGACAATTAGTTTTTATCATGTTAACCATGTTTCCTTTTAATCTCAACTTCCAGAAGTTCAACTTAAACTTTTTAAAATTCAGCCAGTTTTGCTAATCTTTTGGTTTGCATAAATGTTTCCTATTTTTCTTTTCCTTATAATATAGACCATTGCAGGGAAAATAAAATAATCATTTTAATTTTCTGAGAAGGAGATAAGTATAAATCAAGTTCAATGAATAACAAAAATTTTTCAATTAAACCATTTTGGAAAATCAAAAACCCTTTCTTTGGCTTTCTTGTTTATACCACACTAAGAAAACTGTATATAGGGGAGATATGTCCATCCACCTGCCTTATCTCATATGTGATTAAACATCTCCTCACCCTCCAAAGAAATCAGAGAGTTTTAATTAAGCCAGTTATGCAAATCTGGATCTTTATCCACATCTAGGGTTATCCTCTAGGCTCTGGGAATCTTCTTAAACCCTTAACAGTTCTATGTAGAATGATACAGAGAAATCTTTTTATAGACCTACCACTTATGACTGTTCCTGTCTTTTTGAAAATCTACTTAAAGAGTATTTAACCTGTAGACACTATTAAACAGAATTTCCCTTTCTATTAAGGAAAAAAGTATATATAGTTAAATCTTGTTTTACCAAGAAGGGCCAAAGCATTGGTAAAATTCTTCTGAACAACTTCAAAACAGGTAAAGTTTTCAATCTACCTGAAAACTAAGATTGGAACTTGGATATTCAAACTCCATCATTTTACAAACATGAAAATATTTCTTCCAATTCAGCATGATGTGGAGGAGGAGGGGGAAGGGCTGGAAAGTATGCATCCAGGACTTAGCCTCTCTCCCTCAGTATCATTTCCTCAGCATAAGCCCAGCTAGAGCAGGGCTTTTGAATGATGCCTAAAGAGCCTCTGCCAGTGACCCAGCTCCCTTTCCCTCTATCCTCAACCCATTCTCACCGTACAAGGAACCTTACACTTGTGGCTGGACAGATGGGACTCACCACATGTTCACTGATGTCACGGCTGAAGGCGGAGGCCTGTTGACTTTGATAATATTCTAATTGCTTTTCTGCCAGTTCTACCCGCTGCAACAGATTCTCAATAAAGTCCTGGAGCCGAGCTTTACCCTGGACCTCCTTCTCAGCTGCTGCTTCCAGGAAATGGTTAAATGTAACAACTTCTCTGGAATGCAAAAAAATCAGAACAGGAAATATAGAAATGAGAAATTAATTCGCTCAACACATACTGATGGCTGCCTACTATATGTCAATTATCATCTGAGGCAAGGTGGCATGGCAATGACAAAAGAGGTAAGATTACATCTTGGTGGCTACATGTGGAAATTATATTTTGATAGAGGGAGATAGTCACTACAAAATTGAAACAGTGTGAGGCAACAAGGTAACAGAGAAAGGGAAAGGATGCATAATATTTAGGAAGCAAAGTCAGGTGTGACATTTTGGATGGGGAAATATTTGAGCAGAGGCCTGAAGAAAGTCCTGAAGAAAAAGCTATATGGATACCTGGGAAGAGCAAATCAGACAAACCAGGGACATGCAGATGGACCTGAGGTACAGCCAGGAGATAAGCCTGGAGGAAGGAACTAGGTTGGACCTTGTTGGTTACTGTGAGAATTCTAGATTTTATTACAAATGACACTGGACACTGGATATCTCTGAGAAAACTTTTGACTTAGATTTTAAAAGTCAGGCTGTTAGAGGAGAAAATTCTACAAAGAAGACAGGTATGAAGGCAAGAGGCCATGATGAGCACCAAAATAATGCATAAAATGAGTCATTTTGCCAATAGTATATTTCTGAGCTAAGAATGCAATAATGCAAAAAGGTACCTTGAAGCCAACCCAAGGTCCATTGGGAAAGCTATCTTAGCACTGACACAGGAGAAGCAATGGGCACATTTCCTTCCTTAAATAACTAAACAAATTCTTCAAACAATGCTCCTCTATCTACACAATTCTTTACAGACTCACAAATCCAGAATATTTATTAACTTTATTATCACTTTACACTTATTTTTAATGGAAGTATGAAAATAACATTTTCCTGAATCATAAACTATATAAGCTCTTTACAAAACGTAATGCAACACATTAACAGTATAAAGAAGGAAAAAGCTGAGATCCCATTATTTTGAAACCATGACCATTAACATTTGGTAGCCATTCTTATGAGCATCTTTTTTACACACACACACACACACACACACACACACACACACACACACACACACTTCCCTATTTTTCTGTCCTTACCCTAAACCATCAATTACCTTCTCCATATCTCTTTTCCAGGCCAACCACGAGGCACTTATCACTACCAAAAGATGTACCTTACCACAGTACTCTTCACCATATGGCTTTCACTCTCATCTCTCTTTCATCTCTTTTGTATGTTCTTCCATCCCTATTGGTTTAATGGATTCCATACTTTTACTACCTATCAGATATAGTATTTCCTTTATGTGTTTTCAAAATCTCTCTTGGGCACCAAGGACTAGCTTCTCACTGTTCTGGCTTCATTCAACTTATGTAGTCAAGACTAAATACTCTGATCACTATCCCATCAGCCTCTTTCAACACAAGTAATGGACACTAATTTTTGTGTATTTAACCTCATTCGGTCATCCTAGACAGTCAACTAAATTCACTGGCTGTTGAGTACCCTTTCAACTCTACTTAATCTCTTTTTCTCATGAAGCTTCATCATTTCTTAAGAGCAGACGTTTAGGGGAATCTAGTTCAAGAAGTCAGAGTTTTAAATATGATCTTTGTAAAATGGCTGGTAGTGGCTTCTAGCACCTTTATTCTATATGACTAGTCAGTATGCTCTTAATAACTAGTCATGGTATTTCTGTAGAAAATATACTATGTTACACTTGACAATACTGAAACATTACTGACACTTTCTACAGTCACATATCCCTGCCAAACCTTGGAAATTATATATTTATAAAAACAGAAAAAAGACGACTTTAATAATGATTCACTTGAAGCAATGCTTATGATACCATACACCTTTTTTCCAGTTTTCTATCCAGGATCAGACATAAGCCTTAATTGCCTAATAACTCCATTATCTTTGGTAGCTAAGAAATCTCTACCTAAGAGTCCTTTTGGAAAAGAGCTTTCTTTCATCATCAAATTTCAAGTGTGTTTTTATGTTTCCATATAAGCCCTCAACAGAAGATGTGTACTTTCCAATGTCTTTGACCTGGATATTCAGGCCAGAGACACAAGCCAATATTAAAACTCCACTATCATTTGTTTGGTTGGTCGGTTAGTTGTAGTGTGGGGGATCTAACCTAGGGCCTTGCATAAGGTAGGCAAGTACCTTACCACTGAGGTATATCCCCAGTGCAGTCATTTGCTTTGATCTGCCTTTTACGTGAGCCACCAACCTTAAGTAGCAGCAAAAGAGTAGAGAGTCCATCCAGGTGCTACACCCAGCCTTTACGTGGATCCTTTTGGTTTAGATCCTATGGATGGAGCACTATCATGCAGAACAAAACACTTAGAACACGGCCCAGGAAAATGGCTTCTGCATCTTCTTTCAGACATTAAGTTGTCAATTCATGTGGACTCATTGAAGAGATTTCCTAGGTGATATTTATGATAACTGAATCATGAAAGTTTCCAAATTGTACTTATAGAGGAAACACAAAAGGCCAGACATTATTTTCCCAATTCATTATGTCTTTATAATATTTACTGTATTTATCATAACAGAGATATTTCATATTTATGGGAAATATGAAACTGACCTATTAGAGAATCCAACTGGGCAAGGCTGAGTCAACAGGACAGGGGCTTTGTTTTTTGTTGTAAGCCTCCCCACTCAACATAGTGCTTTACACTGCAATTAATGTTGAGACAAGGGAAAAAAATCAACCATAATCCCAACAACCAGAGGTAACTATTATGAACATCCTGGTGTATTTCTTGCAGTCTTTCTTCCTATCTACTATTCCTAGACTCTCACATATGAGAAGACAGCAATATTTTTTTTTCATTTTTCTTTTATTATTCATATGTGCATACAAGGCTTGGTTCATTTCTCCCCCCTGCCCCCACCCCCTCCCTTACCACCCACTCCACCCCTTCCCGCTCCCCCCCTCAATACCCAGCAGAAACTATTTTGCCCTTATCTCTAATTTTGTTGTAGAGAGAGTATAAGCAATAATAGGAAGGAACAAGGGGTTTTGCTGGTTGAGATAAGGATAGCTATACAGGGCATTGACTCACATATTTGACAGCTTAATCTCACAGGCTTAATACTGTAAAAGAAACAGAATAAATCTGAATGCAACACTGCTTATAACTGCAGCTGTATTTTTAAATCACATAATGCTTTGCTGCATTATTATAACTGTTCCTAGTGTTATGCCATGTTGTAGAAGGAAAGGATCTTTTCTAACCTCCCTCATCCAATTAGCTTATGCCCTGAAGCTGAGACATTAATAACTTTTGTATTTTTCAACCAACCTGGCACTGATGTTAATTTAACTTCAGTTTATGAAAGTATCTTATCAACCAGAAATTTTAAAATAAGCCTGATGGTTTAGTATGATTTTCTTCTAAAAGAGAAGTTAAATTCACAAGACGAGGGTTAGAGAAATTCATTGTATTGCTATCTAAAAATAACTACAACGTATGGTTATTAGATGAACTCAGCATCAAAAGTGAGGGATTGTAAAACAGCAGCTCCTCCTTTCTTACCCTGTTGATCTGGATGAACCATCTCCAGAACAACTTCGCTATTTCCCCAAGGAATCTGGGCAACTTTCTGAATGGGAAAGAAAGAGGTTTAACTACATTGTATTTGTAACCTCTTTAATAATTATACTCCAAACAGTAAAACAGTTATTTAAAATACCAGACAGACCAATGTAAGAAGGCAGAATGTTCATTCGTATGGTTTCAGATCCCACATTGTAGTTAATCTTTAAGAAACTACCCACTGTTGCTTTTTGGCACAGAATCAAAATAGAACAGACACTGATGTCTGAAAGAATATTAAAATATCCCTCAATTTTCCTACTGTGTATCTCTGTGAGACTAGACTTTCTTCCTGTACTTAACCAAAACAGTGAATTTGTACCAGCTGAAATGTATAACTTCTAAAGACCTGCTGCTTTCTATGAAGTCAGTCATTAAAGTATTTGCAGTTCTTTTAAAACAGTACCACTCTTTTTTACTAAATTGCTTTTGGGAAAAGAGTTTTCATAAAAATATGCTATTTATATTAACATGTAGTGGATATATGTGATGGGAGAGGCATTAAAAGAAGCAAACACTAAAATACATAATTACTAAGCTGAGCTGACTATGACTAAGGAAAAGAATACTATGATGCTATCAGAGCAGTTAAGACTTCTGTGGCTTTATTTTTGGTTCTCACCTCTCCAACTCAGAATACAGTGTGAAGCTGCAGGCGAGATGAGAAGATAAGGACAAACCTGAGTGAAATTCCATCAGGGCTTGGGGACAGACCAATTTTGGGGAAATTAATTTTAACTGGTTCTAGGCCACTTCTGGCTGTGACTTTTTATTCACTTAAAGAGCGAAAAAAAGATCAAATACATTTAATTTCAAGATTTTATAGAAAATATGCTTACTTAAAGCATTAGTTAACTCCAAAGGAAAAAATGCCAATATAATATAATATAATAAGCTGACCTTGACGTTCATTATCCTGTAGAATAATTTGCAGACCTGCGAATCTGACAGAATCCCAGGATTCACAGGCATTCAGAAAGTACCACAGAAGAAGTTAATAACTTTTGTATTTCTCAACCAAGCTAGCCTTATTATGCTAACCTAATTTCAGTTTGTGAATGTATCACATCAACTAGAAAAAAAATACTGTTGAAATAAGCCTGAGAATTTAGTATGATTTTGTTTTATTTTTTTTTTTCTTTTATTATTCATATGTGCATACAAGGCTTGGGTCATTTCTCCCCCCTGCCCCCACCCCCTCCCTTACCACCCACTCTGCCCCCTCCCTCTCCCCCCACCCCCTCAATACTCAGCAGAAACTATTTTGCCCTTATTTCTAATTTTGTTGAAGAGAGAGTATAAGCAATAACAGGAAGGGACAAGGGTTTTTGCTGGTTGAGATAAGGATAGCTATACAGGGCATTGACTCACATTGATTTCCTGTGCATGTGTGTTACCTTCTAGGTTAATTCTTTTTGATCTCACCTTTTCTCTAGTTCCTGGTCCCCTTTTCCTATTGGCCTCAGTTGCTTTTAAGGTATCTGCTTTAGTTTTAAAAGAGGCATAAACACACAAGACGAGGGTTGGAGGAGTTCATCAAGTTGAAACTGGATCAGGTATTTTTACTAGAAACAGAAACAAGCCTTTTTTTTTAATGGAAATAAGCCCTTTCTAACTTTAATTATAAAACTTGTTCACTCATGTGCTCATTTATAGAATGACCATAATGTCTAAAACATAGATAATACTATTTTATTTCTTTGCAGATTGAACCCCCTCAATTACTTCTTCTGAAGTGAGTTAAAGGCAGGTTAAATTAAAGAAATCAAAGATACACTATCATGTGAACAATATAACCAGAAGCACATTTAAAACTGACAGAATTGTAGTATTCACCACAATTTTGGACACTGAATACCAATCCTATCATGCTACATTTCTCTATCCAAAAACTATTTCTTATGTCTCTTTGAATTCCCTTCAGCTCTGCACCTAGCCAGACTCTACTTTTGGACATGCTGCTCTCTCTACCAGGGTCTCTTCCCCTGCATTTCCCCTAGTTCCCATTATTTTTTTTTTATTCATTTATTCACATGTACCTAGTCCATTCTAATGACCCCTCTCACTTCAACACACTCCCAGGTATAGCTGAGATGATGGGCCCTGCTCTCCCACAGAACCTTGTGTCCTATCACCGTGCATAACACAGAGGACCAGTTCTGCCATTTACCCCATTCCATCATAGAGTTGGTAAGTTCAGGGACCCTGTTTGCTCCTTCCTTAGGTCACCCCAGTGGCTAACATAAGCCCAGAACACAACAGAGGTCCAATGAATTTCTAGTCAATGTAAAAAATATGTAAACACATCTGTAGTTGAAAATCATTAACCAAGAAAAAGATCCTTAAGGTTTCATTTTTCTTTTTTCCAGATAAGCCCCAGGACATAAAACATATGAGTAACCTACAGGTTCCTCCTACAAGAATGGGGGTAGGATCTAAAATTGATGCCTCTCTTCTAGTCTTAAAAATACTTTAACATTGGCTTCTCCTCCCAAAGGCAAAGCTCTACCAAGTTATTTAAATTTCATTTTATATTACTGATTTATGAGCTCTTCAGAGGTATATGAAATGATAAAAATATCTCCAGCTAAAAACAGCCTAGCTATTGATCACAGAGCACCGCAGACAGACTGTAATGTCAGCCACAAGGCAAATCTGAAGCAAGAGTCAGCACCTCCGACCACCACGAGCCTCACTGCAAACTCAAAGGCCAGAGTGGGCTCCTGTTCTGCCCAGGGCCATAGAGGCCAGAACCTGTCCAGCTCCATGTCTGGCACCATGGCCCATTTCTGCTTTTATGGGCCTTTTGCCTCACCTTTTTTTTTTTTTTTTCTTTTTTGCTCCTCATCAATAATTTTTTAGAAGAACTCTAATAAGAAAATCAAATTATTCTTATTGGTTCTAAATGGATCAATATTTCATTCTCTGGTGGGGTAGGGGGAGAAGGGGAGAAAGAGAGAAATAGAAATTTTTCCTGGGTTTCCAAATTTTATCAGAATAACATCACTAAGAAAACATGCTTAACATCTGGTTTATTCTATATTATTTCATACATATGTGTGAAACACAGCCTGGAACAAGAGGATCTCATTTATAAAGATGAGCCAACACTGTGGAGCCAATAGATCCTCTCTGTCCCACTGAACTCTGCATGTAACACAATGTTTTTTGGCCTGCTTCCTAGCCACAGATTAGTATGGACAGGTTGTCTACTCACTGCTTTAGTTGATCAAAAAAGTAGAATAACCTAAGTAAATGGGAAGAGAGTTTAGTTGTGCAATGCAACTTACCAAGTCAGTCTTGCCTTTAAAGGCCAACATTCCATAGCCAGCTCTGGAGAGAAACGTAAATGGACAATGCCAGTTCAGGCTGACCCTCCATGTCTTTTACCACACTTGCTGATCTGATGTCATTTCCTTTCTGGGCTATAAGCTCCATGAAGGCAGAAACTTCATTTGGTTTACCATTGTCTGACCAGAACCTAGAGCAGAACTTGGCACTCAGCAAGTTCTCAGTAAATATTTGTCTCCTGCAGGGCTCCAGGCTGGGAACAAAGGAGATGATGAAGGGAAAAGGGAAACAGATTCTATCTAGTGTAGCTCACCGAGCAGTCGATTAGAAATTAGAGATGGAATCACAAAGACACCTTTCACTGCAATCAAAGCTTGGCAGTGGCATATACCCCATACTGACTGGGCAAGGACATCTGGAGAGTCAAGTTAAAAGTCCTTGTTGGAAGTTAAAAGCCCTGGACTGGGTGTTCCGGAAGCTTAATATCATGACTATGCTTGTGAGGCCACCAATTCCCTGCTTCCAACACCTCTGATGTCAGCTGACATTTTCTTTAATCATATCAGAAAAATAAATGATGTCATTGTGGCAGCCCTCTCAAAATAGCAAAGAAGGAAGCGGATTCTAAAATGGGCCATGTTCGGTATTACATAAGCCTTGATGCTTTGGGCAAATATCACACTTTCAGAAGTCTGGTGAGGGCATGGGGAGCTAGGGGAAAAAGCACTCAGCAAGGAGACAGGGAAACTGGGCTTCAGTTTCAGCACTGCTACTAACTCTTTATCCTTAGGCAAGTCATTCCATAACTCTGGGCCTTATTTTCCGCCTCTATTAAATGAGTGTACCACCCTGAAGGAGACAGATGGTACCATGCAATTCTAAAATCTAAATCTAAATCCCACTCAGAAGCCATCTCTGATAGCCTACCCAGTTGCTCTTTCAACATCAGTCTTCCACCTGCCATTGCAATTTCTACCCTTCCCCCTCATTCCTTCAGTGTGGCCTCTCTAGGTAGGAATATCTGTTCTCCATTGTTTTATTAACTTGAAACTGTGGCTTGCATTTCAGCACTTGTTAAAGCTACCCTGCAGCTGAGTTGGTGGTACATGCCTGTAATTCCAGCACTAGGGAGGCTGAGATGGGAGGATCTTGAGTTTACAGCCAGCCTAGGTTATGTAGTGAGGTGGAAGCCAGCCTGGACTTAAGAGTAAGACCGTTTCAAGAAGAAAGGAAGAAACAAACAAAAACTTAGTCTGTGTTTGAACATGGGCATACTCATAAATATGCCTTATTCTTTCTATATAGAACATAAGCATCTGAAGGAAAAATGCCAAAGATTTCATGTTACCCAGGCACACCTAGCACATCAGAGGTGTTTCATCAGCACTGTCCAACCTTACTGGCAGAACTGTGTGTCAATAAATTTGGAATTACTTTTATTATACTCAGTTTCTCCAAACCCCAACAGAACAACTCAGCTACTATCTAAGTCCATTCTTGTTAAGGGATACCTTCCTGCATAGAGCCAGGATTGATTTACTTGATTACCGGGCAATGCTACCCAATAGCTCTGACTCCTCATCAATGAGTAAATAACCTGTTTCAACAGGACTTTTAAAGTTACATTGACTTCGTGAAGACAACGAGCAACTTTTTCTTGCACTTGCATTCCAGAAACCTAGAGACCTCTCAATGGGGGGGGGGGTGCAAGGAGACTCACTAATACGTAAGTGCAAAATACTGCCAATTCAAACAACCTCCTCTATTATGGAGTGTGTGTGTGTGTCTGTGTGTGTACATTTTTCATAAAATGAGTTGATTCAACCTATAGATGGCCTTAGGGCAGACAGTCCTAGAGTGTTTTTTCAGTTAGAAAGAATGGATTTTTAAAGTTTAGGGAAAAATCTTTAGGCAAGAGAGACTGATGTGAATGTTTAATACTAGCTGTTTGCATATTTTTAAACCAAATCTGCCCTCTGTGTTTCAAAGAGTTCCTAAGTTTAAGTCAATTTTGAACAGGACAGTAATTTTTTTGCTCTTACAAATGGGCCTCAAGAGCCCATTTGGTAAGGGAGCACAGCTTCTGGAATGTTCCTTAGCCAAATGGGGCCTTCCCTACCTGAAAGACCACCTCTCTGTGGAAGGCACCACCCTCTGAGGGAATGGTGAACTTGGATGGAGCCCAGCCAAGCAGACCCAGTCAAGTTAATCTGGTCTCAATACTTTGGCAAATAGACAGCTCACTTTGTACCACTGTTCAGATGTGGGGGGTGGGGAAAGGCAAGGCCAGACTCTGCAGGCACTGAGGGTATTGTCCATCGTCACTCTCAGATCAAGAGCCTCAGTGTCCTTTCTGGAAACAAGACTCTTTCAGTTCAATTTCATGCATAGAAAGAGTAATTATTTGAGGCTTGAATACAGAAATTGACAGGATGGATTCAAATGAAAGCTTTTAAAACATGAAGACTTTGTTTATTTTATGTTTAGAAATTTAAGGCAATTTTACTGCATTTTTATTTAAAATTATTTTTTCTTTTAATCAATATCACTTTTTTTTTGTTAGCCCAAAAATAACACATTCACCATCAATTCTAGCTGGGGGTGTAGCTCAGTAGTTGTGTGTGTACTCAGTACGTGTGAAGCCCTGGGTTTAATTCCCAGCACCAAAAATGAGTAAATAAATAAATAAATAAAAATCAACTTGTAACTTACCATTAGGCATACTCACAAAATGGCAAACAAATATGTACACATTTAACTTAGGCATTATGTTTGATACTGGAAAAATAGAACAAAAGTATGTATTCATTAACAGCAAACTAGTCAAATCAATCATGATGGATCTATACCATGGAACACCATGCCAACAGTCAAACAGAATGGCCTAATTCTGTGTCTAGTACACAAAAGATGCCTGATACATATTATGTTAAAACAAAACAGCTCCAAGTACAAGCTGTGAAATAATGTATGTATGGTTCCATGTGGAGAAACAAAGTAACTCTATGTGTGTGAATTACATAGGGCTATAGAACATAGTGCTGCCTCCCAATGTTGGGTAGAGTATGCTTGGAGAGGAAAGGTATTTTTAACAACGTAATTCTCTCTTGCTAAACCTATTGTGTTGAAAGACTATGCTTTCTCTTGGCCTTGGATTAATCATAAAAAATATCATTATTGATCCATGAATAGTCCACTCTCATAATTAAGTAACATTAAATAATAATTCCATAATCAAATAAAATAACTAGTTATTTTTCCAAAAGAAGCACTCTTAAACACACCACACCAAACAAAAGTTAGATCCTTGACTATAAACTACTTCTAGTAATATGACTGTCCCCTCCATCATCTTGACTTCCCACATTCCAGGCAGCCACCACCTTAAATCCCACAGTCACTATTACTTGTGTGATAAATAAAATATATTAAAAAAGAAATTGGAAAACTAATTTGATGGTTTTTTAAACTCCAGGCTTTTCTCTATACATAGAGCAAACCCATCCACCATTTTCCCAGAAGTGCTGTCTGTGTATGTTACCTTGGTGGCCATGATGGGTCAAAACACTAACTTCCTACTAGGAAACACCAGAGGATAAAAACAAAACAACAAGATAACATTTTTTCACTATAGATCATTTCCCTAGGAGCAAAGAAAACTGGTAGCAGATTCAAATTCATCCAAACTACATCAATTTAAAAAATGCCTGGTATGAACAAAAAGCATCTAGGATTCCCTTTGAGGTAGAATATAAACATTTAATGATAGTAAGTAAAGATCTCCTTAACTTCTCAGGAAGTTTTAATTTCTTCATTTTAAGAGACAACACAAGATAGAAAAGTGTCAGAAGGCAAAGAAATGATGAAATTAATCAATCTCTCTAATAGCACTCAAATTATTTGAAAACCTACCATTCAGGATGTTTTAGTCTGTCAATTCTTAAATCCTTTATTCTATGAATAGTGAGCCTCCATTTAAAATGGGAAATATGAATTGGTATGTATGCTTTTGCTAACTTGGGTTAAATTCAAGCTTGTTCATAAGGAAATGCTTCTCCAATTACTATGATTTTTCAAGTAATAGCTTCTATGATCACCTTGTGAAACCAGTGTCAACTCTTTATAAGCAGTTAAGACTTATCCTAGTCTTATGCATTCACTTTACAAAAGGATAATTCTCAAACTTAAATCACAGAAATATAGCTGTATCAGAAAATCTTTCCTTTGGGTTTCCTAGTATTTCTTTCTCCCAGTATAAATTATAATGGATTCTCAACTATTGACATTTCATTAACTTGGAGATATCCCAAAATGGCACCAAAATTATTTGTATTTGGAACATATTTTTATACTTGAGTAAGATAGCATCTCATGTTCCTGACTGCTATATAACACAGAGACTGTCAGGAAGAATGGTTCTCACAGCATCCCTTCTACCTCCCCCTTCAACTCACACTTGCACACCATTTGGTGCTGGGAATGGATCCTCCATGGAAAGGTTGTGTTATTTCTCTCTCTAAAAATATATCTGTGATTTATAGCTTCCAAAGTGACAAGGAGTTATATATTTTGACTTCAATGCTGATGAACTGCACCCTATACACAAAGTGTAAATAATACCAATGTCTCATGTCTCCTGGTTCAAACATGTCAAAGAAATGCAGGCAAGACACTTGCAAATAATACCAACCAAATTTTGCTTAACATCTCTTGCAACTTGGGAAGGGGGTCCCTATAGCAATGGGGTCAGCATCCAGTTTCAGCACCACTTACTCCTCTTTCCTAAGAAGCTCTTCCTCGGATTCTGTCAGGCGCTGCCTCAGTGCAGCAATCATTTCCACAGCCACGTCCACCTGTCTGTTCAGGGCCCGCTCTCGTCTCTGAACTGCCTGCTTTTTCTGAGTCAGCTGTACAAAAGCTGCCCGAACTTCCAACAGTTCAGCAGTTTTCTGGGCCAATTCTTTGGTGAGTTTATCGATTCTTTTCTCAATGGTCCTATCCACAGCCTCAACCATCCGGTTGAATTTTTCTCTGACATGTGCCTCAAAAGCAGCTTTGGTATCTGAGGTGGAAAGTCCAGGACTCGACCGGGGCCCATCCAGCGAGTCTGCCCGTATGTCCGTGGCAGTGTAGGTCTGCATATAGGACACGGGCCTCTCTGCCACCATCTCAAATGGCTTCCAGTCCTTGGAGTGTTCATGCGAAATGCTATACAAGTTAACATAACTCGGCTTCTGCCTTGCCACTTTGCCATGGCCCTGCAATTTTCCCTGTCTCAGGAGTTCTGAGGAAGTGACAAGGTCTGCATCTTTGAGAGATGGAAAGAGGCTGCATTTTGTCAAGAGGGTTCTTTCTTCATAGCTGTGACTGAATTCCAGATGGGCCCTCAAGGACGACAAGCTTCTAAATCTGGTATGGTCTCCACACCTCGGGCAGCGGAATGGCAGGCACACAGCAACATTCTCAAAGGACTCCTGCCAGGGATATCTGTTTTCCTCAAAAGCCTTCTGTTGCATTACTCTAAAAGTCCTGGAATAGGGAAAAATGGTAACATATATGTCTGTTTAAAAAAATGTTACTGAAACAATTGCTGCTCATCTCCACAAGGGCAGGGCCTTTTTGGTTTTAAGTTATTTTTGCATAAATTGTTATACACTGGGTTTTATGTTGAAATCAAAACCTATATAGCCCATAGGCCAAATCCAGCCACATCCTTTCATTTCTATATGACAGCTGCTTTTACACGACAATGTCAGAGGTTAGTATGGTAGTCGAAACAGATACACTATGGCTTGCAAAGTCAAAAAGATTTATTACTTGGTCTTTACAGATAACCTCTGCCAACCCCTGCCCAGGATTAAAAAAAAAAAAAAAGGTGGGTAATGAATCCAAGGTCAGTAGGAAAGATCCAGAAGTAGAAGTCAAGTTTCTTGCCCTCTTGAATTTAGTGTACTGCATGCAAAACTGTGCCCTTCTTGAATATAAAAATGAAGAAAACTCACAAGAATTATCAAATAGATCCTAAGAGAACAAGTTCAGCAATCTTTTCTCAAGTAAGGAGAAGGTTACCTAAGAACACCATTAGCTGAAAATTTTTCAACCTGAGATTTTTGCCTTTAACTTTTTCTTTAATTACTGGTGTGATGACATAAATCATAGTGTTATCATAACCATAATGGTCTCATAGTTGAGCTTTACTGAAATTTGGACACCCAAAAGTGTCAAATATCATTTGATGTAAGCAGGGCTAAGGTCAAGACTGTATTATAATAGAATGATCTGGATGAATCTGTCTTGTCTTTGATCATGTTTTTAAATGACAGCCTCTAAAGATGGCTAATGTTTGAGCCAGGTAGGCATCCTTCTAACTTTTAATAACAGGAAGTTCTTGTTTCCTTGTAGGAATTTATTACCTTTGCCCTAGCAACACATGACTGTTACAACCCAATTCTGCAAACACTGCATATCTATTCCCTCTAGAAATGGTTTCTACTCAAGTGTAACAAGCACTGGGTTCACAGTGAGGGAGTCCAGTTGGGGTCTTAGTGTCTATTGGGTTTTCAATCTCCCAGTTAGGCAAAGCTTCCAGGTTACTAAGCCTCTGGCCGCCACAGAAGGGAATCTCTTCCTGTGCTGCACCAGGATGTTTAACCGCTGGTTTTCTGGGGTTGGGGTGCAAACCCTGGCCCAGGGCAGGCCCACAGACTCCGGAAAAGAGGTGAAGAAAGGGAAGCCAGGATAGTACAGGGGCAATGGGAACCAGGTGGCATCTGCGGATGGGGAATTAGGAATCACACAATCCCAAGCACGCAGGCTTTTATGGGCCCAGCGGAAACCCCAGAGCACCGGGTTGACAGAGAAGCTCCAGGTTCATCTGCCAGAGCAGGGCAGGCTGGCAATGACCCTGCGTCAGGGTTCCTCGCTCTCCCCGCCCCGCCTTGTCCCCCTCCGCTGCTTGCCAGCCCCGGAGAGCCGGAGTGGACTCGGGCGCACCCGAGTTTCTGCAGGTGGGGCGGAGAAAGCCGGCGCTCCCAACTCTCCCACGGGGACAGGGACCCCGTCCCCAGCCCCGCCGGCCCCCTCCGCCGCGCCCCCTCGGGCCGGGCCGCGGGCGCCCACACCCAGCGGCTGCCACTTACCTGACTTGTTGCTGCTGCTGCAGCCGCCGCCGCCGGTGCTGATGCTGCGGGAGCCGAGCGGTTTTCAGCAGAGCCGTAAATCAGGCAGAACCGGGCCGCTCCCACCCCCACCCCCAGCATTCCCCCCCCCCCCACCCCACGCCGCACCCCGCGCCGGGACGAACGGCGTCCAGGGCGGAGCGTGGCGCGCGCGGGCCGGTGGGGCGGCGCCCTGGGACGGGAGGCGGGGGCTCGGGGGCGCAGCGGCTCCGGGCTGCCACCCTGTCCCCGGGTGCCACCCGCGCTCAGCCCTCCCGCAGCCGGGTGACGCGATCCGGCTCAGGATTCCTCTGACACCAAGAGGAGAGGTGCCGCGCCCCAGCCTAGCCCGCGCGGCGTCTTCTGCCAGGCCCTGGCGAGCTTCTCTGTACTTCACAGTTATGCGGACACGGAAAGGTAACTAACGGAGCCTGCTCTAGCAGTGTGTCCTGGAGCTAAGTGAACCCGCAGAACTACAGCTAGTGAAGTATAGCTCACAAGCAGTTAAAGCAACAAGAAGTACCACCCGCACTGCATCTCAGAGGGGCGCCCCCTCTCCTTGGAGAAGAGGTTTATCATCCCCAAGAGAGGTTTCTTCCCTTCGGAAGGACTCCGATGTCTCAGCTTGCTGGGTTTTATTATTTTTTTAAACCTGCTTTGGGATACTCCTTACTCCAACTCCTGACATATGAAACCAGCGAATCATTTACTGTTGGGTTTTCTTGTCATCTTGACCGCCAAGGAGTCTGTTCTCAGAGGCCAGTACTCATTGAAACTGATTTTGACTGCACATAGCTGGGTGATTATCTTAGTTGTTTGGGGGATTTGTTTGTTGACAAATGAGCCTTCACATCACTGTAATTAAGAGCTTACGCTCAGGAATCAGTCTTGATTCAAATCCTGCTTCTAGGAATTTTGTGTCTTGAATTCCTTATCAATAGATTGAGACAGTCAGGACATACCTGTTAACATGGTGGTGAGGATCAAATGAGGTGACAGACACCCTGACCAGATCTGTACTGATGAAATCAGCTTTTGTGCTATTTCATTTATTATTATTGTTAATTAAATAAGAGAGGAACCTGCATACCTGTAAAAATCAGAAAAGAAAACGTGAACTAATATATAGTAAGTTCCCCCAAAATGGATATAAGGAATTGTGGTGTGGTATATTCTCTTAAAAATATTTTATTTCAGGACAGGCACTGATGACTCATCCTATAATCCTAGCTATTTGGGAGTCAGAGATCAGGAGGATTGCAGTTCAAAGCAAGCCTGACCCTATCTCAACAGCAGAGACGTTGCACACCTGTCATCTGGCTACTGCAAGAAGCATAAATAGGAGGATCACAGATCAGGATGGTCAGGGAGAAAAGCAAGATCCTATCTCAAAAATAACCAGAGCAAAAGGGCTGGAGGCATGGCTCAAGTAGTGGAGTGGCTGCCTAGCAAGTTTAAAATTACCACTTTAACTCTTTCAAAAATCTATTCATTCCAACAACCCATTTAGTAAAACAATTTAAAGTTTGAAAGGTGTACCATAAGGTGAGCCAGATTATCTTGGTCATCTTGGGGGTAGCATACAAGATCACAGTGGCTGCTTTTATGGCAGAATGAAGCAAAAACATATTCTAGAGAGGAAAAGCTCTTGAGTTCAAACACCTCCCAATTCTTAGGCAGCTTCTTCACTTTTTTGGTTCTGAATTTCTCTCCCCATTAAATGAAATGATGGAGATTTTCTAGGGTCTTTTCTCCCATAAAATGACATAATATTATCAAATAATTATAGAGAGAGTCTGTGCACAGCAGAACCTAAGCATTGTGGGAGATTCAGCTTTGAACCACATACACTTAGGGTCTTACAGTTTATGCCAATCGTTCCCATAGCATCGCTAGCACACAGTTCCTCTTCTCCCTGTCCCCAGCAGTAAGAGCATCCCTTGGCAACTTGTTTGAAATATTAGCCTCATGCCAGGCCCATTGACTCAGAAACTCTGGAGGAGTGTCCCCAGTGATCTTAACACAACCTCAGGGTGATTCTGATGGATGGTTTGCACAGCGCTTTTTCATACATTGCTTCACATAGATTTGTCAGGTGTGGTGCCATGATCGTTACATTTCTCCTTGTCGGGCACTATGCTAAGTATTTTACTATCTCATTAAGTCTTTCAACACCTGTGAGGTAGAGAGGGGACCTTCCGTTCTCTGCTTCAGCCACACAGGCATCCTAGTTTCTTTCCAACTCTGAGGCTTCCGTACCTACCGGTACCTTCCCATCCTTCAGGGTTCGGTGTAAGCATCCTCCTGAGAAGTTAGTGCCCACTTACAACAGAATTTATCACAATATAATTAGTTGTCTGTTTACTATTTGTGTCCATTATTAAGTTCTAAGATACATGTAAGGTATTCCCAATACCTTACACAGTGATAGTTACATAGATAGTGCTCAAAAATATTTGTCAAAGAAATGCATAGGAGGAAACTGAGGCTCAAAGAAGTTATTTCCCCAAGATCACACCTAGAAAGCATTAAAGCCAGGACTCCAAACTAAGCACTTCACCATTATACTCATTGCCTTTCCTTTGACAAAGAAAATAGCCAAGAGATAAAGTGACTTGCCTCAAGTGATACAGGTAATAAACAATAGAAATGGAATTAGAATTCATTTCTTCTAACATTTCTGTTCTTCTATGCCACATTTTACAGTTTTATCCAGGAGTTTATACTATTGGGATAGGAATAAGACATATATAGGATAAATTAAGTTAGTAATAAAAATAAATTAAGTGGGGAGCATGTATAGGGTATGGCGTTATGCATACTACACAGTAGATGTTCAATAAATGTTTGCTGAGTGAATAATGATCATAGCTCCCTACCTGTAAAATCTTTACAATGTGTCTTATTCTACTAAGCATTTGCACACATATCCAGTGTTTCTCACCATGGTACCTGTGAAGCCTAAGGAGCCTGTCAAAGTCAGATGCCTGGCTTTAATCTGATAGATTGAAATCTGTGAATATGCACCTTGAAAATCTGCATTTTCTGAGTACCTATCTCTCCAAGTGACCCTCACGACCACTAAAGTTTGAGAAATACTTCATTGCTTCAAAAACTATCAACAACACACATTGGCTGCCCATTATATACAAGAAAAAGCGCCGCTCAAGATGTAATGAGCACCGTAAGCAACACAGACAGGAAGGAGCTGAAACTAATTCTGATTCCAAAGCCTGTGTTCTTTGCCACTGTGGAAGAAAGGGCAGGAAAGAAGAAATGAGAAAGGGTAGAATGGAAAGCAGGCGGGGAGGAAAGAAGAGAAGGAGGAAAGAGTGAAGGGATAGAGGAGGGAAAGAAGAGCAGATGCTTGTTATGAAGATAGATTTCACTGAGAAGAGCAAGATCCCTGCAGACTGGGATTGTCAGGTCCCTGCTGGAAGATCTAGGAATTGAATGGAAATTTAGGGGCTTGCTTTCCTCCGCTGATTGAATACCTTGAATGCAGTTCATTGTTCACTCATTGTAGCCATTTGTGAATCAGCAAGGCTGTCTGCATTTTTTTTTAACAAATCCATTTATTAAGCATGTTGATTATGTTTGCCAAAAAAAGAGCATCTTTACAGGGATGGAATGTGGCCCCTCTAAGATGTGAGTTACTACCCCAGATAAAGGGCCTACAAGGAAAGTGAGGGTCAGATTCCTGCCACTTTAGCCATGTCTATAGCTACCATCGGTGCACAGTCAGAATCCCCTGGGTTCCAGGACTAACAAGCAGCTGAAAGGTCAGAAACAGTCTGCTGGACTTAGACAAATCATTTCACACGCAGGATGCCAGGTAATTATGAAAATCCAGAGATAACCACCATTTCCCAAGGAGGTTGTGAGTGAACTTGCTCCACACTAACTAAAGTATTGACTAAGTACCAGATGAGTTCTCTGCTGCTGCCACTTTCCAACTCCCAAATGCAACTAACAGCATACAGGTATTCATTCTGTCTTTCAGAAACTATCATGGTCTGTCTACTATGTGCATTATAAATTACTTGCATCATTTAGCTTCAGAATCAGACATGTAGTTCTAATCTGCCTTTAAGGCTTCCCTCAAAATAGTGTACTAGAAAACTTTATCCATCCAATTTTGTTGGCATGGCAACCACCAAGCAACACCATGGAAAGTGCCTTAAACCCAACAGCAGTCTATTAGCCCAAGTGAATCTGCAGGGAGCAGGCCATCTATAAAGGCTAAAAATAGACAACTTACAGGAAGGTGAGAACCCTACCTAGGAAGAGCAGTATTACTTACTGCTCCCGGTGGGATGAGCCATGAGCCAGATGAGAGGATGGGCTGATTTTCCACTTTGTAGGCTTCTTCAACCTAGTGCCTGGACTAAGAAGGCAAAGACCCAAGGTCTAATAATGGTTTCACACTTAATTAGCTATATGAGCTTCAATTTAAACTGGGTAGATCTTTGGACTTAGATGTCCTCATTGTACAAGAAAAGAGTTTAAAAATGGACTATAGTGGACTTTACTGTGCCACAATCCTAGTTGCTAACTCAGAAAAAGCATTTGTTATTTCTTTGAGAGCATGGATGGATTGACTAGGGCAGAGAATAGCAGGCAGTCATGTTGGTGATGGAGCAGGGTGTTAACAAGCCATTTGGTAAAAATCATTAGACATTGTTTCTTTTTGTAACAGCTGGCATGTCCTTACCATGTGCCTACCTTAACAAGAGTAGGAGAAAGGTATTCTCTGTATTTCATAAGTGAGTAAATGGAGTTATAGTGTGGTAAATTGCTCATGTTTACAAAGCTATAAAATTATATAACTAGGATTTGAACCCAGACTACATGCTTGACATCATTCCATTGTGTGCCTGGTGCCTAGATTCTTACCTAGCCTCTGGAGGCTCTTGAAAACTAATTATTGGGTATACAATAAGTGACTGTTGTGCCAGAAAGTTCTCAGTGCCTTTTATTCAGCAGTCGTCAAGCCCTTTCCTTTCTTGGTTATTTATAACGTGAAGAGAAATCTCTGAGAAATCTTTCCTAAGCGAAATGATTGTGGGAGAGCTAGAAAGTGTGTTGCTATGGAATAAAAATATACAGAAAAAAATACAGTTAAAACATGGAGATTGTTAAGTAATGAGCTTGAATTATGCAATTATGTGAAGTATGAATTATGGAACTGACGCTCTGTCAAAATAGAGCCTGTTTTCCGAGGACCTAAAATATATAGGCAATTTTATTCTGCTATTTTAAGTGAAAATTACATTTTTTTTAGAAGCAGAGAAGAAAAAAGAGCATTTGCTATAGGCAAGAGAGAACTGAACTTGAAAATAAAATATACATAGGCTTTTCTGCTGTTTGTAAAGGAAATACAGTGAATATATTAAAACCTGGTTAAACCCATAACTCAACAATATATAATATGCGCCATTTTTTGACATTATACTCCAACATAGACATCTGAATGTTAAATTGGAGTCCTTTTTGCCCTTTGTTGGCTGCAGAAATAATTCTTCTGACTAGGAAGACAGAATAATGTCCTTTCTCACCCCTGTCACTATGGGACTTATTTTCTAGGTGGTACTGAGAGATATATTTTGTTAGGCAGCTCATGGCTAAGATTATAAAGTGAGTTAAAACATAGCTTCTTTAAAATGTTATTATAAGGTAAAAATCAGTAGTGTTCTTTAGTCTCTACCTCTAGTCTAATTCTACTCTAAAACTGAATTGTTAGATCATTGGAAATGTTTTATTGTAAACTGATGTACATATAAGTGTTCATATAATTACAAGTTCTAATGAGCTCTCATCACTAGATGCTCCTGTATAACCAGGAACAAGATCAAGAAAAAGAACAGTCTCCTCCTTCCCAAGACCTAATTCTATCAAATGCTTTTAGCAGTCTCCCCTAAGGTACTGCTATCTGACTTCTAACAGCAGGGACTAGACTTGGCTATGTGTATCGAATGTAGGCAGAGTTCTATTTTATGTGCTCTTTTGTTCAACAGTGTATCTGTGAGAGTCACCTATACCATACTTGTAGTTCCTTCTCATGGCTGTATAGTATTTTATTCTTTGAATACACTCCATTTATTTATGCATTCTATAAAAGAGGAATATTAGATAGCTTCTAGTTTGGCATTACTATGAAAAGCTGATACAAACATTCTTATGAGATACTGAATATACATTCAGGCAATATCCAGCTCCTGTTTAAAAACTGAATTCTGACCTATGACATCTATAAGAATCAGTCAAGAAAACAGTTGGCCCTAAATAACCAGAGCTTGATCATAAATGCCAGTATCCCTAATTTTTGGCCCTACTTTTAATTTAGGACTAAACATTGAAAGTCAATCAAATTGGATGCCTCCTTCCTCTATATAGTCCACCTCCAGCTCCCCACTGACCAATTGGTGCACACTTGGAAGCCTTCTCTTTGCTTCATTGTGAAGCCTTCCCACTCCTCTGCCTCCTTTGAGTCTTTGCCAAATACAAATTATGATAGCTGACTCCCTTGCTAGAGTGGTCTTTTAATAAATAGCCTTTGCTTGTTCTCATTTGTGTGATTTTCATTTATTTCCACATTAATTTATGTCTTTTGGTAAGCACTGTACACCTGTCTGTGATGTATCTACATAAGAGTAAAATTGCTGGGCCATACAATATGTACATGTTTTGTTTTAGTAGATACTGACTGATAGTATTCAAAAAGTGTTTAGCCAACCCCAAATTCTATACAGTCTCTCCAGTTCTTGGAAATTTCTGACTTTAATTTAGCATTCCAGTAGGCAGGAGAGGCAAATGTCTCACTGAGGTTTAATTTGCCTGTCTGATGACGAATGAAGTCAATGTACTTTTTCATATGTGTTGTGGATGTTTGGATATCCTCTAATAAAGTGTTCATTCAAAATCCTTTGTTTTTCTCTTGTTACTTGTCTTATTACTATTGACTAATAAAAGTGTAGATTTATTCTATATTTGAATTATTTATCAGATATACATACAGCGACTTTTCCTTTAGGGTTACTGCTTTTTATGTCATGTTTAAGACATCTTTACTTAGTCCAAAGTCATGAAGTTGGTCTTCCTATATTCTCCTCTAAAAGCTTTATTGTTTTATTTTTCACATTTATATCTGGAATTAATTCTGGGTGTAGATACAGTTTTTTTCACATACCCAATTAATTCAGCAGGACTTATTGAAAATACCATTTTTCACCAACTGCATTATTGCATTTGTCATGAATCAGGTGTCAATTCACACTTAGGTTCTTGGATCTAGTTCACTGGTTAGTTCATCTTCCTTCGTGCTAATATTATGAGGTCTTCATTGCTATAGCTAATTTATGGGTTTTGTTCTCAAGTAGAATGAATCTTCCAGCTTTGCTCTTCCTCTTTAATTGTCTTGGATATCTTTGGCCCTTTGAATTTCTGTATGAATTTTAGAATCAAACTGTCACTTCTTAAAAAAAATCCTGGTAGAATTTTGGTTAGGATAGTCTTGAATTTATAGATTAATATGGGAAGAGTGTATGTCTTTACAATTTTGAGCTTTCTAAATATTAAAAAATTTGCATCTAAGCTGGGTGCAGTGGCTTACATCTGTAATCTCATCCACTCCGGAGGCAGGGATTTGGGGGATTATAGTTTGAGGGCATCCCAGACGCAAAATTAGCTATACCTCATCTCAACGAAAATATGGGGCATAGTAGTGTGTGCCTATGATCTCAGTTTCATGGGTGGCATAGGTAGGAGGATCTAGGTCTCTGGTAACCCAGGCAAAAATCAAAGACCCTATGTGAAAAATAACCTAAAGGCAAAAAAGGACTGGAGTAGCAGCACAACAACTAAGAGATAGCATAGATAAATGGGACCTCATAAAACTAAAAAGCTTCTGTTCATCAAAAGAAATGGCCTCTAAACTGAAGAGAACACCCACAGAGTGGGAGAAAATATTTGCCAACTATACATCAGACAAAGGACTGATAACCAGAATATATAGGGAACTTAAAAAACTAAATTCTCCCAAAACTAATGAACCAATAAAGAAATGGGCAAGTGAACTAAACAGAACTTTCTCAAAAGAAGAAATTCAAATGGCCAAAAAACACATGAAAAAATGCTCACCATCTCTAGCCATAAAGGAAATGCAAATTAAAACCACACTAAGATTCCACCTCACCCCTATTAGAATAGCCATCATTAGCAACACCACCACCAACAGGTGTTGGCGAGGATACAGGGAAAAAGGAACCCTCTTACACTGTTGGTAGGAATGTAGACTAGTACAACCACTCTGGAAAAAATTTTGGAGGCTACTTAAAAAGCTCGGCTTTGATCTACCATTTGATCCAGCAGTACCACTCTTGGGGACATACCCAAAAGACTGTGATGTGACACAGGTTACTCCAGAGGTACCTGCACACCCATGTTTATTGCGGCACTATTCACAATAGCCAAGTTATGGAAACAGCCAAGATGCCCCACCACTACGAATGGATTAAGAAAATGTGGTATCTATACACAATGGAATTTTATGCAGCCGTGAAGAAGAACGAAATGTTATCATTTGCTGGTAGATGGATGGAATTGGAGAACATCATTCTGAGTGAGGTTAGCTTGGCCCAAAAGACCAAAAATCGTATGTTCTCCCTCATATGTGGACATTAGTTCAAGGGCAAACACAACAATGGGATTGGACTTTGAGTACATGATAAAAGCGAGAGCACACCAGGGAGGGGTGAGGATAGGTAAGACACCTAAAAAACTAGCTAGCATTTGTTGCCCTTAATGCAGAGAAACTAAAGCAGATACCTTAAAGCAACTGAGGCCAATAGGAAAAGGGGACCAGGAACTAGAGAAAAGGTGAGATCAAAAAGAACTAGCCTAGAAGGTAACACACTCGCACAGGAAATCAATGTGAGTCAACTCCCTGTATAGCTATCCTTATCTCAACCAGCAAAAACCCTTGTTCCTTCCTATTGTTGCTTGTGCTCTCTCTACAACAAAATTAGAGATAAGGGCAAAATAGTTTCTGCTGGGTATTGAGGGGGTGGGGGGACAGGGAGGGGGTGGAGTGGGTGGTAAGGGAGGGGATGGGGGCAGGGGGGAGAAATGACCCAAGCCTTGTATGCACATATGAATAATAAAAGAAAAAAAAAAAAAACTGGGCTTTCTATAAATAGTTTTTATACAAAAAAAAAAAAAAAGGACTGGAGTAATGGCTCAATTGGTAGAGTACTTAAGTGTAAGGCCCTGAGTTCAAGTCCAAATACTGCCAAAAATTATTTAGTTTTTCTCATATTTGTCAATTTTGGAGCAGTACAAATCTTTTGTTCAAATTAATCCTATGTAAATTTATATTTTGTATGTTATTACAAGTGGTATGTTTTAAATTTTAATTTTCTATTTGTAGATGAGATACAGAAATATAAGTAGTTTTAAAATAATGACCTTATATCTGAGAACATGGTAGATTCAATTATTAGCTCAAGTAGCATGATGTCTACAAATAATGATGGGTTGATTTCTTCCTTTCAAATCCTAATCTCTTTTTAAAAATATATTGTAATGGCTAGGCCCACCAGTAAAGTGCTGAATATAAGCAATAATAGCTGGTATCCATCTTATTTGCAATCTAGGGAGGAAGGTTTTCAACAGTTCACCATTGAATATGATGTTTACTATTGACTTTTTATAATAGTTATTTCAGAAAGTTGCTTTTTATTCCTAGTCTACCAAAATTTTTTTAAAAATATATAATGTTAAAAGAAAAAATATATATGTAATGTTAATGGGGGTGAGGATAGAAACAAATTTTGTCAAATTATTTCTCTGCACGTATCAAGATGTCCATGCTAACCTTTCTCTTTTAATGTTTATGTGTTTGTGTTAATTTTTAAGTGTTAAATGAAACTTGCATTCCTAGAATTAGCTCAATTTATATATCACTAGATTCAATTGTTTATTATTTTGCTAATTTTTTATATCTATGTTAATGAGAGATTGGTATGTGATTCTCTTTCTTAAGATGCTCTTGCCAGGTTTAGAATTTGGGTTGTATTAGTCTCATAAAAGGAGCATGAGGAAAACAGTTGTCTCTTCATCTTTTTTTCTAATAAAAGATTTTGTATATTGTTTGTGTTTTTTCTTCTTTAAATTTTTACAAGAATTCACCCATAAAGCCATGTGAGCCTAGAGTTTTCTTTGGGGAAGATTTTAAAATAGCATATTAAATACCTTTAATAGATATTGAGGTCTTAAGATTTCTTATTTCTTAATTTTGTTAAGTTGTACTTTTCTAGGAATTTTCCACTTTACCTAAATTATTAATTAATTGTTGTTAAATTATTTATATTATCATCATCCTTCTTATGTCTATTGTATCTCTATTAATGTTCTCTTTTTTATTCCTGATTGTAGGGATTTGTGCCATCTCTCCTTTGTCTAAACAGTGGACTTATCATTTTATTAATCTTCACAGATAACCAATTGTTGATATTAGTTATTATATGTTTGTTTTACTGTTCACTAATTTCTGCTTTTACATTTATTTTTCTTCCCTCTGCAGTTTTTAAATTTGCTTTTTAAAAACTGCTTGAGATTGAGTAACTTTAATCATTCTTTTCCAACATAATGTATTTAAAACAATATATTTTCTTTTATCCGCTGCTTTAGCTGAATTTTATAAGTTTTGAGATGTTGTATTTTCATTATAATTTAGTAAAAAAAGTCTAATTTACATTTTTATTTCATTATTTACTGATTTTATTTGAAAATTTATTATTTAATGACCCTACAGTTGGTATCACTCTGGTTATATTTTGTTACATTTTCATTGTTGATTTCCATGTTACTTTTGCTCTGGAAGGATAACACTCTGTGAATAATTATAATCTTTAATTTCTTGAGGCTTTCTTGGGATTTTGGTTAAAAACCCATTCACAACTGAAAAAGTGAGTTCTGTCATTGTTTAATGTAGCATCTATATAAACCTGTTAGGTCAATTTGTTCAATCATATTTTTTGCAGTTTTTCTAAATTACTGTATGAAGTATGCTAAAGTTTTCCATCATGAGGGTAGATTTGTCCATTATTTATTTTAATTCAGTCAGTTTTAAAATTTAATATTTATCTTAGTTCAGAATTCTATACTAAAATATCTCGATCTGGGAAATTTATAAACAACATATTTATTTCCCACAGATATGGAGGGTGGCAAGTCCAGTATCATTGTACTCACAGGTCTGGTGTCTGGTGAGGATCACTTCCTTATGTGGCCCTATGTGGCAAAGGGGTGAAGTAACTTTCTGGGGTCCCTTTTATAAGGGTATCAATACATTCACAGGGCTTGCCCTTGCAATCTTGTCAAAGGCCTTCCATAACATTTGTGATTAGGTTTCAACATATGAATTTTGAAGGGACACAAGTTTCCAGACTATCACAATATTTGAAGCCCTCCTACAGTGTTCATTCAAATTTGGATGTGATCACTTTTTCATAATCTTTGCCAACTTTTTGGTGTTTTTATATTTCAAGTATGATTCTTGTAAGAACAATATTGTTGCTTAATCCAACCTGACAGCCATAAGTCTTCACTTGGTGTATTTAGTTAATTTGCAGTTTATACAATTACTAACATACTTGAATTTGCATACATTATGTATTTATTTTTTATTAGAGGTATCTCTTTTATATCCCTATTTTGTATTTTTATTTTTTTCTTTAGAACTAGTCAAACCTTTAAAATTACTAATCGTGTATCCCATCTATATTCTTGTTATTATGTATCATTAACTGTTCATACTGTATTTCTCCTAGATGTACAATATATAACTTTAAGTTGTAATAAACAAATACAAATTGTTACTTTTACTATTACCTGCTTTTGTATTATTTTTTACTATTTCCTGCTTTTGTGTTATTCTAAATATAAACCTCAAATAGGACAATTATTTTGTACAATTAATACTCAAATACTTACCAATTTACCTTGCCTTTCTTGTGTTATTTATTCCCTGGTGCATTTTTATGTTTCTATTTGGAATTATTTTCCATCTGCCAAAAGATAATTCCCTACTTTACTTTTAGTGAAGAACTTTTATTTAAAATTTATTTAATTTTGTTTGTCTGAAATGGTGTATATTTCATTATTATGTTAAAAGACTCACTGAATGTAGCACTCTAGATTAACAATTGTTGTTTAGCTTTCTACAGATTTCACCAATTGCTTTCTAACTTTCATTGTGTAAGGACTGCTGTGGTATACCACCAAGACTCTCCTCAGGACCAAAGTAGTTACTCCTCCTCTCTCCAGGAGTATGACATGTTGAGAGCCCAAAGCTTGGCCCTTCCCTAAGAATCACCATTGGGTGAAGACAGTGGTTTGCTCAAGATTGTGGCATTCCTCTAGGAGAATCCATATCTCTAGTGACTACTTGACATGGATGTATGAAGTCTGTCTCAAGACAAGACACATCTGAAGAGCTCTTGCAGCTTCAGGGTTTCCCCAAGGGTTTGACTCAGGCTGCTATTGAAACTATATCACACTTCAACTTGTCCCTCTGCCCAATGCTGGTTTCTTCCTGCCCTTGGAAAGGAAGTATTGTTCCTTCTGGCAAGTCCAAATTCCTTTCTTGTATATAAATCTTCACCTGTGTTTCCCAGCCCCTAACAGTATCCTTAGGGGGCCTTATCCCTGGGTATTCATGACTGTGTAGTCCCCTCCGCATTGAATCAGAGTGGACATGGGAACACTTGACTTCTGCAGAAGTAAAGGGTGTATAACTTCTGAAGCTTGCTCATAAAAAGTGATACGTCTTCACCTTTTTCTCCTATGACAGGAGAAGCAAGACACCCAATAATGAGGACCCTCATACAGTCCCCACCCCTACAGAAGCCAGTATGAAGAGGGGAAAAAAACAAAACAAAACAGCATTATCTTGCCAGTTTTGTAAGGGAGTCTTTGGAAGTGGATTCCTAACTCCAGTCAAGCTTTCAGATGGTGGCAGTCCCAGCCAAATAGCTGACTACATCTCATGAGAGACCCTAAGCCAAAATGTACCAGTTGAGCTGCAAATAAATTCCCAATCAACAGAAACTATTAGACAGTAAATTGGTTTTTGTCCTAATCCAGTGGGCTTTAGGTGATCTTTCTTTTCTTTTTTGGACAGTAGTAGGTATATACAAACTTTCATAAGAAAATGGGGTGAAAAGCCTAAAAATATGATCATTTAGGAACAAGTTGGTGGGAAACACTGAAAGGAAGCTGAGATTATTAGTGAAACCTTATTGCCATTTGAGATAGTTAATAGAGTCTCTGTGGTATTCATTGAGGATATAAGATGAAAAAAATTTAAGTGATGATGTTATTGGAAGCTACAAAAAAAAGAGGACATCTATTATGGAGTGCTGGGGAACTTATCAATATTGTTGCCTGAGGTGGCATGGAAAATTTAAAATATGCCTACAAAACTGGAAGAAATTGTTAAGAGGATTTTAAGCCAGAGTGTTAAATGTGTTGTTTTGCTGCTCATAGGGAAATATAAGAGCACAGAGATAAGCTAAAGGAAGAACTGCAAAGGATAAAAAATCCAGGATGTGCTAACTTTGAAATTAAAATCGTTTCTTATTCCAAAACTTTACAGATGGCAAACAATGCTAAAATTAAGAAATAGCTTTCAGGCATATATCAATCTAGGGCACTCAGTGAAAACATGATCTAATGATGAACCAGATGGTTTGACTGTAAAATACTTTGCTAAGAATTTAGAAAAATCGAAAGCAATTCTTCAGGGAATTGTTCAGTGAGAGAAAAAGTCCTGTAAATTTTAAAGATGTGTTTCATAGATCCTCTCTGTTAAATGTTGAAGCTTCTAAGCATTTGGAAATGTTGCATTTCAACAGCCTCAGAATAAGCGTGAGATTGAGAAGGCATTTGTGAGTGTGGCTTTAGTTAATGAAGTGAACTCCAATAAGATAAGAAATTCACACAATTTTTTAAAGACTTATACTAATGTCAACAGTATATGGACTGAACAGACCAAGGTAGCACAAAATCATAAGAGGTCATTGAATCTCCAAATGTCTAGAGTCAGAAAGAAGGCTCAGATAAACTACTCAGCACCAAATATGGACTGCCATTTGTGGAAGAAGAAAAATGATTTAGAGATGGAACAAATAGCTCAGAGAGTGAACCAAGTGCCATAGAAATTATGTCTGGGCAGTAACAGGACTGAGTCTTAATAAATGAAATGGCAAAATGTGTCTATAGAGATGTCAGTATTTCCATACACCAGTGACTCCTGTATGCCTCTCATTTTCTTCTTTTTAAAATGAGAGGTTTAGTAGTGATTTCTTATGCCTGCCTTACCATTGTAACTTGGATAATTGGGGAGTACAAAACTATTCCCATTAATTCACAGGTATTCAGACCAAGAGAAACTATTTTAGAAACTATGTTTGAGGAACATGAACCAAGAGGCCTCACCTGTGCTAGCATCCCATGAAGGTTAAACAATTCAGGATGGGCTGGGCTTGAAATTAAAATAATTTCTTACCTCAAGACTTGTACATTGCAGATTCAGAGTTCAATAGTAGTGGTGTTGTAGTTTGGGGAAAATCAGTCCCTCTGGTTTGACTCCAATTCTTGGTTATGAATCTACATGACAAGCATTAGTTCCTAGATACCATGAAAAGGGAACTTCTGCTTTGGCCTTGACAAACAAACCAGACAAAATGTATAAACCCATCCTTTTCAGATATTGTATTATACTGTATTTTGTACTGTGTATTGTAGCCTGCATTGTACATAAGTTGTACAGGGCTGTGTTTCCTGAGGGAACATAAATAATGTAATCCTTAACATTTCCCAGCTTTCTGCCTAGAAGTATTTTGCAGACTGTGGAAAGGAGAAGAGAAACCTAAGTGGAATATACCACTATCACTGAATCCAGGAGACAAGAAATTACAGAGTTTGGGGAGACTAAGTCTGTTTGATTTCATAGAACAGAACTCCAGAGAGGACGTGACAAAGCACAAAAAGAATCTTGCAATTTTGCAGTTTCTTGTAAGACTTTAGGTGAATACTAAGTTAAATATATGTATGGTGAAACTCAACAAAAATGGGAAAATCTGGTTGCATAAGTTGAATGATCCTTAGAGTTTATGTAAGGCTGCAAGATATTTTTTGACTCCAATCTTTTAGAGTGAAAAAAATCCAATTGAACACCCAGGGAATTCACTAGAAACCTCAAAATTATCATGTCTTTGTAGTAGGGCTAAGCCAGCCCCAGAGCAAAGCCTATTGTAGGCAAGCAAAATTTTAAAATAAACATCAAAACGACCAATTTGACCAGCAAGTAATGTAGACAACTGTCAAAACAAATTTAAACTTACTTTAAAGAAAGACAAGAAAACTCACACACTTGACATTTCAGGATTCAGCATCCATTTAATACTTGTCACACACACACACACATACACACACACACATACACACAAAACCCAGAAAATTTTTTTATTGTTTTATTATTCATATGTGCATACAAGGCTTAGGTCATTTCTCCCCCCTGCCCCCACCCCCTCCCTTACCACCCACTCTGCCCCATCCCTCTCCCCCCACCCCCTCAATACCCAGCAGAAACTATTTTGCCCTTATCTCTAATTTTGTTGAGAGAGTATAGGAAATAATAGGAAGGAACAAGTGTTCCTGGTTCAGATAAGGATAGCTATACAGGGAGTTGACTCACATTAATTTCCTGTGCGTGTGTGTTGCCTTCTAGGTTAATTCTTTTTGATCTACCCTTTTCTCTAGTTCCTGGTACCCTTTTCCTATCGGCCTCAGATGCTTTTAAGGTATCTGCTTTAGTTTCTCTGCATTAAGGGCAACAAATGCTAACTAATTTTTTAGGTGTCTTACCTATCCTCACCCCTCCCTTGTGTGCTCTCGCTTTTATCATGTGCTCAAAGTCCAATCCCATTGTTGTGTTTGCCCTTGAACTAATGTCCACATATGAGGGAGAACATACGATTTTTGGTCTTTTGGGCCAGGCTAACCTCACTCAGAATGATGTTCTCCAATTCTATCCATTTACCAGCGAATGATAACATTTTGTTCTTCTTCATGGCTGCATAAAATTCCATTGTGTATAGATACCACATTTTCTTAATCCATTCATCAGTGGTGGGGCATCTTGGCTTTTTCCATAACTTGGCTATTGTGAATAGTGCCGCAATAAACATGGGTGTGCAGGTGCCTCTGGAGTAACCTGTGTCACAGTCTTTTGGGTATATCCCCAAGAGTGGTATTGCTGGATCAAATGGTAGATCAATGTTTAGCTTTTTAAGTAGCCTCCAAATTTTTTTCCAGAGTGGTTGTACTAGTTTCCCAGAAAATTTTGTATAGTCAAGAGGGTATTTAGCCAGTAGAAACAGATTTGAAAATAAAAGATTGTGGGATTAATAGGTTAAGGACATTAAAGACCTTTAAAATTGATGTTTAAAGACTTAAAATGCAACCATGATAGGGGAGAAACAAATTACAAAATGACTACATTTAACTCTTACACCTGAAGAATACAGTATGTGAAACAGGAACTCACTGCAGAAACTTATTAATTGATTAGACACCCACCCACTCCTTTTCCTGTCCCCCTTTTAGTGTCACCTTTACCAATTTCCCACGTTTCTATATCTAGCCTAATAACCATTACCCACCCCCATCCCCCACTGTTTATAGATATTATCACCAAGGGGTTTTCTATATAATATGTAAACAACTGGTCTGGCATTGAACCTGTGAATTTGTTATTGATAAATTACACCTCTGGGCCAGGGAAAAAAGAGCACATCACCCTAACTAACAACAATGTCAGTCACAACACAAAAATTAAATCAAGGGAAAGAAAACAGGCAATTAAAACAACAAATTAGCTTATCAAAAACATAGTTGCACAACACCAAGTGGAACAATGGGAAGAAGAAGGGATGGAAACCATTCTCCTCAAAAAATAATTCACTACAGGATTCAGTGAGAAATGAAGAAAACAGATACACAGTTCCTGGCTGCAATAAAATAATGATAAACAACACTAAGGCTCCAAGTGATGCTCACAGAAAAAAACCCTCAAAGAGGAAATCTTGGAAGAAATCACTGAGAAATTCATGGAAAAGATACTAGATATGGTTAACCAGAATGTTCAAGATGCACTCAAAAAAATTTCAAGACACCAAAAATAAAGAACAGGAGAAGACACAGAAACATATAAGTAAACTCAGAGAGGACATCAACAAACACCAAAGTGAAACAAATGACATAAAAAATAGAGATATATGAACTAAAGATGACAGTGCCAAATATGAAAGAGGAGATGAACAAAGATATAGAAAACCTCAGGAAAAAAAGAATCAAACGGAAATCCTGGAAATAAAAAGTCCCTTTAGTCAAACAAAAAGCACAATGGAAGACCACTCCAGCAGAGTAGAACAAGTGAAAGAAAGAACCTCAGAACTCAAAGTAAAAGTAGAAACTAAAGAAAAAAAAACAGAAGAAATCTTAGTCAAACAACTCAAAGAGGTATCCAAGATGGTGACTAGGGTATGGAAACAGACAGTTGAGCTCCATGAGTCCAAAACCTCCCTGAGACATTGGAGCCACACTTGGCAGAAATAAAGCACCAACCAGAATCAAACCTTCTACACCCTGAACCCCTACCCTAGAGGATCCAAGATGGTGACTAGAGTGCAGAAGCAGACAGCATGAGCTCTGTAAATCAAAAATTTTGCTGAGATGCTGGGGCCACACTTGGCAGAAAAAAAAAACACTAGGAAGAATCAAAAGTTCGAACTCTCAGCCCATAAAAAGTGTCTCCACACCACGTTACACTGAGAAAACAGGAGGGGCTCCTGCACTGCCAGACACCAGCTCCAAACTTGCTTGGGAGACACTCAGCCGACCAACAGGTGAGCAAATAAGTGGCATGCGGTATTCCTACAGCCACCCCTTGGATAAACCAGCATAGCCCCCTTACAGACTGACCCCCTGCACTACAAAAAAACAAAAAACAAAAAAACCGAATAATAAACAAGGAACTGAAAAGGAACATGCAGCAGAGGTGGTGGGATGCCCTAAGTACACCAGAGAAGGGGGGGAGAGGCAAAGAGCTGATCTCCACTGGAACTTTCAGTAAACAAAGATTGGAAAGGCAAAAGGGCTGGCAGTGGGAGGGTGATAAGCCACTGCCTGAAATAGGGCAGATGGTAGTCCACAAAGCTCATCTCTTGAGCCCATGAGCAACATCCAAAGTCAAATGACATTGAAAAATTGAAAAACAATCAGCAAACCAGCATAACACACTGACAGCAGGGAGCCAGCTGACAGATCTCTGACCTTGCCCCAGAGAAAGGGGTCAAGGCATAGAAATAAGCCCCTAATAAAGCAACACAGTGAAAACCCAACTACAAAGCAGGATGACTGGTGAGCCACAGAGCTGATCTCTGGAACCTGAGGACAAGCCACACCTCACTGAAGAAGGAGCTGACTAAGCAGCTGCCGCTGAGACAGGAAAAAAAAACTGGTGATTCTCCCCAACCTCCTGGCAAGACTAAGACAGAGCTTCTGCTGAAACACCAACGCCAGGACTGGATACCGAAGGAGTAATACCAGAACTACTAAGACTGAAATTCTATTGTTCCTGAACCTGGAATTTTTTAATGTGTTTGTTTGTTTGATTATCTTCCCTGTATGTTTGTCCACCACCTCTCCCTATTGATTTCTTTGGTTTTCTTCTTTCCTGTTTTGTTAGTTTTACTATTGTAAGTTAGCTAATACTAAATTACACACAGACCAGGGACAGAAACAGCATACATCCACTAACCTAAAACCCAACACACCCACAGAACAAAATTTTAAAAAGGGAAAGTAAACAGGTGACTGAAAGCACCAATCACCTATCAAGAACATAATTACACAGTACCAAGTGGAGTGATGGAAAGAAGAATAAGGGATAGAAACGATTCTCCCCTTAAAAATAAATTAATACAGGATTCAGAGGGAAATGCAGCTATGGATACCCAGTTCCAGACTCCAACAAAACAAAGATAAACTATGCTAGGAACCCAATGAAGCCCACAAGAACATCCTAAAAGAAGAAATCCTGCAAGTAATCACTAAGAATTTCATGGAGATGTTACAAGATATTGTCAACCAAAATGTACAAGAGGCACTCAAGAAATTCCAAGACAACAAAAATAAAGAACATGAAAAGACACAAAACCAAATAAATAAACTCAAAGGAGCCCTAAATAAACACCAAAGTGAAACAGAGAACACCATGAATAGAGAGATAAACGAATTAAAGATGAAACTTGACAATATTGAAGAGGAAGTGACCCATGATATGGAAAACCTCAGAAAAAAGAATGAAACAGAAATACAAAATACAATGGAAGGTCACTCCAGCAGACTAGGACAAGCAGAAGACAGAATCTTGAAGATGAAACAGAAATTAAAGGAAAAACTGAAGAGCTATTAGTCAAACAACTCAAGACCCATGAAAGGAATATTCAAAAACTCACTGACTTCATCAAAAGACCAAACCTGAGAATCATGAGCATTGAAGAAGGAGAAGAGGTATAAGCAAAAGTAATTCATAATAAATTCAACAAAATAATAATAGAAAATTTCCCAAATCTACAGAAAACTATGCCCATTTATGTACAGGAAGCCTCCAGGATACCAAACAGACTTGACCAAAATAGAACTACCCCATGACATAGTATCATTAAAACAACAAGCACAGAGAATAGAGAAAGAATATTGAAGGCTTTAAGAGAGAAAAAACAAATAACATACAAAGGTAAACCCATCAAAATCACAGCAGATTTCTCAATGGAAACCTTAAAAGCAAGAAGAGAATGGAGTGAGGTATTTCAGGCAATGAATGAAAATAACTTTAACCTCAGGATATTTTACCCCCAAAACTATCATTTAAAATAGATGGAGCAATAAAAGTCTTCCATGATAAGCAGAAACTAAAACAATATATGACCACAAAACCACCACTACAAAAGAATCTCCAAGGAATTCTACACACAGAAAATAAAAGCAAACAAAACCATGAAAGGATAGGCAGTACCAAACCACAGGAGGAGAAAAGACAAGAAAGTAGAGAGTAACATTGACTCAGCTGCACACGATCAAAACTTAAACAACAAAAACAACTAAATGAATTACTACATATCTATCAATACTAACACTGAATGTTAATGGACTTAACTCCCCCACCAAAAGACATCGTTTGGCAAACTGGATTAAAAAGGAAGATCCAACAATCTGTTGCTTACAGGAGACCCATCTCATCGACAGAAACAAGCACTGGCTTAGGGTGAAAAGCTGGAAGATTTACCAAGCCAATGGCCTCCAAAAAACAGGCAGAAGTAGCAATACTTATCTCAGACAAAGTAGAATTCAAACTTACATTGATCAAACGAGATAAAGAAGGACACTCCATACTAATAAAAGTGGAAATAAACCAAAAGGAAATAACAATTATCAACCTATATGCACCCAATATCAATGCACCAAATTTCATCACACATACACTGAAGGACCTAAAAAAAATATACATACTCCAAAACAGTGGTAGTGGGAAACTGTAATACCCTCCCATCACCAATAGATAGGTCATTGAAACAAAAAATCAACAAAGAAATTCTAGAACTAAATCATACCATATATCAAATGGACTCAACTGATGTCTATAGAATAGCTCATCCTAATTCTGCACAACATATATTCTCAGCAGCCCATGGAAATTTCTCCAAAATTGATCATATCTTAGGGTACAAAGCAAGCCTCAGCAAATATAATAAAATAGAAATAATCCCATGCATTCTATGTGATCACAATGCATTAAAATTAGAACACAACAATAAAAAGAACTTTAAAAAACATGCAAACAATTGGAAGCTGAACAACACATTGTTCAATGATCAATGGGTCATTGATGAAATAAAAGAGGAAATTAAAAGATTCTTGGAAGTTAATGAAAATGAAAACACAACCTACTGGAAACTATGGGACACAGCAAAGGCAGAACTAAAAGGAAAGTTTATGCCATGAGTGCATATATTAAAAGGACAGAAAGATCTCAAATGAATGACCTAATGCTACATCTCAAACTCCTAGAAAAACAAGAACAAGCAAATCCCAAAAGAAGCAAAAGGAGAGAAATAATAAAAACAAGGGCCAAAATTAATGAAATAGAAACAGAAAAAACCATACAAAGAATAAATGAAACAAAAAGTTGGTACTTTGAAAAAATAAATAAGATTGACAGACCCCAGCAAACCTGACTACAATGAAGAGAGAAAAAACCCAAATCAGTAAAATCAGAAATGCAAAAGGGGAGATAATAACAAACACCATGAAATCCAGGAAATCATCAGAGACTACTTTGAGAACCTATTTTCTAATAAATTTGAAAATCTTGTAGAAATGGACAAATTTCTAGATACTTATGACCATCACAATTAAACCAAGAGGATATTAATCACCTGAATAGATTTATAACACAAAATTTAATTGAAGCCACAATAGAGTCTCCCAAAAAAGAAAAGTCCAGGACCCGATGGAGTCTCTGCTGAATTCTATCAGATGTTTAAAGAAGAACTAATACCACCCTTCTTAAACTGTTCCATGAAATAGAAAGTGAAGGAAACTGCCTAACTCATTTTATGAAGCCAATATTACTATTATCCCCAAACCAGACAAAGACACCTCCAAAAAGCACAACTATAGGCTAATTTGTTTAATGAACATCGATGCAAAAATCCTCAATAAAATAATGGCAAACCAAATCTAACAACACGTCAGAAAGATCATCCACCACAACCAAGTTGGCTTCATCCCAGGGATGCAGCGGTGGTTCAACATATGAAAATCTATAAATGTAATACAGCACATTAATAGAAACAAAGAAAAAATCACTTGATCATCTCAATAGATGCAGAAAAAGCCTTCGACAAGATCCAACATGCCTTTATGATAACAGCTCTAAGAAGACTAGGAATAGAAGGAAATTACCTCAACATTGTAAAGGCTATACATGACAAACCTACAGCCAAAATCATAGTTAACCATGAAAAACTGAAACCATTTCCCCTAAAATCAGGAATGAGACAAGGGTGCCCACTATCCCCACTCCTATTCAACATAGTACTGGAATTCCTAGCCACAGTGATTAGGCAAGAAGAAGAAATAAAAGGAATACAAATAGGTAAAGAAACTGTCAAAATATCCCTATTTGAAAGGAAATGCAAATTAAAACCACACTAAGATTCCACCTCACCCCTGTTAGAATAGCCATCATTACCAACACCACCACCAACAGGTGTTGGTGAGGATGCGGGGGAAAAAGGAACCCTCTTACACTGTTGGTGGACATGTAAACTAGTACAACCACTCTGGAAAAAAAATTTGGAGGCTACTTAAAAAGCTAAACATTGATCTACCATTTGATCCAGCAATACCACTCTTGGGGATATACCCAAAAGACTATGACACAGGTTACTCCAGAGGCACCCGCACACCCATGTTTATTGCGGCACTATTCACAATAGCCAAGTTATGGAAACAGCCAAGATGCCCCACTACTGACGAATGGATCAAGAATATGTGGTATCTATATACAATGGAATTTTATGCAGCCATGAAGAAGAACGAAATGTTATCATTTGCTGGTAAATGGATGGAATTGGAGAACATCATTCTGAGTGAGGTTAACCTGGCCCAAAAGACCAAAAATCGTATGTTCTCCCTCATATGCAGACATTAGATCAAGGGTAAACATGCTTTGATCACAAGATAAAAGCGAGTGCACACAAGGGAGATGTGAAGATAGGTAAGACACCTAAAAAATTAGCTACCATTTGTTGCTCTCAACGCAGAGAAACTAAAGCAGATACCTTAAAAGCAACTGAGGCCAATAGGAAAAGGGGACCAGGAACTAGAGAAAAGGTTAGATCAAAAAGAATTAACCTAGAAGGTAACACACATGCACAGGAAATCAATGTGAGTAAACTCCCTGTATAGCTATTCTTATCTCAACTAGCAAAAACCCTTGTTCCTTCCTATTATTGCTTATACTCTCTCTACAACAAAATTAGAGATAAGGGCAAAATAGTTTCTGCTGGGTATCTAGAGGGTAGGGGGAGAGGGAGGGGGCAGAGTGGGTGGTAAGGGAGGGGGTGGGGGCAGAGGGGAGAAATGACCCAAGCTTTGTATGCACATATGAATGATAAAAAAATAAAAATTAAAAAAAAAAATCCCTATTTGCAGACAACATGATCCTATATCTTAAATATCCCAAAAAACTCTACCCAAAAACTCCTAGACACCATAAACAGCTACAGCAAGGTTTCAGGATATAAAATCAACTTACAAAAAATCATCAGCTTTTCTATACACCAATAATGAACAAACTGAGAAAGAATATATGAAAATAATTCCATTTTCAATAGCCTCAAAAAAAATCAAATACCTAGGAGTAAAGTTAACAAGGGATGTGAATGACCTCTACAAGGAGAACTACAAACTTCTGAAGAAAGAGATCAAGGAAGACCACAGAAGGTGGAAAGATCTCCCATGCTTATGGATTGGTAGAATCAACATACTAAAAATGGCTATACTACCAAAAGCAATCTACATGTTTAATGCAATTCCCATCAAAATCCCAATGACTTTCATCACAGAGATTGAAAAATCTACCCTAAAGTTCATTTGGAAATACAAGAGACCGCGAATAGTCAAGGCAATAATCAGCAAAAAGAGCAGTGCTGAAGGTGTCACCATGCCCGACTTCAAACTATATTACAAAGCAATAGCAATAAAAACAGGCATGAACTAGTGGAACAGAATAGAGGATCCAGATATGAAACCACACAACTATACTCACCTTATTTTTGACAAAGGCGCCAAAAACATACAATGGAGAAAAGACAAGCCTCTTCAACAAATGTTGCTGGGAAAAGTGGTTACCCACGTTTATCACCCTATACTAGTATCAACTCAAAATGGATCAAGGACCTTAACATCAGACCTGAAACTCTGAAGTTAGGACTGGAAAGAGCAGGGAATATTCTGGAAGTAATAGGTATAGGCAAGGACTTCCTCAATAGAACCCCAGCAGCCCAGCAACTAAGAGAAAGGATACACAAATCGGACTTCATAAAATTAACAACAAAAGAAATGGTCTCTAAACTGAAGAGACCACCCACAGAGTGGGAGAAAATATTTGCCAGCTATAGATCAGACAAAAGACTGATAACCAGAATATATAGGGAACTTAAAAACCTAAACTCTCCCAAAATCAATGAACCATAAAGAAATGGGCAACTGAATTAAACAGAACTTTCTCAAAAGAAGAAATTCAAATGGCAAAAAAGCACATGAAAAAATGCTCACCATCTCTAGCCATAAAGGAAATGCAAAATAAAACAACATTAAGATTCCACCTCACCCCTGTTAGAATAGCCATCATCAAAAATGCCACCAACAATAAGTGTTGGAGAGGATGTGGGGAAAAGGAACCCTCATACACTGCTGGTGGGAATGCAAGCTAGTGCAACCACTCTGGAAAACAATATGGAGTCTTCTTAAAAATCTGAACATAGATCTGCCATATTATCCAGCAATCCCACTCCTAGGTATATACCAAAGGAATGCGACACTTGTTACTCCAGAGGCACCTGCATACCCATGTTTATTGCAGCACTATTCACAATAGCCAAGTTATGGAAACAACCATGATGCCCCACTATAGGTTAATGGATTAAGAAAATGTGGTGTTTATACACAATGTAATTTTACTCAGCCATGAAGAAGAATGAAATCTTACCACTCACAAGTAAATGGACAGAACTGAAGATCTTCATTCTGAGTGAGGTTAGCCAGGCTCAGAAGACCAAAAATCATATGCTCTCCCTCATATGTGGACTTTAGATCTGGGGCAAATACAGCAATGTTGTTGGACTTGGGTCACATGCTAAGGGGAGAGCACACACGGGAGGTATGGGGATAGGTAGGAAACCCAAAACATGAAAGCATTTGATGTCCCCACTGCAGAGGAGCTAATACAGAAACCTTAAAGCAACAGAGGTCAACATGGGAAGGTGACCATGAAGTAGTGTAAAGATCAGTTAGAGATGAATCAATTTGGGTTGTAACACACTTGTGCATAGAAGCAATGCTAGGAATCTCTCTGTATAGCTATCCTTATCTCAACTAGCAAAAACACTTTGTCTCTCTTATTATTGCTTATGTTTTCTCTTCAACAAAATTGGAGAAAAGGGGAGAACAGGTTCTGCCTGAAAGCAAAGTGGGGTGGGGGGAGGGGGTGGGGGCAGGAGGGAGAAATGGCCACACAACATATACACATATGAATAAATGAATAAAAAATTAAAAAGAATAATAATCAGTTTATTGAGGTGCATTTCATAAAAAAAAAAAAAGAACCCCTACCCCTTAGCCCATGGAAAGCTTCCCCACAACAAATTACCCTGAGAGAATTTGAGGGCTGCCACTGCCACCTCAGCTGCTGCCGCTGGCTCCAAAACTGCCTTCAAGACATTCGACAGACAGAACAGGTGAGTTCCACTCATTACACAGAATTCCTCCAGCTTCCCCCAGGATAAACCAGCACAGCCCTTGGGCAGACTGACTCCTCCTAAAAAAAAACCTGAATTTCAAACAGTGAACTGTAATCTAGCACAACAGCAGAGGGGGCAGGAATGCTGAAAGTGTACCAGAGAAAGGGGGAGGAGCAAGGAGCTAATCTCAGTGTGAATAAGATTAATGCTGGAAAATGCTGGAAAGGCAGGAAGGCCGAAGATGTGTGGGCGATAAGCCACTCTCTGAAGCAGGGCAGTTAGCAGATCATAGAGCTCATCTCATGAGCCCGTGAACAGCACCCAAAGTCAAACTGCCCCCCCAAAATTGAAAAACAAACAGTGAACTGTCATAGCACACTGACAGCATGATGGGGCTGATGGAACACTGACCCTGCCCCAGAGAAAGGGGGCAGGACAAAGAAATAAGCCCCCAGCATGGAAATCCCAGTAAAAAAGCACAGCAAAAAGCCACCTCCAAAGCAGGGCAACTAGTGGACTACAGAACTGATCTCCTGAACTTGAGGGCAGCAATCAAACTTAAACTGTCACATCTCATGGGGTGGGAAGAGCTGACCAAGCAGCTGCAGCTGAAGGGTAACACAGCTATGACCTGAGAAATCAATAGCTCTGACCACCCTGCATGATCTGGCAAAGCTTCCTCACCTCACAATTTCAATTTAACTGGTAGACAGAAAACAAAGTACTACTCACAAGCCAGTCACTTGGTGAGACCATGTCAGAGCTTCTGGTTATATGCCAATACCAGGAGTGGATGCCAGAGGAATAACTCCAGAACTTAAACTAAGACTGAAATTCTATTGTTCCTGAGCCTGGTATTTTTCTTTTTTCTTTTATTTTTTACTTTTTTAAATTTTGTTTTGTTTTTTTGGTTTGTTTGTTTTGTTATTGTGGGTTTTCTATTTTTATTTCTATTCCTATTATATTTTTTCTTTCTATAGTATCAACTTTACCGTCATCATCTTCTCATCCCTACTCTCACCCCCTTCGCTCTCCCTCCTTCTCCTGTGCTAAAATCCATTGCTTCTCTCCCCAACAACTTGTTCTGCCCCTTCTCATGCACTCTCTCCTCCTGCCCTCACCTTCCCCTCCCATTCTCCCCACCAGACTACCCCTCCCTCCTACACACTCATCACCCACTGACCAACCTACTATACCAACTTTACCCAACCCCAAACCCCTGCAGCCATAACACAAGCACCCTCTACTACAACAACAGAAATACACACAAACACAAACAAGGACAACAAAAACCAGCAGCCCCCGTGCTGCTTCCCACACTCCCCCACCCCACTTCCCACCTCCACCTTTAGTACCATCCTATCCAACTATATATTTCTATAGCTAACCTTACAAATGTTAACCACCCAACTCCCACTGCTTATAGATGTTACCACAAAGGGGTCTTCTATATAATATATAAAGTACTGGTCAGGTATTAAACCTGTGAATTAGTTATTACTAAATTACACCAAGACCATGGACAGAAATAGCACACCAACCTAGCTAAAAACCCAAGATAGCCACAAAACAAAAAGTAAATGATGGGAAAGAAAACAGGTGACTGAAACCACCAGCTAGCCTATCAAGAAGATAGTTGCACAGTACCAAGTGTAGCGATGGGAAGAAGAAGGGATAGAAACCACCTCTCCTCAAAAAAAAAAATTTAATACAGAATTCAGAGGGAAGTGAAGAAAACAGATACCCAGCTCCTGGCTGCAATAAAATAATGATAAGCAACACTAAGGAACCCAGCTATACACACAAAAACACCCTCAAAAGAAGAAATCTTGCAACAAATCATGAAGAATTTCATAGAGAAGATACTAGACGTGGTTAAACAAAATGTACGAGATGCCCTCAAGAAATTTCAAGACCCAAAAAATAAAGAACATGAGAAGACACAGGAACAAATAAATGAACTCAGGGTGCCCTAAGTAAACAGCAAAGTGAAACAGAGAACACTATAAATAGATAAATGAATTAAAGGTGAAAATAAAAAATATTAAGAGGAAGTGACCCAAGATATGGAAAATCTCAGAAAAAAAGACGCAAATAGAAACAAAAACACAGTGGAGGGCCACTCCAGCAACTAGAACAAATTGAAGACAGAATTTCAAAACTTCAAGATAAAATAGAAATTAAAGAAAACACTGAAGAAATGTTAGTCAAACACTCAAGAGCTGTGAAAGGAATATGCAATAAATCACCATGTTTTATCATATTTGTCAAAAGACTAAACATGAGAATCTTGGGCATTGAAGAAGGAGAAGAGCGTTATGCAAAAGGGATTCATAATATATTCAATAAAATAATAACAAAAAATTTCCCAACTCTCGAGAAAGTTTTACGCATTCGTGTACAAGAAGTCTCCAGGACACTAAACAGACTTGACCAAAATAGAACCTCTCCATGGAATATTATCAATAGAACAACAAGCACAGAGAATAGAGAAAGAATATTGAAGGCTGATAAGAGAGAAAAAACACATAATATACATAAACCCATCAAAACCACAACAGATTTCTCAATGCAAACCTTAAAAGCAAGAAGGGCATGGAGAGAGGTATTTCAGGCACTGAATGAAAATAACTTCAACACTAGGATAGTCTACCCAGCAACTATCATTCAAAATCTATGGAGCAATAAAAATCATCCATGATTAACAGAAACTAAAACAATAAATGACCACCAAGCCATCACTACAAAATATTCTCCAAGGAATTCTGCACACAGAAGATGAAAGCAAACAAAACTATGAGGCAACAGGTAGTATCAAACCACAGAAGAAAAGACAAAGAATCAGAGAGTAGCATTGATTCAGCTGCACGCAATCAAGCCCTTAAACAACAAAAACAACTAAATAGCAGGAATCACCACATATCTATTGATAACAACACTGACTGTCAACGGACTCAACTTCCCCATCAAAAGACACTTCTTAAAAAAAAAAAAAAAAAAAAAAAAAAGACACTTCTTGGCAAACTGGATTAAAAAGGAAGATCCAACAATCTGTTTTTTACAGGAGACCCATCTCATTCACAGAAACAAGCACTGGCTTAAGATGAATGGCTGGAAGAAGATTTTCTAAACAATGGCCCCTGAAAACAGGCAGGAGTAACAATAGTTACATTGGACAAAGTAGACTTCAAACTTACATTGATCAAAAGAGATAAGGAAGGACACGCCATACTAATAAAAGGAGAAATACACCAAAAGGAAATAACAATTATCAACCTGTATGCACCCAACATCAGTGCACCCAATTTCATCAAACATACTCTAAAGGACTTAAACCCACATATAGACTCAAACCCAGTGATAGTGGGAGACTCTAATACCCCTCTATCACCAATATATAGGTCATCCAAGCAAAAAAAAAAAAAAACAATAAAGAAATTCTAAAACTAAATCATACCACAGATCAAAAGGACCTAGCTGATGTCTATAGAATATTTCATTCAATATATGCATAATATACATTCTTCTCAGCAGCTCATGGAACTTTCTCCAAAATTGTTCATATCTTAGAGCACAAGGCAAGCCTCAGCAAATACACGAAAACAGAAATAATCCCTTGCATTCTGTGTGGTCACAATACATTAAAATGACAATTCAACAAGAAAAATAACAGCAGATAATATGCAAACAATTAGAAGCTGAACAACACATTGCTCAATGATCAGTGGGTCATTGATGAAATAAAAGAGGAAAGTAAAAGTTTCCTGGAATTTAATGAAAATGAAAACACGACCTATCAGAACCTATGGGACACAGCAAAGGAGGTCCTAAGAGGAAAGTTTATAGCCATGAGTGCATATATTAAAAGGACAGAAAAATCTCAAATGAATGACCTAATGCTACATCTCAAACTCCTAGAAAAACAAGAACAAGCAAAACCCAAAACAAGCAAAAGGAGAGAAATAATAAAAATAAGGGCCAAAATTAATGAAACAGAGACCCAAAAAACCTTACAAAGAATCAACAAAACAAAAAATTGGTACTTTGAAAAAATAAACAAGATTGACAAACCCCTGGCAAATCTGACTAAAATGAGGAGGGAAAAGATCAAAATCAGAAAAATCAGAACCACAAAAGGGGAGATAACAACAAACACTATGGATATTCAGGGAATCATCAGAGACTACTTTGAGAACCTATATTCTAATAAATTTGAAAATCTTGAAGAAATGGACAAATTTCTAGATACTTATGACCATCCAAAATTGAACCAAGAGGATATTAACCACCTAAATAGATCTATAATACAAAATTAAATTAGCAGCAATAAAGTCCCCCAAAAAAGAAAAGTCTAGGACCTGATAGATTCTCTGCTGAATTCTATCAGACCCTTAAAGAAGAACTAATACCAACCCTCCTTAAAATTTTCCATGAAATAGGAAAGGAAGGAATACTGTCTAACTCATTCTATGAAGCCAGTATTACACTCATCCCAAAACCAGGCAAAGACACCTCCAAAAACAGGAGAACTATAGGCCAATCTCCTTAATGAACATTGATGCAAAAATCCTCAATAAAATAATGGCAAGCCAAATCCAATAACATACCTGAAAGATCATTCACCAAGTCGGCTTCATCCCAGGGATGCAGGGATGGTTCAACATATGCAAATCTATAAATGTAATACAGTACATTGATAGAAGCAAAGACAAAAACCACTTGATCATCTCAACAGATGCAGAAAAAGCCTTTGGTAAGATACAAAACCACTTCATGATAAAAGCTTTAAGAAAACTAGGAATAGAAAGAATGTACCTCAACATTATAAAGGCTACATATGACAAAACTATAGCTAACATCATACTTAATGGAGAAAAACTGAAACCATTTCCCCTAAAGTCAGGAATGAGACAAGGGTGCCCACTCTCCCCACTACTACTCCACATAGTTCTGGAATTCCTAGCCTGACCAATAAAGCCAGAAGAAGAAATAAAAGGAATAAAAATAGGTAAAGAAATAGTCAAAGTATTCCTATTTGCAGATGACATCATCTAATACCTCAAAGACCCAAAAACCTCTACTCAAAAACTCCTAGACACCATAAGCAACTTCAGCAAATTAGTAGGGCACAAAATCAACTTACAAAAATCAGTGGCCTTTCTGTACACCAACAATGAACAAATTGAGAAAGAATATAGGAAAACAATGCCATTTACATTTGCCTCAAAAAAAATCAAATACCTAGAAATAAATTTAACAAAGGATGTAAATGACCTCTACAAGGAGAACTTCAAACCACTGCAGAAAGAGATCCAAGAAAACTACAGAAGTTGGAAAGATCTCCCATGCTCATGGATTGGCAGAATCAACATAGTAAAAATGGCTATACTACCAAAAGAAAACTATATGTTCAACACAATTCCCACCAAAATCCCAATGACATTCATCACAGAGATTGAAAATTCTATACTACAGTTCATTTGGAAACACAAAAGACTGCAAGTAGCCAAGGCAATATGGAGCAAAAAGAGCAAAACTATACTACATAGCCATAGCAATAAAAACAGCATGGTACTGGTGCAAAAACAAATATGAAGCCCAGTGAAATAGAATAGAGGACCTGAATAGGAATCCACACAGCTGTGCCCACCTTATTTTTGACACAGTTGCCAAAAACTTATGTTGGAGAAAAGACAGCCTCTTCAACAAATGTTGCTGATACCAGATCCATGCCTATAACCCTGTACTAGTATCAACTCAAAGTGTTTTAAGGACCTTAATATCAGAGCTGAAATCTTGCAATTAGTACAGTAAAGAGCAGGGAATACTCTGAAAGCAAAAGGTATTGGCAAGGACTTCCTCAGTAGAATTCCAGCAGCTCAGCAACTAAGAGAAAGGATGGACAAATGAGACTACATGAAATTAAATAGCTTCTGCACAACAAAAGAAATGGTCTCTAAATTGAAGAGACCACCCACAGAGTGGGGGAAACTCTTTGCTAGCTATATATCAGACAAGGGACTAATAACCAGAATATACAGGGAACTTAAAAAACTAAACTCCCAAAAAATCAGTGAGCCAATAAAGAAGTGGGCAACTGAACTAAGCAGAACTTTTTCAAGGGAAGAAGTCCAGATGGCCAAAACACACATAAAAAAATGCTCACCATCCCTGGCCATAAAGGAAATGCAAATCAAAACCGCACAAAGTTTCCACCTCACTCTATTAGAACAGCTATCATCAAGTGGGTGGGAAGGTGGCCCAAACAGTGTATGCACATGTGAGTAAATATAAAAGTGATTAAAAAATATATATAGAGAGAAAACTAGCCATATAGGAGAAACACAAACTAAATCATAACCACATGTGAACTTATTTTCTCTCCAAACCAAATTCATCCTTCTGTATGTGCTCTGTAAGAAGGGGTTAGATAAGCATTTTCCTATGCAGCAAAGACAATATTAATCTTTATTAGTAGCAGGTCCTACAGGAAGTTTGCAAGTAAAAAGAAAGCTTTTTCCTTATCCAGTTTGCTGCTATTTTGTTTCTTCTGACAGTAGCTACAGAGCCTGTCAGATGAATCTGTGTGGAAACATCTTGGAGCTCTGCCCTGCTGCAAGTGACAGCATACAGTCCCCTACGAACCATGCAGTTCCTGCATGACCTGGAAAACCAGCCTCTATGACAGAACTCCCCTAACAAACTTTTCTTTCGTTAGGCACTCCCCCTCAGCCTTGGCTGCCCTTAAAGATTCTCTTTATGGGATGAGTCATTTTTCTGTTGCTTTTAAGATTCTCTTTTCATCTCTGTCTTCTGACAGATTGACATTGATGTGTCTAGGTGTGGAATTCTTTAAATTTATCCTACTTGGAGTTTAAGATTTTTGCAAGTGTTGATGAGTGTTTTTCATTAAATTGTGGTAGTTTTTTGCCTTTATTTCTTCAAGTATCTTTTGTTCTACTCCCCACTATTCAGAGTCCCTATGCCTGTGTTGTTATGCTTAATTGTGCCCCACAGGTTTCTAAGACTGTCCATTTTTCTATATTGTTTTATTTTGGACCTGCCCAAGCAGACTGACTTCATTGTTTCTTATGGTGTTCAAAAAATGATTTTTGTAATCTATTTGGCCTTTTCCAGCTGTTGCAGTTAGAAGCATTGGCTTGACATGACTTGGTTTGTGGAATTTGTATTTTGGAGGACAGTACTGGGATTTGAACTCAAGGCGTTGCTCTTACTAGGCAGGTACTCTACCACTTGAGCCATGCCTCCAGTGCTTTTGCTTTGAAGCTAGGGTTTTATTTTGAAGATAAGGTCTTGTTTTTTATCCTTGCCGGCCTGGACAGCAATCCTCCTAGTTTTTGCTTCCTGCTATGCTTGGGATAATAGGAGTGCTGGTCCATGCCCAACGTTTTTTTATTCATATGGAGTCTTTTGAGCTTTTTTGCTTAGGCTGGCCTGAATTGAAATTCTCCAAATTTCAACCTCCCAGGTAGCTAGGATTACAGGTGTGAGCCACCAGTGTCCTGCTCATTGAATTTTTAAAACTAGATTTTTCAATTGCTCCCACTATGTTAATCATTTTATTGGATTCACTACACACTTACCACCTCCCCAATATTCGTTCATCTCTTAATCCATATTAAAATCAACATCAGCTTTCAGCTGTGTACACGACTACCCAGAATAAGGACTACACCTCTTGAACATCTTTTGCAGCTAAGTGTGGATATTTTATTCCCATTGGAATGTGAGCCAAAATTATGCTGACAACTTCCTGGCTGTTATAAGAAAGAAATATGCTCTCTTGGTGCCCTTTCCCTCTTCCCATGGATTGGAATACACAGGTGGAGGTGTCTCATCTAATGCTAGCTGGACAGAGGCAACTAGCTCCCTAGGAAAAGGGGAAGGAATGAGTGATAAGCATGATAATACCTATGCTAAAATATGGGTCAAATCTGTCCCTCTGTCTACTTCATAAGTAGTTTTTGTGGGAACATAGTTAAACCTGCTTGACTGTAGAGTGTGGACAGTTACCTATGCCTGCTCTCACACTGCTGTGGTGGAGTTGGGTTGTTGTAATTGAGACTTACTGCTCCAGCACAGCCTCCTGTGGCTACTGTAACAAATTACCACAAAATGGGTGGCTAAAATAATAGAAAGTGATTCTTTTACACTTCTGGCATCCAGAAGTGCAAAATTAAGCTGTCCTTTGGAGTATTTAGGGAAGAATCTTTTTTCTTTTTTTTTTTTGGCTTATTCACGTACTGGTGTGTGTAAACATTTCTTAATTACTGGCTGCTTTACTCCAATCTCTACCTTCCTGGTCACATTGCTTCCTCCTCTTCTGTCTTCTGTGTGTCTTTTGTAAAGGCACTTGCTACTGCATTTAGGCCCCACCCAGGTAATTTAGAAAGATTTCCTCATCTCAAGATCCTTAATTACATCTGTAAGAACCCTTACATATGGGTAAAGACAGTTCCTGGCTTTAGGATGTGGGCATATCTTTTTATGAGCCATCATCAGTCCACCTATACTTTCAAAATCTAAATATTTATTCTTTGACTCTTAATTGAAGAAAATCCTCAACCCTCTACCATAGCACAGTATAAAGATGGCCATGTAACTAAGACTGAAGGAGATGGGAAATCAAGAACATGTTCTCAGAGACAGCGATATTCCAGTTGAGTATTGATAGCTGAATACAAGGTGACCAGTTGGAGGGATAAGATGACTCCCTGGTTTCTGAGTTGGGAAAGTGATGTTTGTGTTGAATGTGGAGATAGGTAATACAGAAAAAATAGGATTGGCAGGAAAGAGGGAGAGTTTATGGTGTACCAGCTGCGTGTGGGAGTAAGTTAATGTTTAACATTTTGAATATTTTTGAGTTGTGAATATCCACCTAAATCTAATGAATATGTCATTGTATATGTGGGTATGAAAATCAGGAAAAATGTGTTAGGACTGGAGATAGAGATTTTACCAATTTTATTTCTTTTCGAGACCTTGTCTTATTTAATTTCTGCCGGGTATTGAGGGGTGTGGGGGGGAGAGGGATGGGGCTAAGTGGGTGGTAAGTAGGGGGGTGGGAACAGGGGGGATAAATGACCCAAGCCTTGTATGCACATATGAATAATAAAACAATAAAAAAAAAAAGAAAGAGAGGGAGGGAGAGAGAAGAAGGAGGAGGAGGAAGAGGAGGAGGAGGGAGGAAGGAGGAAGGAGAAGAAAGAGACAGCATTGTATGACAAGTGCACAAGGACTCCAATAAAGCCAATATAAAGTTAAAAAAAAAAAACCCTATTTTATTAATTGTCCTTACCAGTTCAAAATCATTTCCCATGGAATGAACTGAAGATTCATTTTCATTAGCTTGTCAAGATGAAAGGGCAGTAGAATATTTTTCTTCATAATGATATTGTGATATGTTCATTACTATCAGGTCAAAAAATCAACCATCACTTCTTGTTTGTTTCTCTTCCTACTTAGAATACTAATTACTATTCAAATTGCTCATGCATGGTAGATAACAGCATTGCTAAGATTATGCATATACTTCCTGATTGTTGGAGATCCTATTTATCCACATAGTAGATTGGGCTCACAGGAAATGACTAATGCAAATGTTAAGTTGCATGATGAAGGAAGCAAAGCAAGCAGAATTCCCTGAGTTGAAACTTACTATAAGAAAGCAAAAAAAGAAAATCTCTTTGAAATAGATGTTCAGATATTGTCAGTGGCTTGATTATCCAGTTTGTGACTTATATGATACATTTCTTATTTTTCCTCTTGTACCTACCTTGTGGCTATTTTCAAAGAAAGAGAGATTAATTAATTAACTAATTCAGGAATAGTACTACCCCATAGGATCTGAACCTCTTTGAGGGAATGTTTCTGTCTGTTTTGACACACAACATCTGACCTCAAGAACACTTAAATACTTTAAGATAAACTGAAGCTGGATCATATGGACACTTTCACACACTGCTGGTAGGTGTGTAAAATGATGTAGCTTGCATGGGAAACTGTTTGGCAGTTCTTTGGTAAGTTAAAACATAGAATTGCCATGTGATTCAGCAACTTTACTCCAAAGTATGTATGCAAAAGAACTGGAAATATGTGAATATAAGAATACTTATAGCAGTACAATCCACAAAAGCCAAAAGGAGAAACAACTGTAAATGATGAATAGACAAATGAGGCATATCTCTACAGTGGAATACCACTTAGCCTGGAGAAATAAAAGTACTGGTACATGTTACAACATTAGGAATTTTGAAAATGCTATGTTAAGTGAAGGAAACCAGACACAAATGGATACATGTTGTATCATTCCATGTATTAAATATTCAGAGTAGTCAAATTTATAGAGACAACAAGCAGATAACTGGCTGTCAGTGGCTGGGGAAGGAGAGCATGGGTACACCTTTAGAGATATGGGATTTCCTTTTGGGGTGATGAAAATATTCTGGAATAAACAGCACTGGTGTTTTTTCATCACTGTGAATTTAATAAATGCCACTGAATTGTACAACTGCAATGGTTAATAGTAAAGTTTATATGTGTATTTTACCACAATAAAAAATAAGGGGAAAAATAGTCTATGGTTTCATTTTAAGTCATAACTTCTCCATATAAAAGTTTTATATGAACCAGTAAGTATCCTTGTTATCATTACAACATTGAATCTTTCAATCTATTAACATAGTCTAGCTTTCTAAATCTTCTTGACACTTTTTATTACAGTTTGAATTTTTTCTCCCTGAAATAATTATATATTATTAGATTTATCTTATTTTTGCAATAATTTTTAATAAAATTTCATATACATACAGAAAAGAATAAAATTATTTTAAAAATATGGGTTTTTAAATAAATTGGATTCATAAACATATGGATTGATGAATTAGCATAAAGTAAGCTTGCTCTTGTAAAAGTACTAACCAAATAAAAAATAGAACATTACTAGCCTCCTGCAGAAGCTTCACTAGCATTCCTTTCAAATTGCTACTTCTACCCTCCTCCCCAAAGTAGCCACTCTTTTGAGTCCTACTTTTGATGTAGTTCAATTTTCATTGTTTCTGTTGTGATTAGTACTTTTCTGACCCCCCACCACCAAGTTTATTAAAGGAAACCTCCATGTCATTATATTCCAGATTATTCCAGTGTGACTTCTTCTTTGACTTGTAAATTATGTAAAATTCATTGGGTTAAACTCCAAACATTTGGCGTATTTTCTAGTTTTCTTTTTTATTGTTGATTTCTAGTTTAATATCACCATGATCAGAGAGCATATTCTGTGATTTTAATTGTCAAATCTTTACAGAATTGCTTTATAGTTCATCATGTTATCAATTAAAATTTATTCCATGTGCACTTAGGAAAAATGTGAATTCTTTTAAGTCAAATGTATTGATTCTATTACTCAAATTTTCTATGCCTCTGATGATTTTATTAGAGAGTTGTTTTATGAGCTAGTGAAAGAAGCAAATAAACTATCTCACTCTCTTTGTGGACTCTACTACTTCTCTTTTGAGGTCTGTATGTTTTGTTTTGCTTATTTGAGACACAAAGTCAGACACCATATGCAGATCTTGTTAGACTCTAATTAAAATATTTTTAAAGCACAAATGTTACCACATTTGAGCATAATCTTTGTATTAGATAACATTAAGGAATCATTAAATGTTTTGTACATGCTGATATTTATTAAGGATACAGACTAAGAATGTATTGGTTAAATTTTAAGATAATTTATAAATTCACTTGGAGCAAATTGAGAAGACTGAGAAATATATTTTCTTTAAGATTTTTATAAAAATACCGTTTCTACTCACAAAGATACATGACAAGTAAATCAAGTTGGTCATCTTCATATAGAAAGCTGGTCTGGTATCTTTCAGAGGACTTAGACAAACATAGACAAAGACTTCTTTTTTTCGTTAAAAAAAAAACACTAACAGACTGTATTTCTTTCCTTTTCTATACTTGAGCCAATAAAAAGTTTGAACAACTCTGAGTTCAAACCCTAGTAACACCAAAAAAATTTAATAAAAAAAAGAGTTTGAGCAAAATAATCTAGTATTCTAGTACAGAATATACAATTGTGGATGAGTGAAACCAAAATAACCCATAAAAAAACTTTATTCATAAAAGTCTTTTAAAATCAAGGCATGAAGATTTTGTTTCAAAGTACATTTGATAGAATGTAACAGTCATTACTGCCTAGGAAAGGAACTGGAGTCTTCAATGTAGGAATCAACTAACAAGTTACTGAGAAAGAAGATAAAAGAAGAGAATGCCATTGGGAAGGCATTCAACGAAAATGGAATTTTATAGGCTGATCATGGAGGGGATATAATGAAAACCAACATTTTCCCTCTGTTCTGTGAGTCTGAAACTATTCCAATGTTTGGCTTTCAAGAAATATGTGCAGGGATACAAAAATACCACTTGGTAATTGCCTGAGCTCAGAACTGTCTTGAGGCAATCGAATGAATCCTAATTTTTCCTGATTTCTGATGGAGACACTGTTGAAACTTTCCCAGGTCTACACAGATTGTATATTGTTTATGATTACTGAGGATCTATTATGCAAGCCAAATATTTTATCAGCATAATCATTTTTATGATGAGCCTGTAATAAATGTATGATTATATCCATTTGACAGATGTAAAAACTGAGTTTCAGAAACAGTTGAAATCTAATCCTAGAGCTGTCTGGCTCCAAACCTACATTCTTTCCTATGCATTATAAAGACTTCACTTGCTGTGCATTTCAGGTTAACATGATCATTCAATCACATTCATATAAGATTGTTTTAAAACAAACTAAGGTTGTCCTCTTTTGTCAATCATTTTATTTCTTTGTCATTTAATTACATTTTAAAATTTATAAAATTAATGCTTATTTATGTTTTGAAAAACATCAAATAATAAGAAAGATATAATTAAAATTTCCCTATCCCCATTCCATACCTTTCCCAGTGATGGTCACTGTTAAAATTCTCACATAGGCCCTTTTAGAAATATTCTGTGTAAATTCAAACACACATTTTCTTTTCAGTTCGATAATACATATTTTGAAAACTTTTGCAGCTTTTTCCCCATTTAACATGTCTTAAATGTCTTAGACATTTTTCCATACAAGCATATATAGTTCTACATTTTCATGGCTTGATATGTTCACATTCCTTTGTATGGTACACACAAGCCACAAGACCAATCCCTACTGAGATTACTTCCCCCTTTTTTATTGCAAATAATACTACAGTGGTCACATTGAATTAGGTGCCTGCAAAGTCAAGGATTAACTCCCTAAGCAAGTCCTAATTTTGATTATAATAAGTAATGGGATAGAAATTTCAGGGACCCAAGAGACAGAGAAACCAGTTACAAAGAGTTATTGTACAACCTCTTTGTTCTCCACTTCGAACAACATTATCTAATATTCAGATAATACCATATTAGCTTCCATTCAAATATCTGAGCTCTCTGGACTCACTATATTTTACCAAGATTATCATAGGCCAGTGAAACCTTCAAAAGGGGAATCATTTCTGGCTCTTTTGATTAACTAGAAATCACTGTGGGGTGTCCCTTTGAGAGCAGCTCTGTGGGTAAGTCCCTATTGTCAATTTGTTAATGTGATATTAGAAAGCATGCTAGAACAGATTTTTTGGACAGAGATTTTCCATAAATTCTGTAATCATTACATATGAAGTTGTCCTTTCTAAGAAAGGAGCATGTGGATCCTAATATGACTTACTTGAGAATAATTGCTCTCTCATAATTTGGTGTATCTTTCTCTTTAAGAGACAAAAAGTTACTAAATACATAGAATGCACTTGAAAAGGAGATCTGACTAGGATTTACTAGAATGAGGGTGATTCCCAAAATTGGAAATGCTGAATTAAATGAGATGTCTTCTAAATTTTGACAAAATTTTTCAAAAAGTCCCAAGGGCTGGGGATGTGGCTCATGTAGAGTGCAAGGTTCTGAGCTCAAACCCCAGTACCATAAAAAAAACCCTCTGAAAAGCTGGGCAGATATGTATTCTCACAGGCCTGCACTACCTTACTTGCTCCCCACACGCCTCCCACACTCACACACACATAAGCAATTGTCCTCCTGGACAATGTTAATGTTCCAATTACGGAAAATATAATTCATAAAGCATGGTATCTTGATTTTCAATTGCATTCTTAAATTATGAATGAGTTTCAGCATCACATGTTTCTTTTTCTTATGGCAGACTTGCCTAAGAACTTCCTCTAAGTATCTCACAGTAAGGTAGGGAAATCATCTTGAAAGAAAACATCTTTTCAGCAGTATTGCTAGGATTCTTTTTAACTCCATTTGTGTGCATTGTGGTTCTTCAAGAAGGGGGTTGGAAGAAAAGAGTTTAAAGGAAAATCTTTCTTTCACACTCCTCTCCCCCATCTTTCTTACCACAACATTTTTTAATGATTCTACCACTTGTTCCTAGATGCTATGGGAAATATAATTTATGAGCATATGTTACTGTTTGTAGGTTGTTACTAGATATGTTAATTATGCAATTGTGACATGTTTTAATCATTTAGAACTATCTTAGGAATTAGATAAAACAGAAAACAGTGCAAGAAATTTATCCTCTGTATGTATAAGCAGGCTGCTGCTACCATAAAGCAGTGAGAACTATTTCTCTCCCCTGTGACCCTGTGACTTGCTGTGATCTATTGAACACTATGGAAATGATGCTGTGTAAGTTCTAGGGCCAAAGCTTAAGGGATCTAACAACTTCTGCTTTCACCTGTTCATAAGGCAAAACTATGGTTGAGCCTCAAAACAGTCAGCTCATGGCCAGCCCAGCTGAAATGCCAAACGTTCACTGAAGCCACAAGAACTCAATTCCATAGGATTATGGTCACATGAAGGATCTTAGTTGATGCCACCTGAGCAGGAAGCACCACCAATTTAGCCCAGCCAACCTGCAGAATCAAGAAAAGTTAAATAGCTCACTAAGGTAAGAATTATAACAGAATCTAGACACTAAGGTAGGGTCAAAGATAGCACCCAGATACAATACTATGTGAAATATAAAATAAAGATCAGTTATGGAATCTCATGTGGGTAGATGGGGAAGGCCCCATACCAATGGGAGAGTATAAATTCTTTTGTTCTGTTACTTTTTTTTCAGTGCTGGGGATGCATATGCTAGGCAAGTGCTCTGTCATTTATCTATTGTGCACCAGTGTATAAACTCTTATCCTGACTTAGAGTTCAATGGCTGGGACCATTATTTGAGATCTGTGCTTCCAAAAGAAATTTCTGAGCTAATGGAAATGTGTATTTGTGGCAATTGAGCACTTGAAATATGACTACTCAATCCATAGAACTGAATTTTTTATTGTGTTCAATTTTAATTAATTTACATGCAAATTTGAATAAATACATGTGGCTAGTGATTATGAGTTCTTACCTCACATAACAGATTTTACCCTGATGAAAGGACAGAAATCTCCAACAATTCACTCCCAAATTGCATCTTTTCTATATGTACCCCCTCAGAATTCTGAGACAAACATTACCACTTGACCTACTTGACTCCCAGAGAGCTGCTTAGACTTGCCATATAATCTATGGACCTCTGCATATACAGACCCAAAAGTCAGAAGGAACACCCCTCCCCTTGTTTGCAGTCCTTGAGTAAATAGAAATAGGTCTGGGAATGACAAATTTTTAAAAATTTGACTCTGACTTTCATTGTAAGTCTGTGAATACTCTTAAGTTAAAGTACCTGTTATAAAATGAATTTCTAAGAACTTTAGTTACAGTAGTATTTAAAATTCAAACCCAAGCTTGAATATGTGTGCTGTGTTCCCAAAACTTCTTTCAATATAGAAATGGCTTCTCCATGTGAGGACACATTTTGGGACTGCTGTTTCAGGAAACTGCAAAAGAATTTTTATTAAACTGGGATAAATGTCATAATGAAATATTGAATACTTCAGCCATGAATACTACATGATAACTTCCCCAAATCAATTCTATTTCCTTAATTACAAAATTAATCATTTGATATTATTAAACAAATATGAGGCATGATTAAAATGATGATTTTCATTTTATAGGTTAATTTAAAAATATTTAACAAAAAATAGAATAATACTCTTCTCAAAGAAGACAAGATTGTAGCTGAGGTTTAATTTAATTATATGGTAATTAGACTCTAAAATTTTCAAACACTGTTTTTAATTCCTACCTCCTGGGGGCAATATTAACATTTACATGAATAAAATCATTGTTTTTCTATAGCCATCTGGCAATGAGCCATGATTTTCCAAAGAGTCAAGGACAAATAACTATTTCAAGGGCTGTTTTTTGCTAGACAAAGAGTCTTACTTTCTTAGGAGAGTAGAATTTGTTCTGCTTTGCTGTCTTAATTTAATACCACTGAAATTGAAAATGTATTATTTTGAGGACTAGAAGTCCTCAAAAGACTCTCCTACTTTTAGAGTTTGTTCTGATTGCAACCTTAAATTAAGTAAACAAGCTAATTATTCCAACCACTTAAAGACCTGGTTAGAATGTGAGACAATGCCTCTTCTCCCCAATTCCTTTTCCTGAAACATTGTTGATAGCAGTTCTCAAAAGATAATCTTCTTGGGTCCTCTCCTGGGTGCATATTAGACCAATGGTGGTGGAGGGGGTAATCTTAAAAATGCAGATTCCTGGGCCCCTGTTCCACAGTAATCGCAATAGGGGACAGATGTAATAGAAAGTTCAAAACTAGATACCCTTAAAGCCACCTTGGAGATTCAGAGATTTGAATGCAATTGTATCGTGGAGCTCATCCACCCTGCTCACTGCACAGACTGTAATCTGAACAGGAGGCAGTTGACAAGCTTGTATACAAGGCTGGTAAGAGGAATGTCTCCAGGCTGTCTCAGGTAGGGAAATGGAAAGTGAGGAAAGGGAAGACTGACCTCCCATCAGGGTACCACTCCTGCTTCATATTTTGTTTGAGAAGAGGATTCCACTGCTAATGTATGCAAAGTCTAAGAAATCACTCCTCTAAAAATGTGAACACGATGTGAACAATGTGCATATCTAAGGTATTTGTCAAAGTATCTCAGGAACCAAACACCAGTTCTGCTGCTAATGAAATGTGAAAATACTTAAAAGAACAAAGTGTTTATTCTTAAGTCACATTTTTATATGTGCTTGATGAGGTCTAAGGACATATACAAGCTAAAATGTTTGCACTCATGGAAAATATGTGTAGCAGATAAGAATCCCAGGTCACAAGTACAAGTTTTCTAATTAAAAAAATTGTAACTGACAATCCCTGCTGTATGTCCCATTACACTGATATCTAATAGTAAGGATACCCTGCCCCTTCCCATGGTTGTACCTAATCTGGGACTTCAGGGTATTTCAAGACCTCAAATTGATGCTCTGACCTTTGTTGCTTGTCTGTCCCCTAGCATCCTCTGAGATAGCCTCTTTCTACATGACTTCCAGGTTTGAGCACATGCTGATCCCTTGAATTGCTGACTACAAAGCTTCTTAGGACAACTTTCCATCAATGGCTATGCCCCTGGTTTGGTCCAGGAAAGCATTTGTTGCCTCCCCCACCTTCTTGAGTTTCAGGGTCCATGAATAAGGTCCTTTCTACCATTTCTGATCTATTTTCCACCAGACCCTTAACACTCCACTAATTGTTAGTTTACAGCTTCTTTCTTAAGATAGTCAAAGGAGCAGGAGAGAGGCTGGAGGCATGGCTCAAGCAGTAGAGCCCTGAAATTCAAGGCCCTGATTTCAAACCCCAGTACACCAACTAACCAAGAAACAAAAACAAATGGGAGGGGAAATTGTCTTGAACTGAAAACATTTTTTTCCCAAACTACCATTCTGTTCTGAAACCTTCAGAATTCAGGTTCTTGCATCTTAAAACACGTTTTTTCCCTCAAAACAAATATTTAGCATGCAAGTGTTGAGAATTGCAGCATGTTCTTTCTTCCCTATATATCTTCTCTTCCCAGGGGAGGGAGGAGAGTGGTAGGAAACAAAGAGAATGGGAAAAACTCATCAGTGTTTTCTCTATACTTTGTCTTTCTACGCATGCAGATTGTTCTGGTTCTGGTCAATTCTTTGAGCTCTCTTCCAAGCTCATCACTGTCTCATTCATTTCTCCTTTAACTAGGTCTGGTTACAAAATCTGAAGGGTATTATGTTTAATTATTATAAATTGCAAGATGGCTACAGTAAAATATTAACCCAAGCATGGTTCCTTTCTGAATGCAGTGACCCTAGGTGACTGCACACATCCCATACCCTTTAAAACCGGTCCTGTCTCTAACTCTTTTTTTTTTAGGATATGTTTTTTAATTTTATTTTATTGTTGTGCTGGGTGGGGGTACATTGTAACATTTACAAAGGTTCTTACAATGTATTAAACACATTGTACTTGAATTTACCTCCTCCAACACTCCATATCATTCCTTAATTTTGTTGAAGTGTCATTTGTATTATTAAAATAATTTTAAGACAATCTAAGTGTCTAGCTTTAAGAATTCATAATATAAATTACAGAGTATGAAAGATAACTATGCAGTTTTTAATAATCATATGAAATATTAAATGAGGCATGAAGGAAATTTTATCATGACTCTGTATACTGAAAATGTTAGTTTCTGTTCTGGCCACACCCTATTGTCAGGGAAACAGGCCCACGCATAGCTCCTTCCTCCATTATAGCTGATTGGCTCAGAGATTAGTAGAAGTAGACTTGGAAGGTACCTATTATCTGTATGACCTTGATAGAAAAATGAACAGGGTAGAGTCTGAAATGTTTACTAAAGCTCAGTGTGAGATAAGAACAAAAGCTCATTAAAAAAGTCACAAGAAGTTGTGGTGATGAATGCTTGTAATCCAGTTACTTGAGAGATGGAGGCAGTAGTAATGGCAGTTCTAGGTCAGTCCAGGCAAAATTATTGATACATTACTTCAAAACCAAAATACAAACAAAAGGACGTGGGATGTGGCTTGAATGGTAGAGTGTTTGATAGGAATTGTGAGATCCTGAGTTCAATCCCCAGTACCTCAAAAACTGGCATAAGGTAGCCCTGAAGGCTTAGGAGCCACTGTAAGAAGTAATAAACTGAAAGTACATGGGAGAAATGTTAAGAAGAGGTAGAGAAAGCCTTTGGAAACAGGGCAAAAAGAAGACCAATGGAGGGCAGCCAGCCATGTTGTTAGCACAGCTCTGTGGCCAGGATTCAGAACTCCTGTTGTTGAGTTATTGACAGCTGCTTTGAATCCTGACTTACACTCTATTCTTGCCTTAAATTGGTCTCTGCTTTTGGATTTCCAAGCCAATGTCTTTCAATAAGTTCATTGCATGAACTGGTTTTAGTCAGTCTCTATTTTGAAACTAATTAAATACAGAGTATGTAACTATGAGCTCAATTATATTTTTAAATAGGTCTTTTAAGTATGTATGGAAATGAAACAGAGTCATACTAACAGTATTCTTATGTGAGAAAACACCACTTTCCCACCTTCTTTGTGGATAGGTGTGTTCGTGCAACAAAATTCTGGCCAATGAAATATGAGAGTTTATGCCATATGGAACTTTCAGAAGAATAGCTTAATAGGAAAGGTTTGTTTTGCCTCGCTGTTTTGGAGGTTTCAGTCTATGACCAGCTGGCCCTCTTGCTGTGGGCCTATTGTGAGGGAGCATGTCATGATGGGAACACATGGCAGAGAAAGATCACTCACCTCCTGGCCAGGAAGCAAAAAGAGAAAGAAGAAGCCAGGCTCCCACAATCCCCTTTGAAGGCATACCCCCAATAGCCTAAGAGCCTCCCATAAGACCCCACCTCCCAAAGTTTCTATAGCATCCTAATAGTGCCACTTTGGAGACCAATTCTTTTGTGCATAGGCATTTGGGGGATGTTTAAGATCCAAACCATAGCACCATGATGATCATAGTGTCCAGTTATACTGAGCTTGGGGTTTCACAAAACCCTTCCTGTGCCTTTATAATGAGTTCATTTTCAAAACATTCAAGTTAATCCAATAGAATGTACCATCTGTGTTTTTCAGGGAACCTAAAGAACTTGATGTCATGAGCTTTCTCGCACTCCTGTTCCTCCTGACCTAACTGGGGGGTGACTGGAGATGCAGAAAGAACAAATGATAGAAGACAGACATGCAGAAAGTTGGGGCCAGTTGTGCTGGGTGCTCAGATGGAGACACACAACAGCCTCATTGCTTTTTTATTTCTCTTCTCTTCTTTTACTCTGCTTCTTTTCTCTATTTTTAAAACCTTACTTCTAAAGTCTTTCTTCTTTTCTATTCTTTAAAGTCTCTTTCCTTAGACTCGCACTGTCCCATGTTCCCTTTAATCTCTCTTACAGTCTTGGCCCCCAGACTTACACTGTCCCATGTTCTCAAAGTCTCTGTGCTCAGAAAGAGCAGCCACATCTAAAAAACTACATTAGCATAACTCTTAAAGTCTTGGTCCTTAGACTTGCACTGTCCCACATTCTCTTTAGCTTGTCTTTAACTTAGCTTTTCTAAAGCTTATGTATAAAATTATCAGTGCAGAAAGCTGCTCTGGTGGAGACACACAGAAGCCAGCAGCAGCAGCAGCATCAATGGCAGCCTCACAAGTAGCCTGCAGGTAGCCAATCAAAATTCTCCATCAAAATCTCACATCCTCCTTCAGCAAGTCTTTTATATCCTGTGGTAAACAAGGAGGTGGAGCAACAGTTCTCCAGGAGGGGCATGACATTGTAACAAGAGAAACCTGCTCTCTCTCTCTCTGAATGTAAACAATTTAGGAAAAGCAGCTGTGCTACATTTTGCCTTTGCCCCCTTCTGTGGCTGGGGCCATGCCAAACTCAGCCTGTACATCATTGAGCACAACTGTGCTTATGTCAAGTTCTCATAATCCACTCCCCACACTTCATATTAAGTTTCCTTCTGTGACAGACACTGTGAGGTACACCATTTCAGAGTCTTTACAATCTTGTCCACATTTTATCAAGAAAGGCTGAAGAATAGAGAAATTAACTGTAAGCAAGGTATAACCTGGCTCTTCTTTTTCTTACCTTGGAAACTTACAAAGAGAAATTCACCCTTATATAAAACAGTACAGTGAACATTTATCACAGGGCTGTCACCATCCCGCCCCCATCCCAGTCTTCCCTCCTATGCCTCTTGCTCACAGTCTTTTGGTGCTTCCCCTTAGGGCTCAAGTTTCTGTTATGTGGTCTTGATACTAGACCATGGGCTCTTATGTCATAAAAACAGTAGAATGGGACCAAGCCATGTATTACAAACATGACAGCCATGATCCTTTATTGTGACTTTGAAGGGAGTTAACAATGATCAAAGAGTTGATCTGGCTACTCACTTAACAAACAGAACAATAGACTTTTATTGATTTTTCTGGAGTGGGTTAAAATTTGGCAATTGTCTATTAGTCGTGGGTATAATTTCAAAAGTTTTTTTCTGTCTGTGCACAAGGATTCTGACCTGAGGTTTGCAGGCTAACAGGTGATGACTTAATACAGAAACTCTGAGTTACTCATTGTCATGTATAAACATCCTGGCTTCATGGTTTGGTCTGGACTTATGATAGGCTGAGGAACTGTAGGCTCTGAGATGTGGAGAAAGCACAAGGGCAGGGTAGAAGAAATGTATACCAACTCCAAGGGGCAACAGGCCAAGTTAACCCTGTATTATTATAGTCTTGGCTATAAATTTTTTCAATGATCAACATGTTTGCATGAAAAACTGAATAGCATCTGACCCAAGGGGTAAGAGACAAATGAAACAGACACAAGGTGAAGACAGAAATACCAAGCCTTTTATCTCATTTTAGTCACCCATCAGATATCTATCTGTAGACTCCAGGGGATGGTCTGTGTTTGCAGCAAAAGCAGTTTTTTAAGTTTCTACAAAGTAACTCACACATCAGAGGTGTTATAGTAAAACTAATAAAAAACTAATTAAGTATTACCAGCTGTATGACTTCCAAAATTAGTGATTTGATTTTTAAATGAACTAAGAACAAGTGAAACTAGAGAGCTTATTTAAGTTTTCCTGAGGTAACAATTCCTGCTTGTCTTTGTCATTTATGTGGCCATCTTGAATCCTACCAATTTAATTTAATTTATTTTTTTTTTTTCATTTTTCTTTTATTATTCATATGTGCATACAAGGCTTGGTTCATTTCTCCCCCCTGCCCCCAGCCCCTCCCTTACCACCCACTCTGCCCCCTCCCTCTCCCCCCACTCAATACCCTGCAGAAACTATTTTGCCCTTATCTCTAATTTTGTTGTAGAGAGAGTATAAGCAATAATAGGAAGGAACAAGGGTTTTTGCTGGTTGAGATAAGGACAGCTATACAGGGCATTGACTCACATTGATTTCCTGTGCGTGGGTGTTACCTTCTAGGTTAATTCTTTTTGATCTAACCTTTTCTCTAGTTCCTGTTCCCCTTTTCCTATTGGCCTCAGTTGCTTTAAGGTGTCTGCTTTAGTTTCTCTGCGTTAAGGGCAACAAATGCTAGCTAGTTTTTTAGGTGTCTTACCTATCCTCACCCCTTCCTTGTGTGCTCTCGCTTTTATCATGTGCTCATAGTCCAATCCCCTTGTTGTGTTTGCCCTACCAATTTTAGATTGGTCTAGACATAAAGGGCTCCTAGTCTGTAAGCATTCTGGCCTTGTAGCCTAATCTGGTGCTTTATGACAAAGCTGTTAAAGCATACTTTTAATTGTTAACTGGTTAAGGTCCCAGAGTTTATTTGCCTTTTGTCCCCTTGTGGTGTTCCCTACCTGTCTCAGTCTGTCTGGCTTCTCTCTGGTCTGTCATCTAAGCTTCACTTCTTATGCCAGCCTCAGGAATCTCCCATATGCCGCACTCTTTAAGAATACTTTCCTTCCTTCCCTTCATTATGGCAAGCTACCTATTGAGCCCTACATTTGCTGGTGGTTATTAATGGTTACCTCTGTGAGGGTACCAAGACCTCTATTTGAGCCATTATCTTAATTTAAACAAAAGGCTTCACCTCTACTGGCAGTTTTAGATACTGTTCTGATGATTAAAGAGATATTTTGCTGGTTGTTTCCTCATTAACTGTGGTCTCACTTATTATTAGGTGGTCTTGTGCAAGACTCTAGGAAAATCAATCAGAATTAATTTTATAAAAAAGATTCTATAGCAATTCAGCGCTAAAGTAATCTGAATTTCTGACATGGTTTTCCCTTATAAGTCTTTAAAAAAATCAGAGTTCTGTATTTCACACAAGTAGAGGAAGTCTCCACGCAATGTATGAAATTAGCAGACGTAAAAAGGAAAATTATTTTTGGTAGAAGAACAAGACTTCCTCTTATCTTTCAAGAAGAAAAAGCCAGGCTGAGGCCATTTATCATTACCAAGGACAAAATGTAATTTAGCATCTTAAACACCTTCAAATTCTCTTTCCACATAATAGTTGACTTTTAAAAAAGAGTCAGCTGTATCCAAAAGTATATTCAACATGCTTCCCTAGACAGAAAACATTCTAGAGTTTTAATTTATTTGTTTCTGGTGTAACTGGGAGGCAAGGAGAAAAATCCAAACTCTAAATAGATAACAAAATCTACATGCCATGAACTGTTAGAGTCACACTTCCAAAAACAGTCTTCCAAATGTTTATACCCTGTTTCATCACCCAAATAATGCTTCAGTAGTTTATTCATCCTTACTGCAATAGCAAAGAACTCTGCCAAAACTCTTCTGTAGAACAGGTATAAAGCTTGCCAGAAGCATAGAACTGGAGCCCCAGTAATCATTTTGTTCTGGTTGATACATTTAATCCCAACAAAAAGTTTGTAAAGAAGTATGTATTCCTCACTCCTTCCAATTTTCCTTGACATATACAGTAATAAGGCAGATACTGAATCAGAATAGAATAACTATGGCAATAATAAAACATGGCTGTACCTGTTTAAATATTGTACTTCAGGTTTGTGAAGTGGATCAAGTGATAGAGCACCTGCCTAGCAAATGCAAGGCTTTCAGTACAACCTCCAGTACCACATACATGGCTGCAAGTTCCTTGACAGTTCCCTCATCATTGAGAGATGGGATTCCTGTTCCTACCTTTGAATCTTGACAAGCTTGTGACAGCTTAAACTTCTAGAATGTGATTTCCAAGGCTAGGCCATACAATTTCTGCCTTGTTTGCCAGAATGTGCTTCTTGAATCCTTGAGCCACCATGTAAGAATCTGACTGCCCTGAATTCATGCCATACTGGAAAGGCCAAGGGGTGGCACTCCAGTGACCAGTCCCAGCAGAGTCCATACTCTTTCAATCATCTGTCCCGCCCAAGGAGACAGAGTGAAGCTAACCTTGACCTCACAGACAAACCAGTTTTTCCAGCTAAATACCACTGAGAAATAGGAAAAACAAAAACAAAACAGAAAACCTTGAGAAACTCTGCTGAAATCTTGACCTACAAAATCATGAGATGCTATTTTATCCAGCAAGCTTTGGAAATTTCATTTTATAGCAATAAATAACCAAAACAACTAAGTCTATCCTAAGTTGATAGGCATTGATCAGCACACCTCTATGAGGCAGAACAGTTCTATTTGACAGACAAGAAACTGAACCACAGTCACCCAGTAACACAGAACTAGAGCCTGATTCCAGCTATCGCAGAGAACTGTGTGTTCTTTCTTCACTACAACATCTTTTCATTTTGGTCCTTTTCAAATGAGGATCTGAAAAATTAACTGAGTCCGTTATCTTTCAAATTATGTGCTTTGGAGCCTGTGAGTTCCAAAAAAGGTGACTCAAAGCTCACCGTGGGGGAGGAAGCAGTGCAGGTAGGACTGCCAAACAAGAGGTGGCAGTTGGAGCATGAGGGTTGGCTCTGTCTCAAGCCAAATTTGTTATGCTTTCAGTAGTCATATAAAGAATGTTGGTATTTCACTTAAGATACTTTTTGAGAAAAAATTCCATTACTAAAACAAACCTAAAAAAAAGTTTTCAAAAAAGTTATATAGTCCAAGCTCCTCATTTTAAAACTAAAGAGCCATGACCTGATAAACAAAGTGTCTTGCTCAGTGTTATACTTACTTATTGACCAATCAGATTCCATGATCCTATTCCAGTGATCTTGCCATGTTATATATAATTAGCCTGCGTCATGCAAATTAGCAATACTCAAGACCAAGGTGGGTCAGTTTATCCCAGTAACATTCACTGAGCATCTCTCAGGTACCAGTGACACAGCAGATTCTGGAGATAGAATGCTGAACATTGTGGGTATGGTCATTGTTCTTATCATGGTTATAACTCAAATAGGAAATAACCACCAGCCAAAGAAATTACTTTTCTTTCAACAAATGGCTTCAGTTTCCATCCCCATCTTGTCCCTAAGAAGAATAATTAAGAGAGAAAATATTAAAGATCATTTTACTTAGTCTATTTCTGAAGAGAGAAGCTGAGTTGTAACCATAGAAAAGAAAGCAGGTTAAGTAGAATAATTCAGAAATATGCATATGTAGTTCTCCATTAAGCAGATTAGGGTCATGCATGTAAGAGCACAAGACAATATAGAGTCTTAAGATTACTGTAAAATTTCCACAGTGCATTTCAAAGGAGTACATCTACTTCTTTGTGTTGTTTATTCCATTTTGTGTGAGAATATTGCCAGAAAGTTTTTCAAGTACCACACTCTGAGATAGCATTTAATATAATACTGCACAAGAAGATCAAATTAAACACAAGTAAGAATGAGAGACAGCTTTCAGAAAAGAAATAGGACATTTGTGAGAATATGTAGACCAGGTGATTTCCAAGCGTCTTCATGTACAGATATAACTAAAAAAGTTACCACATCAATTCAGTCATAAAAGTTCAATCCTTTCAGGCAAATCAATTATAGAACTTGTGAACCAAGTAACTCCTAATGACTGAGATAACACAGTGGAGTCTTTTATTCTTCAAGGTGCAAAAGGGATATTTTAAACTTTATATTTTAATTTTAATTTAAACAGATAAAAGCTCTGCTTCAACTCTTGAGACACTCTGGCTGTAGGAACAATCTTTTCAATTCATTCTCCTCTTTAAAAGACTCCAATTTTGGTAAATTCACTCATCCACAAACTCTTTACTTTTTATGACCCATAATTTAACTAAAAAGTTTTTTTGTTTTTCAATAGAGAAAGCACATTTGTATGACATTGTCAACACTGAATAATATATTACATCAAACTAAAATTCTAGACAGTGATCATATATATATATTACATATGAATTATATTTACCATCTATAAAACATAAATAAAACTACTTCACATAAATATATTCTGATGTTTATTTAATTTTTGGTGGCTCAAGAGGCACAACAGTGTCACCGTTGTAAACATTTATTCTCTTTGTCTGCAATAATAAATATAAGTGCTGACAAATATTGAACTAGGTCTTTACTGGGCAAAATGCTAAAAAGCTTTTAAAATCAATCTTTAATATGAGCATTTTATGGATGGAACTGGAGAACATCATCTTAAGGGAAGTTAGCCAGGCTCAGAAAGCCAAAGGCCACATGTTTTCTCTCATATATGAAATATAGACCCAATACAAATACAAGCAATATTATACATATGTAGAAATTTATACAGAGCATGTATCAAAAAGTGGGTGTGGTAAAGAAGACCAAGGGATGAGGAAAAGAAGGAAAGAATGATGGTGAATAATAATGAAATACATCACATCTGTGAAGAAACAAAACACAAGGAAACATGCTGAAGACAACACAGATGAGGGGAAAGGGTGAGGAAGTGCAAATGTTGAGAGGGTTACATTGACTTAAGCATAATGCATGTACAGATATAATACAAAGTCAAAAATCTCACTGACCAACAAACAGTCACCTAAACAACAAAGGACAAGAATGAAAAACAGGTCACACAAAGGGGAGGGCACTAATGGAAGGGCGAGGATAAAAAAAAAGTGAGCATTTTACTTCCATTTGTCTAAAAAAGCATCTTTTAAAAAATTAATTTGTGCATGCTTACATACATTTATGTCCCCAAATGGCAGATGAACTTTTTGTGACTGCAACCTGAAGCTTTATATTTTGAAACTTTACTTATGAATCTCTCACACCTGAGCCCAACCTGAAAATAATACTCAATAAATGCTCATAGAAAATAGATAACCAATAGCATTTTATAACATGTCACTTATAGTCATTACTTGTGTTTTGTTTTTGTTTTTTGAAACAACCTTCAAAAGAAGAAAGTCAAGTAAAACTTGTTAATTTTACAAAATAATACTAAATGAGGAAACACTGAAACCATTTCCTCTAAAGTCAAGAATGAGACAAGGGTGTCTACTTTTCTCACTCTTATTTAATACAGTACTGAAATTTCTGGTCAGAGCAATAAGGCAAGAAAAAGAAATAAAAGGGATTCAAATAGGGAAGGAAGAAGTTAAATTATCCCTATTTGTAGATTCTATATTTAAAAGATCCTAAGACTCCACCAAAAACCTCCTACATCTGATAAACACTTTTGGCAATATAGCAAGATATAAAATCAACATACAAAAGTTAGTACATTTCCTACATACCAACAATGTACAGGTTGAGAAAGAAATCAGGAAAACAATCCCATTCACAATAGCCTCAAAAGAAAAATAAATAAATAAGGTAACTAAATATAAACTTAACCAAGGAGGTGAGAGACCTCTACAATGAAAACTATAAAACCTTAATATAAAAAAGTTGAAGAAGACACCAGAAGACGAAAGACCTTCTATGTTTATGGATTGGCAGTCATGAAAATGACTATATTACCAAAAGCAATATGCAGACAATGCAATGACCATAAAGTCTTAATGTCATTCTTCATAGAAATAGAAAAATCAATCCTAAAAGTCATATGAAAGAATAAAAGACCCTGAATATCAATAGCAACCCTGAACAAAAAGAGTAACACTGGAAGTATCCCAATACCAGGCTTCAAATTATTCTACAGCGTCATGGTAACCAAAACAGCATGGTACTGGCACAAAAACAGACACAAAGACCAATGTAACAGAAGACCCAGAAATAAAACCATACAACTACAACCATCTGATCTTTGACAAAGGAGCCACAGACATACACTGGAGAAAAGACAGCCTCTTCAACAAATAGTTCTGGAAAAACTGTCTATCTATGTGCAAAAGACTTAAACTAGACCCCTATCTTTCACTCTGTACAAAAATAAACTCTAACTAACCCAAAGATCTTAACGTAAGACTTGTCCTTTCCTACTACAGGACAAAATAGGGAACATGCTGGAAGATATAGACATGGGTAATTATTTTCTGAATAGGATTTGAATTGTCCAGGAAATAAGAGTAAGAATTGACAAATGGGACTGCACCAAATTAAAAAGTTTCTGCACATCAAAAGAAACAGTTATTACAACCAAGAAACAGCTCACAGAATGGGGAAAAATCTTTATCTGCTACTCAGCAGATAAGGGATTACTATCCAAAATGTACAAAGAGCTCAAAAAACTAAACAACAGAAGAACAAATAATCCAACTAAATGGGCAAATAAAATGAACAGACAGTTGGTAGAATAAATAAAAATGGCTAAAAAAAATACATGAAGCAAGGTTCAACATCCTTAGTCATAAAGGAAATGGTAATCAAAACTAGACTGAGATTCATCATCAAGAAAACAAATAACAAATGCTGATGAGGATACAGGGGAAAAGGAACCCTCATACACTGTTGGTGGGAATGTAAACTAGTACAATTGCTGTGGAAATCAGGTTCCTTAAAAAATTAAAATAGACCTACCTTGTGACCTTCCATACCACTCTTGTGCATATGTCTGGAGGAGTACAGACCAATATACAAGAGAGATATCTGCTTACCTGTATTTATTGCTGCTCTCTTCACAATAGTCCAACTGTGGAATCAGCCAAGGTACCTAACAAACAATGAATACATACACACACACACACTACTCTGCCACAAAGAAAAATGAAATTATGTCATTTGCAGGAAAATGAGTGGAATTAGAGATCATCATGTTGAGCAAGATAAGCCAAGCTCAAAAGGACAAGGAACACATTTTCACTGATTTGTAGCACCTAGACCTACATGATGATGATTATAATAACAATAATAATGGGACATGAATGTATATGGGGGATGATCTGGGGGGATCAGCAGGACTGGGGAGGATGAAAGGAAAGAAGACTGAGGAATGAAGAGGGTTGAAGTATGCTGCATATATACACATGAAGATAGCATAATGAAATCCACCACTGCTTGAAAGAAGTGAGGAGGGAGAGAGAGAGTGGGAATATATTGGAGGCAGTGCACTTGTTTAAGGTACACTGGATGTATTTATGGAATGATCACAATAAAATCCCCTTGTATTATTAATGTATGATAAATCAGAAATAAAAAAAATGTCACTCTTCCAGTCATAGTATTATTATGTGACAGAAACAGGGGTCAACTCTTGTTGCCAAATTCTGCCTCCTTTCTATTCCTAGGCTCTACCTCCCTCAGAGAAGGAGGAAAATCAAAACTTTCACATTGTTTGTTGTTATTCTGGTAAAATAGGACAGTGTGTGGTGAGTTCACATATTCATTTCTTTATTCTTTGGTACTGAACTTTTTCCATTTCCTTCACAATACTTATTATAGTAAGTTTGCACTAACATATATGAGTGTGTTTTTATTTGTTGTCTATCTCTCCAACCAGACTGCAAGTTCACAGGGCAGGAAGCAGGTCACTTTAATTACCCTTGTATGTTACCCAGAGCCCAGCCCAGCACCTCTGCATACTGGGCATAAAATAAACATTTTTTGAGAATAGAACATTGCATAGATTTTTTCCATTCTGTCCTCCCTCCTTAAGCTACAAGAGTATTGCAGGCATGTTTACCCTCAGGAGGAAGTGACATTGAGCAAATGCCGCATAAGACTGGGCATCCTGGAATCTACCCTTGTCTGTTGACATCTCAGTGCCACCTAATTGACGTTTTTTTCTCAAATATTAGCTGTTTGTCTCATTCACATGTTGTTCCATATTATCAGAAATTTTCTTCCCAGGTAGGAAAAATAAAACTTTTATAGATTCTTCATTTAATTGTCTTACATTTTTTAATTTTGAAAGAAAAATCTATACTTGACATATTGGCACAAACAAGGAATCTTCAAAGATCCATATATTTACTGGGAATTGGTGGCTCGCTCCTATAATCCTAGCTACCTGGAAGGCTAAGAATGGGAGGGTTGTGGTTCAAAGCCAGCTCAGGCAAATGGTTCATGAGACCCCCCCCCCCATCTCCAAATTAACCAGAAAAAGTTAGGCTGGTGGTGTGACTCAGGCAGCAGAGCACCTGCTCTGCAAGTGAGAATTTCTTAATTCAAACTCCAGTCCTAACAACAACAAAAGAACTCATATACTTGATATAAAAGTCAAACATATAATATATAAAATGTAAGCATTCCTCTAACCCAGTCCTATTTCCAGAGAAAACCTTTTTTTTTCATTTCTTCTGTACCCTTATATTCATTTATTTCTGTGTGTGTGTGTTGAATGCTATTGAATGTTAGTGTTCTCAAGGTGTTTCTTTCAAGTGTAATGTAAATATGTATCTTTTATATGTTGATTTTCAGAATCTGACAGCAATCTAAGAGCAATCTTAGTAGATATCACCTCCAAATTTTTCTCAATTATTTCAGTAAGAGAATTCCATTACCTCTCACAAATGAAATTAAAACATCTAATATCTTAAGATTAAAGAAAGACTCTGAAGCATTACTAAGATTTTATTTTTAATTTACCTTGTGATTTCCTTCCCTTCATTTCAGTTCTTTCTCCTTACCTGAATAAAACATTATCCAAAACACATACAAGCATAAAAGCTTTGTGATGAGGTGGGAAGAAGAGTGCAGGTTAAGTCCCAAGAACTAGTCCCAAACCAAGTTAACAATCCTCTCTCTACCATCATGTTCTTGTGTATGAAGTGTATAAAGTGAAGGTAGGACTTTCTGTTTTATAGGATATTTGTGCTCAAAATATATAACGTACCCAATAAATTTTCAAAACTACCTTACGAGCTCTTCGGTTCTAGCATTCATATCATATCTATGCTGGTATCCCTAACAAAGTGTCAGGTAGGGGAGATGCATGCAAATTACCTTTTTCAGTGAAGTGTGTTGCCTTCAGTGTTTCAGGGAGCCTGGGTAGAACCTACCAGTTTTACTGAGGACCAATTCCTATAGAGCTTCTAAGATTTTGAGAAACGGGCCCATCCCATCCAATCCTTAAATAAGAACATATTTAGATAAAGAGAACAAAAAATTATACAGCAATACCCTTAAGTAGGGTGATGTCTTCACTTACTATCCAAACCAAGGCACTTCAGAGGGTAAAAAAAAAAAAACTTTTAGTAATTGCACAGGGATAGCAAGCACAAACTAGAACCGTCTTGAGTAAACCTTGACATAGATCACCCAACCTGAAATGTTACCCAGACTTTGGTAGGATACTAAATATGACCTATATATACTTATATATGACTACATAATGACCTGGTGTGCCAAAATATCCAGCTGCTCAGTCCTTATGCTTTAGAGCTTAGTCTATGATAAAGCATATTGTTTTGCTCACCAAGGAAATAAGAAGACCTAATATCCAATGATGATGTGGCTGGGGTGCAGCTCAGTGGTAAAGCATGATTAGCATGCACAAGGCCTCAGGTTTAATCCCAGAACCCCACTCCAAATCTAATTATGATACTTTGATAAAGCTAAACTGATTCCACTTAAAGATGTATATCTTTGAGAGTATGTCTTTCTTATTCTTTGCTTTGGTACTTATATGTCATTTTAAGTGTGTGATGGTCACTGTTTTCTTTTTTCTAAATTTTTCTCAATATTAGTTTCAGTTTGGAGTGTATTCAATTATCAGGAATGGTAACCCACTAAAATAGGTCTGACAAAAATTTGGAAGTAGTAGTTAAGGGCTACTATGAAGGTTCTGTGCTGTCACCAAAGACCTAGGCGCTTACATTTCTACTCTATCAACCATTGCATGGTGGCTCTTCACCTTGTGGTAGCAATATAGCTGCTGCAATTCTAACCATCATATTCAAATTCTAGATAGGATGAAGTGGGAGAATGACAAGGGCCTTCCATCCATAATATTTAGTTGCTGCTTTTAAATTTGGTAATAGAAACCCCCCTGCAGTAGATACTCCTTTTCATTTCATTAGACAGAACAGGGTCATATGACAATCCTTAGATTAACTATTGGCCAGGGGACAGCATAACAGCAAGAGAGTTCTTTGTAAAATGAATTCCAAATCATATCATGCCTCTGCTCAAACCCTCCATTTATTTTCTGTTGTGCTCAGGATAAAAGTCAAAATCTAATAGGTGTTTTATCAACAATTGTTGAATGAATGAATGAGTTACCACCAAAGTCTTTACACCAAAATTATGACCCTTCCCACCTTGTTTCTGTGTTCCCTGTTTGACCTTGTCTCCTTTTGTTCTTGTACTTTCTGTTCCAAACATCCTAGCCTGTTCACTGTTCGTTGAGTACATTCATCTTGCCTTCCCTGCAAGGCCTCTGTACTTGCAGCCTCCAGATGCAGCACTCACTCCCTTCTCACGGAGGCCATCAATACCCATCATCTGTAAAATAACCACCGTCCCCTACCTCTCAGCCTATTGCTCCCTGTCTACTTCTGCTTAATTTTCTCCCATGTCTACCATCTGGTATACGCCATTAGCTTTTGTATTTAGTTATAGCTTATTCCCAGTAGAATACGGTCATACCTCAGAATTCATGGATTGATTTCAGAACCTCCACTTCATACCAAAATCTGTAAGCATTTTAGAATTCCTTTCATAAAATGTTAAAATATTTGCATATAACCTACATGTGTTCTTCCATATACTTTAAATCACCTCAAATTAGTTACAATACCTAATACAGCATAAGTACTATGTAAATAGTTGTTATATTATATTGTTTAGAGAATAATTACAATTTTAAAAGTCTGTACATGTTTAGTACATATGCAATTTTTTAATATTTTCAATCCACAGTTGGTTGAATCCAGGGATGTGAAAAACATGGACATGGAGAATCAACTATATAAGCTGATTCTTCCTCCTCCTCCTCCTCCTCCTCTTCCTTCCTCTTCTTCTTCTTCTTCTATAGTAAAAGGGGGTTTCATTGTGATGATGGCAGAGATGTGAACAATGCACTTTGAAGAAGTTCACCCCTTCTATTATATTCCTTTAGTACCCCCTCCTCTTCCCCTCCTTTTCAGTGTTTGGTAGACTATGCTATTTTCATGTGTATGTGTATGTATATGTATATGTATATGTATATGTATATGTATATGTATATGTATATGTATATGTATATGTATATTTATATGTATTTCAATCCTCTTCACCCTTCCCAGTACTCTCTCTTTCCCTCTCTTCCCAACCCCCACTAATATTTCCCCCATACAGTCCCCATATTACACTCAAGTCCCATTATTATAATCACATTTTAGGTTTAGATTCCACAGACAATTGAAAACATACAATATTTGGATTTTTGAGCTTGGCTTATCTTGCTAAACTTGATGATCTTCAGTTCCATCCATTTTGTATAAATGATATAATTTTATTCTTCTTTATAGATGAATAGATTAACTTCTTAATGCTTAATGCTTAAGCTTAATGCTTGCTAGGCAGGTATTCTACCACTTGAACCGTACTCCATCCCTATACATAAGCTTCTTGAGGGCAGGGGCTTTGTCTGTGTTGACCACTGCTGTATCTGGAAGTCTTGGAACTATACCTGATTCATAGTATGTGCTGTATTAACAATCATCGAATGAATGAATGAATGCATTAATACCAAAATCTTAGGATTCACCCTTAGGCCTAAGGTAGAGGCTTATAACGTAATGCTAAGTAAAAAACAATACTTAGAGTTGTTTTTGCAGATCTATAGCTATATACATTCCACATAGAAGCCAAACAAAAGATGAGAAAAAAAACACACCAAAATGAAACACTGGCTCTCTCTAGTTGGTAGATTAACTATTAATCTAGTTCGTAGATTAAAATTTCCACAATGACAATGAATAAAAATTTCTGTAACATTTTATTCTGAGGAGCATAGAATAAAAGGACTGTTTACAAATGTGTGGGAAGGATTTAAATAGAGTGATTGTCAGAACCCAGAGAAGGTGGCTGTATGGAGAAAGTTGTCTAACAGGAACTGAAGTCTTTTTATAGAGAAATGCTACCAACCCACAGTGATCCTGCAGGGAGGGAATAGGGGAAAAAAATTCCTCCAACCTCTCTCTCCACTTCTCCAATCTCTTGCTGGTGCCTCTTCTTGGCCAAAACCAACAGGAAGCCAAGGTAAGGAGCTGGTTAGTGCAGGCCAGGCTCCCAGCATACAAGGTAGGGTGAGGAAGAGTGAAGAGTAGATATGTGAAGTCAAATGGAAAATTGCTAAGACATCTGGGTAACGGGCTGATTGGTGATCATGATTTTCTCCTTTGTAGCTGTTTTCTTCCAACTTTCAAGAAAGAACATGTGTTGCTTTTTAAATGGAAAAAGTGTTTTCAAACCCTAAATATATTCCTTTTTTTTTTTTTGAGACAGAGTCTTCATATATAGCACAGGTTGACCTGTAAGTCAGTAGCCCAGGCTGGACTTGAACACAAAGTCTTCTTACCTTAGTGTCTCCAGTTCTGAGCTCAAATCCTAATTATGCTTTTCTTAATGCAAAAATGTAGTATATTTAGGAGCTAAAGGGTGTGTGTACACAAGGGAGTTAGGGAGGTGAAATCCACCCCATCTTTATAAAACCCTTTATTATAGCACTGGAAACAATTCAATGCCCATCAGCAATCAAATAGAAAGTATATTCCTAAAATTAATCCTATATGACTGCAAATAGAGTAAAATCTATACTCTTCGCCTCAGCTCTGGCCCTGTCTACCTCATCAACATGATCACTTCCATTCTGCTTTAGTTAACTGACCTTTACGTTCTTCAAATATGTCACTTATTTTTCTTTAATCTTTCATCTAGGGATTCTGCTTATTCATGTATTGTGTGATTTATTGTTGCTTCCTACCAGAATGTAAGCTCCCTTAATAGCAAGGACCTCATTGGTCTTAAACACCACCATCTTCACCCATAGTGCCCATTCATATTCAGCACTAAGCTCCTCCCATTTTAATGAATGTCTGTCTACTAGTTATTTCCCTTCCAAACATGCACCAAGGGAATGGGACAGAAGAATGGAGAGAACTATCTCCTTGTTCATATCTTAAGACAGAATGAGTACAAAGTGCTTTCAGGTCTGTTGTGAAATCCAGAGTTGAAATGGTGATAAAAGGTTATCTAGTTTCATGTAAAATTCCAAGAGCAAAGTCCCACTTGCCAAGAGAAACCATTCATTTTCATAAAGCATACTATTTCTTTTGAACATTAACTACTCAGTTATAACTTATAGTTTGGTTTGTCTTCCTGTGATGAGCCTGATTTTCCATTTAATGTAAAGGAACAGATGCTCCATGCACGCTGGAGGCTGGGAGATCTGTTCTCCTTGTGCTCATCTCTCACCCACAGCCCCACTGAGTATTCTCCACATTGTGACTTATCCCAAATTGTGCAGCACAGAAGCAGGCAGAATGCTGCCAATTTCCTGACATTTGATCATCATTCTGCTAAAACACACACACACACACACACACACATTTAGATTAGTAATAGAAGTGGATTCCTCATACAAGTTTGTAACAAACCAGGAAGAAGGAGTCGAACTCAAGTGATTAGGTTTTCAGACAGAAAACAATCTGTGAGTGTTAAAAGACAAATTCAGAATGTGTTTCTTCAAATCTAGTCAATTTCCAACAGTGATTACTGACCCAGAACTAAAATTTTTATTCCAATCAGTAAATAAATAGAGCAAGAATTTATCTCCTAGGGATTCTACTTAAATAATTTTGAAATTATTCTAATCTATTCTTTTTCAGGGTCTGATGTAGTCACTAGGATTTATTAATGGGTTGTTTCTTAGGAATTTATGTTTAAAACATATAGGAAAGTGTTTTACTTCTTTGGGTCCTATTTTCTACAGCCAGGGCAATAGGAATGTGGGGAAAGAGTTGCCTACTGTCTCCTTGCCAAGCATAGGCTCTCAGTGAGTTGGTAAAGAGAAGAAAGATGGCTATGAAGTAGTCCTGTACCTAGAAGGGCCACCAGACTCAGAGGCAGAGGATGAGATCATTTGCTTTGTTGAAGGGGTAGGGCAAAGATGAAATGAAGAGAACAATAATGTGGGTGGGTAGAAAGGTTTCTAGATACTCTAACCTTGGTTTTTCATTTCTAAAAATTAGTGGGAACTAACAGGATGTTTCAATTTTCCAAATGAAAGCATCGTGGCAGATACTACCTGCCACCCACTCAATAGTATTTCCTTCTCCCCTTCCACCTTACTAGTCAGACTTGTTCAGTTAGAGAGGGTGAATCATAAGACTTTGATGAATGTTAACTCATTCATCATTTAACAAGCATCTATTATGAATCAGTCATTAAAAGCAGAGGAAGATGAGGAGAAAGATGAGCAAGAGGTGGAGGTGAAAGAAGAAATTTACATAAGTTATTCATACATAAAAGATCTGTTAAAGAATAAATTGGTTTTCTCTGAAGAAGGGAACTAATTGACGAACAAGTGAGAGGAAGATTTTTCGTTGCAACTTTTTATACCTTTTAATTTTTGAATCACATGCATGTGTTGCCTATTTGCAAAAGTAAATTAATAATTTAAAAAGTTATAGTAGTCTACATTTTATAATTACAAGCTAATGACGCCTGTTCATAGTGTTTCTCCCTTCAATACTTTGCTTTCTTGATTCGCACAAAAAAAAGATAATGTACTGAGTCCTCCAGACAGGTGGTATTTGTTTTAATAGCTGCCTTTTTGTCAAAATCAGAACAGCAGGTGGGAGGTTTCCATAAACCCCAGAGAGATCTCTGATGCTGGTGGTGCTGCCAAAGATGGCTGTAGCAATGGTCAGTTTGAAAGGTCCATAGAGTCCCCTGGGAGCCTCAGATGGGGGTTTCATTGTTGTCCATATTGTATGGGGTCAGCAAAGGGAGGCTTGTGTGATTATAAGTGGTCACCCCCAAAGTTTTACCCAACAATGCAGCCCAAGCATATCAACAACAGCAAATAGCAGTGGCCTAGAGAGTCTATGACAGACAGAAACAATACTTTCCAGGGGTTATAGAGTGACAACTCTTAGCAGAGCTTCCCTTAATGGTGTGGAATCCAGGGAAGGAAAAGACCTCTTTTGTTTAAAGGAGCAAATTAAAGTTATTTCTTTTATCTCACTGTGTATTACTTTATAGTATTTCTTCTCTTTTCTGTTCTGGATTTTCCATTTCACTGACTATAGCAAGTTGAATATCCAATTAGCTCAGTGTAACCTAAGAACAGCCCCTCTCTTCCAAAGTAGATGTTTGGATTCCTCTACAAAAGGTTGAAACTTTCCAATAAAAGCAAATAAAAAGACACATTTTAAGTAAGTTGCACATGCATTCTCCTAGTTTTCTATGTCAGATCCCCAGAGAAAGCCCATTATTCCTCCAAATGGATTTTCTGACCCCTTAAACAAATACAGCATTCTGTTCCTCTCATTACTTGTCACAATAAATATTTTCAAATTAATGTATTGCACAGTTAATATGTATGACATTGTTGCTTTCTTATAAATTTGCAGTCAAACTTTGAAGCAAACAGGTACATAGTAGCAGAATACATCTACACAGTTTCAAATATATATAAAGCCCATTTTATTCCTTACATTCTAATTTCTGAAAGAATAACTGAAGCATAATAAATGCCTTCTTTCCTTACTGTAATTTCATGAACCTAATGAGAAATACAGGACACTAAAAATGCTAAGCCTCAAAACTGAAATCTTTCAATGTTTATCCAACAGATATTAGCTTCTCTTTCATGTTAAAATGTTTATTTTTAATGTACATGAGACTTTCCCATAGCTGTTCATGTTGCTTTCAAGTGGTTAAAAGAGCGAGGAAGAGAGAACATTACAGTCTTTTTTATTTCTATAGAAGATGTTTTCTAAGATGAAATTCAAGATGTTATCTATCAAGATATGTCTATTCCAAGCCAATATGAGCATTAGGACAAATTTTAGAATAATGTGTGTTTTAGGAAGTAAGGAAGAGGTCTGGAGAGATGAACCAATGTGGGTTGCAATACACATGTGCATGGAAGCAACACTAGGAATCTCTTTGTATAGCTATCATTATCTCAAACTAGCAAAAACACTATGTCTTTCTTATTATCTCTTATGTTTTCTCTTCAACAAAATTGGAGAACAAGAGGGCTGGACAGGTTCTGCCTGAAAGCAGGATGGGAAGGGTGGAGAAGAGGGAGATGGCCCAAACAATGTAATATATACATGTGAGTAAATGTAAAAATGATAAAATAAAATTTAAAAAATGTTGAGATGACAAAAAAAGACAAACAAAAAGGAAAAAAAGAGGTTATTTTGCAAAAGTACTTTGATAGCATGACCAAACTCAAAAGTTAGGGTAAGGAATAGATCAATGTTTTTGTTTAAAAATTTTATTTCTAAGAGCAAATAGGTGCCAAAGTCTGGATGAACAGTCCTCTGACTTTTGTATTCTTAACCTCTCATGTCAGACCTATCCAAGGAGAAATGTTCTCTCATTAACTCTAACTTACTTCCCTGGATAATTTCTGCACCCTTAATGTCTTTCCTTCACTTTCTGAACATTGCTGCATGTACTTTATGTATATTCAATAGTGAGCCCAATGGTGGCTCAGTAATTCATATTTTCACAATAGTACAGTAAAATATTCTAGCATATGGATAGTTGAATGTGAACAGGTCTTGAAAGCCTGGTGGCCCAAACCTGAAAGGAAAGTCAAGGCAATTTTAGCGTTAGTTATTTGAGTGTTACCAAAGTATGTCTCAGCAAAATAAAACTCAGAAAGTACCAAGTCAACTTTTAACATCAGCAATAGTTTCCTGGGGAGCTCATTGAGAGGAAAGTGGGAGAATGTTATCACTACAAAATGAGTTGGTAATTTTAGAGGAATATTTTACAAACATGAGACTTTGATGATCTGTTATTCAGTGCCTGAACTGAAATCTCTATTTTTCTAGACATAATTAGAAAACAAGGTCAGTTATAAATGCCATGATTGATGAAAATTAAAAATTCTGTTTTTATGACTTTATAATATGAATTAGAGATATGTGCACTAAAAAGTTGTAATAAAATAACTAGATTCTAAATCAACAAAAAGCCTAGGAGAGCATTTAAAAGTACAACCTTGCTACTACTGTCCCCTGTTTATTTTTGATGAGAAAGAGATTAGAAAAGTCATCCAGTGCCAGTGGGTCAGTCAGCACTAGCTTAGAATTAACCAAATGCACCAAAAGTTCATTTGTCCCTCTGATTTTGTTCATCATTTTCTCACAATCTTAACTTTCTAAAACTAATCTGTCATCTTACCTACTCTTGGAAGGTTTTGTAGAAACTTTGATTTAATCTTACACTGACTTGGATACCGTTCTCTGTCTTTCCTTTGCAAAACCATGACGTAGAGTACACGTGGCACTAATCTATTGTATTTTCATCTTTGGTTTCCTTTTTCTTCTGATTCCTTCACTGAACTGAAAAAGCAGGTGCTATGTGTCTTAATTTCTATATCCTCAGCACCTAGATGAAAGCCACGATGTATTAGGAGCTTAGTGAAAAATGTCTTTAAAAGAATCAATTGTGGCGGAATTCCAAGATGGCAGCTAGAGGTAGGAAGCAGAAAGCGAGCCTCCTATAGTGAAATCTTGGAGAGACACTGGAGACACACTTTGCAGGCATAATCACCGAGAAAAGGCATAACTTTGACTCCTCCACATCTCCAGCCGGCGCAGAGAATCTCCACTTCACGTTAAACGGAGAACCGAAGAGGACCCCCGGGCCGCCAGTGGCCGGCGCCCAGACGGCTTGGGAAGACGCGGACCAGGTGAGCTTTGCAGTACCGCGGTAGCCCCACAGACAAGCCTGGGCCAGAGCAGCATAGCCCCCTGGACAGACTGACCTCCACCTGGGAAAAAAAGAGAAACTGAGTACTAAGCAATAAGAACAGTTAAGACACGCTGGAAAGAGGGTGGGGCGCCCTGAGCGCTGAAGATTGGGGGAAGGGAATCCTTCCCGGGACTGTAAATAAATGAGCCGGGCGGGCCGGAGAGGCTCTGGCGGGAGCGGGGCGTGTGCCCAGCAACCAGGAGCGGGGAAGCTTGTGAGAGGAGGGAAGACCCACTTCCCACGTGAACTGTAAATAAACACGCAGGCCTGACAACGCGGGGCAGTGTCACCTTTCCCAGTGCTTGGAAAGGGGAAAGCCTGTAGCAGAGGCCCCCAGCACAGGAGAACTCTGAGCAAACAAAGCCTGTGGGACCAGGTGAGTGCTAGCTCACCCCAGAGATCTGCATAAATAACACCGCCAGCTACAGGCTGAGAGCAGCAGGCAGGCAAGCCACAGTTGCAGATACCACTCTCAGAACTGCCTCCAGACGCTTTTTTTTCTTTTTCTCCCTACCTTTGATGAGAGAACAACCGAATTACACCTGCAAGCCGAAAAACTTACTGAAACTGTATTGCATTTGAACTGGGGACACTTGGTGGGGCTTTTTTTTTTTTTTTTCTTCTGTGTGTGTGTGAGTGTAGTTTTGTTCTACTTTATGCATCCCCTTTGATGAGACAACTACAGAACAACATCTGAGGCACCAACTCCAGGACTGGAGATTGAGACGGACATCCAAATTATTAAGACTGAAATTGCATTGCATATAAACTTGGAAGTTTTTTGGTTTTTTTTTTTAATTTTCTATTTTCCATTTTATTTTAATTCATTTTTATAAATAGATATTACTTTCATATACTTATTTTTTATTTTTTTTATCTTTCATTTTCAATCCTCTCTCTGTCTCTCTATTGACTGTTCAGCTTACTGTCGATTAGTACACTAACACTCCCTGTTTATACCTTTGAAACTCTCTTGTCTGATACCTTGTTCTGCTTTCTCCCTCTTGTCTGTATATTTGTTTTCCCCTTTTCTTTAACTTCTTGCTTTCCATCTCAGCTCACTCTTCCATTCTCAATATTACCATTGTTATTATTACAAGCTAGAAAATACTTAATTACACACAGTACAGGGACAGTAACAACACCAAGGACAATGACAGGAAGACAGAAAAAACAAGGAAACCAGTTTCCCCACAGCAAAAAATTAGTACAGGAACCAGAGGGGAATGAAGAGGACAGAAACTCAGATCCAGACTCCAACAAAATGAAGATAAACTATGCCAAAGGACCCAATGAAGCCCACAAGAATAATTTAAAAGAAGACATACTACAAGTACTCAATGAGAATTTTATAGAGATGATACTGGATAGGGTCAACCAAAATGTACAGGAGACACTCAAGAAATTCCAAGACAATAAAAATAGAGAATTTGAAAAAGCAAAAGAAGAAATAAAGGAAACCATAGAAGCACTGTATAAACACCAAAGTGAAAGAGAGAACACAATGAATAAATGGATAAATGAACTCAGGACAAAAATAGACAACAATAAAGAAGAAAACTGCCAGGATATGGAAAACCTCAGAAAAAAGAACGAAACAGACCTGCAAAACAAAACGGAAGGCCAATTCAGCAGAATAGAACAAACAGAAGACAGAATCTCAGAACTTGAAGATGAAATGGTAATTAAAGGAAAAACTGAAGAACTATTAATTAAACAACTCAAGACCTGTGAAAAGAAAATGCAAGAACTCACTGACTCCATCAAAAGACCAAACTTGAGAATCATGGGCATCGAAGAAGGAGAAGAGGTGCAAGCGAAGGGAATGCGTAATATATTCAACAAAATAATAACGGAAAATTTCCCAAATCTAGAGAAAGATATTCCCATACAAATGCAAGAGGCCTCCAGGACACCAAACAGACCAGATCAAAATAGAACTACTCCACGACATATCATCATTAAAACAACAAGTTCAGAAACTAAGGAAAGAATATTGAAGGCTGTAAGAGAGAAAAAACAAGTAACATACAAAGGTAAACCCATCAAAATAACAGCAGACTTCTCAACAGAAACATTAAAAACAAGAAGAGCGTGGGGTGAGATCTTCCAGGCACTGAATGAAAATAACTTCAACCCCAGGATACTCTACCCAGCAAAGCTATCATTCAAAATAGATGGAGCAATAAAAGTCTTCCATGATAAGCAGAAACTAAAACAATATGTGACCACAAAGCCACCATTACAAAAGATTCTGCAAGGGATCCTGCACACAGAAAGTGACACCCAACTTAACCATGAAAAGGCAGGCAGCACCAAACCACAGGATAAGAAAAAGCAAGACAGTAGAGAGTAACATCAAGTTAGGTACACACAATCAAACCTTCAAACAACTAAGATAACTAAATGATAGGAATCACCACGTAACTATCAGTACTAACACTTAATGTTAATGGACTTAATTCACCCATCAAAAGACACCATTTGACAAAATGGATTAAAAAAGAAGATCCAACAATTTGTTGCTTACAGGAGACTCATCTCACTGACAGAAATAAGCATATGCTTAGGATGAAAGGCTGGAAGAAGATTTACCAAGCCAATGGCCCTCGAAAACAAGCAGGAATAGCAATACTTATCTCTGACAAAGTAGACTTCAAACCTACATTGATCAAACGAGATAAAGAAGGACATTCCATACTAATAAAAGGGGAAATAGACCAAAAGGAAATAATAATCATCAATCTGTACGCACCCAATGTCAACGCACCCAATTTCATCAAACATACCCTGAAAGACCTAAAAGCATATATAAACGCCAACACAGTGGTTGTGGGAGACTTTAACACTCCATTATCATCAATAGATAGGTCATCCAAACAAAAACTCAATAAAGAAATCCAAGATCTAAAATATGCAATAGATCAAGTGGACCTAGTAGATGTCTACAGAACATTTCATCCAACCTCTACACAATATACATTCTTCTCAGCAGCCCATGGAACCTTCTCCAAAATAGATCATATCCTAGGGCACAAAGCAAGCCTCAGCAAATATAAGAAAATAGAAATAATACCATGCATACTATCTGATCACAATGCAGTAAAAGTAGAACTCAACAACAAAAGTAAAGACAAAAAACATGCAAACAGCTGGAAACTAAATAACTCATTATTTAATGAAGAATGGATCATCGATGCAATAAAAGAGGAAATTAAAAAGTTCCTAGAAGTCAATGAAAATGAAAACACAACCTACCGGAACCTATGGGACACAGCTAAGGCAGTCTTGAGAGGAAAGTTTATAGCCATGAGTGCATATATTAAAAAGACTGTAAGATCCCAAATCAATGACCTAATGATACATCTCAAACTCCTAGAAAAACAAGAACAAGCAAATCCCAAAACAAATAGAAGGAGAGAAATAATAAAAATAAGAGCTGAAATCAACAAAATAGAAAACAAAAAAACCATACAAAGAATTAATGAAACAAAAAGTTGGTTCTTTGAAAAAATAAACAAGATCGATAGACCCCTGGCAAACCTGACTAAAATGAGGAGAGAAAAAACCCAAATTAGTAGAATTAGGAATGCAAAAGGGGAGATAACAACAAACACCATGGAAGTCCAGGAAATCATCAGAGACTACTTTGAGAACCTATATTCAAATAAATTTGAAAATCAAAAAGAAATGGACAGATTTCTAGATACATATGATCATCCAAAACTGAACCAAGAGGAAATTAATCACCTGAATAGACCTATAACACAAAATGAAATTGAAGCAGCAATCAAGAGTCTCCCCAAAAAGAAAAGTCCAGGACCTGATGGAGTCTCTGCTGAATTCTATCAGACCTTTAAAGAAGAACTGATACCAACCCTCCTTAAACTGTTCCATGAAATAGAAAGGGAAGGAAAACTGCCAAACACATTTTATGAAGCCAGTATTACACTTATCCCAAAACCAGGCAAAGACACCTCCAAAAAGGAGAACTATAGGCCAATCTCCTTAATGAACATTGATGCAAAACTCCTCAACAAAATAATGGCAAATCTAATTCAGCAACACATCAAAAAGATTATTCACCACGACCAGGTAGGCTTCATCCCAGGGATGCAGGTGTGGTTCAACATATGAAAATCAATAAACGTAATAAACCACATTAACAGAAGCAAAGACAAAAACCACTTGATCATCTCAATAGATGCAGAAAAAGCCTTTGATAAGATCCAACATCATTTCATGATAAAAGCTCTAAGAAAACTAGGAATAGAAGGAAAGTTCCTCAACATTATAAAAGCTATATGTGACAAACCTACAGCCAGCATTATACTTAACGGAGAAAAATTAAAACCATTCCCTCTAAAATCAGGAACCAGACAAGGATGCCCACTATCTCCACTCCTATTCAACATAGTACTGGAATTCCTAGCCAGAGCAATTAGGCAAGAAGAAGGAATAAAAGGAATACAAATAGGTAAAGAAACTGTCAAAATATCCCTATTTGCAGAAGACATGATCCTATACCTTAAAGACCCAAAAACCTCTACTCAGAAGCTTGTAGACATCATCAATAGCTATAGCAAGGTAGCAGGATATAAAATCAACATAGAAAAATCATTAGCATTTCTATACACTAACAATGAGCAAACTGAAAAAGAAAGTAAGAAAACAATTCCATTTACAATAGCCTCAAAAAAAATCAAATACCTAAGTGTAAACCTAACAAAAGATGTGAAAGACCTCTACAAGGAAAACTATACAATTCTGAAGAAAGAGATTGAGGAAGACTATAGAAAGTGGAGAGATCCCCCATGCTCATGGATTGGTAGAATCAACATAGTAAAAATGTCGATACTCCCCAAAGTAATCTACATGTTTAATGCAATTCCCATCAAAATTCCAATGACATTCATTAAAGAGATTGAAAAATCTACTGTGAAATTTATATGGAAACACAAGATTCCACGAATAGCCAAGGCAATACTCAGTCAAAAGAACAATGCAGGAGGTATCACAATACCTGACTTCAAACTATATTACAAAGCAATAACAATAAAAACAGCATGGTACTGGCACAAAAACAGACATGAAGACCAGTGGAACAGAATAGAGGATCCAGATATGAAGCCACACAACTATGAGCAACTTATCTTTGACAAAGGAGCTAAAAATATACGATGGAGAAATAGCAGCCTCTTCAACAAAAACTGCTGGGAAAACTGGTTAGCAGTCTGCAAAAAACTGAAACTAGATCCATGTATATCACCCTATACCAAGATTAACTCAAAATGGATCAAGGATCTTAATATCAGACCCCAAACTCTTAAGTTGATACAAGAAAGAGTAGGAAATACTCTGGAGTTAGTAGGTATAGATAAGAACTTTCTCAATGAAACCCCAGCAGCACAGCAACTAAGAGATAGCATAGATAAATGGGACCTCATAAAACTAAAAAGCTTCTGTTCATCAAAAGAAATGGTCTCTAAACTGAAGAGAACACCCACAGAGTGGGAGAAAATATTTGCCAATTATACATCAGACAAAGGACTGATAACCAGAATATACAGGGAACTTAAAAAACTAAATTCTCCCAAAACTAATGAACCAATAAAGAAATGGGCATGTGAACTAAACAGAACTTTCTCAAAAGAAGAAATTCAAATGGCCAGAAAACACATGAAAAAATGCTCACTATTTCTAGCAATAAAGGAAATGCAAATTAAAACCACGCTAAGATTCCACCTCACCCCTGTTAGAATAGCCATCATCAGCAACACCACCAACAACAGGTGTTGGCGAGGATGCGGGGAAAAAGGAACCCTCTTACATTATTGGTGGGAATGTAGACTAGTACAACCACTCTGGAAAAAAATTTGGAGGCTACTTAAAAAGCTGGACATCGATCTAACCATTTGATCCAGCAATACCACTCTTGGGGATATACCCAAAAGACTGTTACTCCAGAGGCACCTGCACATCCATGTTTATTGCGGCACTATTCACAATAGCCAAGTTATGGAAACAGCCAAGATGCCCCAGCACTGACGAATGGATTAAGAAAATGTGGTATCTATACACAATGGAATTTTATGCAGCCATGAAGAAGAACAAAATGTTATCATTCGCTGGTAAATGGATGGAATTGGAGAACATCATTCTGAGTGAGGTTAGCCTGGCCCAAAAGACCAAAAATCGTATGTTCTCCCTCATATGTGGACATTAGATCAAGGGCAAACACAACAAGGGGTTTGGACTATAAGCACATGATAAAAGCGAGAGCACACAAGGGAGGGGTGAGGATAGGTAAGACACCTAAAAAACTAGCTAGCATTTGTTGCCCTTAATGCAGAGAAACTAAAGCAGATACCTTAAAGCAACTGAGGCCAATAGGAAAAGGGGACCAGGAACTAGAGAAAAGGTTAGATCAAAAAGAATTAACCTAGAAGGTAACACCCACGCACAGGAAATCAATGTGAGTCAATGCCCTGTATAGCTATCCTTATCTCAACCAGCAAAACCCCTTGTTCCTTCCTATTATTGCTTATACTCTCTCTACAACAAAATTAGAGATAAGGGCAAAATAGTTTCTGCTGGGTATTGAGGTGGGGGAGCGGGAGGGGGTGGAGTGGGTGGTAAGGGAGGGGGTGGGGGCAGGGGGGAGAAATGAACCAAGCCTTGTATGCACATATGAATAATAAAAGAAAAATGAAAAAAAAAAATAGAATAAAGAATTGTACCCAGCCCGCCACCTTGCACAAAACAAGCGCTTGAGTTATATATGAAGGAAGGAAAAAATGTTTAAGAGAAATTTCTATCTCCATCCAATAAATATTGAATTGACCAAGAAAAAAAAAAATAAAAAAAAAATAAAAGAATCAATTGCTAGAACCAAGATCTCTCTACCTCCAAGATTGTTCTTTACTCATCATACAGCCTATATATAGGGCATGTCAATATTGACTTATTTTTATTATTACACTTAACATCTAGGTTTTGTTTACTTATTTGTTTTGTTTGTCTACAGGATCCACCTGCATTTTTCTAGTTAACGGCATTAAAAAATCACTCACTCTGTGCGGTTCGGGTAGGGTGAACACCATTTCTACCTCTGGCAGTAGTCAGGAGACCCAATCATTTTGTTTTGTGCCCCCTGGCTAAAAGAAGAGTTCCAAAGAATGGTGTAGAACTCAAGTCAGATGATTTTGACTAAATCATAGATTGCTATAGGAACTCTTAGGAAGGAAGTCCCCTTTAGACTGAAGCAGTATTAGTAACCAGGTGTTAGTTAGAACCTGTTTAGGTCAGCTACTTCAAGCTCAGTAATGAAGCCAACACAAAGCATACAGAGTGGAAAGAAAGAGATGAATATTAGGTAATATCCCTTAAATTTTGCAACTAGCCAAGCCTTGAGTAGACAATACTAGTTATAATGCTTTTGGCTACAAATAATAAAACATCTCATTAAAAGTGAGTATTTATTTACTTTCCCAACATAGTAAGGTGCATGAATAGTTTGTTCTAGCACTGATTTGGTAGAATGAATCAGGGGTCTTGGTCTCCACCTCTTGTCTAACCATTGCAGCATCATATCCTTATGCAGCTATATCCAAAGATGGGAAACACAAGTGGATTCTCCTCAAAACCACTTTCTTTTGGTTATGTAGAAAAGGGTTTTCCAAAAGTCTCAAGTTGACTTCTCCTTACATTCCATTGACCAAGATTAGGTCCTGTGCCTATGCCCTAGCTGCGTGGAGGCAGGAAAAGGCAGATCTGTCATAGTTCCGCCTCCACAGTGAGAGGCAGGCTCTTGCAGCCAGGAAAAATGTGATGGGGGGTTGATTATTAGCAGGATCTCCAACACTGATTTCCCTAGGATCTTCAGGTACATGAAGAAAAATAGCTCCCTTTTGTAGACCACTTTGAGTCAGGTTTCTGACCCTTGCAGCCAATCGTATATAATGTAATGTTTCCCTTTTAAAATTTGTATTTTTATTATAAATTATCAGAGAAATAATTAGTTAGGAATGTTCCTTTTTAAAATCAGGGTTTTATTTCCCTAGTTTCACTTAGGTTTACCCAAACATTCATGAATATTAAGTAGAGTCATTAATATACTTACTGAGAAAATAATTGACCCGTTATCTCACAAACCAGGCTTTGGTACAATTTCAAAATCAAATCAGCTAACATTTTGTAGGGTTCTTCATCTTTATCTTGTTTTCAACCTTTGAGATAAAAATAATTTTGAAGTTCAAGAGTAATATACTCTTTTATCCTCTACACATTCTCTAAATGCATGTCATTTCATTGCTCATTTTCTTTTTCTTCAAGAAAATTTTAAAGGAAGGCACAGAACAAAAAACTGCTCTCAACTGACTGGCAGAATTGGGACTCAGAAGTTTTCTTCTTAAAAAAAACTAGGCTATTTCCAATAAAAATAGTTCTTTAGTGAATTTTTCGTGACTAACTTTTAAAGACTTGAACCATTTGTAAATTAGATAATCTTTCTAGTTTTTTTTTCTAGATGATGTTGCTTTATTTTTTCAAAAGCCAAGACAGATGGCTTATTTATTTTTAAGTTTAATTATAGTTGGATGTGTGAGAAGCATACTTAATGTCTTTTGTGTAAATTTTCTCAAAACTTTGCACATAATTTTGTGAATACTAAATATTCTCAAATTTCATAATGGGTTCAGAGATTGGATATCAACAGGGCAGTTGTACTAATCTGGAATGAATAGTTATACAAAGTGAGCTTTTATTCCAATTATAATTTTATGGAGAATATCAAACTCTCTGAGTATAATTACAGCTTAGTGAATAAAAGTATACTCTGAGTAGGGAACTAAGGTAAATGCTAATTCTAATTGCATTATTGAGTTCTCCTGAGACAAATACTTTTTAAATTCTGGTATATTTCAAATCATTTGTTAATATAATTAAAGTTGACAATGCAATTGGTGCTTAAAATATGGAGAAGATGAAAATATTTAGAACCACTGGAAAATTTGGTGGGAAAAAACCAAAACCAATCTGACCATTTCTCAGGGTTTCTCAACCTTGGCACCTTTGACAATTTAAGCCAGATTATCCTTTGCTGAGGGGTCTGTACTGCAACATCCATGGCCTCTTTTTACTAGAGGCCAGTAGTGCCTTCCTCCAGTGTAGCAACCAAAAATATCTCTAAGCTTTGACAAATGTTCCCTGGGGAGCAAAACTGGCCACAAATGAGAGCTATCACTCATGTGTAAACTACCAAAATGTAAGAAATTCAGAGGACGGGGAAATGTGAAGGGTCAACAAAATCCAGATTCTGAGAAATTCTACGGGTCAAATGACCTGCTTTTTTCTATGAAGATTTTTTTTTCTTTTATTATTCATATGTGCATACAAGGCTTGGGTCATTTCTCCCCCCTGCCCCACCCCCTCCCTTACCACCCACTCCGCCCCCTCCCTCTCCCCCCCCAATACCCAGCAGAAACTATTTTGCCCTTATCTCTAATTTTGTTGAAGAGAGAGTATAAGCAATAATAGAAAGGAACAAGTGTTCCTGGTTGAGATAAGGATAGCTATACAGGGAGTGGACTCACATTAATTTCCTGTGTGTGTGTGTTGCCTTCTAGGTTAATTCTTTTTTTTTTTTTTTTTCATTTTTCTTTTATTATTCATATGTGCATACAAGGCTTGGTTCATTTCTCCCCCCTGCCCCCACCCCCTCCCTTACCACCCACTCCGCCCCCTCCCTCTCCCCCCCCCTCAATACCCAGCAGAAACTATTTTGCCCTTATTTCTAATTTTGTTGTAGAGAGATAAGCAATAATAGGAAGGAACAAGTGTTCCTGGTTGAGATAAGGATAGCTATACAGGGAGTTGACTCACATTAATTTCCTGTGCATGTGTGTTACCTTCTAGGTTAATTCTTTTTGATCTCACCTTTTCTCTAGTTCCTGGTCCCCTTTTCCTATTGGCCTCAGTTGCTTTTAAGGTATCTGCTTTAGTTTCTCTGAGTTAAGGGCAACAAATGCAAGCTAATTTTTTTAGGCGCCTTACCTATCCTCACCCTCCCTTGTGTGCTCTCGCTTTTATCATGTGCTGTCGGAGACAAGGCTCCCTTTGTGAGCCATTCTGTCTTGACCTTGCCCACGGTTGTTTGTCCCAACTTCTCCACCTCCAGCACAAGATGGCGCCGTCCCTGCTTCTCTTCCGGGAGTTTACCTTGCCGCCGGCGCGAACGTGCACCCTATCAGAAGTCCTATAGCAGAACCAGCCAACCAGCCTGCACCTCGTCGTACCCCTCACTCCCTCAGCACATAAATACCCCTGTGTGAACAATAAAATTTTGCAGCTTGATCAGAACCCTTGTCTTGCTGTCTCCTTCGTGTCTCTTGTCCCTTCATTCTTCCCCTTCTAGGTTCGCTACCCACGCTGATGTGTCCTGCAGGACGGGACATCTGGCGCCCAATGTGGCTGTAGCTATTCCTGTGATTGCGGGGAGAACACCGTCCTCTGGAAAGGCTTGGTGCCAAGCAGAGTTCGCGATCGCCTCGGCTAACGCAACCGAGAGACAGATCCAGGAGGAGAGTGAGGACGGCGAACGGTGAGTGACCCACCATGGGACAAGCAGTGTCGTCACATGATTTGTTTCTTTCAGGCCTCAAGGAGGCCCTCAAGACACGAGGGGCGCGTGTTAGGAAAAAAGATTTGAGGTCATTTTTTTGTTACATAGGAGATTTATGTCCTTGGTTTCCTCTTGAAGGAACCATTGATGGTAAGAGATGGCTCCGGGTCGGAGACTGTTTAAAAGACTATTATGAATCTTTTGGCCCCGAAAAAGTCCCTGTGACCGCCTTTTCTTATTGGAACTTGATTAATGAAATACTCAAAAGTGCTCCCTTTGATAATGGTACCTTAAGACTTGTTAAAATCGGGCAAAATGCTATGCAGACGGCTTCCCGCCCTCCTTCCAGGTGTCCTTCCGTTTCTATTGATATAGATTCTTCACAATCTAACTCAAAATCTGATAACCCTGCCCCACCCCAGGACCCAAAGGATAAAGAAATTACCCACCTCTACCCAGTCCTAAACCCTGACGATGCCTTAACTGTTGAAGAACAGGCTACCCTTGAGGAAACAGCTGCCCGTTACCGTTCAGAGCAAGACCCGTCCTTGACGGACCCCCCTTTATACACTCCTCCTGCCTTTTGTGCTCCGGCCCTGCAAGGGCCTACTGCCCCTCCAGACATTTTCTCTCCGCTTCCCTTACCTAACTTAGCCCCCTTACATGAGTCCCTCCAACACAGACGAGAGCAAATTAAACTTTTAAAAGAATTAAGGTCTCTTGACCTTGAGCTTCACTCATTAGCTCTAGACACAGAATCTATACGTCCCAGCCCAAAACAGTCTAAAATAAAAGCTAAGCCACACCATCGGGCTGTTCTCACCTTTCTGGTCACTCGCAGCCAAACAGAGACAGAGCTTTCCCATACGGAGAATAGGGAAAATGATGATAGGGACTCAGACTCAGATGAGGAGGAACACTACAATGCAGGAGAGGAACAAGAGGAAACAGGACAAAAACAAGGTTCAGAGGATGAGGAGCCCACCTCTAGGCAGGATGAAACCCAAAATGCCTATAAAAAATTAAGTCTACACTTTCTCGAAAAACTTAAAAAGGCTTGTGCTCAATATGGTCCCACTGCGCCTTATACGTTGGCTTTATTAGAAAATCAAAGCACACAATGGCTTACTCCAAATGATTGGAAATTTCTAGCCCGAGCTACTCTCAGTGCTGGAGATTTCCTGCTATGGAATGCAGATTTTAAAGACCACTGTAGGGAAACTGCTCAAAAAAATCTGACTAAAACCTCTTCTAAATCCTGGACCTATGCCAAATTAGTGGGTAACGCGCCATATGACACCAACTCTAGACAAGCATGTCTCCCTGTGGGGCTTTTGGCGCAAATTCAAACAGCTGGCTTACATGCTTGGAGACGCCTCCCTCAAAAGGGCTCGGCTACCACCTCCTTGGCAAAAATTCGACAAGGGCCCGATGAGCCTTATAGTGACTTTGCTGCCCGGCTCAATTTAGCTGCAGAGCGCTTACTTGGTCCAAGCGAAAGCGAAAGTGCCTTTGTTAAACATCTTGCCTTTGAAAACGCCAACCCAGCTTGTCAGGATGTTCTTCGACCACATAAGACTAAAGGAGAACTTTCTGACTTTATTAGACTTTGTGCTGGGGTAGGTACGGCCCATGCCATGGGCCTAGCCATAGGTGCTGCCTTTACCAAGGCTCTCCATAACCCTGGCTCACGGACTTGCTTTAATTGTAATCAGCCTGTCCATTTTGCACGTAAATGCCCAAAGGCAATAACCCCCCAGATCGGGGCTCAAACCGAGGCTAAACCACCCACCACTCTCTGCCCTCGTTGTGGCAAGGGCCGTCACTGGGCTAATGAATGCAGGTCTAAGACTAATGCTCTTGGACAACCTATTTTTCCCCGCTTGTCGGAAAACTCCTCACGGGGCCAGCCCCTGGCCCCGATATCCCCCAGGACAAACCCAGGGGCAATAAGGTTTGTCCCTTCCCAAGCCCCCAACCTTCCTCAAAACCCTTCTCCACTATCTCTTCCCTCCAAAGAGCCACCCCAGGCAGTGCAGGATTGGACCTCTGTGCCACCACCGATACAATATTAGATTCAATGCAGGGACCCCAGTTAATACCCACTGGAGTTGTGGGTCCCCCTCCATCTCACATGTGTGCTCTTATTCTTGGAAGAGCCTCCACCACCTTACAGGGTGTACAAGTCTTCCCTGGCATTGTTGATAATGATTTTACTGGAGAGATACAAATATTAGCCACAGCTATTAATGGGGTTGCAGCCATTCCAGCAGGAACAAGGCTCGCACAATTACTTCTCCTCCCCCTACACTCAGGAGGCACCTCCACTGCCCAGAGCCTACCACGGGGGACTGCCTCCTTGGGGTCCTCTGATATCTACTGGGTACAACCCATCTCTCAGGAAAGGCCCTCCCTTACCCTAGTTATTGAAGGAAAAGAGTTTCAAGGAGTTTTAGATACTGGGGCCGACGCCACCATTATATCCCAACAATATTGGCCCCCGGGCTGGCCCCTCACCCCATCCTTAACTGACCTCAAAGGAATAGGACAATCAAAAAACCCCCTAGTCAGTTCTAAGGTTCTTCACTGGTCTGATAGGGAAGGCAACAAAGGAACTGTCACTCCCTTTGTTATCCCTGGTCTCCCAGTTAACTTATGGGGCCGAGATATCCTAAGCCAGATGGAAGTTATTTTGGCCAGCCCTAACTCCATAGTTACCCATCAAATGCTCCGTATGGACTTTGTCCCAGGCACGGGCCTTGGTAAACAGAGACAAGGAATAACTAAACCCATACTAGCCACACAAAAAACCAATACACAGGGGCTTGGGTATTTGGATTTTTAGTGTCGGCCCCTGACCCTCCTGTACCCCATGCAGATAAAATTATTTGGGAAACTCAAATTCCTGTGTGGGTGGATCAGTGGCCCCTTACCCAAGAAAAATTAAAGGCTGCTTCCATGTTAGTACAGGAACAGCTAGCAGCCGACCATGTAGAGCCCTCAACCTCACCATGGAATACTCCTATTTTTGTTATCAAAAAAAAATCAGGCAAATGGCGCCTTTTACAAGATTTGCGCGCCATCAATAGAGTCATGCGCCCCATGGGAGCACTACAGCCAGGTATTCCTACACCAGTAGCTATCCCCAAAGACTATTATAAAATGGTTATTGACTTAAAAGATTGCTTTTTCACCATCCCTTTACATCCTGAGGATAGACCCTATTTTAAAGCCTTTAGTCTCCCTCGCATCAATTTTCAGGGTCCTATGCAGAGATTTCAATGGAAGGTACTTCCCCAAGGTATGGCCAACAGCCCTAGTCTTTGTCAAAAATATGTCGCACAGGCAGTTGACCCTGTGAGAAAACGATGGCCACAAATTTACATCTTACATTACATGGATGATTTGTTGATTGCCGCACCTGATACTCATAATCTTAATGGTTGCTACCTGGATCTCTATAAAGCCCTCACTACCTTGGGATTACAAATAGCACCTGATAAGGTTCAAACACAAGACCCTTATACCTATTTGGGCCTTCAACTCCAAGGCAACCAAATCCAAACTCCCAAGATACAATTACGTGTAGATCATCTTCACACCCTTAATGATTTTCAAAAATTAATGGGAGACATTCAATGGCTAAGACCGTATTTAAAATTACCCACTTGTGTACTCTTACCCCTTAATGATATTTTAAAAGGTGACTCCCACCCCACCTCCCCTCGAAAACTCACCCCCGAGGCTCAACAGGCATTAAACCAAGTCACAAAAGCCATTACCCAACAGTTTGTTACACAAATTTCTTATAACCTCCCCCTGATCCTGGTCATTCTACATACTCCCCACACACCTACAGGAATTTTTTGGCAAAGGGATCCACATTTTAAAAATAAAGGTTGCCCCTTGTTCTGGGTCCATTTACCCACCACATCCTCCAAGGTTATTACTGTTTATCCTGCTCAGGTAGCTTCTGTTATTGTCAAAGGTCGTTTACTCTCTCGACAACACTTTGGCAAGGACCCTGATAAAATCTTAATCCCGTACACTAAAGACCAAACCCAATTTTTATTACATACAGAAGACGAATGGAGCATTGCTCTATCAGGGTTTTTAGGAACAATTGATAATCACCTCCCAAGTGACCCCCTTTTACATTTTGCCCAATTACATCCCTTTATTTTTCCCAAAATTACTCAAAAGGCTCCCATTCCTCAAGCCCTCACTGTTTTCACAGATGGCTCCAGTAATGGCTGTGCGGTCTTTGTTGTCGGTAATCAACCTACTACCTTTGAGACTGCCTATCAGTCAGCACAGCTTGTGGAACTGTTTGCCATAGCACAAGTTTTTATAACCTTTCTCGATAAACCTGTTAATATTTATACAGACAGTGCCTACATTGCTCATTCTGTGCCCCTGCTGGAGATTTCACCCGCCATTAAGGCCTCTTCCAATGCGGCCTTTCTGTTTCATCAGCTTCAACAGCTAATCCAGACCAGACGCCACCCATTTTTCTTAGGCCATATCAGAGCACACTCTGACCTTCCCGGTCCCCTTACACAGGGAAACGCCCAAGCTGATGCAGCTACGCGCTCTATCTTTCCAATCTTTGCCGGCTCCATCCAAAGAGCCACCGAGTTACACACTCTTCACCATCTAAATTCCCAAAGCCTTCAATTGTTTTGTAAAATTACCAGACAACAGGCACGAGAGATAGTTAAGGCATGCCCTGCCTGCACTATCTCCCTTCCCATTCAACATTTGGGAGTCAATCCCCGAGGATTATTACCCAACCAGGTGTGGCAAATGGATGTTACTCATTTTCCCGAATTCGGAAAAACCAAATATATACATGTTACTATAGATACCTTCAGTGGCTTTATTTTTGCATCTCCACACTCTGGGGAAGCTACCAAAGATGCCCTTTCTCATCTTGTTTCAGCCTTCACCGTTATGGGTAAACCTACACACATTAAGACAGATAATGGCCCTGCATATACCAGTTCTAAGTTTAAACAGTTCTGTTCTACTCTACAAATTTCCCATACTACTGGGATTCCTTATAATCCCCAGGGTCAGGGCATCGTAGAACGTGCCCACCTCACTCTGAAAACTTGGCTAACCCGTCTTAAAGCCTCTACCCTTACCTTTACCACTCCCAGAGATCGCCTAAACCATACATTATTTACCCTCAACTTTCTCACCCTAGACAGCGACGGCCACTCGGCCGCGGACAGACACTGGCACCCCTCGTCTAACACTGTCCGCCCACCCGTCATGTGGCGCGATCCTCTTACATATAAATGGAAAGGCCCAGATCCTGTCCTCATTTGGGGCTGAGGCTCAGCTTGTGTTTTGGATCAAGAACAGGCTGCCCCTAGATGGTTACCAGAACGCCTAATAAAACAGGTTAATGACTTAACAAAACCCAGGGAGAAAGACCCTCTCCCTGAGGGCGCATTATCTTCTCTTACAGATGCTGTTCACACACTGGATGAAGATCCTGCTTGCGACACTCCTGCTAAACAAGTTTGCTGATGGAGGATTTCGGGACCCTGGCTTAGCCGCTCAAGAGCTTTTTGGTGCCCCCTGTGAATGCAGGGGAGGACACTTGTCCATAGCCCCCACCAGCTATGCCCTGACCGTGGATTGCATAACTAAGGTGGCTTATCAGCGTATAGAGCAAAACTCATACATTGGGGGATTTTGGCAGCCTTCTTGGGTATGTGTTAATAAACCAAAAGTCTCCACCGCTTCAAAAGAAATTAAAAATTGTTCAGCTACCTGTCACCACACTTCGGCAGTGCATAGCTCTTGCTATGCCCAAGCCTCTCTCTGCCGCGGCAAAAACGGACAACAGTTTTTTGAGGCCATTCTTATTGCTGGCTCTGAACAAGGGGTCATGGGGGAGGTAGCGCCGACTCTGTCGTGCAGATACCCGGCTTTCTCAGCCAAACCCAATATACCGTTCACCTCTCCGGCAAATTGGCTGGATGTGAGGGCAGCGCTGGCAAACCCTCCTGCTGGCCCCTTAAGGCCCCTACAGGGGTCTCTGACGGTGGAGGACCCACGGATGCTGTCAAACATCTTCAAGTGATTGAGCTTTTAAAACCCCAAATCCCCGAACTCACATATCACCCCTTAATGTTGCCTAAATCTCAGATTCCAGATTTAGATCCCAATACATTAGATATTTTGGGAAGTACCTTCTCCTTGCTTAACACTTCCAACCCCACACTTGCTAAGGATTGCTGGCTTTGCATGACCACAGGAGCAGTAATGCCCATGGCAATACCTGTCAACTCCACCATAAATAATCAGGATACCTGTCAATCTGGACTTCCTTTTAAAGTACAGCCTATGGATGCACCTACAGTATGCCTTCAAGGCAGGATGCAAAATAATTCTTATGATATTGACGTTGGGGTTAGTTCTTTTGGAAATTGCTCATCAGTTCTAAATTATTCCTCACCCACCCCAGTTCTTTGTCCCCCCAACGGTACAGTTTTTTTGTGTGGAGGAAACTCAGCCTTCCCCAGGCTTCCAGCAAATTGGACTGGTGGCTGTGTTGTTGCCTTATTACTCCCAGACATTACTGTTATTTCAGGAGATGAACCTTTGCCCATTCCTAGCTTAGACACCTTAATTAAAAGACATAAACAGGCAATACAAGCCTTGCCGCTCCTTGCCAGCCTTGGAATAACAGCAGCTATAGGCACAGGTACAGCTGGCTTAGGCACGGCTATACACTCTTACCGTCGCCTATCTCAACAACTTATAGATGATGTACAAACTCTATCTGGAACCATTAAGGATTTACAGGACCAAATAGACTCCCTGGCAGAAGTGGTCCTTCAGAACAGGCGAGGCTTAGATCTGCTAACAGCCAACCAGGGAGGTATCTGCTTGGCCTTAGGGGAAAGATGCTGCTTTTATGCCAATAAATCAGGCATAGTACGCACCAAAATTAAACAGCTTCAAGAAGATTTAGAAAAGAGATGAAGGGAGCTATTTGAAAACCCCCTCTGGACTGGGCTTAATGGAATTCTACCCTACCTTCTTCCACTATTAGGCCCCTTGCTAGGTCTACTTTTAATTGTGATCATAGGGCCCTGCATTATAAACAGGCTGATACAATTCATTAAAGAACAAATTAACACCTTAGCCTCTAAGCCTATACAGGTCCATTATCATCATCTGGATATGGAAGACCGTGCTCCTGAGACCCTCCTTTCAATAAGAACTCGCTAAATGCTCCATCTGGGTTTCCAAATTTTCTCTCTGCCACCCCCTCTTCTTATATAACATTCTTGACCACTCATCGCCCATTGGGCCCTCCTCCACTGGGCCCCTCTGCTTGGGGGAGGCAGCACCCAGGGAGAATGATCATAAAGGCTTTTCTAAACGAGGGTGCAGGTAAGACTGCAGGAGGGTGGATCCTAGGATCCCCAGACCCAAGACCTCTGTATGACATGCCCTGGTGCATGGCGGTTGGCATGCTCCTAAAAAATCCGCCTCCTCAAAAAACATGCCAAGGAGATTCTCTTGAGAACTTAGCAAGGACGCTTGCTTACAAAGCAAAATGATCTCCACCCTGAGGAACTGGGCCTCTGTCATCCCCTCTCAATAAGCCGACATATTCTGGTCATGTTTGTATAAGAATAAGGGGGAAATGTCGGAGACAAGGCTCCCTTTATGAGCCATTCTGTCTTGACCTTGCCCACGGTTGTTTGTCCCAACTTCTCCACCTCCAGCACAAGATGGCGCCGTCCCTGCTTCTCTTCCGGGAGTTTACCTTGCCGCCGGCGCGAACGTGCACCCTATCAGAAGTCCTATAGCAGAACCAGCCAACCAGCCTGCACCTCGTCGTACCCCTCACTCCCTCAGCACATAAATACCCCTGTGTGAACAATAAAATTTTGCAGCTTGATCAGAACCCTTGTCTTGCTGTCTCCTTCGTGTCTCTTGTCCCTTCATTCTTCCCCTTCTAGGTTCGCTACCCACGCTGATGTGTCCTGCAGGACGGGACAATGTGCTCAAAGTCCAATCCCAATGTTGTGTTTGCCCTTGATCTAATGTCCACATATGAGGGAGAACATACGATTTTTGGTCTTTTGGGCCAGGCTAACCTCACTCAGAATGATGTTCTCCAATTCCATCCATTTACCAGCGAATGATAACATTTCGTTCTTCTTCATGCCTGCATAAAATTCCATTGTGTATAGATACCACATTTTCTTAATCTATTCATCAGTGGTGGGGCATCTTGGCTGTTTCCATAACTTGGCTATTGTGAATAGTGCCGCAATAAACATGGGTGTGCGGGTGCCTATGGAGTAACCTGTGTCACAGTCTTTTGGGTATATCCCCAAGAGTGGTATTGCTGGATCAAATGGTAGATCAATGTCTAGCTTTTTAAGTAGCCTCCAAATTTTTTTCCAGAGTGGTTGTACTAGTTTACATTTCCACCAACAGTGTAAGAGGGTTCCTTTTAACCCACATCCTCGCCAACACCTGTTGTTGGTAGTGTTGCTGATGATGGCTATTCTAACAGGGGTGAGGTGGAATCTTAGTGTGGTTTTAATTTGCATTTCCTTTATTGCTAGAGATGGTGAACATTTTTTCATGTGTTTTTTGGCCATTTGAATTTCTTCTTTTGAGAAAGTTCTATTTTCTATGAAGATGTTAATCCATTCCAATGTATGGAATATATTTTGACCTTGACTCATGCATAATATAAAGTTATACAGCAATAAGAGATCTATGAACTCACTGACTGGATAGTTGATGATGTTAAGGAATTATTAGAATCGAAGGATTGTAATTATGTTTTTTAAAATGATTTTATATTTTAGAGAGCCAACTGAAACACTTCAGAAGAAGTGATATGTTATTTTGGCTTTGTTTCAAATTGATCCATGTCTGGGGCTGGGAAGAGAGGAGCAACTTACATAAAACAAGATTGGCTATGAGTTGACAGTGTAAAATCAGATACTAGGCTCATGAAAATTAATTGAGTTGTTCTCTTTGATTTGGATTGTGTTTAATATTTGTCATAAGAAAGAATTTAAAAAATTGTAAATGTGTTTCTAATAGCTTTAAGCTCATATATTATCCCTATACCAACAGCTTAATGTTTTTAGAAAGAGTGATTTAAAATATTAATTACTAAATTAATTGCCCAGAGAAAAACACAATGCATTTGTTGTAATCTAAGTTGGTGGTGTTTATTGATCAACTTCTACAAGTATTACTGAGTGACTATCTTCTTTTAAGCAGACAGAACAAAATCTGGTATATCACTGGTGTAGTAATTAAGTAATGCCCTCCTAGGCTACCATAAATATTAAATTTAAATTTCATCTTTTAACTATTTTCCAAATGTCATTTAAAAATTCAGCTTGGTAGTGGGCATTGTGTTGTATTTTTGTAATCTCAGAACTCAGGAGGTAGAGGAAGATCATGAGTTTCAGACCAGCCTGGGCTACATAGTGAGGCCTTATCTATAAACAAACAAACAAAGAAAACCCCAACTTTATGAACTCTCTGCTACCATACATGTAGGTTAACTCAATTTTCCTAAGATTAAGGTGTGAAGTTCTGCAACCATTGCTTAATTGAATAAAGGACATCCTGTGACCACAAGGTGATTAGTTGAAAAACAGTACAATTCTCATTACTAGTTTATATAAATCTGAAATTTCTCTATATTTTATACCCCTTCAGAAATGTAAATGTTTAAATTGTTTTATGACTTCAACTTACAACCATAATATCCAAATATTAATTTTGTGTTTATTATTATCTTTAACCAATGTAATTGCTATGGTATTAAATCTGGTATCTCCCCAAATATGTTGGCACCTAATAGCCAACGTAATAGTATGACGAGGTAAGACCTTTAAGAAAGTGATTAAGTCGTGAGGGCTCCACCCTTATGAAGGAAATTAGTGCCCTCATAAAAGAAGTTAAAGGGAGCTGCCTCACCTCTTCCACCATATAAGGACACATAGAAGTCAGATATATGAGAAACAGATCCTCACTAGACACTAAATCTGCTGGCACCTTAACTGTGGATTCCCAACCTCCACAACAAAAGATGTATTCGTTGTAGACTAGTACAACCACTCTGGAAAAAAATTTGGAGGCTACTTAAAAAGCTGGACATCGATCTACCATTTGATCCAGCAATACCACTCTTGGGGATATACCCAAAAGACTGTTACTCCAGAGGCACCTGCACATCCATGTTTATTGCGGCACTATTCACAATAGCCAAGTTATGGAAACAGCAAAGATGCCCCACCATCGACAAATGGATTAAGAAAATGTGGTATCTATGCACAATGGAATTTTATGCAGCCATGAAGAAGAACGAAATGTTATCATTCACTGGTAAATGGATGGAATTGGAGAACATCATTCTGAGTGAGGTTAGCCTGGCTCAAAAAACCATAAATCATATGTTCTCCCTCATATGTGGACATTAGATCAAGGGCAAACACAACAAGGGGATTGGACTATGAGCACATGATAAAAGTGAGAGCGCACAAGGGAGGGGTGAGGATAGGTAAGACACCTAAAAAACTAGCTAGCATTTGTTGCCCTTAACGCAGAGAAACTAAAGCAGATACCTTAAAGCAACTGAGGCCGATAGGAAAAGGGAAACAGGTACTAGAGAAAAGGTTAGATCAAAAAGAATTAACCTAGAAGGTAACACCCACGCACAGGAAATTAATGTGAGTCAATGCCCTGTATAGCTATCCTTATCTCAACCAGCAAAACCCCTTGTTCCTTCCTATTATTGCTTATACTCTCTCTACAACAAAATTAGAAATAAGGGCAAAATAGTTTCTGCTGGGTATTGAGGGGGCTGGGGGGGGAGTGAGGGGGTGGAGTGGGTGTTAAGGGAGGGGGTGGGGGCAGGGGGGAGAAATGAACCAAGCCTTGTATACACATATGAATAATAAAAGAAAAATGAAAAAAAAAAGATGTATTCGTGCTATTAATTAATTTCTTGTCCAACATATTTTCTTATAGCAGGCTGAAAAGACTCAGATTGATATTTGTACCAAGAGGTGAGGGTTTTCTTTAACAAGTACCTAAAACCATGAAAATGGCTTTGGAATTGGGTAATGAGTAGAGGTTAGAAGAATTTGGAGGTATAGGTTGGGAAAGGCATTGCTATGAATGGAACATAAAGAACAATTCTAGTGAGGGCGCAGAAGGAAAGAGAAGCTATCGAGAAAGGGTCAGTATTTCTAGAAATTACTTTCCTGGCTGTGATCAGAATGTTGATAGAAATATGGATAGTGAAGGCCATTCTGTTGAGAGCTCAGATGTAGAAATGAGGAACATGTTATTGGAAACTGAAGGAAAGGCTATCCTTGTTGTAAAGGGGCAAAGAGACTGCTGAATTTTATTTGCATCCTAGTACTTTGTGAGAGGCAGAGTTTGCCAGTGATGAGAGAGAATGTTTGACAAAAGAGATGCATTCCATTCCGTTCTATTCCATTTGAAAAGGCAGTGCCTTAAGCTCCAGAATCAGAAATATCTGTTTAAGTTCCAGCCAGGATGGTCATTTGCAGCTGTGTGAATTGAATAAGTTTTAAAATTTTCTGGGTCTTTGTAGCTTCTGTTTCTGTATTTACCTGCCTAAGGATTGAATCTTAAATGAGCTAGAACATACAATGCACTAAGCACCATGACTGCAAAACAAATATACCAAGTAAATGAAGTTGCTTCTGCTGCTTTTCTTATTACATACCCAATCTCTAATTCATACTTCACATCATAGTTCTACTGAAAAGATTTTAAGTTTTCATCTAAGCAAAAAGACTTCAATTCTATTTTTAAGTGGGGAGAATATTTAAAAGGTAGAAAGAAAACACAAAGATAGCATGCTTTTAGCTTGTTTGTATTGAGGCCCACAGAAATAATTTAAGAGAGTGCATAAATTGTGAAGTTGAAATAATTAAGAAATCTACTACTTTTCAGTAACATAGGTGAGCAAGAATTTGACCCCAATCAAGTTAAATGATGAACTTTACATTAAGAATAATTGGTTGGTAAAATTTTCATAAAAGAATTGTGTCTTCAGAATAACGAGTATGCTTATCTTTGTCTGCAGTTATTTTTGCTTTTTTTTTCAATTTAACATTCATTTGTAACTTAGCAATTGCTAAATGAAGTGGTAAATTCTACAAATGCTTAAAGAAATGACCTTTCTCACACGAGTCTCCATGGAAGAAGCTTAACCTTTTGTCATGAGCCTAGCATCTCTGCAATGTGCTTAAGAGTGAAAGGTTTAATTCTTACTCAACACTTCAAATCCATATTCTTTATCATAGCTCGCTAATGCTATGACTCTATTATGTCCTCTGCTGAAGAAATATCAGAGAGTTTGATTCTTAATCTCTTTGATTCTAGCTTAAATTAATAGAAGTTTTGTGTACCAAACATTGAACCACAGAAGTTCAAATCAGAGACAAAGATAATTAAAAACATTAATGTCCCCCCCCCTTTTTTTACTTTTAGCTAAATATCTAGAAGATGAGTTGCCCTGAACCAATACTGTAAGGATGAAAGGGATGTTTGTATTATGAAGTTGAATATGATTAATTTTAGAATAAATCCATTTGTACAAAATGTATTAGAAGCAGAACTAATAAAATTACTGAAGTACTATCATACTAGTGTGCAGTAATTAAATAGAAAATGAGCATATAACATTTAAGGGATGAAAACATGATTTATAATAGCCGTGAGGATTAATAGCTTGCAAGAGAATAGCTAATTTCTTTAAATAGTTTCATCTTATTAAAAAAATAGAAGTGTGAAATGACTTGGATTCATTTCATATTGACCCATGCTAGAAAGAAGCAAGTTGATTGTTAGGAAAGCAAATAAGAGCCAAGAGAAATGATCTATCCTAATTGACCATTAATTAATTTTGACTGGTTATTCTTGCTAGATATTTGCATTAAATTATTAATATTAAAAGTACTTCAATAATTTAGCCAAGTATGTGACATAAGTTATTTTAATGATACATGAAAGACATTAACATTCTGGAATGAATAACTTTATTTGTAAAAGCATAAATATGCCAGTCATAACAGATTCAGATTTGTATTCTCATTAAAAAAATTGATTTCTGTGGCATCATTTACCTAGTGTTGTGTAACCTTTCAATACTAATCTTGTTGATTTGAAGTTTGCAATGCAGTCACAGAAATAAATGATAGTGACCCTGAAAGTGATTTAAGTCGACATGTAGAATTTTACAAAGTTTATTTTAGCATTGAGTTTGAAGGTAGATGTAGCAAGGACTTTTGTTACCCTTTATTATGTGAAATATTAAAGACTTAAAATTCAGGAGATTAACCGTAACCTTCTCCAAGAAAAACTAAAGATGAAGTCAGCAACATTGAGGCTCTCTCTTGGCTTTAGAGAGATGGATGTGACTATTGCTCAAGAGCTCTATCTTAAAAGTAAATCTTACTTTGTTTTTGGAGAGAAAATTGCTGCTATGTAAGGAAGAAAAGATTATTTTCTTAGTGAGTGAATGAAAATATTTGTCCTGTGATGGGTGCAGCTGTGCCATACTATGGTCACGGCATCACTAAGGAAGCATTTTATGTAAAAGACATTGCAACTGTCATGACTACTGAGCTCCTTGTTGATTAACGAACCCCATATAAACTATGATAATTGGGTATGGAAGGCAGAATGACAAGTGGCACAGCAGGATCTTCAGTACGGGGCATTGTTTTATTTCTCATCCTTTCCTTCCCATTTAACTGTCTAACCTCCAACAACACTTACAACTTTTAGGCTCACAGCTGAAAAGACAAACCAGGCTACAGTCTTTCTTCTATTGCTGTTATAGCTGAGAGATGAGCATAAGGAGATGGCTGTTGGGGAAGTAATGCACTTGGGTGAAGCCTTAACCAATAGTGCAAGCAGTCATTTTTTAAAATAATGATAAAATATTGTGCTAGCCCATCATTAACAACTAAACCATGCCCTTTAAAAATATTGTTATCAAAAAAGGCCACATCAATAAACCTCTATGTGAAATGTTCTTTTACCAGGCATAGGGCTTATACCACATGGCATATACCTATAGTTACACAAATATGTAATAAGTGAAAGCTACCAATTTATCATACTACTGAAGATCTATAGAAAGAGATTGCCAATATGTTCTAGTAGCACATTTAAAGAATCTAATAAGTATAGATTCTTTTGTTATTTTTATAATATTTTATTGCAGTCTCTATAATTTTCTCAAAAGTTGTGTAATAGAACTAGATAGAGGTTCTCTAAGGCTTGTTTCAATTTCTAAAATTCATTGAATCTACTTTTCTTTGAAAGTTCTGCAGTACATTTTGCCAAGTCCTAAAAGTTCTGACCTGATTAAGCCATGAAGAAATGATCATTTTTGATAAAATTGTAATATAATAGATTTTTCTCTATACTATAGAAAAATATAGCATTACACCACTGATATCAAGTATATCTATACTTGATAATTGCTAAACCTTCTTACATGCAAAGTACATATGGAAAATCTTATGTTTATTCAAAAATATCTAATTGGTCCCTATACAGATTTAAAGTTAATTTTTAAGACAACCTAAATTATCAATTTCATTTTTGTTAAATTGTATAATATTAAAAAGTAATTTATGGCAATCCTGATTTCCTTAATCTTTATTTTAATCAATTTGAAACTGCAGTAACACACGTTTACTTTTAGTAAGAAATGACCAAAAAGGGGAAGCTAAGTTCACCTTGGATAGTAGAATATACATCATTTTGTATATTATTTCTAAAATTACCTTGAAACTAAGAAAAAATAAGCACAGAAGTGTCAAGTAGAATTTGGCTAAATAAAAACTATGTAAAAATAAGATGTTGGACATTGGGAAGAAAATCTTTTTAGTAGGGAGATTGCTTGGTCTTTTCTATTTAATATTTATGCAATATTTATTTCTGGGCACAGCAATTTTTTGCATTTTTCATTGGCGTATTTTAAATTGTACATAGCAAAATGTTTTTATCATGATATTTCCACTATGGCATAGAATGTACTTTGGTCACACTCACCTCCTCTATTTTGTTTTCTTATCTCCTCCTTCTCCTGCCCCTTTTCTCTTCCCTTTCTACCTCCCTAGTAGTCCCCCTTTAACTTTATGACCTTGATTTTCTGTATTTTTTTTCCTCTCACTTCCACAAATGACAGAAAACATGTGATACTAGACTTTGTAGGCCTGGCTTATTTCACTTAACATGACAATCTCCAGTTCTATACATTTTTCAGTAAATGACATAATTTTTTTTTCATTTTTCTTTTATTATTCATATGTGCATACAAGGCTTGGTTTATTTCTCCCCCCTGCCCCCACCCCCTGCCTGACCACCCACTCCACCCCCTCCCGCTCCCCCCCTCAATACCCAGCAGAAACTATTTTGCCCTTATCTCTAATTTTGTTGTAGAGAGAGTATAAGCAATAATAGGAAGGAACAAGGGGTTTTGCTGGTTGAGATAAGGATAGCTATACAGGGCATTGACTCACATTAATTTCCTGTGCGTGGGTGTTACCTTCTAGGTTAATTCTTTTTCATCCAACCTTTTCTCTAGTTCCTGGTCTCCTTTTCCTATTGGCCTCAGTTGCTTTAAGGTATCTGCTTTAGTTTCTCTGCATTAAGGGCAACAAATGCTAGATAATTTAATTCTTCTTAATGGCTGTGTAAAACTCTGTCTATTCTGTTTACTATTTAAACAGCATTTATTTTCTGGCACAGTGATATTTTAAAGGCATGTTTTAATTCAACACTTTTCAGATATGAGTCAAGTACATGATTAGTTAACAGAATTCTTCCAAATACTTACAACTGCATATTAAGAAACATAAATTAGCTGGGTGCCAGTGGCTCACACCTGTGATCCTAGCTACTCAGGAGGCAGAGATCAGGAGGATTGCAGTTCAAAGCCAGCCTGGGCAAATAGTTTGCAAGATGCTATCTGGAAAATACCCATCACAAAAAGGGCTGGTGGAGTGGCTCAAGGTAAAGGCCTGAGTTCAATCCCCAGTAACACACACACACACATAAACTAAAGCTGTAAGTAAAATTTTACCTATTATTTATAACATGTAAGGGGAAGAGTGACATTGCCACACCAATTTCCACAAAACAAATAAATAAAACTCTAAAAGCTGAAAATATTGTTGGGACACAAAAGATAAAAGGGTGGATCTGGTGACTCTATTCTCTAGCACGCATATAAATGTCCTTTAAGAAAAGTCACAGTCACATTATTTGAGTTACAAGTGACAAAAAGGTCCTTGCCAATATTATATTCTATTTTACACTTCATTTACTTGCTTCAACTAAAAAGAAAATTAGCATGTGGTTTAGAAATAAATGATTGCTTTTCTGTAAATAACAGGTATGAAGAAATGAAATTATATTAATTATATTATATTCACAATCTATAAAAGTATAATTACATTCATGGCAGAGTTGAGGTGAAGAGAAAGTAAAACAGGGTCCAGCACAAAGTAAGCTTTCACTTAGGATTAAAATTAACAGATAATTTGAGTATAACTGACCAGTAAAGTTTATTCAGCTCAAAATGAAACCCAAGTCTCTTAGATTTCCTTCTGCAAGCCAGAAAGAACAGAGATGAGTAATCCATCCCAGATCTAATAAGAGAAGGAACTCAGAGTTTAGTGTATAATTTTTCATTACAAGTGGTTATCACTACTGTGATAGTACCAATCAACTCATAGAATTACCATTGGGCCCTCCCCTACCCACTTGCATATTCATAAGCCAACAAATAGCAAGCCAGAAACAACCACCTCACAAGCCCCAGAGATCATCCTCACTGACAGATTAGCCCGTGCACAATTTAGCTCCTAAACTCTGGAAAGTTTTCGCAGGATGTTTTCTTGTCTTTAAGTTTTCAGAAAAATGATAGTAAAGACATGTTATAAGGCTCTTTGATTTGCGCTTTCTAGTGTGGTCATTTCATGGAAGACAAGGATCGATTCCTAGGGGCTCAGAATTTGGGGGAGAGAGAGAGGAAGATGGAGTTTGCAATCAAAGCAGTTTAATAAGCTTGACTCTACAGAATTTATGGTAAGCAAGTCAACTCAAAATTCACTTTGATATCATGCAACATAAAGATGAAATATTTTCTATGACCAAAATAAACTTTTTTTTCCTTCTGAAATTGTCTTTGGCTTTGTTTTTGTTAGTTATACTTTTAACTTTTGATAGGACTTCAAAAGCATTAAAGCCTCTTTCCAGAGTTTATGATTATAGAGTGTGCGTAGTCACTAAGATATTTTAGATGGCAATACCTCTTCTCCATGTTGAGATTATCAAGTCTTTCATTCCACTGTTATCTGATTTAAATCTTGAGTTTTCATAACTTCTCTAATGTTTTCCTCTTGGGACTGGCATTGTACATTTGGGAATAACCATATTCAATGTTATCAGTGATACCAGCGGCTTATGTTTGCACATGCCTTACATTTTTCAAATACCTTCACTTACACTGGATACCAAAAACAAGCCTGTGAAGCAGAGAGAGGAATAATTAGCATTCTTACATTATAGATTAAGAAACTCAGGTCTGGAGACATCAAATGACTTGCCAAATAGGTATTAGGTAGAAAGACTATAATTGAAATCCTCTGTCCCAAAGTTTTGTACTGTGCCAATCAGGTTGGGTCAGGTAAGGCTATAGCACCAAGCAATCCCCAGATGCACAGACTCAATACAAAGATATGTTTCTTGCCCCTATATATCTACCCCAAGATGCATGGTGCTGTTTTTAGTACTCTTAGACTGAGATAGTATACCATGCACAATCAGGACATTTGTCTGCCATTGGTAGAGAGAAGGAGAAAGAAAATTACAGCAGCTCTACAGAACTTTCTCAAAAGAAGAAATTCAAATGGCCAAAAAACACATGAAAAAATGCTCACCATCTCTAGCCCTAAAGGAAATGCAAATTAAAACCACACTAAGATTCCACCTCACCCCTGTTAGAATAGACATCATTAGCAACACCACTAACAACAGGTGTTGGCAAGGATGTGGGGAAAAAGGAACACTTTTATACTACTGGAGGGAATGCAAACTAGTACAACCACTCTGGAAAAAAATTTGGAGGCTTCTTAAAAATCTGAACATAGATCTACCCTATGATCCAGCAATACCACTCTTGGGGATATACCCAAAAGAATGTGACACAGGTTACTCCAAAGGCACTTGCACATCCATTTTTATTGTAGCACTATTCACAATAGCCAAGCTATGGAAACAGCCAAGATGCCCCACTATTGACGAATATATTAAGAAAATGTGGCATTTATACACAATGGAATTTTATGCAGGCATGAAGAAGAATGAAATCTTATCATGGATGGAACTGGAGAACATCATTCTGAGCAAGGTTAGCCTGGCCCAAAAGACCAAAAATCATATGTTCTCTCTCATATGCGGTTAATAGATTGAGGGTAAACCCAACAAGGGGACTGGACTTTGATCACATGATAAAGCGAGAGCACACAAGGAAGATATGAGGATAGGTAAGACACCTAAAAAACTAGATAGCATTTGTTGCCCTCAATGCAGAGAAACTAATGCAGATACTTTAAAGCAACTGAGGCCAATAGGAGAAGGGGACCAGGAACTAGGGAAAAGTTTAGTTTGAGAAGAATTAATTTAGAAGCTAACACACATGTACAGGAAATCAATGCGAGTCAACTCCCTGTATAGCTATCCTTATCTCAACTAGCAAAAACCTTTGTTCCTTCCTATTATTGCTTATACTCTCTCTTCAACAAAATTAGAGATAAGGCCAAAATAGTTTCTCCCTGATAGTGAGGGGGAAGGGGGGAAAGGAGGGAGCATCATAGGTAAGGGAGGGGGCGGGGGGGAGAAATGCCCCAAACATTGTATGAACATATGAATAAAAAAATTTTTTTAAAAAAAGCAGAAAAAAAAAAAGCTGTAACAAAGACCCTTCTCCTCATGATTCATCAGTCAAAGCAAGTCTCACAGCAGTGTCTACCTTCAAACAGGTAAACCTATGAGGAAGTGAAACAAATTGGAATTTTTTTTGTAAATGCAACTGATGGCACTGATAGTTGGTGTTTCTGCACACTAAATTTCAAGTTTACTCTCCTTTGTGACAGAAATAGGCAGGTGTTCCATGAAAGAGAAAACCTGGATGTTCTGTGTAGTGAGGTTATCGAGCTCAAATGCAGGATCCTGGATGACGATTGTAGTCCATGTATGGGGGTGGGGAGGAGGTGCTTCATGCCTGAAAGTGGCTTAAACCAAAAACCTATGAAATGAAACTGAATCCAATTTTCACTAGAAATGCATGTTTGGAATATCTTCGATCACTATTCCCATTTAAAAAGGAGAAGGATGGGAGACACACAGCACTCGCTGGTCTATAGTAGCTGTGAAATCTCAGAGGGCAAATATAGTAATGATTGTCTGTCCAAAGGGGAGAAAAATGTTCCTTGATTAGAGCTGGGAAGGGACTCTCCAGTCTATTGTGCTTCATGGCACTTGGCTCAACCTTCTGAAAAATTCTTCCTTTTCCATTTTGCTCAAAATGGATCACATTCAAAGGAAATACCAGACATTGTGACACTGTTGGACAAATAGCAGCTTTTTCAGGAAGAAAAAGAAGATAATGTGTTGAGTTTCCTTTAAAACCATTGTGCAGTTTAAAATGCTGTTCTTTAATTATGCTCTTCTTATATTTTTGGTGTTAAAATATCCTTTCCTGTGGACTTCTATATCAGCAGCATGGTGAACTTCATGAAAAAAAATTCCTCTTTTATGTGATAATGTGATGTGAAATATAAGTTTTAAATAAAATATAATTTTATAGCATTTCTGGGATATCTGGAAAGAATAAAAACCTCAAAGGACTAAAAATAGAATAACAATGAAAACAACCAAACAAAAAAGTCTTGAGTTGAAAGCAGAGCTCTACACAAGAAGTACACACACACACACACACACAAACACATAAATGATTTTGCTCTGCTAGAGAGTTTCTCATATTAGGTCTAGGAATCTGGGTCAACTGGTCTCAGACATCTGGAGCCTTATTGCTCCCAGTGGAAGTATATTCAAATCCTTTCTGTAAGAAAGTGTAGATTAATAATACAAACAGCCAATCAATGATTACAAACACAAGGAAACAAACTACTCATATAACAAATTCTATATGTAAATGTCAGTGGAAATGACATCAGATAAATATCCACAAGAACTACAAATATTGGAATGATTAGATGAATAATGTACATCATTGTGAAAAGATTTATACAAATAAGAGAGAAACACAGACATAAAAACAGAAGATTATTCAAAATAACTAGGGAAAGTTGGGCATGATGACACTTGGCACGCTGAGACAGGAGGATTAAGAGTTCCAGACCAGTCTAGGCTACATAGCAAGACCACATCTTATCTGCCCCCTCTCCCCAAACATGAATGGGGAGATTTAAAAATAAATAAAATTGAATTGTTACAAATTTAAAATTTAATTGCTGAGATAAAAAGTTCAGTGGATGGATTTAAGAGGAAACTAGACACAGGTAAACCAAACATATGCTTAGACCTAAGTGGAAAGAACTGAAAAGTTCATTGAAAGACATCACATCTACATCCTGAAAATATGAGATGCTCATGGACATTAATATTCACTATCCTAAACATATAATTAGAAATTCAATCTAACTGAATTTCAATACAATTCTGATAAAAGTTTCAACATGCTATTTTGCTCCTTTAGAACTTGAGAAGTTGAATTAAACTTTTACAGAAAGATCAAAGGACCAATAATAGCCAAGATACTCCAGAGAAGGGGAAAATTGTGGTGAGTATCTAAAAAGAGGAAATTTCCAAAATCTAAACATGAAGAGAGAAATTTGTCTGTCGCCTAATTCAAGGTATTAATGTAACATGGGGGAAAAATTGCCTAAAGAAGGTGCTGAGAGTGACTGAGAGGTCTTGGGGTATAGAGCGAGAAGAATCAGAGAAGAATTTGAGGAAGCAGGTCTGGTTCCATCTGCAAGTGTACCTTCTTCTACTCATGGATGTGTCCAGTTGTACTATTATGCTGCTAAGTACTTAAATCAGTACTTTCAAAAAATTTCTATGCAAATACTCCTAAAAGCTTTTTAAAAAGCTTTTTACCTTTACATATTCCTAAGCATCCATCAGGTCTTACCATACATTTAAATAATTACAAAGGATGTAATTGTTGGTGTGTTGAAAATAATTACAATTCTAAATTTAATATATGATACTTATTAAAAATGTACCCAATGAAAGAGATGATATCCATTCACCATCACCCATTTAAAAAATGTATGAACAAAAGTAGACTTCAAACCTACATTGATCAAATGAGATAAAGAAGGACATTCCATACTAATAAAAGGGGAAATAGACCAAAAGGAACTAATAATTATCAACCTGTATGCACCCAATGTCAACGCACCCAATTTCATCAAACATACCCTGAAAGACCTAAAAGCATATATAAACACCAACACAGTGGTTGTAGGAGACTTTAACACCCCATTATCATCAATAGATAGGTCATCCAAACAAAAAATCAATGAAGAAATCCAAGATCTAAAATACGCAATAGATCAAATGGACCTAGTTGATGTCTACAGAACATTTCATCCAACCTCTACACAATATACATTCTTCTCAGCAGCCCATGGAACCTTCTCCAAAATAGATCATATCCTAGGGCACAAAGCAAGTCTCAGCAAATATAAGAAAACAGAAATTATACCATGCATTCTATCTGATCACAATGCAGTAAAAGTAGAACTCAACAACAAAAGTAAAGGCAAAAAATATGCAAACAGCTGGAAAATAAATAACTCATTACTTAATGAAGAATGGATCATCGATGAAATAAAAGAGGAAGTTAAAAAGTCCCTGGAAGTCAATGAAAATGAAAACACAACCTACCAGAACCTATGGGACACAGCTAAGGCAGTCCTGAGAGGAAAGTTTATAGCCATGAGTGCATATATTAAAAAGACTGTAAGATCCCAAATCAATGACCTACTGATACATCTCAAACTCCTAGAAAAACAAGAACAAGCAAATCCCAAAACAAATAGAAGGAGAGAAATAATAAAAATAAGAGCTGAAATCAACAAAATAGAAACCAAAAAAACATACAAAGAATTAATGAAACAAAAAGTTGGTTCTTTGAAAAAATAAACAAGATCGATAGACCCCTGGCAAACCTGACTAAAATGAGGAGAGAAAAAACCCAAATTAGTAGAATTAGGAATGCAAAAGGGGAGATAACAGTAAACACCATGGAAGTCCAGGAAATCATCAGAGACTACTTTGAGAACCTATATTCAAATAAATTTGAAAATCTAAAAGAAATGGACAGATTTCTAGATACATATGATCATCCAAAACTGAACCAAGAGGAAATTAATCACCTGAATAGACCTATAACACAAAATGAAATTGAAGCAGCAATCAAGAGTCTCCCCAAAAAGAAAAGTCCAGGACCTGATGGAGTCTCTGCTGAATTCTATCAGACCTTTAAAGAAGAACTGATACCAACCCTCCTTAAACTGTTCCATGAAATAGAAAGGGAAGGAAAACTGCCAAACACATTTTATGAAGCCAGTATTACACTTATCCCAAAACCAGGCAAAGACACCTCCAAAAAGGAGAACTATAGGCCAATCTCCTTAATGAACATTGATGCAAAACTCCTCAACAAAATAATGGCAAATCTAATTCAGCAACACATCAAAAAGATTATTCACCACAACCAAGTAGGCTTCATCCCAGGGATGCAGGGGTGGTTCAACATAAGAAAATCAATAAATGTAATAAACCACATTAACAGAAGCAAAGATAAAAACCACTTGATCATCTCAATAGATGCAGAAAAAGCCTTTGATAAGATCCAACATCATTTCATGATAAAAGCTCTAAGAAAACTAGGAATAGAAGGAAAGTTCCTCAACATTATAAAAGCTATATATGACAAACCTACAGCCAGCATTATACTTAACGGAGAAAAACTGAAACCATTCCCTCTAAAATCAGGAACCAGACAAGGATGCCCACTATCTCCACTCCTATTCAACATAGTACTGGAATTCCTAGCCAGAGCAATTAGGCAAGAAGAAGGAATAAAAGGAATACAAATAGGTAAAGAAACTGTCAAAATATCCCTATTTGCAGAAGACATGATCCTATACCTTAAAGACCCAAAAACCTCTACTCAGAAGCTTGTAGACATCATCAATAGCTATAGCAAGGTAGCAGGATATAAAATCAACATAGAAAAATCATTAGCATTTCTATACACTAACAATGAGCAAACTGAAAAAGAAAGTAAGAAAACAATTCCATTTACAATAGGAGGGGTGAGGATAGGTAAGACACCTAAAAAATTAGCTAGCATTTGTTGCCCTTAAAGTAGAGAAACTAAAGCAGATACCTTAAAAGTGACTGAGGCTAATAGGAAAAGGGGACCAGGAACTAGAGAAAAGGTTAGATCAAAAAGAATTAACCTAGAAGGTAACACACATGCACAGGAAATTAATATGAGTCAACTCTCTATATAGCTATCCTTATCTCAACCAGCAAAAACCCTTGTTCCTTCCTATTATTGCTTATACTCTCTCTACAACAAAATTAGAAATAAGGGCAAAATAGTTTCTGCTGGGTATTGAGGGGGTAGCAGGGAGAGGCAGGGGGCAGAGTGGGTGGTAAGGGAGGGGGTGGGGGTAGGGGGGAGAAATGACCCAAGCCTTGTATGCACATATGAATAATAAAAAAAAAATGTATGAACAACTTTACCTCTAAGCTGGAAATTTTAAGTGTACTTAAAATTTAAGTATATGTTTTTCCTACTTAAGCACATGTTTTTATTTTACTTCCCCTACAGAATTTTATCCTAAGACAAACATTTTATGCTTCAGAGGTCTTTTTGTTCACTTTGTCATATTTCTCAGTATCAAACATTTACATAAATTTAATTTTATACATTTTCACATTTCATGAGATGGATAAACCCTTTTCCCTCCATTAGTTTACGTATCCATGGGTAAATATTACTTATGTTAGAATGAGACAGGGTTCAATAATTATACATCTGGTTTTCATTTTTATAAATGGAAGCATTAAGCTCCTGGTTTATTGCTCATAGCAACGCAACCCCAATAATTTTAATTGGCCCTTCAGCCCCAGTTGGTTTTTATAGCCTGGAGCAATGTACTAGGGATGGGTAAAAGTGACAGCTTTCTTTGGACAAATGGGAAAAGGACATTGTGAAGGAAAGGAGGGCAATGTGAGGCCTAGCAAGCAGGTAAGTTGACACATCAATTTAAGGACAGGAAACATAAGTTGAAGATATTGACAATTACTCCCTTAAAACTTCAGACCGTGGAAAGTCATTGTTCCAGTTTGAAGATCACTGATTCAAATCTTCCTCTGACAGATTTGCTTGGTCAGTAAGGAGTATTCTGATTATAATGTCACTTGAATGTCCTCAGGCTTCTGTGTAATATGCAGGATTCATTGGCAGTAATAACTTCAATAGCACTTAATTTTGTCCCTACCTGCTGACAAGACTTTCCATGCCTCTGGACCCCCAACCCCCCCACTACTCCCGAACTGTGGTTCTTAAGTGGTCACAGAAAAATTCACAGAGCCAATTCTTCTGCACCTCTTTCTGGGCACAGGCAACAATGCAATACAGCTGTGCTTCCCAGGCTTTCAAATAATTATAATGTACCGGAGATGGATCAAATGTCAAGTCAAATTTTGGAAGCCAAAAGATATTATTTTGCAAGTAAGTTTTTTAAATGCTATAGATCATCACTATTGTTTAACTTTTGAAAGGATATTCTACATATTTGAAATTATTTATTATGAAATGTTTGATGTATATAAAATACATAATATATATGTAAGTTAGCATGTAAACATTAAAATGAAGACCTATGGATTTATCACCCAACTTGATTAAAACTTGACCAGTAAGTAGCTTTGTATCTGCAGGTCCTGCCTCTATCCTGTCCTCTTGCCTTCCTCCCAGAGACAGCCCCTAATCCGAATTTTGTTTTTAGCATTCTGTTAGTCAGCTTTCCATTGCTGTGACAAAAACACCCAAGAAAAACAGCTTAAAAGAGGAAAGATTTATTTTGGCTCACAGTTTCAGAGGTTTTAGTCCATGGTCAGCTGACTCCATTTGATTCCATTGCTTTTAGGCCCTAGATCCATGGCAAGGCAGAAACATCATGGTGAAAGGTCATAGCAGAGAAAAGCTGCTTTCACCTCATGGAGAATAGAAAGGAGAGAAAGGAAGAAAGAAAGAGAAGGAGGAGGGGGAGACAGGGAGGGGGAGAAGGAAGGAAGAAGGAAGAGAGAGAGAGAGAAAGAGACAGAGTGCGAGCTCCAAGTAGGCCCCATACCCCCTGAAGTTTCTACCACTTTCCAAAAATGCTATCAAATTATGAATCATCTATGAATAGATTGATGAAGTCAGATACCGCATGATCCAATCATGCTTCAAAAACCCCACCTCTGACCACTGCTGCACTGAGTACCAAGTCTTTAGCACATGAGCCTTTAAGGGACATTTCAAATCCAACCCAAAACAAAGCATTATTTGTTAAATACAGACTTTCATCATGTGCCTGTTGCCATAAACAATATTGTTTCAGTTCTCTTGTTATTGTGATTCAAAAAGTTATATCATATGTACTCTTCTGAAACTAGCTTACTTCATTCAGTGTTTCAAAAATTTACCCATATTATTTCATATACCTATTATTTGTTCTTTTTTAAAGATATATGGTATTCCACTGGGTACTGCATCACAATTTATTCATGCTCCTCAAATGAACACTTGGATTGTTTTAACATTCTTAAAAGTAATGTTGCTAGTAAAAATTAGCAAGAATTTCCCAAAGGATACATACCTATGAGTGGAATTTGCTATATCCACATTTTCTACTTTACAAGACACTTCCAAATTTCTTCCAAAGTGATTAGGCCCATTCACATATCTTCCACCAATATGTAATATCCCTCAGATCTGCAAGTTCACCAACTCTTAGTACTGTCAGGTTTATTATTATTGGTGACTACAAAATATTATCTTTGGGACTTTAATCTGCAATTTACAGGCTAATAATAAGGTTGAGTAGTCTTCCATATTTTATTGTCTATTTGGATTCATTGTCCTACAATATATTTATTTTATCCTTTGGTGATTTTCCAACTGGATTTTTATTGATTTATAAGAAGTTTCATTGCTGTTGTTGTTTTAGTAAAGGGGATGGAAGCCAGGGCCTCACGCATGACAGGCAACTGCTCTACCACTGAGCTAACATCCCTGGCCCCTTTTTGCTTTAAGACAGGGTCTGGCTAAGTTGCCTGGGTTTGCCTCAAACTTGTGATCCTCTGCCTGAGCCTTCTGAGTAGTTGGAATTATAGGAGTGCACCACCATAACCAGCTTGTAGGAGTTTCTTTTTTTTAAGGTATACTCTAGATAAGATTTGTCATTCCCGAACATATACAAGCTTTTCCCATTCAGGTCTCAGTGTTCTGCAGGTCCTCCATAGGATGTGTCTTCTTACTCTAGTAATGGCTTATGTTTTTGTGGGAAAGCCAGTTTATAAAGCACTTTTGCAAACCTTATCTGAGTCTCCAAGCAACTTTTAAAAAACAAGATGGGTAATATTTTTCCTGTTTTATAGATAAGGAAATTGAGTGGCTTGCCCAGGTCATAGGTTAATATGTCCTCAGACTGCATTCTATATTTTCCTTCTGATTATATGATGCTTTAGCAGTTTGTAGATTATGGGTTATTCATTTAAGAAAATGCTACACCTCTGCTTAGCATCTTTACCTCAGTTCCTTCTATTTCTCTTTCTTAAATATGATTCAAAATATAGTTCTAGCTTATGAAGCTCATTCTAATTCTATTATTTTTATGATTAACAGATGAATAAAGGAAGCCCAAGAGAATCTTCTAATAGGATTTTACTGAGTCTAGAAAGATATTAGAAATCACAATAATTATCTGTTCTTCAGTAAACTACATTTTAACAATAATGGGTCATATGTAAGGGGGAACTGAGTTCAAGTTCAATATTTTCTTTTAACCTCTCAGGGAGTTACGAAGAGGAATACAGGGACTAAAGAGAAGAAAATATACTTAAGTATTTTTATTATTGGCTGCCCTATGTCAAACATCTACTTTCTACGTAATTACTAAATACCATCTATGTGTTATATCAAATATAACTAATACCTAATGTAATTTACATTAAATATTGACTTTGTCACAGGAAATTATATTGGCAGGGCAGTGATTCCATCACTCAACATCCCTCCTGAACCTTCTGTACCTGTGCAGGGTGGTGGATACCCACCTTCTGGGAGAGCCCAAGGAGGGTGTGTTAAGAGATGCCCAAATTTAACTCTCAAATATTTGAGGTGGTAAAAGATAGTACTTCTTACTTTCTGGAGTTGTAAGATAATTCTCAATTTAGTCAAACTACTGCATGGGAGCTCTAACCTTTTAGTGTTTCCATAGTTGATTTTATTTTCACATGTATTACAAACACCGAAGAGAACTGTTTGATGAAACTAGCAGTAACAAGAAAGAACCTGGGAATAAAGAAGGAATCAGAGGTCCTGCTCTGAGTTATTTTAATCACCAGAGAGTAGTTTGGTACTTAAGCACTTCCAGCCACATCCCTTGATGAAAAATGAAGATAAACCCACATCATGTCTTCTCCAAAGAAAAAGGTCTTTAACAGCAACTATCTATATTCTATAAATTACCAAATATGGCCTTTTTTAGATCACTTTCTTGGAGTGTTATAAATGTATCTACAGTTATATACCTAATATTCACTCATCAAATACTTTTACATCAGTATTCAGTTTTACCTTGGTATCCTGTCTGTTTTCATGAAGTGCTATCTTACACATGTATTTTGATTTCTGGGAGCTGTGTGTGCTAAAATACACTGTGTCTGATGATGAGCTCTCTGTATTTCTTTTATGAGTCAGGTATTATCCCATGCAGCTCACATTAGTAGGGGATAATTATACTACAAAGTGGTAGCATAAAAGAGAGGTGTGCACTTGGGGAAGGGGAACCTAATGACAATGGAATTCAGATCTGTGTTTGGATAAGGTGAGTTGAGCTCTGTGTTGGTAATTTTGAGTTCCACTTAACAGTTGTGTACTAGGATATAGGTCATTAGGAATGACCCACTCCTAATGTAAGGGGAGTGTCATTCCTAACTAGGCAGCTTCTAAGTATCACCTGGTCCAGAGTATCTCAAAGGAGTTAATCCTTTTGAAAGGAAGAGCACTACACCTTCAAACTAACTACTCAAAAAATGGCTTTGTGGATACCATAGTCATGTAATTTAAAATTCACCTGTCTAGGACAAGTCCAAGATTGGTGTGATATTGGGACAACAGACCCAAACAGGAATTGTCCCAGGCGAATAAAAAACATGGTCACCTTATTCATGCAGGGAACAGTGTCCAAGGCCTTCTATAAGGAGAGGGTAGGTGGGCTGATTTGGGTTGACCTTTACCTCAGGGGAAAAAAAATGTCTGAGGCTCAAAAAACGCTTCCTATACCCTTTTCAAAGGGGGCTATCAGAATAAACAAAGAGCAGTGGATTTTAAGGACTTCACAAGGGCCTGAAATCCCTTGAATTAAAAAGAGTTTTTGAAATAACCATTAGGGACAGGAAGAAATAGGGCGCTTGAAAAAAAGTACCCGGTTGTGTTGTTAGTTTTGAAGTTTGTGGTGGTGGTGGAAGGGAGAGAGGAAGAGGGAGAGAACAGAAGAGATGAGAGAGGGAGAACACTGAGATGGGAAGCATCTGGAATCATAAAGAAACCCTGGAGACAATAGATGAGACCTCAAGAAGTGCCTGCTGGTGTTCCAGGAGCCTGATTAAGGCCATGATCTCTGAATGACTTGTTGACCATGAGAGGAGGGACAGCACGCTGAGAGCGATGTCACTGGTTCTCCCTCACGCCCCCTGGTGTTCCTGAGGTGTCTGTGGGCAGCCGCAGCCTGGAGTCTGTCTGACCTCGACCACTTTGGTCGGCTTTCGGTAGGATGCAGACTGAAGGCTCCTAACGCCAACGCAGGACACCATCACCACGCGCCTAGTCCCCACCAGCGGTCAGGTGCGCAGGTCTCCAACTCTTCCCCGCGGCCCCGCCCACTAGCACCTAGGCCCCGCCCACTCCCCCATCCGGTCACGCCCACTTCCCCACCAGCGCCTTAAGTCCCTTGGCCCTCGGGACACTGGCTGTGGGTCTGCGCTTGGGATCTCGGGTTTCCTCAAGCTTCTGGCGGCGGGAGGCGCGCCGCGGGCCCACTGCGCGTGCGTGCAGCGTCCCCGGCGCCCCGTCCCCCTGCGGCCCGGACTTGGTACGGCCGGGCGGTTGGCGTCCTCTTCTGTTCCAGCCAGGGGCGGGCTTTTCAAATCTTTCCTCTGGAACTGTGGCAACGGCCCCGACGTGGGCGAGGGAGATGGAGGGTCCGACGGTGCAGGGGCCGGAGCCGGGCCTGGCGAGGCTTCCTACCCAGCAGGTGAGTGCGAGGGCCAGGTTCCCGGGAGGCCGTGGCTTCCTGCGGTCCTCTGGGAAGCCCCGGCTCGCCTCCGGACCTCCGCCAGAAACAAAGGAGGCGCCAGAAGACGCGCCCCGGGGGTGTTAAGGGGGGAAACTGAGGCCCAGAAACCGGAGGCGATGACAGGGACCTGCGGCGCCCTGCCTGGGGTTGGACGCTCGCGGTTTTGCAGGTGTAGGTGATGCCCAGGGAATCGGGGACCAGGGAACGGCCGGAAAGCCATCGCGCCAATGGAAGGCCGGGCAAAGGAAAGCTGGAGGACACTCTTAATTAGATACACATTTGGGTTTTGTTTTTTAACCATGTAAAGTGGCTAGGGTAGAGATCTTTTTACTTTAATGTGAAGCGTTATTTCTTGGCAACATCAGTTATTAAAGTGTTTATTATGCGTCCCACTCAACCATTTTAATTTTAGTGTCTCGAAAGAAATCGCTGGTGTCTTTTAGCTGGATCTTCACTTCTATTTTAATCTACTTCCTTTTACTGACTTATAAAGTGCGGTCGTTTAAATCACGTAACATTGCCAGGTTTGATTGCTAGCAGTCTTGTTTTCTAGTGTGTTCTCAATATGTTGGGGTTCTTGTGGATATCATAAGTAGGTGTTGGTGTGGCAGTCCGGGTGTATTCACTAGCTTGGTGCGGCGGTGATATTTAGGACTGGCACAGAAAAGAACAACAAGGATAAGGGCTTGGAAGATGTTCAGCTACATGGAATGAAAATACGTGTATACATGTTAAATACAAAGGGTGGGTTGCATACATGTGCGAAGGTAATTTCTAAACATTGTAATATTGTAATACTAAACATTGTAATAATTTCTAAACATTGTAAAATCAAAATAATTGAAATGTAGAATTGTTTATTTTATTTGGATCTTGAAGAAAAATCGCAAACTAATAGTGTCAACTTACCAAGAATTCTGAGAGTTAGTAAGTGAATTTTATGTTTGACTAAATCTGAATTTTTGCTTTGTGTATTTTTTCTCCAAATGAGTGAAGTTGCCATTTTATAAGGTTAAGAGGAACAATTTTGAGGTGGTTAGTCACACACTAGTCAAACACTTTACTCAACCTTGGGGTCATCTCTGATTCTTCACAGCATAGAATATTGGTTTTGGAGTCAGATTCAGGTCAAATCCAACTCTTGTGCAATTTTGAATAAGTTACCTGTCTTTTTTAAGTCTAGTTTGCAAAGTTGTAAAATGTCTAGAATGCCTACCCCTGAAAGTTGTTAGAGTTTTAGAATTTCTCAAAAGTACTCAGCACAGTATAGCACTCAGGACATGTTTGAGAGATGACTATTCTTGTTATTAGCCTTTGTCCCATTCATCTGAACAGTTGGGCCAGTCACTTACCTCTTCTTCTAAGTGTTGAAGCTCCTAAAATAAAAATAAAAGTTTGAGAAGTAATGCCACCTTATTGCACAAAGGTATATGTAGGAAGAAGCATGAATTTAGTAATTCTCTCCCCACTTCCCTTCCCCGGAATGGCCAGGATTAATTCTAGACTTTTTTCTGTACCTAAACAATTTTTAAAATACATTTCTTTTAGAAAACTGAGATTATACTAAATATACTTTTCTGTAATTTTTCTTCTTTTTGGTCTCTTAGCTACCATTAATTCTAGGTGAGTGATAATTTTTTATGAGGATTACTTCTGAATAATTTCTATCTTGTACCAGCAACTTTGCTTTTAAAAATCACTTCTCTATATCAACAGTAAGACCACTTTCTTTGTGTCATTTTAGCTCTTAAGACCTAGTAGAGTTCTCTCTTTTATACAATCTAGATTTCTTCTTTTTAATTTTTGTGATGGTGGGGATTAAGCCCAGAGCCTTGTGTGTGCTAGGCAAGCACTGTACCACCAAGCTACCCCACACCCCCAGCCCTAGAGTTCTACTTTTAAGTTGTCGTATTTCATGTAGAGCCTTACTCAATTTATTTTTATCTACCAACTTTTAAGTACTTACAAGATCAGGACAGTGCCATAGTGCTTCTGTTTGACTTCATTATAAGCAAGTCCTTATTCAGAAATTTGAATCAGAAATAAGAAGAGGATGGCTTTATCCTATTCTCTGTTCTTCCTGGAGACTTGCATTCAACTATTCCAAAAAGGGATGGATATATGGAGCCATGCTTTTGTCTTTGGTCCTAATCAGTCTTGAGTACCTTTATATCCTTATGGTTGAAGCAGCAACAGTGATGATTATAGCTCTCTGTTCTTTAAGGTCAGTAAGTATCATCATTGAATGCTCAGAGAAATAGTCGTTATTCTCACTGTGGATGGCACTAGACATCAGTTCCTCCCTAGCAGCTCTGTGAACACTTATTAACTAAAGACAAGTCCTTTGGCTCCATAAACCATTCTTTGGCTATAGCTGGTACTGCTTGATCAGAGAGGTTTTTCTCTGTTGGTAAAGAATAGATGTGTACCAAAAGAAGTTACATGGGAAACACAAAACAGGAGGACAAGAGAAAGTGATAGGGAGTAGATATGATTGAAAAACATTGTATATATGTATGAAAGTGTTATAATGAAACCCATTATTTTGTAAAGTAAAAAAAACTCCCACTCAACTGGCTGTAATAATAGGCTTTTATTATTAACCGAGTACATCCAAAAGCTTAGCAGTTTCCTGCTTATGTCAACCTTCCTAGATCCACCTAACTCATTAGCCTAAGACCTGCTCAGCAAGGGAGTTAGGGTCTGAATTTACTATATATATTAATTGGGCCCTGCTGGTAAAGGGCCAGATAGTAAATACTTTCAGCTTTGCAGACCACAGTCTTTGAAATTACTCTGCTATTGTAGCTATGAGTAAACGGGTGTGGCTATGCTCTGAAGCAGTTTTATTTAATTTACGAAAACAATTGCCAGCTAGGCCATAGTTTGGTAGCCCGTGCTCCAAAAGATAAAATTCTAATAGTATCTGCTAAATATACCTCATTTCTTTAATGAATATTAACTTACGCTTACACTTTTTAAAAAACCCCGACATTTCCTTTTTCACCATTTCCTAAGCCTCTGTAATTTTATGGAGTCTTTTTCAATAAGTGATGGGAAGAGGACAATGTTTATTCAGAGGATGCCAACCCTGGAAGCCCATACTGAATCCTTAATGTGGCTGTGGCCACCTACTGGTGCCTTATGGTTGATGCATTTTCATGATCTCTGGAATCTCACAGTCCAGCAATGGTCATCTATCCCAAGCATTGAATTACTAGAGGAACTTTTTTTAAAAAAAAGAAAAAAAGAAATCTCAGGCACTACCTGCAGATATCCTAACTAGTTTGTGTTGTTAGGAAACAATTTTAGTTACTTTTATAAGGCCCTTCCTCTCTGCTTCAGATGATTCTAAAGCACAGTCAGTTTTGAGAACTACTGTGCTTGTTCAACTGGCTGCCTTATTGCTGTGACTAAAAAGCAAAGTTGAATTTAGTGGCACCAGATGGTATTTACTTGTATCTGAATTGTGGGGTAAAGCTATTCATCCCAGCTTCAAGTTGTTCTCTGAGTGCACTCTCCAATTCTAACCAGTCTGTCATACTTTGTTTATAGACATATGGATCACATAGATAATTCTTATAATTAATTGCTAATTACATTAAAGAAGAATTTACTTTGGGGCTAATAAGTCATAAAAAGATGAAATGGAGTTGTTGAAATTCAGTCATGTGTAAAGAAGGAAAACTAGCAAATGACTACATTTAAATAGTACACCAATTTTGAGTTACAACACTACAGGAGGTTTTTATGTGGTGATTACATGATGTAATTACAGAAGGCAATTAAACAGATTTGGTTTTGCATGTAAATAATACAGTTGATTGATTTGGATAGTCAAATCATTTAGTTTCCTTTTTTGGGTGTTTAATTTTAATAGAGTATTCTAGCTTTCTTCTACTTTTTTAAAAACTTGCCTTTTTAATATTTGGAACTTGTGTTATTAGATTTCATTCACATTTTAAAATTTATATTTTAATATAATTAGAAAGGAAGTAATAGTGGTCATTTTTTTTAATCACAGAAGCCAAGGTGGTCACTTAACTTTTAGAAATAGATATGCTAGAAGCATTATTACATGCTTGTAAAGAGTGACAAATATCTTTATCTTTATAATTTTTCAAAGCTGTAGAGAGTAAAAGCAGAACTGTACATTTGATTTGTAGAATTTTAGTGTTACAAATACAACTTTCATATGAAATTGAGCTATTACAAGATCATTAAATGGAAAATATTTTGAGAACTGAATTACTTAGTTGTTTCTTAGTGAAAAAACTAAAATATGCTCAGAATTGTGTTCTGAGACTATTTGTGTGGCTAAGAACCCCTGCAACATTTTCTAAGCATACTGTTTTCACTCTGTTTCTTCTGAGATTTTATTTATACTGCTTACCATATAAGTAGTCTGTTACCTCCTTGCTGCGAAACCTTTTTTCCTGTATTCAGCATCTGCTCCTTAAGAGTTTTTTTCCTTTGTTAATTCAGTGCTCTCAACTATATCTTTCCATCTACAATACAGTTTGTGTGACAGATAGTGTGGTAGATCATTCACATTAGTTATTGTATGTTTCTTAAGGCTGCCATAACAAGTGGTCAACAGTGGGTGGCCAACAGTGGGCAGATGCCAGAAAGTCTGAAATCAAGGTATTAGTAGAGCCATGCTCTCCTCTGACGGCCCTTGGGAAGAATTCTTCTTTGCCTTTTCCAGTTTCTGGTCGTTGCCATGAATCCTTAGTGTTCTTTCACTTCTGGATTCATTACGCTAATCTCTGTTTTCATGGCATTCTCTGTGTATCTGTGTCTTCACATGTCATCTTATAAGGACACGATCATTGGATTTAGGTTCCACTCTAATCCAGTGTTATTTGATCTTAATGAATAACATCTGAAAAACCCTATATCCAAGTAAGGTTACATTCTGGGGCTCTGTACGGACATGAATTTTGGGGACACTATTCAACTAATATAATTGTGGTATGAACATGTAATGTTTCTCACCTTTGTTTCTGTTCTATAATGAAAGAAATTAAGGTTTTATAAGCGCTTTCAAAAATAGCGCTATATATATCATGCATTAAACATTGTTTCCTAACATGGCATGAATGAATGATAGCTAGAAAATTTTCCACCTATTAGGAGTAAAAAGAAATGTAATTTTGGATTTTTGCTACCTTTTTAAAATGCTTCTGTCTTTATTTTAGGACTGCAACATTCAAGAGAAAATAGACTTTGAAATTCGAATGCGAGAAGGAATATGGAAACTCCTTTCTCTGAGCACTCAAAAAGACCAGGTTTTACATGCAGTTAAGAATCTTATGGTGTGCAACACTCGAATAATGGCTTACACATCAGAGCTACAGAAATTAGAAGAGAAGATTGCAAATCAAACAGGAAGATGGTTAGTAGCATAGTTTACCCATGACTTTTAATGTATTTAAATATTTGAATTGTAAGCACAATATGATTTAATTATAAATACAAATACCAAATCACCAAACATTTTACAAAACACATCCATTGATGTAGCATCTTATATCATAACCATTTTAAAAGTAGAGCTCTGAGTGAACTTAGTATAAAACAGCAACTTTCATTGGGCAGTTTTGTTGTGTTCAACATGTGACTATAAAATGGAAGTGGTTAAGAAGCAAGGGCTAAGGGAATACTTCAAGAAGAAAGACTGATGGTCGAGGACATAAAAATAAAGTTTTAAAAAATTAACTGCTTAGAGATGTGCTAATAAAAAGGTACTAGCTAAGAATAATAAAAACATAGATATAGAAATCAAGAGATAAAACCTTATGAATAAAAGGAAGCTTAAAAATCTGCTAGTATATCCCTTCATAAGATGAACATAAATTCTACAGAGGCAAGTGATTTACTTAAGGACATGTGACTAGCTAGTGACAGAGGCTAATCAGAGTTAGGGTTGCTAAGTAACTTCTCATCCTGTGTTCTTTTGCTCCATGTTGCCCTTTTGGATTAGACATATGATTTGTGTATAGAAATATATGCTTATCCTATTTACAATGCCAGGTCTTTCTTGGATCTAAGAATCAACTCAATTTAGTTGCTAGATTCTAGTGTCTGTCTCTTTTAGTATAAATAGCTGATTAGCTGGATAGCTGTAACACAAGTGAAAATGTTCTGTGTAGACAGTAGTGGCCATTGGGCTAAGCGTAGTCTAACTCCATTAAATTCTTGGAAAGTAAGATTAAAAACAGGTCAAAGAACACGATTTCCATAAAAATAAAATATTAATGAGGTCATGATAGAGTAGAGACCTGGGTATGAAGTAGCTAAATTTATTAGTTGTCTTGGCATAGGATAGCTGTTTTAATTTTTTTATGCCTCCGTTCCTTCATTATAGCAGGCATGATAAATGAAAATTGATATTTTACATATATAAACCTAATTTAATGCCTTTTGCATACTTAGTACTTAACAAATGTCAAATAGTTCTCATTATCTGCTTCAGGCAATATTAATGAAATTGTTCCAGTATCGTAATCCAGGAAATATTTTTTAGCTAGACATATGCTGGTATAAGTCAGCACTTCTCAAACTGGACTGTATGTTACTGAGAGTGCATGCAGAGCCTCAGAATAAGCATGGGCACATCTTAGGACAGAATTTAGAACATGGTATAGTTTTAGGTTATGTTCTCCTCAGCTTTTATTGGAGTATTTACTAAGAAAGGGTAGCTGAAGTGGAAAAGTTTGAGAAATATTGGTTTAAGAAAGTGTAGGACTAAGTATTGAGTATTATTTCTCATGGTGTCTGGAATATTCTTCAGGGATCTATACCTATTCTATATTTAATGCTCTTTAAATATTTATAATGAATTGTGAATTGGCAATTTATTAATTTGGCAGCATAATTTTTCTGAAGTTGCTGATTTATACAAATGTTAAATAAGCCTAATCCCTGTTAGATTTTTACAAGGAAAATCTGGGACATTTTAATGAAAATTTATGTGAATTTTAATTTTTTTCTGATTACCTTTACTAAATGAAAATATTTTTGTTTTTACATCACACCCACGTTTATACTTGTTCATTATTCAAATGAAAGCAATGTTAGCCTTAATAATCAAATTATTTTGAAATTAAAAAAATCTTGAGTAGTCCATATGGATTCTTTTGTTTACAACTTTATTTTGTATACATAGATAAAACCTGAGGCCATTGATCAAGCATAACTAGAAATTATGGTATTTCTTATTATATTAGACTGAAGATTAATGACTGTTACAGTTTTTTTAGTTCTTTAAAGAAAGTCATATAAATTACTGATTTGACTAATCATGTATTTCCCAAATATCTATTACTTATAGAACACTTATGAAGCACTGTGCATGTGTATCCACATTATTCTCCTGTGGTGAAAAAGTGAGTAGTTCTATATACATATGCAGCAAATGCATTGCCTTTAGAGGCTCAGCAGTCTGTCCATTAGTTTTAGTCTTTTAAGGTAGATGAATGCTCCATTTTTATATTACTGCTAGAGTTCAAATAATAGTATTCTAATGAGAAGAACGCTAGTTTACTTATAAATTTTTATTATAAAATGTCAAATTAATATAGACAATAAATCTAGACTTTCTCAAAGAAGAATGTCTCATGAAAGAATTAGATATGAATCTTATAGATGGAGAAAGTTTGGTTAGGTGAGTAGAAAGAAAGCAATATCAGAGAGAGAAACTGAGAAACAGAGAGAAAAGAAAGAAAGGAAGGAAGAAAGAAAGGGGAGGAGATGAGAGGGGAAGGAGAACGGGGAGGAAGGAAAGGGGAGGAAAGGAAAAAAAGATGAAAGCTTGGGGTGAAAGATGAGCATGAATGATACAAGAGCAGTGAAGAGATGTGTTTGCTTGAGGTTGAAGATCAAGCCAAAGATAAAAAGGAAAAGGGAAGTAAAATTTGAGTAGGCCTAAACTGGGTGGCTCACACCTGTAATGCTAGCTGTACAGGAGGCAAGGATCAGTAGGGATCATGGTTCGAAACTAGCCCAGGCAAATAGTTTGTGAGATCCTATCTTGAAAAGCCCACCACAAAAAAGGGCTGGTGGAGTGGCTCAAGGTGTAGGTCCTGAGTTCAAATCCCAGTACCACAAAAAAAAAAAAAAAGATTTGACAAAACCTAGAATGCCAGGGAGTTTCCTGGAATTAATCAGTAGCTTTTCTAGGTGCTGAGATTTCACAAATATCTTACGAAAAACTGAGAAAGGCATAAAACATCTTTATTATAGGCTTGGAAACAAAGATGTAGAGCAATTAGGCAACTTTTTTCAAGGGCACACAGTGCCCTTATAGCTAGACCATGATCCCAGATAACTTCTAAGACTATGTAACCCCTCTTCCAAAGAAACATTCCTGCCTTTCTACCATCGTGCCATGGTGAGCTATTAAAGGACTTAACATTTTCTGATTATTTCTTATCCTTTATCATTTTATTTTAAGTGAGGAAGAGATGATAAAATGGGTGTTTGGGGGAGGTTTTCTGGCAGCTGAGTATTAAAAGGGTGATGAGACAAAATAATTGTAATTACTTATTTTTAGGGCAAATAAGAATAGGCGAACATAGACATGATCTAACAATGAAATGACTTGATTAGAGAAAAGAAGAAATCAAAACTGGCACATGAATTTTTTTTAGGGATTATCTAATAGTTCTTTATTCAAATGTTCTCTATTATAAAAGAACCATTCTGCCAATGGTTTTCAGTTATTTCTCAGTCTGATGAGTTTATTAAAGCAATCAAGTAATCAATCTTGTTGCCTTTTAAAACTGGGGCTCAAAAAAAGAATTAAGTCCTAACACATCAAGACATGCACTGACATAATTTCTATACACTAGAATAGTGCTAATTTTGTGCCATCCTGGGAAGAATTGAAAAAATCACCCTAGTTTAGATGTTTAGGTGTGAAACACCTTGTAACATACTCCCTGTTTTATGTGCCTGAATAAGCAAAAGATATTATGTATAATTCACTGTGGAGTCAAACTGATCCAAAAGAGTGGAAGTAGACTTCCTTCTACATTGGGTAAACATTAGGTAAGTGGGGAGCACAGATTGCTTCCTGCCTCAATTTTCAGAGTAGAATGGCAGTCTGTCATTTTGCTATTCTTTTAACTCACAAGCTAGACTATTTCCCCTACCTTTTTCCTACATGTATCTACTTAAAAGACTATTCTGTCCACTTCTGAGAAAATCTCTAATGGGGTCCATTTATTAAAAGTCCTTAGATAAGCATTCCAAGATTTTTGTGGTCTAATTTCAAACTATTTGATAGTCTTATCTCTCAATTTCTACTTTACAAATTTATTGTAAACAAAAACATGCTTGATCCCAAACAGTTCTTGAATTTTCTTGTCTCCAGGGCGTTTGCTTATATTAAAGTACTCTGTCTTCTATTTTGCCCACTTGGCAAAACCCTTGTGTCCTGAGATATAAACAGTAGCATAAGAGTTTTCTTTATAATTCTCTCAAGGAATTCGATTTAGAAGGTGAATGTTTCCTCCTTGTGTACATAGTAAAGGCTCAAAGATGTTAACTTGACTCCTAGTTCTGGTAACATCAGACCTGTGAATACCTTACTGTACTTGCTACATTCTAAGGGCTGTTTATAAATACATCTTTTCAATTAGAGTATGAATTTTGGAAATGGGGACACTGGTTCTTATGAAATAGAGATGATACTTCATAAGATTTATTATGAGGTTTAGTTTGTGGAGCTTTGAGACACTCAGTTAACTCTGGTTCTCTTCCTCATTCTTCTTTGTATACCTAAGATCACCTGTCAGTGCTGTATGTATACTAAAAAAAATCCTTCAGAAATACCCTGTATTCTGCATTTGTCTTTTTCCTTGGGTATCAGTGAACCTTTTCTCATATTTTCTGGTTTTGATATAGCTAGAAGTTGGGTTTAAAGGCAAGAGTTTTTTGCAAGAATTTTTCTAGGAAAGGTTGGGTGCTCTATATGTTTCCAATTCATGCAATATGATATCCTATCTTAGGTGAGGCTGAGTTTGATCCTTTGGTTTATTTTGTTTACTTACTTTGCAGTGCTGGGGATGGAATTCAGGGACTTGCAGATGCTAGGCAACTACTCTTCCACTGAGCTATACCTCCTATTACCCTGGTCCCTTGGTTTAGATGGCAGTTGCTAGCTTTCTGTTTTGAGATACAATGGTTTTCTCTTGCATTTTGTAAGTAATCTTGGAGTGTTGGGATTGGCTAAGTATTCTGTTTTCCACCAAGCTTTAATTTAATGGCTTTAGCATCCATTTGTGATTTTTTTGTTTTGCAAACCCCAGTTATAGTGAAAAACAGTAACTATTCTGTTGTTTTTGCACTTGACTAATGTTCTTTAAAGAAGGGCATTCTTTTCTATTTTTCATGTATTCATGGGTTTTAAAATTTATTCTATGTATTGTTAGCATTAATCTTTCTGATAGTAAAATTGTCCCAAATATCTTTAGTGGGAGTCCCTTCAAAATGGCTTGCTTGTTCTTTTGCCTCTATTAGTCTTTAAGAGCTTCCTTACATTGTGACATGAAAGAAGACTAAGGTTTGCCTTTTATTTTCTCTGCTCCAGGCCTTAGTTCAGCCATTTCTGAGTCCTGGATTATTTTAATGGTGAATACATTTTGAAATGGAAGGTCTGGGTATTGGGTATGATCATTATTAACTAGGGTGCTACTGGTTTTAAGCCATTTCAGTGGATATAGCTATAAAAGTAATGTAAATCATGAATATACATTGATATTTCTAGCCTTTTGTTTTCTTGATTTATTTAAAATTTGTACCTCTTTTCTTACTGGAAATCTTAATTCCCAGTTATAATAATGTATTTTATTTTTAGACCATGACTATGTAAAATTATTTCATAGTTACAGACCATTATTATTGACACAACCTACTAGATAGATTCAGGATTTCTTTGCAGTTCTTTTTCAATCTACAGAAATTATTGTGAAGTTTTTCCAACATACAAAATAGTAGAATTGTATAGTGAAGATCTATATACTTATCACATGGAGTCTACAGTTAATATTTTGTTATATTTGCTTATTTTGCTTATTTTAAAATCTTATATCTATTATTCTACCCATCCATTAATTCATCTTACTTTTTATGATGAAATTAAAAGTAAGTTCTTTACACTTTGCTTACACACACACACACACACACACACACACACACATGTGCACACATACAGCATTCCTGTGGATTTGGAGCAGGGAACTGGGTTTGAAACTTACTTGATGGCACATACCTTTAAGTCCAGCACTTAAGAGGATGAGGCAGAGGTCCGTGAGTTCGATGCTAGTCTGGGCTATATTATTTTTCTATGTATGTTCGTTATTAGCTTCATAAACTGGATTATTTGTTTCTATTTGTATTTACTTTTTTCTCTTTGAATTAATCCGTGCTTTTTGGATATATTGTGTTTTCTTCTTCCCAGTTTCTAGTCCTTTTCTCCAACCCTACCCCAAGAAGTAGCTACTGTTTTATTTTCCACCATAGGTTAATTTTGTCTGTTCTAGTACTTAGTATAAATGAATTATACATGAGAGGCTTTTTTCTTTCAGCATAATACTTTTGAGGCTGCTCACATGATAAAATGTTTATTTTTCCCTCTTCATTGATAAGTACTATTCCACTGTATGCATATACTATATTGCCACTGCCTCCTTTTCCCAGTGTTAGGCAACTTTAACTTTAGTGCCGTTGCTTTTACTTCCCCGCACCTCTTACTAAGCTTCTATTCTCTTTTTATTGGGGTAAAAAGTTTGCAGTGTTTGTTTAGAAGATCTTGGTTAAATACTGTTTTTAAGGTCTTCTATAGCCTTACTTATTTTTTGACCACTTGGAATGTCTTGTATAGGAAGCGATAGGTTAAGATTTTTTTGTGATTAAGGCTTTGTTGTCTTCATACTTGTATCTCTGTACTTTCTGCCTCAGAAGATGCTATATATGGCATTTGGTACCTTAGGTACCTGTAGTATAGCCATTGTTAATTGCATCCTTTAACATTATAGAGTATCCTTTTGTTCTCTCAGTGATACTTTTGGACTGAATTCTGCCTTGCCTGGTAGCAAGACCACATCCTCTGCTTCAAAACTGTTCGTATTGTTTAATATATCTTAGCCCATCTCTTTATTTTTAACTTATATGAATCACCTCTGAAGGTGTATTTTTTATATTCATCCTAGAGTTGAATTTTACTCTATGAGCCAAACTAAAAATTCTTTCAATGGGGAAATTAAATCTGTGTACACTTAACATGACAGATATTTTTGATATCAGGTACTTCAAGTAAATAATCCCCACACTCACAGAGCTGACATTTTAGGAGCAGCATCCACTCTTCTTCCTCCCCACCTCACTCAGTCCATTTCTTCTTGACTTAAATTCTGGAATGCTTTATTTGGCTTTGTAAAAAATGTTAATTAGAGTCATTTATAGGACTTAATTATGTGTGTCATTCAACATAATTGTGAGCTTTTAAAATAGTGCCAAAATAACTTTGTAAGCTTTGTGTGATTACTATGCATGTTTCTTATATTACAGTTTCCTAATTTATTGCTTATGTACTGTAAATTAAAAGAAGAAAAAGTGTAGATTAGAATGTATTTAAAGGCATTGCTGATTTTATTTCTCAGTCTTTCTATAGTTTGGTGTCCGTTGGAAAGAGCTTATATCATATTTGGAATAGAATTCAAGATATTTATGCAGCTATTAATTTTATGCAAGTTTTAAGATGACTTAAAATTCCACAATAGACACTTCTCAGTGTTTCACTTTTTTGCTTACTTCCATAAGAACTTTTGTAAATGTCACGATGTATCTCCACCCAGCACAACAATTAAAAAAAAAGAAAATGTAAAATACTTTCTCATATTGTGCTATTTCTCATTATAATTTGCTAATTCTGTCAAAGAGATGCTATTTTAAATCCCCACATGGAACAACATAAAATAGGACTCACTATTTACCCAGAACATTTTAATATAGATTTTTAAGCAACAGAGTAGCAAATCTGCACCCTCTATTGGCCATTTTATTTATCTGCAGCCAGAAATATGAGTAATAAAGTTAAAAGTTTGTCTTATGGATTATATCAAAATAATGTTCTACATTAGGTTTATATTAATAAGGTACACAGTTATTTAGCTGTTCATTGTTTCATTAATTTTGTGGTTATTTGTGTTTTTCCTTCAGGCTGGCTCTTTTAATTGTAACATTATGAATTGGCATGAATATTGCAGATTTTCAAACAAGTATTTATTAACTGTAACAAACTATTAGGTACAGTAGCACATTATTAAACAGATAATGTTTAACAATTTTATTGTCAATTTAGATCAATTAGAAGAACATCACATTTTTGTTCCCTAACAGTTTGGGGAGTTATTTGAATTGAAAATAATCAAAGTTTCAGAAGAGGTTGAGTTCTTTCATTTTTTACAACCTAGACTTAGTCTATAAGATTATTTAGTTAGTTATATGTATTGTATAGTTTGATAAGCTTTGTATGTAGTAAGTTTTCTAGTTCTTGGATATGCCTCTGCAAATAATTTATTATTGTACAAAGCTGTACTCTGCCAGGTAGTTGAGTAGTATGGAGGGAGAAAATTTCTTCTGGTAAATATTTGGCAAGTTTGGTTTTGGTGGTTTTGATATTTCAGAATTGCACTTACCTGACAAAACCTCAAATTTAATCCAATTTAGTAATCATAATGGAGCTCAATTTTGGCATAAAGTTATTCCATAAACTTAAGCTACCCACCATTTTAGAGTTTCTTTGCATTTTTCACTGAAATATTTTAAGAATTTATATTATAAATTGCTCATATAATAGGTGTTTTTAAAGATACTACTTACAAATATCAACCAGCTGCATTTATGTAACGTTTCTTACCAATTTGAAGAAACTGAGGTTTGTCTTTGATTTCCAGTGTTTTTTTTTTTCAGTATATTATTTCACCAAAATGTGTAATAAACTATTCAGATGAACTTTTCACTCTATGACAAAGTAGTAAGCAATATGTTCTCCAAAATAACAAATTAAACTTTATCGTTGAACTTCACTCATCTAAATTTGTGATTTAATGAAACATTACTTTGAAATAATCAGTGAAGACTTACATTTTTCACTGAGTGAATTTCCTAAATACCAGGTGTGAACATAAAGTAATTAGGTAGATTCTGAGAATATATGACTTTAAATCTACTATGTCATTTTACTCCTATCTAATATGTGATTCTATAAATACATGTAAGTGTCCCTTAAAAGCTTGTCAACTTAAGTTTGTCAGTAAATTATTTTAGCTCATTTGGAATATACTTTACTTGTGATACTTACTTTGTTACTCCTCGCTGGATTAATTTTCAAATTTGGATGCACCATAATGAATATATAGGTAGTCTTTTCAACAAGCTTACTGAAAGCAAGTTAGTGTCATCCTCTTCTGAAAATTATTAGTTAGATAACTTCCCGCTTTAAACTCTCACTCAGTCTTTCTCCAGAATCTCTCTTAAAATCAAATAGAATTCAAATGGAAAGTTTCCATCCTATTACATATTTAAAGTACCTAGTTAAATTAGCTAGCGGTTAATTAGCTAACCAAATTGAATAAGAACAAAAATACAAAGAATTTGCTTGGAAATATTGACTCAGAAACATAATGCTAATCTCTAAATTTAAGTTATTAGGAAATGGGATATGGGGGAAATAGTCAAGGATGGGGAATTGTTTTGATTAACAAGGGGATATCTAGTTTAAAAGTATTTTTATGATAGTGTATTCTGACATCAGATTTGCATGTGTCTTATATCCCCAGAATTTCCTTTGAAACTTTTTTTACTGCCATGGTAATATTTTCCTCTCCACATTTTATTCTCTGTACAGAGCCTCTCCCTTCCTTTCCCACATTTATTGTTGCCTTAGTATGTACTTAGTTTTTTGGAATTTAAGAAAAATGAAACATCATATTAGCTGCATATAAAAATATAGCAGAGAGTAATTTTTTTGTTTTTGTTTTTTCAGATTCTGAAAGGATAAACTTAGCCTTTCAACAATACATTGTAGGACTAGAAGTACATTAACTTTTTTAGGCCACTGTATTTAGTAAGAATGTAATTTATAAACTAATGATCCAAAGGTATTACACTTCCAAGAATCAAGGCAAATATTGTACATCTTATTTACAAATGCAATTAAAGGCTGTCATTATAAAGTAACCAGTGCACAATAATTAGAGAATTTCTCTCTATATTTTTCTCAACCCTAGCTAACTCTTGACTAAACATTTTGAACTTTGAGTCAAATAATTTACATTACTGGAAGTCATTATTATTCACAGGTACGTATTTTGATACTCAGGAATTTGTGAAAGACTTAACAATTTATTCAAACAGTTCTTTTTGTTTATAAAAGATTTTCTTTTCTGACAGTGATGTGAATTTTGAAAGTAAAGAACGCACAGCATGCAGAGGAAGGATTGCTGTATCAGGTATGCACTTGATGGGACATTGTATATTACTGAGTAAATTTGTAAAATAAATAAGAGTTGATGGGTTTTGTTTTATTCTGCTTGCAACCTCTTCATTTTTCATGCCTCTATCAGAATATTTGTTCTAAATATTTTTATCATTTTGCCCTACATTTGTGTAGAACTTTACAATTTGAGCAAAACATTTCATATATTACACATATTAGCCTTTACTCCTTGGTTCAACCTTTCCTTTAATGCTTATGTAAAGCACAAGTTCCATGAGGGTTGGAACTATATTTATTTTGTTCATCATTTTTATACCCAAAAGCTAGCACAGTACTTGTACATAGTAATTGTTCAGTGAATAGTCATTAGATAACTGTTCTTTGTTGCCTATAGGATAAAAACCAGATTCTTACCCCCTTCACACACACACACACACACACACACACGTTTCCATTCTGACCCAATTCTTTTTCTAGGCATATCTACTATTACTCCTATACAGAGGCCACCTTCTGTCAACACACCCCATGTTCCAGACACCTAATTAACTTGTGAAGTAACTATATTTTCTCCAAGATCTGTTTGCTCATCTATAAACCCTCCCGTTATCATTCTAACTAGAAATGTTTCCTGTCTCTGAATTACTAACACAGTTAGGAGACCCTTCTCCACTAGATGGCACTTACGCTGTGTAGTCTCAGTTTCTCCAAAGTGTTAAGGAAGCTAGACAATGGCTTGGAGATGCCACAAAGTCAGATGCAGCTGACTCATGTGTACACTATTAAGGAAATGCACTTTTACAAATATTGTATCATCAGTACCTATTGGAAGCAACAATTTGTACCTCCATCAGTCTTTAAGTAATAACTAGCTTATTCCACTGGCCAAAAGCCTTGTATTAGAGAGCCTGCTATGATGTTTCTGGTCCTGACACTCAAGAGCTGCTTTCCATTTCCACCTTCACTCACTTTATGGCTAAACAAAAATGACCACACAGGAAGGAAAGACCTGCATTTTATTTAAAACATCATTGGCTAAAATCAGAGAAATTTCCCTCAGCTAAGCGAAAAGTTCTTCAGAAAAGAACTGAATTGCCTAAATGTCTGTTGCATGTTTTATAGGTATTTACATTCTGTTTTCATCTTTCTAATTATAAGACTGACATAAAATGTTTTATATTGCCTTACATTTTTAAGCCAAACATAGTATATTTATGTAGTATATATATAGTATATTTATGCTCATGATGTTTAAGTATATTTTAGCATTAATAAATAAGATATTGTAGAACTTAAAAGGGGGATTTTAAATAAATGCTTAAAAACAATCCTCCTTTTCTTGCTTTAATATGACACCATTCAGTACATAAATGATGTATGCTAAAGAGCTACCGAACACTCAGATTCTATAATAGTCAACATTAATTGTCATTTCAAAATGGTTTGTTTATTGCCACAATTCCTGATGAAGAATTAACTGTACTTTTAGAAGGTAAAAGCATTTAAAAGAAAAATTTTCATGACCATAAATACTCACATATAAAAACTGAACTTACTTCTGCATGTGTTAAATTAAGGAACTGAAACTCTCAGAAGATGGGATGTAATTTATTTTCTTCTTTGCCTGGACTTAATTATGTCTTGTTTGTGTATATATAAAAACAAAGAAAATTGAAAAATGAATTCACCTTTATAAATCTATTTTCTTTTGACAGGATGAAAATGTGTCTTTCATTTATGCCAAAATGAGTATTTGCAATAAAATATAATGTTTCTAAGATTACCTTGATATCCAGGAGAGAACTGGATTTTCTGTTTCTGGCTTCACTACTCACTAACTAGATCTTTATAAATACTAAAATAATAGCAGATTTATCCTGATTCTTTCTGTCAAACACCAAATACTGGCATTGTGGAAATTGTCTTAGCCTTTTCACTGAGTACTAACTCAGTGACTAAATGAAATCAGATAACCTCCTGCCTCAATAAGTTTTTACTTTTGAAAATGGTAACTAGTGTTCTAGGACCTAATAGCATCAAGTTAACTGTGCTGTTATAGCTCTCTCAGTTTACCATTAAATGTCAGCGCAGTTATAAGAAGGGATAAAGGTGACCCACAGGCTAAACTGCAAAGAAAGTCCATGCTTCTCCCAGTGTGGTATAAATAGTTAAAACTAGCCTAGCAGAGCAAGAACAGCTGTGAACAAGAACAGTTGTGAAATGAAATGAGTCAGCAACTGTGGTCAAGCAAGAAGTGGGCTCTGACAGGACATCAGCAGAGTCGTAATTATAAAACAGTAAAAGCATTCCATTAAAATCAAGAGCAAAATAATGATGTCTGTTATGTCAATATCATATAATACTGTTTTGGAAATTCTAGCAAAATAATGGATGAAATTATTGAAAATAAATAGACAAATAGGATGCTATTTGAAGATAATGGATTTCAGACCTATAAAAGCTAAGGAAATTTCCTAAAGCACTGTTTGAATTAATAAAGAATCAAGTAAAATGTGGCTGGATTTAAGATAAGTAACTCTTAAAACAAGCAATAACTAGCTAGTGAGTATAAAGGAAAAAATCTACAACATAATAGAAAACATTAAATACCTTAGAATGACCTTAATTAAAGTGTAAGTTAGAGCAGGGAGTGTAGTTCATTGGTAAAACTCATCTACCACGTACGAAGCCCTGGGTTTGTTCTATGTAAAGACAGATTGTTAAAAAGTTATTTCTTAAGTCAATTTGGATAATAGAATCTAGTACTAATAAGACATTTGGGGGAGGCAAAATAGTTCTAAAATTCATATAAAGAAATTACAGTAAGATGCTTTCAAAAGAAAACATTTCTGACACTAAATTGTATTACACAAGTACAACAGTTTATAATACTGTGGTGTTGGCATTAGGATACATAGTGATTGATGAATGAGTCAATTCAGTCCATAAGATGCATAGCCAAGGAACACTTACTCTGACATATCTGGTGGAGATGGCATTGTAAATCAATGAAGAAGAGAAGGAGGTATATGTGGACTAGAACAATTTTTTAAGAATAATTTTTACCTCACATACCCCACAATTTCACATGTATTAAATAACTTTTAAAAATACAAATCATAATAACTAGAAAATGTATCATTTGTATTTTGGCTTTGGTCAAAATCTGTTATGGAATTCAGAAGTTGTATGATATATGAAATAAAACTTCGCAAAATAATTCCTTGTCATTTTTTTCCCTCCTTTGTAGATATTCGAATACCACTAATGTGGAAGGACTCTGATCACTTCAGCAATAAAGAACGTATGTATCGTTTTAATTTGTAGTTGAAATGCTTTCTTTAGTGTATAGGGAACTTGTGATTATTGAGGGAAAAAATCCTCCATACTGAAATCCATTGACAGAATAAGCAGAGTGTTGCAGAACTGTTGCTTTTGAGTTTGGGTATAAGTAAGTTGCAGTGCTTCATACTGATTGAGATAATGCATGCTAAGTGTACCTTATGTTGTTGATAGGAACCTGAGCCAGGACACAAAGTAATAGGCTCAGAGTGAGGAGAGGGGGAGGAAAGGGGGAACAAAAGAACATGGTTAAGGAATAAAGGCAGCATTTCTTCTGTTTGACCAGAATCTGGAAGGTCTTTTTTTGTCTCATTTTGTTACTGCAGATTGTTTAACAGATGTAATAAAAGATTTTTAGCTTGATCTGATTTTATTTTTCCTTCACCATTTTATAGTTTTATACTCTTCACAAATTTATGGATTGTTTAGGTCATGGAAATTAACCTCAAATGATTTGTACCTGTTAGAGACACACTGGAAAAAGATATACTCCTTTGTTTTTCTTGTCTATTGTGATAGCTTTGTTCCTCATACTTTAAAAAATGGAATTGTATTGAGCATAATTAGTTTTATATGAAGAATTTAAAATCAGGTTAGTATTTGTTATTCAATTAGGAAATATAATTTACTTTACAAAGGAATGCATATGGGAATTAAGTAAATCTTTCTGATTACTAGAGAGAATAAGTTTTTCTAAAGAGCTACATTTTCTTTATAATGAGGATTTAGTCTTTTAATCACCTAATTTTTTTTTAAAACATCAGCAGCTTTGTTTTTGTGTTTCTATGTCTTCTTTTTATTGAGTGTGTGTGTGTGTGTGTGTGTGTACATGTACATGGTTTCCTCCCTTGCTTTTAGTTTAGTGGAAAATGTTTTGTGGTTGTTAATTTGCCTACTCTTAAACTCTTCTAATAAAAAACATCTTTTTCTTCAATAGACTTGGGAGCCAAAATGACAGAGGTAATAATACACACACACACACACACACACACACACACACACACACACACACACAAAATTCACCATTAATTAAGGCTTAAAGAGTTTTTCAGGAATAAACCTTAGGACTTTGGTGATTTCTTTGGGCTGCTAAGAGTCCTGTATATTTAATTTTATTTTTTGATATTCCCTGCCTTGAGTTTATGTTCTAGTTGTGTAAAGTATTACTGAATACTGACAGAATAGCCATTATAAAGTGTCATAGGTCACCATATTCAATGTATGAAAATATGAATTTATTCACAAATATTGGAGCTAATATTTTTCCCTTTTAGGGTGATTTTAAGTAATGGGAGGCATAATTGATCATATGTGTTGTTTAAAATGTTGCCTTTTTTTCTCTAGGATCACAGCGCTATGCCATTTTTTGTTTATTCAAAATGGGATCTAAAGTTTTTGATACTGACATGGTTATTGTGGATAAAACAATCACAGATATATGTTTTGAAAACGTAACCATATTGTAAGTATCTTTAATTTTTAGAGAATGAAAATAATCTAGCATTCTAATTTTTGAAAGGCTTAATCATTGTGTCTTTAGATTCTTATGCCTAAATATTAGGCCCTTGAATTCTGAAGCATTAAGAGCTTTTAATGTTTAAAATGATTTTGAAAATTTCTTTGTTCACAAGAAAGCCATTTCTTCATCTGCCATTTTCTGTTGTAAAATAAAATGGAAATCTCGTAATTAATATTAACAAACATTTGACCCGTTGGATATGATAACTTTTTAAAATAAATTCTTATGTAGTTCCATTGTTAACTAAGCTATGAATATAATAGAGTTTCATTTGACATTGTTTGATTTAGAGTGAATTTGGGTATAAAACAGATTCTTCTACCTTATATATAAGAGTTACTTACAGAAAAAAAATAGTAAAACACTTTTATTTATAAGATAGTCCTGAAGTATGTCTCATAGCAAAATACTTTGGTAAAATTTTGGGGTGTTCTTTTTCTTATGGTGCACTTTCATGTACTCCAAAACAATAAAAAAAAAAAAAAAAAGGTGGGTAATCCTCGGGGCTGTTTTTATTGCCCCTGCTTTTTTACAGGCCTATTTTATTGTGGTCATAATAGAGAACCAGAAGGAACTCCTCAGGTAGCCATAGAAATCATTTTTAAATATTCATTCCTGGTCTTTCTCAAAGGTTCTATTGGCCTAAATCATTGTGGGATTTGTTTGTTTCAGGCTTCCAAAGACACTATCTTCATATCTGAATGTTAATAGCCACTGAACTGTTAAGATAAAATCAAATATGTGTTTTTTGCCATTTTTAGCTATGGAACTTCAGTTGAGATTTCAGAGGACTAGATTTATGTTCATACGGCACTGAAAAGACTATAGAAAAATGTATTTGGTGGCTTTTGGTACAATGTCCTGTAGTAATTGTATAGTGCAGAAAAACAAAATATATTGTCCTGGGTTATTAGCAGTAATTCAGGCCTTCTTACAACTGTATTAACCAAAAGGACTTTATTTAGGGTTCTTCCTCAAAAAAATCCCTGAATGCTTGTATAATTCAAACTAAATTTTTTTCCACAGTTATCCTAATAGATTTATTAACAACTACTACTAATGATTTTTTTTCTGCCAAAATTATCCTGTTAATGGGCTCTTTTCTTCACATCACTTTGCTATTGTTTGTTTTTACCACAAAGACAAAAATCAGACTGTTTCTTCAAGGAAAGAACAATACAGATTACTCAGGAAGGCAACACATGATTTACTGTTTTTTAAAAAATTCTGTAAATATTTAAAATTGTTCTAAAAATAACTGCTGACAAATGTTCTAAATGTTAAAAATGTGCTTTTTATTATGGTGATTTTTTGAATAAGTATTCAATATTTATGAATCTGTTTTTTCCCTCAATATTGACATTTGTTAGTCATTATAGGAATACTGTATTTTAAAAAGCTGCCAAATAATGAATTTTAAAAATATCTGGAAGTTATTCCTTAGATTTATCCAAACTATAGATAGGCTGTATAAATCTTTAAAAACCTATGCTGACTTTAAAATCTCTGAAGCTGATGGATCTTCCATCTGCAGGCAACATCTGTTGCCGATGGATACCATCTTAAGAATATTTTATCATTAGTAGCACCACCAGTTTTGTGTTCAAGGTACTTCATTGTATTGAAAAAGGGAAAAGCCAATTTTAGCATTTACGAAAACTGCAAAATTTGTACATACAGGCCTAAAAAGTATGTATTGAGCCCCTCCTAGTTCAGGGCCCCATGCTATATTAATAAAGAGAACACCTAGACACACTTGCCCTTGGAGTTCATGCTTTGAGTATCTTTCTCTCTCCTTTTTTTTGAGGGGGGGCACTTTATACCCAAAAAAGGAAATGTTTATAGTTATTATGTGTAAAAGTGTAATGGAGATGACAGTGGTGATTAGACCATTGACTGAAGAAGAAATAAAAACTAAAGTTTCAATAGATTTCATTTTGGAGGAATAGTCATTTCAGGAAACTACACATAGATGGAAATACCTTAAAAGTAGTGGCACTAAAGGACTGAAAAGAAAAAATAGCACTGGCAACAAAATGACCAGAGTATTTTATTCTTTCTCTTTAAGTAATAGGCCTATATACTTTGTTTTGAGTTGAGGTTGCTCTTGTATAGAAGTTGATAGCTCTGAAAGTTGTAGTGACTGTATTAGGCTATGTAGATGTTATGTAAGCACAGGGAACTTGTCTCATTATGTATATTTTGAATGCTGGTTTTGAATATTATGAAAACAAAGGATGTTTGTAACTTTATTTTCTATTGAGTTAAATTTCTAATACTATAAATGCTCTTCTTTTTAGTAATGAAGCAGGGCCAGACTTTCAGATAAAGGTAGAAGTATATAGTTGCTGTACAGAAGAGTCTTCCATAACCAACGCACCAAAAAAGCTAGCTGAGAAACTTAAGACATCCATAAGTAAAGCTACAGGAAGGAAAGTAAATTCAGTGCTTCAGGAAGAGAACCATGAAGCATGCTTGCTCTTCAGTTGTGCTGTTTTGTAAGTTTTCTAATCACGACATTTATGGTGATATAATTATGTTTGTGATTTTTCAAAGTTTTGTATGTGGAGTAGTATATGTTTGCATTTTAAATGGAAAAACATCTGGAAGCAGAAAGAAAACTTGGTTGTCTGACATTTTCCCATTTGAGATACTTTTAATGTCTTCCTTTGAAGGTAGAAAGTCAGGTAACAGAGTGTTTTGGAATTCCAATATCTGGAAATATGAAAAGATTTTCTTGAAAAGGATTTGTGCATATGTGAAAGTATTTGCTACTTTAGTAACTAATGTTTACTAACTGTGTGTGCATGTGTGTGTGTACACACACCAGGCTTTATTCTCATAGAGTCTTAAAATTTTTATCACCTTTTAACAAACGTTCATTATCATTATCAGTCATAACAAAATAAAAAATAAGCCCTTAATATAATCTAATGGCTAGTCTATATTTGGATTGCTGCAAGTTTTGTAATAGTCCATTTGTGATTTGTTTGTTCAAGTCATAATCAGAATCCAAATAAGGCCTAGAATATTACATTTAACTTAGTTTAAGGTTGCTTTAATCTATTATAATTTGTTCACATTTTTCTTGCTATTATTTATGGAAGAAAACAGGTCTTTTAGAATTTCCCCTATTTTTGATCTAGTTGATTGCATCTTTGTGGTCTTTCATAAACATTTTTCTGGCTCCTATATTTCCTGTAATCTAGTAGGAGATCTGAAGGACTGATTAGATTTAGATTCCCTTTTAGGGTAATAATATTTCATGTTATTAGATGTATTTTCTACTGTCACCCCTTAGGAAGCCTTGTCCCACTTTTGGGTTCAGGTGTTGCCAGCCTGATCTATCTATTACAAAGCTTCCTATCAATATTTTATCTAATGCTTTTGGTAGCCATTGCTGATCATTTATGATTTCATTGAGGCTTATAATTTGATGACATCCTAATTTTGTCATGCATTTTCTTTCTAAACTGGCATTTTTGGAAGGAGCTTTCCGTCATAAACTCTCTGGTTACAACTGCAATAAAATTGGCAGAGGAAAGGTAGGAAAAATAACTTGATTCTTGCATTTACCAAATTTAGATTACAACAATTTGATATCCTAGCAACCTTGGAAGTGAAAAATGTGGTTTTTTGGTTTTTGTTTTTTTGATGCCCAAATTTTCCTGTCTTTACCAGTGGAAATCATTCAAGTCAATTCCTGCATCCTTTTGGTGCCATCTAATCTTTGATGGCTTTTTTGCTCTTTAACACGATAGGACATTCCTTGTTCATTTTGTATTTTTTGGCCCAGGCTTAGAATCATCATTTCTCCATAGAGCCCTGACCACTTTCCTGTACTTTCTTTAAAAATTGTATTTGTTTCATCACAAATAGTTTTATATCTATGTTTCATTGGGAAACTGTTGATAAAGCTGCATTCCTAGAATTTCTTTGCATGCATAGTAGAGTTGGCTCCTCAGTACATCAGTAATTTTAATATAATTACAAAAAATGATATATTTTAGCTATAGATTCTGGAAACATCAGTCATCAAAATGTAATTCAATAACTTCCGTGTCAGATATATTACATATGAAATGTGTGTTGGCACTGTGGCATAGTAGCTTTCCATTTATTTTGAGACTCATACTAGGAAATACATTGTGCATCATGATTGCACAACTATGTAAGCAGATAGGTTTCATGAGGGAATACTTAACCCTTGCCATTTACAAAAGAGTTAGGAATTTTTTATTTTAGTTACTTTCAGCTTTTACAAACTGCCACGTGTGAGTCATTAGTAGGTCTTACACCACTGTCTGAAAAAGTCACAGAGGATTCTTTCTAATACAAATGTCATTTCAAAGGGTGAAAAGACTTTTACCTTTCTTCCTTGAAATCTAAGACCATCTTAAAAACTATTCTACATTATGATTACATCAAGTATTTGCTGCAAGGTACTTTAATTCAACCATAAGGTAGCAGAATTGTTTCTTTTTTATGATAGGTAATTCTGTTGCCAGGTTGAAACATGGGTTGTAGAACTGAATGAAATCTTTTAGATAATTACCTAGTTCAATAACTTATATTTTTTTAAGCAGCAATATTCCTTATTTAAGAAATAACAGGACCAGTAGTAGCTCTTATCCTACACTATACCTTGGACATGATACATTTTTCTCTATGCCTCAGTTTTCTCAAATGAAAGGCAAAGATGCTTAGATAAAAGCATTTCTTTTTAGACAACTCCTTAGACATATTTCTAGGGTTTCATATTCCTTTGAAGCATATAAAAACAATGAATGAGTTCTTAGTTTAAAACTTTGTTGTTTGGCAATGAATGCTTAATTTTTTTTCCATCGTTTATTACTTGTGTGACTCAAGGCACATTAATTTACTCTCTGGGCTTTTTTGCCCCCCGCTGTAAAATGAAGATAGTAATAGTAATAATAAAATGATTATAACATCTAATTTCATAGGATAATTATGAAATTCAGTAAGATGATTTGAGGACTTGGTATAAAATCAGCATTTAATAAATGTAGTTCTTACCATTATTGTTATTATTTTTACTCTTCAGACTAGTGCTTTTTCTAAGCACTAAGTTTTTATGCTAAATAAAGCATTGTAGATAGGAACTTGAGATAAGATTATAAAATGGTACTTTTTTTCATTTAATAGGAGAAAATAATCTAAATGGTATTTTATATTTACCCTGTATTTCTTTTCAAAGCTTAGTGGTATTTTTGAGAATAACATTAATGTGTTTAAATTACTTTTTATAGGGATAGGTGTATTTGTCTTGAAGTAGTCTTTCTCATATTCAGATTTGTCATCCTACTTGTTGTATTCCTGAGTTCAGATACAAATTTTCTTTGTGAACATTTCCCATGAAACTTTCATGCTATTTGCTTATTTTATACCACTAAAGTTTGTGAAAAGATGCAATAATACCTTTTGTAACATTTCACCAAATCCTGTTCTCCTTATACCAGCTTTCTATTGGTTTTTTGGTTAGAATCCAGAGTATACTAGTTGTACTCATAGCCCAGAACTTCATTTACTGTCTGCTTCAGCACCATGATAAGAGTTTGAAAATAGCATTAATCATCAGAATGCCTAAGAGGATTCATTTTGTTTTTTAGTAGTGATTTAATTCAGTGGTAAGACTTGTGTTGCAGATTTTAGTAAGATTTGTGCCACAGATTTTAGTCCTTAACCAAAATGCATACATGTAAAACAATATAAATCTTCTCTAGTAAAATGACACGTGACCAAATATAGCTATTTTTGACTACCATTTAACGAGTCTTTTTTTTTTCTTACCATTCCCTTCACCCCCAATGTTACAGCAGTTGGCTTATTTGATAGAAAAAATGTTAGTTGATTAAACTTTTGGGAATTCAGTATTAGGGTTGGCTAGAAGGAATGAGTATAATGTTTTAGAAAGAAAATGTTATCCTGACAAGAATGTTTTAAAAGTGAAGTCATTGTTGGTTTTGGAAGTAGTAGCATTGTAATTAGTCATGGCTAAAAAACGAAATAACTTGAAATATCACCATAAGTATTGTTGGATCTGTAAGAAGATAGTGAACATTTTTGGTAATTTTTAGTATGCTCCTTGATGTGACTCATTTATTCATTTTATTTATGGAACTTAACTTCCTGAAATTAACTGAATTTTCCCAGTGCTTCTAATAGAGAATTAAGTATTTTATGCTTTGTGATAACTATTCAGTGCATTATTCTTCATTGTACAAACATACACCTTTTAAAAAATGGTTCTGTGAAAACTTAAAATTGAATGTGGTTATTTTTTCTTTTTAAAAAGCAATTCTCCACACTACATTTAGGAAAAAATTTATTATCGTATTATTGCTGTACTGGGGGTATATCATGACAATTACCAAAGTGCTTCTAATATATCGTAGTTAAATTCACCCATTCCATAATTCTCCTTTATCCTCCCCCTTTCTACCTTTCTTAGAATAGTTTCTGCAGATCTCATTTTTCCATTTCCATACATGTGTATATAACATTTCCACCATATTCACCTTCCTATACCCTTTCCTTATATCCTCCCCCCACACAATTGTACCAACCACATATTAAATTAGACTGAAGTTACAGAGCGAGTATCCTAATACTTGCTTGGAATCAGTAGGTTGTTTTTGTTTTTAGAAACAATGTTGTTAACAAGTAATGTAGTTTCTAAACATAACTAAGTACTCAACTTCATATAATTTGTTTATTTAATAATCTTAGAAATGATTATTCAGCAATTATGTCATGTGGTACATTAGAGTCAAGGTCAAGTCATGGCCCTTGCACTCAAAATTCTTTCAGTGTTATAAAATGTGGTTACTCTGTCTAATTCTAATTTTAAAAGTACCTTAGTTTTATAGTATTTATTAATAAGGCATAAAGGTAGTATGGTATGGTGGAATCTTCTTGTTAGCTACAGGCAAGTCAGTTATATTATTTGTACTTCGTTTTCTTCATCTGAAAATGTAGACAAAAATACCTTCCTGCCTAGCCAAAGTAGATGTTTAAAAAGACCTTAAAAAGACATTGGCAAAGTGCCTCAAACTGCACATAAATATATAGAGACTTGTAATGTTCTGCATATCATTGACTCTTAGGGGTGATTTTCATTAATAATTAACCAATTAGTTATTTCATTAGGAAAGTGATATAAATTTGAGACCCTAGAAGAAAATATTACTCATATTTCCACCACTATAAACCAAATAGTTTTATGATTTTGGTTGATGTTTTCCTCTCAAGTTTTTAGATACCTAGGTTTGGGAGATATTTAGATAGTCCTAAATCTATTGTACATTTAACTTTTCTCCAAAGTTATTACAGAATCTTTAATTTTAATAGCCATATTTATTATTTGGTTAAATCCAATTTTAACCATTTTGGAAGAGGATGTTTTATTGTAACTTTCAGATGTGTCATTCATGGGAAATAGAGGTTAAAGTCGTATACATTTATTTACCTTATAGTAACTAAGGGAAAAAATTAGTCATGATTAAGGCCTTGGAAAAAAATAAACATGTAATTTTGATCTTTACATAATTTTAGCCTCTTTTGCCATACATTTGTGTTTTTTAAACATACTATCTCTCCAGTGCTCCCAGTGCAAATACACTTTATAACATATTTCTTCTCATACACACTAATAGCAGTATTTTGTATTCTCCATATTGAAGGACTGTTCCTGAAATGAAGACTACCCAAAGTTTTTCGGTAGTTAGTGAGGATAAATTACAGTATTACTCCTAAAAGTAAACCCCTAAAGTTTCTTCATTCTCATTGTCTTGCTCTCCTGCCATTTTGGATATTTTTTTCTGCTGGACTTATACATGTAGATAACATATCTAATACCTTGATCTCCTAGCTCCAAGACCTTCTTGCCTCTGGTGATGAAGTTCTCATACATTTCAGCCATCTACCCCATGAGTATTCCCTGGGTCTTGTCATTCCTAATTGCCTATCCTTTGAAATGTTTACAGTAGGTATCTTTCTTTCTCTACCACCTCCCATATGTCCAGATTCTTCCCTTCAGCATTGTTGCTCTAGCTTAACTTAGACCTCAGGATTTACCATTGTTTTCTTTCCTAGCATCTCTTTCCTTTTGTCATACTTATCTTGGAAAAGCTCCAAACTTGGCTAAGTGTTCCTTGTAGCATCTTCACACTTGCAGTCATGAGGAATAGTTGAGGAAGCCAGAAAAAGCACATTAACTCCATCCCATCCTACAGAAACTCCTCTTGTCAAGTTTGACCTCTTTGTCAAGTTGCCACATCTGATGGTCATTTATTGGTTTAGTCTTCCTGGATCTTTCAGATTACAAACTGATCACTCTGTGAAATGTACCCTCCTACCACCAGGATACCATTTTCATTTTTTTTTTACTTCTACCTTAGTGATTATTCCTTTCCTGTCTTCTTTGTTCATTGCTCTTGACCCTAATTTGAAATGATGGAGTATTTGATCATTGGATTGCACTTAGCTTTCTAACTTTTATTAAGTTTCATCTATACACTGGTAACTCCCAAACTTATGTCCCTAATACCTCCTATCTCCAGGTTCGTATACCCGGCTGCCTGCCCAATAGTCTATCTAGATGTCTAAATATTTCAGATTTACTTGGCCCAGATTAAATTATTCCTTCCCGCATTGGCCACATGGGCCTCCTTGTTGTTTGTCAGCTATACCCAGCATGTGCTCACCTTGGCCGTTATCCTTCTGTCCTTTCCCTGAAATACCCTTCTTTCTGTTCTTCTCATGGCTTATTTATTCCATTGAGGTCTGTGAACAAATATTACTTCTGCAGGTAGGGCTTCCTCTTCCTTGCCCATCTGAAATAACATTGTCCTGTCACCTTTAATCTCTTTACCGTGCTTTGCTTAGCCTCATAGACCAGATATAGTTATTTTTCTGCCTTCTTTTTCCTTCCAAGAAAGAAGGACACTCCCACCCTACATTTTGTTTATTATTATAGCCTCACCCAGAACAATACCTGACAAACACAGGCAACTGTACTTATCAATAATGTTTTCCTAAAAGATAACAGATCTTGTATTCAAATGCTAATAGGGAATCTATTTCCTGTTATTTCATGTGGGAGATTCATAATGCTTTATCAATTTAAAATATTCATCTGTTTTTTTTTAAATGTAGTTCCATAAAACAATATGTTAGAGTGACAATTACAATTTTGGAATAATGCTTTTGATGACCATATAACTAATATTATTAATAGGCAGTTTTGTGTGTGGTAGCATTTGCTCTTCCATTGTCATTGCTGTTTTCAACTACTTTGATTATTTCTCCAGTTTTCTTTAATACTTCCTTAACTTCTGGGGGACTCATATGAAATAAACAAAAATAAAATCTAACTATGAAAAACTCTGTAGAAACTTGTACAGGATAGGTCAATAATAGCAGAGAACAGCCACACTAGTGTGAGGCTAATGCTTCTCTTAGTTCTAGCAATAGGGATTTGTTGATACTTAGTGAACTTTAGTTTGACATCATACTAGTTTTTCAAAATGTGACTTGAAGTCTTATTTATGCTTTGTTTTGCTTAAAATGTCAGGCTGAGATTTGGAGACAGAAACACAAATTTTCCCATATAAATATTGACCCAAAACACTGTATTGAAAGATTTTGCTGGTCTAAAATGGTTATATTTTATAAACCAAGAGGCATTCTCTAAGGGAGTATATTCTGTGGGGGGGGGTTATATTTTTATGTATTAAAGGAGTGCTTGCATGCATTGTGTACCCTTCACAGAAACATTTGAGTTAAATAATTTTCAGATTTTATTGACAAAATATAGAGATAAATGTGCTAAATTGATTTTAATAACTTGCCTTGAATGTGTCATCTATATTATCTTTTGTTTGTTTTTTCAGACAGGTTCTACCTATATAACCTAGGCTAGTCTTGAACTTACAATTCTTCTGTCTCAGACTCTTGAAAACTGGGATTACAGGCATGCATCACTGTACATTGCTTATAATATCTGAGTTTCATTTTTGTATTATAGTAGAATATATGTGATATAAAATGTACCATTTTAATGTTTTTTTAGTACACAGTTCAGAATCATTAAGTACATTCACATTGTACAACCATCACTACCAACCATCTCGAGAAACTTTTTCATCTTCTCAAACTGAAATTCTGTACCAATTAAACATGATTCCTCCTTCCCCCTCACAACCACCATTTTACTTTGTATTTTTATGAATTTGACTATTCTAGGTACCTGTTATAAGTGAAATCATACAGTATGTGTCCTTTTGTGACTGGAGTATTTCACTGAGCCTAATGTCTTCTGGGTTAATCCATGTGTCAATTCTATTCCTTTTTAAGGCTGAATAATAGTTTATTTTACATATTTATATATAAACATATTTATATATAAATGCATATTTATTTTATATACGTGTATATATTTGAATATATATGCAACCTTTTGTTTGTCCATTCATGCTTGGATAGATGCCTGAGTGTTTTCCACTTTTTGGCTCTTGTGGACAATGCTGCAGTGAATATAAATGTATGAATATTTATGCAATTCCCTCTTTGGGTTTTGGGGGTATATATTCAGAAATAGAATTACTGGATCTGACTATAATTTTATTTTTAATGTTTTGAGGAGCCACCATTGTGTTCTCCATAGCTTCTGCACTATTTTACATTCCTACTAGCAATGCACAAAGTTTCCACATCCTAGCCAACATTTCTTATTTTCTGTTTTCTTGGATTTCTGTTATTATTGGTTTTATTAATAGCCACCCTAATGGATGTGAAGTGGTATCTTATTCTGGTTTGATTTGCGTTTCACATAACTAGTGATGTTCATTGTGTTTTTATTGACCTTTTGTGTATTTTTGGAAAACTGTTAAGTCCATTACCCATTTTTTAAATTAGGTTGTTTACTGTTTTATTGTTGAATATCTAAATGTTTTATCTAATATAGAATATACAAAAATATTTAAGACATTCTTTTTTCTCACTGTCAGTGGTGTAAAGTATAACTTGCTAGCTCATACTACCCTAACCTTGGAAAGTGCTGAGGATAGCTTCAAAACCCATAATCTGTCTATTAATGGAAATGGTAAGTACATTACATATATTATGTCTCTATATATGTCATTCAGTTATAATTTCTAATTTTAATAGGTTAAATGTCATACCCATGAGTAAGTCTCTGGGTTCTTTTTGATATGTGTATCCTTCCTTGAAAGGGGAGTATGCTTAGATTACTTTATAAAGTGACCTAATGAGAATAGAAGGATTTGGGGTATTCTGAGTCCTTGTCTTTGACTTGAAATTAGTCATCACTCTTCTAACTGGAAATGAAACCTGCCTCATTTTTAAATTTGAAATTAAGGAATCTAACCCTTGTTTTGGTAGAAAGCAGAAGACATAAGAGAAGGTAGGACTAAATATTAACTATTCTCTCTGAGTAGTGGTGGTAATTGTAGCTTTTCTAAAAGAAATACATAGCAATATGTAAAAGGAGGTTAGGTAATTAGGAAGGTTGAAAAACTTGATATGAGGACTCTGCAAGACTATTTTTACCTATGACAAAATATATAGACCGGTGTTGGAAAAGCAGCTTGGAAATATTTAAATTATGTACTTGTTCATTTTCTAAAGGAAAATACATAAAATTATTTGATAAATGTGCTCCATTATACTTATTTCTGTAAATATTGGTGACTGTATAGTGATGGGATTGATGATTTCACAATTTTTTTAAGTTCATAAAAAAAATTATACTACAAGTGGAGAAAAGTTCATAGGATGTAAATCTGTACTCTGAAACAGTTGTGAAACAGGTCTCTACATAACCACCTCTGCATCAAGAAATGGGACATCCCCAGTACCACTTTTCCTCAGTAACTGTAGTGTAGATGTGTCCCAACATTTATGGTGTTTGCTTCCTTGCTTTTCTTTACGATTTTGCCACCTGTGTGTCCTTCCCTAAACAATATAATTTAGGTTTGCCTGGTTTGGACTTTATGTGGATAGAATCATACTATACAGTTTTAGTGATTTGCTTTTTGTTCATCATGTATTTTTTTCTTATAGGATTTCATTACATGGTTATATCATTATGTATCTTTATACTGGTTCAATTGTGTCTTAATAGATACTGGGTTCTTTTGGTTTCTCTGGGATTTTTTGTTCTCATTCTTGCAATAGGCTTGTCAGTTTCATTATTCACAGCATATTCTAAATATACTTGTTGCTTATTAGGAATAATGATTGTAGTGTACATATTCTACAATTACAAGAAGTGAGACAAAATCTGTGATTGTGGACTTTTAGTTTTCATAGCTATGTTTGGTTTTGCTTTGTGTACTCTTAAGTCTTTGCTAGTTGATACATGTACTTTTTAAATTGTGTACTTTGGTCTATTCTTTTACCTCAGGCTGAATTTTTTTATATAACAGACCTTGCTCTTCAGCATTAGCTGGATTTTGACTTTTTTCCAATTTGACAATTTTTGGTTTTTTTAATTTTAGCCTCTTTGCATATAATAACATGTAGCTGTATATGCAGGTTTAAATCTACCATGACAACTTGTGCTTTCCATTTGTCTTTTCTATCCCATGATTATTTATCTGTTGGGGGACAGGTGATTTTTTTTGGCCTTAATAAGTATTGTTTATTTTTGTTATTTGAATATATCCCTGTTCTAATTATATTTATGCATTCTTTTTGTCACCTTTTGGAAATTACCCCTAAAAATTTCATTCATCATTTAAAGTCTTAAAAAATAGTTTTCCCTTTTTCTCAGATAAGGTAAGGACTTTAGAACAGTTACACTCAATTTTTCTAATTTGCGCACTCTTGTTATATATAATTTATTTGTTTTTTTAAAGTTCATATGATACTGTATGTTTTTAATATTTATTTAGATTTAGCTACGTTTTTATGTATCACTTGTATCTGAGATAATTTTCCCTCTTAAAATATAATCCCTAGAATTACTTCTTTTTTTATATGTTATAATGTTTTCCTTTATGACATTTTCATACATGTGTAAAGTGTACTTTGATCATATTCACCCCCACATCTTCTCTTGCCTTGCCACCAGCCCTGGTCCTCTTCCCAAATAGTCCTCCCCCTGAGTCCAATCTCCAATACCATTAAATTAATATAAAAGTAAGCATAATTATTTTATAGTGGGTGCTTAATAACTTAAATACCTGAATTCAAGGTAATTGAAATTTGGACTAAATTGATGCTTCTGGTGGGCACCTGTAGGAACTGAGTCCAGGCCTTTATCCTAAGGCCATTTCTGAGTTGCTCTGGACCCTTCCAGCCCTGTCCTCAGGCAATGGGAATCTGGGCAGCAGTTTTATTTTACTTGTAGTTCATCACTGCACTGTTAATGTTCCCTTTGAGTTATCAGTTTAATGTAAGGACAGTCGCACACACACACAGTTAAACTGCTTACATAGTGCAGGCCCTTGAATCTGGTTTCTCTTTTGCTTCTCTCATCTTGCATGATTATTAAATCATAAAATCATAAGTTCAGATTTGCTGAGATTAGTAAATGCACTCAGGTCAATTAGCTTTTGGGCACACTTTACTTGCTTGTTTTCATTACTCTTTGAATTTGTTCTGATAATTTCTTAGTCTTGTTACTGCTTTGTTGCTTTTGGAATAATTTTTTACCTTATGTTTTATTCAGCAGTTTTACTAGTTTTCAGTGGGAGGGTTGATATGCAATATGAGTTACAATTATCAATCAGAAGAAAATCTGAGAAGTAGAGTTTGTTATTACCCCTTTTGGGTAGTCCTCTAGAATAATTAATATTGTCACCATGGGTTGAGTGTCTATAACATGTCAGAAATTATCCTAAACACTCTCAAAGCTGTTTTTACTCTTAAACTCTGTGAGATGCAGTTGTATGGACACATCCTAATAAAGTGATGAACAGTGGGAATTCTAGAGCTATCAATCTTGGATTTATATTCTAGCTCTACCATTGGCTAGCTCTGTGACCTTCAAAAGGTTCTCATTTTATCATCATTTACATTTTAAGGGTAGTAAACAGGCTGTGCTCCTTCTGCTGAACTTTGTTGTCAGGCATGGTTACTATTAAAGCACCCCAGAGCAGAGTACTATGATGTGTGAAGATAATAGAACTGATGAAGACCCTATTCTTTCAACCAAATCAGCTGAAAAGGAGTGGAAAGAATAAAATTCATAACAAATAGATTTAGAAGTAATAACCTCAGTTGTCTTCAGTGTTTGTAAGGTATTCCTAGATTCTCCTGCCACAAAGTATTGATGGACAAGTAAGCATGTAGGCTATGTGATGTAGTTCTTTCTTAGGGAAATACAATGCCTACATATTAAAGGATGTGAAAAGACCTCTGCTTAAAATAATAGAGCCAAACAAATAGAGCTCATAGATTCCACAGAATAAATTTTACAGAACACCAGACTATTTGCCAAAGTGTGTGCAATTAAAACTTTGTAATTTGAGTATATTTTGAAAAAAAAAAAAACTTAACTAAAAAGAGACAAAGTTTTATATAGAAAAAGTCACCTTCCAACTAATATAAACCTATATGTTAATACAGTGATTTTTCTTAAATAAAGTTATGGCAATATCTTCTAAATGCTATAAAATTAAGAGGAGATACAAGATTTTTAAAAATTATAACTCACTTTTATTATTCTTGCTAGTTAAAGCCTAAATGATATCGTAAAGTTTTTGTCATGAAGAAATGTTTATTTTTATAACATGAAATTAAATTGTGAATATTGGCATATATAACTGAAATGTTTTCTGACTTTGTTCTCCATCCCATATTTTTGTCTTAATTTTTAAACTCCTTTTTATTCCCCATTTGAAACTATGGATGAGTTGGTTTGATGTGAAAGATGTATACCTACGTGCTCATTACATTGAAGTAATGTCATAATGTTTCTTGAAAGAACTTTTTAAAATCTCAACTTAAAAAGAAATCTTGTAAGTTGAATGTCATTATCTTTTCCCCCAAGAAAAATACGTGAAGGCAAATTGTTCACATAATGCCCAGTGACCCCCAAAATCTGTTAATACACACAAGTTCTATCAAGTCATTCAGCTATCGCATCAATTCAGGAAATAAACATTAGTACGTGACTGCCATCTTTCTAATCCTTAGACTACAAGTGTTGCTCATCTTCCACAATGTTCTTTATGACAAAAGAATCCACACACTGCTTTATTTACCATGCTTCTTTAGTTTCCTTCAATCTGGACCAATTCCTCAGCCTTTTCTTTGACTTTCATGACTGTGACATTTTAAAATATTATAGTTAGTCATTCTGTAAAATGTCCTTCAGTTTGGGTTTTGATGTTCTCTCCATAAGATTCAGAATATGTGCCTTTATGATAAAAGCGAGAGCACACAAGGGAGGGGTGAGGATAGGTAAGACACCTAAAAAATTAGCTAGCATTTGTTGCCCTTAATGCAGAGAAACTAAAGCAGATACCTTAAAAGCAACTGAGGCCAATAGGAAAAGGGGACCAGGAACTAGAGAAAAGGTTAGATCAAAAAGAATTAACCTAGAAGGTAACACACACGCACAGGAAATCAATGTGAGTCAATGCCCTGTATAGCTATCCTTATCTCAACCAGCAAAAAACCCTTGTTCCTTCCTATTATTGCGTATACTCTCTCTACAACAAAATTAGAAATAAGGGCAAAATAGTTTCTGCTGGGTATTGAGGGGGTGGGGGGAGAGAGAGGGGGCGGAGTGGGTGGTAAGGGAGGGGGTGGGGTCAGGGGGGAGAAATGACCCAAGCCTTGTATGCACATATGAATAATAAAGGAAAAAAAAATAAGAATATGTGCCTTTGGCAGTGATGCCATGTTCTCTTCACATCAGATCAGGTGGTACATATTTTGATTCATCCCAATACTGATGATGTTCATTTTGATACTTAATAAGGTCGTACCCACCAGGCTTTTCTACTGTAATTACTCTTTCATCTTCTACTTTGTAATTAATATGTACTTTGTGGTGGGAGTAGGGTACTTTGAAATTATGTGAGTATGTATTTCTTACTGTTCTTCCTGTTTATGATCTCATTGTTTTTTGTTTTAATCAGTGCATCATAATCTGTTAATGTCAATATATCAGCTTATTTTGAGGTTCATATTGTCCCAACTGTGACCAATAGAAACCATTTGAGATGGGTTCTGTCTTTTTGATAACATTCTTTGCACATTTTCTTCCTCTGTGACATACATCCCAAGATATTCCCATAGTTGGGCTTCCCATAAAACATGGTTATTCTTGTCTGCTTGGGTTTAATGTCATACAGAGACCCTCCTAGCTATGCTAGGGCTCTGATTCCTCATACCAGGCCATTCCTTGGTGGCTCTAATGCTCAACCTCATGGTGCCCTTCCACAGGGATCCCCTCTCACTCTGCTTGCTTGAGACAGACTCCACAATCCAGCTTGTGCCTTGGTGTGAGTGCCCTCCAAGGCTGTCCTTAGCTGAGAGTGTTGGCAGTCGTCTTCCTCCTGCCTGGCTCTAATACCCAGTGCAAGCACTTCACAGCTCCTTCCCCCTTCAGTCCTTATGCACACACACTCCCCTTGGACACTACACCTGGTGGCTTCTGTCCTGCTTACTCAGTAAGAGAAGGGGAAGAGGAAGGGCCAAAAAAAAAAAAGTTCCACTAGATTATCTTAAGTTTTTGGCTGAGATAATGTTTCATTCAGAGGCTCACCTTGCTTGTTATCATGAGAATCAGATCAAAAAGTAAAAATTGGCAAACATGAGTCACTTTTATTAGAGTATTTTTAATATTAAATGAGATTACTTACATTCTCTTTTAAGATCAAGTTAGATCAAGAGACTAAAAGGTCTATGATTATTCCAAGTGACAGCATACTGTAAAGTATCAGTTTCATATCATCCTATCCTCTCAATTTCTCATAATTTGATTTTGTCACTAAATATGATACTGGATTTTGAGTAAGCAAGCCTTTATATAAAAATGAATCTAAGAAATATATTCTTGTATAAAGCAAAAAATTATAAAAAGAAAAATATCAAACTGTATAAGACCTTAAATAAGCATATATTTGTAACTTATTTTTTTTTTCTTTGTCCTTTAAATAGAGGAGTCTTCATTTTGGCTTCCCTTATATGGCAATATGTGCTGCCGTTTAGTCGCCCAGCCAGCTTGTATGGCTGAGGATGCATTTGCAGGATTTCTTAATCAGCAGGTTAGAGGACTTTAAGTATCTTACAACAATTGTAGCTCTAGTTGTAATCTTAGTATACAGGCAGTTGTTTGACCTTCTAACATGGAGCTTTTTCTGTAATGTTAGTTCTCTAATGTGATTAGACATACACTGTGGGAGGCATGGGTGAGAAGGATGCACGGGCGGGGTTTCTGGTGCAGTTTTCCAGGGCCTCTGGAGCTACCTTCCGTGCTCCTCTGCCTCACCATCCTGCAAGTTACAGGATAATTGGCCACAGTTTCCTTGTGGAAACTGACTCTGGCTGCCCAACACCTTTCACGTAAAGGCCTTTCTGGAAGACCGCTTTTGGCATGGTTTAAGCCTCTGAGCTTCCAACACTGCCTCTATGCCACCTACTCCTGATTTATTTATAACCATAGTTATTTATATGCAGTAAATAATTAATTGTGGGCTTCATTGAATCAATAGCTTTTTCTAAAAGATTCCATTAGGAGGAAAGAAAATTTGCATTCTTACCAGGTATAGTCAACATTTTCTAATGTTCTGAGAACAGTAAGGGGAAATTATATTTTCAACATTGAGAGTTGTTTTTATAATTTTCCTGAGTCATTTGATAAATTGCTGTGGAATTCTAAGCAGTAATTTTTAATAGACTAGCTTTTCTAAAGCTGCATTGATTTATGATTTTATGTGTAAGAGTTATGTGGTAATCATTACCTTCATTTTGCTTAATGCTTTTGAGAATTTCAAACTTTTCTTCTCTGATATTAACTTACTCTTGGATTTTGGGCAATTAGACTTATTTTATAGCAAATTAAAGGGTAATTCTATCACATTTTAAAGTTCTAAATAATCAACTTTGATAACTTAAGTATTACATTGAATTTATAGCCAAGGTGATAATATTTAACATTGATATTTTCTTGATTTTTTTTTTCAGCAAACAGTAGAAGGTCTGATTAGTTGGAGAAGGCTATATTGTGTTTTGCGAGGGGGGAAACTGTATTGTTTTTATGGTCCAGAAGAAATTGAAGCTAAAGTGGAACCAACTTTGGTAATACCCATTCATAAGGTAAATGAAGTGTTAGTTTGAAATAAAGATATAATTTTTATAAAGTTTGTTCTTATCTGTATACTTCACATTGTTCATTGTATTAGTTTATAAGGATAATTTAATCTATTTTTATTTTCTTTGTATTATACAGTTTATACATCAAAGAGAATACTGTATATTTCCTAAGAATACATGGTAATGAAAGTTCATACCTAGTAAATAGGTTTTAAAACCGAGAATGTAACTCCACATTAATAATATACTTATATTTTTCATAAATTTAAGAGATTATATAAGGATAAATTGTCAGCTTAGGTTACAATAATGTTCTTTCTATTTAATGCATAAAAGACATTCCTGAGTACACTTTCTGAATTCTTATAGGATTCGTGAAGAATATGTTTTTATATACACACACACACATATATACACACACACAATGGAGACTGTTGAAATGTATTTATAATTTTTTTCACTCAACATTCTATAGAAAAAATTTTCAATATATGGCAGACCAAGTTTCTTTTATTCCACTTTCTCAAATTTATTTTCATCTGTTGTCGAAGCCCAGTGTTTATTAAAGGATTTTTCTTTCTCTTGTTTTTATAGGCTTCCTACTCTAGAACACTAATGGTATTTCTAGAGCAAAATAGCACGTTTTCCACCTAACGAACTGCACTTAATTGTTTTTACTGGTTTCACATTGCTTGCCTTTGGAGTGGTCTAACTGAAGTCAGTGTATGATAAAACAGGAACTATAACATTTGCTAACTGTACATCTTCTATTTTGTTTGACATATTCTCTTAAAGAAAAATGTAAAGTCATGTGTCCTTTTTTTTTTTTTTTTTGGTATAATAGTTGTATTCCTGAAAACATGTGGATACCAGTCTTCTCATCTGTTTAGACTTGAGTTTAGTCCTGTGATCTTTTCTAATAACATTTTGACTATCTCCATCCTGCTTTTAGCAATTACAGTGCTTTTTTACCCAAAGGAAACCTTTAAAGGATCCCAAAAGGTACTCTTACTAAAAGAAGACCTTTTATCATATAGTTAAACCCATCTAATTTAACTGTCTTATTTATTAGAAAGATTAGTGTTTTTCTTTAATAATATAAATTAATAATGGCTCAGTATTATGAATTTCTTTTTGTTTAGAAAATTAGATTTGATATCCAGTGCAATAAGAATCAAGTTCAGAGAGAAGTCAACTAGATGGCATCCAGTCACAAATGTAGTTTCAAGGTAGAAGAGGTGGACCTAAGTCAGGTAGAGCCCTATATCTCTCCTAGACTCCAGCTACACTACGGCTTGGCTTTCTTCACTAATTCCCTCCTGTGCAGGGAGCTTTGCTATCTTTTGAATAAACTTTGTGCTTGGTTTACTCTTAAAAAGAAAAAAAGAAAAAGAAAATTAGATTTGAGATATGTCATTTTATTAATGAAAAATTGATATACTTTTTTCCATTACTTACCAACTTTTGTATTATTTTGTTTTGTTCATATAGTGTTCTACTTCTCATTTTTCCATATCTTAGTCTTTGGAAATTTTCAAATGTACAAAAAGTTGGAACAGATTAATGAACACCTGTGTATCCTTCACCTTCATTCTTTAGCTATACACATTTTTGTCACAGGCTTTCTCTAGGTAAATTTTTTTTGAATTATTTGAAAATCAGTTGCAAACAGCATAATATTTCTTCCCTGAGTATTTCAGCAAGCTTCTCCTAAAACCAAGGACATATTTCTTTATAGCTTTAATATTGTTATCATAAATCAAGAAATTTATTGTTGATTCAATATTACCGAATATATGGAATTGCCCCGGTTGTCCTGTTCTTTCTAATTTTTATAATTTCTTTGATCCAGGACCCCTGGTCATCATGTCCTTCATTTCCTTTTACCTATGTTGTACCACTCACATCCTGCCTCCATTTGTTCGCTTGTTTTGTTTTTTTCATGACATTGACATTTTTAAAAATCCAAACCAATTTTTTCTTGGAATGTATGTGACTAATTATTTCACTAGATTCATGTTAAATATTTTTGGAAGAGTTCTGTTGTGTGTGATTATGTCTAACTTGATTTTTACTATATAGCTAGATAGTAAAAGTGAAATCCTACCTATTTTTTCCTTCCATGGTATATTACACAATATAAATAGTAATAAACCAAATTAAAGTATAATCTAACAAATGATATTTTAGTCATTTTCTTATTTGGAGAAAGTCTTTAAGGTATTCCACTTACCTTACCTGAGCCCTTTAAGTAGGCAGAGTGGGTATGGTGACCCTGTTTTACAAGTATGTTATTTCTGTTTTACCAGTGAAGAAATAGACTCAGAGATCAGATAGAACTTGCCACACTAGTAAGGAAAATTAGGTGAGTCACTCTTCCTAATGAGAGGAGGAAAAATCTGTGGGTTGTTTTTCTACTTTCTTATAGACCTATTGCTTGACTAGACATAGAAAGACAAAATTAGACTTTTTCCTGTCTCCATACCCACTCTGAATCAGTTTTGAAAGGAGAAAGTAGCTCTGAAATAAGGTTCTGAGTTTGAAGCCATATTAGACCTATGGATGATGGCTTCGGCATGTGTTGAATCTTTCCCGTTTAAGTTTAGGAGTATATTTATGATGAAATTCCTGTTTTTAGAGCCTGTGCATCTGTATTTCCTGTCTAATGATGAAGATGTAATTCCAGAAGAATGGTACAGTGTTTGTGTGGCCTGACCAAATTGACCTCTTTCAGAGTTTTTTTCTGGTGGGAATAAAGGTGACTGGTGAGATTCTAAAATCAAATCAGTACTAACATTAAGATGACTGAAATCATCATACTTAGAAATTCTCATGTTCCACAATTAACCATTGCATTGTCCACAAGATTATTAATGCAGTAATATATGTAGATTTGCCTTAGACTTGGGGGCAACCTGGCCACATTTAACCCTAAATGACTGATGACTTAAATGTGTCTTCCCATTGTTACATGACTTTAGTTTTAAAGTACCAAGAGATTTTTAAAAGTTAAACCTGAGGTGCGAACCAAGGTTGGGAAGGTCAGTATAACTGAATTGCTCATTTCAGAGTTGAGACTGATGAGTCTTCATTTTCTAGCTTTATCATATTGCCATCTTAATTTTCTCTAGCTGATTCTTGTCCTTTTCTCTATAGAAACTATCCTTTGCAGGTCCCACTTGTGCTCTAGGCTTTATTCGAATCCTTCTAATCATTCACCTGAATACTTCTCACTTATGGAAAATGTCATTGATCTCTATATTCCATATGTCAAACACTGTCCAGTCAGAAATATATTTACTATGCTAAGATCTGGTGTCTCAAACCTGGCTACCTGGGAAGCTGAGATCTGCAGGATCACAGTTTGAGGTCAGCTAGGGCAGATAGTTTTCCAGACCCCCATTAAGCAGAGCAAAATGGACTGGAGCTGCACCTCAGTCCCACCAAAATTTAAAAAAAAAAAAGAAAAGAAATGTATTTGTTACTTCCTAAAACCTGATAGTCAGTTATATAATTGTTTCCCCATTAAAGTAATTTTTATTTTTCTCAACTTACAAAAAGATTCAAATATATATAAAAAGGTAAAAAAATACTATAGTGATCACATGTATACCGATCACCTGCATTTAATTGCCATATTTGGTTTCTCTCTTTGCTTATATCCTTACTTTTTGCTGATCCATTTATTTATTTATTTATTTTATTCATATGTGCATACAAGGCTTGGGTCATTTCTCCCCCCTGCCCTCACTCCCTCCCTTACCACCCACTCCACCCCCTCCCTCTCCCCCCCACCCCCTCAATACCCAGCAGAAACTATTTTGCCCTTATTTCTAATTTTGTTGCACAGAGAATATAAGCCATAATAGGAAGGAACAAGGGCTTTTGCTGGTTGAGATAAGGATAGCTATACAGGGAGTTGACTCACATTAATTTCCTGTGCGTGTGTCTTACCTTCTAGGTTAATTCTTTTTGATCTCACCTTTTCTCTAGTTCCTGGTCCCCTTTTCCTGTTGGCCTAAGTTGCTTTTAAGGTATCTGCTTTAGTTTCTCTGAGTTAAGGGCAACAAATGCTAGCTAATTTTTTAGGCGTCTTACCTATCCTCACCCCTCCCTTGTGTGCTCTTGCTTTTATCATGTGCTCAAAGTCCAATCCCATTGTTGTGTTTGCCCTTGATCTAATGTCCACATATGAGAGAGAACATATAATTTTTGGTCTTTTGGGCCAGGCTAACCTCACTCAGAATGATGTTCTTCAATTCCATCCATTTACCAGCGAATGATAACATTTCGTTCTTCTTCATGGCTGCATAAAATTCCATTGTGTATAGATACCACATTTTCTTAATCTATTTGTCGATGGTGGGGCATCTTGGCTGTTTCCATAACTTGGCTATTGTGAATAGTGTGGCAATAAACATGGGTGTGCGGGTGCCTCTGGAGTAACCTGTGTCACAGTCTTTTTGGGTATATCCCCAAGAGTGGTATTGCTGGATCAAATGGTAGATCAATGTTTAGCTTTTTAAGTAGCCTCCAAATTTTTTTCCAGAGTGGTTGTACTAGTTTACATTCCCACCAACAGTGTAAGAGGGTTCCTTTTTCCTTGCATCCTCGCCAACACCGGTTGTTGGTGGTGTTGCTGATGATGGCTATTCTAACAGGGGTGAGGTGGAATCTTAGTGTGGTTTTAATTTGCATTTCCTTTATTGCTAGAGATGGTGAACATTTTTTCATGTGTTTTTTGGCCATTTGAATTTCTTCTTTTGAGAAAGTTCTGTTTAGTTCACTTGCCCATTTCTTTATTGGTTCATTAGTTTTGGGAGAATTTAGTTTTTTAAGTTCCCTATATATTCTGGTTATCAGTCCTTTGTCTGATGTATAGTTGGCAAATATTTTCTCCCACTCTGTGGGTGTTCTCTTCAGTTTAGAGACCATTTCTTTTGATGAACAGAAGCTTTTTAGCTTTATGAGGTCCCATTTATCGATGCTATCTCTTAGTTGCTGTGCTGCTGGGGTATCATTGAGAAAGTTCTTACCTATACCTACTAACTCCAGAGTATTTCCTACTCTTTCCTGTATCAACTTTTGAGTTTAGGGTCTGATATTAAGATCCTTGATCCATTTTGAGTTAATATTGGTATAGGGTGATATACATGGATCTAGTTTCAGTTTTTTGCAGACTGCTAACAAGTTTTCCCAGCAGTTTTTGTTGAAGAGGCTGCTATTTCTCCATCGTATATTTTTAGCTCCTTTGTCAAAGACAAGTTGGTTATAGTTTTGTGGCTTCATATCTGGGTCCTCTATTCTGTTCCACTGGTCTTCATGTCTGTTTTTGTGCCAGTACCATGCTGTTTTTATTGTTATTGCTTTGTAATATAGTTTGAAGTCAGGTATTGTGATACCTCCTGCATTGTTCTTTTGACTGAGTATTGCCTTGGCTGTTCGTGGCTTCCTGTGTTTCCATATAAATTTCACGGTAGATTTTTTGATCTCTTTAATGAATGTCATTGGAATTTTGATGGGAATTGCATTAAACATGTAGATCACTTTTGGGAGTATCGACATTTTTACTATGTTGATTCTACCAATCCATGAGCATGGGAGATCTCTCCACTTTCTATAGTCTTCCTCAATCTCTTTCTTCAGAAGTGTATAGTTTTCCTTGTAGAGGTCTTTCACATCTTTTGTTAGGTTTACACCTAGGTGTTTGATTTTGTTTGAGGCTATTGTAAATGGAATTGTTTTCTTACATTCTTTTTCAGTTTGCTCATTGTTAGTGTATAGAAATGCTAATGATTTTTCTATGTTGATTTTATATCCTGCTACCTTGCTATAGCTATTGATGATGTCTACAAGCTTCTGAGTAGAGGTTTTTGGGTCTTTAAGGTATAGGATCATGTCTTCTGCAAATAGGGATATTTTGACAGTTTCTTTACCTATTTGTATTCCTTTTATTCCTTCTTCTTGCCTAATTGCTCTGGCTAGGAATTCCAGCACATGTTGAATAGGAGTGGGGATAGTGGGCATCCTTGTCTAGTTCCTGATTTTAGAGGGAATGGTTTCAGTTTTTCTCCGTTAAGTATAATGCTGGCTGTAGGTTTGTCATATATAGCTTTTATAATGTTGAGGTACTTTCCTTCTATTCCTAGTTTTCTTACAGCTTTTATCATGAAATGGTGTTGGATCTTATCAAAGGCTTTTTCTGCATCTATTGAGATGATCAAGTGGTTTTTGTCTTTGCTTCTGTTAATGTGGTTTATTACGTTTATTGATTTTCTTATGTTGAACCACCCCTGCATCCCTGGGATGAAGCCTACTTGGTTGTGGTGAATAATCTTTTTGATGTGTTGTTGAATTCGGTTTGCCATGATTTTGTTGAGGATTTTTGCATCAATGTTCATTAAAGAGATTGGCCTGTAGTTCTCCTTTTTGGAGGTGTCTTTGCCTGGTTTTGGGATAAGTGTAATACTGGCTTCATAAAATGTGTTTGGCAGTTTTCCTTCCCTTTCTATTTCGTGGGACAGTTTAAGGAGGGTTGGTATCAGTTCTTCTTTAAAGGTCTGATAGAATTCAGCAGAGACTCCATCAGGTCCTGGACTTTTCTTTTTGGGGAGACTCTTGATTGCTGCTTCAATTTCATTTTGTGTTACAGGTCTATTCAGGTGATTAATTTCCTCTTGGTTCAGTTTTGGATGATCATATGTATCTAGAAATCTGTCCATTTCTTTTAGATTTTCAAATTTATTTGAATATAGGTTCTCAAAGTAGTCTCTGATGATTTCCTGGACTTCCATGGTGTTTGTTGTTATCTCCCCTTTTGCATTCCTGATTCTACTAATTTGGGTTTTTTCTCTCCTCATTTTAGTCAGGTTTGCCAGGGGTCTATCGATCTTGTTTATTTTTTCAAAGAACCAACTTTTTGTTTCATTAATTCTTTGTATGGTTTTTTTGGTTTCTTTTTTGTTGATTTCAGCTCTTATTTTTATTATTTCTCTCCTTCTATTTGTTTTGGGATTTGCTTATTCTTGTTTTTCTAGGAGTTTGAGAAGTATCATTAGGTCATTGATTTGGGATCTTTCAGTCTTTTTACTATATGCACTCATGGCTATAAACTTTCCTCTCAAGACTGCCTTAGCTGTGTCCCATAGGTTCCGGGAGGTTGTGTTTTCGTTTTCATTGACTTCCAGGAACTTTTTAATTTCCTCTTTTGTTTCATCGATGATCCATTCTTCATTAAGTAATGAGTTATTTAGTTTCCAGCTGTTTGCATATTTTTTGTCTTTACTTTTGTTGTTGAGTTCTACATTTACTGCATTGTGATCAGATAGAATGCACGGTATAATTTTTGTTTTCTTATATTTGCTGAGACTTGCTTTGTGCCCTAGAATATGATCTGTTTTGGAGAAGGTTCCATGGGCTGCTGAGAAGAATGTATATTGTGTAGAGGTTGGATGAAATGTTCTGTAGACATCAACTAGGTCCATTTGATCTATTGCATATTTTAGATCTTAGATTTCTTTATTGATTTTTTGTTTGGATGACCTATCTATTGATGATAATGGGGTGGCGTTTATATATGCTTTTAGGTCTTTCAGGGTATGTTTGATGAAATTGGGTGTGTTGACATTGGGTGCACACGGGTTGATAATTATTATTTCCTTTTGGTCTATTTCCCCTTTCATTAGTATGGAATGTCCTTTATCTTGTTTGATCAATGTAGGTTTGAAGTCTACTTTGTCAGAGATAAGTATTGTTACTCCTGTCTGTTTTCAGGGGCCATTGGCTTGGTAAATCTTCCTCCAGCCTTTCATCCTAAACCTGTGTTTATTTCTGTCGGTGAGATGGGTCTCCTGTAAGCAACAAATTGTTGGATCTTCCTTTTTAATACATTTCATCAAGCGGTGCCTTTTGATGGGTGAATTAAGTCCATTAACATTAAGTGTTAGTACTGATAGGTATGTGGTGATTCCTATCATTTAGTTGTCTTAGTTGTTTGAAGGTTTGATTGTGTGTACCTAAGTTGAGGTTACTCTCTACTGTCTTGCTTTTTCTTTTCCTGTGGTTTGGTGCTGCCTGTCTTTTCATGGTTAAGTTGGGTTTCACTTTCTGTGTGCAGAATCCCTTGCCAAATCTTTTGTAGTGGTGGCTTTGTGGTCACATACTGTTTTAGTTTCTGCTTATCATGGAAGACTTTTATTGCTCCATCTGTTTTGAATGATAGTTTTGCTGGGTAGAGTATCCTGGGGTTGAAGTTATTTTCACTCAGTGCCCGGAAGATCTCACCCCACGCTCTTCTTGCTTTTAATGTTTCTGTTGAGAAGTCTGCTGTGATTTTGATGGGTTTACCTTTGTATGTTACTTGTTTTTTCTCTCTTACAGCCTTCAATATTCTTTCCTTAGTTTTTGAACTTGTTGTTTTAATGATGATATGTCGTGGGGTAGTTCTACTTTGATCTGGTCTGTTTGGTGTCCTGGAGGCCTCTTGCATCTGGATGGGAATATCGTTCTCTAGATTTGGGAAATTTTCCGTTATTATTTTGTTGAATATATTATGCATTCCCTTTGCTTGCACCTCTTCTCCTTCTTCAATGCCCATGATTCTCAAGTTTGGTCTTTTGATGGAATCGGTGAGTTCTTGCATTTTCTTTTCACAGGTCTTGAGTTGTTTAATTAATAGTTCTTCGGTTTTTCCTTTAATTACCATTTCATCTTCATGTTCTGAGATTCTGTCTTCTGTTTGTTCTATTCTGCTGGATTGGCCTTCCGTTTTGTTTTGCAGTTCTGTTTCGTTCTTTTTTCTGAGATTTTCCATATCCTGGGTGGTTTCCTCTTTAATGTTGTCTATTTTTGTCCTGAGTTCATTTATCCGTTTATTCATCATGTTCTCTGTTTCACTTTGGTGTTTATACAGTGCTTCTATGGTTTCCTTTATTTCTTCTTTTGCTTTTTCAAATTCTCTATTTTTGTTGTCTTGGAATTTCTTGAGTGTCTCCTGTACATTTTGGTTGACCCTATCCAGTATCATCTCTATAAAATTCTCATTGAGTACCTGTAGTATGTCTTCTTTTAAATTATTCTTGTGGGCTTCATTGGGTCCTTTGGCATAGTTTATCTTCATTTTGTTGGAGTCTGGATCTGAGTATCTGTTTTCTTCAGTCCCCTCTGGTTCCTGTACTAATTTTTTGCTGTGGGGAAACTGGTTTCCCTGTTTTTTCTGTCTTCACGTCATTGTCTTTGGTGTTGTTACTGTCCCTGTACTATGTGCAATTAAGTATTTTCTAGCTTGTAATAATAACAATGGTAATATTTCGAATGGAAGGGTGAGAGGAGATGGAAAGCAAGACGTTAAAGAGAGGGGGAAAACAAATACACAGACAAGAAGGAGGAAACAGAACAAGGCATCAGATAAGAAAGTTTCAAAGGTATAAACAGGGAGCGTTAGTGTACTAATCGACAGTAAGCTGAACAGACTTTAGAGAGACAGAGAGAGGATTGAAAATCAAAAACAAAAAAATAAAGATAAGAATAAAAATAAAAAATAAGTAAATGAAAGAAATATCTATATATAAAAATGAATTAAAATAAAATGAAAAATAGAAAACTAAAAAAAAAAAAAAAACAAAACCAAAAAACCTTCAAGTTCAAATGCAATGGCATTTCTGTCTTAATAATTTGGGTGTCTGTCTCAGTCTCCAATCCTGGAGATGGTGCCTCAGATGTTGTTCTGTAGTTGTCTCATCAAAGGGGACGCATAAAGTAGTACAAAACTACACACACACACACACACACACACACACACACACACACACACACACAAGCCCCACCAAGTGTCCCAAGTTCAAATGCAATACAGTTTCAGTAAGTTTTTTAGCATGCAGGTGTAATTCGGTTGTTCTCTCATCAAGGGCAGGGAGAAAAAGGAAAAAAAGTGTCTGGAGACAGTTCTGAGAATGGTATCTGCAACTGTGGCTTGCCTGCCCACTGCTGTTAGCCTGCTGTTGCTGGCAGCTTTATTTATGCAGATCTCTGGGGTCAGCTTTGTACTCACCTGGTCCCGCAGGCTTTGTTTGCTCAGAGTTCTGTGCAGGAGGCTCTGCTACAAGCTTTGCCTTTCCAAGCACACTGGGAAAGGTGACACTGCACCCGCATTGTCAGGCCTGCGTGTTTATTTACAGTTCATGTGAGAGGTGGGTCTTCCCCCCTCTCATGTGGAGTTTTCCTCCCACCACCACTTTCACAAGCTTTCCTGCTCCTGATTACTGGGTGGTGCTGCTGCTCCTGCCAGCCGCCATGTTTATTTACAGTTCATGTGGGAAGTGGGTCTTCCCTCCTCTCCTGTGGAGTTTTCCTCCCACCGCCACTCTCACCAGCTTTCCCGCTCCTGGTTGCTGGGCACGCGCCCCTGCTCCTGCCAGAGCCTCTCCGACCCGCCCAGCTTGTTTATGTACAGTCCCTGGAAGGATTCCCTTCCCCCAATCTTCAGCGCTCAGGGTGCCCCACCCTCTTTCCCATGTGTCTTTATTGTTCTTATTGCTTATTACTCATTTTCTCTTTTTTTTTTTCCTGGGGTGGAGGTCAGTCTGTCCAGGGGGCTACGCTGCTCTGGCCCAGGCTTGTCTGTGGGAGTACCGTGGTACCGCGAAGCTCACCTGGTCCACGTCTTCCCAAGCCATCTGGGCCTGGGCGACTGGCAGCCGGGGGCCCTCCTGGTTTCTCCATTTAACGTGACGTGGAGATTCTCTGTGCTGGTTGGAGGTGTGGAGGGGTCAGAGTTTTGCCTCTTCTCTGTGAATATGCCTGCAAAGTGTGTCTCCAGTGTCTCTCCAAGATTTCACTATAGGAGGCTCGCTTTCTGCTTCCTACCTCTAGCCACCATCTTGGAATCCTCTTGCTGATCCATTTAAACATGTCTTCAGCATTATGACTCTTTATCCTTGAATACTTCAACATGCAACTTTTAAAAATAGGAGCTTTTTATGTACATATAATTACAATAGTATAACAACTGGAGAAAATTAACAATTTCTTTATGTCATCCAACATCTAGTCCATACTCAAATTTCCCCCAGTGTCCCCCAAATGTCCTTTTATCTTGTGTTTTCAACCTGAGACTGTTCAAAGATTTTATACCTTCTTTAGTCATTCTAAATTGCAGACGATGTCTGGAGAGTTGATTCTATTCATTTAAAACATTTTTTTCTACTCTACACTCTCATAGATGATGTTAAACTAACACTTTATAGAGAATCCTGTTAAGAAGGCACGTGATGTCAGGCTGTCTCACCATCTTTCCAGCATATAAGCAATCTCTTTACAACTAGCAAGTAATCAAGGAGATGATATCTCATTGACACTATGTGAATATCTTTGTGGTCTAACAATTTTTCACATGGTTTTATCAACCTAATTTCTCACCTCAACTGATTATAACATTAGAGATTCCACATGATTTTCACATACTGTAATTTCTGGCAATCTTTCATAAAGAAACACTTTTTCTTATCACCTGTGGGTGAATTACAGTCTGTCCCAAAAAGATAGGATAAACGTTTAATACTTTACCAATTTCAAAGTAGGAATTGATGTTATATATTGTATTATATTGTGTTGGCAACATGTCTTGAAGTTGGTATTGCCCCTTCAATGAGTAGCAAATAAGTCGACTCTCATAACAAACTCATAGATTTCATATTTATTCAGTGTTAAATTACTTCGTCTTAAAATACAATATAGATATCTCAGTTGCTTTTACTTTCTTGGAAAATTTCTAAGGGATGCCTGCTATCAATATATTCTTAAAGTATCTTTGATATGTGCCAATTTGGTCTTTTCTAATTTTTTTTTATTTACAATGCCAAGTCTCTAAAATCTTTTTAAGATTAATAACATTAAACACTGAATATAAATTAGAGTTCTGTGGTTGTCTTTTTTTCTTTACTACTTAACAAATAATAATTTTGTTTAATGCCACTTTCAAAATCATGTGAAAATAAATTTTGTAGTTGTTAAGGTATATAAATAATAGTTCTGTCATTTTGATCATAGGGTCTGTTCCCTAGATATAATTCTTGTTCTTCTAAATGGCATTTCCTGTAAGGCTAAGTCAGTTCATTAATTTTCATAGGGAACCATCTGTGGAAATAGTCACATTAAGGGAAGAAAAGCCTAAAAGCTATTCCCCTCCCCTTTTCAATCCAAATTTGAAAGGGTGATTTACTTCAAAGTGATTGCTTCAACTTCAAAAAACTTCACTATGAATGTTGTTGAGTAAGACATTCTGAATAACGGGTACTTAACTGAATCTCCTATACATTGAATAAAGCATTTTATTAACTAAAGCTTTATCCATTGACAGTAGGGTGGGTAAGATGGAAAAGAAGTATGGGTCTTTGAGATCAATAGTCTGTTCTTGATTTAAATACTATACATTATTCATTTTAATAATATAATCTGTACTGAACAAATCAATAACACCACTTGGTGTGATAGACCTTTATTAAATTGTCTTGAAATTACTTTTAACTATTGTATTTGTCATGTACCTCAGAGAGCAAAATTATAAACACCTAGGATTTTTTCCATTTATGTTAGTATTTAAACACTATTCAGATTTGTTCTTTATTAAGTATAACAAAAACAACTTTTGAAAAGAGCCTTTATTGACATAAATTGAAAGTAATTCTATCAAACTGATATTGATCATTGCCTAATGCTTGGTTTATTCTAACTGTGCTTATGCAGCTCAGACACTCCTTACTGTTTAGTGTGAAGGTGTGCTTTATTTGTCACTGGAGAATGTATAAACTCTGAAACTTGTTTTAAGCAGCAACATTTGTTTTCATCCCTAATTAATAGGACATTAGACCAAACACCTTTAAAAGAACTCATTTATCTTTATAGTGTATTTGTGAGGAAGAGGTGGAATATTTATATTACATGTAAGAGAGGGGCACTAAAGGACTTATTTGTATCTTACCTAAAACTTTTCTGGAAATTTTCAGAGAAAAGTATAAACAAACCCATCTTTACCCTTACAAATTGACCTTCCCAGAATTATTTTGAGCAAATCATAGAGACCATATCATTTTACTGTAAATATCCCAGCTGTGTGACAAGAAAATATTGGTGTATATATGTGTGTACACATATATTATGTATAGTTACCTATACAGTGATTTATAGTTAATATATCATCAAAATTCCAGGCAGTGTTCAAATTTCTCAACTGCATAATTTTTGTAACAGATTTTTAAATTGGAATCCAAATAAGGGCCTTATATTTCAGTTAACTTATTAGATTTTTTAAGTTTCTTAGTTTATTGACTACCCTGTGTGTTCTTGTTCTCTTTCCAATACACACTTATTTGTTAAACCAGAATTTTTCATAATCTGAATTTTGCTGATTACATCTTTGGGTTATCTTATTTTCTATAATTTTTTGGATCTTACTCAGGTTTGTTGGTTAGTTGGTAAGAATGCACCTTGGAACATGTATACTTTTATCAGTAGACGTAGATAAAATATGTCTGAGTCTTCCACTCAGGTGCTAAAAAAAAGTATTTCTTTATGAAAGATTGCCAGAAAGTACAGTATATGTTAGGGATTATAAACTGACTATATTTTAGCATTCTTCATTTATTTGCTGGGATACCTCTATGACATCGATTGTTTGCTTACTCTGAGGTACAGTTCTTACGGGGAAAGCAGGACAAGTACTTAATTTTTACATTTATGTATTGGTTAACAAAATAATGAGGTGGTTCCCTGGCATTCTTCAAAGGTGACCAATGAGTTAAATTTTAAATACCAATATGTATGTTTGGATTCAAAGACAGGTCCTATATCAGTCCATTACATTATTATTTTTATTGGTGCTTTAATAGTCCCATGTTTGACTAACAGAATCTTCACACTGGCTGTTGAGGCCTTGTGATAGATCCTGGTTATCTCTTAATTTCTGATAGGACAAATGTTCCAGAATCATCTTCTACATTTCCGGGCATGTCTAGTAATCAGCCATTTCTCCAAAGAGCACTGATTCCTTTTTATAGGCAAGAATATTTAGAGACCAGTGATTTCAGTAGCAGACTTTTTAAAGATTAAGTAGTCAAAAGTAAAATAATTTACAAATCTAGTACTGATCTTGTAATTGTCCATTTACACAGAAATGGAGAGATTGCAGAACAGTTTTAATTCAAAGGAATAAAGCTCTGCCCAGTGCAGTGATGCACCTATAATATTAGCTACTTGGAGACAAAGATCAGGAGGGTATGGTTGGAGACCAGCCTGGGCAAGAAGTTCCCAAGACCCCATCTCAACCAAGAGCTGGGCTTGATGGCACGCCTCTCATCCCAGTTACTTGGGAGGCACAATTAAGAGGATCAATCATGATCCAGGCTGGCCAGACATGAAGACAAGACCCTACTCAAAAAATAACTAAAACAAAAAGGAATGGTGGCATGGCTCAAGTCGTAGAGTGCCTGAATTCAAACTCCAGTACCAGCAAAAAGCAAAACAACAAATAATCCTACAGTATTAAAAATCCTAAAGGAAAGTTCTTTGACTTCAGAGTTTTTTCTGTTTCTGTTGCAAAACTGATTATGTTGTATGCTCTTCACCTAGCCTTCTCTGGGTACCCCTCGGTTTTATGCAGCTGAGTGTTAAAGTTTAATACGTACTGATTAACAAAAGCAAAGCCAGCTAAAATATCATAGTAATTAATCTCAGATACATTCACAAATGAGTAAAGTTGAATGTAAAGCTTCCACATCAACAGAAAGGGTTAGGGTTAGCAAAAGCATAAGAAACTTGTCTCACATAGAACATATTCCTCACCTGTGAATTAACGGATTTGATTAGGTACAATTTGTAGGGCCTGAGTCAATTAAGGCAGAGCTTTGTTATTCCCTGAGTTCTTTTCCCATCTCATTCTTTTCTTCATCCAGTATTTTTCAGTACTTTGGGGTGTTGTGCAATATTTTAGGTGGTAGAAATACTGGGGGTAGGGAGAATTCCCAAGATGTTTGCTTTCATACCCTGCTTAGAGGAGGTAGTCACTCATCTATACTTTGTGCGAGTCTGTAATAACAGTTCTAAATTCACATTGGTGTTTTCTAATCACTTCCTTTTTCAAGAAATGAAGACCCAAGCACTGTTACTGATATTTGGAACCAAAAACAACTTGCATGAACTTTCTGACATTCTGAGAAACTATACTTGTTCTAATCGTTTTTCCTTTGACATGTAATTTTTAGTTAAAATGTTTTCCGGTACTTTTTTGGGGATGATAAAATATAGAAGTTCATTTAAATTCTGCATTTCATTTGCACCTTTTAAAAACCTCTCACATTTTAAAAATGTAGTGGTACTTATGGTTACCAGAGTTAATGGAATGTATAGTATTTATCTGTATATTGTTATATTTTCTTTGGAAGCTATAAATGGTCTACTTCATATATTCTGCTAAGCAGTTTCATTTGAAATGATACCATGTTAAAAACATAAGTTCATCTACAAAAATCACATTTTCCTTATTTAAAAATTGAATCTATTTTAATCCCATATTCAAAAATTAGAAGCTTGTATTAAAATAAAGTTAAGTGGAGGGAAGCACAACTTCAGTAACAAGAATACCTCTTTCTTAAATAGTAACAACAATGCCCCCACCCACTGTGACTCAGCCTTCAATTAGTAGTCTGATAGAACTTCATGTCAGAAATTCTTCCTAGAGCTTAAGCCATTCTCTGCTAATGACAATAAACCTTATTTTTAAAGAGATTGATTAGATGCATCTTTCAGCTTTCAAGGATGCCATTTATGGGCAGAATTTTTATATTATAGAAATAATTATTTTAAAGAGCTAATTCACAAAGTCAATTACCAAAACATAATGTACAAAGACCCTGTCATGATAACTTATGCTGATCATGAGTACCATTACAGTCCTCTAAAATCAGTCAGCATTCCTAGATTTCTGTAATGACAGGGCAGACTGACATTAAGATGGTTACCAATCCTTATATTTTGTGGTTCTCTAAATGTTCAAAGCATACATTTTTCCTCATGTGATTTTGTGTAAAAATTCCTTTGGAAAAGGACTCCTTTTGTAGTATATATGGTTTTCACCTCTTTGTGTTTACCCATTTTTCAGGGAGTGAATGGCTTTTCTTCCTAACTCATTGCTACTTTTCTGATACCCACATAAAAATCATTGTATGTTCATGTAGGTTTTGGTTGTTACTGTGCATATATCTTTCTACTCAATGTAGTAAAGAAGTTCTTCTCACTCTTAATAGGTTTTTGTTACTGCCAGTCCAAATATTCTTCTGCACACATTATAGTAAGCTTAGCCATGTTCCTCTAGAACTACTCTGTGTAACACAGCCACTAGCCTCTAGTAACTGTTGGGCACTTTAAATGTTGCTAGTCTGAATTGAGATGTGCTGTTAGGTATAAAATACAAACTAAATTTTGAAGTCTAAGTATGAAAAAAGATACTTTGTATATCTTGAGTTGTACAAAATACGCTTTTAATTAATTTCACCCATTTCTTTTTACATTTTTAAAAATGGTATCTAGAAAATTTTAAATTATATATGTGGTATACATGGTATTTTTACTAGACAGTGCTACCCTACGATAATGTAAAACTTATCATTATGCAGACGTCTTTGTATAATAGTTAGTTCTATTCCAGACTTTAATCCTCCAAAGTCTCTTGGTGTAGTTGCTATCAGTAGCTTGCCATGTGGCATGGCAGTGCCTGTGTGTGACTTGTGGATAGATCTCTCTCTCTCCCACATGTAGACACAGTAAGTGTAATCACAATATCTACCTGGTACCATTCAGAAAAAGAGGTTTAGACTATCAACATAAATGAAACCATTGCCTTTGAGGTACATATTATATTCAGCATTAAAAAATAATTTTAACATGATAAAAGTTATATTGCCTTTTGATCTTATAACTATGAGCTTTGTAAATGGGTGTTACGTATAATATAAATGTTAATGAGGAAAGCCTGTTTTGCTGCAGTGAACACTGAAGTTATGGTTTTACTACTTTAACTGATAACACTACAATATGATTGAATATTAGAATAAGAAAAATAGTTTACTGATTTAATTTTGCTACTGTTGGAAATATAGTTAACATATAACCCATATTAAATTTATGACATGCTGTACTTGTTTTATTACAATTTTAAGATGTATATAAAAAGCAGCAAACTCATTTAAACATTTGAGATAGATCAAAACAGAGACTGTATTTTAATCTCAATGTAATTTGGTATAAGTATAGCATATTTGAAACATTACTTTGGTTTTTAATATAAAGCATTCTTTTTAAAGACCTCTAGATTTGTTTGAATATTGAAATTCTCAAAATTACATATTTTAATTGTAAATGATCAGCAATAAGATTATAATTACACTTGTATAAATATGGTGACTAAGCAATACAATATTCATTTGATCATTGCAGAAATGTTCTCTTGTAAAGTAACTTCATCTTAATTTTTAGGAAACCAGAATTCGGGCAATGGATAAGGGCACCAAGAAAAGACTCCATTCTTTCTCTGTCATCAGCCCTGTTGCTGGACAAGCTATGACTCATATTTTTTCAGTTGACACTAGAGAAGATCTTCAGAAGTGGATAGAAGCCTTCTGGCAGCATTTCTTTGATCTTAGTAAGTAGACATTGGATTTTCTAGCATATTCATAACCTAAAAGCTTGCAAATGGAAATCTAAATATTAAAAATTATAACTTCACTGTATGTAGCAAGAATTTTTTTATCTTCTTGAAAAAGAAGGTATATCATCAATACACTGATGCTCTTTTCTCTCAGTCTCTTTCCATTGCCCAACAGACTGTCGTGTAGTGTATCTTTGAATGCCTGCACCCTTTCTCATACTTTCAAGTTCCTTTGGTACAATAAAACCACATTTTCTCAAAATAGTAAGATTTTAACTGCTTAAGGCAATGTAGTTGATTCCATGGATCAGAAGTCATTTGAGGAGCAAAAATTTTTTCCAAAAGGGTAATGATGATCCTAAAATACTGAAATGTTCAGAAGGAGCCTCATTTTTATTTAACCTGTTAACTACAAATTTGTTATAATATCCTCTTGGATATCACCCAGAGATACTTTTTTTAACCAAACATATGGTTTTTCCATCTCAGTAAAGCAATAGCATGGGTTATAAAATCAGTGTGATAACATTATAGTGTATAAAATATGAGATTCTAATAATTAATTAACACTTAAAGGAGACTTTGACCAATAGGAAACTACTGAACATGTAGCAGTGCTTTCTTTACAGATGATAAACTTAGTAGCATATCATTATTATAATTTTATATTCAAAATGTAGAATGTTGCTATTTCTAATCAAACTATACCTACTACTAGATTTAACTGGTATTTTATGTCATAGGATGCTCTTCTTTAGAATTACAAAGCCGAATCATTTCCATACAGTGAAAAGTTATTTTTCTAACTCATGGAAGTAATCCTTGAGACAATTTAGCAATTGTTTTTTTCTGGAACATTATAAAGAGTCAATACCTGTAGTTCTCAAGTTAATATTTTAGACCTCTTCTGACCTGTGGCTTCATCAAGGATTAGAGTGAAAGTTGGGAAAGAGGCTGGTGAGGAATTGTTTATTGAATGATTACCTCTTCTGTACCACTACCTTCATTGATTTCTTATGACATCCCCATGAAGTAGAAGTTATTTCACTTTGCTCTGAAGATGAGAAAACTGAGGCCTGAAGAGGTTTGTGGTTCATGGCTTTGAGCTGGAGGGCTGGAGGAGTGCTGTATGACCTCTTAGGTTTTTTAGGATTTGTTTTCCTTAAGTACCATCCCTAGGAACTCAGTAAGTTAAATTGGTAAATATTTGTTCTGTGTTTATCAGCTTGTGTGTATTTCTTTAGTTTAAAACTTCCAGACATCTTAGGCATGTGTGATGGTGTGTGACTTAGACAATAACTTCCTTTTTTTTTTTAAATTGTTGTTTTTGGTTTTGCTTTGTTTTTTTGTAATTCCAACTGGCCTCAAACTTGCCTCTGCCTCACAAGTGTTGGGATTACAGGTATGCACCACCATGCCAGGCCATCAGCTTCCTTTCTTTTGTTAACCAATTGTTGCTAAGCTTTTAACTGCTTTCACAAATGTTTTGATTTAGAGAATCTGTCTTATAAAAGGCCATATTATTGTTAGAAATGAGTCTGCTATTCTATGCTTCTTATTGGCATTAAACAGAAAGGAGAGCTATATGAAGGCAATAATGCCAAAATATGGATATCAACTAATATTACAGTATTTATTTTCTAGATTATCTGAAATAATTATCATATTAAAGTGGGGAGATAAAAGGATAAGAATTTCATCATATTTTTGTACTATCAAAGTAATGAGTAAGTGGTGACAATTTGGTTCTCAGACCTAGCTATTTCTTTTGGTACTTGCTACTATTTTGGATAAAACCTACCAATCCAGGGCTGGCAGAGTTGCTCAAGTGGTAGAGTGCCTGCCTAGCAAGCATAAGGCTCTGAGTTCAAACTCCACTGCTGCCAAAAAAGAAGAAAAACAACCTACCAGTCTGTATAATTTTTACAGTATATAAGTTTGTTACATTAATACTTTGAAATTTATTGTAGATGGAAGTATGAAGCAAAAATGGAAGTGTTTATACTATTCTTAATTTTGACTTATACTTTTAAATTTTAATTTTCTTAGTGACAGGTGTAGTCTCAGGATTTTGGTTGAAATGTGGTATGTAGAACTAAGTAGAGGAAGATCTTAAGAGCAGAATTGAGTAAATTTGAAGCAAATTTCATTTCTTTGGCCCTACTTCAGAGTGGATAACCATGAGGGTGAAATATTTAAAATTTATGAAGAAACTGATGGAAATAGGTCTGTTTAGCCTGTAGATTAGCTAAGGCATGGAGATTAGAAGACAAAGGAAATACAATCACTGTTTTTGATATTTGAAAGCTTAGCAGACATGTATAAAAGAGATGACCTAACATAAATATTGAGTTATATTAGCAACTTAGCATAATAGGTCATTTTGACTATATAATCTTTGTATAATGCTTTATATTGATAAAGCATTTCATTGCTAAACTAGAAGCAGAATTCTACAACAATAAATATAACAATAAATAATGTGGAAATATCTTCAATACAGAGGAACTGTGGCGTGGCTCAAGTGGCAAAGCACCTTCCTAGCAAGCGCAAGGCCCTGGATTCAAAAAGAAAAGAAAAACAAAGCATCTTTAATAAAGAGGTTTTATGTGAACAAAACAAATCCATTTAATATTTATTTTTTGTATTGGGCCTTCATGTTAGCAAATTAACTATCACATGTATCAATACATACAGATTTATTCACTGGTAGAATTAATGTTTCAATTGTAATGTAGTGACCAGTGAACATACCACATTTGTACCTCTGATATCAGTAATATGTAGAATGATGCAGCATTATATTCCAGTTTTTACCATTACTATTCTGCTTCTAGTTTAACAGTGAAATACTTTATCAATATACACAAAAAGTACATACTTCATAATAATTTGCCCAAGAATATGACAGAGAAATATTTGCCATTTGATAAAGGATTTTTTTTTTTTTGTCTGCTTCCAAGAAAAAAAAAGGGCTTTTATATATTTATCTAAAAAAGGAAGTAAGGGAAAGAATAAGATGTCATGTCTCACGCAGATCCTACTGGATTTAAATTCTGGAGAGCAACCTTTTCAGCCTGTATTCAGGAATTTATTTCTTCTTTTGAGTTGCTAAGGGAGTTATTTTTAAATTTTTGCCATATTCTGTATAAGCTTCATAATAAAACATACTGAAAAGTTTTTATGTGTTTCTTAACTAGTTAAGGCAACAGGTTTAAAATTTATGCATATGTTACCATTTTGCCATTACAATATATTCAACTAGAATCAACAAAATGAAAAGAACAGGTAATTTAACATGAATTGTCTTTAATTTTTAAGCCATAGAAATAGCCAAGTTGGATACTGAATATAGATATTGGGACTATAAAAAAAGATAGAAACATAGAACAAAAATCAGTTTGCAAAGACACATAGATTATGTTTACTTTTCTATTGGTAAGAAATATAAGAATGGTGAGCCCAGTAAGTTTTTTATAATATTAATACCTAGATATGCAGGATCTAGTACAGTTGCTATGCAGCATGCAGATATATAATAAACAAATTTGATTAAAATAGTGAAATACAACTAAAAAAAAAAAATTAATGTGCACATTTTAAAATTTTTACCCAGTATTTGAAACAGCTTGTTCAAGAGCATTATTTTCTGTCTTATTCCCAATGCCTGTGTCTTTGCTAAAACAAAGTGGACTCAGAATTTTATTGAGTGGTGTTTCTTTATAGTAAAAGGTTTTTATTACCTTTTATTTAAATGAAAACAATGTTTTTCTAGAATTAGATGCTTTTGAAAGCATGATAATTGTAGAGACACAGTGGTTAAATCTTATTTCTTAATTAAAATTTTTGAGAACCACCATTTCTTATGTTTTTTTCTAAGTCCTTCAAGGGAGCAGTATTGCCATGTATATTTACCTTTTAGGTATCTTAAGTATTGGATGTTTTAATTTAATATTTAAAAGAAAATAACCTATACAAACTTTTGCACTGTATTTTTTAAAGTAATTGATGATTTAGAGAAATAGTGTATCTATAGTATAGTCACTGTGCATAGGACTTTAATCTATTTTTAAATAGATTACTTTTATGCACAGAATTTGACTTTGAAATTATGAGTAGTCTAGGTTTTTGTGCAAGTTTCCTTAATAGACAATGCTTTATTTATAAATTCACTGTTATTTTTCAAAGCAAAAATATGTTGATGTCTCTTGAAAATAAAGCATATCTCTTCACATTTATGCCTAAACTAGCCTGCTTTTTTCTTTCTTTCTTAGGCCAATGGAAGCATTGTTGTGAAGAACTTATGAAAATTGAGATTATGTCACCACGGAAACCACCTTTGTTCTTGACAAAAGAGGCGACCTCAGTCTACCATGATATGAGTAAGTGGGGTTTGTCTTTTCTAAGCTGCAGGGTAACAAAAACAACATTGTCCATCCTCAAGCAGCTTATTCTATTAACATTAAAATGCTTAAATTTTCAGGCACAATCAAAATGAATGGAAAAAGACTATGATTATAGACTAAGGAACTCATGTTTAATAGATGAATTAATACAAAACTAATGAATACACATTTGTCATAGTTTGAATGCTCAAGATCAAATGAAAATTTTAAGGTTTAAAATGAATAAAGGTACACTGAAAATAAATATCAGCTGAGTAGCTGTTGAAAATTCTAAACTATAAACTTGCAGATTTTAAAATGAAATCATGTTCACTTTTTTTCTGTATTTTATTAAATTTGTTTTTAAGTAGAGTTGATAGGTGAATATTAATGAATGGAAGCTTTTCATCTCTAGCCAAAAATAATTAAGTCTAATATTTTAGAAAATTTAAAATTTCTTAACTTACTGATATTTCATTTTCCCACACTTGAAAGGTACTTATTTATCTTGTGAGATTGCCTCAGTGAGTGGAAGTGGGAGCAAGCACATGCCACAAATGTTACTGGACTTGTACATATTTTAAAGGATCAGATTAAAAAAGATACATTTGGGTTTAGACATTTCGATATACTTGTAATTCATTTAATGCACATTTTACCTAAGGATAATTTCACTCAGTACCTTACCACCAAAGTAGTACTATGAAGGCTTCATGGGCCTTCTCTGTTTTTGATTTGGGGACTTTTTCTGTTTTAAGAGATTTGGCTGCTCTATAGGAAAGAATACTAATCTGTTACCCTCATTCCAGTTTATATATATCATGTTTTCCTAGAGGCCAAAATAAGGTTTAAAATCCAATAAAAACTATGTAATAAATACTTAGTCTATAGAATCTTTAAAAGTACTCATATATCTGCATTTTGTTTAGGAACACATTTTATGTGTGTATGTGTTTTGTATTTTGTGCATTATTATAGATTTGTGCACTATATATTTTACATGTGTATTGTAAAACACATGTATGTATTGCATGTATATATAATGTATGTAATGCAATGCATGGTGTCCTTATTTTTGGTTCTGTCGATACAGTTATTTTCACAAGTAAACATTTTATTCATTATCATGCTCTAAATTTTGATAGCCATTATAGGTAGCATATTAGTTTGGAAAACAATAACTTACTGAGGTAAAATGCATATAGCTTTTGAATTTTTTCCCATGCACTTTTTCTTAAAATTGTTACAGGCATTGATTCACCTGTGAAACCTGAAAGTTTAACTGACATAATACAAAAAAAAATTGCAGAGACAAATGGACAGTTCCTTATTGGTCAGGATGAAGAGTCCTTACCACCTCCTTGGGCTACTGTCTTTGATGGTAATCATAAAATGATCATCCAGAAAAAGGTGTTGTCCCCTGCCAAGGAGCCTCCACGTGATGGGAAAAGGAAAAAGAGACAAGCTCCTCTTCCTTCTGATAAGCCTCCATTCAGCTTAAAAACACAGTATAATACAGATCAATTGGTGAAGGACAACGGGGGAAATACAAGTGTGTTTCGAGGCTTGCCTTTGGATACCAGACTATCAACCCTAATGCATCACTTACAGAAACCAATCGTGGCCCCTCAAAAACTTCTTCCTGCCAGGAAAAATAGTTTAACTGATGGTGAGCACACAGACACTAAAACCAATTTTGAAGCTAAGCCAGTGCCAGCTCCAAGGCAGAAATCCATCAAAGACGTTTTGGACCCTAGATCATGGTTGCAGGCACAAGTATAGAAAACCGTTACTGTATAAAACATTTAACAAAATCTATAACTGGAAGACTTAATTCAGAAGCATTATAAATGTAGTAATGTTTCGTAATTGTATAGGTAACTACAGTAGCAATTTACATAAATAATTGATAAGCTATTAGGTATAGAAAAACATCTTATAATAAAGAAATGGATTTCGCTTTTACTTCTGATTTTCAGAATGTAAGTGATTTTCCCTGCAGAGTATAAGAGGCAGTTTCTAGACAATGTCCTAATTGTTGGAAGGGTTAATTTATTCCAAAATTAGTACCAGGCAGTGAATAAGCACTAGGCAGAAGAAAGCATTAACATTTCTTTTGGGGAGAGACTGTCTAGTAATTTAAAATGTGTTAAATATGAGCCATATTCTCATTGTGAGAATTTTAATACTAATGGAATGTTTCAAAGGCTTTATTCAAACCACAAATTATAGAATCCACCCAAGAAAATTTTCTTCTTAGCATTCTGGAATTCTCATCTAATGGTTCACTGGCTCTCTTCTATTGTTTAACTCACTCATTTATAGTCTTGACCTTTTAAATTCCTGGGATAAACTTTGGAATATTAGATTCTTTGTCTTTAAAGGGAATGTGTAATATGTTATTCAAAGCTGTTTCCTTGATGTGCCCTGAGATCCTGTTGACATGAGTGAAGTATAACATTTATTAGCATAGAGGAATGGTAGATGAAATGCTCCCTGCATCCACTTTTCTGTTTGTGGTGCCCATTTCCATTGTACCTTTGGAATTTGGGGAAGTGAGTAGCTGATTAACACCTTACAATTTATTTAACACTCATTTAAAAAGCAGATGGCAGATTAAAAATATCAGAAAAAATGGTCATGGTAGTAATTTTCAGAATTAAGCCTGTTTTAAAATTTTAATTAGGTTTCCTTTTTCTAGCAAGGATTGCTGTCTGCTATTGGTATTATTCATTAAAAATCATATTCTTACAGTAATAACATTGGAATCATTTCCATAGGAGGTAATTTCCATAGCAACTAATCAGAATGACCCAAACAGGATTATGAAATCAAGTGAGGAATAAATAGCAAAGGGATGAATATCTTAAAGGAACAAAAAATCCATTTTTATAACAGTTCTTATAAACAAGAGCTGAACAGTTTTAAAAATCTAATCAGAATTTCCAAATAAAAGTTTCCATAAGATGTCAGCAACAGAGCTAAAAATCTCAACTCACACTGAACCCTAAACGCCATTGCAAGAAGTAAAAATACAAGAATTAAATTACTACCCTGTATGTAATCTCTGGAGGTCTTTTTTTAAAGCTGTTAAAAACTCTATTTGGATCAGAACTATATTATTGTGAAATAAAATGAACACTTGACCAAAAAAAGCATTAATTTAAATGGAGCCTTTCGTTATTTTTAGATAGTAGTGTCTTTATTTCATTTATGGAGCATGACGTAACTGTCAGGTTACTTTGTGCTTATCCAGGACTCTAGCAAGAATTGAAACCCAAGAGAATACTGATTCAAAAGGGCTCTTGTGACTAGGGACATCAGAAGAGACCTAGCCCTTGGTGAGAAGAAAATGCTACATGCTTGCTTGATGGAATTTAGAGACAATCACATGTATGAAAACTTAAAAAGTATATTGATTTATTCTAACTAAAAGGCTCTCAGAAATTTCTGTTGTGGTTGCCTTTTCAGCAAATGACAGACTAAAAATGCAAGGAATATTCTGTTTGAATTTATTTTTTAAAACCTTGCTGCTGGTTTTGACAACATTTATGACAATAGCGATTGTCACTGCATTACATTTTTTAGAAGCTGCTGCAGGCAAGATGATTTCCCACACTGGCATCTAAGCATTCTTTTTTTTTTTTCCCCCTTCCTTTATTACAAGCCAGTATCACAACTTCCAAATTCTGTCATTTCTCTTCATAAAAATTGTAGCTAGAAGAATTTAAGTTATACAGGAAAGAGAATTAATTCATGGAGAAATTACCTTAACTGTATTTTCTCAGAGAGGAACTTTGAAATGTCTGAAATCTTCCTAGAGCCATTTAGGTGAAATCTGACCAAGAACACCTTCCACCCCATCTGTTTCTGGGAACCCATTTTACTATAAGCTAGAAAGCCTTTAAAATCAGCCAGAAGTATTCAGCTGCATGTCTTTGACCACTGTGTTCTTTAAGTACTAGTTCACACCCCTCTAAAAAAGGAGAGTTATACACAAAGTTGGGCTTTTTTCTTTTTTTCCTTCTCCCTCCTTCCCTTCCTTTCCCCTCTCCCCCAACTTCCTTCTTTGTTTCCTTCACAATTTAAAAAATTATCTAACAATACTGAGTTTAAAATTGTCAAGTAGTTAATTTGTTTTCTAATTTCCTAAACCAGAAGTTTATGACAAAGAAATATTTCATGTGAAATGAAAGATGTTTCAACTTTTTATGAGCTGACTTTCCACATTCCTTGTTTGCCCTTTGAATTCATTTTGTGGTGTAGGAAGAATGTAAACTTGAAACAAAGAGTTAGCTATCAGGCTTTAATACTATTATAAACAATGGAAAGAACAGATATTTTATGATATTATAATTCTGATGATCTGAAAATAATATCTTTGACAATTACATTTACATTTCAAGCTCTAGAATACAAATTTCTTAAACTGCATTTAAGGTAGTGTTATTTTCAATTGCTACAAAGTGGAAATTTTTTTATTTTAACCTCTTTCAGGGACACAGAATACATGTTTTTAATTAAAAATGCACACTTCCTAAGGTAAAGTCTGTCAAAAGTATCAGGCATCCAGCTCTTGCTGAGTTTTGTTAAATCCTCCTTAACTGTCTAGAGTTCTTCTAAAGGGATGTGGATATGTGTGAAAAACTAAACCCATTTATTATAAATGCCTTATCTTTACCCTTTAGGATTCTTTTAAATATATTTTACTTGGTACTATTTATTAAAAATGGGAGCTGCCTTGATTTAGAGACAACTCATGTAAGGTAGGTTAAGTAGTCAACTGTTTCTTTAGGCCTTATGTTCAGCACCTCAGCCACCTACTGTGAAGTTAATTAATTCAGTCCAAAATGAAATTATAGGGCAGTTTGGTGCAGTTTATGTAAAATGCCATTTGAATATAATCATCTGTGTCACCACAAATGAGAAACCACCATATTAGATAGAGATAGAATGTTGTATCGCAAACGAGAAGCTGCTTTTCCAGGAAAAATACCTATCCTTGTGTCAGAATTTATCAAAACTGAGTTTTTTAAAGAGTGAATTATTGAACAGTAATTAAACTTTAATTGATGGCCATTTATATTAAATGGTTGTCTTCACTATAGGTCTAGTCCTAAACTATAATGTGGATCAAGTTGATTTTTTGCACTTACATTTCAGTGCATTACTATTTTAAAATTTTTGGATATTTATGTTTAGCTGTTTCATTGCTAATAATTGGTATATGAAAATTCTTTATTCTGGATTATGCATTTTTCTAGTTGACCCTGGGAAAGATGTTACCTTTGAGTTTTTAAAAGATCAGATTTTATTTGAAGATGTATTTGGTTGATACTTTCTGGCAATCTTGTGCAGTTAGCATTGTTTAGGATTTTTTAAAATTGAAGTGTATAAAATTTTTGGATAAAAAATATTAATTGTATCACATATTTTTAAATATCAAAGACTATTTGGTAAGGAAGCCTAAGTTATGTGATTAAAACTTCTGTACATTAAAGGAACTGGTTCATGAAGACATTTTCTAATATTTTTCCTAGGTCCTGCCTCTAGGATAGACTGTAGAATTGGAGAGTGTGGTAAAATTGGTTTAATCAGAGAAAGGCATATGCGGTAGCTGATGCTAGTTATTACAAGACTAACACTCTGATTGCCTTTGTATAATTAACATATATTCATATATAATATTTCTTAAAAATCCATTGATGTTACCTTATTTTTAGTTTAGTGATTCAGAATTTCCCCGAGAGGTTTAGTCAGTCTGATAACAAATTAAGTAGCTTGTGTATTCAGTCACCATTAGTCACAAGGAGACTCCTTATTTTAATTCACCTCCCTCTGTACTTAATTTATTCCCATGGAGCACTTGAGGGGGAGGGGAAGAGAGTGAACAATCCTGGATCAATTATATTATTTCGACATTTTATCTGTAAGTGTGTGGTATGATTAGAAATAGTTGGCATTTCTTTTCAGAAAAAAAAATTTGTTTCTCTAAGGAGAGACGCCTACTAATCAGTAGGCTTAGATAAACAAAATACCATAAGGTTCAGTTAACAAAAAAATAAGCTATTACAGAAATAATTTTAAAACATCTTTCTCTGCATATAAGAAGAAAATACCAATTCTGGTGTATTTGTTAATTAAACAGGATCAAATTTTACTGAAAACTGGGTTTCCAGTTGTAGCAGTTTGCTTTTGAGAGATATGGTAATCTCTTAATGTAATAACTACTAAAAGAGCGGTAGATTGCAGAGATCCTGGATATTCATAATTTTGCTATGTCACAAGCATGTTTCATTGTGCCAAAATTTTGTTGAAAATGGAGAATTTTCTACCTTGTATCAAAATATTTTTATGTTTACGCCCTCAAAGGAAAATAAACTTTTTGCTTGTGTGATCAGATAAATTTTTGTTGAACTTATCTATCTTAATAAATAAGTATTTTAGCCTAGTTAGAGGATGTTTACAATTTTAAATTAAAAGGAGAAATGTACTAAGAATTAGCCCCTTGGTTTTTTCCAAGATGGCAGATAGCCGAAGGACCCCGCGTGCCACAATTTCAGAAAAAGACTTCAGATTTGTGGTAGCAAGTATCAGGTGGCTTGGCTTTTTTTTTTTTTCTTTTCCAAATAGACACTGCCAATACACAGGATGCACATGAAGTATAGGACTGTCTCTGAAAGTTGGCTTTTTGTAGCAGGTAACACCCCTAGACGCTGGATGCTGCAGACTGCTGCAATGGGCTCCTGTCTGGAGAGCCATTTTTCCTTTTCCTTTTTTTGGTTTCTCTTCTCTTGGCTTGCAAAAGTGCAATACGGAGAACTGTAGAACAAGTTCTGCAAGCAGCTGGAATATCCTTGACCCCCCATAATTTGGGACACAGAACCTCGAACTCCTGCCTGCCTGAGCCTTCCTGATTACACTGAGTGTAACTTCAACCCCACTAGGTGAGTACATCGCATCATCTACTCTGGAGGGAACCACATAGTTCAGCACAGCTGGTAGGCAGATTGCACCTCCCCTCCCCCAAATAAAAAGTGATGGCCAAATAAAGAGAGGGAATACATCACCTCTGCCTGGGGGTGGTGTAGAATGCTGAGCTGATCCAGCCTGTGTGGAGGGTGTGGCCCAGCTGCAGTCTGTGAAAACAAAATACCACCACCTCCACCTTAGAGAAACTGGTAGTGAGCTGAAGCTGACAGACTTCCAAAAGAAAAGCAGTGGACCAAAAAGCTGAATTTTAACTCCCAGGCTTCCCTGCAGACAGGAGCTGGCAACAGCTCACATATCAGCTCCCAGGACCACTTCAGAGAACCTGCCTACACCAGACAGCCCATCCCACCAAGGAAAGCCTAGACTCAAAACACCTTGAGCTGAGTCTTCCCCCCACACCGCCCAACCACCAAAGCTGCCTGGTAGGGAGGAGCAACACCAATTGCCACTCAGCCAGCATACCAACCTTAAGAAAGGACAGAGACAGAGAAAACCTCTATCAAATGTCAGAGGAAAAGAGCCCAGAACATCCATTGAACTGAAAAGAAATCCATTCCTTTCCATAACAAGGAAGAAATTAGGACAATAAACACATATGTATATTTTCCTATTTAGTATTTTTATTTTTTCTAATTTTTTTATTTTTTTAATTAATTTTAATTTGTTGTTACCTATCTCCCTCTTCCATTCTTTCCAACTATCAATTTGGTTAGTTCTCTCTTATTCTACTTTCCTTTCTCCCTCCATTTTTTTCTTCTCTTTGCTTCTTTCCTCTCTTCCTTTCTTCTTATCGTCCTCTTCTCTCCCCACTGTCCCTACCTCCTTCAAACTCACCACTCACTAAATAGTCTGTTGTACCAACTTTACACGTTACCCCCCACCCTTCCTATCCCTCTGCAATCCCTGACAATAGCACCCTCCTCCACAACAACTGAACTATACCTTTACACACATTAGGGCCTTATTTCCCTGTAGCCCGCACATCTCATACTTCTTCTTCCCCTTGCCCTAACCCCCATCTCCTCTTCTAGCATCAAAATTACCTAAGTATCTATGTAAATAACTGGTTTAGCATTGAATTTTTTATTGCTAAGTTATATCTCCAGGTCAGGGAACAGAAATATTACAACAACCTACCTAACTACTAAGCTACTCAGAGCACAGAAATTAAGTCAAGGGAAAGATAACAGGTGATTAAAACCCCCAACTAATCAACACATGAGCAAAGCACAAAATAGAAACATAGGGAGAAAAAGAAGGCAAGGGAATATAACTCCTCAAAAGACTAACAATAGCAGACTAACAATAATATAATAGTGGATTTGGTGGAAAGTGAAGGGGAGGAATCCTCAGTTGCTGACATCAGAAGAATGATAATAAGAATGTTCAATGAGTTTAAAGAGGACATAGAAAAACAAAGAATCCCAAGAGAACAGGAATAAAAAACTCAAAAAAGACAGAAAAAACTAAGTGATGAGGATTTCAACAAATTCCAAAATTAAGGAGATAAATTTTTAAAAAGAGATAAATGAAATGGAGACAGCACAAGATATGAAAAAGAAGTTTTACAAAGATATAGAAAGTCTCAGAGAAAACAATCAAAAAGAAATCCTGGAAATAAAAAGTTCCTTAAATCAAGTAAAAAATACAGTTGAAAGTCACTTCAACAGCCTGGAACAAGTGGAAGAATTTTAGGGCTTGAAGACAAAATAGATATTAAAGCCAAAACAAGAATTTTTAGACAAAAGCTATGAAAGGAATATGCAGAAACTCTGCAACTCCATCAAAAGACCAAACCTACAAATCATGCGCATTGAAGAAGAGGTACAAGCCAAATATATAGGTAATACATTCAACAAAATGATGGCAGAAAATTTCCCAAACCTCAAGAGATACCTATCCAAGTATAGGAAGCCTCCAGGGCACCAAACAGACATGACTAAAATAGAACCTCTCCACAGCATATTATAGTTAAAACAAAGAACAAAGAAAGAATATTGAAAGCTGTAAGAAAAATCAAATAACACATAAAGCAGATTTCTCAACAGAAACCTTAAAAGCAAGAAGGGCATGGAGTGTGGTATTTCAAGCACTGAAAGAAAGTTTATAGCCATGAGTGCATATATTAAAAACACAGACCTCAAACAACTTAATGCTACATCTCAAACTCCTAGAAAAACAAGAAGCTAAACACAAAACTAGCAGGAGAGAAATAATAAAAATAAGGCTGAAATCAATGAAATAGAGACCAAAAAAGCCATACAAAGAGTCAACTAAACAAAAAGCTGATTCTTTGAAAAGATAAGATTTACAAACCCCTGGCAAATCTGACTAAAATGAGGAGGGAAAAAAATCCAAATTAACAAAGTTAGACATGAAAAGGGGGAGATAACAAACACCAAGGAAATCCAGGGACTCATTAAAGACTACTTTGAAAACTGTAAATAAATTGGAAAATCTAGAAGAAATGGACAAATTTCTAGACATGGCCATCCAAAATTGAACCAAGAGGATATTAATCACTTAAGCAGATTTTTAACAGGCTATGAAATTGAAGCAGCAATAAAGAGTTTCCCAAAAAAGAAAAGTCAAGGACTTGATGGATTCACTGCTGAATTCTACCAGACCTTTAAAGAAGAACTAACACACACCAGCCCTCCTCAAACTTTCCCATGAAATAAACAGGGAACGAACCCTGCCAAACTCATTCTATGAAGCCAGTATTATACTCATCCCAAAACCAGACAAGGGTACAACAAAAAAAGAGAATTACAGGCCAATCTCTTTAATGAATATAGATGCCAAAGTCCTCAATAAAATATTGGCAAAATGAATTCACCAGCACATCAGAAAGATCATACATCATGATCAAATCTGTTTCATCCCAGGTATGCAGGGATGGTTCAACATGTGCAAATCATTAAATGTAATACAGCATATTATCAGAAGCAAACACAAAAACCACATGATTATCTCAATAGATGCAGAAGAAGCCTTAAACAAAAAATCAACATCCTTTCATAATAAAAAGCTATGATGAAACTAGGAGTAGAAGGATTGTACCTCAACATATTAAAGGCTATATATGACAAGCCTATGGTCAACATCATACTTAATGGGGAAATTTCCCCTAAAGTCAGGAATACAACAAGGGTATCAACATAGTCTTGGAATTCCTAGCCAGAGCAATAAGACAGGAAGAAGAAATAAAAGGAATACAAATTAGATAGGAAGTAGTTAAACTATCCCTATTTGCAGATGACATGATCTTATACCTAGAAGACCTGAAAACTCCACCAAAAAATTCCTAGACACCATAAACAGCTTCACCAAAGTAGCAGGATACACAATCAATTTACAAAAATCAGTAGCCTTTCTATACACCAATAATAAACAGACTGAGAAAGAATACAGGAAAATAATTCCATTTAAAATAGCCTCAAAAAAAATACTCAGGAATAAACAAAGGATGTGAAAGACCTCTACAAGGTAAACTATAAACCATCAAAGAAAGAAATCCAAGAAGACTACAGAAGATAGATAGATATCCCATGCTCATGGACTGGTAAAACCAATATTGTGAAAATGGCTATATTAAAAATATCTACATGTTAAAAGCAATCTACATGTTCAATGCAAAATTCCAATGACATTCATCACAGATTGAAAAATCATCCCTAAATTTCATCTGGAAGCACAAAAGACCATGAATAGCCATGGCAATACTGAGCAAAAAGAGCAAAGCTGAAGGTATCATAATACCTGACTTCAAATTATACCACAGAGGCATAGTAATAACAACAGCAAGGTACTGGCACAAAAACAGATAGTAAGACCAGTGTAATAGAATAGAAGACCCAGACATGAATCCATGCAGCTACACCCACCTGATTATTGACAAAGGAACCAAAAACATAAGATGGAGAAGACAGTCTCTTCAACAAATGTTGCTGGGAAAACTGGATATATGCAAGCAGAAAACTGAAAATAGATCCATGACTTTCACTCTGTACAAATATCAATTCAAAGTGGATCAAGGATCTTAATAAAAAGAACTGAAACTTTGAAACTAGTGCAGGAAAGAGCAGGGAATACATTGGAATTTATAGGCACTGACTTCCTCCATACAACTTAAGTGGCCTAGCTACTAAGAGAAGGATGGGCAAATGGGACTACATGAAATTAAAAAGCTTCTGCACAACAAAAGGAACAGTCTGTAAATTGAAGGGACTGCCCACAGAATGGAAAAAAAAATCTTTGCCAGTTATGCATCTCACAAGGGATTAACGACCAGAATATACAGGGAGGGGAAAAATGTAAACTCCCCCAAAAAATCAATGACCCAATTAAGAAACGGGCAAATGAACTGAACAGAGCTTTTCAAAGGAAGAAGTCCAAATGGTTAAAAAACACATGAAGAAAATGCTCAACATCCCTGGCCATAAAAGAAATGCAAATCAAAACCACGTTAAAATTCCACCTTACTCCTGTTAGAATGGCTACCATCAAGTGCACAAGCAAAAATAAATGTTGGTGAGGATGTGGAGAAAAAGGAACCCTCATACACTACTGGTGGGAATGTAAATTATTGCAACCACTGTAGGAGACAGTATGAAGGCTCCTCAAAAAACTAAAAATAGAACTGCCATATGATCTAGCAATTCCACTTTGAGGGATATACCCGAAGGAATGTAAGTCAGGTTACAATAAAGGTACCTGCACACCCATGTTTATTGCAGCATTATTAACAGTAGCTATGGAAACAGCCAAGCTGCCCTACTACTGATAAATTAAGAAAATGTATTTATATATGATGGAATTTTATTTAGCTACAAGGAAGAATGAAATTTTGTCATTTGCAGATAAATGGATGAAACTGGAGGACATCGTCTCAAGTGAAGTTAGCCAGTTTCAGAAGGCCAAAAGCTGCATATTTTCTCTCATATGTAGAATATAAACCTGATACAAATACAGCAGTATTATGAAAAATAGATCATGCTAAGGGGAGGTCACATACAAGAGGGAACTTGTAATAAAAGGAAGTTAAGAAGGTGAATAATTGTATGAACATGTATGTACATATCTCTAGTTTTATATTTTACATATACACATGCATTTTAATATTTGAGGTTAAGGGGATAATTCCTTTTTAATATGCAAACAATTTTAATATAATTTATTTTTATTTAATTGTGCTGGGTTAAATTCAAGTTCTGCCATGGCCTGGCTGTATGATTTAGGAATGGATAGGGTTTTTTGTTTTCTTTTTAAAATCTTATCTGCTTTTTTTTTTTAATCTTTAGGGTAAAAATAGTACTTAATCTGGTAGAATTGTCATTATTAAAGAAGATAATGCATGCAACACATAGCTCAATGCCTGGTACTGAAGTTATCAGTTGTTTCTATAACATGGCAAATAGTGTTTAAAAATTGTATAAAAAGGGCCAAGAGGGTATAACTGATTTATATATATGCAAGCCCACAGTGACTTAAAAGTCACTTGTAACTTCTCTCCCACTTTTTTTTTTTACTTTTTTTTGTTCAATGTGAATGTGTTTGGGCTCATAGTGAATAAAATTTTAGGAAATACGTAAAAATTTATCCAAACACTTATTGTGCATTCTGTCTCAAACCCTATATTAGGTACTATCTGGACATGAAACTTCTTAAGAATCCCACACTCTAGTGAAAGCGACTAAGCATAGTAGATGATACTGAGATGAATTACTGCTTGACCTGCCTATGACCAGGAGAACTGGAAGATAATGGTTTCATAATATTTAGCATAAATCTATCTGGGTACAGATATTTAAGACAGTCTCTACCATTAGAGAACAAGTTGTAAAGATTAAAGAATACATAAAACAATGTGGACAATATAAAAAAGGGGCAATATAAAATTAAGCATCTAATTTTAAGTGCTATGAGATATAAGTATAGGATATGAGAACTTTTACCAAGAGTTTTTTCAAGTAAATACAAAAGGTCTTATATCTTTTTACTTTTAAAACAATGAGTTAAGTAGTGCAAAATTATATAGTGTAAATATCTTAAAATGGTGTGAGGACTAGTTCCAATAGAACTCTTCAAATCTTGGAGAGCTAAAGCATGAAGTAGGATACAACTCATCCAATGAGTTCCTGGCGGGGTTTAATTCTGCAGTATTCACAGGTAGATTAGTGGACATGAAAGTTGTAGAAAGAGCAATTGGTAAAGCAGTTGACTGGCAGACATGGAAGGAACATATTTAAGGCTAGAATTAAGACAGGTAGAACGAGTTGGCATGACTAATGCCAGTTTGGTGATATGTTAAACCACATATAGGACCTTAAATTCAAGTACAGGGAAATAAAGTCAGGTTATTGGAATAGTTGACATTGTTGCAGAGTTAGTGAAGTACTCAGCTTTTGAATTAAGGAGATTGGATTCTAGTTCCTGGTTGCCATTAACTAGCCATGTTCCCTTGGGTAAACTATTTATTCCCCTGTTTAACTTCCTTATCAGTAAAACATCTGGCAGGACTGTTGATGTTTGTCTCTCCCTGATAGAGAGAGCCAGGGGCTTCTGAGTTGATGCTCTTGGGATAAGGTCAAGCAAGTGAGCTTCTGGGTCTCTCCTGATTGAACTGGAGCAGCTCTAAGTTTATCTGTTTTGTGTTTTAACCCCACGGGGTAGGGTTATAACAATCCTCATTTTATAGTGGAGCAGTCTAAGGATTTCTACCTTATCAGTCAATATCCAAACTGCTTTCATTCTCCTCAATGTACTAGCAGCTTATAGTAAATGTGAAAGAACAAAAACACTAAAGTCAAGTTCTGCCTGACTACTCTTTTTCTCTAGCAGTGTGATCACTTGGTATATTTCTTTGCATTAAAGTTCCAAATAAAAATCCCTTTCATAGTCAGATCCAGCCTGTACTATTATAGGCATGATGATACCTGGCCCTGGGTCATGAGAATATTTGGGTATATGGAAACCTGACTCTTCTGCCAAGCTGTGGAAAGTGTTAATAGAAATATGAAGAAAAGATAAATTCCAATAACATCTGGGAGAACTGGAAGAAGAGGTATTTGAGCCAGGCCTTGAAGTATGGGTTAGTCTTCATTAATTACATTTCTTTAAGTAAAAAAGCAACAGAAGCCAACTTAACCCAAAGAGAAGGGGGTGGGGAAAGTGGAATAACTTGTTGAAAGGCTGACAGAATCGTTCAGAGGATTGTAGAATGCCTATTGAAGGATAGGTAGGAAAACTTGGGGGTCCTCAGCAGCATAAGATTGAAAGAATAAAATGTGTTACTCTCCTAGCTTCTCACAATAGTCTTTCAGAGTAATGAGTTTGGTGATACAAAGTTAATCACAGAACTTAATTTGTCTATGGGTCTCAACTAGGAATGATTTTTACCCATGCAGAACATCTGAAAAATGTCTGCAGACATTTTTGGCCATGCAGTTTACCTCTAGTGGAAAGAGACCAAGGATGCTGCAGTGCACAAGACAGGTCCCCACGACAAAGAACTGTTCAGCTCAAAATGTCAGTAGCGCCATTGTTGATAAACCTTGCCTTGGAATACATAAATACCATCTAAGATGAAAAGCAACTGATGTAGTTTAAAATGTAGAAAATATTATGGGAATATACAGAAAGGAAAGTTCTTAAGAGGTAGGGTTTTTTGGAGGAAGTAGCATTTGAACTGGGTCTTGAATGGCATGTAGATTTGGGGGGTGGTGATTCAGGAAATGGTATTCTGAGCAGAAGAAACAGTGAGCAAAGGGGCAGGAACAGTGTGATGGTTTAAAATACATCCACAAATTCTTTGACACTCTTCTTTCAAATATGGAGCCCAATTCCCCTTTCCTTGGATATGGGCTAGATTTAGTGATTCTCTTCTAATACAGTATGGTGAAAGTAATACCATGTGACTCTTTAGAGTAGGTCATAAACAGATACTTACCTTCTCTCTCCTCTTCCTCTCTTCTCTCCCTTCCCCTGGTTCAGTTCCAATCTCAGTAGAAACAATGTTTTCGTAACCAGTAACTAAAGTAAAATGACAATTTCACAATGTACTTTTGTTTTAGACACAGAACTACATTTCCAAACAAAATCTTACCTAGACCTTTACTACATAAGACAGGGATAGAACTGCTGCAGAGGAGCAAGGTGGTGCATAGCCTCTCTCTGATGCTTTGCCATCCCATTCCCCAGTGCTCCATGAAGCTGCTCTGTAGGACTTGCAGTTTCCAAGAACAGTTTGAAAACTGCTTGTTTAATGTATCGCTTGATTAATCTCAATGAAGTACTGCTAGTTATTCAATTTAAAAGCTGACAAGCTTTAGACTAGTTCCACTTCTTCCTTGTTGCAGTGAACTGGCCTTCTAGAGCCTTCTATTTTGACAATTTTGATTGGATTACTCAGTAGGCAAAACTAAATAATGTTCAATTCAATAAAAACACAAGAGAACAGATTTTTCAATAGGAAAAAAGCTGTCTTCATGATGAGCATGGTGATACACCCTGAAATCCCAGGCACTCAGGAAACAAAAGGCAGGAGCATGCCAGTTCAAAATAAGCCTGGGGCAAAAAGTGAGACCCTACCTAAAAAACAAACAAAAGGGTTGGGGACATTGTTCAAGTGATAGAGCACTTGCTTAACCTGCATAGACACTGGATTTAATCCCCAGCACCAAAAAAATCCACTATCTTCATGTGTATAGCATATGTATACGATTTATATTTTCTGAGTTGGTATTGTATTATTTTTAATTATATAGTGGCAGGGGGGAGGGAACCAAGTTCTTCAGTGCTTAGAGTCTCCCAAAGGCTATATTCCCTAACTAATCAACCCTCAGCTTATTCCTAGAACCATGAATCATGGAGAAAATATGTTTCCTTAAATTGTGCATCAGGAGGATCTTGATTCGAGGCTAGCCCAGGCAAAAAGTTCACAAGATCCCATCACAACCAATAGCTGGGCATGGTAGCATGTGCCTGTCATTCCAGCAATAGCAGGAAGCATAAAACAAGAGAATCACAGTCCAGATCAGCCCGGGCAAAAAGTAAAACTTTATTTCAAAAATAACCAGAGCAAAAAGGACTGGAGGTGTGGTTCAAGAAGTAGAATGTCTAACTTGAAAATACAAAGTACTGAGTTCAAACCCTAGTCCTGCCAAAAAATAATAATAATAATAAAAAAAACACCCTAAAAGAACCACACTAAGAATCAAAACTGAGAAACTGACACAATCAAGTGCTCATTACCTTAGGAGTGACTCACTGCTTAGGTCCCTGTCAACTTGGAGAGAGGCTGCCAAGTTTTTTAACTGGAGAGGTCTTATGTTTGATAAACTATACAAGCAAGAAGTGACAAGTCAAACTATCATAAGAGAAGACTAGAGTCATCTGAACTTGGTGCTGACATCAGAAATGTGGGTGGCAAATTAGACCAGAGAGCAAAAGCAATGGGGATGATTTTAGTGAGATTTTTGGGGAGCTTAGGGGATGGAGATAGGGGCAGGGTCCCTGGAGGGACCACTTACCAATTAATGGTTTCCTATTGAATTGAACAGATGTTTTTAATTGATCTAAGATTTCTAATTGATCTTCAGGCAAAAGAATAATAAAAACTATACTTTTATTTTCTGTTTAGTAATCCAAAAGAACTCTTTGTTTTCCTTACTCAACTCTTGTTTGAGATCATTTTTAAGTAATTATAAAATATAAATAGAATATTAGCATCTTGGGTGTATTTGGTTGTTGAGAAATCTTTCTCTAGAGAAAATATAATTTCATAATTGCTGTAGTTATTATCAGCTTCTTAGAGGAGGAAGGAATCTCAAAGGTAATCTACTCCAACCCCTTCCACAGGCAAAAGCCACTTTCCCAACCCATTCATGAATTTACAGACTCTATTTAACAGGAGTTTCTTTAAGATTGTTTTTAGAAATTTCAGCTCTGTTTCCTGTAAGTTTCAGTTCTAAGAAAGGTTTTCTCATATATCGAGATAACTCATTTTTCCTGAAACTTGCAACCTTTTCCACTAACAGCTCTTTCTGATTCTGATTGGTGGTTATTTTCAGGTTTGCTCCTTGCCTTTGTAGAATTTACAGGTGATTTTTTTTCAAAATGATAGTAAAATAGCATACTCTCTAGAAACTGATTTTACCAATAACCTCCAAATTCCAATTCACGTAGTATCTCAACTACTTCATTAGAACAGTTACACAAAATTCAAAATTCTCTAACAGAAAGTAAGCCTCATGTGGGAAAAGACTTCCCTTCTTCCTGTCCCTAGCACCCCGGACACTACCTGATATGTAACAATTGCTACAGAAGGGTATTTAGGAAGAATTGAATGAACAAAATTTTGTGGAGCTGTCATCTTTCATTTTCCAATCAGTGTTTATCAATAACTTTAAAGTTATCTGCTATTTGCACAGTTACTTCATTGTTCATTAGTACATGACTCTGGTAAGTATGTCTCCTGTGGAGAGAAATATTATAACAAACTATTATGGCATTTAACACTGATATTTCAGTTACTCAACTAATCCACCCACTGGTAGAGTGAACTTTGAATTAAATGCTTTGAACACTGAAGTCAAGCAAACCTTGATAAAAATCAAAGGCTGCAAAAATCTTGTTTGACAGAAGGCATGAACAAGAATGCTAAAATTAATACTGTTTGGGGAGAAACACTCGTTCCACAGCAGACTAAATGAGGAGTAACAGTTCAAGAGTATCAAAATGCCTGTGTGATCAAAAGACAAAAAACAGCTTCTTTTCATTGCATCGCTTAATATTACAGGACTGTTTTCTACCTAGATGAGCACCTGTCTTAGCGGTAACTCAAATTATTTGATCACTTTTATCTCATCCAACCTCAAACTTCCTGTGAGGGAGGTAAGCAACTGAGAGATCTCGGTACTGTTTTCAAGATGAGGCAAGTGAATTAGAGAGGCTGTTCACACACTCCAAATTTCAAAGAAGTCTGTGGGAGGAAGTGAGGGTAAGAATTAACAGTTAACTCCTCGTTAAAGCAATCAGCATCAGAGCTTGAAAGGACATTGTGAGCCCCTGTCCATTGTGGGATTTCACAGTAACACTTATTTGTGGTCATTTGACTCATTTCACCACCCACACAAGATTTTAAGTAATTTTTAACCATAAAAGTTATATAGGCATGCATATATACATACTTGCATCAGTGATACAGAAGACTATTTTTTAAAAAATCATGTGTATTATTCTCTTTCCTCAAATCCCAGTGCCACTTTTCAGAGTCTCATTACCATACTTCCAAAATTTTTCTATGTATTTTAAAGTTTGTGTATGAATACATTCACACATGTGATTATATGTTCCAGCTCTTAGAAAAGAACTGTACTTGGAAGCCTAAGTCATTTCCAACTGCATGACGTTGTGTTATTCTCTCCCAGTCCTTCCCTGACAGCTTTCTTGATCTAGTGAATACCAATTTCATCCTTCCATTTGCTCAGATCAACTGGCAGTCATCTTTGGCTCCTTCTTCGGCTTTCTCTATTCCTGTGTACAATTAATTTATCAGCAAAACTCGTTGGTTATATGCTCAGAATATCCAGAATCCAACCACTTATACCTATCTCCATTGCTTTCACCAAGTTCAAGCCACCTTCAACTCTTGCCTGAATTATTACAATAGTCTTCTAACTGGTCTCCATGTGCACAGATACTAACTGGTCTCCCTACTTTGACTTATCTTGTTATTATCTAGTTTCAGAGTGGTGCACGGATCCTGTGAAAACACAAGTCAGATTGTGTACTTTTCATGCTCAAAAATGATCCAAAGATTCCCCATTTAATTCAGAGTGAAAGCCAAAGTCCCTACGGTAACTGACTACATAGTACATGATCTGCCAACCTCCTTGCTGCTATGATTTAATAAATTGGATTTTATTTTTGTTATAATATTTTGAAAGTCCTTATACATTCTGGATTAAGCTCTCTGTCAGATATATAATTCATAATTATTTTTTTCCCAAATGGTGACTTATAAGTTCATTCAATGAATAGTACTCTTAGTTTTGATGAAGTAAAATTCCTGTTTTTTGGTTTTTGTTTTTGCATTACTGGGGCTTGAACTCAGGGCCTTCACCTTGAGCCATTCCACCAGCCCAATATTTTTTTTGTGGTAGGATTTTCAAGATAGGGTCTCACGAACTATTTGCCCAGGCTGGCTTTGAACTGCAATCCTTCTGATCTCTGTTTCCTGAGTGGTAGGATTATAGGCATGAGCCACTGGTGCCCGCCCTGTTGTTTTTATTCTAGAGAGCTTGGTTTTCGCATCATATTGAAGGTTTTTGTCTACTCACATTCACTGATATTTCTCCCATCTTTTCTTCTAAACGTAGAAGTTTTTACATTTTACATTTCTCCTGTGATGCATTTTATAGTCCATTTTGTCATATGATTTGTTAATCAAATTTTTTTTTTCTTGCATGTGAGTGTCCAATTATTCCACCACCATTTATTGAAAAGACTACTGGTTCTCCACTAAATTGCCTTTGCACTTTTCTGGAGAATCAGTTGCCAATGCATTGTCTGTTGTTTTTAAATTCAAATACTCCAGTGATCTATTTTCCTGACATTATACCAATGGCACACTGTTGAAATTTCTCATTTTACTATGGGTCTTGAAGGCAGGCTGTTAGCTCTACAACTTCATTATTTTTCAAAGATGCTTTGACTCTTTGAGGTCACTTACATTTCCATATGAATTTCAGAATCAGCTTATCAATTTCTTCAAAATTCCTGCTAGCTGTTTGGGATGAAGTTTCATCTCTAGGTTAGTTTGGGAGAAGTTGACATCTTCACTGTCTTCTGACCAAGGAATGAAGTATATTTTTCCATTTATTTAGCTCTTCCTTAATTTATCTCAGAAATGTTTTGTAGTTTTTAATGTATGGCTCTTGCACATCTTTTGTCAGATTTCTATCTAAATACTTCATTGTTGTGATGCTATTATAAATTGCATTTTTATTTCAATGTCTGCTTATCCATTGCTAGTAAATGGAAGTACCGTTGACTTTTGTATATTGACCTTGTATCTTGAAACCTTACTAAACGTCCTTTTTAGTTCCACTAGGTTTTTATAAATAGAATCTGTTGGGTTTTAGCATAGATGACCATGTTATCTTTGAATAAAGACAATTTTACTTTTTTTCCTTCACAATCTGGATTTCTTGTGTTTCCTTTTCTTGCCTTCTTGCTCTGGCTAGAACCATCAGCATGATGTTGAATAGAGGTGATAAGAGCAGACATCCTTGTATTATTTTTGATCTTAGAGGGAAGACATCCACTCCTTCATCACTGTGTGGGATGTTACATGTATATCTTTTTTAGATGCTTGGTATTAGGTTGAGGAAGTTCTCTTGCATTCCTAGTTTGCTGAGAGTATTTATCAGAAATGGTGTTAGAATTTATCAAAGACTTTTTCTGTATCATTTGAGATAATCATATAGTTCTTTATTTTGGCTTGCTAATTATAGTTAATTATATTATTGATTTACAGATGATAATTTATTTATTTACAGATGGTAATTTTTACATGTTAAACCAAACTTACATTCCTAGGGTAAATGACCACTTGGTCATTATCCTTTTAAAATGTTGGTAGAATTGACTTGGTGAGGTTGTTTTTTTTTTTTTTTTACAACTTTTATACACTGTTCATACTGGTCTGTAGTTTCTTTCCTTATATGTCTTCATCAGATTTTAGTATCAGATTAATGCTGGCCTCAAGGAAGTAGTTAGGAAGTATTTCATCCTCTTCAATTTTCTGGAACAGCTTGTATAAAATTGGTATTATTTCTTCCTTAAATGTTTGGTAGCATTCACCAGTAAAGCATCTAAGCCTGAAATTTCCTTTCCTTGAAGTGTTTAAACAAAAATTTTAATTCCTTTAATAGATGTAGGGCTATTCATGCTGTTTATTTCTTCTTGAGAGAGTTCTAGCAGTTTGTGTCTTTCAAGGAATTTATATATTTATCTAGGTTTTCAAGTATATAGCCATAAAATTACAATATTCCTTTGATATTTTTTAAAATCTGGAGATACTGCAGTGATATTAAGATATTGATAATTTATTTTCTCATTTATTGCTGATTGGTTTGGCTAGAGGTTTTTTAATTTTATTGACCTAAGAAAATTTTATACTATTTTATTGCTATTCTTTATTGCTTCTTTGTTTTCAAATTCACTGATTTCTACTTGATCTCTGTTGTTTCCTTTCTTCCGATTTTGTTTCATTTGTTCTCCATTTTCTAGTTTCTTAAGGTTTAAGATGAAGTCACTGATTTGAGACTACTTTTCTTATTTACTATAGAATTTAGTACATCAGTTTCCCTCCAAATATAGTTTTAGCAGCATTGTATAAAAATTTGACATGCTATGTTCTCGTTCTCATTCAGTTTAAAATATTTCCTAATTTCCCTTTTATTGCATCTTTGATTTTAAGTTATTTAGAAGGGCCTAATTTAATTTCTATGCATTTTGGAGATTTTCTAAACATCTTTCTGCTACTGATTTCTAACTTACTGTTATCTCAGAGCGCATGTTTTATTTTATTATTTTATTTTTTTTATAATGGTGAAATTAGGCACTTTATTTTTTTTAATTTTTATTTTATTCATATGTGCATACAATGTTTGGGTTATTTCTCCCCCCTTCCCCCACTCCCTCACTTATCCCCCCCCACACATATGTTTTATAACTTGAATTTTTAAAATGTATTCAGATTTGTTTTATTGCTCAGGATGTCATCTTTCTTGGTAAATTTCCATATGCACTTGAAAAGAATATTCTGATATAATTGGCAAAAGTTTTCCATAAATGTCAATTAAGTCCAGTGGTTGGTATATTGTGTTGTTCAATTCTACATGCCTACAGATTATTTATTTATATATTTATTTTTGCAGTACTAGGGCTTGAACTCAGGGCCTTCACCTGAGCCCCTCCACCAGCCCAATTGGGTTTTTTGAGATAGGGTCTCACGAACTATTTGCCCGGGGTAGCTTTGAACTACAATCCTCCTGATCTTCACCTTCTGAGTAGCTAGGATTACAGACATGAACCACCGACACCCAGCTCCTACTGATTTTTTAATCTACCTGGTTAAGCAGATATTGAGAAAGGGATATTGAAATCCCTGACTACAGTCGTGGGTTTATTTTTCCTTGCAGTTCTGTCAGTTTTCACTTCATGTATTTTGAAAATCTGTTATTAGGTTCATCAATATTTAGGATTTTTATGTCCTCTGAAGGAACTGGTCTTCTTAGTGTTAGGAAATGACCTTCTTTCTCCCTGCCAATATTCTTTGCTTTTTCTTCATCTAATATTAACATAGCCTCTATGGCTTTCTTTTGATTAGTGTTAGCATTGTATATCTCTTTTCATCCTTTTACATTAAAGCAAGTTTCTTTTAGTCAATATATAGTTAAGGTCTTACTTTATAATCCAATCTGAAATCTGCTTTTTAGATCATTTTTGTTTGGTGTGCTTATTGATATGAATAGAATTAAATTGATTATCTTACTATTTGTTTTCCTTTTGTCCCATTACTGCCCCTTTTCTTCTATTTCTGCCTTCTTTTGTATCAACTGAGTTTTAAAAAATCATTCCATTGATCACCTTTGTTGGCTTTTATCAGTAACTCTTTGTTTTAATAGTTTATTTGGGATATATAAAAAAGGCCATCTGGATAAGCAGTGAGGTTTCTCTGCTACTTTGCTGCGTCTATAGGAACAACAGTGTTTGAGTATCTACTACATGGAAGGTGCCTTCCAACACTTTAAACACAGAAGCTCATGGACAATATTGTGAAATTCAGGCTCTTATTCACATTTTCATATGTGAAAACTGAGGCTTAAAAGATACAGTAATATTTGTTCAAGATTATACAGCTAGTACAAGATTAAGCTTGGATTAAACATTTTCTTTAGCTTTGGATCTGTGAATCAGTAAATTCATAGTGGTGATATTGAATCAATATTATATGTTGTAACTATCTCCTTTGAAAATTTCATTTTGTGTTATTGTTATTATTTTAACTCACAAACCTGTTTGTGGTAGCTCGAGCATTAAGGATTTCCTTGCATTTTTAATTTTATGTGATTTGGAGAATTGCCACCCCACGTCTCATTTCATGACCCTCTCAGTTCCTGCACAGTAATTCTTCAACCAGAAACCACAGCATTATCGTTCTAAATATTCTTCAACTGGATGCTATCTTTAACTCCATCATCTTTGAAGTTCTCTCTCAGCTTTGCTAGTCTCTGAGTTTTAAAATTCTACCCAGAACTGAGTACTAAAAGGTTGTAATCTGTTTATAACATTTAAAATGTACTTCTCATTTAATATGGATGTACATTTTCTGTTAAGACAATGTTACACCAAAATAACGAGATTTGGTGGCTTTGCAGGAACACCAAGATATACTAGTTCTCATTGTATTTTTCACCACAGTGCATCCACAAGAGGAGAAAAAAAAGACAGTTTCATTTAATGTCCTTGATGAAGCAGTTAACAATTATTTCTTTTATTAAAAGTGGCCCTTGAATGCATGGGTTTTAAATGTTCTATGTGATAAAGAGGATGTATGTATTAAGCACTTCTGCATGCCAAAGTATGGTGATTGTTTAAAGGTAAAGTACTTACTTATCTGGTTGCTTGAGTTGTGAATGTAACTAGACTCCTTTAAAAACAAAAAACTTAGAACAACTGGCAGATAAACAATGGTGATTTATACTTACATATTTGGCAAACATTTTCATAAAAATGGACCAGGTCAGCCTGTCACTACAAGACAGAAAATTGACAAGGTATTTGTTGCTTATGCTAAAATTTAAACTTCCCAGTGAAAATTAGAACTTTGGAAAACTTGTATCTGTTGCCATGAAAATGACAGCTTCTGAACACTTAAAAATCCTTCTGATGGATAGGTAATTATATTAGAAAATGTGGTATTTTATATTACATAATGAAATGTATCAACATTTTGAAAACCCATATAACTCAGTCAACCAATACTTTCCCAATGGCCAATACATGATGTTACAGAATTGTTCATGAGTAAAACCTCCAAACGAGCTAATCAATACTAACAGTATAAAATGTTCACTGGTATGGTTTCCTGTTCTACATTGCAACTGTCACTTGTCAGGTTTTGGTGTAGTATCAAACAACAATATCCATGATTATATTAAAAAGCTACTAAACTACTCCTTCCTTTCCCAAATACATACCTGTGTAAGGCCACATACACTTCAGCCAAAATAACATCAAAAAGGATTAAGGGCAAAAATCAGAGAACCCAGCTGGTTTTTATCAAGCTAGAAATTAAAAAGATTGCAAAAAAAAATGTAAAACAATGCTACTTTTCTTACTAATTCTTTTCTTTTGGAAAATATAGTCATTTTAATATACAATATTATCAGTGCAATAAGCCTGTCTTCTTTGTGGATTTATTGCTTGCCATTTTGACTAAGCACTGTTCAAAAAACAATTCCTACACGTGGTTATACAGTTCAGTTGATGGAGATAAGTTCTCAGTCAATCCCAACTTATCTTCAGCTGTGTTTAAGCTCTATGCATCCTGAGCAGTCACAATTTTTCCCTCATGGCTGTTTCCTTGGAATCATATACCCATGCATAACAAGGGTCTACGATACTAACATAGAATGGACTTGTTATTTTTTAATGAATTAATAAAAACTTTTAGAGGTCTGTGTTTTAGTGCCCAATATAGTGAATGTTGACAATAACCCAGATAAACAAGTGATATTTGGTATCCTCAAACTCATTTAAGATGATTTTAGAATTTAAGATGTTAAAGGGATTCTGAGACCAGTAAGTTTAAGACTACTGATGTAGATCTTCTGGCTCACATCCAACCCTCTTCCCTGGTTATCTGCCCCTTCCTTCTGTCCATGGTGGTTATTGATCTCCCTACCTTCTGGTTCCCCCCCACCCCAGCCCCGAATCAGTGAACTGAGGAAGAAGTGTTAATGGGCTGTGTGGGCAGGATTTTGACTCCAGGGAGGCCTGTCTTATTCTCCTCTTAGAATTCAAGTAGAATCAAGAGTGTTGGGTTCCCTCCAGAGCCTGACCCCATGATACAGGATGTGGAGAGAACAAAGGGAGAAGCTGGTTTGTAGATTGAGAAGAGAATAAAGCAGATATGCAAAGGAGGGAAGAAATGAGAGGCAGCCTCCCTAAAATTCCAAGATTCCCACATACCTCCATCCCTTGGCTCCAGTGTGCCTGAGCACAGGTGTGGGTTCTCTGAGAGAGCCTAGGATCAGAGTACTAAAAACTATTGTTTCCTTTAACGTGTGTGACTGGGTTTCTTTTACTTGCAACCACACTGAATCATTTATAGTTAATAAAGTAGGACATATGTGATCCATTATCAAACTTTGTAAGGTTTATGATGTGCTGTATATTTTAGGGTTGGATTAGACTAGAAATACAAAGTAAGCATTTCTTGGAAATGCAAAGATACTATTTCTATATTGAAGTTAAAAAGAATTATTATCGGTGACACATGGATTAATTACTATCTTCAAAGAATTAGAACTCTATCAAACATTCTTACCACAAAATTATACTGAACAAAATTTAATCTTTCTGTGGCTGTTCAAAGGAATTTAGAATCTTGTAATGCTCCAGGGACATTACCATTTTATAAATTGCACAGAAAATTCTCATTATTTCAGCTTTCTGGTAGTTTGGATTTAGAATAAGTGGGAATTTACTGTAATACTTTGAATTATTAAGTTCTGGGGAGCTCAAAGTACTTCAAATATACATGCATTATATCACTTATCTTTCTCATGAAATTTACAAATGGAAACAGTTAGTAATGGGTGGATTCAGGATACAAAGTCATGTTTCTTGAAGTTCTAATGAATAATTCTTCCATTTGGCTATTGCAAACTGATACTGGCTTACTTTTCTATTTCAAGATATGATATAATATGCATACTAGCTAAAGATCAAATAGGGCTAAGACCAGCAGCAAAGAATTTGCTCTATAATTTTATTGTATTATTAAGTAGATAGTGATTTGATTATAGATTTCAACATAAATTTTCAGATGAGCTTGGATCTTGCACTTTGTTTTTATATAAATGAAAAACTAAACATAATGGTACAAAATCAAATGCATTTACATTGAGTCCTGGCTTTTTAACTAAAAATATAGCTTAAATGTACAGGAGATAAATAAAATGTCTTAATAAAAATGCCTCGCTCTCGAGCCTTTAGTCTTGAGCTCAGAATACTTTAATTTGACTTTATACTTATAGATTATTGGTGGCCAAATATGACATGTTCAATATATGAATGACCCTCTTATCATCCAAACTCCTTTCTAAATATCTCTGTCCCTTAAAATGTAATTAGTTTCTTTCTGCTACTAAAAAATTTAATGCTTTCAGAAGCCAAATCTTATTTCTGCAACTCCTGCTGTTTTGGAGTATCTGTACATTTCTTCCTGCCAGTTAGCATTGATAATCAAAAGTGAACTCTAAGAAAAATCTTCCATTTAAGAAACATCAATTTGGACTAAGTCTAATCTAAAAGATTAATATGGAGCATGTGGCACATTCAACAGGAAAATGGCATTTAAATATTAATAGTAGATAAATACACTCTTCCTGCTATCTTTGATAATTTATAAGTCATACACTTCACAAAGGAAGTAAATCACTCTTTTATACTGTTGCTCAGTAATGTTATACAGCAACATGCAAAACAAGGCACCATTTTCTAGTCAGTTCTGACAAGGGGAAGTAAAAATTTTGGGTCCAATTTTAATCTCATTACTTGACAACCTCCCTGTGTATCCTGACTGGTGCTCGATCTTAACTGGTGTTTTCAAAATTAAATGTATATTTCTCAAACCAATATCTTGAGTGGTAATGTTCCAACAGTCCAAATGTCAATTACGAAAACAAACATTTGTTTCTCTAGTAAGTGTTTTCACACAAAAGCATTTGATTCCGTACTGCAGCAAACAAACATTTGCTTTAGGCAGTAAGACAGCCAAAAGTTCCTGCAGTAACATTTCACAGGCTGGCTGGCATCCCTTTCTGGATGGAGCAGGGCGAGCGGATGTCCGAGCATCCCCGGGAAGCCTGTGGCCGATCAACAGAACTCGTCTCTAGACTTTGAAGCCATTAAGATGCTTAAGCATTTTCAAAACATCTTTTAAGAAAATGTGCTTCGAGTTATGATGTTTCCATTAGAAAATGTCTTCACAATGCTTCATTTGCTAATCTAAATCAGCCTTTGATGTAATCACAGAACCAAATTCTTAGGAAAGTTCACAAAGCCTGTTTTCACATAAAAACATTCACACAATTCAGGAGTCGTTATTTATGCAGCAGCCCTGGAGAGTTCATTACATAAATAGCCCCATTACTACATTAAAGTCTATTTTCTCTCTTGAGCAAGATGTAGATCTGTGTAAATATATTTCTCTAAAGTGCACATCTACTTCGCTGTCAAGATTCAGCTTCTATGTAAAAATTTTGTTTTCCATATTATTTAAATGCTTTGGGAATGAATCAATATTTCTGAGGAAGTAATTTACTTAAATACATGTTCTTTAAAGCATGGGGAAATTGATTCTTAACTTCTACTCCAAAGACACAGTATCCTAGCAACTGGATCAAGATTGATTCTTTGGCTAGTTCTAAACTAAGAATAGTTACTAGCTCATTTAAAAGCCAAGAGTAGTTCTTAAAGAGAGCAATGAATGAATGAATGAATACACATGCATACACGAAATGTCATTTAGAGTGTATTTGATAAAATACATGACAATTTGAACCTCTACCTAATCGACTTACAAGAAGCATTTACTGAACACCGTCCATGGGCTAACATCTGTTTTGATGGACTTCAGTAATTTTAATGACAAGCAGAGGTAAATGAATGACTGTCATCATTTTAGTAACAATGGATTTAGCAGGCATTATGGGCCAGAGTTACAGATGAAGTAACTCAAAACACAGGTAGAAAATGGCAGATCAAAGTCCAGCCCAGGTCTGTCTGATATTAAAACCTTCTAAACTGCACTGCGTTTACATGTGACATCCAAAGTGTGTTAGCCTCATTGTAAAGAAAATATACTCAACAGTATCAGGGGCCTACCTAAGAGAGTAGATGTGCAAGTGTTAATGAAATTAAAGCAATGAAAGCTTGTGTTTATGGAGCCCTTGCTTGGTGTCGGGACTGTGCTAAGAACTCAGTGTAAAGGAGGAAGCTTGGCTGGGCCTTAAAGCAGGGGAGTAAAGAGGGAAGCAAGGAGGCAGGGTCTCTGGAGAAGACACAATAGCATAAGCAGAGGCCTTACAGAGAGGGGAGGTACTGCTTGGAGCTTGACAGGCTGGAGTAAAGGGTCATTGTTGAGGAGTGGAACTCAATGTGTAGGTGGGCCCTGATCCCAAATGGAGGACTCTGCACACCAGACTGAGATGCAGAATTGGCCCAGAAGGGAAATGTAGACTCACCCTGAGTCCTGGAGACCTGATCATTTCCCTGTAATTGCTGGGTCTGGGGGAATATGCATCACCTGTTCAAATAGCTATGGCCAATGATCTCCTAAAAGGCTTAACGCATACATCAACACCAATATGTCAACAGTGTCTGAAGAATTTTCTTACCATCTACATTTTCAAACGTTTGAAAGTTTGATAACTTTTTCTTTAAATATGACATCCTTTAGCTTTTGGAGCTGCTTACATGTTCACGGTCCATTTGCATGCGTTTTTCCATGTGTTGCATATTTGTGTTGCTTTTTAAAATTCTAATTGTTAGTTTGCCTTTTTTGCTTGTTTGTTCATGGTACTGGGGTTTGAATTCAGAGCCTAACACCTGCTAGGCAGGTGCTCTACTACTTGAGCCATGCTCCCAGTCCTTTTGGACTTTAGTTATTTTTTCCAGTCTGGGTGTTTTATTTTTGCCCAAGCTGGCCTGGGACCACAATCTTCCTACCTATGCCTCTCATAACTGAGATTACAGAGGGGTATCATACACCTGACTTGTTTATTGAGATGGGAGCTCACTAATTTTTGCCCAACCTGATCTTGAACTGTGATCCTCCCAATTTCCACCTCTTGAGTAGTTGGGATAACTGAAGTGTATCACAGGATCTGGCACTTGTTTTTCTGTTACCATAGAAACTTTTTCTATATTATGGGTTCTCTCTCTTTGTTTATAATATATTTTCAGTTTTTTCAGAATCTTGTATGTCTTATAACTTGGATAGAGTATTTTTTCCATATTGAAATTTTATGTTTGTGTAACTATAGGTACAAATTTTAATTCTAGGCTTCATCTGCCTGGAAGGAAATGCCAAAATTATAAAAAAAATTCCAATATTTTGTCCTAGCACTTAAAATTTTTGATACTTCTACTTTTATGTACATTTTGCTCCATCTGGAATATAATTTGGCTTAAGTAGAAGTAGAAATTTATTTTCATTTCTGCTAGTGATTTGAAATGCCTAATTATCATATGTTAATCTTCTATATCTGGATCTACTTTTGGCTCCTATTCTATTTCCTTGCTCTATGATAAGACACAACATGGGCTTAAATAATTACCTTTTCGTTTAAAGTGTCCCTGATATAATACAGCATAGTAGTTGACAGCACAGTAGAAAAGAGAATTAGAGTGTGGAGCCAAGCTAAACTTTTATCACTTTCAGGCCTGAGAATGGCTGCTTAGTGACTCTATACCTCAGTTTTCCCATCTATAAAATGGGGATGATAATAGAGTGACTGAAGATTTAATGGGCTTCTCTATGTACTATGGTTAAAACAGTGCCTAGCTCATAGGGATTTATAAAGATGTCAACTATTATCTTCATAGTCATAACTTTCCCCACAAATTTTCTTGCTGTCCTCACACATCTTCTGGGGGAGTTTTACAAGAATTCCTATGAAAGACTTTCCCACACATAGCCCTCTTCCTGTGAGGATCACCAATGGCAGCTGTGGAGAGAACTAATTTTTCTCACCTGGCACAGAGCAGGCATTCAACACAGGATGATCATTCTTCTAGTTATAAGCATTATTTTGGAAGACGCAGCAGTCATGCAGTTAATTCATGCTCCTCACATACTCATTCTCCTGGAAGAAACAAGAAAACTGGGGGTGGGGAGGGTTATAAGTCAGTTGCTGGAGGGTCCCAGCTCTTTCCTGGGGCTCTGTCTTTCCCCAGCTGCAGTGGGAAGTTGAGGAAGCCACCCATGTCTGTATGGCAGCCAGGCACCCACAGGTCTGCAGAGAAAAATGCTCAAACACCTGCATTTAGGGTCACATGGAGGTAGGCATTCGGTTGTCTAGCCAAAGTCCACAGGGACCAGCAGACAATATATATCACTCATCATTGAACTTTTTGCTTAGGAATAACCTACAATGTTTTTGATAAACCTTGTACCTCTTGTTAGTTTTTCAAGTCAGGATCTAAAATTTTTAATCCTAATCTTATAATGATTCTTTTTTTTTTTTTGGTGAGAGATTAAGGTTTGAGTCTAGGGCTTCTCACTTGCAAAGGAGGCATCCTACCCCTTGAGCCCACACTTCCAGTCCATTTTGCTCTGGTTATTTGGAAATGGGGTCTCAAGACCTATTTGCTTTAGGCTAGTCTTGAACTTTGATCCTCCCAATCTCCCAATCTCCCAAGTAGCTAGGATTAGAGGCGTGAGACACTGGTGCCCAGTTAATAGTGATTCTTTTAAAGGTAATTAGCGGTATACAGTAAATGGTGACATTTTAAAGGAACAGTTCAAATTATTCTAATCAAATTTAAACAGACAACAATTTGATATCACCATCAACCATTAAAAAACACATATATAAACAAACAAGTTTTTATTTGACATACAGGAATTTTACTTTTTTTTTCTCTGTGAACTCATATTTTAATTTCTCTTACCCCACAAAATTTTATTCCAGTATAAAGTGTTTGTTTTCAAAATCATCCTATGACTTCTTGGTGCTATAAATAAAAATGCAAATTGAAATTTTATTCCCTGTGACTGTAAGGCTATAGATGTTCACAAAATTTATCTTCTGGAAAAACTGATCAACAACCTAAATATACCTTTAACATTTCTCTGAATTAATTATTAAACATACAATTAGAATTTTATTAAACTGAATACCTGTATGAAATGAATGGGATTTTATTTTTTCAATTAATTCATGTGTGCATGAATATTACCTAATGCTGCAATAGGATGGGGGTTTAGCACCAACTCCTATTTTGTGCATTTATAGATATAAAGTCTATAAAACCTGTTCATAAAATTAAGTGCATAGGGCCAGTCATAATGACTCACTTCTATAATCCCAGCTAGTCAGGAAGTATAGATCTGGAGGATTGCAGTTCAAGGTCAGCCTGAGCAAAAAGTTGGCAAGACCCCTATCTCAAACAACAAGCTGAGTGTATATGGTGATGCAATCTATAATCCAGCTACATGGGAGGCATAGATAGGAGGATCAAGGTCCCAGACAGGCCCTAAGCAAAAAGTACAAATAACCTAAAGCCAAAAGGGCTAGGGATGTGGTCAAGTGGTAGAGTGCCTGCCTCATAAGCATAAGGCCTTGAGTTCAAATCCCAGTACTGCCAAGAAAAAAAAGAGTGTATAGGAAAGTACTGTTATTACATAAATGTCAATGTTTTGCTTGTTTCAAGACAAGGGTTTGTTCTCAGCCTGTTGGCCCAGGCTGGCCTCCAACTCTCAATCCTCCTGCCTCTATTTTCCAAGTGCTGGAACTACAGATATACACCACCACACCTGGCTAACATCAGTATTTTGAATTGCCTATTGTCACTCACAACATTAAAGCAACGTGAGGCAATGCACCATAGTAAGGTTTGAGAAAGGTGAAGGGTTTGCACTTCCTTTGCGTGGTGGGTTGGGTTATTGGGAAGCAGAATGTGGGGGAATGATGTTTATTAAGATCAAATGGGTGGAAGGCAAGGGAAGGAGGCAGCTGGAGTACAGAAGGGCCTGGTGATGCCTGGACAACCTGGAGGCCTGCTCTGAAGCAAGTGTTGCCTTGTAGAATTGTCTTGGTGACAGGCTTCTATGCCCCCACACGATACCCCACGTGCTCAGTCACCAAGTATGGATGTCCTGGGAAAGGTGCAGTCTCAGGCAGGGCAGCAGCTGCAGCTGAAGCAGGCCTGGAGGGAGCCCACCTTTGGGAGCCATCTGCTGACCACACGCTCCACATGGATGTGTTTCCTAAGGCTGCCATAACCAATTAGTACACACCTGTAACTAAAGCAACAGAGACTTATGTTCCCATGGATCTGAGGCCCAAAGTCCAAGAGGCATCGAGGAGAAATCTGTTTCATGCCCACCTGTCAGTTTCTGTTGGCTTCTGTACCTCTTGGCCTACCTCTTTTCAGTCTCATAAGGGATTTGGAGCCCCCTGTAATCCAGGATGTCCTCATCTCAAGATCCCTATCTTAATCATACCTGTAAAGACCCTTATTCCAGTCAGGTAACATTCTGAGGCCCAGATGGACCATGTCTTTTGCAGGGTCACCATTCAACCCACGACAGGCAGCAAGTCCTTTGTTGACCGCACATCCCATTTCCACCACACTGTTAAAGTAGGGAAAGGGTGACTGTAAAAGCAAGCTGAGAAACACAGGCCAAGTGTGAAGCTCAGAGGCATGCAAGGCTGCCGAGCAGACCAGTTGTGGAAATTGCTACTTCTAGAAAGCCTCTGAGTGACAGGTAACCCAATGTGAGGATGTAGTTGAAGGAATGCTGACTTCAGCTTGCTAGATCTCCAACTAGTCAAGAGAATTAGGGCTGGTGGAGTGGCTCAAGCAGTAAGAGTGCCCACCTAGCAAGCATGAGGCCCTGAGTTCCAACCCAGAACTGCCAAAAAAAAAAAGAATCTACAAATCAGTATGTATAGCATACTACTATTTGTGTAAAAGCAAAAGAAGCGAATTAGAAAATCTTTCTAATTCTAATATTCTAATTTTAATTCTAATATTTCTAATAAATAATATCTCCTTATTTTTAAATGGAAGAAGAAATTCATCTTCCTGTACCATCTCACCTGGAAAGCTATCAGTCAGAATTCTCCAGAAAAATGGAGCTAATAGGATCCATGTGTACATAGAGAGATTTAAGCAATCAGCTCACACAGTTTGTGAGCTGTGTAGGGCAGCCAGGAAAGATGGAAAAAGGCAGGAATTAACACTACAGTCTTGAGTCAGAATTCTTCCTCCTGGAAATCTCAGTTTATGTTCTTAAGATCGTTCAACTAACTGGAAAAGGCCTGCCCGATGTTTTGAGAGTAATCTTGACTTAGAGTAAGCCGAATATAGATATTAACTACATTTGCAAAATAATCTTCTTGGCAACACCTAGTTTAGTGTTTAATTAAATAACTGAGTACTATAGTACTGAGTACTCAGTACAAGTAACCGTCACAAGAGTTGTTCCTCACTTTGTCAAGGAAGTTGAGAAGTGGGAGGGACCATCTGGGTTGCCTGGCTTAATAGCACCTCACAGTACCAAGGAGGAAAGTGAGGCCAGGTAACATGAGGATCACACAGTGAACCAGGAAAATGAAAATTCAAAGCAATGCTCTGGCCTCCCAGTGCAATACACTTTCCACTACTTTATCCTCATGCAATTCAATGTCTGAAGACCAAAATCATGGTGCTTTAAAGCACAGAAAGTCCCTGAGAGGTTATATGGGACAGCTCTGTCATTTTACAATGCTGTCTAGCGACATGAAGCCAGGAGACTTGTGATTCCCAGGAAAGAGCAGGTAGAGATAACTGTACCTGAACTGGGCTATGTTCATTTTTTAGATACATCTTTTCTCATAGGAGCTAGCTTCCTTATCATTGACTTCTCATGAGTGTGTAATCGTCAACAAAATAAAACCAATGTGATTAATTAAAAGTTGAGTTAGTTGGGTGCCATTCAATGTTCTTCTTGAATTTTTCCTGGGTATTTCATGTAGAAATATTGGCCATATTTCTACAGCAGCAACACCAAGAATGAAGCAGTTTCTTTATGGATAAATTCTTGTCTTCTTCCCTTTCTGCTACCACCACTGTCTCATCAAAAGACCTCAGGAGGGATTCCACCTAAGTAGCACATAACAGTGAGTTTCAGCTCTAATCAGTTTTATGGCCCGCCACATCTAGTTGTTCTGGCTTACTTAGATGTCGTAAGTCACATTTCCAGGTCAGCTTCTCCCATCATTTACCCCAAACTCAGCCAAAGTCATTTATAAATCAAAACTGTGGTCCTACAATTACATTTTCCCATTTTCCAAATGTGGCTGAGAGTCAGCCTAACTTGCACATGTGTCTACCATGTTGGTAGACACAGTCAGGGGCACAGTGGGGTTGTAGATGGAAGCCAGGATGAGGCTGACCAAGAGGGGAGAGCCAGAGTTGTCACTGACTCTGAGGTCCAGAAGACAGATGCAAGTGATTTCTCAATGTGTCTCTGGGAGCTATATGGCTGAGCGAGTCCATTCCCTTCCTAAAAGCTTCAACTTTCATTTTTAACAGGGTCTTGATATTTCTCATATGTTTTGCTTACTATCCGAGTATTTAAAAATCAAATGTTTTTGTCGTTGTTGGCAAGAGTGGCAAAAAAATTATCTATTTACAAGGCATAGCTGAAGGAAATGAAATTCCTAAGGCCATATAATCTTCTCTTTCTCTCTGTCCCTTTCCCACCTCTTATTAAAATCAACCAATAAACAGGTGTGGGGGATGGCAAATGTAATTTAACCTTACCATGGACTACACTGTTTCTCTAAACAGGGAGGGGGATATCAAGTCCCTAGGTACCACATGTCTTCCGAAATAACAGTGAATAAAAAATAATTTAGTGAATTCTATTTATTTTCACAAGGCTGATTCGATTCCTGATATCGAATTTAACAGTACCAAATTCTTTTTTTTTCCAGGATAAATAGGTTTGGGAAATGGCCAGTGGAATTTTCCACTTCAATTAGCCACAGTGGGGAGTTTCTATTGTTTGTTACACAATTGCAATGAAGTTTAGTAATGAGCATCACAATGGAAATTAATAAAAGCTCAGTGTAGCCCAGCCCATTGAAGTAATTGTCAATTAAGGCTACAATCCATACTGAGGTAATAGCTCATGAACAAGGATAGCTAGGTCCTTACTTCATTAACGTCGCAAATCGATGGCGACCATTTGGGAATAAGTGCAGAGAAATGAGCTCATATATTGGAGGTAATCATAGTTAGGAAACTTGCTGACTAAAAGAAGACATTGAGCTCAGAGTCTGCATTCAGGACAAATGTCAAGGAATATCCCATCCTGGTTCATAAAGGATTCTGAATACTAGAAAGCAAAACCTTCTTTGTTCCAACCCTTGATGTCAAAATCCTTTGAAACTTCCTCAGTCTCTTTTCCTATACTTGGGATAGTAATCATTTACATTTATTTTCCCTTCTTATTTGGCTTAAGTTCCTTACAGATACTTGTATTTTTCCTTTGTCATTAAAAAAAAAAAAGGCTATAACACAGAAAATGACTGCTCCAAACTGACTACCCAAAGCCAAGAACTCCCCCATGAGACATAGTTGATAATGTTAACCTAATCTCTGGAAGTTCATGACATATTAACCCATTTCCAGGACTGATAACTCCCATGCTCAAATAAAAGCTGGAGGTCTTGTGACCCTCAGTTCAGTGCTCCTTCTTGAGCCTGCCCACCCTCCCTCTAGAGGGTGTATTTTTGCTTTGCTTTCACTTTGCTTTGCAACAATAAATGTGCTCCTGCTTAATCTCCTCTACGCCCATCTTTGAATTCTTTCTCCAACGAGACCCTGACTTTCTGTCCCCTGGAGATAGTAACCAGAATCTGGTAACACTATAAACTAAAAGGAATTTGGACTAATTTTACATGAGCAGTCATTTATTAGCCAATTCAAATAGAACCCTTTGGAGGGACACTTTATTATGTAAGTACAACACATAGCATATCCAAAGGTACCAAATAGAAACCTATACACACACAAACCAGGATAATACAACCTTTATATTGCAGCTTCAGTCATAAGACAAAGTAATATTGCACAACAAATTTACTAATTTAGAAAGGAGTGTTGAATCTAAATTATAAAAAAAGGAAAAAATGGCTATAAATACTTCTTCCTTAGTTCTTTGTAGGACCAGGCAATCTTCCTTCTATTATGTCTGTCTATTCAGCAATTAGGCCTTCAGAAGGCATTTGCTTAGAGAACAGTCTTTAGGATCAGCACAGTAGACACTGTGTCTTACTCCTCCTCCATTCTCACTCCCTTTCTTCCTCTCCTCCTCCCCCAAAATAGCACCTAAAATAAATATGTGTGTAGTATGAAATCTGAATGCATTCTGACACCTGGAAATAATTTTACAATTGTATACCTCATGGAAGGAAAATGATTATAGAGTACTCCAAGCTGTGCATGTTGTTGACGTTCCAGTCTAAGTTGAAATCAGCACAAATCCAGAACTATAATCACACTAATAAATTCTACCACCACCATTGTCATCCAAAGAATTTATTTCCTTGACCTTATTGTCTGAGAATTTATGGATTTCCTTCTTGCTTCATACTCTTTGCCACAATGTGCAGCCTGTGGTTTGTAGTTACACTTCCATCCTCTTCTGTTCTGTGGATGCCCATGGCTCCATCCTGCTTGACTGTTTTCCTCATGCTGGGTTCAGATATGGGCACTCACAGAACACTGATTGTTGATAATTCTGTTTGGAAAAGAGGTACATGGTAACAGGTCTGGAGCCACAGAGTCAGTGACAAGCATGAGGGTATTCTAAAACCAACCTTGTAGATCTGAGGCCAGACAACCTTCCACAATCCTGGGTGGTTTCTCAGATATTTAATGAAGAAAATGTGTTTAGAGCATTTCCACGTAGCACTGGTGGAAAAGCAAATGTGCAGGCAAGGTGGCAATAGGAGGTAGGACAATGGGAGTAGCGGTACCTTTATTCCCTAATCTAAGAGTATCTCTATATCAGGAAAATGGAAAAGAGGAAGCCAAGAGTAGGGGAAACTAGTGCCTGCTAGTCCCAGGCACTAAATCCAGACTCAACATCATCTCTTGAAAAGAGCCATCAACTACGAGTTAAGAAACTGGGGATTTAGAAGCAACTATGTGTGCCCTTAGAGAGAAGTCATGTAACTCATTGGGTCTCCATTTTCCCATCTAGGAGCAATGTCAGTCTCCAACAAGACAATGCACTTGGCAACATATAAAGCTTTCACATCTAGAGTGCTCCACAGCCTTAGGGCACTGTACAGATTATGTTTACGCACACAGATATGGGTAGAAAATTCAGGGAATTAAAAAAATGCTGAAAGTCATTCAGCCATAACAATAATGAAAGAGAGATGTTTTTTTTTATGGAATTCACAATGATTTTCTAAACACGTGTTCTCTAAGAGAGTCAATAGCAGTAGAATCATCTGCCCTGCTAATTCCAGAGGAGCTGTAAATTGGGACACACACATACAGCCAAAGGAAACCATTTCCTCCCTTGTCACCTCATATGTCAGCCATCAGTCAAGAGTAGGAGTTTATGGCGCTGTTGGAAAACCAGGAAATGGGGCACCCCAATAGAGCTGTAGACAGGCCCTGGATGACCCCACCACTAACTGCACATATTTTGTAAGCCTGCTTGCAAGAGATGCTTTCTTCACAGATTTAAAATATGAAGTGTTTACTATAGCACTTCATGAAGATTCCCTTTCCACAAATGCTTCTATGAGTCCCCCACACTTTGTTCCAGGAGGGCCTCAAGTTGCTCTACATGGAGTGTAAATAGAAGATACCTCCAGCATTCCAAGTTGCTTTTCTCCGAAGGTGTCTAAGATGCATTCATACAACAGCTTCAACCACGCTCAAATACCATTGAGTCCTGTCAACTTCATCCTCCCCAACATCCATCTCACTCCCTCTACTGTTCTGCACCATAGTCGCCAGCAAGCTGGAGATCAGACCTCGTACTCTACCTCCTCCCCAGCCCAGTGCCTGCTGGAATGATGCTCACATGTGCCTGGATAATGCTCCCATGTGGTGTTTCAAGAAAGAGCCACTTGAAATCCACAGCTATATTTATTCCAGGGATGTCCTTATTTACTACCTCACAGAAAATCCCTTTCTGAGGACCATAAAAATTTTCTTTGATATGATACTGGAAAAAGCTAAGCTTTCCTGAATCAATGACTCTTTGTTCTTTTTTATTTTCCTGTGAATCTATCAGTGGCCTTTGCTCTATGTTCACTGATTGCTAGAAGACTTTATAATTCACCTTAACACAAAACTATTCCTAAAGAATTTAGCTACCATCTTGAATCCTGAATTTTGTCTTATTTCCTAATTCCCTTAACCAGCCTCATCACTTATTTTTGTGTTTTAATAATGTGTGTAGCTCTGTGCTCAATTTCAAAACATTTTCAAACTACCAAGTTTGGTAGCACATACCTGTAATCCCAGTAATTGGGGAGGTAGAGGTAGGAGGATCATGGTCCAAGGCCAAATGAGACAAAGTTAGCGTGAGACCCTATGTGGAAACAAACTACCAAAAACCAGCTAAAAGCAAAAGGACTGAGAGTGGCTCAAGTGCTTGCCTACCAAGAGTGAGGCTCTGAGTTTGATTTCCTGTACTGCAAAAAAAAGTTTGAAACAAGTTGGACAATAAGTTCCTAAGAAGCAGACCATCTACCCTAACGTTTATTATGCACTTTCTCCCTACCGGGTACTGTGCTTGGTGGTGAAGGACTTTGATAAACATAATGCAGAAAGGCTGCTCTGGGGAGTCTGCCATGCCCTGTGGACCTCAGAGATGAAAGTACCACCATGCTTCTGCCTGAAACTCTGGAGACATGGAAGTCAAAGCCATGACAAGACAGGGCCAATTACTCTGGTTGTGTGGCTCATGGGATAGTCATCCTTTTTCCTTCCCATACTTCCTGCAATGTATGTGGTTGGTCTGCTTCATATGCTGGCTGTTGTCTCTCTTTCCTCTAGAATGCTGGATCCCCAGCCACAGTTCATTCCCACAAACAATGGGCAAGAGAAGGGTCTCAATTCTTGACTGAATGGATGGGTAAAGGGTTGTCACTTCCTTGCTTAGAGCTTCTGGTTTTAAAAATCACATTTAACATACAATCCAAATTCCTCACGTTGGCCTTTAAAAAACTATCCCTCTGGCAACCACATATCCTTCCCTGACTTCCTTTGTTTTGCTACTAACCTTCCTTCTTTTGTTATTCCCAGTCTTGAAAATTGTTGTACCTGGAATATTGCAAGGGCTCAGCTTCAAGCCTTCATTGGCGTCTCAGCTCAAATGTCACCACTTTTGACAGGCTGCCATCCAATCAGAAGCACCAGCACTACCAGCCCCGCCCCCCCAACCAACTGCCCCTACGCTATGGATCCAGTGGCACTGCCTCTTCTGCTTCACATTGCTCATCTCAACTCAACTGCAAAAATCATAGCATTAAATATAAAGTTCTAGTTTAGAACTGATGAACATAGCTCAAGAGGTGAAGGCTTCTTATGGAGCCTTAAAGAAAGTGCAGAATGGTCAGCTTGTTCTGAGAAGGAACAGACTGACCTGATCACTAGTTGAAGAGACTGCTATTCAAATATGTGGGTTTTCAGGAAGTTCCTGAGAGAACAGTGACATTATTTGCAACTTCATCTTTTTAGGACTAGAATTTTGTGGAGTAGCGTAATCATGTTAACTCTGAGAGTCAAATAGTTGGGTCATGTTAGCATAGATAGTAAGCCGTGTAGCTGTAATGGTTTCAAGTCTCATTAACCGCTGCATGAAGTTATTATGCTTATGCAGTTACTCCCTTATTATCTACTATTATCTATGATTACCACCACACACAAATGTAATTTCATATGTATGTAGTTACTCCATTCCTCTGTCTTGTTCAGTTCTGTGCCCAGGGTACCTCTAATGGGTATTTATAAAATTTAATGGATACTAGTATTTATGAAATTTAAAGTAAAATCAGGACTTTGCCTATGTTCAACACCAGAGTCCAGAATGCTATGCAATCAATTTCTTGTTGAGATTCAAGCAGCAACTCTTCTGTTCGCTAGGAACCTGCATGGTGGGAAAGTCGGTATTGTGCTTGAGCCCAGGTGCTCCAGGTCTAAAGAGGTGTGTCTGTTCACTTATTCACTTAAGCAACCTATGTTTCATGAGCCCTTCAAATGGGTCTGGCATGGTGCTGGGTGTTCACCATATGAAACATCTGATAGCTAACTGCCATCTGCAAAAATGGAGGTGTCTGAGCTCTGTTCTTCTCACTCCCCTACATGCCTGAGGTGGAAAAAGAGTGGGTATTTCCAGCCATTAAAAAACATGCTCAGGTAGGCTATTTAAAGACATAGAAAAATCATAGCATTAAATATAAAGGATGATATGTGAAATAAAGACATCTCTCATTATACATGTTTAATATCACACGTTATCTTATACGTAATGTTATAGAGGGAAATAATATAAAAGCATATGTTTGGTTTAACCCAAAATTTAAAAATAAATATATGAGTCACAATAAACTATGCCTGCCCACACACACACACACACACACACACACACACACACACCATATAGATACACACACACACATACACACACAGAGCGAATGAGAAAGAGAGAATCGCAAGGAATAGACCAAAATGTTAACACTGGTTAACAACTCTGGATGGCAAAATTACGGATGTTTTTTATTTTTATTTTCCATACTTCTGTATGTTGTTGACAGTGAGTGTATGTTTTTTTTAGAATGATATTTTAAAATGTCATTTCCTGTTTGAGGGTGGAGAGGGTGGGGGAGTTGCCATATAAAATACATCATGCTCTATTCAATGTGAATTTCAGTTACATAGCATTAATTTTAGTGCAAGTATGCCCCCAGTTATGACAAAGGACATACTTATTTTTTGGTATTCATTGTTATATGAAATTCAGACTGTTCTGTGGTATCTCATTTTGTTTTGATTTTGCTAAATCTGGCCAGCCTGAATCTGGCAACTCTAGAAGGGGATGCAGCTCCTCAGCATCATTGGGGAGTTTTTAAATCTAACCTCTGCTGCCTACCTCACTCAATTCTTATGTGTCTACCAGCTGCCTGCCAACCTTTGGACTATCCAGATGCTAAAGGCCAAGGGCAGCATTGCAGTGGGTAGTGTGCAGCACTGGGGCTGGGCGCTGACAGGTTCCAAGGGTATATCCTTCATGTGGGGCCTGCTCTCACTGGTGGACATTTGACCCTATGAGGACAATTCTCCTAGAAGTTGTGCCTCTCCTGATTGTGTCTGATTGGTCTGTTTTCATGACTTTTGTAGCTCATCCACACAGATGAGGCTACAGCACAGAGGAACCCATGTGTCCAGGAAGAATGGAAGCCTTCTTTCTGGAAGGAAGTGTCTGGAATCCACAGCCAATGGCCAGTCACCAGTGTGGCACCTTTGGGGAACTTGAGGAGTCCATGGCATTGATCTTTTGGAAGAGCATTATAAAAGACCTGGAATAAGCCCACAGGGAAACACCTGTAAAAGAATACTGAAGGCGCAGGTAGTTAAACGTAAGCCAGGACATGTAAATACAGACGTCAAAAGAGTGACCACAAGGTGCAAGGCAAGGAGCAATAGAAGAGAAACATCAGGCTTTGAAGAAGCCCCGTCCCTATGCTCTAGGCCTCAGTTTCAAAATTTACAAAACGGGTAGGTTAAAGCAAGGTGCAAAGAAAGGTATCTTCTAATTTCAATGTTCTAGAATGTTAATTTGGGTGGTTAATTAGGTGAGGTCTCCATTTTCTGAGCCAGGGAAGCAGACTGATTACTCTTAAAGCCAGCATCACTTACTGAGCCTTGTGGGATAGGTAGAGAGGAAGGGATTCATATTTTTCAGGTATTTACTTGGTACCAGTTATCATACATGTTGATCTCATCTCTATGCTTTAGAACAACGCTTATCTTCAGGTTACATCCTGGGAAATGGAGCTACAGAGAGGTTAAGGGATTTTCTTAAGGCCACAGAGCTAGCAAGTATAGAACCAGAATTTGACCCAAGGCTATCTTCTGCAGAACTTGATGCTTTGATCATGCCACGTAGCCATGCCCTGGCCACCTGAGTTCTCACCTGCACGAGATGACTACAGACAGTGGTAGAGAGGAAGGTCTGTGCTCCTTCCACTATGATTAATATACAAATTTGGAAAGTAAGGAAACATCTAAAACCAACTTCCATTGACCAGGGACAGATGCCAGAGTATATCTACAAAGGTCCATGTGTTCCAAAATTCTCCTCAAACTTATGTTCTGGTCTCTGAAATACCTTTACCAGCACCCTCCCTATCTCCTACTGAGAGAAGAAAAGTAGAAACTATACATTTCAGCCACTCACTCATTTGATCATTTCCTGTAAATAGGCTTTGATTGGGCAAGAGGGAGGGATATAGGTGTCATTTTTACCTGACTGAAGGGACCTGAAGACAGTTTCTCTAGATTGAGAAAGGAAGAGTTGGAAAGTCTTTGACATCAGGGTAAATATTAAAGTGAGTTTCCTTGAATATAAATAAAATATAAAATATAAAGCAATCAAATGAATTGTTTGGCTATTGTGACCCCTGGCCATTTTCAGGCCTCTGAACACAAGAAGAATATTAAGTAAATACCAGAAATGACCAATATTATACAGATTTATTGTGTAGAAATAGAAAATTGTAATTATTTGTAAGAGTATCTGCCATTTAACCAGTGTTGGCTGTTCTACTTGGAGGAACCAAGTCACTTTGGAATTGATTGGGTTGTCTGCGAAAATGTAAGACCAGAATGCATTCACTACCCTGATCCCTTTTGAGCGGGGTCTTGAGTTTCTCAGTAGCAGACTTTGAGATGAAGGTCATGATTAAGGATGTGCTTCCAGGGGAGATGGGTAAGGGTATGGAGAAAGTAGAACAAGAATAGAAGCTAAACAAGGATATAGAGTTGCTTTACTCAATACCACATGGGAAATTTGGAGTGCTACTTACACCTCATAGTTGTCCAACCTGACGTGAGGGAACTGGGTTTTCTACATTGGTAAAAGACTGCTTTTGATGAGGGATGCTGGGTGTCAATTCCCAATCACTTCCAATGCAAGCATGTTCTGTACCAATGTAAACAAAGTGGCTCCAGCCTCAGGGTGTCCTTTGAAGACCCCCAGAACCTTCTCTACTCTTTGAAATACAGAACTGGGCAGCAAGCAGGCATTCCAACAGACCTTGCCTTGGCACCCTTCCATTTGCAGGATTTGAGGAGCTGAAGTGACCCTGAATAAAGCCTGCTCATATGAGAGAGAATTCTCACTGAAGATTTGAGCTTGTAGATGCTTGGTGGGTTTACTTTAGGATATTGACTGAATATAGAAAGGGGCAGTACAACCTCGGGAGGCTAAGGGTGGAGCCACACAGATGAACATGACACTAAGATAGCAGCTGACCTGAGAGTGACATTATGGTAGTGCTTGGCAAGGACTCCTTGGGCTGAGGGAGACCATGTCTTTTCAGTGGTGCCATGTAGTCCCTGCAGTAATAGAAACAAGGGAGGAAAAGGGAGGTGGATAAGTGGACTGGTCAGATTCTACAGCTCCTCCCATAGGGTATTTCGATGTTCAACAGAGTAGATTGAGCAGACTAAATAAGTGCTGGGGTTCCAGGATGGTATTTAGGGGTTTCCAAGATAAAGATATTCTGTTTCCTGCTACTGTAAACAAATGGACTCAATATGTTAAGTTTTTTCAGATGGGGTCTTACTATGTTGCTGAGACTGGTCTTGAACTACTAGGCTCAAGCAATCTTCCTGCTTCAGCCCTCTGAATAGCTGGGACTACAAGCATGCACTAGCATGCCCAGTCACTAAACATATATTTAAATATTACTGATATGCTAAGTCAGAAGAGAAAATGGAACGATATAAAATGCTCAATTAAAACCAGAAAAAGAGTAGAAAATGCAAAAAGTAAATAAATAAGGGCAATGACAAAACATTTATAAATATGGTAGACATTAATCCAACTTTGTCAATAATCACTTTAAATGTCAGAAGTTTAAACATCAGAAATTCTCAGAGTGGATAAAAAATAAGACCCAACGAACTATAAGCTGCTGTCAATAAGAACACCACTTTCAACTTAAAGTCACAGACCAAAAGTAAAAGATATAAAAAGATAGGCCATACTAACACTAGTCAAGAAATCTGGAGTAGCTGTATAAATTTGAGAAAAAAACAAAGAAAATTATCAGAGATAGACAGGGGCATTGTATAATGTTAGAGGGTCAAACTCTTCAAGAACACATTTCAATCCTTAATGTGAAGTGTCTGCAATGACGACTCAGAATTAGTTCAGACTTAATAGGCTAAGGGTTGAGTCCTTCACAAACCTCCCTTCATGTCAGCACCAGCCACAGACTCCAGCATTCTTAGGCCACTCATGCTTCCTACCAACTGGCTACAAATCCACGGGTTCCCTTAGGTTCATACTTCACTAGAATGACTCTTGGGTATTTATTCTGTCCCTCCTATATTTTGCATATAAATAAGCAAATCTTAGAAAGTTGAGTAGCTTGCCTCAAAAGGTGAAGCTAGAACTTGAATTCAGATCTTTTTATCTCAGAGTCTGTGATCTCTAACCATCTGTAGAGAATTCTTGTGACTAGATATTGACTCTCAGGGTCCCCCTCATCTTTCTTTAGGTCATTCTATTTCAGTATAAGTCTGCCCAGTTTCCAGCTACCAGAAACTGCCTCTCTTTGCTTTCGCTTGAGGTTATAGGAGACATCAACTTCTGAGACAATAGTTGTAGTATAAACAGCCAATTTTCTTGCACCTGGGGATGAGGGTAACCCTGTAGTGCTTTCTAATCCTGGCTCCCAATGGCTCAAATGCGAGCTTCCCTCACTGGTGACTTGCGTGGTGAGGCACACTTTTTTGGCTGCCTTCCCTTCCCTGACTCACTTTCCTGCTCCTCTACCATGTTTCCTTCACCTCCCAAATAGATGCCATTTGCACTTCAGTGCTTGTCCTAGGGTTGGTTTCTGGGGGAACTCTAAGACAATTGAGTTTCTTGGAAACAGTGTTTCCTGAATTTGCTAGCACTCATTATCACTGCCGGTTTAGTCATTGGGTGTGATCTTAATATTGGTTTTCTCTTGTCCACAATGTATAAATTTTAAAAAAAAAGGAAAGAGAAAAAGAAACTAGTCAAATTTCTACTCCTTTAACTTCCTTTGATATTAATTAGGAATTATTTTTCTAACTGGCCTTTCTGATTTAGACATAACTTGTATACTACAAAAGTCATCATGTTAAGATGTGTAATTTCGTGGTCTTATTCACAAAGTTGTGCAACCATCACCACCATATTAATTCCAAAACATTTTCATCACACCAAAAGAAAACCCACACCTATTAGTAGTTGCTCTCATTTCCTCTTGCCTCAGCCTCTGGCAACTAGTAACCTAAATTTTGTCTATGTGGATTTGCCTGTTCTGCACAGTTTATGTTTATAAATGAAATTATCCAATATATGGTCTTTTGTGTCAGCCTTCTTTCACTTAGCATAATGTTTTCAAGGTTCTGAAATGTAGCATGTATAGTACTTTATTCCTCTTTATGGCTGAATAATAACTTCATTACGAACTATATTGTCCATTTGTCAGTTGATATACATTGGGCTGTTTCCACTCTTGGATTATTAAGAATAATGAATGTTGTAAACATTCCCATACAAATGTTTGTTTGAACACCTGTTTTCTTCTTTCTGGCGTATATACCTAGGAGTGGAATTGCTAGATTATAAGGTAACACTCTGGTTAACTTTTTGAGGAACTTCTAGAGTGTTTTCCAAAGTAGCCGTACCACCAGACATCCCCACCAGCAATGTATGAGGGTTCAAATTTTTTGCGTTCTTACCAACACTTACTTTCAATTTTTCTTGGTTTTGTTTTATAAAGTTGTAACCACACTTGTAGTTATGAAGTGATATCTCATTGTTGTTTTCATTTACCTAATGACTAATGACATTAAGCATTTTCCCAAGTTTTTATTGTCCATTTGCATATCTTTTTTTGAAGAAATGTCTATTCAAAACTTTTGCTCATTTTTAAATTGAGATATCTGCTTATTATTGTGTTCTAAGAGTTCTTTATATATTCTGGATGCTAGACACTTATTAGATATTTTTATTTGCCAATATTTTCTCCCATTCTTTGAGTTGTCCTTTTGCTTTCTTGGTAGTTTCTTATATTTTCTTCTAAGGGTTCTATAGTTTTAGTTCTACATTTAGGTCTTTGATCTATTTTGTGTTAATTTTTACATATGATGTGAGGTAGGAGTCAAACTTCATTGTTTTGCATGTGAACGTTTATTTTTCCTAGCAACATTTGTTGAAAAGACTGTTATTTTCCCATTGAATAGTTTTAGCATCCTTGTCAAAAATCAATTGACTATAGATGTACGGGTTTATTGCTGAACTCTCAAATTCTATTCCATTGATTTCTAAATGGCTATCTGTATGTCAATACCTCACTCTGCTGATACTGTAGCTTTGTATTAGTTTTGAAATTGGGCAGTATGAGTTCTCAAACTTTGTTCTTCTTTTTCAAGATTGTTTTAGTTATTCTGAGTCTCTTGCCTCTCTTCTACCTTCAGCTGGAGTTTCTTAATTCCTTCTGTGGGACTCTCTGGCATGTGCTATCCTACCTGAGAAAGTTTGAATCCATGCATCTTCTAGGGAAAAGCCTTCTAATTAGGTAAGAGTTGTGTGCCCACAAAGATCTCCTCCAGCTGTCAGAAACAATATTATACTTTTACTCCTTTAAGTCAGACACTTTTGAAAGATCACAGGAGTCACTCAGGCCAAGGCATAGAGGAAATCCAGGCAGGAGTTCTGCTAAAGGGTTAAGGAGTTGTCGGGCAAAGGCTTCAAAGGCCATTAGAGCCTCACCACATGCTTTTTAGGTGACTCTGTGTTAGGTACTTACCTTCTTGGAGGCTAAGTAAAGCAGAGATAATAATATCTACCTTATACAATTAGTAAGATGAAGAATAGGATCATATAACTGAATCACTTAGTGGAGGAGGAGAAGTGAGAACTTGGATTCTCTTTTGTAGACCAAATCCCCTGTTCCAAGATGGGTAGGCAGAGGGATCAGGAAGTGGAATCTATGAGTATCTTAGGAATCAACATCTACATAGGCCTATTTACCCAGAGAGTCATCTATAATAGGGATGAGACCCAGGGAAACTGCAAAGGAGAAGAAGAGCTTCTTTCCATAAGGGCCAGAATGACAAGAAAGACAGAGAGGTGAGAGCTGATGTGGCCTTCAGAACCAGACTGAAAGAAAAAGAATTCAATAACCATGAAGATGGAAGTTCTAATAAGAGCCCTCTGCCTTCTAGTACAGACCTTAGAAATGCTGGCAAAGAAAGCTGACACCAACATGTGTGGGTTTTGTTTTTCTTTTTCAAGTCCTATGTTCTACAATCCTATACAACCTGCAGAGGGAAATCAGTTCATGTTGATTTTTGTTTACACCTTTACTTATTTACTGGTACTTGCCTAAAACTTATTCAAATTGCTGGCTCATGGCTCAGCCTGGGTTTGGATTCTTTGGAGGCCACACACATCATTTACTTACTGAACATGATGAATGGCATTCACCCCTCTTTCTTAGTAGGCCACAACTTCCATATCAAATCTGGCCTGGGTTTAAATGTGATGTCAGCTGCCTGCCAGCTCTGAGAGATGTCTTCCATCCCTAGTGATGGCAAATTACAGTTTAACTCATGCTTACCTCCATTTACTTGTATGGTGATTTCGGAGATGTGTCTAGAGAGATTCTGAATGTGCATCTGATCTCCATGAAGAATATGTGATAGATTAGCTTTGGTAATGGTAGGAAGGAGATAGATGTAGAGGCCATGGATAGGCCATCCCTACACTATGCAAAAAAAAAAAAAAATCTTGCTGCATCAATAAATTAACATGCCTTTTGTCTCATTCAGAAGAGAGGAATACAAAGTAAAAAGAAACATTTAATCTTCATGGTCCAAGGCAACAGGTGACATCCACACATAGATCCATCTAAGACCTGGGCAAAAGAGGATTTTGAAAGGATAGTTTCTCAGCTCAAGGAGAGAGAGTACACATCCATGTTCTCTCTGACCATGAGAGAGTTCCTACCATCTTCCATTTCATTGCCTAAAAAGTTCAGTAAGCTGAGAATGGCGGCTACTGCCTATAGTTCCAGCTACTTGGGAAGCTGAGGCAGGAGGATCATTTATGCTCGGAAGTTTGAGACTAGCCTGGGCAATATAACTAGAACTCCTTTCTAAAATAATAACAATAATAATGGTATTTAAAAGTTTTATATTTCAGTGAAGAAACCAGGTTATTTAATTAAATTTTAAAACATTTTCACCTGATCTTTATTGTGTTATGTTTTGTGTGGGATAAAATACATATACCATAAAATCTATCACTTTAGCCATTTTTAAGTGTATAGTTCAGTGACATTATCCAAACCATCCATCTGTGGAATTTTTCCACCATCACCATTCATCTATAACAATTTAAACTTGAATGTCCAATAAATCATAAATACTTAAAAGTAGGGCTGGAGGCATGGCTCAAGCAGTAGAGTGCCTGCCTCATAAGTGGGAAGCCCTTAGTTCAAACCCCAGTACTGCAAAAACAAAACAAAACACATAAATACTTAAAAGTAAACAAGTGTGCATGAAAGGTGTACAATGTAAAGGTTAAAAGAAATCATTACAGTTTCAGACTGCCTGGCTTCATCCCTGCCACTCACAAACCAGGCAAACCATTCATCGAGCACGTGGGGATAATGTCAGCACGAAGTTGTCATGCAAATTACCTGAATTCCTACATGTGAACACTTTAAACAACGTCTATGCTCAAAGCAATCATGGTTAAGTATTCACTGTTATTGTTTTCCAAGCAACATATCATATTTGTGATAAAGAATACCCCCAAAAAAATCCCACGAAAAGGATGAGATAAGAAATAGCAAATGGAAGTGATTTATTTGCTGCCTGCCTTCCTGGCTTGGCTTGCCCAGCCCCAGCTCCCTTGTACTCTTCTTTCACCATGGTGAGGGTTGTCTCTTCCTGCATTTGTGGTTCTGATGAGCCGTGAAGACCCACAGTGGGGCCCATTAGGATGCAACCATGGATTTTGGGCTAAATCAGGACCCAAGAGACTCTAGGAAATACATTTGCAGTGAAGGAGAGTCTGAGAGTCCATCAAATAATGATGTCAGGAGTCCTGCAGGGAGAGAGAGGCTGGATCCTCTTTCTGGCCCAGCATGAATGTTCCACTGCATGGAGCTTTCCTTGGATCCTCCCTTTTCACTTAACCTCTGCACATCAGGTTCAATGTACATCTTTCCTCCCTCCCTTTCTCCCTCCCTTATGTCCTTCCTTCCCTTCCTTCCCTCTCTCCCTTTCTTTTTCTTTCTTTCTTTCTCCTTCCCTCTCTCTCTCTTTCATTTTCCCTCCTCCTCCTCCTCCTCTTCTTTTTCTCTTCCTCCTCTTCTTCCTCCCACTCCTCTTCCTCCCATTTCTCTTCCTCCTTCTCCTCCTTCCCCTTCCTCCCCCTCCTCTTTCTCTTTCTCCTTCTCCTCATACGCGGATTTTAACTCAGGACTTTGTGCCAGGCACTTTTGTCACTTGAGCCATACCCCCATCCCTTTTAGTTATTTTTTAGGCAAGGTCTCAGACTTTTGCCCAGGGTGGGCTTCAGTCTAATCCTCCTATCTCCACCTTCTGAGTAACTGGGATTACAGATACATACCACCACACCCAACTATTGCTCTGTTCCTTTACCTACTTGTATTGTCTTCTTTGCAGCTCCTCTCATTTTCTGACATTGTCCAATTTGTTTTCTCATTTATTGTCTATCTCCTGCATCAGGATATTGGATGTCTTCTAGTTCATTCATCATGATATTTCCAGTAGTTAAAGGATGCTTAGTGTAGGGTGGATGCTCTTTTCCTTTGGGAGGGAAAGCGAGAAGGCAGGTTATTTTCTTTATAGGCTTAATAGATTAGAAGTTTGAAGGACTTCTGCAAGTCAGAAAAAATTGTACCTGTCTTGCATGGTTTTGAAATGATTTTGTTCTTTGCAAAGAAAGGAAGGAAAGGAGGAAAAGTTTAAAAAAAGAGAGAGAGAGAGGAGGGAAATGTTAATAAGGAAGACGCTTCTTTCCTTTTGGTGTTGGGAATTCTCTGGAAGGTCTATAGTCCTTGAGTACAGGATCCCTTAGGCCACAATCCCATTTTGCTCTGAGGTTTCCACAAGAGACCAGATTCAGGTCCCTGTCAGAGGCAGGATGTTTTGCCCACTCTCCCTTTGTGTGGTATTTCTTGATGATCCCACATCTGTTTCTAAATTACATTCCATCTCTCCTTGCTCAGTTTATCTTCCTGGTGGGCTCCACTTCCTCAATGTCCTTCTGTGTTCTCAAAACAATAGATTTCTCAGATATTTACTGAGCTGAGACTTACTCTATAAAGATACTTTCACTTCCTATTTTCCTGGAGACCCCATGTGTGTGAGAAGTTTATTTAACCCCATTTTTTAAATTATGGAAACAAACACCCAGAAAGTTAAGTAATAATTTACCCTGGTATGCAAGCTGAAGTACTAGAAGGTAAAGCCAAATCCTCGATTCCAAGGTCAATTCCAAGACCACTGTGCTTTCCACTGTAGCAGAGCTACTTCCTCTTAAGGCCAGATGAACCTGTTAATAATAGATTTGGCTGCTAGTAACAGAACACCCGAAGAGTGACAGCTTAAGCAAGTAGGAGGCTCACTTTTCTTCGCATAAAGAAAAATCTGGATGTGGGTTATCAAGTCTGGCCCAAAGCTGTCAGTGAAGGTTCTTTCTATCTGTCTTTCTTTCTGTCTTCACACTTTCTTTCTGTCTTTACCCCTGGCTGTAACAATGGCATCTCCACCTGCAGCCTCACAGTCATCTCCCCTAAAGAAGAAAAAGGGAGAAGAAACAAAGGCTAAAGTGCCATGCCATCTAGATCTATCCTTTTCACAAATCCTGTGTACAAACCTTACACAGAGATCCCTGCTTCTATCTCATTGCACGCAAGTCATCCCAGGAATGGCCCTTGCTGTTTGAGTAGAGAGGAAGTTAGGGGGACATTGAGTTAGTTAAGTAGCATCTTCTCCATCTCAAGTTCTTGACTGAAATTCTTTTCTCAGTTCCATCCTTTTCTAAGGCTGCCCACTTTTTTTCTGAGGCCCCTTGGAAGCATCCAGCAGCTCTTTAAGTGTAAAGACCAAAATTCACCATCTCTTGCACTCCACATAGTGCACAGAGCTGGACTCAGAGCACAACCAGTATTGATTGATCAACAATCAGAAGTGGATGATGGAGGGGAGAAGACTCAGTCAGCATCACAGGACGTGTTCCTGGTGTTCTGGTATCCAGCCAGGGCTGTCTGATGGTCAGGCCACTGAAGAATACAGGCCCGTCATAGGGTTGGATGGGTTTGAGCCATCTTAGTCTTCCTAAGTAAGAGGAGGGGAAGGAAAGGCAAGAGGTGAGACAGTATCTGTTTTTGTCATCTCAATTTTATCTATAGAGAGGAAATGCTTGCACAGATGATAATGACATTCTTTCTAAAATCTGATTTCCTTTCATTTATTTTAACTCTCTTGATGCTGAAGCAGATTCTCTAATTGTTACATATGGGGTACCATCTATATGGGAGGGGCTGGAAAGTTTCATGCCCCAGAGACAGTGAACTGGGACCCGAGTGGTGTCCCATGGGCCACCCTTTGAGCTTCATTCCTTTTGATATCTTTTTCTTTGTCATTCCCTATGCTCTACTTTTTCAAAAAAAAAAAAAAAGCTGCACTCATTTAAAGAGGAAAAAAAGTTCACCATCTCACGATCTAGGTTATCTATTTTCATGTTGTAATAAATAAATAATTTATATATTTAAAAAATCCAATAGTGAGAATAGTATGAAATGTAAAAGTTTCATCCTTCTGCTCTATGCCTCTGCCCAAAGTAGCCACAGATTTTTTAATTGTTTTCAGAAAATTTGTCTATGTCTATACCAGTGTGAATGTCTGTGTACTTAGTCCTCTAAAATTGAAGTAAAGGGATTATAATTCTACACACAATCCCCTATTTCATTCTTTGTAGCAACTTCATACTAATCCATTGTATTACAACAACTCATTTATTAATGGGTTACTTTTTCTTCTCTCTCTCTCTCTCTCTCTGGCAATACTGGGGTTTGAACTCAAAGCCTTTTCCCACAACTTAAGCCCTCCAGCCCTTTTAACTTTTGTAATTTTTTTCAGGTAGGTTCTCACGTTTTTGCACAGGGCTAGCCTCAGACCATGACCTCCTGCCTGTGGCTTTCCAAGTAGCTGAGATGACAGGCACCTACAACTACACTAGGCTTGCCTAGTCTGGTCTCATACTGAGATCACACTGATGTCCTGAGTAGCTGGGATTATAGGCACAAGCCACAGTGACCAGACTCCTTTATTTTTGTTTTGTTTTGTTTTGCTATCACAAACAATGCCATGGTGATCATGTTTGTATCTATATATTGACCAACATCTGTAGGCATATTTATACAGTAAAATGGATAGCAGAGAAACTGTTATGTAAAATGACATGCACCTTTATAATTAGATCAGTTTTGCAAGTTTTCTTGCAGCAATGAGCCAGTTCTCAAGCCCATGCCTCAGCACAGTGTCTCATGTTTGTCCTCTGTAGCCTTCTCAGTATAGAGCCTCATACTCTAGCTTCTTGCACTTCCTGTTAAAAATAGTCTGTACTTGCTGTTCAATTTACATTTTATGAGTAATATGGAGCACAGTTTCATATTTACTCACTACTTTTTGTTTTCACTTTTTAGTCGTGGCTTACTTATATGCTTTGTCCATTTTTTTTCCTGTTGGATTGTTTGTCATTTCTCTTGTTTTATTCACATGTGCTTTTTGAAAATGAAAGAAATTAGCCCTTTTCCTGTCACATGAATTATAAATATTTTCCCAACTCATCACTTCTCTTTCCTCTTGTTTCATGGCATATTTTGTATTTCCCCAGCTCCCAGTTGTAATTTTTATATAGTCAAATATGGATATCATGAATCTTTTTTTTTTTTTTGTGGTCTCTGGGTTTTGAGTTCTTTTGCTTTTTGGCAGTACTGGGATTTGAAACAGTGCCTCATGTTTGCTGGGCAGGCTCTCTACCACTTGAACCATACCCCTAGGCCTTTTTGCTTTAGTTCTTTTTATTTTTCACATAGGATCTTTCATTTATGCCTCTGATGGCTTGGACAGTGATCCTCCCATTTATGCTTCTCACATGGCAGGGATGACAGATGCACATTACCACAACCAGTTTTTATTGGTTGAGATGGGGTCTTGGGAACGTTTCCCAGTCTGGCCTAGAACCATAGCCCTCCTGGTCTGTCTCCCAAGCAGCCAGCGCTGTAGACGTACCTGGCTTGGTCTTACCTATTCCAGGAGCATAAACTTACTTATTTATTGTTCTAGAACTTAAAAAAAAATTTTAAGCTTTTTCACAGTGCTGAGGATTGATTTCTAGAATTTTCATAGTTTCTGTTTTTGCATTTAAACCTTTGATCTGCCTGGAATCAATATAGCAAATTAAGTGAAGCAGGGATCTGGCTTTACTTTTTTCCTCCAACCAATTATTGATCCAATCCCATTAATTGACTAATCACCTTTCCCTTACTGTTTTGAAGTGTCACCATTTCTTATATTAACTTCTTATACGAATTTAGTTTCATGTATGGATTCTTTACTCTTATTTCTTTTTTATCCTCCCTCCTTCCCCCTCCTCCCTCCCTCTCTCCTTCCTTCCTCCCTCTGACAGAATAGCCCACACTGGCTTTGAACCCATGATCCTTTTGCCTCTGCTTTCCAAGTGATGGGATTATAGCAATGAACCACCATGCCCAGCCTTCATTTTTATTTCTTGACTTATTTTGTCATAATACCAAACTATTTTAATTATAATAGTTTTAAAAGAATTTTAGTTATCAGTGTGCTAATTCTTCATATTGCTTTTCATTTTCAAGAATTTTTCTGATTAATCTTTGTAATTAGTTTTATAAATGAACTTTAATATTATTTTAACTTACACTAATGTATTAAAATTGCTATTTCAATTGGGATTTCATTCAATTTATAAATTAATTTAGGAGAAAATGATAATTTCCTGTCAAAGACTACAGTTTGTCTTTCAATTTTAGTCATTTTGGAGTCTCTTCATAGATTATTAGAGTATTTTTAATAAAGATCCTGAAAATTAGTTATTACATTTATCCCTCAGATCCTCTGGGCTCTTATTTTAAATGAGATCTTTTCTTTTACTACAATTTCTAGCAAATTATCATTTAGGAAGAGCTATTGATTTTATATTTGTATACCTTCTAGTCATCTCTTCTCTGAATTTTCTCATTTTTTTCTTAGTGTTTCTCAATTGGTTCTCTTGGGCTTTCTGAGCTTAGCATTCTCTTTTGAATGTAAATTATTCCTCAGGGGTAATATTTGTCAAGTCTCATTTATTGAACCGGTATTGACTAGTGCTGCTTGTGTGCGGTCATGCTCCAGTTGAGCATAGGCCCAGGAAGTCCACACTTCTCATTTTTCCCTTCTTAGGTGCTTCCCCTAAAGTCTGCCTGCCCCACCTCAACCACAGCCCCTCTGCTCTCTCAGTTCCTCAACACCCCGTGATCACTCTTGCTTGTGAGATTTCATATATCTTTTCTATTTGTCACTTCCTGGAGTTCTGCTCAACAGTCACTTCCTTCAAAAGCCCTCCCTGAGCCCTAGCTGACATTGGTGTCCTCCTTGCTCTATGCTTTCGTAGCATACTGACTGTGGTCTTTTGTCACATTCTACTTACATAGAAGTGCTACTGTCCTCTCTAGGCCTCAGGCTCTAGGAGAGACAGAGGAGCGCTGCCTGCTCAGTGCTGTAACCAGCTCTCTCACTCTGCCTATAATATAGGAGGTGGCCAATGGACATTTGTTGGATTGCAGCTTAAAGCACCTTGCTACAGATATGAAATTTTTGAGGTCTTTTTTATCTTAAAACTCAGAAGAATTTTGTTTTCTATTACATCGTACATGTTATTTTCAATATAAAAATAATGTTGCTTTTTAATGGTAGAGTAGATGAACATAGCCAGAGATGATCGTGGTTTTCCTATGACTTTGTGAACTTCTAGCAATTTAAACTCTCCATCTTTAACTTAGAAGGTCAATGTTGACTTAGATTCCTAATGGAATTATGCTATTGTTAGGACCAGAGTGTTTGTATTCCACCACATTCACGTTCAAGTCTAATCTCCAGTGAAATGATGTTTGTAGGTGCAGTCTTTGGGAGAGAATTAGATCACAAGGGCAAAATCTCCATGAATGGGGTTCGTACCTCTGTAAGAAGAGATAGAGATGAGCTGTCTTTCTCTGGCAGGTGAAGATATAAGAATATGGTCACCTGCAAACCTAGAAACGAGTTCTTATTAACAGTGAATCTACAGATCCACAGAGCTGCAAGCTTCTAAAAGCACATGCATAATAACATGTGGATACCACGGGCTCATTTTATCCAAAGATAAAATGGGAAATTCTCAATAAGATACTTACTGTTAATCTAACACAGTATATGGGTGACCAGAATACTGAACTTACTATTATTCCATTAACAAATTCACTTTGAAAAATATTAGTCTATAAGGACAAAGGTGAGGTCACAGGAACCCAATTCAACATATATTCACTGAAAAAATGGCCAAACATAAGTACAGACAAAAAAACGGTGCAAAAAACAGTGGAGCAGATTTGCCAGCATCTTAACCTTAGACTTCATAGCCACCAGTACTGCAAGAAATGCTTGCTGTTTAAGATACCCAGAAGATGGTATTTTTGTTGTTATAACATTCTAAAATGATGGAGATGATTATTATTTTCAAAATATTTGCTGTGGAAGTTAACATATCCAGGTTTGAGATGGGTGAAAGAACCTTACCATTCATACTTTACTAAGAGCTATTCCATGCCACCCCCATGAGAAACAATTAAGAATCTCCAGGTGGGCTACAGCCCAGCACAAACATGCCTCAAACTACATGTGTCGATCTGAGGAGAACATTTGATGGCTGAAAAATGAATTTCCCAAAGATGAACCTCCCAATATTTGAATGACAGACTCAGTAGAGCTGAAAAGAGAGCAGTTATGACACCAAGAAAGTGTGCATAAGACCTCACCGTTACCCAGAATCTGGCAGGAGAGGTGAAATCTCCAGGAGGGAATTCCTTCTGGGTAGAGGTGGACATATAGACACAGGACCAGATCTTCCACATTCAATGTCACAGTGCCAACACTGGTTAGGTAACTATGGATGAGTTGCTTTTTCTAAGTCCAGCTTCCTCATCTATGAGGGGAAACACAAAATACTATTCATGAAGAACTTACTGCCTTGCTTGTACTGCAATAAACAAGTATCACTGTTACTGATCACCAAATCAGAGCATTCAAAACAGCCCATTTTCCATTCCTAGACATTGACTTCCCAGATCCAGATCTGAGCTGGTTATTGACTTAAGAAGATGCCCGATCTGGTAAAGACCTTTGCCTACAAGTAGCATGTGCCCTTTGATTTGCTTCCTGAAGATGACTTAGTTTGCACACATCGATGGAGTGCCTTCTAGGAATTTGATATTATGGTAAAGATAGGTAACAAGGGGAAGGACCCCAGTGCTCAGGGATCCAAGGAGTCAACAGGACATTTTTCTTCTATCCAGCAAATCTTCTTTAGCTATTGGGGCCTCTGTGACATAGAAGAGATGATGAACTAAGACATGCTCTTAGAAACAGAGGGTCTGGGTTTCAATTCCAGTTTTTCCGTAAATGTTCCAGATGATGTTTGGCAAGTGATGTAGCCTCTCTATAAGCTCCTGTCCCCACACCTGTAAAGAAGAAATGACAACCCAGCCTCAGAAGGTTCTTATAAGAGGCACTTAGCACAGTAAGTACCTGTATACACACACACACACACACACACACACACACACACAAGTATACATGCACACGAGCACACATACACATATTTGGAGAAGGAATTGTAAGTGAATCCTCATGGCTCAAGGAAACCAGTCCCATTACTTTGCAACCTCAGTTTCTCAGACCCCTCTTCTTCCCCAGATCCTCTACTCTGGGCAGATCCGTTGCTCCCCCAGGCATAGCGGCATTATTCCGCTTGACTTGGAGATCATTCCTGATATGTTCTTGAAATATGCAACATTTTGCTACAAAAGAAATGTAAATTTAGGTGCAGTGGTACACGTTTGTAATCTCAGCTACTTGGGAGAGGTAAGAGGACTGTAGTTTGAGGCTGGCCAGGGAAAGTTAGTGAGAGATCCTGTCTGAAAAACAAATTAAAAGCTACAGTGGTAGAGCTCTTGCCAAGAAAGTACCCTGAGTGCAAACTCTACAACTATAAGAAGAAAGGAAGGAAGGAAGGAAGAAGGAAGGAAGGAAGAAAAGGAGGAAGGAAGAAAGGAAGAAAGAGAGAAAGAAGAAGAAAGGAAGGAAGGAAAGAAAGAGAGAGGAAGAAAGAATGAAAAAGAAAAGAAGGAAGGAAGGAAGGACAGACGGATGGAAGGAAGGAAGGAATGAAGGAAGGGAGGGAGGGAAAGAAATAAGAAATACAAAAGGTCTCTTCAATTTTTGGGCACTTCAGCAATAATGGCTTCCCAGCCCTACCTGCTTCAAGACCAAGGCCATCCTGTTGAGGCCCTGAGCTGTGAGGGGTCTGGGGCAGGGCTAAGGTGTAGGCTAATAGCAGAGCCTTCTCATGAAATTGCAGGAATCAGACCCTCGTCCTCTTCTGCATTAGGCAGCCAAGAAGGAGTCCCGCAGCCTGAAGTCAGGTGGGAGAGAAGGAAGAACAGATGAGGTGGGTAGAATCAGAGTACTGGGAAGCATCGGCTTGGGAACAACCACCTGGTGATCAGGATCGGATCTTTCGGGACGGGATGCTCTTGGGTCACACTTTGTTTCTTCCACTCACTTCCCCAGGACCTTGGGTCATGCACTTAGTCTTTCTAAGCCTTCATGTACTGAGTTGTGAGAATGGTGCGGTCCCTATCTCATGAGGTGGGTGGGTTGGTGGCGGGGAATGGACGCATTCCTTGGGAACGGAGCCTCTGGGAGTTGTACAGTGTTGAGTCCCTTAGCATCGGCATTACCGACAGCCTTGGCTTTCTGGGCTTCACTGTTCATAAATGCTTTCTTGTCCTGACAAACACCACTGAGAGGAGTCTGGCCAGGGGTTTTTCACCCCCAAACTTTCCATGAGTTAACTGAGTCTTGGAGGATGTGAACTGACATGTCTTACTCCATGTCAACAATCACATGTCAACTGTTTTATAAAGTAGGAGCAATTTCAACTATAAGAAACTATGTCATAATGTATCACCATATTCCTTCTACCCAAATTCAATAAATGTTAATATTTTGCTCTAGATTTTTAAAAAACATGTCATTAATGGCCACCTTCTCCCCATCGGACTCTCCTTCCTTCCTTTAGGAGCTAACTATGTGTTGCTGTTTATATTTTATATATTTGTTACATATATTTATAAATAGCATACCTTATTTATGTTTTTAATTCTTATGCTGTGTACCTTTTTTGCAATGTGTTTTTTCACTAAACACTTTTTGACTTCTTTATATTGATACATATGATTCCATTTACTGATGTAAGCATTCTGCACTGACACACAGATTCTATGTTCTTCTGTATCTGTGGGTTTCCCAGAGTGTAACGAGAATGGATCCCACAATGGGTGCCCCACACCCACTCCTTCTCACAAGAGTCTGAAGACACTTAGTGCAGACCTACACGTGTTCTTGCTGAGGTTATAATAAAAGCCAGCAATTTGCAACTTTGCTGGATTTTGACAAATTGTTGTCCAAATTATTTTTTTTGAGCTAACTCATAGGTACATTTTGGTTTTATTGCTGTTTTGAATGGGGAAAAAAAAGCTTTAAAATATCATTTCAGTTGTTGCTGGCAGATAAAAATGTTACAGACTTTGGTGTTTTAATCATGTATCCAGCAAATGTGCTAAGCTCTCTCTCATTCATTGTAATGATTTATCTGTAAATTCTCCTGGATTTTACAGATGAATAATCATACTGTTTACAAAAATGTCAATTTTGTTTCTTCCTTTCTAAACTTTACATCTTTTATTTCCTATTACAGTCATATTACACTGCAGCGGACCTACAGAGCTAGCTTAAATAAAAACAATAATGTGATGGTAAAATATCTTTGTGTTCCCCATTTAAAAAATTCTTAGTAGAATGTCTATTTTGATGTCTTGATTTTAGTCATTGTGGTGTTAATTTTCTCCATTGTTTTCAACCATTCCTAGTTATCATGGACTTCAAGGAGCCCCCCTCCCTGCCCAAAACCAGCCCCATCTGATCAACATCAGTCCCTCAGCCCCAGAACTTCCATACAAAATTGCCTGTGATGCTTGCTAGAGTTTATGATTCTGTGTTTAATTGTGGGAACTGATGCTCAATGTCTGCCTACCATAGTACAGTAAAAGTCCCCATGAAGGAAAAATAAATAAATACATAAAATGGCATTTCATAAGTAGAATTTCCAATGTTCATCATCTTTGTATTTCTGCAATAAGTGCTTCTTGTTTATGATGTAATATTATTTTAATATATTTAAAATATGTTATTTTAATATATGTATAGGTGTGCATTTGTATTTTTGTAAGTACATATATAAACATAGGCTTGTATAATTTGCTACTATTTAATTATGATTTATGTATCTGGTTTACAAGTGAGATTGGTTTCTATTTTATCTTTCTTTCACTGTCCATTTTGAGTTTTTGGCAATTAGGTCACAATAAACTCATAGAAAGATATGGGAAACTTTTCCTCTTCTTTAATTCTCTGAAAAAGTACTAAAACCATCTGGATCTGGTGCTTTTTGGTGAGGAAATACTTGACTACCTATCAAAGCTTTAATTATACAAACTATGTATTTTTTTCTTGAGAAAATTTTAATTTCTTTTTTTTTAGAAAACATTTTCTTTCATCCAAGTTTTCCTATCTTTCATTTTCTAATAAAAAAACATTGTATCCATTTTTCCTTCCTATTTATTGATGTTTGCGCTCAATTTTTTTCTTTTTTCTTTCCTTTTTTTTTTTACCCATAAATTTACAAACTATCCTACGGTGTTGTGACTCAGTGCTTTTGACTCATTACTGGAATTTCAGAGTTGGAATGAAAAGAGCGTAGATGACGGGATAAGATCAAACTTAGGCAAGAATGAATTCTCTGGTACTAAGGACAGGTAACTGCTTATTTTGACCATGGAGTGAAGTGGAGTGACTAACATTTCACACTTTCTGAAAGTTGCATTCAAACCTCATACAATCAGATTTAACATAAAAGGCAGGGCTGGATTACAAGATGCCATAATTGCAGACTTTTCTTAATGTTCAATGATTTATTTGACCATTTAGTAACTATTTAAATGCCTGTGATGTGCAAATCCTGAACAAAAAAGTGTTAAATTCACTGTCACCCTTAATTAACAAAGTTTTCAAGCACAACGTAACCTGCTTCAGTATTTAATGTGCAGATATTGACCTATCTGTAATTGAGCCTAACCATATGTGCACATTGGCCAATTGGATCTTCTGGGTTTAATATAGTATTGTCCTATAAAGAATCTGCTAGCAAATGTGACTTTAATTTTTAATGAAGGAAAACTAAATTGACTGAAGTCAGTCCCTCTATCACACTGGACACATTTCAAGGACTCAGCAACCACACTGGCTATTAGCTACAACATTGGAAAACTGAATTCTTGAACATTTCCACCATCCTAAAAAGTTCTATTGGACAGCTGTGCTCTAGAATTTCAACAGTAATTAAAGTAGTAGTAGTAATTCGAGAAAACAGATAAGCTGGCTACCAGAGGTGGCTGGCTAAATGTCTATGGTTACGGCCAGCATGATTAAAAACTTTATTCTTTGAAATAGGTTAAACAAATGCTTTGGAATGTTATATTTCCTGGGAATATCCCTGGAGATTCTAAAACTCAGGAATTATGAATTAGAGCTCAAATTAATATGACTTATTGTATTCTTTAGAACAATCTTTAATATACTTTTTAACACTATTCCTGGCCAGAGGTCACTTCTAACCCTACTCCACTCCTGCCACTTACATACTTATTGATATAAATAATTATTTCCTGGTCACTATCAGCCCCAAAACATTTGTCCACTTTGGCCACTTTCCTGGAATATAACATTGCATGTTTTCATTGCTTCTACTCGGTAAGAAACATCTTTACCAAAAGCACTGTCCCTTCCCAACAGTATTTGCCAATCAGGCCTGGTAAAAATAGATAACTCATCTTGTTTCCTGTTGTTTACGAACCAAGTATCAAATCTACAAACGCCAGTGTGTCAGGGATGGGAGGATTTCTTTTGGTGTTCTCATAGTGATTCATATGAGATGGTAAAATGCACATGAATCAGAATGAGGGCCGGGGAACTGTGGGGCTGGGACTCCTCTCGTGCGTGTTGGGTGCTGGATTAGCAAGGGGATGATAGCCAATAAGTAGAAAGCAGGGCAAGGCTCCCAACATGTCACTGCAGTTTCTGCTGAGACCAGAGGGCCCTGTGGGGTCCTTCAGCAAGTCAACCTTGACGAGGTGAAGGGACTTGTGTCTGTTAGCAAAATGTATGTTCATTTCTCCCCCAGAGTTGAGGCGACATGCTTGCTACCAGCTTCTCTCTTCTGTCTATTCTAAGCGCATTTTGACCAGGTGGTGGGGTCTTAAGCGACCCTCCTTTTCCCTTCTTTCCCATTTCTGGGGTTCATTAAGAAAGGAGCTTATAGCATGCTACTTTGTAAATGCCTCATTTCAACTAATAATAAGCTGAGCTGAGCATGGCCAGGGGGAAGCCTGAAGGCAGAGGATCAAAGAAATACTAGAAATCTTGGTCCATCACCACTAGGTCTGTGAATAAAAGACACAGACCTCAGAACCTAGAGTATTTTCCTAGATTTTCAACCTTTCCTGAATATCCCAGCATCAATTGTCTCATTTACTCCATCACCAAGCTCTGTTCACTCTTCTAAGTATCTTTGAAATGTGTCTGTCTATACATCTCTTCCATCATCCAAGTCAGAATGATCACCGCCTTGATGTTAGGTTGCTCTCAATCTGTCCTCAGGCAGCGGTGCTCTGGGAGTGAAGGCTGGGAAGACACATCTGAACATGTCACCTCCCTGCTTAAGATAAAGAACAAAATGCTCCATCTGGTCTCTTGGGGCCTACTTGGATGGCCTCTGCTGCACTCTAACCTCACCTAACCTCATTCCCTTAAGATTATAATCATGCCACATAGGCTTTTTTCCCCCCTAAATTCCTATAAGAAGCCAAACTGGTTCCTGCCTTGGGGCCTTTGCACACATGGTAACTTGTGCTTGAATTACTCCTTTCCCAATTCCCTCTGGCCTAGTTAACTTGTGCTCATCCTTCACGTATCAGTTTAATCACCACTTCCTCTTCATGTGTTACTTTAGTCATTACATGCCTCTCCCACCCAACTAGGTCATGTTGAAGCTTTGCATTTATAGGAGTGACTATTTGATGAACTCTTTCATATAAGCCCCAGTGACAATATTTATCTTTTACTTACCATTGTATTTCCAGCTTCTAACAGTATACCTGGCAATTGAGGCATGAGTAAATCTTTGTTGATTGAACAAATACATAATAACTTTTGCAATCTGCCAACAAATGAACAAAATCTACAAAGGAAGTATACAGATTTAAAAGCCCTGAGTTCAAATCTTGACGCTGTCATTTGTTAGGTAGTTTGGGCAAAATAACATACCCCTGCAAGCTTTTGTTTCTTCATGACTAAAACAGCACAACCATGTTTACATGAGGTTGTGAAGATAAGAGATAACTTACACTAATTGAACATCCAGTTGGATCTCAATAAACTACAGACTTCGTCATCATCCAATTTAGAGACCAGCACGTGGATAGCTCCCAGAAAGCCCCCCAGGAAGAAGTGAAAGACAGCCAAAAGGAAACAGATAGTAACATTTTTTATTAAATATTACAGTGGATCAAAAAGTACAAAATATCTCTTGCCTGCTATGTGATTGGGAAACTATTGGCACGTAATACAGTATCAAAAGCAGTAATAAGTACAATTTGGAAAACATACAAAATTGAGTGTTTATAGTTGGCTCAGCATTCTTCTGGTAGTGTTTAAACTAATGCAAAGGTTACTCAATAACCTCTCCATTGGGAAACTATATAATATCACTGGGCCATGGTACTATATACAAATAACCACTGAACAGAGCATAGAGGTTACATAGCTGGAATCACCAAAAAGTATACAATATTTACAACACAGGAAAGTTTAAAAAAGTATAAACAGCCAAGAGATTACGCTGCTATTCTTCAGACATATTTCAACCATGGGGAGACAAGCGGAATATCAAATACATCAACAGCCAACACTGGAGTTTAAGTGCTCAAGGTCATCATTGTAATGGTGTGGGTCTCACTAGCGCAAAATCATACCCATTTCTCTCTAAAATTGGGACAAGAGTAAAACTAGACCAGATGGGACTTGGCTGACCACCACCAAATGTGACTTTGTGTTACAACAAGAGAAGAGGAATAAATGGTTCTCTTTGAAGGCACACTACATAAAATATTTTTGTGGGACCACCTCAAAATTTCCATCAGACACACACCAACACAGTGAAATACAGTACTTGAGAATTCATGCACCAGGTCAGAAAGTTGTGAAGTCAACATTGAGTTTGAACAAACCCTTCTGTATATGCCCTGATAAGCAAGCGAACTTAAGAGCTTCTCACTAGTAAATAAATAAGTCAGTCCTGTGGCAAATACTACAAGTTCAAATCATTCACTAGGAGAACACTTAATTCTAGAACTTTGTTGGGCTTCTTTTTTTAAAAAAAATTTTTTTTTATATTAAGTTGCCAAAAGTTAGACCAGAAGTTGTATGGAAAGGTTTTTTAAAAATATTATTTGGATTCTCCAAATCTCCAATAAATCATAGACTTAGTGCATTTTGAATTGCAACATTTCTTGGAAGCCATACTCAGTAAATAGATTTATGACTCCAATGCCAATTAGATTCCACAGTTTCCTTTACAGAACTACCAATAACAATGGTTCGATTGCACAAAGAAAGGCTTGTGCAATGCCCTTCAATAATAAGGCCCCTTGAACTCAAACAATGCAAACAAAGTCCTATTTAAGACTTTTAAAAATGTGGTTCTCAGCCAATGAAGAATTCAATGGTTTTTTTTGAAAGATTTCCAAGATCTCTGCTTAGAGTTTTAAAACAAATAACACACTGCTTCTGTTCAGAATATATCCCCCATCTCTCTTTACTAGTCCTGATGTTTTGCTGAGGGTATGAGACTCCTCAGGCAGAAACAGTGGGTCTCCTCTCAGAATAGATGAGAAAAACAAAAGCTGGACTATGTTAACATTGTTTGAAAATGGTGAGATCGAATTCCAACATGATGAAACCAGACTGAAATCATTGCAGTGGGGAAAACAAATGCCCCATATTCCAAATGGATAGGTGAGCTCCACCGGGGACAAAAAGCCCTCATTCTCTTTGAGAAGTGAACTCACAGAAACTACATACGATCTAGCCCAAGTCGGCAGCAGAATCACCAGCGTTTTTCTTCCATGTCGTCTGATTCTGTGACCATTCAATCTAGTGCAACTTTCTTGTATGTGTCCTGGCCAGCATTTTGCCAGCTGGAATTGAGATTTCCCCCCCTCATTCTTGTGCAATAGCAGGATAATCTGCATTCACACATTTATAATCTAAATTCTACTAGTCTATCTATGATTCTATTAAATATATATATATATATTATTCCACAGGAAGGTAAATAATTAATTGAAGCAAATGGAACTCTTAACACTGGATCTCTACATTCTCTTGTTTCCACCTTTGGATATTAAGTATGTTACATGGAATATTTGGCTTCATATTATGGAGACATTTCAATACAAATGCACGGCATGCATGGCTTTGTGTAAGAGCCGCAGTTTCACTGTTATTGGCTTTGATTATTTTGCAGTTGCGTTATCTATTTAGAGGTTGAAAATTGTCATCAATTTTCATAGACTTAAATATCTCAGAGGTAAAAGGCTTGGTTAACTATGATTCTAAAGTCTACTAGTAGTGTTGGGGGAGGGGAGAATGGGCTGGGGACTTCATCAAAGCAGTCTTCAGCAGGGGCGGGTGGGGATGGGGAAGAAATTCCACTATTAATCGACTCTTAAAATACACTTAGAAAATATGTCCACCTTGATTTTACATCTGAGGAGCAAATGAAATAAAGGGTCAAGAATGACAATAGGCATACTCCACATCTTCTGAGTGTTTAACCAGGTTGACCATTCACTTCCAAATACACAAGAAACTGTAAAGTGGACAGTATTGCCAGGTGATTAAAAACCCCAAACTGCTTTATGTGTGCAAATGCACACAAAACTCATGCCCCAAAAACCCAAAGAACATAACTTTCTTTTGAAATGAGTAATCCATTATGGCAATTATTCCCAAAGATGGAACCTGGGAGAATCTTCTTGGGAATGCCAAGAAACCAGTTGATGAAGACAGTGACTGCCTAGGACTCAAAAGGCTGCTGCCTAGGGAAGCTGCCTGATGGTCAAATGGTCAGGCCTGCAGCCGTTCCTCCTCCGTTGGACAGTTGAGCTCCATCCTTTCCCCAACCCTCTTTTCCCAGACCGTATAAAGGGAGCAGTGTCAACACCAATGAAAGTCATTCTGGCTCCTGTTCTAATTTCTGAAATTCCTAAAATATCTGTGCAGCCCACAAATATGTCTTCTAGATTCTGTTGTTATTCATCAGTTTCTGCCAGTGAGGTTTTTGTTTTTATGATTCCTCTGGTATGTAGGACAGTTTCACAGCCTAGATAAGGTAAGTACAATGCTCAATATTTTCACATAACCCAATACTTCAAAGCAAAGCATGTGGCGAGTAAGCAGTGTGTAAGCTCTTTGAACTATGCCATTTACGAGGAACAAAACCCGCAAGGTGCGGAGCTGCAAAGGAACCTTCTTTGCACTTAGGTGTGCTCGACTGTTTCTTTCTCATTTGTTCCACTAGAATCAGTTGCTTCAATTTGTAAACAATAACTTTACCACCAAAAGCTGCTCAAAATGATAAAATGTGGAAAAATTACAAACACGCATCAACAACTAGGACAGTCAGTCAGCCTTTAACACAAACAAACAAAAAAAAAAAGATAAAACAAAAACAAAGAACCTGCAAATAAAAGCAATATTGTTTAATTAAAAAAGGGGGGAGCAAGAAGGAACTGGGAGAAAATGAACTGCCTGTGTATAAATTAGGTGAGCAAACAGTGATACGGGAAGTTTCAAGAAGCAAATATATACAGTTAATTTAACAGTGTTTACTTCTCTGGATTGTTTAATAGTGTCAAAATGAAAGATCTATTGAAGTTTCACTATACATTGCATTGATTGAACTTGGAGAGTTTTTTTTTTTTTTTATGAAAAGAGGGGTATCTGTTGGCTACGTTTGCCAGTCTGTTTTTGCCCCTTCCTTTGAAAAGCCTGCCCCGTTTGACTCAGATTGTTTCCTGACCATTCGAGCTCAGATGGGGCCCTCTAAGTTCTTCCCAGATATACAGAAATCCCTTCACAAGACACATTTGCAAAACAAATGATCTGGGATGCCAGGGCATTGATGTTGGAAGGGAGTCAAGATGGACCAGCCAGGTTGCAGTTGTCCCAGAAAAATCAGGTGTGTTCACCTTTCCTCTCGGCCTCTCTGGCTGGGACTAATAGTACCCCAAGATTAGAAGGAATACTGACTTCTAAACTCTGCAAGCCAGCACCCCAAGGTGAGAGTGAAGCTCTGTCAGCTCTGCTGTTTTGAGATGCTGGGTAGAGCTGGGCTTACAGTTTTGTACTGGGATGTACAGATGACAGCTGGGAAGACGGAAAGGCAGCTTGAGGATTGATAGCAGCTAAAGGGTAAATGCTGTTGTGCAAAAGGTCCCCGTACGAACTTCCTACAGGTGTGGCCGCAGCCAAGTGTCTGTAGAGCTGCTGAGAATTTGTTGGCGATGTAAAAATTCCTCTTTGCATCACGAGCGAGTGGAAAGCCAGGGGCTGCATGAGTGGGGAGAGCACTGTCTGGTTTTTCAAGTACTGAAGAGAATGAGAATACCCGGCTGGGAGCCGGGAGTTGAGGCTCGAGTTACACAGGCTCCCAGAATACAAACCTGGGAAGATAGGGGAGGACAGGGGAAGCTTGTGGCTCTCAGATCCTCCCCCGGAATGCCCGCCATAGGCTACCTTGCTGCCCTCGCTCTCCTGTTCTGAGGACTTGTCCTTCCCAGACACCTCCTTGGACGGGTCCAGGGGGGACACTGCCCGGGCCTTTTTCCCTGCAATCACCAGGTCCAAGTCCTCTAAGCTGCGCTTGATGGGACGTGCTGCACCAATGTTCTGAGGGCTCATTTTCCGGTGCAGGATGGGATGGACCATGCCTTCCATTTTTCTGAAATTCTCCAGTCTCACATGGTGAGGTTTGCCCGATCTGGAAAGTGATTCTGGGTATTTTTTAGGGGCCGACATGGTCATAGGTGACACTCGGCAGGCTTTGGGGTGACAGTCTCGACTCTGGCTGCTGATGACCTGGAACTGGGAGCTGCCTTTGCTCTCTTGGGGTCCTGTGGCTGAGTGGGCCAGGCCCAGGACCTTGCCAGTAGGCTTGTGCAGGTTCTTGGGAAGGCTTAAATCCGTTGGCTGATCATCTGTGGAGGCTTCTGCTGAGGCCAACTTTTTGTCTTGCAGATGGAGAGATGCAAGATAATTTACATGGAGCTTTTCCTGGTGTTTGTGGGAAGGAAAAGAACCGTTCTCTGATTCCCTGTACATATCCCTGGAAGGGTACTTGGATGTCTGTTCGTTATGAAGATGGTGTTCGGTGTGACGATAGAGGCTGTGAAGATGTGGGGAGGAGTAGAAATCTGCCAGGAAGCTAGGCATGTGGGAATGGGGGAGTGCCCTTTTCTCTAGAAGTTTCTCCTTGCCCTCCTGAATTTCTTGCTTCAGGACGTAAGAGTCAGCCAGGGAGTTGAGGTGATGTTTGGAGAAGCTGCAGCGATGGGCATCTGATCGACTCAGTTTGTCATGCTTAAAGATGTCATTGATGCTCTTTCTGTCCTCCGAGGACTTGCCTTTGAAGCTCTGGACGTGCTGAATCACTGATGGCCGGCTGACTGCCATGTGGTCAGTGTTTTGGCTGTGGTGAGCCTGGGACAAACCAGAACATAAGTCATCCCTGGCAATCAGTTTCTTTTTGCTGATCAAAGGGGGTGGCGAGCCATAAGGGTAGCTGCTGGAGAGGCTCGCCCCACTCACTTGGGACAAAAGCTTTTTCTTGGCCAGTGGGGACATGATGCCTGGATTGCCCCTAGAGTATAGCAGAGGTGTGTAATTGAGTCCGTGGTTCTCATTCATGGGCCCAGTCAAGTCTTTGTCTTTGAACATGTCAAATGACTGGACCACAAGGACCTTTGGGGTCTGCTTGAGTGCATTGTGGATGTCATCACTGCCCAGCTGGTCCACCTTCACAGTGCAGTTGGCAATGTAATCAGCCATTGCAGGCAGCTTGTCCTCCTCTACCTCATTCTGGTTTGCCAGTGGTGGCTGCGTGGTTGGGAAGCTGGGGAATGGTGCATCTTGGAGCTCATTTTCAGGGTTCTCTCTAAAACAGCAGGTTTTGGCTTCTTGTTTTGAGTCCATCAGGGCACTGGGAGAGGCAAGGGACTGTTTGCCAGCACCAGGGGTTGGGACTGGATCCCTTTCAGGAGCCAAGGGAGTGCTCGGGAGCAGAGGAGCAGGACCCTTCTCTCCTGCCTCCTCGGCCTCCTTCTCACTATTGGAACTTTGGTCAGTTTCACTGTCCTTTTCTGGGTCTGCTCTGGACGCCAGGGACCTCACTGCTACATCCTGGTACCCATCTGTTTTTTTCTTCATGTCTGCTGCTGGGAGAGGCTCAGTGACATTTTTCTGGTTTAAAGTCTCTTGTTCCTTTTCTTGCTCCAATGACACCTGATAAAATATTTCAAAGACAGTCAGAACAAAATCAAATACACTGATACACTCTGCTCTGAAATAAAGTATCAGACACAGCAGTTTTTCTTGAAAACAGACTTGTCAATCAGCTCACTGAGTTTCTGTAAGGCTTTATCAGTCTCCAATCACAGCTCTAAACAAAGAAATCTAAATTACAAAAACATTAGTAGAAATTTGCATATTCACTCCAGTCCCTTAAGAGACACCTATCAAAATAGTGAACTGTTATATACTGATCATATACAATCACATCACTCCTTGATTCTAATATATAGTTTAATTCTAGGGTTGTCTTCTTGTCAAATCAGTCAATTATCCAAATGGGTTTTAAATTACATGTTGTGTTCTATGACACTTCTGAGAAAGATTTTTTTTTGATGTACCTCTCTTTCAAAAATCTAACCAAACCCACGTCAACAACAAACAAACTTACTCCTTGCCTTTCTTTGAGAGATCAAACCCCTTCCTAATGGGTTCAGTAGGATAGATGCATTAAAAATTAGTGATGTTTAAACATTAACAATTTCTACTTAGTGCCACATGACATGCAGATAATTAGTTAAGACACTGAAAAAGGATGCGGATGGAACCTATCTACCTGATACACAGATATTCTAAGTCCTTCTACCGTATAGCAAACTACATTGCTATTAAAAGCCAGAATTGAAATTGTCAAACTTCATATATTGAGTGCCACTACAAACATAGCTTTTCTCTTCATTGAAATAAATTATACTCAATGAGACGGATGCTTTCTATGTGTCTCTATTCACAGAAGTTGTGGGCACAATTCGACCCCTTTACTCCATTATTCAGTCATGCAAGCTTTGACCTTAAAAGGTCATTTTAACTTTGCATATGTGACCCAGCTGACTGACAAGCCTTTTCAAAAATGGCTGTCAGTCCATTCTGACTTGTCTTAGTGGAACAGTCGCAAACAGTTGTATTGAAGTGGTCCCCCAACTCCTGTCTTAATCTCATCTCTATAACTTTGTTCTTCTCTGCCAAGAAAGAAATGCCAATCATATTAGCATTCTGAGAAAGATGGAAGATACTAGTTTAGGGATACATAGGAACAATAATTTTAAGAAATCACACCAATTTCACAGATGTTTGTCCTCAAACCCACTTAAATATATTGCTGCTTTGTAGAGATGTGTTATTCCTAAGAGCTTTGCTTATCCCTCATCCTTTTTCTCACTAACAGTTGCCTTTTCTAGTACAAATATCACCACTTGTTCTATGTTAAAACTCATCATTGGTCTCTTGAGCTTCTACATTACATGAAAGTACAGAAAAATGAGTAAGTGCAAAAGGCAAATTGCATTTAATTATTAGTTTCTGATGGGGCTGTAGTTTGAAGTGGGGCTCTGGGGGATACTCAGCCACACTGAAGTTTCTGTGACCTAGGCTATCAAGTACACTGGAGTCTCATGCTTCTGCCTATAAAACAGGTTTAGGGGGCTGTGAAAGCAAAAAAAAAAAAAAAAAAAGCAAAAGGCCACCTTTTAAAGATGGCACTCTGTTCGTATGTTAAATGTTAAGCAATACCTTCTTAATTATGCAACTTGAGATTCAACTAGGTGAAGACTGTAGATTTGACTAGAAGGAGTTTATCACCCCTACTATCTCTATTGAGCTCAGTGTTGCATACTCCAAACATCAACAACGAAAACAAAGTGACAATTAAGTACAAATCCCAATCCCCAAACACAATCACAAGAAGAAATCTATCTAATTAATAAAATGGGTCTATGTTGGAGGTGTGGAGTGATTCTTAGTATAAGGACAATCTTGAATGTCCTCCTGGTGGACATTTCATGCAGTTTAGATAACCTCACATGACAGACTTTGAAACCCCAGATACTTACAACTCATTTCCTGAAAGGAAACAGTTGGGGCCTATAGGAATCAGAGGATCTAAGAGCTATCAGGACTTCTCTGGACTCTGGGGAGCAAAACTCCACTCTTGGGAATGGTCATTTCCCAAATTGAGGGTCTTGACACATGGGCCAAGGATCCCTCCCAAACTCACAAACTAACCACTTCAAACTTCATCCCCCCATTAGAGCCATTCAAAGGTCAGCTGGCCCCTTGGTCCTCCGTTTGTCCACTGGTGCTTTGGCAGCATTTTACATATGTTATCTAACAGAACTTACTGATCTGAAGCCCTTTAATAAATCACCAGGTCAACAGGATAAAGGAAGAATGGAATGTAAGCCTTAACTTGGAATTTCCTTGCTTTTGGCCATTTATGTTGCAAACTGCAGATGTTTAGAAGTCTGCATCACCATTTTTTCTTCCTTTTTAAATTACTAGAGCTTAAATTATTTACAAAACTTAAAAAATAATCATAAAAACAAATTTCTCCTGTTATTAACATTATCTCCTTACAGAGGAGTCAGATGGGTGAGTTAATATCTAGTTAGGGTTTGTGTGTGTGTGTGTGTGTGTTAAACCAGTGTTTAATTAGGAAGTCTCTTATGTGTTCATTATAAACTTGATTTTTAGAGGGTGTTTAATATCAGTACCAAAAGTCCCTCAGGGGTTGGATCCTACAATATGCTGTCTCCAAATGTGGCTGCTAAGTTTTTTTTTTTTTTCTTTAATGGGCAGCGGGGTTTTTTATTATTCATGTTGAAACAAAGCCCAGATCAGCCTCCATGACTGGCTATACACTGACAGTAATGGTTTCTACCAAAAAGCTGTTGGGGGCTATGGGTATCTGAGGCTTGTTTAAAAGGTTCAAAAACTACCTGTTAATATGAGAGATAATAATGGCTTCAGAGCAACCACTTCAAAATTTCCCCATAAACACTATGTACTTAAGATCTTGCAAAATTGGTCTCAACCCAGGACTGTTGCACAGAGGTCAATTATAGGAGGGAAACTCATCTCTAAAACTTTCTGGAGAGTCCTATAGGGACACAGCAATGGCGATTTCAATGACCCTCCACCCTGGATCCTGGAAAGTTATGGTGACTCCTCAGATAAACTGTGAAATGGCCAAGAAGCCACATCTTCACAATAGAATGCCTTGGTTTCAAAGAGCTGCAGCTCTGACTCCTTCTATCTTAAAGGCAAAGCTTTTGCTATCAGTTTCCTACAGGATGTTCTCGTCTTTCTAGATTCTATTCTTGGCCTATCTCATTCTGTACCATGATGCATTGCATTTCAGCTTCCAAGCAAAAGGAAGAGTTTTCAGGAACTGGGGAACTGTTTGGGGAATCAGAAAGTATGTTCTTTTGATTTCTCAGTCTAGTATGAGCTATGCAGGAACCCAGCTGTGGGTTATGGGTTCTAGGAGACCTGGAGGAGGTGAGCACAGCAACTCACCTCAGGTGCATCCTGGGGCTTCGAGGCACTCTCTTTCTCCTTCTTGCTCTTAGGCATTTCATGTTTCATGCGTTTGGTTCCTGATACTTTTGTTTTATTCTCACTTTCCTGTGAACTGTTCTCCTGTTTCCGAGGTTTGATTGGAGGCAAAGGCTTATCTTCCTCTCCCTTAATAAACCTTTCATATGGTAGAATTAATCTAAAAGAAGAGAAAAAGAGATGATAAGTCAGTTGGCCAATTCCAGTCATATCAACACTATGAAAGTTTTCTTTCTTTTCTCAGTAGAGTTGCTCCCTTATCAGCAGGGGATGTGTTCCAAGACCCACAGTGGATGCCTGTGATAGTACCAAACTCTCTCTCTCTCTCTATACATACACTATATTTTTCCTACACATACATACCTGATATTTTAATTTATAACCTAGACATAGTAAGAGATTAACCACCATAAAGAATAAGAAAATAAAACAATTATAACAATATACTAGATAAAAGTTAGGTAAATGTGGTCCCTTTCTCTTGAACGAGTCAAGACAAATATTTTCCGACTGTGGTGGACCTTGGGTAACTGAAACCATGGAAAGCAAAACCACGGAAAAAAGGAGGACTACTGTAGGAGCAACTTGTTGAATGACTTCATTGCCAGTGACACTGATGCATTCTAGAAACTTACTCTACAGTTTACTGATCTACTTTGTTAATGAAAATCAGTATCTGGTCACTTAAGTGCTTTCCTGCAAGACACACTTTTTGTTTTTGTGGGTCTCTACACCATGGATAGCAATGGAAGCACCCAAGGTTGACAACACTATCATCAATGCCCACACCACTTGGCCAAGTGCCAACAATATCATGAAAGTAATGGTAGCCTGTTTATTTACCATCTCATCTATGGAGCAGCTACTAAGTGCCAGGCAGTTTTCTAGGTACTTGAGATACAGCAGTGAACAAGACATTCAAAGCCTCTAACCACATTAATCTTGTATTTATGAGGGACAAGGATAGATCAGATATATCATGGAGATTACTTCCTATAATCTCTATCACATCCCAATGGAGTATTATTATTAACCTCTTTATAACAGGTATAACAGGTATGAGATCCCAAAAGTTTAAATAATTTTCCTATGGGTCACACCATTTGATAGAGTTGGAATTTGAACCTGGTTGCCAGATCTCCAAAGTTTTAGTTTTTACTCATCTTGACACATCCACCCAACACTTAAGATCAAACAGTCAAGAAGAGGCAAGCTGAGCATGGCCACACTCAAGGGGGCAGGTAATGCCCGCATGACAAGGTCTGTTTTGGGGTACCAAATAAAACAGGGCCCCAGGAAGAAGGAAGCAGACCAACCACTGAAGCCACAAAAATCAGAGGACTGAAAAATTCAAGCATTTTAATTACATAACTTTTTAAACAAAGTGCATAAAATTGCTCTAAAAAGAGAAACATCAAACAATTCTGGTTTTAATCTGTTTTCCCTTTGCGACGCAGCTCTTGATCTGAACGGGAAAAAGGGCTGATGTAATTAAAAGGCATGGATTGCATTACAATCTCAGTTTCAACTTCAGTGATTAAAGTTTTTATAATGCAGTTGGTATGATTAATGACTCACTGTGGGATTAATACAAGACTCAGCCTTAAAAATATGAACTTTAATACAGCAAACATAATTTGTTTAAAGTAAGACAAGTTGACTCAATGAAGAAAATGTACTTGGCATATAGACAACAAAAATCTGTTCAAATATTGGGAATCCTTATTCTTTTTAAACTGAGACACCCAGACAAAAGCTTCCTTGATTTAGAATATTTGTTAGTTATCCTAAAATTGGTCTCCAACTATATAATTTGTATCTCAGCTAATTAAAACAACAACCATTCAGGTTTGAAAGAAAGGCCATGAGGACTTTTGTGACCCTAATGTTTTATTCTTTAATAACATACACAGTAAATTGGGGGGAAAATCAAATCCCAGTTTATAGTATATTAGAAACAAAATCCACTCACTGAGCATGCTCAGACAAGGTACACGAAAAGAGGCATGAATAATGCTTTCGAGCCCTGTTTCTGGCAGTGGGCCAGCCATGAAGATCAACATAGCCCATGGGGAATAGTCATCTTCAGATCCCATTACAAACTGAGTTTAAACATGTTACAGCTGCTAAAACTGGAAACTGTGCTCTCTATGTAGACGCACTGAAATAATAGACGGCTGCCAAATACCTGCTTCCCACCGTAATATTACAGTTAATGTTTAGATAATAAAAAGCATAACTAAGCAGAAGAGAGAAAAAAGCAATCTTGCTCATACTTGAATTTATTCTGTCTCATGTGTAAAGTCCCTGACTTTCTCCCCCAATTCCTTTTATCTGCGTTGTTCTGCCAAGGAGTTTATCCCCTTCAGTATCGGCAGGTTGGGGAATTTTGTCTAGGAGCAAAAATGCATTGAATATTTTAAACTGGAAAAATATTTTAAATTGATTTTAATGAAAACATATTTTATTGTTGGGACAGATAGTTTTGTTTTACTTTTGTTTTGCTGCCATGGAAACCTAAGGAGCTCAGAAGCCTGGGCATTCCAACTATTACCCATTGTTGGTACCACCCTTCCCCCAGCTCCATTCTCTAATTGAGATAGTGACATCATGACAGACCCTCTTTCCTTAGAAGGAGGAGTGTGGGGAGGGTACGAGGAAAAGCAGAGAACTGGGTTGGGGAGATACCAAATGGGCCCCAGAGGAGCCCTCACCCTGCGATCTGAAACGCTTGGGTCAACTCAGTTCTTTAGATGGGTACCAAAGAATCTTAAATTTTGTAAGTTCATGAGGCAGGGCAACATTTTCATTTTAGTTCTTCCACCCCCACCCCCTTTTCTTCTTTTCTTTCTTTTTCTCTTTCTCCTTTTCACTCAACTCAGCAGCTGGCGGGCGATAGTAATAAAAAAAAATGCATTTCACTTTGCTGGTCAAAGGCCTAAAGCCAGAAGCAGGAAATCTGGAATTAAATGTTTCTTGTATCTGGAAAGAGGCATGACTAAGGTAAAACTGAATCCAAACATAAGCCCTGCTTGTTCAAAGCTGAGAGAGAGACAGAGAGACAGAGAGAGAGAGAGAGAGAGAGAGAGAGAGAGAGAGAGTATAAAGGTCAACTGAATATTTTTTTCCCTGCTAAATCATTGAAAGATAATTATAGTGGCTAAGGAAAAAAAGACTCCCAAAATAAAACAAGAAAGGCAGCAGTTAAAAGGAAACAAATAGAACTATGACCAGCTAAGCTCTGAAGAACAGGGCAGAAACAATTGCTGTTTCATAGAGTGATTTCCGTTTGGTGCAATTTTCACTGAATGTTTTTTCAGTTATCCTGCCACGGTACAACACAATTACCCTACAGGATATGATCTTATCATTTGATTATTAGAAGTTTTACAGTACAAGAGGACGAATGCTATTACAGGTTTCTGAACGTTTCAATGTTCAGTGTACATGTGGTACCATTAAAAACAGGTTAGCTAATAGAAGGTCAGCGTTGCCCAGTGCAGGAAGCTGAGTAGGCTTGCATTACATAAAGAATTTGTATAATGCAACATGCCCATGCCTTGTGAGTGATTATTCCTCAAATATTTGTAGTACAACAAAGATTTAATCAGTTTCTAGACTGTACAGATAAAAAGCAAAAATGTACCCAGCTCCCAAGAATTCATTACACAGGAAAAATATTTTTCAATGGGCTGCAACTCTTAGGAACGCAGACTGGGTATTAGGTGGGCGGAAGTAGTGGGGAAAAGAAGTAATATATCCATTAGTAAATCCAGAGAAAAATTTCCCCCTCTTGATCTACATCAGGTCTGGGGATTGAAAGCTGGATAGATAAATGAGTCTTTATTATTACCCAGATTTCACATTTCAGATTAGCAAAATGCTTATTTATGGTGCCATTAATGGATCTGAAATAGGTAAGCCATCATGTATTAAAAAATAACATCTTTTCATAGGCATAAGATTTGTAGCAGCATGAGATTTTATTTTTCACTAGGAATAATACAAGAATAACATTTTCCACCCCAAAGCAGAAACAGTAGGGGATCCTTTTGCTATCACGGAGATTCTTATTAAATTCAGTCACTGTGAAAAGCAAGATTTTTTTTTCCATCTCATTCTTCTTCTTCTTTTTAAATAAAGAAGACTTAAAAATCAACCCAAGTTAAAATTAACAAATCAATGGCATTATAACTTTGATTTATTAGTGTCTGAGCCAGTAAATTATCATCATATAAGAAATTGCTGGTTTGAAAAGATTTGAGCTTTGCTAAATCTGAAGTTAAATAATGGTGCTTGGTACACTAGGTTTTTAGATCTGCCTCATCTGATATTATAAAAAATTCAATACATTTCTCTACAGCAGAAGTCAGGGGTCAGCAAATCTATTACTGTAATGTAAGTAATCTGGCAACCTGCCAACTCTTTCTCCCTTTTTTTATTTTTTTAAACACCAAGGCAGATAATTTCATATTTACAAAGTCGAAAATCCTCCAGGGCCTTGCCTCTCTTTCTCAACAAAAGGCAGCAGCCTGATATTAGAGAAATGTATATTACACATGTCCTCATCGTTTCCATTTCATACAAAAGAAGAAAAGACTCTTCATCTTTATTAAGCAACACTCCCATCCCCTCCCCATAAGCAGAGGAAAAATAACGTCAAATCTCATCTGAACGAGTAACACTAATGTCTCCTGTATTGATTAATGCTTGCATGGAATGACTGAACTTCGGGGCCAAAACATTTAGCAAACAGTGCTTAAGAGGAGAAATGAGAATCCATCTATTTATAGAGCTCTGAAAAATGATATTACGATAATCTCTGGAACAAATTCAATTTAGAGAGTGGGGGAAAGAGGTGGGGCATCTTTAGGGTTGTATTTGAATCTCGAGTCCATCCCAGTCCTTTGTAGTCACCTTCACGACATTAAATCAGTGAAAACTTCCAGGTCTAAATATTTGCTAGTATCTTCAAAGCAGAATATTTTAGGGGCAGAGGAAAATAAAATTGAATGGACATGTTAGGCCAAAAACGTTACTACTGTTTTTATACTATTAGAATTTTTTTGTGTGAGTGGCAGTAGAGAAGAAACGACATACTGGTTCTACTGGGGCTTTGGACCTGATGTGATCCCAAATGGACTTATTACATCTCCAAGTTCATTCCAGGGTTGATAAATTCTAAGGCTTGGCCAGATATTTCCCTTCACAGGCAGAAATTGAAAACACAACTTCATTGTGAAGTGTGGGAAACAGTATTTAACCAAATGTGGAGCCAATAGAAGGTATATTTTTCTTTCCTCAAGATAAAGTACATATCTGTTAACGTTCCAGGGAGCATAGAAAGTTTCTAGTCTCACGTCTCAACGTTCTAGACCCTGACTGTGCAAATGGCAAAGGAGCATTTTGGCAGAAGGGAACCAAACCAAAAGCCAAATAAATACACAAGTGTGCTCTGTGGATGTGTGGGGATGGGAATGTTTTCCTCCTCAGTAGGCACAGCTCTCTTGAGCACAACAGCCACTGTGTTGCTTTCTTCCCATGCTGATTTGCAGCATCGTGAAGCACGAGCCTATGGTAGGAGCCACTGAACCAAGAAAATGGTAGCAGAGTGCAACATGGTTGACTTAGCTTGCCTTAAGTCACCATGGGTAAACTGTACTATGTATTTTATAAAGGAAATATAAGTGACATCATTTATATTCTGTGCCAAGACACCAAAAAGGTACATGGTCCATTAAAATCAAGAAACAAACATGGCCTCTTGTGAGAATGGCTCCGTTCCCTGGGAAAACCATCTGCTCGCTAGGAGCTACATTACCTACTCTAAGGACAGGAGAAGTTGAACAGGAAGGGCCAAGGCCTGTGGCTCATACCTGTTATCCTAGCTACTTGGCAGCAGGAGAATGAGTGGGGAGATTACCATTAGAAGTTGGCCTGGAGGAAAAGTTAGTGATGCCTCCCATCTCAACAAACCGGGCATGGTGGTGCATTTCTGTTAATACCAGCTGTGCAGAAGGTAGAGATCAAGAGGATTGAATTATGAGGCCAGCCCAGGCAAAAAATTCATGAGGCCCTTCATCTCAACTAATAGCTGGATGTGGTGGTCTGTCATCGCAGCTATGTGGGGAAGCACAAACAGGATTACGGTCTAGGCTGGCCTTGATAACTAAAGTAAAAGGGACTGGCTGTGTGGCTCAAGTGGTAGAACATCTGACTAGCAAGTGCAAGGCCCAAGATGACTAAAAAAAAAAAAGAATCATGTCTTCCATGGAATTCCCCTTTTAGACATAATCATGCCATGTCTGAGTTTCCCATGACCTCCCTAACAGAGCTGTTCAGAGACTCTGCTTTGGTGAGACCTCCTTCCACTTCCTAGAGTATCTAGTTTGATGTTATTCCCCTGCCTTTTGAAGGAAGATCACATTGAAGAAAGCTGGAATGGGCTTACAGAAGCTGAGTTTTATGTCTTAGGGATTAAAATACGTGCTTACAACGACCGTACATGACACCCAGTCCTCCACAGTGCCAGCCAGCAAAAGATGGCAGCAATTATTCTTCCCAATGAGAAAACAATGACTAATGGAGTTCCATGGATTCATTTCAAGAGCAGACAAACATTATCTCAAGAATAATAAACAGACATAACTATAGTGTTTCCAACGTGATGTGCACCCCACAAATGAAGGAAGGCATGTCCGTATGTAAAAATAGGCCAACAGCTATGGCATTTAAGTCCTATGTGTGTTAGAAGCCACTGGTTCCAGAGCTTCTGAAATGTTCAGCAATTCCCCACAACACTTAGGACTTTGGCCAAACTTTGTAATAACTTGTACAAAAACAAAATGTTCCAAGAGGTTTTCAGTGGATGAGTTAAAGATATATTTTAATGGTAAACAATTACATTCTTCTGTCATCTGATACTTTTTTCCCCCCCCTTCCTTTTTGGAAACATGCTTTCTGAATTTTTCAATAGTTCCTTTGTGAAGGCATCTGTTACTCACATAATTGAAAAGATGTTTGTGCAGTGGCCTGCTTGAGAGTACAGTGATTTAATCTTAATGATAAAGCCCAGAGGACAGAGGATCATAAGTAGAAACCTCTTGTTATTAATCAAAAAAGAAAAGGGGTGACACCTAATCTATTCTCAGATTTAAATTCATGCCTGATGAAAACTATCAACAAAACATGGAACCTGTAAGTTTCTTAAATACTATAGTTAGATCCAAAGGGGGTGTGGAAGTGGAGGAAAGGGTGAAAACAAAAACGAGACAAGTTGCCTGACAAAGAAAAACTGCTGTTTGGCAAGCTTTTTTTTTTTTTTTTGGGTCAAACAAAGAACTTGCTGTAGTTTACAGCATGACAGACACACTTGATTAGTTTGTGCCTAAGGGTGTTTTTACACTCAACAGTGTAAACTCCAACTTCTATTAATTACAACTTGCATTTAGAGGCAAATTTAAGAATTTTTAAGTAAAGATTTTTCAAAGGCTGTTGTTTATTTAAAAAAAAAAAAAAAAAAAACCAAACCAGTTTTTCTACTCTAGGGCCTGGCTAGAGTTTTGTTTTCCTTTTTCAAAGTTTCTGGAAATATCTAGGCATTGGAAAGTTTTCAGAGCACTGTAGGCATGCTAAGTGGTACGGAGTGTGAGGCTCTCGTGTATGAAATTACCTGACCATCATGTGGGGAGAAATTCTTCACAGATGATAAGGAGAAGAAGCTGCCCTGGTGAAGAGTGCTTACATTGACCAGATTCAGGGTCTTTATAAGAACAAGCGTGGTGGGGCACAGGCAAAGGCACAGCCTTAGTCCACCCAATCCAGAGCAACTGGGTTTGGCTTCCCAGGCTCCTGACTGTTGATAAAGGACTCTGTGGGGTTGGGATGGGAAAAGGAAAAGAGTGCCTGGTGGCAGTGTCATAGAGAGAGGAACAACAGAGTGGCCACTGGCCAGTACACCCATTAGTGAGACAGTGCTTGGAAAAGAGATACAAATTCCCAGAGTGGCCAATACCACCTGGGACCACGATGGACATAGTCTACTCAGTGGGACTCAGGGCAAGAGAGTTAATAGACAGTGACTGAAAAAGCGACAATGCCTGCCTTTGGTGTGTTTGATTTGTTTTGATTTGGATGTTCAGCCTTAGAAATCTCTTAACCTAACAGCCCCTTCCCATATTTCACTCCCTACCTGTTTATAAACATTTTCTGTTTGTGAGGATTTAATGTAGCTCATTCAACTCCTGTTTCCTGCCATGTTCATGACACTGCACTGGGTGCCCTGGAAATATTTTGAGGAAGGCAACATTGTATGGTCCTTGCTCTCTCTATTGTTCTTCCATTCTACAACCGAATTATTTGGGGAATGTGTGATGATTTATCCTAAGTTCTAAACCTACCTCTTAAAGATCCAGTTCTAATTCCAGATCCTCCAGGAAAACTATTCTCATTTCAGCTGGGAAATCTTTCTTCCTTCTTTGAACCCTGTTGAACTTGTTATTTGTATCTATTACATATCTAGGTTTTATAGCATATAGCTTTTTGTTTTTTTTTTTTTTTTAATTTAACTCTCTTGCATATGTGTATGGCCAATGAGTCAGGTCTTGTGATAACTTAGATAAACCATGAGTCACAGGTTTTCTAGCTCTATTGAGCCAGCAGTGGTTACCTGGTACTACCATACTAAGAAGAATTTTGAGGCCGAACTGGGCTGACAGGAAGCAGCACCACATTTCCTTAGCAGTCTTTGCCATGACTGTGGTAGCATGGGCACCTCCTCATTGCTCAACAGTCCTGTTCTAAACTCTGGTTCATACTCTCTCGTTACCCCTAAGAGTGCTTTGTATAAGGCAGATGTTCCCAAAACACCAACTGGCTCCTGAGAGCAGTAGCAGAGGCAAAAAGGCAATTCTTGAATGGCAAATCTCCTAACCAAACAAAAGAAACAGGCCCTAGGAGAAGGTTTCTTAGTCAGTATCATTTTTTTTTCAACTTAGAAAACTGAAATTGAAATTTAGAGAATTTCAATTAGAATTTTTTTTTATCTTTTGAATCTTTTATTTTTTAAATTGTTGTACTGGGGGTATATTATGACATTTACAAAAGTTCTTACAATATATCATAGTTGAATTCACCCCCTCTGTCATTCTCCTTTAACCAATTTCAAATGCAATCTTAGGTTGTGTTGACAGATGGATGCTGCCCACTTCTCAGGAAGTACTATGCCACATCTGGAGTAGCTGTGAGTATTCTGAGTGACGAAGTAGAGGCAGCAACAGAGAGCCAGCCAAGGTAGGAAAGGCCATAATAGCTTGGTTGAATGGAATAGGAAGACTTGGAGTGAGAGAGGAACTTTGCCAGGTTCACAGAGAAAAGGGAGCACACATACAAGCTAGTTCCAGAAAGCAAAGAAGGGCCAATGGGCAGCCACCAAAGGCGTTTAGCATATGCAAGAGTTTTGTGAGGAAGAGAACCTTCGACAGTGAGGCTTCCTCTCCAGGATCTCCCATCACAGGTGCTAAAGCAGAAGGTGGAGAGCCTCTACCTTCTCTGTCAAATACAGTTCAGTCTCAGTGAACCTAAAGCTGTAGGCTATATTTTGCCTATGCATGGTTGGTTTAGCTTAGGTGAAATATTTTCAGAAATATTAGTGGCAATATTTGTAAAGCTAGGTGATTTCACATCAACACAAACTCAAGAACATGGAAGGCTGGAAACCACAGAGACTATACCTGACTATAGCAACAGTGATGTCTGGTCCCACTGGGCCTCTTTGATCCAGGGTAAATGGGATGGTTTCCCTCTCTCCTTTCCTGCTCCCACCTTTGCCACCTGCCTTCATAAACATCTGGGTTTGTCACCATAATGTGGAGCAGCACTTCTCCCAGTACCTGAGTGAGTACCTAGTCTTTTGAATTCTCCATCTGTTGCTGACTGATATTTTTGTAAAATACCACAAAAAATGAGTTCCTAGAAAAATGAAATTTAAAAAGAGGCATACAAAAAATACAAGCCCCAATTTTTATTAGATTCAGTGGACATAGAGTTATTCTGGCAAATTTATCAATGCTGATTCACAATTGCTGTCCTTATAAAGCTCTTGATAGGCTAGTAGCAAATAGTTCACGAACAGGTCAGGAAACCTCATTTGGGTAACACTGGTATAAGAGGGGTGCTAAGGAACCTCTGAAATATAAAATTCCGGGATCCTGCCTGTGACTTTCTCATTGTGTATTGATTAACTTCAAGAGTGTCAAAATGAACAAGACTACATGGAATCATGTCCTGGACACGAACAGAACTATAACTCACCTTGACTTTCCTTGGCCTTTTGCTATGGTATGATTAGCTGAGTTCCTTAGAACCTGAGAGATTTTTGGTCTTTATTTTAAGCACATACTTATCTTACTTGGAACATGAAGCTTCCCCCACCTTGCCTACCACCTTTAGAAAAAAAAAAAAAGCTGACCCTTCAGCTGTCTGTCACTTAGTTTCTGTCCAAGTGCATCTGGCTTGGGTATGGCTCACCCTAAGTCACTGTGAAGGAAGCGACACAGTGTGACAGCCTTGTCCAAGGAATGCTTATGGGAAAACCAGAAGGTTAGAATTTGAAATTAGGTATTACGTATGCAAGAAGATGAAGCATAATTGCTCATTTCCCTCACAAACAAATACATTTGTTTATGATTTTGATTTCTTAAATGCTCAGAAAGGCACATCACAAAGTACTTTTGCCTTAATACTCCTTTTAAAATCCTTAATAACAACTTCATGTGCTCCACAGAAACAGACCATGTAATTTATTCAGGAAAATTAAAACCAGTAATCTGGTATTCTGTATAAAGATTTTCCCTCCTTCTTGTGCTTCAAAAACATTTTTTTATAGAAAAAGAGATGAAATCTGCATGTGAAAACAAAGCCTTGAAAGTGAATTACTATTTCAGAAAATCAAGCTAAGAAAATTCCATAAAAGTAGCCATTTTCCTTTTTGTTCCTTTACTGATAAAAGAAAGTGATTTGGGGCACCTTAAGTAAAGAGTTGGGCAAGAAAGAAAATGTTCCACTTAAAAGGGTCCTTTGCCAGGGGGAGATGGGCAGTTTTCTTTGCATCATAGTCTACAGTAACTTTACCTACAAATCTTGAGCAAAAAATGTCCAGAATAACCACATTTCATAAGCTTTGCTGAGTTTGAGACATGTATGTAGCAACAGCCTTGCGATGGGAAAGCATTAGTGCTTTTTATATTGGTAATCATCTGTAACATGAGCAATTAAGTACAGTACTAATGGACTATGGCCAGGAGCCTAGTACTAATATTAAAAACTGACAGAGATGAATAGGTTTGGAAGCAAAACCAGGCTGACAAAGACATTTTTATGAAGTGCTTGGACCTATTTGATTTAAACCAATCAGAAGCAAGTTTGGACGAGTCAGGCCTTCAGCGACAAAGATGCATTCACAGGCATTGTACCATTTCTGCTATGCCTTAAATAAAAACATCCATTGATTCTTTTCAAGAGTCCACACTTTCATTATTACACTCATTAATAAACCCAGAGTGCCCAACTAATATACAAGTAACATTAACTAAGGATCTGGCTTTTTTTTTTTTTCATGTAGTAAAATGAAAACGTTTACTGGAATCCTGAACCACACTGGATAAAAAATACATCAGTGGATAATGCATTGTGGATCGCTCATTTCTTTTTCATCTTCTAGGAAAGCAAAGCTGGAGGGAGGGAACTAGGAAAAGGAGCAAGTCTCTAAATCAGAGTAAAAAGGAGAACCCAGATGAGCCAGGAGCCAAGGAGGGATTCCAATGATTCTGATCTGGGCACTTCCAGATCAGATATTTGTCCACAAAGTCCTGACTCTTCTCAATTCCTTGAGTCTTCTTGAAAATGACAGCCCTTCACCAATCTTGTCTTCTCTATTTTATCTGTGTTTGTGAAGGTGGTGACTAGCATGAAATTCACCATATTGTGTGGTTTTATTAAAAAGTTCAGCCTCTTATTTGGTCAAAGTCCCTGGACAGATCTGAGTGTCCTCTGCCCTTCTCTGGTGGAACCATTTAAAGAGAAGATGTCCACAGCAGTGACTCCCAAGCTCTTATCCCCATCATAACACATGAGATTATGGGTAATTCCTTAAAAGACTATGATTGGCTCAAGAGAAAGTAGCATTATTTTAATTATAGTCTGATTAAAAAAAATAAGTGATCCTCAAATTTTGGAAGATAATTATTATTAATTACTAAGTATTCATGGCACCCTTTGCATCTGATTACAAGTTGACAGTGGTCTACTTGACAAAAGTAGATGACAAAAACCAAAGCTGGGTAAATGCTAAGGGCTTACAAATCGCTCTAGGAAAGCAATGCTCTAACCCAAGCCTTGTAGGCTCTGCACCATAATTGCTGATAGAGTTACACATAAGGCAGGGCTCTCCATGTTGGAGTTCCTGTGTAGCAGCTGGGCTATTACTGTCTCAACTTCAAATACATCCTGCTTGGTGATGCTAGGAGATGAATTCTTAAATGACATGTCCCTTTTATCAGCTGTCTCCCTGATGAGGTTCTGAAAACAGGAGGAAGGGAGAAGGGACCTCTTTTTTTCCTATTTTCCTTACAGAAGTTGGTTCCACTCTCTAGTTTTCTTTTCAACAATCCCAGAACAGTTCAATGTACATCCTGTCCTCTGAGGTCTAGCGGCAGCCAGCAAGCAACCTTTCTTCATTCTGAGCCCAGCTCCCCAGAGCTCCTCCTTTGTGCTCCTGAAGGACCAACACTGCTGGGGTGGCTCCCTCTCAATCCCAACTTTCTTTCTATTCTCAGCCTGAGGGAGCATGTAGTTGACTTACCTGTGTTGACTCAGTGTTTCACACAACACTTGCTTGGCAGTTCCCTATAATAAATTCTCTTTGCTGAATACCTAGTGTGCTTTCCATTTTCCTCACTGCACCCTGACTGATACACTGACTAAACAAATTCTAGATTTGGAAAAATAACATGGTTCTTCAAAATTTTTAATTCAATAGAAGAACCAAATCTTTGTGAAATATTTAGTCTTATTCTGAGAATTTGGAAGAGAAGTTTAAAAAAAAAACCATTTAATAATGCTTTGTAGTTGCTAAAGCTTGTGGTATCTCTACTAGATTTTTCCATTTTGACTGAAAAGAAGCTTCTGGGAATTTGCTACTCCAGGAAGAGTTAGATCACAAAACAGGGAACACCATCTTCAAAAGATGTATGTTGGCGTTTCATTTAAGATTGAGACTGTTTTTGTTCCCAAAACTTCTTGAGTAAATTAAACATACATGTACACACACACACACACACACACGCACGCACGCACACATCGTACTATTTATTTCAATCCTCTCCATCTCAAACCTTGTCTGGTATTTTTGCTTGTTTGTTTGTTTTTGGTGGTGCCTGGTCTTGAACTTGGGGCCTCACATTCTACCACTTGAGCCACACCTCCAGCCTTTCTCTTTATTTTTTTGACCCTTGAATGCTTTGTAAAAATTCATTTGATTAACATGTTCACTTTTCAACTAGGTGAGCTAGCTAGTAGCTGAGATACATTCCTTTATCAAATTTTATTTGCTGTGTGTCCTTTAAGTTTGGTAGCTCAGATTTTGAGAACATTTGCACATAGAAGAAAGGGACATTCACTCTCAAAATTGAAGCAACTTGAAAGTGGAGACATTATTTCCAATGAAAATGTTTTGATTTAAATCTTTGACTTATAAATCAAAAAACAAGACAACTTTGGTATCCTCAGATGGTATTTAGAGAACACTCACCTGAGGAGACATTGTACAAGGACGTCAGCAGTGTATCTTTTACATACAGTAAGAATGTGTGGGCTTTTGTATTAAATACTGAGTGAAATAGCAGTCACACGAAAAATAATTGATGTACTATATAAAAACCATGCTACCTTTTAAAAATCCTTCTGGATCATATCACTGCCAAGGCAATCTCTTGGGGAATTCTCTGTGGGAATTTTTCATGAGATAGTAAACCCAACTCAGTTTACTCCAATTATTCTTACAAAAGCATTCTAATTTTTGCTGAATCACCATATTCTTTTGGGGCTCTAGTTTAAATGCAGGATAGATGAAAGCTCCATTGAAAAATGACTACGAACTGGTGTGGTATGTGGCATAACCTGAACGTGCACTTATGTGACTCAAAAACAGGTGTCATGGGTCTAGACTGAAGCTGGAATGAATGGCAACTAACTATAAGAAGAACAACCAGTAAATTTATAATTGCATTTTACTTTCCAAACTACCAAAAGAACTGGTCTGTTTGTTCAGTTAACTAGCTGTGTCTTGACTTCATTCTGTGTGGCCACTGTTCACACACACACACTTCTGCTTGATCTCCCAAGCTCTGGTATAAATTAAATATGGGCTTGAAGCATAGAGCGAGGATAACAAATGAATTTGCTAATCCATTTTCAGTGGTGTATGTAATAAGGTCCTAATGCAAAGGGAAAGACTCTTGTGATTAAGACTTTCATAGGAGGCTACTTTTGCATTCCTTCTTGGTTGTATCCTCATCATTTTTCTGAAGTAGGCAAAAATTGTTAGAAAACTAAACAACACAGAGTGTGGCTCAAGAAGATTTCCTGGGCCAAACACATAGATGTAAGAGAGAAAAATACCAAGATAGGAAAAAAAAAAAAAAACCCAGACTTTATCTGGGTCAGTGCTGTTATTGTATGAAATGCTTACTTTTCAATGTTAATACAGTTATGTGGCAACTTCATAGTAACATTGTAGATCTTTGTTTTCCAGAAGCTGAAAGATCTCATGGTAAATAAATCCTGAGCAATCTAAGCTTATGGAAGTGGGTGGCCATTGTCAGACAGGTGGTCAAAGTATAAAACCTAACTAAAAGAACATCTATCTGACTTTAGTCTCCGTAACCAGAAAAGGCCACGTTGCCTAAAAATCACAAGGCATTATGCAAAGGGATAGTTGCAAAGAGATAATGCTAGAGGGATATTTTCTGTTTTCTAAAAGGTCCTTTAGACCTCTGCTGCCTTGTCTTTGATCAGAAGCTTTTTCTAATTAACATGCTTTTTAATTAAGCAAAGGCTTTCCAAAGTGGTTTCTTACCTTTCATAGTGTCTGCGGGTACAGGTGGCAGCGCTGGTGCTCCCAGGATTACCCCCTAATTCATCATAAATATGTTTCCATTGACGACGGGCTGTTATCTGAAAAAATGGCAATGAGAAATTCAATCATGAGAGATTCACAGTGTTAGGCTTTGATACATATGCAACAGTCAGAAGGGAACAGTCTGTTCTGGAAATCCAGAAACAGAGAAGTCCAAATGTGTATAAGGGGAGACTTATAGTTTTATAGTAAGATCTCACTTTACAGTAAAAATGGAATCTAACTTTTGGCTCTATATTGTGTCACCCTTTGCGACATCTCCCTGGCTATTCATGTAGCTATTTGCCCCCATCATCCCAAACTTGTTCCTTTATGTGATGTGATAAAGCACAGCAAAAATAAAACCACATTTCAGCTCAACTACTTCTTAGATCACTAGCTTAAATCAATCACAATTAACACTGGCTGCCTGAGGCTGGTGGTGAGTGGTGAGGTACATAGGTTAAAGAAAGGATTGTTCACTAAACATGCTTTTGTATCTTCTGATTTTTGAACCAGGTAAAGAGTTATCTACTTTAAAAATAAATAAATAAAATTACCACATAAGTTAACAAAAATAATCAAATTGAGGAATTTATAGTCATCTCAGGCTACATTTTTATGCCAGCTCCTCTAACCACTAAAATAAAACCAGTCTCTGAAACTGTATGTCACAAGCTGTTTATTTTTATTCACTTAGGTCAGGAAAGTGAGGTATTGATCAAATTCCATGAAAACCAATGTAATCTAAAGTTAACATATTCATAATGAATGATATTGAATTGGGTGAGTAAAAATCAACAGCTTGTAATATACTGAACTGCACGCTATGGTCTTGTTTTATTTTTTCTTAAATTTCATTTCTGTACCTAGATTAAGATTTTGGAAAATAACAGATGGAAGATCTGGCAATTGATTATTTGGGGGAAACCATATCATTTACTACATCTGAGCAAGTCTAGGGTTTCCTTGAAACTAGGAAGGCAAGACAAGTGCTAAACTCTTTGTGCACATTTCTAAATAGGGTTACAGGAAAACTGTTACGGGAATGTGTGGGGGACAAGGTGTGGCAAAGATGCCAGTGCATTTAATACAATGAGGGCAGGAGGAGTACACAAAGGGGGCCACAGGCGGCATTGGGGAGGAGGCATGATACAATCTCAACTTGCAATGGATGGGGCTTTGTAATTATAATCTAAGGAAGAGATGGGTGGTGAAATATCATAGGGTAAATGGACCATTTCCATTTCATTTCCATAAACCCTGCTCAACAGGCCCATGTAGGACCTTGAGACAATGTTAAGTTCAATTTCCCATGAAACATTCTTGAATCAATTGGTTTCAATAGATGTCATTAGAACCATCACTTCCATCTAAGAGCAGAGATAACCAAAAATGAAATCTTCCATATTTATAGTTTTGGCTTAGATTCCAATAACTGGTTTGAAACCCTTTTCAAAGTACATATTTTGCCAATTAGTCTATATTTATAAATAATAGATATATATTTAAATAAACCTCCATCAATCTTGGGCTGATCTCTTCTAGGGCTGTCTACCAAGGGAGAAGAAATGTGATCCCTTCCTAAGTATGTATGTTTTTCCTCAAAAGTCCTCAATACTGAGGCCCTTGAAACATACCTCCCTTTTTGCCCCAGTCAAATGAGGTGAGAGGAACACAGAAGGGCCAGGGAACAGCCAGGATGTGTCCTTGAAATCCCTTCAAAAGAAACCATTGGTCTTCTCATTTTGTGACTCTTGTGTACACCATATTTTATATCTCTTAAAGGATTTGCACTTCCATTTAATTTTCCCATAGTCTGTGAGACAGATTTTTGGGGTTTCATCCATACATAAAGGAAGTGAGCCTCAGAAAGGTTGTGTAATTTGCCCAAGTACACATATCAGCTGAGTGATAAGACCCAGTCTTAGGGTACCAAAAACATAGACTGCATCAAAGCAGCCTACAAATCAGAACAACATGAAGAAAGCCCATGCTTATAGCAAGGTGATAACACAATTCTCTTGGGGGAACTTTCCTTTGAATGAGGCAGATGATTGTGGGATTCTAGGCTTTTGATATGACTTCTCAAGAAATGCACGTAAGAGGACAGGACAACTCTAAGTATTATTATGCTCTCAGATTTTACTCTTGTCTGAAGTAAACTATGGTTCACTGTCTACTTGTTTCTCCAGTTAGAACAGAGGACTTGCATTATGTTCACTACCGAGACCCAGAAAAGTCCCAGTTAGACCATCCACTTGCTCATCCATTCATTCACCAAAAGTCTGTGGGCCTTCTCTCACTTGTTAGGTACTGTCCCAATGACTAGAATGCAACAATGAAAAACAGACTCAAGATGACACATTCTATTGGAGGATACCCAAAATCAGTAAGTGGACATAGCATAGAGTATGAAAAAGGTGATAGGTAAGAGAGACTACTGCTGATAGGGACACTAAATGTGTGATAACTGACCTAGTCTCCCTCCCACAACCTACTTCCTGACAAGAGAATGCTCTATGGAACACCTGCTATCACAGGAATGACAGACATGTTTTAAGAGAGAATAATGCATTACCAAAAGGGAAGCAAATCAACTTAACACTAGGTTTGAAGCTATGGTGGCCAAAAGCCAGTATCAGGCAATATTGGATATTAATAAGCCCTATGCTGCCAGCTGGGTGTCTGTGTTAGCCATCCCCACCACCACCCGCTAGTGGGTTCTGGTGCTCCAATACAGTTTTTAATGAGAGGGTTCACCTGGAGTAAAGTCAGGGCTGCTTCCAGAAAGTGGTCTCTTTGCTCATGGAGTTTCTGTTGGATGGCCCTTTCCAACTGCTAAGTACTCTCAAGTACACAGTGGTCCTGAGTACACAGCTCTATATTTTTATCTCCACATGTACATTTTATTTTATTTTATATTTTTAGTGGTACTGGGGTTTGAACTCAAGGCCTGCATTTATTAGACAGGTGCTCTACCACTTGAACTAAGCTCTCCCATCCCTTTTTCTTTTAGCTGCTTTCCATGTTGGGTCTTGTATTTTTTGCCCAGGCCAGCCTCAGACCTGAACTCCTACCTAAACCTCCTCAGATCTTGGATAACAGGCACATACCACCACACCTCTGTCTCACTTTTTGCTCAGGATGGCCTCAAACTGCAATCCTCTTGACCTCTACCTTCCAGGTAGCTGGTATTACAGGCATGAGTCACTACATCTGGCCCATAACCTGGTTTTCTATTCTATTAGGTTTTAAGGGTACAAAGAAATTCTAGCTTTTCATTTCTGAAAGAAAATGGCCAAATCCATCCAAGCAGTTATTTATCTTGGATTGTGTTTCTCCTGTCACTTCTTCAAGATCCTCACTTGGATGACAAGGATTCATGACATCACTATCTACTGCTGCTTACTATATTAGGGCATGATGCTGCGGACAGAGAGGCATGGAAACAGGAGGGGATAGGGTGGAGATTGGGAGCTACTAGGAAAAGAAAGGAAATTTTTCTGTCTTTAGGGTTCATTATTGTGTAGGAAGTACAACTCTACACAATTAATTACAAAACAGGATAAAAAAAGCCCCTGAGCAGATCATATCCAAATGAAATAAAAACAATCAGAATGCATGTGACCCTTAATCTTATTTTGAAGATACTTGGAAGTTACTTCTTTCCTTAGTGTAGGTACCATCTAAGGAACTCTGTGAAACACACTCTATATCTGTTATGCTCATAAAGTTTTCAAACCAAACTTTTAAACCTAAGTGATGTTTTAAAGGTAGCTGAAACTAACTCTCTGTACCCCAAGTCCTGGCTAAGATAACAAGCCTCATGAGTGGAAAAGGGATCCATTCTTCCACAATTTTATTTGGTGAAAAGAGTCCATTACTTTTTTTAAAATCTTTTTTTTATTTTTAAAAATGTTTTGGGAATACATTATTTTAATACAAGACTCTTGGAGCCTTTATTTCTCTACCTTTGAGGTTGCAGGGATGAAATAATGCTGTTATTTTGGGAACATGGTGAGAAAGCAGCAATCAGAATACTTAAATTCTTTAGACTTAAATTCTTCCAATGGCTTAAGAATGGGTAGGAAATATGAATTCAAGAGAAGCATTTGCCTGCACACAGCGTTGCCTGGGCTGCTCTGAGAAACAGTCTCTTTCTCAGGACACCTTGAGGGCGGACTGAATTCAAGGAAGATGATTTTTTTTTCCTGGTAGTACTCCAGGAACTGGAGCTTTTCAAAACTGCATGACATCATCTTTGGCCTCAACAATTTTGAATTAAGTCAGAGGCTTTGTCTCCAGAAAACTAGGGTTAGATTCAGAGGATGTCAAATGATGTCAAAGCCAGTATTTGATGTCAAAGCATAATCCATCCCACAAGAAGACAAGTGACATCTTCTTCCAGATGAAAAATCACACTTCTGTGACACTGGTGGGAAGGGAAGGGGCTCATAATCAACACTCTTAGAAGGTACCTGTGTGTCTGCCTCTGTCTCTATCAGATTTCCTTGACACCTATTTCCCTATTCTACCTTCTTTCAAAACATTGTACCTGGATTGCTATCAAATGGTTAGCCAAATGGAAATCACTTTAGGAAACCACCCTCCATATGCTGCATCCTGGTAATACCCCAAGCTAACTCTCCCAGTAGTCACTGCTTCTGCAGACATTGCAATGAAGGACCTTTTCAGCTCATGTTCAAAGCTTCCTCCCATTCCCCCTCTTCAGTGATCCATACTCTAATATGTTTGGAAGGAAAAGTTGAGTTGACAACTGCAAAGGAAGAGTCTTCACTGCTAATCAATCAAAATGCCAGAATATAGTTTTTTTTTAGGACATCAAATCTGTTCAAGAAAGTTAAGAGCTATAAACTTAAAAATGAAGAGATACTTTATACATTTCTAGCAAAAGCAGAGGAGGCTGAGAGAATTGTGTATAGTCATTAGTCAAACTCTATAAAGGCTTAAAATAAAACTTCAGCTCCTCTTTTTTTTTTTTAAATTCAATTTGAGGGCTGTGAAGTACTGAAATGAAATAATCCATAATCCACAATTCAAACCAGAAGGTTTGGAATAGTTTATAACCACAAACAAAAACAAGCCAATTAAGATGGCCTCTTTTTATAACCAGAAAGAATTCCAGAGAGATGTCTTTATCCAATCACAAGTTAACAGCAGAAGCAATGCATCTAAAACTTTATACTTGCACTTTTTGAATATTATTGAATATTTACATTATCCAGATTTCTTGACCCACCTCCTAAAATCACACATTTTTCTTAAGAGTCAGATAAAATCTCAGCTAGTACATCTGGTAAAACTCATGTTAGGTACAAAGAATGGACTTAAAGATGGGGGTTAACAAAAGCAGGTCGTTAGATCCTTTTTCCATAACATCACCCCAGGTATGTAGAGAGCATTCTAGATATATAAGAGATTTCTGGGAATGGAAGGTACAAGCACTGTTTGTTTATGAATCTCTTCCTCCTCAGTGATGCTGTTGGAGACTGGGAAAACCATGCACAACGTTCTCAGCAAGTCAGAATTTGAGGAACACCACGATAACCCCCTGCAACTCAGTTTATCTCCCCATACTTCAGTTTCCTCATTTCTAAAATGAGTATATGAACTGAAACACAACAAGAATCTTTTTTGTATAAAGACCAATTTGAAGGAAAAAAAGTAAATGCCTTTGAGTGCCATACTTTCCCTTATTCAACGTGAAAACAGTTCTAAGTTGAGCCTCAATTTAGACTACCACTTCCTAGAACGGAAAAATACTTATCAGAAACTCTGTGCTACTCTTGAGCCAAGGAAACATTAGTATTCTCCATGTTTCTATAACAATTGCATAAAGACAGATTTCTAATCTTTGACTTAGGTGCAGTGGGGAACAGTGGGCTGAGTGTTGATAATCACCGCTGCCATCAGTTTTGACCTAACATCATCTGGGCAGTGTGAAAGAGAAGGATTATCTGTTTCTCAAGGCCAGGCCCACTACAGAGCTTGTATCTTGTGGTAGGGGTCTAGACAACTACCTATACTTCAAAGTTCCCTGCTGAAAACTTGAGTCCCAGTTCTCAAGTAGCCACTGGGAGCCACTGATCTAGAAGACTTGAGCTCTAAATGATATGAGGACTGACTTCCAAATTGAATTCTCACGGAACATTTCACAGTTTTATTAATGAAAATATGCAAAAGAAAAATGTATTCTGTACCTAGGAGTCCAAAAGCTTAAATGTAGAATGGTAGTAGAAAACTTAAATGCCTATGGGGCTAATAGGAAGCAGGAAACCAGAAGGGAGCAAGGAAAGAGGGAATGAAGGAAGGAAAGGAAGAGGGAAGGAGGAAGGGACAGAAGGATGGAGGGAGAAATTTTTTTTAAAATTCTGTTTACGCTGGGCACATCTGTAATTCTAGCACTCAGGAGGCTGAGGCAGGAGGATGGCAAGTTGAGGCCAGTTTAGGTTACATAGCAAGACTCTGTCTTAAAAACAAAAATCAAACAAAAATTCTGTTCATAATCCCATGGAGTGCAGATACCAATCTGGTCTTCCTTATTCCCCCACTGCATAGAGGAAAACAGACTATGATATCCCCTAAATATGCTATTTTGGCATAAGGATTACTTGAACAATTGGGAATCAAGAGATGCAAGTAGAGTTCTCTGTTGTCCCCTTAATTTACCTAAAAGAGGCATAAAGTTCCCTTTTTAAAGACTCCCCATACACACCCAGTGTGTCACAGTACCAGAGAAAGAACAGTGATTCTTATCACCAGAGATGAATGTCAATAACCTTTTGTGCTCCCTGCCTCCCTTCCAACATACAGCCTACTAAATAACTCTGAGGCCTAGCATCCTGGGAGCTTTTTCATTTGGCTCCATCTTCTTTCTATTCTTCTCTTTCAAGAATCTTCTTGCTGGTCACTTGATCCAGTCACCTAGCCACTCTATTTTTCTACTTTTGTTTTTTGAATTTCTTTCTTTTTGGCAGTACTGGGGTTTGAACTCAGGACCTCACACTTGCTAAGCAGGCATACCGTAACTTGAGCAACTCCACTACCCCAAGATCACTCTATTTTAAGTTACCTGAACTCTCTATGCTAAACTTGGCTCTACCTCCAAATGTTTTCTTCCACTTGATTCAGTTTCTCTTTCTGGAAGGCCATGACCAGTCATGTCTAAATCTCATCCAATCTCCCAAAATTTTCTGAAATGTATCATAATCATTAAGTTTTCCTTCCCTCATAGTACTTTACTTCTATAGGACACTCATTGTTTGCCACTTTGTCTTATAAACATAGTGACCATCTCTTCTGAATGGTTAGCAATGTAAGGATTAGAACCACTTGCCTAGATATTTCGCTTGTCCCACAATAGCTAATGCATATCTTATTCACATATAGTATTCAGCAAATATGTGGTAAGGTCCTTTGCTAATTATATAGTCATTCATTCATTCATTCACTCAACAAAATGATAAATACTATTTGTTCAAAACACTGCTAATGTCCTGAGACTTATCAGAGAAGTTTCTTCTGTACATTCTATACCAACTTGCTGTGCATGGACAAAAATCTTTATAAAGATACAGAAGATGCAAAAGCAGGAAAAACTGATTCTGTGAAATTTGCTAGCACCCTTCCTATCAGTGAATAACAAAAAGTTCCTGAGTTTAAAAAGATATTTCAAAATATTCTGCAATATCATGTAACTATGTGAAGTTACAGTTCAAAAAAATGTGTATTCCTATTCTGAACATTAAAAGTTAAGACTAAACGTCTAGGCTATGAGATTGACCTCTATGCTTATGAGACAAAGTTACCATCTTTTTCACATGGATGAATGCTGTAATTAGCTCAGCAACAAAGAGTCCATATTCTGGTCCCATCAACAAGCTCAACCAAGTGAAAAAATGGTAGTATTTATTTTTTCATAGGCACTTAATAAAACAAATATTTCAAGTACATTCATGCCTATGAAATACACATTTTATATATAGTTCTTGTAAGGATTATATTTCTTTATAAGCACATATATACACTTTATATATTAAATAAACATTCTACATGCACATATACTCACATCAAAGCATATTTAGTCAGAATTCATAGCAGATATCTTTACAGTAAATACCAGATTGTCTAACTTACATAGCGTTTGCCATCTTTTTTGCAACCCAAGCCCCTGACATCAAACCATTATATTACTTTATGGAACAATATGCTTTATCTGACAAGAAACACTGGTTATTGCATTTGAGCTAAAATAAATTTCATTTTCTTGACTTTGTGTCTCTTACAGTCACTTTACTATGGTACAGAGATATCCCAGATTACTTCTTAAGGAAAGAAAAAAATAATTTCTTACTCAATTGCAGAAGAAACTACACAACTTAATCTGATCATTGTGTGGAGGAGAAAATATTTCCAGTGACGACATCTTCCTATGTCAATTGATTTTATTACAGATGTCATCTCTGTGTGCTATATTAATACAGCTCTTTTTTCTTATTTCAAGATCTTAATCTTAGTTTGTTGCTCTAACATTTTATTGGTTCAGAATACACACTGTAAAAATCCATGGCCATCAAATTTTCCCTTGGGCTAAAAATAACCCATTCCTGTCAGTTAGAATTAGCTGATAAAGAGTATCAGGGCCTGTTCTGAATAAGTTTGATAACTTCCTGTTTATGCAGCACTGACCCTTGTCTAATAAAGCTTCTTTGCCCTAGAATGAGAGGAGATTCTGCTGCATTCTATTCCTTAATGGCCAATCCTGATTACTTTTGAAAGCCTTTAATACATTTCCCATATTAGACATGAACAGATGTCAGGTATGCTGCCAAGGGAAATTTCTTTTATGCAATCTTGGCTTGTTGTACAATAATAGCCCTTTCTCAACATGGGAAAAAATTACAGACCCAACTAATTTCCCTGACAGGGGAGAGTTACATATGTTTTCCACTTGTAGTTTTTACGACAAGTTTACAATTTTGCCAAACCTGGAACTAATTGGGATGTTTTCCAAAAGCAGCCTAATAAACCCCCAAAAGTGTAGAGCCATTTGAAAAGGCAGTCAATGGTGGTTTGGTTTTCTGTGTGTCCTCCATTTTGGCCAAAGAGAGGGGAAAAGTTAGATTGCAAAATTATTTCATTTAAGTTGCTTAAACACTTACTGTTTCATATCCTCCCAGTTTTTGAGCAGCTTGAAACATAGTCCAAAGGTTAACTGTTAGAGGGACAATAAGTATTTAGATAAGCATTGCATTAACATATTTCCAAGAAATGTCAATTAAAACATTTTGTCTTGTTTTGTTTTTCACTGAGAAAGAGAAAAAAGAAATACTAATATACCCCAGAGAGCTAAATTCTTAGGAAATGATTTGCCAAAGAGCATCCAACAACAGGAGCTATTATTACCACTTAAAATATTTCTTAAGAAACAGTTCCGAAAGCACAAGATAGCTCTACTTTTAGGATAAAGAACAACTTGGTTTTATTCCTGTTGCCATCAGAGCAAGAGAAGCTAAATTAAACTGACCTTGGGAAAATGTGTGGGAACTCAAAATTAAGGTTGGTCTGTCCTTAGAAAGAAGCCATTGACTCAACGGTAATATGTAAAGCTTCTCTCAGATGAGCTCTCTCCATGATCAATAAACAACAGCCATTTTAATGATTACCTTCTTTATAGACTGTCTGATGGCAACACTATATGAAAGTCTCATGCCATATTTCAGTAGCATGTGTGCCTGGCCACAAATAAGAAAACAAGCACTTCACATGCCAGATAGCAAATTTATGGGAAAGAAGACATTCATTCACAGAGGAATTGAGTCATGAGGGCACTGAGTTCCATAACTTGCCTATGTGATGTTGCAAATGTATTTTTTCAAACAGATTCTCTTTGTAGGGTTTGCATCTGTTTATGCTGTTAAACAACTACGCCTGAATGACAGCAGCCTTGTTCATTTGTATCAAATACCATGGAATGTGACTGCAATGGATTTGATTCTTTTCTAAGAGGGGGAAATGGAACTTCAAGTAATTCCTTGGTAAGGGAACTGAATAAAATGAAAATTAAAAAAAAAAAAAGGCTCTTTGACACAACATGTTCGTAAAGCCTCATTGAACCTTGCACTATTTCAAAGCTATCAAGAGCCCTGCCTCGGCCTTGATTTAATCTGAACCAATGCATAATGCAACAAAGCTGTTCATAGTACATTAATTTTACTTCTATTTCAAGCAACCAGTTTTCAGACAAACATTGTAATCATTCGTAGTTATATAAGTTTATAATGGCTGAGAGTGTTCTCCTGCAATCACTGCCAATTGCTATTAGGTATGTAAATTGTTATGTAAAACATACAGGTTTGACATTCTTCATCAAAATGACACATGGTTTTAATCTAGGAAGATGTGTTTGGAGAAAATACTGTTTCAAGCCAGAGGCTCATCACTACATGTACCAGTAAATCCAGACAGAGGCAAAATATATATTCAGTTGTGAACTCAGGGCAAGATCTGACTTTCTTCTTTTTTTGTATGGAATTCTGCTCAGCTCTGAGTTCCTTGCTCTACTTATACTCAGTGATACTTTAATGAGAATCTCAAAGTTATTCAAAATTGGGACTTCTGTTCAAATAGATATATTTCTTGTTTCCTCCAAAGTCAGATTTTTGTTATCTTTTAACAAATTTGGGTTTAGGAAATGTGTTTTCTCTTTGTGGTTGTTTTGTCCACCTTTAAAAGTCTTTCTTTTAAAAGCTGTCTTTTCACCGGCAACATCTGTGCCAGATAAGGCTATGTCATATTATTATCTCACAAGAAAGGCGTTACAGACACTCAAGATTGACAAAACAGAAAATGAGAAACTTTCAACATGTCTATTTCCAGTCATAATCGGTGGATTCAGGCCTATAAATATCTCACTGCAACTGTCCCAGAAGAGAACAATGTAGCGGAAAAAGGCAGGGAAAAAATTCTTGGCTTGGACATTTGTAGATTTCTTATAAACAGAGAACACCCTCCCCAGATTAGCATTTCAACATAATCCCTAGTCAAATTTTTTTTCCAATTCAAAGAATTTGAACAATTCTGGTATTTCAGAAATGAAAACAAGTATACTTACTCTGTTTGAAACCTAAATAGGGTATTCGTTCTATCGGTGTTTTCCTTTCTTTCATGTACTTATAAAGTGCCACCAAGAAGGCCTGCTCATCTGCCCTGCACTCTTCACCAATAGCCAGCTTTGGTTTTTCTTCATTTGAGACTTTTTTACAGTTGTTATGGTTATTCTTCGGCTTGGTCAAAGCTGACCTGGCTTCACATTTCACCTGGAAGATAGAAAATACACCACATCAAAACATGGCCAGCCCCGGAAGTCTTATAAAGACATGGCTAGTGATGTTTTCCACAGAGTGGGAAGGATGAACCAGCCAGTCATACCTGCCCAGAGACAGCCTTTTAGAGGCATCACTGAATATGGACTGTCTTAGACCAGGGGGTGGCAGCTTTCTATAAAGGGCTACATCGTAAAAAAACATAGGCTTTGGGGCCTATCGTCCCTTGCAACTTCTTAGCATGAGAGTGCTATGTAATGGTATGTCCCGATAAAACTTTATTGACAGAAACAGTTGGGCCATACTTTAACAACAATGTCAGCTTCTCTTAGACTTCTTACAAGTATGTTGATGTCAAACCAGAAGTAGTGTTTGCATCTGATAGGAACATTGCCTTGCTCTTAATGTATTTTATTTTCTTGAGAGGCAATATTAGTTAATGCCCTTGAATACACCTTGTTTTTTAAATAGTCCTATATAGCACATTTTATGTTAATAAAAGACAAGTGTATGTCTTCATAGTAAACTACTTTTGTTTGTACTCTTGCCAGCAACCTGGAAAACCATGTCAATGCCAGAGATCTGATACCTGGAATGCCAGCAAGGTCTCTGCTGTCTGTCATCTGAGGGTAATGCCCACATATGCCCTCAGTAGGAAACCAAAGATCCCACTCTTTAATGAGGACTTCTCGCTTTCCAGTCAGCTCTGAGAATATAATAGATGTTCACTTGCCTCAAACGAAAGAGTAGAGGTCAGCTAAAAACCCAAGAAAAGTAAGTTAGAAGCCCCATAATTAAGAAAGAAATGGAAGTAAATGCTCCAGATGTTCTTCCTTCCTCACTACAGGCAGAGAAGGAACTGGGCACACAGAGCAGCTAACCTAATGTTCCCTCCTCGCTGCCATGTTGTACAAGAGGCCTTTGATGCTTGTTAAATATAATGCTAAGTTGCTGAGCTATTTTAATTGTAAAAGGGGGAAGTACAAAGGGTCAGACTTGGAGTTCAAGTGCACCCATGGGGAATGTGTACATTCCAATATTCTTTACATCTCCATATCTAACATCAGGCAGGAAGAGGGCAAGTGCCAAGGAAATGCTATGAATAAAAATGTCCCACAGGTTCTACAGTGTTCTCCATCTCGGACTTCTGCACCCCTTTTCTTTTACCGCAGATCCTCCTTGCAAGCATTAAGAACATAAAAGACTGCTTATTTACTAAAGGGAAGCACATCTTTTGGAAGGATTTCTTTATTGCGTATTCTTTCAAATGAACACACTAGTTTAATATCTTTAGACTGGTTCTGGAAAAATAAAACTTCCTGCACAACTCATTCAGCAGGGTCTCCAGATAAGATTTTAAGTTTTAAGGGGTTGTGGAAATAAGATTAAAGCATTTTTTTCCCATGTAAAATTTTTCACTTGCAATCGTCTCATACTTTAGTATTTTGTGATACCCTGTGAAATTTTATGCTGTCGTCTTTCACTGCTAAATTTTAGATATTCAAATCTAAGGTTCTGATGAAATTTATAATTTAGTAGCTTCTTGAAATCATTAAATGACTCCAGTTTTAATCTGTATTGCCTTCCAGTCCTTCTTGCGGGCTTACTAGGTGGTCAGACTCTATTGAAAACACTATTTAGGTACTGATTACTTTATTTCATATGCTCACAACCCTGATGAGGGAGATTATTATTGTCATATTAGAAATGTGCAAAGTGAGGTACAGATAGAATGAATAAGATCGTGTACAAATTCGCATAAATGGTGACTCTGGGATTGAATTCAGGTAGCCTTACTCTAGGCTTGAAGTTTTAAGCACTATGCCTTATTGACACTCTTAATAAAAATATTAAATTGGTAGTCAAAACAAGCTTTCAACTAAAAAGCCTATCTTATGAATAGCCATTACGAACACTACTCTTAGACTTATCAAATGAGACATAAAAGACAAAACAAGGTGCTTTCTAAATTATAAAAGTGCTTCTTTCCTTCTTTTATATATTGTGCCAACCAAAGGAAAGAAACTGATACCAACTGAGTGCCTACAATGAGTTAAATGCTGTGCTGTGGGCTTCACATACTCTAATTTAATGTCTGTAAGAATTGTGCAAGGGAGCTGTTTACTGCATTTTACAGTGGAGGAGACTGAAGCTCAGTGAGATCACATGTCTTGTCATTTGACTAGTGAGGGAAGATGTCTGGGACTGGAACTCACTCCAAACCCCAATCTCCTATAATTATGAATAGAGCCAAAGGCGTGTATAAAGCAGACTGAGGCTTAGGTGTGCGTGGTAAAGGGCCCGTTGTCTCTGTTATTAGGTCAGATGCACCACTGTTAAGAAGTTTGAGGTTTCTCTTTAATGTCTAGATAGCCACTTAACCCTCTGGCTCATCTGTAGAGAAATACTCAGAAACAGAAGGAAAGCACAGGCCCAAAGTAATTCAGACTCCCCATTCAAGGAAAAGGCTCCACCTACTGAACCCCATTCTGTTAGTGGGCTTCCCAGGGAGGCTGAGTGCCTGGTAAGGAGTGAAGAAGTGAGCGGGGGGGGGGGGCTCCCTTTCTCCACCTAGCTCGATGCATTTTCTTCCAGTTAACATAAGTGAGCTCCTTCTGATTATGGTAGGATCAAATCAAGTTCTTTTCTACATTTTTCACATTTACCCAAAACATTCTCAGTGTTTTAATTTACTGATTAGAGGACTGGTGCTAATGGAAATGGGAGCTAAGTTTTCACATTGCCCTTGAGGAAGCCCAACCTTTTCATGGTGACAGCTAATTACTAGATCTGTTTTTCCTGACCTGAACACTATACACCTATTGAGTTTACTAAGAGCTCTGGGTTTTCCAAAGTGATTGAGAAAGTGTTAATTAGAGAATCAACATTTAATGTTTTCAATGAACCCCCTTCAAGGGGATCAAGTGGTACATAACCTAGCCTTCAAATGCGGCAACCAGATATGTTAAACCAGCAATTAACAAACTAGAGTTCTAATCTTGGTTTGGTCACTAACTTGCTAGGTGATTCTCAGTTTCTCCCTTGGTAAAGTAAGAAGGATAGAAGTTCTGGAATAGTTCAGAGGACCAAATGAGATGAAAGATACTGAAAATCATAAAAGTATCACACATTTGTGAAATATCAAAATACATTTGTGATTTAAATGAAAGAACATATTGTATGCCATAGTTTCCTTTTTTTACATTCCTTTTAGTATGTAAACCACCTGTTACCCACTTCTGATCTTTGAAAATGCTTTTAAGGTACAAGAAATCATTTGCCTTCTATCAGTAGAGGTCTGTCACTAGAAACATGGGCCAAGAAGACTTCTCTAGTACAGATCATCCTATGACCAAGTTTGGCCTGCAGATCCACCGCTTTTAGGAAAACGTTAGGATTTCAACCGAATGCATTCATGACATCTTCAGAGAGCAGGTAGTTTTCTCCCCATGTAACTTTTGCTGTCTTTGGGAAGCCATGAAAATCCCTCTTCTTGGGACAACATGGTGTTTGTTCTCATTGAAAGAGGGTGACCTTTTGATGGTCACAGGCAAATTACAAGTCAGGAACATATGACAAACCCAGTGGGTCCCACTCTAGGAGTCTTGCTATGTAAAGCTGCAGGAGGCTGCTATTTATCCATAAGTAGAAATAGTCTGAGACACTTTTGAATAAATAAAGTCACACAGGTGCTAAAGCCAAACTGCTCACTGTAACCTAAAATGATGGTTCTAGTTCAGGAAATGATGGAAAGCCACAGGCTTACAATCTCTTCTGTATCATTTGATGGGAAAAGATAACTTTACGACACAAATGCCTTTTTAGTGGCTGTCCTGGTCCCAGATATGGCTTGTTTGTACTGTAGGATTTTTCAGACAGGTGCCAACAGAACTGGAAGTGTCCAAAGCAGGACTATAATCCGAGACTCCAAAACGAGCCAATCAGTTAGACCAGCCCTCAGGAACTGACTGCAGCATGACATCCATTCTCTACTGAATGTGAACACAGAAGGATGATTTGACTCCTTGTGAAGATTCTACATGGCAGCACTGGTGGGTGGTTGTGGTGAAGGGATCACTTAGAAAACTCAACCTGAACTTCCATCCCTCCTAAGGGGGTTAAGTCAGTGGGCATCTGACACAGCCCACCTGTAGAGCAGGCCCCTGTTTCCTCAGGTTTATGAGCCCGAGTGAAACATTGGTAGTGTTTTTTTCAGATCAGATGAATGAGGTTTATAAAATCCCCAGAGACATATGTTGGTAGTGACTCCAAATAACAAGGAACTTCATTCTGCTGGACTCAGATATGGAATATGTGGGAATAAACAGATGCCACCCGAGAGGTATTGACCAGCACCAGTATAAGCACAGGCAGCACAATCTCTGTGGAATGTTACCTTCCTAAAACTTTCTTGCTCCATCTTTAGTATTTTGCAGGAACTTATAAAACTACATCCCAGGGAATATAACTGTTCCTGTAGACATCCTTCAAGACCAAGGAAACTAAAGTCCTAGGTAGGTGGTTCCATGGCTGAGATGTCCAATTCACAGGAAAATGTCCTACGTGGTATCCATGTGTACTCCCTTGCAGAAGGTGAAATGAGCAGAATAGAAGTAATTTAAGGAAAGGTAAGATTTGTTTTTAGCCATAAAATGAAAAATACATATTTTTCCTCACTGGGTTCTTTTTAACCATTTGGAATCTTGGAAGTATGAAAAAGTCCTAACCAAAAAGTCTTCAGAACTTCTTGATGAAACAATCATTCTTGAAGATATGATTTATAGAATTGAATAGCTAGGATTGCACTGGGAAGAGGGTGGAGTACATGGCAGATGAATAGTAGATTGTCAACACAGAACTGAATTAATTTCTTTTACTACATTGCAATCTTCTGAATTCACTAATAATCAAAATGCTCCCATTTTCACAGGTTTAGTTATTGGATCTGGTAATCAGTTAAAATCTGGTCTTTGAGTCTGATCTTAAATGGACTACTGCTGTCTTTGGCTCAGAAACAAAATCTACACATAAACACTCAGTAACCAGAATGTGGAAATTGGACCCAAGTTCACAAAAGTCAAAAAGATAAGTCTAAGAGTATGAAGTGACACTTCACTTTTCACAGTACCAAATACTTCAGGTATGTGCTTCACAGATTCCAAAGAACACACAAGTCTAAAATGGACATGGGCCAGAAGTAGTCTACAATTGAAATTTTCATTCTGCATTAATAAAGATCATTAAAAACATATAAGTGTATAGATGAATTTATGAATACCTATAAATATTTCACTGTGTATCTCTTAGTCTAATGCAAATTAGAAATGACTTTGAATAGTACATAAAAAGTACATAGAAAGGTTAATTCTGGCCACTTCTAATTTCATCCTGTTAAATCTCTGAAACATATTTAGATGAACACATTCAGAAAGAGGATGGCTCAGCTGGTCTATTTTTGATAGGGGCAGATTAAACTATGTCATTGTGTCACCGACTATGAAATCTCAGCCTCAATGACGTGGGTGCTTAATCATCTGTCCTTTACCCAACAAGCCAAACTGGGAGGTGGGAAGTCTTTCTGTTGACATCAGAAAGCTTGGCCCCCCTCCCCCACTCCTCCCCCCCACCCAGCCACAGAGAGTAGGGGAAAAACAGAGATGGCATAGACTTTCAAAAGCTTTGAATTCCAAAGTCAGATTTTTTAATTGAAAACAGCCACCAAGATACAAGAGCAAAAAGATGAAAAGAAAAAGGAATAATAAAAAGATGCAGCAAAATGAATACTGTGGAGTGAATGACTGTACCTTGGCAACGGCTTTACCATCGGAATTATTGTTGGAATCCTTAGCTCCACTGAATGAGTCTCTTCTTTGTGGGCATGGTTTCTTTTTGCGTGGTCTGCCTTTAAGATTTGGCGCTGAAAACAAATGGAGAAGAATTGTTATACATTTTCAGTTGTGTGGGTTTCCTTAGTAAAAACCCAGACTCTCATTACAATGGTCTCTGATTGTTCAGAGAAATGTCCATATGAGCAGCTGACTGTCATCAGACGCTTCTCTCTTTAAAAGAATGCACCTGGTTGGACTCTATGCTTTCTGTACATGTTTCCTACATCTAAGCTGTCACACTTTACATGTCTAATTAATAGAAATAAAATGAAGCCTAAAGGACGATGACTTCCCCACTGTAAGAAAAGAATCATTTTGAGTTGAAAGACAACCCCGAGCCAGGCTTCGAGATCGTTCTTTGTATTTTGTTTTGTATCTTGTTTCCAGAAACCTAAGGTACTATGCCAGCAAATCATGGTATCATAGCAATGTAACATTTGAAAACATCTCTATTCGAAACGGCTTGGAGGCATGAGCATTTTCTCAAATTATACAAAAAATGCAGCTTAAAGAGAAAAACAGCTATAGAGAGAGGCATTCACAGTAACAAGCAGCTAAGTAGTGTATTACATGTATTTCCCAATAACATTGCGACCCGCATGCTTCAAGTCTCAACAAATCTGGCAGAAACATTTAAATCAGCATGCTCTCTTTTCTTTCTTAATATATTTTTTATGACGATCTGTAGGGTTATTTAAAATAAATTCCTAAGATTACTATAGGGTTAGGCTCATTCTTTTGGGATTACACTTTTTTAAAAGCCACAGTTACAAATGATACAAATCAAAGTTACATTTCATACTTGAAGTTCAGTCTGGTTCCTTTTTAGATCTGTACGAGGTCTGTGTAGAAAGTCGAGGTGGAAAAGGCTGCTGTTTATTGAGTCTATGACTGTCCGGCCCAGGCATTCACATTTAACTTCATCAGTCACCCAAGTCCAGTAAAATTAAAACCAGCCAACTATTACCAAGCAGCTCTCAAACAATTCCAAACGAATGAATTCTACCCCAAACAATTTCTTCCAGACCTTTCAAGATACCTACGCTTTTTATTACTTTAAGGGATGATTATGACAAAATCAAATCTGAACAATGTAAGCCCTCTTAATTGTTACTAATCTTACTTATGACATGCAGTTAAACCAGTGGTTTTAGGACATTTTACATTGTACTCCTTTTATAGACACAATTAATCCTACTAATTTGATTTTCTGCTACGGATAAGAGTTTTGCTGTTGGTGAAGCTCAGTAAAGCACAGAGAGAGGGGAGAGAAAGAGAGAGAGAGAAAGAAAGAGACAGAGAGAGAGAGCACGAGAAAGAGAAAGAGAGCGCTGCCTTTACAATTAGAGAGGCAAAAAAAGTTTTAAAAAACACCTCCCAGGGGCTCAGGCGCCCCTTCCCAATCCCAGTCCTCAAAACATTGCTCAAAGTCCATCCCAGAAAGCCAACCTGGAATTATCAAAGGTAAACAAGCTCACAAACAAACTCAAGCAAAGAGAAAGTAGTGATTACCCATTCCAGTCGACAAACATCTGCCTGATTGATGTCTGTGCTCATGGAAGCTACAGCATGTGACTGCTTCCCGGCCACATCCCTGGAAGTCTTGACTTGGTGTGGATGTCAGCTTCCCTCTGAATGCAAGCTGCCAGGCTGAGCGCTCTGCTTACAACTCCCCTCCCCCGCACTCCATTAGTCATGTAAACACTCGCAGTGACTAGCACCAGAGTGGGATGAGCTCTGTGCTCTTTGCAAGAGCTGCCAGACTGGTAGGGAGGGCTCTGCTCTCCCCACTCCCTGCACGGGGTTAGTAATTTCATCAGGTCTGTTTTGTGGACCCTGACCTCTTGCTCCTCTCTCTAAACGTGATGCCATGTTCCATGAATCTGACTGAGTCCCCAGCCTGGAGCCAGGGCGTGGACTCTGTTGTTTAGAAGACTGTGTAGCACAGAAGTGTTTCTACAACTGACCCAAGTGCTAAGACTTAAATGACCAGAAGGGAAGTATATGCACTTTCATGTCCCTTATCAAAATAACAGGCGAGCAGAAAGTTGACAGAAACAAACAGAACTTGAGAGAGTAGGTCCCAGACATTTCCTCAGAAGAAACAGAACAATATTGCCTCTGTTCTAAGACTTGTCACTGTGAAATTCCCCTCCTAGCACTTGGGTGAAAAGCACTTAAACCTAAAAGGCATTTATTTCCAGAAAAGCTTTCAAATCCCCAAAGGCCTTTTCTAAAGAGAGAACTTGGTTGAACATGTTGCTTTAAATACTAAGGCAGAGGTTCCAGGAACCGACCAGAAGTCACCTCCAAACTTGGTCGATTTTCTCCTTTCTTTGAGCTGTTTTCAGAAGCCAGATAAGCACATGTCTGTCCCCAGCAAATTCTGAGAATTACAAATTTAGAATAGACTAGCGCCTCTTCTGATCATACAAATCTAAGTGGGATTTGATGAAGAGAAAAGGCCTTTGGCTACTAGGGTAAATACAGGATATTTCAGGTATGGTTATGTAAGCCACACCAGTTCCACAGGGCTCCCACTCAAATCCCTCTTTTAGTCTCCCCTCTAAACTCTATCTCTCTCTCTCTCTCCCCCTCCTTTTTCCCCACAGGACTGAACCCAGGCTCTGCCTGCACTAGGAAAGAGCTCTGTCACTTGAGCCACACCCCCAGTCCTTTTGGTTTTGTACTTTTTGTTCTGAGAGAGGGTCTCTCTAATCTTTGCCTGGACTGCTCTCAAACTTGTGATCTTCCTCTGCCTCCCAAGCAGCTGGAATTACAGACATGTACCACCACACCCAGCCTGTGCCCTTCTCTGGTGGAACACATCACTGTATTCCTTGGACTTGGGCTGTAGCTTTTGGCTTATTATTATACTGGACCCGACAGTCCTTCAGGGCAGGATCATATCGGTTCATCTCTCATCTGCCCCAGCACAGCACTCAGGAGGCAGCATTGCGTAACATGAATTTATTGAATGAACAAGTGACTCATGGAAACAAAGATGCCCACATATTCTTCCCATCCTCATGAGTTGGACTTGCCAACTTGACCATGTGGTAGAATTGTCACTCTAGGTACCCATAAAAAAATGCATTCTCCTTTACAACTGACACCTGTGCTCTGAAAACATAAGTTAGTTAGTGCCTTGTGGTTCCAGTAGGAATTAGGCTGTTCTGCCTAAGGCCATTGGTTTCTGATTACTGTTAAGTCATTGAGTAGATAGGACCTCAACCTTGTCCCACACAAATGCCCAGAAGAGTACCGATATTCAATGTCCCAGAGGCAATGGAGTGTGAAGAACTGGGTAGGAGTCCCCATCATGCAACTGGAGGCCATTTAGATTTGTAAGACCCCAGGTGAAGCTTTGGGATTGACAGGCTGGCTTTTGGGGACAGTAAAATTTCTAATTCCCAGGCTATGTCTATTTTCCACTAAGCAGTGAAACAAATCATTTGCTAGGCCAGTGACTTAAGTATAAATGGACTATAGTGTGGTGGTCAGGGGTGGGGCAGGGCTTGGGATTTTTTTTTTTTTTGTGGCACTGGGATTTGAACTCAGGGCTTCACGTTCACTGGGCAGGTGCTCTTAGCACTTGAGCCACTTCACCAGACCTAACAGTGGATTTTTTTTTTCTTTAGGACTCTGTATTTTAATTCATTTCCATAAGCAACAACCCCACACATTCCAGCCACCCTGGACTCTCTTCTCCAAAGTTAAAGGCTATGCACCTATTGAGAAAGCCAAGGTCCTTAAGACCCCAGAATTGGAGCAGCTGGGATCATTTGGTAAGACTGATCTCTCCAGACAAAGCTCTGTTCAGAAGCCAGAGTGAGTAGACTCACTGAGGCATACCTGGCTCCTGTCATCTACTTTAAACAAATAGCACTGCAAAGCAAAAAATGCAGTTACTTTTACTTGCACTATATATATAATCCATTGCTCAGCCCTGGCCTCGATCTTTGCATGAATGTTTTCAATATGACACGTGCATAGCAATAGTAGCTAATGCTTACTGGATACTTTCTCCATGCTAATCATTATCTTGAGTGCTTTGAACTCACTTAAAGCTCACAACAAACCAATGGGGTTGCTACAATTGTTATACCCAAGCTATAGAACAGGAAACTGAGGTTGAGATGAAATTCCCTGTCTCAAATAGTACAATCGATTATTGGTAGCATTACAGTAACCCAGGCAACTAGGTTTTATCCAGAACCCCTGTTGTTATCAACTTCTCTCCAACACACACACACACACACACACACACACACACACACACACACAGAGCGCTTCATAATTAGGTATTCATAGTAATTCAGCCTGGCAATCACCAGGGTGCTTTTCCCAAATAAAAACACTCATCACTCTCAAATACTATATAGTGCACATTCTAGCAAGCATCCAGCATTCCACAGACCTGACAGAGAGCAGGGTCTCCTTTAGGCCTGTCTCAGCTGTAGGTGACAGGACCTTCACTAAAGCCATCAGAGCCAATAAAACTTCATCAGAGCACAGAGCACATTACCCCTTCACAGTGGGCCTCCTCTGACTCTTCTGCCTCATCTGTGAAAGAGCTCTGTGGTTTTTAAAGACATTTTTTTCCTCTCTGACTGACCATCTGTTCCTCTTACTCTGTGCCAAGAAATTAACATGTATTCACCTTTGTGAAGTCACTGCTATTTCTATATGTGTTAATCCCCAGAGAATCAAGCTACCTCCAGTGATCCAGGGCACTTCAACATCTCATCCATGTTTGTGCTACTGTTTTCCTTTTTTAACTCTTTCAAATATTAGTGAATTACAGTTTGTTTTCTTGACAACACAGGAATACAGTGCGTTGTTGCTGTTTTTTTTTCTTTTTCTTTTCCTAAAGGGTCTATTAGCTCAAATACAGGCATGTGTTTATATATTTATTTCACTATGGGTTTAGACAAGGTGTGTCCCTCAGTGCAGGTGTGGGAAACTTTCATCTCAGCCCTAACTCTTGCAATAATAATAATAAAACAAAGGAAATGTAACCAGTTACTGGCAAAGTAAATTGCTTTTGGCTTAAATGTTCCTGTTCTTTTCTACTGTGTTCTTCCTGTCATGACCGTCTCTCTCTCTCTTTTTTTAACAACATTTATGCTCTTGGAAATACCATGAAGACAAACTGCTGTAAAAGCTGCTCTGACTCATCAGTTAGCGACCCTTTCTTCCCAGTTCCTAGTGGGTTTTGTTCCCGGTGCAGTACCTGTTCTCGGGAGAGTTCTTTGTCAGGTTCCACTCAGAAATAGGGCTTGCTTGTTGGTATGGACTGGAATCAGAGGAATGGAAAGAAAGCCAGGCAGAATTTTCCTAAGATTTGACCCCAGGGGTCAATGTCTACAGGAAGTCGGCAGAGCGTTAACTCAATTAATTTGCAAGTCCTGTGTAAGTGAGTGTACTGCCCACTCGTGTGTACACATGTATGTGTTTTAAACATGAGCCAGAAACAAAAGTCAACTGATTGAAGTATTAAGTATTGACAAACATTATTCTATGTATAGTCAGTCTTCCTGATAATACTTTGCATTTCTGTAATGCCTTTCTTCTGAGGATGGCAACTCTCTGGTACATTTTCTTTAGAGACAATAATCCTAAAATACTCTGGCAAGTTTCAGCATGGAGCATTGCTCTTACGGAAAAAAAAAGCTTACCTTAATTTAGTTATCACTTACTGTGCTCTATTTTCAATGTTTCCCTTTTGACTATTTAGAAACTTCCTCTTTCACTATAACAAAAATAGGGTGAATGTTTTTAAAGTTATTAATGTATGAGTAAAAGATTTAGAAACCAAGAATGACAGAATGCTTGATCAAAGCCACTCCTAAAATTTATGAGTGTAATAAAAGAAAGGCATTTCACAGATAATCTCTTACAGAATTTCAGTTTTCAAATACTTGGGGGTGAGGAACAGGGACACAAAGGCTCTTAGCCTTCCTTTTGGCTTTAACTTAAAACCAGCATTTTAACTTAAGAATTCATAAGTGATTCCTTGAAATTTTTATTTCAAATCTGATTTTATTCCACATAGTGTCTGTTGGTACTCACTGTCTAATTAAACAGCAAAATCTTTCTGTTAATTCATAAAATATTAATTACAGATAGAATTAAGAATATTCAAGTTAATTATTCTGTTTTATTATAAAACAGTTCCACACCCAACAGAAATGCTTGAAAAACAACTGTATTGTCTGAGATAAGAACATGCAGGGCCATTGACAAGCACATCTTGATCTTGTGGGGCATTCTAACTTTAAATCATGAATTTTAAGCAATGGACATGGCAAAACAATGTTGTAAGAGCATTATTACTTGGTAATTGTTCTGCCAGCTCACTTTTAAAGATTTTTTCCTTGAATAAAGACTTTAAAAAAAGATGAGCCCAGAGTTGCAAATCCAGATTCTGGAGCCATTTTTAAATGCCTTCACTTTCAAATGCCACCAAGACTACACAGCCCTGAAGAGCCACTGATGGATATATGGAATGATCACACTTGTCACCCTGCATATCATGGGCCATGTGAAGACCTGGGCTATGAATTCCACGTTTGCTATGGCCCATGTTGTTTGAATTACTCACTACAATTTAGCATTTCCAGTGAACTATGTGCTCACAGAACCCAGTTCCCATTCTACCTCCTGGAAAGGGTGAGTAGTAATGTTGTTACAAAGAGGATGAAAAAAAAAAAAAAAAAAAAGAAGCTGGCTTTATCTGAGGTCCAGTCATTTTGGCTTGTTGTCAAAACCAGTGAGATCCCCAAAAGTCACCAAATGAGAGTGGAATGTATTAGCACACTGGTCACACCTGGACTGTTGGGCAGTTTCAGTTCAAAACAGCCATGGACTTCATTGACTGCTCAACAAACCATGTAAGTAAACACTCTTACAATCGCTTACAAAAACATGCCCAGTCTTACTCACTCCTGTTTCATACTTGTGAATGCTGGAGCATTGTTAATGCCCTGATCAAAGTTTTAGTAATTTCATAGGCATGTGATTTGCATAGCTATTTCCTGATACACCCTCTCTCTCTGCCCTGGAGGTCTTCATTTCTCAGAAACACTTAAAAACACAGATTATTTCACTTCTGCCCTTCCCCCACCCCATAAATGGAACAAGACTTGCTAGCTCATCTGTGTTGCTAATTGGTTTGAAAGCATGTGACTTCATGCATTCCTGCATTAAAAGACAAGCAAACCTCTTTTGTAGTCAGGTTTTATTAGCAGAGATAAGCAGATTTCTTTCCTTGTTTCCTTCTATGTCTTGAGGAGAGAGACAAATAAAAATGGTCAAACATTATCTAGATAATATTCCAAAATCTATCTGTCTATCTATCTATAGCGAATTCAAAGACAATACAGAGATGTTGTGGAAGTCTAGAAGAAATGTTCACAAGGACACTGGCAAAGAAGAAAAGGATCACAGAAGCTTTTCACAAACATTTGAGGATTACCCAGAAACTCAGAGCTGTGTCTAGGTGTGGAATAAGGAGAGATTCTGGATTTTCAGAGAATAGTTTCTGAGGGGAGAATCCTGGAAACAGGAAGGAGACTGAAACCCATGCCAGACCTTGCAAACTCTTACGTTCTGCTCTGTTCTGGCCACCCACAGTATCTCAAGGGGAACCCATCCCTGGGCAAGGACCCCCTTTACCACTTCTAAGGAGCGGAGGTGATGGCCCATAGCTGCTTGTAGAAAATATATTCAACTTCGGGTCCATATATCATGGCCTGGATAGGACCATGGCCTGGGTTTTCCTGAGGCTCAGAAGCCTATGGAATGACTTAGAATGTCACATAGTCTCTCAAGAGACATCAGGGCAAAGAAGCCACCTGCAGACTTAGCTGGGTCCTTAAGGGTACTGGGTAGGGGTCAGCTCCATTCAGGTGCTCATACTGAATATTGTTTCTGATTGCTTCCCTCACCTGACCTCCAGCTATGGGCCTTGTCATGAAGGTACAAACCCAACAAAACCAAACGGGCCTCTAAAAATGCCACAGTGGCTTAATCCTTCACTTTCACATTTACTTGGCAAATCCTCTCTCCTGTGATACATCAGGTGCCAGGTAGCCTTTTCTTTGCCCGTGTCCTTGTGAACATTTCTTCTAGATTTCTAGAACATTTCTGTATTACCTTGGAATCCACTATATCCATGACTGCTTAAACCATACTTCCAGTCCTTTTTGGTCTTATTATTTTGGAGATAGGGTCTAGCTTTTTGCCCAGGCAAGCCTAAAAGGCAATTCTCCTATTTTAAGCTTCCCCATCACTGGGATGACAGGCATGTACCACAACATCCAACTTTTTTCCATAGAGATGGGGTCACAAACTTTTTTTGCCCAGGCTGGCATCCAGCCAAGGTCCCCCCTTCCCAAGTAGCTAGCTAGGATTACAGGCGAAAGCCACCAGAACCCAGCTCCTGTATACATCTTTTAAAAACCATTCAATGAACGCAGGTTTAGTATTTTTTTAGTATGTTACTATATAGTAAGAATAGAACATTAGCTTAATATAATTGTCTTTGTTTTGTTTAAGTCTCTTTAAGGATCTACCAATGCCTTTGAAAGACATTTTCATTTCCACAATTTCAGAATGTCATAAAGATAGGACTTATTAAATATAAAGAGTTTTTTTTCTTTTTGTTACAATCAATAAACCAGCTTATCCAGCCTGTGATGACTATGTTTGGTGATGTTACTATTTTGTACATGACTGTACAGAAGTGAAAGCTACATTTCTGTATTGAAGACTCCTGCAAGAACAGCAAATATTAAAACAACTTTTAAGCTCATGTATAAACAAGACATTTGTATCTGTTACTTCAGATTTGGAAATGAGGATAACTGATTTGCTACATTTGTAAAGAAAACATTCCCCACTTGAAAATAAGAGTTTTTTGTTTTGTTTTGTTTTTTCGTATTTGTGTATGTGAATTAACATGGAGATATTTAACTTATTATAGACTTAGATGAATATATTATGAGACATTTTAGTTAGTTAGTTTGTTTGTTTGTTTTCTGGCACTGGAGTTTGAACTCAGGGCCTACACCTTGAGCCACTCCACCAGCCCTTTTTTCGTGAAGGGTTTTTTCAAGATAAGTTCTTGAGAACTATTTGCCCAGCCTGGCTTCAAAATGTGATCCTCCTGATCTCTGCCTCCTGCTAGGATTACAGGTGTGAGCCACTGGCGCCCAGCTGGAGATTTTAGTTTTTAAAACACATACACATATCGCTTCTCAGCCTTTTGGCTAAGATCAAGTATATTTAAAACACATACACATCAGAAAAAGTAAAAGGCCATTAAGTAAATATAGGCTTCTCATTTCTTTTGACAGGATCCAAAAAGAACTTGTACTAAAAGCAGATTTTTTTTGCCCTTTAAAAAGAAGGATCATTTCTTACTTAAAAATGCAAAGATGATTATTCTTGGTTGCTGAGGTTCTGAGATATATTTCTTTGTTCAGGTAAATCCCTCTCACCTGTCCTCCTCACGAGGTTCTACTACTGCCTCTGACAGAGCACCTTCGAGGTTTCTGAGTTCCATCTGCCTATGAAGGTACAGAAGCCATGATCCTGGAAAGTGACGTGGCACCCTTTCTGTGGTACCATGGGTCTCACAGATCGCATAGAAGAGTAAATTGGAGCGGGGCAAAGTGAGGGTCCAAAAGGAGATGGGAAGTACTTGGAAGGCAGCACAAGGTCCATAATGCCAGGTGATGTATTAACTAAGCATGGGTGATTGAGACTCTGTACTCTGCAGGACCAGCTACAGTGCAGTTAACGACAAAGAGAGTTTGTCACACTGCAGAGGAACAACAGGCAGGTACTATCTAACATAAATCTCAGGATGAACACAGAAGAGGTTAGAATTTCACATTCTTCTCAGTATAAGATAAAGCACTATTTCTCACTATTTAGAGTTGCTGTGTCCAATAGAGTCACCACTAGCCACAGGTGTCTACTGAGCACTTGAAATGTCAAATCCAAATTGAGATGCACCCTAAGTGTATCCGAGACTTAGTATAACCAAAGTAAAATGTCTCATTAATAACAATTTATATCAATTACATATTGAACTGATAATATTTTGGAGACAGTGTATAAAATAAAATATATTATTAAATTAATCGCACATGTTTCTTGTTGCCTTTTACAATGTGGTTACTAGAGTATTTTAAATCACATGTGGGTTGCGTTATCTTTCCCTAGGGTGATGCTGGTTTGGTCAACAATTCAATGTTATGATTGTAGATGTGTCCTTGGAAATACATGCTAAAGGACAGACAGAACAAGATTAACATCTGAATTTAGCATAATCATGACTCAAAGTTTCAATACAGTTTAGAATTTTATTCACAGTTATGGAGGATAGTCATGTGAAGATGTTAGTAGCTGAAGTCAAGGTCTCCTGTAAAATTCAAAATTCAAATCTGGTAATTATTGATTCAGGGGTACCCCGATGAGGATGTTACTTCATTGAGTTCCTGAAGAAAGATGTCAAAGCAAAGTATAAGCTGTGACAATAGACCTGCTGGCTGGTGTGGTGGGAGGAGAAAAGGGCAGGTTGGGGAAGAGAAAGAGAGAGAGAGTAAGTAATAAGTAGGGTATAATGTAAGCTATTTTCATCATTCAATGTGAGCCGAATAAGGGAGAATTGAGCAAGTCCTAAATAGAAACTTCCTGACCACAAATTGTTGAATAAGTTCATAGTCTGACTGTGTTTGCCTTTTGGAGATTTCATTTGAAAATAAGTAGAGAGGTCAGATATAGTCAGGCCCAAGGGCAAGGGCAAAGCCTTCTTAGCTTGGCCAAGCTGCCCCAGATCCCATTGTTTTATAAGACAGAAAGTGAAATTATGCATTGAGGACAGGCATTCCTGTAAACCCAGAAAAGCTAAACAGAACAAAATGGCTTGAACCTGGGGATAGGGGGAGACCCATTTTTTTCCCTAATCACTCTTGGCACCAAAAGACCATGAGGCATCTCTGGGAGAAAGTGGCTGCCCAATATCCGGCTGACCCAATGGCCTATACTTCCAAATATCTGGTCACAAGAGCTGAAATCAGAGCTCTTTCCATACACCCCGTCACCTTGGATTGCTGAGGCTGCAACGCAAAAACATGATTATCCCTTAACAACCTCCAAGTACATTATGCCAACAAAGGGCCACACACCCTCCTGTAGTCTCTCATGGAACCTCTTCCACTTACTTCCCTTAGCATGGCTCTGATTGTAAAACAAAAGGTAGCAGTGAAATATTTTCTTTTCTTAGAAGGCAAGAGTTACTATAGCACTTAAGGCTGTAACAGAGAGATTAAGACTAAAATCTCTGCAACATCAACAAAGCATGCAACAAATATTATACATTCTACTTATAATACTTATAAGGTGATAATTTTTGTGAAATTATTTGGTGGGTTCAACCAACATCCAGTGAAGCAGTTTGTACACCTCTGGTATGTTTCTGATATCTTAACTGTAGAAGTATTTTTGTCCTCCAAACTCTTTTATAGCACATGGTATGCATATTTCAGCATCCAACATTATTAACTCATGACCAACTGTCAGTTGATGGTTATCTAACACATGGGGTCTCCACAAAAGGGATCCTTATTTGGGCAAAAGCTCTTGTCTGCACCACTCTGTCTGTATTTTCCTTCAGAAGAACTTTATTTGGATTATTACTTGCTGTTAGTGGAAACTCAGAGGCTGCATGTGTGGCAACTGAAAGGCGGATAAATAAATCCTTAGCAAGTTAAAACACTTAGCTGATATTAAAACCATTTCTAGCTTTGTTAGCCATAAGCAATCTCTCCATCTCCCTCTTGTGGTGAATCTGTGGGATGCAAGGGAGCGAACATAAAAACCCAGAAACTAACAAGAGAGTTTAATCAAATACAGGTAAGAACATTTATCGTGGCTAGAAACAGTCATAAATCATAACCATATGCTGTTTTATATGTTTTAGAATTTACATTTAACAGCCCTCCTACGTGGTAATAGATGTTGGGGGGGTGAGAGTGGGTGGGGCTTGTAATATGGAAATTAGAACTTTGTCTTTCTGGAATACAACAACTTCACTATATTTACAATTATAGCTCTGATATATGTGGCAAATTGATTTTTATGAGATTTAGAACCTTAAAAAATCATGCCCACATTTTAAAAGTTCCTTCATAACCAAAAATAGACTGATGTTCCAACTGGTTTGGAATTATAGGAACCAAGGAAAGAAGTCTGAATAATTCCCTAATATGGAAGAAAAACCATTTTTAAAAAAAGAGCAGTTTACTTGTTTCTCACAATAGTCAACATATGGAAACTTGGAAATTCTAAGACCAAATGTAGATATTGAATTTATCTTTCCATATACTCTAAAAATAAAATTTTATAAAATTCTGAACTCCAAATTTAATAATCAGTTATGCAATTTGATATTTAATTTAATTTTTTTAAACACCACTTAAAATTTCTGTTGTATGCTTTTGGACAATTTCCTGCCTAACAGGCCCATCCCAAAAAAGCAAACAAACTTGGTATTAAAACAAACTGAGCAGTTTAAGAATCTGGGGGAGAAGTCGCAGCAAAGTACACGAGAATATAAACTATTTTTCATCTTGTTACCAGTAAATGTACCATTCCTTTCTTTTATGTGACTTTATATAAAAGGCACTCCCCCACACAGCATGAACAAAAATAGTCCATATTTTCAGTATGATCTTAGGGGCAGATTCATCTTAACTTGGCTTTTCCACTCACACGTGGAAGTTCAGTTTTGCAACAACAGTTGTTTGGTTTTGTCTTTGAATTACCAAAGTTCTTAAAGTAATTTTACTATAAAATTAAACAGCTGCGAGTTCTTTAGCAAAACATGACGAGTCTTGTTCTCCTTTGTACTATTGTGCAAGCTGAAATACCCTTTCTTTCATGTCTTTTTATTCCAAAATGAATTCCCTAGTTAGTCTTGTTTAGCTTAAAAAAAAATAATAAAGGGGGTGGTATTTGCTGACCTCTGAAATTCATCTGCTTTTAAGCACAGGCATTTACACAAGGTACATACGCAAAAGGCTTTTGTTTAATTCCTGTTATGGAATGAAAAATGATATTCTGACCCAATATAATGCCAATCCTGTATAGAATAGAGCTGTAAGTATTTTTGTGGAGCGAGGTATCTTCGGCCTATTTTGCAGATGGGAAAACTGAAACATCACTAAATGGTGAGGAAGTACAGAACAAAGCTGTTCATAAAGGCTGGAATTAAATTTAGAATTTGACTCCTGGCCCAGGACTCTGACCACGTGAGGTCCCTGGCTCTTTGGAATCAACAGCAGAAGAGCAATTTAAAACATTCTTTTGACATTATTAACCACAGCCTCAGGACTCAGGGAAGTGGGGGTGGGGGGCGGGGCTTGGAAACATAATACAGAGCTGCTAGGTGACAGCCTCTCGCGCGACATTGCTAATAATTGGATTACTTGGATTGGTGCTGCCATTTATTCCAGGAATATTCAGAGGCTTAGCAATGCCTCTGTATCTTAAAATATCAGAATCTAGATTTGAGGGCTATTATAGATGGCTTTCTAAAATGCAGTGCCAGGGAGTCATGACAAGACATGAATTGTGGGAAGTGGTTCTTGGCTTTTCAAATGCTTTAGAACCAAAGACCACTGTTAGAAGTTGGGGAATCCGAGACATGATGACAGTGGAATTCTTCATTTGAGTAATTTATAGAATGATGGAATTTTACAGCTTAAACTATCTAGTCCAAACTCTCATCGTACACATTAGAAAAGACAGGCCCAGAGAGTTTGTCCCAAAGTCACACCCAGCGGCTGAGCTGTGATGAGACTGACTGGTTTCTGCTGGCCACATGGGCCCAGCAGCTGTGCCTTGGTAGCAGATTGCATCACAATGGGTGCTGAATACCTGCATTTGGGTCTCTGTAGGGCAAGCTCTGTCATGCCAATACCATGTTCCTGAAACACACTTTCCAAGGAACTGCAATTAGTAAAGTCAAATGGGAGCTGACAAGGACATTCCCACTCTATTCAAATGCCAAAACACACAACCAAGAAAGCTCCCTTGGAGCACACAGACCATGGGTCCTTCTGGCAGGACTTCTGTGTCCCACACTCCCAGCTGTTTGCTGTGCCCCAAGTGGGAGGGACTGAGAGAAAAGCACTCTTGGGAAGCCATCAGGACAGTACTCTTGGAATTTGGTGTCAAGGACTGCCACCTGCTTGCTTTTGTTAGGCTGGGTTGAAAAAAAAATGAAGGAGCCCTCCTGGAAGGAAGACAAGGATTTGGGAGTCCAGGAACTCTGGGACAAGAAGAAGTGGTTCACAGCCTATCTGGATATGGACTCATTGTTACCAGCCAGCAGTAAGAAGGTCTTGGAAGTCTCAAGTACATCCCATGGCTTCACACCTGTGGACCTGTGTTCCCGGGCCTCCTCTAAAAACAATACCTTTGCTTTTTCAGCTTTCTTCCCTCCTTTCCCAACACCTACTTGTCCTAATCTTGCATTGAGCATCACATCCCCTAAAAAGCTTCTTAGAGTCCTTCATCTCCAGATGAGCGAGGATACCTTTGTCTGTAGCTTCTAGATAAAGTATGCCTCTGTCCAAGCACCCAACACTGTGTGTGCAAATGGTGTCTGTCCACTTCTCTGCCCCTGCAGACACTAAAGAGGTTATGCCTGTTTTGGTCAGTATAGCACTGTCAATGTAGGTACTCTATCTCATGTTTTGAAATCAGAGGATAGCAAATGTTTGTTAAACTACACAGATGCTGGGCCCACTGGGAAAGCAGATATCTGTGAAGAGGGCAAGATGGCTGGGCTGTCCTTGGAGACTCACCTTCCTACCTATAGCACTTTCCCTTGCCCACAATTGCTATCAATAACGGGGAGACATGTACACACACATTGTAATTTCCACTACATAACTCTGATTCCTGGCTATTTTCAACCATTTAAATACTTAGCAGAAACCTGTCCTGTCTGTGGATACAACAAGACTTTCAAACTCACAGGGATGCTGGCTATCCTCGCCCCTTTTCCCAGGAAAAAGTCAACAAAAAAAAGTCTTTTTTTAGGGAACTCCATCTCTTCAAAAGCTGCCTAATAAAATGTGCCTGCAGATGAAAGTCTGGGCAAATCTATAATGTAGAGATAAAATTTAAATTCCAATAAAGATTTTTTTTAACAAAGATCAATAAAATAGGAGATTGATCTGCAGTTAAAAGTTCCTGATAATGGGATAGAGTAGAAATTTCATAAATAATGCTTTTATCTTGATTGCAAAATAACCCCCTGCCACAAAAACAAGGCGAATCAAGGTAGGAAACTGTTCAGTGGGAATTAGAATGTCACACTTTACGCAGAATAAAGTGTTACAATCTCCAGGGAAACACACATTGCAAATGTGTTAACACAAAATTACATACATCACTTAATTATATAAGCACATAGGTCCTGAGTAACCCATTAGCTAAACATGTCGGGCTGCAGTTGAATATATACATGTAATATTTTTAGCACAGAGGGGATGTAACTATGTCAGGCCTGGCACCATAATGCCTAGATGGCAAATGCTATTAAGTTGAGATGCAATCATGTTGAAAAGGAAACATTAACAAACAGCAGACAATTGAGAAGAAAATACAGTGAGCTTGTGTTCTACTTACTACATGTGCTTCCAAAACCTTATATAACTATTCATTGTCTACTTCATCTGGCTTGCATCCCAGGTTTGTTCTGTGCTATACTAATTTTATAATAATAAACTGCTACACTGATTTTATGAAATCACACATGTAGAAAGTTGAAGATGACATTACATCTGATGAGCTTCACCAGCAAAGACACCTTTCTGAAATTAAACATAGCTTCATGCTAAACTATTCACTTCGTTTAAAATGGCCCCTGGAGTTAGCTTTTGAAAACAAAGATACATCATGTTTTTTCTTTTTTTTTTTTCCATCTCTACCACAGTGGTGATGTTAGTAAAATTGCTGCTAGCTACCCAAGTTTCACAGGGAAGAAGAGAGGGCACAGGTTTGAGGCCAGGTGCCTCTGCACTTGCTTTGTAGATTGGGCAACTACATGATCCTGGATAAGTCATCTTCTCTCTCTGGGGCTAGATTTACCCATTTATCAAAAGAAGATTATATCTCTGTCTTGACAGATTATGATGTACAAAAAATACAAATGAGGCAACATTAGACAGCATGCCTAGTGCCTAGCACACTATTCAACACACTTAAGATACCAAAAAACGGTGGTGCCATTATTATCATTTTATATACAATAGGACATTATGTCAAGCATTTCAAGAAGCAAGTAGTTGACTGGTAGAAGATATGGACACTCTGGAAACATCTGAATCCTCAGCACAGAGGTAAGAACCTTGGCAGAATCCAAGAAGAAAGAATAAGTGCACAAAAATTCAGGACCATTTGACTCAAACATCTGGCAGGCCTTCCTGGAGCTGGAAATCTGTGTATGCCAGTAATACAGAGGTAGTAACTGGGTTGGTGAAAGGGCACAGCATACTGTGTACAGAAAGGTGATGATCACACAGTAAAGGGTTGCCTAACTAAAATGGAGCGATAAGAGACAGAAAGAGAGAGAGAGAACCAAGAATCATTCTCTAAATTAATCATTGAATGTTTCTGAAAGATACTTGGAGAAGCCCACTCAATGCCCAGGTCTCCCAGTTCAACAAGTTGAACAGAGCTGAGTATAGTATGCCAAGAAGAAAGGCAACCTGCTAGTTGTAGGGGGTCCCAGTAAAACAAACCAATCTTTCAGAAAGATTGCTCTCCAACTATGGTTCAAGGCTCTTCTTCTGGGATTTTCATTACAACATTCCTATGAAATCAAATTACACTTTAAACAAGCCCTACCAATGGCAAAAGAAAACAAAAAATTCAACCTGTGCAGAAGTTAGAATGAGTCATATAGGAAAAGGGAAAAAAAAGGAAACATTTAAGATACTTCTTGGCCAAACCAGGTACTGATATTGCTTGTAACTTCCAATATTCATTGGTTCAACATTTATTTATTGAATTACATTGTATACCTGACTTGGTGCTAGTTCAGTTGGCTATAAAAAAAATAGTTCCCAACTTTAAGGAGTTAACATTTTCATCAATTTTGATTAAGTATCCTTCTGGACCAGTCCTCAGTTCTCCTGTCTGCAAAATTAAGGGTTCTTTACACAAGAAAGGAAATCATGAACTGGCAGTCTACATACCAAATCTGTTCAGTGGCATAGTTTATTCCACTTGCACAATTAAAAAAATCATTTTTGAGATGTCTGGCTTTTCTTAACAAGTTGAATCTGATAATTCTGGGCTCATATTCCTACAACACAACAGAAGACTGGAGCTGAAGAGCAGCTGTACCTTCAGAGGATGTGGGTGTCCTTTACTTCCTGATTTCTTACAAGTTCCACCTGTCCTTTGCCCTGTAGGTTCCCTGTGGGTGCGTTTAAACATCTGAGTTTGTGACCTCTGCTCCGGAAGTTTTCTTAGGATCTTTTCATTTCAAATAAGGTAAGATTGTGAGAGCCAATGAATGCTATAAATCACTTACATGCAGAGATGAGGTTAATTCTTTGATTAACTCATGTTCTTTACCTAGAGGGCTCAGTCCAAAGGCTGCAAGATCCTAAACTGAGTTCCCAAAGGATATGTGATAATCCTTCTTCTTAGGAGTTTCCTAAAACTCCGGTAGCTAAGTATCTACTTGGGACTACATAAGAAGCAATCCTGCTTGAAGGCAGAAGAGTGTACCAAGCCACACAGAGGTCCCACTTGTAGCTTACATTTTTCCTCTTTGTAAGTGTCCAAGATGAATAGGACATGTCAGTGTGTCTGAAAGGATGCCAGACCACATCTCTCTACTCTGAAAGTTGCATGGCCCTGCCTGGCTCCCAGGGAAAATGCTTTGAAACTGGTATCAGAAATCGGTCATCTCAGCTGCAACTTGAACTGTATTTGCTCTTCATTCATTTTTAGACCCATTGCGCTCCAAAAATTCTTCTTGATGGTTGCTAAGCAACTATTGTTGAGTACATGCAAGAGGCATTAATCATGTGAATATTTTTTAAAAAAGGAAAAATTATTTAAAACTGAGGACCCTGCTATACTTAAAATAAAAATATTTCCTTGTTAGGCCACTGTCTGAAAGAGGGCAGCTACAGATTGCTGGCTTCAGTATTGCATAGGGAGAATGATTCACCACAAATTATTCATCTGTATTTCTTTGTCTTCTATATTTCCTTTTCAGCCCTCACTCAAATATGTGAGTAGCCTCACTATATAACAAATCCTTATGCCCAAGATAACTGGGACTTAGTAAACATTTTGTTTTTTCCTGTGCTATGGTTCTTCTCTACCCATATTTTTCCTGACATGTATGTATTTCATACTCACATATTCTTTGGGCAGGAAAACTTGTGGCTTGTCAATTATTGCACCAAGCTTCAGAACCCACTAAACTTATCATGGGGTGATCATCTCTTTCTCTGACCCAAATGGAAACAACAAGAACTTTTCTATATTCCACATCAAAGACTAAGCTTTCCGCTGATGCCAAATGTTCTGTGCTTCTTACCAGTAAATGTACATTTGATTTTATAGTGTATTTCACCCCGCACTTTTTTTTTTGACATTCCAATATCATGCTCAGCTATAAAGACAAAGGCTTTGATAAGTGGTGTCAAACGTCTGAGCTAAACAAGGGCAGAACGTGTAATAGGTGATCTCCCTTTTTTGTTAATATTAAGTGGAGAGACACTAATTGCCATCAGGATGAAGTTCCTAAGGGCAAACAATACTATTCCAATAGTCTTTCCACTGTCTGGTTCACATGGACATCCAGTTTCCTCATCTGTAAACTAGGGGAAATGATTCAGGGCCAGATAAATGCCTGACTCATGGTTACCGGTACAGAAGCACTAGCTACTACTACTACTATTATTATTGTTACTTCTGGGCCTTAGAGCTGACATTTGTGTTCCAACAATTTCTTGGCTATGCAGTCTCATTTTGGTTAATTTTAAACGAAGATTATGTCTTCCCTATGAAATTAGTTTGAAAAAATACAGAAGATAATTGAACTTGCCACAAAAAAGAGGTTGTTATCAGAGAAGTAAATACATCCAATAAATAGTATGATTATCAGCTTTCAAGCTTACTTTTAGAAAGCCATAGTGATAAAAGAGGACATGACATACTTGGAACCAAGAGCAGAATAGTGACGTGTGCAAGAGTTAGGGAGGTAGGAGTGGAGGAAGAGAATGAAAATGGGAGCTCTGGAATATTCTGGTTAGGTAAAGCCTAGGCTTCTCTTATGTGCCTATTGTCACCAAAAAAAAAATCTCACAAACAGTCCTGTTGGTTTATGTTAGCTGTGGTATGTAATGTACATCTCTTGCAAGTGTTCTATGTTAGGCACTGTGCATTCCTCATATAACATCCCCTTGAGATGGGCAGTATCATTATTGCCAATTATAGATGAGAAAACTGAGAAACAGACAAGTTGAGTAATTACTGCCTTAAGGACAGTAAGTTACAGTGAGTGGATACCGAAACCCAGACCATGTGTCTTCATAATTTATTTGCTTAGCTCTATGTTTCTTGCCTCGAGAGAGCTGCCTGCCTCAATACTTTGTGGTTCCCTAAACCAAGGTGGCCAAGGAGGACAGAGATTGTAAAGCAGAATGTAGTGAAGACCAGGGCACACTTCACGCACGATTGCGCATTCAACACTAGAAGCTACCATTTGAGCACTTACATCACTCCTTCAAACTAAGAAAGACACAAGCCCAAGCTTGTTTAACTCTTTTCCCTGTTCCCCACATCCTTAAAGGAAACTCATCTCACTCTTACCTAAGGGTAAATAAAATAGCAGAGTTAAGAATTATTTTCAACAAATATTTCTTGGGCACCAAATATCTTTTGGGTCACCAAAGAAACAAGATTTTTGTTTTTCAGGGATGTTTGCTAGAAGTCAAAGCTGACACATCCCTTCAATATTCACTGTTACCTGGAATGAGCAGGCTACACACAGGGGACACAGTGGTTTCCAAGATGTCCTCGCCTTTACTCTCACAATATTGAACATGGAAGAGAGAGAGAGAGTGAGAGAGAGAGAGAGAGAGAGAGGAGGCATGATAGAGAGGTGGTATACAAGGGCAAATGTAAGAGCTCGGGGTGAAACATCAGAAAAGATGTCTCTGAGATAGTGATGTTTAAGTTGTGATCTATAAGAAAGAAGGAGAATTTGCCAGATCCAGGGGCAATAGAGTGGGTTTCTTTTCCAAGAAAGATACAGACAGAGGTTTAGATTCAAGGGTGAGAAAAATGAGTTCAGGAACTAAAAAAAAGTTCCACATTGATAAGCTGTCAGAACCTAAGGAAGGGACTATTAACCTCTAGGAGACACTGTGAGACACACACAGTATCACCGCAAGGCCCTTCATATTCAGGCCTTCAGGAGATAGATCCAAGGGGGCTGGCATAGGACTGGGGGCAAGATGGGGCTTGATGGATAGGCAGGACCAGGACAGATGGAGGGAGAAAGACAAGAAATACAGGCTGCTTCCTTCCCTGGTTTTTCCTTCTATATTATGGACATTAACCCTTGTTGTCCACCCTGCCAAGAGCTTCCTTACCTTATCATCTTGTCACTGTGACACCACTCTTCATTTGTATGTGTCATCCTTGGTGACAAAAGGCTCACAATTGCTCTTTTCATTTCCACTAGTCTATGTTCAGCTCCTTCTACTGAAGTTGCTTATTTTAATATATGATTCTTCATTTATTCATTTTCAGCCAGTAAACAATTTTTAATTAGCCTGCTCTTTATTAAGGACATGGAGCTGGTTATTAACTGGGTACATCTTTGGTTCTTTAAAAGGAGTGAAAGAGACACAATCAATTTGAGTGTGATGTTTAGGGGTTTAATTGGTATTAGTCAATGTATTTAGAGCAAATCTCATCGAGCTCCATTTTTAAGCCCTGACTCAGAACTGACAATCCCACAAGGCAGAAGGGAAGAATGGGATTAATATATTAGTCACTTGTAAAATTCGCCAGTCCCTCAATTACATTAGTTCCAGTAAAATGTTCAAGGGAATAATCAAAAAATTTAAAGAATATTATCTCTGTCTGCTAAATCTGACATGAAGAAGTCATTTAGCTATATCATCAGATTTACTTGCTATTATAATTGTGTAATTCAAGGGTCTCCACACTAGAATGTGGGTGACTGTGTTGTGTTCTTTACTATACTAGTCCTATTTCCTTATGTGGGGTTACACACAATTACGTAGCTGGTAATCAACAAATGTCAGTTGGATACACAAATAAATGAACAGACTGATTGTCCCTATCACACATATCCCCTAATAGGTAACACAGAAAACTGAAAGATCAAAAAACCACAGGACCTCTAGTGACACTGAGGAGAAGGCCTTCTGGTCACTCCAATCAGCAGTTGTTCTACATGGTTTTGTTGGGAGTTGGGTGTAAGTATTCACCATGTGTCTAATTCTGCTTATGAAAAGCCACTTGGAATCTGACCCCAACTGAAGTGGTGAGAGAAGACAGTACACGAATGGCATCACCACTGTATTAGAAAGCCAGCTCTTAGCAGTTACTCAGCTACTTCCTTATCATCCATCCCCAGGCACATATGGGAATTTTCAAGGCCAAAGTATTGTCTTTGGTGTGTCTTTTGATACACCTTCAGCTTCCTCTTGCTCTTCCATTCAATGAAAGTCATACAATTTGGGAATATATAAAATATATTAGAAATTCCTCCAATTTGCCAGAGTTAAAAATGCAAATGAGCTTTTTGTTTGCTTCAGTTCCACTGACCTTGGGTCTGCTTTCATGGAATGACTTGACTATGCATATAAAACTTGAAGGATTTGTATAAATACAGGAGCTACATTATGGCCACAAGTTATTCCTACTTCTCAACATGCAGCTACTTGATCAAGAGTAATTTGTATTTAGCATGTTTTTCTAATTACACCTCTGTTGTAACATCCAGCAGCTATTGCAGGAAGCACACAAGTGAACATAGGTCATCTAGCTACTTTTGAGGCAATAGTTGCCAACTGTGGATACAGCAGGAAGACCATAACTTAAGTACAAATGTCCAAGCATGTTGTGGGGAAATTTATACCAAATAAAGGCAGACAGACAAATCCAGAGCTCCTTTCCAAAAAGCCATTAGAGGTGACTCTAAATCTCCCCTCTCCAAACTCTCTTTAAAAAATACCCATGTGAATCTGCCCAAAATATTGTCATAGAATGCTATGGCTAAGATAAAGAGGTTCCTTTACTGTGAAATTTGTTGCAGTAAAAATAAGGCAGGCATGAATCACAAAGATGTAAGATAAGAACTGTGTGTGGAAAACACTGTGATAGATGACACATCTCATTAAATATAATTTTATGTGATCGGTTACTGTATTGCCAGTTTAATTGATTTATATACACTTTAGGAAGCTTTTTACTGTTCAGAATGTAATTATACACTTTATAATTGAGTACATAGTTGATTAATCGCAATGTTTATGGTCATTTCAATTGAAGGCTGAATATTGGGTCCTTGGTCAGAAACCTCCCCTCCCTACATTTAAAACATTGCCTCTACAAATAATGGTCTATGAGAATAAATTATACTTAACCCATAAGACTTTCACTTACAACACTATTTCCAGTAGGGCATTCATATATAGTAACCAATGGCTATCTTTTCTTTAGGTAATTGTCTATTCCTAAGTATCTTGGTGCCATGTCATTCTCAGTATTTTGAGAGTTCTTTCAAAACAGTTGCAGAACAGGAACAAATAGCAAAATAAATGCTACTATATGGTTAGAATGTAGTCAGTATCAGTCCATGAGAACCCTTGTGGACTGTCTTCCATTCAACGGTTTGGTAGTTTTTGTACACTTTAATAAAAACAATGGGAAGTTAATCTCTCTCCTGAAAGAAAAAAATCAGAGAGCATAATTTTGTCAAATCTTCTTCAAAGGAATTTCTTTCCTAGCTTCTTATCTGCTCAAAGTCGCTTAAGATATGGTAGTCAATATCAATCAGGAAACATTTGACCCAAAGAGATAAAAGTCCGGAGGTATGAGCGCTTGATGAATGCTTTGCCCTTATCAGCTTGTAATTGCTATTATAAACTCAACAGAAAGGTTTCCTTCCACTCTCCTTTCTGAAAAAGCCTCAAAGAAAAAGGAGTGGGGGTGCCACCGTCACACCTCAGGCACTGTGCGTGTGCAATAGCAGCTGACTGCCCCGAATCCAGCAAGTGTGGTGCTGCTTTAGTCACATTAAAAGGCTCCTAAATTCTACATTTCTCTCTCTCTGAATGGTTAGTTATAATAGATGGCAGAATTCATGAAGGCAGTGCCTGATGTATAAATTCTCCCTCAATACATGTTGAAATGATGAATGATGCCTGGGACGGAAAGAAGAAGAGGTGGAAGAATAGGGACTTTGTGCTGAGAGAATTGTCACCCTCATGTTAGGCATAAGGAATCCAAGGCTTGAAAGTGAAGAAACTCGTATAGTCAGGATGGATATGTCAATTGATGTCTTCCATATCTTTGTGTAGATGGTGCTAAGAAGCTTCTTACCTTTATTGAAGACTCAAAAGCAGGAGGAGCAATACCACCAGTTTCATCTCTGTGTGACCGTGATCGTAACTATTACTACCATTATTTCAAGGCTACCGTATTGGGGCCAGTACCAAACATTCTCCACACATAATCTTGGTTAATCCTATGATAACCATGGGATAAGGAAGCAGGTGTTATTATTCTTCTATATAAGATAAGAAAACTCAAAAATGTTAAGTAACTCAAACAATAACGAGGCAAGAGATCAAACATCAGAAAAACCTAAATTATGTATATACTTATAAACTATTTTTACAGGTGAGTAGATAATAGCAATGGTGAAGTGATGGCTTCATTTGTGAGGTCACCAGAAGACTCCAGCTTAGCCTCTCAATGCTTAGAGAGCAAGAAGAATGGCAGTGGTTGAAGCAGGTACTGCTTTTTTCCAGACTCTTTCTTTACATTTTTTTCCCATGAGTTTCAACAGCAGTTTTTGCATCTGTGATAAATAGCATTTCCCTCTGGCCACTAAGGACTCTTGGAGGAACAAAAAGGATCGCTTTTGCCACCTGAATGCTATTGGGGTGATTTGAAATGGAAGTGGGCATTGGTGTAAAAAATTACCCATAAGGCCCTTGCAATTCCCAGCCAAAGGTTTCACCTCAGTGGCTTTGTGTTCTGCAGGCCATTTAACTCATGTCTTTATTAATCCTAACACCCTGCCTATAAAATCAACTCTATGGACGGCCATCTCTGAGAGACTCAGTTCCCCTCAAGTCTAATCAGGTTCAAAGCTACTGACAAGTGTGCCAAAGTACACACATGCCTCAGCTCTCTATGTCATCCTTGAAATTAATGACTCCCCAGGAAGATGCCCTAACCACTCTGACTCCAATATCATCTTTATTCAATTGCACATAATCATCATCAGTCAGCTCCTTACTCTTCTATGCAAAATTTTTTTAATGAAGAAGTTCAAATAGATTTACTTAGTATCCCTAATAGGCTGTGGTCTCCAATGTATTTAGGACATAGTTCAGGGCATTAAACATTTGTGGCTTGAATAGGAGATCAGAAATAGCCTTCCTAACTTTGTCCAGAAGCATTATTTTTATTAAGTTTATAAATAGGCTTTCCTTCTCTTGATTAACACCTTATGTCGCTGCTTGTCTTTTTGTTCTGGGTTGCATCTATCTATCCTTCATTTCCTTTTTCTTTTCATTCTGGATCTGACCAAGAGTCTGTTGCCTCTTGACTTGACAAGTTGCTCTAAATCCCTAGACTCTGTGCCTTTTCAAATATAACAATTATATTATAACAATTCTTTCAGCTCGGTGTTACTTTAGTCTTCTGGTATAAGAATATGACTCAAAATGTGGCAATGACCTGCCCATGTGTCTATAAACATGCTATTTGGTCAATTTAGTGTGAGAAGATTGAAAAGGACTCTATGTCATACATACATGCATGGATCTCTGAGGACAGTGATACTTCTTTGGGGGCCAGTCAATCACATACTATGAATGATGGCTGAAGAGGGGAATATAGGGAAAAATTCCCTAACTTAAATTGAAGGAGCAAATCTGGGGAAAAATTAAAACGCCAAGTATTCTAGTAAGTCTTTTGTTACTTTCAAATGTTCAAATATCTGCTAATAAATCATGTCCAAAGAGAAATGTTACCTTGGTAAACAGGTAAGAATTGTCCACAATGCACAGTGTGCAACAGTTTTCTCTGAATGTCTAATTTCAACCACCAGGTGGTTTTGCCATACCAACCAGGTGCTGGAGAATGTACAGGAGACTTGTCCCTGTGCATGGAAAGTTCATGCCAGAGAAAGAGACAGAAGCATGTCTCTCTGATTTGTCTTTAGGTTTGAAGAAGGAGGAGGAGGAGGAGGGAAAGGGGAGGAGGGTGGGGTGAGGATGGAGGAGAAACATGGGAAGTTAGTAACACTGGCTCCATGTGCTCCAATCAATGAATAATTTAATCTTAAATTCCAGTTATAGATCTCTGGAGGTTGTTCATACTGAGGGACTTCTATGGCTTGTTTGTCATTTAATTGGAGTAAATTTGCTTGCCAGGAAATATACTCTCAGTTATGTTCTTTCATTTCAGTTCTTTACAGGACCCAGGGAATATCTGTCCAAGAAAGCATATGAAAATTCTTTGATGATGGTTTTCTAATCATATGAAGTCCAGAACGCAAGCGGTAAGTGAGGGATCATGGGAGTTGGGAGACACAAGTAGAGGTGAGGATTTCTAAGGACATCATGGCCTTAGTGAGCTAACACAGTGCAGGGCTGCCCCCTATTGGGAAAACCATGTGCACCTAGAGAGCTTCCCCCACAACCAGGCTTTTTGCATCTCAAGAAAGTGGTGTCAAAAGGATCTCAGAGCTCCTCTAGTCCAGCCCCTGGACTGGAAAATTCAATTGTATAGACTCTGCTCATATCATGAAGAATAAAGTGAATTAATATATGGGAGAGTAGGGTAGCTCTGGGGTATACAGCTGTCAAAATGCCTACAAAAATATAAAATTTAGAAGAACTGAAAAGGCTATGTGATTCTGGGTCTTCTACTTTTCCCAAAAGGAATCCATTTGTAAATCATTGGTAACTCCTCTTCTCTGGTTCCTCTCTAAGTTGTCCCAGCTCTCAGTGACTGCGATTGTGCTAATGGGTGCCACTTTCTTAAAGGCTGGTCTATAAAATATATGGACTAATTGTTGAACAGAACCAAGGAACTATTAACACCACGAAGGTATAGACCTCTGGTTGCTCTCTATTATTTCTATGCAATTGGGTTTGTACAACTCCAACTCATGCCTTGAAATACTGAAATAAATTAAGTCCTTTATTTAGACACAAACATCACATCCCAACCCAGAAGGGGCCAAAATGGATTTTTTTGGTTCACATATTTGGTCCAGGGAAAAGGGAGATGCTTCTCAGTAAATATCACTAACTGTAATCTGGATTCTCTAATTTCAGAAACCCACTCCTCTGCCACAGTAATATTTATAGAAAATGAAATTTGGGTTTTCAATTATGCCAACTTTCTCTTTCACATTCAAATGCTACATATATTCCAGAACATGTTTACAGAATTTCCCCATATTTCTAAATAAATACACGAAAGAAGTTCTGAAATATACACATTTTAAAGATGTCTGCATGCACCAAGTTTTTCCCAGATGTTTTACATTCTGAATTTCTCAATAAATGAAGAACATGCTAGGAAAGCAAACATGAGCTGACAGTATTTAGTCTAAGTTTTTTAAATGGTATAACATGTGCAGCTAAAACAATGTTCAATAATTGTATTTCACTATCAGCAGTTATTAAAGAATTCAAAATGAATCTTTCCGGATTTGGCACAGAATTCTAGATAAATGTGGTCATGAGAATGATGTTTTGTGTTTCTTACAACCCTTGTCTTCTCTCTTCAGAGTGTGTGTGTGTATGTGTATATATATATATATATATATATATATATATATATATATATAATATTCATGTGACAAACCCATGATCCCAGTTCACTGCCACAAGCGCTCATTAACAAGCATCACAGTCCCACAGTGAGTTCTGCGAGCTTTGAACCAGTTCCAGAACGAAGGCTACAGCAAATGGCAGCTTGGCCTTTTCACTTCTTCCATTTTTTCCACTTTAGAAAAATGCAGAAAACTCCCAATAACTCTTCCTTTCACACCTTGTATCTTCTTTATAAATTCATAATATTCACTCATTAAATCTCAGACTTTGCTACATTCTTATGTAATGCTTAATTCTCTTCTTCTCTGGTGTTGGCTTGTGAAATGTCTTTAATTAAAAAAGCTAAAAGCACTCTAAATCTGGATGGCAGACTCATTTCCAGGGCATTCAGGCATGTTGTCTAATTTTAAAACTCTGACAGGATACATGTAAATTTATGCAAGTTTCATAAAAGTCACAATTTCCTCCTTGAATTCAAGCTAAAGAAAATGCCCCTAAGCTCTTTTCAAAGCTGCTTGTTGCACTGGAGAGCTCCTTTGGCCATGGTGTCTGAGGTGACTACTCTGATATCCCATACAGTCCCATCAATCCACTAGGAATTAAGGAGTTAAATTTCAACAACTATTGATCAAACAGATTCTTTGATCACTATCTTATGGCTTTTAAAGACTCAGGGTGAGAGTGGGGGATATTATCATGCAAATTATTTTGGTTGATAGTCATTAAGAAATTATATGGTAAGAAAATCAGTAATTGTTCACATGAGTCATTAATGTGTTTTCATTCTTTGTAAAACTTTCTGGCACGCCCTTCCTTTCTTGCTTTAAATAAGCACGGACTGGAAAATATGCACAGTATTTGGAACCCAGGGAACTGACATATTAATACAAAGTTTGCTTGAAGTGTAGCTTTGTGGAAACTCAAACATGTTCCCATCCTTTGTGTTTCTATTTCCCTTCACCCAAGACTTCTCCACAGAGGGCTGGGGTGTCTTCTTTGGCTATGGGAGGCACGGTTTTCTAGGAGCTGGGACTGACCTCCCATCAGAGGGTCAGAACTACAGGACAGGTTTAGGAAAACCTGTCTGAAAAACCACAAAGTGGGGAAATCAAAACCAGCTCAGCCGTGGGCAATTAACCAGTCACTGCTAATTCTGAAGCAAATCTTCACTCAGAATTAAACCTTTGCAAAAGTTGGCTTTGGAAAGGTCTTAAATCCACAGGAAAGAGACTAAAAGTATGTGATGGAAGGCTGAGACGGGATCCCAGAGGGTTTGGGGCACCTTCGAATGAACTCAGGTTAGCTTACAAATCGCCAATCCCTAAAAGAGCACAAACTAAAATTACATTTGTTTTTTTTTTGCAAGACAGCCTCAAGTGCTGACATGCAGTGTATGACATGTGATACATAATAATACTCTTAAACCAGTTCTGACATAATATCTCCGGCGGCCTAATAACCACAAATGATTGCTTTAGTTAAGAACTAGCCAGAAGCAAAATAGATCCATGTAAAAGTAGCATGAACCATAAATACCTCAACAATATTTTATGTCACTTTGTAAAAGTTAAAGGAGTCCTGTAATAATTAACAACAAAAAACTCCATGTTCTTTACTATTGTATGGTGGTTGTGAAAGGTTGTTTCATAGTCCCGGGACTGCCAGTAATGTAAATCACGCAGGCACCAAGAAGCATTAAGGAGAAATAATAGCAATTTAAATGAAGGCTGACGTAATTCATGATAAACAGTCATTGGAAAATATTACAATGTTGTCTTTTTTGAGTGAGTTTAATCAGAAGAATGTGACCATATTCTAACATAAACCACTTCTCTTTTCCATTGTGCTAGCACTTGGAATGTTGGCACTCACCCTAGCTGCAGGATTCTTATTCACAATAATTGCTGCATCCAGAGCGCCAACACCTCCAGGGACCCTAACAATGTAAATTTGGTATTCTGATTGATGGAAGGAGCTTCCAAGACAAAGCTCCAATGCTCTGGGTTGCATGGTGGTCCAAAGGGGGGACTGAAATTTGAGACTCATGTAGCCAGATTGCCTGAAAGTCTACACAACATAAAGACGGCTGATTACCGCAAACACTGAAGATTACATTATTGTCACGTCTCATAGAACCTGGAGATGGGGTATCAATCCAGCGGCTGTCCCGATAAAAGCAAACCTAGGTCACAGATTGTTCTAGGTGCGCTGTAAATATAGCAACACACGTAGACGCCAATATGATGAGGAAGAATGAAGTTGTCAACTTCCATTAATGCAAAATATCACCAGGTCAGAATCACAAGACATAATCACAAGATATGGTGGTCAAGCAGATGTTTATATCTGAATGCACAAAAAAATTGTTACCTTCTGTGTATAACTGCCATTGGGACAAAAAAAAAAAAAAAAAGCTCAGGAGCACATCTCATGCCAACATGGAGACCAGGCAATATTTACCTCTTGGGCATTTTCCCAGTCTTTGCGAGTGTAAAGAGAATAAATGATATTGCCATTATAACTGTAAAGCTTTCCAACATAGAGTTCATTTGAAAGTCTTTAAGCCAACTATTGATTACCTGTGCTGACGAAGGAAGACAAGGATAAAAGAAAACACAGAAAGTCCGACAGCTATTCTTCCCACTGGTTTCTATTTCATTCATGATCCATACTTTCCAAGGGCCATTAAGAGCAACAGAAGTGATTTCATTTTTTCTTCCTCTCCTTTTCTCTGCCAACCTTGGGGTGGAGGTGCTAATGAGCTGGAATAAACTCAAATGAAGGAAGAAGGGGCCTGCCCAGGAAGTCAGGCACTTGGATAATCTGCAGAGTGGAGCCTCTGTCCCTGATAATCAAAAATTAATTGCCATCTTCTAAAAATCTTTTTAAACGCTCATTATGTCACACAACATTATTTTTGACACTGGATTTTTTTCTTCCAACTGAAGCTATTTAAATTGTCCCAGAGATCAAATATCTGGCCACTCCTTTAAAAATATTTCAAAATAAGATAAATGGCTTTCTTTGGCATTTATTCTAATAAAAAGGTATTTTATCTCCTCTTACCACACAAACCTTATTTTCTTTAAATAGCCCATTGCAAACATTATCAGTGAATTTTGCTCAGTGTACAAATATTTTATGTATTACAAGGAGTAGCAGAATGCAAAACTTGCAAATATTTATTTTTAGACATATGGGAAAAAAAAGCAATTAGAGCTAAAAATGTGAAGAATGAAGAGCTCACTTAGAAGTAATTACATTGGACATGCAAACTGTTTTGCTACCAAACTTTTATTCACATGCTGTAGCAATATTAAGAAATATCACTTGCACACACACAAAAGAAAATATTATTTCACAACTGAAAATACCTAATCACTATAAACAACATTTGGGGTCATTAATAACTTACTCTGCAGATGAATTAGCCGAATAATACGTGACCTGACTTAGAATTTCTAAATTTCTATTTTTGAAGGGAAAAAAGAGAACAAAACAAAACACTATAACTAGTGTTTGCGAATATAGATGCTGTCTGGGCAGTATATGAGAGTCTACAATTGTGTATACACATAACAAACAACTTGTGTATACTGGTGAGGCACATACTGTTTACGCATTAATCGCCACTTCCCCTTACATGGTGTCCTGTTTCTGTTTTGAGGAAGTTTACAACTGTAATATTGAGTTCACTCTCTCTGCTCAGAGCCTTGTATATAATTAGCATATTTTTCAGACTGGTGAGAATCTAACCATAAGCAACATCTGAGAAGTTTCCCATTCCAAACTACGACAAAGCCTTTTGTATACAGCCTTGTAACACATTTTAAGAACAGGCATACTATTCAAATATTCCAGTCCTAAGATAAAAGAACTAACAATTTTAGTGCCACACAAGCCACTGTACTGAAACACCCTAAATATTTATACTAACAGAATTTGAAAATAGTATCAGAGGACAATGCCAAAATATTTCTTCCACACATTAATAGCAACAGTTTTTGGGAAGACAGATGCCAAAACGCCAGTGCTGTTTTTTAATTCATTGGTTCTCATCACATGGCTTGTTGTTATAGATTTTATGGTGAGTCAACAGACTGGTGGCTTATGAGTAAAATTGTCTTTGAGACAATCTATAGTTTGTTGTTTTTTAAACAATGTGTCTTACAACATCACTATGAATAAAGTATGGAATTTCGATCGCAAGACAATGTTTGCACATTTCATGTCTCCAGAATTGGTGATCTTGCGAAGAATGGTGTTTTATAATTATAATCAGCAATGACTTTTATTGTATCAGCAATACAATAAATACATAGAAAAATGTTTAGAAATGATGTTTTGGTCTGCAATAGGAGTCAAGACAGTATCCTCTAAAGGATGAGAGAGAAAATATTTCCAGCTGTGTGGGTCACACTCAGCTGCCATCATAGCACAAAAGCAGCCATAGATAAGACAGAAACACATGAGTATGGAAAGTCTATAAAAAAAGTCTAATAAAAGTCTAGAGCTGATGCAACCTGTGTGTTGTAGTTTGCCCTATAATGGCAAAGAGCACACTGACCTAGGAGAACAGACTCCCGATGCACAGTGATGGAACCTCAGTCCTAATGCTGAACCTATGGAAGGCAGAAGCCTTGTCATCCTCCAAGCCTTCCATCTAACAGTGAGCAGTGGATGCCCCACAGATGTCCAATAAGGTGAAGTGAATGACTGTTTTCAGGGGTGGAGAAATAAAAAGTGTGCAGGTGAATTTGAAAATGTATCCAGTTTCCATTGTAAGGGCATTGCTTTATACATCTACAAAAATCCCAGGGCAGATTTTGAACACAGGTCAGATTCTTGTAATCACTATTTAATAGTTAACTATTTAGTAGTTAGCCAAGTACTAAAAAGAACAGCACAGTAGAAGCTCTAAGAGCACTATTTTGCAGCTCATAGGTCAGGGTTTCAATCCCATCTCCTGCACTTAACTAGCAGTATTGGATAACTTAGAAACAAAAGCTATATTTAGGAATCTAACAGTATATGACTCATGGTAAAGTCTCAATAAAAGGTATGAGCTACTGTCATTATTATATTTTAATTAATCAGAATCCTCAGGAAATGAGCCACACTTAACGAAGTGTAACATTTATGAAGAATTATTAGAAATGCCTTTTTTCTTGTTTCACTGACAGCATGCAAATGCTGAGAACAGAAAAGGATCTCGAAGATCACCCGGCCAGAGGTTCTTAATCAAAGGTTCCATATACACAGTGAATCCTGAAAAATACATGCAGAACAGTCTATATTTGCTTGATATGTTAATTTTTGCTAGTAACATTGTTCAAAGGCATTATTATAATGATTATGTTTGCATGCACATTTTGGTGAGAAGAGTCATAGCTTTCATCAGATTCTCAAGAGACCTGAGATCCAAAATGCTCAAAAACACGAGCCAATATTTCATTTCCCATATTAACATGGGACCCACAGAGGAAATGAGTTGAAGTAACTTATTTGGTATGAGGTTCATATTCAGAACTCAGTTCTCCTGACTCCCAGACAAGTGCCCTTTCTAGTACATGGTGTTTTTCTTCCCCTTAATTCCTCGATAATTAATGGCATAGGGTATATCTCTCCAAAATCACAGTTCTACACTTTTACCTAAGGCAAAGCCTTTTATCTGAGCCTGCAATTGCCTAAGGAATTGACCCTTACCTTCCATTGCTACTTCTCACCATGCTCTAAGTCATGTCTGCACCCACTGCAGCTCAACAGTTCCTCCACACACCTGAGCTCAAGCAACTAAGGAAGGAAGAGTTGGTGGGGAAATTACTTTATCAGCTTTCATTCTCCATTACTACCATGAGCAACTTCAGTGCTAGGTGTTCCAGCAGCACACTAAGTCTCAATCTTAAGTGTGCATAAGGTATGATTAAAATATTGATGACAAGAGGATGAAATTTGTACAATCATTATGGGAAACAGTATGCAGGCTCCTCAAAAAGTTAAAATAGAGTTATCATATGATCTAACAATCCCACCACTGAGTATATACCCAAAGGAAATGAAATCACTACATTGAAGAGATAACTACACTCCCAAGTTCATTGCTACATTATTCATAATAGCTAAGATATGGAAGCAACCTAAGGGTCCATTAGTGAATAAATGGATACTGAAAATATGGTACATATACTCAATGGAATGCTATTCAGTCTTAAAAAAGTGAGGAAATTCTGTCATTTGAAACAAGGGATGAATCCAGGGGATATTATGGTTAGTGAAATAAGCCAGGCACAGAAAGACAAGTATCACATAATATCCCTTTTAGGTCATATCTAAAACAGTTGCACTCATAGAAAAACTAAGTAGAGAGTAGATGATGATTATCAAGGATGAGGGTAGGGAGTGGTTAAGAGAGGTAGGTCAAAGGATAGGAAATTTCAGTCATATAGGAGGAATAAGTTCAAGAGATCTATTATACAACATGGTGACTATACTTTTTAAAATTGCTAGGAGAACAGCAATTGCTAAGTGAGGCAATGCATATGTTAATTAGCTTGTGTTAGCTTTTCTACAATGTAAAGATGTTTCAAAACAACATGAAACTGATAAATATATAATTTTTATCTGTCAATTAATATATTGGTAAGAAGACATTACCCACTTATTCTAGCAATCTGGCAAATTTCCCCAAGAACCAAATTTTTGGATTCTTGTGTCTTCACTATAGCTGCATAAGATTCAAGAGATACCTAAAACCATAGCAGGCTCTGACAATCTGCTAGCTCTGCTGCGGCTGCAAAGGAAAGTAATTCTGGCACTAAGAGATTCCTAGAATTTTTCCTAAGGAAGTCATCGAAATGTGGATGCTTTTATGTATAAAGATGTTCATGACAGTGTTAGCTATACATCATATGTAACAGTAACAAAAAGAAGACGAAAGAAATTATCTAACCTACTACCAGAAACAGATTATGTAAACTTTGACAAATTCACTTGATACAATATTATGCAAGCATTAAAATGGTATTCAGAAAACATTTATAATAACATGAGGAAATGTTTATTTTTTAACAACTAAAATCTTAAGATATAAAATTTCACATAAATGTTCTCAAGCAAATAAAAATGCTTTGGAAAAAGACTGGATGGAAATTGCTAACATTGATGAGATTATTGATAACATTTATGAAAACAATATCAGAATGGATAAGCATTCCAGCTTTGAAGCCAGATAGCACAACTGGAATCCAGCTTGACCACTTTCTACGAATGTGACTTTTGGCCTATTTAATCTTTCTTAGCTGATTTTTCCTTCCCTGTGAGGTTGGTTAACATGAGCTTCCTTATGGTAAGGCTGTAAGAATTAAGCAAGCTAATGTATGTATAGGGCTTAGCATAAGGCCTGACATATGGCACATGATCATAGAAGAGAGGCAATTATTATTATTATACTAGTACTTTCCATGATGGAAATAATTTCATAATGAGAAAAATATTTTGCAAAACATATGAGCTGTTTTATAGTGTTTACTTTTTTTATCCTTCTTGAAATATTGTACCAAGGAGATGAGAATGGGAGCATCTGGCTAAAGGAAGAGTCTAGTTAGCTAGGGTTTGCTGTACAAAATCTAACACACATGGCAGCTGTGATGCCATGTATGCGCTTTTGTACTGGGCCACATTTGGGGGATGGCATTAGGAGGATAGGTCAAGAAGGTGGTTGTGCCCAAGTCTCATTGTGGTCTGACCATTCCTGCACTGATATATAACCACTGAATCACTTGGTCATCTTCTTGAACTGCCCAACGGGGTTGATGACCTTTGTGTTCCCATTATTACAGAGCTGTGCAGGGGCAAGAATGGGAGAAGGCACTTTGATACGTACGCAGAGCCTCTTCCACCTGCAGGATATTCCTCCCTGAAGGGGGAAGGCAAGGCTGAGGGTGGAAGGGACAGTTACCAAGCTCTCAGCATCACCAAGACCAGCATCCTGAGCTCAGGCAGAGGACACTGGCACTGAGCGTCAGAGGTACAACCCAGTGGAGGCTCCTCCACAGTCCTTAGGTTTGTTCCAATCATGACAGATACTAACTTCTCTTGTTTCAAGACCTGTGGGATGAATGCATTCTATACACCATGGAACCTGCCACCTTGAGAAAAACTCAAAAGAACCAGCCAGTACCGATGCCCTCTCTCTAAAAGGGCTATGTTCTGGGAATGTGGCAGGTTTCTGCTACGTGATTAAGTACTGTTTACAGTACTGTGTATATAATATTCTTATTAAAATATTTAATCTCTTATTTAAAAGACACAATGGGACTGAGAGGAAGAAAGTGATATGATTCCAGCCTATGTTCCTGGCTCATATGGCCCATATTTAAATTAGAACCTGACAGTTCCTGAAACTTGTAGACCTATCACTATTGTTGGTTTCCACAATGAATTATGATGTCTGTAAGCTTGAGGGTCAGCAAGATCAATATGGTGACTTCTGGACACAGGTTACCCTTAGTCCTAAACTAAGAATGGTGGTGGTGACACCTGTAATCCCAGCACTCAGGAGATTGAGGTAGGAGGATTGCAAGTTTGAGGCCAGCCTGGTCTACATACTGAGACCCTGTCTCAAAAAGCAGAAACAAAGTGAACAAAAGTAAATAAAAAAGAATACCACTTGACTTCCTCAAAAAGAGCACCCTTCTAGGTTGTATAGCCTACAGAGTCTTTTAAGTTTCATAACAAATGAACAGTCTTCACGAAAGATATTGACCAATTTAAGAATGCCCCTGAGTTTTGAAAACACATATAAGTACTGAGAAAAACGTGGTCCCTTTGAGCTAGACACTTTCCCTTGAGAATTAAATCCACAGTGAGCTAAAGTGGAAAGATTGAAGTCAATAAATACTTGACTTATCTAAGAAAGGAGATAAGATGATGGAGGTTTGAAGCCCTCTGGAATCTAGCAGAGTTTTTATATCATGACAACAAACATATGTTGTTACAAACATGAGTAAGGCATATTCTTACTCCTTCAAGGAGCTTAGAATTCAGGGGAGAAAAATGCAAATAAAGATGTTAATTTCAATAAAGGCAGAAGGAACAACAATACACACACAAACCCAATTTAAGAAGAGTAATGAGTAAGAGCGGCGTGTTACAGATAGTAATTCTGAAACCATTTTCCAGTCGATAATCTGCCCTTTGTGGAGCCAGGAAACCAAACATGAACTTCACTCCTCACCCCCTACTGCAAAGCTGGTTGCATCCCTCCTTTTCTTCCTTACTGACCTGAGGGAAACCTCCAATTTAATCAGAGGCGAGTTAATTTTTCTTGTAGGAGGCCTCCCTTGGGTCCCAACCACAATGGGGTCCCTGAGAGAAGAACTCAGGGGCACATGCTCTCCCTGGGGAATGTAACATCTTCTAGGAAAAGAAAAAAAAAAAAGTTTTTCAGGTGGAGGCTGCTTTTTGTCTACACTGAAATCTAAAAATGGCAGAGGAAACAATTGCTTTCTTTTGAGTTTCAAAGTCTAGAGTAGTTTCCACCTCCTCACCTGAAATAACTTCCTACTTCTTAAATTCTTCAAGGTTCAGTTGGAGATCCACTTCCCGTAAGAGGCTTCCCTTGAAATCAGGACCCTCTTTCAGGCATCCTTGAAGTCTAATTTGACCTCTTTCCTTAGCAGAATGCCTTATAGGGACCCTAACATGGTAAAGCTTTTCCTTTTCAAAAATTTTAGCAGATATTATCTCCTTTTTTGTTTTGTTTTTGGTTTTTTTGGTGGGATTGGGGTTTGAATTCAGGGCTTCAGTCTTGCAAAACAGGTGCCCTACTACATGAGTCACATCTCTGGTCCACTTTTGCTCTAGTTATTTTGGAGATGGGAGGGTCTCACAAACTATTTGCCCAGACTGGTCTTGAACTGTACTCCTCACCATCTCAGCCTCGAAAGTAGCTGGGATTATAGGCGTAAGCCACTGGTGTCTGGATAGATTTCACCTCCTTTGAACCTCAAAATAACTCCAGACTTCTGGCTCCATTCTCTTCTGACTTTGTGGCAGAAAACTGTGCCTACTAGGGTCAGCAGACTTAAATGTGTGTGTTGGCAGGTGGAGGGGGTCTAGCAAAACTACTTCAGCAGCATGCTAGGTCTGCAGCACTGTGGAAGCACTTTACCTTTGTGAGGTCACTTAGGGGTAAAATGTGGGATTGTGAAGAGGATCACAAATACTTGTAGTGGACCACTGCTCCATGACCACTTGATTTTTGAGTGTCTCTAGACCATTATCCCAACACTGCCTAGAGTTCTGCCTCAACAGTCAGCACTCAATGAATGAACAAGTACTCAAGGAGCATTAGAAGAAGGTACTTGTCTTTTTCTGCCTAAATTCCATCTGTTCTTTAGTGCTCCAATATGGTGACTAGACAACCCAAACGGCCATTCAGAGAAGAGATTGTTAGAGAGAGAACTCTAAGCAGCTTTTGAAGGGTGTGTAAAGCCCAGATGATGGAATCATGGCCCATGCCAGCCAGCAATGAGATTTCCTGAGTAGGCAGTATAGCCGGCTCTTGTGCCAAGTAGCTTGGCTACTCTGCCTCCTTTGAAAACCCATTACCAAATCATGGCAAGCAAAATTTAATTTTAAAAAGGGAAATGATTTATGTGCTACAAGAATAAAGAAGTGACAGAAGCAGGAAAGCCTGCATACATTTCATTTTTTGAAATTAGGTCTATAATTTTTTCATTAAAGAAGGATGCCAAAGTTAGAAAAGCCAATGCGTCCTAAGCAGAAAATTATACAGAGGTGTATAACGAAAGTCCTGTCAGCATGAAAACTTCATGTCTTACAGAGTCCATGGGAACACAGGGCTGTTTACTATCTGACCCTCTAAAGAGTTCTAGCTCTTAAAGAGCCCTTCCCTCATATCTGCTTCTTAGATGGGAAAGAAGCCATGGGAAGTAGGGCAGGGAAGAGATCAGTTAGGCTGGAACTTTTTCCAAGTACACTGTATGCATCTACGGAATGATCACAATGAAACCCCCTAGTACTATTAATGTTAATGTATGCTGAGGGGTGGGGAGAAAAGGACAAGGGCAGAAGCAAGGAGACTAGAATAACAGAGAGTTGGGGGTGGCAACCAGCATCACAGTGTCGTGATTCCAACTGGTTGTATTTCAGAGTATGAATCTTCATAGTTCCTTTCCCGACCAAACCACATATACTAAGCTGTCCAATTAAACCCCACAGGCCCTACTGTGTACGCCTTACTTAGAAGGCTGGTGATCAGATATTCATTTCCAGTTGGCCTGATGTCAGGCATCCTGGCTGCTCATTCTGAGTGGGATCTGAGCTAGAGGCAGTCAAGTGGAAGGGGCAAGACCATGATGTTGAGTCAAACAATCTGGGTTCAAATCCCGCTTTGACCACTTACTGATTATGTCATGTTGCTGTGATAAAATGTCCTTATCTGTCTGTCACATGGGAGAGAGCAAGGATAGCCACACTATACACATATCTAGTCATTCATTTAAACAGCATTTATTACACATCCACTATGTGCCAAGCACTGTTCTGTTCCTTTGGGCACACAGTTATGAACAAGACAGAAAATTCACTGCTTACATTACCAAGAGTTTATGTTGTAGTATATGGGGGGAGTGGGGAGACAGACTGTAAACACATAGATAAACCATTATCACAGCTAATTTCAGATAATGATGAGTTATGAGAAGATAATAACACACTGGGTGATGGGATAAAGCTGGACTTTGGAAGAGAGATGGTCAGAGATCATTTCTCTGGGGGGAGACATTTGATCTGAGGCCCAAATGATGAAAAAGAGCCAGGGGAAACACATTCCACACAGAGGGACAGACATCAAGGATTTCTGGGCTGAAAAGATGTTCAATGACTTTTATTACCAAATCATACCTCATTTTCCCCAGCAGTTGGAAGAGAGGTATAAAATAATTTGTGTGTGTGTGTGTGCGCGTTTTTTCAGTACTGGGAATTAAACTCAGGGCTTCATGTTTGCTAAGAAAGTGCTTTACCACTTGAACCAATCCCCCAGTCCTTTTTTTTGCTTTAGGTTGTTTTTTTTACATAGGGTCTAGCATTTTTATTCTGGCCACCCTTGGATCAGAATCCTCCACCTCCATCTCCTGCACAGCTGGGATTACAGGCATGTACCTGCTTGGGTTGTTTATGAGATAGTGTGTCACTGACTTTTGCCAGGGTTGGCTTCAAACTGAACCACCATGCTCTGATCTTGTAGGTGTTTTCTGAGGAGCCACTAAGCCCTCAATATGCAGTTAAGTCATATTGGGTGATGTAAGAGGTAGAGGATTCAGTTGACAGTGAGTACTCCAACAGTGCTTACCAATTTAATCTTTACAATAAGCTTGTGAGGGCTACTCTTTAAGGTGCCGTTGAGGTTTATCTTATACTTGTCCTTCCCCTTTCCACATACTGCAAGGTAAGCACTTTAAGAGCCAGCACATTTCTGTCTTGATCACAACTGGTGTGCAGAGGGACCAGAACAGAAGTTGGCCTCAAATAATGAGTATGTAATAGAGCTGGTGGAGTGGTTCATGTGGTAGGCCAGTATGAGGCCATGAGTTAAATCCTAGTACTGCAGAAAAAGTAAGTAGTAGACACTGGTTAAGTGAATGAATAGATGAATGAATGAATGAACACGTGCAGATAACTGTGTCAGGTGTTGTGCTAGGCTCTGAGCATTGTCAGAGAGCCTCACCACAGTTGAAAGGACTTGAATCAATCTAGTTCTGCTGACAAGATAGCATGAAGGAGACCAGAGAGCATCTCTGTGTGTGAAGAAGATTTTTAAAAGGAGAATATACAAGCCTATCATGAACCTCATCCCACCACCCTGTGAATTTTTTTAATGACTCAGTTCTTTCCTATGGTATATATGTGTTTTTTTATAATTGATAAAAATATTTGTTTCACCAGAGAGGAATATGTTGATCTTGTCATTGTAATGGGATATGACTTTCTTGCTTTTCTAGATGAATGCTAGGTGAAATGTTAGCCAATATAGACACAAATCCTTTCTTGTGGGGTGAACAAGGGTTTATTTTACCCATAAGTCCAAGGAGTGTTTAATAACCCATTGTGTCTACTCAGCTACAAAAGGAGTACAGAGTTATTTTAAAATCTCCTTTTAAGGTCCAAAAATAGAAAAGAAGTCCACTAATCCTATAATCCATATATCATGAGTCCACAAATTAATTTACAGTGGCTACATAAAAATTCTTTTCATTAATTTCCAAAAGAGTTGGTATCCAAGCTTCAAGGCCTCCATCCAAGGAAGTCTGCTCTAAAGCCCTCCTTCTGTCTTACTGCCCTGGAAGTTGAGCCCATACGTTAATCATCACTAGTACCATGGAGCACATCTGATATACCTCTAACAGCAGATTTATTTGGGTTTGGCTCACTACGTTGTATCACAACCATAACTTTCTCTTTGTTGCTGTTTTGTTAGCACAATGCAACAAGGAGACAGTTACCAAGAGTGACTTGCTTTGACTAGTCTCTAGTGATAAATGAAACTTATAGCAAACCTCTAAGATGAGGCAAAGAGATCTCTGAAGGTCAAGGTCATCTGCTTAAACAGCGATGGACAAGAAACACAGCTCTTTTCCTGCTATCTTTCAATTAAAGAAAAATGTCTACCTTGTTATCACTTGGGAGATTGGTGGGTGCCATATACAGGTAGCGAAAGCCTGCACATGGACAGAAGCCAGGAACAAAGCCATTTGATCATTAAGATCCACAGTGACCATGAAACCTACTTTGGCAAGGTTAAAAAAAAAATGTTTACTCACTTACAAATTCCCATGATCCTTAACAAAACAACTGCCTTTCCTTTCATTTCCAGAAAAACATGTGATGTTCAGAGGGGAAGAGGCAGAGTACAGCTCGGCCTTTAAGCTTCAAAATAATTTTGTATGTCTTGAGTTTTCTTTCATGAAAATTCAAGGTTTTGTCCCCTCATCTCATTTCTCCGTTTTGCTTGTTCCTTTTTTGTCTATAATGTCATTATTTCAACTAATATGAAAAACAGAAAGGAAAAGTTCAATGTAGAGTCAGAAAAGCTTCTTTAAAACATATTGTAAAAAGTAGACAGCTTTTCAGGTCAGGACCCAAGATCCTTAGTGGACTAAATTTTTTTGTTATGCAAAGAACAGAATCATTCCCAATGAATACAAGGTGCCCAAACCTAAGACCCCAATAGAAACAGTAGAGAATCTTTGTTCCTCAAGATGATTTTTCTTTAAATCAAAGGAGCAGAAAATTCTGAGCCTTGCAAGTTGGCTGTGATTGTCCAGTTTTATAGATGGGGTGAGTGAGGGACCTCAAACCATTTGTCCATAGCCATCATCGGATGGCTGAGCTCTGATTTAAAGGAGGCCTGTTTGTTTGTGAATTCTGAACTCTTTTTATTGCACTCTGCTGTCCTCTTTACCAGCCCCACAGCAGAATATATATCTTCATATTGACATTGCCCAGTCCTTCTCCCTGAAGATAGAGCTCATGGTGGTTCCACATAGACTAAACACCTGATGACAGCACAGCTCATCTCTGCTTGCCCATGAATGAACACAGCCTGTCTTTAACCCAATCCCATTCCTGGGGCAAAAAGCACACAAAGACACCTGCAATTTCCAAGAAACACAGAAGCATGACTTCAACTTACATCTTCTTGCCACTCAAAACTCAGTCCAAAATAAAATGTACCTTTTTTTAACAGGCAACCATTTCTTAAGCCATTTAGTCCCCCTACTTTTAAGATCCAACTCCATCTCACTTACATATATTGGGTGGCCTTACACCTCTCTAATAGGAGCCAGTATCTTAAGGTTATTCATTTATGTACTGCATTGCGTGTGCTTCTGTTCGAATTTAGCTGTCAACACCTCACGCTTGTAAAATCAGTCTGTGAGATATTAATGTAACCATCACACATTACAACATGGTGGACACTGTATTTGTTCTAACAGCAAAAATAGGCAAAATATTTGCCTGTGTGCATTTTCTCTAAAGCAAAGACAATAACACAATATAAATGACAGTATGTGTTTTACAGAAGAATTATTACAAAAAGAGGTAAAAGCCAGGTTGAGTATTGTTGGAGAATACCATAATATCAGGAGATTCTAACAGGACAGGAGGGGGCAGGAATTATGCATAGGGTACAGATTTTTATGAAGAAAAAATTCCCATTCATGTCACTTGCTGCTTATTGTTACTATAATCTTATTTTCTAACTGCACGTACAATACAATGAGTTTTCACAATGATTTAATGGGGAATCCAATGCTTTAGTTTTAAAAATAGTCAATTCTCTTGTGCTAAGAAAGAGCACGTTGCCTGTGGAGCTGTGTAACTGACAAGATGGAAGAATGCGGACAGGATATCGAGGTTGAAGCTTTTCAATCACCTACCATTAATATGATTCAATTTATGCTTATGTCATAGGTTTAGACATTGCACAGTGCTGCAAGCAAGGAAGAGACTTGAATAAAATACAGTGAAGAAAGCAGATGGTATGCTATCAAAACCCTTCAAGCCTAAAATAACCTTTCCCAAGGAAGGAGGATAGTTAATTAAAACCAGGATATATTTACTCTATTCTGAATATTTCAATGTAAATAAAAATCAAACTGACACAACTGTAATATTGGATTAAATGATGAAATTTCATCTCTTCTATTTTTCTTTAATAGTTTCTAATCAAACTTTTCATTAAACAGCTTCATAAAATTCCATGGAGAATTAATTTACAGGGAGTCGTTGTAGATTTAAAAGTCTACTTTTATTGTTCAATTAAACTTGTTATTCAGTGGACAACATTAAAAAACAGCAGGGACAAGGGAGCTGTCTGGACAGTTGGGCAAGGTTGTCCCAAAGAGCAAAATCTCTTTTCAGAGATGAGTTCAGGGAATGCAGTTAACCCAGAACGAATTGTAGGGTGATCCCTATCCCAGAGAGAAAGCTAGTTCCAGTTTCAAAGTTGCTGCCTGGATTCTCTCCCAGGCTGGGCTCACTGGCTCACATCCATGTTCCACTGGTAGAGAGGATATCAGGCTACTTATAAAACCCACCTTAAGGGTAGTGACCAAAAGCAGAACAAACCCAGTGGAAACCAAAATTGACCAAGTAAAAGAAGAATCAGGACATGGGTTTTAAACAATCTACACTTTTCCAACAATTTTTTTAAAAAACCAACCTCTATGTTGTAACTCTACCATGAGGCTTTTCTTGACTGCTTACCCTGATTGCTGTCTCTAGCCGCCCCCCACCTGCTTTCTGTGCCACTCACGGAATACCCAATCACTGACTTTTTTGAAACATTAGTTAACCTTTCAAGTACATTAATCCTGTCTTCCCCAGTTAGAATTTAAACCCTCAAAACAAGCAATGGTCATGTTTTATTTTATCTTTTACGTGACCCCTCCCAACCCCACTCCATAATCCCATTTAATAGAAGAAAGCAAAAAGTATATTAGTTAATAAAATAAATATTGCTCAATCATAGGAAAACAGACACTGTCCTTTTGAGAAGGACCTTGGAGGTATTTTATGACAATTTATGAATTTCATGTGTCAAAGGTGTAGCTGCTAGATGCCATAAAGTCTTTGCCATCAGCTCTACAATTCATCCACCTGGTGATATGGCTAATAAAATTTGATTTTTACAGCCTAGGCATACTGTTACCTAAATTACATTTGACCAATTACTGAAGTCACCAAACGTGTGGTACAGAATATATACTGTGTAGAAAATTCATCTGTGGGCCCCCTGGCACTCTCGGTAATCTGACAGAAGTGTTTCAGTCATCTGGCAGTGTTTAATATTAGGAACATTTGTTTAATGCTAGTCACTAATTAAATTTATGTTCTTCTACCAACTGTTAGTTGATTGGAGAAACCCAATGCCACATTTTTAGCAAACACTTTAACCCATGTTGATCCCAAATGCAACCAGTGGAGGTTTAAAAAGCATGTTTTCTGGAAATTTAGATGTTCAACTAAAAGTGGGAGGTAGGAAAAGCATGTGGTGAAATTGCTCATATAGGGTCAAAATAGGCTTGTTTGTTCACTTGCTAACATGAACTACTTTAAGTACAAACTATTTGAAGTACAAATTTAACTTTAAAAAAATTCAATATTCTAATTATTAAGCTAGCCCCCTAGAAGCTCTTTCAAGGTAATTTTATTCCAAAAGAAAGCTTCCACTGTATGAGGCTGGAGAAGAAAGACAGCACTAGAATTAGCTATACCAGAAGAAAGTTCAAGAAAACATTCAAAAGTCAGATGCTTATGTTTGTGAGAACATTTAAAACTAATTTAGTATCTCTTAACAACCATTGTGATCATTGTTGAATTGGAACTTCTTTCTATTACCAGTTCTAGATGTAACAGCTTTGAAACTCAATGACTAATAACTCTTAAATTATCCAAAAGGTTAAAACACTTTTTTCATTATATTGCATTGTGAAACTCTAATTTTGAATATTCTTAAGTGAAGGAAAGCATTCTTTTAGCTTTATTCTGTGTAAGGAATTTAGAGCTCTCTTGAGAAGCAAGCAGGACACAGAGTTTGGGAGTAGGTGATATGGAAGAAAAACTGAAGTATTAAATAGCGGAGATCTGTAAATGCTGATCTGAAGATAAGGTATTTTAAAAATGAATTGGATACATTTGTCTGTTAAAATAAAAAGATTATTTGAATATTAAAAAGATGACAATAAATATTTCTTTTAAGAAGGAAAATATACTTGTACAAACATTATTACCCTCTCACAGACTGAGTCATTTGATAAGCCAAAGTTGTAAAAGACATCTGAAAAAACAATTTATAACAAAAACACAAGTCATGGCCTTTGGACTCTAAGGAGTTTAGATCTTTTTGTTTCCCTCCTTCCTTCCCAGCTTGGGTTATCAGATCCCATCCCTTCAACCCTGGCTCCTCCTCTGCTCACACATCTTCTTACACATATCTTCTTACAAAGTCCCTCCAACAGAGTTGCTGGTGTCTTGAAGAAAGGAATTGGAGAGCAACATTGTAAACCACACAAAGGTCTACAATGGCTGAGCAAAGTAAACAGAATTTGAATAATCTGCAAACAAGGGATCCTTGGGGACCCAGGCTAGAAATAGCCCATTCTAGGCAAGGAACTTCAACCTCTTCTTTATTCAGGTGTGTCCATGAAGGATTCAGCAGGGGTCCATCATTCTACTCAAGGGTGGTGATTCCCAGAAAGGGTAGCATGAGGTGGGGGCTTTTCATGCCTCTGTTAAGTGTAGGAATTCTCAGTTTGGGAAAACCACTGATATGATACAATCTCTTCAACAAAGATGAGAAAATGAGAGTACAACTGTCTTGGCTTGCCTCCCATCAGACACTGCACCATTCCAGGTTTCCCAAACTGAGATGTGGTATATTCTTCCCAGCCCTTCTGTCTCTAGAGACACATGACCACTAAACTGTGCAGATATGCAGATAAGGATATGTGTACACATATCCATCTTTGGTGGGCATTATATGTACGTGTGTGTGTGTGTATGTGTGTGTGTGAAAAATTCTACTATCTATCCATCCATTCATTTTATAATAATGAAGTGTTTATAATCTGAGCATTTTGACAGTTCCTTATAAAATGGAGTGATCCGCTAAATTTTTTTTAAATCACTATTTGTATATCTAAGGCCCCTAAAGTAAGAACATGAAGGATTCCTGTACGAAAGTTTCAATTTCAAGGTCAACCAATTGGCTTCAGATTATATCGAACAACAAATTCTACATAGTAATCTTTTACCAATGTTAAATAGGGTCTGCCAAGAAGGCAATGACTCCTTATGGTACAGAAATTTGGGGGAATGGAAGGACTGGGGTAGCACATAGGCTTGTAAAAATAATTCCACTCTGCCACACTGCTATTTATAAGAACTGAAAACAACTATTCACATGCACAAGTTTCAGGTAGGGAAAAAGAAAGACTCACCAAATTCATCGCATATACTCTCATTTTCTATGAGAGTGGGGTGATCAAAGGTGTCTCGACAGTACAGGATCTGAGGGTTCCTGCTGACCACCGCGATGCCCCCCAGGGCTAATGCAAACTGGTCTGTTAGAATGGAAGATGGCTTATCCTGGATACGCTTCAGCATAGAGCGGTATCGGCAGTATTGAGGATAGCTGAGAACTATCACGTTCGATTCTTCCTCATCCTCCCCTAGACAAATGAGAAAATACTTCCATTATTCCCTTCAACAAATGGCATTTTTTCAGTGATCACCTCTGGTGTTGTACTAAAGATGTCCTCTCCAGCAAGGCCCTTACCCCAGCTCATCTTTATTCCAGTCTGACAACACCAAGTGTCCTCCTGTTCCATGTCACAAATCCAGCTCACGCCTTCCAAAGCCTCATGTTACTGGCTCAGTGTAACCCCTTTTGGAGAAAAGAGGAGTGGGAAGGAATCCCCTTCAAACATATTAAGCAATGTTTGTGTCCCCAGTGAGCAGTAAAACAAGCAACAAAAAACTGTTTCAAGAGAATCTGACATCTATTTTAGGCATTAAAGTCTTCATAATAGGAAAAAGAAGAAATTGTTGAGTTTCTTCACATTTATTTCTATAGTTTTGTATTGCTTTTATATTGGGTTATATAAGATTTCATACTTTTTTCAGTGCTTGGGACCTCTATAGAGGTTATCTGACCCTTAAGAGATGTCCATGAATCCAAAAAGCATTTTCACCTGCCCTGGGGATTCTTAGTGCTCTTCACCAAATATTTCCTATTCTCTTTATGGACCTGAGAAAGGCTGTGCTCATGCTCTTTTGGGAGTCTAAGGGCCATATGACTTGTTTTGGCCAATGAAATATGACAGAAGTGGTAGCTGCTTTAACAGCCAGAGTGCCACCGACCACAGTCTCTCTCTATCTTTGTTCTGGCCATCTGTAATGCTCAGATAGCAGCTACTCTGCCAGTCTGGGTCTTGGAGTAAAAATAACATTGAGCAGGGCCCCTGGTTGATCCAAAATAGATGCATCACATAAGCAGAAAATAAACCTTAATGCTTTTAATGATGATGATTTGGGAGCCATTTGTTATTGCAGCATGATCTATTCCAACTTGATTGATACATCCACCTTCTTTACCCTCCCCACACCCATACCCCCTATCTTTTAATGTTCCCCGAATCCATCTGGTAACTTGGCACATCTCAGGGAACCAGGCTGAGAGGGTTCCCCAAGCACTCTTGTGAGAGAGTTCCATCAGAACCAACTTAACTCAGGAAAATATTTCAGCAAATTTAGGGAATCTTCCTTCCTCTTACAGTGATCACAATGCTTATTTACACCCCACTATATTTTGTGCTCATTTACAAAAACCAGATTCAATATAGACAAATCTTTCCTTCATCTTAAGCCTGAGAAATGGCAAACACCCCCTTGGTAAGCTGCCACCTGCACAATGTCAAGCTGAATTTAGGCTCCATGACCCACTTTGCCATCACTCTCCATAACCACATCACCAGCACAGTTGTAAGAAATTCCCAGACTTGTCACTTGCTTATCCAAAGGGAAACCACTCAATATTTTGAGCCTTTCCCATGCTGCAGGGAATTGCACAAGACAGTTGTTAAGGATACCGACATTATCGTGGCCATCTGGTAACCAGTGGGAGATGAATGAGTAAGGACAGAACATAATGATGGAACATAACCAGTACCAATGGAAGGTGTGCATGTGACCTCTTCAGATAGGGGGCCAATACCCAGATGTATTTCTAATTATGTTCACTTAGTTCCTCAGGCTGGAGGTTTCTCCATGAATGAGATGTTTAACTGCTTGCAAGATGGTATCTTTTAATGGCTTACATTTCTTAGACTCCTGCCTGGTTTGTGGGCAGCTACTTTATCAGCTGGCATACTTAATGAAAAGGAAGTATGTTTACATGGCAGGCAAGACCTCACATGAAAAATAGGTTTGAGATGCTTATGTATGTCCCAAAACCTACCAATGTGAGATCCTTAGGGTTCAAATCTGTGATTGTTTTAGTTAAAAAGTTTTCGTGGAAATGTTCACCAACAATTGTTAGAACTCCATAGTATATAAATGCTATCTCAAGAAGTAGTTCTCGATGTCACTGGCTCTATGCTATGCTACATTTGTTTAAGATGTTATGACTGAGGGAGAGGGAGGTAACCATGGACTTCCAGAACTTACTTCAGGACCTAATACCCTGTCCCATACACAGTAAATGCTGTGCAAATTCCTGATGATTCCACAATTGTACTTTGGAGTGCCACTGGCTTTCTGTGAAAGGGGAAAGTTGCATCAGTTTCTCCAAAGGTTCTTAAAATAAAAGGAAGAAAATGATGTTTTCGGGTTGAATGAAGGTGAAAGAACAGTTGACAGAGTTGGTTTCATGGAAGAAGATGTCACCTGGACTAGGATCTACTTCACTTTCTTCCTTGTCCCTTCATTCTTCTGTTTTTCTCTGACCATTTTTCACAATGACACCATCTCTTCCTAATTCTCTGCTCTGGATGGAGTTAGCTCCCTGGAAATCTTTTGGACTTAGACATGGTCTCATTTTGTTTCCTCATAGTTCACAACATTTATTCCACTTTCCTTCACACAGTTCTTGAAACACTAGCTAAATCATGAGTCCTTTGCTCTTTGTTGGAAGAAAGACAGCAAGTTCCCACTACTCCTAAGTCATGGAAATGAGTCCTACCACTATCCATTGATTCTGGATACAGTGTCTCTAAAGTTATCCTGGGACTGCCTACATCAGACTCACATAGAACACCTCTAAAAAGACAGACTCTGGCTGCCATCAAGGATGACTGGCTCAGAATCTCTAAGGTTGGGGGTCAGCAATTTACATTTACAACAAGCATCCAAGCTAGCTCATGCACACTAAACTTTGAAACCAGCATTTCTGAGTCTTAGTTTGGCTTTTTGCATAAACATATAGTAACTTATTTAGCTTGGGTTTTGAAATATACATATAGTATACTTTAAACTATATATTTATATTACATGACACATAGATATATTTATATATTCCATGTAATATGTATTATGTACAATATGTAATATATTGTATACAATATAGTCTATATAATACCCATAAATATATAAATGTACAGTTATATATATGTGAATATATATGTACACAGTTGTCAGGTATAGTTTTATATATATATATATATATATATATATATATATATATATATGAATATACACACATACAGACATACATAAAACAGTTGTCAGATACATCTTCTTATTTGTATTTCTCTTTGAAACCCCTGAGTACCTAGAACAAGCACGGGACTAAGCTTCCTTTTACTTGTACTTTTTCAGGATTATTGCTGGTGTCAGAGAAGACAGAAAATGGAAAGAAAAAAAACCTGCTAAAAACATGAGAGACTATTTTCTTTTTTTTAGTGATTAAAAAACAGTGAATTTTATGAAAGTTTATTTGTTTTTCCTTGGATAATTTCATTTTCTTTTTATTGTTGTACTGGGTGGGGGTACATTGTAGCATTTACAAAAGTTCTTACAATATATCAAATATATGATATTTGAATTCACCCCATCCACCATTTTCCTTTATCCCTCTTCCCCCATTCCTAGGACAGTTTCAACATGTATCATTTTTCCATTTACATACATGTGTATACAGTATTTGCACTATATTCACTCTCCCTTCACCCTTTCCCCACACCCTACCCCCCCGCCACTGGTACTAACACTCCCAGGTAGGCCCTGTTCTGCTCTCCTGTTCTCTAATTTTGTAAAAGAAAACAATGACATTTTTGTTTGTTTAAGACAGCTATACAGGGAGCATCCTTGTGACATTTCCATGTCTATATGTATTATAAACCGAATCGGTTCATCTTTTCTATTTTTCTTCTTTCTACCCTAGTCTCCTACTTATGGTAATTTCAACAGATTTAAAAATTCTATATTCATTCTTGTATAGAGAGCACATCAACCATTTTCACCTTCTTAACTTCCTTCCTTTGCCCAGCTCCTGGGCAACCATTTTCCTGTTTAGAAAGCAGAGCAAGTTTTAATGCTACTTCTGGTACTGATAATAATAAAACAGTAAAGTTTACTAAGGTCTTTTACAAAAAATGTATGTTTTTTCCCTCATGACAACCCTATTCACAGCACCATTACATGTTAATATTCCCCAATTTAGCAGTAAGAAAACTGAAATTCAGACACCTAAGTGACTAGTCCAAGATCTCTAAGAGCTAGAAAGTGATGGAGGTTAAGACTGCAATCCAGTATCTTAACTCTAAGTATGATGAACTTTTTGTTATCACAAAATGTCTCAAATAGTAATAGTAGTAAAAATAATAATAAAGATTTAACTAATTTACAGTATTATTAATGAGGATAATGGCCTTTGAGCAAGTAAAATATGAGACTATGAGACTTCTGTTTTACAGAAAGCTACAATTCAGTCAGTTATAAGAGAGAATTATTCTCCTCTGGTTAAGTAAACTTGTTATTATTGGGGAACACTGAAATTCTCATCATAGAGATTTAACATTATTGATGCATTTTTCACATGTATTGACTTTCTACCCATGTGATAGGAAACAACACCAACCTCATGTTTTGCAAGCCTAGTACACCTACCTCTCAATAAACTCTTCCCATATTAGGAGGCTAGATACTTAGGTGGGATCTGGTCTAATGTGTCAACACTTGGTGATCCCTCAACAAAAATTATGATAACTTTCTTGCTTATAAACAGAACTATCAATTTGGACCAGAATTTTGGCATTGTTTGGACTGAGGCACATTTCCAACCTTATTCCAGCCTTATAATTAGCCATTCCTAGAGGAACTGCCTTTCATATTTACAAAACCAGAGAAAGCCATGAGACTCTCAGGACTCTTATTTAAGTTAACAAAGAATATGAGGTAACAGAGTAAAGAGAAGATGCAAAAGAAAGGCAAGACCTGGAGGGACGAGGCAGTGTGGGTCACATTTTCGCTGAGCAAAAACACTCTGAGTCACTGTAGTTTAGACAGCTATGCTTATTTTACTGCAGAGACATTTTTTTTTTCTCAAGACAAGGTGTGGTCACTTTAATGCAATAGGTATATAAAACAGTAAAAAACCAAGACTTAGTGGAAAGCTTTTCAGATCTAAATGTCTATGATCCTATAACTGCCTCCTATAAGCTTCTGCATTAAGTTAACTTCCTCCTAACACAGCTACAAAATATTAAATTGTTCAATACCTGGCATGTTTTATTTTGCCCTAGTACACTGAGAAACAAGTAAAACCAAACAACCTTTTCAGAAATTCTTATTTAAATTCGCCAGCTACTCCTTTCCTCCTTCCGTATTTCATGTACACATAAACAAATACTCCTCCGCAGTTAACCATGAAACAAGGGCTGCCAATAAATGCTATGTCAGACATTTTCCCCTTTCTAATTCATAAGAGGCCTAGCAGATAAATCTAAGAATGAATAAAGAAGGGATAAATTGCACATTTGTTTAGCAAAAAGACAAACAAAGTGTTCCTGAAACAAAGATTTTCTTTCAGCCACACCCACATAGGAAAAGAAATCAAAGTACTACCCTAAGGAATATTCTTCTAATACACTCTAGTTGGTGGTAGTTGGTCAAGTTATACGTACTCAGTTGACTCAATTTTAGTCAACTGAGAATGATCAGCAATAAAGTCTGGGACTCAAGACTGAAATGTTCAACCACAACTACGATATTCTTTTAAAAATCATCTCATTCCTCAATTCCTCCTCCCCACCAAAAAAAATGTGAACATACTTGTTTTCAAATGAAATATTCAAAGGGTATAAGAGATCCAAAAGAACTAAACTCATTTCAACTTTAATGAAAGAACTTCGCCTATTAAAAGTTAACACCTAAAGTACACTGCTTTTAATATTCAACCCAAATTACTCTAGTCCTGTGCTTATATCATAATTACACGTTTTGTTAACCTCTCTTAATGTCGAATTTTCACTTATTTATATATTTTCAAACTCCAAAACAGAATTCCACAGAGAAACTGTAATTATAACATGAGCCTCCACCCAGGCTTGTTGAACAGTAACTGTATACCCTTGCTTTAATCCTCAAAGTGGGACTGGGGGTGGGGTAGTGATGGGGGAAAGGGTAAGAGCAGGCATTCATTTTGAATAGCACATTGCTCAAGTTGTCTTTGTACAAAAAAGAGATGCATGAAATAGCAAGCACAATGAATTAATGGAGCATTGACTTTCAAATATCCATAATGCTATTTCTTTTTTTAAAAAAACAGTTAATGGTGGCCAAATGCACAGGAGGTTGAAAACACAAATTCTGGAGGAGAAATTTGTTTTTATCTCTTACACAATTTAGAAATGTAACTTTCTTTTTCATTCTGGGGAGGTGGGGGAGAAAGGGAGGCTTACTTCGGAAACATCACACTATTATGCTGACTGAAAACCACTATAATCTACTTCTAACATCAGTAAGCTTAAAAAAAAATTCTTTAAAACACCCTTCGCACCAGGATTTTATAGACCTGGTGGAAAAAATATGCGTGTTCCTTCCTGTACCTAATTACCTCAACTGAAAAACCTGCCAAGCATTTTGCCCTTTAGTTCCCTTAATCGTATTAGGGTAAATGCACTTTGATGCCAATAGAAACAAGCATTTAAAGATTTTCACTTAAAAGATTCCAAATATGTATGAAAGCTAAGTTTGAAACATAAGGACCCCTATGATCCAAAGACAGCAGTCTAGTTTTCTTTCTAAGCAAATATGAATTTACTCATGTTATAAAACTTGATGTCTAGTTTTGAAACAATTTAAGTAAAATAATGTCAATATGAGAGGCTCTCATGATGATTTATGCTTCCTTCTGTGACTTTATTACATTAGACATTCCTTTCTCAAAGGTTTATACTTTTCACTGTGCTCCTAGCAACCAACCAAAGAAAAAGCATCAACTTTATATACCTGGCACTATTCCAATTCTTACTGCTATTGACAACTACACCGAAGTTTCCATTTAATTGCTGCTCTGTTGTGACACTGAATATTTGTCATAATTAGGCATTTCCTACTTTCTGTCCATTCATCTTTGATTATTACTGAAAATGATTTTTTTAATTTCAGAAAACCTAAGCATGAAAATTCTACAGATAAGAGTAGCTACAGCTGTTACTATCATTACCAACATTGTAACATGCAGGGAAAAAAAAAAGAATATAATTTCTCGGAAGGTAATTTTCCTTTCAGTCTAAGTGCTCTTATTCATCTTACAGTTACTCAATGATTTCCTGTTCTAATTACAGGACATTATACAGAAAGACATTTGTAAAAGGAAACTGCAGCAGGGTATATGACTAAATAGCTTGAATTGGTTGAAAGTGTTTAAAATTCCAAAGTTGTACATCAACTTTATCAATTCGTGGTTACAGCTCTGTGTAAATGTGCAATGTGGCCCATCTATTCTAAATCTCTCTTAAAGCATTAAACTTAGTACTCGAAGTTAGAACACATCAAAGAAGAAAATACATTTGCAGTTAAACTGATGTTAGAGAGTCAGGTGGGGAAGATAAGTTGGTTTATTTTTTCTGTGTGTGTTTTCCCCCCCTCATCAAAGCTGTTAAATTGGAGGCATGCCAAGACATGGAGTGGAAAATATTAATAATAAAAATAAATTAAATGCCTGATTAAAAGGGAGAGAGAACAAGATTCCATCCGGAATAGAAATGAAAATGCCACAAACTATTTCATGAAAACACACTGTGACGTAAATTACACATCAGTATTGCACTGTTGTGGTTATTTTGAGAAATGGTTTGTACTGTAAGTCAGCTGGTGCTGCCCCTCCCTTAATGATTTTGTAATTCTCTACACAGTAAGCAAGCGAGGCAGGCCTGAGATTGCTAAGACAAAAAACAGACCTAGCCATACAGCACTGGCAATAAAAAGATAATGTACTTTTAACATAACAGAACAAGGAGATTGGCTTTATTAACTAAAAAAACTACTTTAAATGGTCCCCAGCTTGCCATTTGTTTTGATAAATGGAAACACAGATCTTCCCAGGATGGGCAACAAAAACATCACTGGAGAACTTAAAAAAGAAAGAGAGAGAGAGAGAGAGAATGTGGGAAAATATATCAGTGTGTGGTTTCAAATGGAACAAAGAATATTTCAAATACAAAACCAAGGTTCTAACCAGTTGTTTCCAAAAGCAAGCCACTTAAAAGAGATAGACACACAAATATAAAAATATGTAATGACATGTTAATATCAGTCTTTGCTCTTGCTGTTGTTTCATCACTCAAAAAAGAAAACAACACAAACTAAATTAAAACTAAGCACTGCTATCACTCTGAGTAACAAATGAAGTCACTGGGAAGCCAGCCAGCTCCACCTCCAAGGTTCTCCCAAAAGGCCAGTGGAATGACAAGCCACATTCAGGAGCCACTGTAGATGTCATTTTGAGAATTTTGCATCTTATTTCCATATGGCTCATCTGCTTCAAATCTAGATGTCACACAAGACAGGAATCATGCAATAAGTATACAGTGAGACCTCATGATGAAACTGATACATGTAGGTACAGTTGTATCCACGTGTGAGGGGTGATTCTAGAGTCCTGACCCTTAACTTGCCTCCCCTCCACACAGGTTAAGCTACAGTTGTCATTTGTAGTATAAATCAGTTTTAGGAGCTGCAGAAGAAAATATAAAGAACCCACAGATATCAGGAAGCCAGCGCCTAGACAAAAATTTTTCCTACTCCAAAACTCTGAAGTTTTCTCAGAGATTATTTTACTGATTGATTTAATAGTGACTCAGGTAAGGCTAGAACTTAGTTATACTCAAGCCCCCTCTTGGTTTACAAGAAACTACCAGTAAGCCTGAATCAGTCCCTATGGTTACCTTGACAAAGTTATTGTAAGAGGAAGAAACCAGGCTATCATTAGCGGTACGAGCCTTAAAAAATTAAAATAACTTCTGCTGTCTTTGCCCGGGGAATATCTATGTGGCTTTCATTTTTCAGATTGTATCTTATGTCTGCCATCATTGCCAGGATCACGATTCTGTTACTGCAGTAGCTATATAAACCCTTGACATTTGAGATATTCTCCTGAGCCCCAATTCATGAATAAACTTAATTAAGGTGCGTACTGGGCAGATCAATGGCTGAATGGTTAACTTCCACACATCAGTTTCTCAGCATGTGAGATCCAAACTTGGGCACTAACAAAATGACAAGTCACTATTTGTCATGACTTTCATGGCCATGATTATTTCACAAATAGTCAACGCTATTTAGGCTAAATCTAATCATCACCAACATATTTTTATATCAGAAAGAAGTGTGCATAGAGAACTAAACGCCAATGTACGACTGTTTACAATTCAGCGCCCAGCACTTAGAAGGGACCCTGAACACCTACATACACATCCACACAGATACTCCTATGTGTAGAAATATAAGGGACTTCTAACTTGCAATGAAAGTGCCCAGCTACCAACAATAATTCAATCAAGTTAAATAACACTTAAGGTCTTGCAAAAATACCTGTCATTTTAAGTTTTAAAAGGGAAGGTATAAAATGTTCACACTCATGTCTTTTCTTTAATAGCCTTACTGAAGCTACAATTCATCCCTTTAAAGTGCATCCCTCACCACAATCAAACTTAGAACATTTTTATTACCCCAAAAGTAATCCTGAACCCTTTTGCCACCACATTCCCCACCAGTCATAATTTCCTTTCTGTTTGTATAGATTTGCTCATTATGGGCATTTATTATTTAAAAAATACATATTTTTAATTTTTAAAAGTGTTACAAAATAATGGGTTTCTTTATAAGGCATTTTCATGCATGTATATTATGTTTTTGTTTATTTGATTTTTATTATTGTTGTGCTGGGTGGGGGTACATTGTAGCATTTACAAAGGTTCTTACAATGTATCAAATATATCCTACTTGAATTCACCCCCTCCACTCCTCTGTTTCATCCCCCTCCCCTGATTCCTGGAACAGTTTCAATGGAATCATTTTGCACTTAAATATGTATATACATTATTTACACCATATTCATCCTCCTCCCCTTTCCCTGCCATCTCCCTCCTCCCACTGGTGCCAACACCCCCCAACCTGTTCCACCCTTCTGTTCTCTGATTTCGTAGAAGAGAAAACATAATAAGAGAAACATGGCGTTTTTGCTAGTTTGAGATAAAGAAAGCTACGCAGGGAGATTCCTTGTGTTGTTTCCATGCATATATGCACTACAACCCCAATTAGTTCATCTCTACCAGTCCTCTTCACTTCTCCCTAGTTCCTTTCCCATGGTAGCCCTGGCCAGTTTAAAATTTCTATATCCATTCTTGTACAATGACCACATCAACCACATACAAGTTTTTGGTTTCCCTCCCTTGCCATATCCCTCCCATACATGGCCTTCCCTTAGTGTTACCCATACATTATCTTTTCTGACTGGCACAGTTCACTTGGTGTATTGTTTTCAAGGTTCATCCATGTTGTAGTATGCATGAAAGCTTTATTCTTTTCCACAGTGAATAATATTCCCTTGGATGGATACCTAACACCTTATGTATTTGTTCATGTACTGATGGACTGTGAGGTTGTTTTCACTTTTTAGCTGTGCTGAATAATGCTGCAAAAGTTTCCATGTGAGAACATGTTTCATTTCTCTTGGGCACACACCCAGGAGTAGAGTTGCCAGGTCATGTGGTAACTCTATGGCTACTCTTTTGAGGAGTAACCATTCCATTTAGATTCCCACCAGCAGTGCACGAGGGCTCTGATGACTCCACATCCTCCTCCACACTCATTATTGTCTTTCGGACAGCTATGCTATGGGTTGTGAAGTGGTATCCCATACTGTCCTGTTAAATACTTAAAAATAATTAACAATGGGTGCTTCTAGGTTGTAAGATTATCTGCAGTTTTTACTTTTTCCTTTGGTTGTCTGTATTTTCAACTGCAATTTTTTTAAAAGAAGGGAAATATGTGTCATATTTTGAGGGACCACCAAATAGACAAAACAATTCTGAAAATAAGAAAGTCATAGGACTCACCATTCAAGATTTCAAAACTTACTACAAGTTTACGGTGTCGAGAGTATGTTGGTGGCATATAGATAGACTAATGAAAAAGAATGGAGAATCCAGAAAAAAACAAAACAAAATAAAAGAAACACCTCACATCTATGTTCAATTGACTTTTGAAAGGAGTACCATGGTATTGAGGAAAATTCATATTCCTGGGAAAAAGAATGAAGGTAGACCTTTATTCATACCATATATAAAAATTAGCTGAAACTGAATCAACAACCCAATTTTAAGAGCTGACACAATAAACTTCTTAAAAGAAAAGATAATGAAACATTTTTATGACCTTGGCTACCACAAGGTTTCTTAGGCCTAATGACAAAAACACAGGTAAGAGCAACAGATAGATAATTGAGCCTCATCAAAATTAAAACTTCTATGCACCAAAGGACACCACCAAAAAAGTGGAAAGAGACACAGAATAGGAGAAAATACCTGCAAATCATACACCTGGTAAGGAATTCATATTCAGAGTATGTAACGAAGTCTGGCAACTCAATAACAAAAAGACAGACAATCCAATTAAAAAATACCAGAGGACTAAACTAGGGATTTCTCCAAAGACACAAATGGCACACGAAAAATGGTCAAGGGAAATGCAAATCAAAACCACAATAAGAAACTAGTTCATGCCCACCAGGATGGTGATTATAAAAACCCAAACCAAAAGTACCTAGTATTGGTGAGGATGTAGAAAAATTGGGACCCTCATGTATTGCTGAAAATATGAAATTATTTAGCCATGGTGGAAGAGTCTGGAATCTCCTTAAAAAGTAAAATGTTGGAGTCTTTGTTCCCATTTCCTGCATGGGAAACGGGGAATGTTTCTCCGTCTTTTCCTCCCCCTCCCATATTTTATCCTGCTATACTAAAATAAATCCTGGCTAAAATTTTTTTTAAAAAGTTAAATGCTGACTTATTATGTAAGCCAGTAATTCCACTCTTAGGCATATACCCAAAGGATCTGGAAATAAAGACAGACAGTTATACACCAATGCTGATAGCAGCATTATTACAATAGCCCAAAAGTGGAAACAACCCAAGTGTCTATCAACAGGTGAACATATAAACAAAATGTGGTGTATCTATACAAAGGAATATTATTTAGTCATAAAATGAATGAAATTCTGATATACTCTACAATATAGATAAACCTTGAAAATGTTACTTAGGTGAAATAACCCTAACATAGAAGGGCAAATAGTGAATGTGAATTCACAGAGACAGAAAGTAGAATAGAGGTCGCCAGGTGCTGGGTGGGGGGTGGTGTTGGAAGGAATGAGTTGTTGCTTAATAGGTACAGAGTTTTGTTTGAAGTGATGAAAAAGTTCTCTAAATAGATAGTGGTGATAGTTACACAATACTATGAATGCACTTAGCACCACTGAATTGTATACTTAAAAATGGCTACAGTGATTAATTCTATGTCATGTATATTTTATGCAATAAAGAAAGAAGAAATATATTTCGTGCTGTATTTTTCATGTGGATGCATTCTTTTGTTGTTTCTTGGGACTAAAATAGGAGTCTCCAATCAGCAACTAGACTATAAGTTCCTGGAGGGTACAGAATCAGTGTCCTAATTCCTTGGTATCACTCCCAGACCTTTAAGACAATTAAGAAATGCAATTGCCTACATATAGTGTTGCAATAAACATCCGACCCTTCCATCAAAGAGTAAGAGCAGTCATGCCATTATTTCACCCTAGGATCTGGACCAACAGCCCTTCCTAAAACCCTCAAAAAAAAAAAAAATCTGAGGAAAAATATCTTCCCCACAGCCCAATGGCTAGATCATTCTTAGATTAAAGTTCATGAATTTAGGGAGTCATTTCATTTTATTGACTCTCACACTCTTCTCTTTCTCTCTCTCTCTCTCTCTCTCTCTCTCTCTCTCATAATCTCACCACTTGAGAATTTGAATCTCATCATCAAACTTCTGAGCCATATCCAAACAACAGCATTGAATTCTGGGAGCTCATACCCTAAGGTGACAAGAGTGGTATGACTGCATTGTTTTCTTTCATTTTATCACAGGTTTCTGGGGTGGCTCAATAAGGAAGGGAGGGCAAAGGCCTCCTTCTTCTGCCAGTGACTCATCTTAAATCACTGTTCAAACTAGTGAATCCTTACCCTGAGGCTACCCTACCTTACCCCACAAGACATTCTGAGGGGAACCTACACAGGGGTGGGACAGATCCTCAATGAGCATCTTATTATTCCTAATTTATCTGCCCAAGAATGAGTCAGTATTCAGTCTCCTTTACCCATCATCCATCCCTAGTCTTACTATGACCAGTCAAAAGCCAAATCAAAACACTCGTTTTGGAGAAGCTTCTTTTACAGATATATTGAGGTGCCTCAAATCAGAGACTTTTGATCTCTCTTCTTGCACATATTTTTGTCAAAGGGTAAGATTATTACTTTGACCCGTGCTAGGATGCTCTGAATTCAGAAAAGCCAGACTAATATAGGTTAGTAATGCTGATCCCTTAAAATATACCTAGAATGCTCTGTAAAGCTACTAGATTTTTTAGACATAAATTGGATAAATCAATGGGTAAAAGTTTTACATGATTTATTTTTGAGCTGCTATGCTTTATTAAATACACATTTTCAAATTTAAAATCTTATCAAACCATATGTAATGTTTACTCTACTTACGACTAATCACCATCTTATTTTATTCATTATCGTCTTTAGCATTTTCTACCTATTAACCAGAGATTTATTCAAACTCATGATAAAAAAATTAGAAGTCCACTGAAAATTGGGCAAAGTGTTGTGTAGATACTGTTTTCAAAAATCTTTTAGATTAGCACTAATATTTAATAAAAATGATCAGACAAATATAGAACATTAAAACAGTAAAAAGAAAAAAAGGTGAAATTAATTTGTCTTAATCTAGTCCAAAATGTAATTTCAATATATGATGAGCAAAAAGAATTATTAGTGATATAGCTTACATTTTATTTTTCATGCTAAGGTAAGTGCTGGCAATCAAGTGTGCATTTGACATTTACAACATCTCTTGATTTGGATAAGCTACAGTTCAAGGTTTTAATAGCTACATGTGGCTAGTGGCTACCATATTGAACAGCAAAACTTAAGAGAGTCTACTAGAGAAGAAATTTTTTAAAGACTTATGTGTTAGATAATAGAAAAATTGGGCTGTCCTGGATGTGTGGCACTGTCCCCAAGGAGCTTTTCAGTTTGGGAGTTCAAGAAGAAAGAGATTGATAAACACAACTAGGAGAAGAGACTACAACAGGAGGAAAGGCCACTGGAGTGGAGTTTGATACCCAAGGCTCCAACAAAGGCCAACAGACAGCAACTGTATTGCTATTAGTAGAGATCTTTACTTACTACCTTGTAACAAAAATCAAGTCCAAGTGAAACAATAATTTTTTTTAAAAGCTTCCACTATAAAATCTGGTCAGTGTCCTCTCCTCTGGGTTATACCTATTTTGCTCTGGCTAGCTACAAGTTGATCTGGCGTCATTTCCACAAACCATCTGCTCTGTTTTTTGTCACGGTGCCAGGAGAAGATCAGTTGTTCGGAATGGGTATTTTTCTTTTTCTTTTTTTCTAGTGTGTGCAATACTAAAATTAGTTTAACATCTGAAAAAGATACTTATAAACCCTACTGAAAACTGAAACCACTATTCAATCTCACGGCAATGCAGTCATATAAAAACTCCAGCACCTTCTAATGTGCTCTCATAGGGCACCGTGGAAGAACATCAGTGAAAGCTGATGATATGGATATGCTCTGTTTGACTTCCTTTTTTGCACAGTATTAGTACTGAATAAGCTGATGTAAGGCAGGAGGATGAATCTGGTTTATTCACAATTCCCATAATACCTGTCATCCTCTGAAAATCATCTCCACTGGTAATGTTCCCCTTGCCTTAATCTCTAATAGTCTAGCCTAGTTACTTTTTTTCTCATAAATATACAATAAACAAATGGCTGGCAACAAATACATGAATTCCAGTTACAATTCTGTGGTTTTATACCATGAGCTCCTAGTGTAACCGATTCCTGTTCTGGGTATATCTCAGACATTTCTGTGAGATGGTTTACAATTACAGGGTTGGAAAACTATGAGCTAAATCCAGCCTGAGGCCTGTTTTTGTAGATAAAGTTTTATTGCAAAACAGCCATGCCCATTCGTTTACATATGTCTATGGCTGCTTTTGTACTCTAATGGCACAGTTGTGTACTTACAAAGTTGTGAACTTATGAAAGTCACTTTATGACCCAGAAGGCTAAAATATTTGCTCTCTGGCTCTGCTTGCCCTTGCTCTAGAGACTATATTATTGCTTCCAAAAACCTATTTAGATCTTTGGTATCAGCTTAATTCTTAAGATAGGATTATTCTGTTAACATTTGACTGGACTTACTTATTCATGTTATGTCCTCTCTTCCAGACTACAGGTTCTTTGAAGGGCAGGATTTGAGTCTTTAGTGTGTCTGGATCCCTGACACCCTAGAGACAAGTGGAGCACATGATAGACTTTCAATTAATGTTGGTCTTTTTCTAGATTTTCAGTTTGGTGTCCACCTGCCCCCAAATCCATAACTTATTCTCTCTAAGAGAAGAATTTGTATCATTGGGCTCCCTCACAGGCTAACATTTGCTTGGTTCAGCCAACAGAAGACACCAGCAGGAAATCAGACGTGGGAAGAGAGAAGTTGTGGTGTGGGATTTCTTCCCTCTTAGCTTCCACAGCTTAGGCATGGCTCAACCCTCCAGTGCAGTTCTTCCATGGCCCTTATTTTCACTGTCTCCTCTACCAGCTTCCAACTGTCACTGATCCTTCTTGTTTCAAATTCATTTCTTGGCTCTTTTCAACATAACCCTATCTCTGTAAGTTTTCCTGTTGTCAAAGTCTCTTCAGTTGAATTGAGTGGAAATCTATTTCTTGTCTCCATCTTGAGTGATACTGATCCATGGTTCCCATCTGGCAAGTGGTAACTCAGTTAGAAGTCCCCACACTCAGCAGTTAAATGAAAACCAAGAGAGGACATCTTTCTGTGGATCAACCACATCAGAACCACTGAGTAGAGATTCCTGGGTCCTCTACCTGCCATACTGAATAAGGATGTTTGAGCTGAATCTCTGGATTCAGATTTTGCAACAGGACTTTAGGTAGTTCCAGTGCACCTATTGGAAAATATGGTGAAATTCAGATTTTGGGTGCAGTGTGATAATGCAAGAACAGAAAACCAGTTGACAACTGCAGAGCATCTTAAAGGTCCTAAAGAAGATGTATAAACATGGATCATGTGGAAAAGGAGGTCAGATCTCCTAGAATAGGGCCACAGGAGGTGCTGAAGAGTAATTTGGGAATTAGTCATTTCTCTTGGTCGTATGGTAAATCTCTTTGACGCAGGCTGCTCATATAAAAATCACATATTCTATAATATTGGCTTTAATGGTCTGGCTCCTTGTCAGTATCAGCATAATGATGACCCTGAAGATCAATTGCTTTGAGACCCTGGAAACTCATGAGCCCCAAAGTCGAAGCATGTGTAGAAGGAGGCATATGTGAACCACAGGGGAGCAGAGTCCAAGGTCCAATAACCAACTATGTGACCTGGGGAAAGTTCATCTGTCAGAGCCTTGAGTTCCTAGTCTGTAAAATGGACTTAATAGTGGGTTAAAGAATGAAAAGTAGTTAGGCCAATGTAGGGCATAATAACACTCAGTAGATATTTCCTATCATTTTTGCCTTACAGGTTGCTTCCCAAAGTATTCAAAGGACATTGGCTCCTAGGGGGCAAAGAGAATATATTACCAAGCATTATGTGGGAAAAAAGGGTACTGCAGCATGGACAGCACTGAATTTAACAAAAAGTTACTCAGGTATGTTCTTGGACCCTTTAACATGCTAATAATCATTTTAATCTATGTGGGATGGATCGCTGCCTTTCCTGAATTCATTTTAGCATGAAACCCTCTTCTTCCTGCTTTCAGGTCTTCCACCACATTTTTTTATTTTTGTTATTCTATAGCTCACCTGAACAAGGTAAGTGTTTCTCTGAACACATTTGAGAACATAATATGAACCAAAATGATTATGGCAACTGTCCCACTCTCTTCTATCCCCTTCCCTGTGTGTATACTCTGTGTAACACTGTATAACCATAATAGGTTATTGTGTACAATATAATCACTCATCTATGTAACATTTCAGAATCTAAAAAGCCCCTTCACATGTTTAATATCACTTGATCTTCCCAGAATCTCTCTCTGAGGTCTGTCGAGAATACTGTCCACTTTATCCTTGTGGACACGGAACACTCAGTAGGTGAATGGTGTTTTTCAAGGTCACCTAGCTGATGGCAGGGCTGGGTCATCAGGCACTAAATCCCACACACTCCCATCATATTCTGGCCACCTCTGTGTGAATCCAAACCTCTGAGAAGGGCTCTGGGAGATTCACGCTATTACCAGTCAACTCTGACAGACCCTCCAGGGGACTGGTGACTTTGAGAATCCTTGTGATTTTATGAACTAAAGAGAAGCAAACTTCTGGTTTCAGGTTTTATCATTAAATAACCTCTGCCAGCCTTATGTGTAAAACCATCGCCCAAGTAAGACTTAGTTCTGATTCCCAAGGAAGATAATCTCAGAAATGAGCACGGCATAGAACACCTCACCAGCAGACCTCTCCACTCTTAATCCCTTTAAAAGCACAGTGCAGGCTGAGTGAAGCCAGTAGCATTATCCCTTCCTATCACCCTCATTTTTGGATCCTGGGACAAAGACCCACAAACCACTCAACTCTCATGACACAATTGCACCCTTGACACCATCAAAAAGGTAGCATTCAATGTCAAAATAGCCATTCGTGCACTGACTTCTGTAACCCAAAAGAGCACTTCCTGTGGAGAGAGGGTAGCAGGTGGCAGGAAGACAAAGACCAAAGAGCCACCACCCATCCCTTCCAGGATATACAGCTTTTCATGGGAACAAATATACAAATAAGAGTATACTGTTTGTATACAAGAGTCAGAACGAGGAGTCATTCTTGGTACCAATGAGCATGAAGAAAGTTTTCCTAAGGAAGATGAAGCTCACAGGTGAGTTTTGAAGGATACGGGCAAATAAAAATATCATCACTCACTAGCCTCCCCAGTATGGGTCACTGGTCACTGACACATTCTCTTCTCCTCTTCTAGATAATGGCACTCAGTAGATATTATTATAGGTTATTATCATTAGCTCCATTTTTCATATGGGGAAAATGAAGCCAAAAAAGAGATTAAGTGAATTGTCAACAGTCACACTTCTGCGGAAGCCTGGAGCATGGAGCCAGACCAGTGCCCAGGTCTGCTTGCTGCTGACAGTTCACAAGTAGAAAGAAGCACCTCCAGTCCCCCAGGACCATACTGGCATGAACCCATGAGGATGCTGGGATTAAAGTGCTGTGGATGCAGTGCAGGTTAAGCACTGGAGAGGTGACAGGATCTCAGGGCCATGCATTAAGGTTTAGATTAAATCCAGAAGGCACTAAGAAAGGAGGATATATTGAAGGAGAGCTAGACCTCAACCCTGACCTTCATTTTTCTTTTGTCTCAGCTGATGGGGGCTTCCCTCAGCTCTCCCTCCAGCATGAGTAAGTTCCACTGGTCCAAATTTAGGGAAGACCACAGTCACTGTCCCAATTAAGTCCCTTTAAGGGATGATGAGGCCATTTCAGACAGTGTTGGCAGGCAAGATCCCAGGAAGATAACATAAATCTAATGAACTAGATATGCAAAAATAATGCTATGTTTCATAATATAACTCAACAAACTTTCCAGGGTCAGTTACTGTTCAGTTGTGAATTTACACTCTTAAACATGGCTGGGCCCACCCTCAAGAAGCCCTCAATCTTATATGGTGATGGTGAAGACAGCAATGAGACTCCAGGGGAGGAGATTAGTGGCCCCAAAAGGAGCTACAGAGTCCAAAGGATGAAGAATTGAAGTGCCATGCACACCACAAAGCTCAGCAATTTGGAAGTGTTTATGCCCTAATTACAAAAAAAGATGTTTATTTAATCTTTGACTTTGAAATTCCAAAAACTACGGTCAATGCAATAGCTAGAACAAAAGGAAGTGTTAAAAACTGGGATTTTGACCAGGTTCATGCAGAAGGAATCAAGTACATTAACAGTGTTGTGTACAATTTAAATGCTTCTTTTCCATTTTTATTTCTGGCACTTGGCTTGCCACATCTTCAACAGGGCAAGTACTTCATACTCGGTGATGTACACAGCTGAGGTCTCTTTTAATGATGAAGGATATTACTAATATATTTTGCCTCAACTGAAATTCAAACCCAATTTGACTTTCCCTCAGGTGGGATGTGGACAGAGAACATCTAGATAATAAGTGTTATCATTCACAAGGCCAAGACTGAACCAATACTTTGTAGCTAAATGCAATTTGTAAAGCACAATTTAACAGCTCCATTTAGCAACTCTTCACAATCAGGATGATTTCAACAGTTGCTGAACGCCAGCCAAGATACCACCAAAGTATACTTAAATACCAGCAAACATTACATGTTATAAAAATTCCAAGTTTGTCTCCTTCTCTGACAGAAAAATCACCTCTCTCTCATTCTTATAAAGCAAAGCCATTGCAATTCTTCAAGTCTACCTGGGGGAATAAAGGGAAGGACTTAAATACAGGCACTGAGCTATGAGTTTTCTTCAAATTAACATTCACCTTTCCCACCTTTCTTTTTACTGGCTGTTAAGCTTTCAGGTTCTTATTTCAAGCCAAGTGGGACACCCAAAACACCCTTTTTTGTTCCAGTAACAAATCTTGAAACTTAAGAGGACTTTCAAGCATAGTTAAAAGTGTCTGAAGGAGTCTCAACACATGGTCTTAGGCAGCCAGGAAAGAAGCTCTGAGTTCCATTAGACCCTTCCACCTCCCAATTTATCTGATTATTTAAAGTCATCTTTGCTCTTTCCATTAAACAAGTCAGTTTCTAAATTAATAAAGAATATAATTTACCACCTTGGGTGGTTCTTTCTTTTTATCAAGTGTGTTCATGCTTTGAAAAACAAGGAGATTCCAGTGCTGCTGTTTTCCAAGGCCTATCAAATCTCCCTTCTAACAGAGTGGGGCTTCAGAGCTGGGACAATGCTGTCATTCTGTGAATGTTGTCATTCACAGATTAGCTGAAGAGACTCTTCTAGTAACACTTCTTCCATGTGATATCTTGGGTTAGAATGCTCTTTTTTAAGTATCAAGGTGTTACTCCTTCATGGGTAACCATGAAGGGATGATGTTCGTACTTTAAAAAAAGTGAGATATACATTGTTCATACATTCTTTTTAAAAGATCAGAACTACAGGTACCAACCTCAGGGGGAGGAGGGGGAAAGATGGTGGAGAAAGGGGTAGGAGGATGAATATGGTGCAAACAATGTATACACATGTATGTAAATGCAAAACTGATACCTGCTTTAACTGTTCCAGGAATTAGGGAAGGGGGGATGGAGGAGAGCAGTGGAGGTGGGAAAGTCAAGTATGATATATTTGATGCATTGTAAGGACCTTTGTACATGCTACAATGTACTCACATGCAGCACAACAACAACGAAATAAAATAAAATGAAATCATAAAAAATACATAAAACCTGGAAAGCAATACACAAAACACTTTCTTTTTCACTGGGAGCACAGAGGACAGAAGAAGGAGTGAGGGAAAAAAGAGTAGGTGGAGCTTTTTTTTTTTTTAAGAAAAAACATTGTTTATAGTCACCTCTTTCCCCCACTCTTCCTTACCTAGCTTCTCCCATAGGGCTCTGAGAGCAAAAATTTGAACAGAATATTGAGTGGAAGAAAGAAGCAGGGAATCTTTGCACCTTTCCATTTGTGCCTCCAGGTTACTTGACAACTCTATGAGGAAAGGAAATTTATGCTTAGCAAAGATTTTCCTCACTTGTACTTAGATTATTTTGGGGAACAATTTATAACCCATCCTAGTTTTATGCATGTATATCCATCCTCTTGTATGTCATTTATTTCTCAGAATCACTCTATGATGAGTATATTTATAGGGCACTAATCCCATACCCACAATGCCAAAATTCAAAAGGTTTTAAATTGGAACATTCTTTTATGTAAATTTGGTAACAACATCTGACTTGAACCGTCATAAAACTATTAATAAATTTTATCTTTTCAGTAAAAAAAAGATCAGAACTAATGTATAATACATCCTTGCTATGAAAAGTAAAATGGTAACTCCCTTGGCTTTGCTAGCCCTCACACTTTATTGGGGACTTACATTTCCATGTCAATGCAGCCTTCTTAACAACTGGAGAACAGTCTTTCTCAAGTTATAGATAACAGTCTTTCTCAGACAAGGGCAGAGAACTAGTCCAGCAATTCTGCTCGGCCTGAGGTTTCTGACTCTTTTGAAAATCACCTTGAAATAACAGTCCTCTTAATTCTTCTAGAATATAATTTACTTAGTACAGACACAAAAACATCCCACCTCTGTGGTACACTGTGACAAGTCAGAACACACAGCGAGGATGTGAGTTTGTGTGAAAATAACTAGTTCAATGTAACCCCCACTCTCCAACTGTGATACTGCTTCTTCCAACACATGGAGAAGTGAGAATGATTGTATTTTGTTGAAAGTGTCTCATTACATTGATTTAAATAAGATTTCTAAACCTGCAAAAAGAAAAACAGTTTAAAATATTGTTTGTTTCCAACAAGACTATAAAAAGACAGGTAGTGAAAGCCTTCAGAAATTCAGGTTGGTGGGGACCAACGTCTCTTCTGTTTGGGCATCTGACAGAAGGATAATGGAGTTTAGTAACACTCAAGGTCAGGTGTTTCTTTTCTGCTTAATGCATCCTAGTATATCCCACACAATATAACAGACAGGTGTTAAGAGACTTGCATTGAGGGCTACACATTGCTTCAAGATCTTGAACTTGATGAACTTGCTTCATTTTTGACAACATTTAAGCACAACTGACTTGGAAACAATTTCTCTGAAGCTCTCACACACCTGGACAGGTAAGATATGGTCCAGCTTGAAAAATGCCAAACACTTTCTGATGTTTATTAACACTGCAGTCATAATAATACTTGGTGCCAAAACAGAAAATAACAACCACCAGAAATCCTTAGGGTACTTCTCAGAGTGCTCAGTTATTAGTTAACTAATAACTAGAATATAGTTACTGGCTAGAATACAGTGCCTTTTGTTGACTATACAGTCAGGCAAGCCCTAAGCCCTCAATGTGTTATTTCATCACTGTAGTAGCCCATGTGAGGCGTATCCTGTAGCCCATGTGAGGCGTATCCTTTACTGCTTCCATTTTAAAGATGAGAAAATTGAGGCTTAGAGAGAGGGGCTGTGTAATTTTTTCAAGGTCACTCTGGAACCCAGATCTGCCTGATTGAAGAGATCATGAATATAGCTACTGCTTATAAATTATAGAGAAAACTCTGTTTAGATAAACCCATGATGCCAGGGTAGAGGCTCTAAAACCAGTCTGAGAACCAAGCTATGTTCTGGACAGGAGAGATGCCCAGAGGAGCAACCCATTAGCTCACTGATGGCATCTGGGATTTGGGACCATATGAAACTGAGATCACAAGTCACTGTTCATGTAGCCATGACCCTCCCTATTCTTGTTCAGGGTCAGCACAAAACCTTTAACCTCAGAGGAGGCAGAAAATGGCCCGTTCTGGTTTTGCAATTATACACTGCCCGTAAGTGAACACTTATTATTACTTTAAGAGAGGCCCTTGAAGCAGGAAGCTCTATGAATTTATGAGATCAGCAGCTATTTTTCCAAGATGGTTATAATACAATTCATTTCATTTGCAGCTGGTTTAACGTGGAACATTGTTTAAGAGAGACAAATAAACAACAATTCACATTTGCTGGGCTTCTCTCTTCTCTCTACCCCTCCCAGTTGTTCCACAGGAAATTTTTTTATTGATTAAAGTACAATTACATTATGGTTGGGAAAAATCAGCTCTAGAATAAATCGTTTTAAGAAGAAATCATGGTGATGTCCTAGAAAGAAGCAGCACAGGGAGGGAGCCGTGAGCCTGCCACTGCCTGCAGCGGTGTGCAAGCTTCTGCTGGTATCTGGGCTTTGGTCCTCCTGCTTTGAACAATGCTGGGACCTTGCCTTATGGAAAGCTGGGACCAAGTAAGGTCAGCTTGACTTGTGACTTTTGGTGGTCCCTAGGCACCTTTGCCCCTTCTTGTGTAGAAAAAAATATTTAAATTACATTTTAGAATACCTTGATAGAAAGACAAATATATAGTAGGCATCTATGTGGTCATATGCCTAAGGCATATGACCTTCAGTGACATCACCAGAAACACCACTGTCAGTGTAGGGATTTCTTTCTTTCCCAAAATCTGTCATGCAACCACCACCAAGATGCAGATTCTTGTATAAATCCTTACAGCAAGAACATCACTCTAGAGGTTGAACCCTCAGATACAATAAAAAACCAAGACTGAGATCCAGGATATGGAAGGAATTCTTCCTGATCAGTAAAGATCAATTTTTCTGGCAAGCACTGGGGCATGAACAGCACTCAATGAGAACCCATTGTTCACCTGTGTTGAGACCCCCATGGTGGTGGGAAGAAAAGGAAGAAGTCTTTCACCACTCCTGAGAAGACAGGCATAAAGGGAAGGAGGTTGAGCTGACTGTCCTGAAACACCGTGAGGCGGAGGAGAAAGAGAAAATTGATCATCTTTTGGGGAATGCCTTTCTCATGAGTGTGCTACTGGACTTTTTATGGCCACCCACTTCAACAGACATTACTGGGGACAAGTGTTGTCTGACTTAGGACAAACCAGAAGTCAAGGAATTGTGAATGAGTTAGTAATAGATACAGACTAACAATAAATATGTGTATATATATAATAGTTTAGGACATTTTCTTTGACTGAAAAGGTCATTGTGTTTTGTTCTGATTTTAAAAGATAGAAAAGTATGGGGTTGGAGAGGGAGACATATCAGGGGCCCTAGGATTGTGCAGGCTGTGGCTACCAGGTTAAAGATGGGCCCCCTGCTTGCTGAGGACCTAGAGCTGGGAAGAGCAAGTGTTTTCTGAAAAGAGGGGATCTGTGAGGGAGAAGGTTGGCAATGAGATCTCTAATTGGTAGGCATTTGGAGAGACAGGGGAAAAGAGAAGAGTGGTAAGGATGATAATCATCTGTGTGTATGCAGTGTGAGATGTAAACCAACCCCCTCCTCCATCTCTCCCATCTACTCTTGTGAAATCCTCTGGATGATCTACATTGCTCACCAGGAATGTGGAATTTAAAACATCAAAACAAAGTAAGGAGATTGAATTCCATGATGTCCAAAGTCCTTCTCTTCCCACTCTAATATTAGACTTTTCACCACAAGTATTTAAATAACAATGCCAAGAGCTGCTTCCTCTCGCAGAGGAAAACCCACTAACTAGGACCTAAGAAAGGACTTGAGAAACCCAATGGCTTGCAAAGATGCTTCACCCCTTTGCACACATTTGGGTGCAGTACCTCCTAGGAGCAGGCCACACCCACTCCAGCCTCAGGTAGCATTCTAAGTCATGGCTGGCTACACTTCATGCCTAGGACCTTTGAAAGTTTCTGTTCTAAGGACAAGAATGAATTTGGATAACTCAAAATGAAAACATTTAGTACTACATAATTTAAGATCTAGGGAGTAATTTAACTCTGTAACTCAACCTCTGTAAATCTATGAATGTGACCACTGGGCATAAAACTGCCTCCCATTCACCAAATGAACATTCTTCTTCTAGTGTGGCTGGGGCTTCCTCCCAGCCTGCACTGTTATATCAACAGGGTGACCATCTTTGCCTACTTACCAGGGTTTAAACACTGTTTATTTTATTCATTTTCCTCATCAATATGTACCAATTTCTTGTTTTAACAACATACACACTAAAAAGCAATTCACCCAGTATTTTTCCCATTGGCATTGTTTGAGCACTAATTTTTGAGCTTTGGCATTCTGCTTCACTAAAGAGAACAGAGACCTAGGTGATACAGTTTTTGCATGTGCTTAACAAATTTCTCAGCTTTACCTTCCAACCTGGCAATAAGGCAGCTAATTTTTACTCTGAAGCTGAGTTGTCCAGAACAATAGTGACTAGCTGTATGTGACTATTTAAAGTTAGATTAACTAAAATATAAAAATTAAAAATTAAAAATTCCGTTTCTCTGCCACCCTAGACATTTTTCAGGTGGTAAATTGCCACATGTAACTGTGTCTTAATTGGAAAGCATACATACAGAATGTTTCCATAATTGAGGCAAGTTATATTGGCAAGTTCTACCTAAAGGCTTAGATATTTACAAAGCAAAGACCTACATCTCTTTCATCCCCGTATCCCTGGTGTCTAACACAGGCTCTGCCTGACATGTAATAAAAGCTCTAATAATCCTTAAGGAACTGAAATTTTTCATCTTTAAATCTGGGAACAAAATATATCCCCCAAATGTTGAGTTAGACAAGAAAGAAGAAACAAATGCAAAGCAGGAGCTATATCGGGCAAATTGTTTCCATAAACAAAAACTAAAATTCTAGTGCCAATGCAAGAAATTATTTCTAGATCCTATGAGTTCGGAGTGAATAAATGAGACTATTGCCCAAAAATATACATTCATGAGCCATTCACAATATTAATAGACCAGCAAAGTTATTAAAGTCAGTATTGTAACAACACAGTAGCCATAGTAGTAATAACGATGAGGGTGACAATGAGGAGACTTATGCAACATAGAGCATTTAATACTTTGAAAACCCTCTCATATTTTGTTCCATTTGAATCGCAAAACAATTTTGGGAGGTTGGAATTCTTGTGCCCATTTTATTGATAGGAAAAAGGAGGATCAGAGACTCAGTGAGTTGCAGAGGATGATTCAGCGGGTAAATGAGGAACAGCCATCTGATCGCAGGCTTTCTAACTCCAAGTCTTTCTGCTCTGTCATGGCTGCTACATTCGGTCCCCAAACTTCCCATTGGGCTATTTTTCCTATCTATTTATGTTGCTTAGCACATTGAGATTTCCTTTCAGTGTTTTGGAAGGCTGACTCATCGATTGTCCTCCTTAACAATAATTTTTGGCCTCTGCAGTATCGAAGGGTTAATCATTGGTAACCATAGTCTTTAGAAAAATTATTAATTTATCAGCCACAAAACCATTTGTTCTGTGGATTTCCCATCTCAAACAGTGGTTCTGAAGCCCAAGCGTGATCGACTGCTCTGGCTGCACAGCTGCTTTGCATTTTGAATTCTTTATTTATAGAACAAGTCAAATTAATAACTCAAAAATGTTGTTTCAGGCAAAGTAATGGACACACAATAAAACTATTCATTTCCTAAAAGGTCACTCCAGGAGATGCATACATTGTTTAAAAGCCTACCAACAATGCTATTATTCCTTCGAAAACTGAAAATGTATAATAAGCAGTTAGAGCACATATCTGCCCCTGAGACCCCAGGCTAATTTAAAGTACAATCACAAGGCAATCAATCACACTCCAAAATTACTTCATTTTCCAAACTGTTTACACTTTTTAAGTTACAAATCCACTTTCTGCTATTTCAACTCACGATTTACAACTACAGATTTAGACCTCTTGGCAAGCAGCCAAGCACTAGTCATGAGGGAACTAATGATATGAACAGATCAGTGTTTTATAAAGGAGAAAAGCGCATGTAAATTTCCAGTGTGTCTGCAAGTAATCAAGGCACTGCTGACTATAAATGAGACCGTCTCAAATTTATTTTAGGAGAAATATCTTAAAGCTGCACTTTTTATCCAGGCCAAAAAAAGCCTTTAAGAGGAACTCTGAGATTACTCAAATTATTGTAAATAAATGGTTATGTGAACAATATGGAAAGAAAAGAGAAATATATGACTTATTTCAACATTTTTATCCCATATGCCTTTATCATATGATTTCTGGAATGCTAGATTTAATGGAAAGGGATCTGCCATCCTCTCTCTCTTTCTCTGTCTTTTTCTCTTCTTTGTCCCTTACTTCCTCCCTTAAAATTCTGTTGTTAACTGTAGCAACAAATCAAGTTTGTTTTAGTAGCCAAAAAATGCTCTGAAAGAAAAGGAAGACCCTGGGGATACTGTTTTAAATTAAATATGATCTTTATTGTTTCATTACAACAGCACAGCCAAATAATCACTTTGTGTTATTTGTACAAATAATGTAGGATGCTCATTTTCTTGCGGAAATAATTACTCTAGTCTATCATATCCTGCTCGTCATCAAAGCCTCCCTCTTTGCTGTCACCAAGCATGTGCATTAGACTTGGAGGCTAAATTTAGCCAAAGTTTCATGTGTTCTTACATGCTAAGGAGTAAAGCCAAGTAAGCACATTCAGATGTAGGATGCCTGGAAGAGAGAAGCTCAAAATAGCCTCCCACTATATACATCGCCGAAGTCCATTCGCTGTGATTGATATTTTAGTTAGAGAATCATTACATGACTAAACTCAATTTTATAATTGGATAAGGCCAGATACAATAAACCGTCCCTGCACCGTTACAGCATCCTACATCTTAAAGCTATCTGTAATCATAAATCAACCTAATTATTTGAAATACTGTCATGAAGTGGAAAAGAAAAGAAATTAAAATAAACTAGCTGCCTGAACATCTCATTTTATTTTCTAAGGACTAACCAAAGCTTTTTATTGGCCTTAAAGCCCAGCCTCACAATGGCTGCTAAATCATACTTTCTAGATAAAATTGTACAAGCAGAAAATCAATAGCAATGATTAACAGCTCCCCACCCCCATTTTTCACACTGGCAGCAGGAGTGTGTGAGTGTGTGTATACACGTGTATTAATTTAACTATAACTAAAAATAATGATTATCAGAAACCCAAATGTAGACCTATTTTATTAAAACATCACTTTATCTTTGTTTTTGTCACACAAAAGCCCCTAAAAACAGAATGAATATTACCAGTTTTGAGTGATTTCATAATGAACACCCTGGAGTCTCTGATGTCATCATTGTGACATCATCAAGATATCACTGGCTGGCACAGACTTTCAGGTTAACCCTTTCACAGATGTCCCAGCTTATCACTTGACCAGTTTGCTAAAGTGAGTCCCCTATATTAACCTGTCAGTACTCGGAGAATGCATAAGAGTCACTCCCCCTCACCCCATACCCACAGAGAGAGAATGGAGCTAGAACATTCTAAAGGGCAGGGGTTGTGTCTCCTCCACAGGAAGTCCTGGGACAAATATGAGCTCTGAAACAGGCACTGTGGGAGGTTCTTGCAGGTGAAGAAGGGAGGGTAGGAGTTCTGCTGGATCTGGGTTGCCTTTCTTCATCATAGTCTGAGAAGCTTGAGCTAGAATTCTGGGTATCTGTGTATCTTTGTGTTGTCCATACAAAGTACAAGTCAGCCAAGATTACCTATACCTAAGTTCACTCAACTTCTTTTCAAACTTGATGAGAAATTTATGCATATGTCAATGGCTATAGCAATACCAAGCATGGAAGGATTTTAAATATTTACAATATCCCAATTCGACTGAAAATGTTCTCAATTTGACCAACACCTAGCAGAGGCCTCAGTATTCTACTTTGACCTTACAAATTCCACTTCTAGGAATTTATCTTAAGGACAGAATTAATGATATAAACAATGATATAACTTCAAACTGTTTATATAATCCAAAGCTGGGGAAAAACTCAAAGTCCAATAGGAGAATAGTCCATGAAATTATGATACTTCCACATAATGGAATACGGTGGAGTCCATCAATAAAAATGACGCTGCAAATGAATATCTGTTGTTTAAAGCAGCACATTAAGTTTTTTAAAGCATGATATAAACTGGAGGCACCATATTCTTACAAACAATAAAAACTCACATATAGGCAGAAAAAATTGGAATGATAGTAAATATCAACACTAGTTATTTCAATGTGATGGTATTATGGGCTTAACTTAATTTCTTTTTCTTTCTGTTGCCTTGTATTTGTCATAACATGATAAGCATGCATTACTCTTATCATAACAAAACAAACACAGTTAAAAGAAACTAAGGAAAAAATGTGGACAGAGAGAAGGAAAATAACTCCACATAAACTCCCAAATGTTGGATGGTTCAAATATATGCTAATGCCTTTTTGAAATACTATACCTAACTTTGTGTTTTTGTACCTCTGATCAAGTTCCCCTCAACACACCTCAAAAGATGATGACAATCCAATAAATACACTCAATTAATAGCAATGATAAGATAGCTGCACCAAATTAAGGAAAAATTAGATTTAGGTTTACATGCCACTAATGAATCTTTTTTATTTTTATTATTCCTCTTTTCTTTCTTTTTCCTTCTCTCTTGTTTTGCTTATACACACACACACACACACACACACACATACACACACATTTTTAAAGCAAGCTAACATCATCCCCCTTCTCAATCTTCTTCCAAAACAATTTGAAATTAACACCATGTATTTAGTTTTGTACACTTCTTATAATTGGTAAAATAATACTGAAACATTATTAATAATGTCAGTAATTTATGTCAGGTTCACTTTGTATGTTTACAGTTTCATGAGTTTTGCCAAATGCATAATGTCATTTACCCACCTTGGCAGTATCATATTGGTAAGCACTTCATGCTTACCTATATTTTTTAACTGAGATTGAAATTTTTCTTTCAATAACACTTACTGACTTTGCATAATTAGAAGAGGAACAAACAGATCAACAAGCCTCAGTACAGTCCAAGGTACAAAGACAGCTTCAGAGCTTCAGCAAAATTAAACATTAGTTTTTGGTGCCAGTTCAATGGCTGGCTGTGCAAAGAGATAAAACTTTGAGATCAGCTAGTCCTTCTCTCTGAAACATAAGGAGGAGGAGGAAGACTGACTTAAATTTCCTTCTTCTTTACTCCAAATCCAGAATTACTATTCAATTACAAGACAAAATGTCAAGATATAATAAACTGAACTGAAAAAGGGAAAAGAAAACATGCTCTTTTTTTTTCTACGAATAGAGTTCAGAGCTTTTGCCCATTAAAGTAAACCAAATATGTTTCTCTAAAAAACTCCAGCCAAAAGGCAGCATGCCAAACACACTTAGCAGATAAATCACTGTTTCAGGGTCTCTATTTTACTTTTCCCCCCTCTTCTTTCTTTGTTCTTTTTTCTTTCTTTCTTTTGTTTTCTTATACACATGCAATCACACGTGCACACACACACACACACACACACACACACACATTAAAAGCCAACTAACTAACCTCCCCCTCCCTCAATCTACTAACAGAAAAAATAAACCAAAGGAAATAATTACTTTTGTTGAAGAATCCATTGTTTAGGGGAAAAGTCACATAAAAATAAGTTCTAACTTCTTTACTAGAGATTAGCATTTCATATCTTGGGATCAAGCCATTGTCCTGCACACTACATATAACTTATGGCAGTTAATTTATCACTAAGGTCATTGTAAACTAGGAGGGAGTTTGTAAACAAAAATGAATCACAGGTTTCATTTTTGTATCCTTTTCAAACTGGAAGACTTAACAGTTTCCTGTTCCAACATACAAAATAGTATTGCTTCTATCAACCTCCCCAGAGCTCTTGCCAGCAGTTTCCATTTAATTAAACTGACAGCAAAACAGGACCTTCGCTAATGGGATCCAGACCATTTTTCCTTCAATGTAAATTCTCAGTCATGAAATTACATCTGAAACAGACACAATAATCCATCTATATCTTCGACATACGTTTAATCTATAGTAACAATTCCTTTGTCTATATTTCAGTTGAGTTTTAGATTACAGTCAGCTTTGTTTTAACTGAATTCTCAAGTGTTACCCAATTTGAATTCACCTTAGCATTCTCTCATGGCCCTGGCTATATCTAGCCATACATTATGGTTAAAGATCAGATGCCAAAGGCTAATGTCCATAGCATGGAGGAACAATTATAAAATGAATGACTTATGTTTCTTTTTTCATCCTTCTTCTCAAAGTCAATTTACTTAAGCAAGAGCTTTTTCATCAATTATTGACTCTAAATAAAAGTTATTGGCATTTATAAGTATGTTTGAATTTCCTATTTTAATTCAGGATTTCAACTCTTTCAATATGGCTGACCAAGGCAGAATATATTGATTAAATGCATCTTGGAGACCTGATCATAAAAGCATAATTAATGGACTGGCTAAATAGTTTTCTCTGTTGGAATGCTAGTCACTGTTCTGGTGGTGACAAGCCACCATATGCTTAAAAACTTGACTTCTTTCTGCACTTTAAATATAATTATGAAAAAAATCTCTTTATTGGATTTATCGGTTAGAGAGGGAGTCTTTTCAGAGAGTTTAGCATGGAAATTATGACCCTTAGGGCAAAAAAGAAAAATATTTCCAAAATAATCATAAAACTGCTTCTATATCAAGCATGATAGTGCAATCCTTTAATCCCAGTATTTGAGAGACTGTCGCAGGAGGATCATGAGTTCGGGGCCAGCCTGGGCTACATAGTGAGACTCTGTCTCAAAAATCAATAATAATAATAATAATAATTTAAATCATAAAAATAAAGCTATTCCTAAACAAAATTAAAGCACCGAATAAAACGAGTGGGGAAAATACAAAACTTTTTGATTGTGAGATAATAGGAAATGATGATTCCCATGTGAAAATTTGTTAGGTTAAATGTCATTTAAAATTAAGTTTCAAGGTTGGGCTGTAGCTCAGTGGTGCAGCACTTACCTAGCATGTGCAATGTCCTGTGTTCTCTCTCTGGCACCACAAAAACAACAACAAAACACTGTATCTCTTTCATGGCAATGCAGGTATATGAGAACGGAAATAATCTGAAAATGCTAAGCCCAGGGTCAAGGAAGGCTGATTGGTGACCTCAACTTGGTCCTCACTTTTTGACACCTTGGTGAAACAGCAGGTCCCTTGGTATGGTTTGCCCAGTTAAGAAAAGAACTATTTCAAGGAAGGAAAGGAATATTTTGTTTGCTTGTTTGTAGATATTACCCTGACCCTGAAAAAATATAATGGTGTATGTATTTTAGGTTCAATTCTATTCTCATATACAGAGGGCTCCTATCTACTTTGATCATCTCCCAAAACTGGCAACTCTTGGTAATAAATGAATCAAAGAAGATACTCCTATGTGCAACTTCATGAAACAAAGAAACTGCTAGCAAATAAGCATTTTAGGAGTTGTTGAAAATCATATCTTCCAATATAAAAAATAATGCCATTGTTCTCTTGGAAAACACAAAGCAAAGCACTTTATTTTTAAAGGTGCGGGGGGATGTTGCTGAGCAGTGGAGGAAACTGTCTTCAGAAAATCCTGACAGTCTTTTTGAAAATGAAACATTTCATTTATACAGCACAAGACAGTTGTGGCAAGATTAGAAATCATTTTGAATCTCCTAGGCAATCAAAATACAGTCTTTTCATGTGGATGGAAGGTCTCTTGTTTTACAGAAAATGCTAAATAAACAATTCTATGAGCAGAAATGTGAAAGCAATTTATTATTGTTCTATTCACTTTGGTTAAAACTTTGGAAACCACATGAAGCCTATAAATAGAAGCTTTTCTTTGTCTTTAGGATGTTGAAAGCAGTTTTTCTTAGGTCCAGGGCGAAGAGGCAGGAAATTATTGCTCTTTCTTCACTGAGGAGTAATACACAGATTCAGACAATGCCGAAAAGATGGATTCCTTAAAAATACTGTGTATGGGAAGAACAGCAAACCTGTCTATATATTTTAAAAAATCAAAGGCATTGTATCATAAATGGACTTGTTTTATGGGTTTTTTCCTTCCATTTTGGACAGGAGCAGCTTAATAACATATAACAATATTTTATATTAGATTACCACAAATTGCACAGAATCATACCAGTTGTGGTGCTTTAGAAATAGGACACATGGAAAGGGTTTACTTTTAGACTTTGGAAAAAAGAAATACAAATTTTGTCAGGATTGTTATAGGGTTGGGAGAACCTAAGTAACAATTAGCCAAATTCAGACCCATCAACAGTTAAGTTTGGAAATTGTGTGCTTAACCAGAAAGAAGACATCATTCAAAATGATTACTTCTAGGTCAGTGTTTTCCAAACTGAGGTTTCAGGCCCATTAGTGGGATTATAAAACCAATTAGGTGAATTGCAACTAGCATTTTTTAAAAAATGAAATAGACTGTAGTGGAAAGGGGAATGTCAGTGTGAATCAATTATAGAGGGGTGAGTAATACTGTTTGGTGAAATTACTGTTTACATTCTGTGTATATATACTTGTATACACAAATGTGTATATACACACATGAACATATATACATATATATATAATGGGTGTGTACTGGCTTACCATGTTAAATTTATTATTGTTGTGGAACATTAGATTAGGTATATTTACAGATCTACTAATTCTTATCTAGGTAATTTTCATGAATATGTCAACCCCAATATTGCTATACAATAAGAAAATTAGTATTTTTAATAATCTTTCTAAAGAGCTAAGGTCTAATAGAGCTTGGACATTATTGTCTCTTAATTGTCTATGGAATAAATCAATGAACGAATAAATAAATATAAGAATGTACAAGCAGGCATCAAGCATGTCCAAACCTAAAGGTTAGGTGAACTATTCTGTAGGCCTGGCCAACTCACCTTTATAATATCCTGCTATACTTCCAACATTATGTTGAAATAAAATGCCAGCATTATTCTTTCTATTGTAAACAGCACACACATTAACAGAGACATTAACATCTCAGGCCAGAAATGTATCTGTGGAGACTGTGTCTATATTATAGCAAAACATCTGCTCAGAAAGGGAAAAACTGAGTTAAATGTTTGGGCAGTTTGTCTACACAGTATAAATCATCTAGCTGAAAGATGAACATTTATCCATCAACCAGCTCTGCTTTTCATTCTATAACAAAACACATGTGCAAGAAAAGGAGTTTTTGCTTTAAGGTACATGACACTGTGAACCAACTCCAGCTGGATCTACTGTGTCTCATATGACTTATTTCCTCTTTGTTCAAGTACAAAGAATTGTGGTGTTGATGAAAGGTAAGCAAGATGATTCACTAACGGTCAATGGATCAATTAAAAATTTACTCTGAACTGAGAACTCTGGATAATACAAATATTGACCAGCAAGATAAGCTTCTTCCTGTAATACTAACTAGGAATTCCTAACTATAATTCCTAGCATGGAATCACATTAGGAAGAGATACCTCAAAAACAAATTCGAATGGCAATATGGTACTATCCAAATGATAAGAGTGATATGTATTTGTTTGGTGGTTGTCTGTTTCAATCAACTTTAGAATAAAGATATTGAACACTTTTCAAACTTGCAAACAACACAGTAGATAAAATCCAAATGTATATGTAAGTCAAGAGCAAAAAGCTCTTAAAAGGCTGAAATGTGGCCTGAAGCTAATACTACTAAATCTAATAAGGGAAAATGCAGTCTTACACTTAGTTTTGAAGAAAAAAGAAGGCCTGATTTTCTTAGCTAACAGTATTTTCTATAGAGCCAATAGAGAGTGTTGTTAGTGAACAACAATAAAACAAGGGCAGAATTCATAGAGATATTGGCTCATGATAAAGAATGTATAAGTAGTCATTATATGGCACATTGGATAGACAACATATATGGTCTGCAGATATTTTTAAATGGATATTGACCAACTGATGCATGTGGTCAGAAGGGGGGTGTGAAGGACAGTCTAGGTTAGAGAATGCTCAAATCTAAGAAGTCAGAAGTTAGAAGAGCCAAGAAGACATCAGAAACTCTTGAAAGCAACAGAGAACTGCCTTTAGGATATCTGGAAAGTTTTCATGTGGCAGAGGAACCTATACCTTTTCCTTGTGGGGTGCCTTAAAGGAACTGCTCCCTTTGGATATATGTGGTTAAGCCACAGTATTTGGCACAACATTAAAAAAAAACTTACTAAAATTCGGAGCATAAAAAGAAAATGCATAGTTGCATAAGGTTAAGGAAGCTTAATATTACTGGGAGGACAATGGAAGGAAAACTGCAATGGAGGTAAAATGGGATTAGAAAGAATTGTGTCGGACTAGGAGAGTCTTACACTAGAGGATCTGAGACTCAGGGAGAAACATGGTTTCCAATGAGGGAAGCTCAGGGCTGGCCTTTAAAACAGATTCTAACCTGCACTCCATGCCCCATCTACCACTTTATAATTTTATGAAATCAGTATATATCTTAAAATCATCTATATACTTGGAATGAAATTGTTTCCTGTTCTCCAAAAACTGTTGTGAACTTAATGATACATATTTACAACTAGGGGCATTTAAGTATCAAGAAAAACAGTAAATTGGAATTAAACTGTTAGCAGTGGTAGCCTCTGGGTAGTGGGACTATGAACGGTTTTTATTTCTTCTTTTTGCATAGCTCTACTTTCTGCAATAAAAATATATTGCATTTGTAATGGGAAAAAACATTTTAAAAGGATGATTTAGAATGAGATTAGATTTTTATCTAGAAAAGTCCCACTGGTGAAAAATGAAAGTAATGTTTAAATTAAGACTTTTCAATGTTTCCCAGAGAATATACATAACTGTAGCTCAGCCAAAGCGTTTACTTTCATGGCCCATGAAAAACAACCCATGGCCTACCTTTTTGAGATTATGGTCTTAAATCTAATTTTAAGTTGCCTTTATGTTTCTGCTCCTCACATACCCTATGTTAACATTTTAGTGTCCATTGATCTATTGACATTCTTTTATTTACTAAAGTAGTTAATCTAAACTGTAAAACTAAAGCCTCTAGTAACTCCAAAAAGCCATTTTTGTTTCAAGGAGAAAAAAAAATATTTTGCATAGGTGAATTAGCCTATATACACAAAAGCCATTCACTTCAGAGGATATCTTGACTATACCATAGCAGGAATGAACTGAATGTGAATTCCTCTACCTACCACAGTCATCATATTGACCTGAATATTTGCTAATTTTCAGGATAGTAGAGGTGGCTGAAGGTTAAAGATGTATTATTATTCCTACTCAGTGGCTTCATGAACTAGATTTTTAAAAGCAACCATCCCTCTTTTTTAATATAATTGAAACCAGTATATGTTAGAGTGAGAAATTCTTTCTCTTTCTACAATGTACAAAAGAACGTGAATATTTCTTGTTACCTTTAAAGAAGGATGTTCAAAGGAGGCATAAGATTGGAATATATAACTCAGAATATACAATGTTCTTTCAATAAAGGCTGGGCAAGGGTCATAAAACTATAAAAAAAATACCCTGCCCCTTTGGACTGCAACAGCTAATCATTAGCCATCCATTCGTAATGTTTACCTTTTAGTGTGTGATTTTCACATTTTTCTTCATGGGGACTAACCATTAGTACCCCCCTAAGACTAACAAAAATACATTCATTGCCTGCTGGCAAATTATTTCCGGCCCCAAAGCATTTGCTGGTGGAAAAAGTTAAAAGTATATCTCGGCTTATATTTCTATTACGGTTGGGCATTTGCAGCAGCATAAATTTTTCAGCTTAAGAACGTTCATTCTAACCGGCTTCACATATGATGGTAGAAGGCCCTCCAAATTCACACACGCGACTTCCATGTGTGTGAATTAAATTTAGGAAAATACAAAAATTTCAACACAGTAGATGTCTCAGAAATCTTTTACTAAATGGATTTTAAATTTATTCCCTATTCAACTCCTTTTCTTCCACCCTCCCCCAAAAAAGACTACTCCAAAGCACCATTAACTCTCAAATTAATATTCTTCTGCATTTTAAAAAGGGAGCTTGTTTGTATTTACACACGGCTATGTAAACAAGGTGTTTGACTGGGAGAGATTTTCGTCTCAGAGTATTCCAGAGCTGGAGTGAAGCTATTTAAAGAATGGAGTATCCAGTTCCTTATATGCTAGTATAAATATGAAACTATGCTCACACTGCAGATGAAACTATTTTTAGTTGGTGCATTTTGAAGAGCACTATTCAGTTAAGCATTGTAGAGTGGATTTTAGTAAGCTACAAACAGAATCTAAACAAAATCAACCCATGCTAACTGCTTGTCCCAGAACAAGAGGGATGCCCTGCTCTAGTCCACACCATTTCAGCCTCACCAGGTTAAAATACCAAAGACTCTGCTGGCTACTAAATAGCCACTGTCCCATCTCCTTTTCCCAGGGCTTCTTGTTTCTCCTCCCATTCTTGGATCCCGCTTTGAGAGATGGGGGACACCCCACAGTCTAGGCACTGAAGAGCTAACTCCTGGCACGCACCAGGGATCTCTAGTTGCTGCCTAGCCCTGAGGTCTGGGTCCATTCTGACTAGTCCCTGCCTGTGACTTCCAGTTGGTAATGTGCTGATTCCACAGCCTCTCTTGCCCTAGCCCTATCTGATTATCCGTTAAGTTGTACTCTATATTTGCCACCAATCAGGAAAGGTGTAAATCTAAGAAGGATTTAAGGACTACAGAAATGTGCAAAATTCGATTACCCTGGGGAGATGCTCGCAATGTTTTTCACCCCAGGCACATGGATCCTTGCATGTAAGCTCCTTAATTCACTGCTGTTAATACCACCAAAGGCTGTAGGTGTGCTGGCCACACAGGTCGTTTCTTTCCCAGTCCCTTGTTAGATACAATATAGTGAGTACAAACAGAAGGGGCTCAAGAAGTGCCAGAGGTCAAAGACGACTGGAATCTCCTGACACCAGAGTACAGGCTCAGAAATCAGGAGTGAAGCTAAAATGTAGCAAGCAGTTCTCAATATTCCACCAACACTCGCCATGCATCTTTTTCTGTGGAGCTTTCTTGGGCATGATGAACTTTCCAAGGAATTATCTTGTTCCTTACTCAAATATAGGATGCTCTACCAACCCTGGTCCTGCAGGCAGTGACATTGGCCTGGAGATCAGCTGTCCATCTGGATCTTCATTTGAGACACAGCTGTGAAGTCTTCAAGCTGTGTTCTGGTTCAGTCTTGTTCTTGCTGCCTCCCTGACAAGCTGTTCTTGCTATGGTCCAGTCAAACCCACAGGACCATGTGGGTTGGTGTCCCTTTCAAGTTTTCCTCCATAAGCAAACCAGGATATAATAGGGAGGGGAACAGAATGCTGGCTAAAATGCTTTATTTTTTTCAGACTCTGAAAACAGGAGATAAACCAGCCAATCTGGGGACAAGGAGAAAAGAGACCCAGGACCTTTCAATGTTGTCTTTTTCTTTTTTTGTTTTTGGTGGGATTGGGGTTTGAACTCAGGGGTTCGCATTTGCAAAGCAGGTGCTTGCAAAGCAGGCACTCTACCAATTGAGCTACATCTCCAGTCTTTTTTCACTTACAGAAAACTCATTCAAAGGAAAGAAACGAGAAATCAGAGAACTAATAAGGAGACAGGAAGGAATGTTTTATTTTTAAGTATATTTCCTATTTGCTGAAATGGTCATATATTATACAAATTAAGGGCCTATTTTCAGTCAGGATGCTCCCATTGGCCCTAATGGAAAGGAGTTGCACCTTTTTTGTTTGTTTGTTTGATAAAGTGTCAATAACACATTCTCTCCAATTAAAAACCAACCAGTGATGTGCTACAAAGATGGCTCTAAGTATTTCTCAAATTCTACTAACATTAGAAACCATTTTAGCATCTCTCATGGTTTATTATGATATCTCCAAATCCCCTCTTCATGTATTTGTAACCTTATACATCAAAATTATCAATCCCTTTAAGGACAAAAATTTTTTTTGGCAATTTAAATAAATGAATACTATTAGTCAATAGATTAAGTTACTGCTCATGAATGGGAAAAAAGTTGTTCTAGTAAAAACTTGAGGTTTTTTTTGGGGGGGTCAGGTATTTTATGCTGCTATTGTTTTAATGATTCATTTATCTTTATAATATTTGTATTCAGAACTGTAGTGTTTCTAGTCCATGGCAGAATGCTTGGCTGAATTGTTTTCTTTCACAGTCTAACAGAGTGGAGCACAGTCAAATCGAAGACAGCCTTCAAAACACTGTTGGAATCTTATTGCCTGGCAAATGCATCCAGACCCATTTCTCAAGCCACATGTAGTATTTGGACTACCAACATGCCCACGGAGTCATTAGCAAGCCTCCTCAAACATGCTGTATGTGTTTAAAAGATTAGGAGAGTAGTGTGGATGATGAGGCTGGTTCTAGTGGGGTTTCAGCTTTTATCAATTATGCAACACAACACAGATGTGAGTTTTCACCTTTGTTTTTTGTGTGCTGCTAAAGCACACTCCCTTTAAAAGCAGTGTTTATTTCCTTTTGTTTAGTTTAAAGCCCCGTGTTTAGGCAAGGACTTGTTCTAATCTAGCCAATCTGAAAGATTCACCTTTGGCTAGGCAAATTTCTATAGAACAGAATTCAGTTTTGCAAGGTTATGCAATAACTACTTGGGGTAGTGCTTTAGTTACTTTTGCATACCTGTGACCAAAGTACTTGACAGAAAGAGGAAGGAAGGATTTATTTTGGCTCAGGGTTTCAGAGGATTTAGTCCATGGTTGCTTGGTCACATGCACTTGGGCAGAACGTCACTGCAGTGGAAGCACATGACAGGAGAGTTTCTTCACCTCATGGTAGCCAGGAAGCAGAGAGTAAGGAAGGGATCAGGGACCAGGTATAACCTTTATAGGCTCATGACCAATGACTTACTTTCTCCACCTAGGCCACACCTCCTAAGTTTCCAGAACTTTCTGAAATAACACCACTAGCTGGGGACCATGCAATCAACACATGAGCCTGTGGAGGACATTTCATATTCAAACTATAAAAGGTAGTAATAACAATTACTCTTTTCCTCACTCCATGATGATCAGTTTTCATAAACTTCCCAGAGTCTGGGAATCATAGAGCCCCCAACTCCAATCAGGAGCTGAGTATGAAACTATCTACAAGAGTCCAGGCGGCTGGAAAGGAAAGTATGTCATCATTCTAATGCACCGATAGCGTCTAACTTCCTGGTGCTCCAAGTCCACTGGGACTGACCCACAAAGGGACAGGTTCAGGGTGGGTTGTTTTCAGACTTCACATCTGAGTGGCCATTATACAGAAAACAATATATATTCTGAGCCCATACATTCACTCAGTGGAATGAACCCAACCCTTCCTAGCCTGCTGTTGACTTGAGGCCTTGCATGGCCTGAGAAGGTCTCATTGCTATCAATAACTTAGTTTGGGCTCATGCCCAAGAGAAAAACCTCAAAGGATGTGACTGAAGTGTGGTATACACTGGTAGCACACAAGTCAATTTTAGGTGCTGCATGGATAAACACATTTTTTAATTTTAGGAATTATGTATTTATTTTCATCATTATTTATAGCAAATCATACAGATTTTTCCATTTACAGTAGTGATATAAAATTTCCTATTTAAAATAAAGTTATTTAAGTAAAAGAAGCTGTTAATGCCAAGAAAAACTAAGGAAATAAAATTATCAGTTACCAATATATTGTCATGTTGGTTTATAAGTGAATAAAGTCTAGGGTATCTTAATTTAAAGTCTCAGCATTAATCATGCTATCATTTATCAAGTGCTTTACTATCCCTGCTATTGTCTTAATCACTGGAATTCAATATGTTATCAAATATTAAAATTTGTCCATGAGGTAGAATTTTTATAGCCTTTTAGAGATGACAAGACTGAAATTCAGCAGCTTGCCAAAGAAGCTAGAACTTGGGGATCCAGGTTTCAAGGCCAGGTCTGTCAGACTTGTAGACTCTTACCATCCATTTATCCAATACATGTAATAAGCATCTACAATATGCCAGATAATGTTTTGTATTAAAAGAGGGGAAACCACCATTCCTTTCCCTTCAAGTAGTTTAATCTAGTACATGGCAGATAGGGCCCTGATCAGAGAAGAAAAAAAAAAGAAAATGCTTTTCCTCTTAGGCTTCATCATGCTCTCAGGAAAAAGGCCAAATACAGACCAAAAACTCTGCATGTAAAAGAAAAAAACTCATTGTTTTATATATATTTATAATATTGAGCATATGATTGATCACAAAATAAGCACATTGCTGTTTTTTAAAAAGGCAGCACGCTTTCAAAAGCATCCTTAAGTGGACTTCTTTTTATGAAATCTGGTATATAAAAATCAAGCCACAGAAAACATATTTCCATTATAAAGGTGTTCTACCTTACCGAAAAGACATTTTCATGGTCTTCCCAGGATTGTAAGCCTCCTTTGAGCATTCTAAAGAGGATGTAACTATAAGAACATATAACTTGTACACAGCATACTCAGACCATAGAGACAGTAGGAAACAAGTACTGCCTATTGTCCATTTCTGGTGTCAAGTTTTATAATTTAAAAATATAAATGAAAAATATATAATATAAGAAAGGCATGCCTTTCTTCTCACCTGTGCATGAAAACCACACACCCTATCACTTGAAAGTAGAATTCCCCAACTGTGAGTGGACATACACCATCCTTGGTTTTCCTCTTCATAGCATAATGGTTTTGTACTCTTAAATGGAGTCAACCCACCAGTACTTAACCAAGAGTACAAGGAAAGACTTAAGGAGGGGGGTTCATGAATGTCCTCAGCTATCATTCAAATTTTGTGGATATAAATTTTTCTGCGGTTCTTTAGCTCGTCAAGCTGTCTATGCCACCCTCCACAGGCACAGAATAGGTAAAGCCAACAGTCCTCACTATCACTCATGCATGGATGACTACAAAAATACAGAAAATCAAACAGCTGAAATGCCTGAGTAGCTTCTTAGGGAGATACTTGGATACTTAAAAAATATTTCATAAACTTTTTATCATTATGGACTCCTCTTAAAGTCAGAAGAATGCTATGAGCGATCTACCAAGAGAAATACATGTTTACACATTACATAAAGAATTCTGCATGCAAATTTGGGAAGGTGTGACATCCTCCAGCAAATTTACCCACGAGTTATTAATTAAGAGCCCATGACTCAGGTTATTTCCCAAAAGAAGTCTAAGATGTAGTTTTTTGGGAGTGGGGAAAGAATGACAATTACCTGCTAAACCTTGAACCCACTGCCTATTGATTAGATTCTATTTCATCCTTACCTTCACTCCCAAGACAGAGACGTGACAGAAATCTTACTCAGCTAGAAAGTACTTCCCAGGCTGAATTCTATGATTTTTATGAGATCAACCACTAACATTGCCTTGGAGAGAAATTATTTTATATGAATTGACTTGATTAACCACACTAGCACCATTTGCAACCATGAATAATGTAAGTAGGCAGAAAGTTGACATTTTCATGGAAAAGTTCTATCATTTGTGATCAAAAATTGCTAACTTTTTTCTTAGCTTGTAGGTTATACCCTAAGAATATGATATGAAAATATTGCTGTGATGAATCAAGGACATGCAATGAAAAGACAAATGACTTAACATTTTGAGATACAACTGATAGCCTTTCATTGCTAGAGCTGTCATTGGTAGGCATGAAATGTCTTCAGAGTTTTGAAACAAATGAAACTCTGCAAGTCCAAATAAATGAAGAAAGAGACTTAAGCTTAATTATGTCCCTTCAATATCTCAGAACACTTTCTGGGAGGAAGTGCTGTAAGCTTTGGCTCTAGGAATTTGAATAGTAAGGATTTCAACAAGGAATACATAATACACAATTTCTTCTAACCTGACAGTCTTGATATGGACCACTACATCTTTATCAGAGACAACAAAATGTCAGTATTTAACATTAAGCACAGCACTTGCACCTAGAAAGCCAAGTTTGATCAATATCCAAGTTCCTACTGGGATGAACAGGCTGTCCAACAAGATCTAAGTCAGAGATGACCAAGAGATTCTCCTATTCTAGTAAATTCTGGCAAAATATAAAGAGCACACAAAATAGGGACTCTCATTTATTCAACAGTCAGGTACATGAGACTACTGCCAAAGAAATGGGTCACATTTCCAGCTCTTTGAGCATTTACTAGTTTGCTCACAGGCATGAAAAGTTCTCTGGAACCTCCATCTGGGCTCCCAGAGTACTTTACTTATTCCATCATCTGTGCACTGTCTGAACTCTACCTTATAACAGTTTATTCTATCCATCCTACTACATTGTAAGGTCCCAAGGACAAGTACTGGATTCATTCCACACCAAATAGAATGTCCTAGCTATTTATTAAGCACTCAGTGTATAAAATAGTGATACCACTTCAAAATAAATGATTAGGGTGAACATTGCACCTGTCCAAATCTTGCTAGATCAGCAGTGTCCAATATAAATATAAAGTGAGCCAAATGTATGTGCTTAAGTTTTCTCATAACCACATTAAAAATAATGAGGTCAAATTTATTATAATAATATATCTTATTTCATTCAATTATATAAAATATTTCAACATGTGATCAATATAAAAATTATTAGTGATATTTCTACTCTTTTTTGTACTGTATTTTTGAATTCTAGGACATATTTTGCCCTGCCAATACATCCAATTTGCATGCTAAATATTCAGTAAAGCGATGTGTAGTCCTACTAAGATGATAAAGTTATGTATAAAAAAAGGTCATACACTGCTTTAGTTTTTAATTTTAAATTGAATTAAAGTTAAATAAAATTTAAAACTCAGATTCTCAATCCCAGTAGCTACACTGCAAGTGTTCAACAGGTATTAATTAGTGACTAGTGGCTACTGTACTGGACAGCAGAGTGCAAAGCTACTCTTAAACACTGACCAAAGCACGCTGTAAAATAATTCAGACAGAAAGATTGTGCTTTCTTAGCAACACAATTTATTCACACACACATACAGAGAGAGATAACTGGAGGAATAAGCACCAGCTGTTGGGAGCAGTGAAACTGGAAAGGAGGTAAAGAAGTATTTTTATCTCTACATGGCTTAAATTTACATATATTGCATAACAAGTAAAATTAATGGAAAAATTAGATTATCACTTTCTTTTTTCTGTTTTTTGGGCATTTTTTTGTTTTGTTGAGATAGAACCTCACTATGTAGGCCAAGCTGGCCTTGAACTCTTCATCCTACTTCTCTGCCTTTTCTCCCAAGTGCTGAGATTACAGGTGTGAACCACCACACCTGGCTCTATCTTTTCTTTAAATAGAAAAAAAATGCAGTTACACTTTGAGGGTGACAGAGAAAACTTAGGTTTCTTTAAATAGGGGCCACCAGAAAGGTGATAGAAATAGAAATCACAACACATAAAGACTGTGGATTTTGGCTCTTGGTGTTTATCCTGAAGAAGGAAAAGTTGGGAATGGAGACAGAGTAGTGAAAAGGCCTCCCAAATATTTTCAAATATTTGAAATGTTATTAACAGCAAGGAAACTTTGATTTGTATGTGTATTACTGTAAGAATAGAATGAGGAACAAAAATACAATGAATTTGTATTTGTGAATACAATGGCTTATAATATAAACTATGCATTCAAATTTATCAAAAGTAAAAATATCTAATGAAATGATGGATCAAAGATAGAATAAGACTTTCTCATGAAGTAATGAATTCCCAATCATTTAAAGTTAAAAAAAAGTCAGGATTTCTGCAGAGGACATTTAAGACTGTAAATGCAGGAAAGATGTCATAATTGAAATCTTATAACTAGATTATCTGTGGTTCATTTGATCTCTAAGACTTTATGACCCTATGATATTCATAATTATCCTAAATGCATGTGTCAGTTATTGCTAATATTAACATCAAATTCCCCCCTCCTTCCAAGAATGCTGCAGGATTACATATTCCTGCCTCCTTGAAGTAAGACATGGCCATGAAATTAACCGTTTAATTGATTGATGAAATGTCGGTAGGAGTGATGCATGTTACTGCATGTTATTGGTGAGTACAAACATTTAATTAACAGTACTCAACTCTTCTCTTCTTTTTACATGAGGATAGAAACAGGTGTTGGCATGTAGGTCCAATGCAGAGCTATCACAGAAGGAAAAGTCTCTTCTGTAGAATTCTGCACACTAAAATGAGCTGTACCTAAACAAGAAATGGGCCATTAAGGTTTTGGAGATGTTTATTATTGCAGCATAGTGCAAGCTATTCTAACGTAGATAGAGAATTCTTGCTTATAACATCAAAAGGAAATAACACAAAAAGCATGGCCACATCAGTGTGGTTTGGTTTCTTTTGGAAAAATTAAGCATCTCAAGGATAAGTCTGAACCACCCCATCTCACAAACACACAGCATATTCACATTACCTACCCATACATGTCCAGTAAACTGGAAGAACTTCAAGTTCATTGTCAAAGAAGCAACAGAGAAGGCCAGTAACACACGTTTTACATGTGATCCTCTGAAGTGCACTCAGAATTTCTGGCACAAAGATTTCTAACCAACTATGATCAGCTGTTAATTATGATCTAAGAGTGATCAGAGTAAGTAAAAAGCAGATGGCTTGCAAGACCATATATACTTAGGTAAATTCTAGCAGACAAGATTTAAAATCACATTAACAGCACTTTAAAATAGCCCTGGAGGTGTTCTGGATGTCTAGAGAACTGAGAATGTGACTTATTTAATCCTGAATTATTCAATACTTCATAATAGGTAACTTATGCTTATGAATTAAATAGAAATCACATACTACTATTATCTGTATTTTGGTATTCTTTTTATTTGTAACTATCTGCATTACAGTTTGATAGAAGAAAGCAGCGTTATAGGTTTACTGTTCTAAAAGAAAGCAAAAGGAAACTAAAATTGTTGACTAAGTGCTCCCACTGGGTGCTTCATGTCCACCACATATGATCAAATTTAACCTCTCCTTTCCTGTGAGACACATATTGCTAAGTGTGTTTTACAGATCAACTATCAAAGCAGAATTAAAGCATTCAAATCACATATTTTATGGAACAAGGATTTGAATCCAGGTCTGTCTTCTTTTAAAGCCTGTCATCTTTGTACTATAATAAAATGATTAGTGAGGCCTAAAACAGTTGTCAAAAAGAAGCTCCCTTCAAATGGGAGCTTCCATATTTGCTCATTCTTTCAAATCTTCACTTGAAAACACTTAAACAAAACAATGGGAACTAAATGAACATTCTCAATTTAAAAAAAAAAAAGAAAGAATAAATGAATGAAATGAAACCCACACAGAAGCTGCACATGTGAAAAGCTTGTATTTCTACACACACACAGTTGTCACATGATAAGTAATTATCCAGGTAACTATAGGTTTTCCTCTGCTTGAAAAGTATATGTTTCATCATGCTTTGAACTCTGCCTTATTATCAGAACCACTATGCAAACAATGTTTTATTTCTTATTGAGAGAATAGGCCAGGCATGAAGCTTTGTTTTGGCAGGGCCTAATAAAATACTTTCTTTGTGAACCAGAGAAGTAGAATGGTAGTTGGAAGGTGGAGAATATCTTCCACCATTATTAGCAAGCAATCATTTAATGGAGGCAAGGATTACAACAGCACAATTGCCTGGAAAAAAAAGCATGAGATGTGGAGCTGAAACCATCTCCTTAACAACCTGTCACCTTAAGAAAAAGACAGACTACAAATAAGTCAATAATAAAAAAAGATTAGGTGGGACAAGTCCAGTCTGGATTTGTTTACTCTTCTACTATGATCCTGAAAGATGAAAAAAGATTCCCTTGAGGAAAAGAGACATTAACAAGTGCCAGTATTAATGTATAAAATGTGTACACACACACACACACACACACACACACACACACACACACCCCTCTATAGCAACACCAATCCTCAGCCTAGCAAGCTAGCTTCAAGCATGTTTAAAACGATGTCTCCAAAAAGTTTTTCAGAATGAGTGACAGATACTTGACTACTAATTAGGCTAAGCATAGCTGGCAACCAAATACCCCAAGTACGTGACTTTTCCCACCAGATACCAGTGAGACAACCCCTCCACTAGAAGATGTCTTAGGAAGTACTCTAAAGGAAGTAACATAGCAACCATCAATGCACATAGGTGTCTCAAATAAATTAAGAACAGAGAATGTGAGAAAATTCAGAGAAGGCTGATCATAAAAGCCACATGTTTACTTAGTCTACTAGGTATAGCTTTGAAGTTAGAGAACCAACACTATAGAGCTAAGATTGTTACAGGGAAGATAAGACTAAGACATCAAAAAAAAAAAGATACTGTATGTATTGGTAGTTACAGAGTAGTATAGCAGTAACAAGGTGGTAGAAACATTGCATATGATAAGATAAGTGCTCAATAAAGCCGGATAAATCCTGTGAGCTTCATGGCTAAGAAAGGATTCAGGAGCTTAAACTGAGACTTAAGGGAAAGGGAGAATTCCCACAGGTAAGAGTCCTTGAAGGGGCATTCCAAGAGTGGAATCAGTTGAGCCACTCAAAGCACACTGGGAGAGTTTGGAAGGCAGGGCAGTGGGTGTATATGGGTAAAGAAAAAGAATACTAAGCAGGCAGACTAGTTAGGTTAAGACAGAAAGTTTACAGAAGAGACAGGGGATAAGGATGGATAGCCTGTCTCCAAATTTTGTGTGCACTTTGAGCTAGTAATCCCTCCACCTACAAACATATAAAGAAATAGTCATGGATGTATTTACAGCTACCAGAATTTCACAGACTTTGTGGAAATCAGAAGCAACTGAAAAGTCCAACAATAATTGGTTCAAGTATGAAACACCTCAATAGTGAAACATTCTGCAGCCAGAAAAAAAGTGTTTTACAACTTAGAGGCATAACATAATACATCCATACAAAATTAGGTATGGGAGCAGGTTCCCAACCAGATTTTATTTTTATGGGGAAAAAGTGTATGAATATGAACTCTTGCCTACATACACACTGGCACATGTATCAATGCCAACGGCACTTACTTCTAGGCAGGGGGAAAAAAAAGCAACTTATATCATTTTGCTTTTTGTTTTTCTCTATTGCCTACATTTCCAAAATGAATATCATCTTGGTAGGAAGAAAAGTAACAACAATGAAAGTTATTAATAAAAAAGAAAATAAATGGTGGCTGGGACTGACTACACAGATCACTGGATGCTTGTCTACGGCATTTGTAATCTTATTCAGTAGGCAGAGAATTATCAAAGAAAGTGTGTGGTGGGGGAGGGTTTCTTTAAGTCAAAAGTCAGTATTTTGAGTAGGTAAGAAGTAGAAAAAATAGTAGAAATTATTAAAACTTTTAAATGCAAGGAAGGTGATCCAAAGGAAGAGGGCTCCTGGCAAGGCAGAGCCCGGGAATTTTAGGGAAGAATATCACTTCATGCCAGCATACCAAATGAAAACACACAGAGCTAGGTAGCTAGGAAAACCCAAACAGGCAGCAATACTTTCTTAGCCCCTACTGTGCATGAAGCACTTTGTCAAACCTTTGAAAACCCACTATTATTCCAGTCTGTCCTAAATAAATATATTTATTGAAATGGGCAAAAAGTCCAAACCTCAGCTTTCCTCTGCAGTGACCTGTAAAACTACAGACTTAAAACACATAATATTGGAAGAGAGAAGAGGATTGAGTCTTTGACATTTAGGGAAATTAATGTTTTGCAATAAAACCTCACATTTAAAGTACTGTAAAAGATAAACTAGCTGTTCAGGGGAATTGGTGTCAATACTAAAGAGTATTAAGACTAAATGCTCAAATCAAATATCTGCTCACAAAACCCTCTGGAAAAGCCACATCAGTTCACATGTAGGATGTATGTGCCGTGCGTTCCAAGGTGATGGATGCTAGCATGACAACAGCTATAATAATGGCCTATCTTCAGTAAGCATTCAGTGGCTAGAAATGAGGCAGAAAGTGAACAAAAACATTTGTTTTTGTTATAATAAAAGGAGAAAAATATCAGGCACTCCAACTGAAAGGGGAACAGTTGAGTCAAATCTCATTAAGATGCACACTGAACAGTCAGTGTTGCCCTTTGCAAGAGACATTTAACAGATCATGGTGGGCCAACTGGACTTATTCTTTACAGTAGACCCATTCCTGTCATCAAAGGCAAGTCCAATCATTGCTCCAAATTTGGGGATTTGTCCAGAAATTTCTGAGCTTGTATGAAGCCAAGTCTTTCTCCCAGTAGACCCAAGATACAAAGCAAAAGACTGAAGACATCCATAGCAAGGGAATTCTATCACAACCGAATTCATTCTTTCATCATTGATTACCTTCTCATAAGATGGATATTACCATAGACAGTTCAGTGTGAAATTAAGATTTCTCATTAATGAAGCTAAAATAAAAGTATGAGTTGATTGCTTTCTCTGTCATGGTCTTATCATAGAAATGACCATAAAGTACCTGATCCAAGACAAAGCACTAGAAAAAAAAACTTAAAAAAAAAATAACAGCTCAAGTACAGATTTAACTACCACATTTGGGAAGGTGGTGCAGACTTGTCAATCTTCACCTTGTTTGGCTGGAGTAGGTTAAACAAGTTTGACATCAAGCTTGTTCCTCAACCATGGATCTTTATTGAGGCAAAAACCAATTTGCACAAGTTGACCCTTAAATGCTGCATCATACAATTACAGAGACTACAGAGTTTAAAAGGCACAGCAGCACTGATATTGAGTCATGATGGCTGTCATATTAATTAATAATGATGTTCACTAGATAATAGTCTATACTTAATAATGCTGTGCAAAAAACAAACAAAAAACCAAAAATGCAAACCAAAAACAGATAATTAAACTTCAAGGGGTATAGTGGTGAAATAACATTTGCCCCTTTCTGCCATACAGTGCTAAGAAAGAGTCAATAGGCTTGCTAGTATCACATCATATCTGAAGGATGTGTCAAGCCAGCTCCTTAGAGCTCTGATCATGTAAGATGGGGATACCGTGACCTCTGGTTCCTCTGGAAGCTACTCCTATTCTGGTTCTAGGATTCTTACAAAGCTGAGACCCTACAATATAAATAAGGAAACTGGTGCAGTAAAATCTTCCAAAGTATATCTTAAGATGAGGAACCAGGATGATAGAGGGATTTTGAAACCACATTCTGGGGAACAGTTGAAAATTTTCACATTTGGAATTGTTAAGCCAAATACAGAACTGAAGACCATTTTAAGGAAAAGAGGGAGGAAATATCAACTGGAGTAATGTCCCTGGGGAACTTCCAGCTTGGTAACTCTATGAAGAGCTCCAAAACATGAGTTTCTTTCCTTATCAATGCATTAAATTCTATACTGATAACCTTGACCTACATACAGCTCTAAATGCTCCATTATCACGTTCTACTTCTAAAAGTAAGAATAGATTCCTAAATTCTACAAATAACTTATCAGTTGATTGTCTATCTGCAGTCAGTCATCAAAAGAGGAAATGAACCTAGAATTCTAAAAAGAATTCTTTGTTGCCATAAATAATGAAAAATCATCAGATTCACAGAAATTCCAAATAAAAGGGTTTCAACCTGGAACGAGCCTTCAGGAGAAATGGGTAGTATATCTGGAAAGTAATGCCGATGACCAACTGCTGATTGGTTCAGACAGGGTTATATTTTGCAAAGACTTCCTTTGTAGCAGGAATAGTGAAGGGCAGACAACATAAATGAATATGTCTTATTTGGGACACTTTTACTGGTTTGTTCTACCATTATTTCGGGTCAATGTTCAACTATTTGACTAAATGGCCAAGCCGAATCTTTACTTTCAAGTAAAAATGAATTATTTCTTATGAGTTATAAGCCTATTGGTTCCCAGGTTCTTAGAAAATACCCTGCTACTAAGGAGTTATAAAAATTTGAAATGTTTCAGGTGCAGATTTTTGGAAGTGTGTACTTTTTCCTGTTTAAGATGCTCTTCGTTGTCACTTCACAATGGCCTGAGTCACCTCTTGAAGTGCCATGTCGGCACCTGGACAACATACTTCTCCAATGTTAATTGTGCTTTAAAGAATCATAATAAATACCAAAATATTGTCAGAGGACCTTGTGAGAAAGTTCTTTGGAAAGCATCTTTACAAAATTTTGATAAGCCCCACATGTAATTGTTTTCAATTTTGAACTTAACAATATTATAGAGGATAAATTTGTTTTAGTGAGGAGGCTGTTCTGTAGGGATGTCTCAAAATATTCATGAATTGAATGCTGCAAACAATATACCATCTAAGAAACTTCTCAAGTTTCAGTGTTAAGAAAATGGTTTAGTTAGTTCAGCAACTAAAGATAAAATATAAACAGTAAATACTTTTAAAAGACTCTGTTTGTTTTCTGAGTCAGGATCTTAGGTAGGTTAAGTTGGCCTTGAATTTATAATCTTCCTGCCTCAGCCTCCTGAGTGCTGGGATTATAGTCATGTATAACCATGCCAAGCTTAAAAAAACCTCTTTACTATACTTAAGAGGGAAGGAAGGAAAGAAAGAAAGAAAGGATTGTTGAAGCAGTTTCCAATCCTACTAAATTCTTTAATGTTTCAGGATCTTAACACACTTATTAGAAACATTTATACTGTTTTGTTCAAGGAAGGGTGAGAATCTTTCCTTGGCCACACCCCAAAAAGCTGCTTGACATGTCTAACTCAGAAGTGACCTCAAACAACCATTTGAGATACACAGCCTCAAGAATTTCTAAGCAAAGACTACAGTCAATTTTTAATGAAGAGTACTTGAGAAGTCACTTACACAACTGACCACATATGAATCAGCTTATTTTGATAGAGTTTTTAGGAGAAAAGTTATATAATATATAATATAAATATGTATATAAATATATAAAATAATCAATTATATACTACAGAATGTTATATATCATACATTACTTGAAAATATGTAAATAATATATTAGTTACATATAATACATTAGATAGATAACAGGAACTTGAAGGACTTTAATAATTGTCTTCTATTGCGATACTTTTAATAATAATAATATAATGAAAATACCACCTTAGACTTCAATATCAAAAATGCTCCCACAAATATTAACTACTCACTCTCAGTTAATGTCCTCAAAATCCAGTGACATAAGGCAAGGTACATATTATTGCCCACTTCATGCACTAAAGAACCTGAAAGTGTAAATATACAGTGACTTTATCCAGGGAGCGACAGATCTATGGGTAGGGCCAAAGATTCTCTTGACATCCCTCCACTGCTCTTTCAACACCACTGTGTTGTCTATTCCCAAAAGCACAGGGAAAGTCCCAGCAACAGAAGGGAGAGAGGAAAGCACTTTTTCTGTTTGATAGGATTTAGAAACAGGAATTGGGCTAGGGAAAGTTTATTATTAAATTCAAGCAGATCCCTCCCTCCCCTGGAACTCTTGAGTCTCTCTTCTTGATTTCAGTGTAGACTCCTCTCTTTTTATTTCTTTTTCTAAAGACACATTGAAGATGAAACCATTCATAACTGCCCATCCACAGACAGTTTGTGGCAGCATAATTGACAATGAGTATGCTGCAAAAAAATGAAAATGCTGTTTTAATAACCTTGGCCTAAAATGCATTTTGTTGTATGCCTCAAAGGGTTTCAATAAAAAGCCAACCTGTAGAGACACATTTTCTTGGCTTAAACAACAATCCAAAGCATATAAATGTGGTCCGAACATAATGACATATTTATAGGCCAATAAAGCTTACACTGCAGCTTTCATACTTCACTTAAAGGAACTCTGTAAGAAGCAGTGTTATAGAAAATAATTTGATTTTTTTCAAAGTATAGCCCAAGGAATAAAAAAATGCAAGTTTGCCATGTTTAACTGATAATGATTATATTCCTTAGTTGCTAAAAATTTTGTAAAATGAAATAATTCTTCATTTGACTACTTCCAACTGCCATATCAAATATGGGTATCAAGTTCACTTTATTACAAAAGCTAAGTACTGTGATTCTAAAGACAAAAATAAATAACTAGAGGCTTGTGTAGTGAATGATTTAATCAACCCGATTCTTCTGGAAAAACAGGTTCTTGTGTTCATTATGCTTATGAATAATACAGTCCTTAACCCTTCTATTTTAACACGGTTATTTTTCTTCATCTTTAAAATAAACTTCATTATGAAACAGTCTGAAGGAAGGTAAAACATCTCACCCAAAGAAGTCACAATTTGCATGGTTTCATATGGAACTTTCTTAATAAGAGCAGAGAGGGAGGGAGACAATGAACGTACTTCGTCACATCTCAGAAGCGTTTTTAAGATTATTAGTTTTCCACTATTCCAACCTGCAGTTTTAGTCAGCAGTCATTTAGAGTATTAAATGAAAACTCTAGATATTGTTAAAAAACAAACAGGATATCCTCAAATATTATCCAAATGTGCTACTGCACAGAGAGGAAAGAGTTGTGATTTGAATCAGAGTAGTTATTGGAAGTTGCCATTTGGGGCAGAGTTCTTCTTTGTGGAGTACAAATTTATTGGCAGACACACTTTTGTGAGAACATTCTTGGTTTCTTTTTGAAAAATTATTTATTTATTTATTTATATTATTTACAGACAGGAGGTGACACAAACTGGGATTAAAGGGAATTTATTCTGCCCAAACACAGCCAGAAGAGTTCTTTAATTAGCTTTTGGCTTTTATATTTTAAAATCCAATCTCTAAGAGTCAATCTAATTCTTGCATTATTAGTGAGTTTTTTCAAGCAGAGTGAAATAAGTCAGTTTAAAAAAATAGCATGTTGAAGTTTTACTTTATAGAAAGGTGAGATCTTTCCATTCTTTGCTTACTTCCATGGCGGGGGGAGAGGGGGGAAGAGGAGGGTCTTAAGTAATCTCACAGTTCATCTTTCTTTGGTAAGAACAATGAAGAGTTGGAAGGGTTCTACAGAAGGAAAAACCTAATAAGTGTGTGAACTTCCATTAACAATGTGGTATTGGAGGTGGTTTCAGTGTGACCAAGAGAAAGAGAGATAAGAAAACCACTGTGTAGAAAGAAAAGTACAGACAACAAATATCTTGATGTTATACACAGAGAAAGGAAGAGGCTGAACAGAAAGTTGCTGGGACAGGATCCATGCACAGCAAATGACACCCCTGTCTCCCAATGTAAATCCTGACAATGTGGATTTTCCAACCTTAGATCAAACAGATAATAGAAACTCATTACATTAAGGAAAGTTTTTGTTTCTCTTTCCACATTATTACAACATGGTGAGCATTCCAATTACAAAAGCTATTTGTCTCAAATTCCCCACACTTCATACCAACTGAGTAGAATTTCGAGGCTCTCAATTCTATCCTTAAAGGGGTATTTTACATTTAAAAAAAGAGAAAAAGGTACATAGTGTGTTTCTTGCCCAAGAAGAGCCTCCTAGTCAAGTCTCCTGTTGATTATTTTTCCTTCCTCAGCACTAATGGTAAAGATGTCTTCCAAATAAAACCAAAAATAGAAAAAAGTCCCAATCACCCAAGAAGTTTTTATCAGTAGATATTCTTTGCCCTTGCCTTGGTCCCACAGAGAAGACTCTGGGGAAGCTGGACTTTTGGTAATCAGTATTGTTTTGTAAATTCCCCTAGTAAATCTAATGAGAAACTAGACTTAAAAATCACTAATCAAGATTTTTCTAGGCAAGCCACTTCTGCATACTTCAAATATTCATTATAAGCGCATTTGTTTTCTGGAATCAATTGCAAAAAGGTAAGTTATAGATATCTTTTAGCATCCAAGAAGATCAAAATCTCTTAGTCTTTTGATGAAATTAAGAAATTGGATTTCTTTTTGTCCTCATTAATAAACTACCCATTTGAAATACAAAACAACACAGCTATAAATACTCTTGTTTATATGTGTGACATCAAGCTTAACCATCCACACATCCTTTTGTCCCCTGTGGATTTCCTGTTTAATTTTTTATTAGTAACAGTATATTCCATAACTCAAAAAAAAATCAAACAAAGAAAGGGTTTAATTGTTAAGGAAAACATAAGACAACGGTAACACAACTGAGCACATACATTAGGAAAGCCATACAACCAATGCAATGTATTATTCAGTATTTTCACACGTCATAAATGTAGTCATTGTGTGTTCACAAAATTGGGGTGTGCAGCAGTATATATAAGGAGACTATTAAAAAATTCCTTGGCTTTAGAAGGAAAACCACTAGTTTAATAATTTTCTCTAATTGTGCATATGACAATCAGGCTGGCATGTCCAAAATATTACTGTCTGACATCTACCAAAAGAAGCCAGGAAACTGTTGACTGTTAAATTGCAAGAAAATATTAATGCTATTCCCAAAACACAGTACAGCTCATCACAAACCAGAATCACATGAAAGACACAGTCAGTCACTGGTGTTATTCAGTCTCTTTATGCCAATTAAAATAAATCGTCTAGGTTTCTTGTAATAGTTATGTTCTAGGTTTAAAAAAACAGGAAGTTGTCACATTAAGGCATAAAATAGGGCTATGAAAATCAGCATTGTGTTAGAATGAAAGAAAAAGATGCCTTAATAAGTTAAAAGTGAAGTTCCTCTTTGCCTAAAGAGGAAATAACTTGTCTAAATCAGAGGTCAACAACTTTGGTCTTGAGCAATGCTAGAAGAGTAAGTCAGGCAAGGCCACAGGGGGATAGAAACAAAAGGAGAAGAACAAGGAAAGGACACAAAAATCACTGGAGAAATGTTAAAGCAACAGAATTAGTTTCGGAGCCCCTCCTGGCTACTATCATGAGGCTAGATGCTATTTTATCATGACCCTATTTTTCACAAGTGGAAACTGAGGTTTAAAGGTTAAATGATCTGCCTAATGCCTCACAGTTAAGTGTCAGAGTTAGTATTCAAACACTAATCAGAATAGCCAAAGCCCAAGAATGGGTAATACTACAACCCAAGTTCTTTCAATTTACAGTGGGAGAGGGGAGGAAGGAAAGGAAAAAACCATATAGTCAATGATGACCACTGAATGCTAAAAGCCCTAGAAATCTATGCCATAGCTGCCAACCTGTAGTTCCCCTGCTGCCAGCTTCTCTTGCTTCACATTAAGTGACTCATCCCTCTTCCTTGCCTTGCTTTCTACCCAATGTAAAACGTGAAATTCTGGCTTGGTGTTAACAGATGTCGTGCTGTCTACTTAGAGCAAATATTTAAACTCTTTGTTAATTCAACTTTAGTTGCCCTAATTAAGTCTTATATCTTGACAACACACTGAAAGTTGTTTAAGGCCTATGTCAGATCACCCAGCACAGGATTCTGCTGGGTTGGATCACACTGAAGGCCCTGTGAATCCAACAGGTAATATCTATTTTTTTCCCACCCAGGCATCTCTTCATCCATATTCTTAGGCACCTTTGAGAGGAGGACAATTATATATAAATATATAATACAAATATATAATTTCTTATAAATAATTATACCTTATATAATATATAATCCTTACATAATTTCATATAAATATATGAATGACAGGGTTTCCAGAAAAATCTGCAACAGAAGTGGGTTACTACATACGCCCACACATTGGATATAGAAGCACAAATTATATTTACCAAGGTCAGCCTTTTCCTTGAGAACATCTTTGAAGTTGAGTCCACTGTTGAGAGTTGACTGCCTGTACTTCAGCAGAGCTTCCTTCTGTCCGTTTCTTCCCAAAGCTTCAGTTTTCACTGGCCCAGCTCGAAGGCCACATCTCCACTTGGAGAAATCAGAATGTACCCACTTAACCAGGTCTTCAAGTTTCACAATCACCTTTTCAGAAACAGCAATGACTTCATCCTACAAAAGGTGGGATGAACAAAAAATGTTATTTATGGGTTGGAGATAAATAATACATTCTCAGTAAAGCCCAGCAGAAATGCCATGTGAGTGGGTTGACCTTAGAAGCAGACAGTCTGTGGCTATAAGGGTCAGAAAATCTCCAATAACTCACTTCATTTCACTGCAAGTTAGTTAAAGAATAATTTATAGGACATATTTGTTATACAGTTAGAAAGTATCCAAAAATAGGGCAATAATTCTGACAGTAATCTTTAATGCTGGTTGCAAACCATACTCTAACCTATCTAACCATTTGGGCAAAAGCTAATTTCTAGATACAATTAATTGCGATGTAATAAGCGAGGCTAGATGACTAATGATTAGCCTGTCTCCATATAAATGGCCTAAGTAAATCTAGGATTCTTGGAACTCTGACTCACCCCAAAATTCCTATGTTTATGGTACATTTTCCCTTGGCTTATATACAAATATTGAATTTAACTTTTGTCCTAAAAATTAAATAAAACTGTGATGTAATCCCAAAAGAAATACTTCATAAATGTTATGCGCTTCCCACTGAAAGAAACTTTCACATTCTCATGTTTCTCAAAAACTTTGTAAGTTGAGAAATGAGCTAGTTTTTTCTTTTAATACATATGGGGTAGGGGGTGAGAGTGTGAGTGAGGAGAAAGTCTTTGAAACTAAGAAAACTAGTTGAAACTTAAGTTCCTCCTATGGATCATAAATTTGAATTTTAAGCATCTCTAATTGCTTCCAGGAAACAACCAAATTTTCTGTCTCAGAACTAATCCAGGGAGATATTTAATAGATATCTGAATGTGGAACAGAGGGAGGGTCCCTTCACAAAAAGATTCTTTGGACAAAGGTTTACGAAGATCATCTCACTGGGTTTTAAGTTAAATTATTTGAAGCATTTGACATTTTAACTTGAACTGACTTCTTTCATTTCTTTTACTTCACATTTCTAAAGAAAGCTTAGCTGTGAAAACCCCTAAGCTTAGAAAATCTTTGAAATATTTTTGACAAAACAACAACAGGAAGATGTCCCTAAGCTATTAAACAAAAGGAATCCAACAACTGATTTTGGCCAATTTTGCTACTTAACATGACTCCTTCCTCTTTCCCCCACCTACACACATGAAGCTCACACCCCTCCTCCCACACAATCTTCCAATTCAAACAAAAAAGAGTTTATTAAGATAATTTTCATACAAGAAGCCCTGGACTTAGTTTTGTTTTGTTTTGTTTTTAAGGTAGGATCTAAAATTTCAGCTTTCCTCAGCCAGTTCCAAGCTGCTTCTAAGAAGAAAATTTGTTAGGTAGCAGCAACATAACAAATACTCTATCAAAAATGAAAATTAAAACTTTGGTAATGGAATCCTTATCATGATCAAGTATGATCTTCCAGTAAAGGAGAAACACAGTGGAAAATGTGTTTTCATCCTCTGCTCAAGAAAAAATTTCAACACTTTATAAACAATGGGGCATATTACAAAGTACCATTTCAAGGGATGATTTCACCCAGACTCACCACACCATCCTCTTGAAATAAAAGATCTGTAGTTGTCATGCATTTTATAGCTATTACATGGTGATTATTAAATGTCAGAATAAAAATTCAGGCTGGGTATTGTTTCAAAGCATATGGGAGCAGCTTCTGGACAGGGCATACCAGAAATCCAGTTTAGAATATACTAGAAAATAATAAAGTAACATGGTATATGGGTCTCAACGTTAGTAAAGATGGAATTTGGCAACATTTTGACCAAATAAAGTTTCCTAGAATAGACAAGTTTGGAGATGAGTGTTATTTTCAAATAGCTGTATGATCAAATGATTATCATTTCAATTACCAGTTGCTTCAGATCTTTTCCAAGAAATGGTATGACTAGCTCTGGCTGGCTTACAACATCTGCCAAACAAATAGTTTATTAACCAAGAGAAAATACAATCCTTCTGATGTAATTGATGAATAAACTCATCGTTCAAGATTCAGTCTATAGATTTTGTCCTTGCTTCTCTTCTCTCTGAAACACACACACACACACACACACACACACACACACACACAGAGAGAGAGAGAGAGAGAGAGAGAGAGAGAGAGAAACAAATGCAAGAACTCATTTAAACATGTAAACCAAAAATGTGAGTTGGGATTAATTGTGAAACCACCAATACATTTTGCTGTGGATTTGGAGAGAAATTGGTCCTGGAACATTGTCAAACACCAGGATTTAAAAGGAAATCTGATAAGCAGAAGAAGGGGAAACAACAAACCAAACCACCCCTCCCCCCAAAAAATAGCCAACATATATATAGAAAATGTCTCAGGAAACATTACTTTGTACACACAATGGCATAAATCATGTTTGTATTTACTATTCTGAGCAAGTGCTGACCAAAATTCCTAATACATAGCATTCTTGGGCAAGTCTGTATGTCTAAGAAAAGAATTTCAATAAGATTACATTGGGTCTTGGCAAACGGAGAATTAGCACTGGATAAATATTGCTGATTTACTTTAATACAGCACAAAAGGAACACAAAGAAATACACTTTGTTATTCTATTAATGTACCTTGACTTTTCAATTAACCCAGCTTTTGATCAATATTTATGTAGGCTATGTTAAGACACTAAGTCCTTATCCCCTTTCATCATTGTTTTACAGTATTTCTGTAATTTGGATTTTGTTTCTACCACTGTACAAAAATTGTTCATTTAGTCATAAACCCTCTAACTCAGAGGAGATAATCTAGTCAAGAAGTCACAAACCAGCCATGTGATGGCTTGCCCCTCTGAGTGTTGTAAAAATTGGAAATTTTATACAAAAATAACCAGACTTCAATCTTCTCTTATAAAAGAAAAAGAAAAAGAGGAACAACCAAAACCAACAACAAAAACCACTTGAAACTGAGTAGCAGAAGCTTTTTTTAGACAAAATGTGAACTCCCCACCACTCTCTACTACACTATATTCAGTCCACTTTTCTGTGACCAGCCTTGGCCCCTGCATAGGCACCAGATGTTTCAATTTATAGCACCTCTCTTGTGTTATTGACAAGGGCATTGAGATTCAGTGACATGTCATAGGGGTACTTATGGCAGAAGTTTGATGAGAATCCAGGTTTTCTATCTGCTAACCCAGTATCTTAGAACTCTGCAGCCAGAGTGCAGGGTTCAAATCCCAGCACTGGAATTTGTATCCCACAGAACCACTGGGCAGCATCCTCGTGCTTCAACTTATTTTATGTTTGTAAAAAGAAAAACAAAAGAGGATAATGATATGAACTACCTCTTATAATAATTGCCAGGATTCAACAGGTTAACACAAATGAAGTAATGTATCAGAGTTAGCTATCTGTCATTACTTTTCTACATTGTTGTTTTCCAAAGTGTGTCATGAAGAGATTAGTTTAGATTGTTCACAGGCAAATTATAGTGTGTGTGTGTGTGTGTGTGTGTGTGTGTGTGTGTATGTATCTTAACTTTCTTGTTGCTTATTTATGTTTATTTATGTGGTCATTCTGTTTATGGGAAAATGGTACTACTTTTGTATTTTCAAGAGATACAGAAAAAAATTTATAAATGAATCAGTTGGACAAAGTCATAAGTAAACACAGAAAACGTGGCTGTGGAACAAAAAATGGTCAAGTTACTATGACAGTGACTGAAAATTGGGTAATGCATTGTATCAGTGATTCTCAAAGTACAGTTCAGGAACCCTGGGAAATTCCTGAGGCCACTTCAAGTGGTCCACGAGTTCAAACAGTGATGACAATCTTACTAATATGTTACTGGCTTTTATTTTTTCATTGTCATTCTCTTTCAAGTGTATAGAGGGGTTTTCCAGAGACTATAATGTGATATCACAACAGAGCAAATGCAGAAGCAGATATGAGACTCCAACTCTCTATTAAGTTAGACTGTAAAGAAATGTGCAAAAACTATGCAAGTATGCCACTGTTTTCATTAATGATTTTGGTTTTGAGAATATAGTTAATATTCATAAAAAGTGTTACATATCATAATGTTTTTATGCTGTTATTTTTATTTTATTAAAAAAATTAACTTACAGTAACATGTCAGTTTTGGTATACAGTTCCATGAACTGTTTCTCAAAAAATATGTTTGTTACATTATTTATTTAAGATTAACAGAATTTTTTGAGGAAGGTGTCTCACTATGTAGCCCAGGCTCTCGAAGTCACAATCCCCCTGCTTCAGCCTCCCAGGTGTTGTGATTACAGGCATGCACCACCATGCCTGGTACATTTCCGTGATAGAATGTGAAGACAGATTCATATATCCACTATGACCATAATCATCAGACACAGACCAGTCTTTCACTGGCTAAAGCCCCTCATATTATTTCTTAATCATCACTCTCTCTCTCAGCCCCCACCAACTTCCCACAACTGCTTTGCTCCTGCTGTATTGAATCATGCTGTATGAAACCTTTTGCAACAGCTTCTTGCACTGGGCATAACATGTATCAACAGTTTTGTTGCTTTTTACTGCTAAGGAGTATTTCAAAGTCTGGATGGCTATAATACTTTGTTTATCCTTCAATGATTCTGAACATCTGGTCTGTCTCAATTTTGGTGATTACAAACAAACTGCTATAAACTCCGATGAACAAGTTTTTCTGTGTGAACATGCATTTTTAATTCTCTAAACACCAAGAAGGACTGCTGAGTCACATGCTAGGTGTGTAGTCAATGCTATAGAAACTGTTCAACTTTTTTTCCTGGAGTGGCTGTACCATTTTATATTCCCAACAACAAGGTGCCAGAGTTTCAGTTGCTCCTTATCCTTGCCAACACTTGATATTGTCACTGTTATCACTTGATACTGGCACTGTTATTTAACAGTTGCCATTCTAATGTATACATAGTAAACGCTAATCATGTTGTTAGTTTTAATTTCCCTAACGACCAATAATGCCAAGGTGCATTATTAGGTGCAAATTTGCCATCTGTATATATTTTCTGATAAATTGTGTGTTTAAATCTTTTGCCGGTTTTAAAAACTGGGTTATTTGTTTTCTTACTGTTGAGTTTTAAGAGTTCTTATAATTTCTGGATTCAAGTCTTGTCAGATATGTGGCTTGAAAATTCATCCTCCTACTTTGTAGCATTCTTGTAACAGTGTCTTTCACAAAACAAAAGTTTTCAATTTGATTAAGACCTTTTAGTCAACTTTTTTCTTTTATATATGTGTTTTTTTGCTTTTATATATGGACTCTGCCTAATCCCAAGTCACAAACACTTTCTGTGTTTTCATGCAGAAGTTTTATACTTTTACATTTAGAAGCATGATCCATTTTGACTTAGTTTTGTTTAAGGTAATGACAAGGTTCACTTTTTAAGATGTGAATGTCATACGCTTATTTTAAATGAATACTTTCTCAGTTTTAATTTCTACTACAGTAAATACTAATAGATAACTCACATAAATAAAAATTTATTGAATCCTCCGTAACTTTAGTATAAAGTGTTCTGAATCCATAAAAGTTTAAGAACCCCTGCTAACCACTGACTATATTGCATGATTAAACCAAGACTTATTTTCCTTTGTAGTGTTTGACTTGAAATTCTCCCTCCTATTAAGAGCTGAGAAGGGTCTGTGATTTCACTCTACTAACTAGCAAACTTACAAGTTCACCTGCTGCAGTTTTTATGAGAGCTGGTAGAGGCCATGCAAATTGGGTAGAGAAAAAGGAGGGTTTATTACTCATAGTAATATAAATGACCAGTGTACCACCATTTGTACTGGTTCTCTAATACCCAGTTCCTAAAAGAAGACACAAAGGTAGATAGATGATGGCTGCTTATACGTTGATGTGCATTACAGGAGAAGAGCCTTGAGCTTAGGGAACCCAAATCTTAAAGACCAGATAATAGGTACTTGCTCTATGTTCTGGAGCAAGACAGTGTTTTTGTCTTCCAAAGCTGTTCAGTATACAAATGTGTTTGAAAAGATAGCCCAAAACAAAGGGAATCAATGCCTTTTCTCAAAAGATGCTCAGATGTGCAGGAGATCCTGGAGAACACTGACTTACCATCTACCACTTTCACATTTCTTTGCTTTGTTCAATTTGTCTTCTTTCTTATTTCATCTCCAACAGGAAAAATGTGTGACTCATATACACTGAGATGAACTCTAGGTCTAGATCATCTTCCTCTATGTAGCTCTCCTTGAAGAAATCATTCTTCGTGGAGAGTCTCATGCTCACCTCTAAAGCCCCTAACTACCTTCCAAAGTTTGTTTCATCCAGACCCCAGTCCCTTTTACCAATTTAGATCATCTCAGGGTCAATGCAAACTCTGTGTAACTGTACAGACCATTTGGCTATTTGTAAAAAAAAAATACTTACTTGGCCTAAGAGGAATTTAACATTCTCCAGCTTTGGCTAACTTTTCCCAAGATCTATTCTTCCTTTCTTCTGTAGTGATAAACTGCTAACTTGCTGTGTACAGACTTAAAACACCATTTCTTGGCTTCCTTTACAGCTAGATACAGCCTTGTGACCAAGTTATGACCCATGGTATGTATTAGTGAAATGTGCACCTTCCAGGTCATGCCCTCAAATGGAATGAATATGGCTTTGGACCACAAAAATGAGGAACAGATAGAAGGAACCTGGTCCCTAACAACCATTCTAGCTCTGAACCATCTCCCTATAGGCTGCAACAGGAGAGAGATTTTGAACTCCCAAACTGTTTAAACAACCGTAATTATCAGTTTCTGTTACACACAGCTGAATTTATGTTTTTACTAATACATCATTTCTCTCAGGAGAGAGAACGTGGATGGAACCTTTACTATCATACCACATAATAGCAACAACTGAACATTGCTGAGCAGAGCTACAATGAACTGAGTTCCAAGGACAGTGAACATACAATACCGGAGGCATTAGCAGGGAGGGGAGGGAATGAGGACAGGAAAGCATTGCAAAATTACCTCAGTCTTCCATGAACATCTCAGAGTTTTAGAATGCGCTTGGTAGTATTTGCTGCTGAATTACATAATCCTGCTTTCCACAATAAACACCCAGACTGCAAATACTTTTTAAGGGCAGGTACCCTTACTTATCTTCTATTTTCCCCTGTACTTCCCAAAGACCCAAAGACCACGATGGAGCTAATTAATGGATACAACAGTAATGGTTCACCAACTCTGGAGGTTACAAGTTGGGAGATAATAAGGGATAACTGAGTTTGACCTAAATTCAATTTAATGCATTTAAGGTTCATGTCAATCTTAGGACTTTCCAAGGTCTCTTCTAAAAATGAGTTACATAGAACAAAAGACCTCATGAGGTCGTTAGGGTATTGTGGTTGTTATAGTACAATGGTCAACACAGAGTAGGTACTGAATAAGTAGTGACTCGCAGTGTTATTATATAATATCACTCGAATGCGAAATGAGGAAGTGCAGTGGAGGACAGAGTGGTATTCAATTGGCCCCTCTGAGTTAAGTGTGTGTGTTTTTAGCAATTCTTAATGCTTTGCCTAGAAATAACAATGGAAAATATCTCCAAGGGAAAGTTTGGCCAGAGACTATTAAGAATACCTGGGCTTCTCACCCTCCTCAGCTCTCAAGAGCACAGTAGTGGAAAACACTGAGATGCCTTACTTGAGCTAGACAATAATGTAACAGATATTATTTCATCTAATCCTCTAAAGGACTCTGAGGTAGGTGTTCTTTAACCCATTTCACAGATGAGAAAACTGAAGTGGAACCAGATACCTGCTTGGTAATCTCATTGTCTTTTTGGGAAATGAGCCTCTGAAGCCCTTTTGGAGGTTATACTCCACCCTTGTCCCATCCTGGGCGCAGATTAACCTTTCCTCATTTCCCAATTCAATAGGATGGGTGGGATTTGTCACTGCACAACAAAAAGGATTAGGTTTTTAATTGTTATAGTATCTTCCTCACAAAGTAAGATTACAGGTACGGTTAAATGTTAAAATGTGAAGGGAAGATAGCCCCTCAAATATGTGCTAATGGGGCACATACTTGATTTAATGTGACTTCCTTAATGTGATGAAACAGATTTGCCATGGAGACTCATGAGTTTATTGGGTTCCAATTTCCCAAGCCAGCCCCTCCTCTTCAACCTTTTCCATCCCCCTTGCCAGACATTTGGGTGAAGCCAGTGGCCCAATAAATTTTGGAAATCCATCCTGGCACAATTAAAGGGAATAAGCAAACAGAAGACTGCTCTGAGGCACGATTTGTCAAATGTAATGTGACCATCTTTCACGGTACAGCCAACGGCATTTGCGTATCAAACAAGTAATTCAAAAATCCTAAATATTTTATGTTCCTAAATACATTTTTAATACATGTTAATCTAAAACCTGTTAGGCTGCAGCCTACTTCCCTGACCAGGGTACCATCTCCCTAAAAAGCCCGAGAATTATCCTCTCATTAATTCCTAGTTCCACTTGTTTCTTCTTGGACTTAACACAAATGCACCTTTTATCTCCTAAAATAAAAAACAATTTACACAGAGAGCAAGAAATTGTATCCTAGCATTCTAGATATTCCTCTTTGAACAGCAAGCATTCAATATGTAGAAAAGATGCCTTAATTCACTGACTGAGTGTGGTTACATTTCCTTTGGCCAAATTAATGGGGTGTTAACTCCACAGTCTATTTTTTTAACTGCATTCAGGTTGCCATAATAAGAACTAGCTTGGCACCCAAATACTTAGCTCCGGCTATTAAAACATTAACAAAAGAAGATAAATGAGCCCAACTCCAGTGTTCAAGCTCAGTTGAGCTACCTATAAGAACACTCTCTCCAAGCAAAAACAATAACAATAAAACTCAAACTCATCCACCACCTAATCCAGCTGTTCTATTATGCCAAATGACTCCAAGCCATTACTTTAACATCTCCTGGTCTTTTTTTGCAATTTTTCTTTTAAAACACAACTTTGCAGCACTTAACCTTCTATGCAGGCACACAGTTTAGCAGGACCAATATTCCAAAAATACTCAAAGGAAGTAGAAAACTCTTTGCTCTTGTTGGTATGTGAAAATCACAGTGCAAGCTGTCTGAATTATTATAGACTATTGGTGACCTGGCACAGAGTCTTGATATACCATTGTCTTTAATGAGGAGAACAGTCTTCACAGAGAACCACAGAAAGCCTAGCCCATTTAAAACACTTTAATGTAGAAACTAAGCAAACTTCCTTTTTGTGTAGCCTGTTTAAATATAAACATATGATTTAGACCTGCTCCCTCTTGTTAGACATGTTTTCCTGCTCTGTTCACTTAGCACAGTTCACATTATTATCCTTCCATGTACAATGGCAGTGGACTAGTTGGAGACCCACAGCTTTATTTAATAATGCAATTATCCTACATTGGATTGCTTAAAGGGGCTTTGTATTTTTAAGTTCTAGTTTTTCCTATACTAGTGATATATTCTGCAATGGTAAATGATTCAGGCTTCAATCAAAAGTCCTAAATTCAGTTTGGAAAAATATTGAGTGTTTTTGAATAAGCCAGGATTAACGCAAAAGGCAATTTGCAACCACAGTTGGTGACCTTTCTATTCCTGTTCAAAGACTGTGGTGTGGGGCCAACACAAAGGATGGACCCAAACGACTACAACCACCTGATTCGAACTCTTTTGCAACTTCAGGGAGGTTTATCCAAGAATAAAGCCAAAGTTTTTTTTAAAATAAACTTCCTAAAGGTGGGGTTGAAAACTTCTCTGGTTTCCTATGTCCAACACTCTGTACACCAACAGGTAGGAATAGCCTGGGAGTGAATGAGTGAATGAATGAATGCCACTGGGCATTGTGAAAAAGTCACAGAAGGGAATCTACAAGATGTAATCCCTGCCACCTTTCAGGGAGCATTCTGAAACTGCACTTCATCCCACATTGTCAGGAGAGATTTTGCTCTAGCTTTTCCCCAACTCAATTCAATCTGATCCAATTAACTTGTATTGACTTTCTGCTCTGTGCCAGGCACTGGGGTAAGTACCAGCCAAGGAGAGATACAGATGAATAAGACACGGGTACTGCTCTTCAGAAACACGTAGCGCCCAGAGCCTCGTATTGCTTGCCTGGGAAGCTACTCTCTTTCTAGTTCTTTGTCAGAGGACCACGTGAGCCACTCCAGCAGCTCTTTTTGCATTGGTTATTTTTGAGATAGGATCTTGCTTTATGCCCAGTCTGATCTGGACCTCAATCCTTCTATTTATGCTTCCTGACTTAACTAGAATGACAGGAGGTGTCACCACACTTAGCTTTTATTGGTTGACATGGGGTTGCCTAAACTTTTTGCTTGGGTTGGCCTTGAACTATGATCCTCCTGATCTCTGCCTCCCAAGTAGCTGGGATTACAGGCTTGAGCAACCATGCCAAGCTTTCTTTTGCTTCAGTTCTTTTTTTTTAAACCAGCTCTCTGTCCCTCTCCCTCTCCCCCAGTTCACACACACAAATATTATTGTAAGCACCAGGAGTATAAGGATTTTTGTCTCCTTTATTCCTGGCTGTAGCCCCAATGCCTGGCACATAGTTGGTGCTCAGTATTTATTATTAATTTATTAATATTTGTTATTAATACTTCTAGAAACAACAAACAAAACAAAACAACAATAAAACATTCAAAATACTAAAAGAGGCAAACGGAGGAAGCAAGAGACAGAACTAGAGATGGTTTAAATTAAGTGGCCAGTTCGGGAAGGTATTCGCGGAGGGAACATAGCACACAAAGGCATGTGGTACGTTATCAAATTCAAGAACCAAAAAAGAAAAACAGGAAAAGCAAACAACATGTCCATGCATGCATTTTATACTTGAGGCAGTTTCCTCAGTTTGAAGCTGTGCCCCTCTTCTCTAAGTTCACATTAAATTTCATTGGGCACTATCCTATGAATTAATTTCCATTATTAAAAATAGACCAGAATCTATTTAACTCCACTTTTCTTCAAACCTTGAATGTCTAGTATGTATGTTTTGAACACTTTGTTGAATACCAAGCTGCACCGTTCCTGAAAGAGAAATAGATCAGTTTTCCCATGAAACAGCTAATTTCCACAGAATTTAAAAGATGGCAGGCCAGCTGCTCTCCTGACATATGAGCAAGGTTGAAGGGCAATGAGATGCTTAGTTCCTATAGATATACTCATTAGAGACACAAATCAAAACAAAAATCCATCTTATCTGATATTTTTTTAGATTTTCTCTAAATACCAACTTGATTTAATGCCCCATGTCAACTACTTATGCATGAAACATTTCTGTTTTCTTATGCATCAAGGAGCCTTGTTTACACCAGCTACAGACTCTGCCCTCCCCTTTTCTCTGCACATTTATCATCATATCAGACACAATGCCCTTTCCAGCAAAACTCTCCAAATTCATTGATCAAGACATTAGGTTTAAAAAAGACTAAATATGGCTTGTTGACATGCTGTAAGACTAACAAATCCTTAAAAGATTAAAGCAATCTGCTGTCTACTGTGTATGTCATCTGTAATTATATGCCCAGAGAAGGGGGAGGTGCTTGGGGGAGGAACTGCCCAAGGAGACTGCATAATAACAATAAAAGGGAAGAAAAAACAGCAAGCCAGAGTAAGAATACGTTTCAACTCTCATCAGATGAGCTGTGCTCTTCAGTGATCGATTCTGTTGCTGGTGGTAGTAGGTCACCTCTAAGACAACCCCCAAGGACCCTGCCACCTTGTCCCCAGACCCTTGTGTAATTTTCTCCCTTCAGTGTTGGCTGGAGACAACGTCTCACTTTCAACAAACAAAATTAGGCAAAAGTGATGAGCTGCCACTTGTGAGATTAACTTTACGCAAGGACTGTGGCTGCCATCTTGCTCCTCACATTCTGAAGAGAGACAGCTGCCATGTCTGAGTGGCCCTAAAGAGGTGAACATGTGGCACAGCCAGGGATGGAGGGAGATCCAGACCAACAGCTCCAAAGGCTAGACCTGTCAGCCAGCAAGATCATGAGCTGGAAGATTTCCCTCCACCCCCAAGAGCTTTGAGAAGACAACAGCCCAGCCTGACACTGGACACCAAAGCCAAATCAAGTCATACTCACACCCTTGATCCACAGACACTGAAAAGAGTAAGTGTTGTTCTAAGACATCAAATTTGGAGTGATTGGTTATGCAACAATAGATACCTAATAATAAACCAATCTTTAACATGGAACATGTCTACATACTACTGTATGACAATGAAAGTTTGTTTTAACAAGGCCTAAAAAGTAGATTACCTTGTGCCAAGAATAGAAGAAGCCAATAGAGAAATGCTTCATGTATCTGCCTAACTTCTAAATCAACTGCTTGATTCAAGAGTTTTTTTATTCTGGGGATGCCCATAGACATTTCCAAGAAGTATTTAACAATATGAATGTATACTTTACCAGATGGAAGGGGCAAAGCTAAATGTAGTTTGGGCAAATAAGGTTAATGTGTACATGTTTTGCTTCCTATTAGCAGCAGGAGAGAAAAGCGCCAATCTCATTCCTCTCTTTATGTTCCCCTATAGCATCTTAGTGCATACTAATAAATATTGGTTGGCTTTAATTGAAAGAAAGCCTGCATTCAAAAGGCCCATACTTAAAAATAGAGCCAGGCATGGTGGCATATGGCTGTAATCGCAGTTATGCTGGAGCAGATATGGGGGGGATGGAGGTTTGAGACCAACCTTGGCAAAAAAAAATTAGTCAGACTATCTCAAAAAATAAACTGGGCATGGTGAATCATGACTATAATTCCAGCTATGAGGATTGTGGGAGGCCAATCCTCAGCAAAAATGCAAGACCCTATGAAAAGAATAAACTAGAAAGGGCTGGGGAGCTAAAAAAAAGAGGGGGGGGCAAGGAGGAGGAGGGAGGGAAGGAGGAAGGGAGAGAAAAGCCTTTAAAAGTAAGCACCCCCCCCACTCCCCACAGAAAAAAATTAAGGCAACTGAGATATATCTCAATATTCTGACATGCTGAGAATGTTTTCACTCTGCTTCTCCAAGGGGTCCTTTAAGGAATTCTGGATGTCAGGAGTGATTTGAACACCTGCTTTGCTGTCTATTGAATTGCTGGTCTAGTAGCATCAAAAATGGAGTGAGAAATGTCCTATGGTATAAGTGGGGTGTTGGGTGGGGAGCAGAGCCTGTTGATAATTTTAAAAGACACTACCATTTTATATGACTCATAGACTTTGCAATAGAAAAACATACACAGCCTTTTTACTAGAACCTTCTGTTTTGCCTGCCCAGAGAGTCAGGGATCCATATTTTACAACCTAACACATTGTTGCTGAACACATATTCAGCCCTTAAGAGCACACAACACAATTAGACTAATTATGGAGAATATTCACTAGACACAAGGATTGAACAGATTCTTTCACGTAAGGCATAGAAAATTCAATTACTTTCTGTATTTCTAACCCATGTATTTCGGAATAACTCGGTGAGGAGACAGTACTGCAGCACTGTTCATATGAATTCTAAATCTGATATACACTGTGGGATTAACCCAGAGCAAAAGGATTTAACGGCCCAGCAGGCAGTCTCTATTTTGAAGACCCTTCTCCTAACATCTCCCAGCCATTTTGGCTAGGACCCTTCCTTTACATCCTTTCTCTGATGCTTTTGGCATCTTTAAAAGAGTCAGACTGAAATATACCCCCCACCACCACCAAAAAAAAGAAGAGGAGGAGGGTGGGAGGGAAAGGGGAGGAGAAAAAGGAGGAGGAGGAGGAGGAAGTGGTAAGGGAATGCAACAAATTTACAAATTAGGGATTTTTTAAGAGTAGGAAACAGGAGGGACTTTTTCAAAGGGAGAAAAAGTGGATGTATTTAAAGTAAATTTCAATGTTTGCACATTCAGCAGATCAGCACCAGGTTTCCTGGTGGTTGCATCATGAAAGGGCAGGGTGGGAGGACTTGAGAACAACAGGTTTGAAGCATGTTTGACAAATTGAAGAGGAACATCTGGAATGCAGGTTTTCTCTCTGACTCCATCATCCTCCCATCTTATTTTATTTTGTTGTGGCTAATAGCAGAGATTATCATGGATTTTGGAGCCACAGGTTGGTAAAAGAATTTACACAGATGGTAGAGTAGGAACAAACAAAGATTTATTAGGATGCCATTTAAAAGGAAAGAAAATGGCAGGCAACTAGGCAAGGGGGCATAGCACCACAGCTGCACCAATATTGTACGTGGTCTTGAGACAGGTTTTCACATAGTTTACTTGAGATTTCTTTCTTGAGGGCCTTGTTGATTGGCTGTCTCTTCCTCTGACAATAGTTTGAATTTCATGAATGTTTTGAGTTTGTACCCTCCTTCCAAATTTCCCTTGGCTCTTGGTATTTTGTTCCCACCATGCCTCTGCAAGTACAAGTGCACACACAAAAAGGGGGCTTTCCTAGGCTCCACAAAATAAAGACTCTTTAAGAGCTCAGTGGTTCAGGGGGACAGAACAGAATGAGTTTGTGTTTGTTTGCATCTCAGTCACTGGAAACCTCAAACATGGATCGAAAACTTGAAACTAACCAATAAAACTCTCATGGAATAGATGAAGAACCAGGTTTAACTGTATTGAAAATGATAATTTTTTTAGTTACTGCTTTTCAAACAATAGTCTGATGACTCAACCAATAAATTACTTATTAAGGGGCTATTAACATGTTGTCTAGCACCACAGCAGACTTCAAAAGTTAGGATTTGATCCCTGACCAAGAAGAGAAGATGGGTAACTAGCATCTGGTGAAGGCCTGGAATAAGCCAGGTCCTGGTTTGGTTGTCCATTCTTTTATATGCCTCATTTGACATCCTCAGTCCAACAACACTAACCCATTTCACAGATGGGAAACTAAGGCACCAGGGACATGAAACAAGTTGGCCAAAATAACACACAGTTATGACTGGCAGAGTAAATATTCATACTCTGTTCTAACAGGTGTCAACATTATGAGTTTATATTATAACTAGGAACTGAATAACACAGATGTGAAATATTAATCAGCACAGCCTTCAGATTCAAGTCCAAACAACATTCTAGACTCCAGGAGGTCTGGCCTCAGTCTACCTTGTTTCCTACTAGTGCCATGTTCTCTTACCAAATCCAACCATATCTGTCATTTATATGTCCTTCCTTCCTACTTACCTACGGCTTCCCTTCTGACTAGGATTTCCCTGTCTCTCACTTAATCCATCAGACATTTCTACCCTTGAAAGCCCTGGTATTTCACAGGCTCTCTCTTCCCCAAACTCCCCATCTCTAGAGTATCTTCCAGGTTGGCTGAAGGCCATCTACACACTCATATTCTTTCTTTCCCCATCTCATCTTGTTCTGTTCTTAAATGTGGGTTTCAGAGCAAAGACAAGCTTTTTCTTTTTCTTCCCACATCCACTTCTGCTGTCCCTCCAAACTCTGGAACCTGCCTACAGAGAATGGTGACTGCTTTAAACTCCCCGGCTGCCCCCACCCCTTTCTCTGCTAGTCTTTTAGGGTCAACAGGTTCTTTTTGCATTTCTTTTTTTCCCAGTACTGGGGATTGAACCCAGAACCTTATGCATGCCAGACAAATGATCTATGCTGAGTTACATCCTCATGCCCTGTCCTTGTTCTCTTGTTGTTGGGGCTTTTTTTCTCTTTTTTGTGAGACTGTGGTTTGAACTCAAGACTCTGCACTTGCAAAGCAGGTGCTCTACTGCTTGAGCCACACATTCAGGCCATTTTTCCCTGGTTATTTTGGAAATGGGGTCTCATGAACTATTTGCCCAGTTTGGCCCCAAACTACAATCCTCTTGATCTCAGCCTCCCAAGTAGCTAGGATTATAGACGTGAGTCACTGGTGACAGGCAGCCCTTTGCTTTTTGAGATAGGATCTGGGTGTAGTTCAGGGTGGCCTAGAACTCTTAATCCTCCAGCCTCTGCCTCCTGAGTACTGGGATTATAGACATGCACCACCATGCCTGGCACTCTTTCAGCTTTAATTACAGAAAATGGGCCAAATATGAGAATATTTTAAAAATTGTAACAGTCCAAAGCTTTGCTCTAGAGACTGCAGGGTAGTAGCCTGTGGGCTACATTTGGACTGAAGACTTGTTTTGTTTGGACCATGGAGAGTGTTTTAAGAATTGGATTGAATGGACAACAAAAATTACACAAAAATCTGGATTTCTGGCTTCTCTCAAAAAATGAAGAGATTTGGCAATGTCAAGGGACATTCCTACCTGGCATAGCTTGCAGAGCAGCATTTTAGAGACTTGCCTCAAGCAAGTCACGTAGTCCCCAGTTCTCCCAAATATCATACTGTCTTCCACACCTGAGTAGCCTCACTCACTGACCCCACCTACCTAGCCCAGTGCACTTGCACATGTGCTCCCATAGTTATTTTCCCCAAAATAGCAAATGGAAGGCCTCATGGAGGAAATGGCTTTTTTCTTTTTAAGTTTTTGAGACAAGGTTTTGCTATCTACCCAGGTTGGCATCAAGCTTTCAATCCTCCTGCCTCAACTTCCTGAGCGCATGCTGGGATTATAGTCGGCACCATCATACCCAGATAGGAAAAGGCTTTCAAATAAGGCCTTGAAAAATGAATACTTCCTAGAGAGAAACCCAAACTAATTTGACCAGCCCTTTTCTGGTGCCACCTGTTTCCTGTACTTGTAACCAGACAGCACAATGTTTCTGTCATCTGCATCTCTGTCATTTACCTGATGGATGCAGTTGGAAACCAGGACAATTTGCCTATTTTCTCAGAATGCCCCTCTGCAAATAGAAGATGATACTAGAACCTTCATGGTGCCGTTGTTGTAAGGAGTAAGTAAAAGGTCACATAGAAAGCTGTCAGCACCTAGTTTTACTATTAACTTTAATAACATTATTTCAGATGAGGAGTTAACAAATGTCTTCTGTGAAGGGCCAAATAGTAAACATTTTAGGCTCTGTGCGTCAACTAGGCTCTGTTGCAACTACTCTAACATGATAATGTGAAAGCTGCAGGCGCAGCTGTATACTAATAAAACTTTATTTGTAAAAATACTCAGCAAGCTAGAATTGGTGGTATCTGGGCCTTGGTTTGCCACCATCTCCACAGCCAAACAATGTATATCAGCCCTGAGGAAGTTATGTAGGAGTCTAGATGATATGGACAACAATAGACATCACCAGAGGGCATCAGTGGGCATCTCCAACCTTGTCATAGACTTACTGCCAGGCCCAGCCCAAAAACCATCCTGCAGGGAGGCTGTTCCTACCTCCATGCCTTGGCTAGAAACCTCCAGTCTTCACCTCATAATCCATTTAGATCTCAATTCAAATGGGACGTCTTCGAAAACACCTCCTCACACCCTCCTGACAAAAGATACCTGTGTAGGAACATGTGTTGTCCCTTTATCCCTCTGTCCATGCCACAAAATTTTTCCTTTCATTCCTCTGTCCATGCCGCAAAATTTTTCCTTTATTTGGAATAGTTTGACTAACCATGTGTGTGCTGCATGGGGCAGAACCTGCCTGGTTTCCCACTTCTGTCTTTCCAGGGCCCAGCACTGTGCTGCACATAAGTGGGCACTCTGGAGGAGGGTAAGGTTAAGACTCCTCTTGCATGCAGTTTAAGAAAGGAGCCCACTGGGATCTAAGAGCCCTTTAAATTGTATTCCACATGTGCACAGTATTACTATTGATTTATCTTTGTATAAGTCACTGCCAATGTGACTGCAAGTTCCTAAAGGTTCAAATAAAGAGTTGGTCAGGGTATAATGAAAGTCTCAATATTCAGAGTTCCCAGTATATGCTAAAATTGTAGGAGGTAATAAGGAGACACCTGTGAACATCACCCACTGGTTCTGGCAAGTTCACGGAGAACCCAGGATTCAATCCTGGGTCTAAGTTTCACCTATATGTGACCTGGAGTGAGTTACACAACCTTCGTGGCCCTAGGTACATCACCTATAATGTATGGAATTGTCAGAATACTACCAACCTTACAAAAAATCTGAGGATTAAATGAGATTTTATTTATATTTAAGTTATGTATTAATATATATGCAATGCCTGATACATAATAGTTACTCTACAAATGAAAATGTTTTGACTTTGACTTCATTGAAAGCACTGTGGGTGAAACTTTGACAGGTGGTTTTGGAAAACAGAAAGCTAGGATGTTTTCTCTGGCTTGTGAATACATAGAGAAGGGACATCATTCTAGAATGAAGCATGAATGTGGTTCTAAGACTAAGATCTGTGGAGATGGTTTACCATCCACTTTGGAAAAATCAGTCAAATTACTTCTTTCCTCTTACAGTGGACAGTAAATAAGATCTATAACAATGGAAAATCTTTGTCTGCCATCTAGTCACTATGTTCACTATTATATCTCTAGTGCAGACAATGGACCCAATACTAGGCACTCCATAAATGTTTCTGAATGAATAGAATCAGCCAGGAGTACCACATGTTGTTGACATAAATGCCAATTTCATTCATCATCAAGATTGCCACCTTTACACAAAGTTTTCACTAGGTCAATCTAAATATCCCTATCCCAGGGCCATCAAGGTTTCAGGAAAGATTATGGAAATGAAGGAAAGGATGGGGAAGTCCATTTGGGAATCGTGGATATCAAGCCTGGTTTCTGTGGAACTACTGGCCCAGTGGTAAATATCTTGTTGCCCCAGTGAAGTCTACATTCTCCATAGTGGTTTTATCAGGTGATATCCTTTGGTGCACCATCCCCTGGTATGACCTGCCCTAAGCACGTCCATGGGAAACACGTGCCCAATTTCTTCAGAGCCTAATTTTAAGAGAGTAGCTCCTTCCCCAAAGCAACAGACTAGACTGTTGTGCCCCAGGCTTCTAGGTTCTAGCTCTACCTCTGTCACTTGCTAGCTCTGAGCATATGCCTAAGGTTTTAGGATCTGAACCTATAAATTAAAGGAGCTGGACTCGCTGTCTTCAGTCTCATATATCCTGTGATTCTATTAAAATCTCCATTGCAAATTAGACATGAGCTTTTTTTTCTTAAATAACCATGGCAATTCTTGTAGATCAACTTGATCAACAAGGCCAAAGGACCTCAGGCTACTCATGCTTAAAACCAAAAATATCTTCAGAGGGCACAGGCAGAGGGATGGGCTTTACCAATGGATAAGGCATTGTTCCAGCCAGGTCTCTTAGAACATTATTGACCTTCTTTGCATGACCTTCTGTTGCCTGGTATCATCAGCCTTTTTGTCCACAACACAAGTTTCTGACCTGACCCAAAGCTTGCCAAAGTTGGATAGTCACAAAAGAAGAAGAAGAAGTAGAAAAAGGAAAACAAAAACACTGAGCTTATCATGGAGGAAAGTCTAAGGATTTTATGAGTGAATGAAAGAATTTTTATTCGCTGATACAGTATGTAGCTAATTTGCTTCATTTCCAATGGTACTTTGAGGTGAACTCCAGCTAGATAATGGTAAGCAAAAGTTGAACCAAAGGGAAATAGTATTCTATCAAAATATTCCATGGGGAGATTAGGGCAAGCCTAGTGACAAAACAGCAGAATGGTGACTTGGCCTGTTACCTCTGTAGCATGTGAGCTTTCCCTAGAAGGGATAAAGAAACCAAATGTACATATACACACTGAATTATGTGTGTACGCATATATTATTTTTTCCAGATTTATTGAGGTATATTGTCAAATAAAAATTGTATAAATATATATATTTAAGGTATATGCCACAATGATTTAATATATACATACATGTGAAATGTTACCAGCCATCACTTCACATAGTCACCATTTTGGGGGCAGTGAGAATGCTCAAGATCTACTCTTTCAACAAATTTCAAATATTTAATGCAGAATTATTAGCTATAGTCACTGTGCTATGGCTGAGAACCCCAAACCTTATCCATTTTATGATTTAAGATCTATATTCTTTGACCAACATCTTTCTGTTTCTCCCACTCTACATAAACATATTTTAAAAATATACTGGTTCCCTTTAAAAGAATACACAGAATGAGTGAGTTTAAATTATCTGCACTCAGTTCTTTGTCTCCAGTTATACTGTGTTCTTTAGGGCTGGTGAAACAACATGTGCTTTAATTAGCAAATATCTGTAAATAATTTACTTGCTTTTCAAACATAACAGAACAATGGGGTCAGTTTTCACATACATTTACTAAGCCTGTATCCTGGATCTTAAGCCAGACTCTCCTATTGTTCAATAACTATATCAAGCTGTCTCAGTCTTGTTTCCCTCTTTGGCAGAGGTTGGGGATTGGGGTTAGAAACTCAAAGTCCTTGTTAACATTATCTCATTTTGCAAGAGTCCAGAAGGCCGGCACAGAGACAGTTGTTCCACTCAAGCTACAACAAATTCTTGCAATCTCTTACCCTGGCATCTTCCCTAAGGAATAAGGAAGTGTGCCAAGGGTTAATAGCATTGGAGTGATGGCCACAGAATGTGGGTGCTCTTCTGATCCCTTCGCCCCTTAACCCCTACAGTGTCAGTCAAAATGCATAAGGCCTGATGCTGGAGACCTATGAATCACAGAACCTCTTCTAGGCGCTGCAGGGTTAAAACTGGGTGCCATGCATGCAGTGCAAAGAAAGATGTTAAATCAAATGAGAATGACTGCTCTAGCACTGGAGGCACTATTATTTTGAATAAGATTGAAAAGGCCAGAAAAAGCAGTTCAAAAACATTTCAATTATGTATTTCCCAGAACTACATCTTTGAGCAACTAATGCAAATGTTACCACCACAATAAAACTTCATCCCACATAAAAGCATAGAAAACAGGTTGAACAGCATATACTTTATATATCATATGCATATTTTTGACTATTAATAAAAAATTCAAAATCTATGTATGCTTTACTCTCCTAAGCAATACAGTAATTATGATTAAGGGACAAGCAGCACAAAAAGAGCCAATTTATCTTACTCGTGCTCAGGAATACTATTGTGTAACTAAGCAACTAAAGACAAAATATGGTCTAATTAATTCACTCCTATGCTTATTTAAAAGACACAATTAGAACATTTTTATTTTCCAGCTTGCACAGTAGCTCAACATGCTTGAGGGTGTAGAAAGCAAAGCCTATTATTCTCAAAGACAAGAGTTTAATGTTTAGTGCCATGGATCAGGCTTAGAACTCAACTATGGGGAAAAGGGGTGTTTCATAGCCCTGGTGTGCTGGCAGTCATGACAAAGGAAGGGGGGCATGTTTATGGGGTCACTAGATTGACTAGCAACATGTGGCCTTTGCCACCTGTTCTTTCTTATTGGGGCACAGGGGTAGAGATGAGACTGTAAACTCGACGGTCATGTGCACAAGGACATACGCCACTATGTCTGCATACAGCCCCAAAGACCCTACAGAAAATTCACATAATTAAACCACCCATCCTAGTCTGCTTGAGAAATGTCAAATATCCATCTTTAACGCTACTAACAGTGCATCTGATTTTAAAAGCCGAATTAATTTTCGCAAGTGTCTGAGGGAGATTGATGCCATTAACATGATGCTAAAGCACCCTTTCAATAATCAGCACCATCTGCATGCTTGTGATGTGTTGTCAATACTGATGCTCACAGTCCAGGACGGGAGTCGTATACTCTGAGGGACAAGGCCCAGGTTCTAATCTCCAGCAAGACAGCAAGGGTAACAGTGTGCCTGAAAAAATCTCCATCCTTGTGCAAGGGCACAGGACCACATGCTCTAAGAAACGCAGGAATCCATAAGCACATCTCTGAGAGGCAAATGAATCCTTAAGCCAACAATCGATAAATTTGTTTTAAATTCCTATAAAAGCCAAGCCAACGAGTAATCATTAGCTACAATATTATTCTGAGTAGAAGATGGCAAATATCCAACTACTCTGGCTATAAAAAATGACAAGTGAATGCATTTGCTTTGAGCAATTATATTCTGGATATTGGTTAAAACTAGACTTTGATAAATGAGCTTGAGTCATATATCACTCGATGCCACGATGAACAATGGTTGTGCTTTATTAATAATTAATAACGAAGTATTTACACGTATGGACTCTTGTACTTCATAAAAATAACATTTCCTCAGAATGTGCCTGACAGTCTAAATGTCAAGAGAGGTTTTAATTGCTTACAATTTTGAGTCACTATTAAACATGTGTCCTAGTTAAGATCATCAGCCTGAATAACATGCTGGCTTCCATGAACTGTCAACCAACATTCAGGAAGGGCACAATCTTCTTTCCAGGAGTCTTAATTTCATAGGTTGCCACTTCAAAATTTTAATGAGCTGATTGCTGAAGACTAGGACAAAACCCAAAGAGATAGAAATGGTGACTCCAGCCTACCATTCACTACCAAATACTTACTCATTTCTTTGGTGAGTGCTACTAGAAATACTAACTCACATGTTTTCACATTCTATGGTGCAAAATGGCTAGGAAATTTAGAAGAAAAGGGAAGAGTGTATGATGGGGTTCTAGGTTAAGCCCAGAGGTGAGTGAACCATCATAGGCCCTCTGCCAGAAAGAAATTCTACCAAGCTTACAGAAGGCAGACTCTGGGCAAAAAGACTTTCAGTTTCATTGTTCAGTCATTCTCCACTCAATACTGCAGGGGACTCTTACGTGAACAAGGAAAGGCAAAGGAAAAGAACTCAAGTAACTATGCCATAAGGCAGGATGTGCCAAGAACATGAAAGGTAAAAAGCTGCCACTTGACTGTGGGCTTCCTGAGAACAGACTCTTGTCTGTCTTGGTCATGCTGTATCCCTAGGACTACAGCAGGCTCTGGCATACAGTAAATGCTTTATAAATGTATATCCAGTGAATGAGAATTCAAACATAAAGACAGTGCTTTCTCGTTTCCACATAGATCATGAAACATTACAAATAAAGAGTGATCTTAATTAATCTCAGTTTTAACTAAGGAGCACAGATGGAAAGTCTGGTGGCTTTTCTGACTAGTGTCTGTCTATGAGGTTCCAGTAATAACCTGTGAGCTCCCTGAGGGCAAGAGCCATTCTCCTCTATCTTTGTATCCACGTGTGCAGCAGAGTGTAGCTCCTTAATCAACATCTGAGAAATTAAATCAATTGTTTTTCCAAAAACATGTCAATAATGAGCCTTCCTTTGAACATATATTACATGTATTGTTGGCACAATTTACTCACATGTGACAGAGCATCTTATATTGTTTTTATATTTTTAAATATGTGTTGATCTCATCTCTTTATTAAGATTGATAAACTTTTCTTGAGAAAAGTTGCCAAATCACCAACTGTTTTGCATTCATCTCTTCACCCAGCAGAGTGCGAACATGTAGGTTAGCACTCAACAAGTAGTTTACGATTAACTCAAGCTAGACAATACCAATACTGGCTAGAGTTTAAGTCTTAGCCATCAAAGTACTCATTTTCAAATTTTAACATCCTTGCCTTAATATTGAAACAGAGTTTATATATATGTATGTATTAATGATATGATATAAATGGTAAGTTCTTATATTACTAGATCTTGCTCTAAACCCAAGTCAGAAAGAGAAACAGGGGCAGGGGCTGAGGTATATAGCTAGTGGAAAAGCACATGCATGTGCAAGGCTTTGGCTTCATTCCCTGTTAAAAAGAAGAAGGAAGAGAAGGAGGAGGAAAGAAACAAGTACATAACCAGGTACCTTCTTTCAGATCAGCCCTATGGGCCAGAGGCCAGAGGCCAGCAAACTTTTTGTAAAGGATCAGGCCACATAGTAAATATTTCCATTTTGTTGATAACAAGGTTACCATTAAAACTACTTACTAACTGTTGTTGTCACTAAGAAGTATAAACAAAACAAATGAGTGTGGCTACATTCCAATAAAAATTTATGTACAAAAACATGTAATAAGTCATACTTGGCCTTCCGGTCTTAGTTCTATGACCCTTGCCATAGTCTACTATGGAATTCTTTAATTTTTATCCTAGTTCTAAAGGCCTTGCCAGGTACAGGATAAAGACGTTCCTTCTCTTAGTTTAAAATGATTATTAATACATAATAACTAATATCACTGCAACTATTGATTGAGTTGTCATAGGTACTATGGTAGGTACCAGGATCTTTTCATTATTATCTCAAATTTGTCAGCAGAGATCATTAAATCCATTGTGTAGATGAAGAAACTGAGGCTCAGAAAAGTTATTATAGTTTAAAAACAGTGAGGTCAGTTAAAGGGTCTCAGAAAAGTCTCAAAAAAATCAGCTTATGGATAGACCGAGACTGAGGGACTGTGCAAAGAGAAGGGAAAGGCCAAACTAGATTCCAGAATATGTCTGCCTAATCCCAGATATGATCAAATTAGGCAATCTTTAAAGGAAAAATCCTGCTGATCCAGTTGACAACATACTTTAGTAGGAAAATGAAAATTCTTAAGAAACTTTCCATTTTGGCAACACAGCTAAACCAAACATACAGAGGCAAGAAAGTCTGAGTAGTGTTCTCAAACTTCAGTAGAACAATACTAACATTAATAACAGTCATTATGAAAGTATCTACTATATGTCAACTTTTGTTGTACGTACTTTTCACATATTAACTTGTTTAGTCCTTAAAAAGATCCTTGGAAGTAAATACTGTAGTTCCACTTTATAGATGACAAAACTGAGGCACCAAAAAGAATGCCTCAGAACTTGCCGAAGATCACAGAGCTAGAGTGGGACTGTCTAAAATATTTAAAATTTAGAACCCTTGACCAAATTCCAGAGATTCTAATTGCGTTAATTTCAATAGGGGACCCCAGAATATGCATTTTTGCCCATTTTTAACTAGTGGCTATTCAGGGTTCATACTGGTTGGTATGGTATACTGGATGGCTTATACTGGATGGCAATAGCTAAATACTGTTAGAAATATTGAATGCATGCTAAAATCTAATAAAACACTCAGGGGACGCTTGATCTTGACTCCCTGGCAGCATTCTCCTAGACACCCACTTCCACACTTCCAGGTAAACAGCAAACTCTCCTTTAAAACCCAAGCCTTCACTGGTCAGGCTGAAATTCAAGCTTGCACATCCACCTATTTTAAGAGAGCATATTGCCAATAGATTAAGCACTTGGCAATTTGAAAATGAATGTAATCAGAAGTTACCCAGTAACAGAACCAATTACCCGCCTACTTTGCCATTTTTCTCCTCTCAAGAGCTACTGACTGAATGTGGCAATTGTGGGTAATTACCAAAGACACTTAACTCCTTGCACATGGCCCTGCTATGCACTTTCATGGTAATTTAAGACAGTATCATGATTAGGTCCAAGGACCTCCATGTAGACCCAGAAGTTATTATGCATTGTTATTTTGTATAAAAGTAAGACTGTCCAGAACAAAGACCACTATAATCATAACCCCTTTCTCTTTAAGTACTTTACAATATACACAGCGCTTTTACCCTCATAATACTTCTTGATCTTCACAAGTTTCCTCTTACTATTGTTCCCATTGTGCAGCTGAGAAAACTGGGGCTCAAAGTATTTATGATCGTTTAAGGTCAAATGAATAGTAAGTTGTAGATTCGAAATGCACCTCATGTTGGAAACTTCCAATACCACTTGCCAGCACTGAAAATGTACGATGGCAGTGGTATATATAAGCATGCAAATCATCACCATCATTATTAAAGTTAATAGTAAGTTGTTAATGATGATTAATAACTTAAGCTATAACTGCTGTATACCACTGGCTACAATTAGCTGGGCTTTATAGAATAAGAATGTTTTTGCTGCCCAAGTATCTGGAGACAGTGGCAAAGCAGTGACTAATCATAGTTTTAAAATGTACAAGGGACTGCCCATGTCAGTATATGTTTCTAGAATCTAATGTGCAGCCAATCTCTGGTTTCACTGGTGGAAGATGGGACAACCTTAAAGATTAAGGAGGACCGGGTGCTAGTAAGGCAACCTTTGGCAAACAACAAAACCTTTCCATGTCCCTATCTATAAAATGGGTATACAATGAATACGAGGTTCAATGAGAAAACGCTCCAAAAAAAAGTCCTCTGCAAATCACAGCAAACCACACAGGGACGCTATTTCTAAACTTGCACAATGCTCATTTTCCTGCTTTTAGAAATGACGTCTTTTACATTTCAAGACATCATAAAAAGGCACACTGATTCTTTTAAACCAAAAAAAGCATACTGAGTCCTGTCTGTCCTTTTGAGATGGATGCTGATGTCAACTCAATCGAAATTATTAACCTCCATTTGGTTACTTAAAATAAACTGCATTGGCTGATTAAATGTGCTGAACATTTTCTCCAAGAAACAGTGCATATCACCAAGAAACCTTTCTCTTTCAGTTACATATTGCAAATGGCAAATGCATCATTCAAAACTATTTAAAATCAATAATAAAAACCATTTCAGTGTATATAAACAAGTTAATGGAGTAAGTGAAAACAAAGCAAATTTCTTAATGAGAGGGCCCTGTTGCCCCCTCTAGGTGCCAGCAGTAAATGCTGGTTTCTGTAGCCTCTCCTCCAGGAGCCTGCTGCTGCTACTCTGCTAATGAATGACTAACTTAGGCCAGGGGGGAAATGACATCACTAGGATGGAAAGCCGATCTGCATTGGGAAACTTTCTACCTGCTTTACATTTGTCATAATTATTTTGCACAATGCAGTCTGCATTTGCATAATTTTGAGGCGTGTCATTATCTCAATTGAAAATTGTTTTAATATGGCTGAATAATTCACAATGACATCAGCCAAAGTCCTAATGAAATATACAAGTATAATCATACAGCTAATTACCATCCGTGTTAGCATTAAAAAACAAATCATGCATAATATGAGACGATGTATATGCAGCTGAGGATTATAAATAGAGCCATCTACCTCCGCAAACCCCCTAGAGTTTACTTTTAAGTGGCAAGATTAATTTTCGCAGGTATGGCTCATATAGCAGTGACGAAATGCGTAGATCATTACAATGGTTCACTTCCAATTCCCCATAATGAACAATTAAAAGGAAATCGTGTATTTAACAATGTATCTATTCAGTCAACAATTCTAACAGATGTAATCTTTGGTGGATGTAGCTTTTATTCTTAAATAAGAATTAGCTATTTACTTACACCAACTGGACCCAGTAGGGTCAATTTGGGGTCTTTAAAAAATATTTCAATTTTAATTTAAAAAAAAAGTGACCACAAAATATCCCATAAAATACTGAATAATTTCCTACTGGGTTTAGTCAGAAGTCTATTAGGCACCAGTTCTTTTCTGGATATTTAATCCTTCCCTTTTCCAGATCACAGGCCATGTTGAAGTAATAAATTTGAAAAGCAAATAATAAGAAATCAGGAGGGGGAGGGGAAGGAAGACAGCTGCGCAGGAAAGTTGGGTCGGGGGAGGGGGCCGAGAGAGACCTTAGGAGGGGAAAAGAGCTCAACCTGTTGGTAGGCTGCAGGATTTTTTTTTTTTCACAGTATTTCCAAACAACACCTTTATAAAATTTCAGGCGGACTAAGGGAAATATGAACGTTTAAAACCCAAAGCTGCCGGGAGAGGGCGGGGGAGGGGTGTGTGCGGGGAGGTGGGAGGGGCTTATTTCCGAAACGGCAGATTCCAGGGCTAACGTTTTGAAGAACTCCAGTAATTAACCCGCATAGACCACTGATGGGTAATTCGATCCTGGGGGCGTGGGGGGCAGGGGGTGAGAGTGAGCCGGCGAGGCCAAAAGTACAATCAACTCTATCAGCAGATCAAGGATTTCTGCAAGGACTGGCAGCTCCCAGCCCCGGGATGAGTTAAAACGGGGGAACCATTCATTTAACAAAAAGATCCTTAGACCTACCTCGAAAGCTCGCGAGCCTGGCACCGAGCGAGCTGCCCTCAAAAGTCTCAGTTTGATTTACCCTGCTCTCGCTTTGGCAACACAAAGCCTTGCCAGGCGGAGGTGCGCCCTCCCTCCCCGCTGCGCCTGGGCACAGACTCCCCAAAATAGTTCCCCCGATAGGTACCACGGCGCTGAGGTCCGCCAGCTGACAAGGGGAGCCCACAGAACTGCGGTCACACATGAAATGTCATAGCCTAAGGGAGGCGGCCGCCCCGGCGCCCGGTGACAGCGGGCTCACCTCCGGCGTCCTCCCGGGAGCGCGGCGAGCGCCCCCGAGGCCGCCCAGAAACGTGCCGGGAGGCTCGGTCCCTCCCCGCCCTCCGCGAGAGTGCCGTCTGGGCACCAAGGGCCCGGACTCGCAGGCCAGTGGGGGAGCACACACCCCTCTGCCCTCCCGCCCGCCCCCCGCCCTGTCCCACACACCCCCGAAGATCGCGCTGGAAGACGTCCACTTTGCGTGGAGTAATTGAAAACTAGAACATCAAATGGCTGGGGGGGGGGGGAGGGAGGGAGGGAGGGGGAGTGGGCGAGAGATAGTTGTTAATGCTTAACGTGTTTGTGCCGGTTACACGACCGCTTTGAAATCCGCCCGGGCAGATCTGCAAGTTATTTGAATGTATTATTCCAGTACCTGTCATTTATCACTTTATTCAACACGTCTTTGCCAACTCAATAGCTTTTGATCTCATTCTGCCTCCATTTCGTAATTTCCGCCCTCTTAAACATATCAAATACTTACTTAAAAAAAAAAAAACGTGAACAATATCGAAACCCATCGAAAGAAATCCACCCAGCCCCGACCGAGCCAGACACGAAGGTAAATTTTCAAAAAGCAAAAAAATATAAAAAATAATGTGATGTTTAAGCGGCGGTAACAGGATAAGAGCTAGCAATCACACACACACACACACACACACACCACACGCACGCGCGCGCACACACCCCTGAACAAAACCCTTCTCGAACAAGTTATTTGATCTTGACTAAAATCAGCAGTTGGATCCTCTTTGTAAAGCTGACAGCCAAACTCTGACAATGGCAAAATACTCCAGCCCCAGCTAGTGGCGCTACCCCTTTAAAAAAGAAGTCGATCCTGCTCGCCTGCAGAAGTGAATACAGTATTTTCAAGCTTGCCCTGTAATAAGCATTACTAGGGGGAAAAATAATAAAGAAAGAAGAGAGGGAGAGATAGGTTTACCACCTCGCCATGGTCGCTATTTCTGCCCTGGGGAGTGTCTTCGGGGAGAAAATAAAGTTTAGAGCTGGATAAAAGTTGCCGGCTGGTCCTTTCTTCCCACAACAGCTGGAGCTCCGCTATGCAAATCGGATCCTTTGGCGTACATCTTACAAAGAAAAAGTCGCCAAGGGACAAAATTCTTGGTTTGCCTTCAAGGTGGAATTGAAAAGCCTTGTAGAAAATGTAAGGTCCGTGCAAGCCACACGGTGAGCCGACCCACTGCAGGGGAAAAAAAAAAAGGCACCAAATAAATAATGTAGCCATCAGAACAAACATCTATTCCCAGACAGATTTACACACAGACATCCACACTCTTAATACAGACGAACCCACAGATATAACACTGGGTGGAAAAATCATAGAGCCCACAAATTTTCTGCCTCCCTTAAAAAAAAAAAAAAAAAACTCCAGGTCCCCCTCCCCACAGCCACCCCTCCCTACCTCCCCATCGGAGGCGGTAAAATTACATTTATGTATGTATGATCAGTGCGGGGATATTTTTAAACAATAAAAATTATTTGGGGGGATGCAGAGGGTAAAAGTTTGGTGAAAAGTTTGTGGGAGGTGTGGGTGGGTGCTGAGGTGTGGATGAGCTGGAGGGCTGGGGGGTGCCTGTGGGTGCCGGGATCGGAGGAGCGGAGGAGAGCGAAATACCTGGAGTGAGTTGGGCTCCATCTCGACGTTCTGAATTGATTGAACTCAACATTCTCTCCAAACTTGTTGGCTTGAATGGATTGCATCAGGTCCTGGCAGGGAAAAACATTCTCTGCCTTCAGCTGCCGTAATGTCTCAATATAAAACTGAGCTCTTGCTTCCCCTTCGGCACCAAAATGATTAAAAATATGTCCTAATATTTCTCTGACCACTCAATTTTCAAGTACTGTCAAAACTAGGTGGGTTTCCTTCCAAATATGGGTTGATCAAATTCATAATCGGGAGAAAGGCTACGTGCAATCTCGGCGGGAAGCGAATGGATCAAGGCAAAAAAGAGATAAGAAGATTGTAAAAAAATAAAATCCACCCTGAAAGTGTGCAAATATGAGATGTTTCTCTTTCCAACTGCCCCTGTCTAAGAGAATGCTGTGATGAGATTTTTGGAGGAGACCAGGGGTAGAGAGCTCCTCTGTGTATCTGACAGGACCTGCTTGTATATGTCTAATATAAAGAACATTTCCTGCAGAGATTCCGGGGCGCTGCTCCTCTCTCTAATGCTCCTTAGCAGATTTGCTGTTATTAGACATGTAGATTTGTTTGATAGTTAAATTACGCTTCCTCACTGCCATGTTTTCGAGAACTAATCTGTTAAATTATCTTTTGATGCCTATTTACATGGAAAGGAAAAGTGGGTTATCGATTATATAAACATATAAATATTAATGCATTTGTTCGCTTCGCAAAAAAATACTCAGCAAAAAAAAAAAAAGAACAGAAAGACAACTGAGCAAAGCACACACATCTCAGGATTTTGCAAATAATATTGAACGGACAGCGACTGCATTTAGGGACTGGAACAATAAACGATGCATGATAAATCAATAAATGCGAGCAGCGAGTCTGCTCGGAATATGAATTCAGGCTCCGGGTTCTGCGTGTGCATTCTTTAATTTTGAAGTATATACACTAGTACGTGTTTACACTGCTGATGGACGCCAAGGGCGCTCTCAAATGATAATGTGTTTATATAACCCAGCGCTACAGGAATAATATACCGACTACTACCCCACCCCCACCCCTCCCCCGCCCAAAAAAAAAAGGGGAGGGGAGCTTCCTCAATAACAGTTTGAAACTGAAAAAATCCATTTGCAAACTAGTTAAATACAACCAGAAATTAAGCTGTTGAAAACCGGGGGCATGAACCGTAAGACAATAAAGGCTTTAAATGTGTGTATTTATTGTTCTGGAGCCCTGGAGCATTGCGAGGTTTGCATGCACGGCTATTATGCAAACACAGAGAAACTTAAGAGCGACAGAACAAGGAACAGGCAGACTGCAAAGCCCTCGCTCGCTCCGACCCAGCTGCCGGTCCTCCGCCAGGCTAGATTGCATTTTCGCAGTGTTGATGTAAAATGGTGTACTCGCTTCCCCCGCGTTCCCCCACCCCTTCCCCGCTCTCCTCCCACTCTTCCAGCACTCCCCCGCCCCCCCGTGCGATTTTATTATATTGGCACCAATCTTTCCAAAGTGGGTCTGGCATGCTAAAAAAGTAAACATGTACTATATGGGGAATAAGGTCTGTATAGTATGACAGTTGAAACTTGATCTGTGATAAAATTACAGGATGTTGAAATTACTAGTAAGCTATTTTTAACGCTTTCGCAACGTTTCACCTCTAGTCACAGCATCTAGTTGAAACAGGATTACTTTAATGAAAATTATATTCACATGGCTGAAGTTAATACACTCGGCAGAGCACAAATGCCTCATATTCAGTGACTTGAGGTGGAAAGACCCTGTGTGTGTTTTTATGCTTTTCCATAATGTCTGCGTCCGCTGCAGTAAGAATTAGGGCACTTAACATTATCTAAACCACATTTTTGATTCAGAACATGGGGAAGTAATAAAAGGCAAGATCTATCTCGTTTCTATATACACAGAGATAAACCAAAGAAAATGGCAGATCCTCCAATTACAATAAGTAATAAAAGTCCATGCCAAAGACCCGTATTCTGAAAGCAGTCGAAAACTATTTTAATAATTTAAAGTAATATCACAACTCTGCGCCTTGGAGGAGGACAATGTAACAATTTACAGTCTCCCATCTTTTGCATTAGCCAAATTATGACTTGTACATCACTCTTTAATTATCTTCTTTGAAATTTCATCTGATCTTCCTATTTTATAAACATGGGTTACAAAGAGAAATTACAGCCCTCTCCTCCTCCTCTCTCTCTCTTTTTAACTTTATGATGTATACTGAAGATGTTTGATTAGAATAACCCATTTTATTCATTTTTAACATATGAATGGACTTGACTGAAGGGCACTTAACATTTTTTTTCCAAAAATACATAATATACGCCTCAGGCTTCTGTTCATCTCTGTCCTGTTAGCGTAAATATATACATTCAGTTCAAGAAATCTTATATTTAAAAACTTGAGTTGCAGTATTTTGACAAGATCTTATTTGAGATGGACTCTGAGTCAGTTTCCTGTATGACCAATGCAGTAGCATTTTTACAGGAAACCTCAACAAAATGCCTGAGGGGATCCCTCGATTAGATATTAAATCTCTCTCTTAAAAAATACACAGCTCTTAACAGCATTTAAGCAACTTCTACTGTCTTTGGTGCTGTAAGTCTTTAAGTGTCTGTAACCACCTTCCTCTAATTAGAAACCTTTTTCTGTCTCTTCAAGGTAGACTCTGCACCAGGCTGTATGCTGCCTAATCTTTCAGATAAGGTTTTTTGAGATGTTAACAATTGCAGGGGCCTCAGTCAGTCTGAATATTTTTGAATATCTGCATTTTAGTAATCAGATGAATGCTAAATTTCAAAATTGAATCACAAGGGTATCTTCCCCCTTTTTTGACAATACTGTGAGCACCAGTCCCACGAACATAATAAATCGAATAAATCAAACCTCAATCCAATACTGTGAATGGCTTTTAAATTTACAGATCACAATAGTGGTTCCCCCCTCAAGCCCCCCTCCTCTATTTTACCTCTTCTTTAATGTGATGCTTGATAGGCACCTGTAAATTATCTGTGTAGCAAATATCCATACAAAGAAAGTTTCAATTAAGATAAGGAGATTGTATTGAAACAGTTCTTTGAAGTAATGTAGTTAATAGCCTGTTTGATTTCTGCTTGTGAGAGAGTAATAACGTGGATTCAAGGCTCCATCAATCACAGAGCAGATGTAAGACTTGAGACACCGACACCCAGGGGAATAGAGGCAAACTCCTGCAGTGCAGGGTCCCTGGGCTAATGTAAAGTAAATACTCATAAACAGATTGAATGTTGTAAGAAGACAATCCATTCAAGACAGTTATCATGAAAGCAACTGCTTTATTTATCTATAAAAAAGCTTGTAGCTGGAACTCACTGTGTATAAAAGAGGAGGGGGAAAGCAGTATCTGTTTATATGACCCGCTATTTCTGGGCTCTTTCTTGTGCTGAAACATAGTGACCCATACCTACACATCTATATTCTTACTACTTTATTAGACAAAAATCCAACTCTCTGTTTAAAGTTATCTGATATATTTAGAAGGTTAAAAAAAAAAAAAGGAAAACCATCCAAGGGGGTGGAGGAGCAGAAACACATTATTCAGTGTCTGTGAATCGGTTCATAAAGGATCAGGAGGATTAAGTTAGTTGCAAAAACCAGCAGTGACATAATTAGGCAGCTTGGACTATAATAAACAGGATCATAAAAAAAAAAAGTATAGTTTGAGGAAAGAAGGCGACCATTTCGAAAATGCAAATCTCTCTGCGAACCCCTGGGCCTCCCCTCCCCCAAATTGCAAAAGACAACTGAAGCATTTTTGACCTTGGCTACAGTAATACTTCATGTTTTAGCACTTTAGTCAGCATTTTATCTACTAATTGCTACACACTACCGCATGTGGCTCGAATCTGCCACTGCAGCTTTCTTTCATTGGTGAACGAATTGCTTGATAAAGACTGGGAATTCAACCTGGCTGTTTCCTTGCGTGCTCCCCCTCATTGCCCCCTCCCCCCTTTTTTTCTTCCCTCTTCCGGCTAGTCGCTGCTAATTTTTCTAGAAAATACCACACAGATGAGAACAGGGACAGGGAATGATTCTCTGATGTCCTCTCACGGGTTAGAGCCCAGGCCACTTTGACCATCCCGACGCAAAAGGGAAAGAAGGAGTGGGGGACAGCAGGGGATGAGTGGGGCAAAGCGGGGGCGTAGATTCTGCCTGTTGGTGGACCTGATTGATACTAGGCGATTCTGAACACTGGTCCCTTGGCTAGTCTGTCACGGTTTGGAAGTCGGAAGGTCTCCGCGCTGCCCACCTGGAAACCTCGAGTTAGGGGCGTTCTCCCCTTTAGATTGGTCAAGAAGTAGGGTTGGAGGGGGTCGCCCTAGAATGCGCAGATTAATTTGTGGATTAAAATCAGCGCTGTCTAAGGGTCAGCCACCGCCTGGTTCCAAGCCTCCAAGCCTGGCGCCATCATGATCGCGGGGGTGGGTGGTGATATTAATAAGGCGGCCTCCCGCAGAGCAGGCTCGCCAAGTCTCTGTGCAACAAGTCTATTGGTTTGAAAGAGGATAAACCGGGTTACACGGGTCATTGCTTTCCAGGAGACCTCTAGTGGTCAAAGGTTGAGCTACACCTCAAATCGGGGGCTTCTATTTGTTATAGGCCTCCTGGGCTGTGGTGGGAGTGGGGACGCTAGCCCAAGTCCCCGCTGAAAACGCTGGCAGCTTCTGAAGGACTAGGATGTGAACAGATTTCTCATGGACTTGGAGCCAGACCCAAGAGTGACGCAGAAAACTTGGAGAAAGGGAACCCCCAGAGAAGGGTCATGTGATACCCTTTGTGGGCACTGGAAACCCCAAGTTCCTCTGCCCTCAATACAGATGGAAACTTGTCTTATCTTGATTTTCGTCTTGGGTCTGAGATTAATCAAGTATTCTCAGGGAAGTTGGATTAAATTTTCCCGAGTTATTTCCAGTTACAATACTAATGCTGAGTCTGTTTATTTTTTCTAATTTGTTTGTAAATTAAAACTGAGTCCTGCTCCCTCATCACAGTCACAAACACACCTAAACACCTCTTAATTTTAACAATTCATTGCTTTTAAATGTCCCTGACATTTATGAGTTACTTAGTTTGGAAATAACTAAGCCCCTTAAAGAAAATCATCTGCACTCCAGGGGCACATATACAACTTTTAACTAAATTGTAACCTTGTCTCTTTCTGGAATTCTGCACCATTCCATCTCAAAGGGCAGGGTGCTGGCAGAAAGGGAAGTTGTGACTCATAGGCTTCTTCACTTATGATCCACATATTAATAAATAATTTGATCAAACTCATCCCCAGTATGGCATTAAAGAAATTGCTCGAACAGCTATCTTAGATCATACTAAAAACAGAGGTCCCAGCCAGTTAAGTTTATTAAAACACCTTGCCATACCTGATTGTAAAAAAAAAAAAGAAAAAAAAGTGTACAGACATGAAGTCTTGGCTGCACTGGAGGACTGTATATTGCCTAGTAAAAATTTCTCTGTGCAGTTTCAAGTGGATGTTAATAATGACTTGTATTTGGTGATTTACAACTTAAAATTACTTGACAAGCATCAAGTAACTCATTATTTAAAAGCAGAGTGGGTACTGTAGGTAAATCACTAGACTGAAAGTCAAGGGAGCCATTCTTCACTGATTTTCTATGTCTCTTTAGCTATAGCTATAATTATCTGCCAAACTCAAACCCTAATTCTGGCTTTGTTGGAATTTCTCAGATAATTGTGGCAGAATTATCCAGACTGGTCATCTGCATGTGGCTGCACCCCAGTGTTGGGTCGTCGACCAAACCCCATGGGAGCACCAGCAAGTCCCTCGGCTACCTCCACCTACATTTGGCCATGTCACAAACCGGTAATTTTATGAGTTGTTATTGTAGGGTGAAATATGTAAATGTGGTAATTCACTAAGAGTATAAAGAGATCTGGGTACTTCAGAAAAATCATAATACCAGGAAGAATAGTGAAGAGGTTTCAGTCCTCATCTTCAATATGCTTTGACCAAAATGAAAGTGGGTGGGGTTTCCACAAAGAAGGGCGGGGACCAGATGAATCTCTCAGGGCTTACACACGGTTGTTCTCAGGGTATGTCGGAACTCATTCCATGGACTTCCCAGAGCTGATTACTGTATTTTTAGGAATTTTGCAAGCAGGCTATTAAGCACATCTATTATTAAACATTAAATTATATGAACTCACAATTAAATTATATTAAAAACAAAGGTAATACATACTCAAAGCCATCACTTTCTAATTATTTTGCTACATTTTACTGTTATCTACAGTCAGGACTATTTACGGCTTTTGTAGTCTTGTGTTCACAGTACCTTGTAATAGCATGCTCCTCCTGCAAAGCTCTTCTGCATCCATTGACATTACATTGGTAGCTTGAAAATTCGTGGCAGTGAAAGTGTTTAGACCATTGCAACTCACCAAACATCACAAATCAGACTGTAATTTTTTTTGCTTCTTTGATAGTTTTGACTTAAGAAAGTGTGTGGTTTGAATCTGAAATCCACCCCCCTCCAAAAAGAAAAAAAAAGTTCCTTGCATTCAAGGTTTGGATGCCAGCTGATAGGGCTTTGGGGAGGTGATTGGATGGTGAGGATTCTGACTTCATCTATGGATTAGTCCATTGATGGAGTGAATTTGATGGCATGTTGGGGAGGTGATGGAGACATAGGAGGTGGGCCTTGTTGGAGAAGTAGGGTCACTGGGAGTGTGCCTTTGAAGGGCATATCTTGTCCCTGGCTCCTCTCCCTCTCTGCTTCCCAGTTGTCATGAGGTGAGAAGCTTTGCTCCACTCCATACTCTCCGCCATGATATTTGGCCTCACCTCAGGCCCAAAGCAATGAATCAAGCAACCATGGACTGAAACTGTAAACCACAACAAAATTTTCCTCCTTTAAATTGTTTATCTCTTGTATTTATCATGGCAACAGAACACTAACACAGAAAGTCATGAGAAAATGATAATACTGTAGATTGCGATGGATAATTTTATATGTTGACTTGTTGGGGTCATGGGGTGCCCATGTATTTGGTTAAACATTATTCCGGGTGTGTCTTTGAAGGAGTTTTTGAATGAGATTAACATTTCATTCAGTGGACTTACTAAAACAGAGTTTTCTCCCTAAGGGGGATGGGCCTCACCCAAACAGAAGCAGGCTTTTTAGACCTTAAGATTCAAACTGAAACATTGGCTCCCCTGGTACTCAAAAGATCTTTGGACTCAGACCATAAGTACACATCAACTCTGCTGGGTGTCCAGCTTAAAGACTGTAGGTGTTGGAACTTCTTGGCATCCATAGTCAATCAGGGGAACCAATTCTTAATAATAAATCAAAATCAGGCTCTGGCTGGATGCAGTGGTGCATTGCTGTAATCTCAAATACATGGGAAGTGGAGATAGGGAGGATCATGGTTTGAGGTAGACCTGGGAAAAAAGTTAGCAGGACCCCATCTCAATCAACAAGCTGGATGAGGTGGCACATACCTGTGATCCCAGCTATGTAAGAGATATAAGTAGGAAGACGGAGGTCTGAGACCCATCCTGGGGCAAAAATAAAGCCAAAAAAGACTGGGGGCGTGGCTCAAGTGCTAGAGCACTTGCTTTGCAAGTGTGAGACCCTGAATTCAAATCCCAGTACCTAAAAGAAAACCTCTCTCTCTCCCTCTCTCTCCCTACACACACACACACACACACACACACACACACACACTCACATATATGTGGTTCTGCTTCTCCAAAGAAACTTGACTAATACACAGATTAAATTTAAAAGTGTAGCTGGGCACTGGTGGCTCACACCTATAATCCTAGTTACTCATGAAGCAGAGATCAGGAGGATTGTGGTTAGAAGCCAGTCCCTCAAAAATAGTTTGTGTGGTCCTATCTTGAAAATAACCCAACACAAAAAAGGGCTAGTGGAGTGACTCAAGTGGTAACAGCACCTGCATAGCAAGCACAAGTCCAAACACCAATACCACAAAAAAAAAAAAACCTTAAAAGTATAATAAAGTCTGTTGTCAATTTTTTGTGACTAGTATAAAAATTGAGGAGATATATTTGAAAGTTGTCATCTAAAATCAGCAAGGAAGTTGCTGGTGTCATTTATGAAAGATTGAAATGCTAGATACATTGTGTTTTCACTTTTGTTTTGAATTCCTTAATCAAAATAAAAATAATAACAGACATTCATATTGGGACTACATTCATTTATTCATTGTGTTCATAGTTTAGGTATGTACATCAGAGTCCAGCAAAGAGTAACAAAAGCATTCTATGAGAATAAATTGGCCAGATGGACTTACAATGAAGATTGCAGTACATTTTATCATTTGTACATTTATGCTATACTTCCTATATATCAACAAAATGTATACTTATGAACACACTATATGTATATACATGAACACACTGTATGTATATATATGTATCTAGTTAGATTCAAATGTACACATTCATATATACACACATATGCATATATAAATAATTCATGCATACTTTTTCAGGTGAGGAACTATTGTTACATATTTATAAATCCACCACTGTCTAAAGTTAGCTTTGAGCATGTCAAGCAGCCCAAACTTGTAGAGAAGTGGTTAGTAAACTACATAGCCCACTACCTACTTTTATGCTGCCTATGGACTACAAACATGTTTTAAATGATTAAAGATTCAGTAGAATAATAATATTTTGTGACATATAAAAATCATATGAAATTCAAATCTCAGTGTCCATAAATAAGTTTTATTGGAATGCACCAATGCTTATCCATTTATGTATTGTCTATGGCTGGTTTGCACTGAAATGGCAGAGTTGAATAGTTGCAAAAGAGAGTGAATGGCTCTCAAAGTCTAAAATATTTACTGTCTTGCCCTTTGTAGTAGAAGTTTGTGGACTCCTGTTTCAGAACACAGAGGCGCATTCATTCACTAAGAGGAGTAGGCTCAACCAAATGACCTTCTGAAGTCTTCTTGCTGTTGGCCAGAGAAGTACTGCCTTAGTAAACAGAGAAAATGGAATAGCCAGAGTTGAGAGAGATTCAGATCATGGGCTCAGTGTCAGTGAGAGAGCTCACACTGCCACAAAAGTAGGAATGATGGAGCGCCAGATTTCTCACTCCTTGGGCTGTGTTCCGGCTCCTAGATGACAAGGCCTTTCTTCCTTGCTGCTTGTCCTAAAGCACTGTATAATTTTGTTGGGTGTTGTTAAATATTTATTGAGTTTTCTTGTCCAATGTGGTTCGGTTACTGTGTGTCTGTGTGTGTGATGGGACCCTTCAGGATTAAAGGTGCTATATAAATAGAAGATTATTTTATGACTTGTTATTGCAGGTTGAAATATGTAAATGTGGTAATTTGCTAATGCTATATCTATGCATATATCTGGGAAACTAGAATGCATTATCCTGCCATTTGATTCTAACATCATTTATATCTTTAAAAAAAATGTCCAATCAATTTTTTTTAAATGAGGAAATGCAGTGGAAGAAAAAAAAAACTCCTTTTAATGCAATACTTCAGCTGAAAGTTTAATGACACAAAAGGCAGGCAATTCAAAGTTACAGTTCCCACAGCAACTGTAACTCTGCTATATAGCACATTTAGGCATAGATTTCACAGCATGCACTGCAATACAAAATACTCCACACTGGGCATGCAAGGGGCAGAGTTATGGTTGCTATGGGTACCATGACTTTGAATTTCCAGATTTTTTGAGAGTTTAAATTCTCAACCAGAACATCACATTAATAGTTCAATTCTTTTTGCATTGGAAATAATAAGAGTTGTATCATGGTTTCCGCTGTCAAAACCATCTCTAGCTTAGTCCACTACTTAGTATAAATACCTCCCCAAACATATTCACCCTAATTGCTAAAATTAAACATATGACCTCAGCCCAGGGAATATTTTAGTTTGCAAATTTATATGCGATGACTTTCACTGGATTAACTAAATCTGCTCCCTCAGCCTTTCTCGAAAATCACCAATAAATTCAGATTAACCCTCTCAGCATTCTGTTATATTTTATCTGTTATTCATAGGCAGAGAGGATATGATAATGATAGTATATGAGTGCATGATGTATATATTTATAATTTATAGTCTGTCTGCTTCCAGAAAGAACTGGAGGTAGCTAACTGCACATGTTCATTTATTCATTTATTCCTTGAATCCAGCATGCAATTTTATGTCTTTACTCTAGTGGTCTCAGGACCCCTTTTCACTTTTAAAAATTATTGAGAACCTCAAAGAGCTTTTTGTTTATGGTGGGGATATATCTATATCTGTTCATATACATAGATGCAGATATTTCCCATATTAGGACTTAGCATTGAAATATTTAAAATTATTTGTTCAATAACTCACTTTAACATAGCAATAATAAACACAGCACATGTTGCGAAGACAATTTTTTAATAAAAGTATAACTGTTTTCCAAAATGATAAAACTTGGTGAGAAGAGAAGCATTATTTTACATTTTTACTAATCCCTTTAATGGAATACCACTAAGATCTCATAGCTGCTCTGCATTCAATCTGTTGTATATTACACGGTATAAGGTCAAGGTTTCTGGGATACTCCACTGTACATCTGTGAGAAACTAAGAGTGAAAAAAGCAAATAATGTCTTATTATTATTATGATTATTGTTCTGACCCTCACCTAAAATTGTCTGAGGGATTCCCATAGATCCCAAGACCACACTCTGAGATCTACTGCTGTATGTATTTGCTTATGCTATTCCTCCACAAGTATGCCTCTACCTTGTCTATAGAAAAACTCTTATTCCTGATTCAAGACACTAGGAAGAATTAATTGCTACCTTAGCTGTATTCTTGAAATACTTTATGCATGTGCTCTTCAGACCCTTTATTACATGGCATTATATGTTTAAATGAGTGTTTGTTATTGTTATTATTCTATGACTTTCTTAAAGGGAAACCATGTCCTATACACTCATCCTTTGTTTTCTAACATGGTACCTAGAATTCTATATGTATGGAATGTAAGACTTCAATTCTGTGAATAATAAACATAGCTCCCATTCATTGAGTCCATACATCTGCTAAGAACTGTGTATGACTGTCTCAAATTTAATCCAAATAATAATTCTGTAAAGTTGGTACTATTATCAATGTTTTTTGATTGAAGAAATTAAGACTTGCCCAAAGTTCAACAGCTAACACATGGCAGACTCTGATGGATCTAACACATTGCCAAAAATACAGGAGACAATAAAAACCAGGAAACCATCTTTGCCTTAAAGGCATTTATAATCTACTCTGGGAGACAAGATATGCTACACATGATCTACAAACAGTAGATCATAAAGACCATAATTAAAGCAATGCCTACTTAGTAAATATGGCTCCTTACCCAGTGAATTATTTAGTTTTAAACTTTTCAAGCACATGCATCTCTCATGATACCCTTGTTTTTCAATGCACACCAGATAAATATGTATTTGCTTGTAAGTTACATACTTACTATTGCCCTCATCAACTACAAATGTACTAATATATATATTAATATTCTCAAAGATCTTAAACACAAATAAATTTAAAAGACAGAGGTCAATGAACATGCATAAAATATATACATATACGTATATATGTATATCTTCTAATTTTTTTCAGAATGCTGATAAATTATGCACCTCACTTTGGAAGCAATTATTAGTAGTGGTCAACTTTAGCTGTAAATTATCTCATGTGGGAATTTAAAAAATCCTACTGGGGTCCTACCCATCACCCTATAGCCATTAAGGACTGTGACCCCCATGGACAGAGATTGGTAGACTGTGGCCAGAAAAGATGATACTAAAGTCTGCTTTAATTTTTTTACTTGGGTAAAAAAATTACCCTGGATGTACCTGGGTATACCTCTGGGAGTGTGGAACCCTAAGTTGTATCCTGTTCCTGGCTGAGAATTTTTGCTGAGCCTTTGGGCTAGTTTTCAATAATGTTAACTGTGGAGGTGGTATGACTACTTTGTCGTTAAAAAACACTTTGTCTGAGGAAAGTGTATTCTTGGAGTCAACATTGGACTGCAAATGGAATCATGGAATGTTCATTCTGGAAGGTCTTTTAGAACAGGACTGAGGAAACTGAGATTCAGGGATGCTAAATGGAGCTACATGACTTATATAAGGCAAAGCTCTAGAAGAAAGGTTTGGGATGTTGCCTAGGAGAGAAGGATTCAATGATTCTCAAGTATATCCACCTTCCTGAAGTGCCTCAAGCCATTCTTGAATGGGATTGTGGTAAGAATAGGTAGAACAATTGTGATTCCTCCATCGTTAGCTGACTGAATGAACAGAATACATGGAAGACTTCCAAACTTCAAAAGTTAGAAAGCCCCCTGAGTTCTCTGCTTCTCATTCTTCAACCTTCCAGAGCCTTCTTTGTGAATTAGGAAGTTGAGTTAGATGAGCTCAAAGTTCCTGTTGATCCCCCAACCCCCATGAAATTTATGGGGCTGTGTGAAGTTCTAGATAGTATCATCCAAACCCAAGGACACCCTTAGAGAACAACATTGTATCTTAAAAATTCCCTGTGTGTTGCATGATGGAGAGGAGAGGTATTCCTGTGTAATTTGCATTTGATACAGACACCTAGGCCCATGAAATTTTGGAGCAAATCTGAAGTTATACTTTACCAGGCCCACTCAGGGTGGGTTATGACAGGTAAAAGACAGCACAACCTGGGAACTACTGGACTCAGGAAGACAGGGCCATGCAGAAAGCAAGAAAACATCATGTTGATGCTTTATCAATACTCAAATTGGATTTTACAAGTAGAAAACTTTAACAAAATCAGTGTTCCTCATTCTTCACACGAAACTATTGAGATGTCTAAGTATAGGAGATAGCATGACACTTCATGACCCTTCAGGCATTTGTTTATGCTGTTAATTCTGAATGTTCTTCACCTTGTTCTCCTCACCACATCTACCTAAAGAAGTCAACACTGTAAGTGAAATATAGACAAACAACAATAGTAACTCATTGTGCTAAGTAGGTACTCACATATATCTATCTTTATGTAGTAAGCACTAATTTTGTCCACATTTTAATGAAGATTCTGAGGCACAGAGAGGAAGAGTAATGTATAAGATCCCTGGATCCAAAGGTAGAGTCTGGATTCAGACTCAGGCAATGTCAAGAGTCTGTTCTCTTAACAACACTCTTTACCATCCTTCTGATGACATTGTCAGGAATGCCAAGAAGAAAAAACTCAAATTTTTGATGCATGGAGGTATCAATATTTTCATGACTTCTTTTGATGAAAAAAACTTAAATTAAAATATAAAATTAAATTTATGATCTACCAAGTTCACAAAGATTTAAATAGTAGCCAGTGTTGAAGAGGAAGTGAGAAAATGAAATTTGTCCAGCTGGTGGAAGTGTCAATTTGTACAGTCTTTCTGAAAAACAATTTGGCAGTACAGAATATAATAAGTTCCTTCAATACAGTGGACCTGCAGTGTCAGAAATCTCACTTGTGTGAGTTTATCCTAAGGAAATTTTTTGATGTACAAAATTTATACCTGAACATTGTTTAAAATAGTAAAAAGTTGGAAACAACATAAATAAGTTAACAATAAGATTACTTAAATAAATCATGGCACTATTCTGACAAGGAAAAACATGCAGATATTAAGAATGTAATAGAAAAGCTGGAGGCATGACTGAAGTGGTAGAGTGCCTTGCAAGCTCAAGACTGTGAGTTCAAACACGAGTATTACCCAAAAAAAGTAATAGAAACATCTTTATTAATATAGAACATGTTTATTGACACAGAAATATGATAAGTTTAAAGAGGAAATATTTAAAACATAAAAATGTAAATTTTGATAGTAGAATTAAGGCAATTACAAATTATATTTTTTGGTATTTTCCAATTTTTTTATACTGCATTGCTTATTACATACATATACATATATATGTATAAATATTCACACATGTGTGTGTGTGTGCATGTGAGACTTAGCTGCCAAAGACAAGTAAGAAATCATGACTAGGTTACAAACATGTGCCTAGTGCCCTAACATTTAGGTCTCTGCCTTACCTCAGCATCTTTAGACACAGAGGAGTTGGTTTCACTGTTGCCTTTGGTGGTTGCAATATTCTAGCTCAGTTGGCTGAGCCAGGGTTTTGGAAGGACAGATAAACCTTTTTGATTGTCATTCCTCTGTTCATGACATTTATATTCCTCAAATGTCTCTCTACTTATTCTTCCCTTCCTCGAAGTCCAACTCAGGTAGCACTTCTTCTACAAAGAATTTTCTACTGCTACCAACAATCTGAGTATACTTGGAACTCTATAGGAAGCTTGCACTGGTTTTCTTTGACTGTGACACTTAAAATTAGTTTTACAGTTATATTCAGTGACAGAAACTCTATTAAACAATAATGACAAAACATTGGCAATGCGTAGTTCGGTACAAGGCTACTAATTTCAGCAGAGAGAAGCCTAATGGTTCTATGAGGACACATCAGAGTAAGCCCTCTGTACAGGAGGCTTCAAGTGGTTTGAAAAGCTCAGTGTACTGAGAACCTCATTTGTTCACAGGACAAATTGGCTTCTAGCTCAAGTCTAAAAGCTAGGAGATAATGGTCATCATCGTGGTTTGATCATTGATGGGAAATGTTCTCTGTTACAATCTTAGTGCCTCAGTTCTCTCATCTGTCAATTTGACAGATGACACAGAGTTGCTCATACCTAATACAATTATTGTGAGAACAGAATACATGAATATATGAAAAAAATCATCAATAGTTAAAATCACTAAGCAAAATCAAGGCATCATTTGGCATTATTGTAAAACAAACCCAATCCTGTGTTTTGTAGAGGAGGTAACAATTATAAGGATGGGTGGTCAATACCTAAGATTCACATCTGATCAATGATACCAGCTATCTGTGGAAATGACACCCACTGAGGAAAATCCTGAGTGGCAGAAGAGGACATAGGGAGATGAGGACAGTTCATATTCAATCAAGAAAGAATTATGAATATTGCTGAAAAAAGGAACTCTAGCATTTTTTCTAAAGTGCTATCTAAAGTTTGATCTGTAAAACAGGTTTCTTAGGAAGAAAAATGGGTCAAATATACTTGACTTAGACAAAGTCAAATCAGATTTTCACTCATAGCCTTTAGAATGCTAACATGACTCTTCAAAAGGCAGAGAGGCAACAAGCTTTAATCTCCTTAAGAACAGCAACCTGGACAAAACTGAAACTCAACCCATTCTATTAGGTCTGACTGAAGAAAGTATGTATTCATGATCTGAATTGAGTTTCTGAAGTGAGATCCAAATGAGGAAGACTTGAGTTACATTTATGCAGCACCATAAAAGTGAAGGAGTCACACAGTCATGGGTCCTTTGGTCCCAGTTAAGTTGTACTTGATTATGAGGACTGGAATTAATCAGGCATGCTTCAATCAAGGAGAAATCCCCCTCCAGACAACCTCTACCTTTGCCCCAAAGGGACACTCTTCCAATTCTTGTTCAGCATCCAGACATTGTGATAATGGGAGCAGTGTAAATGATGAATAACAGCATCCAAAAAGAAAAAGTCAGACTGGCAGAGTGACTCAAGTGGTAGAACACCAGTCTAGCAAGTGTGAGGCCCTGAATTCAAACCCCAGTACTGCCAAAAACAAGACAATAAGTCCATGATTTTAAAATAATCATAGTAGTGCTCATTTTTATTAATTATTAATTACAAAATTGACATATTCGCTAAACATTTCAAATGGAAGAAATAACAGAGTAGTAATAAATGGGCACTTTTGTCACCTATCCCAATATCACTTAATGAAACTTAGCACAGATATGCTGCATTCAAAAAACAAAATGACTAGAAGCTAACTTATAATATTCAGAACTATCAAACCAGCTTTTCTATGGCTGGGCATGGAGGTAGTTTAAATTTTCCATCATTACAATAGGTGCTGCAATAAACTTGGACATTTATTTTTGTGTGAGCATTTTCTGTTGAGATAGATAGATAGAAGTAGAATTGCCATGGCAACGTGTAAGTAAATTTACAATTTGGCTATACACTGCCAAATTAGCCCAAAAAAGATGGTACCAATTTACACTTCTGCCAGGAGTATATGAGAGTTGCTTATGAGTTTGATCTGTTTGGGTAAGTTGCTTGGGACAGATCAAAACTGCAGCAATGACAGAACTGATGATCTCCACAGGAAAGACTTGGGACCTTGGTGATAAAAAAGAGCTGTTCCCATGTAGGTCTTATCCAGGTGGTTGTCTATTGCCTTAAACAACGCTGATTTCACATCTCTGCGACTGTGAACTGTGCCATATTATGGCTCCTGAAATGCTTTGCATTACACATCAATTTCCTATTAAAACCCTTATCAATTGTTATGGGGAGGCAGTTAAGGGACCCCCAAATATTCTCCTTCTCTTTAGCCCAAGGTCTGAATCAGATCAAGTTAGAATGTAAAACGGAGAGATCAGGACATCAGCTTGTTTACTGTTAAAGTTGACATTGAGGAGTATGAGTTATAGCTGGTGCACAAGTGGGTGGCTTAAGTTCCTCATTCTTAATGCTGGCATTATAGGAACCACACCCAGTCTTAAACTCAGCTACTGCTGATCTCCCTACAGGCCAAGGAGAAAATTCACTGATAATCCAATAGATGGCTAAGAAGAATTAGGAACACATGCTGTGTAGGACAGTATGCACTCTCCTGAGGCAGGGGTTTGATGACTAGTGTTCCTTTCAAAGCCCACCAATCAGATTATGCATCTTTTCTTTTCCTCAGAAAGGATAAATGAGAAGATGGAGGGAAACTAAAAAACACTAATGGTGCTCCCTCCACAGGAAGGAACCATCAAGAATAGGAGAGATTTCTTGCCCTTTCTCTTGTCCCTCTTATCCTAAAGGTACTGTTGGTCTAGAATGTTTAGTAGGAAAGAGTACCATGATTGATTAGTAATGACTGCCTAGGATGTGGGTAGAGTCCAACTATGGCACATTTGTCATACATTTTCAATTCTGCAATAGTTGTGCAATGAGTAGTATGTGGTTAGTATTAAGTGTGGTTACATGTGATTCTGTCTTCTAAATTATAAAAGAGTTTCAGTACAGACAACGATCCTCACAGATTTTCTTTCTCTGTTTCCCTTTTATTTATTTATTTATTCTGGTGGCACTGGGGTTTGAACTCAGGGCTTTGCACTTATAAAACAAGTGCTCTACTATTTGAGACACATCTCCAGTCCATTTTGCTCTGATTATTTTGGAGATGGGGGTGTCTCACAACTAGTTGCCCAGGGTGGCCTCAAATCTCTGTCCTCCCAATATCAGCCTCCCAAAGTAGCTAAGACTACAAGCATGAGACACCAGTGTCCAGCTCTGTCTCAATTTTCTGAGAGTTGCCAGTCTCTACTAGATAGCAAGATGAAAGAGACAGTCTGCTCCCAAAGAGTTCATAACAGTCTATGTCCTTATACCGCTTAATCCTATTCCCAGGTTGTGATAGTTCACAACCAAGGAATTGTGTATCCAAATCTCTGCCTTTTACACTAGGCTAACAGAGTCAGAAAAGAAGATGAAGAAAAATGCAAATGTTTGCCAAGAAGCCAAGAATAAAATTGCTAGTGGAATAAAAATTAGATTTTCGAGGTATTAAGAATTTATTACAGACAGTGGAACATTTAAATAAAAGGAAACTGATGTTGTCTTTCTAAACTCTTGGCATTTTCTATTTTGTGTTCTTGTTGATGTTCTTTCTGAAAGAAATTTTTGTTTATTTTATATTTTACATGCAGACATTTTCCATTTACGGCACTGAGGAGAAAAGAACATTTTTTACTTAATTGGGTGACTTTGGTGCTAAAGAGAGGAGACAGATATGTCAGTGTCCAATTAGGCTGGATTTAAATATGCATGGAACTGCACACCAGAAATCTGATCAATCCAGGTGGAGTAGAGTTAGGAGATAAGAAGGGGGGGTGCATTGAGGAGAAAACATTTAGACAACATACAACAATTACAAAAACAAAAACAAGGAAAAAACAAAACAAACACAAAAAACCCCCAAGAGACCTTTTCTTTGGTTAACATCTTTCCTTGCTTACACTTTCTCATTTTTGATCTTTTCCCATATTTAATGGCTGCTGCCCAAGTTGGGACTTAATTAACATGCAAATGAAGTAAGCTCCTCCCCTCAAACATTGACCTCCTCCTTCAGACTAGTGTTTCTAAGAACTTAGAAAAAAGACACTGTTATGTCTTCTTTCTGACTTTTACCTTATCAATTTGACACTTGCGCTGTTCTCCTAATATTTATTTTTTTGATTCACTTTTAAAACTATGTATAAATGAATGAAAAAATCAGCATCCATGTGCAGTTTATAGATGATCCTAAAAGTAAGTACAATGGAAACAAAATGTTATTTAAAATTTTTTTAAGTAAAATTCAACAATGAAAAGCAATTAATTTGAAAGCTGATAAATGAACAAATTTCTACACCTATAGTAAGTTTTTCCTATGAGAATAGGCCTATTTTTTCCCTACCCATTGTTGGAGGGATATTTAACTCATTGGTGCTTAGCTCCACTTAAAATCATGTCATAGTAAGTGGATTTCAGATCAGACCACTGAGTTTGACTTCTAGTTCCAACTCTGGTCCCTTACAGTTAAAGTAGTTTACTATATCTACTTCATAGGGCTACTATGCAGCACAAATGTAATTATATTAGAACGAATTTAGGACACACCTAGGCAATTTCAATTTTATTCTTTTCTACCAATATGGTATTTGTAGAATATCTCTAGTTTTGGAGTATTTTTGTTCTGGGTGGAAAAAAGCATAGCAAAACACAGAATCACAGAATTCGAGAAATAGAAAGGATTGCTCAGAAAAAATAAACAACATTTATGGGCTGTATTTATTTTCTGTTCAAAGTAAAAATAGTTTGATTGAGCCCCCTGGGAAAAATGCACCATCTTATGTTTACATTGTCTACTTCATTGACTACAGGAATGTTAGTGAAGAAATTCTCACAGTCTATATTCATTCAATGTCAATATCTGGGTGTATCTGAGAAGCAGCAGCAGAGGTAGCATTGTAAGCCTTTAACCCTTAATTTACAGTGAGGTCAACAGGAACTAGAGGAAAGGTGAGATCAAGAAGAATAACCTAGAAGGTAACACCCACGCACAGGAAATCAATGTGAGTCAACGCCCTGTATAGCTATCCTTATCTCAACCAGCAAAAACCCTTGTTCCTTCCTATTATTGCTTATACTCTCTCTACAACAAAATTAGAGATAAGGGCAGAATAGTTTCTGTTGGGTATTGAGGGATAAGGTGGGGTAAGAGAGGGAGAGGGGCAGATAGGGAGAGAGAGGGAGGGGGTGGGCGAAGGGGGAAGGGGGGAGAAATAACCCAAACATTGTGTGCACATATGAATAAAATAAAAATTCAAAAAAAACCCCCAAAAACCCAAAAAACAAATGATAGCAAGAGTAGCTAACTCCATGTGTAAATTTTTTAAAATAAAGCTAGAACCAAACATTGCACCTATGAAAAAAATAAATAAATAAAGTGAGGTCAATGACATAACACGGGACCTCTGGGTCCTAGTAGCTTCTCATTTATCAGCTCATTACCTTCCTTACTGTTAAGGAAACTGGGACTCAGAGCATAAAGAATCCCCATGCCATTAAAAATAAATAAATCATGTATAGTGACAACTCAGAATTTTACCAAGTGTATATCTTCATTAAATGTTTTTTAGTTACTCAATATCCACTGACTGTATTTCATATGATTTTAGAATAATATAATGCTCAGTTTAGGAGAAAATTCAGCACTCACCTATTTCATGGGTCAGGTAGAAGTGATGTGGGTCGTAGGACACTGACAGAAACACAAAGGTGAAGCTATCTGACAGAGGGCAGTCCTTATGTATTCCTGTAAGAGACTTTAGACCCAGATTATCAGTTCTGATTTGTAAAGAGAGGGTAGAAATTTGGAGTTTTGGATTTGCTCAAGGTTCATATGTTGGAAACTTAGTAGTCTCTAGGGTTGCCGTGCTGAGATAGGATGGAACCTTTAAGAGGTGAATTCTAATAGGAAGTGCTTAGGTTCCTGGGAGTGTGTCCTCAGAAAGGGTTATGAGATGCCAATTTCTTTTTGGCTTCCTGCTTGGTGATATGATCTTTCTCCCACATGTGCCCTAGCCAGTGCCATCCTCTATAAGGTTACCTATTCAAGTGGGTCCCTCACAAGAGCCTGTGGCATGTTGTTTGGACGTTCAGTCTCCAAGACCGTGAGCTAAATAAGCCTCTTTTCTTTGTAAAGTTAGCCTGCCTCAAATACTTAAGTACAGTAACAATTCAAGGACTGATACAGTATTTTTTTTGGTAAAAATTTCCTTATATATTGGTAAATAAACACTTCCCTACACTCAATTATCCCCCTTTCTACATCTATAGAGAAAACCAAAGTCCTCTGTGCAGGTCAAATGAAACATGTCAATAGTTTCCATCCACTGTGAGTGTCGACATATTGGTGCCTCTGACCTGGCCTAAATGTGCTCTATCTTAGATGGGAAATAGTCTTGGAAAAAAGAAATGACTTAACTAAAGCCATACCAGAAGCCTCTATTCTAAAACCTATGAAAAGTTGACAGAAAATTCACTTGTAGAAAAGTGTGATAGAATAAAACAAGAATCTAGACAATTCAGAGAGCGGTAATTCTGAGCATAGCTCTTTGTCTGTAACCTGTATTATCCAAGTTGATGAACACGAGGTTAAGAAAGTGGAGCACTGTAATAAGTTGGTAGGGGAGGGTTTGAAAATTAAGTGGAAATGTTCATTGGTATAAGATATTCCCAGAGATGAAGTCCTGGTCCCAGATTGTGGACCAGCACTTAATATAATATGGAAAAATGTCAGTGACTTACCCATGGCCACAGAGATAAAAATGAATGAGATAATAAGTATCATTTACAATTCCATGGGGAAAAAAAACCCATGTAAATTTAGCAGTAATCTTTGAGGATGCATGAATGAGTGGATGTTTCATTCATTCATTAGTACTACAAATAATGATTGATCTCTTATTATTAAATAGTCAACTTGGTTTAGACATTGGGGATTGAGCAGGAACAAGAAAAAAAGTCCCTGATCTAATGCAACTGTCATTTACGTGAGTTGAAGGAAGCTGCTTAGACCATTCTCAAATGGCTAAAGAATGGTTTAGCTTCTCCATCTCTTTTAGTCATGCCCACAAGAACAAGAAGGTTGATGACAGCGTGGGGAACAGAAAGATGGTTGTCTTACTCTTAGTTCAATATTTGATTGCCATGGCAAAGATATGCTTGCTAGTTGGATTATGGCATAGACTTGCATATTTTCAATCAAAGCTTTAAATAGTTCAGAAGGCAAAAGATACTACTAACAGGACAAGGTAGGGGGACTGATATCAATTTGCTTCTTTGTGCCTCCCTTTAAAAAAATTCTGAAACCCAGCATAAACGATGCATGCACCTAAATTAAGCCTGCGGTCAGCTTTGTTGGTGAGAGACACATTTCTGTGAGTGATTCGTCTTCTGCCTGTTGACTCTGGAAGATTTATAGGGTTTATATTTTCACACAAAATTGTCTTGAACAATTTCTCCATTACCTGGAACACTGTGGCCTCTTCCCAACCCCCTGTCAGATGTGCCCATCTGCTGTCTCCTGCCCAGATTTTTTTCTTTAATAACCAAGTAATTGTTGACATTGTAAGAAAAATCCAATTCTTGGTTGAAGTTTATGTTCCAAAGGGTCTCTATTTGGGGAGAAAATCAGCCGTGGATAGAGTTGCACATTCCTGATGTTGGGGCCTGCATGAAGCATGAGACATCTGCACTCCCTGTCCAGCTGCTTCTCTGTTCTTTCTCGGGAGAGATTAGGAAAGACCATTGCTTCCTTTGCCCTCTCTCTAAGTGCCAGGGCTGCTGCATGGAGCCTGTAGCTAGCTCTCGAGTTAATCTTCCCATGCTTACTCCCATTTGGTGAACCTTCCACAAAGCCTCATTCCTTCACTTTATCTGTTCCCTGATGATAAAAGGAAGTCATGATCTGAAGGTGATGGCATCTAAACGGACTTCATGGACTTATAGTAAAGATCTGCTCAAGCCAGGCGCAGTGGCCCACTACCTGTAATCCCAGCTACTTGGGAGGTGGAGATTTAGGAGAATTGTGGTTTGGGGCCAGTCCAAGGAAAAAAGTTAGGGAGATCCTATCAGAAAAATAACTGAACCAAAAAAGGGCTGGGGGCATGGTTTAAGAGGTAGAGTACTTGCCTAGCAAATGTGAGGTAATCAGTTCAAATCCCAGACTGCTAAGAAAAGAAAAAAAAGATTTGGTCAATGTGGCCACTGCTTTTTAGGAGCACATCAGCTGATAGTGTGAAGATGAACCTTTAAAAATATGTTCTATTGCTGCAAAGTCCCTATTAAGTTGAGCTAATTAGATAAAAGAGATATGAGAGACAACATAGAAAATTGGTTAGAAGTAAGGACTTCAAAATCAGGTGATTCTCTGTACCTCTGCACTATCACTTTCCAGCTTTAGGATTCTGGTTGAGCTATTCAAACTCTCAGAGCCTGGCTTTCTCATGGGTAAAAAGAAAATAATGTCTCTCTCATACATTGTGGAATTGTCATAAGAGTAAATGAAATGATGTGTGTGAACATGCTTAAAATAGTGGCTTGACATCAGTGAGCACTCAATGAAAGGTAATTTGTCTTCATGGTCTAAAGCTTAAATTATATAATATTTTAGGCAAATGCATTTTTAATTAAGAAAACTGAGTTAACAAAATCTTCATGAGTAGGCCCTGAGGAACTTGCATAATAAAGAGGTAGAAATATTTCAGAATTGCTTTGTTATCACTTATTTATAGGAAGAGAGTACTTTGAAAATTTTTTATAAGGTCTGAGCAAAATATATTGAAGACCTACTGAAAGTACGGTCAATAGTCCCCTTGAAGCCTGGCTTATACATCAGGTCCTTATTTCAGAGTCAGTACAAAGGTACATTTCACTTCAGCTCCCTCTAAGGAGTGATAAATTTTGAATTTGTGTGTCTGGATTCCTGAGACTTTATTATTTAAGGCCTTAATTTCAGAGATCCTTGATATTTTAAATCTGAAACAGTGTAGTTGTACTATTCAGTTGGTTGACTCTGAATCTGTCCTGGCAGTGATATGATTTTGGGGTATAGGTCTTGGTGCTAACCTTCAGTGAGATAATTATACATATAATAACAATGAGAATATTTCTTGCATCTGTCCATCCACTGTGGAAATGATTTCATCTGTGCTTCACAACAATGTCTATGTGGCAGAAAAAAACATGTATCATTACTGACATTTTATAGTTGAGAAAATTGAGGTTTGTCACTTGCCTCATGACACTTGTTTCACAGGTTTATAAACCTTTATGTAGTTATTTAGTTGTAGAGTTCTTTCTGAAACTGAATTGCTCATTGGAAGAGAAAAAAAAAATGAATCAAGTAACAGCTCAGAAGCCTCTCTCTGCTGTCCTGTCTTAATACTTACTCCCTGATCCCAAGTCAGGGATAGGATAGGATGGTGGCCTTGTTTGACAATGGCTATCACAGCACTGACAGGTGGTCATGACAATGCAAAGGTCTTTGGTTTCAGATTCCCCAAATAGCCTCAAAATCTAGTGAGAATTGGAGAGATGAGGTCTGCCCACTTAACGCTGATGGGGCTGCCTTGGTGAGTGAAATACTGATTTCAAAGGTAATTTAGCATGGCACTGCAGACTAGGAGCTCTGTTCCCTGCCCACTGTTGTCAGAAAATTTGATTCTTGCCTCTTCAATGCACTGGGCTGTGATAGAGTTTGTAAAAGAGGAAGAGACACAGGGTTGGTAATACTGGTACTCATAGAGCGGTAAGGAATAAACCTGGCATTGCTTAGTTGAGGAAATGTCAGAGACTAAAGGGACAGGGAATCAGTTTTATAGAACCCTATTTTGCAATTTTCGAGATAGGTGAGAATCCTTTGGATAAAATATTATACATTCATCCTTTCCTTATGGGTTTCAAACACGGGCCCACATTAGCAGGAAACTGGTTAGCTGGAGTTACATAAACATTCTCATCCACCTTTGTCAGTTTACAAAGCGCCTCAAGATACGTATGTGTGTTTCATTGTGCACTGAAACCTCACTGGAGCCTTCCTAATGGTGGCTGAAAGAATAAGCAGCGCCATCTGCAAAGTAGGCATCCTTAGATAGGCATCTTTATTTTACAAATGAGGAGGCTGGGAGCTTAGATGATGTACCTGAAGTGGTGAAACTGGAATAAGGTCATCCAACTCAGTAGCTGGTAACCTTCCCATGCCCAATGCCTGAGCTCACAGACAACTTGGTCACTGCATCACAGAGGCAGATTCTTCATGCTACAAAGGGACTTGGCCCATGTCTATCCCAACTCTTCTCTTCCAAATAATTGTGGATGCAGGGCAGAGGAGTTTTTCAGTCAAATGTCTATGTGGAAGCATGATCTTTTCCTCCACAGAGACTTGGATTACATTTTAGTAATAACTATTCTTTTGATATTATGCAATTTCCAATGTTCAAAAGCTTAGAGATTCTGGAAGTGTGGCTGAAGTAGTAGAGTACTTGCCTAGCAAGCATGAAGCCAAAAAAAAGCTTAGAGAGGTACAAAAAGTACTCAGAAAAGGTGTTCAAGAAAAGACAAATGAGGTGGATCTAATAGAGTGAGCTTTGTATCAGAGTTGTAACAACTGCTATAACAAATCCTAAAATACCAGAGGCTTAATGTCATATATTTTTTCTTACTTGTGAAAAGTCTAACTCAGGTGTTTCTTCTTAGTAATGGTGGAGTAGTGCTCAAAGCAATCATTTAGATACACAGGATAACAGAGGCTCTGTCCTCCTCACCTTGTCACTTCTCACCCCATGGCATGCTGGACATCAATATATAGCAGGCAAAAGAAAAAGGAGAATTAGGGATAACAAGGGGAGTTTGCTTATGGGTCAGTTATGGAACACATCGCTTCTTTCCTATCATGGTCAGAATCCAGTCACATGACTACATCTGCTGCAAAGGATCCTAGGAGCTGTGTTCAGAAGCAGCAGAAGAAAGAGATTGCTGACCCATCAGGTCAGCCACAGGATCCAAAGGCATAATAGACTTTATAGGTTAGTGACCATGTCCTCAGGCTGAAAAATTCCCATATGCTGCTCTTTGGATGAAGCTTGCTAAAGATCATGATTTTAACTGATAGCTTTGACAGGGAAGGGTTAATGAGGGGGGCAAAGAATGTTTAAATTATGGCCATTCTTTAATATCAGGGTCATGAGGTATTTCCAGATCTGCTCAACCAGAAGTAATTGTTTCCTCCTTTGGATTCCCACATCACTCCACCTTCCCACCTTCCATGCACTCTTCAGCTTTTGACAATAATACTGCCACATGTTTTTCTTCCCTTCATAACCTTTGACCAATGTATACTAGTGAAACACGGCTAAAACCTAAGCTACATGTTGAAGTTCTGCGTATGATTTCATTAACAAAATATTTAAAGTTTAAAAGCTGTGCAACGGGATAATCTTAAAACTCTTTTAAGCTCCATCAAATCTACAATTCTGTTGATTTAACAACGTGACCCAGATTTATAAGATAATTGTCGACTTCCTGCTTCACTTTGTACTTGGATCAAACTTTTGAGCGAAAAGATGAAAAAAGAAAGGCTGAGTGTGGAGGAGGGAAAATTCTACTGAATTTATTGAAATTGACTCAGCCCTTCCAGAAATACACTAAAGAACCAAGCGGCCAGCTTTAAATTACTGTTTCCCATAGCGAATTAGGAAATGGATTCCCCTTAGTGGGTCATATCTGTCTCTTGTAAATGACTCTAATTCAGTCAGTCACATGGGTATAAAACAGCATCCAAGGGCTGTTTTGAACTGCACCAAACTGAATTCTACTGTTATCTAACCCAACCCTTAATTTTCAATCTATCAGTGTGTAAGTATATGCTTTTTGCTTTCTCTGAATTTGCATAAACTCCATGATCTTTCTTTTCTCCTTCTTTTTTGGTTGATAATAGTGTTTATGTTAAAATCACACCTTCTTTTGATTCCTTGCTCTCATATAGACTTTTGTCGTGTTTGTGGACATAAGTGCTTTTTATCTCACTCTGCAATCAGTCACAACCCAGGGTGGAGGCAGGGAATGTTTGGTACAATATTTCCTATATAAACAGTTTCACTGTAAAAGGAACAATATGGCTCTAATTTTGATGTATGATCTGTTTAGAAATATGCAAACACATTTGAACATACATCCTGTACATGACAACAGCAATGTGAAATTGGATACACAAAAGGGATTTTTTTTCTTCTAGTGATTTCCCCAGCCCTCCCCCAACCAGATAATATCAGCTTTGTTTCCAAGCTTGTAAGTGAAAATGCCTGCTTTGATTGCCTTCCCAAATTGATAAAAATATATGTAGTCAAATAGAAATTTTTTTAATGGTCAAGTTGTCCCCTGGCACACACTCTATCTTAGTCTGAATACAAATAAAAGCAGCTTAAATTGAAGAGGGTTTAAAATTTTCCAATGTAGCTGTGAAGTAAAATTGAAAGTGGCAGTAGTAGACACATAGCCCAGGGATATTTAAGATGCATTTGTTCTGTGTAAGAAAAAAACACTTGGATCATTAGGTCCTATTCGACTGTGCCAGGTGGGCGGTGAGGCTTTGTCCTTCTGGTTTGGTCATAAAGCTTCCCAGGCAGTTGGGCTTTGGTGGGGCAGTCTAGTGGTGAGAATACCTTTGCTTTTATGTCTTTTTCTCACAGTACAATAAATGGAGTTGAACAAAAAATGCTCAGTGAATGTAGTTGCCATTTGGCTCTTCACAGTTCTGTTAGTGATTAAAGACAGATCCTTCCCTAAAAGGTAAAAATATCACCCATAGCTGTACCCCTTGATATCAGCACTACTCATTGCAAATTTGCTAAATACCAGAGGCAGCTAAAACAACCTATGAGGTTGATACCGTTATTAACATCCCATTTTCCAAAAAGAAATCTGTGGCTTACAGAGATGATATAGGTTAGCTAAGACAGGAAGAAGTCTAGCAGGGATAAAGCCTGGCTCAGTGGACTCAAGAACTGAAGTTCTTAACCTCTACTCTAAACTTCCACTCAACCCTAACACAAAAAATGTTTTAATGTTCCATGTTTTTTGACTGTCCACAAATATGTAGAATCCTTCTTACTTGAAATCAGAGTAAATACACTCATGCACACAGAGGAAGATATTGGAATATTGGAATATTTGGGATATTTGAGAATTATCATTTTTGATATTAATTTTATAGTCTTCATTATTTTGATTTTGTCATTTCTAATGGCTGCATGGTTCATATTAAAAATACATTTGCTGTATGATTTCAAATCATGTGTTAGGCATTGTACCTGTATATATATTAGGCATTTTGTCTCCCCCACCCAAAGAAATAGTTTAGAAGTATGTGTCTCCATTATCTACATTTTATAAATGTGGAAGCTGTGAATTACAGGACTTATGTATCTAGCATCGCATTAGTGGCTGGACAGAAATGCCAAGATAACCTTTTTTTTTCTTTTGTTTTATTTATATTTACTTTTTAAAAAATCTTACTCTTAAATGCTTCCACATGCTCCTTCCTCTTTTTTTTATTGTTTTATTATTCATATGTGCATACAAGACTTGGGTCAATTCTCCCCCCTGCCCCCACCCCCTCCCTTACCACCCGCTCCGCCCCCTCCCTCTCCCCCCACCCCCTCAATACCCAGCAGAAACTATTTTGCCCTTATCTCTAATTTTGTTGAAGAGAGAGTATAAGCAATAATAGGAAGGAGCAAGTGTTTTTGCTGGTTGAGATAAGGATAGCTATACAGGGAGTTGACTCACATTAATTTCCTGTGCGTGTGTGTTACCTTCTAGGTTAATTCTTTTTGATCTCACCTTTTCTCTAGTTCCTGGTCCCCTTTTCCTATTGGCCTCAGTTGCTTTTAAGGTATCTGCTTTAGTTTCTCTGCGTTAAGGGCAACAAATGCTAGCTAATTTTTTAGGTGTCTTACCTATCCTCACCCCTCCCTTGTGTGCTCTCGCTTTTATCATGTGCTCAAAGTCCAATCCCCTTGTTGTGTTTGCCCTTGATCTAATGTCCACATATGAGGGAGAACATACGATTTTTGGTCTTTTGGGCCAGGCTAACCTCACTCAGAATGGTGTTCTCTAATTCCATCCATTTACCAGCGAATGATAACATTTCGTTCTTCTTCATGGCTGCATAAAATTCCATTGTGTATAGATACCACATTTTCTTAATCCATTCATCAGTGGTGGGGCACAAGATAACCTTTTTTGACTGTATATCCTGGACTATTTCCACCATCCCACAACTACATTAAAAAAAATAACTTAGCAAGCCAAAAAATCCAATACTTGGGGCATAAGCAGGTGTTATATCCTTTGTGAGTGCTATAGTCTAGTCTTTGTGTTTCTTCAAAATTCATTATGTTGAAATTCTAACCCCTAAGGTGATAGTAATAGGAGATGGGGCCTCTGGGGAGGATATTAGGTCATGAGGGTGGAGCCCTCATGCAAGGGATCAAGACCTTTATATATAGACCCCAGGGAGCTCTTCATCTCTTCCATCAGGTGAGGATTTGGTGAGAAAGCATCATCTGTGAACTAGAAAGTGGGCCTTTACCAGAAGGTCTACTGGCACCTGCATCTTGGACTTCCCAGCCACAAGAACTGCAATAAATAAATTTCTGTTGTTTATAAACTACTAAATCTATGGTGTTTTGTTACAGCAACCTAAATGGACTGAGTGGGTGACTTTTTTTACTATGTAGATGATAGTTAAGTTTAATAATTAGCAAATGATTTCTCTTCTCAGTGAAAGCTGATACGGCCTTTAATGATAAGATGTGTGCTTGGTTGGGTATTCTAGTTCCAGAGATCACAATAACTTTGGGTGGATTTAACCAAACCTAGAAACCTGGGAAAGAGGGTAGCTTAGTCATAGAGCTCTTTCAGTTGCAAGAAGAACCTGGGTGTGCTCCCCAGCACCACAATAAACAAGCAAACAAATAAATAATAAAATGAAATAAAATCCAGACCTAGCAACCTATTAATAAACAGTACAAGTTTGCAGAGTTTGGTCCTTAGGTCTCCTGGAACATCTTCCCAGGAAACAGAAAGATATTAGATAGTTCCCTTTCCTACGAACACCAAACACAGCTTTGAAATCCTTTTTCTTCCAATTCCAGGTCTTAGCTGTTTTCCTTCTCCATTTCCCTTTTCATTTTCTATATTTTAAGTCAGGATTCCTATAAGTGTGTTGTGGGGATGACTGGTGGTATACCTGAGTTAATTTTTAGGACTACCTCAATGAATATTTTTTTATTTTAATAGTCATCCACGTATAATTAATGTATGTTGGAGAAAAAACATAGCTATCTCAACAGTGGCTTTCACCCATATTATTGCTTAGGATGAGTCTAAATTAAAGTAAAAAAGTGAATCATTCAAAGAAAAATATTAAGTATGTAGTAGTATAGATTCATATTGAAACGTAAAAATTCTGAAGGTGGCTTTTGAGTGAAGGAAGTTTGGGCAACATGGCTTAAAAGACGGATCTCATTCTCTTTCCTCTCATTCTGTATTGCCAGCCCAAGCTTTTACTCCAGCTTGTACTTTCCTGATCTTTCTGGCTGGGTCCCTGCCTTAGCTTGGACTTTGAATCTACTGCTTCTTTGTATGAGCAGTTGGCCCAGTGTCCAGCACATAGTAGGAAGTTAAGCCAGGGTCCTGGGCTTCTCTGCTTATAAAATGGTGAAGAGGCCAACATGATGTCGGCCTCTGGGCTCTGCCTTTCAATAACAAGCCTGGGAATCCAGGGCTCTCAAAGTCTGATCCTCAACTAAGAGAAGGAAACAAGGGACAGAAATAGAACAAGAAATCTTGAACACAGATAAAAGACTTTTTGATATTTGCATGAAATATGCTTCTTAAAAAGGAACTATTTTTATAGTATTATCTATAAGAGATTATAGGCAAAAATTAATTTTCTAAGTCTTTCTAGTTAAAACAGTCTGTGCACAGAAGGAATTTAAATTCCTCTTTTAATAAAAAACCATGCATTGTCCTAGAGGCAAAAGGCTTGGTTTCTTTGTGGGATTATTTTACGATTTCTGAGGCCAAGTGAAATTTGTAAAATGCTGTAGAGACTGCTATGCTTACTTCAGTGCTTTCCAAACTTTGTCTGTCTTCTTTATAAAGGATTATTGTGGATAGGGGTAGGACAGAAATACTATAATGCAGGAATTCAATAAAGCATTGTAAAGCCATAAATACGGCAAGGATAGGAAACTAGAGTTCTCTAGGTGAAGAGAGGTGAGGCAGGACTAAGCCTCTGAACTGAATGACTATGAGGCCAATAATTAAGTATAGAACAAACTGAACTAAAGGCATTTGAAGTGTTAATTTATTAAATAACTCTTTATTTTCAAGGCTTACAATAAAAAAAAATTTGTGGTCAGGGAAGATAGGAGACAGGAAACTGAGGTTCTCTGAACCCATTTTTATACTTGGAATGAAACCAAACCTTTATCCAATCATAAACCTTATGTGTTTATCTGGAAGAGTGGAGAGGGAGACAGGGATGGCAGCAGCATTTGATTTCTATTTAAAGTATCTCTCTGCACTCTGGATTTTGGTCCTAACAGGGTGTCTTCATGTGGTATAGAGGACCCTGCTGTCTCTCCTGCCTCTCTCCTGCCTTCATCCACAGCACTTGCCCTCTGAGTTGATGTACATGCATTGGCTCAGTTTCCCTGCTTTGGTGAAAATTCACAGGGAAGTGGGAAATGGTTTAATGATCAAAGCTGAACTTGATCTCTATCAAAGGAATCCTTTCCATCCTGGAAATCTGAGCCACTTGAAAATAGTTTAGATCCAAGAAGGAGTCTGCCCAACTGTCCACACAGGCCAACTTAAAAAGAGAAAAGGGCAGGTCACCAAATAGGACCTGTCACCATCTTTAAAGTTACCATCTTTGAGCTTCTTTTCAATGGTGCTGCATCCTGATCTGGTCTCAGTGAAGATTTTGATGGGAAAGACCCTTAAGGGCCAGGGCAAAAATACCAATTTCTCATGTGGATGAATATTTTGGAGGTTTTTATTTGCTGGATGAAGAAACTAAGTTCTTGAGAGGTAAAGTGAATTGTAGTGATGTATACTTACTGAGGAATAAGACTCTGGAGTTCTGGTTGACAGTGATCTTGAACAAGTGACATAATATCTTTCAACCTCAATTACCCTATCCTTAAAATGGGGTTAACAGTAGTTTGTAATTTTCAGTTTGTTTGTAAGTGTCTAAATTGTTGATTCCAGCTACAGGGTGTTTCTGTTATATCATAATTAATGATGTAATTTTGCCTTGTTTACAAACTGTAACTTCTCTTTTCAAAGGTTGGAACAGAAATATTTGTAGGTTTAGTATCAGCTGCTCACTTTTTACCCAGTGACATTCTGGGCCAAGGTTGGCTTGCAATTAATTAGAGGTGGTCTATGTATAAAACTGGGGCTTAAGGAACTTAAATTTACGAAGTACCTACTGTGTACCAAGCACTTCCCATACGTCATCTCATTTAATTCCTGAAAAAAGAGAAAAGAAAATGTAGAAGATACAGGTTAGTATTTTCATTCTCAGTTGGGGAACTTGAACCTCTGCTATTTTAAGTGACATAACTGAGGTAGCACAGCCAGAGGCCAGCCAGGTTGTCCTTGTTTCCAAAGGCCAGATCTTTCCCCCTGGAGTGCATTGCCTTTGGTGTATAATGCCATACTGGTGGAAGTGGGAGAGGAGGCAAGAAAGGGAGACTGGAAATGAGGACCTTGGGATGACTTGGCATGGCCAAAAGCCATGAGATTTCTTCTTGACTAGCCGCCACAGAAGGTCCTCATGAGCCAGCTCTCCTGAGGTTTGCAGAACCAAGACTCAATTTAAACTGGGCTGTAATGAATCCAAAGCTTGTGCTTTTAGTCATTTTACTCCATCACCTTCAAACAGTCTCAGGGTGGAGGCTGTGGTGCGAACGAGCTATTCTTCCTCCAGAGGCTGATGTCACAGTTTGGTCTTTCTCTGGAGGGAAATTCCTTTCAAGGGTTATTAAAGCATTTTCTCCCTTTTACTAGAGCATAGCATGTTTACCATAGGTTGAGGGACACTTGAGAGACTACAAAGATTTGGCCAGGACTTGATGACAGTCACCACTGTTGCTAAGTGGGCTTTCGAGTCCATTATTCCTGTTAAATTATAGCTCTAGTTATATCTAGTCATTTACAAGGAGTGATTTATTGACTGGTTCTAAGCCAGTTTCCTTTATGGTTAAAAAGACAACTAACAATACTTACATGGAATTGTTTTGAAGCTCAAATGAGAACATGTTTGTAAAGAAGAAGCAAACTAGAAGCACGATCCAGCCATTGGGTTGCCTACACATTATTTTAAAATGTTTTAAATGATTTCCAACTTTTAAAAATTATGGGAGAGTTAGGGATGTAGCTCAGGGGCAGACTGCTTATCTAGCATATGTGAGGGCCTGAGTATGATCCCCAGCATGCTAAAAATAAGTAAATAAAAAAGTTATGAGATATCATCAAAATTATGTGTGTATCTATCTGTCGCTATCTACTTCAACTTGAAAATTTCCTTTAGCATATTCAGAAAATCTAGCATAATCATCATGAGTAATAATCATTACTCATGGGTACCATGCCCCTCATCCCATAACACCTGCTTTCTTCTCCTGGTCCCTGTGAACTCTGTAGTGTTGTGCTCGGTCAACAGTAGCTTGTAGAAAGTAGCAGAATCAGGGTTTTGAATCCCATTAGTCTGGGACCAGAACCAGTGGGATCAATCACTCTACTTTCTGGCTTTGCTACCTGAAGCCTGGTCCACAAACTGGCAGCCCAGCATTCCTTGGCACCTGTTGGACATGTAAGATCCAAGTACCACCCCAGACCTATGACTCAGAATCTGCATTTTTAACAAGCTCCTTGGGTGATTTATTAGCACATTAAAATCTGAGAAACCTTGCTTTTTAGCTTTTAATATTAACTGGATGTTTGGACCTTCAGCTTTATAGATAAGGCCAGCATAGTAGATGGAAGACTGGCCTGGGAACTGAGAATGGAATTCAAGTGTGTTTACTTTGTAATTTTGGTCAGGTCTACATTGGACCTCACCATCTTTCTCTGTAAAATGAGAAGACTGAGAAATATTTATACTTTGCGTTCCACGAAAACACTTAATAGTATGTGACTTCTGGGCATGAGTGTCTAACTCTGTGCCGGATGCCAAGGCTACAAAGGCTGAGCAGCAGCGGGCCATGCTTATCCCCTGGGCCTCTCTGTTTGGTATGCTGGAGAGACAAACAAATTAACAATTACAGCACTTATGACAAACACGTGCCCAGATCACACCCAGTGCTAATACGCTGGGATCCCCAAAGAGCACCTAAGTGCACTAAATGGTCCCCATTGTCCTAACCCAGGTAAAAGGGTACTCACTTGTGTCTGAGTGATTTCCTAGCAAAAACATGGGATCCATGAAGAAATGGTTATGCCTTATTTATAGCTTGACAGCAGGGTACAGTCTCAACAGAAAAAGTATATTGGACAGACAGACAGTAAAGAATGTAGATCTCTCAGACCTTTATTTATTAACATGTGTCCTATGGGAGAATGCTTTTTTTCTTTCATTGTTTTAAAAAAATAAAATAATGCCTCTAAGCTAGCACTGAATTATAGATAGTGCTAATTTGGTTCAATTATTTTGCTCATTATGGGCAGAAACACAAGTGACATTCCAGACCCAGGACTGAGAAATCAAGTCCCAGCTTATCCATGTGCAAATACAAGTGGGATTTAAAAATGTATCAAATAACTAGCTGTCACACCTGATTAATGCCACCTGATCTAAGAGAAGCAGCCATTCTATCTTCTAAAATGTCATTAAAATATCAAAAATAAAGAGTCCACATAATTAAAGAAACATTATTTTGTTCACATAGCCTGAAAAAATGTGATTAGGCAGCAATTTTTTAATGGTAATATTCAATCAGGTAGGCATTTGTATACAGCTCAGAGCAGATACTGCTGGTTATGTAAAATGTTGCTTCGTTATGTGTGATGTTAGGACAGAAGCCAAGAAAGACAGAAATGGAGGTGAGGACGCATGGTTTATTTGCTATGAAGTCATGAGAGTGAAAGGTTTTTTTTTTGTTGTTTGTTTGTTTCAAAGCTAAAATAGCCTTTTTTTTTTTTTTTTATCAAATAAGCTATCTGGGTTACATTTCCTGTCAGCAAAGCGACAGGATCTACGTTGACGCTTGGGTTCTAAATAAGACTGATTTAGTTATTCTGTCACTAAACACAAGCTAAATTTCCATCCAACAAAAACAAGAATAATTGGTTTAGTTTTAGAAAGACAAGCAATCATTTTTCGTTAGTGTGTGGGGGAATGAAGCATGCTGTTGGATGCTAATGTATGCTCACAATAATACCAGGGGATAGGCATGTATACTTCACTTAGCCATCTGCTGTGAGATAATTTTCTTTAAGTGTGGCCTCTTATGTAACTAGGTAACTGAATCTTACACACACACACATACACACACGCACACACGCACACATTGGCTAAGGTCATTTGGCAAAAATAAATTCTTATTTGTTGTGTCTTATTTATAGTAGGTACTTGATAAACATTGGTTGAATTAATTTGCAGAAATATGAGTAGAAATTGGTTTAAGGGAACACCATTTTTTTGTGGTTTATGGGATTCACAATTTAGCCTTGAAAATAGAAGATGACAAGAACACTGATGCCTCATAATTGAAGGCCTGGTGTGCAGGCCAGCCTTGTCCAGGTAATGTGTTTCTGGAGAGAACGCATTGGAGATTTTTCTTAGTCCCTATGTTTTCCAGCATCGGTCAATGAGCTCGATATTTTGTGTGTGTGTGTGTAAGTAAGATAACTTTTGTGAAGAATATTAACTCAAACAGTATGTCTAAGTAATGTCAAAGCAAGTGGTTGAAAAATAAAATCTCAATCAGCCAAATGACTGATTTGGCCTCAGTTGCCCTGGATTCAAGAGTGGTTTTAAGTGTCTATAAATCCCATGGGTCACAGAATCAATGATGATGGCGAGACATTGGTAGATGGACATAAACAAATACAAAATAGTCAGCCTTGTCCTAGCCTCAGAGTGGAGTTTAATTCTTGATTGTGTGTGAAATGATTAATTTAGGCCAATGCTTGGACATTGGAGGCCCAGCCCACGAGACCAGTGGTCTATAGAGATGGAAAAAAATATTAGAGCTCTTTTCTCCCAAATTGATTTTATTAGCATATATTAATTGTACAATGGGGTTTCATTGTGATATTTGCATACATACTTATAATGTACTTTGGTCATATTTTGTTAAAAAAAAACTGCACACATTTTTTTTACGGTAGTAGTTATTGAGCCCAGGCCCTTGTGTATGCTAGCAAGTGTTTTACCATTGAGCTACATTCTCAACCCTAGAAATCTTTATATTAGATTCTAATCTCCTTTTAGTGTGTATGTATGTGCACATTCTTTATACTATACAGATCTGAAAATACTAGAAATATATAAATTGTAAACAAGTATATATACATTTATTAGGAATGTGTGCTCAATATTTTTCCAATAATGGAATAACACAATCAAAAAAGTTAAGACATATTGTAATTGGTGCAGGAGTGAAGGTTTTCTTTCTTTCTTTTTTTTAATTATAATTTTTTTTATTAGGATATATTCGTTATACAGGGGGGATTCATAGGACAATTCTATTTAGGCTTGCATTATACATTGGTTAGATTAACCCTATTGTCTCTTTCCCTCATCCCCCTCCCCACCCCACTTAAAGAAATTGCAAGATGTTTCTTTGTTCTATTTCATATAAGTATACGAAGTCCATCAATCATATATCGTCACCTTAATTTCCTTTGTTCACCCTCTCTCCTCGCACCACACTGTACCCATTTTACAGTCTTGTCTTTCATTATTAATATTTAAGTCGATTGACCCCAGTACCAGCAAAAAAAAATAGTTAAGAAGGAGTTGAATGGACCAAAGTAAAGTATACCCATAGCAGGGATACATTAAGGGGCTGGAGATGTGGCTCAAATGGCAGAGTGCCTGTTTTATTTATTTCTGCATACCCAGTTTCTAGCACAGTACACAGAAAATATATTTTATAATTTCACATCCCAACTACCTAGCACAGTCCTTGGAATTTAGTAGGTGCTCAGAAAATTGTATTAAATGAGGATGGGGTTTGGTGGCACATATCTGTAATCCTAGGTACTTGGGAGGTATTATGAGGAGGATTATGAGGTTCCACCCCCAGGCAAAGTTATCAAGACCCTGTCTCAAAACCAAACTACAAGCAAAAGGACTGGGGATGTGGCTCAAGTGGTACAGCACTTGCCTAACATGCATAAGGTCCTGGGTTCAATCTCCATTACCACAAAAACAAATAAAACCCAAACTAACAAAAACACTAATGATTTCTAATAAGTTAATTATTCCAATAGGAAGTTATAATCACATAGTTGAGGATTTCTCTTGTGAGATCTTTGGAAGTATTTTGGATGAGCTATTTAGCCAAACATTTGAAACAGACAGTAGAAAGTACACTGCCTTTGCACCTGCCTTGCAGTCAGTGAGGACACCCTTTCTTTTAAATTTTAAGCCAGACTTCATTCTAAGCAATCCTGATTGATTAATGTCCAGACTTAAATCATGGCATAATTTTTCTTTTCAAAGTCAAGATTCTTCACTTTGCAGAAGGATCACCATAGCATCTCTTTAGATAAAAAATATTCTTATTCTATAGAACTTGACTAATGAGTAATTAACACTGTATTTATATTTTTAGGAATAATACACTTCCCTTTTGTCCATGGTTCCATTTTCCATGCTCAACTTTAGTCTGAAAATATGAAATGAAAAATTTCAGAAATAAACATCTTTATTATAGTATATTGTTATCATTATTCTTTTTTTTTCTTTTATGGTATTGGCGGTTGAACTCAGAACCTTGTTCTTGCTAGACAGGTGCTCTACCACTTAATCCACGCCTTCAGTCCTCTTTGCTTCATTTATTTTTTATATAAATTTTTACCTTATTGCCTGGGACAACCTGGAGCCATCCTCCTATGCTTCACTGTGTATCTGGGGATGATAGAAATGTGGCATAGCACCTGGCTTTTGGTTGGAATGGGCTTTAGTAAACATCTTTTTCTGGCTGGCTTTGAACCAAGATACTCCTGATCTCTTCTCCCGAGTACCTAGGATTACAGGTGTGATCCACTGTGTCCTTCTCATAATTATTCCATTTTATTATTAGTTATTGCTAATCTCTTATTGTGCCTGATTTATAAATTAGACTTAATCATTCATATGCGCAGACAGAAAAAAAAGATAGTACATAGTCTTCAGTACTACCCGTGGTTTCAGGCGTACACTGAGGGTCTCAGAACATGTGTCCCCCACAAAGTGGGGAGCCACTCTGCTTTTCTGTGCTGTGAGGCAGACCATCAGAGTTGCTAATGATAGCAAATCTTTCCTGGAGAGGGGAGCAGAACAATGCGCAGAGTCATTTAAAATCTCATGATAAGGTGGAAAGGGAGAGGGAGAGAGAGAGAATGTTTTTCCTGATCCACATTTTTTCAAACCTTTTATTTCGTGATCGAAAACAGCAGTTAGGAAATCTCAAATTCAAAACGGAGTTTTGCTCTTTATTAGCTATAGTTTGCCTAAAGCAATGTTTGGGAGCTTTAATTTACAATAATTATTTCCAGTAATATTTCATTTTTAGGCATATGGATTAGGACTTTTTTGGTTGGCAAGTTATAGGAAATCTAATTTCAACTGACTAACGTTAAAAATAAAAGGAAGTTGATTTACCTATGTAAACGACAAGTCCAGATTATAGCTTTAAGCCTGACTTCTTATCCAACATCATCCCAACTTGCTGTCTCTTTCTCTCTTGGCTCTGTCCACTTTTGCGTTGGCCTAGTTTTGACACTTAGGTGAGGCAAGAGGGCTGCAGCAGTTTCAACAAAACATTTTCTATCTTAGTAGTCCAATCAAAGTATTTTTCATCTCTCACTGCCTCTTTGGGTCACGTGCTAATCCCTGAATCAATGACGATGGCCAAGAGATGTGATAAGCTATCTGGTTTTAACCTTGATCGTATGCCCACTCCTCTGCTGGGTGTGTCTGCATCCCTCCCTCCACTTAAATCACTTGGTCCTAGGTAGGGAACAGGTAGTTCTGCAGAGAAAACTTGCAGCCAGTTTATAAGATGAAGGAAGAGAGAATGCTAAAAGGAAGCAAAAATAACAGTTGTCTACTACAGCCAGTCTGTGGGAAGATTAAATGAGGTCATATATGTGAAAGTAAACAGCATGTAGACAACAATCAGTAAATAGTTACGAGTTGATGATCAGATTAAGTAAATCTCAAGAAATGAAACTGAGATGCAGTTTAGGACAAGTTTTGAGATTAAACATACAAAGATCCTTGTTTACTGGACCAAATTTATTGACTTCACTAAACATTTCTGTAGCATCTGTCATGTGCCAAATGCTGTGTATGGGACTGAGGTTAATTAGATTAAAAAGAATGCCTCTGCATTGGGCATTCTTACAATCTACAAGGTATGTAAGTGTGTATGTCATCTCGACACAATGTGTTTGATGTGGCAGTGTTTGATGGATGTGTGCTCGGGGCTTCTGTGAGTGCCAAAGACTGGCTCTTACCACAGTCTTGGGGGTTCAGGGAAGCATTTAAGACAAGTGTTTTTCCCTCAAGGAGAAGCTCCTATCAGAGTTTTGAGCAGTTAATTGTATTTAGTAATACCTATGGAATGGGGAAGGGCTTTTGTCTGGGCAGCAGAATCGCATGGGTAGAGGTAAAAATGGACAGTGTGACTGGTGAGGGAAGGTGGGTGCTGGGAGTCATATGCTATCTCCGGTGTGTAAAATTGGAGACAGAGTGGCAGCAAATGAGGTTGAAAACATGATCATAGGAGCTCTGTCATCTAGGGCCCATATTCCACCTAACAGAGATTGGACATTATCTTTAACATATGGGAGACCATTGAATGGCTTAAAAGCAGAGGAATGGCTGGCTCAGTTGGAGTTTTTATGAGATTACTCTGATTGAAGTTGGAAAATGGATGGAAACCAGGAACATGCCATTGTACAGGTTCAGGAGAAAGACAGGGAAAGGCCTGGACTGGGATACTAGCAGAAGGTATAGTGGGGAAGAGACAGGTAGCAAGAAGGAAGGTTGTAAGACAACAGGTTTTCAGTGATGCTTAGAAGAATGGATTAGGGATAGATGGAGTTAAGTCAGGACTCAGTCATATTGGAGTAAACCTATTGTTTTCTCATAAAATGTAAAAAGAAAAGCAAACAACTGAAATTGAACAGATTTATCACTAAAGAAATTGGTTGAATATGTAATGGTCCTTTCATATAGTCAGCTAAATTTATTCTGCAGATGTCAAAAATAATATTTTTACCAAATGTTTAATGGTTTGGAATGTGTTCCTCATATATAAAGTGAAAAAAGGCAGGCTATGGAATAGAGTAGCAGTATGATCCCAATGCATGTAGATTCAGTTATAGAAAACATCTGTGTTATATAATTCCAAATGACTTATACCATAATAGCTTTTATCTTTGAAATGAGGGAACATTTCTGTGCATTCATTTTTAAAATCAAAGAGCTTATAATATTTTTTAAAATTAGAAGAAAATAAATGGTATGCTATAAAAGAAAGCCAAAGTGGATATTTCTGATGGATGCCAACCTTCCAGGAGAGAGATGTCAGGGAAGACAAGCAATGGGCTGTGGGCTTGTCTGCTCTGATGCATTGGTGGTGACAATTGTTTCTCACACCATGGCTTCTGAGCAGGGATACTGGACAGACTGTCTGAAGAATCTACGTACTGTGGTTTGAATGTATCTCCTTCAAAATTCAGATGTTGCCAATGTGACAGTACTAAGAACTGAGGCTTTTCAGAGGTGAGTATGCCATGAGACTCCTTCCCTATTAGTGGGATTAAAGACCTTACCTAAAAATGCATCCAGCCAGTTTGCTAGTTTGTTCTACTCAGTAATGGGAGGACACAGTGTTCATCGCCTTTTGTCCTTCTGCCTTTGGTCATGTGAGGATGCAAGAAGAAAGCCCATATAAGATGCCAGGGCCTTAATCTTGAACTTTCCAGCCTTCAGAACCATGAGAAATAAGTTTCTATACTTTATAAATTATCCAGTCTCAAGTATTTTTTTTTATATGAGCACAGTCAAAGACCCTGTACCATTGAAAGCTGAATGCTACCAAAGTTACCACTTGCTATTGGTTAAACCTGAGACTCCCTCTACCCAGAGGCCCAGAAGTCAAGAGACATGGATATAAAGCTTCATTCTGTGGTTTGTAAGCCATTGGGTTTTAAGAAAAATCACTGTTTATTTCCCAAACTTCAATTTGCTAATTTCTGAAATGTGGTCACTATTTCCTGTCTTGCCTGATTGAAAAGATTGCTGAGGATTCAAAAAATGATGAGAAAGGGCTTCCTCGAGAGTAAAATGTCACCTGGCTCTGAACTGCTACTACTTTTCTCTCATGATAGTTTATACATCAGACTGTCTTACCCTCTGCTAGACTGCTCCTATCCTGTGGTCATTCAGTGTGAGTAAGTTTACAGATAAATCTATAAATATACTCATCACATCTTCCCCTTCCCCCTCAAACTCTCCACACCAACAAATAAATAGTGCACAATATTTTCTGACTGAAAAGCACGGAGAAACATGGCTCATTTTTCTCCTTTCCTTTAATGATGTCTGCTTGCTATATTTCCCATTTGGCCCAGTGCATATGAGTATGCAAACCTGAAAAAGTCATGTGACATGGAGTGAAAGGAGGAGAGGAAGGTTGCCTTCAGATACACTCTGGGTGAATGGCATTTTTGTTTGCGGATATATGAGCAATGGTAATGCATGTTTCCAAAGCATGCCCACAAAAGTACAACTAAAGACAGGTGTTTTAGGAGAGTGACTTGCAGGTAGAGAATTTGTTCAAGAATTCTTTGGCTATGTAGAGAACAGACACTATCTATGCTTACACCTGAGTTGCTTTCCACTTTCTCCTTTAGAATTTTCCTGAGGAAGTGAGAATTCTTTGGGAAGGAAGAACACAAATTACAGTGTGAATAACTTTGTACAACTTTCCAAAGTGGTCCTGGACAAGAAGGTCACATCAACAGAGAGGAAAGTGGCTATCCTGATCTATCACCAATGTTAATTTAGACTGTACGCTAAGTTGACTTGCTCTAACAGCTCTGACTGCTTAACCTTTGGATGATGTGGTATTGTAATACATCAAGCCTTATGGACGACCCTCATGTGTTCACACATGCATTCATGAGTTCTGGAAGTCACAGTTCTGATAACTGGCACATGGTGATGCGGCCTTGGTGATAGGCTGGAATAGGTTATTTCTCAAATATGTAGAGGAGTCAACTTATTTGATGCAAAAAATGGAAATTTTAAAATTAAAAAATCTCATATTTTTTGTGGCCTAGGTATCTTTTGAGTTTGAGATTATTAAAGCCCTTTACCATAGTCTCAAACTTTCTGCTATAATTCAGGCAATTTTGTTTTATATTCTCTTCTATTTTCTCTAAGTCTAAACCTGTTTCTTCTCAAGTTGTCTCCATTCTTGCTAGTGTCACCATTGCTTACTGAGTCACTCAGAGCTTCAATGCTATTCTTGTTTCTTCTCTTTCCTTAACACTCCACAGTCCATCAGTATTGACTCCCATCTCCAGTCTGAACACTTTTTTCTCACCTCCACTGGACCACACCAACCCATTATTTTCTTTGTGGCAAAACACTGAGTTAACCCATTTACAGTTTTCTTGACTCTTTTCCTAACTCATCAAGAGTCCATTCATTACTCACATGAAAGCCAAACTGATGCTTAGAAAATCATCCAGAGACATTATAAGTAATTCCCTGCAAAGGCAGAGATAACGTGTATCTCAGGGAATCAGATACAGTTTGAACATTCCAAAGACTGTATCTCAGAGTAACCAAGAGTGGATGAGAAAATGTTTCTTTTTATGAAAATGTTTTTGATAAAAAATAAAGAAGCACTGATAGAATTAGAAAACCACTATTTAATACCCACCCTCAATCCCCAGTGAAAAAATGTATGTAGGCTGCAATCTCAATGTCTGCCCAGATCACACACACATAAAGATGACCTGACACAATGTCTGGGTGTACACATTACCATCCATGATTTTGCTATCATATTAAATATAATTGGACCTAGCATTTACATCTAATTATCAATTTATAAAAAATATAAGGGATAGAGGAACATAACAAACAGCACAATGGAAATGCAATTAGCCAAATTTCCCAGACTATGAGAAAATGATATAGGACAAATAACTTGGATACTTTAACAAATAAACAGTAAGAGATGGGAAAGGGGGAGCATCAACTTTTACCTATTTTCCCAGAACTTTCCTTGTTTTAGCACTGAAGCTTCAGCATCCTGAAAATTTATTGCAAGCAGAACTATGACTATGGGTCACTCTGGGAGAAATGGAAAGGAGGAGCCTGTGGATTAAGAGACTGAAAAGATATATGGACTTTGTCTGGGTTCTACTTAAATAAAAATTGTGTGTGTGGGGGACAACGACTATTTGGTGATATTAATAAATTATCTTTTCGATATGATTATAGCATTGTGGATTTTCTTTTTTAAATGAATTCTTATTTTTTATAGATACAACCTGAGGTATTTACATATAAAATGACACAATGTTTAAGATTTGTTTCAAATTAACCTGGGGTTTGGAGATTTGGGTTTGTATGGAATTAGTTCATCTGAATTGAAAATTGTTGCAGTTGGGTGATAAAAATATGAAGTTTTTTTTTTAATATTTTCTCCAGTTTTTTGTAAATATTGGAAGTTTTCTATAATAAGAAGTAAACATGCAAGCAAACAAACCAAAAATTCCCTTCAAGGCTACAGAAAACAGCTTCAGCTCTAGTATGGCTTCTGGAGTTCTTTGTGGCCTGGTTTCCGTACCCCTCTCCCTGACTCATTCTACTCTCTCCATGTTGTCCCTCATATTGCTGTGTATGCCCCAGGCTTCTTTTCCTTCTGGCTATGGTATGTGCTCTTCGATTTGAGGCTCTGCTTTAGACCTCAGCTCCTGCAGCTTTTGCTCCATTCCCATGTCTTCCCTGATCAGTCTACAGACTACTGGCTTCTTCCTAACTCTTCATCATCTTAATCGTGGTTTTATTTTCTATGTTTTAAGATGCTTCAACATCTTGGGACCTTATACACCCAGACAAGGACATCCCCTCCCAAGGTTAGCTCATTCCTATAGCAATTTGCTTGTAAGCATGCCTTGATATGCAAACCAATAATTACCAGGTCTGTTCTCCCACCTTTCTCCTATTGTGGGCTCCTGTAATCTGGAACTCTATCCTTCTGCTCTAAATCACAAAGGATCAGGTACTAGAAAACTTTTTAGGCTTAGAGCCTGCCAAAATTATTCAGACTGTCCAATCCTAAACTTCCTTAGGTGCTTATCCTGCCTCACCATTCCTTCCTTCCCACAGAAAGCTTAACAAAGGTTTTTGCTCATGTTTTCCCCACACTCTTATTTTTTTAGTGAGGGGGTACTGGAGTTTGAACACAGGGCCTACAATTTGAGCCACTCTACCAGTCCTCTTTTGGGTTTTTTCAAGGTAGGGTCTCGTGAGCTATTTTCTCAAGCTGGCATTGAACTGTGATCCTCTTGATCTTTTGAGTAGCTAGGATTTTAAGTGTGAGTCACTGGCACCCAGCCTTCCTTTCACTCCTTTGGCCCTTTAAGGTGTGAAGTACCCCTCCTCTTGGCAACTGTGAGTAATAAACTATGTTTTGATTGGCAATCATCTTCTTATCTGCTGGTCTCACCATACTCGAATAAAAAGAAAACCTTGAGTACATTTTGAAACATCAGTCTTTATCCTCAGCCTTCTTACTCTACTTTACTTTGTTCTAGAGTGCATGTCACTTTCTAAAAGCATTGCTATATGTTTGTTTACTTGCTTATTGTCTTCCTGCTGTAGGACCTTAGAGCAGGGATCTTGACCTTCCTATTGACCACTCAATGCTCATCTGCTAGAATGGTACCTGCATCTTCGTATACACTCACTAAATATTTATGACATGATTAAGTAAGAGAATGAGCTCATTTGCTGCTGGGGTAAATGGTGGAATGGGCTGGGAAAGAATGCATGGCTGTAGTATAAGGCACTGACCCTATTAACAGTTATCATGGAAGTCTTCCTTTTACCAAATGTTAGGAAAGAGAAGACATGATCTCTGATTGATAGCATATGATGCAGGGATAAAGATCTTAGCTTCAGGACATGGCAGACTTTAATGTTCTGAAGCCTAGGGCTTATTAGCAATGTAACTTCCAGCAAGTAACACATCACTTTTCAGAATCTGAGGTTATTTACCTTTAGAGTAGAAAATTATTTTGAGAATGACTGAGTTAGTGCCAAAATATCTGCCTGGTGCACTGTAGGTCCTAATACATGGTGGCTGTTATTACAAGCTTAGTAGCAGAGGTCTTGCTGGTTCTCGTCCATGGTCAATAAAAAATAACCAGGAAAACTAATGAGGGAAGGCAGGCATAGTATACTTTTCATTGGTCAAAACACAACTGGAATATGATCGTCCTAAATTCATTTGTTAAGATGGACCATATAAAGGAGTCCAGGGTAAGGTCTCCTGGATAGCAAGTAGCCCAGATATCCTATCATGTCGGAGATTTTTGACATATTGGAGGCGCGAAGGAGATGTGACAGGCGACTTCACGTAGTGTGTAGCAGTGTGCATGAGAGGATGCATATGTTCTGGGGTTCTTCAAAGGGAAGGCTCATAACTCTCCAGGGGGAATGCCCTCCTACTTGGAGCTGCTATACAGAATGGGCTGCCTCCAGCAGGCAGGGGTAAGTCTGCCTGAACCTCCACTGCCTTCCAAGGCCCCGCACTAAGCCCTGTCATAACAGACACTTTGCGTGTCAATGCTGACAGCTTTAGAGAATATTTAGTTCTCTTGATCTCAGTTAATTTCCTCTTTTAACTCATTGTATTTCTTTGGTAAGAATTAAAAAAATATGGCTTCTCTTAGATAAACATCATTAATAATGTCTTCTTGTGTACTGTACTAAAAGCATAAACACACAGAAACTTCCAGAATTGTCTACTGACATTTGAGATTCATAAGACCGTCTCATATAAGGAATTTATTTTTAAAGAACTAATGGAAATGTAAGACTGTCAGAATAGCAAGAGATTTAAATGGTCTTTTGGTTTAACTCCATACAACAAGCCTCCATTCAGACACTTCCATACTATCCCTGCCAAGTGGGTGTTCATCTGTTTGAATACCTTCAGTGATGGGAAACATACCTCCCTGGAAGAGAAGTGGAGCACAGGTTTGAGACCATGGACTTTAAGGTAGGTGAGGTTCTAGGTTCTAAGGGTCACTAAATTCTAGCTTTGTGTCCTGTGGAAGTTATATATCCTTGGACCTTAGTTTTCTCTTCTATAAAATTGGGAAAATAATGCTGTCAATGTCATAGGGTGATTCTGGGCCTTAAATAGACATAAAATGGTTAAATATTGCTGAGGATGTAGAAAACACCCAATAACTGGAAATTCTTTTGGCTCTTCAGGCTGAACTACTTAGTAGATTGACTATTAGAAGAATTTCCCATGTAGAGTTAAAGGTTGACTTCCTGAAGTATAGCCCTTGTTCTGGAAGATCACATAGTTGCACTCTCTAATGTCATTTTTAGCCTGCTGACAGTGGCTTTCTGAAGACTGATCTTCTGAAGGATTGTAAGGCCTTCTCTAGTAGAAATAAAGACCAAATGGCCTAGTGACCTCTGCCATGGTATGAGAATTGGAGGATGGAAAAGAGGTAGGAGCAAACAGTAATAAATGAAAATATTTATGGAGTTCATTTGCAAGTCCTGCCTAGCTTTCCCCCTTGGAACCCTACAGAATATGCCTGTTATTTCATGTCTCCTTAATTCTTCTCATTTCATGAGCCCCGCAGCCAATACTTATCTAATATTTTTCCTGTTCTGTGACTGGGTGGCTGTTTTCACATCAATAATGCCCCTCTTACTTGGAGAGCAGGAACACGCTCTGAGTAGCTGTCAAAAAACCCCTGCTTTTTACCCAATTCATCAAATTAAACAATGACTTATTGAAAGCACAATATGAATAAGGAGAGGCAGGTCTCTCTTTATGATGCTAACAGAGAGACAATTAAACTTTGAATAAGGAAACATAAAGCTCTAAAACATGACCCAAACACTAAAAACACAGAAATCTTAGAGTCTTTTGGTGTTGAGGCCAACAACTCTACTTGCCTTAATAGCCCCCAAGGGCTTCATTATATTATATTATATCAGAGTACAATAATTGGTGTGCACAAAATTGCTTAACTCATCTGGAAAACAATACATTATAATCATTGTACTCTGTTTAAGAAAACAGGGAAGTCTATAATGTTCTTTGTAAAGGTCATCAATTAATTAAAATTAGGAAATACTGCTGAAAAGAAAACTACAAATTTCATTATTGTAGAATAACCCATTCATTGATGATATTTCATAATTATAAATGGTCTTGGTCCCTTTTAGGTAGTAAGTGAAATTTAAAGGCAGAAACTATTCAGTGCTATCAAGAAATTATAGGTAAAATAGTTAAGAAAATAAAATATTAAGGAAATAATAAGAAAATATTAAGAATAAAATATTCTTTAGGAGAGATGGTACATATCCACTCAATTTTATTTCCATAAGCATTTATCAAACACTTGTGATGTGCTAGACACTGTACTTTAGGGGCACTGAAGGAATGAGATTGGGTCTATTGCTTAGGAATTCATAGTATGGCAGAAGAGGCCATCATGTTAAAAATAACGATCCCACATGAAGGAAAATAATTCTGCTAGATGAATATGAAAGTGTAGTAGGGCAATCTAAAGGAGATGCAGTATTTGAGAAGAGTATTGGAGAATAATTAGGAATATTTTATTTTCTAGGTATACAAAAGGAAAGGCATCCCAAGAAGTGATAACTTTTTCTGTTCTTTGGACATCGCTCTCATCCACATCCTTATTAAAGGAATAAAGAGCCTAAACAGAGTTTTTCTGTGGGTGTGGGAGAATTCTGAGAATGCTTGTAGGTTGGAAGGAAATATTGGAGGTGAATCTGGAGACTTGCTTCAGTTATAAGAAGCAACTCAGGTGTATGGAAGTCAATGAAACAGGAAATGAGCCAAAAGGATGGGGAGAACCTAAAGGCATTTAGACAAAGAAAAAAGAACACTAAAGTTCAATTTACATGGTGGAATAAAATATACGTATGCTTGGACCATGTCTGGAGAACCACATGTTCTTGGGTTTCTAGCACTTGCTACTATAGGATACTTTGTAAATTGTGGTCATCCAGCTACTGCTTTAGTTGTATAACAAGGGACTGCATCAGTTTGTACTTCAGATCCAAAATGCCCCAATGGTTTATAAAGACTAGAAATAGGAAACTTGGACAGAGACATGCTTATGCCCTACAGTAGGCACACCATAAATTTAAAGGAATGAATTTCTGGTCTTTCTTTAAGAGCTGGAGGCAACTTATGGGGTCTTGGGAAAGGAAACGGAGTGGTATAGTGACAAGTAGATGATTTTACCTGCTCTTGTCAATGACTGGGAGTTGGACTTGAAAGAGAGGTAATGGTAATGAGATGATGACATTAATCATAAAGTAAAAGGGAAATACCCGAGGAGCAAGAAACCTAGGAAAGGCATGAAGGAAAAAGCCAAATATTGGTAAGAGTGTCAACGTTGCGGAATGCTGTTATGAAACTTGGTGACCCCTGCAACATAGCATTTAGGTCTCTACAATGAAGTTAGGACACTGATCCAAGTCTCTAGGGTGTCAGGTTAGATTAACCTCAGATGTGAAGATCAAGGACTCTATAAATGTTCAAGGAGGATGATGAACCACATATTCTCCTTGTCCAGCAGAAAATGATGGGACTTAGAGAGGAAGCCTTCCAGGGTAGGTTGTTGTGCAACTAATGGAGACCATTAAACTTAATGCTCCACACTAGCCCTTAAAAAGCTTCTGATCTTTGATTTTTATTGTTGTGCTGGGTGGGGGTACACTGGAGTATTTGTAACAGTTCTTATAATGTATCAAATACATCATACTTGAATTCTCCCTCTCCACTGCTCTTTCCTGGAACAATTTTCTCAACACCTTGGTAAAGATCTCGTTTGACTTGCCCATGGAGATCAATGACTGTGTTTCATGGGAGAGTCCCAGGAAGTCACCAATGATTTACAGATTTACAGTTTAGCAACAGCATTCAGCATCCCACTTCTGAAGCTTTCGTGGTCGTCAGAGGCAACAGTTTTGTTGGGACGAGGTTCCTGGAGACCTTAAGAGAAAGCTACATAGCATAGAAAAGTGCCTTAATGCAAAGAAAGAGGTGCCTTGAAGAACACCTTACCATGTTCACAGAGGCTTTGAAGGTCTAGAAGCTACGGGATAGTGGTGTCAATATCAAAGTTGAAGTGAGAATTACACTTGGACATAATGCTTTCCCATATGTATTTGTGATAGATAAAAGATGAAGGAGTTTGATTCATGTCAGGCTATATACCATGAATAATGAATATATACATATAGATTGGAAATTCCTATATATTTTAATCTGAAACTATGGATATATTGTGTATATTTTTACATATAATAGGTATAAATTTATAATATTAAAATAACTGCAGCACATTCTATAGTGTCTATTATAATTTATTCAATTAGTCATCTACTAATGGTCACTTAAGTGTTTATTTTTTCTAATTTGTTGCAAATAATGCAAGAAATAATGCAACAAAATTGAAATAATATTATGATATCTTAATTTCATTTCTCTAGGCCGGATTCATAGAAGTGGCATTATTTGGTCAAAGGATAAACACATTAGATATTTTTCTTTTCAAAGGTTTGGGACATTCCTGACATCAGGGTATGAGAGCATGTATTTCTGTTACCTCTAGCACTATGTAGAGTATAATTCTCAAATTTAAATTTCTGCCACATTGAAGGCTGAAAACTAGTATCTCATTAGTGGTTTCATTTGTAATTCCCTGAACTAGAAGGTTGTACATTTTTCTGTGTTTACTGCATATTTGTATTTTCTATTCTGTTCTCTCACTTGCCTATTCAGATATCTTGCATATATTTCTATTGAGTTATTTATATATTTTAAATGAATTTGTAGGAACTACTTATATATTTAGTACTAACTCTTTATTAAACTTTTCTTCTAAAGACATGTGCTTTGGTTTGGGTATAAAGTGTCCCCTAAAAAGCTCATGTGTTGAAAACTTGGTCTCCAGTTGGTGGATCCAAATATTTAGAAATGGTTGGATCATGAAAGCTCTGATTGCCCTTGATGAGGTCACAATATGATGGCATTACTGGGAGACAGTGGAAAGTAAGAGGTGGGGCCTTGTAGAAGGAAGAAGGTCACTGGGGGATGCCCTGAATGTATTCATTGTTCCAAGCCCCATCCTGTCTCTCTGCCTCTTGGCTACCATGAGGAGAGCAGCTCTGTTCCACCGTGCCTCTCCACCATGATGTTCTGCCTCCCAATAGTCCCAGAAACAATGGAGCCAGTCAACCATGGATAACAACGTTTGAAACCATGAGCCAAAATAAATACTTCCTTCTTCAAATTGTTTTTCTCAGGTATTTGTCATAGCCATGGAAAACTAAAGCAACATGTGACTTTCAAAGAAATGTTTAAGTAAGAAAACTTTTTATTCAGTGGGACTCTCATGCCAAACATAATGGATAAAAGTGGCGATGTAGGATGTGGTCTTTAAATACCATTGCTCTTTAAAAATAAGCCAAGGCTTTTTTGAAAAATGGCTAGCTCCATATCCAGGGCAGGGAATGTACAAAAGTCACCAAGAATATCTTGACACACTAGAAACAAAGTTACCAAAGATTATAAGTACCATACAATCCAGGAACCAATCTGAGTCAGCTCCTACTGGACAAATATATGTAAGAGAATGAAGGACATTAGCTGTAAAGAATTAAAACAAATAAATGAAGTTATTTAAATTCATGTGTGCACAATGATGCTTAAAAACAATCTTTGATGCTAAGAAAACAATTCATTTTGAAGACTAATTAAAATATAAGTAATTTATCCTGCTTTCTCATACCTCAGGGTGACTAGAGCTGATTGTGCAGTTTTTGTCCTATAAGTTTTCTAGCTTTTGCAATGATCCTGATGAATCCTCCAAAATGTTTGTGAACCAACCCCTAGTGTTATAAAGGATCCAGGTAATGATCTCACGTGACTACCCACATCACAGAGAGATCAACATCCACTAAATATTAAAAGCCTCCTGATAGGCTTTTGAAACACCCGTGCCAAAAAAAAAATCAAAGTAACTCTGAATAAACCTTTGGCTATAACTTCCATCACAGGAAACGTGGGTCAGAAAAGAAATGTGTAATGATGCTATAGGGATATAATCAGCAAAATCCAGAATCTACTGAATAAAGGATATGGTTTATAGTGATTGGGGGAGGGAGGGATAGGAGAGAAAGAGAGAAAAGAAACCTTTAGATTGAAAGAGACTTTAGAGGGCAGGATGTGGTGGTGCATGACTGTAATCCAAGCTACATAGGAGGCAGAGGTAAGAGGATAATGGTCTGAGGTTGGCCCCTGGGAAAAAGTAGAAAACCCTACCTGAGAAATAAACTAAAAAACAAAAAGTGGTGTTGGCAAGGTTTAAGTGATAGAGCACTCACCTAGGAAGTGCAAAGGCCTGAGTTCAAGTGCCGGTACTGCATATATATATATATATATATATATGCAGAGAGACAGGATGGGGCTGGGAACAATGAATACATCATATATATATATGAGAGAGAGAGACGTAAGAGACAGACCAACTAACTTCAATGTGTGAACTTTATTTTGATCCTGATTTGAGCATATACACTTTAAAATATGAGACAACTGGGAAAATGTTAGTACTAACTTTAATGATATTACAAAATTATTGTTAACATTTTAAGTATGATAATGGTCTATGATTACTATTATTCTAAAGAATTATGCCTTAGAGACATAGATATTCAATATTCAATATTCACAGGAAAAAAAATGATACAATGCCTGTGGAGTCTGCTCCAAAATAATCTGGTCCATGAGAGTAAAAATCGGTATGAAAGAAGAATGGCCGTGAAATTCCTAACTGTGGAAGCGACATGAATCTGGGGGTGGGTTATACTTCTCTTTATTTTCATATGTGCTTTAACTTTTCTATAATGAAGTTAATGGCTGTCTTGTAAAGATGGAGTCAGGGTGTCCAGACCCCACTGGCTCAACTCTCATCCTTTCATACCTTGAGATACCTGGAAAAATCTCTGGGATGCTACTAGACTGAAGTTCCTTGAGAGCAGGGTGTTCTGTTTGTTTCAACACCTGATGATCCCCAGTGTCTAAAGGTCTGCTTGGCCTATAAGAGACCCTCAGTATTTTGGGGAATAAATGATGTTTCTTAACATGTCTGGCATGGGGCTGGTTTCATGAGAATCACTCAGGAACATGTTACTCCACAGAAAGCTAGACAGAGAAGCCTCTGAGATTATGGACATCAAGGTCCCCTTCACAGTCTGGTGACCATTGGTACAAACAAACTCATGGCTTCATTACAAAGCTAGAAACCTAACATCTGTTTTACTTTGCAATCTGAGAACCATGACAGCTGGCTTATGGCCTCACCAGGCAAGGCAAGACCATCCTTGGTCCATAGAGGTCCAATTGTCTCTCAAGCAGAGGATCCTACAGGCCATGGAGCAGAACCATTTGGGGGCACATTAAAATATAAGCTCTTGGGTCTTCTTTCAGAGATTTGCATTTGTAAGACCCAGGCAAGCTATTGTTTTAAAAAAAAAAAAGAAAAGAAATCATTCCACAGGTGATTCTGAGGGCTATCGGCAGTTACCCAAATTATTTCCTTAGGCCTGTGCTGGCCTTGGCCTGCAGAACTGTGGTCTAGTGTCAACATTCCTATATGGTCTCCTTCTTGGCAGGAGGCTTCACTTTCTTCCAGACCCCATCTGTGGAAGTTCACCTCAGATACGGATGGGATTCCAGGCCATCCTAGTCCAACTCAGCCTCCCAGCTCAGCAATGAATATCTGTCTTCTGAAGTTACAAAATTTTACTTTTATGGGGCCCTTACTCTGTATTCTCAGTAGGCAGTCTTCCTGCCTCAGAGCTGAATTGTCCCACTTTTTTGTTTTTAACTAGCATTTTTAACTAGTTTCTGAAGGTGGGGCTTCCTGCTGCTGCAGTTACTCCCTGGGCTAGTGCTCCCAATTGATAGTCTCCCTGCAAGTTATGTCAAGATAAGACTCCTTCATGGCTTGGAAGTCTAGCTGATTCTTCTCAAGGCTTTGACCAAATTTTGCTTTCCTATTATATAACCTTATTGATTAATCAAAACTATTGCTCACAGCTGCTGGTTAATGGATGATGGCTCCAGAGTTTGCCTGAATACAATTATTTATTGCTTTATTGATGTGCTACTTATTACTCTGTTAAGTACCATAGGGTGTTTAATTATGTGAAAGGGAAGTGCAAAAGCAGCTGCTGAAAGCTGGAGTTAAAGAGGCCCAGTACCTGAGTTCCTGACAATGTGTCATAAAACAGCTTTAAAACACATGCACACACAAAGGACAAACCTCGTTCCAAGGTTTAATGAGCTTGGAAGCAAAATGGACTCAGGGAACTGCCTTGCCACTTTGTGGTTTGATATTAGCCACAGTACAAGTCAAGAAATCTGAAGGTTTTGAGTGAAAAAGAGACTTTTTTTGGGCTTTCATGTATTTTCTATTCCTTGTCGATGATGGAGTGGAGCCGATGATGAAGGCCAGCTGGAGGAGAAGTGGCTGGAAAGTGGCTCCTGTGGAATGGGGGCATCTGACATGCCCAATGCTGATCCATGGAATCTGGGCTTCTGTCTGGTTGATGGTCCACTCTTACCATACCAAAAAGCAGTCATATTGCTCCATGGGAAGCTTTTGAAAGAAATACCACCAGTGGACTGTGACAACACTCATCACACTTTGTATTCCATTTTGCTCCTGCCAGCAGGGATGCATTAGTGTCACGGTACCAATGAGTTCAATGTTTTAGAGGCCTTGTGTTTGTGTTTGGACAAGTCTGAACCTGGACCTGACAAAGGGAAGAAAATGTCATTAGTTTAATTATTTAGATCAGAGGTTTTCAAGGGATGCTCTAGCAATCTAAAATTCCATATTTTAAAGATGAGAAGATTCACTCACCATATTCTAAGCTGAGGCAGTGGTATCTTTGGTCAAGAACCCTGGGTGATTGGGTGTGTGGAGGGCAGTCTCTGGGGACCTGGCACCCCACCCTATCTGATGGAAGCCCAGGTCTTTCTCTCCTTGTAGGTCACCTTCATCTTAGGGTTCTCCTATACCAGGCAGGTATTGCTCCACAGTTTTCATTTAGGAAGAGAAAATACCTTTCTGTTTCTACAATCCTATGAAATCAAGAAAAAACTATAAATTAATATGCCAGTAAATAATCTTGTTACAGAGACATGCATGGATGCCAACATAAATATTCTGCATGATGGGTGGTACTGTGGTAGGAGGAACTCTCAGTTTGGAGTAAGAAGGAGTTGAAATCCTGCTTTGCCACTCTTCAGTTTTATGACCCTGGAACAGTTCCTTAATTTCTCTGAATCCTACTTCCTTATTTATAAATAGGACAAAATAATAGTGACACCAAAAACCTGTTGTGGTTATTAGTAATATAATAGATGTACAAAAGCCCCGCCCTGTTTCTGACACATGATGAATGAAAAAATATAAATATTCAAGTTTCCAGATAATATTCAAAACACTTCCCCTTTTTAGATAATAAAAAATAGAGATGACATTTGGTTTTTAATGTATTTCTTTCTGGAACTTTTCCCATGCTAACTATTATAGAGATTGTGTACTTATAAAGTAATGTTATGGAAAAAGTGTCAGGATTATAAACTTGCATATAAACTATAATGTTTTTTGAAAGTAAATTTTTACTAACATATACTTTCTAGAAGTTTTAAAAAGGTATTTGTGAAATTGGAAGCATATGCAGTATGCAATTATATATCCCACTTTTTAATACCATTCTATCATGAACAGGCTCATTTTGGGGAGTTTTGTTTAGTTTTGGAACCTAACTCTGTTCTCAAGAATTCCTAGGAACTAAGTTTGCTCAAGTGCATTTAAAAAAGTTGTTTACAGAATTTAAAAGACCATATTTGTCCTATATAATTAGGGGATGTTTGTGAAAATGAGGACTCACTAAGATTTAAGATTTGGGAGTCTCTATAGCATGGTGGATCAGTGCCTCAGTCCTGGAGTCAGGTAGATGAGATTTGAATTTCAGTTCCTTCATTTATTAGCTTTAACTTGACCTTGGAAAAGTTCTTCCATATCTCTGAGCTTCAGTTTCACATTATTAAAGAGGAAACTAATAGCACCTAATCCAGAAAGAAGGCTGTTAAGAGGACTAAATGCCATAGCTTGGGTAAGGACTTTAGTAGTAAGTGAATAAGTGAATAAGTTAGCGATTATTATTTGATTCTTAGACTTCTCTAATTTAAAGTGAGCTCATTGAGATGCAATGAAGGGAGAAGTTACACCTAGGATTAATTACTTAAATTTATTCTTGGTGACTTGGCTGAATTCTTGTGGAAAGTTTAGGAATAACTTAGGGTGAGAGAATTTGGAAAGTAGTGTCTATCTTCTTTTGTAAAATATATTCATGATTTGAATGGTCAGTCCAGGGATTTTCAATGCTTTGATGTAGAAAATTTTTCCCTCAGGATGCTTAAAATTAAAAATTTATATTATAAATTAGGTTTTCTTTGTTCTTATCTATTATCATTTTATTTTGAGTGACATCAAAATGTTATGATATTGTAGAAAGTTAGTGTTATGCAGGAGTTTTAAACACTCTGACTTCAGGCAGACCTGGGCTTTTGTTTTGTGTAGTCTGGGCAAATCAGTTTTTTTCTAAGCCTCAGTTTTATCAACTTTGAAATAGATATAATAAAAGGGTGTTCATCTTTGTATCCTCCACTCTGCCTGGCACATAATTAGTGCTTTGACATTCTGATGGAATAACCCTCTAGCTAAGTCTTAAGCTCCTTCCTCCTGGTTTGGTGTACAAAAGGCACTGCTTGCCTGTCCGTGCCAGCCAGACCTCGTGCAGATGGTTTTATTTCTTCAATGGCTCCTTCTATAAATTTTCCCCTTGTTTTATTCTGAATATTTATCAGTGCTCCATACTGAACATGAGTCTGCAGAACCCATTTGGGCATGTCCTTGATGGTCACTGAGTCTGATGCCTACTCTCACTTCCTAGCTACCCATCATTGATTTGAATCCAATTTCCTTTGGGCACCTATTACAGCCCTTGTAAGTCTCTGGGTCATTTCAGTCTATTACTAGGCCAAACCTGAATCTGACTTGGGATCATTTGGAGACTGGAGAAGCACTTCCTTACAATGGCAGAATGATTTATATGTTCAAAGCCCTTTCCTTCTCAGAAATGAGATGATATACATGAAAGGCCTATGTAAACTGGAAAGTGCTTTGTAAATGTGACCTTTCATGATATCTGCGTAGGGCCCTACTTTCTAGTGAAGGAACAGCAGACAATTTTGCCTGTGTTTTAGAGATTGGAAAGTCTTGCACCACAGAGGCTAAGTGACTTGTTTAAAGATAAATGAATAGTTGATGGCACAAGTGGGATTTGGAATCAGGGAGTGGACTCCAGCTATTATATTAGCATTGAGTACTTACCATATTTCAGTTATTGTATCAAGCATAATATTATCTACTTTTCCAGTTTTATATCATTAAATAGTGTGAAATTGCCATTTTTACCAAAGGAGTATCTAAGATTCAAAGAAATGAAGTTAAGTTGCTCACAGTTAAAAAGTGAGCATATATTGTATAGCTTCTCAAGAAAAGCTTGAACTATAGCAACAAACCTGTGAAGAAGTATTTAAATTTTTTATTACCTAATACCTTCTTTTTCTTTTCTTTTTTTGGGCACTTTTTTTTTTTTTTTTTTTTTTGGTAGCACTGGATGCTCTTACTGCTTGAGCCACTCTGCCAGCCCTGTCTTTCTTTTCTTTCATTCAAAAAATATTGACTGAGTTCTTACAGTGTGTTAGTCACTGGACATAAAAGTGCACTGCATAAAAACTTCTCATAAGTTATTACTTCTGTCAAGACAACCACTAAATGGGTTTGTTAGGGTCCTCCTCTTGACCCTTCATCTTGATAACATAACATGTCAGCTTTCTTCTCAACTGTCAGTTCCTGCACTTAACAGCTAGAGAACATCCTTTGGCCACCAAAGCTGTTTTTCCCTGCCTATGTGGCCAGCTGGAAGTGCTGGGAGAAATAATGCCTCTTAGAAATGGCCTCATCCAAATTGAATGATAGCTGGCATATATGTACCCCACATCCTACCTATCTGATGGAATAATTCTGAGGTATATGTTTTTCTCTGGTTCTCCATTGGAAATAAACTCCAGTGGCCTACAGTGGTAGCTGACTTGACAATATACCTAGTATTTGTGCCTTTCCATATCTTGTCTTATTTCCCTACTCTATAACTGCTGTCCCCTTTGCTTCCCTAATCAATTTCTTGCCCTCAAATCATCTCAGGGTCTGCTTCCAACCTAAGTTAAGTCAGGAGTCCTAGGGGTTCCTTTGTTCTATCATTAGTAGATATTTTGATTCATAAGAAAATAGGTGGCTATATTTAAATTCTTAGTAGTTACTTCTTGGCTAGTAGTGGTTTAACTCCTATTTATCCTCTACTATGTATGTGGAACAATTGACAGCAGTTACCTGCTATATCCTCTAACCTTGATAGATATCAAAGAGATAATTTACCAACAGATTCTTCTGTTTTTACTTTGCAGGGATTTACTTTGTGAGGTCCAGGAGGTGGAAGGCAGTGAATATGTAGAGCATAATAATTGAATATGGTTTTATTTTTTTCCTTGAATCTTACTATTTCAGTGTCAACCACTTATTGATCTTATTGAGGAGGGAAGTACATACCAATTTTTGTCAGGTAAAGAACAAGTCAGAATGGGTGAGTCTGGGAGCCATCCTTATCTGCTTGGAGGACATTTTCATTCTGTAGCTAAACAAAAGTTTATTGAACCTTAGCAGGGTTTGAGCTTCAGGCTAGGCAATGTGGAACACGCACAAACACAAAAAATGGATAAAAGATATAGCTCCGTCTAAGGGTTCGTGGATCTGGGAAGCAATTGAAATATCCTTTTTTTCAGGGTTCATTTGGGTGGTAATACATTTCATGCTAGAGAACAATCAGAAAATCAAATTGACTTTTGTATGTTTGCTTGATTTTAAAAATATAATCCCAGGGGGAAATGGCCTGTCTATGTAGACAAATGATTACCAATCTCAAAATAGTTTTTACTGTATTTTTACTCAGCCACAAAATTCTCTTTTGGAGTCTTAACCTAATTTCCCAGCATTGCCTGGCCTATCTTTCTCCTTTAATTTTAATGCTCTACCCAAGTCTTTAAGGTCTCAGTTGGTTAATGTTTAATGCTCTCCACGACCAGTGTTTGATGTTTACACTTTATTGGACTAACCAAATTTGTAGAGCAAATTAAATGTGTGCAGGTCTTTGGCAAGCTACGTTTAGATATGTGTTGCTCAGAAACCATCTCCTTGTTCAATACTGCGTGTCCCAAATAGTTTCAATTAACTGTTCTTCTTTCCTGGCAGTATCTGAAGCTATCTGCATTGCTTTTGGGGAGCTATTATTTCCCAGATTCACAAATGTTACAGCCTCATACCCTTTTGCTTCCAGAAAGCATGTCACAGCACAGAGCTCTACTTCTATGTGAAAGAAGTGCGTCAGCAACAGGTAACCTATTAAACTAGAATGACCAAAGACCAGAAAAATACGCTAGGGGTAGGGCAAGGGAAAATGGGAGGGGAGGATTTTTGTGAAGAAGAAAGAACACACACACACACACACACACACACACACACACACATACCCCACATGCTAGAAGAAAATATACAGGAGGAACAAACATAGTTTATGTAAAGAACCATTACTATAATTACCTGAAAAATATATTGTTTTTCAACCCATTAATTTAATTTCAGTATTCTCTTTTAAATAAACTGAAAGAGTTATGTGTTTCCGCACAATGGACAGAGTTGGAGAAACCAAAGGCTGAGTTCCAGGTCTAGCGAGGTCAAGCCTTCTATGTATGAACTTGGCCCAGTCCATTCCTTAACCTCACTAGACATCATCCATGAGAGGAGTTGCCATGATCTCTGGCGTGTCATCGAGTTATGATATTTTGGGATTCAATGGTATCTTTAGCCTCAATTATAAAATTCCTAGGGAGTAAAAGATATGGTTTATAACAATCTTCTTAAAAGATATGTTTCATAAATAATTGCCCAATCAACTACAACTTAATTTAATACTCCTCAAAGAGTGCCCTTGATTGTGGTTGTTAGTAGTTCCTCATCTTTCTAAACCAGTATTCTCTTTCAGCCTTGCTGAGAGACACCCGGTTTTGACCCAGTGTGAGAAACTACTAAGAAGGTTCTGGGATTTAATCAACAGATGAAAATAAGGAATCCTCACACTGCAGGGTCATTGATGGACTTTGGGGCTCAGGTTTCCTGGGGGTCAGATTTCCTCTGTCTCCTCAAGGCTACCAGAGAGAGGCTGGGTCTGGAGTGATAGCTGCTTTTTTGGCACAACAGCAGTGGCTGAACACTAATGTGTTTAACAGTTGGACTTATTTTTAATCTACTGTATTAGGAGCACAAATTTAATCAAGAACAAAATGTTACCAATGTTATTTTTTTGTTCCTGCATATGCATATATCCCTTAACACTGTTTTGCATTCCCTTGTGCTACAAAGCTCTCCATCTGACATCTGACTTATTTCATAACATTAGTTTTTTTTTTAAGTGCAAATATCTGTAGAGAAAAAAAGAGAAATAAGGAGCTGAATTTCCACTCAATGAGGCCCCCCTGCTTAAAGAAATAACTGCAGTACAGATTTTAACAATTAACATTCCTGCAGTGAATGTCGTTATGGATGGAGCTAATAAATGTTTTCAAACACTCCTCGGCTCAAATACACATTCAGCCTACTTTCTGTCATTTGATGGCATGGGTTGGTTGAGACATTCCTCTAAGCTTCCCCTCGCCTTTGTCAAAGAAAGAGATCTTATCTCCCTACCCACCCCTAATTCACCCCCTTCCTCTGCCCTCCCCACTTGCTTGCTTGCTCTGTGCCTGCTTTACTGAAACCTGACTTGCAGGTCAGTGAGCTGGTAACAGATTAATTTTACTCAGTGAGGAACATGAAGCATTTTGGCTAGGACACATGAGAATCCTGTTATAATATTACCATATTTCTAAATTAAATATTAGGAAAAATTAAACCAAATTGTGGCACATAGTGCAATGGAAAATATTTCTCTTCCAAACACTCCTCTGTGATAAATGCTTGGGTAAGTGAAAGCACAATAAATATGCAGTACGTTAAAAACCGAGATTATTCAGGTTTTAAGACTTATAGCTAAAAGTGGTTTAATGTTTCATGCCTAATAATAGATTACTCCTATCACATTCTAACCTTTATTTCTCCTCGCTTTGAAGTCCAGCCATATAAAGGTTGTTTGTAGAACCACACGAAAGTTAAAGCAAATATTACTTAGAGTGATTCATACCAGCAAGAATTTGCCGTGAAGGCAGTCTTTTTTTTTTTTTTTTTGGTGTGTATGTGTGTCTGAATCAAAGGAAATGAAATGCTTGTAATATTTTTTTGGTTGATAAATTTATTAAAACATTTTAGAGGCTTGTAGTAGAAGCACAGCTGACATAGACTGACTGGGAGAAGATTATGTTCTGCTCTGTGGGGGAGGCAGAATTTAAAAAGGGAAAAATTCCCCGGATTTCAAAAATTGCCACCAGGTCACAGCAATACTTAATTAACTGAATATATTAACGGAGGGCTATAACCTAGACGCTACAAAAAGGGTGAGGGGGGAGTAGTCAAATTCATTTAATCCTCTGTTCTTTGCTTACAGATTAGCCTTTCAGAATGAGCAACCAGATTTTTTTTTTTTTATAAAAGGATCCATTTACCTTTCAGAGCTTTTCATAGCAAAACATTTTGCATGGTTGCAAAAGAAATTAATTTGTTGCCAGTTGCTCCATACTGGCAGGAATTCTGAATAAAGAATGTAAGCAATCTATCTTTGTTTGCAAGATATAATTAATCTGGCAGTTAAAATTCTTTGGAAACATTCTGATGACTTATGTGGAAAAGTAGCAGAGCATTTTCAAAGAAAACTCAGAACTGTATGTAGGGGAAGATAAAAGATATATGAAGTGTTTGTTCTAAGCGATACTATTCATTTAAGGATCATAATGTAACCCCACCCTAGCAATTATTGTGAAAAACAAGACAAATCTCCATCTATAGCTTTCTGACACAGTCTTGATTTGAGAAACCAAATAAGCACATTACTGTTATAGTCTAATAGACTGCAAGCTGTTTTATTAGAGTCAGCTGAATCCTGTTTTGCATAAAAAAGAACTCTGTTTGCTATCAAGAACACATTTACATTAATATGACTTTGACAAAGTAAAATAAAATCGCATTAAGATGATGTAAGTAGATAAGACAATGAAATCTCTGTGAGAGAGTTTTGGCACACACTAATTACAGTCAAGTCCCTGCAGGAAAAGAACATATTTTTATACCAACTATCCATGTGTTTGAAAATGTAGAGAGCTTAAAACTGCAGTCCTGGTTTAGGTATTTCCTGAATACATTGTGTTTCTATGTTTCTAAGGTGGTTGTTGTTTTAAAGGAAACTGCCTGGTAAATAACACTTTCATTTACAATAATACAAGCAAGTTTCTTTCTGAATACTAGCCTGTAATCATCCTGATTATTTTAAGGGACTTTCCAATATAGGGCAGCTGAAAACAAGGTTTTAGATTACATGGTAATTTAGGAATGCATGAAAAGCTACGCAGTTACCATAATAGGGTTCTGGATAAACTTCATGGTTTTTAGAGCAAAACATAACAACATATGTTTTGTGATTTGTTTCAATGATTTTTTTCTATTTTTTTTGTTCAGATTCTATCAAAATATTTGGAGCCTCATCTGCGCACAACGTTTTTATAACCTTATTTTGAAAACTTTGATGTCTCTCTTTTTGGTTCAGTCATTAAAAGAAAGGCAATGATGGATGATGATAAATGCCTCGGATTTTATGACTAATCAGTTCTTGGCAGTGGCTATATTTCTTCTCTAGTGAAACTTTAATATTCCTTTGGCCTTGTATAGGCTTAAATTTTTTTTTTGGAACTTTGCTGTTGCAGCTATGTATTAAGTATTACCAAACAGTTATTGCAAAAAAAGTTAGCACTCTGATTTAACACCTGACAAAAATGAAGCAACGGGAAACAGGAACTATTTCCTGGCTTCTTGCAAATTTTGACTGCCTGGTAATTTTTCTTTTCTTGTTTTAAAGGCAAGACTATGGAGAAAAGCCATTCAAATGGTAGAAATATATAGAGAGAAGCAAGTCTCCTAGGGGTAAGATGGACTGCCATTTGCATTTTCTCTTCTACAATGGTCTTTGTGGTGATGCAATTTTCAGGAGGAGCTTAGTTTTCTTTGTATTGTTCTTGAAGTTGCAACATCAAACACCAGGTGTCTCCACTTAGCTGAGCTAAAGGTTCTGGGCAGGAAGGCTCCTTCTCTGGGAAAAGTGGAGTCAGCCTCACTGTGCCTGATGCTCCTGCTTCAGAAGGCCAGAAGGGCTGGCTGGGAGCGAGGAAGGGAGTTCATTCTTTCCTGAGTATCGAAGTTAGAGTTTGTTGACTACTCATCTGTGAGAGAACTTTGTGTGTGTGTGTAAGCCATGAAAACAGGTACCTCTGGAAATATAGATATACTGGAAGGGGCCTAGTGAACTAGGCAGCCATAGTGGCACCCAGATTATATTCCTGGTCCACTCTGATAGGAACTCACCATATTGAATGGCAAAGAGGCCTTTAGTAGGTGAATGGGAGCCTTCCTCAACTCTGTGAGGACTGAAGACCTACCAGCTGATATGCTGGCTTCTTTTACAGCAGAGTCTGATACCCCCAGTTCCCAGTTGTGAGTTACATGAATATTTATTAATTTTTCCACAAGTATTCAATTAATCTCTACTTTGTGCCAGGTGTTGTCCAAAGCAGAGAAAGTAGACCTGCTCTCTCATATGCATGAAAGAGGTTACATTAAAATATGTCACTTCCACTTGACTTTTGGGGTAACAACTGGGACCAGGGTCTTCTAAAACGTGGCATTCCAGGGAATAGTGACAGGCATTGTTTTGAGAAACATTTTCATATTTCATTGCATTCTGAACCAGCTGGGTTTAAAGGTTTCTAGATGCAAAACTTCTTAACAACCTCCATCTGCTAATTTTCCTTGTTCCTTTCTACGAGGTGTGTTATTTCTTAAACATATTTGACTGAAAAATCATTAATAATAAAAAAATTTTCTAGCCACTTAAAAAGAATTAGGTATGCCCCATACACCTAGGAAAAACTTTTGTTGTTTCATCATCTTCATAATTCCTGCATGGGTTGGCCATAATTATTATGACTTTATTATTAACCTGGAAATTACCCTCGACATAAATTAATATTCTGAGGAATATTACTTGAGAAAATTGTTTTGAGTTATGGACACGCAGAATCTTTCTTTTTCCTGAGGTAAAATCTGCAAGGTGGAAGGAGGTAGAAAAGCCAGGGCTTAGAGGCCTGGTCAGAGGAAGAAGTTTTCTCCAGACAATGTGACTGTGGACGTGGTGCTGGTGTCATTGTAGAAGACAGCTCTGTTCCCCCATCAGGTCCAAGCAGCTGTCAAACAACAATTCCTAAAACAGGAAAACAGCAGTGATAGAGCAGAAGTTGAGTCCTAGGTTCCTCATCTTAGTTGACACCCATCCACTCCACCTCATATTATGCTGATTCTGCATTTGTGAATTCACCTGTTGGCTAAAATTTATTTGTAACCCAAACTAATACTTGGGGCAAATTCAGAGCCATTGGTGAACATATGGAGAGTGTTGAAACATTTGAATTATCTGACATTCACATTCTCAGCTGAGGTTAACCAAGCCAATGAATGTCCTTTTTTTTTTTTTTTACTCATTTATTCATATGTGTATATTGTTTGGGCCATATCTCCCCCCTTCCCGCTACCTCCTCTCTCTCCCCACACCCTGCTCGCTTCCAGGCAAAATCTGTTCTGCCCTCTTCTCCAATTTTGTTGAAGAGACGACATAAGCGATAATAAGAAAGACATAGCATTTTTGCTAGTTTGGGATAAAGATAGATATACAGAGAGACTCCTAGCATTGCTTCCATACACATGTGTATTACAATCTGAACTGATTCATCTCTACCAGACCTCTTCACTACTTCCCGGTCAGCTTCCCATATTGACCTCTGACGTTTTGTTTAGTTCCTTGTTTTTTCACAATTTTTGTGCCTTTTGTTGGTGGTTTCACTATTTAAAATGGCCTCCCAACATAGTGCTGAAGTGATTTCTAGTGCTTCTAAGGGTGAAGAGGTTGTAGAGTGCCTTATGGAGAGCATACATGTTAATTTAGTTTTGCTCAGCCATAACATTTATGTTGGAGCTTAGTAATTCTTTTGACTGGGAGTTTAATGTTAATGTACACACAATATATATTAGATAAGATGTCTTTAAACAGAAATAAGTGTGAAGAAGGTTGGATATTGATTAGTTGATGAGACTGTTGTGACCAGAGGCTTGCAGGAACCTAACTTGTATTTCCCCTAGGAACAATCGTTTAGTATTTGGTAATTCCGTCTTTGTGGTGACTTTGTAGAACTTAACCACTGTAATAATGAGCACTGACTGCAGTTCTCATCATTGTCTACTGCAAGCGTGAAATTGTGCTGGTCCCTCTCATCACTCATCACCAATCCCACTTCCTGTTCCCCAGCTACGCACACACACACACCCCTTTCCTCCAAAGACAGTCATGCAGATACTAGGATCTGTTTTCATGAAAAGCCCTTATTTGTTAACTATTAAGATTTTTTGGGGGGTGGAGGTGCGTTTACAAAAGTTCTTACAATGTATCAAATATATCTTACTTGAATTCACCCCCTCTGTCGTTCTCCTTCATTACCTGCTTCCCCATTCCTGGGAGAGTTTCAACAGGAATCATTTTTGCATTCACATACATGGGTATACAGAATTTGCACAGTATCACCCTCTTACACCCTTTCCCCACCACCTCCCCCTCCACTGATACCAATGCCCCCCAGGGCCCCCACCCAGGCAGGGCCTGTTTCACCCTCCTGTTCTCTGATTTTGTAGAAGAAAAAAGAAAAAAGTGACATTTTTGCTTGTTTAAGATAAAGATAGCTACACAGGGAGATTCCTTCTGACATTTCCATGTATATATGTATTTTGACCCCAACTGGTTCATCGTCTCTCTTTTTCTTCTTTCTACCTTAGTCCCCTTCTTATGATTTCAACCAGTTTAAAAATTCTATATTCTTTCTTGTATAGAGAGTACAGAATTTTTAAGATGGCAGGAGCAAAGTATTAAACCATGCATGCATGGGACACACACCCATAGAACTGGGCCTGTGTCTTCCTCCATCTGGACAGTCATGTTCTCACTCTGGTGAGAGAGACAAGGAAAATATTAATTCTTATCACTTGGGATAAGAAGTTTACCAAGCCATTCAAATTTACCACATCTCTGGGGAAAGAGATCAATGAGCTCACAGATGCACAATCTATGACCTGGTAGCAGAAAGGCTGGCTTGGACTTTGGCCTCTGGGAGTCCAGTGACTTGGAGGGCTTTTCCTTTTCTTGCTGACAACTGGGCAGAGTCATGTGGACTTGCATGTCGGAGCGACACAGTCACGGAGCTCTACTCTGTCTGTCATGAGTCCCCTGTGTCACATTCCTGAAAGCAGTCTCCTTCATGATCTGATAGATCCCAGTTTAGCTCCGTGGAGTTCCTGGACGGCACTCAGGTCTTGGCAGCCTCTTGCAGGCAGCCTCTGTTCAAGGACTGTGGACTCTCAGATAGATGGTGAGACTTCCAGGACAGAAGCAGGGGGAGGGTGTGGTAGTAGAGTCCTGAAGGGAATTGGTTTGGCTCAGAACAGCGCCCTTTACAAAAGCTGTGACTTAACCTTTAGTGAGGAGGAGAATGATGTCCAGAAGCAACTCACTGAAGACAGATCCCCAGAGTCTCTTTTCTTATCGTGGCTTCTCTCACTTTCACCCTCCTCCCTCTGAAGTCAGGGATGCCTGCAGGCTTGTAAAGAAGCAGGTTTGGCTCTGTTGGAAGGGATGACCAGGCCAGTTCCCTGGGTTCCCTAACTTTTGTTCACAGCTGTCTTCTTTTCTCCCTCTGCATGGGCATATCTTCCACAGCCTTCAGAGCTATTACTTCCAGAAAGCCCTCTGAGCTTGGGACACAGAGGAAGATGTGTTAGTTTCCAGGTCTACTGTAACAGAGTACAATGGACTGAGTGCCTTATAGAATGGGCATTTATTGTTCCTAGTTTTGGAAGCCAGAAGTCTGAGGTCAAGGTGCCAGCCAGGTTGGCCTGTTGTAAAGGCTGAGAGACAATCTGTTCCACACCTCTCTCCTAGCTGCTGGTGATTTGCTGGCCATCTTTGGTGTTCCTTGCTTGTAAATGTATTTTCTAAAAGTTTGCTTCGATGATCACATGATCTTCTCCTTGTGTCTGTGGTTCCAAGTGCCTTCCCCTCTCCCCCACTTTGAGACAAGGTCTTGGTGTATATCCCAGGCTGACTTTGAACTCAAGATCCTCTTGCCTCAGGCCTCCACAAGCTAGGATTATAGACATGAGACATCACATCCTGCTTGAATGTTCCTTTTTATAAGGACACTCTGTAAGGCTCATCCTGCTTTCATATGAATGTCATCTTAACCAATTAGATCTGTAACAACCCTATTGGTTAAATGAAATCATATTCAGAGGTATTCGTAGTTCAGACTTTAACATAGGAGTTTTTGGAAGATACCATTCAATCCACAGCAGAAGCCATGGTGGGAGGGAACAACAGAGGTAGGATTTATCAAGATGGGTGCTAAAAGAGATGGGCCAGACCAGGTGCTCAGTGTAGAATGGGAAGTGTGGAATTTACCATGGAAACATGGACCTGGAGCTAGACACAGTAGACTCTAGGCAAAGGGTTTGGATGTAGTGAAGAAGGCAAATTGGTTCTTGAATGGGGTTGCAAAAGTGACATAGAGGATGGATTGAAAGAGTATGTCAGCAGAGGCAGGGGAGCTAACTGGAGCCAGGTCTACCATGCAAGTAGAATGGAAAAGCTGTGAGAGTTTTTAAAGGAAAAGAAAGATGGTAGAATTTGATGACTTCAGTGGAGTCAGGCAAAAAGAACATCAACAGTGGAGATCCAATGCATGGTAAAGTGGAGAAGGGAAAGACAGGGGTGGAGGATCCATGTGTTGCATGCATGGGCATGCACACCCACATGCAGATGAAATCTTAGTTTGGAATGTATTGAATGTGAGATGGTATTTCACATCTAGGAAGACACATGCTCTATTCAAAGGGCAGCAAACTTTTTGTAAAGGGCTGGCTTGTCAGTATTTTAGGGTTTATAGGCCATATGAGCTCTGTTATAACTCATCAACACTGCTGTTATGTCAGGACAGCAACTATAGATAACATGACAATGAATGGGTATGACTGCTTCCTATAAAAATTTATTTACAAAATCAGGCAGCCTGCTGGATTTGGCTGCAGGGCTGTAGTTTGCCAACCCTTGTTTTGAGTAATTGGAAATAGGACCCAACCATAAGTTAAAAGAAAGAAAACAGTCTTTTAAAGACTTGTGAAGTCTTTTGAGAATGCTGAATCTCCATTATTCGATGGGAATCCATAATATCAATTGAAAAAAATGTCTTATTTTGAGACAGGTCATGCTGTATAGCTCAGGCTAGCCATGAACTCATTATTCTACTGCTTTAGCCTGCCAAGTGCTGGGATTACAGACATGAACCATTATGCCCGGTCACCAAATGAAATTCATTCTTGTATGCAGCAAACATTTCATTGAGAATCAACTGGGTGCTAACTATGCATATGCTATTGCAATCACCCTCCACTGACAACTTCGTGAGTTGGCTAACTCCCATTACAGAGGGAGTCTTAGGGGCTCCTTATAAAGTAACTCAAAGTTTTTAAACCTTCTTCCCAATGAGGGAGATTAGCCAGCTGGTGGGTGGAGGCCTTCCACCTTGGGATGAATATTGGTTAGGCTCAATAGTTTGCAAGAAGCAATGTCAAATTTAATATCTGTTTATATGTTGTCAAGGTTTTAACTTTGCATTCAATTAATTATCTTTAGGATAACTGCTCCTGCTGTAGCTAAAGTCTTGAAATTACTACAACCTGTCAAGTGCCCAGAAGAGAGAAAAACAGAAGATATTTTAAGGTTCCTATCATTTGTCTATTTATCTAGATTACTTATGTTTTTTTCCATTGATCAAGTTGGTTGCTGGATCTCTTACGGGGTCCTTCTCATGTCATTTATGACAAATATTGGTTTCTTTGCTAGAATTGCTTTTAAAAGTGTGAATTTTGCTACTGGTTAAGCTGAGAATTATTATGGAAACTATTGTGTATTATACTGTTTGTAGGAATATAAATGAATGCAACCATTGTGGAAATCAGTACGGAGGTTCAGCAAAAAGCTAAAAATAGACCTACCTTATGACCTGAAGAAGTATAAATCATGCATATACATACATCTGAAAAAGCATAAATCAACACACAAGAGAGGCACCTGCACACCCATTTTCATTGCATTGCGATGTACAATAGCTAAACTGGGGGATCAGTCTAGGTGCCTAACAACTGATCAATGGATAAAGAAAATGTGGTATACATATACAATGGAGTATTATTCAGTCATAAAGAATAAAATTATGTCATTTGAAGGAAACTGGATGGAAATGGAGACCATCATTTTGAGTGAAATAAACAATGTTCAAAAAGTCAAACATCTCACATTTTTGCTCATATGTGGAATCTAGGTCTAAAATGACAGTAATAATAATGAAAATGGAACTGAATATAAAACTGGAGCTACAAGAGGTAGGTGAAATCACTGGGAGAGAGGAGGGGGGATAAGTGAGAGTACTGAGAGGTTTAGATGTTAGAAGTATTTTACATGTATATGCATGAAGATAGCATAATGAAACCCACCAAACACTTTGAGAAAGGGTGGAAGAGGGAGGGACCTCAAGGAATATAATGGAGGGGGTGAACTTGTTCAGAGTACATTGTATGCATCTATGAAATTTTTACAATGCATTTACCCTGTAGTATTAATAAAAATAATCAGGTCATTTATCAACTTCCACAAAAAAGTATTGTACATTTTAGCCTCATAGATTGTTCCTTGTGAGAGACTTACTTTAGAATTTAACAAAAAAATGTATTTTCTAAGAAAACATGATTCTGCATCTCAGCCATAGAGAACCATATTACTAGTTGTATTTCCTTTTTTGATAGACCCTCCAGGAAGCTCAAAGCCATGTTTAATATGCGAACCCCAGCAACTCTTGCCCCTTATTTTTATTTGCATTGCAGACTGTATTCTACTTTTTATTTTTATTTGATTAATTTTCCTTCTCCTCCCATGAGCTGCTTCAAATACTTCTTGGAAAGGGCTGAGTATTTTAAAAGGATTAAATTTAATAGATGTAGAAGAAAGCTAGAAAGTCTTTCAGCCAATATAGAAACAATTTCCATTGGATTCAGAAAACAGACTTTATGGTTAAGAGCAGGTGTTTGTTTGCATGACTTTGAGAGGTGTTTGGTCTATGAAGACAAATGATTACAAGTCTGTTGAGTGAGTTGCTGGATGGGCTGTGGCACACATTTGCCTTTATCCTGGGTATGAGTGACATACTAAAACAGGAAACAAGCATGAGGTTTGGAGACAGGAGATCTGAGAATCTGTTTCAACTTTGTCATTAACTACTAGGGTGACTGTATGTAGAACACAGAATCTCTTCTGAATGATTTTAAATATAATTTCAAATACAACCTTCTAAAAACCCATTGCTCTCTGCCACTAAACCATCTTGCATGTTCCTCTTATTTTTCTAGGAAGACTCTAAGCTTCTGGAGTGCAGGAGGTATGTCTAGGCCAGGGTTTATATTTTGCTCCACATATTGATTTATACATACATCTCTATATATATAATATTCACTGAATTATATTTACCATTATATTTGATGTAGATTTGAGATGGCTTATGGAGTTGAAGGAAATAAAATAAGACAAAATAAATTTAAACTGAATAAGAAGGCAGTGTCTGCATAGGGGACAAAAGATTAGATGAAGAAGCTGAGAAGGTAGGTAATAAGTAGGTAGGCTCCTGGAGAATAAAACACCAGCATCTGTCTGCCTGCAGAGAGCACATTTGGTTTCTTCACAAGCACAAAGTGCCTTGGAAATGGAAGCAAAGTGGAGTAAGAGTGTGAAGAAATCTCTTTGTCTTAAATTAAATTTAACCATCATATGATAGAAACATAGCATGTATTGACTGAGTGTTCAAAGTCAGGCATTTGTCACTGACCTATAAAGACATTTAATGAATGTGGTAAATGGAAATTCCTTCAGTTGGAAAGGAAGTCCAGGGGAGACTTGTTTTAGTGGGACAGTGGGGAAGAGAAAATTTGTTTCACAAGGAAAGTGTTTCAGTGAGAAGAAGCTTTGGCTCTCAATGGCTACCTGTGGTTTCCCAAAAATGAGTGGGTGCTTTGGGAGCAGAACAGAGCAGATAGTAGCAACAAAAATGAAAAACAATGAGGAAGCAGGTTGGGAAATTTAGCAAACAGCACTTCTTTTGAAATTAGTAAATAATAAGTTATTATAGAGGACCATTCTTTTTTATGGGGAATAGTCTCTGGTGAGCTCTTCAAATAGAAAATTTTAAAGTACTATAGTGCACTGATGGGAAAGATTTATGTAGGAAGAGGTCCTAATAGATAGCAGAAAAAATTATAGGCTGTGAAGGTTAGTATTACTGTTATTAATTCTTCATTAATTTAACAAATATTTATACAACTCTTATTAGATAATATATCAATCGCTTTAGGGAACGGGAGTGAGGGAGGAAATAAAAAGGAAAATACTGTATCTGTCATATCTTAATGGGGATATGGCACAAAATAAATCTTATTAATTTATTAATCTCATTAATTCATTAATTTGTTGAGCACTTTTAATATACTAAGGCTGGTGCCAAATGTTAGGTAAATAGTATAGAGCTAGAAATGAACATGATATGTTTTGAAATGTTAAATTAGGAATCTGTAAACCAAGAGTGTTTTTTTTTCCTGCCTCTATAGAGAATTAACATTAATACTTTGCTGAGAACTGTAGTGATTAAACAGAAATTGGATAGTACCCAATAGTATGGTATAAAGCAATAGGAAGATAAATAGGGTATAACTTAAAAGTTCCATTTCTGTTTAGGGCAATTTCTTGATAGATTTATCATGAATAAATATTTATTTAATTTCACACAGACTATAAGATTTTCTTAGTTTTGAAAACTGAGATTATGCTTTACCTAAAATAATGACCTTGTATCACATGGGAGAGACTGGAAAAATGATCTGTGTTGCCATGAGAGGAAAAATTCAGAGACAGCAGATATGTAGTTTATGTCACAGAATCCCCTGTCTTTGTCCAAGGCATATATTACTAAAAGATCACATACCTCTTCCTGCTATGCCTGCTTATGGCCTCAAACCCCTTCTCATTATAGAGTGCTAGGTGGGCAGAACGGGTCGTGGCACATAAAATCTTCATCTTATGTCCTCTGAAGTTCCCTGAGGCATTTGGCTCTGCTCCTACCCTTTTACTTTGAGATGGAATACCTTGCACTTATTTTAGGGCTACTAGATAGAATTAACTGCCTGTTAATTCTTTTCGAAACAGTTTGGTTGAAATTTTCAATCTGACAGTTGTTGAAAGGGGATGACAATATGTATGATTAAGGACACTCACAGTTTTAGAAAATAATATAATTTTTATTTTATATAATATGTAATAATGTAAATAATTTTATTTAGCTACATAATTTTATTAGGCTCAATCCCTAGTATGAATTAATCATATACAACCTCCCATTCTATGTGTTTCATATACATATTTTCCTTACTCCTCACAGTAACCCTATGAGTTAGGTTTGATTATTGGCTCATAAAACTACCTTGCTCAACATCCATCAGTAGTAAGTAGAACCTGAATTCAAGTACGTACTACATATCTGATCGCAAAGCCGAGGCTTGCCCCTGCCTACAGAGTCAGAAATGGGAAACCATCACTCCCAGGAAATAAAGACTTTCTCTTCACAACCCAGGGTCTGGAACTTGTTAGGCAGATGCTTTACCACTTGAGCTCTGACCCTAGTGCTTTTTGCTTTAGTCATCATTTTGGATAGTATCTTACACTTTTGTCTTGGGGGCAGCCTTGGACTGCCATTCTCCTACTTGTGTCTTCTGCATATATGGCATTTCCTGGATTCATCACCATGCCCAGCTTGTTTGTTGAAATGGGGTCCCACTAACTTTTTGCATTGGCTGGACTTGAACCATGATCCTTCTGATCTTTGTTTCCTGAGTAGCTGAGATTACATCTCACCCCTTGTTTCTAAAATCAAAGTTGTCATCTCGATTTTCAAGAGAATTCATAGAGTTGGACAAGGCCTTAAACTCATGTTTCATCTTCTTAATCTGATGGAGGAGGTAACGAGATCAAAATCTATCTTCAAGTTATCTCAAATAGTTAGTGGCAAGTCCACTACCAACCTCCTGCTACTACTTCCACTGTCCATAGCTATTACTTAGCTGCAACAGCTGCTATAGAATGCTGACCTTGGCAAAGGGGAGCAAATGAGTCAACAAATTGATTTGAGTTTTAGTTCTTGTCTTGTTCCATACTCATTCTGAGGTAAAACATGCAAGAGGCCAAGGAATTAGAAAATTAGGAATTAGAAAAGGGAAATAATAGACATTATAACGGTGTGGATATGGCTTATCTCCTGTGTTAGTCGCTTTTAGTTACTGTGACAAAGTACCTGAGAAAACAAGGGAAGGGGCATTTAGTTATGTTCAAGTTACAGAGATTTAAGTCCAAGGTTGACTGGATCCATTGTTTTGGGCCTGAGTCAAGGCAGAATATCCTGGCAGCAAGAACTTGTGACAGAGAAGGCTGCTCAACTCATGGCAGCCAGAAAGCAGAAAGATGGAGAGAGAAAGAGGCTGGGGACAAGATATACCCTTCAGAGTCACATCCCCAGTGACCTGCTTTCTCCAATCGGGTCCCAGATTCTACAGTTTCCACCACCTCCCAATAATCCATGCAAGTATGAGTCCATCAAAGGATTAATCCTTTGATTAGCTTAAGCCCTCATGATCCAGTCACCTTTCAGTGTCAGCACCAGCTGAAACCAAGCCTTCAACACATAAGCCTTTTAGGGGGACATCCCGTGAGGATTCATGTGTTGGAGGCTTGGTCCTTCGAGTGGTGGTGTTGAGGTGCTGGACCTTGAAGATGCAGATCCTAGTGTCATGAGGGCGTTATTCTCTCAAGGGATTGCTAGCCTCCTGGAGTGATTTCTCATTAGGGTGAGCTATTACGATATCAAGTCCAACCCCCTCTCTGACTTCCTGTTTGTTCTCTTTCTCCTAAATGTGCTCCTATTGCTGTGATACCATCTGCCATATGGTCCTCTGGTGAGCCATCTGGTACTGGTTCCATATTCTTGATCTTCCAGAATTGTGATCACAGTAAACCTATTTTCTTTATAAAGTTACCTCGTCTCAGGTATTTTTTTTAATATTAACAGAAAATGGACTAATATGTACATAGACTTAAAGAATCATAATTTCCAAATAATTAAGAGTTGACACTAAAGGGGATAAGAACACATTTTTGGAACTGATATTCAAAAGGTTAAGGTGCTAATTAAATGACGTAATACAGGAAATAGAAACAACAGTATTATATTTTGAGTGCTTCCCATGTTACCTATGTATGTGCTTTACTTGGATTAAAAAATTTATATGACCACCTAGTGGGTATTTAATTTTTCTCTTTTATAGCTGGGGAAACTAAGAATTAGACAGGCTAAGACAGCTATAAATGGTCAACCCAGGTTAATACAGAATTCCTTTCTAACTGAGGCTCTTAATTTGCTAAACTTGACCTATGTGGAAAAGGTCTGCACATTTTCTAGCACCAAAGAGTGAATTTACCACAAAGTTATTAAAACTTAAGCTTCAGGGACTCTGGCTTCCCAGAGCGATTTCCTTGTGAGGGGCCCCATCAATTTTCACTCATAATAATTTTGTATTCTTCTACATAAAACACCCTCCTCCCAGTTATATACACTTTGGGACCTTCAAAACTTAAATATGCCCCTAAATGAACAATATAATTTTAAAGGATCATATGGTCTTTCTAGTCTTAACTTCCACTACTCCAGAATGTGGTCTGAGTAGAGCCTTTGTATCTCTTGAGTGCTTCTTACTCATCATTTAAATTCCTAGTGTTTCCCTTCTCTGGAGTCCTGCCTTTTCAGACAGCAAGCTGTGCTGGAGTCAAAGGCTTCCAGTCACTCAGCAAAAATGCATTAATCTTTTCTCTGGCATCTTACTTATGACATCACAGTGGTGTGTGTGTAACCTCATCTGAGGATGGTCAATCTTCTAATCCTAGCAAAAGTTGTCAAGGAAAAGGGCCTACATTTTGTTTATTATTTACCTTAAAAATTTTATTATCGTATTATTGTTGTACTGGGGGTACACTGTGGAATTTACAAAAATTCTCACAATACATGATGGTTGAGTTCACCCCCTTCATCATTCTCTTTTATCCTCCTTGTCCACATTCTTGGGATAGTTTCAACAGGTCTCATTTTTCCATTTTCATACATGAGTACATAATATTTCCATCATATTCACCTTCTACACCCTCCTTTCCTTATATTCCCCCCTTCCCACTGGCACCAACCCGCAGACAGGACCTGTTTTACCTTCCTGGTCTCTGTTTTTGAAAAAAGGACATTTTTGTTTATTTAAGATAGCTATACAAGGAGTTTCATTTTGACAGTTCCATGTATATATGTTTTATAAACTGAATTAGTTCATCCCCTATATTTTTTCCTTTCTACTTTTGTTTTCTTCTTACGGTGATTTCTACAGGTTTAAAAATTTTGTATTCATTCTTATATAGAAAGTACATCAACCATATTCACCTTCTTAACTTCTTTTACCTACCATTAGAGACCTCCCCTTAGTATGACCTGTTTTTCACAATATTGCTTGTATTTGTATTGGGTCTACATTCCACATATGAGAGAAAACATTCAGGCTTTGGCTTTTTGAACCTGGCTAACTTCACTTAAGATGATGTCCTCTAGTCCTTCCATTTACCTGCAAATGGCAAAATTTCATTCTTCTTTGTGGCTGAATAAAATTCCATTGTGTATAAATAAGGGTCTACATTTTAAACAAACAGCCATGAATTCTGCATTTGCATGTCATACTCTAGAATTACCATTTCTGAATCCTGGATTTTCCATTTAGATAAAGCCACAAAAACTTCATGTTTTGCTAATTTGGGGCCTTTGGGAAGAGCAAAAATAATTCTGGTCAAACACACTAAGAGATTCTGTATGCCTTACAGTAAAGTATCTAAGTAAATGATTAATAGTTCTTGACTGACTACACATTTAGGGCAAGAATATGTGAATGCTAAGTGAACTGTGCTTCCAGAAGTGCAACAGTGTAGTGTATGTGATTATTGGAAGGTTCAGTAAGTTCTTAAAACAGTAAGTACTGTAAAATTATATCTGAAAACTAACTTGGGCTATTTGAATTCTAGGATGAGTTATAAAATAGTTATTATTACCTATAAAAGTAAATCCAGGCACATGAAAGGGACTATTGGTTCAAGAAAGAGCCAAGTCATAAATAAGCTGTGTGTCTTTGTGGGTTGGCAGAATTAATATTGTGAAAATGGCCATATTACCAAAAGGTATCTATAGATTCAGTGCAGTCCCCATCAAAATTCCAATGACATTCTTCACAGAAATAGAAAGATTGACTTTAAAATTCATGTGGAAGCACAAAAGACTCTAAGTAGCCAAAGCCATCCTCAGCAGAAAGAGCAGTGCTGGAGGTATCACCAAACCTGACTTCAAATTATACTACAGAGCCATAGTAACAAAAACAATGTGGCACTGGCACAAAGACACACACATAGACCAATGAAATGAAATGGAGGGCCAAGAAATAAACCCACAAAGCTACAGCCACCTGGTTCTTGGCAAAGGTGCTGAAAACATACATTGGAAAAAAGCCTTTTAAATAAATGGACCAGGGGAAACTAGATATTCACTTGTGGAAGACTGAAAGTAGATCCTTAGCTCCCACTCTGTGCAAAAAACAATACAAAATGGGTCAAAAACCTTAATATTAATATCCCAAACATTGAACATAATAGAGGAAAACTTGAAAAACACTTGAAGATATGGGCATAGGCAATGACTTTCTGAATAGGACCTAATAGTTCAGGAAATAATACTAAGAATTGATAAATTGGGATTGCATAAAATTAAAAAGCTTCTGCACAGCAAAGGAAACAATCACCAAAGTGAAGACACAGCCTACAGAATGGGAAAAAAATCTTTGCCGGCTATTCATCTAACAGGAGATTAATATCCAGAATATATGAAGAACTCAAAAAAAATTAAACACTGAAAGAATAAGCTGTGTAAACTTTAGACAGTGATGCTGCTGTTAATGATAATAATAGCATAATGATAAAATTTATCACTAGTGTTTGTTTATGATATCAGGAACATGTAATCCATTATGTCATTCAATCATTGCAACTGTACACTTTTGTTCCCATTTTTCAGATGAGGACCCTGAAGCCCAGAAAAGATGAATGATAGTGCTAAGATTGCTTTGTACACTGTGGACCTGGGATTTGAGCACAGCTGTCTGACAGTAGAACCAAGCTCTTAGCCACTCTCTGTCTTTTTTTGCCTCTCTGGGGCTTAACTTTCCCTTCAACACAAGGAAGGGCATGGCCTTCCTGATTGCTGTCATTTCTCCCAGCTCTGAAGCCCTGTGTTTTCAAGTTTTAATCCTCTGGCAGTGAAAAAGCTCTTGTTTTTTTTTTTTTTTTTTTTTTTCCACTAATGTGTTTGTTTTTTTAATTGATCTCCACCAGCTCAGGATAATTAAAACTCCACAGCTCTTTCATTCCCCAAACAAACAGAGGCGTGTGTTCACCACCCTCACAGTGGTGCACATGCACTGTTTATGCATGGCACCTAAGATAAAAACCAAATATATGAAAAAAAAAATCAAATATATGGTAGAAACTAGAAAGCACTGTGTGAACAGAGGAATAAATGCATGCACAGCCTAGCCTAATGTAAGTTTCTGTTTATTTGCTGACAGCTCTTAGTGTTGATCTGAACCAGGGTTCCCAAAAACAACCTCAGGACCTGTTGGTGAGCAGCACTTTATATTCATGGTAAATATGGTGAGTTTAGAAATGAAGCATGTCATTCATCAGCTTATGATCAAGATAACCATTTAGTGTGGCTATCCTAACAGGATTAACAATATGAACAAATGCTCAGTCTTTGGAGTCCTCATGCCACAGCTTTGGCTATTATAGGCATTGTGATGTAGAATGTCCCAGTCCTTGGCATCAGTGGATTGGCAGTGTTTATTTACCTTTTGTGGAAGTGTATTTGTCTGAACAGAGGCAGAAACAGAACAGGATCTCCTATGAGGGGGTGGATGAGGCATGATGCTATGTAGCAACTGTTCTGTTTTCCAGTTTATTCATTGACTTATTGTAGTGCAGGAATTGAGCCTCAGGGCCTTGTGCATGCTAGGCAAGCACTCTACCACTTGATGTACACACCCAACCCAATGATGCCATTGGCACCATTAAGATGAACTACACTGAGGCTGTGCTCTTAGGAACTTATAGTAGGAGAGAGAATATGTGCTTAAAGGTCTGTCTGTATGCCTACCCTAGTGCACGCTTCCTTCTCTAACTTGTCTTATTCTCATGAAAATGTATCGTTTAAATAGGCCTTAAAGTAAAAGAATGTGGGCATAGAGAAATTGGGATAAGAATAGAGAGGATGAGATTAGAGGAGGAATTAGATGAGGCAGAACAAGAAATAGGCTGTACCCAAGAGAAGCCTATCTGTGTTTTTCCTTTGTAGCATCAGTATAGTTATTACTGTTTGTGTATTTTCTTATTGACCATCATCCCAGACTGGAATGTCACCTTGTCCATTCATTACCTACACCAAGAGCCTCTGGCTGTATAAAGGTATGTAGAAGGAGATCAGTAAATATGTATCATGTATAGGAAAGAGAGAAATTAAGGAGAGGACTGGTTGAGTGGAGAAATAGGTAGTCTTTCAATATCAAAGACATAACAGTGGTACACTTGTCAAGAATTAGTCAAAGCTTTACAAAAAGTCACAATCTTGTAGTATTCAAATGCTAGCAAGGCAGATAGCAAGAATTTTAAAAAAAGAGATCAGACATTAAGACTAGGTGATAGAGGTCAGATGGAGAAAATTTTATTTAATTCAGCAAACCTGTACCATCTAGGAGCCAGGCATCATGGGATGGCAAAGTTAAGAGAGTGCACAAGAGAGATCAAGATCAACTCCAACTGTTTCAAAGGAAGCAAGATTGTATCTTTTTCGGTAAACAGCTTCACAGAAAAGACAGCAATTCCAGTAGAATTTGAACAATAGGTAGGATTTTTCTAGAATAAAAGTAGAGAAAAGTACATTCCAATTAAAAAATAGGGGTGAGAAGAGACTGCATATATGAAGAACCTGTGTGCCAATTACTTTGGTATGTTCTTTACTTAAATCAATTTATTCTTTGCAGATCAATGGGGCAAGATGAGAAATGAGGATTTGAATCTAGATCTGTCTGATTCTAATCTAAAGAATGATTATAATTGTAGCTAACATTTATTGAGCTACCTTCTTTCTTATGTGTTTGGGAAACTCCATCTTTCATGAGCCAACTCAAGTATTAACATCCCTGAGACTTTCCCTTGAAAATCTCTGCAAGTGCTCTGTGTATTACCTAATTAGAGTATTTATCTCCCTGTATTGCAGTTGTCTAAGGACACCTATTTGGAAGACAACGCCATGGACTTCAGAAGAGGGACTGGATGTGTCTACCACCTTCTGCCGATGAACTCCATAACCACCAACTGAATTCAAAATTTCATGTGCAGTCATCACATGAACAGAATCTGAATTAAATGACTGTGTCCTAGCTGCAAGAGAAGTGGAAAAAGTGAGTTTCTAGTATTAATTTTGTAGTAAGATGGACTGATAATGTCGGGAGTCTTGCAGCCTAAGTGTGGGTGTTCAGATGAGCTAAATAATTCTCTGAAGCAGCTCTGAGCAACAATTAGACTCTACTTTGAGTGTGAATTATGATAAAGGAAGGATGGAAGAAGTGATAGAGAAATTCCTACCCATACAATGACTCAAGTGAGCCATACTCTATGAAACAACAGGTCATAGTTTAGTACTCTGAGCAGAATATGGGCCTCAGTGGTAGAACACAAGATGATTGGGGGGTTTACAATAACATTTTAAAATATTTTGATGGCTACATCTCTTACTACATAACAGAAAAAAAATAACTAGCATATTGACTTGTGAGTACAAAGCTATTCTTGCTTAGAAAGAGGCTAAGTTAAAATTTAAGAAGAGTAACTTATTACAAAATTGATGAAGTAATACAGCAGGCAGCCCATAGCTATGGAATGATTTCCAAAGGCAGCAGAGAAATGGAGGGCATGTTAGTTACTTTTTTCAATGCTGTGACCAGATACATGACAGAAACAACTTAAGGGAAGAAAAATTTCTTTGGGCTCATGGTTTCAGAGGGTTCAGTCCATGGTTGCTTGTCCCCAAGTGCTTAGAGAACATCATATGACAGGAATGTGTTGAGGAGGAAGCTGTTCACCTCATAAAGTTTCCAGAACCTCCCAAATAGTGTCACCAGCAGGGCATCAAGCATTCAATGCATGAGCCTGGGGAAGGTACTTTCATATTCAAACCATACAGCAGTGGTTTGGGAAAACTCATATATTTTGGAGGCATGATCCCAGAGCTTCAAACACTACATGTGTGTATTGTGTTTCACTGAGCATCAATTTCATCTTTTACAGGGAGCAACATTATCTTGGCTTCCCAAAGTTAGGGTCAGGACTAGACTAGATCTCTTTAGTGTCCAGATGACACTTCAGTCAGTTTGCCATGCCTGCCAAGACTGCTTGTGAAGTTTTGGGAATTTAATCTATAAAATCTCATCATCCAGCCAAGCTTAGGATAACTTAGAGCCCTGAGTTATCAGTTTCTAAATGACAGTCTGCATCTGAGTGGCCTATTCAAGGAGTCATCATGGGCGGGTGTGCCTCCATTTGATAAGTGTCTTAGCTCAAGTTTTTATTTTCTGTATATATGCATCTGACCTTTAGTTCCACGTGGTAAGCTCCAGCTTTTCCATCCACGAATCCTCCTGGGTTACTGGGTATTTGCTATCAGAGTGTGAACTGATTGAGAAGTGAGCACTCCTTTGTCAGGGTCTAGCTCCCAGCTGGGCTTACTGCAGGTCCTTGGTGGATGTTGCAACAAAACTCCTGAGAGTGGAAATTATTCTACTATGTTAGTCCAGCCCTCAGGAAGCTGAATTCACTTTTCAAATGTATCCCCACTAGGTATCACTTAGTTATTTTTTCCTTAGAGACATTTATAGTTTAGCAAGACCTGCTACTTCCAGGGAAGAAAGAAAGGGAGTGGGGAAGACCAATGTAGGATGGGTACTGCAGAGCATTTAGTATTTGTTGAGAGACTGGAGTAGCTTGGCCATTGGGAGAATCTGCCTAAGAATGAAGTCATGGCAAGGAGGACAACCTGGATTCAATGCTCTGAGTACTTATAAAATGATATCTACCAATGTTTCATACTTGGACCTGTACATAAGGGAGAAGAAAGGACAGCTGCCTTAAATGTGGTAGATACTATTTACTTATATACTTATTTGGTTTTTTGAGACTGGGTCTTGCTATGTAGCCCAGTGGGCCTCAAACTTGTGATCCTCCTGCCTTCTTCCTAAGTGCTGGGATTACAGGTGTGAACCATCATGCCTGGCTTTATTTAGAGGCTATTCTTACATGTAGGTTGGGTTGTTCTGTCAGGGAATTTAGACCTAACTAGTTTAGATGGGTCAGCAACTGGACTAAAGAAAATGGGACCAAAGATGACATCCTCAGTAAGCAAGTCCAGACACCATTCTTCCCTTCATGGTTCTGTGGATAAAGCTCAGATGAATCATTGATAGACTGTCTGTCTTATTTTATCTCCAAGTTAGTAATAACATGGTTGATAGTATTACTGTTTATCAAGTATTCAATTTTTCTTGTACTTTTTTCTTCAGGGCAGATATAGGTTTTCACCTTGTTAAACTCATGAGTAGCCATATAATTTGCTTTAGCTAATAAAGAATGTACAACAGTGATGTATAATTCCTGGGCACAAACTTTCAGAATTTGCATGTCTCTTTTTCTTCTGCTGCAGGAGTCAGCAATATTCCATCTTGTGTCCAACAGCCAAGTCTCTTGGAACAAAGTCACAGCTGGCCTGAAAAGGACATGTAGTGGCCTCAAGAAATAAATCTTTCTTGTTGGAAACCACTGAGTTTTTGCATTATTTATTATGGCAGCATAAACTAGCCCATCCTGGCTGATAAAATAATAATAACCTCAGAAATGAGTTCTTAAGCACATATTTATCTCATTTAATATGATAACAATGTTGAAAGGTAGATATACATCCTCAATTTATGTATGAGGAAGTTGAACCTCAAAGAGGTTGAAAAGGTTTCTTGTAGTCATATCACTAGTATGCATGATCAAGACTTGAACTGACTCTTGTTCTTAACTGCTTGACTTTGTTGTACATCTTGACCCAACAACTTTTGTTATACTCTGGTTGGATACAAGTTCAGAGTGTCAGATACTCAGATCTCTCAGGTACTGATCCCTGGAAAAAACAAACCTGCAAATGTGAGGCATAGCCTGTCTTAGTCTAGAGAACAAAATAAGAAAATGTATCTAATTTATTGCTTACAACCTATAAAAGCATCTGTTTATCTTAAAAGAGAAGTCTAGAGGCATATACATGTAATTTTTTAATTGTAAAACAATGCCTTACACCTATAAAAATAACCCAATAATTGTATTGCACTACTAACTTGATAATATGTTGGAAGTTATATAAAGAATATAAATGTTTATTACCAACAAAATATTATAGTATAAGCAAATTTAATATAAATATACATATTTACAAAAATGCATATGTATTTGGGAGTAATATAAATATATTGAATACATGTTTATATGTATGTATGAAATCGGCTTTTGGAAATAATGGTCTGATGCTATACATTAAAACCCCAAATATTTACATGCTTTAAAGTCTTATACAGACCCAAATATATTGTTGATGCCTATATGTACCATGTGCACAGTAGAATTCATCAAACAACAAACTAAATGAATAATTATACAGTAGTGCATAATTAAAATTGAAAAGCAGCAGTTTGAAGACCACAACTAACCAACGAAGACCACACTGATAATGTGTTGACAAAAATGGACCCTTCCTGAAACTTGTGGGAATTCCAGCTGTGTGCATAAGCTTGTATTGAAACTTGCAACATTGCCAAGCATTGTGTGGGAGCCAGAATTGTTGGCAGAGTAATGATTTAGTGTCCTCAATAAACTAGCAACATGCTAACTGGAATTTATGAAGACTAAAATTTAGTGACCTTCTAATTGCTCACTTAATAGTTCTCAGTTCTGCAAATTAATTCAAGATAATTTTTTCATCCATTCACATGGCAGCTGATCAATGGATCTCATTGATCATATCTTGATAATCATTATTTTAGAAGTCTGGTGAGTCAGATTGCCCAACTTTTCCCACTTAGACACCTATTTCAGTGGCTCAACTACAGACCCAGGCATGGGGCATCTGCTCCTCAAAATTGCCTTTGTGGATCTATCAATCACCTCTGAGAATACATTTGGTTTGCCAGATGCTTCAGTACTAACAGAGGACTGCCGTGTCAAGAGCTTGTGAGGTTTTCCATGATCCAGTGGGAGCATCCTGTTTCCTAATGTCAGGTCTGTCGGTCATGGACCAATAAGAAGGTCTGTTGAGCTTCTATTATAGATACAATGCCAAGTATAGGGTGTTTCAGATTAGGGATTTTGATCCCTGGTGGGGGTGAGCCTGGCTAAAAGCCTTTTTGTGGCTTTTCCCCAGGGTCCCTGCCTAGACCACTTTGGAGGTGATTTTACAGGCCTCACTGTTCCTTTTCTTTTCAGTCTTGCACTCCCACTTCCCCTCTACCCCCAGAAGAAGTAAAGGGTAAATGAATGATTTGGGACCTGCTCCTATGGGCACCGACTTTCTCAACTGAAGGCAATTTTTTAAAGTTCAAGTTTGATCATTTGTGGTTTAAATATTCTGCCAATACACTATTTTTTTCTGTCCATTTTTCCAGCATTTATATCACTGACACGTTAGGGATTAAATTGTGTTCCCCAAAACAGATATGCTAAAGTCTTAATCTCCTAGCATCTGAGAATGTGGTCTTACTTGGAAATAGGGTATTTACAGAGATCATCAAATTAAGGTGAGGTCTTAACTTGATGGGCCTTAATGTGTTATGATTGGTGTACCTATGAAAAAGGGAAATTTGGACACAGAGACAAAAATGCACAGAGAAAAGACTATGTGAAGACAACATGTACAATTCAAGGAAGCTAGGAGAGAGCCAAGGAACAGACTCTTCCTTGAAGGAATAACCCGGACTACATCTTCACGTAGGACTTCTAGCCTTCAGAACTTAGACAGGATATTCCTGCTGTTTAAGCCAACTAGTTACCACAGCCCCAGGAGTTGGTTCACTATGTCACTTTGTTGATGGCATTAACTCACTAAAATTTAAATCAAGTTAACAAGTGCTTATAAATGAATTCAGGTAGGAGTGAAGGTATATGATTATGGCTTAGTCTATACTCTACTTCTCATCTTTCACTATCCCTCAATCCCCTCAGTGGTCATAGTTTGCTTTCTATCCAACTTACACTGGGTAACTTAGATGTGGCTCATCATTGCAATCACTTTCCTGCCTTCATTAACTACCTCACCCTTTCTCTCCTTACTAAATTCTTCCAGAAGACTCCAACTTGGATTAAATCCCACTCTCTGCTTGTACCTATGCACTTTGGTGTGGCTGAGAAAATACTCATGTTGAATAACAATTTTTTAAGAACCACTAGGTTGACCAAATCTAGTCTCCCCTTTGTTTATAAAGAACTTTTGGACCCTCTCCTTAAAATTTTGGTATCCCTTCCCCTCTTCTTTCACTCTTTACTCCCAGCTATTGATATTGCTTCTTGTTTCACAGAGACACAATGAAAAGCTGTCTATGTATTCCAGTTTCCATATTTACCTGAATCTTTGCTCTTGCACTCAGCGGCCCCATTTTATCATGATGAGTTAGATCCTCCCCCTACTCACCAGGACCTCAACTCTTCTCTCTACTGAAGCTTTGACTCCCACCATTGCCTCCTTCTCTCCTGCCTCATTGATGTTTCCTGTTTACTTAGCTCTGGACATTTCCCATTAGCACAGAAACATGCTGTGATTTTTCACATCTTATAAAAAGTACCTCTTCCAACTGACACTCCATTTCTCAGCTCTTTATAGAAAAACTATGAATAAATTATCTTTATTTTCCTCTAATTTCTCTCCTTTCTCTTTTGACTTGATTCCAACTAGTCTTTTGCACTTCCCCAGTTCTAATCTTCTGAAGGCCCATAGTGATCAATCCCCAAAGTGTTCAGACCTTTGGATAATTCTCAGCAGTCATCTCACTTAACTTAGAAACACTTGACACAAATGATTACTTCCTCCTCATTTAAACATTTTCTTCCTTTGGCTCCAAGACTCCATACTTATCTGATTTACCTCCTATAGCAATAGACACTTCTTCATCTCCTTTGATCCTTTTGCCCTCATTTCCAAATGCCAAAGAGTTGACATGTTCTAGGACTCTGTCCTCAAAGTTCTTATCTTTTATGTCTGTTTCCACTGTCTAGATGATATTTTATTTCATTTTCAAACTATCTAAATGATGATCATCCCTGTATTTATTTTGTAGTTTTCTTCTCTCCTCTTAATGCCAGTAGAGGTGCCCACTTGGCCACTTAGATGTCTAATAGGTTCTTTTTTTCCCCTTTATTATTATAATTATTATTTTTTATATTTAAGAATTTTTATTGTGCTGGATGAGGGTATATTGTAGCATTTACAAAGGTTCTTATAGTGTATCAAATATATCATATTTGAATTTGCACCCTCCACTGCTCTCCTTCACCCCCCCCATTCCTGGAACAGTTTCAACAGGTATCATATTTGCATTTACATACATGTGTATATCTTATTTGCACCATATTCATCCTCCTACCACCTCCCCCTTCCCCCTCACCAGTGCCAACTGCCCCCTCAACCTGTTCCTCCCTACTGTTTTTGATTTTGTAGAAGAAAAAACATAAAAGATTAAAAGAGAAACATGATGTTTTTGCTTGTTTGAGGTAAAGATAGCTATGCAAGGAGTTTCCTTGTGTTATTTCCATGCATATATGTATTACAGCCTCAACTGGGTTATCTCTTCCAGTCCTATTCACTCCTCCCTAGTCCATTTCCCATAGTGGCCCTGGCCAGTTTAAGATTTCAATATTCATTCCTGTACAGTGAGCACATCAACCACATTCAAGTTTTTAGTTTCCTTCCTTTGCCCTATCCTTCCTGTGCATGGCCTCCCCATAGTATGATCCATGTCCCATAATATTGCTACATTTGGTTTGGTTTATAATCCTCATATGAGGGAGAACATGTGGCTTTTGGCCTTCTGAGCCTGGCTAACTTCACTTAATTCACTTAAGATGATGTTCTCCAGTTCCATCCATTTACTTGTGAATGACAAAATTTCATTCTTCTTTGTGGCCAAGTAAAATTTCATTGTATATAAATACCACACTTTCTTAATCCATTTCTCAGTAGTGGGGCATCTTGGCTGTTTCCATGGCTTAGCTATTGTGAATAGTGCTGCAATAAACATGTGTGTGCAGGTACCTTTGTTGTAACTTGACATTTAGCATAATCCAAACTAAACTCCAGGTCTCATTTCTCCCTAGTACTTTTACTTTCAGTTCTCTTCTCAGTACATGGTATGACCCCTGTCAGTGGTTCAGACAACAATATGACATTCCAGACTAACTCATTTCATGTTCACCTTTCAGAAAGGAATAATGTTGACTTATCCTTCATAAAGTCTACAAAATGTGAGGACTTCTCTCACCTGAACTACTCAATCTTTGGTCCAAGCCATCAACCTTTCATACTTGGTTTGTGCAGTAGCCTTCCTAATAGGTTTCCATGTTTCTGCCCTTGACATTCTATAGCTTTACCAAAGCATCCTTGATGATAGGCTGATTTTCCAAAGAAAAAAATGACAGCTTTATTGACATATCATTCATATACTACATAGTTTATTTAAATTTACATTTTTTTGTCTGTACTGGGGCTTGAACTCAGGACCTTGAACCTGCTAGCAGACACTGTACCACTTGACCCACTCCTCCAGCATAAATTACTCATTTCAAGTATACAATGCTATGGTTTTAAATATATATATATGTATATTTATAGAGTTGTGCAACTGTTATTACAATAAACTTTAGGTTATTCATCAGTCACCAAAAGAAGCCCTATACCTATGAGCAATCACTTATTTCCTCCAAATATCCCTTGGTCCTCAGCAATTATGAAAATACTTTCTATTTGTATAGATTTGCCTGTTTTGGATATTCAAAATAGCATCATCATGCAATATTTTATTCTTTGTGACTTTCTTTTGATTAGCATAATGTTTTAAAGATTCATTTTTGTTATAGCATGCTTAAATATGTCATTTCTTTAAATTGTCAAATAATATTCCACAGCATGGGTATATTACATTTATTTATATGCTCATCACATGAGACATTTGGGTTGTTTCTATTTTGGGACAATTATGAATAATGCTGCTATGAAAATTTGTAGACAAGTTTTTGCATGAACTTTTATTGTCATTTCTCCTGGGTATATAACATAGAGTCATATAGTAACTCTATGTTTAACACTTTGAGGAACTATCAGATTGTTTTCTAAAGTGATGGCACCATTTCACATTCCTACCAGTAATGCATAAAATTTCTAATTTTTCCATGTCCTTCCCAACACTTGCTATCATCTGAATTTTTTTTAAATAGCTATCCTATTGGATGTGAAGTGATTACTCTCAGATCAAAACTATGTTCTCCCTTTTCCTATGTTCCCTGGTGGCTCATTACTAACAGTAAAATCCAAAGTCCTTACAATAGCTTTTAAGGTCCTATGTGATTTGCACCCTAACTCTCTCAATGCAACTCTCCACTCATTTCCTGCCACTTCCCCTTTGACTCAGACTGCTTAACTTGGTCTCAAAGCTTTTGCAGTAATGGTTCCCTTGGTCTAGGACATGCTTTCCAGATAGCTACAGAATTTTCTCTCCCACCTTATTTGAGTCTCTGCTCAGTTGTTACATTCTCAGTGGGAACCTGTTTATTCATTACCTCTCAGCCTTTCCTAGCACCTTTTCCTCCAGAATCTTCCTCCATGGCTTTTAACACCGTCTGACACCATGGATTTTACTTTTGCATAGCCAGGCTCTCCTCACAAAATGTAAGTTCTCTGAGACAAGGAATCGTGCCTTCTTATTCCTCTATTCCTCTCCATGTAACTTAGGACAGTGCCTAGAACATCCACAGAGCGCAAAAGATATTGAGTGAATAAATAAAGGGATCACCTAAGAGAACTCTGTGCAACTTTTCTTTAGGACAAAAGAGTATGCTTTGCTGTGTGTTTTTTTAGACACCACAGCCAGCAAATGGAGATATTGTGGATAGGTATTGTGAGCAGCATGAATTTGGCCTTTTCTAGTCAGGTCTAAACTACTTATAGCTTTGACAGCAATTGATATTTATAATATCAAAAAAATCTTTTGTCTTGTATTTCTTCGTTCCTTTAGGACGAGGGAAATTAGGGTAAAGTGGGACTACCATTAACATATTTGCCAGAGGAGTGATAGGGTTGGAAATTTGACTCCATTTCTTCCGCAAGCCCCCCAAAAGATGGTGCTTATTACTGTCTGGAACAAAGATGATAGGCATGCATGTGAATACAGGTGTGTGCAGTGACCATTAGACAAGGCAATTTCTGCGTAGTTTTGAGGAATTCATTTAACCTTCTGAACATATTTTCCCCATTTGTACAACAAGGGGGTTGAACTACATAATCTTTGAGGTGTCCTTAGCCATGACATTGTCTATTAGTGATACTTTTCACCTAATGAGATATTAATGGGATCCTGGGAACTGGCAACTATCAGCAAAAATTCTCCAAGTACAATTTGAACACAGTAGAACTTAATGTATTTTTGTATCTGGGTTTCAAGAGATCAAACTTTGATTTGGCAATATGGGGAACTCAGATACTATTTTTGACAAATAATTTGACTTACTGCATGATACATTGCATCTGGCAGCATCACTGACAAATCAGGGAACGAGGGCAGACTTAAGAATTTCAAAATAGTTGAAGGGCCTGAAAAGATCAACCATAATGAGGACAACAGATTCTTTTAGGAACCACAGTTTGTTTAGTAAAACCATCATTATGCAGAATGAGCTACTGAAAGCTGGAGGAGGGAGGTGTTATGTGGAGAGAAGGATTAAGAGAGAGAGAGGACAGAGCTTTGGGAATGAGGGGAGCTCAACCTGGCTAGACAAGAGCTACTCAGGTTCATAATAGATCAGTTAATTTCTTACTAAGATGTGTTTTTTGGAAGGGGAGGAACATGTTGCTTGTGAAATCATAAGGGGTAGGAAATGTTGGAGTTGGTGGGTCCTTGTTATACTTACAGAATTAACGGGCTTTGTTCCTGTAAAACAAAATGCCTATTAATCATGTTAAAGACTAGAGTTATTTTGTACTGATCTGATGACATGTTCTAAAATTGGCTTTTTCTGGGATAGTCTCAACCTGTGTGATTGAAATGCTCTAGGGCTACCTGAACATAGAAGTTCCTTAGTGGGCCAGGTTAGGGATGGTTGAGGCTGGAGCCTCAATTATGGATGGGACCTTTGACTATAACTCACTCAGAGGCTTAGAGGATAGAGGACATTGGAGACATAGTATCTAACTTTTATATCATCAGCTTAATGTCTCCATGGTCCTACTGATGCCATGTGAGCCTTGGGTATCTACTGGAGTCACTGGGGTTGTCTTGGCTTGTGATTCTCCATTTGTGGCTCTGAGTATACCATCCTAATCCTCAGACACAAGAAGGGGACTTTTGGCTTCAAGATTTCCTGTATTTTTCATGCTGAATATCAACATTGATTAATTAGTAGTGATTTCCTGGAGGACTCTATTGAGAAAGATTTCTTATTTAGGCTCAGCAGAAGGAGAATACCTTCCAGGATTAGCAATGTCTCCCATGAGTAAGAGAGCATGCATGTATGTGCAAGCCACATATTTGCAGTATCAAACCTAGTTTACTCTACCTAATCTTCACACAAAGTTGAAGCCAAAAAAAAGGAAGTGACCTGCCTGAGGTCACATAGCTAATTAGATAGCTGGGAATAAACCCAGGGTTTCCTTTCTTGGATGTCTGAGTCTTCTGAACCTGCCATACTTGGAGTTACTTTCATAAAGCCTTTTGTTCCCTAACAATAGTCACAAAATGTGTAGGAAAACATGAAACTGGGGCGAATTGGGTATATGACCACACATAAATACCCTGCTTTGTGAAGTACTATCAACTCTGCTTTTGTTCTTGATTTGAATGGGCCCCAAATGGCACGTCTGGTTGTATTATCTGTGAATACTGAAATACTACGGGGACTACAGAAACACAATTCTTTGAGCAATTAACCTTTTTTTAAAAAGTTATATATTGAGATACATTGACTGTGTATATTTGTTTCAAATATTTTAGCTTCAAAACATGATATCAGGCCTTTATCTTTGGAATTGTCAGTATCTGATTTTCTCTTAAAGGTAAAGTTATTAACTTAGGTCTTTGAAGGTTTTCATTTTATTAAAAGGGCTTTCTAATGGACATTGATTCCTACATTTTGCCCCAAGCTGCTCAGAGTGGAGGCTGCTCTTCAAGATTGTCTTTGGGGTTCAATAGCAACTCTTACTTCCACTGTGGAGTAATAGTCTAATTTCTTCTTGGTAGGTAGAATCAATCTCCACAGGCCATAACTCTCATTTTTTCTTTTTCTTCATTTCTTTTTCTTTTGGGAGGATGGTTACTGGGGATTGAACCCAGGGAATCACCTTTGTTCTGGAAGCACTGCACATCTGAGATACATTATCAGCCATTGTGGTTATTATTTTGTTTTTGAGATAGAATCTCACTAACTTTGCTCAGGCTGGCCTCAAACTTGTGATCCTTCTCCCTCTGCCTCCCCAGCAGCTGGGATTACAAGAGTGTACCATCACACCCAGCTTCATAACTCTTTTTGTTTGTTGATTCAGACGCATGAGGAGAGTCCAAGATCAGCAGAGCATAAAGTTGTGGGAACAGGACACAACAATTTTGTTAGTGGGTTATAGGTATGATGGTAAATGATACCACCCCATTTTTACCCTGTGATTCCTGGACTCATGAAACTTGGCTATGGGAGAAACAGAACCATATATTGAAAGCTGATTCAGAGAATATGTAACTTTCTGCAGTACCTTGCCCAAGTACTGCAAAGTATTGTGACATGGCTGACACTGTGAAACCTCAAAGAACCTTTGCACTTGTTCTATCAAGCCAGCTACTTTTAGGATGTTGGGGCACCTGATCAGACTGGTGAGTCCCATTAAGTATAGCCCCATTGCCACATTTCTTTTGCTATGAAGTGAGTTTTTGGTTAGAATCAATGCTGTGTGGAGTACCATGATGGATAAGGCATTCTGTAAATCCCTAAATGGTAGTTTGGGCAGAAGCATTGCATTCAAGGACAGCAAATACATATCCAGAATAACATCAGTAAATACAAAGTGCAGGTCCCTTCTATGATGGAAGTGATCCAGTGTAATCAATCTGCCACCAGATAGCTGGCTAATCACTCTGGGAATGGTTACATATCAGAGGCTCACTGTTGTTCTTTACTGTAGAAAGATGAGGCTTTGAGTGGTGTTCATAGCCAGATCATCCTAGGTAGGTAGAAGTCCATGTTGCTGAGACGTTGTACAATGTCTACCTTGTCCATCAGCCTATTGGATGATGGGAGGGGATGATGGGGAAAGAGGCAGATATTCTATTCACTTAACTATTAAAATCTTTCTTTGTTGATGTCTTCTTTTGGTTAGCATTCATAAGGGAAACAAATATCTTCATTTTTTTGGCCCACTCAGTGATATATCCACACACCTCCCCCAAAACTTCTTTGTTACTAATTTTAGATTATTTTCCTTCAAATGACCATCCGTCCAACCAAACTATTAGCTAAGGCTCATGAATTGATATGTAGTTGCAGGTCTGGCCTTTTCTCCCCTCAAGTACGGTGTACAACCAAATATGCTACCCAGTGTTCTGCCTTCTGGAAGAACATTGTCCTTTATGAATGCCCCAGAGAGAGGATATAGTGCCCTAGGTATCCTTTTGGGTGGTGCCTGGATAATATACAGAGCTATCTGTAAATCAGGGTGGAGTCTTCTCTTCCTCTTTAAGCTGATTGTAGGAGATTCCCTGAGAGGCCATAGGTGTAGATGGAGAGAGAAAAGACAGGGTAGCAGCAGTGGGAACCATGGTTCTTAATACTACTTTTTCATGTAATTAACTTGTGCCTTCCTACTTGGTAGGGCCTGGTCACATGTATACCATTTTAATTTGATGATAAAATGTTTCTGAGCATGCTAAATTTTCTGTCCTGGTAGATGCAAGGTTGATTTTCTCATCATATCATTACTTAATTTACCAGTCGAACCCCTACAAAAACTGGATGGGTTCTGGAAGTCAACCATGCACACCACCAGACTCTCAAGCAAGTAGTGGTTGAAACAAATCTCAAGCAAGGTGTGCTGAATGTGGTATTTTTGCTGGTGCAGGTTCAAATGGTTTCAGATACGTAGACCTGTATGGGGTCATTGACCTAGTGAGTGGACTTTTTTTTTTCGTCACCATCAATAAGAAAGACCAGAAATAACTCACATTTATGTGGAAAGGACATTCTTGCTCCAGGGCTTTGTTATTTCTCCTTTTCACTGTTGTCATATAGTTTGAAGGGATCTGAACCATCTTGACATTGGATAGAGCATCATACTGGTATGTATATCAATGACATCATATTTATTAGATCAAGTAAGCAAAAAGCAGCAATTAAGTGAAGGTTTTGGTAAAATATATGTGCTCCAGAAGGTAAGGGTAAAGGCTGCGAATATAATCGTTGTATTGGTGAAGGTTTAGATATTGGGTTGTACATGCTGAGATATCACCTCCAAGGAAAGGATAACCTTGTTTCATTTCTCCATTTTTACTACTAAGAAAGAAGAGTGTTTAATAAGTTGTTTTGGTTTCTGGGGCAGCATATTACACACTTGGTAACACTGCTTCAATTCATGGAATTCTGCCAGTTTTGAGTGGGGCCTAGACCAAGAAAGAACTGTATAGAAGATCTAGTCTGCAGTGTGAGCAGATCTGCCATTTGAGCCATAAGACCTTTGGTGGTGTAAGTAGAAAAGACTATATAAAGTTTATGGTAAACCCCAGAAGGATCACAATGTAGAACCTTAGGGTTCTAGAGTAAGGCTATGGTAACCACATTAGAGAACTGTAGAGCTTTCAAAGATTGGCTTCAGAGGGGGTGGGGGCAGGGGGGAGAAATGAACCAAGCCTTGTATGCACATATGAATAATAAAAGAAAAATGAAAAAAAAAAAAAAGATTGGCTTCTAGTGTGCTCCCAGTCCCTGGGAGGACAGAATATCCTTGCAAGGACAGAATAGCCAGCCTTTGCCATTAAACAGCCTCATGGCTAAAGCCATGCACCCTGAACTGGACTCATTCAGATCTGTGAAGATCAGGTAGACCTATCATCAACCCATCATCATTATCATTATTATCATCATCATCATTGCTATCATCACTGGTCATCATCCATGAGCAGGGTCAGAAGGTTGAAGTAAGTGGTACAAACAAGTACATGATTAGACCCCTGGGCCATCCTTCTCTTTGGCCTACTCCTTACCCCTTAGCACACTCCTATGGCCACAGGGAGGGCTCCTTGTAACCAACTGATGGAGGAGAAGAGAACAGAGCTTAGTTCATAGATAGGCCAGCTCAGTAGTGCACAGAAGTCAAGAACAGACTGTTGATGCTCTATTGCTCTGCCCATAAAAAGTAGTAGTGAGGCAAGACAGTCTTAGGGCACAGTGCCTCATGGGGTACACTTGGTCCTCCACTTTGTGTGAAAAGTTAAGTGCTCCAGAAAAGAATACATGGAAAGGATGCACACAGACATATTATTGATGGAAAATGGCTGGGTTGATTGGTCCGGGGCCTGAAAAGCATATGATTAGAAGGTGCAGGACAAGATCTGGAGAAAGGCATGTGAATGAACACATGGAAATGAATATGCAGGAAGATCTTTGTATGGAGCGTTACCACCACCTACCATTCTCCATAAAAGTGGCTATGGAAAGCATGTGTTTCCTAAATGGCTGATGAGTTGGTTGATTTATTATTTGGGTTTTAGATTATTTACTGCCTTTTCAGAGAGAGCTTGCTTGACCAACTTACCTTAGGTCTTTTCCTCGATACTGTATCACATCATCTTCTTTTATTTTTTTCATTATACTTACATGAAATAATTTTACTTATATATTGTCTGCATTTTTTATTAGTCTCCCACTAACAGAGAAGAGGCATCTTTGTCTTACTCATCACTTTATCTTCTATGTGACAACCATTTCTTAATATACGTTTAGTACATATTTGCTGAATAAAGGAATAGGGCTCAAGTAACTCCATGCACATATTCCAAATATTCATTGTCAAAGTGTTAGAGCTGGGTTTTGAGTGCTATCTTTGTTATGTGTCTTAATTTCTTTATCTACATGTAAGAATGATAATAATATCTAACTTTGTGTCATTGTAAGAATTAAAGGAGTTAGTATATACAGATGGCTCCCAACTTATGATGGTTTGACTTAAGAATTTTCTGACTTGGCAATTTTGCAAAAGCAATATGCATTCAGTAGAAACCATACTTTGAATTTTGATCTTTTCTTAGGCTGGGAAAATATGCATTATTTTACTCTGTCAAGATGTTGGGCAGAAGGAGCCAGCTGTATCTCTCAGTCAGCCATGTGATCACAAGTGTAAGCAACTGATCCTCAATAGTGGACTGTGTTGCTAAGCTATGATGTAGATTAGGTGCATCAAATGTGTTTTTTGACTTAGGATATTACAATGGGTTTATCAGGATGTAACCCTTTCTTAAGTCAGAAAGCATCTGTAAAAATATTTAGAACAATGCCTGACAAATATTTGGCATGGTAGAAGTGTTTGTTATTATTAAGTAGTGTAAATAAGACTTCAATTTGGATCAGATTGTCTCTTTAGCTTTGAGAGAGCCTAAAAGTGGCATTTTTGAGGGAAAGGGTAAATTATGGGAAAAGGAACAGTGACTACTAAAAGGAAAGGGTTGGTATTTAATATAAAGGTACCTTCCTAATCTCATCAATCCTTGTGTATTGAATGCTTATACATTCCAAGCACAGTGGTGGGTACTTTGAGAAACCCAAAAATAACTACAATATAGTCTCTGTTTTCAAATAGATCTTGCCCTAGACATGTTTTAATGCTTACAACCATATCATAGAGCCTCAGGTTATAAGAGCAGTATGGAGCAGATAATGTCCTTCTTTAGGGCTAAAGATAGTCATGTTTGTAACACCTACTGTCATTTCACACCATTTGTACACTTCTCAAGCCAGGTATATAGACACGTGTGTAGAAAACCTAGTAAGTCTTCCTCTAGCATTGACTCCAACTTCATTTTGATGGAGTCTTCCTCTAGCATTGACTCCAACTTCATTTTGATGGAGCCACTGAATTTTTTCTCTAGCCTACCCTTTGTCTCATCCAACAAAGAACTAATGGCTGCCTTTGAAGATGCTTGACCTGACTCATCTAGGACTTGACTTTTGTACTCCTGATGCAGAAGACCTGAGGCACTGCTCAGAAGATATTTATCCATCAGGACTGCTTGGGTTTATGCTACTGGCTGATGGAAGCATGTGGCCACATTTTTATTCTTGACACTGAAAAGTTTACCCCAACTACTCTTGCAATGAGCTGTATTTAACTTTGCCTGGTAGTTTGTGCCAGCATTGTTTCCTGAATACTCCAGTGACTACTGAGCTTATATTTACTGCATGATTTAACTGTAAGTTTTACTCTTTGGGTTGAACTCTAAGCATCAAGGTAAATCACAAATCTCATTATGCCTCAGTTTGCAGATTTGTTCATTGCCACTGCCACAGTAGATTCTGCATTTCTGACAGAGGAGGGGATGATTTTTATGTAGGATGCTAGGAGACTCATTGCTTTGCTAATATTAGGAATATGGTCTTTTCTAATGTAGATATGTGTGAAAAATTCATATCCAGCAGCTTATTTTGCTCTTCCTTTCCCTGTGGCAACATATTGTCAGCTTCTCCTATGCTCTTAGTCTCAGGAAAGGTTATATGTTGTTTTAATAGCATGTGTATATAATGCCCATTAGTGCTAATGGGATATATTCTTTCATTGGGACATAATCGCTGATAGCATGCAAATCAGCACATTCGTTCTTCTTCAACGTTTGCTGAAGGCTGTGCTCTTGGGCAACATATGGTCTCTAGTCACCTCCTTACTCTGCTCTGAAAATTTTCCGTTACACATCTTAATCATCAAATTTTTCCTTTCTGTTTAAGAAATGAATTAAGCCAGTAAAACTCGAGATGACAACCATTTTTAGATGGGAAAGAATCTTTTATCTCCTTGCTTCCAAAACCTATTGTTGCATTTTTATTTTTCATTTATTTTACTTATTTTTTACATTACCAATTAGCACCTCAAAATGATTTGACATGCATAGAGTGTGAATTATAAAAATTCTAGATTCAATGCTGCTTTTGTTTTGTTCTGGAGAAAAAAATCCTTTTATCAACTGATTGTGCAAGCACAAGGAATAATAATTTAAGATGCAGTAATAATAGTATTTTTCCAGATAGTCAATAGTTTAGAAAATGTGTGGTTCTGAGAAAAACTAATCTGATGAAAACCCAGAAAGAAGAATAAATATTGAGTGAACACTTACTATATATCAAAAACTGCATTTCACTTATATCATTTAATTTTTTAAGTAGACAAAGCAAATAAAGTAACTTGTTCAGATTTTTTCAAGTAAGTATATAATTGTACAAATAGTGGGTTTTATTATAACATTTTCACACATATATACAACATACTGTGATCATAGTCATCCTACCACCCTCTCTTATACCACCCTCTCTGCTGCTGACCTGCCAGCCCCTCCCCCTTATAGGCCCCCTTCTACTTTTATGTCTTTTTTTTAATCTAGATTCTGCATATGAGAGAAAACTTGTGATATTTGTCTTTCTTTCTGCATCTAGCTTATTTTGCTTAACATGGTATCTTCAGTTCCATCCATTTTTCTTCAAGCGACATGATTTCATTTTATGGCTGAATAATACTCCATTGTGTATGCATCCCACATTTTCTTTATTCATTCATCTGTTGATGGGCACTTATGTTGATTCTATAGCTTGCTATTGTGAATAGTGCTGCAGTAAACATGGGTGTGTAGGTGTCTTTACTAATTTACACTTCTTTGGATACATGCCCAAGAGTAGTGTAGCAGGGTCCTATGGTAATTCTATTTTTAGTTTTTTGAAGACATTTCATTCCGATTTCTATAGTGACTTGCCTAGGTATATTCATGCATTTGGACACTCATTCTTTCACTAAAAAATAATTACTGATCACTAGTCACTAGTTTGCTCCTAGGCATTGCACAAGGCACTAAAGAGAACACAATGCACATGACAGCCTTGGTCTCCATACATATGGGCTTTGCAATGAAATTGTGAGGACATATAAAATGTACTTAAGCCAAAAAAACACATAAAAAAATAAATGGTTGGTAAAAGCTCCAAGAGGCAGTATGTAGGATGTTGAGACAGAGAGTGATTGGGGGTACAGGGTAGAAGGAGCTCCTTTGAGCTTGGATTCCACATTTCAAGTAGAGACAGGAGCCATGATTCAAACCTAGGTTAGTCTGGCCACCAAACTGTTCTTTGAGCTACACATCTTCTGAGTTTCATCATGATTATACTTGCTAAAAATTCCCGAGTCCCTATTTGATTTTATGCATTTCTCCAACTACCTTATGAAAAGGTGGGAATTTTTTCCCTATTTTGCAAATGAAGAAACTGAGACTTAAGAGAAGCAACTTACCCAGTACCAGTTTCTCTTCAGCCCCAATGCTCATTTTTGTTGCTGTTGTTTCTCTGTCTATTCTTGTTGTTAAGTTTTGAGAAAGGGTTTCACCTCAGCCTGGACCTCAAGCTCTCCTGTCTCTACCTCCAAAGTGCCTAGCTCTAGCTCATTTTTAGAACTAGACTTTGTAACTTTGTAACCTTCTCTGTCATCTTAGGGCCCAAGGGCTTCTATTGCTGTTGGGAACACAGATTTAGGCAATGTGGACAGGCTAGTGGAAAAGCTCTCCCCCACCCCCATCTCCCCTTTACCTACATCACCATTTTTCTCTTTCTTTCTCTCTCTCATGCTCTCAAAAAAAAAAAAAAAATCCATGCCTGGGTCCTGGAAGTCAAGAATAAAATACATTTTAAATAGAGTTTTTCTTTAAAAATATATTTTTCAGATAAAGATGTCATGTATGCTTATTGTAGGTACTTTGGAAAATTAAGAAAGCATAGAAACATGTAAAGACAAGAATGAAAATCATTTGTAGCTCCACAGCCCAGCAAGAGCAGTATTTTGATCCTTTGCTAATTTAATCATCATAGGAACCATGAAGACATGGAAAGTGAGGTAAAGAGTGTTTAGGTAACACTCCAAAGACCATGGGCTCAAACCAACTCAGTTGGCGTGGTGGCACACACCTTTAATCCCAATATTTGGAAGGCACAAGTGAGAGGATCTAGAATTGGAGATCAGCCTGAGCTACACAATGAGACCATGTTACAAACAAACAAACACAAACATAAAACCTACTCAGGCAGTCTGAATCCAGGTCACTCTCTGCTTACCTCGCTATCTTACCTCCACATGAAGAGTTGTGTATCATTTTCTGCACACCTAGGATCATACTTTACATACAATTTTACCTTCTGCTGTTTAACATAATGTTATCTTATAGGCGTTTTTTCCATGTCCTTCAATGGTCTTAAAATGTTTCTGATGGCCACATAGATATATTTCATATAACCATCTCCCACAGATACACACTTAGGTCATTTCCATTTGTTGGTATTATTAAAAAAATAATGCCCTGGATGTCTGTGTACATAGATCTGTGATGAGCTTTTCGGTTATTTCCTCAGAACAAATTCCTGGAAGAGGATGACTTGGTCAGAATTTTTGGCATTCTTTCAAATTTTTGATGGAGTGCCAAAAAAAAAAAAAAAAGAAAAAAGAAAAAAGGAAGAAAAAAAATTGTTGATATGCATGGCACAGATTAAAATGAAGTTAAAAACTCAGGCAGGTCAGAAGTCTGTATGGGCTGAGGGATAAAAAACATCAGGAAAGACCTCCTTCAGGAGGTGGAGTGGAGCGTGAGCTGACTTGGAAGCCAAGGGGCAGGGGTCTCTCTGGGGACCCAAGGCTATCTGGGACTCTGGGGGCCTTTCTTCCTGAAGTCAGTTGACTTGGGCAGAAGTATGGTGAGAGAAGGCTTCACAAAGCAGGGCCTGAAAGAAAGACCAAAAACAAATTTCCAAGTTAGACAGGCTGTAGGAAGAGGTCAGTGGGTCTTTCAGGCAATGGGAGCCATGCAGGCAGCTGGTCTGAAGTGTGAGAGAACACAGGGGGACTTGAGCAGAGCAGGGGAAATTTGAGGGGTGAGCTTACAAGAGGTCCTTGACAACACCCAAAAAGGTCTGGCCATCATGTTCAGGAAGATAGACATTTTTGACATAGCAACAGAGAGTTGCTGGAGTTGGGGCTCAAGAAGAGATATGATCACAACCGCCTTGTTGATAGGCTGCTGTTATGCCAGGGAGCAGACAAGATGGACAAGGATGAGGACAGAACAAGACCTGCATGGGAGCATGCTTTCAGGACCTGGAGGGGTCTTAACACAACACAATTGTGCTTCTGGTCTCTTTGCCTGTGGCTGGGCCTGTGGTAGTCTTCATCATTCCTCGTGCTTCGCCAGGAGGAGCATAGATTGAATATTTATAAAACCCCACATGGAAATGAAAAAGCTGCAAAAACAAAGAACACAAACACTTCCTCTCTGTTGTTCAGAGTTTAGCATCCAGGAGAAGTAAGCGTGTATGTCAGAGCAGAAAAATAATGTTGCAATATACTTCCTTAAACAAATTCAGTTCATCATGGCTGGGGCAGGCGGTGGGGAGGCCAGTCAGAGTGCCTGCCGCTGTCGGTGCTGGCTGCTCCTTTCCAAGCAGACAGGTCACTCAGCGCCTTTTTAGCAGGCAATTATTTTGGGGAGTGATTGAAGATTTCGATCAACCAATCAAGCTTTTACAGAAGCTACTTTCTTTGATTATGTCTCCGGTCTTTAACTTAGGGAGAGGTTTTCCTCTGTATGGCTTGACAGCCTCAAGTTTTCAATTAATTTCTCTCTCCCCACCTCCTGCATCTTGCTTTTGCTTTCACCTAGGGGTGGGGGAGGCACTGTGGAGTTCATAGGCTCAAGGAGCTCCCAACGTGAGCTGCCACTGTGGGCCTTAAAGGTATCCCAAACTTCTTTCTGGCCTTCCTTCTATGAGAAAGGTCCTGCGAAAGAGCAGAGGGACTCATGAACAGGAGGCTGAGTGAAAGAGGGCAGTTGGGAAGAGGCTCTGTAGGATGTAGCGGATTGTGATGTCTGGGTGGCTGGATCCAGGAGCAGCCCCAGCGCCATGCCGAATGAAGCAGAAGGCATCGGTGTTTTCCAATGCAGGAGGCGTTATCCTTGCTTCAAAATGTGCTATTTTGAATTTTAATGGATACGTATCTATTTCAGTGCAATTTATTCTACAGAAATTATTTCCTACCTTTTAAAATAATTGTTTTGCATGTCAGTAACTTAAATGAAAATATTAGGTAAAATAATTCAGATGTTGTGCAGAAGGTGGTGACAGTTTTAAAGGTGGCACATGAATGCCTTAAGAGTAGGAGGCACTGGTATCGTAGAAAGAATTTTTGAATTAGAGACAAGGATCCAGTCCAAGCTTCACCCCTTACTGAATGCATGCCTGTGGGAAAATTACTTGGTATCTCTCGGACTCAGTTTCCTCAACCGTAAAATAGACATGAAATACCAACTTTATTGCATTTTTGTGGGATTTAGAGATTCATTTGCTCACTCACTATTCTTTTAATCATGAAATATTTATTGAGTGCCTGCTCTTGCTGTTCACTATTCTGGGCATGGTACACACAGCAGTGAATCCAATAAAGTTCCCTTTCCTCATGAAGCTCCCATTCTAACTGGAGTAGATGATAAAAGTGTAGACAAGTATGCAAGAAACTAAGAACTAAGAAAAAATACAAAAGAGTAAGGGAGGAGCTGTAATACAGCCCTAAGACAGAGTGCTAAGTATGTTTGCTGAAAAGCAAGGGGGTCACAGTGTCATGGGAGTGGATAGAGGAAGGGGGAGAAAAGAGGACATGAGGTCAAATAGTCAGGAGCTGGGGCAGAGAGTACCTGGTAGGCTAGAGTAGAGACCGTGAACATTACTTCAACTGTGATGGGAGGAGAAACTATCAGCATGTGATACCTGTTAAAAATGATATTTTCAATTAATATTCAAACAGCTGTGTAACTCATATCCAGTGTGTGCAGAGTGTGACATTAGGTTTCCAGGTTTAGGGATATCAAAATAAACTGAAGAGAGGGGCTCAAATTCTTTTCAAGGTGTGGGGAACAGTAGTCTTACCAATTAGCACCTAGTATTCATTAAATACTTAGAATGTGCCAGGCATAGTTCCATGCAGCAGCTCATGTAGGCCTCATACAATGCAAGTATGTCATCAATTATTATCCCTCATTTATAGATGAGGAAGTCGGGGCACAGAGAGACTTGCCACTATACAAATAACCTCTCAAATTTTGAAGAGGGCATAATGAAATTAATGTCTCCCCTTGAAGTTCAAGTACAGTCAGTGTGCAGAGCAAACATTACCCACGAAGAGGCATGACGCAGGCAAGAGATTGTAGGTATTATGGAGGCAGCCACTTACATATATGAGGGTGGGTGCATTGCCTCTTCTCACTGTGTTCAGTCTCCTCATTCATAACATGGGACTCACAGGGTAACCATCCCATATGATGTTTGTGAGGAAATTAAATGAGTGAGTGCACAGCAAATGCTTTTGCACAGAGCTGCTACAAGGCAAGTGACCAATGGTACACTTGCAAAGGGTTAGGGTACTCTTCATGAATTGGCTACCCTGGCTACCCTGGCCCTGGGTCTTAAGGCAGGAGGAGGACTTTGATAGCAAGTGAAGGCAGAGACTTGATTTTAGATTGATGGAGAATGTCTCTGGACATTGAGTCTTGAAAGTTTATGATAATGGCTGTAATACTGAACTTGTGGTGGGTAAAGATGTAGAAGTCAATTCTGTTAACTTGTGACATAGAGGAGACCTTGGCTGCCATCCCAAGCACAGCTTATTGGTCTGCTGGGGTTACTATAACAAGATACCCAAAACTGAGTGGCTTGTACAATGGGAACTTATTCTTATAATTTTGGAGGATGGAAGTCCATGATCAAGGTTTTGGCCAGCCTCTCTCCAGGACTTGCAGATGGCCACCTTCTCACTGTGTTCTCACGTGGTTGTTCCTTAGCTAGTATGTTCTCTATATTATAGGGAAACCAGAACTGTTGGATTAGGTTCAACCCATATGACCTCATTTTACCATGACTATTCTTTAAAGGCCCCATCTTCAAATATAGCCACATTCTGGAGTATGGGGGGGAGAGTAGGACTTCCATATATGGATTTTGTGGGGTCATAGTTCATCTAATAAGAAATGGGGGAATTTGATCCTTGTAGCATAGGGGGAGCCATGGGCTCATCTGTGCAGCAGTAGGAGAAGACTGAGACTGTCAGTGGTAATCTCATCTTCCTCCTCAGTGAAGAAAGGGTGGAGAGGGGGTGACAGATAAGACATGGCTGAGGCAGAATATGCAGAGCTTGCAGTGTGATTTCCCCAGCTCCTTGGAGCTACACACAAGTACACACAAAAACAAAAGAAATCTAGATTTGCCCCACCCTGGCCTCTTTTTGTGTCCCTATGGATGAGTCTACTTATAGCTCCTTAGTTTTCCCATCTGTTAAATGGGAAAAAGAAAACCAAGATCTCCTGGCTCCCCATGGGTTACAGTCACATGTTACTTTAGCACTGAGTCTCTGGTGTAAATGCAGACTGGTTTCCTTCCTCCTGCTAATAAAATACTGTCTTTCTATCCAAATGCAGTACTAACAAACTGGCATTTTCTGAGTGTCAGAAAGCCATTGGTTGGGTTTGAGCTATTCACTCACTTACGATCTGAGATTATTCTAAAAAGACTTTGCAGCTTGGTTTAATTGGGTAATTGGGATGTTTCCAGATGAAATTCAACTTGTATTTTTAAAAAATGCTTTGAAGAACTGGTTGCCATGGTGCTGTTCTCTGACAAGATCCCTTACTTTTCCCACTAAGCAACAATAATGGGCAGTGTTTATTGTAAGTCTCAGGTTACCCACCCGAGTATCCTTCTGGGTGGAAGAAGAAGGTGAATCTGAAAGAATTAGTGAAGTCCTTCCCCAGCAATCCTTGAGGGAGGGTGTGTCTCAGAAAGTAAGGAGGTTTGTCCTTTAAGGGTGGGAGGACTGAGGCCTAGCAGAGGTCCAGCTGGACTGAAGGGACTTCCCAGACCCCTTGCCTGTTGACGACTGGACGTTGAGGAAGAAACCATGGTGCATTTGCCATAGTAGGTGTAAACCAGGTGGCTGTTTCAGGACTTGAGAACTAATACTCTCATATTTGTTGGTAAACAGGTGTCTGGCAGGGAGAATTGCCTTTATTTTAAGACATCCCATGGTCTTAATAATTAATATGGATTTTTAAAATTGTATTAGTGTTTTACATTTGAGAAGGCCTTTGTTCTAATTCAAGTTTTCAAACCAGTGGACACAACTTTTACCCATCGTCCTTAAATTTCTTGTACTGGAGTGTTTATTACAAGAATGTGAAACATCTTTCCCAGATGCAGTATTTTGGCTTCATTAAAAGTTTTTCTAGTTCCTCTTTAGTCATGTCAATATTTACCTTGGACAATGCTTTGTATCCTTTTGTTTATAATTCCAGAATTCTCCAAGACAAACTGATTATTCATGACTCTCTGGCCTGAGTTATAATTTAAACATACCTTAAGTTTACGTTTTAAGAGTATGAATCCTCCAAACCATTTCCTCTACTTCTTCTCCTAGATTCATAATTTGAAATTGTCCATATTCACTTCACACCCTGTATTCTTTTCTGGTGTCTTCCAAGCATGTCTTTATTCTTAGAACATTAGCACACAAACTCATTCTTCCTTTTCTTTTAAAATCCCAGGGTTGCTCTCTATTGCCAAGGATGCTTTTAACACAGAATGATTACACACATGCTTTGAACACTTCCATTGTTTTCCTAGAGAGCTTACTCTTCCACACTGTTCACTCCTTTATACTGAATTTCTGATTGCTGATGCAAAGGACACACAACCCTTGTCTCAGCAGCCTAAAGATAACAGTTTAACCCTCCCAATGGGGACAAGGAGGCCTTAGTGGCCAAGCAGACATGAGAAGTTTAAGTGTGATTTTCCTGAAAGGCTCACTTATGCAGAACCAGTCATATTTCCTTAATCATGCAGAGTTTTACAAATCTATGTCCTTCTTTCAGTTCCCTATACATGCCTTACAGTTATACACTATTTTAAACTTACTGGGTATTTCACCTATGTTGTTACATTTGATTCTTCTAACAGTATTGGGAAGGAGACGCAGAGGACTCAAGTGACCTGCATAAGATCACAAAATGAGTCAAATTAATAAATTATTTCCCCTTGAGTTATTTATACTCATAAACTATTTGAATTCATATAAATCTCTCTGTTCCTTTACTGTACTATATCTTACTTCTTGATTTGGGATATTGCTTGTGCTTTTTCCTTTGCTTGAAATATCCCACTTCCTCCTTGGACTTAGCTAAACTCTTGCCCAATTTTCAAACATCAGCTTCAATTTCACTTTCTCTACATTCTCTGGTCTTCCAAGTATGGGTGACAAAATTTCTCTGTACTTTATAAAATACATAAACAAGTTTATTACCATGTCTGTCACCTAATGAAGATTTAACAGATATTAGTTATTACATCATTCTCAATTTTCTCTTTTACCATAACACCCCCCCCCACACACACATGCACATACATGCACACCATTGTATCCCCAGTACCTGGCTCTGCGGATATGCTCAATAAGTAGTTGTTGAATAAATCAATAATGTACATTGCATTTTCTGCTTAGTGTGGGTTTGGGTCCTTGAACTCAAGAATAAATGTTGGAGAAGGCGTCAAGAGGGTCCAGAGAATTGTGGGCATTTTCAAATCCAATCTATAGAATATCAGCTGGCTATTGGTAGCTAAAGTGGCTATTTATTGTCTGACTTTTCCCTTACTTCACCATGGTCTCCACACTTTTCCTTTAGGGAACTTGTCTCTTTCGCCACTTTGATCAGTGCTGTTCAGTGGGGTTGCCCATGCCGACTGGCCAGGAGTAGAGCAACTAAGCATATTCCATAGTACGTTGAGTAGAAAGCCTACAGATGGGCATACAACCCAAGATAGACTGATAAAAGTAATCTGGGGCTTCTGATGAAACTTAGCAGAGTGGATCTTCTTTTCTTTTGAGTGTTGGAAGCAACATATGCAAGCCTGCAGGTCCTTTGGGAACTTGTGGAGAAATCTATGAAGCCAACACAGGATGACCACCATCAAGAGATAGTGACAGAAGATATGGTGAAGGCATCATTTGAGAACCTGGATTCAGAAGGACCTGAAGCATGATACAACCCGAATTTCTAACTTTAGGAACTGATAGATCCCATTTCTTGATGCAACAAGTCACAAACAACTACTAGTGTTTTGACTAATTCAGTAGGAAAAAAAAATCATGTTGCTTTCATTTCTGACATTTGTGCTTTTTATTTCTTTCTGGCTTTGTTTTATGCTGATATATCTTCATATGTCTTTCACATCCATGAAATTTTTCTTGGATAGTTAACCATGAATACAGAAAGCAATCATGTGTTTGACTTATTTCCCCCCATTACATGTCACATGATAGGCTTTGCACGTGTCCTGGTGCATATCTGAGTTGAATACATATTTAGGATTTTCCTTTTGTGAATGGTGATGATTTTCCATAGGCTTCCAGTACTCCAACTGTTGGTCTCCTGGGGTTATGAAAGATAATGTTAGGGCAAAGCTCCTGAGCCTGTAGAATCAGATTTTAAAACTGAAGCTGTTTATGCTTTGTGCTCATATCTGGGAAGTCAAACCCTCTTTGGAGACAATGTTCTGCCCCAGTAGAGGGCTGGGAAATTGAAAGAAGTCATGAGTTTTTGGGTTTCATAGTAGGTAGACCTGGTCTCTCAGTGCTATGATGTCTCCATGCATGGGCCTTTTTGTCCTATGGACTGAATGATGGAAACCTCTCTCTCGTAAGCCCTCCACAGGGCCCATGAAGCTCCGTATGGTGATTTCCATAATCTATAAACTCATCAGTTGTTTTCTGTGCTTGACATGAAGAAGTTATTAAAGCAAAGAGGCAGAGGCTTCATTCAGAGAGATTCAGTCCTGTGTTTTGCTAATATGTGTTCCTGCCATCACTAATACATCACTGGGTAGGGAACAATGCATGCCCATTACTGGGATGACAGACATGTGCCACCATGTTCAGCTTTTTCCATTGAGATGGAGCCTCACAAACTTTTTTTGCCCAGGCTGACCTAGAGCTGTGACCCTCACAATCTCAGCCTCCCAAATAGCTAGGATTACAAGTGTGAGCCACTGCGCCTGGCCAGAATTTATTTTGCATATGACTCCCTAAGAAATTGTCTACAGATCTACATTCTTAGATTTCTAGAACAGCATCATCTTCATTATTAACATCATATTAATTTCTACCAGAACCATAACAGAAAAAAAGTTTTCTGCCTAGCTCTCAACCTGAAAATTCAATTAAACGGCATCCTCTAGACGGTACAGTTCAGTGACATTTAACTATGCATGTTCCTGGAAAGGCAAAATTAAATGAAACTGACATTTTGAGAACTGTATTTTGCACTGAAATAGAAATGTATTTTTCCTTGCTTATTTTGATAGTGTTTTACTGATAGGAAGTTTGGAGAGGTAGAAGGAGGCAAATATGGAGTTTTTCTTTTTTTTTTTTTCCTTGGCAGGACTGGGGTTTGAATTGGGGGCTCTGCACTTGCAAAGCAGGCACTTTACTACTTGAGTCCACCTCTAGTCCTAGTTTTTGTTTATTTTCAGTGAATATTTTCCCTGTACTCTATTGTTTCATTCAAAAATGGTGCTCAACAAAACTATATGATTGCTTTGGGATTTTATTGCTGCTTTCTCTCTTACTTCTGTAGGAGATCTCTGAATATGTAAGAGCTGCAACCACTGAGATTAATGTTGACTTCTGCATTGGAAGATTTTTCTTAACTTTATCCCAGAATTAGTGAGCATAGCTAACAGGTGTGCTGAGAGACCCATTCTGCGTGGTGACACACTCTTGCCAGTGAAATTGGCAGATAGTCTGTTTTGCAGAGGATTGCAGTGGAGTGGGGAAAACACCACTAGGAGTCTGGGTTCTGAGTATTTGAAGCTACACTCTTCCATTTTCTCCTGGTGTTGAGCATCTTGCCTCATAATTTTTTCCTCAACACTTTAATTAAGTAGGCAGCTTCTTCTGCCACTTCATATTTCTACTTAGTTGAAGTTCTTTTTCACTTCCAACATTTTTATTCCTGCCACTGGAAAGTTTGCCCACACTACTCTTGGATGAATGTTTGGGTGATATTCCTTAAGAAGTCTACAGCTTGATTCAATTTCCTGATAAAATTACAACTGGAAAACAGCAAAGTGAATAAAAAGCGACAAAAGGTGCTAACGGAGTGACAAAGGCAATCTTGTCCTAGTAGTGTTATTCAAACCAAGGTTAGGCAGAACACAGGTAGAGGATGTGCCTGTTCTAAGACATGTGTGGTATATTTTGTCTTTGTCTTTTGTTTCTATGCCTTGAATGACAAGGCATTTTTTGCGTATTATATGTTTCTTTTGGAACATATTCCTTTATGTTTAGGCTTTGTAGTATAAGAAACCTATGGGCAATAGATTTGTTAAGTATCTAGAAATCCAGAATATTGGGTTTTGTTTGTTTGTTTGTTTAAAATGTTCTTGAAGGAAATAAAAGTAAGCCTCCATTTGTTTCTAAGGAAAAAAAATAGTTCCTTTCCCTAAAGGCCTATTGGAAAGCTAATGGCCCTGGAGATAGGAATGGGATGTCTATGCGTATTCAATCACTCAAGCTTAGAATTTTATCCCTGAGATGCTTGGAATCCACTAGACTCCTTTCCTGGCATTAATTTTTAAATTCTACTTCTAAGAGACACTTTCTTATTTTGGAGTTGCTTTTGAAAGTCTCGAGATGGGCAATAATGACACTTTAATCAAAAAGTTCCAAGATACTGGAGCCATCTTTGTCACTGATTTCCAAAGTATGTTCTTGGGATTCCAATTCCATATGAAAAGTATGTGGGTAGGGAGCAAGCCCTAAGGAGTATTTTCAGGGATTCTTTATGCCTCACAGACACTTGGGGTATGTGACGCTGAGGGTCCTTTCTAGTTTCAGTATTACACAGTCATGTGGAAGTTCCTTTCTCTACAACTTCCCTTTCATGCGCAACTTATTTTGGCATGAGTTACATCCATGGTAGGGAACTCAATACAGCAAAGCATGTTATTTAGGGTTCCTATAGTTCTGTGAATTATTCCTTTTTAAGCAAACATCTGCCTCTGCCATCCCCTGTAACTCCTAGAGGGCTCCTCTTCACATGGTAGATCTTCAGTGCTGTCCAATATTTAAGTCTTTCTTTCAGGTGCACATCTCTAGGGTATGCAAATGCTTCATCATCTTGACCACCCCTGTCTGTAGAAGCTACAAATACTCAGGGTTTATGTTAGCAGATATAATGAAGAATAGAAAGCATTCAGGTCCACTCTCATTTGTGTGGTGGTGAGTAATAATAATAATAAAAGAAAGTGTTCAGGTCTAGTCTAAGTGTAGTATAGTACTCTAGAAGTGGTCTAACCAGTATAGGGGCTAAGGCAGCCCTTTTGAAGCCTTCTCATGCTCTTGTTTGTTGGAGAAACATTTGCCTATAGAACTGAAGTGATCTAAGATTATAGGCAATACCTAAGATTTTGTGTGTCTGCATGGATTTCCAAAGAACCATGTAGAATCAAATTTCTAAAATCTAAACAATGATCTCTAATCTGATACCATGTTTGGTTCCTCCTCTTGATTGTCATTTCTAAAAGCAAGACCCATGTCTTTCACATATCTCTGATGACTGCTTTTTGTCTACTACCTTCTTCCAAGTGGTAATCATTTTTCCTTCATAGGGTCTCCATCTCTTTCTGTCCCAGACCCTTTCCCAATTCTAATCCGACCTCTAGTTGATATAGGGTGTGTGTAAAACATTGGGTATGCCCATAGTGAATTATAAAATCTATGCACGGAAGAGAAGGTTGCTACCAAATAACTGGCTTTTTGATACTGCTAATCTGTACTTTTTTGATAATATATCCAAGTGGGGAAAAATTCATGTGATGAGAAGGAAATGGAGAATGAAGTTTTCCATCTTTTTGAAGGGCCTAATGTTGAGAGGACACTAGATGAACACATTCTCAAGCTGAGAAATCATCTACAAATTGTTAAAACTAAAGTTCCTTAGGCCATGGCTGTACTCAGAGGAGTCGGACAGAAATTCTGATAAAGAACTTTGATTTGTCACAGATTGTTTGAGTCTCAAATGAAATTTGGAAAGTTTCCCTGATATCACAGGCTGTTTCTTTTGGCTAATCGATTGGTTATGTTGTGCCTCATCTTCCTCTGTGCCCCCCACGACTGGGAACATATGTCAGATTCTCCCTTTGCCAGAGTAATTTGGAGGCTCATGACAATAAGACATCCTTTTTCTAAGTAACAGGAAGGGTGATCTGGGGAATGTTAATATAGCAGAGAATGGCAACAATTTACTCTTCTCTGAAAATATGTACAAAGTCTGATCAGTCCTTATCTGAGTAGCATCTACATAATTTTAAAGTAACCTATTGAAGGGAATAGGCCCAACTTCACTACCTTGTTCACATTTACATCTGGAACAACTGCCAGGGCCTCTTGGAGTCGATTTTGTTCAGTGCTGCAGGGCTGATTTGAAACTCAGGCAGAAAATGAAAGTGAGCAAATTTACCTCTGGCATTCAAAGAAATGCGCTTGGTCAAAGTGAGTATTTCTTCCCATGACTTATTTTCAAAAGAAGCATTGAATTCACTTTGTCATCTTTGCCTGCATCGGGCTCAATCGGCCCTTTTATGATTTTTAAAATATCCTATATAGCTGGGCTGGCATTTATTAGGCTTCAGCTATTCAATATTGCATTTCAATGTATAAAAGTCACTGTTCAATTGAATATTGAGTTTTCTAAGGAAGCAAACCTACAGAAAAGAAATTTGCAAGAATCTAAAATAAATGAGTTTGAGGAAGATCAAACTACCCTTTTGGCTGTTTCAAAGATCAAAAGATCTCTCTTTTATAGAAATCAGGAGCAGTTTGAATAGCTTCTTTCCTCTACTGTAAAGCTCCATTTTTTCACTATCATTGATAGTTTGGGACTGCACCATAATGGTATAAAAGGCCTTGTGGAAGAGAGTAGACGGTTTCATTCTCGAAAGGCATCGGGACTTCTGCACTTTTTAACAGATTTTTAATTTAACTTAGTCTGGAGCTCAGTAGAATGAGAAAGTGAAAATCTGTCCTCAGCTCCTTCAGGAGTTGTGGTGGCCTTGCTGGACACAAGGGTCTCCTGAGAGTTCTCTTTAAAGGCTTCTGTGTATCTTTGCTTCCACTGTAGAGATGGCTGGATCATACATAGGAACACCATCTTTGGGTTCACACTACACTACATTCTGCCTAACCTTAGGAAGTTACCTGATCTTTCTAGATCCCAGAAGCTTCCCTTGTAAAATGGGGATAATGATAGGTACTTTATTGGCTTATGTTTCTTCCATCTCAGGGCCTTTGCTCATGCTATTCATTCAATTGGGTAACGAATTAGGAAACCTAACTTACTCATCAATGTCCTAAACAAAACAAAATGTTTGTTGAGCAAATGAAATTCTAGTCCAGTACATTATAGCTGATTAAGAATTGGCAGTTCTGAACTGGAAGTGTGGTTCAAGTGGAGAGCACCTGCTTTGAAAAGCATGAAGCCCTGAGTTCAAATCCCAGTCACATCAAACAAGAAAAGAGACAGATTTAAGAACTGACAATCCCTCCTATTCCTCTGTAATGTGAGCTACTGGCAGTCAGGGTGAGCCTTGCCTCTCTATCCTAGGGATCTGGAGTTGAAGCTCTACAGAGGAACTGGCTGCAGGACTGTGGGTATGTATACACATGACCATTTTCAGTTCAACATTCTCTATCCAATCACTGTCTTTCCTGGCCTCCTACCCCAGAGTGCATTATTAACTTTTAGGGAATTGCTGAAATCCTTGTTCAACCCAGTGTACTGAGGAGGTTCTTCTGGTCTCACAGAGAGCTCCAGAGGAGAGGTCTACAGTGAGAGGTGAAAAGCCCTGGAGCAGGGTTGGGTGGAGTGGGAGAGTTGGAGATACCATTCCATCCAGCCTTACAAATTAAGTCAGCTGTTTCATGCTTTAAACATCACCACCACCACTATGGTCATCATCAATCACTAATGACAACTTCTTTAAAGTTTAAAAAAACCTTTGCCTTCCCATCTAAGAAAAAAAAAATTCCCCATCCACATTGTAGGCCATTCATGGTTGAATAGTCACCATTAGAATTATCTTGTTTTGAGTAAGGCACAAACTCATAAGAAGTTACTTTATTAGTTTAGTTACTTATTGTGAATGTTTATTAATTCATTTTATCTGAGAAGATGAAAGGCCAAATAGCAAGGCATTTGGTTGCCTAAGTGTGAAGTATTTAGTTATAGATAACAGAATTTGAGCTATTCTTGGCAAAGATAGGTTTCATTGGACAAATAAAGATCTTACAGTAATCGCTGAAAAGACTGGAGGGTTAGATTGTAGCCAAAACTTCTAAGAATCATAGTTCAGAATAACATCTCAGGCCTGGTCCACAGAGGCAGCTGCTGCCTCTGCCATGATCAAGGTGGTGAATAGGAGGTCATACCTATCACTGGCTACTTTTGAACTTCCCCAATAAAACAGATGCCCTTGACTTGTCTCTCAATAGCCATGGTGCTGGGGTCTGGACCATGAACCCTCAGTTTCAGCTTCCACATCTCTCTACACTGTGCTAGTAGAAGAACACACCTCTATGTCAGTGTCTACTTCTACCTTCTACCTCTCATGGGGGAATGCCTGCATGGCTGAACCTAGTCTTCACATGGAACAAAGCTGCAGAGAATTCTGGGAAATGAAGTTGTTAGATTTTCAGATTCTAGAGGACCACAGAGAAGCTCTGAAGAGCCTGGCATGGACTAGAGTAAACCAGTTTGTGGATTCTACCACAGAGGCTTCATGATTGGAGGGTCAGGAGAGCATATCTCAGGGAAAGATAAATGAAAAGGGGCTGGCAACAACCTTGATTGACCTTACAACTTTTCTAGAGCTGGAGATTAAGACAAGGCAATTTTGGAATACCACACCAGTGAGAAGTGACAGGTTTGTTTGGAAAGGTCGGTTTGAGGTCTGTGTGTAAACTTACCTAAATAAATGGTCTTTGTCTCCATGATCCTGACATTAATGGTGGAAGCCTTTGAGTTCTCTTCTTAGCAGAGGAAGAAAGGTTCCATTCCTCTTATGCCCTCTTGAAACTCACTACAATTGAGTGGTTTTCTTCAGGCAAGTGTCCATTTGACTTAGAAAAGGCCTCCTGACAATGGTTGGAAAGACAAGCTTCGGATGCCACTCAGAATATGCAACACTTTCATCTTCTAGGTAAGTTGCCATTTCCCCTTTTGAAGAGGCCAAAATAAGGATCTACAGTAGCTGGATTTTGATGGATCATAGAAGCCTGTCTGGATTTTGGAAGCCGGAAGTCAGCAGTACTCTTCTGCCATCATCTTTTAAACATTCAATTCAGCAAAACACCTTAAACTTTAATAAACATCTTCTGCTTTTAATAGTGTTGACTCCAAGCTAATAAAGCAAGGAGCAAATCAACTGAAGGTAAATTTCTCATTAACAATTTATTTAACTTTGTTGAGGAGAGCAATTCCAACTTCGGCTAATTGAGTTTGTAGCAAAAACAGGGATCCATTTTACTACCACCCTCAGGACCTTAATCAAACTCTGGGAAAGGTAAAGCAACTCTCATTAGCAGACAAAGAGCTTAACACCCAAGAAGGAATGGAAAGTGCCAGAACACTGTTAAATTCTAAAAAACTTCAACATGATTCTAATGCAGGGGCAGAGACTGGCATTTTGCATTGTTTCGAATTTTATTTGCCAATGGAAGAGCCCTTTTGACATGACGTAAAAGCTGGGGTCCTATAATAATTTGAAGATGTTGACTTTGGAATGTGGGTGATGTGTTCAATTTCTCCCCCTTTCCCTAAGATCTCTCTGTGGAATGTAGAAGAGACAGCTGGGTAACCTGTGGGAAGATGCCTTTTCCAGCTGATCCAAATCCTTTCCCTGTGGCTCCAAGAGGTAGGTATAATTTAGGAGTTTCATAATGAGGGGCTGAGTGAGACTGCCTAAAGTGACAGCCCTGTGGGCAGAGGGACATGTAGCATGTCTGTGATTGGGCAGTGATTGAATCTGAAGGGATTTAATAATTCTTCTTGAAATTCTCTGCTTTTCTACAGACTTTCTTCTGGAAGCCTGATTAAACGTGTATTATTTCTTCTTAAGTGATTTTACAGGTCGTTTATTTTGGATTTATGAACATCAATACATTTTAAAAAATATTAGCTAGCTGTACTGCTGGATACTTGTTCTCTAAATCATTAACTGTACTCTCTATCTGCATCAGATGATAAGAAATATTTCAAATATTACTTTGGTTTTTTGGACTTATGCATTTATTTAGGGAACAGGTATTTCAAAACACTAAGTATCACACATTGTGCTAGGTCCTAAAGATATTCTAATGAATAAGTAGGCTTTGGGTTTGATCCCTGTGCATTGAAAGAAGGACTTTCAAAAAGTGTGTTTGGTAACATCTATATTGTTGTGAAATTATGGGAATGAATTGGAATTTGAATTGACTTTCCTTTACATTCAGTTCTCCATCCACAGAGTCAAGGTCTGTGTAGGAGAGACACGAATAAGATATGGTTCTTTGAGGTTTTGACATTTGCTGGTTTGCAGTACTATTGAGTTAGAAAGAGAAGGTGAGTGGCAGGGGTTGGTTGGTATGAGAAAGAGGAAACTACCTCTTTTTCCCTCATTATCTTCTTCCAAGGTATCTGTCCTATAGGACTTGAAATGTTCTAATTGTTCCAAGTCTATAGCTCCAAAAGAGAAAATAACCACAGTGCTGGTAGAAATTCTTACATTACCTATTTTGGAAGCTACACTTTTGTGTCCAATTCACATGGTTGGGGTGTAGGTCATGGGACCAGTTGGAGCAGGAAAAGAGAGTATGGTTAAATAAATAATTTGAATCATGATGGCAAAGATAATCAAAAGGTTCAAAACAACCATCTGGAGCTATCATTAAACCAGAGGGTGAGACAAACAAAAAAAAATGTCATGAATGAGGTAGGAAGACAGGTAGGTCAAGGCAAGCAGTTTAGAAAGGACGCTGTGGGGAATATTGGGGGATGTGGAATTGGGTCTCTGTATTTATCTGAAGTCAAGTGTCTAAGTATTATGGGTGCAGAGTTGTCAGCTGAAGGGTTCTTGCTAGGGCCCCAGACACAGAGCCAACGGGAAGTATTGAGCTGTGCAGCAGCTAGAAGTCTCTTCCTTAGAACAACTTGTTCACTTCACATATGGCTTTGGGAAACCTGAATAAAGAATGTAGAAGAGCTAAGGATGTCACCTTTTCTCAGGAGAAAACCATTGTTAACCCAAAGCAGGGGAAAATTCAGCAGTGAAGATGAAGGTTAAGACTTTATGACCCCTCCCACCCACTCATTTGTCCCTCCCAATGACCCCAGGATTCAGAGAGTTAGGTAGAGAGAGGATGGTTTTCCTCACCTGACAGATGATGAACCTGAAGTCAGTGAGGAAATCAAGTTCAAGGTCATAGAATGAGATGGGCTCAGACTTAGGGCTTGAGTCCAAATCTTATTGTAGCTGCCATTCTCTTTTCATTACAATTTACTAGTATTCTAATGGTATGTCAATATAAGCAAGTGACAAAACAGAGCATTGCAAACACATTGACCCTTGAGGCATATGTGTAAGACTGAAGGCAAGTCTCTGTGATTCTTTTGGAGGCTTTGGCAATTCCTCTTGGATGTCTTGCCTTTTACCTTTCTGGCCCTGATGGGGGCACTGATAGAAATGTATCTTTGATCTTTGGCCCTATCTGCTTCCCTCAGCATTCAGATTGATATGCTATCTACGGTCACAGTCCTCAGGGTAAAGAAAATGGTGGAGAACCAGAAAACATTTTATTCAGTAAGATTTCACCCATTTACTTATTCAATAACCAAATTATCTTCCAGAAATAAATCAGAAAGTTTCACCATTCTATTTGCTTGCTTCAGTTAGGAAATCTGAGGGAAATGAGTTTAATTTGCCATTCCCATTTCTAATTAAAACTTTTAACATTTCAAGCTTTTTGACAGAAAAAAGAAAAGACAAGAAATATTGTGTGAAGTCAGCTTTGATGCTATACAATCCATGTGTGAGTGCTTGAGAGCAAGAAGGGTTAAAAAAGGAACAACAAAAAACCTGTTCAGTTTTGCTTGCTTAAAAAAAAACTCAAACCATCTCCAAATGTAGTTTAATCCATTTTCAGACCCTATACATTATGCATCAAGATTTTGTACAAAAGGAATTTGAGAGGAGCGTTCGCATCAAACCACTTCAGTGGATTAAATTTGCAGTTCAGCACATTAAACTCAAAAAGTGTACAGGACACTTTGAGAGCCCTGTCTCCTTCTTTTTTAATGTGTGGTTCTTACTTCAGGTAAATAGGTTTTTAAGAATGAGTGGATTCCAGCAGCTATGTTTAAGAAAAAAAATTAAGAAAGGATTTGGTCTACCTTCCACTTAGCTTAACAATGACCGTGAATATTAGAAGAAAAGAAAGTTGATTGAAGCAGTTCTTTAGATCCTAATGTTCTTTTCACCAAAGCTTCCCCCTTCAAGGGGGAGAAGCTACTGTGAAAAGGCATTCCCAAAGGAGCTCACACAGGTAGCCAGGTGAAAACTGGAAACCTCACCCTGCTTGACTGTAGAGTTATGTTCCCACTATGGTGGAATATCTGGATGGAAAGCTCAGAATCAATCATCCAAATGTCTTCACCTAATAAATGCCAAACAACATGGAGACCATATCTGAATGTTTGGAGGGCCAATGGCATCTTTATTTCCTGTTATTTAAATAATGGATTGTTTGGGTCTGGGAAACATCATATCTATTTCCTCTTTCCCCGGAGAACAGGCAACACTGAAGGAACACATTTTATGGCAATCAGGTTGAAGTCCTGGGCACCCAAAGAACAACCCAGTTATAAGCTGTTAAAGATGGAACGTTGTAAATTGACAGGCAGAGTCTGACCCCTAGATATCATTACTGTTATAAACTGTGGCCTGTCCAAATAAACGAAAGAGCACCTGAAATTTTCTATAATAACTTTTACTTTTTTAAGTGCCGAAAAGTTCCTACTGGTGTGGCTGGTTGCCTGGGCTATAGTGTTGTGTTGACAGCTTTGGTCCTTTTCTGGCAGCCGAAGGTCCAAACAGTGACCAATGAGAGGAGAGCATTCTACTCTGAAATTTCCATTTGGCTGGTGATTCGTTTTGAAATTCACATTTTATGAATGCTGTGAATCCAATGCAATGTAGTTGTTGAGGTGTCTACATTCAAATTGGATTCCATTAATTTTATGGCATGATTAAGTGCTTGAATCATAAGGACTTGGGACTGAATTTATGTGCCTTCTGAAAGCACTTTTAAAGACTGGCAGCTTCGATGAATATAATTTTATGCTTGGGATTGAGAGAACAAATCTAAAGGGATATGATCTCTAATATAATGAGGACCTGAGAACTCAATTTTGAGAAATGAGGTGAGTGGTCACTCTCACATGTAAAGTGAAGTTGCTATTCAGCATGCATATATTTTTTTTCCTTTGGAGGCCTTGAATGTTGTTGAAGGATTTAGTTGTCTGCCATGCGAATGGTTTGCAAACATTTAAGTACCTAAACAAGGCTGTGGAGTGGTTCAAGTGGTAGAGTGCTTGCCCAGTAAGCAGAAGGTTTTGAGTTCAATTCCCATTACTGCCAAGAAAGAAAGTAAAGGGAAGGAAAACATAAAGTATGTAAGCATTTATTGGGGTGCTTGTAAGAAATGTCAATTTCTGATCACTTCTACCTTGTGATTCTGAAAGACTGGTGTGGGATGCAGGCATCATAGACCTTCCTGGGAGCAACAATTATGTGGTTGATTTGCATTTGGAGAAGAGTGGTGCTTCATTCATGGCCTGCCTCACAGCTATGGTAAGAGAGCAAGACCCAGAACTGGACCTAGGCATATCTTTGTCCAGGGATCACTTTATCATCTACTTAGTTCATGCTCATCCAGTTGGATATTTATGACATGGAAATTATCAGTGGTGTGAAAGTTTCACATGTCATATTGGAAGAAAAGAGCATGGGGTGGCAGAAAGAGTGAGTGGCATATTGCAGTTTACCAAAAATCAGTTCTGACATCTCATTTGAAAATTCAAAGCACTCTTTTAACACAGAGGGGTTAAATGGGACGTGCATAATACTTCCCTTAATTGAGTCAGTTTTAGGCAGTTCCTGCATAGAAAGTGTGGAAAACATTTTTTATTTCTGCATTTTTCTCTTTATGGATTTCTTTGGACTGAAATACCCAAATTTAAATTTCAGTGCTTTTAAATTCAAGAATTGATTAAATTAAACACTTCATCATTGTTTCATCATTGTTGATAATTTGTAATTACTCTTTAATTTGTAAATTATTTGCTTAGATCCTTTGCAATATTTTCTATTGAGCTGGTGGTTTCTTTTATGCTGATTTTAAAGAGCTGTTTATATATACAATTATTAATTCCATCTTGCTGAAAGTATTTTTCTTAGTTTTTCTTGTCTTCTTTTATTTTCGTGGTGAATTTCCTTTACATGGAGAGGTTTTAAAAGTATTTTATAGAAAAAATTAAAATTCTTTGTTTGCCTGTTCTTTGGTGGTATTTCAATAGTTTTATTTGTTAAAGTTCTCTGTCTGCCACAAGATCAGGAAAATAATTACTCGTATTTTATTATAGCTGTTTAGTAGTCTTGGGTATATTCTATAAAATTTAGCATATAAAATATAAATATATAACTTACAAACATTATCCTCAAATAATAATTGTTCTAGCATCATTAATTACAGATTTCTTTCTCATTGGCTTATATGTGACTACTATTTATTGTATACATGAGAGTAGTGCTAAATATCTTTAGTGAATTTTTAATTTAATGGGTATATATTTTTATTTGATCCTTATAACAACACTGTAGTGTAATTATTTCTGTCTCAATTTTGCAGATGAACAGACTATGGCTTGGATAGCTCAAGTTGCATATTTATTAAGAGGCAGAGCTGAGAGGGAATCTCAGGATGGAGTGACTCCAATGTTTATAGACTCAGACCCTTAAATAAATTTTACCACAAAACAAATTCTTATTATAAAGCCATTTTGGTGCTCATTATTCTGATTTTCTAAATTGGTTTCTATTTTTGCAGCAATACTTACAAGTATTGTGGTTTTATAATATTTTTAATCTGAAGGCCTTTGTCCCTTATTATTCTTCAGCCTTTTCATCACTCCTCCCACTGACTCAATATTCATGTTGGCCTTAGACTAACATCAAGAGATACAAAAATACTTCCTGAGATTTTTTCCATGGAATTACATTTAAAATTTGACATCTTTACTATATTTAAACTTTACATCTAACAAAATGTCTTTTAAAAGAGTTTTATAATTTTCTTCAGACAGATTATTTACATTTCTTGTTATTGTCGTCATCTCAAGTATTTGGAATGTTTTGTTTCTTATTGTAAGAATTTTTTTTCCAGCATATTTTCTTACTATTAATTTATAGAAAAATTATTTTTTCATCTTACTTCTTACTGACTTTTTTAAAGAGTAGTTTTTCTCATGGGTTTTTAGTTAGGTATGCTTATAATCTATGAATAATAATGATTTCAGTTTTATGTTCATTATATTTCCAATTTCTACATGTTGTCTTATTGCAGTGATAGGAAAAGCAAATAATAGTAGTGAAAATAGTTAACCAGACAGCATGTTTGTCATCCATCTGCTCTTTGTTTTACAAAGTATTCATGAAGTACCAGCTCTGAACTAAGGCACCTGTTGATAGAATATTAAGCAAGACAGAAATAGTTCCAAACATTCTAGAGTAATATCCTGGACTACAAATGGACATTAAACAGGTAATTAATTATATAATCAATTCCAATCCCAGCCCTCATTTCATTCTTCACTGGGAATGCACCTGGTGTTTCAATTTTAAACCAATTTGAGATACTCTTTAACATGTGTTTTTCTAAGACAGTTTTAAAAAAATTTTAAGTCAATGATGTCTCCTGAATTTTATGAAAAGGTTTTTCCATTATCCTTCCATTCACATGTTTTCAGGTCATCCCACGTTATAACCAATAGACTTGAGGCTCCAAGTCCCATTGGGATAAAATGACATCCCTAGCACCATGCCATTGGTTTTGACCCAGACCTAGAATCCAGCTCTAGAAGATATCTCAGTATTGCAAGGTCAATGAGTCTATTTGTTGGATGGTATGAGCCATCCAATGTATCTAATTTAGATTAGCAGCTTTTTTTCAAAAAGAATCATTGGTGGGAAGCTCTTTGTGCTTTCCTGAATTTAAAAGTAATTACTGTGTTCTAACTATTGCTGCCATAAGGATTCCCTAATAGCCCAGGGAGGATAGGGAAATCCCCAGGATTCCCCCAGGTTGATCCAGAAGCTGGTGAATGAGCAATGACATTGAAGACTACCAGTGCATCGTGCAGAAGCAGTCTTTATTCTTTTCATTGGAAAAAAATATTAGTGTGTTAGTTAGTTTTTTGTTTTGACAAATCCTGAGACAAACAACTTAAAGGAAGAAAGATTTATTTTGGCTCATGTTTTCAGAGGTTTTAGTAGATGGTTGGCTGACTCCATTGCTTGTGGGCCATGATGAGGCAGAACACCATGGCAGAAGGGTGTGGTAGACCAAAATTTCTGACTTCATGGCAGCCAAGAATGCCTGCTCTAGCTGGCTTCCTCTTTCTTAATTTTTTGTCTCACCTGGGGTCCCAGCCTATTGGATACTGCCCTTCACATTCATGGTAGGTCTTTCCTCTTCAGTAGCATTCCCACATGCCAGTCATCTCCTGAAATGCCCTCACAGATATGCCCAGACCTTACGTTTTACTAATCTCTTGGTATTGCTCAATCCAAGTCAACAAATCAAGATTAACCACCAAAAAATAACTATGCTATCAAGAGCAATCTGCAAATTCAATGTAATCCCCATCAAAATTCCATTGTCAGTCTTCACAGAAAGAGAAAAATCAATCTTATATTGAAAGCATAAGAGATACTGAAGAGCCAAAGCAATCCTAAGCAAAAAAGAGCAATGCTGGAGGTATAACAAAACCTGACTTCAAATTATGCTACAAATATATAGTAGCAAAAACATCATGATACTGGCACAAACACAGACCAATGAAATAGAATGGAAGAGCCAGAAATAAACCCACACTGCTATAGCCATCTGATTTTTGACAAAAATGCCAAAAAATATGCATTGGAGTAAAGACAGCCTTTTCAACAAATGGTGTTGGGAAAACTGGATATCTACATGTAGAAGAACTAAAACTAAATCCTTATCTCTCACCCTCTACAAAAATAAATTCAAAATGTATCAAAGACATTAATATAAGACCTGAAACTTTAAACTGCTGTAGGCAAACATTTGAAGATATAGGCATATTGTCACAACTTTCTGAGCAGGACTCCAATAGGTCAGGAAATAAGTGTAAGAATTAACAAATAGGATTGTATTAAATTAAGAAGACTCTGCACATCAAAGGAAACAATTACTAGAATAAGGAGATAGCTTACAGAATGGGAGAGAATCTTTGCCAGCTACTCATTAGACAAGGGATTACTATCCAGAATATTAAAGAGTTCAAAAATTAAATGCCCAAAGAACAAATAACCCAGTTAATACATGGCCAAATGAATCCAACAGACAGTTCTCAAAGGCAGTACAAATTGCCTAATAAATACATGAGGAAATGCTCAACTTCCTTAGCCGTAAAGGAAATGCAAATCAAAATGACATTGAGGTTCTATTTCACTCTAGCAATCATCAAGAAAACTGACAACAAATGCTGCAAGGATGAGGGGTTAGCGGATGGAGGAGATGGAGGTATGGTATGGGGATGAGTTGTGGTGTGGGGTAGGGAAAGGAACCCTTAAACACTATTCGTGAGGATATAAATTCAGTGCAGGCATTGTAGAAATCAGCATGGAGGTTCCTCAAAAAACTAAAAATAGTGAATGGAGGTGTGGCTCAAGTGGTAGAACACTTGCTTTGTGAGCATGAAGCCCTGAGTTCAAACCCTAGACTCACAAAAAAAGGAAGTGGATGTGGGTCTTTTTCCAACCTGTTCCAGAAAAACATTCACTACCCTTGGATTTTTCCAGGTACCAGTAGCTCACACCTGTAGTCCTAGCTACTTGGGAGCCTGAGATCAGGAAGACGGAGGTTTGAAACCAGTCCAGGCAAATAGTTTGAGAGATTCCATCTTCAAAATAACCAGAGCAAAATAGATTGGAGGTGTGGATTTATCATTAGAGTGCCTGATTTGCAAGTTGAAAGTCCTAAGTTCGAACCCCAGCCCCACCAAAAACAAGCAAAAAATAGAACTATCATCTGATCCTCCTACACCACTCTTGGTACATATCCAAAGGAATGCAAGTCAATATATAATACATATATCTACCACCCCATGTTTATAGAAGCACTATTCACAATAACCAAAATATGTTATCAGCCTATGTACCCAACAGCTGGTGACCGGTTAAAGGAAATGTGGTATATATACACACAATGGAGTATTATTGAGCAATAAAGAAGAATGAAATTATATTGTTTTCAGGAAAACAGATGGAACTGAAGATCATCATGCTAAGTGAAGAATCAGAAAGACAAATACCATGTTTTCTCTCATATGTAAGTATCTAGACCTACAAACCCAAAAGAATGACATAAATGTAAAAGGAGGATGGTTGAGGGGGTGGTACTAGTTTGAAAGAAGGTAGAAGAAGAAGGTTGCTAGAGGGTAAATAAAAGAATGTTATGTACATGTATAAAAATAGAATAATGAAACCCATTAAAATTGCAAAAATAAAGGGGGAGAGTAGAGATGAGACAGTAATAGAGGGGTTGAAAATGATCAAAGTATATTATATTGATATATTGAAATATCTCAATGGACTCTCCTTGCTCAATTAATATACACTAATAGAAAGGATTAACCATCACAAGTACAGCATATGGAAAACAGAAAAAATTTAAAAAATCATCTGTAATCTCATAATTGAAAGATAGCCTCCATTTTGTTTGTATTTACCTATGAATTCCCCACAAAACACATTATCATATTACATGATAGATTTTGCTGTTTTTCTTTTTATATCATGAACAATGTCTCAAGTCTGTAATTGCCTCATTATTTTGCCTTGTAGTGCTCTGATAATTGATCTGGATATTCATTTTGAAATAGTACTAACAAGTAAAGGGGCCTGTGAGGACATCTTGAGTAAAGACACTTAGCTAAATGTGAAATAACCACAGTTGGTTGAATGAGTGATGACCATGTCTTTAAAATTTCAACAGAAAGGAAATGGCAATAAGTCAGCATGAGGTCAGTGCCCTAAGAGCTGAACAGCTTTGCTTTCAAAAACTACTATTTTTCATAGACAGCTTGAAATGCAGTAGCTTCTTCTAAGACAAATATTTTAAACTGCATCCACAGAGAGATTAATCAGCAGCAGTAGCACAATCTTTACAAAAGAAGAAAAGACCTACCTATGTACTTTATGTAAATATGCATCTTTTTGTCTGTATTTACATTTGGAAAAGAAGAATGAGAGTGCTAGAGCCTTCCAAGGTACAAAGTGTTATAGAAGAAAGATACTTGGTGGAGTAGAACCTATACTTGTCTATGCAATAGCCTTTTCTTCTCTGTTTTTCTCTAATAGAATCTTAATTTTGTTGAACTTCTTACTGACTGACCATATTTTTCAAGGCCATTCCCAGCCCTAGTTGGTGAATTCTGACTCACCTAAATCACTCATGATAATTTCCTTTCTCTTGGTAGTAGCTGCTGTAGGGTTGGTACCACAGACAAAGTTCTAACTAAAGGGACTCAGGAGAAATTATCCTGGACAGCTTTGGGGAAATTTTTTCTTGTTCTTATTATTTTATTTTTTTTGGAGAAGTACTGGAGCTTGAACTCGGGGCCTTGAACTTGCCAGGCAGGTACTCTACTTCTTGAGTCAACAAGAGGGAGAAAAAAAGGAGGAATGATCTCTTCCTATGAATATACTATGTACTGAATATATGTATCTTTCTGTCTATATTTAAATTTTGAAATTACTAAAAATGCTGGGACATTCAAAAAATGGTACACAGTTCTTAAAAAGAGACACAAAACAAGAAATCTGCGGGCATTGATCCTTTTTGGTGTGTTATTACCATCCTGGGGTTATAAAGAGAGAAGTCTGAAGACAACTCAGGATCCTGAAGAACATCACAGACAGAAGTAACCAGGTTTTCAAGGATGCCATTGAAGCTCCCTACCCCTGCTCCTTATTTTGTCAGAAAATGTGTTATAGTTTTGTTGATGCTTAAGCCATTTTAAGTTTAGGATTTTGCCTATTTGCCGCCAAAAACATTCTATCTGATTCAGGTGGTCACAAATAACAAGTGAACAGCTAGACATTGAGCGTGTTTAGGGGAGAAAAACCAGGTTCTGCTTCTATTTCTGTGTGCTCTCACTCTAGCTTTTACTTTGACCTACAAAACTGTCTACTATCTAAACAGAATGGTACTTCAGAAATATATATTAGTCTTTTGGATTGAAAAATCATTAATATCCATAGCAGCCAACATATCAACATTTGCTTTAGTAAGGGCCTTACCCAGATTCCCGGAGTAAACATTTAAAACATAATTTTTAGTGAATCAAGGAACATATCAACTGAAGAAATAGCCTTGGTCCAAGGGAAAGAATATTAGCAAATTAATAATTTTAGGTCTTAGTTCTATTTTTATTATATTAGAGAAATCTCAACTCAATTATAGGCATTTAAAAAATTACTAGCCTCACTTATAGGAGAAAGTATTTAAGATGTGGTCTCTGGTAGGAAATTCCTGGGTGTGCAATTCATCACACTTGTGAGATTGTATCAATTATTTCATAGAATGCCAGTTTAGGATGTAATTATCTTATGTAGTAAAACTACCAGCAGACCCTTAGTTAGGGAACTTGCCAGTTGTTGTCCCACATTGTAGACACTGATTCATATGAGACATATTACATATGCCTAAGCACAGAGAGACATATCTACTGAATTAATTAGGGTGGGCTAAATTGCTGTGATAGACTCAGAGGTGGAGTGTCTCTAAGAAATGTAAATCTAAATGTATTTCTTGCATATGAGATAGTCTAGATGTGTGCTTCTAGTTGGTGAATGCTTCCTGTCAGGTGGTCATTCTGGAACCCAGGCTGACAGTTGCCTTATTATCATCAGATGTCACTCTCCTTACCTCCATGCAGTGCCCAGAAAGGGGGAAAAAGATCATGTAGGAGGTGTTGTCTGGTCTTGAGGAGTGCCCTTAATGGAGTGCATTTCACTTCTGACCACATTCCAAGGGCTAGAACTTAGTCACATGACCACACCTAACTGCAAAGGAACCTGGGAAACTGAGTCTAGCCATGTGTTTAGGAGGAATGGGAGAATGAATTTTGGTGGACAGCTTGATACATATATGGTATAATAGAAAGAGCACCAGGATGTAGAAGCATCCTAACAGGGGAGAGGAAACCTATCCTGCCTCATTGCTTTCTTGTCATTCACCTCTTCTAAGTCTCTGCTTAAAAGGCTTCAGTGACTTCTCATATTGAGGACAAAGACAAGACTCTTTTACCCTGACTTTCAATGCTCTGCATCATCTAATCGCCACATACCTATTCATCTTCAGTTTTTGAAAATAGTCTTTCTCACTTATGAGGTTCCAGCCATGCCAGCCTTTCACATCTTTGACCTTTGGTGTTATGTTTCCACAGGGATTTTGCACTTGCTGTTTCCTTCACCTGAAAATGCTTTCCTCCTCTCTTTTCTTAATGAGTGCCTATTCATCTTTGAAATATGACTCTCCTGTAGAAATTTCCTTGATTTGGTTAAATTCCCCTGTATAAGCTCTCATGGCAGGGTATACCTCTTTTCTTAGCATCCATTAAAGTTTTTTCAAAAAATTTTTGCTGTGATTGATTAAAATTCACCTCTGTCTCTGGACTATCAATTCCCTCAGGCAGTGGTTATGTCTGCTCTTGCTAACGTATGCTTAGCATAGATCTTGACACCGGTGACACTTAGGGAATATTCATTGAACATTTGAAGAGATGAATGGACCCTGTACCAATTAAATTGGTCATATGACCACATTTTTTTTTTCATTTCTGGGTCTTAGTTTATTCCAAAAGCATTGAAATAGATGAACTTTAGAACTTTCAACACTGTGGTCAAGTATGGTCCTACTTAAATTGAATCTTGTATGTCATTGCCTTTGTTTAATCATACAGTTATGTCTCCTAAGAAGATGTAACAAGTTCTGAGTCTGGCAGAGTGAAGTGAGGCTACTTTGTATTCTTCCTTTTTGAATACTAAAAATCAAATTCACTGCAAACTTTTAACTCTATCCTAATCCATAAAGTCTAATTGTAGCTGCAAAGGGGATTAACTAGAGTTAATGGAAAAGTAATACCATTAATTATTTTACCAAATAAGATAAGGAAAGAAAATCCACAGATGAGTATGGGTTTGAGCATTCCTAATCCAAAAATCTGAAATAAAAAATACTCCAAATCTGAAGCTTTTTTTAGGTGCACTAAAAATATTATATAAAATTATCTTCATCCTAAATGTGCATAATATATATGAAACATAAATGAATTTTCTGTTTAGACATAGATCCCAGCCCCAACATATCTCATCATCCATATGCAAATATTCCAAAATGCCCATCCCCTCTCAAAATAAAAAATACTTCTTGCAAGCATTTTGATTAAGGGATGCCCAACCCATAATATATTACTTATTCTGGTTGAATGTAGGCTTTGGTTTTGTGAAGGCCATGTATTGACAAGGCATTAATATAAAATGTCACTGGGATAAGAATAGGGGCTATTTTTTCTTCTTTTGATTTTGAGATTAATATTCAGTTTATTTTAACCTTGCTTTTGGTGATAGGATGGCAGGTGATGTGGTCATTACCAAGTCTGATTTCAGGTAGCTAGGTGGCATTTATGGAGTGATTGACAGTGCTTTCCATGTTTATGTAAGATAAGGATTGCTTGTTTATAGTGCACGATCCAAAGGACACTTACTTCATAGTGAGCAGTCTGAGAGACTGTGCCCATTCTATAAAAGGATGGTCTCTTCCATTAAGATTAGCTGACAGTTCTATCAGCTAATATTATGATGTTATATTGTAGAGAGTTAGGTGCTAAAAGAAATCAATCTATTCTCTGTATTTATGAAGTGGGCACATTTTCAGAAGTTTTCATGTTCTACCATAGAGCTGAGAAGGGTATGGAGATCCCCAGGCATGGTAAAATTTATAATTATTTCTTTAAAATGGGATTTGTTTATCACTGTCTCCTTCTCCATGCCCCTTTTCTCTAGTTGACTCGATGAGTATATCTGATTTTCCATGTGCCATTTAGGGGGGACATTTAACTAATACAAAATATGAATATGGGCATCTTTCTAATTAATTTTGTTTTGTTTTGTTTTGACCAAGATTCTTTTCTTTAAATTAATAGGCTTTTGGTTTTAGATTTATATACAAATTGGACAGATATTACAGACTCATATGCTACCACTTCCCTTGCTTTTCCCTATTATTTCTAATTATTACTATTACTGCTAATGTAACACTAGTATGGTACATTTGGTTCAATTAATGAACCAATATTGAAACATCTTTATTAGAGTTCATTATTTATTCATAGCTCTTTAGATCTCCTTTTCATGTTCCCGAATTGCATCTAGTACATTGTATCACACTTGGCCATCATGTCTCCTAAAGCTGTCTTTGAGATGGACATTTTCTTGTATTTCCCTTATTTTTGATGGCCTTAACAATGTTGAGAAGTATCAGTTGGTATATTATAGTATGATCTCCTATTGGAATTTTCTTGATGTTTTCCTCATGATTAGACTGAGGTTATGAATTGTTGGAAGATTACAGAGATAAAACACCATTTTCACCTGTTATCCACATGATTTATGACTACTGATATGGATCTATTCACCTGATGAGGCAGTGTTCATCAGAGGTCTTCCCTGTGGAGATCTGCCCATTCCAAACCTTTCCATGCCTTATTATTTGGAAGGAAGTCACTATGTACAGCTTACACTTACGTGGGACTTGTGCTCCTCCTCTGAGTAGAGTACCTACGTAATTATTTGAAATTCTATAAGGGAAACTGGAATAATGAGTCTAATTCAGTTTAGGGATTAACCTAATGAGGACTTTGTGCCATAATTCTGTGTGGGTAATATGACCACGCTAATAGGGTGGAGTAGAAAGAGCACAAGGCACGATTAAATTAGGGTCTGAGTTTTCACTTTCGAAGCCCTGACTCTGAGCATTCCTCCTTTCCCTGAGAATGACCAGAGGTTCTACTTGCCAGTACAACATAAATGTCACTTTATTTGTAGTCCTTACTTCCTGGAGTAAATGCTCCTTTGCACAGCCTCTGGCTGGCTCAAAAGTCTCAGTCCAAAAGTCCCTCCTAAGCAGTTCTCAGGGCATCCTAGGTAAAGTAGCTCTGCCCTATGACTTTGTGTTATTCATTTATATTGTTTATCATTATAGAAAGTCACCCTATTTATTCACTTGTTTTCAACTGCCTCTAGACTGTAAACTTCATTTACTTCATGAAGCCAAGTAATTTGACCTATTTTATCCCAATACCTAGAAAGTGCCCTGAGTAAATCATAGGCTAGATTAAAAAGAAGAAACAGACACCAAAATGACCATTGGAGACATATTCATTGAACAGTCTCTGAAGTTAAATTAAATTAAATAACCAAAATGTCTTTAGCAACTGACAAAATATGATACACTGATCTCAATTGCTGTTACTTCCACCAAAAGGGAAGGGATCATAAAAGCAAAGCAGATTTTTAGCATTCTCTGTTTTGGCATTTGTGAATTCCAACAAGATGGGATTACTGATCTTGACTCATTTTGCTTAAGAAACTTAAATTAATCCATATTTTGGCTGCCATGAAGGAATCCTGACTTTTATTTAACAAATTAATGTCCAGGAAAAAAATGACTGATGTCCAAAAGGGAGACATTTTTCTGAGACTCTGAAATTTGAGATGTCAGAAGAATTTCTTCTTTGCAATTTTTGGGGAAAGGAGCACATTTATTCTCTAGGAGAACTGAAGCATAATGAAATGCAATCTAAGAACATGCAAACTTATTATCTACCAGGATGGTTGAATGGTTCCAATCAAATGGAGGATAGAAATAGGGTTTTATATTCGGATTTTGGAAAAATGACTCCAACAGTTATAGTTAGGTGCAATAGTGCCTGCAAATACCTGAAATAGTGGCAGTCTGTGGCCTGCTCATAACATAATGAATATATTTGCACTTTGAAACATCATGGGGGCTAGGAGGGAAGCTCCCTGAATTATTCCTGCAGATGGAAGAAACATATCTTCCTATGGATGATAAATAAAAAGGCTGGGTATTATTTTTTAATTGGCTCTTCAGTGGGATGCCTTGGGCCAAAGCCTGCTTCAAGTAAGAAGACCCTGTGATTTTAGGAAAGTCAAATTTTCCTTATTTCTCCCACTCCTAGAAATTGATAAAAAGTGGCATTATGGCCTCATTAGCAGTAGGAGTCTTTTCATGAGAATATTCCATGTCCCAGATTTCCATGGATAGAAGTTCTGGTACCATAGGGATGATCTTTTTAGAAACATAAATCTGATGTCACTTACTATTTAAAACTTGTCAACAATTTCCCATTTTTAAGATTAAAAATAAAAATCTGTAATGTAGTCTCTGACCCTGTGAGAGAGCTCTGACACAAACCTTAACTGTGTCCTGGGACTTTGGCATATGCTGCTCTCTGCCCCAAGTGCATCTTCCTTTACTGTCCTCTGTCTGGTTAAATTCCACCTATTGCTCAGATCCCAGCCCAAATGTCAGTATGTGTAGGAGTCTTCCCTGACTTTGCAGACTAAATCAATCTCTTTTTTTCTGTACTTATAATTTCTTGAAGCTTGTCTTTGTTATAGTATTAACTGTGATAGATTAGTAGAGCAGGAACTATGTCTCTTTGGCTTACCACTAACTGCCCAGAAATATAGGAGGTTTTCAATGAATATATAATATAAGAATGAGTGACTGGAACTGGGTTATACATTCTGTCCTTATATAAATTTCCTAAATATTCAATATGTTAATGACATAAGCAAGTTTGTTCCCTTATTATAACTAAGAAGGAAAAAATACCACTTTAAGTTTATTTCATGTTAACTATAAGATGGACAGATGAAAATAAAGGTTAAGTGCATAGGTTTCATAATCATACAGACCTAGGTTCAAAGCCTGATTTTGCCACTTCCCAGCTACATGATCATGGGAACATTACTTAAAATTTGTGTGTATTCCAACCTCATCATCTGTAAAACAGGACAGACCGGGCTTGGAAGACCTGATTCACCAATTATTAATTGTGTAATTTCATTTAAGTTAATAATCTTGCTAAGCTTTAGGCTACATCACTATAAAATGAAGCTAATAAAATCTATTTCTCATGAATAGTAGGTACATTAAATGGATGTATATCTTTGTGTATATATAGTGAACTATATATTTGCTTATGACTATATGAAAAAGTACTTCTTTTATTTAAGTAAGGTAAAAACAAATTCAAACAATAATATGAATGTATTTTCTATTTCTTAGAATGACAAAGATAAAAACTTGGATAATGAAAGAAAGTAGAGAAAGAGGCACTCACACATACTATTGATGGGTATGGAAAATGGTGAGATATCTTTTACTACATCTATCAAAAATCAAAATGCACATGCAGTTTGACCTAGAAAGTCCTCCTCTGAGAAGTTCATCTAAAGGCATAATCATATAAACTTATAAAGATGTATACAGAAGGATGACAATGTACCATTGTGATAACAAACTATTGCACATAATAAAAATGTTCCAATTTAAACAGTGAAGGGATTGATAAATAGGACCAATTTTAAAATGGATGAAATTGATAAAATGAAATATTATCAGGTGACTAAAATGTACTGAGACATGGAATTACCTCCCAGATATATTATTTGAAATAAACAATATAAAAAGCAATGCAGATTTTGTTAAGAAACCTCTCATACAAGCATTCAATTTTCTGAGGGGACAAAAAATACTTTTCTAAGGATTTAATGGAAGCTATTGTTGTCTCTGGGGAAGGAATGGGAGTCTCTAGGGAGAGAGTTATTTTTCATTATCTCTTTTGTGTACATTGTGGTGTTTAAATTTTTATTTTACAAATATTTATATTTCTTTTAAAATGCAATATTAATTTAAAAACATGGAGAACACAAAATAAAAAATGCTTGCCATGACTACTATGCTTTCTCTTTCTTGTAATATTATTAGATCTTATTTTTGGGCTGCCACAGATATCCCTGGTTGCTCCAACATGAAAGATGTAGTACAGCAGCAGGGCAGAGTTGTCACTGGAGGATGACCTTAAAACAGTAGGAGGACATGCCCATCCATGGGTGCAAGGAGAGAGACAGGAGGCTGGGAATTCTCGCAGACAGACTGATCCAACAACAGGGCAACAGGTATTAGAAATGGGAAGTGGGGGTTTTGATGTCCTAAGAGGTAAACAGAAAGTAAACCTTATGACAAAAACACTTTAACATGAAATTATTGAGTCCTCATAATTATTTAAAAAGTAAGTGCTGTCGAAAAACAAAACCAAAACCAAAACCCACTAATTTGTAGGGATGTAGCTCAGTGGTAGGAGTGCTTTCCCTAGTATGTACAAGGCCCTTGGTTCCATCCCTAACATAAAAAACAAATTAAAACAAAACAAAAACAAAAATCCCCCAAAGACAAAACTGCCAAGCAAGCAAGCAAAGCAAGCAAGCAACCAACCAACAAACAAAATCCAACACAAAAATAAGTATTACCTCCACCTGACAGATGAGCAAATAGAGGCTGAGTAGCCTGTCTAGAATCCTACACTAGCCAATGGCAAAGCCAGTATCAGACCCAAAGCATCTCATGTTTATGTCTGTTTATAGTACATTGTCCTGATGTAGGTTAGAGATTCTAGTGCTGTTTTTGATTTGGTTTCAGACTTTTGGTATCCTTGCTCAAGTAAACACTCTTTGTTAGAAGTGCAGGTCTATTCTATGTCACTGATTGCATTTGAAGCTATGCTTGGTGATTTCTAGAAGCTTCATTATAACCTGTTTTTGCTTACACCAGTTTTACTATTTTCCCTGGAGAAAAGACTGCAGAGGGAATTCAGAGTAGAAACCCTTCAAACCCTCTTCTAAGGCCAGTTATGTTTTTATTCAAAAAGGAGAGCTCAGGAAAGAAACAACTCCAGGCCTCCAGCCTTGGAGCTGCATGAACAATAAATACGAATTTGTATTAAGCACTTTTCTCGCTTTGCTGATTAGTGTAGTTAGAAAATTACCAAAAGCTGTCATCTCTGTCTCTGTCCCAGATGAACATGTGTCAGGCAGTTTCTTTGATGTCAATCAAAATGTTAAGGGCTCATATTTAATCACGTGCCAGTCAGATGCATGTACTGTGCAGTCTTGAGAACTATTTTTTGGTTGTGCTAGGTATTGAACTTGGCCTTGCCTTGCATGTGCTAGGCAAATGCTCTACCACTTTGAGCCAGGCTCCCAGTCCTTTGTGCTTTTGGTTGTTTTTGATAGGGTCTTCTGAGTAGCTGGAGTGCACCACCATGCCCAACTCCAACCTCAAAAGTTCTTGAGGAAACCAACCCCTCCTAGAAATGCTGTCTCCCCACTCTATAATCCTCTTAAGTCTATGAGTAATTAATTAATTTTTCTAACTAGGGACAATCAGTAACATGTAGCTATTTTTGTTTTGAAATTATATTTTCATAAGGGTATTTAAAGACTTGAGATATTTTTCAATCACTCTACTGCAATATAATGGTTAACTTTAGGAGCTGTGTGAGTTTGATTTGTATTTAAGATTTTTACAATCTATATATAGGTTGGTGTTTAATACGCATTATACATTGCTTCTTTTTATATAGGTCATGTATTCTCCTGGGATGGTAACAAGATTAGAAATAACAAATACAGAGTAGAATAAATTAAAATGCTTCAAACTACATTATATAATTTCAGAAAATTGGTTTCACACTGAAACATTTAAATAAGAAAACCAAATGAGTTAAGTAAGAAAAAAACCTAGTATATGCACTTGAATTTCCATGGTTTAGCAAGTTTTATCCTTGGTAGTAAGGTACTAGTATCTTTTCTCAGTGCTCCAGAAATGTGACAGTTCGTTTGGGTCAATAATGGATACAATTATTTTTTCTTTTTTTCTGGTTGTTTAAAAAGGCTGACTCCATTCTTACTGAAGACGAATAGCATTTATCAGTCAAGATGTCAAAGGAATATCATAAATGTAATTATATTTTTACATACGACTCTCCAAACTCTTGTATACAAATATTCTTATTACACTTGGTACGATAAATTCAGAGGCTGTTATGGGACAGGAGATGGCAAAATTGGGGCCAGTACTTTTCTAATTACTTAGGATAATAAAAAGTGGGGGGTTGGTTTTCCTTTCACAACTAAACGAAGGAGATACGATGCTCTAGAGAGTCTATTATTCTGACTGGTTTTATTTGTTTCTGTGAAGTTTAGGAACTCTCTCCTTGTACAGAGTCCTCAGGCCTTTTTCAATTTTTCTATTCTTGCATTAAAGGCCTCTTCCTGTATTTGCAGCTTTTCGTTTATCTCGGTCTGTGAAGACAATCATAAAAAAGTGGTTATGATGGAGCTATCTTTTGCTGCACATTGTCTTTGTGGTTTTGACATACTATAGTGCCTAAAGACAGACATTATCCCTCACACACCTTCCTGTTTTGCAGACATAGCCGTGTTTCAGCCTGTAGTGATGTGATAACACTTTATCATATTTCTCTGCACATTCCCAATGTATAGCATGTCTACTATGAACAGGAAGTGGTATTTGGACAGCCATTTTTCAAATAGCCTTGTGTTGGAAGACAGGATAATTTATCTGTATTTTCAGACAGACTTCACCAATAAGCACCGAATCAGAATAACTGCTTTGGGCTTAGTTATTGCAGTGTTGTTGATTCTTCCCCCCACCTCGCCCACATCCTTTGCAATGGATGTTTTTGTCTTCTGTGTAATGCATTCTAAATGGAATCCCAGAAAGCTTCTTTTGTGAAATAACAACACAAATAATCTCACAATTAGAACAATTCTCATAATTAAGAGTATTCATCATACATTTATAACTCTTGGAATAATGCCCAGGTTGTGGTATATTTTTGGTAGAAAAAAGTAAGCAATTGCTGACAGGTTTTAGTGATTGTTGCAGCTGTGATAGCATTTAGCCTCTGGCAGTGGTATTCTGTGGACTAACATTGCTACCTGCACAATTCCAGAAATACTTACACATTATCTGAAAGTTAGTAGCTCTGGAAATGTCTTCCTTTTATCACAAAGGAAAATAAAATTGCATACAGTGAATTCTGCATTGGTTGACATGACAAAATTGGTGTTTTATTGTTATTATTTTGGTGATTTAAAAACATCTATAAGTATATGAAGAGTAGTTTATACCCATGTGTGTTAATAAACTTAAAATTTAGAATATTTATATATATATATATATATATATATAAAACATAACTGAGGTCTTCATTATTACTATATTTTGAGAAACTTTTATTACTGGATTTGGATAGAAGAAACTTTAAAAAATATCATTTTTGGCTCATCTGTAAGCTTTAATATTCACTTATTTATTTATTTACCTATTTATTTTTAAGAGTGTAATTATAATGGAGAGATTTGAAATATGTGCCCTGGTTGCCTTACCTGATGAGTTTTTTGTCTTGCCATCACATCAAGAGATGATATTTTTAACAAGATCACATTGTTGTTAACAATTCTGGATTCAGAATTCATGTGAGCATTGATCTTTATTGGCTCAAGTACTTTTTAAGTCCAGAAATCAAGTTGACTCCCGGTTTCTTATTTTTTTCTTTCCTTGGAGGTTGGATGGAAAAGGCAAGGAGGGAAAAAAATGGTCCTCCAAGTTATGTAGGATTTCTTATTTTTCTGGATTCACAAGCATCCTCATGCATGATTTTGGTAGAGTTGATGAAGTTTTGGTCTATTAGTGTGGGAACATGGGTGCTATGTTGGTTATGTAGATTTGGCCAACCACCTAACCAGCTGTTGGTCCTTATTGCAAAATTATTTAAGAGAATAGGATTTGTTAACATTATATCCTAGTTTTAAATTTATAATTCCAACTCCTGATTTTATGATAATACTTCACCAATTTTATTGATATGTTGGCATGAAATATTTAAAAATTGTTACTCCTGCTTAATTAAAATACACTTGTGGTGCATAATATTTTGGACAATATAGGATTTGACATGGTTTGAAGAAATAGTTTTGTCACAATTCCAAAAGATTGGGAAAAATTGCTCTATTGAAGCAATTCCATCTTTCCCTTTCATTAGTATTCCTCTATGCCCACCCACAATCTCATGCTTTTCAGCTAAAGACTGATGGACTACAATCTACCAGCTTCTGTTTCACCACCTCACCAGGGTTTTCCACTGACCTGTACACCTTTTTGTTAGTTCACTGAGACAGAATTTATTGAAACAAATGTGGGTCTTGGGGAAAAGGTTCTTGAAAGTAAAATGCACCTGATAGACAGGTGTACTGACAAGAGAGGAACCTTCCAGCTTTCCAGGTCTTGGTGATCAGCACTTAGCTCAGGCACAACCAGCAGGGCCTAGATAAAAGACTGTATGTGCAGTTAAGAATAGACTGTGACTGGTCTGCCATGGCCTCTTTTTATTCTTGAAAACTGCTGAACAAATGAGCTGTTCCCAACCACTGGTTCTGGTTCTGGTTCTGTTTCCTTCAGGAAAGAATATAAAACACATGACCTGTATTCAGTAGTCTTTCATTGACTTTGAGGTGATCTCATTCAACATTTATAACCTGGAAAATTCAAAGTTGACCTAATGACACCTAGCATCCCAAGTTGGCAAACTTCCCTCGAGATTTTCGTATTATTTTACCCTATTGCTAAGATGGGGCCAACAGTCAACATTTAATGCAAGAATTTAGTGTTAGAATTTATATTTCTCTGAAATATAATTCTTAAATACACTAAAGTTTGTTCCATTGGGTGTAATTTTTATTATGCAACTCAGGGCCAAAATAATTTCTTTTAAAATGTTTCTTTAAAATTAAAATGCCTAAACTGTATAGGCTTAAATATTTACTGTATTCAGTATAATTTTAATTAACATTTGAGGGCCAGGATAACTTCAGTCTTAATAAATAAATGGGAAAATAAGTGGATTAACATAAAAATGAGGATTCATACCACATTTTCAGAAATTTCCATTTTATAGAAAGCAATACATTATTGTCACCATGTCAAAAGGAGGAGCTCTGAAAAAATTGTACTAAAAATATGCATTCTTTTTGCTTTTTACTACAAAAATTAAAATAACAGTATGACTTTTAAATAGTAAAGAAAAAAATCTACATGAGAATTTATAACACCTGGAGGGTAATAATTCATTAAATGTGTATACAACAGGATTATTCACAAGGCATATGTACAATGACCACTGGAATACAGCTCTTGTTGAATAGGCAGGTGACAATTTTTAGAGCCAGGATCAGTGGAAGTCAAATTTGGAAGTGAAAAATAACTTACCTACTTGAAATAGAGGAAAAATTTAGGTCAGTAGAGAGTAATTACCCAACTTGGAATTTGATCAAAACACAAGGTAGACATTGAGAAAGGATCACCCCACAAGTGTATTAAAATCCAAAGTAGCTTGGTTATGATATTAGACTTTCTCTGGCTTTTGTGGGTAACACTAGAGTTAGAACTGGAACCAGTTCACAGATCCTATTCAGGGCCTTTCATCAGTTGTTGACCCTGGAAACTCTAGACAAATGACTTAATCTTTTTGTGTCTCAGTTTTCAATTTATCAGGGGAAGTGCCCTCCTCAATTACATGGAGTATACTATGATTATTGAAAATAAACACATAAAGGGGGGGTTTCTATCTTGAGATATTGTATAAATCTTGCCATTTCATTGAAAAATTAACAGTAATTTAGCCCAGGCTGGAGTCCACAGATCTACTTAATATGGGAATGATTGCAGCACATAAAGGAACCATTGCTGTCTCTCTTCTGCTCCATTCTCTCTGTACCTAGTTATGTTTAGGTGAGCATGCTAATAAACTTCCAGGATGATTTCAGACCAATGGGTAGACAGTGTACACATGCAACCATCATATTCTTTCTGTTATAGAGGTAAAAGTGCTGCAGAGTCCAATTTTTTTTTTAAAAAATCAGTGAATAGTTAAACACATACTGTTTGCTACATGGAACATGGCCTTGGTAAAGATGTTTTCAATTTTTGGGGCCTGCAAATAATTCTATTGCTGTCTAGTAGTTCCTCGGCAATAATTTCAGGGCCACAGAATTGCAAAGGAGCCCACGGCCATGATTATATGTAAACTATATTTAGATGAAATGTTATCAAATCTAAAAAGGAGATATGTTCTGAACTCAGCTTAATTCAACTGCACTCTGCCCTTCCACACAGTAACCAGTTATTATGTTCACAGGGTTGTTAACAATAAAGCTTTGTGTAAAACGTGTTCTTCCACTCTTTCTGGTAAACACTAAACACCCCTTATTAAGCTGAGGACTTTGGCTGAGTCTGTTGGCACCAGATCATTAAAATGTTCATGTAAATAGTGCAATAACATTTGATGATTAAACAAGTAACAAGGTATGCTTATGCAGAGCTAATCTTTTGCACTTTCTAAATTAGTTGCTAATACAGTGTGCTTTTTATGTGTGGTCTCATGTTCAGATAATGGCTATGTCTTCCCCTGAGATGCATTAGTATTTTAAATATGTGCTGTGCTGTGTTCTACTGATTTATGGTCATTTTTATGAAATTATAAATTCCCTTAAAATTCACTACTTTACCATTTGGCTTGAAAAATGATGTGGGTTCCTATATGTCTTGTATTTGTGTTGAAGTAGAAATGGCTGTTTGTTTGTTGTTAGGACAGAATGAGAAAGAATTAAGCATAAAGCTAAGCCCACTGATAGATCACTGGCAGCTACTGTTGAGGTGGTGGCTGCCATCATTATTTTCACGCAGCCACTGGTGTTCACTGTTTAGAAATTGTTGATACTTTAATAGAAAAAAATATCTGAGAGGGATTTAAAAGACTTTAAAAAAAGAAATTTGGTGAGAAGACAACTAAGAATTATGATTTGATCTTCAGTATTTACTGTTTAGAAATGTACACCAATTATTCTTGCGTAAACAATGTTTATGGTGTAACAAAAGCACAAAGTTTTTGCCATGTTGTTTTTTGGGGCTTTAATGTTGAATGATTTTGTAACCTGATCTACCTCACTATATGCTGTTGGCAATCTATTCTGTGATCTTAATAAATCTCAGATGAATCAATTGAGAATTATGTGGCGATGTTAAGCAGAGCTTAGTGTTTATAGACACTAAGGTTGAGGTTGGGTAATTAACCAATAATAAAATAAGTGAGTACACTATCAATACTGAGTACCTGAATGCTCACTAAAACATCATCTGTGACTTGAGCCAGCACTGATTTTACATCTTCAATAGTGAAGCCAGCTAAAGGATCCTTGTCTGAAGTGTCAGTGTCTAGCTGGGTTTCCTCAGGGCCTTGCTCTTGATCCAACCCCTAGAACATTGAAAGTGAGAAACATTCAAGTGACTTATGGAGCATTCAGGGATTGTCTTACAATCTCAACCTTCTACTGTTCTACCAGGAGCAATGTCAATATGGAGAGAGATTTTTATTTGACATTAAACTGTATTTTTATTATTCATAGGATTATGGTACTAAGGTATTGTCTACTTTGGGAAATTGAAGGTGGAGACTAGGGAGGATGGAGTAGAAGAAATTAAAATTGCTGAACACCATCAACTGTCACCTCTTTGAATTAATGCAGGAAGAAATACTTGCATTGGGTTTGGAAAAGTTAGAGGCAAACAAACTGGAAGAACATTTTGTTTTCTCTCACTTCTATAATGTTGAAGCAGGGAGAATGGAAAGACAAGGGAAACTTACATTCAGATCTGTATCTGACATTGGTGGTGGCTCTATGAATGCTGAATAAGTATCAAGCGAGATTCCTTCTTCCAAAGGAGCAGGGAAGGGGTGATCTGCAGGCTTGACAACCTCTATTACTTGCTGGAGAGGAAGAGAACTAAATTATGACAGCCTTTGCTGAGTAACCACAATTTTAGCCAGTTCCCTTACATATGCAACATGCTTCTATGTTCAGTATATTCTAGGTGCTAGCTCCTCTACATTCTTGATGCCATTGCCCCTCTGGTGCAATAAGAAACTTAGCATTTTCTTATTGCCTCTATTTTACTCTGTTCTGTGCTTTGGAGTTGTGAATTTTGTTTTTTACACTTTGGTCTTTGTTTCAAGCCTCAGTCCCTTACTCCCTTATAAGCTCTCTGTAGGCAGAGAATCAAGCTTTATCCTATACATCTTCTCCAGTTCTGACAGAAGGCCAAGAGCTTATTATGCTCAGTAACATCCTGGTGGTGATTGATACTACTCAGCAGAATATAGCTGTTCTTATGTGCACTGGTGAAGTTGTCACCCAGAACCTGGAGATGAGGACAATACAGGTTCTAGAGTTTAATATGAAAAGCCAGTACACTCTAGATCAGAAAGAGTTACTGAAAATGTAGGGGGCAGAGTAAAACTTCACTATGAACATTTGACAACTCCTTGGCAAGAATCTGTCAGTCAGAGGGAGTGTGATCGTCAACAATGGAAATGAAGGAAAAGGAGATTCAAGGAAGCCAACTTTGGCATTGCCCATCTGCCATGACTTTGGGAGAGAAAGAGGAGATGAGGGTACTAAAAGCATTAAGCATCTAAATCACTTAATTCGTTCATCTTGTTCTAATTCCATGTTTAACAAGCAATGTTTTGACCATAATTTGATTTCCCATCTCTCTTGAGAGGGGAACCCAGTTGAGAGTTCTGGTTTTTATGCCTTTTACATTCTTCACTATAAATCCATAAATTGTTCCAGTTTGTATAGTAAACTCTCATGAGCTTGTTATTACAACTCTGAGATGAGGTCACTTACTATGTGCTCACAAAGTCAGACCTTGAGCTCACAAATTTGAAGACCTAACTCTGGAAATGCATAAATTCACCAATTACCATCCTATGATGCCTAGAAAACATGGTGAAATTGTCCATTATTTTCTTTTTTGGTGAAGAACTTGCATGTCTATCATTCATTCATTTCTAACTTCTCCACAATATTTTAAAACAACTTATGTGTTACATTTCATCATTTAAATATTAACATTTTTCATTTAGATAGATTTTGGAATGTACTGGACACTTAGTTACTTCTTGGTTTTAACAATATGTCTGTATTTTAAACTGAATTTGTATTGTTACTTTTAACTTGAGTTTAGAGGAAGTTGCTCCTTAATGGAAGTATGGAAGTGCCTTACCTTAATAGGCAAGGAGATTTGGAAACAACAAGGTTAAATGATTGGCCTAAGGTCAAATAATTATTTAGTGACAGGGCTGGGAATCAAACCCTAGTGTGCTGACTTCTTTCTAGCTTAGGAAGTTTTTGGAAAACTGTAATATGTCATTAAGTTCCTTTACTTGGAAATTGTTGGTATTATTAGTTAATTTTTATTCTATGAGGTAACATCGTTTCAGAGTTTTTTATCTTAAGTGGACTAAATGCTAATCAAAACAGAGTATGAGAAAAAGAAAAAATATTTGAACTGCTGTTTTTTCTTATCATATGCATAACCCATGGCTTTTTCCTAAGTGGACATATTGGCATTTTCATCTTCTTACAAAATTATTTGTCCCCTTTTCCACTATTCTTGATTTGTACCCTCCCACATCTTTTATTGCTCTTTATTTTCCCAAGCTAGGGAAATGAAATAGATATTTCAGTGTCCTCTGAAATGTTATAGGTAAAGTAAGTTATACATGGGAAGCAGAGACAAGGGAAGATGATGAGGGGTTTACCTAGTGGTATAGATTTTAATGTATGGCAAGAAACAGAAAGTTCGTGGTGCAGGGGGATGAGCTAGACAATGAAAAAAAAGTTAGAGATGGTGGTGTGGCATGTACCTGACATCTCAGAACTCAGGCAGTTGTGGCAGGAGGATCTTGAGTTCAAGGCCAGCCTGGGCTACACAGGGAGTGAAATCTTGTCTTAAAATAGAAAGACAGAAAGAAAAAAAGGAAGGAAGGAAGGAAGAAAGAAAGAAAGAAAGGAAGGAAAGTAGGAAGGAAGGAAGGAGGGAGGGAGGGAAAGAAAGGAAGGAAAGAAGGGAAGGAAGGAAGGGGAAAGAAAAAAGAAAGAAAAGGAAGAAAAAGGAAGGCAGGAAGAAAGGAAAAGAACAGAAAGAAAGAATTAGAGATTGTTGAATTTACTGGAGGTACTGAGAAGGTAAGAATGAGCTGATCAGCAAGGTGAGAGTGTTTTCTTTTAATGAAGCAGAATTTTATCTTGTCTACTGTCACCAAATTTGTGTTACTGCTATGCTTTTCTACACACTGACTGGGCCTTTCTGCTAATCTGCTCTCACCCCCTGGTGAAGTTCTTAATGGATAGCTTCTTCATTCTGATAATAGCAGATTTTACCATCTGCCCTCTTTTGCCCTTTTCCCCATCAAATTATACACTTAAATGCAAATAGATATTTTCATTCAAGTCTTTCATTCTGTACCTCACACCCCTGGGGTCTGAATATCTTTACACGATTCATCTGAATTACTTGCCAACTAACTACTCAGTTTGCTGGTCTTTGACACCGTGTGTGTGTGCTCTTACATGTGTGTGTGTATGTGTGTGTGTGTGCATGTGTGTGTGTGTGCATGTGCATATATGCATGTGTGCATACATGGTGGGTGTATGTGCACATGTGTGCGCATTCTGTGTGTATATGTGCAGATGTGTGCGTGTGTGTGTATGCCTACTGGGCAGAAACATGGAGACCTGGAATTTTCCAGCTCCACATCGTGATTTCTTTGGTAGAGTGAGCGCCCATTTATTCCAAGAAGCTGAAGTGTGGCTCAGAGTTTTGCTTTTCTTTTCCTTGATTTTTATGAGTGTAGTTCTTATAACTATTGAATTGATTTAATTTGTGCACAAATACTGGGAGTGAGAATTTCTTTTCTTTGCATGTTTTACATACAACTAATGAGCCAAACCATGGCTCCGCTTTTCTCTTTTATGAAGAATTACTTTTAGTTGTGTTCTTGACTTATGATAAGGAAAAGAAATGTCCCAATTCAGATGAGCATAAAAATAAGGTTTTCATTAATATTAAGATACAGTTTCAAATACATAGTTTGAAATAAACATAAATGTTCAGAAGTTTCACAGTGAGTTTTCCCCCATTAAAAATGGTAGCTTTTTTAAAAAAAAATACAAGTTTGAGGAAAATTAGAATCAATAATTGTGGTGAGAACACAGAGCCTGGCAAATATGCTTAAATGAAACCGTCTGATGCAATACTTTCTTTAAAAAATACAATTAGGCCTTTGTATTTTTTTTTTTAACAAAACCTCATGTTTTACAACATCACTGGTTCTGTAATAAAATCTATTTAAAACAGAGAGACATGGTCAGCTTTATTAAGTTAGATTTTCTGAAAGAACATTATAATTTCCTCAAGTCTATGAATAGTTGAAGCAAATTAAATAAAGCTAGTTTTATAACTATTTTTATACATTCCTGTAGAATTGTAATTGTCTCATAGCTTTCTCCTCAAAAGTCTAATATGTTACCTCTTAAATCTGGAAAAATAAAAACAGAAAAAGATGGAGTAAGTTTATTTAAAAAGCACTTCTATCTGGTACCCTGACTTAGCAACCCCCCTTTTCCATATGAAAATAGACCCCATAATATTCAGATCAGGAGACAAAGGAAAGGAATTTAAGTGACTTGCCCAGGGCCTAATGCTGAGATTAAAAATCAGGAGTTTCTGATTATACACACACATCCATTTGGCCAAATGATTGGTTTTGCTTGACTTTCAAATACCCCCTAAATATTACTTTGAGTGTAAAGTAATAAGCGTGTTTCTCTTGCTGTTTTTGAATGCTTGCACACAAATGGATATAATCAAAATAATCATGTTGTTCCATGTGAATGCCATTTATATTTTTCCTGATAATGAGCAGACCATTTGAACCAAGGTGAATACATTAAAAGCTCTAATAAAAAAGAGAATAGATTTTTAAACAGAATAATGGACTGTTAAGTGAACATACAATAAATAATATCTACAGATGTGGTCAGTAGAAATTAGTTTTATATAACTCGCCAATATACATTTTTCCCAGATGTTATCTGTTACATGAAATTAAGTTAGCTATATTGTTCATTATGTGCACATGGCGTTAGTGTTATTTAAGACAGTTTACAATCTGCTTTAGTTGAATTGTGCTACGGTATTTAAGGAATATCAAGTAAATAGCTTTTTGGCATAATTTAATACTTGCAAGTACGAAATTTCATCATCAAACATTATGTATCTTTAAAAATGCAGATCTTTTACTTACAAGCCAAGTGAAATCACTAGAAATCTTTAAAAATTTGTATATTCAATATGAATTGGACATCTACCATGGGAATAAATGCTAAGAATTTTGACCTCTTCTGGAACTAAATACAGGGTCAGATTGAAACTAAAAAAATGCTTACAGGAATTAGACTCTGCTTCCAGATCTTAAGTGTGTCTGAAAAGTAGTATAAAGATTTTATCACAACAGTGTATTACTTCAAGCTTTATTTTTGTACTTTCTGTGAGAGCATTGTTTTTCTTCAGTAATTCTTCCAAGAAAGTATGGAAGTGATTTGTAGGTAGTGTTTATATCACTACGTACAATTAAGTTGGTAAATATTAAATTATTAAAGTGTTATTAAATTATTCAAGATATTAAAAATTCCATTGAGATTACAACTTTCTATTCTTTTGAGTGGCAGAAAGCAAGATAAATCTGTTCAGTCCTTTTTGAGCCACAGGCATACAGACAAAAAAAGTGGATTTGCTTTGAAAAGACATTTGTTTGGAATTGTCAGAGGATGACTTCATATGTAAATCAGAACTTACTAAAATATGTCAAAGTTTCAAAAAGCAAACTTTATTGCCAGCTTTCTCCACTATTAACTTGGGGAAAAAGGCACAAAAATTCCTGTAATGTTTTAACTATTTTCCCCCCTTGAAGAAAGGCATTACTCATCTGCAAGTCTAATTAAGAAGTAGTTCTGTGGTTCTGGAAATTTTTAACAAAAAATTGTAACTCATTGCCCACAATATACTGCACATAAAGTAACAACATATGAATGCCACCTGCAAAATGCAATAAACTCGGGTCATGTCATACTGAGGCCATAAATTTAAAATGAAAAAGAGAGGAAATTCAAAAGCTAAGATTATCAGAGAAACTAATTATTCCATTGCTAAAGTATGTTTCTTTGGTGTTAGGACCATTGCAAACTTCGTAATACACCCTGTAAATGTGTATCAATTCTGCTACAAGAGTCCTCTCCTTCCTTTGCATTTTGACTTGGAACTAAACTTGCAAATGCAGCACATTAATTTTCTTTCCTATGCTTAATAGGCAGTATTTACATTTTGAAAAGGTTCAAAATGTTGCCAGGCTTCTGCAGAGTATGAATAGACATCTAATAGCAATGTCTATTTTTATCCACAGCATACTGGTAGCTTGAACATTTATAACTTAATAGAGCGTTGAGACCATCAGATCCACACACACTAATCACCTCAATAGTGAATGGTAACACAACACAACAAGTCAGGACAGGAAATGAAGGCTACCCATTCCAGCTGAATCTGCAAAGAATTTCAGTTGGCAGGCCACAGCAAACCAATTTGCAGTCTGGCTAGGATACTTCAGTTAACACCTTGGGCCCATTTTTATTTGTGTATCTTGATTTGATCTTGTTTCACTTGGGCTTGAAAAAATAATTTTTAAAAAGTTAGATAATTAAGGGAACTTATTCCAGAGGTCTTTAGATATTTTCAATATTTCTAAATGTACTTCTGCTTAAGGTCTTTACTACAATTTGAAATCTGAGTGCGCCTATCTTAATGACCTCAGACAATAAAATCCTCTTTAATGAATCGGAAAAGGCCTACCTTCTTGTAGCTTAAATGCAATTTAAAAGGAAAAGATGTTTTGATCTGGCTCTAGTGCAAACATTTCCTGAGGGAAAGAATCTTTCTTCAGATACCCAGATATTTTCTAAAGGTCCAATAATCTGGAAGATGGATCACTGAATTATAGGCTTTAGGCTTGGCTCCATTCCTAATTGTGTGATGCTAAGAAAATCCCTAGGACTCAGTTTATTTATCTGTAAAGGAGGATAATGATAATTGCTACCTGGCTACTTCATTGAATTGTTTCAAGCACAAATTAGATAATGTGGATGAAAATGCTGGGAGTTCTTCAAAGGGAAGGTATTATTAAACCTCAAGGTGTATTATTATTATTATTTATAATTACTGTTATTATTGAAAGGATCATCTTTCTGATGTGATCATTGAAAGACAAACTGGAGCAGCCATGTTTGAGGACATTTGTGTACATATCTGTTAACATTGGTCAGGGCAGCCCAATTACCTCAGAAGAATCAGTTAATGAGGACATCCTATCATCCTGTTTCCATATAGTGATAATCTTTAAAATAACAAACATGCATCCACTACCATCTTATTGGCAGAGTTCCTTGGACCCAAACAACTTCCTTTTTGAAGCTCAGGTAGTGTGACATGATTAGGTAGTTGTGTGGAATAGTCAGAACTGTAGCAAATCACCTACTTATAAAGGGAGTGTTTACACCTAACTTTTCAAATTAGAAAATCCCCCTCTTCCTTCTCTGCCCAATTTATCGCTTTTTCTATCTTTTGCTTTTTCGCAGCAAATGTGGCCAAGGCTCACATTCATTTCACAAAGATTCCATTCAAGAAACTTGGTCAAAATTAGAGCGTTAGGCCATTTCAGGGCAAACTTTCAACACATATTTCTTATGAAAATGAAATTCTGAGGCTCTTGAAACTACTAAATTTGCATCTTACTTTTGATTTTTAGATTGTCCTTATCTGGTAACTTCCTCAGGGTGAGGGTCAGAAAGTATGATTCTACTAAAAATAGCTGGAAAACACCTAATGCTTTTCAAAAATCTTTTTAGAGGCCACTTGGGTATATTTGTTTAGACTACTGGGTTACTACTGGGTTACACTCTAAAAGGCATGACCTTGAAGTTAATATAAAGTATTTCAAACAGTTGTAGTCACACATGAATTTTTGTTTGGTTTCATCTAGGGTGTTGTATTTTAAATTTGAGGTTATTAATATGAAAAAATTATCTCTCTTTAAAGGAAATTAAATATCACTATCAGATAATTAGTAAGAAAAATAAATATTCTGAAATATATTAGCATAAAATTGAAATGTGCCAGTATGTGTTTTCCACCTGCAAAATACTGTATATTTGGAAAGTTTATGCTTAAATGTTATTAAATAAGCCATATCACTGCTTAGGAAGTTGTACATATTTTTCCATATGCCCCTTTAGAAACCAAGTATTTTGCATATAACTGATTTGAGAAAGATTTTGAAACTGGGGATTGTCCATTAATTAAGATAAAAGTATATGTATATATACTGTGTTTGCAATTTTCAAATTGTAATTTCCTGTACATTTATTAAATAAAGTAGTATTTTGCCATTAAAAAGTAAAAATGTACAATCCCTTAAAAAAAGAATCATAAAGATGAGTTTGACAATTGTCTTTGTGGGAAACCTGTTTTAAGTTGTCAAATACAATTTAAAAACTAATTTTTACATACATTGCACTTTCATTGCACCTTATGATGGCTTGTATGCAGATGAAGTTATGTCCGTGTTTTTCATATTTGAGAATACTCTTTTTGAGTAAGTACTTGTAATTTGCAGAAACTAGATGAGACAATAAATTATAATGGTTAGCACAGAAACTACAATGGAAGAACACTAAATCCTTGTTCTAGTCTTTCTTTTTTCATGGGCTTTCTGTTATTTTGACAGTTTAAACCACCCGAGTAAAGGGAAACTGAAACTATTTGGATAAAGCTGTACATGTAATTTACTTAACTTCAAAGAGTAGTGATTGAACTTACTGTACTTCAGTTCCTGGAGTCGTCAGTTGAAAGTAGGAAAATAGAAAACTCTTCTTAAAACTATATTGAAACTAATTTCACTTAGAAATATAAAATTTGGGGGGTTAAATTAGAGTGTTTATAAAATGCTATGAAACCTTTAGAGCAGTCAATGTAATGTTATTATTCCTGACCTCTTAGACCAAAGACATCTATTTTAAGTAATCTGACATTAAAAATGTCCTGACAAATATAGATTAAAAACAACACCGGAAGTTGTAAATCAGTTGGTAACCCTTAGCATCAAGGAAACAGGAGACCACGAAAATGTAGTCATTTACTTTAGTCAACCTCAACTTTAATTTTTAACTAAAGAAAATTTGTGGAAGGCATGATGTTTACATTTTAGATATTTTATTCATAGTTTGTGTGTTTCCTTTTTTTGTAGTAGGTTCATAAATTATTATTACTAAGAAACATGTTGTCACAGTTACAAATATTTCCCTCCTCTGCTTAGCCCTTCCTCTCTGGCCCCCACTTTAAAAAAAAATTTCTACTAACTGATTCTTTAACTGTATCAGGCACTCTTCTCCAGGCAGCAGGGAGGAAACTACTGTTGACTGCTGTTAGGTGCTTGCTGTTCTAGAAGCAGGGCTCTTTCAGGAGTAAGCCAAACCCTTCCTCTTACGCAAGGCAGTCCTTTATTCTGTACATGGGAGGATGTCATTATTTTAGTCACATGAAATCATTAATTCCCTTTAAAAGAATGAGAGTAGACATGGTGAGATTCTGGGACTTTTTATGGAATCTGAAATCTTAGAAAGGAATTACAAAACTGATTTTGTGGGCAATAGATGTTCTTAAAAAAGGACTTTCACTTATAATCTGTAACTCGTGAATTTCTTTAAAACAAACCCCATACATTTGGGTATATATTTATTCAAGATTGGACTGCTCTAGAAATCTGGACTCCCCCCTTTAAATGTATATGATAGTCTTGCATTGGCTCTGCCACACAGCAGAGCATATATACGAGAGTGAATTCTTTGTAAAGTTTGGGAGTTGGATTAAGTCATCTCTGGTCCAGTTACAGATGTTCCATCTTATGTCTCAAAATTTCAAGGGGCTTTTTTTCTATTTACACCCACCTGTGTAGATCTCCCAACTCAGTACCTTTCTGTCATGGTGCAGAAGAATGTTTGGACTACACTCTCAGCACTTACTGGAGTCTTAGACAGGCTGAAACTTGTCCATTTATTTCTACTTAATTATGTTCCCAAGCCTCCTCCTCCTCCCATTTTCTTTATCTTCCAGTGTCACCAGGTTCTCTGTTACTGGACAAAGGCTGTGGTTGTCTTTAGTTACTCCCCCTCTTTACTTCTAGCATTCAATCAGTCACACCAGTCATTGGGGACAGCCAAAAATGTCCTCTGTTCCTTATTTTTCATGCCAGTGACCATCTTCCTGCCTTCAAATCCAAGTTCCTGACTTCACAGAGTTAGAACTCCCAAGGTAATGAACTATGAACTCTCTTTCCCAATATGCACAGTGTCTGGAATATAATGAATGCTCCATAAATAGTTTTTTGATGAAGAAGAAGAAAAAGCAAAGCTTGGAGCAAGCAGCTTTTCCAGTGCCAATGGCTTCTCCTTCTCCCTCCTTTATTCCTTATCCCCACCAGTCAAAATTCCATATGGTCTTTTATACCAGTTGGTTCACTGCAGTGAAGTTTTCCTTGTCTTCCTTGTGCTCTTAAGTATCTTGCTTATTCCTTTTGCATGGTGCTTGTCATACTGACCTTGAGTTACAGCCATGTATGAGTGATCTCCCACCATTTTGAAGACATAGCTTGAGGGCAGGGCACATGTCTTACACATCTTTAGGCATCCATTTGATGTTGTGTATGACACTAGGATATCAATTCATTTAAAAATATTTCAGGGCTGCCTAGTTTGATAAGCTAAAATTCAGTTAGAAAAGTGCAGAATGAAAAATGATACTACCCGGAAGCCAACACAGTTACTTTACTCCATCAGTGCAGTACATGTATTTTTAGGTATCAATGGAGCCTTGGAATATTTGTTTGATTAGGACAATATAAAAAAAAAAAACTAAACTGATTCTCATTGATTTGATTGCATTAATAGTTGTTCTCAACTGACTAAGAATTCAACTTATGTATCAACAGAATGACAGGTGTTTTAGACACCCATCATGTAGTTTCAAATTCTAAAGAGTTCCCTGGAGATAATCACTCCCTACCTAGTTCCCATGGATGGATGTAGCATCAAGAAATCTCTAGGGGAGAGGGCTGGGTGAGATGACCTACTATTGAGACTACAATTGCTTTTCCATTGCCTTCCAATTCTCAGTTCTTCCCATTGGCCCTTCTACTCCTAACACAATATGAAAGGTACCTACTGGAGTTGTGCAGTGAAGAAGCTCCAAGAGCAGTGCCGGTCACCTTCCAGGAAAATAAATGCTGATGGTGAGAAAAAGAAGCAGCACTCACTTACTGAGAACTTACTCTGTGCTTGGCATTGGACTAGCTGGAGAGCACATTATAAATATGTCCCCAAGTCATAGTATTATTGACTTCATTGTTTTTCTTTTAGGTGAAGAACCTAAAGCTCAAAGACATTAGTCAAAGCCACAGAGCTAGAAAATGGTGAATTCTAGTCAGAACTTGAACTCAGATCCATTTGACTCAAAAGTCCATTTGGCTAATCCTTGGACAATTGGACCCCTACGCTGGTTCTTTATAGATTTCCCAAAACATTTATGTCCAGTTTTTGGTTGAGGGAATGGAAATTCAGAAAAATAAAATGATATATGCACACTAAGGATCTGAAAGCATAAGTTTTCCAATAATTTCAGGAAGAGAATTAGCTCTTCACAGTGCTGGGACTACTGAACATTGTTCCAAAAATAAGTCAATAAAACTAAGGCATGGAGGATTGAAGTAAAAAAAAATGGCAAGATATAAAAAGCATTGGGTTTATAAAGAAATCTGAGAACATGTTTAATTCATTGATGTAAACAAAACAGCCTAGGAGCATCAGTTTGCTTTTGGTGACTAAAACTGTATGTTCCTGCTCAAATAGCAATTTGTCCTATTTGCTGTAATTGTAATTACTGTTTTCATTGGAATCACAGTTTTCTCCAGGAAGAGGCAGGCAGAAAAACAACCAAATAACCTAGGCAGTTAAGAAAGACATTGAGAAATGGGTATGGTGGTGTGAACAAATTCCTTTTACCTGGTATTTTAATGTGCTTTAAATCCATTTCCATATTTTTAATTAACACTGAGTTCCAAAAAACTTTCTGGAGGCCATTTAAATCACAAATGGGGGAAAAAGCAAATTTACTTTATCAGAAAATTGACTATGGACTATTTTGGTGGCTTTTATTATTTTTACATATTAATGATTAAAATTAAATATGGCCTGATTACTCATGACAGAAGACGACAGTGAAATAATTTTCATGGCTGATCTAATTTTAAAGTCAAACCTGGGTGAATGAGATATTAGTGCTGGTGTTTCAATGTCCACCTTCAGCTCTCATTTCCCATCAGATCTGTCTATTTCACAAGAGGAATTACACAGCAGGACTAAGCTACTTTTCTAGAAGAGACACAGGAGTGTAGTGGCTTTGTCTCAATTGCTAGTCTATGGGGACTGTGTTGCTGCTTCTGTCCCAAGAATTTTAGGCACCTATTTTCATGGTTTGAGTGGGAAACAGAGAATATGGCCTTAGTGCTATGTCAAAACACTGCCATTGTCACAAGTAAAAGGCATGACTGCAGCTCTCTGAGGGTACCTGTTCATCCACAGCCCCACAGTAAGGGCCACTGTTACCTCATCTATGAAAAGGGGACAACAAAGGCTACCTACTCTATGGGATTTTGTGAAGATTAAATCAATACATGAAAAGCACTTACAGTATCTGGCATGTGGGAGTAGCTTGAAAGTGTGAGGGTTTTTTTTTTTTTTAAACAATTCTTTATCTCAGATATATGGCTTCACCAATGCTAAACAAAGCTAAGAAAAGAACTTGATCTATTTTGTTCACCACTTCAAGTGGGAAATCATTGGGTGGTCTCATATGGTCAATAAGTCATCATTTTACCGTATGGTCTCTTCACATAGAGGTATCAAATTTTAGGATTTTTTTCCCATATTTCTTCTCTACCCCCTAACACACCCTATTACTCAGGCTATAACTCATCTGTCTAACATTGCTCATTGACTTTTTCATATTCCTCTTCTCATGATTATCCCAAAGGATGTCCACGAGTTGTGCAAAATGAAGAGATCGTGGCAGTAAGACTGAAATTTCAGAATGTATGTAATCTGCTCTAGGAATAGGGATTTATTCAGGCCAGGAAAACCCTTGAAGGGTCATTCTGGTTTTCACACTTGTATGAACATAGCCTTGGGAGGGGGGGTTGCTAATGAAGTCAGTGAATCTGGCCCAGCATGTTAATTTACTCAATTCAGGGAACTTCCTGGTATTTATAAATGAACTCTGTATATTAGGCAATCTATATTTAGATAAGAATATCAGAAAACAGTACATCCTGCAATATACTGCTTCAACAGATTGTAATGTAGTCAGTCCACTCTCCCAAAGCTAACATCACTTAAAAGTTAAAAAAAAACAACAACAAAAAAAACAAGCAAGGACAATGAGCTACTGTTTCAAAGTTCTGCAAGAAATAAGAAACCAGGGCTAAAAATATTCAAATAATAAGGCACATTGCAAAACTAAGTTATAGCATTAATTGGGTTAATCTTATTATACAACCTGCAATTAAGCCCTAACATATTTCAGATTGCTGGTATCAGTGGAAACATCAGCCACCTGATTGCTATCATTGCCCCAGGAGGAGATGAAGGATTTACCTCTGAAGGATCTGGTGTTCAAGATGTGTTTTGAAGAGCAGAAAGATATCAAAATGTTATGAAGAGGCACATTCTATTTTTTTTAGCTTTGATTTGTATTAGGAGCTTTTTATTCCCATTGTGCTCAACAATGATGTATAAATACTAAGAAATGACTGAGAAGACAATATTCTTTATTCTAAAAAAAGTACCAGCTTTCTTATGGCTTATGTTATTGTAACTGATTTATTTGCTTACTCATTGGTGAATAATTTTACTTTGGTTTTAGATAAAGAATTGTAACATTGTAACTGATTCATTTTATATCAGATTGGTTTTTCTATTAGTACATTTAAGACACTTTATTATTTCAACAAGAATTTTTTAGAGCATTTGCTGTTGTTTCTCTGAACTTCACCATCTCACTAGCATCTGTCAGATTTAATCACCTACTGAACTACCTTATACAGATTACCTTATCAGAAAAAGTGTCACCTTGTGAGCTTAGGTGTGAGAATTGCAAAATAAGGCTGAGGTACACTAACAACTGCTGTGCTAATTTATTATAATTTTTTTTGTTTGCAGAGATAAGACATGAGAAATGTTTCTATTTAAATTAATTTCCTATTATTTCAACATAAATACCAAATAGCACTGAAAAAAAAGTGAGAACATAGAATATTCCTTAACTAGGTTCTAGTGACAATAAAATTTATTTTCTAAGCATTTGGTACCAGTTATGTCACACAGTTCTAGGTATAGAATCATACATTGCAATTAAGACAAAACATAGATGCTTAGAATACTGGATGGAAATTTCTGATTGCCACATATGAGGGCTGATTTATAGGATATGAACTGGAAATAATTGCATGGCAAGCTAGTCTACAACAAAGCTTTAATTCACTGGGCTGACACTGTAAACTCATAATCTGTTGACCTAGCACCAACCATGATAGATTACAGCCGTTCAAAACACATAAAACATGTCCCTTTCATGAACATTCTGGGAACTGTAGTTCAGATGACCCCTGTAAAAACAACCGCAAGGGTTTTAACCAAGCTGGTTCTCTAAGAAACGTAAAAATCATGAGTCATTATATGATTAAAATTCAGAACTAGGTGGCAATGAATCACATGAAGTTATCACCTTTAAATCACCAAAGAGAGCATAAATTGAGTCCTATAAAGCTCCATGAGTCTCAATGCATTTTTAACAAGATAAACCTCTTATATAAACAAGTTTTTATTATTATATTTATTGTTATTATTATTAAAACTAGAGTAAAATTTAATACTCATAAAAGTGAAGGGCTAATGTTGCAGGCTTGAGCCAGAAAGAGCATAGGTCTGTGCTGTGTAAACTCCTTTATGTAGCTCTGCTAATGTATTTTGACCTATTCTTGTTCTTAGGAGTCAGTGCCAAACATGGGAATTTGTGTGGTCTTTAAAACATGCGTTAATGGATAAGATATATAGCAAGAAGCCCTCAAATCTGTCTTGGTTTTTAACGTAAACTAGGGTTTGAATTCTAGTCACAAAGAACCAGTGAGAGGTCAACATAACTGTTTCATCTCACTACCCTCTCCTCCACTTCCTTTAAACAATGTTTTGGATCTTTTAAAGAAAAGGAGTTGCAATACCATCTAACCAGGTGTGGTGTGCTTCTATAGTCCCAGCTACTTGGGAAGTGGAGACAGGATGGTTGAGGTTCACAGCCAGCCTGAGCAAAAGTTAGTGAGATTCTATCTAAAAACAAGCCAGGTAAAGTGGTACATCTTCCCACTTAGTTGGGAGGAGGATCATGGTCCAAAGATCATGGTAGAAGGCCAGCCTAGGCAAAAGCATGAGATACTATCTGAAAAATAACTAAAAGTAAAAAGTGCTGGGGCCCTGGCTCCAGTGGTAGAGCACTTTCCTAGGAAGCAGGAGATCCTGAGTTCAATCACAGACACACACACACACACACACACACACACACACACACACACACACGAGAGAGAGAGAGAGAGAGAGAGAGAGAGAGAGAGAGAGAGAAATCATCTTGCTAGATTTGTAGCAAGCTGTAGTTTGTAACCAATTTGTAGCAATTTGTAACCATCTGCTGTACTATACTACACTCATGTTCTTAACTGTTGCATAAGATTAAGATTTTGGTTCAACTGATCTGGGCACATTTCATATGTTAGATATAGGTTGGTGCAGTTAGAAGGCTAGGGATATAAATACAGTTATAATCAAATATAGTTCTAAGTAAAAATGGCTATGGTTGGGTTAGGGTAGAGAACTGTCCTGTTATTCACTCTTTATTTATCTAATAACTGAATAGCGCACAAGTCAAGGGATCAGGCAGAAAAAGAGAAGAGCAGGGAAGGAAAGGACATGGTGGAGTCTGCAGGTGGACACCATTTTCAGCTGTGTGCTCCTCACAGTAATTACCCAAAGCCAGAGGAGTAAGTGGCAATAAAAGACTTGGAATATAAATATGTGAAAATAAACTTGGCTCTTGCAGAATTTGAGCATAATTGTTAATTTTTGATAAATATTGCTTTGATTATAAAAACAGGAGAAACACTGTTGTTGGCCAATGTTTATTTTTACTTTAAATGTTTATGGTTAGAAGGATACAAATAGACCTGGTGCTAGATTATGGAAAACACACTTGATAGCTAAATATAAAAAATCCAAATATTAATAACTACTGACATTTATGTAGTCCTTTCCTCCCAAAGCTCTTGACAAATATTACGGACTATATATTAACACAGGAATAACACTAAAATGTTGCTACCCTTTCAAAGGACTAGACATTAATCCAAGAAAAGAGTAACAAATGGATAATCTACTTAAAATATAGGTATGCATTTGGAAATGAAACCTCATACCATTTCATCTCCCTCTCAGTGTTTCTAATAATTTATTTCAATTTAATTGAGTTACTGATCTTATTTACTTCCATTCTCCTACTAGGACTCCTACTGTGTTTGCATTTTTTCTTAGCTGGGGCCTAAGGTGGTGCATGACTGCCATGGGGCAGTGACTATGTACCCCACTGATGGCGCCTCTTTTCTGAAGAATGCAACTCCAGCTCTTTAGTGCCTCCTAGCGTAAGAAGGGCTGATATGCCAGTGCAACACAGGAGTGCCATCTACAGAAGGACTAATTCTATTTCAATCCATCTTGATTGAACCAAGAATGTTTTCAGTTATCTGAGAAACACCATCTGTCTCAAACCAGTTCCATTTATGAAATATTTGATCAAATGAGCTGTTGCTGGGCTGCTTGCTGACACTGAATAAAAGGATGTGGTGCTTGTCATACTTGCCTGGACAAAGTATAAATTACCTAGCAATAATCATTTTTAAAGGCCACAAAATATAAAATGTTTAATGTACACACTTAGGGCCCTTACTGTAAAATATGAATTATTTTATTGGATTCTCAAAGTATGACTGGCAATGACAGAAACATAAATTAAGGTTCTCTGCATTTCCTGTAATGATGTTATAATTTGGGAGTTTAAATTTCAGGCTTATTCTAAATAACTTGCTTTAAATTTTAACATTCTTCTGTCCTCCTCTATACATCTTATGTACTTTCAAAAGTTAAGTCAACCTCCCAGCAATTCTTTAAAGCTTTCACAATGTTTTTCATAAAACACAGGGCTCTGCATTTTTAACCTTATCTATGCCATCATTTTCAGCATACCTTTACTGAACAGGCACTACACACCAACACTATCTTTTTTGGGATTCAGAGATAAACAGCACACCATCCTAACTTCCAAGAGGGTCACAATTTAGTCTATGGGTGGGGAGGCTTGGTAGGAATGACTATGAGGAAATTTTCAGAGTAAAATAATTCTTAGAAGTATATGTACGGAATCCTAGAAATTCAGGAAAAAGACAGCCAATTCATTTTGAGGAGAGGGAAGATAACAAAGGATTCAGGGAAAGCTTATGGGGAGATAGTGCCTGAGTTGAATTAGGATAAATTAACAAATGGGGCTTTGTTAATAAATGGGGCTGCCTAGGGAGAGAAAATCCCAGAGAGACAAACACACAGATAGGTAGAGGAAAAAACATATGAAAAGTATAGAGACAAAACAAGAATATCCCAGAGCAAAAGATGCACATGGTGTTGCCAAAGGGTTGGGGTAAAATAGGCCTGGGTGGGCCTGGGTCACATTTAATAACCACATGACCTTTTGGGAAATTATTTAATCTCCTAGAAGCCTTGAAATTTTATCTGTTAAATGAGAAAGTAACCTTCCAATTGATAGTAATACAATCAGTAGAGCCAACTTTCTTAGGGACATATATAAAAAATTCAGACTTAGAATTATGGAAATAAAAATATGGTGTTAAAGTTTAACAATAGCAAAGTGAAATTTAGTTGAGGAGTGTGAATGTTTTTAAATATTAAAATGGAAATGTTTTAAATTTCATTTGTGACTTATAGTCTCTCAGAGTAAGTCATGTCCAGAAGTGAGAATGTTTATGTTTTGCTAATGGCTACATTGAAAAGACAGAGGGAAAAAAATAAATCAAGGAGTTTATTTTCCATATGTCCAAATAATATCCAGGAATTTTTAGAAAAAAATTTAGCAAAAGTTAGCACAATGTATTTCCCTCATCATTTGCTGAGAGGAAGCCTGCTTGATTAATGTAATTAAAGGGTGGTTTGTAATTCAAGACTCAATTAAAAAAATAAATTTGGCCTTATTACTTTACTTCCAACTGGTGGTTTTCCTAGTGTGATTTTTGAGCTAAAATCTGTGCCTGCTTTGTTCATGACACATGAGTTGTTTTAGCACATCCTCCCCCCTGCTGTGCATATGATTAAGAAAGCAGAGGTTAAATAGTGCAGTAAAAAATTGGGTAAATTCATTCTATTTTTGCTCACAGTGCCTTTTAGTCCTTCCCCCCCTTTCAGGACTATATGAGTGAAGAAACCTATTATCTTTTCCTGAAATTATTTAAGATATGTTCTTGTGCTGAAAATGTGACTTGTCTCTCTTAACATTTCTAGTACACTGATTTTGTGATATCTGTGCTATAGGTGTTGTCTGTATTGGCAAGAAAACCAAATGCAAGTATATCCTACTATTTATTGAATGCTAATGTATGTTGGACACTGTGATAAGAATTTTGCATACATTGTTTTATTTTTACTTTGTGATAATCCTATGGGTATAATCATTCTCATTTTTAGATGAGAAATAAGAGGCTCTGAGAGGTTATGCTATTATTCCAGCCCCCAAGCCCCACCCCCAATTAGCAGGTGACAGAACTGAGGTGCTAATTCTGGTCTATTTTAATCCAAGTCAGAGCTCTTATCAATTTGCTTTTCTGTTTTTTTTCTTGTAGTTAAGAGTTTGATTGAAGAGATTTGAATTTAGTTTTTGTGGAAAAATTGCATGTAGTTGTTAAAACACAGGTTAAATTTAGCTGAATAGAAATCTTATGCTCATGGGGGCAAAAGTAGTCAGTCTTGCACTCTTTGAGTTGCAGTCTATTGTGGGTGGGACTACAGGAAATCACACCTTGAGCAGCATGGGCGTCATACAGCTGGGAAAATGTGACAAACTAAACATGTTCAAAGCAAAGGAACACTTTTTCCCCCCATAAATCCATTCCTCCCCTATTATTCTAGGTAATGGTGTTAATACCACTCAGGTGTCCAACTAAATCCTGGTAGGCATCCTTGGTGCCTCTGCATCAAGTTCTCACTGAAGCTTTGCATCCAGTTCCTCAGCAAGTCCTGTCAGCTCTGCTCTAACTTATCACTGGTAATACCATGTACATTTTAGGATTAATTCAAATTTCAGAAAACCTTCAGCAAATTTCTTTCACACATGAGCTGCAAGATTTAAAGATTTGTTCAGGTTCTTTTCTGCAGAGAACAATTTAAAAATTCTTTACTCCTTGAATGATGCTCACTAACCAATCTATACTGATGTCATTGCCATAGAGGCATATCATACATTTTATGTTACCTTAATTGATATTAATATTTTTATTAAAATGTAGGAAACTTAAATCTTTAATTCCATTTTATTATATGACTTCCTTTTAATTGGATTATCAAGCAATCTAGGAACCTGTCCATTGTTTTGATTTAATATGTATCCTTTCTTTTTGGATTACTACTTTCCTTATGATCTGAATTTTGGAGAGTTGCGCTTTACTTGATGTTTTGTGGATTTCATTGTCCACTTATATTACTTTTTCTTCATCTTCCATCATATTTTGATTTTTTTCTCAGTTGTTTAATTTGTCATTTTAAACATGACAAATGAAGGTATCCTGCCTCTAAATCTAAATCAGAAGTCATACTTTCTCACATGTTGAACTAAAACATTCTGAAAGTCTGCCTAAATTATAGTTAAAATGGTATATTCAGGATTTATTGAATAAAATGTTTGCATTTCATTTGCACTTTGGTTTTTATTCCAAGTCTTCAAAAATGTATTTTAGAGTTCTTAAAATGTCATTTAACTCATGGCAATTCTTGAATAGCTTTTTTACACAGCTGATGTTTGAAATTTTCTATAGACTAGTTTCTAGTTCTATACATTTCAAATCTGGTTTCTCCTCCACTGCTGACACATGTCCAGATCCAGCCGCCAGTCACATTGCAGCATGATCTTGGACCTGGAACCTTTATATAATGATGTTGCAATGGATAGCAGGAGAAGCTTGCAGAAAGATTACTAGATATAGATTATCATATAAATCTATGTCTCCCAGTTGAATCAGTGACCTACAATACTTATTTATCCCTATATCCAGCTGTTTGTAGGATCAACTATTTGTTTATATGTTGTCCTTCCCCTATCATATCCAACTTAATCTATTAAACACTAAACTCATCACCACAACCCTTTGAATTATTATGAAAAGTAGCTTTGCTAATTATGTTAATGGCACAATTACCCTTTTATGTAAATTACTCCTTTATACTCTTGCTCAAATCTGTGCAAATTTTGGTTTATCTTAACTTCCTAGTCTTTCATATCCAAATGTTAAATTTATAATATTACTTTTGTCCTTTATAATATTACATTTGTCTCTTCTTTTCTGTTACCATTGCCCTAGCCTAGCAGTTAAAAAAATAATTTCTCAATTTCTTAGTTTCCTAATTAGTCTTTCTGTCCCTAATCACTTTCATTTCAAAATGTTGTGTGTAACATTGCCAAGTTACTTTGCTCAAAATACTGCTTTTATCATAATAGTGTCATGCTTAAAACCTGCAAACTAAATTGTTATAACATTTAGATAAGAATTCTTACCAGAGATAGAATTTAAAAATAAGCTCAGATTTGTAAAGAATTAAAGCTACTTCCATATCCATTAAATATTAATTGGGATAAATTGCTTGGAAAGCCAGTCTGAATTTGAGAGCAGTCTGAATTACAGAATATTTTTCAAATAGACTACACTTTCAAATTGTAGCAATTCTGTCTCTCAAGCAAGAGTCTCATAAAATTGAACCCTTATGCCTAAGCCAGCCACCTGTAATGAATTAACTTCTCTCCTACACACAGAGTCTCTTACTAGTTGTGTTCTCTCCTTGAGAACATTAAGAAAATAGTTACTTGATTATTTTTTGTGGGACCTAGTTTCTCACAGAATCCTTATTGAAAAAGACTGGTGGAGCAATTAGAACTGCTAATAAAATATCACAAGTAGAGAGTCTGTATCTACCTTAATGACTTGGAAAAGCAAAATGAAAGAAAAACAAACCTCATTTACATATAAACAGCAAATGCCAAATTCAAACTGTCCTTACTGAACAGAACACGAGTAATTACAAATGTACACCAAAAATAAAGAGGTCTTGGGGCATATTTGAGGGAGAGAGAGAGAGAACGCTACATATGATAAAGTTTGAATTTCCATGGCTCTAAAACTAAACAGTCTCCATGTAATATTACCTAAAGTTATCTCTTTATTCTTTTATAGAGCAAAGTTTACTATTAGTGTAGACCAGGTTGATGTACTGAAACTGCTAAGTCATTTGGGTTTGAATTAATATGTTTTTTAGTCTATATAATTTGCTTTTTTTTCTTTCTTTTATTTTACGTTTTTACATTTACTCACATGTGTATACGTTGTTTGTGCCACCTCCTCCCTTGTGGGCAGAATCTGTTCTGCCCTCTTGTTCTTCAATTTTGTTGAGGAGAAAACAAAAGAGAAAGACATAGCATTTTTGCTAGTTTGAGCTAAAGACGGCTATACAGAGAGATTCCTAGTGTTGATTCCATGCACTTAGGTATCGCAACTCACATTGGTTCATCTCTACCAGACCTCTTCACTACTTCCTGGTCCCCTTCCCATAGTGGCCTCTGCCAGCTTGAGATTACTATATTTGCTCCTCTACAGTGAACACATCAGCCACATTCATGTTTTAGGTTTCCTTCCCTTTCCCTGTTCCTCCCATTCTCCCCTTAGCATGTGACCCACATCCAATAATATTACTGCATTTGTTTTAGGTCTATAATCCACATATGAGGGAGAACATGTGATTTTTGGCCTTCAGAGCCTGGCTAACTTCGCTTAAGATGATATTCTTCAGTCTACATAATTTTTAAGGAGTTTCAAATTGTTACAACATTTACCATCCAATATAATTGTTAAGATATAATACATCATATGCTCTACTGATTTTTATGTTAGGGTTATAGGAAAACTTTTTTTACTTTTGTGGTGCTAGGGATGAAACCCTGGGCCTCATGAATGTTAGGCAAGTTCTTTACCACTGAGTTATAAACCAAATCCTAAGAAAAAATAATATTTGAGAGGAGACATAACATTTTGATTATAGCACTATCACTAATGTTTTTGTTTAATTATTTAAAAACTAAAGGTGGATAGCATTTGTTAACAATATAAAGTAGTAACACTGGTGTATCTGGATAGCATTTAGCTATTAAAGTGATAGAAACACCCCCAACTGCAGCAGCTGTAACAACATAGTATTTTATATTGCCTTCACCTCACAGTCCAGAAGTAGATAGTTCATAATGGCCGCTCTACCTGGAACCATCTCTTTCATATTCTAGCCAGTAAAATAGAAATATTTTTCTTTTTCTTTTCTTTTTTTAAATGTGTATGCTCTGCCTCTTAAGGACACTTTCATTAAGTTCCACACTTTATTTCTGCCTACATCCCATGAGGCAAAACTTAATTTTGGCTAAGTACTGACTTACTGCAAAAAAAGGATGGGAAATAAATTCTCTATTACACTTAACTATTCACCTAAATAAAAATCTTCTGTACCAACAGATGGTATTCTCCTCATTTTGGTGTGTATCTCAACTGTATAATTATAAACCATACCTACTGTATTCCTGTCTCTTTGGAGGAGGAGATGGTAGATAGACTTATGCTAGCTAATTGTACCCAATTATAGCAAGTGTAATTTGCTGGTTTTCAGTCAGAGCTGTGCATCAAAATCATAATGTACGTTGTGCTGGGTGTGAGTACATTGTGGCATTTACAAAAGTTCTGATATACCTTACAATGTATCAACTATATCATGACTGTATCAACTATATCACGATTGTATCAACTGTATTGCGCTTGAATATACCCCCTCCTTATGTTGCTTTTTAAAACCTAGAGATGCCAAGCTCTTTTCCCATCTATCGGGACTGGAGCATGTGTCAATAGTTTCTTTTTTCACTGTCCTCCAGGTGACTCAGGTACATGGTCAGGTTTGAAAATGACACAGGGATCCCTTGGGGGGGGGCGGTTCTGAGCCATAATATCTCAGAACCGCTAAGGGGAGGTTTACTAGGAAAGGCTGAGTCAGAACTGTGAGTACCTCGCCAAACCTTCCTTTCTTTACTTCATTTTTATTTGGTTACTCAGTTTTCTCTTCCCCATTTCTCATCAAGCAGAGGAAGCAGAGAGGGGAAAAGTAATTTAGGATTAAACAAAAAGTTTCCTGAAAGGAACTTCAGTGATAGACAATGCAGCCATTCATGGCTATAGTCTGAACTCCCAGAAGGCAAGGCCCTCATCTTTTTAGGAGGAACTCCCTGGACAGTAGAAGCTGCAGATTGGGTCAGAGTGGAGAATAACTAGCTGTATTGGAACCAAGTTGCAGTTTTCTGTCTAAGTCTGGATGCTCCAGGGGTTGTGGTGGAAAACTAAGATTTAAGATTTAGTGATTACAATTACTTGCTTTTACATAATTTCACCTTGATAACTTTGTCTGATTTTACTGACAAAATACTGCTCTCAGATCTGCTTGGGGTCTATGAAGAGGACTGATCAAGTTTTTTGGAGTTCATCCTGGATCCTTTTGAGGAACCTCTTCTAGTGAGAACCCTAATTTCATCTTATTGATTTTAGATTGTTCTATAGGAACCTCCAACTTCACCTTTGCTTGTCAATGCAATACCATATATTCCTGGCCTTGAAGAATCACATTTTTCTGGATTTTCTTTAGAATTCAGAAGAACAAGGATGCTCCATACTAAGGTTACATTATCTAAAAATTTAAGGTTACTTTTAAGTTAGGTTGGGTTTCTTAATTATGCTTCTAATCTAATTTGATCTCACTAATTAAGCCACTTTTACTAAGGAAACTAACACCATCCTCCACTCTTCCATATTTTCTCATTCTATTTTTGCCTTTATTTTCAGATTTTGTCCAACACTTCTAGTTTGGATGAGCTTACTCACAATCTTTTGACCATGGCTATGGCTTCAGAAAGCGGTCCACTTTCCCATTTATAAACGTTGCTAGTTATTTAATAGTCTGTAATTATAGACATTTAAACTTTGAAAAACCAGTGTTTTTACCTTCTCATTTGCAGGGGACAGATCTAAAAAGATTTATGTAAAGAGACAACGACCCATTGTATTTTCCGTTGACATAAAATACTGCAGATAGATTTTTCTCTTAACTTGCTTTAGTTTCTTCCCCACCCCTCTTTCTGCTTCTTCATGAAAGTCTTAACTAAGGTCTAGTGGGTTTTTAGCGCCTATTTAACTTCAATTGAAGGAGGAGGGCAGACTTTAGTAGGCACCCTCAGCGGTAACAAATTAGAAAGGTTGGGCAGTGAAGAAATGGGCTAGGTGAGGAAACAAGCAAATGTAACAGGAAACATCAGACAACTTAAGTTTACCCATCTAACAATTTTATATACACTGAAATCTTATTAGAAATGTGTATCACAAGTAAACAGGTCTTGAGGTATGTATGAAAATGCATGTGTGTGCTCACATTATAGCTATCCTTATCTCAACCAGCAAAAACCCTTGTTCCTTCCTATTATGGCTTATACTCTCTACAACAAAATTAGAGATAAGGGCAAAATAGTTTCTGCTGGGTATTGAGGGAGAGGGAGGGGGGCGGAGTGGGTGGTAAGGGAGGGGCTGGGGGCGGGGGGAGAAATGACCCAAGCCTTGTATGCATATATGAATAATAAAATAAAATAAAAAAAGAAAATGCATGTGTATGTGTACCACATATGATAAAGTTCACGTTTCCATAACCAAGAAACTAAGCAAAAAAGTAAGGTTTAGGACTGAGAGGAAAACAACAAATGAGCCAAATTATTTTGAAATAATCCCTTATAAGTAACATTAATTTATGCTTAGGGAAAAAGTAATTCGTGAACTGGAAAAAAAAGTCACCTTTTGCCTATAAATGAGTAGACATAAATTAACCTTTCATTACTATTTTTTCTATTGTAATTAAAAATATAATTTTTCTGCTTCTAACAAGAAAATAGTTTTCCTGACATAAATTTGAAAATGTCTTTGTTGAACAATTTCTCTTACAAGTTAAGGATTTGATTAAGCTCTTTCCTCTTTTAGCATTTAATTATTTAAGAAAAAGTCAGGGAAAAATACATTTCAATAAAATAATGAAGAAATGTAGATTAAAAGCTGACATCTCTCAACTGCAAATATTCTGAACTGTAAATGTGTTTGTATTTTAAAAACAATTAAATGTCTAATTACAAAATTAAAAAAAAACCCAACTATGTAGAATTTCAGTGATTCTGAATGTTGTGACTTTGCCACTTCACATGGGAAATCACTCTCAGGGCATGAAAATTAAGTTTTAACCAAACCTCCACTGGAGGGCACTGTAGTGTGACTCTGGTGTAAGTTGCAAGTGCAGCAACCCATCCTGTCCTTTCCAGCTCCTGATTAAGTGTCTCAACTACAGAGTCCTTTCCTGAATTAGAAAATTCTACATAACAAAAATCAAGACAGGTAGGTTTTCTGTGCCATAAATACTTTTCTTTTGGTTAAAAATGATTACAGGTAATTTAATCTTTGTATTTAGACATGTATTCAACATAAAATTACAAATTACAAATTAATTTGTAAATTACAGCAAAATTGGTAGGATGCATGGTCTGAGTGTAGTAAAAGCTAAATAGATCAAAATTATATAATGCTTAAAACAGGGAATATTTTAGGACTACCAAGCTGAGCAACCAAAACCTAAAGACATTACAATAGATAAATGCTCTTATTACTTATAAATGGGATGTATTTATAAATAACATGTATAAATGGTATTAGTTATAAATGTATATATTACTTATAATGGTATGTCTAGCTAAGTACAGTAGATAGACAAATCAATGTAAGTGAAAGCAGAAATAGAATCAAAACAAATTCCAAGCATTTCTGAGCTGGTTCTTCTTATCCTCATAAAGGCTCTAAAAAAATTCCCTGCAATGATAAGGATGGAGATTTGGCCCAAATTTAGATTTAAAAAATGTCCCTTGTCCTAACCTTCAATTTCGCTTGTATATTTTAAGTCATTCTCCAGGAGATAAAATATTTTAATATTTTACTAGATTTAAATCAATATAAAAGTAATTACAATCTTGGCAGTTGCCATGTGTCTTTGAGAGCCCTGCCTTATTATTTTGAGGACTAACAGAGCCATGCAAGTCCAAGAAAGCTATATTGAATAGACAGTTCCATTAAATTTGAAAAGTAACAGGAGTAGTGGTAATAGATATAGAATATATGGTTCCAATAACTATTTATATAACAAATTTATTTCCTGTAAGGAAACTATTCATATCATTAGTTTTGAAAAAAAAATGACATTTGAGTCAATCTTAACAATGGAAGAAAGCCTGGTAAAAAGTCTTGGGTTGTTTTCAGTTTCTCTACGGGTGGTAATACCATCTTATAGACAAATATTGTAGGAATTTATACCTGAAACAAAACGCTATAACGGTAGTACAAATCTGACAGTTCTTTGAGCCTGAATTTTACATTAGAAATTGATGGTATCAAAATTCCACACAAATGCAAAGCACTTGCTTAAAGCAGAAGAGTTTGCTAAACTTTTGATGGTTCACACCTGGATAGAATAATTAAATTTGTTAGTAATTAAAATGCTAGTTCATTATTCTTCTGAAGAAACCAGACAGATTGTTTTAATTTAAATATCTTTTCTTTTAGCTCACACAGATCTTTATACCGATAAATAATTCAAAAACTAGGTTCAAAAATAAAAAAGAAAGTAAAACTTGGATGGCTTGCTTGCACGTAATAAAATTATTTAGATATTGTCATGGAAAAGCGGCAAATTTTATACACTCAAATACTTAAATAATTGAACCACACTTAACCAATATTATCTTTTTTATGTAGACTATTTTATTTTGTGGTACTTGGGATCAAACGCAGGGCCTTGCAAAGGCTAGGAAAGTGCTCTTTCACTGACCTACACCTCCAGCCCTTTAGTCCAGAATCTAGATAACTAGAATCTTTAAATTATGAATTCTTTATTGCTTAGAAATTTTAGGAGAGAGAAGTTACACTCAAATGACTTTATAACAGTAAGTCAAAATAATGCAACTTTTAGCATCTGTATTAACACTGGACAATTTTGAGCCAGGTATGATAGTTCACACTGTGTTGGCTACTCAGGAGGTAGAGATTGGGAAGATGGTGGTTCTCTTAGACCCCACATCAGCTAATAATGAGCTGGATGTGGTGCATGCCTGCCATCCGAGCTACTCAGGAAACATAAATAGAAGCATCGTGGTCCAGGACAGCCTGGGCATGTATGTGAGACCCTATTCAAAAATAACTAAAGCAAAAAAGGCTGGAGGCGTGTTCCAGAGGTAGAGGATCTATCTAGTAAGCTCAGGGCCCTGAGTTCAAACTGTAGTACTGCCAAAAATAAAACCCCCAATAAAACAAAAGGACTGCAGGAAATTTCTGTTTCCAGTGGATTTTATATCACACTAATATATTTAGAGATCTCCCTCAAAAAACCATTTTATTCATGAAATTTTTTTCTTTTCCCTCCCCTTCCTGATATTCCTCCTCTTCCTTCTTTTCTATTTTTCCAAAATCTGGAAGATGTACCAATAAATTTTTTACAAAGTATAACATGTTAAAATGAAAACTAATTTTGGTTAAGCAAACTTCTTCATTTCTTAAGCACTAATTAAAACTTTGCTCTAAAAATTTACAAATTTGACTCTTCTAGAAAGTCAGTATTTTGAGGGGCAGCTGTTTTTACCTGTATACAAAAAAAATCAGAAGGCTGAATATGAGCGTAGATGAGCACTAGAAACCTCCACAGTGCTGGGGGTAAAAGGCACATAGTGGGAAGTTTACAGTCCTGGATTTTATATGGGCTTCATCTTCAGTGCAGACAATGACTCAGCCATGCCTCATTGGGCAGGGCTAAGTGACAGACAGCACAAACAGCAGCCTAACATCTGGAGGCAGCATGAACTTCCCAGCATTCCCATGATTCTGAACTTGAGATTTTAAACATTACATCAAATTTTGATCAAAGATTTTTGCTTGTTTTACTTCTTTCTTTTCAAATAACTGCAAATTTATATTACCAAAATAGCACCTAGTGCTCCCACTAGGTGATACTGAGAGTAAATTGACAATACACATTGAGAATAAATTGAGATGAATGCTGCATTCTTTGTCATTCTTTGCATGCATTTCTCAAGCATAATGACACTATCCCTTATAACACAGAATGGCTATTAAAGTTAGCTTTGATCTAATATTGCCATATGATTCCCAGGATCCAATAAACTTTACCAATCATCCTAAAGATGTCATTTATAAGTCCAGGCTCCAATTCAGGAGCATGAATTATATTTCAATTTTCCTTCAGTCCCTTTCAACTTATAAGAGTTACTCAGTCTTGCTTTTATGGGTGCTAACATTTTATTGTTGCTAACCTGGAACACTTAACTTTTTAGAATATTCCTCTTTGGGTTTGTCTGGTGTTTTCTCATGGTTGGTGCATTTTTACAGGAATACCATAGCAGTGGTGTGTTCTTATTACAGCATATCGGGGTGCCAATGATAATTTGCATTGTTACTTGTATTATTAATGCTTATCACTTGGATAAGCTAGTAGCTGACAAACATCCCCATTTATTAATAATTTTTAGTAATAATTGTATGGGAACATAAAACTATAAAAATATTCAGTTTCTTATCAACCTTAACTTACAAAGTTTAGCATTCTTTGCTCATTCTTAGATCAATTTTTGTGATGTTTACTAATTCACAATATTTGAATTCCATCATCATTTGTGGATTTATTAATTGTCATTCTACTGTTGTCACCTTCTTCACTTCCATATATCTATTCTTGAATTCATTTATTTTTAATAGTATTTCCTCATGGATATGTATTTTACTTAAATGTTACAATCCTTTACCATCATAATGTATTTTGACATTCAGATTTGCTGGTAGGAGATCTTTCAAGCTAGATCCTGTGTCTCTGAACAAGACTTGATCTTTCTTTGCATTTCTTTACTTTCTGGCATAGACCTATCTAATTAGGTTCTTTCTCCAAACTCAAAGTTATCCATGTCCCATGGAGCCCTTATTTCTTGTATTGGATAATTTTGTGTTTTGAAACTAGGAGCTGGGTGTTAAGTGTGCTCATTGTTTTGGATGACATTTATTATTTTATTTTACTTTAGTGTGGCACAAACATTTAACATGATATCTACTGTCTTAAAGGCTTAAAAAAAGTGCGCATTTTTTTGTGTACAATGCTGTATAGGAGGTGTCAAGATCTTACTTGTTGTGTTTGAAACTTTGTGTGCCACTATCTATCAAGATCATGTCTGCATCCCCTACCCCATGCTGGATAGCCACTTGTGCTCTTTGATACTATGAATTTGACTATTTTAGGTATCTTGTGTAAGTGAAATAATGCAACATTTGTATTTCTGTAATTTGCTTGTTTCACTTAACAAAATGTCTTCAAGTTTCATTCATGATATCCATATTATAGAACTTCCTTCTTTATATATTTCATTTTTTTTTCTGGAGGTACTAGAGTTTGAACTCAGGGCCTTGTGCTTGCTAGGCAAATATTGTACCATTTAAGCCACACTCCCAGCCCTTTTTTTAAAACTTTAGTTATGTTTTGGATAGGATCATGTACTTTTTGTTTAGATTGGCCTCCTGATGCCATCCCCTACCTATGTCTTCTCCGCAGCTGGGATTGCATATATACTATACTGGGATTACAATAATCATAGATGTGCTGTACATATTTGACATTCTGATTTCAATTATTTTAGATAAATACTCATAGATAGGATGCTAGGTCATAAAGTAGTTACATTTTTAATTTTCCAGGCACTTACAAACTGTTTTCCATAGCAAGTGAGCCATTTGCTTTCCTACCAACAATGTGCAAGGGCTCTAATTTCTCCACATCTTGACCAATACTTGTCTTCTGTATTTTTTATCTTTATCATTTTTATAACACCATCCTGATATATGTGGGAGTCTATGTCATTCTCACTGTGGGTTTGATTTGCATTTCCCTGATGATTAGTGATTTTCAGCATTTTTTCAGGTACCTTTTGTCCATTTGTATGTTTAGTTTGGAGAAACATCTAGAACTGGATTTTTCTGCTATAAAAGTATAACAACTACTAGTAATTGATTGAAAAAAGACCATGTTTCAGTATTAGAGGTCATAGCATTCAGGACTTCAAAGTAGAGCATAATCCTTAGGTATTCTCTCATGATACAGATGTATTATTACTCTGAGTCTTCTCAGAAGACACTGGGAAAAACATCATATTACGTTATTCTGCCTATCTATCTATCTATCTATCTATCCATCTGTTTATCTAGCCATCCCTGTCTTTATCTATAATCTTAAACCATTTGTTTATACTGATATCTTCAAAATACTACAGTGCATATTCTATTCTTATCCTTTGTCACATCTATAAACCCTTCTCCTACAGTCACAAAATCCATTTTTCTTGGTTTATTTATGTTTACATATATTTTTTTGTTATATTTATTTTTTTGCTCAGTTCTTCCCATATGTAATCATGTTTCAAAGCTGGGCCAGACAAGGATGTGGTGCTTCCTACTCCTCCCCTTATTGCCCCTGATCAAGTTTTAACAAGGGAATGGGAATGGGATAAAGAAAAGTAGAAGGAGGCAAGACTTAGGAATTCTGACTGTGGCTATATCAGTCCTTTAAACCATTGCCAGTTGTGTTGACTGAAAGCTGGCAACACAATCTATATGGATGGATGAACCATATAGATCTTGCCCCTTGCCAGGTGTGCTCAAAGCAGCTTACTCTGGTCAAGATTTCTGAAAATCCGAATTCTGAAGTAGAGTTTTGGGATCTTTTGAATGTTAATTGAAAGAATCAGGTTAATTTTGTAAACATATTAAAGAAAGTAGTATTACTTCTTTCCTTGGTAATCTCAAGGGTTCAAAACATTGTTTAACTTTTGAAAGGGAATATAAAAGGCATAGAGAAATTGCAGATATTTACTGATATTTATTGATAAGGGAATACCAAATGAGTTTGCTTATGAAGCTAGCCCCTGATTAATATGTTTTTGCCCAGACATCTGCACTCTCCTGGTGATATTTGATGCTGCTTTTTAAGCCAGACAGGCCAACTGCAATACGGGTAGATCTGTCTCCATATTCCGTATTTTAAGAGAGATATTTTTATCATCAAACACCTGAGAATTGACATGCCAAGTATTAAAGGCATTTTACATAAACATAACATAGTATATTTAAATGAAAAAACAAACAAGAAAAATAGAAAGAAAAACCAACAACACATAAGGAGACTTTCAGGGCAAAAAGTAACCAAAGAAATTAGAAATATTAAAAAATACAGAGAAAAATATATCACTCACATCTTTAGATGCATGCAAAAGTGTGTGGAAACAAAGAAAGGTTTAAAAATGTGGTTAATCCTATGAAATTATAGACTAAAATATTGATGTTTGTGACCTACAGATTTTAAGGCTCTGGAAATAAAAATTTCAAACAAATTTCTTAACATACGCTAATGTAAATGATGCTTACAGGCATTGATAAAACACTTTGCCTTCCTTCTACTAACATACTCCATAATTATACTAAGACTTAAATAGTTTATATAGAGAGAGATGAATGTGGAACGGGGAAGAGTGTCCATACATTAGCATTCAGAGTAAGCAATTCAAACATCGAATTGCTGCAGCCCAAAGAATATTTAAAAATATTACCAGTTAGGTGTTCAGAATTATTTTGTTTTTTTAAAAATCAAGTCTTGCTGATCATTTACCAAAGTTAGAAAATGTTCTTGGTCAACATAGATGCACATTACAGAAAAGAGAGAAAAGGAATAGAATGAAAATGATCAGTAAAGCATTGCTGCTTTTCTTTTATTTTGGATGCATGCAAAAATCATGTTTTTAACCATGCTTCTGCTATTTGAAGAGAGTTATGGATGAAATCAGACATTTTTAGTTTTTTTTTTTAATTTTTTTGACTGGAGAGAGGCTCAGTGTGAAAAGGTTTGATTGTATATTCTTCAAACTCTAGAGCTCTTTTAGGTGCATCTTAATGAGCTTGAAACAACTTAAATGTCTTTTTTTTGAGGCAGAGTCTCACTGTGTAAACCAGGTTGGCCTTATATTCTCGATCTTCTTGTCTCTGCTTCCCAAGTATTGATTTACAGGCATGTGCCACCATGCTCAGCTAGAAAATCTTACTATTGTATAAATTATTCTTGAGATTTATCTAATGGCAAGTTTATGAATCATTTTCTTTGTAACTGGAATGGTTTGAAGATTTAAAATCCTTGTAAATTCCAATTTAATTAGCATAGATATTATGACTATGATATTTTTATAAGTTGCATAAATATAATTGGCTTATCTCAATAAATGTATATTAAGTATTTTCTTATATTAAGATCTGTAGAAGAGTCAAATAGATAAAATGTAGCCCTATCATCAAGAAGTTTAGAAGCCAATGGAAAGATCACATTCTGTCTCTTAAAATTTTTACAGGTGCTATAAAGGAAGGCTGTGGAGTAAGAAGGAGATTGTCCAGACCTGGGCAATCTTGTATGATTCCATCAACAATAGTATTTTCTGCTAATGTGTACGGATTGCTTTTTCCTTGGCAATTTTTGTTTAGATTTACTCTTTGGCAAAAGAGTTGTCTCAGAGAATTTAAAAAATTTTAAGCTGCTTCTCTTGTATTGTTTTTCATACATATGTTTTCCATTCCTAATTGTAATCCATCTTGTTAGACAAATTTTTATGTAATATTTATAACATAAGAATTTGATGAGGCTTATTTTGTGAACTAAAATATTAAAGAAGTTTTATGGCTGCTAAGAATAATAGATAAATATAAATATAGTTAAAGTCTGTGTATCACATATTAATGGCTACCAGGCCACCCGGACCATTCACCATGGAAGAACTAAACAGCCAAGTAAGCAAATGACCCAGTCAGTTGATATCAACTAGCCTCTGCCATCATATTTCTTAGATCTCACATAACATCGGATGCCATTTTGAGTAACTATTATTCCAGAGCTGCTCATTGTGTAGGCTGAGGTTTTGTAGTTCATTGTCTACATTATTTGTCAATATCCTTCTCTGTTCAATCCTGCTGCTTCACAGTTGTTGATCCCAACTAAATTATTTTGCCACCAAGCACTATCTTAACATCTAGTAATGGGAAACAAAGCTTATGACACTGAATATTGGCTGAACCATGCTGGCAAGGTATTTTTCAAAAAGATATCTGGATGGGTGGGAAATGTGCCTCCTCAAACTTTATAAATTTTGAGTTTACTTCCTAGAGTCTGTACATTGAAACCTGATTTGGCTGAGTCTGTAATTCCAGTGTCTAATCTCTTTTCTTCTAAAAACTCTTTTGGAATTGTTTTTACAATTTTCTTGCATCTTAAGCTGTTAATCAGAATTCTTAAGCCAGTAGATTTTCTTTTCTTCTTTTTCAAATATCTTCCTTTTTGGCGACTCAGTTTTGTCACCTGCATGCTTTAACCCTGAAGTTCAGTAACTTTACGAGTCTATGACTCAAAGTTTGCTTTTCCTTCCCTTCTTCAAGATTATGGTTCCTTTTGTTCTGTAGATCTTGTCTTCCTTCACTTTAGGAACATTATTTCAGTTATGGTAGTGGTTTTTACATTCCATTCATTCTTCTGGTTTTTTTTCAGGGCTACAAGTCCTATCTTTGATAATCCTTGTCTCCATGTCTTTTCCTCACATTTCTTGTGATTTTCTGAAGTCTGTTCTCCATGTTACAGGTTGGTTTTTCCACAGTATCATTTTTACTCTTTACTATTTAAAATATTTTAGCTTTTTTGATGTCATTATTTTTTCTTTCTTTATAAGATCAGTTCCCTTCTCATTTTATTCTATTTTTATCTTTATATGCCATCAGTGTTCTCTTAGTGTATTCAAAGCATATATACTTTACAACTCTTTCTTTAGAATAAGTTTCCATCTGTTTTTAGTGAGTCTATTTATTATTTCATTCTTCCTTTCTCTCCTTCCCTCCCTCCTCACTTCCTCTTTCCTTCCCTCCTCCCTGCTTCCTTCCTTCCTTCCTCCCCCTTCCTTCTTCTGTCCCTCCCTCCCTCCATGTCTCCCTCCTTTTAGTTGTTTGTCCTTTCTCTTCCTTTTCTCCTTTTCTTTCCTCCTTCTTCCCCTCCCCCTCATTCTTTTCCTTCTTTCTGATTTTGTTTTGTTTTTGACAATATATCCATTTAAAAGATTTTCTGTTATTTTTAATTGAGGGATTTTTTTTATGGTACCCATTAACATCCACCCAACCACAATGCAACATCAAAGTTAGGAGCTTCCAAGGATTTTGAGAAAAATGCAGAAGGAAGGGTCTCATACCCTAACCTAAAAAGTTGGCCCCAAGGTGACATTGCTCTCCATGAAAAGGACAGGAAAAAATAACAGGTTCTTTGGAGAGAATCCATTTCTCATCTACTTATCAGTCTTGTCATCTGCAGTGGGTGAGTAGACCCTATGCTGAGTATTTTCTGGCTTTTTGAAAGCTAACAAAAAAATCAGAAAGGGCAATCTTTCCATCTTCTATCATGTGCCACATGCTACTCCATATTGTGGTCATAAACTCAGAAGTGTTTAAGCTTGGCTTTCCGTGTCCTGTCTCTGTATCATCTAAATAGAACTATACTTAGTAGCTACTCTGGGAGTTTACAGTGTAGGCCTAACCTTCCTTAGTTTAATTTAGAAATCAAAGAAAGTAGTTTTGCAAACAAACTCTTATATAACTACCTTTCCAAGAAGGTCATTATAAGTCTCATAATTCAGTTTTCTAAGACTTAGGAAAGCAATGATCAAACTTAATATTTGGTTTAAGATACAGGAAGTCAGAGCTTTATTAATACTTCCTGAAACACTGAAGCATTTAGAAATAAATTATATATTGGAATTATTTTTCTCCATTAGTAAGTGTATCCAAAAGGTGATTTATTTAACCTAATGACTTTCTGTAAAATTAGCAGTGTTTTCAAAGCCTATTTATGAAATGAAAAGTAATTGATGAGTTTTTCATTTGGTAATTTTACTGAACTTTTTATTATGAATTGGAAACCAATCTCTAAGCACTTAGAAGACACTGGCATTGAGCAGAAATAAACTTTTTTGTGTGTGAGAAATACGTGTCATCAGTATAATCAAATTTATTTCTATGATAGAGTGACAAGTTGTTAAACCTGGTGAAACAAATACATATATTAATACCTTTCACTAGATAAACTTGCTGAGACTTTTCACAATGAATTAATGAAGCCTTTATTTTAAACTTAGTTGTTTGAACTTTTTCCAGTCTACTTAGTGGACTGAAAAGACAATTTGATTAGTTGGCTTGACCTGGTATAGTCATAACCTGCCTCCTGACCTAAAACACACACAAATGTGCATACACATGCACACATACACACCCAAATCCTGACCTTCATTTTATGTTTAAAGAATAATATCTTTATGGGAAAAATGATTACTTTTATACCTCTCTTTAAACAAACTGTGATTGCTTTTCATAAATAATTTATAACTATTTTCATTTAAACTTAGTTGATTGAAGGTTTTCCGGTGGATTGACTGCTTTTTGGATGGAAATGGACTGCTTGATTGGTTACTATAACTCTGCACAGCCCTAACCTGCCTCCTGACCCTGACTTTTGAAATTAAAACACCTACACAAATCATCATGTTCACAGACACAAATACACACCCAAACTCTGACCTTTCCTTCATGTCAAAAATAATAATCTCTTTCTGGAAAATCATGCTGATTTTATGGCAAACAAGTAGAAATATTTTATTCCAACTACACTTTAGGAAGATCTTTCCAATGTTAAAACTTACTAAAGTTCCCTTTAGTACATTAAATACTCTCACAGTCAAGTATGAAAGCAGCTTCAGGTTGTTTATTGTACCAAGCTTGAACCACATTTACTAGCATCCATTCAGAGCTTGCCATGTCTAACCTGAGTACCCATTAAGCTGGTTTTTTTAACCATCTCCAATACATGGTCCAGCTCAAGATGAGTAGTCTCCTCCTTGTTATTGAATTAAGATTTTATAGTCATTCTTGCTTCCATGCCCTTGCTTGGGCTATTGCTAATTTCCAACTTTTCAAATCTGAATCTTTAATGCTTTTTGGTAACCTGTCTAAATTCTACCTGGTTTTGAAGGACTACCTCAATTCCCTATTCCTCCAATGAATTTTATTTTTTGCTGCTATATTCCAAAGTGATTCCTCCATTTCCTGACTTCTTGTCTTGTTTTTCAAACTTCAAGCTTCTGTATTCATCCCTGAGTTTTAAATTTTATTTATTTATTTTTTTTTCATTTTTCTTTTATTATTCATATGTGCATACAAGGCTTGGTTCATTTCTCCCCCCTGCCCCCACCCCCTCCCTTACCACCCACTCCACCCCCTCCCGCTCCCCCCCTCAATACCCAGCAGAAACTATTTTGCCCTTATCTCTAATTTTGTTGTAGAGAGAGTATAAGCAATAATAGGAAGGAACAAGGGGTTTTGCTGGTTGAGATAAGGATAGTTATACAGGGCATTGACTCACATTGATTTCCTGTGCGTGGGTGTTACCTTCTAGGTTAATTCTTTTTGATCTAACCTTTTCTCTAGTTCCTGGTCCCCTTTTCCTATTGGCCTCAGTTGCTTTAAGGTATCTGCTTTAGTTTCTCTGCATTAAGGGCAACAAATGCTAGCTAGTTTTTTAGGTGTCTTACCTATCCTCACCCCTCCCTTGTGTGCTCTCGCTTTTATCATGTGCTCATAGTCCAATCCCATTGTTGTGTTTGCCCTTGATCTAATGTCCACATATGAGGGAGAACATACGATTTTTGGTCTTTTGAGCCAGGCTAACCTCACTCAGAATGATGTTCTCCAATTCCATCCATTTACCAGCGAATGATAACATTTCGTTCTTCGTCATGGCTGCATAAATTAAATTTTATTTTTTAAAAAAGACTGTGTAATTCTCTGACATCAGTTACCGTATTACACTCCATTTTTGTTTTTTTGACAGTCATAAAGCACAGTGCGGAACACAGAATACATTTTGGTTGCTAATCAAAAATTTAATTTTCTCTAATTATAACAGTATATTATTGCCTCTAAGTACAACAATCTTTAAAAATTAAGTTATTGCTAAGCTTTCTTTTCCCTTATGAATAGCTAAAGCTTTTAACATTATATTAAAAACTAAAGTAATTCAAGCCATCAAAATTCCAGAAGGCAGAAAATTGACTTGTTTTTAAAAAATAAGAATTCATGACCTATGCAGTACTCCACACAAATAAAGAGTAGATTCTAAATCAGAGAAAAGATGGTCTTTTCTTCCAAAGTCCTTTTCTGTGTATGTTTTTGGAGTCTGGCTTTCCCTCCACTTTCACTCTATGTAGCCAAAGTATATCAGAATTTCAGATGTCTTAGAGCTAATCAGGAGCCTATAGGATCAATTTTTTTCTGGCCCTTTCATTTGGTATTTATTCTTGGAGTATTTCTTGCTTCAAAATCCTAGTAGAGTGTTAGGAGGATGAGATGCTCAGAGATGTATCCAGCCATAGTTAAAACTCAGTAAGTGTTATTGTGTCATTTTCATTCTTAAAAAATTTTGCCTTTCTCTTTCCATATGAATCTGGAAGATATTTGGTATCATTTTGCCTACCTATAATCCAAAAAAAAAAATATGATTGAGTGTAAGGAAGAAAGTAGAAAGACAAATTAACCTTGGAGAGCCTCATTTTGACCTATTAGAAAGTTTCAATTTTATTCCAAGCTTCACTTAATAAATGTTTATTAAGCATCTTGTATACAAAGCAGGCACACATTAATCAAAAATGAATTCCACTAATTTTTGCAATATGAATTCAGTAAGTATAAATTGTTATTTAAAACATAGAAGAGGTAAAGTTCATATAAACAACTCAAAGTTCAAAGTTCAAAGTGCTCCAAGAAAGGTAGCAATGAAATGAGAGTTCACGGAGAAAATAACTCATAGAAGTTATTTTCAGTGTAGGGGGTTAATAAGTCATAGAAGAGAGGGGATTTGAAATGAACTCTGAATACAGACCTATTTTTGGACAAGCATACATGGGAGGGAGGTGGGAAAATGCAGTGAGTGATGGAGTAGGTATGGTTGCAGATCTTTGAAGCTTCTTTCTTTGAGAGGTGGAGCTCACTCCTGCTCCCTGTGAAGTCTAGCTCCTTCTGTGGTTGTTTTATCCAATGCAGTGTGCTTGAAACAACACTACAGTTCCTGAACTAACTTCTGAAGGGACTGGCATCTTCTGCCTCCTTCCTCTTGTGGCTCTTTTGGATCTTGGGATCTAAGCACAGCCTAAGGAAGCCTAGCTATCTATATGGGAAGACTATGTGTGAAGATCATTGGAGAGGTCACCTTCCAGCTGATTCTGTTTGCATTTTCTGGATGTCTCAGAAAGTTGAACGCAAACTTTCATTTGGATATCTTCTTTTGTAAAGTGCATGTTCAAATTTATTCATGTTTTTAAATATGGTGTTTGCCTGCCTCCTGCCTCATTGATTTGTAATTCTTTATGCAGATGTGCCTTTTGTCACATATATTTTATGGAAGAATTTTCTCGCAGTTACTCCAAGTTTTGTCCTCTGACTGTGTTGTTAAAAAGAAATCCTTAGTATTAAATAATGCAGATTATCAACTTTTTAAAAATAGTTTGTGGTATGTGTATGTCCTTTTTAAGGCTATGATAATTTTTTGTGCTATCTTCTGTAAGCTTAAATAGTTTACCTGCATGTTCAGATTTGTAATTCATCTGGAATTAATCTTTATTTATATTGTGAATTAAGTGTCCAGATTAATTATTTTCCTTATGGAATACTCTGCTGACCTTTAATCATTTATTGAAAAGATCACCTGTCCCTTCTGCACTATTTTGTCATCTTTGGCATGAACTAGATGACTGTAAGTCCACGTCTATTTCTGCTCTCTTTTATTCTTGTCCAATGGTTTATTTGTTTGTGTGTAAGTCACTAGAAATTAATCAGTGTTTTAAAAATTACTGTAAATTTATATCTCTTGAAGCATAGTAATACGAACCCTCTAATTTGTTCTCCAAGATTGTTTTAGCTATTTTAGCCTTTTGTAAATTCTTCATTCATTTAAAAATTGGGTTGTCAAGTATATGTTCAATTCTGCTCAATGATGTTTTAAAGTCTTTCATATATATGTCTCACACATTTTCAGTTAGACATTTCATGGTTTTTGATACTATTGTAAATGTCATTTTATTGTTTCATTTTTTAATTGCTTCTTGCTACTATAAAGAAAAAGTATGATCTTGCAAAATTCTTTTTAAGTTCTATTAATTTTTCTGCAAATTCTTTTCTGTTTTACATATACAATCATGGAAAACGTGAAAAGTGAGAGTTTAAAACTTCCCATTTTTATACTCAAAATATGGTATCTATTAAGGAGAAGTAGCCACCAGACATCATCTTTCCCAATCTTGGGAAGAAAGGCTTCAATATTTGACCATTGATTATAATGTTTGATGTAGAAGTTTGAAGATAGGTCTAATTTTTAATCATATTAAGGAAATTTCAGATGTTTATGAAACGACTGTTCTTCTAATGAGAAAATCTCATGACATTATTATTCTAGTAGTATGGCATTGATTGATTCTCAAATATTAAGGAAACCTTGCCTTCTTGACATAAACTTAACTTGGCCATGGTGTGCTATCTATTTATATACTGTTGGATGTGATTTGCCACCTTTTTGTTTAGGGTTTTTGATGTATGTTCATAAAGGAGATATTTCAGATTTTTTTCCTTATAATGTCCTTGTAAAGTTTTGGCATTTCAGTTATGTTTATCTTTGTGTAAACTCTGGAGGATCATCTAAGATTTATTTCTTTTCAAATATGAAACAATCTGGGCCTGAAATTTTTCTTGTGGAAGATATCTTAAAATATTTTAATTCAGTTCCTTTGGTAAGGAGCTATTAGAATTTCCCAAATTTTATCATTTTTCTCTCATATGAAAATTTGATGTAATATTGTTCATATTATCTTTTTAATGTCTGTTTGTCTTCAGGGATGCCTCAGTTTATAATGACATTGTAGTTTTTGCCATCTCACTTTTTAATTCTAGTAGGAGAGTGTCGGTTTCATTAGTTTTCTGAAGAATAACCTCAAAGTATATTAATTTTCTTTATTAAATTTTTTTATCTCACTCACTTTTGCTCTTGTTTTTTTAGTTTCCTCTCTTATCCTTAGCCCAAGTTCAATCTGATGTTTTTGTTTTTTAACTCTCTAATTTTATCTGTCACTCAGGAGTCTTGAATTTTCTGCCAGCATTCATGAAACGGTGACATACTAACTTATAAAGCGGGTAAAATCTCAGACGCTTCACACTGATTGACAAGCCCTTATATTTCTTATTGCTGATATTGGTAATTTTGTTTTCTCTCATTTTTTCTTGTTTAGTCTTAATAGAGATTTATCAATTTTATTGATTTTTAAAAAGCTTTAATTATGTAAAATTGTCTTCTGTTCTTTACTATTTCTTCTGCTTCATATGTAGTTAATCTTTTCTTCTTTGCTAACTTCCTAAGGTGAAAATTGAGGTCATGGAATTAAGAATTTTTTGTTTAGTGCTATAAATTTTCTTCTAAAGATTGATTCAGCTTTATCATACAAGTTTTGACATTTTGTGTTTTCATTTAAGACATTTTTAAATTCATTTTATTTCTTTTTTATCCATAGATTCCTGGGAACTGTGTTTTAGTTTATACATATATCATATTTGAACATTTTGTTACTCATTTCTAACTTAATTCAATTGTGGTCAGAGAACATACTTTGTATGACTGAATTCTTTGAGATTCATTCAGACTTGTTTTATGGTCTAGAAGGTGTCTGTGTGTAATTAAGTGAATTTGTTTTCTATTGTTTTATAAATGTTAATTATGTCAAGCTATTTGATAGTATTAGGCAAATTACTATTTATATAATTGTTTGGTTTTCTTGGGGTTTGAACTCAGGTCCTCATGCTTGCTAGGCAGGCACTCTTACCACTTGAATCACTCTACCAGTCCCCTGTTCAAATTTTTAAAAAAATATTATTTAGAGTATTACTTACATTTACTAACTCCTTACTCTCTCAATTATTGAGAGACTGCTGTTGAAATCTCCCATTGTAACTGAGAATTTGTCTAGTTCTCCTTGCAGGTCTATTGACTTTTGCTTCTTGACTAAGTCTGTTATTTTGTATGTAAGTATGTAAGGTTATTAGTCACTCTTGTTGAATTGATACCTTTGCCACTATGAAAAGACTTTTCTCACTGTTCATATTCTTTATGCTGACATACTGCATCTAATATTTATTATGACTACTTCTGCTTTCTTTTTTTTCCCTTTCACTAGTAATTTATTTACTACCATTCACATGACAACAACATCAAAAAAGGATAACTCTATATAGTGCAGTTAAGTACCCAAACCTGTATAGTGTCCCTGTTTTTAACGTCATGTAATCTTTTTTTTCTTTTGTTCATATGTGCATACAATGTTTGGGTCATTTCTACCCCCTTACCCTCACCCCCTCCCTTACCTCCCCCACCCCTTGCCTTTCCTTCCCTACCCCCTCACTACCAAGCAGAAACTATTTTGTCCTTATCTCTAATTTTGCTGAAGAGAGAGTATAAGAATAATAGAAAGGAACAAGGGTTTTTGCTAGTTGAGATAAGGATAGTTATACAGGGAGTTGACTCGCATTGCTTTCCTGTACATGTGTGCTGACTTCTAAATTACTTCTTCTTGAACTAACTTTTTCTCTAGTTCCTGGTCTCCTTCTCCTATTGGCTACTGCTTTCTTTTGATTGCTGTTAATATGGTATATATTTTTTTCCATTTTTTTACTTTTAACTTATGTCCTTATATTTAAAGTGTATTTCTTGTATGCATTGTATAATTGGATAATACTTATCAATCTAATGACCCTTGACTTTTCTACATGTTATTACATTCAATTTGATAATTGATATAGTTGGGTTTAGATCTACATCTTACTATTTGTTTTTGTGTTCTTTAGTCTCTTTTCCAGTCTTCTTTTTGATTGAGTATATTTTTATTTGATTTCATCTTTTCTGCTTGCTTTTTAGCTACAAGTTTTTGGTGATTGATTTAGTGATTATACAATTTACCCTTAACTTAATCCAGTCTACCTTAAATGACATTATACCACTTCATGTAGAGAAACTTGCAATGATTTTTTTAATCTCTTTCCTCTTGGTCCTTGCATTATATTGTCTTACATTTTAGCTTCTATGAATGTTACAAATATAATAATACATTGATTTTAATTTTGATTTAAAAATAATTTTTATTATTTAAAAATATTTTATAATGGCTTCCATATCTAGCATTTCTTTGTACTTTCATTCTTTTGTATCTGGTATCATTTTCTTCTGCCTGAAGAACTTCCTTTAACATATCATGTAATGTAGATCTGCTGCTGATTAACTTTCAAACTTTTGTACATCTGGAAAAGTATTTGTTTTACCTGCAGTTCAAAAAATTTCTTCATTACATTTAAAATTCTAGGTTGCCAGTTTATTTTCTTTCAGTCCACTGTCTCCTGGCTTACCTTGACTCTAAAAATAACTCCATTTTCCCTTTTACCCTTGTTCCCTGTGTGTAGCACAGATACTGTGCTCTTAAGACTTCTCTTGATCACTGACTCTTAGCAATTAGAGTATGATAGGTTAGTTTTATTTGCATGTCTCATGTTGGGAGTACATTGAGGTTCTTAGATCTATGAGTTAATAATTTTCATAAACTTGAATAAATGTCAGTCACTATTTCTTCAAATATTTTTTTCTTTCCCACCTCATTTTCTCTTTTGGGAGTCCAAACACAGGTATATTTTACCTTTTGAAGTTGTCTCAACTGCCAATAGTCTTCCTCCAGACAAGCACAAGTAGGAACAGATCGGCTCAATCCAACCATGGGCTGAGCTGACTTAGGGCTGTTTTTCAAATTTGGTAAGGCTGAGTTTCCTAAGAATTCACCCCCAGTCATAGGAGGTAGCACTTCAGGGTCTCAACTGACTGGGATTGTTCTCATAGCTTTTGAACTTAAACTATTTTATCCCTAGCACCATAAGTCTTCCTAAGCCTCTGCTCTGCTATACAGATGCCCTGTACAGCCCAGTGTTGGAGTCATTTGCTGCCACAGCTGAAGAATCAGCAAATGCCTGGAAGGGAAAGCTGACAGAAGGCCAGGCTCACCTCTATGCTTCTTGTCTTTGGATCCTGGCTGCTTTGGATGACCATATTATAATTTTCTAATCTTAGGAAACTGCTGAAAGGGCTTCTCTGCTTTTTAGGAGGTCCTCTGCCTCTTTCTCAACCCTTTGCTTTGAAGTGCCTAAAACTCAGCAAGTGCTTCAACAGGTAAAGCAGCACATAAATATGAGCCTTACTTCTAAACTCTTCCCTTCCCTCTGAGATTGTTGGTAGCCTCATAAGTCCTGATGGTCTTGGAAGGCCTACAAAGCCTTCAGATGAATTTTTTTTTACAGCATCCTTTTTTTCTATTTTTTTCTTGATTACAGCATGGCCTGTTATAAGATACTCCATCAGAACTGGAAACAGATGAACCAGAATGATTATTTTTTGGATGAAGTATTTTTTCACATTTGAAAAATATGAAATTATTTGTAGCTTTTATGTTTTATTGTTAAGATAGTTCTAGTCTTATGAATATTTTCATGTTCACTGTATATTGAGAGAACATAAATAACATCCCAACTACTTTAGGATCCCAATTGTGTTCAACAGGTTTTTAATGCCTTTTAAGGTTAAAATGGTTCAGGTTTCTCCAGTTAATCTAAACTCCTTAAAGAAGCCACTATAATGAAGTCACTTGCATTCTCTCTGTAATAATGTCTCTACATGGAGAGAGACACGCAGACAGACAGGTACATACACATTAAGTCAGCACCTCAAGTCTCCAGTCACACTATTGTATTGGAACTGGAACTCGGTGACAGAAAGCTCCCAGTTACTACACGCACAAACAAGCTCAATGGACATGTGGTAATTAGGCAAATTTCTTCTTGTTTTTGGCAAATAAATGCATTATGATCTTAAATCATTTTGTCTACATTTTAGGGTAACAAAAATTTACATTTACAAATTATATAAAATGTTTATTTTATGAAGTCACTCATGCTTTAATTCATGTCTTTCCCCTTCTTAATTCATTTTATAATTCCGAAATGGCAAGTAGAGCTTATGTTACCACAAACATTTCTTTTAATCTAAAAAATGTGTCTTTGGAAAGGCTGCTCAACACAAATAAGGCTATAAATAAAGCTTATTTTTTCTAAATCAGTTTAAATTTGTTGTATTTTTGACAGCAATATGGTGCTGGACCCCTAAAAAAACAAGAGAAACGAGGGGAATCAACACTAAATTGTTGTTGTTATCTACACTATTTTTTTCTATATGAAGGGAAAAGGGAAATTCAGGGCAACAACGACCTAAATGACTTTTAAAAATCTTTCTCCTTTTCTTGTCTTTTGGTTTTAGTGATTTAGTGGTTATTGGAATCCCTTTTTGTATTGAATAAATTTGTTTGAAGGCACTGATTTTGTGACTTTGTGTAAAAGCACTATGTAGTTTCTGTGAATTTTTTACTGAGTTTTTATGGTTGTGGCCCAGAGCTAAAAAACAATCCAAATATTGTAGCCATGATTTAATGAAAGGTGACTATCTTAAACTGACTTAATTCCAAGTGTCTGGCCTTATTTTAATTTAATGGCTCTGTGTCTAAGCAATAATCTAATTTTAAGCTTTTTGTTTATTCCAAGTAAAGTCAAACAATATGTGCATTTGTTAAGAATAATCTTTGGGTGACACTTGCGTTGATGGATCCCATTAAAAATGATTAGGGGAGCCTCTTTTGGGTAAGCGATCTAAACTGTCTCTTATGATTTGTAGAAAGAAAAGGGATAAAATTAACTATATATCTCTCCTATTCGAAATTTAACTGTTGAATGTTAACTATTTTCCACATCTTTTCATTTGGGATTTATTGCAATAACTTTCAGAAGTGGGACCTCTTCCAAATTCTTAGAACATTTTAACCATAAAAGGCATTAAAAATATTTGCAATCCCCTGGGCAGTAATCTGATATTTAAGAGTTTTATAAAAGGAATGAATTGGGTATAAGCTTTCAAAATTAAAACTTTATGCATGGTCCATCATAAGCATTTATTTCAGTGCCTATAATATACTTGGTTTTGAAATACAAATGGGAGAAGAGAAAGAGAAATAAAACTTGTGGATCCCTCCCTATTTTTCAGATATTTTAATTGCTAGTTAGTTTTTTTCTTACAATTCTCCTATGAGGATAGGAGGTTGCTATGGTCTTAATATTTGTGCTTCCCTAAAATTTGTGTGTTGAAGCCTAACCCCAATGTGTGGTGTTGAGGTGGGGCTTGTGGGCAGTAATAAATCCATGAGAGAAGAGAGGAGAGCTCTTCTGCATGAGATAAGGCCTAAGGGTGTTTGCTCCTTCCACCAAGTGAGGACACAGCAAGAAGACAGTATCTACAAAGGAGAGGGTGCGCCCTTACTAGACACGTAATCTGCCGTTACCTTGATCTTGGACTTTCCAACCTCTATAACTGTGGGAAATAAATTTCTGTTGTTTCAAAACCATCCAGTTCAGGACGATTTTTGTCATAGCAGCACAAATGGACAAAGAGAGAGGTATTTCAATTTTAAAGAGATGGAAACTTTAGCTTAGTGAGGTTAAGTAATTCATTCTAGGTTCTAAAGGCAACAGATGGAGGAGTGGAATTTAAACACAGGTAGAGGGAAAGAAAGGATGATAAATCATAAAGTGACCACTTCCACTTCGACTTCATAATAACACATTCACTCATTCATTCAGCCACTGACACAATTAGCATCTGTTATGCATCTGCCTATATCAGGCATTGGGAGTATAAAATGGAATAAGTAGTCAGAATTTTGCAGTGTACTATGTGGAACTAGGAATCATATTGCAAGTACTATGAGAAAGAAATATCCAAGCAGACTGAATTTGCTTTGCTAATTGAGTCACTGTCCCATGTCAGGCCTTATCTTGTTTATCCTTGCAATGATAGGAGGCAGATATCATTCACCTCATTTTGCACATGAATAAATGGAGTGTCACAGAAACTAGGAAAACAATCAGTGATAATCCAATGACTAAGTGAGGAGTGCGTACCTTTGAACCAAGCTCATGTGTCAGCTTCTCTGTTTACCTTGTGCCAGACTTGAAGTAACATGCCTTACTTTTTGTATTAAGTATACAAAATACATTCATTAAACTTTAGTGAGCAGTGTAGATTTTACTGGAGATTTCTTTTAAAAGTATTCCATTCCAGTTTCTTCTTCTTACTAATGGTATTAAAAAGTTCACTTAGTGATTAAGAAAGCATAAATACGTCTGTGGAATGGTGAGCGTGAACTGTTGCCTTCAGCATGGTCTCCAAGCATCTCACTCCCTTGCTTAGAAATCAGCCTGAAGTGAACAGCCACTACCAAAGTGACCAGTGATGGTGGGAATCTTCTCACCAATGCATTTCTTAATGTCTTGATGAGGGCTGTGTCCTCTGTCCACCCCAAAGCTTATGGTAAGGAAATGGCTAAACAGATTGTATGTTATTTCATCTCCCTGGGCCATCAGAATTCTTTTACATTATGACAGAGAAATTATGACATTATTGAGTTTGATCTTCAGTTAGCCAGCCTAGCATTTTATTAATTCTACTACAGTCTCTGGTCCTGAATTCCACGTGAGTGTACTCACATGAACACACTCAGCCTGCCCAAGTCATCTATTTAATCCTCTTCTGTCAAATTCCTGACTCACCTCTCAACCACTAATCTCAGTGTTCCATCCAAGCATCTCCGCCCAGTAAGTTATCTGGATTCCTCAGACATATGTAATCAGCCTAATTCAAAACCCCATTTTGAATATCAGTTTCCCAAGGCTACTACTGGTACCAAAGATGTAGTATTAAGGCTACTACATCTTCAAAGTTCTAAGAGATACACATTTTGCAATTCAGTATTTAAGGAGGGTTCAGTAAAGGGAACAAGTGCAAAGGAGTAGGCTGGTTTAGGGGACAGGACAAGGGATGGTGCAGGATTCCATTTCTTCTCACTCCTGGGGCCAGAAGGGTAAGGGAGGGACCAAAAAAGCAGAGAGAAGGGTTGCATGGACAGGGCAGGGACTCTAACCTTCTGCAGAGGACCCCCAACAGGCAGTGCAGGGAGGCAGTAGGGAGTAAAAACATTTCAGCCTCACTCTTCCCATTCATGCCCCTTGTGGCCCATTTAGAAGTCAGAAGGTAAAGGACCATTTACTGATTGTTTCTGTATGCTTGACCTCCTATGGCATAGAATTGGGTAGAAAAAGGTAGAAATGACTTTGGTGGAATGAACAGAAGGATACCCAAACAATAGGCCAAATATTCAGTGTAGGATTATTTATGTTATTTAAAATGCATCTGAAAACAGCTGTGTTCAATTATAATTGTTTTTACCTAGATAAGTTAATTATGTTAAGTAGGTGACTGTCTTCATTTTGTGAAAACAGAATAATTAAATATTCAGAACTTCAGCCAAAGACTTTATCTTAAAGAATATTTCAAGTTTGAAAAATTTACTTTTATAGCAGTTATGCTCATTTGCATTTAATGATCATATTACACCAAAAATATTCATTATTTAACAATGAATAATGAGTGACTTAGCTTTTTCTCAATTTTAGCTTTATAATACATGTACAGTGTCCATTTTCATGCACTGTATATAAACTGAAACATATATATGTTAGGTTAGCAGTATTTATTATATAAAGAGAACATTGTGAGGTTCTTGGGTAGAAAATATAAAGAAATTGAAAGGGTTGTAAAAGTGATGAATATTTAAAATAACTTTGTTACAGTATTATTTATGTCACACTTTATTTTTTTAAGAGTGCATGCTTGGAAGGTAATAAAGTTAAACTATGTCCCAGTTTGTGTTTTAACACTGAGACTTCTGAGGGCAATCAGTATCATTACATGCTGCTCTACTTAAAGGTGGTCTAAATGGACTCTTTCACTCAAGGTTCTTTTTGATGCTCATGGTTAAATCAAAGCCTTTACAGAATGAGTTTGGGACCGTAGTTAAGCATATACACGTCTGTTCTGGCTTTCATATCTTGAAGATGTGGGTCAAGTGGTGCTTACTTCCTATGGACCCTATGAGATGGAATAAATGTGTTGATAATCAGGTGGCAACAGACACTGACTTAGAGAATACAGGCAACACCTATACCTGGAAATGCTTTTAGAAGGCAGTAATCTTGAACCTGAATTGTTCCTTAGGGCAAAGTATTTGCTGAGCTTTAACTGTATCTCAGTTTTACCCATGTGGAATTGAACTGTATGCCTATTCCTGCTTCAGAAGCAAAGGGGTACACTGAGCCCAGAATCTGCCAGACTCAGGAATAAGCAAGTGTTACAATTATTAGGAGTGAGTCTTGCTTATACAAAGATTACCTTCAAACACTTAAGCACTTTCTCTATAACTTTAGCCTGAATTCTGAAGAAAATACTTTTCAAGTGGATGATTTTTCTTTGCACAAGACAAAAGAACGTGATAGTTGGTCATGCTGTGAACAGGTATTTACTGAGCACCTAATATGTGCAATGGCTTGAGGTATGAGCCACTTGTGGTAGAGAATTAGTTCTTTTTTTTTTGGCTAACCAGAATTCCAGAGGCTTCTCTGAAAAGCATCAGAGCAGCCAGAGTGGGTAATATAGAAGCAGCCATACACAGGGAACAGAAAATGAAAGAATATGAAATAGGAGGTGGTGCCTGAAATGCAGGGCCAAATGAGAGATTTCAGCTGCCATTATGAAAGCACGATGTATTTGTTACCCAAACTTGGCAGCTTAGAGCAACAGATATTTAGAAACACACAGGTAGTTCTATGATGCGGGAAGCTGAGAGCAGATCCACTGGGGGTGCTGCCTCAGGGTTTCTTGAGGTTGCTGTCAAGTGATCCAGGCCTACAGTCCTCTCAATGTTCAACTGGGAAGGTCTCTTTCCAAGCCCACACCCACCACTGTGTGAGTCGTGGACCCTCTCCAGATGCTCCTGAGTGTCCTTACAAAGCAGCCTTTGGTGTCTTCCTGTGTAAAGAAGAGTGACACAAGAGAGTGGTATCAAGAGAGCAACTAAGGGGGCAGCCACCATTTCTCTGTAGCCTAATCATAGGAGAGGCAACTTACCACTTCTGCCACACTCTACTCACTAGAAGCAAAAGGACTGAGTCCAGTTCACTTTCAAGGGAAGGGAAATTAAACTCTACCTATTAAGGGGAGGCATATTGAAGAATATGTGACTGTATACTGAAAACCAACAGGGGAAATAAGGGTAGCAGAATATCCAGTTCTCTGTGTGATTCCCAGGAATCAAGTTCCTAGGAATCAACTCTGTGTGTATGTGTATGTGTGTGTGTGTGTGTGTGTGTGTGTGTGTGAGAGAGAGAGAGAGAGAGAGAGAGAGAGAGAGAGAGAGAGAGACAAAGAGAGAATTTCTCCACAAGCTATGGCACATTTTATGAGACTGTGCATACTAGGCAGGCAAATATTGGAAAAAGTAAAAGTAGGTGTGGGTCCTGTTTCCCATTAAATTCTTATAAGTCTAAAGCTGTGCTTGGGAATGAAGATACTCCACATTCATCAGGCAAACTTGCCATTTCTGCTGTGCCCATTAGTGCTTCAGGCAAACAAGAAAACTGCATCTTCAAAACCCAAAAAATCCCTCTATCTCATCTTCCCTTATATTTTTATCTTGATAGAGCACACAGCTATTTTGCTATAGAGAACTTTGTTTTTTTCCCTCTTCACTCCTATAGTGTCAATGGTGCCGATGGATGCAGCTGCATAATTTGCATAGAAAGTTGCCCGATTCTGTAGTCAGAATACCAATAAGGTGGCCTCTTTCTAAGCATGTTTAGTCTCTCTTGATTGACTCTTCACTTGCATGCTTTTCTGCACAATGCATACTTACTTGCATATTCCCAGCCATCTGTCAAACACTCACCAATCCTTAAGGGTGGCCAAGTAATCAAACTTAACACTATGGAAACACTGGTATGTGGCCCAATACTATAGAATTGTGACCAAAATCTTTTTACAGGAAGTAATCAAAAAAAAAATCACCCTAGCGTCTTGGTTGAGTTACATTCAATTACATTTATTAACATGCATTCACCAAGACAGAGCTAGCTATATACTCATAGCAAATGACTTCCTAGTTATAAACAACTATATTTTTCTATTCACTCCAACTGTAGCAGCTGACATGATTTCCAGGCTGTAGAAAAGAATCCACTTTGTCATCCTATTAGTTATGCTACCAGAGTGAGACTGGCTCATCATAAATATTGGACTTCACTAATGAGAAGAACATTTGGGAGTTTATTCATGGGAAGAAGAGGGCAAAATAGTTTAAATTGGAATTGTTATAGAAAATCCTACAAAAACCTGGGTTGGATAGTCATACTTATAGATTCTCTAGCTCAATTTCCATCCAGTGTTCTAAACAACAGTATAAAATGTTTTTCAACAAGAATCATATTGCTAAGCTTGAAATTTATTCAATGAAGATATAACATATTACCTCTCAAGTCATTCAATAAAAATTTATTTAAATGCCTTCTGGTATACCTTCTGCTTGCCAGGACCTGTGCTGACTATTGGTAGTAGCAGCAGACCCTACCCTTTTGCACCTTGTCCCTTCCATGCTTGTACACATTTATTATTAGAAAGTGATTGCATTTATTTGTTCAGAATCCTCCCTTAGACTATCCACTGCTCTTTGGTCTGCCAACTGGGAGTTTTGCAGTCAAGACAATCTCTCTCTCTCTCTCTCTCTGTCTCTCTCTCTCTCTCTTATCTTGCCAGCCCTCAAGATTGGAAGACAGTTATTATTTTGACTCTGAATCTTTTCTTCTTCAGAGGTCTCTGGTCCTAGAAAATGCAGGTTAGTTTCCTCTAAACATTTGAAAATATTTCTTTTTTTAAAATGTGGATTGCTGAACTTTGACGCTGTATAACACAGACATGTCTGGTCATCTTAGAAAAGACTGAAAAGATTGCTTTCTCTTTAAACCAGAGGCTTGGATAATTAATGGATTCTGTGGGTGTGTAATCACATAATGGAGACCTGTTTGAAAAACTGCATTCATCCCTTTATGTCCTGCCATCTATTGTAAATAGTATCTTAAATAGCAGAGCAAATCCCTGTAGCTAGAGTCCTTATTTTCTAGCTGTTAGTTTTGTCACCTGGACTTTTTTTGTGATTTATATAACTCATGAACAATAAGATGCCCATCCTCAAGAAACTATTAAATCTTCATTTGGAAAAGAACCTTTTGCTGTAGGCGAAAAGAACACCGCCTAATCACATAAATGTGAAATGCATCTCTTCAAAATAAAGCAGACATTTTCATAATGTTATGCAATCTTTTAAAGTTAAACAAGCTAGGAAAAAATAAATAATGCTGAATAATGAAAATCAAGATGAAACAAAACTTTGATAATTTAAATCTATACTCTTAAAAAATAGCTATTTGATTGCTAAAAATAATTTCAGGACAAATAAACAAGTACAGAGAGAAAGCAAAGCTTATCTGGTATGCAATCAACATCAAATGACTACTACTAACAATTTGATTTTTGTCCTTTAGGACTGATTCTTTATGTATAGGTACATAGGTGTGATATCAAACTATAAGCTAAAATTACAATGGACACATTTAGTCGCATGTTTTATGTGATATAATTAACATATTGTGAGTAATATTCCATCATAAATACAACACTATGTGAATACTTCTTAATGATGACAGAATTATATAAAGGCACAATAAATTGTAAATGTCCATTTAATGTCAGAATTTAAATATTTCACAATTTATTTTGCTACTGTAGTATGTGCACTTATATCTCTTTCCATTGTCTATCTACTTCAATAGGTTAACAAATTTAAAAATTTGATATATTTTACCAAAGTGCTTTCTGGAAAGTTTAACAATTTGTATTTTCTCAGCAGGTGAGCATGCCAATTCACCCCACTCTTACAAGACAGTGTGCTATCATTTTAGTTCTTGAGAAATTGATAATTTTAGTTTAATTTCATTTTCAGTACTACAAAGAGTGACAATCTTTACATTCATTAATTAATTTCTATTTATTGCATGTATTAACACACTTAATATATTATTTGTATATTTTTCTCTTGCAAATATACCTTACTAATTCTATCTTTAGCATAATAACATTTATATATGAACTTATAAGAAATTATTATATGGAATATTACAATTTATGTCTTTTTTGTCCTTTATACTGTACATTTTGTTTTTAGAGTTTGATTTAAAATTTTTTAAATTTGACTATTGCATCCTTCTTCCATAAAATAGAAGTTTTAAATTTTTATGCAGTGAAAAATATTAGTGGCCTGTAATATCTTAGAATCTTGACTTATAATAGGTTATATTTAGACATTTCCCAAAGTGGTCCATATAAAACAAATTCTCTAAATTAAAAATGGGTTTTATAAACATTTTCTCCTAATATCAGTTTTTAATTTCTTGGGAATAGGCTTAATGATTGATAAGATTGATTTAGGTTTTTCACTCTACACACCAAAATAATATTTTGAAAGTGTAATGTTTCATAGTTAGTCAATAAAATAAAACTTTCCTTCTTTTACATTAATTGATTTAATAAAAATTATTGAACATCAGTTGATTGTCAATAATTTCCATACTGAGAAAAAAAAGAAATAATAATGTTAGCTCCTCTGATCTCATGGAACTGCATAATTAGCTCCAGGAGTTATACATCTATAATTAGAACCCAATTTCTAAGAGAGAACATGACAGTGTTCTTGAACAAGGTATATAATGCCGAGGAAATAAAAAGTAATGTAAGTGAAATTCCTCCTCTCTTCCTCCCTTCCTTCCCTCTCTCTTTTTTTTCTTCAACAGAAATGTCTCTAAAACTAGCTGAGAAGGAATAATAGCTTTAGGAATAATGGCAAAAAAAGGTTGGTGAGCGTTTGAGGAAGGAGGAAGAACCTTACACTTCTAGAAGCAGGAAAACTCTAAGTATGAAAAGATCAACCTAGCTCAATCAGAGAATGGATCACAGAAGACCTGAGATTGATGCTAAAGGACCAACAGAGAGAAACACTTGAGTAACAGGCCAGAGAGCTGAGATGCCATGTGATCTGTGATGGAAACCATCTTTAAGTTATGCTCCTGCCATTTATCAATTGTTTTGCTGGAGACAGATTGCTTGAATTTCTCTTAAAAGATTTATATTTAGGAAAGGATGATTATTTTTCTATGCTTTGGAGAAAAAGCAGTAGAGTGAAGTTTGATAAATTGTATACTGAAGCATCAACCATTTTCTTTATATGATAGATTCTATAGTCAGTCACACATGCCAGGTAGAACAGATAGAGATATTTTAACACAACAACTTTGGATTGATTTTCTTTAGCAACACCCAATGTGAGTAGGTCAAACTGCAAATTATGCCGTGTATGACTTCCGTTCTAGTAGCTTGCTAATAAGATCATGCAACAAGAGAAAAAAAGTTGTCAAAATTGAAAACATCATCTGGGTAAGTTTAGATTATTTTGATAGGTACATCTCAAGGGTAAAGTGAAGAGAAAAAGGATATCTTTATATCATGCTTCAATTACCTCTTCCTTTCCAAAATATGATCAGACATGCAATGCTGTCTTTGCTGCCTTTTTCTTCTTAAAAGGGTGAATGTTTACTTAAGTTTCATTCTTTGTTTATTCAGGACACCATAACATCAGAGTTTAAAGAAAGAAAATAAAAAATTATGTTTCTTTCTGGTTATTTTCCTAAAAAAGCTAACATTTTTAAGTACAGTGTCATTAACACCCATAATTTGTGTGAGTTTTGAAATAAAGGAGAAAAAATTGTTTATTTTACTTTTGCTTTAAAAGTAAGTATTCAGAACATGAAATTATATACAGTTGACATTTGTTGATTTTAGAGAGGTTTGAATTTCCTGTATTTGCTGACTTTAAGTGGTATTATTTTGGGTTATGAAAGGCTGCCAAAGTATGACTCTAGGCAAGGTAACTCCTTAGGTATATTTGTGATTCTCTTTAAATATCTTTCCAAGTCTATCATATTTATAATAATCAGATCCTGGTACAGTAGTACTGCTTATAAGAACAGGGCCTCCAGCAAATGGCTCTTGGCTATGCAATGCCCAACTCCATAGTAACATGGACTACAGGAGGAATGGTGTCCCCTGGAGGTGTGCAAAGGGGTACATGTGAAAATGTGCTATAGAGTAAAGTTATGCAGCATATTAAGTATGCTGGCTTAAATGGTTAGAAATAGAAGTGCACTTACTCTCACATTTTGGACATTAGGGAAATCTTATGAGATTTTAAATTTCTGAATGCAAATACACGTGTGTGTGTGCATGGGCTTAGATATATGTTCATATGACATAACCTTTGAGGGTGTACATGATTCAAGAACTGAATAAATATTTTAAAAATGTGATATATGGATGCATAATTCATGACATCAATTTTATTTTCCTATGGAAAATTTGGGATGTTATAGCACAACACCAGATTTGTACTCTATAAATGACTTTTCAGCTAAACCTAGTTTGTCCTTAAAATTTAAATATGGCAGCAACACATTTGGAGAGTATTTAATTTTATATATTGAGCGTTCACCTAGTTTTTTTCTGTTCAGCCTTTATCTTGTAAAAATCCCAATAATGTCTCTCACTGACTATATGTCTGTCAGTACGTTTGAGTAAGCATGCTTTTTTTTTTAACCTGTACTTAATTTACAAAATGTGCCTCAGTACTTTTGGGAATGAACTAGGAAACTTTATTCTCATACAAGTAATACATGAAGACATTTAGTCTTTCACATTGTTAAAGACTAACATAAATCTAAAATAAATGGAAAAAAATGTTCCTTTTCGCTTCCTATCCAACCCCTACTTTCACTCCATTAGCCAAAGGTAAACTGTATTAATGGTTACTCTAAATTGTCTAGTTCTTTTACTGTTGCTTACATGTCTGTATATTTTCATGTTTAAAAAAAATAAATGGGGATACTATTCATATTACCCTTCTACACTTTTAATATTCAGATTACATTTAGCATAACCTTATCTAGGAATCTGCTACATTAGGTATAGACTTGACAGCTTTCTGTAGAGCAACTATACTTCCCTTCTGATTTGTCTTTGACCACTTTTAGCTTTTATAAACCATCATTCTATGAATATTCAGGTTTAAATAGTTTTATATCATTTGAATACTAAGTCTAAGAAGATTCTTAGCCTTTAAGGGACAAAGGATATTCATATTAAAAAACACTTTATAAATCCTGTCAGTTTGCTGCCTTCAAGCTGATTTTACAAATCTAACCTCCCACCAATTATACAGCCATGCTTTCTTGCATCTTTATTAATAATCATGTTAATTTTTTTTCTATAGCTAATCTTAGAATTGAAAGTTCCTCTTCTTTTTGAGTTCTGATAGTCATGACTCTGTCCACTATAATAAAATACCTGATATAATCAACTTATAGAAAGTAAAGTTTCATTTTGGGTCACAAGTTTGGAGGTTCCAGTATATGACTGATTGACCTCATTACTTTTGGGCCTGTGGCAAGGCAGCATATCATGAGAGGAGCATGTAATGGAACAAATCTGCTCACTCCATTTTTAGGAAGCAACGGAGAGATCACAGATGGGACCAAGGTCTCACAATCCCCTTCAAGGATGTGCTCTGGTGACCTAAAGATTTCCTGCTAGGCCCCATCTCTCAAAATTCCATCACCTCAATATAATGCTACCCAGCACTTAACGCATAGACCCTTGGGGGGGACATTTAACCATAGTAAGTACCTTGATAGCATTTAGGGTTGAATATGTTTATATGTTTGTGGGTAAAGTATATTCTCTCTTCATTTCCTGCCCATGTTTCTGTTATTTTTGTTGCCTTTTACTTATTTTATCATAGGAAATATTTGTGTATAAAATATTTTTGACCTTCATATATTAATTTGCAAGTATTTTCTCCCAGTTATTTAATATTTTTTATTTATGAGATCTTTCATCAAACTTTCAAAAAGTTTAAAAGCTGAGTATAAAAAGCTGAGTTTAAAAGTTAATTACAGGTCAGTATCTGTAATCCCAGAACTCAGGAGGCTGAGGCAGAAAAATGATGAATTCAAGGTCAGTCTTGGCTACATAAGAGACTTTGTCTCAAAAAAATATTAGGTGGCTAATTTCCCAATTAAAAATATTTTCTTCCATATGTTTCTCATGTTTTTATAGTTTTGTATTTTAAATTTAGCACTTAAACTGATTTTATTATTCTATTTTCCTCCTTTATTAGCTTGGCATTTATCATTCATGCACTGCTCACCCTAAAGATTATAATATGCATGCTTGACTTATTATTTTTATTTTTCTCAAACAATTCAAAATTCTTAGACCACTTTAACTGGTTTACCTTTGTTTCCATTTTCATTTTGTCATTGTGTATTTGAAACTTCACAAGACTTTGTTGTGTTATATACTTAACAATTATTTAGATATATCTGCCTATCTATATCTATCATCTATCTATCTATCTATTATATATCATTATCTATCATCTATCATCTGTCCATTTTACTCATGCTTAATATTGATCCTAATTCTCTCACTTTCCTTCTGGAATTATTTTCCTTATGCCTGAATTTTTTATTTTTTAAAAATAAATGTATTTTTAACTGATACAGAAAAACAAAAATTATACATAATAGGATAACAGAACATTTTGATACATGTGTATATTTTGCAATACTTAGATCAGGTTAAATAGATCTGTCTCCTAAAATATTTATAATTTCTTTATGATGAAAACTTAAAAAAATCTTTTCTCCTAGCTTTTGAAATATACTGCATATGATAATTATTTTTTATTACTCTACTGTACAATGGCATGCCAGAATTTTGTGTTCCTATTCCACTGTAACTTAGTACCCATTGATCAACTTTCTGCCATCTCACCCCTTCCTATTTTCCCTAGTGTCTTCTAGCCACCATTCTACTCTCAACTTCTATGAGATCAACTTTTTTAGACTCCACATATGAGTGAGAAGTGTGCTACTTGTCTTTCTGTTCCTGGCTTAGTTCACTTAACATAGTGATCTCCAGTTCCATCCATGTGGTTGCAAGTGATAGGATTTCACTCTTGTTTATAGAAATATAGTTTTCCATTGTATATGGGTACCACATTTTCTTTACTCATTCATGAGTTAATGGACACTGGTTGTTTCCAAGTGTTCAGCTATCATGAATAGTATTGCAATGGATATGAGGGTGCAGAAGTCTCCTTGCCATACTGATTTCATTTCTTTTGGACATATGCCCAGTAGTGGGATTTCTGGTTCTATTTTTAATTTTTAAAGGACACTCCATACTATTTTTCATAATGGCTGCACTAATTTGCATTCCCACCGAAAGTGGGAATTTTTACCAGCATTTATTACCATTAGTATTTTTAATAATAAGCATTGTTACTGGTAGATTTGGTTAACACTTCCCTGATGACTAGTGAGGTTGAACATTTATGTACTCTTTATCTGTTGGCCATTTATATATCTTTTCCTTTTAGAAATGTCTATTTGGTCTATTGTCCATTTGTTAATTGGGTTTAATATTGAGTTTTTGGAGTTCCTTGTACTTAATTTTCTTACCTTTTGCTTATCTGGAAATATCTCTTAAAATTTTCTCTTTTGAAGGATATTTTTGCTTGCTATGGAATTTTAGAGAGATAGACATTTTCTTAGAACAATTTAAAGTTAATTCATTGTGTTCTGGCTCACATTGATTCTGCTGAGAAGTCAGGGTGTTTTTGTTGCTGCTTCCCTGAAGGGAATTTCTTCTATGACTGGTTTTAACATTTTCTTCATCTTCTGTTTTTAGAAATTTCACTATAATATGTGTTGGGCATTCTAGATTAAAAATGACTTGAATCTAATTGCAAGTGTTGTTCTAGGTTCTTTTTTCTAGAATTTACTTCTTTTACCATGATGTCATTTTTTCATTATATCCATATTCTCTTAGACCGTTTCTGTGTTTGCCACACTTTTCCTTCTCATGCTTTATTTATTTCTTTTCCTTTGGCATATCTTTAAGCTTTCTGATTTTTCTCTTCAGCCATAACTAAATTGTTGTTAAATACATCTATTTGGTTCTTGATTTTAACTATTTTTTCAATTCTAGAATTTCCACCTAGTACGTTTTAATAATTTCTTGTTCTCTGCTAAAATTTAATATCATACCCTTTTTTTCAAGAATGTGTGTTTTTCTTACATATAATTATTTTAATGTGACTAGTTCAACACATGGAACACTTGTGGTCTGTTTATATTTTCTATAAGCCTGGTGATTTTTATTGTGTGACAAAGGCTGATTATAAGAAAACTGTTGCTATAGTTTGGAGTGCAGCACAACTTTGTTTTACTTTAGAAGAGGTTAGCATTACACACAGCTAATGTAAATACACCAGAAACTTAACACAATATGAAACTGAATTTAGCCCAAATAAGGACTGAAATCCTAAAATGTGGCCCTTTGCAATCTAATGTACAACTTTGGGGATTAACTATATCCTCCTCCCCTTCCAGTTTTTGTTCTCCTGGCTTCAGGTGTTTTCTAAATCTCTACTTCTCAGCTTCTAAGTCTTTTAGTCAGCTTTTCTAAACTTGCATGCTTATAGGTAGAAAGCATTTCCAAATGCCACACTTATCTTCTGGATATATAATGTTTTTGTGGTTAGCTGAACTTCCAAATGTTTAAGATTCCAAAAAATATTTTGTTGTTCCCATTGAACATAATAGGCCAATTTATAGTTTTGCATTATGGAATATGCCTGTCATTAAGGGAAATGGATCTCTTAATAAACTGGACTCATTTAAAAATTTGGGAGCTGGTAGAGTGGCTCAAGTGGTAGAGTGCTTGTTTAGTCAGCATGAACACCTGAGTTCAAACCCAGTGCTGCTAAAAAAGAAATCATTAAAAATTTGGTGTATTATATATGTTTTAACCAAACATATAACCAATTACCCCAGTGGATTTAAATGCTGCTTTACTACTTGTATTTGCCTCATACTAAAAATCCACATGTAAATTATTTTAGTTCTAAATTTTGTGTTTAAGAAGAATAAAAATAATATTTAAGCAAATATTTAAAAAACAAGACAATAGAAAGTTATTCCCAGATCACATGCAAAAAGTCGTGGCCTCTTTCTTCATCTCCAAGGCCACTTGTGTCTCCAAAACTTCTCTCTCTGTCTCTACCTTCCCTTTTGTTTAATAAGGAAGCATCTGATTACACTGAGCACTGCTGGGCAATACAGAATAATTTCCCCATCTCAAATTCCTTATCCTAATCAAATTTGCAAAGTTCCTTTTGCCGTGTAAGGTAACATATCAGCAAGTTCCTAGAATTAGTATGCATTCACCATCAAATGTTCAGGCAACATTCAAATGCCCCCAACCATCTCATAACTGTTTGTGTTGGTATTTTGATAGGGCATATTAATCTGTTTTTCATTGCTATAACAAAATAGCTGAAGCAGACGAACTTTATAAAGGAAAGGTTTACTTAGCTCATAGTATTGGAGATAAAGGGCATCATGCTTGGTTCTTGTGGGTACCTTATGGAAGGTTGTGGGTGGTGCCACAATGGCTGGAGTATGCATTCAAGGAAAAGGTCACATGTTGAAGTAGGAAGCCAGAGAGAGACTGGGGGTTTCACAATTCCTTCTGAGGGCACAGACCTAATGACCTAAGGACATACCACTAGGTCCCTATCTCCTAAAAGATTCTATCAGTGCCTACATCTCCACATTGGGGGCAAAGTTTCCAACAAAGGAACTTTTAGCGGACTGCACTTAACACATATCTAAACAATAACATACCTTCCAAAAAGATATGTTGCAATTAGATTCAAGTCATCTTAAATACATAAATTCACCCCATACATTAAAAAAATTTCCTTGTTGAAGATTCCACATTTTCTAAAGAGTTTCTCACAGTCTGGTTTGTTAATTACATCCCTATTATATGCTCCTTTATCTTCCATATTTTCAGTAAATGAGTAGTTAGTGTTAGAAGAACAATCAAGAGACTGGCCAGTTTAAATATCTTCAAGAACAATTCATAGGTGATTTGTGTCATTTTATTAGGAGGCAAATGCTTGGTTTTTCTCTTTTTGCATTGAGAAGATACTGTTATTTCATTAGGAGTTGAAGAATGGTGATTTTCTGTTTTATTATTCTGTTTTCATTTATGAACTGAATGCTTCCATGAAAAAAGGGCATTTATGTTTTGTTCTAATGACTTATGTACAATTAGGAAGGAAACTGACTTTCATCAGTGCTATCTAACTTGAATGTTTGTCTGAGAGTGAAATTTGAAGCATTCATTTGATTGTCATGTGACCCTTGTTTGGTTCCAGAGTGCTGAGATCAGCATGAATAATTGCACAGTAGAGGCCAGGCTCCTCCACAAAAGATTGAAAATTAAAAAACAGACATTTGCATCAAAAGTTAGCAGACACCTCTAAAATGTCATGACATATTGCAATATAATATTTGCTTTTGTTAATCATTTAAAATTCTATGAGCAATCTAATTCTTAAAGACCCAATACCTTTCCTTCAGAATTTTTTTTACAGCTCTAGGAAGCTTGGGGAAAGCACAAAAGAAAATGGAAAATAAATGAGCCAATCTGTGTCTACTTCATCCATTTTTATTTTTCCATGAGGACAAATCTCACCTAAATATATCCTTATAATATAGAATAAAGGCATGATTATTCAATTAACAAAGAGAAAGGGAGTTCTGAAATTTTTTCTTGATGACTCCAAATATCTACTTATGCTACTGTTCAAACCAGTCTCATTCCCCAACGTTTTGCTGAATACATTAAGATATATGGCAATATATGGTATATGAAATAATTATTTCAATGCTATCACAGTATGGAATCTAATTCTGAAATGGAAATGTTTTCAGTGAAACTTTAAGTGACAATTTAAGCTACAGTTTGAGGAGACTGCAAAGTAGAAACTTAAAGGAAAGGCAAAAGCAAAAAAGTTCCCTGTTTTACCACAGCACACTTTTAAGAGGTGTGCATTCATATTCAAATGGAGAGCAGGAACCAAGGACTGAGGTGTTTTGAAGTAAGCAACTTATAAATTCCAAATAACATTCAGGACAGAATCTTCCATTCTATTTGATACTTAATATCAGGAAAATTATAAAGATGCAATTCATGTTACTTCTGATATGATCATTCCTGTCTCTAATCCTTGGAGAAGACAATGAAGCCTCACAAAGTGATTGAGAAACTACAGGAGCACTTTTTATGGCATCTATAGTCTCCTTAAGACCTTGTTGTACTTGAGATTCATTCCTAGTAATCACAAATATGTCCTTATATGTAAGACATATTTAGACCATTTATTGTAGAAATTCTGTTCTGTGAACTGGCACTTCATAGCTTACTCTTAGTATTAATTGAGTGGCTACTGTGTTCTATTTGATGATATAGGCTGTCACACATCAAAGAAAAATAGCAAATCATCCTTGCCTTTAGGAAAATGACTGTTTAGTTATGTTGACTCTATCAATCCATAAAAAACAATTATAAAGCTATATAACAATGCATGTTTATGTGCTTATTGGTTTAATAGTACCCAAATTTCAGCAGGGAGAGACCAATTAAAATAAAATCGTAGACTATTATTTGAGAATTTGTCCAAATCCTTTGTCTGAGATAGGATTGCAATTAAGGTAGGTTTGCTTCCCTGAGGAAGTGGAATTTGAATTAGGCCTTAAAAAATGAGTAGACTGAAAAGCAATGAGAAATTAGAAGAGATTTAACTGAATTAATTTATCTCATTTTTCCTGGTTTTATTTGTATGAAGACATACAGGCCCTATTCAATTGAGCTTTGTCAAATAATCCATAAATTCTTAAGTATATGTGACTAACAATGCTTCTTAATGCCAAAAGACAGCTTATTTTCTTAATCCAAAGCTCACTTTATATAGTTATTCTTTTGCCAGTTACTAGTTGGTTATATTAACACTTGAATAATCTTGACAAGAAGTTGCTCTGAGCAGTTGAAGATCCAGATGCTGATCAGCATGCATTAAGTGATTCAGCTTAATTGGTTCCATCTAGATAAATTACTTACCTCAGTTCCTATCACAATTTCTTCCCTTGTAGAGTAAAACATAAACTCATATAACTTGTAGTGTTGAAATAAGCTGAAAAACAAAATAAATATGCAATAGTTATAAATTTCAGGAGAAAAGAAAATGTATAAAAAGCATTTATTAAAGAACTCATACTGACTAAGCTAAAGACATTAAACATTAATATAAAATTAGCTGCTTCCTTTATTCCCAAGTAAGTTGTTCAGAAATTCTAGGGAATGAAAGTTTTAACTTTTTGAGATATTGACAATATAACGTAGTACCTAGAATAATGTCGGTAAATCCATGTGTGATGATTGGATAGGTTTGGATAAGGGAGCAATTAGATTGCATCTGAACTTTTTCTAGCCTCAAACCAAACGATGCACCATCCCTAAATAACATCAAACTTCTCATTATTTATGTTTTGCTCCAAACTGGAGTCAATTTACTCTGGTATGAATAGCACTGGATGCTATAATCTACTTCAACATCAATTACTTCTTACATTGCCAAACTGTTTCAAGATTAAATTAATCTCCAATAACTCATGAAAAATGATGCAACATGAACCAAAATCCATTTAGAGGATGTCTGATTCTCCTGCAGAATATTCAGTCACACATCAAAGGGTGGAATAAATTTAAGTCTGATCATTTCCTTTCTTCTTACCTTAGAACTAGGTGGCCAGTGAATAAAAACTACAGAAAGTCAAAGGATAGGATTTCCTGAAAATAAATATTTCTAGCAAGTTTAAAGAGCTCAGCAATGTATCATTCAAAGTTAAAATTTTACTGAAGGGCTGACTTCTAATATCCTGTTTGTGATAATATTTGAATTTTTCTAATTCTCTTCCTGCTGGTTGGGAAAATTAATAGACTCATAATACAGCAAAATGCCCAAGAAAAAAAAAATTGTCTTAGTGGTTTCTCTTTCACTCTGGTGCCTTTTGCTATTTAAGAAAATTGATTTTAATATAACTGAGAAATTAACATTTGCAAAATGTAGCTACAGAGCATGTATAATAATGGGTTCTCCTGAATGCTGTAATGGATCAAAGTTTCAATTCATTTGAAATCAATGAAGAAATCCTCAGGCAGCTGGGTCCCTCTGAGTTATATTAGCAGTTGATCTCACTACTAACACAATCCATTAAAAAGTGATGGGTGTGTGGACTCAGACATGGCTTTTTTTTTTTTAAAGAAACCCTTGTACACTTGAATTACTCATCAACATCACAAAACTAACTTAGCTTTTGATATGGCTTTGATTTTCTGGCTAGAAAAATACATTAGATTAGTGAAGTTTGATAATCCATTGAAGCAAAATAAATTCAAATTCTCTCCCCTTTACACTGGTGACCTAGAGAAAGATATAAAGTCAAAAATATTACACAGGCAATAGCTGATGTTGAGTGAAAATTTTAAGACTATATTTTGGAAATTTGTTATCCTGTAAGTGTAATAAAGCAAAATTCCCCTTTCTCCATCTTGTATCATACAAAGAACTTAACATTTCTTCCTGTAGTCTCATAATTATTCAGCCTTATTTTCCTTATTGCATATAGGAATTAGATTGTTTCATGCCCAAAGAGAAATTAAACAATGAAAATAACATAAGTTAGTTATGGTGGTAAAAAATGCTGGATTGTGGGCTCGGCAAGGGCTAGCTTGATATACCCAAGGTTGGGACCCTAAGGTGGTAATTTCCCATGTGTAGGTCAAATCTCCTCTTTTGTTTAGCTTCCGTCTCCATCTTCCCCAGGGACTATTAGATGGTCTTGCATGAGAACAAAGTGTCACTTCAGCTGTGGGAATGCATTTTCTCTCTTCATTTTATTTATTTATTTTGGGACTGCAGTTTGAACTCACGGCTTCATGCTTGCAAAGCAGGTGCTATACCGCTTGAACTACATCTCCAGTTAGTTTTGCTTTGGTTGTTTTGGAACTATTTGCCTGGGCTGGCCTTGATCCTTGATCTTCCTGATCTCAGCCTTCCAAGTAAGTAGGATTACAGGTGTGAGCCACAAGTGCCTGACTGCTCTCTTCCTTTAGACTCTAGCTTGTCTCAAGGCTATTTTGTCACGTACATAGAGTTAGTTCTAAATTCAAGGGAGATGAAATGAAAACAAATCAAGGTGCTTGGTTCCATGTCAGGAAGTGCAATATGCAGTTGTGCACAGGGCAGGCAGGACTGATTTTTTTTATATTGGGTATATGCCTAATTCTCAGGGAATAGGTAGAATATACAATAAAAGAAGTGTGTTTGGACTATATATATATATATATATATATATATATATATATTTGTATATGTATGATATTTATGTTAAAAATCTTCAGTGGCATTCATATTTGTATTTATAGTTGCATGCATTATATGATATACGCAACTGTATATATTGCACAAGTAGGTTATAGCAGTAATTATAATAACGTGTGGGAAAAATTTTGGTATTAGTTTTTTCAAGTCAAAGACACATCATAGAGTATACAATTTAGACTGTATTAAGAACATCCAATGAAATTTAAGCTTATTTCCAAGTTAAGTTTCATGTGCTGATAGGTCATGTTCCAAAAATTGCTCTCCTTAAATTGAGTAAGATTTTGAGTGGTTGGGTAAATGTAATATTAACTTAAATTGAAACACACACACTTATGGTAATCAAGTTACCTTCATATTTATAAAAGCGCCATGTGGTCATCAAAATGAATGTATTTTATAGTTTAATTGCCTCTAAATTTACACTTGTAGACCTATGAGGAATTCTGAACAGGTGTTATATAAAAGTTCATTTCTCTTCACACAATTTCAGTATCAATTCCAGATATTCGATGAAAGGATATTTTATCTTTCTGTAATAGGGGTATTTAAAATGCATAATTTCTTTGAAATCTCAAAATGAAGATTTACCAGCATTGAAATAGTTCTGGTATACTTTTTGGCTAATCTCTTAAATATTACTTTTTTCTGAGGTATAGGATTAGAGATTTTTGGTATATGAGGTTACCTTAGTAGGATCTAAAAGTGATCCTACTAACTAACATTGACATATCTCCTAACTTAGCCATTATCAGAAAGAAAATGTTAAGAAATACATTGATGAACATTTTCCTAGAGAGATGAGATGAGAGGGAAAAAGAAAAGCCATTCTTCACTGTTAAGAAGGCATCATTATGGGGCTTATGTAGGTTTTGCTGCTATGGTTAACTATTGGTCCCAGTGCCCATTATAAACCTCCTGGGCTTAGAGCTCAGCTGTAAAATGTGTTCTGCGAGAGTGACCTGCCTTGTTCCAATAGAGGGAGAAGATAAAGAAGGATGCAAACACAAATGTGCATCAGGGTTTGCAACTCTCAAACCCTGATGGGCAGAAAGAACTTGGTTCTCATCCAGTTCTCCATTTCCCAGTCCCTTCCCTCCCCTAGCACAAGGACTGTGTCTTGTTCTAATCGATAGGAAAACTACTGTGACTTTTAGTGAGAATCACTCATTAGGAGGTATGTTTTTATATTGAGAAATCACATTATGTCAAATGCAATTATATAAAAATATTATATCACATGCCATTATTAATTCTTGCCAGTATATAAGCTTTACCATATTAAACACACTAATATTTATAGAGCTTCCAGACTACAGTCAGGATCTTTGCCAAGCAAATCATGAGGCTTTCTAGGATATTTGGCACTCTTCGTTTCAGAATGTTAATTTGTAATGTTGCAAAATATTGGAGTATATAGGATAAAAGGAATGAGGATATTGTGCAGAAACTTTTAGTTAGGCAAAACGAGATTTTCATCCATTCTTATTTGAATATTTATATGACTCAAATGTGGACTTTGCAACAGACTACATAAAAAGACAAGTATCTTAGTTCACCAATGAAGAATCACTGTAATAAAAACTTTCCCTCCGTCCACCATCACTTTCTAAGTAGAGAGACTTAATAATGAGTTTAATGATCAACAGTACAAAATTTTTTAGGGTTCATAATAAACTTGAGGAAATTATAAACCTCTTCCATTTCTAACACAAAGCACTTAAATTTTTAAATGGAAATAAATGTGGCTCTTTAAAATGTAAAGTTAAGTAGTTGGAAAGGTCATTTACCTAGACTATAGAATCTACAATAATTACATCTGATTAATCAGAAAGAATAATTTCATTAATAAAATGCTATTAATTACAGATGCAGAGAAAAATTTAATTCTTAGGAAATTTATTATAGTTCTAGAAAAATCATGTTTATCAAACAAAAACTATTTCATTTTTTTGGTGACACTGAAGTTTGAACTCAGGACCTCATGCTTGTGAAGTAGGTGCTCTGCCACTTGAACCATACCTCCAGTTCCACAAACCATTTTTAAGAATGAAGCATTAACTGAAATGCTAAATATCCTGATTTTATTTACTACATGAAAAATTTGAACATTATCTGCTTAGTGGTGGGGTTAATTGCATAGATTCTGTAAGCATCTGACTTTGCTAAAAACTGAATTATTTTTTATTTAATATATATTTTCTAGAAGATATCAAATTAAAAATAAATGCTACTAAAATACATACCTGATTTTTAAGTAATCAATGATAGCATTGGCTTGTTTTACATCAAAAATATTCCATTCCTTTTTTTTTTGTGAATGCCTTGGTCCAATTTCAGCCATAACTTCCCCAAACCACTTTATGCTATCTTCTAAGGACATATGTAGGGCTGAAATGAAATCCAGGGAAATCTTAAGCATTATTTCAATAGATGTTTTAGGAGTAAAATAATCCAAGATGTATTAAGTATGCCAAAACTTTCTTTGTTCAGCATTTTTGAGGACAAATGGTAAAACTTGCTGCTTCTTCAAAAGAAATTAATAATTACATTTTGTGTCAAGAATGGCAGTAATTCATCCAATCACTGTAAATTACTGTAATGCTACACAACTGTCGTGTGTGTGTGTGTATGTGTGTGTGTGTGTGTGTGTGTGTGTGTGTGTGTGTGGTGGGGGTTGAACTCAGGTCTTTATGCTTGTTAGGTAGGTGTTATGTCACTTGAGTCACTCACTCCTTGCTTTGGTAATTTTTGAGCTAGGCCTGTCTTTATGCCTGGGCTGTGATCCTACTATATGGGCTTCTCTGTGTAGGTGAGCGGTGACAGGTATGCACTGCCATGTCCAGCCATTGGTTGAGATGGGGTAGTCTGAAATTTTCACCAAGGCTGGCCTTCAACTCCAATTTTCCCAATCTCTGCCTCTTGAGTAGTGAGGATTTCAGACTCAAGCCACTGTGCCTGGCCTATATTTCCATTTTAAAATGAAAAAGAAAATCAAAATCCATGTAAGAGTTTAATGGAATGATTATTTTAAAAACTGATCTTAGAAAAAAGGATATATAAAATTATAGGAAAGCTGGTTGACTTAGCTGGTGAGGAGACCCAGACAGTAGGTTCAGTGATGTAGACAGCTCAGAGCTAAAAATGTAAGTGAGCAAAGTCCACTAACAATTGACAGTAGCTGATCATTATGTGAGAATTGGAACTAGATTTTCAATAGCAATATGCATTTTATGTAGAATACCAAGACATCTTTTTCTTTTCTACAGCTACAGACTCATAACTCCTAAACTTTTTCTTAACTGTGTGCCTAGTGAGGCTGGCAAGAGCCAGAGGGAAGGGCACAAAAGAATGACAGCTGTACCACCATCACCCACAATGAACAGCTCTGTGATTCCTATCTATCTACTGACAGCTACAAACAAACAAAAACAAATACTCTGGACTATCTTCTGTGGCATTTGGCCAATTGGGGAAGAAGTAGATAAATGTCAAAAACCTTAGACTTCATTTTCATAGTGTCTATAATAAAAATATTAATTTCTATTATATTTTCTTATTTTATAGAGCATATAAATTATGCTTGTTTTCACTAGTGGAATCAAAATATCAACACATACACTCTCCCCACTCACTTGGAAGATGGCTTCAGGTAAATGGAGCGTCTGGAGGGACCTTTGCTGACAATAGTTGGTATATTAAACCAAGGTGGCTGGAAGTGAAGAGTTGAAAGGCTCTGGGCAAATGGAGGCTGGGCTGGTTGTTAGGAGGAGGTGAATATTAGTAGGGGACCTAGGCAAGTGATCTGAGGGAACTGTGCCTGCTAGAAAATCATCAGTAAATGTTTCACTTCCTGAAATTGAATGGATCTGGGGTGGTGGTGGGGATGGAGATAAAAATAAAGCTGGGAGACTATATGCTGATTGCTGGATCCAGCCTCTTCTGGATTACATAGCTACTCTTTCTTTCTAGGATGTACATTCTATGTACCCCATAGAATGGGTACTTCTAGAATTAGAAAGCAGCATAAAACTATGTAAAAACTAAAATCTGGTTAAGTGAAACAGCTGGTTCACTTCTCATATCCTCCCTCCAGATGATTTTTATGGATGTCAGATATACTGAATTGTTGCTGGATAGCTAGGTTTTCCTATATTAATCTAAGTGGAATTTAACTCAATTGTACATTTCCCTATCTGTCATAAATGTTTTTTTGCAAATAGTAGTAACTTTAGAAATGAAAAATCTGCTGGATAAGGGTAATTCATAAATGAATGGAAAATTCTGAATTATTTTATTAATAAAGTGGTATTAATTAGAGATGCAAAGAAAAGAAATTCTTAGATAATTGACTGTAATTCTAGATGAAATTATACTTATCAAACACAAAATACATTTATAAGACTATTTCCTTACGTTGAAAAATAACCAACTCTTTAAAACTGTTTCTCTATGCCTAATGCCTTTCTATTGTTGTGTTAAAAACTATGAAAGTTATCATTTCACTTATCTAGCTGAAATATTTGCTCTTTTAAAAATCACATTCAGTGATGTGATTAAACTATTAAAGATTAAACCAATTAAATAGTAAAGCTTCTAGAAATAAAATTTATTCTTGAAAATCTAGGGTAATGAAAGAAAACGCTAGACTTAAAATTAACAGGAGAACTTAGGGTGTTACCTCATAACTGACCCTTGCTAAGTAGGTGACCCAACTCTCACTTCCTTTATTTGTAAAACAAGAGCACTTATTTTCAAATTACAGAGTTGTTGTGGTGATGAAATAAGAAATGCACATGAAATGCTTGGTAGACTGAAAAGATTAATATTCATATACATTGTAAGTGAGAAGTGCTTTCTAGCATTCAGCTGAAGCTAGGCACATTTGATATAACGGTCAAGAGGATGGGCTCTCATTTGCTGAGTTTGACCCCATCTGACCTTAAGTTTTATTTAACCCCTCCGACCCTTATTTGCTTTTTTCATAAGACTGTGTGTGAATTAAATAAAACATATTTGTAAGGCAATTGATGCTGTGACTGGCACAAGCTAATGCTACATAAATGCTACAAGTTATAGTTACAGTTGGGGAAAAATTTAACATCATAGGAATTAAAAAATGATTTGGTAGTTACATACTAATAGTCAAGTTGTACATCAGGGAGTCAATCTAGGCCTATGGACCTAATAAGAGACAAATATCCATTCTCTCTAGTAGTCTACCAGCATCTTTGTTCAGATCCTAGGAAAATAAGACTCCTTCCTAACATTCGCAGAGCACTGCTTCCAGGAGTCCTCAAGAATACCAACATCTGCAGATGTTACAGAAAGTGGCATAGTACTTACATGTAACCTATGTGCAGTCTCCCTAACAATAATGACAATGATAATAGTAATACCTAATACAATGTAAATGCCAGGTAAAGAGCTGTTAGACTCTATTGTTTAAGGAATGATGACCAAAAAAAGGCTGCACATGTCCAACACAGACACAATTTTCAATCTACAGTTGGTAGAATCCCTGAGGGCCAACTGTCAAGACAACTCTACAGACCCTATGTTCCATAAACTTTTAGGGAGATCTAATCTGATTCTAGGTGGGTTGTCTACAGAATTCATGTAGATATGCAGGGAAGTTGGAGACATGGATCAGATCAGAAACTGAATTAGGCTGAAATGCAGTTCCACACTGTGTGGGCCACACAACAAACAGCCAGGACTGTGTTCTCTGGCTTTTCCTATTAAGCTGTGGCTGAATGGGCAAGATGACCATGTGCTTAGGTCCTGCCACCACTCATTTAAACATAAACAGACCTCACCCGTTTGAACATGTAAACAAACTGAAATTGCGTGCTTTGTGATGGTGTCTATAGCCTTGCTGAGTCCAAAGGCTTGAAAGAATACATTTTTTTCTACTAGAAAAAAGTATTAGATTTCCTTCTTCTTTACTGGTTCTATGTGTGTATTTTTACTCTCTCATGGTTTATGAGTAGTTGGATGGACCCCGTTCAAATTTTAGAAATTCATTTTGAACTGATATCGACAATATATAAGATTGCCTACAACAAATATTCTTGAATCAGTTATAAGGTATGGAAAATGTTTAAAATGGAAATATTTTCTCAAATTTGGAATGTGAGGTCCATGAGTTTTTGTTTCCCTCTAGTCTCTAGTTTATGAATACTCTGAACAGAGGCTGCTGCCATGTCATAATTCTCTTTTAAAATTTAATTTTGCAAAGGTGATATTTTCTTGTTTCAAAAAATACATATGCAGATATATTGTGAGAAGATCTCCTCCAACCTTTCTTACCCACATGCCCACTACCCTTCCCCAAATGTAATTTTTATTATTTTTTTCTGTATTCTTCCAACTTTGTTATATATAAACAAAAACATAAGTTCTTACTCTTGTCTCTTTTTTAAAGCACACAGTTTTTTTCCACTTTGCTTTACTTAATAATATCATAACCTTCCATACAAAACTTAGAAATCTTCCTCATTCTTTTCTTTTTCTAGCTGTAAAGTATTCCATTTTAGAGACAGGCTAAATACTTTAGGACTTTTGATTTCAGAAGACTTTTAGATATGTAGAAAAGTTGCAAAAATATTATATAGAGTCCCCAGGTGTTTGGAGGGTGGATGGGACTGATAAGATTTGAAAATGAAATTAGCATATCTTTGGCAAATTGATTGTTAAGAGAACTTTAGCCTTGTAAAGTATTATTTGAAGATTTACAGCTCACTGAAGAGATGAACCATATCTTTGAAATAACCAGATAAGAAACTGAAGACATTATAAGAAAACCAAGAGCTTTTGTATATTAATTTGGATGGTAGACTAAATTTCCTTTTCTTGAAAAAGAGAATAGTAGTATACTTACTTCTAAGATTATGAAGTAACATATCCAGTAAAGTCATAAATTTTGAATACTGAGTAACAGAAAAATCCATTCCTTTAGCCCACATAAATCCAGAAACATAATAATCTAGTATAATGGCATCCTTTAAATGAGTATGAAGGTTTTTGAAATTCAAAAATATTCTGAGTTTTCTGTAACAAAAAGAAAAATCCAGATGTTAAATCAGATTAAATACTGAATGGTTCCTTTAAGTTCTGAAAAAGAATATTTTTCTTGAGTGACAAGAAAAATTCCATAATGCTCATGATCTAAAAATTTTTAGTTATTTCAGAATCCGTAAGTTCAAAATGACATTCAAAAGAGAAAGAGGGAAAGGTAGAGACACAGAAAGAAGAGAGACAGAGAGCAAACTCTGCTTGGTTTCCTTTTTTCTAATACTCCTCCTCTGCCTCCTCTACTTCCTTCTTCTGTCTTCCATGTCTAGTATTATATTTCCTCTAAAATTCAATATTTCCTTCCATTTGTACAATTAGATCTCTTTTATTTCTGAAAATGTTCAGTAACTAGGTTGTTAAAAATCCCCTTCTATTTTATTTTTTTAAAGAATTCCAGTTAAGTACATTTTATTAATTTTAATCTTTAGCTGTGTTTTTTTACCTTAGGTTTTAGATTTTTCAAACATATTTTCTTTCCATTTTGTATATTTATTATTATGGATTTCTCTGTCCTTTAGCATGTTTTCAACAGAGTTGGGTTGCTATAAATTTCACTTCAAATTCTGTAAGGTCTTTCTTTTTCTACTTTTTAAAAACTTTTTTAATAGCTTACTTCTGATTATTTCTTCCTTGAGCTTTTATGTTTTTGTTGTGATTTCTTTTTCTTTTTTAAATTAATCAAAAATATTTTATATTTTTGTCCATTCATGACTATATCTTTCTGTTATGTTTTCTTTTTTGCTATTTTGCTTTTCCTATAAACGTCCTTTTATGTTTTTTATTTTCTTGCAATGCCCTTGTATGCATATTACCTATTGCTTAACTTGAATAAATTTTTTTTTGTCCTTGGAAAACTACTTTCATGAAGTTCATTGGAGGTGGAGACCTGGTCATGTTACAAACTAGTAAACATTTCCTGTTTGAAGTAACTTTGTGAATTATTCAAACTTTTGCATTTTTTTCATTAGTGGAGGAAAAGATGAAAAAAGATGATACAGAAAGTACTTGCTCAAAGTCTAACATCTTGACTCTGCTATCACAGACAAGGATTCTTAGGATGGTACTTTAGGGTTTTCTCTATCTGGGAGGCAAATATGTTTCTTAAGTTCATCCAAAGATGTTCACTATGTGTGTTTTCCTTACATTTTCTCCTGCACTTCTGGCTGATCTGTAATGACTGTGGCAATCATCTTCATATTTCATGGTTTGGACTCTCAGCATTAACCTTGTTTTGACAAAGATAGAATTGACATTTCCTTGTTGCTTACTTATGATTTCTGAGGGAAGTTGGGGAAGAGTATGTGTGTGACAACTTCATACTGCCATCTTCTAAATGGCAGTCCTTATTATTCATAATATGAAAGTAAGTTATAGGATCAGAGTAATGTGTACAGCAGAATCTAACAAGTTTAGGAACAAATAAAGTTTGTGCTCATATGTATTTAATTAACTCTCCAACATCCATTTTATGTGCAGTGGCACTAGGGTAAACCTCAACCCCCAAAGTGAGATCTGATTATTTTAAGCAATCATTCTAATCTTACTCAATTTCCCATAATGCCATATAATGTCATTCAGTATATGAAATTTGTCCATGAGAATTATTTTTCTATGGTAGGCACACTATATTTTTTATTAATTCTTTGAACAAAAGTAAAAAAGAGTAAATAAGTAGCTTTGATGCTACTCATACTATCTTACAGCAATTATATAAAACATCACATATTAGGAAATTCAGAGAGGGTGATATCAAAATTGTTTGAGTCAAAGCTTAGATAATGTCACCAACATAGATATATATATATATATATATATATATATATATATATATATATCACTTTATGTTACCTATGATTATACCCTTTGGTATGTTTTGTCAAACATACAACAAAAATGGTAGATGCAGATATGAACAGATACCCTGGTGGCAGTGGGTTGGGTTTACTCTACTAGTCAGGCATCTCTAATTTATACTAGAGATTATTCAGCAGTATTTACTTTTGATACTTAATTTTTGGTCATTATTTTTAATGTTTAATGTTCAGTATCATTTATTCTTAAGAAAAAGTCAGTGAGAACACTCTCCGTTAAAAACAACTTGTAACATGTAACACTGTTATGGACTAAATAAGTAGATCAATGGAAGAGGCAGAAATCCCAGAACCAGACCCACTGTACAATGGAGCTTGGTATATGATGGAGGTGGTAATTCAAACCAGAAAAAGAGATATGGGGGAGTTGGGGAGGATGGCAGGTAGGGGAGAGGTGGCACAAACAATGCATACACATGTAAGTAAATGTAAAAATGATAAAATAAAAGGAGAAAGAAAAAAGAAAAAGAAATATGGATTCAGTGGTGCTGGGAGACTGGTATATATGGAAAATAGAACACTACCCACCTAATAATCAAAATAAAATCCAGGGGGTTAATATGTAAAAGTTAATAGCAAATATTCTAATTTAATAGGAACATATTTTTGTGATAGTTGAGTAGGCCAAAATTTCTTAAACATGACCCCCAAAATTCAAATTATAAGTAAAAAAACCAAAAACTTGATCTGTTTTAAATAGACAAAAACTCTGCATGACTAAAGGCAATATAACTAAATTGAAAAGACAAGCTGCAGACTGGGAAAAAGTTTGCAATGAATATAACTGAAAAAATATGCAAATTCTGGAAGGAAGCATAAATACAAAGTCTTCACACAGTCTCTGGTTCTATCAGTAAAAGAGAGAGGAAAATATATTGGGAATATACATTCCCAAATGAGCTACACTGGTTAAGAAACAAATAAGAGTAAGGAGAAATGACTTAAGTCCTTTCCAAACTCCGTGATCTTCAGCAAAAAATTCTTTTTTTTTTTTGGTGCTGGGGAATGAACCCAGGACTGCATGCATGTTAGATAAGTGCTCTACCACTGAGCTACATCCCAGCCCTTCTGCAAAAAAGTTCTTAAAATTGGGAATGCTGGTTTATATTTAGCACATGAAATATATTGCTAAACTTCCCTCTAGAAAGGCAGGGCCAAGTAAGTCTTCCATTGATGTAAAACACAAGCTTCATTTCACAAGCTTCATCCAATATAGTTTGGATTTTGTCCATACTTTTAACACCAATTAATCTATTATACAATTCCTATTTTGTGCATTTTTTGCTTATTAAATTGGATTCCTTCTTGATATGCTTTTTGGTTAGTTTTTAAAATAAATTTCTAAGAGCTTTTGTATAATTGGGAATATTGACCTTTAAAACTTGTGTTATGATTTTTAAAAAGCATTCTGAAATCTAATTTTACTTTGGCAAGAGGAGGAAATTAGGTTACCAATTTTTGTCATGTGCACACCTATTTTTATCAAGATGTTCAAAAATATTTGTTTTGGTTTATTATTATCAATGTAGATTTTAATTTAAAATGAGACCATGCTAACTGCCAGGCTTTTTCTGTCATAGTTCTCACTGGCAGTTTTGTTGTTTTTGTCATTTTTAATTCACCAATGAATTGAATTAATCCTTTAGCTGAGTTAAGAGGTAAAATTTTAATAAGATCACATGGCCACTATATTTTCTGAGTTGTTGCTTATATTACAATGCCTGGTCACCATAACTAAATAACAACCCAAACTAGTATTTATTCTGGAATCACAATCTTTTGACTCAGTGAATTTTGGTGACTTGTCATTACTGATTTCTGTTGGCTAATATTTCTAAGGAAAAGCCCAAGGATATGTCTCATTATTTTCCTATCTGAGAGAGTTTATCCCAGAGATAAGGCAATACCTGAAGTTTCATTCTATTAAAATATTAAAATTGAAGCATTTATTTATTTTATGAAGTTCAGTTTTACCAATTCATTAGGTCAGATGTATATTCTACCATCTACTTGCTTTAATCTGCATTTTTATAAGTTTTCTTAAATTTTTCTTCCATTGTAACTGAATCTATTTTCACCAAGGTAAGTTCTTCATTTTATGCATTACCCTATCTTGCTTTAGTTCTAAAAGTTTCCTATTTACATATTTTATCATCTGCTCTTTAATGTCTTACTTTGTGGAATTGACACCCTCTTTGATCACCGGCTTTTACCTAACATTTTCTTCTGTTTCTAGCAGTTAGTTTTCCTTTTAAGTTTCTCTTCATCTGCCATCTGCATGCTATGTTTTGTTAATTAAATATTTGACCTGAATATTTGCTTATGTTCTTTCCTTTCTGTTTTTATTTTTCAATGTTTAATTGTGTTTGAATGAGTGTAACTACTTTTCTAAGAATATTTTAGTGAAATCTCTTCAATCTTCCCCCACCTCAGCTCTCAACACTCCCTCCCCCACTTGATTTTTCCATGATTTTCATATTGGAATGCATTTTAGTTCCTAATTATGATGACTTACAGAAACAAGCCTTGGACAAAAGCTAAGAAGTGCATAGAGGCCCAGCTAGCAAAGGTACTAAAATATGTCTATTGTTATTTCTGTTTACAAAGTTATTTTAATTTATTTGCTACCTTTTTTTTTTAAAGAAAGAATTTGAGGTGGACCTTATGATCAATAGCAGTTAGGTGAACATCAGAAGTGAACACAGGCATTTAAATTTGCTTAAAGTGTATTCCAAAAATATGTATGATGATACTTTAATGTTTCATTTGATTGGCTGCTTTTATGGAGAGCAATTCTTAATTTTAAAAGGTAGAGAAATGTACTGATTTCTTATAACTTATTTAAATAGGCTTATACCTTTGTATACTGTATGATTTTTGGCATACTTCTTTCACTTGGTGACAAGATAACTAAATTATATTTGCCATTTTGAAAATTACATAATCCCCATTTATAATGATACTATTTCAAGTTGAAAGTGAGTGGCTGCAAATATTTCAGGATTACTGTTATGAAAATCACATAAAGAACCATAAGAAAATTATAAAGAAATGGCTCCTAAAATAGCCTTGATCTTATTTATGCAAAGATGATGTCCTAAAATTTGAGATTGCTTCAGGTAATTTCTACACAAGATAGTGCTATTGAACCTAGCTGTTTTATATTGTGAACTTCTGCATCCGTTTCCATATCATTTATTTGTTCTAGGCTTCACTTCCTAAGGACTAAAAAATTTTTAGAATTTAGATGTATTTAATAATAGAGAACCATTAATTTAAAAAAGTATTGTTACATAAAGTACACAGTACAACTCATGATGTGATAAGAAATAAACAATTCTTAAAAAGCAACATGTTATTTAATATTAATTATATTAATATACCATCTTTTACTTAATTAATGCAAATACATTTTAAACTATATTAAGTATCTGCTATTTTGCCTAGCATTTACTTAATGTTTTGTATTACAATGGTCAGTATCATTTGGGGCTACCTGGAAATGGGAAAACTATTTTAAATAAAAACACAATCAGTGGTATCAACACAATGAATGCATTTAAGAATCAGAATTCCTAATAAACATTCATTTCTGTAAAAATAGTAAAATTGTCATGAGATAAGATCTGTGGGAATTTTAATTCACAGACAAATACTTGTAAGGATGCAGACAGTAGGCCATGTGGTCAAATCACAGGGCATCACTTCCCAGTGGTCTGTGAGCCCTGGCGGTGAAGAGCATCTTAGGAGAAGGCCTGTCAGTGTTATTCACCTGCTCCTCACAAACCTTCTCTTCGAACCAGTACATCTATCATACTTCCTTCTTCGTAGTAAATCACCTCTATTTCATAATATTTATAAGATTTGTCAATGAAAACTGTTGACAGAGCCATTTTCTATTTGTCCATTATGGTCCATGATGTCTTGCTTATGTGCTGAGGACTGGCCTGGAGAGACCAGGCACTAGGATGTTATGATCTGGGACACCACATCATCCCCACTATGCACACATTATGACCAATCAGGCTTCCATTTTAAAGTGAAAAAAACTTTTAAAATAGGTGATTCTTAAATACATCTTTTAGGAATTTGTGCTGTTTGATATGTCTGGCTAATGTTCTAAATAAATGACCTACTGTAGAAAGAAATGGCTTAAAGAGTGAGATATGCATATGTTAAAATTATTGCCTCTAAATTTGGTTATGTTTACATTTTTAAGCAACACAAGCAATCAGACGATTATCATAGCTTCATTTCTGATAAAAATCACAGGTAGATGGCTAATATTTGGGGTTTCCAAAATCATAAAATGTATTGACTATTAGTATTACAGAAAACACAAACTTTTAGGTTCTTGTGCATATTGGTAGTTCCATGAATAAAAGAGAAAGAAGATAACACATACCAGAAGCTGCTTTTCTACCCCATGGTCATTAATAAATAAAAAAGCCAGAGCTGTGCAGTATTTGATTATAATATTGAAGTGCTTACTCTTGAATGCCATCTACATCCTCTGTCAGCAAATCAGTGATTTGGGCAGTTGAAAGAAAATCTGGAGACAGAATCTTTTCATGCTCCTGGAATTCATCATTTTTCTATAAAAAATGCAATGAGTTATTTCAATCATTTGTTTTGCATGTTAGACCCAGTGATATCAAAATGTGTTCTTTCTATGGTCTAACTGTCGTCAGAAAAAGATTTAAAACCAAATTTCTTAGAGAGTCATTTTTGTTTTCCAGTTTTATTTGGTGGTATAACTCTTCACTAAAAAGTCAAATGGGTATATAGTGTGTCTTTTGGGCATATGTAAAGCTGAGTGATGGTTTACAATTCAACAAATATTTATTGAATACATATTTATCCCTGAACTTGGGGCTCAAGAGGAGGCAAAGACAAGAAGAGATGTGCTGACCTCAAGAAGCTCACCATCTAGTAAGAGGAACAAAGCAATGGTGACTACAGTAACAAAAGAAGGTGATCAATAAGCCATAGTAAATAGGGGATTTAGTACAAAAGATGAGAAAAAGATAGTGCAGGACAAGTAAAGTTTATAGAGAAGAGGTCCACAAAGGACCTTTCAGGATTGTGTGTGGATAATGGCCAAAGTGAATGAATCAGTTCAGTGCCTAGGATATGTGCAGGGGATCACTTGAACTTAGATGGGCAGTGAGCATTTGGAACATATTGTGAGAGATCTTAAATTTAATGAGCCAACAATATTTACTGAGTACTAACAAAGTAAGTTAATGTGCAAGGGACCCTAAACATTTTATACTCTGGCTGATTGAAAAATGACAAGCTAAGGATTTTTTTCTTAATAATACAGGCAATAGGGAACCAATGAATGCTCTGAGCAGAGAAATTATAAGATAAAATTGCACTTAAGGAAGGGTAATCTATAGCAGGGTAAAAGTAAAGAAGGAACTGAGAAACAACACAGAGGAGGAGTTACATAAAGAGAGAGCATTAAAATAGTTCAGAGATGAAGCATTTGGCTGCATTGGCCTCCTGGCAATGTGGATGAAAAGAAAGGGGTGAATGTACTATTTTATATTGTGGGGGATTAAAAGAAGGAATAAAAAATGAAGATTCTGAGTTCCTGAAATAAGTGACTTGGAGAAAATTGTGGTGGTGCTTAGGCCTTCCAGAACACATATGCCATCTTTTGGTGAATTAGACAGACCTTCTGCCTGCATGAAGGCTGCAGTAAAAGGCCCTTCCCAAGGCTGAGACAGTCCTGTGCTTCAATGCATCATACGTGAATATACTTTCAGCTCATACTAACACCTCAGCCAACTGCTTCTGTTTAGAGTTCAACTCGCACAATGGTAAAAGTTACCCCTGTGACACCAATGGGATTGAATGTTGGAAGATGATGCTGGGTTTTAAAAAGGCAGAATGTGAAGTATCATTTCAATGGTAGAGTTTAAGGTAGAATATGCAGAGCAAGCAAGCAAGCAAGCAAGCAAGCAATATTTAGAAGTTAATCAGAAATAGTAAACTCAGATCAAATTTAAAGATGTCAATTTAGGGATTAACTCCAAGTGCGGGAAAGGGTAAAACTGTCCAAAGTCAGACATGAAAAAAAGAGCTGTGAGTAGGAAATGGAAGAGGAGGATATGAAGTAGGTGGGAGATACTAACAACTACACAAAAGTTAAGGATTGTGCAGTTTGGGGGAGAAAATGTTTTTTAATTCACCAAATAGTTATTGAGGCTTCCATGTAAATAGACTCCAATCTCCAATCATAAAGAAATGTTTTGCATGATCCCTTGACCCTGGGTCAAGGCTCCATTACTCAGTGCTCACGTGGCTGTTAAGTCCTGCTTTCTGGCACACATAGGAACTCAGAGATCCATGCTCCCCACTACTATATAACCTTTTGCCTTCGCCCTGAAATGCCAGGGAAACCTGTGTCCCTGTGTAAGCAGGACCCATGGTTCCTGATGCTCCGTGGGTAACAGGAGGTGCAAGCCAGCAGGTGAGGTTCCCCAGGAAGCAGCACCACTGAACAGTGCTCCCTGAAACCCATGCGAGAAATCAGACTCCAGAACTCCCACTGCCCACAGGCTTGGTTCTCCTGAGCTGGCAGCAGTGCCACTGAACTGCACTCCCTGAAGCCTGTGTGGGAAATCAGGCCCCAGAACTCCCACTACCCAAAGGCTTGGTCCCCCTGTGCTTGCAGCATTACTGCACTACCCTCTGAGCCCAGGCCTGGAGAGAAGGCCCCAGAACTCCCACTGCCCTGAGGATGGATCTCCCACACCTGCAGCAGTTGCCATGGCTCTGGGTAGCCCAGTGCCAACAAACAAGCCTCAAGGCTTGTGCTGCTGGCAGACTTGGGTCCCACACACCTGCAGTTGCTGCCATGGCTCCTGGAAGCCCATGCCCCAACGCAAGTAGACTGCAGGGCCTCGCCTGCCTTGTGGGCACCTGACAATTCAAGCCCACCAGCTTTGCTGCCCTACAGATATCCTCAACTTGCTACTCAGTGCCAGGAGCCTAATACCACACACCTAAGTGAACCCTAGGCTCCAGGCCTTGCTAATCTGCTGGTACCAGGAGGCTTCCCTCCCCACGAAGCAGGAGGCCCAGCCTCCCCACTGTCCCTGACAGCAAGTGAGCCTTGCTCCCCATCAAAGAGTGAGAATGCCAGATTCCTCATTGAGGGGAGGAAAGCTATAACCTGCTACTCTTCAGGCAGCACTAGAAGCCCTGTTCTCCCACGGAACACAGAAGCCTAGTGTGTCACACTGCATGTTCCTGCAGGAGAGTCACATCTCCCCTGTCTAAGAGTGGCAGTCCACTACTCTGCTGGTGTGAGGAGGCCTGCCCCTCACAGTGCACAGAGACCCAGTGCTCCCACTGTGACTGCAGGAGAGCCCCTGAACCCCCAATAAAGAGTGGGAACTCCAGCCTCCTCACCACGGGGAGAAAAGAGGTAATTGGCACCACAACAAGAACTCTGCAAAGGGTAACATATCCAGCACAACCCTCTCTGAGAAACACTGCTGGAGCTCCAGGAGGAAAAAAAAACCCTCTGAAAACCCCAACTACAGGGGCTCAAGGGATTAAAACCCTAACCAAAAATAGCTCCAGATGCATAAATCTCAACAAAGAATGAGAGCAAGACAACCACTCTCCACCAAAAGCCAATTCCACCCAGGATCCAAACACCTGTATAGAGGAAGAGCTATCAAATAGTGGATTCCAAACAAACAATAGTAAAAATGATTAACATCCTCAAAGAAGAAACATAAAAGTCAGTATTTGACATCAAAGGTAAGAGGAATACACATGTAATGAGTTCAAAGAGAATACAATCAGATGCATGAAATTAAGAAGACTATCCAGGATATGAAAGAGGAAATCAATAAAGATATGGAAACCTTGAAAAATAATCAATCTGAAATAAACAACTCAATATCCCCAATAAATATCACAATCAAAAGCTTGTCAAACAGAGTGGATCAAGTTGAAAATAGAGTATCAGGAATGGAAAACAAAGTAGAAAAATTAGACCAAACAGTAAAAGATCATGAAAGAATGCTAAGAAAATACAAATGGAACATACAAGATATCTGGGACATCATGAAAAGACCAAACCTATGAATCATGGGTATAGAAGAAGGAGAGGAGATCAAACTAAAGGCACTGACAACCTATTTAGTTGAATAATAGCAGAAAACTTCCCTAAACCTGTGAAAGAGAAAGTCACAGAGGTGCAGGAAGCTTACAGAACACCAAACTATCAGGGCCAAAAAAGAAACATCCTCAGACACATCATAATCAAAACACTCAGCAATTGAACCAAGAAGATATTAACCACCTAATTAGTTCTATTACATGCAATGAAGTTGAAACTATAGTAATATAGAGTCTCCCTACAAATAAGAGCCCAGGACCTGATAGATTCACAGCTGAATATGACCAAACTTTTAAAGAAGAACTAACTCCAAAACTCCTCATACTTTTCAAGGAAATAGAAAGGGAAGGAAACTACCAAACTCATTCTATAAAGTCAGCATTACACTCATTCCAAAACACAATAAAGATGCAATCAGAAAAGAGAATTATAGACCAATATCTTTAATGAGTATTGATGCAAAGATTCTCAACAAAGTATTGGCAAACAGAATTCAACAACATGTCAAAAAGATCATATACTATGACCAAGTCAGTTTCATTCCAGGGATGCAAGGATGGTTCAAGATATGTAAATCCATAAACATAACACAGCAGATTTACAGAAGCAAGGACAAAAATCACATGATCCTCTAAATAGATGCAGAAAAAGGCTTTGACAAAATCCAACATCCTTTCATAATACAAGCTCTGAAGAAACTAGAAATAGTAAGAATGTTCCTCAACATAATAAAAGCTATATATGACAAACCTAGAGCCAACATCATAGTGAATGGATAGCTACTGAAACCATTCCCCTTAAAGTGAGGAACAAGACAGGGCTGTCCACTTCTTCTACTCCTATTCAATATAGTTTTGGAATTCCTAGCCAGAGCAATAAGACAAGAGCAAGAAATAAAAGGGATTCAAATAAGGAAGAAAGAAGTCAAACTATCCCTCTTTACAAAGGACATGATCCTATACTTAAGAGACCCCAAAAACTCTACTAAAAAACTACTGAAAATCATAAACTCTTTCAATAAAGTAGCAGGATACAAAATTCACATATAGAAATCAGTAGCTTTTCAATATACCAACAATGTACAGACTGAGAAAGAATTCAGGGAAATAATCCCATTTACAATTGCCTCAAACTCAATAAAGTACCTGGGAATAAATTTAATAAGAGAAACCAAAAGACCTTTTTAATGAAAACTATAAACCACTGAAGAGAGAAATCAAAGAAGACATCAGAAGATGAAAAGACCTTCCATGCTTATGGATTGGGAGAATGAACATTGTGAAAATGGCCATTCCAAAGACATTATGTGCAGAAGTTGAAAAAACAATCATGAAATACATATGGAAACACAAAAAACCTCGAATAGCCAAAGCAATTCTGAGCAAAAAGTCAAATGCTGGAGGCATCACAATACCTGACTTCAAGCTATATAACAGAGCTGTAACAAATAAAAATAGCATGGTACTGGCACAAAACAGGCAGGAAGACCAATGGATCATAATAGAAGATCCATAAATAAACCCATACATCTATAGCCAACTGACCTTCAACAAAGGACCCCAAAACACACAATGGAGAAAAGACAACCTCTTCAACAAATACTGCTGGGAAAACTGGATATCCACATGTAGAAGACTGAAACTAGATCCCTGTCTTTCACCATGTACCAAAAACAACTCAAAGTGGATCAAAGACCTTAAAATAATTGCTGAAACTTTGAAACAACTACAAGAAGCAGTATGAAATACATTGGAACAGATAGGTAGAGGAAACAACTTCCTAAACAGAACACAAAGGCTCAACATCTAAGAAAAACAATGAACAAATGGGACTGCATCAAACTAAAGAGCTTCTGCATAGCAAAGGAAACAGTCACTAAACTCAAGAGACAGCTCACAGAATGGGAAAAAATCTTTTCCAGCTACTCAGATAAGGAACTAATATCCAGAATCTACAGGAAACAAAAAACTCAGCCCCCAAAGAATCAACATCCCAGTAAAGAAATGGGCACATGAATGAAACAGGGAACTCTCAAACGAAGAGGTACAAATGGCCATAAATACATGAAGTGTTCAACTTCCCTGGTTATAAAAGAGATGCAAATCAAAACAACACTTAGATTTCATCTCACCCCAGTTAGCATGGCCATAATCAAGGACAGTGAGAACAACAAATGCTGGCAGAGATGCAGCAAAACAGGAACTCTTATGCACTGCTTGTGGGAATACAAATTGGTACAACCACTGTGGGAAGAAGTATGGAGAATCCTCAAAAAACTAGAGCTAGAACTGGTATATGATCCGGTGATACCATTCCTGGGCATCTACCCAAAAGAATGTAAGACAGGATACAGCAGAGAAACCTGTACACTGATGTTCATCACAGCACTATTCACAACAGCAAAGCTCTGTAAATAACCTAGATGCCCTACAACTGATGAATAGATCATGAAATTGTGCTACATATACACAATGGAGTATTAGTCAGAAGGAATAATGACATGGGGTTTGAAGGTAGATGGAGGCAATTGGAGGACATTATGCTAAGTGAAGTTAGCCAGGATCAGAAACACAAAAGACACATGTTTTCTCTCATATGTGGAAGATAGATCCAAAGATAAACATATACACAAAAACCAGCATGATAATATACAAACTCAGACGTAGAACGTGTTTGTAACAGTGGAGCTACTCTATGGAATTCAGGGAAGGAGGGAAAGGAAAAGAGAACGATAGAGCATCAGTAATATCAGATACCATAAGATGTGAGGGTAGAGGATGTAAGGATGTGTATGAAAGCTGTTGAAAAACAGGGGGTGGGGAGGTAAAGAGGTAAGGGAGAATATTCAAAGAGATTGAACACTCACAGTGGGCATACACTGAGACACCCCGTGAACATCAATTTAAATATTAATAATGAAAATCAGGACTGAAAAATAGAAAGAGTGTGTGAGGGGGAGGTACTAGTGGAAAGGGGGAGGGTGAAGGAACGAGATTAAAGTGATGTTATGTGGTAGATGGACTTCATATACCTATATGAAACAGGACTAAAAACCTCTTGCACTTGCTTTAAGCGGGGTGGGGAGGGGGATGAGGGTGAAAGATGGTGGGGGGCAATGTAAATAATGTACAGTATAAGTCTAATTGGAATTATCACTATGAATCACCCCATACAATAATGAATACATCTTAAAAAATTTATAATAAAAAACGAAATGTTTTGCTATAGTACACCCATTCACCTCCCAAATTTTTCTTATTCCTTTCCAATAATCATGAAAATCTCAAAGCAAACCACTTACTTGCAGTGGTCAGTGCTTGTAAGTTAATATTAGGTTGCTATATTTTTACTTTCAAAAAATCTGGTTTTGAAATAAGATATGCTATGTTGTTAGCCATCTTTTTTTAACCTAGGGTGGAAAAATTAACCTAAACTAGGTCATATGATTAGATTATAAACTCATTAAGAAAAACTATTTTAGCACCTATTATAATACTTTGCACCTATAAGTCATTCAAATATTGTAAATTAAACACTCATTTTTTATATAGGACAGTATTTTGGTTCCTAATATATGGCTATATGTTTGTACAAATGTTTTTGGTTATACACCTTTTTATTAGCAGTATGGTTTAATTCTTCTTATACCATCAATCTGATTAGATTACAAATTCTTTCCAGACAGTCATTCAGTCTTTCACTTCTTTTTAGAATTCTGCAGATCCTGGTATGTCAACAGACATTGCTAACTGACTGCCTGGATTCATCTTCACTATGTGATGACATTGTTAGATGGTAGAGTGTGATGAAAGGCTCAGCATTTAGAGGAAATGAGGATTTCATGATGGTTTGACTACTGATTAATCTTATGACTTAAGGCAAGTCATTTGAACCTAAATTTGGATTCATGTTAAAATCATTTTATATGTTTTAATACATACAAGATTGCTGTCATTATTAACAATGAATAAAGATATACATTAAAAAGTGAATTATACATTCAGATCAATTTATTTTATTTGAAAAATCTCTGGATAGAAGAAAAGTAGGTCACATAAGAATTACACAAAAGAGAATAGAATAATCTTAACCTTTTAGACAACAATTCTAGCTTAGATGCCTAATATTGGTTCCACGTTTTTTTATTAAAACTTGCAGGATTAAGATAATCATCTTTTAGTTCTTTGCCTCTGGGTTTTTTATTTTGTTTTAAATTATACTCCTGGACCTGTTTTGAACAAGACTTCTTCTTTGTTTGTTTATACACTGCCTTGCACTACAAAGAATATTAGTTGGCAAAAATTATTTGATCTCTCAACAAACACACATACTAAAGGTACAAAAGAAAATTCACAAAGAAGCTAAAAATGTGGATGTGTAATTGAGGCTTTCTCTGTAAAATTACATCTAGTAAGCTAAATTGCACTGTTAACTCATTTTACTCCACCACCTGGTGGATTTTAGCAGCTATTCCAAGAGCAATAAAATTTTAAATCTGGTATTATTTACCCAATAATCTTTTCTCTGATTTCTTTTTTCTCTAATGTTACCTAAACATCCCACATTTGTATGTATGTTTTTTTTCTAGAGTATAGCTTTCAAGAGCATGTTTATATCTATCATTGGTAATGTTTTATTCAGAAAAGATTCCTAATAAATGTTCATTAAAAGAATGATAACATATTTCGCTCACTATTAAAGAGTAGTTTCCTAGTCACAGGGAGCACAGGCTTGTCTGAAAATGCCAGATTTTGAAAGGCATTTTTTCAAGCCTAAAAATAAATGAACGAAGGAGCAGTGCTGTGGTAAGCCACATTGGAACCTGAAGCAAAAGAAAAATCAGCAATACTGATTCTATTTAAAAATTTGATCTATTACAGTTTTTCTCATATTAATTTTGATGTTATTAAAGTAGTGCATTAATAGATTGCTGAGTTTTTGGTACCCCCTTTAAGGATTTTGAGCTCAAAGACAGTGCTTCATTCACCTCACTATGATCTAACTGAGGATTTTAGGACCAAATTATTTTTTAAAAACAAAAATAAATAAAAGAAAGAACAAGTAAAATAAAAAGCCAGTTCTTTAAAATATGAATAAAATCATTGGTAAATGTGATTAAAGAATAAAGAAAGAAAATAAATACATGCCATGCTAAGTGGTAATACATTTGAAAAATTTTAGAATATGCATGATTTCCTAGGAAAACATAAATTGTCAAATTGACTGAGGGTAAGGAAAAAAATTGACCTGACCAAACATGAACTAAATATAAAGTCTACTTTTTTATAAAGTTAGCTTGTCCAGATGGTATTATACTTGAGGTTCTACTTTATAATCAAAAGCATATAAATTCTGTTAGTCTAATAATTATAGCCTATAGAGAGTGCATTTTTTAGAAGCCAGTAGTCTACATATACAACCCTGAACTGGCAAAGAAAGAAATTGCAAATCCAAATCATTAATGAATTCAAATGCAAAAATTATAATTAATATATATCTTGGAAAATTGAATCCAAAGGACTATTAAAGAATAAGGTATCATTATGAACAAGTAGATTAATTTCAGAAATAAAGAGTGGATAATCATTAATAGTTCTAACATAATTTTATGTCAAATTAAATGGTGCAAATTTTGTGATTATATAAATAAATGTTGAGCATGTAATTTGTAAATTCAGCAGTAAACTCTTTGTAAATCTAAATAGAAAAGAAGGCTAAACATGAGACTATTTGCCAGAATCAACAGCAAACATCATACTGAATTATGAAATAGAAGTCATTCTTATAAAAACCAAGAACTAGAATAAGACTCTATAAACTCTATAAAGGTTCTAATCTAAAACAATAAAAAATTAAATATGCAACTTAAATATTAGAAATGAGGAAATAAAAATCTTTATTTGATTATTACATGATTGCATGTCTAAGGAACCTGGCATTATACTAACATTATTTAAATTAATAAGAAATTTGGTAAAATTGTTATATATAACACAAATATATAAAGGCCAATGCTTTCCTCTCTATAAGAAACTAATTAAAAGTGGAAATAGCAAACACAGTTGTACTGGTTATAAATATAATAAGGAAGACATAAGACCTATATAAAGAAATTCTAAAACTGTATTAGAATTTTAAAGAATTGATAAAAGAAATGTATTAGAAGACTTCAAATTAAAAAAAAAAGAAATCCACTCACATTATAAATATAATACAATGACAATCCTAAATCCCAATGGTATTGTTCTAGAACTTTACATGATAACTTTTAAGTCATTATGGGAGGATCCATACATTTGGAAAAAGAAAAATAGTGAGAGGGGCTCTTCCACACTAGAGATTAAAACTGAATATAAAATGGTATAATATTGATACAAGAATGTATACTGATACAAACTAGTCAGTGCAAAAGAATAGAGGATCCAAAAGTGTATTTAATAATATAATTTATACATGTATGTGTATATACACAGTCACACCACAAATATATATGTATATATATTCATAAAAGCACATACATATGCATTTTAGATTCTCTATTCTGGTCCACTGACTATCTTATCCATTTTTCTGCCCATTCACATATGTGTACAATGTGATAGCAGCAGTCAGTGAATTCTCAGAGGGAGGGAACATGATGATTTATTCAGTAATGAAGCTGAAAATTGGTGATTTACCTCTAGAAGGAAACAAAATTAGATCCTCATTTGAAATATATAAATACATCTATCAAAAATTAATTAAGTCTTGTTAAAGACATAGCTGTAATAAAATAAAACTTTAAACATTAGAAAAAGACTGAATATTATTTGGGGTCACCTGAGGGGAGGACAGAAGGCAGTAGAAGAGTTGGACTTTTTAACAAGATAGTAAACCCAAAGAACAATCATAAGTGAAAGACAAATCTAAATGTTTGTCAATCTCCCCATGCCTACAGCCAGCATTTGCTATAGGCCCCAGGTGTGTGATAAGCACTGCTAATGTGTACACTACACTTTGAGGTACATCAGTATTGTCTTTTTTTTTTGAATCATCAATAGCCTATACAGGTTGATTAATACTATGTAACGACAATGTTTTCCTTCACATTAAATTATTCAAAAGTTCAGTAAACATTACTTGAATAATATTGAAGTTGCAGAAACCTGTCATTTTGGGGCTCAAGTCAAGCCCCAAGATTTTTTTCTCTAACCTCCTGATGGTGGAGTGGGGCTTTTTCTAATAGTTTTAGAGATTAGCTAATGTAGAAAGAATTGTCTAAACATGTTAGTGATCCCTAAAGCAAGTGACATCATCTTACCACTCAAGATGTGTATTCTGACAAGACCTCAAATGCAATGAATAACCATCCAGTACTTGGGGATGTGGTAACACTACAAGAGGCATTATTTAGAAGACATAATTGGGAAATAATCATCTGCATTTTCTGTTAGGTTTCAGAAGTGAGTTGAAACATACTCCCTTTAAGCATACTACTATTAAGAAAGTCAGTTTCTGAACAAACAATGCATAGAAGACTAAGTATACATTTATAAATTTCTTTCACTTACAAATCTATACATAGCAAACATTTCACATTTATGTCATTTTCTCTGTTCTTATGTACTCCTACAGATAAGTGCAAGTTTAGTTTTACACTTTAAAGGAAGGCACTTTGTCCAATATTACTAAAGAAACTGGAATGTTGAATTCAGAAAGTTGGCAAGAAGAATTTATGCAATGTCACAGAAAAAATTATTTCCCTGGATTTGTGTTTCATGTCTGCTTGTTCACAGTGTCTCATACAGTAGATTTTTCTATGATAACTACATCTCCTGGCATATTTTGGACCACCCATGATTTTAATTAGCTATCATAATTTATTGAGTGCCTCCTATGTGATTAGGAAAATTGTTTGCTTTTATTCTTCTAGGTGTTGGCTACCACCAACAAATGGGGAACCTCAGAAGATTAGAAGCTTATGTTTTCTTTCTGATAGGGTTGGCAAGAAAAGAAGTATTTCACTATTGCTTGGCTCAGTTGACTAGATGGTCTGTTGGCTAAGTCAATTTAGATACAGAATTATTAGAAATGACACTGCAAGGGCCTAGCTATTGGGGCATCAACCCTGGAAAGAATCTGATCTAAGAACCTTTCTGTATTCAACTAAAAAGCCACAGTCTTAGGAATAGCCTACAAGAGTCTTGGCATCTTTTCTATCTACCTCCTGAAGCTTCCAGCTCAGCACAAACAAGAACTTGTCATCTAAATCAATGACACAGCTCAATGTCTTCTCTGTGAACTACAAAAATTCTTTTTTCATTAAAATGCGAAATAGAGTTTCCACTATGAAGAATATTAACTTTCATCTTAGTAAATGAGCACTGCTAAGTCCATGTTACAGCTTGATTTTTTCAGTTTGTGACTAACCAAAGATTGAGCATATCCTGAACTGCAGGTCATAGCAAATACCTGCTCCTCCTAGAAGTTAATAAATGAGCTCTAACAGTGGTAGAATGATAGATAATCATTTAACGTCTGTACCTGGCTAATTAAAAAAGTGATTTTTTTTCTAGAGCATAATACTTCTTTGCATCATATATATATATATATATGTACTTATTTTAAATATATATATATACATATTTAAACTTAAGTACAGATTCATTAGATCTCAAATTGTCATAATCTTAGAAAGGACATTATCTACTCAGATAAATATGCATATGTGTACACTGACAATTGTACATACTCAAATGCTTTTTTTTTCTTTTATTCATATGTGCGTACAATGTTTGGGTCATTTCTCCTCCCTTCCTCCAGCCCCCTCCCTTAGTGCTTTTGTGTATGTTTAAATAACACAATTTAATTGGGAAATTTCCTATGCTACTTTTGAAATTGTATTACTTACAGTAGAGATCACAAGGGAGTAACTGGCTTACAAACCAGTTTATCACATTAAAATGTGCATTTAATGTATGCTAATTTTATTCAAAAGGCTCATATGAGAGCCTGCATGGCTTAACAGTCTACATATAGTATTGGAGGGTTCTGGATTGGGAACGGCTTGCATATCTGAAGGCAAGGCATGAAATTAGTGGCTCTTTGCATTGCCTCATTTATAAAATTGCAGCTAATACTTATCTTCTGCACAGTGTTGTTTAGACTAATAAGGAGGCTGAACAATGTTAATTAACACATAATTATTCACCCTTTAAAGCCTTTAAAAATTGAAGAAAAAAATTTCCTAGAAACAATGCTATGATAGACGCAGAGTGTGGCGATTTAAACATTGTTTTGGTCATAGTTACTTGGCAGATGTGACCAGGGCACTAAGTTTATGAGTAAAGGTACTTAAAACCCATCTATTATTGACAGTTGGCGCTGGGAGAGGTCTAAAGATAACACAAGGAAGTCGCTGGGGTCCAAGAAGGTTAAATGACTTTCCTGAGGACAGTTCAAGATAAGAAACTAAGCCATAGTCCCAAAATGGACTTTCCAGTTCCCTACCCTTTGTCCTGTCTTTTATCATGTATTTATTTGTTCAGAGAAATTGGTAAAATAACAACTACCAAGGCCTGGCCTTCAAATATTAATCAAGCCACTACCAATGAGCAGTTACAATTCAATGACATGTTTTGAGCATTAATGAAGAATCAGGGGCAATTTCAAAAGGGGACTGGCTCATTTTAAAATCTGAGGTCACTTCTTAAGTTTTAAATAGGAAAAAAAATGTGATAAACGCGCGTGGCTGAGTTTTTTTCGGTTTTGAACTGTCCAGAGCAAATTTATACATTTTATAAGCATCGTGCAATGCAAACGCATTTTTTAATCACTGCGCAGCGCGCCTGGGCAGGCCGGGGGTGGCGGGCAGCCGCGGGGCTCGGAACCCCCGCGCTTTTCCGGGACCCCCGCGCCGCCCGCCCGGGGTCGGTTCGCACCCTAGGTTGCGCGGGCCGCTGCTGGGCCTGGGGCGCCCTGGGGTTCGGCCTTGGCCTGGGCTGTGACCCACCCGCAGTGGGAGGGCGCTCGGGGGTCGCGGGACCCGGACGGGAAGGGGGTGGGGCCGCGTACCTCCGAGTCCGGCGTGTTGACTCCCGGGGTCGTCCCCACGGGGGTCGTCCCCCCGGGGGTCGTCCCCAGCGACACCGTCGCCATGATGTTGCTGAAGTGCAGCGGCCCCTCGTCGCCTAGGCAACCGGGGTGGGGCCAGTGTCCCTGGATGCTGGAACGGATCCCAGCTGAACCAGCTCTGCGCCCAGAGCCTCTGCCCTGCCAGGGAAATGGCTGGAAAAGCAGAGGAGGCTCTGATCATTCCGCAGAAATGTCCTTTCAGTAAGAGAAAAGCGACCCAGGGTAGGGTGGGGAGAGTTATTTAAACAGCAGCGATTTCAATGAACTGGCAATATATGTGAAGGTCTAATGCCAAGACGTTGCAAGTTCGTAAATATTAAAGTGAAATAAATGATTGGAATGCTAACCATCAATAGCCAGTTGATCTTAGGCAATTTTTGTAATTTTAAAAGTCTCAGGATGGTATTGCGGTCATGCTTAGAAGGAAAAAAATGTCCATATCTTTTAGAGACACATATCCAAGTATTTAGTGAAGAGGAAATGAGATTTACTCCAAAATAATGAGTGAAGGAGGTAGGGAGGGCTGTGGGCAAGGTCAGTATCCTATTAATTCTAATTTTGCATACGTTTGAAATTTTCCATAATAAAACATTTAAAAACAAATACATTTCATGGTAGTAAAAATATTTCTGCTTTGAAAAATGGAATATACTGTTTGTGTATACCTGCATGAGGGTTGCTATGCAGGACACTGTCAAAATCAGACATTAAGTGTTTCAATTCCATCATTTATAAACTGGGAAAATAACACTATTGGTCTCGAAGCATTCCGATGAAGATTTAGCAGGTTATTATTAAGGGAAATGTTTACGTCGTTCCTGGCACCTAGTCGTGGTCTGTGTTAGGTACCTCTAGTATTTGTATTATGCTTTTCCAGCTGCCAGGATACTATTTCATCACAGGTCTCTTCTTTATATCAGCCCATTGCCTTCCAGACCAAATATAATATGCAAGTTTTACATAACCTCATAGCTATGACTTTCCTCCACATGAGCTCACAGTCCAAACGATGTGCATCAGTGTACCCATCAACCTGTGCTTGGGCACTGACTAGTCCTCTATGTGAATTGCCCATCTCTTCACCTGGGTGGTACTCTTTCCTTTTTTCTTGATATTTTCACTCCTAAAGTAACCAGTTTAGTTCTCAGTACAAGGTATTGACTCGACCGTGTGTTTATGACTTTCAACCCCATTTACAAAGGACTACGTTAGAATTTCTTCAATTAGTGAAAATATAGTCAATTTAAAGTGATTGCCAGAGTTAATAAGAGCCACCACCTTACAAACTCATTACAGGGCTTCATTTCTTCATTGTTTCCTTTTGATCTTGACTCCAAAGAAATTGGAGTAGAGTAGCTGGTCACCTTCTTCCAGGATAGAGTGCTTCACATTTTTTAAATGTACTGTTTGCTAAACTGCTAAAACATTTATTTCTCTTAATTATAGTTCTGGTTTCCTCAAAGATCTGATTTGTTTTTCTGACTTTTAGTTGTTTGTTTTGCCAATTCTTTTGACAAGTTTTAGGTTTTCTCTGTCCCTTTCTAGTTTCACACCCCAAACTAAATGGGGATCCCATTAAAGATGGAATTAGGAACAGGAGAGTTACTTCAGGAAGCCAGGAATTATTTTGAAGGAATTCTAATTTTACTTTAATATATTTAATGTTGTAATTTATAGAGGAGTCAGTTTTGAGGAGGTAATTTAATTTTATGGGGCAGAATTTTTTTTTTTGCTCAGTAAGAAGTGGTGTTGAAAACCCATTAGCCTGAAGGTTACTTTTAATTTGCACAAGTTGAAGCTGATTTTAGCTTCCTACTTCTTTTGTAGAGAGGTGCCAACAAGGAAGACAAATCTCAGTAGGTGCTATGCTTTCTAACATGGAAAGGTCAGCTAAATCTTCCTTCTCAGGTCTCTTTTGAAGATAAAGGCTTCTAACCAAAGCCTGGAAAATTCCACTTGTTATCTTAGCTTATTGTTTTAGGACTGGAAGAGAAAAAGGAAACATGTGAGCCTTATAGTTTATGGTTATTTATTTTTTTTAAAGACCTCTGACTTTTACCACATCTTAAAATGTGGGGTGGGTTCATATTATAATTTGATCAATTAGATTGACTCCTGTATTAATGAAAGAACTCATACCTACAAACCTGTGAGCAGCACATTTATAAATGGAAACAGGTTTTTCTTGAAGAGGGATATTTTGATATTTTAAGCAATTCAAGATTTGGATGATGTTTAAAATAAAGCATACTTTTAAATATTAGAGAAACATGTAAGACAGAGCTAGATAATTTTATGATGGATATTGGTACAGAAATATATGGCTAATAGTAAGGATGGTGGGATTTTGAGTGTCTTCATAGGATGGGTAAACATTTCAACCACCCTTTTCACAGTTCCTATATAACTGGTTCACTAATAAGATTAGTGACATATTAGCAGTCCAAACACTACTCAGAGTGCTGAGGTCTTCAATCTATTAAGTGATCACTCTGATCCTCTTCAGAGGATCAGGCTGGAAAAATTCCAATTTGTCCTTTAAATAGTAGTGAGAGAATACGGAATTCTGATGGAATTTAGACAGCACATTGTATCTAGCCTTGAAATACAAAAACATTATTAGATGGAGAAAGAAAAAGAACATCAAAAGCAATTTAATTTGTAAGCAATTTCCTTTACTTGTTACATATTTAATTTTTAGCAAAGAAAGTATTCCAATAGTTAATCAATTTTGAAATATATTTAAAGTTTTCTTAACTTTTATCTAATCCTCCAAGTATTCTCAATTCAGTCAAGTGTCTTAATATGTGCAAATCATACATGAGGACATTGTAAGGGCTTATCTTAATACAAACACACTCAGGAGATGAGGTAATAAATCCATGGTGATAGTATATATTCCAAGAGTGACCAGTTATTGAGGGTGAGTAGGCTAACAATTTCCAGTGAACAGTGGCTACTATTTTGACACTATCCATGTAATACTACAACATGTCTTCAGAATTCTATACTTTCCCATTTGGGACCTATCTGTTGTTCTTTATTCTCAAAGTAGACCCGTCAGGTAAAAAGTCTTTTTTTGAGGGCTGGGATGTAGCTCGGTGGTACAGCGCTTGTCTAGCATGCGTGAGGCCCTGGGTTCGATCCCAGCACCAAAAAAGAAAAGACAAAAAAAAGCCTCTCCCCAGAAAGTCTTTTTTTGAAACCAGAAAAATACTATCTTTTTCTATCCCAGAAATCTCCTTAAGATAATTTTGTAACTTATTCCATTTCTTCTTCATTAATTTATTGGAAAAGTGGCTTCTTGCTTATCATCTGTCAGTACCATTACGTGTCTTGCATGTTTCTCCTTTGCTCTCCTAAAAGTGTTCTCGCAAGGGCTTCTCCTGCTTCCTGTCTTCCTTGGTGTGTGGACGTTCTCCCCTTGATATCCTTTCTATGCTTTTCTACTAGGCCTTGTGCTCCGGAAGGCTGACCTTTGTAGGCTTCATCTCCTGGATATACCATATTTCTTGCCCTCTGCCTTAAGCTTAGATTTGGCCAATGAAAGCACTAACAGGACATTGGAGCATGGAGGAGAGAGGTCAGGGTATTTATTTTCCCTCTTCCCTTCCTGCAAGTAACAGATTAGGGAGTGGCTGTATTGCTACACTAAAGGCCTTGGTGACAGCTGTCCCTCAGACTTTCCACAGCTTCAGGTCTCTGGGTTTTGGTAACCATCTCTTACTGTTTTCAGATCTAAGAGTGGTAATGGCCCTTTTCTGCTACTCACCCAACCCTGTTTATTTTCCTTGTGGCTATCCATATATTTATAAATAGATCCTTTATGAAACTTTCCTCGGTTACCACATTTGTGCTTTTTGTTTCCTGGTGATACCTTGACTTATATCAATAAACATTAACTCCAAAACTTCTGACAAAGAAGAGGATGCCTGCCTTGTTCAACACTGGTAATGTTTACCACTTACTGTTCAGTGAGCAGTATTGTCACTAAGTGACCCTGGCTACTCATTATGGATTTCCGAATAGTTATCTATGCAGGGCTGTACCCCATTCCCCAGCTGGAGGTCTGTATCCAAGCTCAGCTACCCTCAGGATTGATGGCATGCATAGGAATTATTAACTACCTATGGGACCTGTGCTGTCCTTATCCTGGGAAGCTGACTGTCCACACAACTTGTATGGATTGCTGGTTCCCCAAATCCTAACTTTCTAAGCAGACTATATAATTCCCCTGCTGTCAAGACTTTTTAAAATCTTGATATATAAAAAAAAAGCAAAAGAAAATCACCTGGGGTCTAGCAAGCCTCTCCGTGGACAGTGGGAAGTAGAGGGAGGAACAGAGCTTTTGTCTGTTCTTCCTGTTGATCCTCATCTTGAAGCTTTCACTTTCTCCAATAAAATCCAGCATCATGTGATGTGGAATTCACCTGGTAGGAGTGGTTGCTTGTGAGAATGCTTGTTGTTCACAGATTCACTTGTTCCAGTACATTTAGGGTTATGTTCTTTTATTCTTCTGTTAATTATTTCCATTTATAAATTGTTCTTTATTGCAGTGTTTACCTCAGTAGTTTCACCACTTCTTTTAGGTTTCAGTAAACCATTTTTAAGTCATCTATGCATATTTGTGAACTGGTAATCCACTGTAAAAACAAGTTAACAAACCTAAGATATATATATATATATATATATATATATATATATATAATTGATATGCATATATATGTGTATATAAATATATATATTTATATTATGTGAAAATGTTACAGCTGAGAGAAAAATATTTTCACCCTCTTTCTAAAATGTTAGCCCAGCAGACTGACCCAAATTCCTCAAGTTCAAGCACAATCTTTAAATGCAGGATTTGAGCTAGCCATATGAAGTTTTTGTGGAAATCAAAACTTACTCTATGTTTCAAAATTGTCAAATATGCATTATCAAAAGTTTTATTGATTCTTCTCTTTCTAAAAACTATCTAAAAGTGACTGGGTGCCACTTAATTCGTAGCAGGAGTCTCCGTTGTACTTTGAATATGTTTTTGAGCAAAGCCACCGCCCCTCGCCACCCAGGGATTCTGGAAGTGCCTTGAATTAGCAAGCATTGCCCCCTTCTCTGTACTAACTCTTACCCACCCCACTTTTATATATAGAAAATCTTATATATCTGTTTCACATAATAGCTTTCATATGAATTTTTTAGAAGGAAGGAATCTGAGCTTTTAAAAGTTTGAAAACCATCAGATAATCTCTAAGGAAGCTTCATCTCTGAAAATTCTATTACAGTATAATTTCCCAAAACATTCATTGCCTGAGACATTCCCTTTGGCGAATACACATTACTGTTATTAAACATTACTAGTGAATATGAATGTTTATGATCCCAGGAAGTGAAATAAACTACATTGTGTCACTTGTTCATCAGGATCACATTGAGAGGGACACAGTGTGATTTTTGTTTTATAGATGAGGACACTGAGGCTCAGAGAGCTGAGGTAACTGACCTAATGTCTCATGGCATCGTAGGTGGCAGAGAGGTGTAGGTGTAAATAAGTTGCTATGATTCCATGGCCCATGCACTCTGCCTCACTATGTCACATCATTTCATCTGTGTCATGTACTCCAGAGCCTGAGTGGGTAGATGGAATTTATATCTGGAGCCTTTCCATCTCCCCTTCCATGACATACCACTTGTTCCCTTCCCCCCAACCTTCACTAATGTTAATTCATTTAGCATTGCTCTTGGCAGGTTATCAACGCAGGTACTTAGTAATAACTAAAGTATGAGATGATACGGCTTAGTACTAAGAGACTTATGAAGATGGAAAATTTTTTTCCATCAAGCTCAAGTGAATGAGGCTTTCATAAAGGAATGCCAAGTTCTGAAGTTTAAATCTTGGAAACATAAAGTCTCTTCTGGTGTTTTCTTAAACCTTACCTTATACACAGCTACCCCCTCAACACACACACCTACTAGTGTCAGAAGCTGTGTCTATGATTTTTTCTGCCCTCCCTGTAGCAGCATGTATTATAATGCTTTGGAAAACATGTAATAAATAGGTACAACAAGAGGATGAAAAAATCAATCAATAGAAATTATTATTATTCCCAGTTCTAGTACAAATAGATGACACACTTTAAATACTATTTTTAAATGTAATCAAAGGACCATGTATATCCTTTTCAGAGGAGATGTGTTTTCAAGTGCCTCCAAGCTCAGTTACACATCAATAATACAGAAACTTATGACATCATTGTGCAGCCTTCAGAAGATCACAAGTAGCATAGGATTTATAATGCGATTTTCTATTTCTTATAATAATACAAGCCACTAATTTAGGAGTCTGGTTGTCTTTGTGTGCTGAGAGGCCAGGTCTATAGAGAGCACAAGGATTCATGATAGTTCTCAAAGTAGATCTCATAGCCTATTGGTGATTAATGGTTGGTTTCCAGCTTGTCAAAGTTCTTGACAATAGCATCATCATCATGCACGTTATAGTGCCACCTAATGGTCACCAAGGTCCAGGTAGATACAGTGTGAGTATAAAGTGGTATAGTGAACTCTGTTGAGTGAGATTTTTTGATCAGCTAACAAATCTTAGGAAAAATGGTTTTATTTTCATGAAATATAGATAGTTATTCTTAGAAAATCTTTAAACAATTTTTATGCTAGAGCACATAAACTTACAATGTTTGCACAAAAATATAGAAGACTGGGAAAAAAAGAAATGAAGAAAAGGTGAATGGTAGAACAGAAGAGATGTTCAGACTTTGAAGAGAGATGTAATTGAATTAAAAGTCTTCATCAAAATTACTGTGACACTGGATCATACACCTGTCATTGGGAGTTTTCTGTTTGGTGGTAGGCCATGGTGTTCTAGCAGGTTCTGCTTTGCTATGGAATTACCCTGGTAATCAGTAGGACGGTCTCTATGGTAGTAACATCTTCATAAACTACATCTTCTAAATGCTCTGATATGAGGCTTTTTTCTTTCAGTCATTACACTCTTTAAAATATTGACGCCATAGCTATAGATACAAGACTGACTGATGCAAATTGATTATAAATCAGCAATTGAATACAGCAGAGATAGGTTTAAAATTTAGAGTTTTAAGTAATCTGTGGGTTACTCTTGTATGGAAGCTCATTCCTGATACTTGACCAGCCTCAATGTGACAGTCTTTTCATATAGAATATAGATTCAAGAAGATTCACACTATCCAATAGCCGCTGTAAGCAGTACAGCCCAATGGTCATAGGTCTATGGTCCAAGGACAGCCTACAACAACAGGGATGGATATTCTTCTCACTTCTTATTGCTGTTCTGTCCTTTCAAATCCATTGGCAGAACTGCCATTCCTCACTGGACAAGAAAGGGTCCATTTCTCTTGTAGACACATAAGCTGTTGTGTTGAAAAAATTCTACTTGTTTTCCTCTGGCAGCAGCATGTATTAGGCTTTGCATGGCTTGAGACTTTCCATGGTGCCTAGAGAGATATCCCTTTCTTCCATATTGGAACCCTAAATCATGAGGAATGCCAATACAACTGGTTTGGATTGTACTATACAGAGAGAGAGAGAAACTTCATTTTTAAGGCTATACTTGCAATTATACCTCCAGTGATTACTGCTTAATTATACTAGTATGCTGAGAATTAGGAGCAAAAAGTGAAGTAAAAGAAGTTTTCTCCATAATTTAAGATTGTCTAAAATTGGTGACAGAATTACTAAGGCATCCTTTTCTTCTTATTCATTCATCCAACAAATTTTCGTAGTTTAATGTATACAGTGTCAGGCACTGTTCTTTTTTATTATTATTCATTTATTCACATGTTGCATATATTCTTTGGGTCATTTCTCTTGCCCCCACCCTCTCCCCACTCACTTCCAGGCAGAACCTGTTCTTCACTTATCTCTAATTTTTTTATCTTCTAATTTTTTTTCTCCTCCAGATTGTCCTCCCATTTTTGTGAGCTCATAAGCCTAAAATCTATTTCAAGATATAAGAACCCAGTAATTATTATTTTGAGAGGCTTTCTTCCTATGTAAGTCTGAGAAGTTAAGATCTACGAAGAGTCTGATAATGCATGGATTTTAAAACTAGAAATCATATTGTATTGACTGATGATTAGTAGTTCATTTAGAGAGTGGTAAGTCCTATGGTAGTTTGAGGGGGTCAGAAGTGTGGGATTTGGAGAATCCAGGCATGTTGTGGTTTTAAATAGCATAGTCAGTAGGGGCCTAGGAGAAGAGATGACAGTTGAATAAAGCTTATCATTCTCATTATCAAAACTAGCATTCTGGCTAACTGCTTTTTGTGCATTATCTTCCTTAAGCCTTACAACAGAAATAGTCACTGGGGCTTAAATAAGTTAATTATTTACCCAGTATTACAAAGCTATTTAGTAAAGGGGATAGAATTTCTTTCTTTTCTCTTTATTCATATATTCATATGTATATACATTGTTTGGGTCATTTTTACCCCTTGCCCCCACCCTCTTCCTCTCCCCCCCACCTCCTTACTTCCAGGCAGAACCTGTTCTTCCCTTTTGTCCAATTTTGTTGACAAGACAACATAAGCAATAATAAGAAAGACAAAGCATTTTTGCTAGTTGAGATAAAGATAGCAATACAGAGAGATTCCTAGCATTGCTTCCATGCACAAGGGAGGAATTGATTCATCTCTCCCTGACCTCTTCATTACTTCCTGATCACCTTACCATATTGACCTCTGTTGCTTTAAGGTTACTGTATTAGCTCCTCTGCAGTGGGGACATCAAACACTTTCAAGTTTTATATTTCCTACCTATCCTCATTCCTCCCATATGTGCTCTCCCTTTAGCATGTGACCCAAGTCCAACAACATTACTGCCTTTGCCCCTGAGCAAAGTCTGCATATAAGGAAGAACATACAATTTTTGGTCTTCTGAGCGTGGCTAACCTCACTCAGGATGATATTCTCAAGTTCCAACCATTTACTTGTGAATGATAAGATTTCATTCTTCTTCATGGCTGAATAAAATTCCATTGTGTATAAATACCACATTTTCTTAATCCATTTGTCAGTAGTGGAGCATCTTGGCTGTTTCCATAACTTGGCTATTGTGAATAGCACTGTAATTAACATGGGTGTGCAGGTGCCTCTGGAGTAACCTGAGTCACATTACTTTGCATATATTCCTAGGAGTGGGATTGCTGGATCATATGGTAGATCTATGTTTAGTTTTTTAAGAAGCCTCCATATTGTTTTCCAGAGTGGTTGCACTAGCTTGCATTCCCACCAGCAGTGTATGAGGGTTCCTTTTTCCCCACATCCTCACCAACAACTGTTGTTGGTAATGTTTTTGATGACAGCTATTCTAACAAGGCTGAGGTGGAATCTTAGCGTGGTTTTCATTTTCATTTCCTTTATGGCCAGAGATGGTGAGCATTTTTTCATGTGTTTTTTGGCCACTTGAATTTCTTCTTTTGAAAAAGTTCTGTTTAGTTCAGTTGTCCATTTCTTTATTGGTTCATTGACTTTAGGAGAGTTTAGTTTTTTGAGCTCCCTGTATATTCTGGTTATCAGTCCTTTGATGTATAGCTGGCAAATATTTTCTCCCACTCTGTGGGTGGTCTGTTAGTTTAGAGACCATTTCTTTTGTTGTGCAGAAGATTTTTAATTTTATGTAGTCCCTTTTGTCCATTCTTTCTCTTAGTTGCTGAGCTGCTAGTGTTCTATTGAGGAAGTCCTTGCCTGTACCTGTTGCTTCCAGAGTATTTCCTGCTCTTTCCTATACTAACTTCAGAGTTTCGGGTTTGATATTCAGGTCCTTGATCGATTTTGAGTTGATATTAGTACAGGGTGAAAAACATGGATCAAGTTTCAGTTTTCTGCAGGCAGATAACCACTTTTCCCAGCAACATTTGTTGCAGAGGCTGTCTTTTCTCCATCTTATGTCTTTGGTGCCTTTGTCAAAATACCTTTGGGCATAGCTGTGTGGATTCATATCTGGGTCCTTTATTCTGTTCCACTGGTCTTCATATCTGTTTTTGTGCCAGTACCATGCTGTTTTTATTGCTATTGCTTTGTAATATAGTTTGAAGTCAGGTATTGTGATACCTCCAGCATTGCTCATTTTGCTGAATATTGCCTTGGCTACTCACGATCTCTTGTGTTTCCAAATGAACCTTAAGATAGATTTTTCAATCTCTGTGATGAATGTTGATTTTTTGTTTGGATGACCTATCAATTGATGATGGGGGGTATTAAAGTCTCCCACTACCACTGTGTTGGAGTCTGTATATGCTTTTAGGTCCTTCAGCGTATGTTTGATGAAATTGGGTGTACTGACATTGGGTGCATATAGGTTGATAATTATTATTTCCTTTTGGTGTATTTTCCCTTTTATTAGTGTGGAGTGTCCTTCTTTATATCATTTGATCAATGTAGGTTTGAAGTCTATTTTGTCAGAGATAAGTATTGCTACTCCTGCTTGTTTTCAGGGACCATTGGCTTGGTCAGTCTTCTTCCAGCCTTACACCCTAAGCCTATGCTTATTTCTGTCAATCAGATGGGTCTTCTGTAAACAACAGATTATTAAATCTTCCTTTTTAATCTAGTTTGCCACAGAGTCTTTTGATGGGGGAGTTAAGTCCGTTAACATTCAGTGTTAGTATTGATAGGTATGTGGTGATTCCTGTCATTTAGTTGTTTTTATTGTTTGAGGTTTTGGTTGTGTGTAGCTGAATCAATGTTACTCTCTGATTCCTTGTCTTTTCTTCTCCTGTGATTTGGTGTTGCCTGTCCTCTCATGGTTTTGTTTGCTTTCATTTTCTGTGTGCAGAATTCTTAAAGAATCTTTCCTAGTGGTAGTTTGGTGGTCATATATTGTTTTAGTTTCTGTTTATCATGGAAAACTTTTATTGCTTCATCTATTTTGAATGATAGTTTTGCTGGGTAGAATATCCTAGGGTTGAAGGTGTTTTCATTTAGTGTCTGGAATACCTCACTCCATGCTCTTCTTGCTTCTTTTAAGGTTTCCGTTGAGAAATCTGCTGTGATTTTGATGGGTTTACCTTTGCATGTTATTTGTTTTTTCTGTCTTACAGACTTCAATATTTTTTCCCTATTCTTTGTGCTTGTTGTTTTAATGATAATATGTCATTGGGTAGTTCTAGTTTGGTCAAGTCTGTTTGGTTTCCTGGAGGCTTCCTGTACTTGAATGGGCATGGCTTTCTCTAGGTTTGGGAAATTTTCTGTTATTATTTTATTGAATATATTATGAATTCCTTTTGCTTGCACCTCTTCTCCTTCTTCAATGCCCATGATTCTCAGGTTTGGTCTTTTTATGAAGTTGGTAAGTTCTTGCATATTCCTTTCACAGCTCTTGAGTTGTTTGACTAATAGCTTTTCAGTTTTTCTTTTAATTTCCATTTTATCTTCAAGTTCTGAGATTCTGTCTTCTGCTTGTTCTAGTCTGTTGGAGTGGCCTTCCATTGTGCTTTGTATTTCTGTTTCATTCTTTTTTCTGAGGTTTTCCACATCATGGGTCACTTCCTCTTTAATATTGTCTATTTTCATCTTTAATTCATTTATTTCTCTATTTATAGTGTTCTCTGTTCCACTTTAGTGTGTATTTAGGGCTCCTATGAGTTCATTTTTTTGTGTGTGTGTCTTTTCATAGTCTTTATTTTTGTTGTCTTGGAATTTCTTGAGTGCCTCTTGTATGTTTTGGTTCACCATGTCTAGTAACATCTCCATGAAATTCTCAGTTATTACTTGCAGGATTTCTTCTTTGATGTTGTTCTTGTGGGCATCATTGGTTTCCTTGGCATTGTTTATCTTTGTTTTGTTGGAGTCTGGAACTGAGTATCCGTTTTCTTCATTTCCCTCTGCATCTTGTATTAAATTATTTTTTGGGGGAGAATGGTTTCCATCCCTTTTTCATCTTCCCATTGCTCCATTTAGTACTGTGCAACTATGTTCTTGATAGGCTAGTTGGTTGTTTCAGTCACCTGTTTTCTTTCCCTTAGTTTAATTTTGTTTTGTGGCTGTATTGAGTTTGTAGCTAAGTTTGTGTGTGTTATTTCTGTCCCTGGTCTGGATATAATTTAGTGTTTACTAATTCACAATAGTAAAACTAACAACAACAACAGCAAAAAAACCTCCAAAGAAATCAATGTAGAGAGATGAACAAACAAACAAGGAACAGAACAAACAGACAAGCAAACAAACAAAAAATTCCAGGTTCAGGAACAGTAGAATTTCAGTCTTAGTTTGAGCTCTGGTTTTACTCCTCCAGCATCCAATCCTGGTGTTGGTATTTAAGCAGAAGCTCTGTTGTAGTCTGCCAGGTGGTTGGGTAGTGTTTGTTGGGTTTTTTTTCTTCTGACTTTCAGAGGCAGCTGCTTGGTCAGCTCCTCCCTCAGTGGGGTGTAGCAGTTTAAGTTTATATGTGGTCCTCAGATTCAGGAATCAACTCTGTAGCTCACCAGCTGTCCTGGTTTGGAGTTGGGTTTTCACTGTGCTTGATTACTGGGGGCTAGTTTCTTTGCCTCGCCCCCTTTCTCCAGGGCAAGGTCAGTAATCTGTCAGCCAGCCCCCTACTATTGTGTTGGTTTGCTGATTATTTTTCAATTTTCCTCTGTCATTTGACTTTGGCTGTTGCTCATTGGCTCAGGAGATGAATTTTGTGTACCGTTTTCTGCCCTATTTCAGGCAGTGGCTTATCACCCACCCGCTGTTGGCCCTTCTGCCTTTCCAGCCTTTGTTTACTGAAAGTTCACATGAAGATCAGCTCCTTGACCCTCCCCCTTACTCCAGTGCGCTTTTGGCAACTCCACCCCCTATTGTGCATTAGTTTTCAGTTCCTTGTTTATTGTTCAGTTTTTTTTTTTGGGGGGGGTCAATCTGCCCAAGGGTCTATGATGGTTTATCCTAGGTGCATGATGCTTGGTGCTCACCATTTGGTCTGCCAAATGTCTCCCAAGCAGATTTGGAGCCAGCATCTGGTGGCGTGGCAGCCCTCCTGTTTTCTCTGTGTAACGTGGCATGGAGAAGCTTTCCATGGGCTAGGGGTTCAGGATGTTGAAGTTTTGATTCTCCTTTCTGCTTTATTTCTGCCAAGTGTGGTTCCAGCATCTCAGTGAGGTTTTGGAGTCTTGGAGCTCATGCTGTCTGCTTCTGTGCCCTAGTTACCATCTTGAATCTCTGAGGGGATAGAATTTAAAGTCAAGTTTATCTAATTAAGAGTCCAAGTTATACTTCACTGTACTGTGTCTCTAAGCAATAGTTTACAAGTTGTATTTGGAGGTTCCACCAAGATTTGACTTGATAGTGTTTTTTTTTTTAAACATTTATTGTTAGCCATATTTTCAAACTGTGTATTTAAAATTATGTACTTGAATGTGCTTTAATCCACATATTAACTTATTATAGGTCTTCAATCCCTTAAACTATGTGTTAGGTATGTTGTATAGGTGTGCAACTTTTTTTCCAATTCCCATGCATTTAAAAATGTTTGAATGTCTCGTTAGCTCGGAATGTCTCAATTTTGCATGATTTTAAAAAAATTCAGGTGTCATTATGTCTTTTCTCAAATACAATTGTAAGACAGCTCAAGCATAGCACAGAGTAGAATCAGGTACATATGCCAGTTACATGTTTGCATAATGGTAGAATCATTGACAACTCATTAACAAGGAAGCCATAACATGTTTATATAATGTCATATTAAGTCATCCTAGTACTGTTAAAGTGGAGGTGGGTTTCTTTTTTTTTTTTTTTTGCCTAACTTGTACTTGAGAACATTAAAGATATAATTAGTGACTAAACCTTGATTTTTATTCTAAGCTCTTAATTATGTGATTGAAGAATATTCCAAGACTACCTGGGATGATTTTTTTTTAACTACCATTTGCAGTTACTCACATAGATCAAGTGCTTTCTTTTTTTTTTTTTTTAATACTAGGAAGTCAAGTCAGAGCATTGAAATGTTTGAGGTTGAGACTGACATGGCTTTAATAATCTCATTATGCAACTTTTTAAGTTACTAACAAATTGTGTTGTAATAAAGGCATACATGTTTATAGAAATAATAAATACATGTCAAAATACAGTATAGATAATATATTTATAGATGTAGAATAAATTTTTCATTAATTTACTTATTAAACTTAATTAAAAGTATCGGGGAGGGACATAGATTGAAATTCATTGATATAAACATGATATCCACATGGAAGTAGATTTCTAAAATGGCAACTTCCTAAGGAGATAGAAAATATCAAAGATTGTGCCTACAGTTGCTCTAAATGCAATTAAAGAATATCAATCCTGGAATATAAATAGTTCAGTAACTGGAATATTTTGCTTTATCTTTTATTTTAATGTAAATTATTATACTGTTAAGGAAGTATCTGAAAAGCTTAGCAATTTTCTTACTCAATCATTGACTTCAGGTAATTGAGCTTAGAAGGAAGCTACTGCTGTAGGGGATAAAGGGAAAATTTACTTGAATTTTACATTGCTACTATTATGTCTACAGACCCTCCATCATTTTATTGCTCTCCCCTTGACATATATAAAGACCAACAATTAAAATTTAGCCTCTTATCTAGGTAGGATGTAGTTGCTCTTTTGCCAGTGATAAGAGCAGTGGGCATTCTTACTATAATTCCCATGATTTTTACCTTGGCTACTAGAGAGAATTGTCCTCCATGGTTGGTTATTATGTAGAAGATGGATTTACTTGTGAAGAAATCATGTTCCAATGTAGTAAATTAAGATCTTGAATTTGTAAATTTTGAAACAAATACAAGGTAATAAGAAAAAGAAAAATCTCCCTTCTCCCATAGAAAAATAAACAACAATGTAAGTGGACACCTTAGGAGATATTAAAGAAACACACGAAGGGTGTTCAATCTCACTAATAATGAAAGAAATGCAAGATAAAAACCATAACATCTCCTGTCTGCAAGACTGAAGCATGGAGGGGAGTAGACATTCTCATGCACTTTTTGTGAACATGTGACTCAGTACCATTTCTGTATGTTCATATGAAAATGCACATAAGTAGCTCAAAGTTTTCCAGGTCTTGAAATAGAAATTATAAATGTGTCCTGAGGACATATCATATACACCTAAAAGTATCATCTATAATTTTTAGTAACATTGTTTATAATTGTGAAGGAAAAGTGAGAGATAAAGTAATGTCCAATGATGGGGGAATAATACAGTAAATCATGTTAGATTCATGAAATGAATTTTAGATGGTTACAAAGTCATATGTTTGAGGAATTGTTCAGGATAAATTAGGAGGTAACCGTGAAAAGTAAGATAAATATAGTATAATATTCACTTAATTCTCCTGTTTGTACAATTACCATAATATGTATTTATTTATCTAATATGAGGACTTGAGAAATATTGACTAAAATATTGTCTTTTGGTGATTTCTTCTTTTTACTTATATGCACTTGGCAAATTTTCTGTAATAAATACAGCTATTATTTAATTTTTAATAGAAAATTTCAAACTTTGAAAAAGCACAGAGAATAGCATAATAAACTTCCATTTTTACAATTATCCATTATAGTCCTTTTTTAAGAAAAAATATTACAGGAAGTTCAATTACCCATAAACAATTATGATCAAATTTTCTAGAGCTGCTTATTGTAATTCTTTATGACAAGTTTATTATATCTACCCTTTAAAAATATTTTATTTCTATAGCCCAAACATTGCTTTCAAAGCACTGGCTTGGTCACCAAATTTTTTGAAGGGAAGAAAAAAAAGCATGTCAGTGTGTTAATGAGAATAGTGAATGAAATCAATAAATGAAAATCAATAAAATGATCTCATATTTTAAAATCAAAGTAAAAAGCATATCTCTGCTTTCTGGCCATTTGTGATAGTTTATCTGAGTACATAAATAAGAAATTTATGAAAATAAAATCAACAGGTCATGTAGCCAGTTGTGTGTGGTCCTGGCTATGTCTCTTCATCTAGTTTAGGGCAGAACCTGGCATAGCACGTTTATGCAAAAGGGTCGGATCGACTGCAATTCATTTCAGGAGCACTTTCATTCTTGAAGTCAGAATTTGACATATGGTATGTGCTATGCAAGTAGATGTTTATAAGAAGCTTCTAGAAGAAGTTAAGAGCCATGTGGGCTCCAAAGGATTATGTGCTTGCATGCAAAAAGCAGATTCTCATAAGTTTAAATATTTCCCCACTGAAGAATAAAAGACACAGAGATGCAACAACCATCTAGTATATTTATAACTAAAAACCTTTCTTCCAGACCCCAGTTTTTCTACCAAGCTTTAAAGGCATATTTTTCACTCTGTGTATTAGTGGGAGTCCGTGCATTTTGATGGACTAACCCCTCTGGCAGAATTTAATATGTGCTGTTTTTTAAAAATCCTGGATAACTTACTTTGGAAAGTGGAATTGTTTATTTCTTTTATTTCCATAAGACCGAGTACTATGGTTCCAAGGCATTCTCTATAACTGGACCATAAAAATAATAAATGCACGGCAACATGAATATAAACATAATAAATGTCATGCTTTCACATGGCAAATTGTCAATATCTATTGACATTTGTTCTTATGGCATCTATTAAGGCCACACCATATTTATTAACTCTGGTTTGATTACACTGCTCCATTAACTTGGTAATTTCATTATAGTTTAAGAGGGATTTTAGCTGCTGGATTTGTTTAAATTTTATGCACAAGCCCAGAAGTCTTTGGGCAGTGAATACATTTCATATAAATCAAATAAATAATTAATGAATAAAAGCTGTTTCAGAGAAGTAGAAAACAACAGAATCAAGATCAGGTAATTTTTTTTAATAACACATACTGAGAAATTCCTCATAGAGATTATAGTGATAAGCTATGTCACAAGTATTCATATGCCTGTTAGCAAAATATTGTCATGTAGAAATATCCACATCCGAGGGAAATATCACAGCAGTCAGAAAATAGTTGTTAAACTCATGTGGACAGGGCCAACAAGGAAGGAAGATGCTTGTAGGGGCAGGAAGATGAGTAAATTCACTTGTTTTTTGAGCTACTATTAAACATGATATTGCAAAAATCTGTGCAAAAAATGTTTGCCTTGTGAAAAATCCTATAAAGGTTGCCAAGAAGCCTAGTTGAAGAGAGAACATGTTAGATAAGGGCTTCTTTATCATGTAGTGAGTCAATCTCACCTATAAAATATACAGAATTTGATTCTGTGTTATTTTAGCTACTGTCCATTAACAAATCATAGATTAAACCTGCATTTTGTCTTTCTGTTCTCAGTTTACTAATTTGTTTAACTTACTGTTCTCTTTGAAAGCCCTTAAAACATTAAAAAGAAAACTTTCAAAGGCTTGAAAACAAATGAGTAAACACATGTTCTACTTATCATTTGTCACACTGAACAAAGCTCTTTGGATGTGCTCAACAGCTCTTAAAGACAAACAGTATCAGCTAAATAAATGAATGATTTCATTGGGATCAGAAAGTTTCAGCAGAAGCTATTAATTTTGATGAGAATTAACTCTGACAAAAATCTATGTGTTTGACATAATCTATGTATTTGTATGTTTCCCCTCACCACACTATCATCAGGAATAGTCTCTCAGGTAACTCAGATAAAAATTGTAGCATATGGTAGAGTCTTTACAAGGGTGGGAAGATAGGCCAAAAATTATGTTTGTAAATTTCTGAAATGATTTCCAGAAACACATTGCAGGCTAAGTACAGTATGTATTGTTAGCAGGTGTTGTGACTACTTTATTTCTTATATGCAATGCTGACATTTTACTTCTTTATACTCTTTTAGGGAACAAGAAGCATAATTGGAATTCCTTTGAGAATGATTTGTTAGTTATTTTGGATCTTTATAGGGAGTAAATGGTAAATAAGAGCTGAGTTTTTGGACATTAGTATCTATTGGTTGAGTAGATTATACTGTAAATTTTAAAAAGGAAGGGCAATTTAGGCAATGATAGTAACAGCTGTATGGTTATTGTGTAATAGTGGCCCACCTGGGCTGAATTGTGAATTGCCAAACAAAGCTGAATGCTTTCAATTCCACAATGTATTATGCTACAAGGGAAGCTCTCAGTTAAGCAAAATATAGAACTACTGTTAAACTATCCTTCTGCCAAATTACTACTGCTCTGAAAAATGACTATGGTGATATCACTTGGTGAGATCATCACAGTCTACTTCTCTTAATGTTTCCATCATTTCTGATCCTGATTTTATATCTCAGCAGTTTCTTTTTGGTAATGAATTTTTTTATCCTTCTTCCTACTTTAGTCAAATACACACCACACACACACACACACACACACACACACACACACACACACACAAATAGATATATCTTATTCAGCTCTTTGAGAATGACAAAGCATGTAGTTTCCTCCATCCTTCATTACAAGCAGTGCAAGGGTTGACCAATGTCCAGGCAATGACCTACATGCTAAGATTTATATATGGGATGTATAATTCTTCCATCCACAGAATGTACTTATAAACGAGATTAAGAATTTTCAAGTAAGTGATGTGATTGGTCAGCTTTCTACAACTTCACTTCTAAAATAAGAAAAAAATATATTTTCTATATCTCCTTCAAGACTCCAACTCTGCATTTCTCTAATTTTCCTCCATACTCTAAAATGTTGAAGAGAATAATGGAGGCTTCTAGAAACATGAGTTCTTGGAAGAGGAAGGAATTGAGACACAGGGAAACCATGTGGTCTTGCTGTGAATCATCACAAATATGAGCCAAAGAAAAGTTGGGCATGATATCAAGCACTATTTTCTTTCCAGGTTTTGCTAAATCTGGCTGAGTTTTACAAACACTTCAGGGGAAGTTTAGAGTTTTGCATTTGATTCCTAGATCTCTCACATGACCCTGAGAAATCACTTAAGCTTACAGATGTGTTTGAGATGGATGTTAAACCACCTTTCAAAAATATATTAGTAATATAAGATGTTCGTTCAGATGCTTTCTCTTCATACACACTCACACAAAAGCACAGAAACAGTAATATTATATTTTGATGCAAAGAATAATTCAATTTTTAATAAAGCCAAATAGCTGCCTGGACAAATCTGTTAATCAGTTTTCTCTTTACTTGTTTTCTTTCAGTAATGTGGTTTCCATTATCCTTTTCAATTCTGCTTCATTGCTAGTAAGCAGCTGTTTTAAAATACAGTTAAAAATTGGTGCTCTTGGTCCAATTCCAAGGGGCAAAATCAGCAGGAATAAGTAATCCCACAGCCTTAAGAAGAACCTTCTAAACCATGAAAAAAAAAAGCAGTAAGTACTAAACTTTGAATAAAAGAGCCATAAGTGAGTCTGGAAGCTTCATTTACGTTGTAATGTGCGTACCAGCATGATGTCATTATCAATTAGTGTGAGTATTTTCTAACAGCCATCTATTCTGAGTATGTAGTCATTTAGTTTATGGTTATGATTTCTGTGTGTTTGTGTGTGTGTGTGTTGGTATCAGAGAGAAAGAGAGAAAAGGAGAGAAAAAGAGAGACGGAACACTAAAGCAGCAATGTCCATGGAAAATAGTAATACAGAAAAAATTTATGTCAGCCATGAATCAGTCCTATTTCATTTAATGTTATTTATTGATATGAGGTAGATATAGTACCTCGATAACCTATGTGTGTTGAATAGAATAATAAAATCTGGCTGCAATATAATCTTTCTACTGTATGAGTTAAAGCAATATAAGTGCATGTGTGTGTATTCTTTTTTATTTTTTTTGTCAGTCCCATCACGGTGTAATTTGTTTTCTTTTGGATTTTGGAATGCTGTAGGTGGTGTTGAGAGTAATGTTTTATTCTCTGTCTTTTGTCTTGCTCAGTCTGTGTTTTGATTATGTTTCCAGTGTGTGGATTGGTGGAGTCTGAGGTAGGAGGTGATACTGCTGTCTTGAGTTTAGGGTTTGTTCTTTATGACTCTGGGAGTCATTTAAGGGGCACTGATATAGAAGAGGAAAGTAATTTAGATGAGGCATTGATTTTTTAGCTTTAGGCTGTTTTAAAATTTAAAATTTAATTTATTTCTACTTTCCTCTGTATACTCTGAAATATTCCATAAGTATTTTCAACCTTCTCTGCTTGGTTGCATTTATAAATTCATTCCAAAGATCTGGAAATATTTTTAATTTGTGATTTTAGATTGTAAACACTTATGATGACTGAGACTCATCAGTGAAAAGCTGCCAGTCAATTCATATATTTGTGGAGAGTAGTTCTCAGAAATATTGTTGAAAAATACAAAAGATCACTTGAGAAATATACATCTTAGGTAAATATGAGCCAAAGTAGAACATAGTTTACCTCTGTAATAAAGGAACAAATAGCAAACAAAATAAAAGCAGCAAGAACAAGACCCTGTGTTAGCCACTAAGCAAGGCAGGCACTTTTAGGGGCAAATCCCATAGTAATGTACTTTCTGAATGTCCTTTCCTTTTTGTTAGCTAAAACTTTATGATGAAAACTGAGCATGCCCAGAGGCATTCCTGTCTGCCATCTTTATGATGCATGCTGAGTGTGCCCTAAAATGCTCCTGTGTATCATCTTAACCTTTCAAACATGTGCTCCATGACCTTGAACAAAGTGTGCCTCAAAATGTGTCCAACATCTTTCCTTCTTAAACTATGACATATTAAATTGAGCGTGCTCGGGAATTTCCCCCTTAGTTGAGCATGCTCAATAATGTGCCTTCCTGGAAAATGCTTTTCTATATGAATGTGTACAGGCTCCCTGAATAAAAGCCCCATACTTCTTTTGTTCAAGAAGTACATTGCTTTGAAAATAACTCTCATGCTCTTCTTAGTTGTTGCAGACAACAAATCTTTCTCTATTCTTTTATTTCTTGCCTGTGCATGTTTAGGCTTTGCATTCACCAAGATGCAAATCCATTGTGTTTGGTAACACCTGTTTCTAGACTCTCCTCTAACTACACATTTTTACCTAAAACATGGTCTGGACAACAGTATACCTTCAGTCCCTCCACTCTGAGGCTGAGGCTGTGGTGTTTCATTCTGAGAACACTGCAGTTTAGTGATCTGTGTAATGTTCTGTGTCTTTGTTAATCACACAATGGAAGGATTGAACTTACTGAATCATTTGCTTTATTACAAATCCAGAACAGTACTGTGTTACTGCCTCGTGGGAACTTCCTTGGAGAGAATGATACTGCAGGCAGTCACTATGTAAACACATCTCTCTAATTCCTGTAAATGGCATCAGGACATTCTGCTACTACTCAGTTAAAAAACAAAATAATCTTTTGATAAGTATTGCTAGTGAAAGTCTTTCATGCTGTATTTACTAGCTTCATGGTATTAGCATGCTAAATTGCTGGAGTCGTAAATGAATCAGATAATGTATGTAAGAGCACTTTGGTACATTGTCTGCTAGATGGTGAGCACTCAACACACGCTAAATGCCCAGCAATGTACTGGCTATCAGCCTGTTCACATTATATAGTATGTTTCGAATAGCACTCACATAAAGCTGCTTTGTTTGAAAATGTGGATCTGCCCCATTTTTTTTCCCAACACACAAATGTGTAGTTTTTACAAATGCTTTTTTTTTTATAAAATTCTTCCATCTTATCCTATCCTCTCTCACTATTTCCTAGATATTACTCACCAGAAAGGATTCTAACTCGTCATGTTTGTCCCTCCTGATCCACCATCATCCTCTTTTCTGTAACCTATAAATATTCTAATGTTTATTTTGTTTTATGGACACATAAAACAAACAAAAAAAACCCCAAAAATTCCTCCTTGACGAGCTTTCCCTTTAAGCAATTGGCTTCAGCTTACTCTTTCTTTCACAGCTAAGCTTCCTAAAATAGCCATCTACTTGATGTCATCGCCCATCTCCCTGTGTAATTTGAAAGCAGTGAATGATATAACACACTGCATATAAAGTTATCATAGTATGTGTGGTACTTGGAGGATCAATTGAAAATTGAGTGTTAATCAGAGAAAAAGAAGATGCTGACTTTGTCAGTCTCTCAGTGTCTTAACTGTGAAACTAGATTATTAAAAAATTGTCTTACATACTGTGGAGGTTGCCAAGAGAGGCTAGGCATGGTTTCAATCTCCAAGCTGCATATGAACCACTTGTAGAGAAGACCTCATACATAGAATGACAACTGAGAGTGACAAAGGTGAGGGGGGGTCCAGGCAATACATATTATGGAATCAAATGAAACAGGCTCCATAGTGCATTTGAAATCATCTAAAGCTGGCTAGAATTATGAAGAGGTTTATTCCTGAGGTTGAAAGTCAAATAGTCTTTGGTTAGGTAAAAGGTGGTGGCAAGGTCAGGGCTGGGTTTAAAGCTTGATCCAATATGACAAGGTCAAGCTACAGCTCTAGGTGAAGTTTGGAGACAGAAACAATCTGTCCAGGAAAGAATATTCTTATAAGTTAATACAAAAATACATCACCTGGTGTGCACTTTGTTCAATAAATATATTTCTGGAAAGTGAAGGGAAATAAGGACTATGTATTTAGTGTTTTTTTCAAAAATAAGGACATCTAGCTCCCTCATTAAAGAATGAATGCTAAATAACTAGGTTTTCATAGTTCCTGGTTTGACCTTAGTTTAAATTAAATAATTGCATTATTTTTTTTTCAGGTTTTTAGGGGAGCTATCATTTTCTGCATAAATAATTATTTGGTACCTGACATTAAATATATGAACAATAGGTATGCAATATTACATATTACCTACAGTGCAGATTTTCATTGGCTTCCTGGATGTTATTTTAATAAATATTTGAGTGCAGCTCATGTCAGCCTATTTTTTTACTATTAACTATCTCAATAAATCTCTGTATTATATGTTACTCTATGAGGCAAATTATGTCATACTCATAAATTACTAGGGATCACACAAGTCCTGGGTCATTTTCAAATTCTGCAAAGTTCATTAAATTGATAAGAATAAGGCTAATAGGGTTCAATGACAGCAACTTTCTCAGAATGTAGCTTACTCCTTAAAACCACATATCAGATTTTACATGGCTAGAGTTTCATTTAATAAAAGACACTTTCTTGTTCACTAGAAAGGACCCAAGAGACCTGAAGTTATTCATGTGACTTCCAGTCCTCCACAGACTGGTGTGCTTATTTATTGCTCCATGGCAACATTTTATTGATATCTATAGTCAATTTGTCAAATTGGGTCATTCTGTGTAATGTTGCAAAATATTTCTGATTGCTTTTCCCTTATGAAAGTCTGTGTTCCTCTAAAGAGGTTTTGTAGAATAATTATCCATTAGTACTTTTCAGGGGTGATGAAGGTTGGGGTTAGAGCTTTAGAGGGTGGGTGGAAAGTATACATAAAATGCATTTGCTGGCTTCATCCAACCCAGAGGATGTCTAAATAAGATGGAGTATTATTATGATTGAAAACATTAAATCAGATCATAATTCAGTGACTTGATATTAGCTTTTTATCCAATACATCAGTAGCATTGGAACACTGTGATACATTTATTCAACACTGATCCTTTGAAAGCAATCAGTCAGGGTAGAGTTTTCCTTAAACATCTAAATTCGACCTATAACTGTTGAGTCAATTTAAAACAGCATATTAAGACTAAAATAATAAGATTCAATAATGAATAATCATCTTTTTCCTGATTTTTGCTTTGGAAATTTGAAAATCATGAAGTAATTGGCAGGAAAAATCCCAGTGTCAGAAGTAACATATTTTAAAGATCTATATAAGGCAATATAAAAGAATCAGCCAGCAATTGAGCAAAAAAAAAAAAAAAATCAGAGCTAGACCAAACAGTGTTACATACATGGAGGAAAATCAGTTCTAATCTTTGAATAGAATCTTAGTTTTTCTGGTTGTATTATTTCATAGGTTAATATATGGGGATTGAAACTATAAAAGGAATATTTTACTTAATTATCAGTCAAAATAGATGATTTTAGTCTCATATTTAAGGAATAAATATATAACATCACATGCAGTTGCTTTGAAACCTTCCTCTGACAAGGTTTATCAGATGCTGATAGATGGAAAGGAAGGTAAGAATTGTTCAATTCTGCTGGATGCTATGGTGCATGCTTGTCATTCCAGCTACTCTGGAGCTGGAGATTCGGAGGGTCATGGGCCCAGGCTAGCTGCAAGCAAAAGCATAAGACCCTAACCAAATAATATCTAAAGCAAAAAGGGCTTTGGTCATAGCTGAAGTGGTGAACTGTCTGCCTAGCAAGTGTAAGACCCTTAGTTCAAATTCCAGTTCCACCACAAATAAAATGTGAAAGATGAATTGTTCAGTTCGAATGCTAACCACCACTAGTCATAAAAGTTTTAATCAAATTAATACCATAATAAGATATGGCCTCACATCTTTTGGAAGAGCTATTATTAAAAAGATGATAGATAGCAAATGTTGTTGGGGATGGGTAGAAAAGGAAATCCTTGCACACAGTTGATGAAAATGAAAGCAGTATAGACGTTATGGAATATAGTAGGGAGGTTCCTCAAAACTAAAAGTAGAAATATATGACTCAGCAATCTGATATATCCAATGGAAATAAAACCAGTAAGTGTAAGAGATAATCTGAACCCTATGCTCATTGCAGCATTATTTGCTATAGCCAAGATATGCAGTTAGCCTAAGTGTCTATCAGGGGATGATGCACAAATGACAGCTGATATTATTTGCCACAATATGTACAGATATGGAGGACTTTCTGTTAAGTAAAATAAATTAGGCCTAGAAAGACAAATATTAGATGATCTCACTTATATGTAGAATCTAAAATAGTTGAATTTACATATGTAGAGAGTAGAATAGTGGATGATGGAATTGGGGAAATGGCCAAAGGATACAAGATTTCAGTTAGGAGGAATCAGTTCAAGAAATCAATTCTACAACATAGTAACTATAATTACTAATAACAATCTGTTGTAAACTTGAAAATTTCTGAGTAGATTTTAAGTATTCCCACTACAGATAAATAATAAGAACATGAGGTAATATGAGCTTATGTTTACTAGTTTGATTTAGCCATTCTGTAATGCATGTTGTGTGTTACAAACACATGATTTTTACTTGTCAATTTAAAAATTAAAAAATTTTGGGACTGGAAGTGTGGTTCAAGCAATAGAGTGCCTGCTTTGCAAGCATGAAGCCCTGAATTCAAATCCTAGTCTCACCAAAAATAATAAAAAGAGAGAAAATATATTACATAAAGTTTTAAAAAGACTTTTTAAAATTTTGTAAAAAATTGAATATTCAATTAGTTTACTAGGCTATTTGCCAGGTGAGGAGCCTGAGACTGGAGAGTAGCTGAGTTACTCAATGTCCTGTCACTAGACCACATCTCTTACATGAGATATGAGATACTGAAAGTTCTCTAAGTGTCCATGGTTTATCATTTTGTTGTGCTTAGGCACCATGTGACTCTTTGATTATTTTTCTCGTGAGTGAGGCATGCATTTCCATAAGAATGCATACTACTTTGGATCAATATTTTCCAATATTAGTCAATTATTTTTCATCTTCTGAAATTTGGATACATAGTTGATTCAGAGGATGAGTTTTTCTGTCTGACAGGCATGGATTCAAGTCCTGCCACTGCCACTTTTTAGTGACATTGACAAGTTACTTAATTTTAGCTTCAGCATGAGTCTTCATGAGGAAAATGGTAGTTGCTTATTATTGTGATTTCAGGGAGTAATCAATAAATATTATTTTTCTTATTAGTATTTAATAAACATTCATTGGTCAGTTGAACCTAGGAATAAATTCTGGGACTTCCTTCTTACCTTTAAAAATATTTCTCATTCTATATTTGTAAAAATTGTATTAGTAGTAAAGTGATAGTGGTAGTATTTAGAAACATTTATGAATGAGTCCTACTGTGCACTTGTTGGTAGTATTTCTAGGTTTATAGATTTCATGACCTACCTGTGATTAACTAATTAGTTTATGAACTTACTGGTCAGTTAGAGGTAGGTCAGAGTTCAAGTGACATTTGAATCAGAAATTAAATAGATTGTGTTACAAAAGATCCCATTTTCTTTCTACTATCCTTTTTGTCCCCAGAGTGTCTGCTTCATCCAAGAAAGGCTCAGTTTGAGGGAACTGAATACTTCCTAATTCACATTAAGTAGTAAAAAAGGAGATCTCTTCTTGTAGCTCTCAAAGAACAAGGTGGAACTAATTTCTTCAGAAACTCTTGGCAAAGATCTTGTATTTCATTGGTCCTCAAGAGGCTCTGGTCATTAAGTCAGAGATCAAATGTACTGATTAGTCTGTCAGGATCCACATCAGGTGATGGGATGGAGTCAGCCTCTCCCTAGCTAAGTGTTCTGTGTTGGTAAGACGAAGCACACTCAAGATAATGCATAATGGGTAGGACAAAAATGTCTACTATGGTATCCCAAACCAACTGGTATGTCCCAAATTTGAAATCAAATGTTAGATGTGACAACAGCTTTCATCTTCTATAACATCACATGTTTTGTTTTTTCACAGATTGAAATAATCATTATGAACATAAGCACATCAGCATGGTGATATTTAAGAATTACATCTATTTCTATTCACATTTTCAGTCTTTTCCCAAAGCAGCAGGTGATGGGAACATTTACTGCTGCTGGGAGGGAGGTCCACGTGAACTACATTAAACACTATATAACATATTTCAGAATTCTGAATCTGGAGAGTGGTGTTTGAAACTTTGAATCTAAGGACAAATTATTGTCACTATTTTGTATTATCATGTAGTTTAATTTTCTTCTTTAGATAAAAAGTTTTATTAATGAAGATAGAAATGAGATTGGAATGAATTCACTTGAATCATTTTGACCCAAACTATTGTTTCTACCTTCAGCAAATCAAAGTGTTATCTAATTCTTATTTCCCCCAATATTATTTAACAAAACAGAAGCCAAGTTAGACGTTATTTTCTGCTGCCATCAAGGAAATGTGTGCTCTCAATTCTAACATCCTATAAGCATGTATGAGTCCTACTGCTACATATCTGAGGACACAAATGGTATCCAAGGTGCAGCAGACTAACAAGAATAATGACTTCAAAGTAGTTTGCATTGCCATGGAGAATATATACCTCATGCACAGGAAAAATAATCACAGAAACCAAATTAGACCAAACCATGGCAAAATGATGCAACAGGAAGATCTCAGAGAACTTTCAGAATAGTAAATTTGATTTGGGACTTCATGGTTTCTGAGTGCACCAAAGAGTCCCATGATATTAACTAAGTAATACTTGAAGAACACAGTATTTTGGGCATTGTTGGCTAGAGATTCTTTGAGTGTCAGGTGAAAAATACAAATATTCCACCCAAAAATTCAAATGTAATTTTAAGGGTTCATGAATCCCTAACATTTATTTATTTAAGCATACAGACAGGAATATATATAAATCATTTTTATCAGCATGCAAAACTAAGCTCTCTTTCTTTGAATTTTAAAATCTAGTATCTGGCTTCTTATAGGCATAGCTTTAGGGATTTGAAAGAAACGAGTTCATTGTTTCCTAAAATATATTTCTAGTTGTTCAAAACTGAATAAGAGTAAGGACACTGGGAGGAGCAGGAAATGTGGAGCATTCACGGGTTTGTCCAGTGTCTTGCATATAGTAAGTACAATGAATCTTATTACAGAATTAAAAAACAGACTTATGCTGAAGGTAGCAGCTCAATTCTAATGTTCTAAAAGTAGTAATGGGTAAATACTTAAAATAATTTCCCTTTATTTTGTCACAAACTACTTTACTACTATGTAATTTTTAGGGGTTTGACCTTGGGCTTTCTTCGTACGTAAACCATTATAATATGCAAAATAGCTTAAGTTCCTGGTAGTCTTGCCTTTATATCTTCATTGATGTTTTTAAAGATAAATGATGTTTTATGAGAGAATTCAAATAGTTTTATAAAGAATGTTTCTTACATTATACATTTTGAAGACTATTTTACTTCTGCCTTTTGATTTTTGTAATTTCTAATAAGCTAAGTGTTTCTAAAATCAGTGTTCTCACTGGAGATGATCCAACATGTCAACTGAAATGACTGAATAAACACGATTGGTCCCAACACTGAGCAAAACTATGTGGAAAATTTGTAATGATTTGTAAACATTTTCACACTTATTATGATTCAGATATGGACTGTGGCCCAGAAAAGATTTGGATTTATTTTGATAGTCCCTGTAATTAACTCTGCAATGTTTTCCTAAGTTAGGATTTCATGCTGACAATTAGAAATTGCACATTGTTGAGATACCACATGCAAAGAAGGTATGGGATTATATGGCAACAATTAAACACATAATAAAGAGAATTAAACAGGATTCCAAACCAAGGAAACACGAAGCAAACATGGCATAGACTGACTGAAAAGGGAAAGTGATATTTACTCTTATGTTTTACTTAAAATTCTAAGCACATAACCCAGTTCATTTCTGAACAAGAAGAGAAAGCTAGAGTGCTGAGGAGGGGATAGAAAATGTGGACTTTACTCTTGCATTACTGACCCCAGTGTGGAGAGCAAGGATACAGGCTTTGACCCAAATGCTATGCCACTCATGTCTTTTCTTCTGGGGTGTGTAACAGGCAGTACTTGTAAAATGAAAATACAGGACCCCTTGATCAATACTTCTTACGAATTTCAAGATGGAGACTATAGAGCGTTAAAAACCAGCACCAGGCTTGTGTGATTGTCTATCCTGATGACAGGTGAAGAAGGGAATTGCAGAGATGTTTCTGAATCCTATCTGTTCCTGTCTCCCATTCCTCTTGGGTACTGAGTTGATGCTCAGGCCAAGCCTAGGGGAAGGGCCAGATCTCTTGTATAAGTTTTGATAGTGAATAAGATGACAAAGACTGCTCCTCCTGAAATCTATCCTTTGGATAGGTTGTGAGGATTAATGAGTTAATATCAGAAATTGCTACAGGGCAAATCTTCACTTGCCTAAAAGAGCATAAAAATTTTATTTTGTCTTTTATGCTTTCTGACAATCCCTTCAGTCTGCCACTAGGCTTTTAGTGGTGCGTGTGGAGAATTTAGGACAAAATGATGAATCTTACTTAGGGGCATCTTGATAGCTTTGCAAACTTAATGCAATAATGTCGGTCTTAGGCCCTGTGTCATGAAGAAAACGAAGACAGCCGAAATTTCAGATCAAAGAGGCTATAGCTCTTCTATTTTTATTATTTAGGAGACAAATTACGGCAACGGATCCTTTTTCCCTTAAAATGTCTTTTATCATTGCATATCTACCTAATTTTATTTGAACAAGTAGAAAGCGATAGACATTTGATTGAATGTTTAGGGGTGTATTTTACTTTAAACAGTACATCAAGAATATATTTTGGCCTCTTTGAAAAAAATTTTAAAATCCATATTGTAGTACAAGCAAAGAAACTCTCCAAATAAAAGCTGTTGGAATAGCTGGGGCAGAAGTCCTTTGCTTTTGCAAATACATGAGAGTCCAGAGAGTCAGGGGGTTCCTGCCCCACTACTAGAGCTGGAGCTCTGCCTGTGGTCTTAAGAGAAACTTGAGGGCATCTACTCTCTAGTCACTAGAAACAAGGTGCTGATGAGGTATGGAACACTTGCACCCTGCCAAGTTAAAAATCATAGGCTGATTACATGCAGGGGAAATAGCCAGAGGCAACAAGGAGAAAAGGGGAGGGAGGGAAAATCAGAGTGCACCTAACAGTTTAAGACATTACCTAGGTTCAACATTTGGATTTGAAGGCTTCTCTTTCTTTTGTTGTATGTCTTTTTGTCATATATGTCACAGTTTGTGAGTAGAAATTAGGTGTCTTCAACTCAAGGAAACTTTATGAGACAGTGCTATGGGGACAGAGTCAGAAGTTCTGCCTTCAAGAAGCTTTCAAACTTGCACAGGGGATAAGGATGTCAGTAAGTGAAGGAAATAATAAGAACACTGTAAAAGAACTGAAGAGGAGGAAGGGAAGAGAAAGGTGAGGAAAGGCTGGGTGAAGGAGGTACTTTTAGGGGCCAAATCTGAAGGGTTTTAATGGGGGAAAATGTGCAGAAATGGGAAGGCAACACAGACTGCATTGAAGATAACTATTTTGAAATGCCTCCTCTTCTAGGACAAGGAAGAACACTTTTCATATATTTGTCTGCTTCAGTCTGCACATTAACTCTGTGAGCCCATGTGAGCTTCCTTTAGAGACAAAAGAAAAAGGGAGAGGATGAAATTGAGCTCTTTAAACACATAAAATATTATGGAACCACAATAAGTAACTCAAAATAAAATAATATATAACATGATAAATTCATGTGTGTGCTAATATTAAAATATTAGCTTGTTTCCACAGCTTCTCATTTATAAATCCTGGATAAGGTCATTAAAGGTGGACTTGCTTAAGTTTGAGGAACTTTTGTTCTGCTGTGCCTTGGTTATGTACTCTTGGTTGGTTTACTTGCTCAAATGACATGGTGCCAAAGGGTGACAAACCAGCAAGTGGCAAATGTAGCTTGTTTGATATCAAAACTGGGGCTTTTAATAATGTGACTTTCTCAGTGTGCAATGCCTAAGGTTAATCCAACTCCTGTGTGTCACTTAGGAGCAGTTTTATAATGGAGATAGATCATCTATAAGGAGACAAAAGGCTTGCTAACACCCTCTGTGAAACTTTGTCAAAAGGGTTTTAGGTGACATAAATCTCCTTTTATCCATGTTGTATTGTTATGTCATAGGAAAACATACACAGATGCATACATTTGATATAGTTGTATACAGTTGCATACAAATGTATTCAATTAATCCCATTTTCTCCTAACAAAATATTTCTACACTTATGTTTATAGATTTGTAATATGTTTGTACTATTGCCATGGGTACCAGGGAGAGAAAAGGGTGGAGGCAAAGTGGTAGGTTAGCGGTGTAATGTAAAGGGAACATACACAATACCAAAGCTAGGCTTACAACAGTAGGGCAAATATATAATCATTCAATGTTCCCATGAGCAAAGTCTCAAGGCAACACAATTCAAAGACAGCATCAGTTTGCTTCTGCAATAGTCTTGGATTTCTTTTTGTAATTTGAATTTATTTTTTCTTTAAAAAGAAAATAACAAAGCAGAAAAAAAGATTTCTCCAAATCAGTGGGATCTTACATGTATACAACATGTGTGCCTACATGTGTACAAACAATGATAGATCTTGTAACCATAGAGGTACCTGAGACCTGCAGGTCTCTCTGCCTCCTCTCTGTACTTCTCAATGGAGACTCACCTCTTCTGTTTTCATGGACTAGATTCTGGCAGTGACCAAATGTCCCTAACCACACCCCATCTCACAGTAAACAATAAAAAGGTAGTGGGAACCCTTGAAGAATTAGGTCAACTACAATGTACATGTCTAGAGGGAGTTTCCATGGCCTCACTCCTGCAGACTGTTGCCTTGCAGGACAGCAAAACCAGTATTTTCAGATCTTCTAGCTTTCAAAAAATATAAATTTCCAATTTGTGTGTGAGCATTCTTTGTTTTTAATGATTATCACTAGAGCACATCTGAAAAAAATGCTGTTCAACTCAATCTAGATACATTTGCAATCATGTGTCATTGTACCTTGAATGGGAGAGGGCTTGGTTCAAATTTTTGATAAGAGGTCAGGACAGTTCTCATTCTTGGGTGGGATGCTGTATGATGGGGGTAAGGTGAAGGGTTGTGGGTGCAATAGAAAAAATTGAGCATATATAAGAGACACCACAGTCACACAATGAGGAAAAATGGTAGCTGTGGTCCTATACAGTGATGTTGGTGATTAGTTCATATTTCAGTTTTGTTGAGTGTCTATCTTTTCCCATCTATCTAATCTGTTTTAGACCAGTTGTCACTTGCACATGGAGTGAAGACATTCTCTCTCTGACCCTAACAATACACACACACACACACACACACACACACACACACACACTTCAAGCATGTAGAAACAGTATGTTGTTTTGCTGTTTTAATTACATAAGTGTTAGAGGTAGTAATGAACTGAGATAAAATGCTGTAGTGTGTTATTGCTTCTTCTGAATTCCAACATAATTCAAATACCTCCTACTAAGATTTGTCATTCTGCCACTAGGCAGGACTATTCTTAAATTGCCGTTGGCACAGGAACACCTGTGGTGTTCATTAAGCCCTCCTAGGAATAAGTTTTCCTTAAAAATACTCAGAAAATATCTATCTAAAACATGAAGTTCTACATCTCCATCAAGAAGATGAAGGTATAGTCTTCACTCTCTATATCTTAAAGAGCAAAAAGTAGGTTAGCATGTAGGGAGTGGAATTAAGTCAGTGCCAGTGGTATTCAAGAGATATGCTTTATATAGTTCATGACTTAATATCAGCAAAACCTCCTCTCCACTCTGTCTTTAGAAAAGGGCACAAGAATTCTGGAACATCATACTCCATTAATTTTTAAACAGTGCTGGAAACTATGGCTTTTAAACCATGGAAATATTAAGAATTGTTCTGCACCCAAAACAGATATTCTTATTTTAGAAAGTGCTTCTTCACCAACTATCATAACATTCTTTTGCAAGGAGCTAGCTTAAAGGAGTACAGGTTTTTTTTCCTTCTCTCAAGTCTGTCTTCTCTGTTTTGGCTCAAGCCAATAACTCATTTTATGCAACCATGAACCAGGAATTTTGAAATTTCTGAGTCATCATGGGAATAACATATTATCCATGATCCCAAAGACACATTTCTTGATAACACTTTGATTATAATATACCCAAATGGATATTTCTGGTACAATGTCTGTCTAGCAGCCATATATTTCCACCTATTTGTCTGGGTAATTTCAGACTCTAGAAGAACATATGGGCCATATTCACAACTTCTACCATTTTCAGTGTTTATCTTTACTCCGTCAAATTTCTGAAGAGTTCTTTCCATTTCCCTTCTGTTTCATTATTCTCTTCATTTTTTTTTGAGAATGCTGATGAAAAAGTAATTTCTGTAAAAGCTTTGAAATTTATGGGATAGGGAAGCTCACTGTTAAGGAAATGATAAATCCACAGGCTAAAGTTTTAGTCTTCGCTCTGCCATTATAGGACATCAACAATTCTGATAGGTCACATAACATACCTATGTCTGAGAGTCCCCACTTACAAATGTAATGAGTGACGTTTCATCCTGTCAGCTCATCAGGAATATAGTGGCAATGGAGACAGACATGAATTATCTCGAGATTCTTTGGTGTTCTTGACCTCACTCTATCAACCACTCATTCTGCAGCCTGTGCAAAGTCACTTTGATGGTTCCTTGCTTTGGTTTCTCCACTTGAATGAGCAATTTCTTCATCTACTTAACAGAGATGGCTGAGTCTCCATAGGCAATTGTGGTACTTTGAAAAGATCAGCATGATCTCTCACAATCTTTTTACTGTCTCTGCAAATGTTTATAATTATCTCTATTATTTTAATGGGTGAGGAAACTTAGAATTGGCATGTGAAAAACTAATCCAAGTTCACAAAACTTGGCAAAGGGAAAATCAGGATTTGAATCCAGTTTGTCTCATCTTTGAGTATTTATTTTTTACTTCAATAAATGATGGCTAGTGTGTTTTTGTTTACACTCATATTGCATAGTTGGCATTTATTATAAAAATTTTGGAATATATAGCAATTTGTTCTAAAGTTTTGAGTGTTGCCTATGTATTGATGAAAATTGTAACTTCAGAAATGACTTTAGCAGCAAAGTAGCTGAGTGTGGTTTTTAATATGGTTTTAAATTCAGATGCCACAAAGAAGTCCATATTGTATCTAATCTATAATGACAAAATCAGGTCATTTCAGGGTTAGTGTGAGGTTACTGGAAAAGGAACAAGGGAACCATTTATGGTCACTGAAATGTTCTGTGTCTTAATGGTGGTGCTGGTTATACAGGAGCATACACTTGTCAAATCCCATTAATCTCCACACTTAAGTGAGAACATTTTACTATAGATAAATTATGTCTCAATAGGCTTGATTTCTAAAATATAGGCATCATCAACTCCTACTGTCTGGCTTGTATCATTTTGGTAATAAAAGGATACTAATAGTATGAATCTCAAACATCTTGGGAAGTATTAAATAAGATAAGCCATGTAAAAAGAAAAATCATCACATTTGTCCACAGCAGGCATTCAACACATGTTTATTTAGCAGATATGTATTAGTTTTCCCATAGGAAAATACAATAAAATTTCTGCTTCCATGAACTTTTATTCTAGACAAGGGGAGGCAGACAGTAAACTGGTAGATAAATAAATGACCATGATAATGTCATATAGCAGTGAAGGCTGTGAAGTTAGTAACATGATGACATAATGACCACCTAAGGATGGTGGCCATTTCTCTGAGTGGTCAGAGAAGAAGCATCATTTCAAATGAGACCCAGATAAAGTTAAGGGAACAGGCAGCCAAGAGAAAAGTCTGCAGACAAGTGTTCCAGGTAAAGCAAACAGAATGTGTCAAGGACTGAAGGTGGGAGCACAGTTCTGTTCAAGGAACCCAAGGCCAAGGGCAGAGGATAAGAGGTGAGTTTGAAAAGCTCACCAGCAGATAGCTCACTGATGCAATGGGAAGATGATGGAGGAAAGTAAATAGGAGATGATGAGATTTATCTTACATTTCTGCAAATTTCTTTGGTTGTTGTATAAAATATGGAAGGTGAAAAGGTGAGAGAAGTAACTGGGAAACCAAGTTAGAAATACTGCTGCTTGGACTGACAAAATAGGAACAGGGTTAGTGAAGTGTGGCCAGACTTGGGGATTTGTTATAGAGTTGAGAAAATAGGACTTCCAATGGTTTGGATGTAACAGGGGATAATGAAATTGTTTTTCTTTACTTTTTTCTTTTGGTTTGAATAACTCCATGTGAAATTCTTGCTATTTATAGTCTTAACATTCACTGATCATATTATAATAATTTTTCCTGAAAATCCATTTGGTAAACTATAAGGCATTATATCAGGAAGTGTTTCTAATTACTGATACAGAATAATAAGTTACCAAATACCAGCTTGGTATGAAACTCTTAGCTTTAAGGATTAAACTCTCCATTAGCTAACTAAAAGGTTGTGTTGACAGGTTACTCCAGAGGCACCTGCAAACCCATGTTTATTGCAGCACTATTCACAATAGCCAAGTTATGGAAACAGCCAAGATGCCCCAGCACTGACGAATGGATTAAGAAAATGTGGTATCTATACACAATGGAATTTTATGCAGCCATGAAGAAGAACGAAATGTTATCATTCGCTGGTAAATGGATGGAATTGGAGAACATCATTCTGAGTGAGATTAGCCTGGCCCAAAAGACCAAAAATCGTATGTTCTCCCTCATATGTGGAAATTAGATCAAGGGCAAACACAACAAGGGGATTGGACTACGAGCACATGATAAAAGCGAGAGCACAAGGAAGGGGCAAGGATAGGTAAGACACCTAAAAAACTAGCTAGCATTTGTTGCCCTTAATGCAGAGAAACTAAAGCAGATACCTTAAAAGCAACTGAGGCCAATAGGAAAAGCGGAACAGGTACTAGAGAAAAGGTTAGATAAAAAAGAATTAACCTAGAAGGTAACACCCACGCACAGGAAATCAATGTGAGTCAACTCCCTGTATAGCTATCCTTATCTCAACCAGCAAAAACCCTTGTTCCTTCCTATGATTGCTTATACTCTCTCTACAACAAAATTAAAAATAAGGGCAAAATAGTTTCTGCTGGGTATTGAGAGGGGGGAGAGGAAGGGGGTGGAGTGGGTGGTAAGGGAGGGGGTGGGGGCAGGGGGGAGAAATGAACCAAGCCTTGTATGCACATATGAATAATAAAAGAAAAAGGAAAAAAAATAAAAGGTTGTGTTGAATTATTTCTGAAATCAGGACATTTGTGCTTTTGTGTTTATGTGTGCATCTGCATGTGCAAGTGTAGATGTGTGTGTGTGTACAATGTGATCCTGGGACTCCAGAGCTCTGCTTCCAGGAGTGATGGTCAAGGGCATGAACCTAAAATTCTTTCCCAGTAGGGATCATGAAGGTTTTCCTTGCGCATTTCACTTGTACCATCCTACACTTCCATAATACTGATGGAGCTAAGACTTTACCCAACCGTGGTTTCCTCATTGCTGTTGTATGTTCTTAATGCAAAGAGAATTCCACCAGTCTTCCTTAGTACCTCTGGAGTGGTAAGTTGGAAGTGTCCAGGACACCCCATAGTTTCCTCTCAGCTTAGAATTCAATAGCCTTCATTTTATCCCTTCTGTGGAGAGGTTCAAAGTCAACCTCATGATATTTGATTAATGGAGTTTTCTCTCCTGTTCTATTTCTTACTGGGTGTTCTTTCTGACTCTCTCTGCTTGTCTTGTGCTTCCCTCTAGAAAAACCACTGAAAGTTTCACTCAGTGTGAAGGACTAAAGACTGCAGGATAAATTAATGAACCAAATTCCCCAGGGAGTAACTGACATCTGATAAAGGTTTTAATTCAATAATCATAAAATAAACAGCCATTGCCCTCAGTTGAGCTCATATTACCCACCAGTACTTTATAGGAATTCTCTCTCTTAATCCTTCTGGCAAACTCAAAAGCTCTCTCATACAAACTTGTAAAGCTCTTTTATTTTCTACTTCTGATGGTTGAGTACACAGGCTCAGAGAGTAAAGTAATTTGCCCAAGACCACACAGCCAGTGAGCGACAAAATTGGAGCGTCAACCCAGGTCTCTCTAGTTCCAGATTCCCATTTTATAAATACAAAGCTATATATAGAGCCTGAATCCATCCATACCTTTTGAGTATGGGATGGTACAGCAAGAGTACCCAGAATCTTGGCTGGTTACTAAATCAACAGCTGTAATGCTGACCACGAAGGTTAAAGAAGAGTACCACAACCATGACAGCTGCCCTAAGTAAAGGCCAGATTTCTCTAGCAGTATTGGTTACTTTTTTCACCTTTCAGCAAGGCAAGAAAAATAGCATCAGCCTTCATTTTGGACTGATTTTGTGCTGACTAGTATGTTTTATGAAAGCAAACCTTTCACCTTTGAAGTTAATCCACCAAAAAACTGTCTATTAGCACAATAACTAATACATTATTAACTGTATTACATGCCCAAAATATTGGATTGACTACTTGTAACACTTCCTGTCCCCAGATGTCAGAGTTCAGATACGTGATGATCAGCAAGTGAGTTCAATGCGAGAGTTGATGATGAACAAAACATTTAAAAGATTATTTTTCAGTTTCATGTTGCTTTACTGAGAAAGGAAGAGAAAGGAGAGAGAGAGAGGAGAGAGAGAGAATAGAGAATGTACTCAGTGGTGTTTGTAGCCTGTTTTAAACCAGGAAGTACAGGAAATATGTTTGAAAACATGCTTTCCTGGGATTTCTAACCATTTTAGAGGAATGAAATATTAGGATAATTTACATAATCTAACATCACAAGCTAGCACTAAAACCAGTCAAGCAAAACCTGCAGCTCTTCTATTGCTCCTTGTAAACTTTATTTGCTAGAATCAGGGACTAAAAACTATTTCCCCTCTTAAGACAATTTACTATTCAGAGACTATGTCTTTATGTAACTCAGATGTACTTCATTGGAGAGATGGAAAAAAATGGAAGTCTGATTCACAGATTGCTAACAAAGCGATGCAGATGATTCTATTAAAGTATATCTCTCCTCACTGTTTTGTTTTTGACTTCCAGTTGGCACTTTTTCTTGCCTCTCAGCTTTGAAACTTGAGAATAAAACGCCTCTGGAAACAAAGCGATGCGAGCTGGAGTGTGTGTTACACAGAATACTGAGAGCGATCTTTGTGCTGTTCACAGCTACAGCTGTCACCGATTTTTCATCTACAGTAAGGTCATCCAGACAAAAAGACCCAGGACAACACATTCAGTAGCATCTTTGTTCTCATCTCAGTCTAAAAGAGGCAATGTTTTTTGTAGGGATTTCCAATTATGGTCATAGTGATTTTACAGCACATCAGTGGTTTGGATTAATTGTGGGTCACATGGGGTGGGAGTTCTTTCAAGCTCCTAAAATAAAATAAATGTAGCTTTTATTAAAAATGTTAACCCCAAAGCTTCCAAGATAAATTCCTTAACTTCCCATGCTGGAAACTGATGAATTACCTTCCATTTGTTTTAGGGATAGGGTCAGTTATTAATTCAAACTGATTTTTAATCATAAAGGGCCTACTCTGTTATTCAGGGTTTGATGATATAAATTATTATTGAGATCCTTTCTTTATTTTGCACTATACCACTTCTGAATCTTTCCTCATCCTTTTTCACAGTAAGTGGCTAGATAAGATCAATCTTCTATTTATTAGGTACTTAAGGAACAGTTAAAAAATTGAGGTTTACACACTAAGATTCCACCTCACCCCTGTTAGAATAGCCATCATCAGCAACACCACCAACAACAGGTGTTGGCGAGGATGCGGGGAAAAAGGAACCCTCTTACACTGTTGATGGGAATGTAGACTAGTACAACCACTCTGGAAAAAAATCTGCAGGCTACTTAAAAAGCTGGACATCGATCTACCATTTGATCCAGCAATACCACTCTTGGGGATATACCCAAAAGACTGTTACTCCAGAGGCACCTGCACATCCATGTTTATTGCGGCACTATTTACAATAGCCAAGTTATGGAAACAGCCAAGATGCCCCAGCACTGACGAATGGATTAAGAAAATGTGGTATCTATACACAATGGAATTTTATGCAGCCATGAAGAAGAACGAAATGTTATCATTCGCTGGTAAATGGATGGAATTGGAGAACATCATTCTGAGTGAGGTTAGCCTGGCTCAAAAGACCAAAAATCGTATGTTCTCCCTCATATGTGGACATTAGATCAAGGGCAAACACAACAAGGGGATTGAACTATGAGCACATGATAAAAGCGAGAGCACACAAGGGAGGGGTGAGGATAGGTAAGACACCTAAAAAACTAGCTAGCATTTGTTGCCCTTAATGCAGAGAAACTAAAGCAGATACCTTAAAGCAACTGAGGCCAATAGGAAAAGGGGACCAGGAACTAGAGAAAAGGTTAGATCAAAAAGAATTAACCTAGAAGGTAACACCCATGCACAGGAAATCAATGTGAGTCAATGCCCTGTATAGCTATCCTTATCTCAACCAGCAAAACCCCTTGTTCCTTCCTATTATTGCTTATACTCTCTCTACAACAAAATTAGAGATAAGGACAAAATAGTTTCTGCTGGGTATTGAGGGGGGGAGCGGGAGGGGGTGGAGTGGGTGGTAAGGGAGGGGGTGGGGGCAGGGGGGAGAAATGAACCAAGCCTTGTATGCACATATGAATAATAAAAGAAAAATGAAAAAAAAAAAAGAAGCTGATGCAGAAATTTTAAACTATGATAACTGAAAAGTGAGAATCAAATATGGAATGTTGTCATGACCAGGCAAAAAAAAAAAAAAAATTGAGGTTTAAAAGAATTAACTATCATCAGTTCTCGCCTAATTGTTTACAGTTATTGAAATGTAAATATTTCACACATTTTTTTTTTCATATTAATCACAATTTACGCTAAATAAAAATATCAGGGAACTTTTAGTCCTTGCATTCAAAATTTTTGGAGACTTGTTTCTCAGACATGATTTGGAAAGAATCTTCCTCTTTCTTGAAGCATTTTATATGATAAAGATGTTTATTTTTGGTGATTAAGCAAAATGGATGGTGCCAAAGTACCAACTTAATTTTCCAGTAAACTTTGTTTTTTAAATGTTGATCGTCTTGAATGGAATTTAATGTATCCTCCATTTTCTTTCTAAAAGATTGTTTCATGCTTTATCTGCTTCCAGAATATTTGACATTTATTTAAAAAAACATTCTAAAGAAAGAAATTTACACAGTCCCAGGAACAGTGTAAAGTAGCATTTCCATGTGTTACTATTTACACTTCCATATTACTTGTATGTTTATGTATGGAAAGGGAAAGAGGTAATGCAACCTTCACAGACCTCAAAATTTATAATTAAGGAAGGACTGTAGCTGACAAGATTTTTTCCTATTGACAAATAAATGTCACCATAAAGACGAACACTATAGGAAGAGTTACTTAAAGTAGGCAAAAGGGCAAAAATTATTCCTTCTCTTCATGTTGGAACAATTCTTTTTGATAAGCACTTACAATGAGTGCACTGTTGACTTGGCATGCAGATCAAAAGACTGACAGATTTAATTCATATTTCTGTGCTATACAAACAATGACACGTACCAGCCAATCCGGGAGGTTTTCAGCAAGTAATTGAAGGTAGTGCAAACATAGACTTTAAAAGATCAGTGGAACACAACTGAACTATTCCACAAAAAAAGATCCGACAGTGCATATTCTTTTTACTGTTTCATTGAGATTCCTCTTTGCCTGCCCTCTGCCCTACCCTTACTGTACTGGAATTAATAGTGACTGATAGCCTGTGCATTGTGTCACTGGAAATGGACACACACACATTGGATATTAACTTGCTTTTCTGCTGCTGGGTGAAGAGATAAGCTGTGAGAGTGCAAGAGAATAACCTGGAGACATTTGGAAGTTAACTACAAGAAATCAATGTTTGCATAAGCTTCCATTACACAGGCGGCTTTTGCTCTATAATGGGGATAGTCTGGGTAATAAGGTTATAAATCTATCCACAAATGTATAAAGGATGACCCCGCAGGATTTTGACATGACATTTTCTGTGGATCTAACTTGGTTGAAAACTACCAGCAGCATTTTTCTCCAGTAATTTGTGTACTTGATGTATTTTTTTTTCAAACTGCACAGTGCCAGCAATTTGGATTTTAAATACAATAGTCTTCTGAAGTACTGAGGAAAATGAATAGAACATCACCAGCATCATAGCAAATTATCCTAGGTCAACACATAATGCCTTCATTTTCCAGATGTCTCAATTCAGGCAGCTACTCTGAGCACTTGTCTAACAACACGTCTTCTAAATCATTGTATGTGTGTCTTCTGCATTCAGGTTCAAAAAGAAACAGATTTAAAACAAGTAGTGTTTTTCCTGAATGTTTCAGATGAATTTTTTTTAGTTCAAAATTCTTACCTTCACTTTAGGGTTACAGATAATTTCCCATAATTTTGCCTCAGTCATAAGACTATAATTGCTTTGGACTAATAGGTTTTAAAATATTATTTCCTACTTTTTAATGCCTACCATTTAAATATTTAAAAGTTGTCTATATAGTTAATTGACAAATCAATTTAAGAATATTGGGCCTTGCTATGACTGCCTGAGAAAGACTTCCATAAACAGTGTTAGCTCAAGGTAGAAAAAGTTAGATGTTTCAAATAAGCAAAAGCAACAAATAATGTAGTACATTTCCACCAGAATAATTACTATTATCACTTAGGTTCTAGTCTTTCAAACTTTAGATGATAATATTATGCCCATTCTTTAAGGAAATAAGTAGAAAATTTATATCATTAATCATATATAGAGAGAGATGTATAATTTTTTTTCTCATGAAATTGTAAAGAGTGCTTTTGTCTTGTAATCCTTTTCTCTACCTTGGACTTCTTTAGTAGATTTATTGGAATCTATCGTTTTTGAGTAGGAAGAGTCACCCTATGAAGTCAGGAAATAGTTCAGTAACAAATCCAGGATCACCTGGGCTGATTTGTTGCAAAGAGAGAAACTGATGCAGAGAAGTGGTTCTTATGAACTTGAAAAGTGAAATATTTAAAAACTATGAATATGAGGGAGAATCAGAAGAAATTGGGTATATTTAGTCTAGCAAAAAGGGCCTTAAAATTTATTATTTTTTCTTAAAAATGTCGTGGAATTCTTTATGAGTGCTGCTGTAGTTCTGGTTGCTACAATAAAAATACCATGTATTGGGTGGTTTAAGTGACAAACCAGTTCTACAGACATTAATTGTGAGATGAGGGTACCAGCATTGTTGAGTTGTTGGTGAAAGCCACCTTCTTGGTTTATTGATATCTGTCTTCTTGTTATATCATTTGGTGAACAGAGAGAATGAGAGAGAGAGAGAGAGAGAGGAAGAGCTTGACAGAGGTAGTCAATGAGAGCTCTTTCTCAGTCTCTTCTCACAAAGGCACTAATTTCATCATGAGAGCTCTACCCTCATCACCTAGTTACCTCCCAAAGACCTTGTCTCTAAATACTATCATACTGGAGATTGAGGTTTTACTATCTGAGTTGGAAGGGAGGGGGCATAAACATCCAGTCCATAACAACTGCTTTAAAAATAGAAAAAGAAAACTATATGATGGGGAAAAGATTATGGCATAGTAGACCTGGGGTCCCATAGAAAAGGAAGAAGGGATTGACAATCATAAACATTAAGCAGTATATCAGCTGTGTTTAAAGTACTGATCCCTTCATCATTGAAAGTGATCGGGGGACACTGAATGATGTCAGTTAGGGATGCTGGATAGGAGTTTGTTGCATAGAAGAAATAGGAGAAATCTCCTCCTTCTCCAGGATCATATTTCCTTCCTGCCAGGCAAATTCATAGGGCCCAACTCTGTAAGAATCAGATTGTACATATACACTATGTTGGAACCTAAATAACATATGCATAAAAAGAATGAGCCAAAACAAAAACAGTTCTATTTTATTCAGCTGTTGGGATAAAACTTCCAATTATCAAAATATTAGATATTTTTCTATGCCAGATATAAGGAGTACTTTTAATATTAGGAACATGAATTTACTAGCTTCAAAGTCATCATTTGAAATTGCCAGAGTTTTTATTTGGTGATGTAAATTCCATATCCCACTTCAGAAAAGGAAACCATGAGGAAGGCTAAAGAAACACGGATTTATAAAGAATCCACATGATTAAATGAACTGTGTTTGATTCTTTCTGTGCATAATCTAATCAGTTAGTCTGTATATGAAAGCATTGCAATAATTTAATCTAGAAGGGAGCAAACATAAATCACCACTTTGGCAACAAACCAAACCGAACAAAGCCTAGGGATAATTCTTAGGTAGCAGAAGAGTAGCATAACACATGATAACTTTATGTTATTCCAGGGACAGAATGGGGTGCAGTATTATTCCTAAAAACTGCAATATCTGCAAAGGTGAGATGATCGTTATAAATCAGGATGTTACAAAGAGAAGAAAAGAGCTGTAGCTAGAGACAGATGCTCTAATTAGCAAGATATCCATTTCCAAATTATTATGTTTTCAAATAAATTCTGACATGCAATTTTGGAACATTGGAAAATAATACTAAAGCAGCCCAAGTAGAAACAGGAAGTAAATCTTGGCAGAGCTGTACGTCCTCAGCATACTACTAATAATTCATTACATTGCTGAGAAGAGGGGTGGTGAACAGATTTTCAAAACCAGCCTTAAATGTGAGATGGTTTTTCTCAAACTTGGAGTTATGAATTGAAACTGGCAAAGCCAGAAAAAAATTCTGTAATTACTAAAGCAGATAGTTCAACCAGATCACTTAAATTGATCTAAAAGGACCCTCATGTTCCAAAGTATCAAATACAGCTGAAAAGTCTTATGAGCTTAATTTTACCCTCTGGTACATGGCACGCATCATTATCCTTCTCAGAAAATCTATACTGTTCCTACATGTACGCATAAAATTCTGTTTTCTTTTCACTAAGTCCATTTATGCTATGCATTTGGGACCAATGTAAGTACATAAAAATATTAACCCTCCTCCCACCCTTTCAACCCCCAATACATATGTTAGTTTTCCATAAAGAAAGAGAGCATGTTGACGCAAGTACTGACCTCAGAGAGCCACTCTCTTGATTAACATAGGAAAGGGAAAGAGGGAAGCAGTGGTTTTCAAAATGTGATCCATGTATGACCTATGTCAGGGTCAGCTGCGTTGCTTCCTACCAGCGCAATTTTCTAAACCCATTCAGTACTATGAAATCAGATGCTGGGTAGGTTGCACCTGCATTTTAAATAGGCTCTCTAGGATCTTAGTGCATTAGCATTTGCGTATCATTGGTTTAGGAGGAAGTTTGAGGGTTTTCTTCTCCAGTACTCTCCATATACTCTGGAATTTGTGAGTGGTGTAAAATCAGTATTAAGGAACGAGTGCAAGGAGTTAAAAAAAAAAGTAAGAGAGATGAGATGAGGAAGGAAAATATGAAGAACGACAAGTTTGAAGATCAAATAATTTGAAATCTGAATGTCTGAGTACAGACTAATGTATGACATATGTAGACAAAAGCTATTGAAATCAAAAGCAATGGTTTGGGGATAGAGTGAGGGAAGGATTTAAGATGGCTGTGATCTTAAGCTGTCATTTATGTCAGTCTAATGCTTGTCACTGGAAATAAGCTGAGAATCCCCTTCATATGACACAGAGATGGATCTTGGAAATTCTTACAAGAATGTTTAAGTGCCATTTGAAGCTCAGTTGAAACTTTTCTGTTTGAGTTCAGTTTATACAGCTGTTGCCAGTGAGATGCTAATAATGAGGTTTTATGCCAGGAAATACTCTATAAACTGTTTAGATGTATTATCTCAATTAGTCTTTACAACACTTCTCTGAGGTAGGTGCTGTTCACCTTCCTGTTTTACAGATGAGGACACTGAGGCTTAGAGAAATTGAATACTTTAATCAAGGTTTCAGTTACTGGGCCGCAGAACCAGGTTTCAAACACATAATACCAACTTCAGAGCCTATACTTTAAACTAGGATATTATTCTGCCTCAAATTTAGAGATCATATTTCAAAGCAGGAACCATCAAGCTTTTCCTCTAAAAGGCCAGATAATTTAGGTTTTGTGGACTACAACTGATAGTGTGAAAACCCAAAGCAAATTATAATGAATGGGTGTAACTGTGTTCCAATAAAACTTTATTTATAAAAACAGATGGTTAGTTGTGGTTTGCAGATCCCTGTATTTTAAAAATGTCCACCCTTCATGGTGATGTAAAAGAACTACAGGTATCTTTTTTTTTTCCACATACGACTTCGATAAACAACATTTTATGTTCTTTACTGGTATATTTGAAAGAAAATTTGAATGCCTCTTTCTACTGCCCAGAGGAAAAAGGGTAGGTACTTACAGGAAAATTCCAGAGTGGTAATGCACTTGCTTTTAGGGGTTCTCTCTACCTCACCTTGTTGTCTTTTTGACCAGAAACAAGAATTTCTGAAACAGCTAGCCAGGCTGAAGGGGTGGTAGTTTCTAGGAAGAAGACAGAAATTTGCACTTAGAGAATTAATTCATCTGGGAGAGAAGTTCACTTATGACCTTAAGCTGTTTTATCTTCATACTTTCATGGAGTGAAGTGTTCAAACCAAACCAAACTAACGATCTTGAGTATTACACTAGTATGCATGCTATTAGCTTTTTTGCCTCGTGCATGTTTATTCCAACTGAATGTTGTTTGAATATATTTGCTTATTTTATCAAAATAAATTGACCTTTCCAGTTTAAACTCTTTCAGATGGCCTGGTCATGAATGACTTGCAAATGATAAATATGATGGATAGTAGCTTTTGGAAATTCTCTAAACTGTCCACAAATTTGTTTTTCTCCATCTGTGGATGGGGAAAACTACCATACTCCTTGGAAAATAGGAAGATTGAGTGACAAAACACACCAGAAAGCCTTGATAAGTCCAGAGAGTTAAATATTGACTCTTGTTGGTGAGGATATTTTAAAAATAATATGAGGGTCAGCTAAAAGTACTCACTGTGTACGGGAGTTTGGTAAGCAGATAACAGCAAAGTAAGATTCTCACTGCAAAATAGTACTGGACAATATTTGAAAAGTACATATAAATTTCATTTGCTATCATCATTACAGAACACTCTGAAACTGTTTCAGGGTAAACCAATATGCATTGTAAAGAGGTTTTGAGTGCATTAGGTGAACTGTGATGAAATATGGTAAAAGTGGATATTACTTTCAAATTCAAATGCCTCACAGTGATAATTGGCAGTGTTTGGTGTTTGTTTGTTTGCTTGCTTGCTTTTTGGTTTCTTTGCAAATTGTTTTTTGTTTTCTGGTAGGAAAGGAAACTCATCATTCTAACAAAAAAAGCCAGAATCTGAGCTGTCCTCCCATGAAGTGAATTGTTAGAAAGACTGATTGATCCCTTTCCCTTGCTTTTCCTGGGCTTGGCTTTTTGGAAATATGAGCTGCTCCCATGCCAGCAGTGACTATTGACAATGAGGAGACTAGCATCCACATACCACAAACAAACCAGATGGGCTCTGTATAGATCTCCAAGGTGTCCACAAATGATGCTCTAAACTAAGAAGTTGAAGATTTTTCATCCCCATTCCTTTTGGCTTATGTAAAAGATTTGGATTGATGAAGGTGAAATAAGTGTACTTAGGAAGAGCAACACAAAGTATGATATGTCCACTGTTGTTCAATAATGAATCTATTAAAGTTCTTAATAAAGTGAAGTTCTAATCGTCATTATTGTAAATACTCTCCATTGAACACTTAGCCTGTGTCAGTAACTGTAGTAAGAATGCATATTATTTCATTTATCTCTACAACATCTCTATAAAATAGGTGATTTTATTTTCCACATTTTTTGCAGTTGAAGGAAATGGCCAGAGGTGCATAGCAAGTAAGTGAGATTTTAACCCAAATCTGTCTGATACTAAATGTTCATGGCACAAGTTAGAAAAAATAGAAGGATAACTGGGAACTGAATCACGTTTATACAGAACTGTAACTAAGGGAGTAGAGCTCATGAGTAACTTTGGTGATATAGTTAAAGAAGCAGAAAAAGAACATGTGTTCTCTTTGCAGAAGGAGCTCAAGAAGTCACAGTAGAAGACATCCTCTCAGTTGAGGTACCCAAACCAGTGTAAATGTCCTTTCCACAGAACTTCCCTGACCATGATATTGGAAGGAACACATGCACAACATTTTGTCTCTCATTGTTATGTTTTTCATCATAAGACCTGTTAGAATTTAATATTATTTCATTTGCATGTTTGTTTTTCTGCTTAGTGCTGGCCCCCAACCTGCCTTCTTCATTGTTATATTCCCAGTACTTCCTAGGTACATATTAACTCCAAATCATACAGTTACAATAACCTATTTTGAACATTCACTGTATGCTACCTGTTCTTCAAAACACTTTACATGCATTATCTTAACCTTCACCATGACTCACTGAGGGAGGTACTCTACTAGACCCAGACAGAGAAAGTAACTAGGTCTTGTGTGAATTCTTTTTCTCGTCATCTTTTCCATTCCCTGCCCTACAGTTCCATTGCCTACCATCTCAATGCTTTTTCTTCCCTGATTTCACAACAAATTATTATTTTAAATTTGGTTTTGATTATTTGTTCAATTATCATATATGCATATTTACTAGTTCACATGATAGATTTGATGTACACATTCTAATGCACGTAGGGATTTATTATGTTTTTTGAAGCTAGACTATTTTTGTTGGATAAATCCCTGATAATACCAGCCAAAGGCTAAATTAAGATGACTTTCATATACAAGCTTAAAATGGAATAGAATAAACATGGCTTCTAAGAAAGAATAACATCTAGAAAAAAGAAGGAACAAAGTCTACTTAATATATATCTGTTGAGTTTCTGGTCCATTTATATCCCTGTGCTTATGAAGAATAGAAGTAAAATTTAAGATCCAGTCTCACCATTAAGATGTTTTCAACCTTTAAAGTTGTGAAGATACCATTATTCTTAAGAAGAGTCTTGTGGGAAGATTGTTTGCATGTCCTTTGAGGTTTACATGAAGCTCTTGACTTACACATTAAGTCAGCATTCTGGTAAAAGAGATTTATAAGGAACCACAGTGTACGGATTGGTAAACATGTACTCCCAAACAATTACACAGTGGACATGTGCATGGGAAACTTTTTCTATGACTAATAGAAGATGTTAAATGTACTGTTATATTAGCTTAGAATAAATATGGAAATAAGTGCTAAGCAATACCCTGGGTTAGATGATCCAGGAAGGATAAGAAAGAGTGACAAAAATCAGCTGCATATCAGACAAAGTCTAACTAGTTCAAGTGCAGTAAGTGAATTATTAGTAGAGTTTTATGCATAGTAAATATTCAATACGCATTTTTGTTTTGGCTGATTTGATTTCAAGAGTGCTTATGAAAAGCAATGGTCTCTCTCTCCGCCCACGTGTCAGTACAAGTCTTTTGCTTAAGCAGAAGGAAAGATTAGTTGCTTGTTTTTAATCATCCTTAAGAACAAGACTCATGTAAGAGATTACTTTATCCTTTATCTTCCAGCATCATCCCACACTTTGGTCATCATAAATCATTTGCTCTCTCTTCTGTTCTTTGCCCATGGGACCTGTGACTTCCATTCTTAGACACATCTATGCCATATGGGTAAAAGAACAAAGTGAGGAGTCATTTCCTCTATCCGTTTCTGTAAACAGTCCAGGAACATGAGCCTGGATCTAAGGAAGTTTATACAGGAAAATGCCTAATGTATCAGTGAGAAGGGTTACTATGACAGAAAGAGATTAGAGATATCACCTTAAAGGGAGAGTCTTGTTTTTAAAAGACAATAATTAGAATTTGTTTAAAATTTAAATTAGTTTGGTTCACTTTAAAAATTTTATTTAAAATAACACCAGTTAAAGGCATAGCTAAGAATCTCTAAAAGGCATGAATCTAAGAGTTGAAAATCCTCCCATTGAAAAAATGTAGGGGAAACTGGTAGGAGCTATGCCAAATTTCACATCATGTTTGTGCCATCCTGAGATGAGGGAAACCCCCTGGCATGGACTTGCCACACAAGAGCCAATCTCTCTGTCTTCCCAATGTGGAAATCTGGAATGGCAGCTTTTGGAGGAGTTTGATTTATTGGAATGTGTGTAATAGAACAAGAGGAAATATCTTTTGATCACTGGTTTCCAAATCATCTAAGCAGGGCTGTAGAGATTTAATTGCTCAAATTGGCTAGAGAACAAATAGAAAAGTAGGCAGATGGTCATAGCCTGCGTAGGACCACAAACCTGAACATTTGCTGCAAGGCACACACCCACTGCTATGCACCATAGGAGGTACGGAGGGAAGGGAGCAGAGAAATTCCAAGAAGAAACTCTTATGAAGGGAATGATTTGCCTGCTTTATTTCCTTGATAGCTGTGATTCCATGCAAGTTCTCCACAATATGTGTTTCTCCCTCTCTCCCTTTCCCTTCCTTTTTTCTCTCATTCTTTCCCCACCTACTCCAGAAGATTTATCTTGGCTCTACAAGTCTACCATATACATCTATATGTTTTACTGTCTTCCTTCCAATTCACTTCCCCGTACCTCTCTTTGAGTAGCAACTGATAGGATTTGTGCACATTTGGCATATCTGAACTTATAGTAAAACATTTATTTTGGGAAACTGACCATGCCCTAAAAGATAAGTAGATACCCAGGATAGCCAACAGTCTGCACAGCGCCATGCCAACGTTTTATTGCAACTACTGAGATACATACTTAGTCCATGAAGTTCCATATGCGAGAATGATACATTGCAATGATGGTAGGAAATACAAAGAGCATGTAAAAGGCTAGAAATGGATGGAAGAGTAGCCTCAGAGTCTGATTGAAAATGGCTAAATTTCCCCAAGGAAATATACCTCTTGCTGCATTCTCTGCTCCTTCTCCTGCATCAGGGAGGAACCTGCTCCTCACCCCCCCTGCTTTCGTGGGTCCTCCTTGCCTGAGTTTTCCAGCATGACATACAGGAGGCCTTCTTCCTCCTGGGATGATGCTTGTGGGACCTGCTACTGGAGAGGAAGTTATGGGTGGATGATTCCTAGGACCTCAGTGGTAAGTCTTCCCACCTGTCCCATGATGGTGCCTTTTCAGACAGCAATAATTCAACCCGAGAGGTAAACACACAGGAAGGGAATGTCTTTATATCATTTTTCTATCACTTGTTCTACTTCTCCTGGGAAGTCATGGAGCCATGACTTTCTGGATATTTTCTAACATCACAAGAAAGACTTGCTCCCCTTTCCTATCAAAGAGAATAGTTTTGAAGGAGATAAAATAGAACAAAAATGTGTAGCTTTCATTTGCTTTGTGAAATATGAAAATTAAATTGTCAACCCCTTTACTTAAAATATATTTAACAAATACTTTGGAAATGGTCAGAAAAATGCAGGGCTCAGCTGATGTACCAATTAGGCATTTATTGCTGTAATTTAGATTGGATGACTCACTGTTAGGACAAGAGTTTCTTGAATAGTTAGATCTTTTAGTAATCTGGGAAGGGATATGGTACTTTGGGGGCTGGGAGTTATATTTTGCAGTTACTTTGAAATCACTATGTTCCTAATCAGGAGAATGTGTTTTATTAAAAACAAAAACAAAAACAAAAACAAAACACCCCATAATTACTGGAAACCATTAAGGAAATTATTGGAAATTATTATGGAAACTCATGTTCTTTCCTTGTTTGTTGGACAGAAGAAAGTTAGGAATTTCTTCCCTTTATAATTAATATTTTCTACAGCATATGTCAGGATCCTCAGTTCAGAATGTTAGATTAAAGGAAACTTGAGAGTCCCAGTTCATGGAAGAGGGCAAGAGGTCTGAGGGCTGGAGCACCTTGCTGATGGAACACTTCCATGCCCAGACAGGAGGAGTTTCAGATCTGAAACAGGGGCAGGGAATGAATTTAACCTTCATTAACGGGAAGAGACTTTGTGATCAATGTCTAGTATTATGCTCTCACATGGGGTATATCTGCCTTCTCTGAGATTATAATTCCTCTTGTGCAGAACAGGAGGTTTAATCAAAGCTGTGGTGAGGATGATAAATGAGACATATAAATTTGAAATTCTGTGCACTCCTGAAGTGTGCAGATGGGAACTTATATGAAGTTATTAGATGAGAAGTTCTCCCCCCTCCTTTTCTTTTTGTTGTTTTCTTGAGCAAAATATTTAGCCAGGACCTACTGGATTCCCTGTTGGAGTTTTTGATCCTTTTGTGGTCATGGACTGTTTATCAAAAGCTGATGCAAGCATTGCTTTCATCCACATATTTTGCATGCCTGTAAAATTTCATGCCTTGCTTCTGAGAATTCCAGCAAGACATAGTGGAGAAAGCAAGGACTTTAGAGAATTCTAGGCCTAGTTCAGCTTCTGCTAGGTCCATGACTTTAGATTAGTTACTTAACTTTGAACTTTAGGTGAGTTTTTATCAATTCTAACACAGAGATAACACTATCTAATACATGTTATGGTATAGCAGGCATATGTATTAGTTTTTTGGCTAATGGAGGAATGGTATTATTTTTATTATTTCCTATGTTTTCACACAGCCCTGAGCTGTCAACTTGATATGCACCTCACACAATCTTTCTGTTGAGGAACTCTGAGTGATCTAGAAATAAAAATGGCCCCAGGGACATTTCCAATATTGTCAAATTAAAGAAAAGAAAAATTTAACAAATATTTAAGCTTCACCAGTGAAAATGTTCTCAACTTGGGAACGTTTAGTAGCCATAACTACTGAAAATGTTTTCACTAAAAAGGATATATAAAAATGTATAGCGGACTGACAAATGAAGCTGAAATCCAATTTAAGATTTTAAAAACAGAACCGTTGACTGGGTAATGCCTATCATTTAGACTCTCATGGAGATTTCCATTTACATCGTAAATTTAGGATAAAATATTTTGAAGTCAATTAGGCCAACATAATGAGTTACATTAACAGGATAACTCACATTTCTGTCTTTGTCAGTTTCCCTGACTTTAATTTCTTTTCATTTCCTCCATGTTAAATATGCCCTGGTTTGTAACAATCATTCTTTTTTGTATGGGCCTTTTCTGTCTTTGTTTTTTCCCAAATTTCAGATGTTAGTCAATGTAGCAGCTAACATAATTTGGATTCCCCCTTTGCATTTGTTTTTTAACAATCACATACAGCTGTTATTTTCACTCCAGTCAGATTACATTCAATAGAATTTGGGTCCTTCATAATGCCTTACCATCAACAGCTTCCTTCACATTCTTTTAGTTCATAGTGGTTTAGATGTTCCCATAATTTTTTTTTTTGTTTCCACATTGAGTCGGAACACTGAAAGGTTATTTAATCCCATCTTCTGTGCTAGAGATAAGGAAGTTGAACCCTCAAGAGATTTTGTGACCAATATTAGTAACACAGACAAAATTGGGCACATTCTAAAAATGGCCAAATGGATCTATCTCCGAATCTGCCACTCCAAGGTAGAGTACTAAAGTTTTTTAAACTTAAAAATATTCTTTTTCTTTATTCCTATATCCACATGTACATACATTGTTTGGGTCATTTCTCCCCCTTGCCCCTCACCCCCTTCCTCTCCTCCCTACCTCACTCACTTCCAGGCAGAACTGGTTCTGCCCTTTTCTCCAATTTTGTTGAAGAGAAAACATAAGCAATAATAAGAAAGTCAAAGCATTTTTGCTAGTTGAGATAAGAATAGCTGTACAGAGAGATTCCTAGCATTGCTTCCATGAATAAGTGTTTTACAACCCGAATTGATTCATCTCTACTTGACCTCTTCATTACTTCCTGGTTGCTTTCCCATATTGACCTCTGTCGCTTTAAGGTTACTGTACTAGCTCCTCTGCAGTGGGGACATCAAACACTTTCAAGTTCTGGGTTTCTTACCTATCTCCATTCCTCCCATATGTGCTCACCTGTTAGCATATGACCCAAGTCCAACAACATTGCTGCATTTGTCCTAGATCTAAAGTCTGCATATGAGGGAGAACATACGATTTTTGGTCTTCTGAGCCTGGCTAACCTCACTCAGGATGATGTTCTCCAGTTCTATCCATTTACCTGCAAATGATAAGATTTCATTCTTCTTCATGGCTGAGTAAAATTCCATTGTGTATAAATACCACATTTTCTTAATCCATTTGTCAGTAGTGGGGCATCTTGGCTGTTTCCATAACTTAGCTATTGTGAATAGTGCTACAATAAACATGGGTGTGCAGGTGCCTCTGGAGTAACCTGTGTCACATTCCTTTGTGTATATCCCTAGGAGTGGGAATGCTGGGTCATATGGCAGACCTATGTTTAGTTTTTTAAGAAGCCTCCATATTGTTTTCCAGAGTGGTTGCACTAGTTTGCATTCCCACCAGCAGTATACTAGGGTTCCTTTTCCCCCACATCCTCGCCAACAACTGTTATTGGTAATGTTTTTGATGATAGCTATTCTAACAAGGCTGAGGTGGAATCTTAGTGTGGTTTTCATTTGCATTTCCTTTATGGTCAGAGATGGTGAGCATTTTTTCATGTGTTTTTTGGCATTTTGAATTTCTTCTTTTGAAAAAGTTCTGTTTAGTTCAGTTGCCCATTTCTTTATTGGTTCATTGATTTTGGCAGAGTTTAGTTTTTTGAATTCCCTGTATATTCTGGTTATCAGTCCTTTGTCTGATATATAGCTAGTAAATATTTTCTCCCACTCTGTGGGTAGTCTCTTCAGTTTAGAGACCATTTCTTTTGTTGTGCAGAAATTCTTAAAATTTTATGTAGTCTCATTTGTCCATCCTTTCTCTTAGTTGCTGAGCTGCTGGGGTTCTATTGAGGAATTCCTTGCCTATAGCTATTGCTTCCAGACTATTCCCTGCTCTTTCTTGTACAAACTTCAGAGTTTCTGGTCTGATATTAAGGTCCTTGATCTATTTTGAGTTGATACTAGTACAAGGTGATAAACATGGATCTAGTTTCAGTTTTCTGCAGGCAGATAACCACTTTTCCCAGCAACATTTGTTGCTCCATCATATGTCTTTGGTGCCTTTGTCAAAAATAAGATGGGATAGCTGTGTGGATTCATATCCGGGTCCTCTATTCTGTTCCACTGGTCTTCATATCTGTTTTTGTGCCAGTACCATGCTGTTTTTATTGCTATTGCTTTGTAATATAGTTTGAAGTCGGGTATTGTGACACCTCCAGCATTGCTCATTTGGCTGAGTATTGCCTTGACTACTCACTGTCTCTTGTGTTTCCAAATGAACTTTAGGGTAGATTTTTCAATTTCTGTGATGAATGTCATTGGGATTTTGATGAAAATTGTATTAAACATGTAGATTGCTTTTGATAGTATAGCCATTTTTACTATGTTGATTCTACCAATTCATGAGCAAGGGAGGTCTTTCCACCTTCTAAACTTAAAAAATATTATCTCATCCATTTTCTATTTTCTAAATTTAACCCAGAGCGATATTTAGAAGTCTGTAAGAATGAATGTAAATTAGAAATATTTCATTTTGACTTTTGTTTACATATGTAACTTTTAAAGCAAATCATTTCTTTTGTGCTACTGAAGTTTGAACAAATTTGTACTTCTTCAATTTCTATATTTTTTGAACATTTTAAACAAGAGGTCAGTTTTTAAGCAATATGTCTTCTTCACTTAAGGTGTTTCCAAATGTAACATCTGAAAAAGAAGAGCAATGAAGTCATCAGTAGATCATATGTCATTTAGGGGTGAAAGGGCATGTGTAGAATTTCAGTATTTTTCTTGCTAGAAAAAGAAAAGTTCTAAAAATCTAATTCATATGGAAAGGGAAAAACCAAGAAGAACTAAGTCTTTCATTAAACAAGACCAAAAAGAATATAATTTAGAAATGTATTCTGTAAATGCTGGTGCATAAAATTTTTAATCACAACCCACTTTGATTTAACTGATATTGAAGTGAGGAATGCACAAGCAAGCTTAAAATCCTTTTTTTTTTTTAAAGTGGGCTAACTGCCAATTCCTAGCAATTGAGTAATTATTTTTCCCCACAGGACACTTTGGGCTCATTGGAATGTGGGTTAAGATAATAGTCAGATTGAAAGAAATTCTGATGCCAATGTAACATGGAATTTGGTCAAGATGCTCTTTTCAGGAACATATTAAACTTTATTTGGAGAAATGTGTTCCTATTATTTTTCAGTAGAATGTACAGTGGAGTGGAAGGGACTTCCTTTCTGCCACCAATTCATAAATTCCCAGAAGTCTTTCATCTATAGGTTTAGAATACATTGGTTTTTATTCATTCTTCATCTTCAGTAATAAACATCTTTTTGGGCAACTGCCATATAATAAGTACTGTGGCCAGTACTGTAGCTCATGGTGTAATCCTAGCTACTCAGGAGGATTAGGAAGATAGCAGTTCAGGAAGATAGCAGTTTCAAGTCAGCCCAGGCAAATTGTTCTCAAGACTCTCTCTTGAAAATACCCAACATAAAAAAGGGCTAACAGAGTGGCTTAAGTGGTGGAGTACCTGCCTAGTGAGTATGAGGCCATGAGTTCAAATTCAAGTACTGACAAAGTGCTTATCAGAAGTTAATTGTGTTTAAGTTACTGTCACTTCCCAGTGTATTTAATATTATTAATAGAATACTATTTTTTGAGAAAGAAGAATGCAGAAATCTGCAAAAATTCCAATAATAATAACATTTAGACATGCCACATACAAACACTGTATTAAGCATTTTTTAAATTAAGCATTTAAAAATATCTTATCCATATAATTTTACTTTGTCCTTGCTAATTCCTCATGAAGTAAGTAGTATTATTTTCTTTCCATTTTTTTTAGAAACGTCATTGAGGATTAGAAAAGTTAACTGAGGCATTCCAGGTCCCATAGCTAACATACAGTGAAACCGAACTTGAAATATAATCTGATTTCAGACCTGATATTTTCCACTCCATAACACAATGGCATCTCTAGATGGCCTTAACAATTACTTCCTAGGATGAACCAATTTAGTTGATGTTAACTTTTAAAGTTAATGTTGAATTATTAATACCCATTCTTGGAATAACCTTGAAGCAAATTTTAATGTACCTAAGACTTAACGTCTGTTAGTATATCTCATTACATCTGGCTCACTATAGCACCCAGAATTGTGATAACTAATTTGCAACTCAAGTTCTGTGATTCTTCTGCCAAATGCTTAAGTGCTAAGGGTTTCTCAGGGAAACTGAAGACAAAAGTGTAGTCCATAGAATTGTACTTCAAGTTTTCATTCCATGATGCACAAGACAGTTTTTAGTGTAGGTCATAGTGAAATTTACTGATCCATATGTCTGGACCATACAAATGTACTCTGAAGGACTAAAGTGACTTGGAGCTCATGTACTGTGAAACATGAGTCTCTGGTTTGGTTAACCAAAATCATGTTATTTTCCAAACCCAAAACTTTAGCTCAGTAAAAATATGTAGTGAGCTGGCTGGTGTCTCACATCTGTAATCCTAGCTACTCAGAAGGCAGACATCAGGATGATCATGGTTCAAAGCCAGCCTGGACAAATAGTTTGTGAGATACTATTGCAAAAAAAAACCCATCATGAGAAAAGGGCTAGAGGAGTAGCTTAACATGTAGGCCCCGAGTTCAAGCCCCAGTACCACAAAACAAACTAACTAACTAACAAAAATCAGGTAGTGAGGCAAAACTTTAGGAACTGCATGTGGCTAAAGTGTGAAATATCTAATAAAAGTCAGACTTTGTCCTGGGCTAGGACTCCTTGTAGGCAATACACAAGTTTTCAATTTTCAAATTGAGAAATTTGAAAAAAAATTGAACTAGTTTATTATAATGCCTTGTCTCTAATTTGAAAGATTAGTATGTGTAGGGTTGAGTTGTTTGAAGAGAGACAGAGAATAGCTATCAAAAACAATATTGCATTTTACAAAATAATTTTACCTCTGTTGTTAATATCATCTAATAAATTGCATGAATATAGAAAAAAATTGTGATAGCATGGAATGTCCTCAATCTATGAGATTCACCTTGTACCTCACATAGTAAAGATACTGAAAAGTCTCAATGCTATTTGATATATAATTCCATCTTCCAGCATTAATATGGAACTAGTATTTTGTGGAAGATGGCAGTATTCACATAGTAATAACCATTTTGATACAAAATATTTCCTTTCTCCATACAGTATTGTTTTCTTACTGCTTTTTAATGTTTTCCAAAAATTTCAAACATACATGGGAAGAAAAATATACTGAATTCCTTATCGTTTACATATAACAGTTTTTTTTTATGTTTTTCTAGATTGCTTCATCTATTTTTAAGTTGATTTAAAGCAAATCTCAAACACCACGTTTATCTTCATATACTTTGGCATATCACAGAAACAAGAAATTTCATTGCATATCTGCTGTACCATTATCCCTTCTAAAAATACTAACAATATTTCTGAAATGGTGCCTAACACATAGTTGGCACTTGAATTTTCTGATTTGTTTTCATATATCTTCTTTTTAAAATTCTTAATCCAATGACTTTTAGTATATTCATAGAGTTGTACACTGGTCACCACAATCAATTTAAGAATATTTTCATAACCCTTGAAAGAATCCCAACTTCCTTTAGCCATCATCCTCAGATCCTCACATTCTTTCCAGTTTTAGGCAATTATTAATCTAATCTCAATTTACAGAGATTTTCTACTTTGGAAATTTTATAGATTTTTTTTCATAGCCAGATTATATTCCATTTTATGGAGATCCCACACATTATTTATTCATTTACCAGTTAATGGAAATCTGTGCCATTTCCATTTTCTCATATTTTCCTTATTATAAAAGGCCTTTTTATTATGAAAAATTTTCAACATGCAAACAAGAAAGTGGCTAATATAATAAATCCCCAAGTAATATCTGACAGTTTCTACATTATCTACTCCTGACCTATTTTGTTTCATCTATATTTTAGTACTCCCTTGCTCTCCTGGTTATTTGAAGCAAATCCCAAACATGATTTTAATTTATCTATAAATGATTCATTATATGTTCATAAATGACAATGACTTTTTAAAAAAAATCACATCACCACTATCACATCTAAAATAAAACAAAAATATATGGTTCACTGGTATTATAGCATTAGAGAAGTTGTCCTAATAGATTAGATTTGATTTACCTAGTTAAATCTTATGTTAAAATTACAAAAGGCAATTGATTTATATGTAGGATCCTTTGATGTACTAGAGAAAAACTTTTTTTCTTTCTTTAGGACTACTATACATGAAGACTTTTCATGGTAAGAGGCATCACATACAGAACTGACCTATAACTCCTGGGTCCCCAATATGTCCATTCCCAGGTTTAAATGCACAGAAACCTAGAGTTCTTGGAAGATTCATAAAGCTGGTATTCTAAAGTCTAGAAGAGATGAATTGGGCCCAAGATTCCATGAATTGGAGCATTGTAATATCAATTGGCTTAAAAATGATGATCCATTAACCAAGAATCCTCTCTGTACATCTAGGTCATAGGTTATAGTCTAGACTAAGCTATAGTCCTGCAAATAGTACCATGGGCTGAAATGGGGAAAATTAATGAAAATAAAGTTTCCAGGTAACACATAATCTGCTCTTTCAGACAAAATGTCTGGGACTTTACTGATTTTATCAATGTATATTTATTTGGTTTTTTCTTTTCCTTACCTCTCTGGAGAAAAATTATATTATTTTTCATTGAATTATAACTGAGACTTTAAAATAATACTAAAAAGTCTCTAGAATTCTTTGTGACACATGCAAATTTTTGTTTATGTAGCCTTTAAAGGGAAAGAACTATTCTTCTCTCACTCTTTCTACTAAGCACTTATAGGTTTTGAGAATGTGTATTTTGTTCTGCAATAGGGTTGTGAGCTTAAGTGGTAAGTGTGGGAAATGGTGTGTGTGTGTGTGTGTGTGTGTGTGTGTGTGTGTGACCCATATCAGTGTCATGTCTCAGTTTTGTAACACTTATGGGTATTGTGGATGCTGACAAAGGGAATAGTATGACACTGACTTGTGGACCATCAGTGGCTGATTAAATAGGAAGACTTTGATCTAGAGCAGTGTTGCTTAAATATGTGTTCTTGGGTAAAATTTTAGGAACACTTGAAAACTCTTGAAGTAGCATGTAAACTTTTGTAGGTTTTTGTGGATCTAGGTGTTTTTGTGGTAGAAGGTCTACAGCTTCGATCAAATTCTCTACAGAGTCTGTGACCCTTCTTCTAAACATTACTAACCAGTCGTTTGAAGGTTTGACAAGGGGAACCAAATGAATTCTTTGAAAATAATGTTATTTTCCATGTTTTCTTGTCAGATTAGAAACTTTGAAGGCCATGCAGAGATTAATATTGGTAGAGTGAATGAGTGAATAAGTGAACAAATAGCTATTTCTCTTTACTCAACATTTTGAAATTTTGGTCAAATCAGACAGTGATCATTTATCAATTGCCCCATTGAATACCAGTAGCACCCTAAGTGTTCATTAGGAAGCTAAAGATCAGGGAGAAGATTGTTTGTCTTGTATGGGATTTGACAGCTCCAGGGGTCTGGTGTCCTGGTATACCATAACTAATGAAGTGCTTAAACAGTCGATTTTAGAGTCAAGATTATGATGCAGTTCAGTAGTTCTGTATTGTGCATCTGAGAAACACGTTAGAGATTATTAAAATTCACATAAAAAGAAGATGCATTTGGTATGCTGGATATAGTCTGGACTCATCCATCCATTTTCCATTAACCTTCTTAAAGAGATGAACCATTGTGAATATAAAGTAGTTTGCTATCTAATGGGCTATTATTTGGACAAAGCAAGAATAGAGTCAAATCTGGAGCTAACAATTCCTATGACCATTTGTGTAATCTTTTATTTTATTAATTCTAATCTCTTCACTCACCGGGAAGAAAGGAATTTGTATCCTCCAAACAAAATATGATGCTATTAAAGACAAAAGAAGATAGACGATATCAATAGATTAGCATTGAAAATGTCATGATAACTGGATTTTTCACACTGACATTGAAAATACATCTGACCCATAATCCCTTTTCCTCTTTTCAATAACAATTGTGCCAAGGCTGTCCAGCTTCTGGATAAACCTCTTTCCATGGTTGCAGGAGTCCTGTGATATGCAACAACCTTATTCTGGGAGAACCTATAACTGCAAATTAGAAAAGGAATTAGAGAATATTGGGTCTAATTTAAACCATAGAGTAACTTTCATTAACTATTGAGTCAGCATTTAAGCACTTAAATTTGTACTTATAGGACAACTATGTAGGGGTTCTTAATGGCCTTTATAGGTGGCAAGATAGATCTGCATCTTATTTGAAAAAAATAGGCTAAAAACAAGGGAATAATCTTTCTTGAGTTCTTGCCTCGATTTGCATTTTGGAACCAAGAGAAGGAAAATTCATTTAAAATAGATTTTCTGGTGACAGGGAGTCAGACTTAAGAAAAAAATGTTTAAGCTTTATACCAATGAAATTAAAAATAAAATACACTTCTTACTGGAGCATAATCTTTGTGAAATTAAGCATGTATAATGATTATATTCCAAACATGTCAATAAGCCCTGTAACAACAATGAAATCAGAAATGGAAAAGACAGGAAAAGCATTATCTCATCAGAGGGAATATATAGATATTTAATATATTACATATATATAATCATGCACATATATGCATTCATATACACTGCACTTTTTGCTCTACCAAGTGAAAGGATTTATTATATTATCATATACATATATAAGATTAATATTAGAGAAACTTTAATTACAAATTACTTCTGAATGGAATCAAGGTAAAATATATAGTTCATGCTGTGAACTTCACAGATGTCCATCTAATAGATACCCTGATGAAAGGATGATAAAATATACCTATATTTATTTTAGGGAAAATCATAATTTTCATTTTTTGCAACTAAGTTAACCTCCGTAAAATTCTGTTTCTGTTTATATTTAGATATGCATTTATGAATATAGTTGTGCAGAAAAAAATATACTAGACACAGAAATCAAATCAAGCATAGTGTGTTGGGAAAAACAGTTTACTAGGAACTAGGCATTTTTCTCTACAACTTAACTAGTGGTGTGCCCTGGGGCCATCAGCTTATTCCCTCTGTACCTGCTTATCTGAACTATTCAATGAATTATTTGGACTAGATTTTAAAACTGTCCTTTTGGTTCTAATAAAAATAAACTTCTAAACTGCTCTGTGAGCTAAATCAACCTTGTCAATCTGGTTCATTTTGAGCCTTCTGCCTCTTTAAAATGGAGAGTGGTTTATGTGAATTTTACAAAAAATTGATTCAGCTCTTTTCCAGTCCACTTTGCCTTTGAACACGCAGTCTCAGATTTTTAGTCTGTATAGTAGCATTGTGGGCCTATTTAGCTTTCCAGAGACCTTTTACTCTGATGATTTGATAAGAAACAATTTTTTTTTCAAAGGTATTGAGTTATTCTCTTGGTTTGTATTAGGGTAGATAAGTCCTTTGAGTTTTTAAATGAGTTTACGTTTTCATTCCATCTCTTTGATTCAAGTTTGAAGGGATTTTATTTTGGCTATTTTATCTCTCTGCCCTAGGAAAGCCAGACTTTAAGTTATCCCCAAGGTATCACTGGCAGCATTCCACACCATCTGTAATGTATAAATATATTCAGTTATTCAGTATATTCCAACTTAGCTAGCTCTAGTAATTTTATATTATTGGAGTCTTTGAGGAGAAAGGCATTTATTCTCAACTGATTTATTCCTTACTATTAGTCCTGAACTTTTGATTCAGCTGACAAGTAATCTAATACAGAAACAAAACCCTGAGATTTTTCACAATGAGTTAAGTAACAGATAGAAAGTTCTGGAACCCATTCATTGTCTTTATTGCAGTTGAATGGTTGAACACATTTGAGCACCCTTGACAGATTCCTGATTTGAATTTAGAAGACTTAAGGCAAGACAAATTATTCTCAATAAAGGCTGCTTGTCTTTGGAACTCCTCACTTGATGCAGCCTTTTATTCACCTTCCCAAGATGGTATCAGATTTGTGTCTTTGACTGTATCTTCTCTATTGAAAGATTTGTCTTTTATTTTCTTTTTCTATCACTTTGATAAAAGAAAATATGCCTTCCTCTTTCCAGCACTTGGTTCCAAGATTTTAATTTTTAATACTGAATGTGAATATTTTTGGACTTTGATATATACAGATCCATCTTTATGACAGCATGTAAGAATAGGACTGGTTGATCACAATAGATAACCTCTTGTCTGAGATGTTGGTCAGGGAAAAAGCACAATGGAGAACACTGTTGGGAGAAACACCTTTGGGAGTAAGATAGACAAAAATTCTAATCCCAGTTCTTACATAACTAGCTATGTGACTTTGACAATGTCTTAGCCTTTCTAAGCATAAGTTTTTGTCATTTGTGATATGGTACATCTGTTAAAATGGTACATAATCTGTAAAATTACTGTGTAGGATGGCTTTTGATAATTGGAAGTTATTAAGAATCTCTTGCATATTTAACATTGTATATGCCTTTGGAGAGGCTACAGAAAAGTTACAAGGTATGACTATCCTCATGAATTTGCAAGTTAGTTACAATTTAAAGTTTACTGAGATGCATTGCAGTAGGCTTCCTACTCTAATCAATCCTGCTACTTATTATTATTATTAACTTACTCATCCAATAAATTATTCTTATATGCCAAATGCTATTTTTAAAATTTTTATTATTTTTACATTTACTTACATGTGTATACAATGTTTGGGTCACGCCTCTTCTGATTTTGTTGAAGAGATAATATAAGAGAAAGAAAGACATAGCGTTTGTGCTAGCTTGAGATAAAGATAATTGTATAGAGAGATTCCTAGCATTGCTTCCATGCACATGTGTATTGCAACCTGAATTGGTTCATCTCTACCAGACCTCTTCACTACTTCCTAGTACTCTTCCCATAGTGGCCTCAGCCAGTTTAAGATTACTATATTCACTTCTATACAGTGAGTACATCAACCACATTTATGTTTTAGGTTTCCTTCCCTTTCCATATTCATCAACTTGTACATTCTCCCTTTAGTGTATGACCCATGTCCAGTAATATTACTGCATTTGTTTTGGGTCTATAATTCACATATGAAGGAGAACATGTGATTTTTTCCCTTCTGAGCCTGACTAACTTAGCTTAAGATGATGTTCTCCAGCTCCATCCATTTACTTGCAAATGACAAAACTTCATTCTTTCTGAGGCTGAATTGAATTCCATTGTGTATAAATGCCACATTTTCTTAATCCATTCATCAGTAGTGGGGCATCTTGGCTATTTCCATTAGCTTAGATATTGTGAATAGTGCTGCAATAAACATGGGTATGCAGGTGCCTTTGTAATAATCTGAGTCACATTCCTTCAGGTATATCCCAAGGGGTGGTATTGTTGGACCATATGGCAGATCTATGCTTAGTTTTTAAAGAAGCCTCCATATTGTTTTCCAAACTGGTCATATTAGCTTACATTCCCACCAGCAGTGTATTAGGGTTCTTTTTTCCCCACATCCTCACCAACATTTGTTGTTGGTGGTGTTTTTGATGATAGCTATTCTAACAGGAGTGAGGTAGAATCTTAGTGTGGTTTTGATTTGCATTTCCTTTATGGCCAGGGATGGTGAGCATTTTTTCATGTGTTTTTTGGCCAGCAAAATGCTATCCTTAAGGTCTAGGGATAAATCAATGAGCAAAAGTACATAGCAAAAGACTATGAAAATGCATAATCATTATTAACATTTATTGTCATGTATATATAGCACATTTAATGTGTTAGCATTCTTATGAAGATATTTTGTTTCAGACTGCCTATGCTCAAATCTCACACCTATAAAGGAACTCTCTGGATAATTCTAGACAAGTTTTGATACTATTTTGAGCCTCACTTTCCTCATGTGCAGAATGAGATAATAATAAAGTATCTTGTATGTGAAGAATAAGTGAGTTAGTATATATAAAGTGTTCAGAATAATTTCCAGTATATAGCCAAGGACCAATAAAATGTTAGCTTTATTATCGATGTTGTTATTATTACTAACATTTTTCAGCTAACAGATTTTTTATCATCCTTTGGGGAAACAGCCTTCTCTCATTCTCAGTTCATGGTTTGGCCTTCATTATAACTGTGACTTAAAGCTTAAGGTGATTATCCTACTCCATTTTCTTCAGCCATGGTGATTGGTTAAGTTAGGACAAAAAGCAGTTTGGCAAATTCAAAAATCCTCTCTAGAACTTTTGCTAGAGTATCCAGGGAGATGAATGATCTTTTTTAGTAGAAGTGAAGCTCAGTTAGTGCAGTCCTAGATTCCTGGAAACCTTCTTGTCATTATATGGAGCCAGAGAATGACACCAACATGGAAGAGTGCAGAATAAGAATAGGGGAGAATATAAAAAATATTGCTAGTATTTTTTAACCACCATATGTACCAACAAATTACAATTTTCCATCTCATTTTATGTTTATTATTTGGCTGAAGTGTTAGCCAGAGCTGGTTTCTGTTGCTTACAATAAAGAGACCTAACTGATAACTTGGATACTTAGAGGTTGATACAGATTTCTGATTTCGAAGTTGCTTTCCTTCTTTCTCTCTCTCTCTATCCTGATATAATTATTTTACATCACTTTGTTGGCATTTACAGAAGCTTCCCTTTTAGGCAGAAGCCTGTGTTTGTTGTTTTCTAGGACTAAAACATTTCCTGAATCTACCTGAGGTGACCAGAGTAAAGTCAGGAAAAAATGATAAGTTAAAGAAAGCCAGGGATTGATTCCATTATAGTAAAATGGTGCATTTTTGTACCCAGCAAAAAGAGAAATAATAGTGAAACTTTGTTATGTGCATGCAGCAAAATAAGAGATGTAGTATATACTTCTAGAAAAACCACAATTAGATTAGACAGGGACAATCAACTAGGCTACTAAAATAAATAGGTGGTTACAAATGTTGAGTACTATGAGGGTACTGAAGTGTACAAATATTAGAGTAAATAACCAGACTATCACCCAACATACAAAACAAAGACAGCTATCATGAACAATAGTACAGATTTTATTTATTGAGCACTTCAGCATACTGCTTTACCTATGTAACCTAGTAGTTCATTGGAGTATTGTGTCTTTTGACAATCACATGTAACTCATTTCATTTCTTATTCCACACAAGGGCTGAAACTCAAGAATCCCTCTTAATTTTTCCAGAAATTCTTAGGGGTATTGGGGCTTAGGTTCTCTGGCTGCAATTGTTTTCTTCCACTGAGTTAGTTTAGTTTTGAATATCTGTCACTAAGCTTGTTATCACTGATTTGTCACCCTTACACTAGATTCCCCTTGGTTCTTTGCTTCAAAGGCAAAGAACCAAGGGGAATCTCAAAATGAAACATGTAAGAGATTTGCACAAAAGTTGGTTATGGATGCAAAATTGAACCTCCCTGCATAAAGCAGGGAGCCATTTACATTGACTTTCTTTATGACAAATATCTTTTGTAAGACATACAATATTCATGGTGCGATGAAAATCTCTCAAGCATTCCTGTTGAGCCTTGTCCCTTGCTGTTGCAATAGCCTCCATCTTGTTAGGTTTCTCTCTACTCTGGCTACCCTCCTTTCCTGAGTTATATGCTAAAAATTCATTATTTTATTTAATATTTCCAACTACCTTATGAATTATCTCTATTATTACTGTGAGGTGAATAAACCTGTCCCCTCTCAAATTGGGGTTAGGAATTACCAGTGCAGGTTAAGGCTAAGGAAATTCCTTGATATAACATGTCAGCATCTGAATGATGCAGTAAGAAGACCTATACCTTTGTGTGTGCTGATAAAAACCAAGTGTCTGTATAGGAGGAAGAAAGGACAGAGGGATGGGAAGGAATGGTAGTTACCAAAAATATAAGACATTAAAAACACTTGGAGTTTTTATAAAGTCTGATTTGTGGGTTTATAAGTGGAAGGGATTTATTAGCTGGAAAAATAATTCTAAACCTAGGGAGAGATGCCAGTTGATAGAAAGAAAATTATTTTCCTCCTTCACCTTTATTCTTCATAACAGACCCAGAACTTGCAAATTTCTTTTTTATTACCATGCAATCAAGGTGCATTGCTTTTACAGAAGACAATTAATTCTTATTTGTTTGAGTGAATGTTTTATTATTTAGAAGGAAATTGCAGAATTTCTCCTTCTAAATTTCTCCTTCCTAATGATAAATTATAATGTTCATGTTGAAAATGGAATGTTCACTTCCTTCAAATTTATTCCTCAAACAGTGATCACAGCTAAGAGTTTATCTGTAGTAATTATGATGATGTTGATACTAATGGGGAATATTTATTGAGCATTTATTGTGTGGTGGGTGATACAGGCATCATCTCATTTAAGTCTCTCAGCAACTCTGTGCAACAGAATTATCTGTATTATTATTATTATTTCTTTGTTATATTTGAGGAAAAGAAAATAAACTCAGAAAGTTAAATGACACACCCAAGGTCACATCAAACAAATGGGTGGGTGATCAAACTTCATTTGTGTAAGGATGGCTAGCGTCTGGATCATTTTTTTTCCCCTTCGATGCCTCATTGTTGCTTAGGCATTTCTGTGTTGGATTCTGTTGCAAGGAGGTCATCAACTGGTGAGCTGATCCTTACTGAGCACTTATTTTCTATTTTCTAATTAATGATTAATTACTTCATTTTGAAGATTTGAGATGTATAAAAGACCAGGGGAATAAAAAACTGTCACCACTAACATAGAAATCAGAGAAGTTTTAAAACTAGAAGTTTCCTTGAGGATGAAACATTAAGAAATCCAAGGAATTATTGTAGAAATGTTGACTGACTTGCTTAAGGTCAAACAGTTAGTTTTATAATCACATTTTCCATTGTCAAAGAACTTAAGTGTTTTAAGTAACTAATTTATTTTAATGTTGAGAGATCTCTATAATTCTTCCTGTATTACTTAGATAAATAATTTGCCACTAAAATTGTTTTTCAGTAATTTTGTTTGGCTATTATAGTGTGTATTTTTCATAATCTCTAATGCTGAATTTCTCATCAATTCAGCCCTCCAGATTTTATTAGGTTTTGTGTGCTCGGGAAAAACACCATCAAAGCAGAGTTATCTTCACATATGCAGGACAATTATATTGATATATCATGTGCTGTATTTTAATTTCAAAATTATTGCCTCATTGTTTTCTCCTGGAGCCCAGTTTTATTTCTTTCTTCTTATCGTTAAAGGTACAGCAAGAAGCAATTCACCCTTTAAAAAAAAAAAATGAAGAGGAAAAGAAAAGGTTTGCTTAAAAAAATGTAGCTAGAAAAATCTCCCACTGAGTGAATTCCCACAGTGTTATGGAGGATGTAAATTTAGCCCAGTGTGAGTCAAACAATCAAGTTAGGAATTTTAATTTAATGGTTTGTTCCTTTGAATTGTTAGATGCTCACCTCATTGTGCAAGTTGTATCTGAATTGGAGAAAATTAAACTAAAATGTGTTGAATTTACCCCAATCAGGTTATCCTGGGAGGTCTGATTCACAGGCTGAGTGATGGACTAGAAAATAAAAATGAATCAATACATGCAAGAAGAGGATTAAATTACCTCACGTTAATAATAATAATTCTATTATCCCTCAATACTTTAGAATTTAAATATTTTATTTTGTGGTAGCAACATCGTCTCAGCAATTTTTAATAGGCTTGAGGAATTACCTTATTTCTATTTCAGCATACACCATGTTTTTGGTAAGTTGGTCAGAAACCTCAGTGCCTTACAGATTAGAGGACTTGTGAATCAGCTGCCTGACAATACGGTTGTATAAATAAAATGCTGGAAGAGAAAACAAAATGTTGGATGAAACACCAGACTAGAGTAAGAAGCAAGTATTTTTTATGATAACTTAAGGAATAGGTCAATAGGCCAAATGGGTCTAGATGGTCATGGCTTATGTTTGTAGTTATAATTTTAAGTTTGGTGAAACACAGCATTCTTCTTGAAAAGTAAGAAACCATGTAAAAGGACCATCAAGAGGAAAGTAACTTGGTTATAAACCTTTCTATGTGTTTACCCACAAGGAAAGAAATGTTAATAAAACAAGCTCTTTGACAGTAAAATGGAGTTCTTACCACTAAGAGGCTTTAAAAATTAGATTAGGCAGGGAGGGACCTTAAAATTACATATGTTCAATTTTATTCCAAGCACAGTGAGACATGCTCAGAGACAGTGTGCCATGCCAAGGACCACACTGGCACTGGGCGAGTTAGAGAACTTTCTCCCTTTCCTCTCCTGCCATGGTGTCTCTGGCTTTCTCTTGGGAGTGCTTCTGTCTCACACAGTTGCCATTACTCTTGAGTTCCTTTCCTTGAACTTAACATTGGTTATTAATTCACAGAATGCACTTCTGTCCTTTCAAATGGCATAATTATTCCAACTCTTAGTGCTAATGATACAGTCTCAGGAGCCTTCTACAGTTCTGACAGCCTCAAGGTCTTCTTCAGGCAGAGTCAGCCCCTGCACTTCCTTAACTGGATCCTAGTGAGCTTCCTCAACTCACTGCGGGGGGTGGGGGGGGGTGGTGAGAAAAAGGGTGTCACTGACAAAATTAGCAAAGACAGATAGGCCTTCCTGTCTCTTTCAGCTTTTTTAAAAGGTGTTTCTCCTTCCTTCACCCTTTGTATACATATATGAAAACTGAACACTGAAACCTGTTGAAATTGTTCTAAGAAGGGGGTAAGAAAGATGAGGGTAGAATGATGGAGGGGTGAATCTACTTAAGATACATTGTAAGCACATATGTAAATGTCACAATGAAACACCCCTGTACAATTAATATATGGTAATTTTGAAAAAGGTACTTCTCATGTAATGATGAAAGATGTTAGTGTAAAACAATTAGGCAATGCAGAACCAAATGAAACTCTGAGAAAGCAAACATTTTAAGAGCTGGGATATTCAGCCCATGATACTAATTTTACCAAGAGCTCCATAAGCCAAGAAACCTGAGCTGATAAAGGTTTTAAAGTGGTTTTAAGTCCTTCAACTTCTCTTAGTCTAATTTCTTCATCTGTAAAGAAAGGGTTTAGATTAGGTCATTGATAAGATCTTTTTGTGTTCTAGCAAGTTCCTTTAAAAGAACCATCTCTGTTATCTTTGAAGTGTGGAAATAATAAATAAAATGATATAAACTAATAACTTTTAATCCTGGTTACAAAACTGCTCTCAGCTAAGATTAACCTCATTTATATGGCTTCCCATTGGGCCCTAGGCTCTTACAAAAGTCTAGATGCTTTTCAGTTTAATGTGTGTTAACAAGATATTTGTTCAGCACTTAGAACGGTAATTTTAGGCAATGCTTTCCTCTCCAGAATCCTCAACAAGTGATCCTTAAGCATCAACTTAGTGCAGAAAACTCTTGGCATTGAAAGTTCAAAGAATTATAGATTTTTCCTGTGGTTCTCAGGGGAGCCTGCAGTGTTGTTGTAGGGAAATGATTGAAGACACAATTAATTAAGTGACAAGTCAGTAATCTAGAGAATAATTGTGGTTTGAAGCCTGTTTTTCAAACTTAATTTTCTTATATAGAGGATTTCTGATCTTTAAACTCTAGCATGGTTTAAATAAATCTGTTTAAAGTTGATTCACCTAAGTAAATAACTGTTTTACTTAGGTGAAATATTTTTGTTTTCATTGAGATTACCCAAATTTTAATTTTTTTTCTTGAGTTTAATGACCGAAGGTTATGATAAAGGAATAATTCCAATGGTTACTTTTGTAGAAATGTGTGTCATCTATAGCAGTTTTGTTGTGGCAATACTGACTTAAGCCTTGGGACACTGATAGAAATCTATGTTACCTAGCAGATTTTGATTTTTGCTGTTTGTTGTTAAGCAACCTAATGAACTCTGATTTCACTTGGTGTGGCAATGTGTATGGCCTAAAACAGTTGGGTAATTATATCACCCAACTTCTCTTGCAGCAAGGATAGTCATGTGACATAAACCTATCCAATGAGAAATAAAGATAAAATATAGACTGAGCTTCCATAAAAATTATTAAGGCTAAGGGAAGACTACACCAAATCACAAAATTTCTTTGCCCTCAACTTTCCCCTTCTCAGGACTATGGATATAACGCTGGATGTACAACAGCCACGTTCAGTTCATAAGGTATTATCTGTGAAGATTACATCTGAGCCTGGGTTCTAAGTGATATTGTGAGGCTGTCATACTAGCCATGGACTAGCCAAATCCTAATTTGTTTCAGCCATTAAATAAACTTGTGGGGGGAATGAATGCTTCTATTACTTTGACTGAACATATTTCATTTTTCCTGATGGATATGAGTGAATACTATATAAAAAGTGCTAAATCTTACTGGGAATGTAGGAAGATTTCTAGAAGTTTCTAAGTCCCATGAAAGAGACATAAACATAAAGACATTATTTTAGAATTAGAGATAGATGTGATTTCAAAGAAGTAACTCCATGAATATGGAAGAAGAGATAGGAAGACATTAATTATGTCTGATGACATCTCTCTCTCTTTCTCTCTCTCTCTCTCTGGAGGGTCTCACACACCAAGTGCTCTAATAATTGGGTCACACTACCAGCCCCAAACCTTTTTGTTTTATGAGATAGAGACTCACTAACTGCTCAGGTTGATCATGTACTCAGGATCCTCTTACCTGTGTCTCCCAAATTGCTGAGATTACAGGTTTGAACCAACTCTGCCAACCAAACAAATTCTGTCTTGGGACAGAGTTTGTTAAGTCTTTAGCTTGTTTTGCAGGGTCATGGAAGCTTTCACCAAGATTTCAAAGGAAAGCCTAGAAAGACACACATTGTACGGCAGGGTCGGATCCCTGTGGGCAACCCCTGAGAAAGTGGCGCATAAAGCCATCAGGGTGAACCCGAAGTTTCAGTGCAGACCCCAGAGTGTTGGTGATACCAGGAATGTGTAACATCTCTTGGGGAAAGCCTCAGGAAACAAGCAGAGCTAGCCCAAGAGAGAAGCCACATGGGATGCAAATGACAAAACCATAGAGGCAAGGCTGCCCAGTCCATTGGCGCGCACATGAGGATGGCCTGCATGCTGGGTTTCAAGCTACAGCATTTCATGTTTGCCCTGCTGTGCTTCAGCTTGCTTTGTTCCCATACCTTCTTTCTGTACCTCCATTTCTCCCTTGTGACATGAGAATATTAACTCTGTGCCATTGTATCTTGGAAGTATGTAACTTGCTTTTGATCCTACAGGGGTTCTCAGTTAAGAGACTGCTTGTGTTTCAGAGGAGACTTTGAATTGGAATTTTGAACATTAGAACTGTTAAGACTTTGGGGGCTTTTGGAGGTGGACTAAATCCATTTTGCATTATGACATGGCCATGAACCTTGGGGAAGGAGGGTCAGGGGCAGAATGTTATGCTTTAAATATGAGATAGCCCCAGAGGTTCATGTGCTGTACACTTGGTCCCCAGCTGGTAGCGCTGTACTGGGGGTTTGTGGAAACTTTAGGAGGTGGATCTAGCTGGAGGATGTAGGTCATTGGGCAGGTTCTTAGGGGTATCTTTTCCCTGGCCCCTTCCTGTCTCTTTCTCTGCTTCCTGTCTGCCATGAAGTGGACAGCTGTCCTCCACCACATGTTCCTACCACCATGATGTTCTGCCAAGCAACCATGGAATGCACTCTCTGAAACTGTGAGTAAAAATAAATTTTTCTTCTTTTAAGTTGTTTTCTAAGGTATTTTGTTTGTTTATGATGGTTATACAGGGAGTTTCATTGTGACATTCCCATATATGTGTGCGAGTATTTGCGTGTGTATCATACCCTGAATTGGTAAAATCAAGATCTTGGAGGGACAGAATTTCTTTTGGAGAATCCAAGTGAGAATCTCTTAACTTTCCTTTTCTAGCTTCTAGAAGCCATTGGTGTTCCTTAGCTTGTGGACATTCCTCCATCTTCAAAGCCAGCAATGTAATACTCAATATCTGTTTCCAACTCTAAGATTCCTGCCTTCCTCTTACAAGCATATTTTTTTCTTATTAAGGTTCTTAATTATATTTATAAAGTCCTTTTGCCATCAAATACAATATATTCACAAGTTACAGGAATTAGGATGTGGGCACCTTTGGGGAGTAATATTTCAACAGACCACCCATAGTCAATCACTTTGGGTCATTTTATTGCTAATTTGCCTTCATTACTTTACACAATGCTTACATTGTCCTTATCCCAAAATAAGAAAGCTAGATGTACTTATCTCCTTTGTCTGGAAGAGGTAATGGGACTGCAGAAAGATTAAATTAGCTATCCATGAACAAACAGGGGTATTAAAGTTAGGATTCAAACCCTGTGTCTGGGATTTTAATGGGTTTACTATAAAATCCACAACTTTTGAAGAGTTCCAAACAAGGTTATCCCTCTTTCAATATGCAAATGAAATGACTTTAAGCCTTGTTTTGTTGTCATGAAAATGTCTCTCTTTTCTCCTTATACCTTGCTTCCCAATCACAAGCCCAAGAACACTAAGAGTATGTACTCAGTCCATGATATATAAACCACATGGGGAAAAAAATACAAAGTAATCTAATGTGCTTACTAGGAACTAAGTTTGCCACATTGTTGCTGTCACTGTCTCATGATATCATGATGGAGAATAGAGTCCTATGGCTACTGTAAAGTGTGTCCATGAGGTCACAGCAGAGATTTTTCTGCACTCACTGGAATTTTTGGCTAGTGGATAACTCTGGATGTGGGGATTAAAAGAAACTTCTGTCATAGTATTAGGCAGAGCTACAATTACCCATACTCATGCTCTTTAGGCTCTACCATGAAATTGTTCTTTCAAAAATTAAGCCACAGCTATTTGTCCAAAGCATTGCCTCCCAGATCTGGGGATCTGGGACATGAGGGTTTTCCTGTCTGAGAAACAGATCATGTAAAGAACTAAACTCTCTCACAACCTCAGCATGAGATAAGAGAGTCCTCCCTTGGTTCCAAGGTCCCAACTGTTGCATCTAAATATTTCTTTAGAAGTGGTAGAACTAGATTAAGCTGCAAGAACAAAACCAAAAACATACAATGCATAAAAAATGAAAACATAAAATAGTGGCATGGACAATCACAAGTACCTTTTTTCACATTTTATCTTATTACTCCATCATGATTTCCTTACTTTCCCAAAATCAATTTGTAGTCCACAGTGTTTGATAAATCTAGAAGCTATAGACATCACATTCATATTCCAGGCAGAAGGATGTGGAAAAGGGCAAGGGAGAGGATGACCATCTCTTAAAGGATATTTTCTTTTTAGCTCACTGTTTAGAACTTAGATGGTCAGGCGGCCATACCTACCTACAAAGAGCATGAAAAGTGTGAGTTATATTCTACATGTCCAAGTGTTCTACTAAAATGGAATGACTCAGTTTCTAAGAAAAAAAGGTAACAATCAGCAGTCTCCATTCCAAGGAGGTCACTGCATTTTGTTAAACAGATGGGAGCAGATTGCTCTAGTGGAAGCAGCAGAGGTTTTACAAAGCCCTGCCCACTTTCCTTCAATACCTTTTGTCTGGTGCTTGAGGCAGTGCTAAGAAATATAGAATTATAAGCTCAATTTGAAAATCACAGGGCAAAGATGATAGCTCATAATTCAGTCATCTGCTTTCCAGTTTTTATAACACATTTACTTATTTGTCCTGATAAATTTAAAAATTTTTTAAAGGAGAATAAAATGGCAATAAAAATGTGACTTTTACTCAGACTTATCCCTTTGGCATAAGGTCTGTTTCAGTGTTAGTTTTATTATAGTTATGATCAAAATACCTTAGAAAACAACTTAAAAGAAGAAAAATTTATTTTTACTCACAGTTTCAGAGAGTGCATTCCATGGTTGCTTGGCAGAACATCATGGTGGTAGGAACATGTGGTGGAGGACAGCTGTCCACTTCATGGCAGACAGGAAGCAGAGAAAGAGACAGGAAGGGGCCAGGGAAAAGATACCCCTAAGAACCTGCCCAATGACCTACATCCTCCAGCTAGATCCACCTCCTAAAGTTTCCACAAACCCCCAGTACAGCGCTACCAGCTGGGGACCAAGTGTACAGCACATGAACCTCTGGGGCTATCTCATATTTAAAGCATAACATTCTGCCCCTGACCCTCCTTCCCCAAGGTTCATGGCCATGTCATAATGCAAAATGGATTTAGTCCACCTCCAAAAGCCCCCAAAGTCTTAACAGTTCTAATGTTCAAAATTCCAATTCAAAGTCTCCTCTGAAACACAAGCAGTCTCTTAACTGAGAACCCCTGTAGGATCAAAAGCAAGTTACATACTTCCAAGATACAATGGCACAGAGTTAATATTCTCATGTCACAAGGGAGAAATGGAGGTACAGAAAGAAGGTATGGGAACAAAGCAAGCTGAAGCACAGCAGGGCAAACATGAAATGCTGTAGCTTGAAACCCAGCATGCAGGCCATCCTCATGTGCGCGCCAATGGACTGGGCAGCCTTGCCTCTATGGTTTTGTCATTTGCATCCCATGTGGCTTCTCTCTTGGGCTAGCTCTGCTTGTTTCCTGAGGCTTTCCCCAAGAGATGTTACACATTCCTGGTATCACCAACACTCTGGGGTCTGCACTGAAACTTCGGGTTCACCCTGATGGCTTTATGCGCCACTTTCTCAGGGGTTGCCCACAGGGATCCGACCCTGCCGTACAATGTGTGTCTTTCTAGGCTTTCCTTTGAAATCTTGGTGAAAGCTTCCACGACCCTACAAGTCTTGCATTCTGAATCCCTCAAAGCTAGCATCGTGTGGATGATGCCAAGGTCTGCCTCCAACTTGAGCAGCAACTGGACTCACTTGTGAAATGGCTGCAGAGATAGTCTTTCAAATGGATTTACCCTTGAGCCTGCCTATGTGGGGTATGGCTAATTCATGAGACACCTTCAAAGCATCTTTCCAATTGTCATGATGCAAAGTAGTTGACTCTTTTTAATGGTGTTGATTTCTTTCACAAGCATTCTCTCCTCATTCACATTTTTAAACTCGCTATTTTTCTGGCCAAACTGAATTTTTCAAATCTTTTTGTTCTGGTTTTTGCTCCCAATTTTCATTCTAACCTTAGCAAAGAGCAGCTAACAAATAACTATGCCACAACCTGAATGTTATGTGGTCTTGAAATTCTTCCACCAAATTAATTAGTGCACTACTTTTGAGTTCATCTTCACTCAAAGCCTTAGGACATCAACAAAATGGAGACAAATATTTTTTGCCAGAATGTAACACAAATGGTCTCTAGTCCAACTAACTGGAGTCTCCATTCCCATCTAGAACCTCATGAGCCTGGCCTTAACTTTCTGCATTCTTATTGGGATTCTGGTTTTGTGAATTTCCAACAGAATGACCCATTAAGCTCTGATTATAGCATTCTAGACTTTCTCTAGTGAGTTTATCCAAACTCTTCCAAATTCTTCCCACTAACCAGCTCCAAAGGCTTAAGACCTCACAGTCAGGTTCATTCACTACAATAACCCTACTTACCTAGTTCCAATTTTCTACATTATTTAGAGTTTGTGATGAAATACTTGACATAAATATCTTAACAGAAGAAGAATTTATTCTGGTTTATGGAGTCAGAGGATTTAGTCCATGGTTACTTTGTCTCATGTGCTTGGGCCAAACATTGTGGTGGTAGAAGGATGTAGTGAAGTAGGGCTCTCCCACCTCCTGGTAGACAGAAAGCAGAGAAAGAGACAGGAAGGGGATACTTCCATTGACCCACACCCAATGACCTACTTCCTTCAGCAAGGCACCCCCTCCAAAATTTCTACAGTCTCCCAAAACAGTGCCACCACTGGGAACCAAGTATAAGATACATTAATCTGTAGGAGATATTTCATATTCAAACTATAAAAATCTCATTGTTAGTTTAAAGAAATAAAGCATTTAAGATTCATCTACAATTCCCTTTAACTACCATGGAGCCTCATTGCCACTTTCTCAATGTCAAACCATGCCCTCCCCAACTTGTATCTTTAATTTTATGCTTCTTTGGAGGAACTCAGAACCTTGGATTTACTAGGCAAGTGCTCTGCCACTTGAGCCACACCTCCATCCCCTTTTGCTTTAGGTATTTTTTAGACTGGGTCTCATTCCCAGGACACCCTTGGACTATGACTTTCCAACTTCTGCCTCTTATATATTTGGAATTACAGCTGTTATCCACCATGGCTGGCACATTGGTTGAGACAGAGTCTCACACTTTTTGCCTGGGTTGGCTCTTAACTGCCATCCTCCTATATCTGCCTTCCAAGTAGCTGGGATTATAGGCATGAGCCACTAAATCCCACCACCTATTTGTATCTTAATGTTAGTGTATAACCTTCTAGTTTTTTTTCCTGAATAGCTGAAGTCTGTAGTTTATTTTGATTCCCTTTGTTTTAACTTAGTATCATTTTCTCTGTTCTAGGATCCCATATAGGGATGCTACAGTGTATTTAGTAGCCATGTCTCCTTAGGCTTCTGTAAGCTGTGATAGATTCTCATATTTTCCTTGTTTTTGATAACCTTGGCAGTTAGTATTTTCTAGGATGCCTCTCTGTTGACATTGTCTGAAGTTATAGATCTGGAAGGGGAAGACTACAGAGGTACAGCACCATATTCATTATGTTTTATCAAGTGTACATTTTATCTACATGATTTATGACTATTTATGTTCATCTTAATCACCTGGCTGAGGTAGTATTTGTCAGGTTTCTCCATTGTAAAGTTAGCCTATCTTTTCCACCCCTTTCCATACTTTATTCAGCCACTTACTTATGTCAGAATTGGCTTATGGATATCTATTTTCTATATACATTGTACCCAACACTGTTTTATATAGGGATAAATAATTACTGCTTTGGCCACTGGGAATTCTTCAGGTGGCTACTATATCCCTTTAACCCACTCTGAGCATCTTATTGTCTACTTATTTATTTTTTTAGCAGTTCTTTATTTTTTTAGTACTATAAAATGTTCCAAGCTTATCAAGTCCCAATCCTAAGGATCAGCCCTTTTTCCAAAGAATGTTGGTTCCTTTCTCTGGAGGATGATATTATGAAACAAGACCTAGGAACTAGGCATGCCCCTAATCTAACATATAAAATATGTGTACATATATAATACATTTATAATATATGCATGTACGTACATATGCATAATATGTATGAACATGCTTATATATATATGTTTTTATATGTATATGTATGCAGAGGATTTTCATTTTAACTGGATTTAGCTGTAAATTAACAGGAATACACCAGTGGTAAAATACTTAAGTGTGTGGTCTTGGGGCTACTTGCCATCCTCTATAACATAGTGAAAATAGTCACTTATTCAAATTATGATCTGCAAACCTTCTTTAAGTCAAAAATTCCCTTTGAGAAGGTACTGAAGGGAATACAGGCTTTTTACTCCCCCTCCCTCTATAAAACAAAGCAACAAAACAAACATGTACACACACACACACACACACACACACACACACAAGGTGTCTAAACACACACTTATCCAGGGTCCCTGAGGTTCATGGGCTTTCTGAAGGTCTGACTTAGCAAGTAACTCCTAGTGACTCCTTGTCAGGGGACCATGGTGGTGGTGGAAGTCACCAGATAGCTCACATGCCCAGTTTCCTGCTTCTCTCAAGTCTCCTTTCCATGGTGAATTTTTTTCTGGCTGAGGAAATGGAGCCATTTAGCAAATAAATCATAAAAGCTTGATCCAATAATATAGTTTCTTCATTGGTTGATTACAAACATTTTATTTTAACCTGTTCCTTTGATATAAAGTCATGATGGAGTTGTTTTGGGTTTTTTTTTGGTTTCTATGATTTAAAGGAAAAAAATCAGAGGTAATTTTCATGGTTTCTTTAATTCATATCACTTTCAATTTTGTTTGAGTCACTTCCCCTTTGTATCAATGGTTCCTACTTAAAACTGGTACAGTGGGAAGGAGGGTATATTTAGCCTGAAGTTGTGCATGTGAGAACTGACATCAGTGTAGTGTCGAAAGGGTTAATGGAGTTAAACCTCAGTACATTTTTCTGAAGCTGTGTTTAACACTGATTATTTCAAGGTGGTTTTTATAATCACTTCCAAATGTTTTAATGAGGCTGTTTTTCATTTTTCTCAAGACTTCTTTAAGTTTTTTTCCTTTCCATATTGATTTTCCAGTCACTTTCCTTAATGCTGCTGTTGGCAGGCCAAGTCATACACTTTTACACTTTGTTCGGGAAGCTTCGCTCCACCTCCAAGCCCCATCTCTCTTCCTGTCTCCTGGGTGCTCTTCATCTGAGAAGAACCATCTTCTGGTCTGATTCCTGGAGGTTTCTCTTATAGCCTGAGTCCCAGGCCATGGTGCAGTTTCTGTTTCAGTCTATTATTCTTAGCCATAGCTACCTCCTATCATCATCTTGCTGTTTAAAAGATTCTTCTAGAATAGAACCCCCAAGATTTTAAAAAATCTAATTTCTGGATTATAAGCATTGGAAATCTGTTTAATTGTGCTTATGTTCCCTTCCCCCTTCTGAATTTCTGTGCCCAGCAAAGAGCCTCTTTTTTACTGTATCAGGTAGTAGTAGTCAATTAAGCCACCCAAGGAATGCAGGGCCATGACACTTGTCGTATACCACAGCTTTTGGACAGCTCTGTGTAAACACATGCTACCAGGCAGCTCAGGCTGATGTCAGAGATTAGAGTCAGAATGTGACTGCCGTTCCTTCAGACAGAGGTTCTGTTAGGTCATGATAAACAGTCACAAGATTTATAGCTTCCTAAAGAGGAAAACCAGTTCCTTGGAGTGATATTGGTATGCCAGACACTCTCTTTGCAAACATCATGACACAGAAACAAGATCACTCATCAAATGTGTTGTTATATTGTGGTGCTTGGGGTGTTGGGTGTTTTCTGAAAGGCAATGATAATAAATGAACCTGTTTTCCTTATTTCCTTTGCCTTACTTGTTTATTTGAACCTAGAAGTCTATTCACAATTTAATCAAAAATCTTTATAAATACAGCTTTTCCAACTGAACTGTATGGGCTACACAAGCTTATTGAGATAGTATAAATTTTTATTTCAAAATCAAAGAAGTCAGGGTGCCTCTCTTTTAAATGGAAAGAGAATGTACATCTCAGGTTGGTGTCAAGGTCTCTGCCAAGGTTATCAGAATTGAAAACATTAATATAGTTCCCCCACATATATGTTTGGGTATTCAAGCCTACTGAATATTCATTGTCTAGATGAGGAACTATTTATACATGAATGATTTTGGAATAGTTCCAACATTCAATAGTGAGAAGATATATTAGCTAATTTGTTAAAGAAAAGCTTTTAAAAAAATTTGGATCATAATACAATGTTAACATCAATTTTCAAGGCTCAGCTACCCTTTCTGTCATTGTGATAATACTAAAATAATAAATTATAGATAAATAAAAAGAATCTATCTTTTCCTGGGACAATTCATGCAGCAGTGAGGATTGTCAAGTCACTTGGGTAAATATTGTCCCTATACTCCAGATGTTTTCCCTATGTATATTTAGGCATGTGAATATTTGGAAATGTCAGTTTAGAGCTGATAGTTTCTCCTTCCAACCAGATGTCTGACATCCTGTGAACAGGGCAGTGTGTCTGGCTGTGTAGCTAAAAATTCTAAATGAAGCACATTCATCAGCAACAGAGGTTGAATGACAAAGGATATAAAATTATCTGGACAAATTGTTGTATCAGAGTCTCTGTTATGTAAACTGTGTTCCCAGGTAATGTCTTTTCATGATTTCTTCATTAAGGCCTAGGGAAGTGATTGATTTGACACTAGTCCTGTTTTGTGTTAGCTATTCCAAACTCAACAAAAGAAAGTTACTTGAATTTGGAGTATTTTATTAATAAGATTAATTGGCATCAAATTTAATAATTGAGAAAGGATACCAAAAGGAAGATAACATAGGGGTTGTAATGAAAAACAGGTACTCATCCCCAAGAAGATAAATGTGCGTGCAGATGTAATGTTAGTACAAAGAAAAGGAAAAAAGTGTGTAGCTGCTACATGAAGTGAGCTCCCTCCTAGGGCTATGTACTGGCTTCTAGTTCTGTTCCCACCTATTATCTCCAACTCAGAAAAATTCTGCTTTTAGAGTTGAAATTCTCCATGCTTTGTTTTACCCTAAAGGAATGCATTCAGTATTTCTGGAGTTTTTTTATTCTGTGAAAGCTAAATCCCATTTGCTTTTATGTAGGCAATGATGTACTTTTACAAACACAGGGCTGGAGGTCCCAGCAAAAAATTAGCCCAGTCTCCACATTGCCCAATGAGGGGATAGGAAATACCTTCTCACTGTCACTGGAATTTGTATCCTCATTCACATTTTATCTTTTCTGTCACATCTTTCCCTTTTGCTTTTCTGACTGTGACCAATCATAGGGTCAGCTTGAGTTATATTTGTTCCATGGAGTTTTTAAGGATTCTGGCCCCCCTGTTCTCTCACTTAACTTTACAGCTGATTGGCTGACTCCTGATTGAGCCCTTGGGTATATACTACTTTCTCTCTCTCTCTCTTTTCCTCTCTCCCTCTCTTTCTCCCTCCCTCCCTTCCCTCCCTCTTATCCTGTCTCCCTCAATATATATTAGCCTCAGCTTTAGCCTCATTAGACTGTAGGCTTCTTGAGAGACTAGTGCTTCCTTTTTCCATGAGGTTTGTTTGCAACCTAGTGTGATTCTGGGAATGCAATATTGCATCAGGTGTCACATTTCTACTTATATGTCTGATGGGCTTGGTAGCCAATGGAAGTTCATTTTATTAAAAGGAAGGAGTCCCTGAAAAATTTATTTAAAAATATTTTATAATTATAATGTTGGTGGATTATATGATGACTGAAGTTTCTAAGAAAGACATCACAAGTTATTAACTATTTGTTGTAAGTTTCAAAAATGTCTAAGACCAATTATTTCAGATAAGATTATACTAATATTACTGGCTTCAGTAAAGGATTTGACAATGCTTCCTTTGCATAGTCTCTTGGAACACCCAAACTGAGTCAGATCAGCAGGGTACAGATTGTATTTCTATGTGTTAGCATCAGTTATAATTGCATTTGAAAATATGACTTAAATCAATCATAATGCTATTTTTTTCCATTTGGCACATATTCCTTATTGTGCTAAATCAAATTTGTGGAGAAAGGTGGATAAACTCTTTTAAGGAGGTTCACCAGTAGACATTTTAGATTTTAATAACATTTTGATATGTAGAAGAAAAGAGATAATCAAACATTGATCTTGCTGGTCTTGTTGCTTTAGATAAAACGTGAAATATTACAAACCAATTTAAAAAAATTATTAAGTCTTTACATGTTTATTTACTCTGTATGTTGGTGCAGTCCCATAAAATTTTGAATTTAATAGGAGAGATTAGTTTAAGGGAAATACATCTCAAATCAAGACTAGATGGTCCATGAAGAGGGAAGAAAGAGTTTTCTTAGCTCCTCCAGTAAGAAAGATGCATACTCCTAGCACTGTGCTGGCTCCTTTGCCCTTGGTGCCTTGCTCTAGAGAGTCCAGTGCATGATGTACCTAGTAGGGCTTATGAGAAGTTGAACGTGGCATGACCCACTGGTGACTGTGATCTCTATCTGGAGGTATAACCAGAAGAGAGAGCAGATACAACTCCATGTTCTCAAACTTGGTGCTATCACATGCTAACTGTCCTTTGAAGTGTGTTACAAGTAATCTGTTAATGAGATGTGTTTATTGCACCAAAGTGGACATGCTTTTCTTTCATTTATGAGCTAAAGTACACCCTGTACATATCTATACGTATCTTTGCTTCCACTCACATTTAATACTTTTTTTTGAGTAGGAAAGAAAAGATATGGAGACATAAAAAAAGAATTAAAATTGCTTCTTTTTCTAGGTCCATCCATGGAGCCATCACTTGTCCTAAAGTACCTTATAAACTCTACCTCTTCTTGAGCCTTGTCAAAGCTATGACATATTTCAGTATTTTAAACAAAATGTACTCTTAAAATTTGACAGCAGCTAAAACCTCATCTTTGGCTTCTTTTGAATGGCCACAAGGTTGGGAAATTAAAGGAATATTCTTTGATTCTCTTAAATTTCACTTTGAATGGATAATAAAATGAGGAGTTCATAAAGAGTAAGTCATCCCTGACATGGACTAGACCAACCTTACACAAGCCTTTCCTGGCTATAGAATTCAGCGAACATTTTGCTGGGAACCAGAGACTCAGTATAGATTTAGCCTCCTGTTGGGTCTGAGAAATCTCCTTTCAGAAGAGTTGTATGAAGAATTAAGGTTTCTATTCTGCTGTAATGAAACCACTGGTAGAATGGGAGATACCATCTCTGGTTCCTGGAGGAATCCTTGGTGCTTACTTCAGAGTCTGGTCTATGGAAGTGCTCAGTGAATGTATGAAGAGTCTATATGAAGCAACACAGTATTCAGGAAGAAGCCTGAGGCAAGAGCATCAGCAGAATTGGGTTCTCCAATTAGAAGTGACAGTGGAAAAGTCAGACCCCCCTCTGGAAATTAACTTTATATTTTGTCTGTATTTATAAAATGAAGGTATCTGGAATATAACATCTCTAAGGCGTAAAAAGGTGCTTGGATTTCAGATTATGTTTATTGATAGAACACACCTATTTGCAACCAGAAAATTACCAATAACCTCAACTTTTCTCTTATGGTTAGTGCTTCCCTGTGTCAGGCATTTTACTAAGCACTTTATTCATATTAATTCATTTTCTTTTCTTAGCAAACTTAGGGGAGGGATTATCATTCCTCTTACACATAAGGGTACCTTGAGGTTCGACCTGTTATTTTCTTGTAAGTGGCAAAGGCTGGGTTGGATTTATTACTGCCTAACGTCTCAAAAATGGCCTTAAACCAATTTACTGTCTCTGAAAATATGAATTGTGTTCATCAATCAATAAAACATTTGGTATTGTTACTCATAATTTGATATTATTTTCAGTCATATATTTCTAAACTTATAGTCAGTAGTTACCAGAGTCTGTATTATATATTGATGTGGTCATGCTGCTGATTGAAAAAAATGGAAAAAGGAGGAAGAAAGATTTGAAGGCCAGAAAATATGACAATCCAATATATCAATTATTATTAAATTCAAAGTTATTTTTGAAAATCTCTAAGAATAAACAAAAGTTTGAAACATGGTTGTAAAATTGCTTAAAGTTTGTTTCCACTGATTTTGGTAGATCTTAATTAGTAGATCATAATTCTGCTTCTAAAGGGGTGAAATATTTTAGTAACTTTTTAAGCAAAGCAAAACATTGGCTTAGGCTGGAACAAGAGTGCTTATCATTCCCATTCACTATGAACTCTCCATTAAGCACAATTGGATAATAATGTAGTGTGACCACTGCTGTTCTCCATTTCCCTTTGCCTCCACATCAAGATTGTAGTTCTCATGATTACAAATGTGTTCATTTGAAATCTGGAATGCTACAGAGTCACTAAAACCAACAGTTTCAAAGTTTACAGATCATTAATGTGACTTAAATTGATTTAGTGACTCTAAGATTGCAATTATCCTCTACTAAACTTTCACTGGGGGATTTGAAAATATTGTAAAAAAACTGCTGATTTAGTGTTGGGATCTGATATAAGCAATCTTTCCTCTCTTAATTCATTCCTTCCCCTTCCCCACCTCCTTCCCTCTCTCCTTCTTTCCCTCATCCCTCCTTCATTTTTTCTGTCTTCCAACTGAACTACACTCATCTTTACTTTCATCACTAGACTGTTCTGGTTTAAATGTTTGAAGAAATTAAAACACTATTTCTGGCTAGTATTTTGTCTTAATACAGGGCTCCTGTATAATAACAAACATTTCTTCTAATGACAAACATTCTGTATTAAATTTTTATTAAATTACCTCTAAGCTTTAAATCTTAATTAATGTGTATGAAGTTGAAACAGTGTGAAGAAAATCCAAAGGAATTTGGTTATGGAGGTTCATTTTAATTCATGTAAACTCCTAGAAACTGGCTATTGTTTGTGTCAAAGATTGTTTGTGTCATTGGCTATTGTATTTACTACTGTATTATGTGAATAAATTTAATGCATCAGTAATTTAGATACCTGGATTCTTCTATGACTGTGGATTTGGGGAATTCGCATTATAAATTAAAGCAACCTGCAGTGTTCTTTGCTTAAAGAATCCAATCTGTGTTGGGAGGTTTTCTTGGTTCATCACAGGGGGCTGTAACAAGTAAGCAGATAGAGTTGTTTTAAATCAAAAAATGGAGAAAAATTCATTCTGTCATAATTACAATTCTATAACATTTCTAAGGAACAATGTTAATAATCAACACTGGCAGTAGAGATGATTTGGGGTTTGTGTATTTGCATGCACACACGTGTATGGAAGTTTTATATTTGCAATAATATTTAATAACCATGTAGAGTGACTTACAAAAATAAAAATATTGAGGCCAGTGATGGATAAAGTAATACTTCTCCCCACCTTTTTGGTCTGGGACAGCTTGGGAATGCTGATGACCTTCTGACATAGAATGAGGTATCAGCAGAGTTCATGCCTACAGAGGTTCTCCAGGCATCAGTAAGAAATTTCCCTAACCCTACAACATGAACATGTGAGAAAGTTTTCACATTCTGCTATTACATATTAACCATTCCTACTTTCATTTGAGTTCAGCCAATTATATTACCTACTACGGGAAAAAATCTTCAGAGGAATACATTACAATCTATAGTCTTCTACAATGTGCAATTCCCTGTGTTCAGGATATAATTCAAAATTGCTTCAAATACAAAGAAACAAAATAATGTCACCCATTCTCAATTGAAAAGATAATCAATGGACACAAAAGTTATTATGAATCAGATATTGAATCATCAAAGAGAGATTTAAAGTATCTATTATGACCATGCACCATGATATAAAGAAAAATATGATCACAGAGAATGAAAAGGTAGGTATTTTCAGCACAGAAATATTAAGTATGGAAAAAAGGCAATAGAATTTTAGGACATGTGTAGTAATATTAAATGATCTAATGTAGGAAGGTATACTTAGAGTCCTACAAGAAGAAAATAGACAGAATGGAGCAGGAAAAAATTTAAAGAAAAAGTTAATACATAATGTTGACAGATATAATTGTATCTTAAACCAACCACCCCAAACAAAAATGTTATGTGAAAATTTCCAGCACTTCATTGAGGGTAACAAACAGTAGAATTCAAGTTACATACATTCATGAAAACAGATGCACTTATAAATTGCACATTCACTATTCATAAATGTGTAGAATAAGCAGGACAAGTCAATGTAGGAAACTACAAATTAATTACTACATGATGCTGGGGAAATTGGCTTACTATGATTCTAAACTGTTGTTGCTATTGTGCTTGTTTATACATAAATTCTAAGAAAACTGACTGCTGATTATCATAGAATTGTTTACTTGAGCTCCTTTATACATATACCACCTCTCGCCATCATCACCATTGGAAAATGGGAATAACTTTTCAGAATTCTCATCCAACTTTTATGGTTAGCTAAGGAAAGAATGAGAAGACCCAGTGGAGATTGGGACAAATTTAAGACAGATGGCACTTCTGCCCTTTCTTGTTTCTGAGGCATCATTGGGTAATAAGAGTTAAACCAAGGAGGAATTCAAACACTAGTTGCCATGTAGTTGAGTTAGGGTACTAAGTTTACTCTGCATATGTAGATGTATCAGGCAGAGATTTGGGCAGAGTTTATAGCAAGAACTTGAGGTGGCTTCTTTCTGGATTGTTAGTTCTTAGAATATACTTCTTCACTTTCCCACTATGGTAGTTGCTCTGAGTGCTCACTTCTGGTTTTTCAAGAAAGCTAGTATAAATGCTTCTATAAATTTAAAAAGAAGGTATAGATGCATGTTTTATATCAAAGTTTTAGCCAGCTTACACAGCCCTGACTGTGGTTTGCCTCAGACAAATAATAATGGTGATAATAATAATAACCTTAAAGAGGGGAAACTCATCTCTTGTTATTCTCTGCTTCCAAGTGTTAACTTCCTTTTGACATGTTTTTGCTTATTCACTCCCTAGTGCCTTTATGTAGTATTTTTCTCTAGAAGTTATAGTTGTTTTAAATTTGTAGTTTTACTTTTCAGATTTATGTCTTTCCTCCACCCCATATCCTTTCATCTTTATGAGGTCAAGTGGAAAACCAGTTTTATGTTTTGCATATAGTAAACCATTTTCTCTCCAAATTGTCTACTAAACAGGTTTCTCCTCCTACCTCACTGACTTGCACCACAGTTTTTATCATATCAAAATGGGCTGTCTCTGAGTTCTTTATTTTGTTATATTTGTCTGTCCTTGGGAGAGTAAAAATTTTATTGTTATGTCTTTATCATACATCAGTATCTGACAGAGTATGACTCCTCCTTTGCTTTTCATTTCCACATTTTATTGAGTTACTTGTTCACATTTATTTTGCATACGAATTGTTGAATAAACTTACTATCTTCTTCAAAAATTCAGGGGACATGGATGTACTTGTATTAGTAACCAACTAATACCAAGAATATGGATTATCTCCTCATGTGTACACATCTATTTTTATGTCTGTTTGTGATTTAAAATTTTTATTCTGGAAAGTCTTTTGTATTTTCTGTTATCTTGGGTTATTTGTGGCATTTTTACACTATTATGAAAAGCCTCTTTCTTTTACTATTCTTCCTATTATATTTTTGCTCAATATTTTAGATCATTGTTACTGATGTTTTAATTTAAATGACATATAATAAATAGAATAAGTCTCAAGAATAAGCTTGATGAATTAGTTTTGCCTACAACCATGTAACTATTGCTCAGATCAACATGTTGATTTTTTTTTTTAGGATTCCAAAGGCTCCTTTCATGAGATTTACCATTTATATGAATTTCATAAACACAGAACTATATGCTTTGTACTACTTTATTTCTGCTTTATTCTATTCAACATGTCTGTGGGATTTATTTATGGTGATTCATCCTTTTATAGTCTTGAATAATATTTCAGTATATAATACACTGCAATTTGTTTTCTCATTTTCCTACTGATAGCTGTTTAGATTACTTGGCTTGGCACAATTGAGAATAAAGTTTTCTACAAAAATTCTTAGTTATATCTTTTTCTGGGCATAAGTATTCATGACAAGTGCTTTTGAAGAACATAAATTGATTTTTATCTAGTCAATTATAGTGAATTCTCTTAGTAGTTTAAAAATCTGTTCAACCTGTTTTTATTTAGATGAACATATAGTCTGAAAAAGAATGCCAGTTATTACTCTTTCCATTTCAATTCTTATACTTCCTGTTTACATATATTTCCTAAGGATATTAATCAGGTGCCCTAGTCATATGTTAAGTAATGGTGGTGGAAGTGAGTGTGCATATGGTTTCCCAATCTGAAAAGGATCATGTATAAAATTTCACCTATAATATTGTAGTTCTGAATATGTGTAAAATTTCTATAGATTTTCTATAAAATCTTTTCCAAATTAAGTTTATGACTATTGTGCACAAATAGTATTTTTGACTAAATTATAAGTAGGTATTGAAGTTCCCAAATATTCTGAAATTATTGGGTTAATAATATTATTTCTATTTTCATTTGGAGAAAAATATTGATGCTTTGTTTTTAAATCTTTTTATCATATTATTGTTATACTGGGGTATGTTGTGATGGATGTTTTAAAATGATACTTGTTTTTCTGGGATTGTGATATTTTCTTTAAATATATGTTAAATTTATATAGCTAACATTTTATGGAGAAAATTTACAACCGTGTTTTATGTAGCATGTACTTAAAATTGCCTTCTTTTCTTTCTCCTTTCCTTGCTTGTTTTTTGTCTTCTCTTTTCATTTTCATCTTGGAGTCAAGACTATACTAGCCTCATTCTGGTGACTACTTCGTTTGCTGTGTTGAAGGATTTTAGTTTCGTGCAATCCATTTGTCAATTCTTTCTCTTAGTTCCTGAGTTCTATTCATAAAGTTATTACCTATGCCTCTGTGATCCAATGCATTCCCTATTTTTTTCCTGGAGAAATTTCACTCTTTTAGATCTTATATTAAGATCTCTGATCAACTTTGAATTGATACTATACAAGATGAAAGACTGGGATCTAGTTTTAATCTTCTATAGGTGGATATCCAGATTCCCCAGCACTATTTGTTGAAGAGGCTATCTTTTCTCCAATACATTTTGGGCTCCTTTGCCAAAAATCAAATGGCTGTTGCTGTGTGGGTTTGTGTCTGGGTCTTCTATCCTATTTCATTGATTTTCCTGTCTGTTTTTGTGCCAGAAACACTTACTGCTATGGCTCTGGAGTATAGTTTGAAGTCTGGTATTGGGGTTCCTCCAGCATTGGTCTTTTTGTTCAGGATTGCTTTGGTTATTTGAGATCTTTTGAACTTTAAATTGCTTTTTCTACCTTGGTGAAGAATGTCATTGGAATTTTGATAGGGGTTACATTGGACATATAGATTGGTTTTGGTAGTATAGCCATTTTCACAATATTAATTCTGTTGATTCATGAGCATGGACTGTCCTTCCATCTTCTAATATCTTCATTGACTTCTTTCTTCAATGATTGATAATTTTCTTTGTACATGTCTTTTGCCTCTTTTGTTAAATGTATTCTTATGTATTTTAATTTTTAAGCTATTGTGAATGGTATAGTTTTCCTGATATTCTCTCAGACTGTTCATTGTGTATAGAAATGCTACTGGCTTTTATGTGTATACTGGGAGAAAATCTTTGCCCCCATACATCTGATGAGATTAATAACCAGAATAAAAAGGAAGCTAAAAAAACTAATCCTACAAAGAATGAACAACCCACTGAAAAAATGGACAAATTGAACAGACAATTCTCAAAAGAAGTATAAATGGCCAATAAATAAATGAAGAAATATTGATCATAAAGGAAATGCAAATCAAATTGACACAGATTTCAACTCTCTCCAGTCAAAGTGGCTATCACCAATAACACAAACAACAACAAATGCTAGTGAGGATGCACAGAAAAATGAACACTTCTATGATGTTGGTGGCATTGTAATTTTGTGTAACTGCTATAGAAAGCGGTATGGAGGGTCCTCAAAAAACTAAAAATAGAACTATCCTATCATCCAATGATACCACTCCTGGGAAAGTGTACCAGGATACAATACAGCCACTTGCATGTTTATTGCAGCACTATTCAAAATAGCCAAACTATGAAAACAGCCCAAATTCTCCACAACTGACAAATAGATTTTAAAAAATGTGGCATATATGCACAATAGAGTTTTATTCAGTCCTAAAGGAGAATGAAATCATGTTGTTTGTAAGTAAATAGATGGAACTGGAATATATGTCAAGTAAGGTAAGCTAGGCTCAAAAAGTCAAAGGTCACATGTTTTCCCTCATATGTGGAAGCTAGACCTGTAAGACAAATACAGATATGATCATATATGTTTATGTATGTTGGGTAAGAGAGAGAGAGAGCATGAGAGAACACGATTGTGTTAGTGATTCTATATAAGTGGAATATGGGGAGACAGGAGAGGAAAAGAGAATAATTAGTGAAAAATATTGAAACATTGTGTCTATGGATGAAGGTAATATACTGCAATGCAGTATAAGCTGTTGAATAATAGTGGAGAAGGGTGATAGAGAAGAATCAGTAATATGGGGTTAATATGAATAATGCATTATATATGCATGTCTGAAATACCAAGGTGAAACCTATTTGAACTATCAATATACACTTTAAGAAATTAAGGACAGGAAGGTAAATAGGTCCTTTCTGGGGATGGGTCCCAGTGTGATTGGGGAGGGCATTATAAGGAAAGGGTGAAGGAGGGCAAATATTGTGGATGTATTTCATATTCATGTTATGAAAATGGAATAAGGAAACCTGTTGAAGTTGTTCTAAGAAGTGGGGAAGGAGGGGTGAGGGAGAATGTTGGAGGGGTGAATCTAACTAAGACATATTATAAGCACATATGTAAATGTTGACAATGTATATCCTTCTGTACAATTATTATATGCCAATAATATATATATATATATATATATATACACACACACACACTATCCTCATAAAGTGAGCCAGAGATTTCTGTTTTGCCTCTACCCACCTCAACAGGAAAACTTGTGCAAGAATTACCAACTTGAATTACTTAATGAAAAGTTGGTGGAATTTACCTGTATAATTATGTGGGCCCAGGGCATTATGGAAACAGAGGTCATTGATTACAAATTGAATTTCTTTGAAGATTGTTTGTCTCTTTGTGTCTTATTTTTTGTACCAATTATTCAGGGTATCTAGAAATTTGTCAATTTATAACTTTATAATTGCATATATACTTTAAAAATAATATTCAAAATTTTCCCTATTCTCACTTTGTATTTTTTGTAACTGTTTTCTCATTTTTTTCACTGTATCTCTCTTCCTTTGTTTTTGAGGGGTGAGTCTGTCATTATTATTCTTATTATTATTATTTTAGTGTCTTTCTCCACTTATTGAAATGAGGTCTTAGCTCATTTGTTCTCAGACTTTTTTGTTTTTTGTTTTTTGCTTTCTAACACAAACATGAATGTCAGAAATATATATACACATATGTCAGAAATATAGCCTTCTCTCTATATATGTATATGCATATACCTCTCCTTCTAAATATATACATAGGTTTCCCTTTGTGTTACCTTTGTCCCACAAATTCTGACATATACTGTTTTAACTTACAATGTTCTTTATCATTTCTAATTATCCCAAGGGTTATAATTTATATATTAACCACTGTGGAAAATAGTATTAAGGCTCCTCAAAAAGCTAAAATAGAACTGCCATATGATCCAGCTATTCCACTCTTAGGGATATACCTGAAGGAATGTGAATCAGCTTACAGTAAAAACACCTGCACACCCATGTTCATTGCAGCACTGTTCACAATAGCTAAATTATGGAAACAGCCAACATGCCCCACTACTGATGAAAGGATTAAGAAAATGTGATATTAATATACAATGGAATTTTATTCATCCACAAAGAAGAATGAAATTTTGTCATTTGCAGGTAAATGGATAGAACTGGAGAGCATCAGCTTAAGTTGAAGTTAACCAAATTCAGAAGGCCAAAAGTTGGATGTTTTCTCTCATATGTAGAAGATAGACCTACTACAAATAAAGCAATATCATTAAAAACAGGTCATGCTAAGGGGAGGTCACATACGAGAGGGGGAGGAGTATAAAAAAGGAAGCTAAGGTGAATATGGTTGATGTACTTTCTATATAAGAATGAATATAGAATTTTTAAACCTGCTGAATCCACCATTAAAAAAGACTGTTAGAAAGAAGAAAAATAGAGGAGATGAATCAATTTGGGCTATAATACATATATACATGGAAGTGCCACAGGAAAGTCCCTCTGTAGCTATCTTAAGCAAGCAAAAATGTCATTTTGTTTCTTTTACAAAATCAGAGAACCAGAGGGCAGAACAGGTCCTGCCTGAGGGGGCTGGTACCAGTGACAGGGGGTAGGAGGTGGGGAAAGTGTGTGGGAGAGGAATATGGTGCAAATTCTGTGTATACAAGTATGTAAATGGAAAAATGATACCTGTTGAAAATGTTCCAGGAATGGTAGGAGGGAGCAATAAAGGAGAATGGATAAGGGGGTGAATTCAAGTAAGATATATTTTAAGAACTTTTGTCAATGCCATAATGTACCCCCACCCAGCACAACAAGAAAAAATAAATAAATTTTATTTTTAGAAATTATTTTCAATATTTTATATTTTTGTTGCTTTATGATCATAGAACACATTCTGCATAATATTGATTCTTTACAATTCACTAAGCTTATTTTGTGGAAGAAATGTAAATGTTCCATAGCCCTTACAGAAAATAAATGGTATTCTCTCTCAAGTATGGATCCTTCTGTAAAGCTAATCATTCAAGCACATAAATTATAATATTCAATCAAATAGTTAAACTGAATATCAAGAGACTTGTGCCCTTATTTATTTTTATCTGCTACATCTATTAACTTCTAAAAGAGGTGTGTTACCAACAGCAAATGTTGGTGAGGATGTGGGGAAAAAGGAACCCTCATACACTGCTGGTGGGAATGCAAGCTAGTACAACCATTCTGGAAAACAATGTGCAGGCTTCTTAAAAAACTAAACATAGATCTGCCATATGATCCAGTAACACCACTCCTAGGGATATACCCAAAGGAATTACTCCAGAGGCACCTGCACACCCATGTTTATTGTAGTGCTATTCACAATAACCAAGTTATGGAAACACTACTGACAAATGTGGATTTATACACAATGGAATTTTACTCAGCCATGAAGAAAAATGAAATCTTATTATCTGCAAGTAAATGGATGGAACTGGAGAACATCATCTTAAGTGAAGTTAGCCAGGCTCAGAAGGCCAAAAATTGTATGTTCTCCCTCATATGTGGACTTTAGACCTAAAAAAATACAGTAATATTATTGAACATGGGTCACATGCTGAGGGGAGAACATGTACAAGAGGAATAAGGAAAGGTAGGGAACCAAAAACTTGGAAGTGTTTGATATGCCCACTGTAGAGGAGCTAAAATAGTAACCTTAAAATGACAGAAGTCAATATAGGAAGGTGACTGGAAAGTAGAGAAGAGCCTGGTAGAGATGAACCACTGTGGGTTGCAATACATATGTCACATGTGCATGGAAGCTATGCTAGGAATCTCTCTCTATAACTACCCTTATCTCAAACTAACAAAAGTGCTATGTCTTTCTTATTATTGCTTCTGTCTTCTCTTCAACAAAATTGAACCTGTTCTGCCTGGAAGTGAGGAAGGTAGGGGGTAAAGGGAGGGGGTGGGGGTATGGGGGAGAAATGACCCAAACAATGTATGCACAAATGAATAAATGAATAAAAATAAAAATAAATAAATAATGTGTGTTGAAAAATCTCCAGTCTCTAGGGCTGGTGGGGTGGTGAAGTGGTAGAGTGCCTGCTTAGCAAGCAGGAGGCCCTGAGTTCAATCCCCAGTACCACAAAAAAAATCTCCAATTTCTATTAGCTGTGACTTTATATAATTTGAATTCATATTTTAGAAGTATTATCTCTACTGGTCGTTTTAAAATCTATGTTTGAAGATATCATAGTGGGTTATAATTCTTACCTTGAATTTTATTTTGATAAAATTTAACTCTTTATCACAACTTCCTCTTCTTCCATACTTCTGTGTAGCTTTTCAATTCTTTAAATTTTCACTCTTTTTCAATCCTTTTGCATTAAATGTATCTACTATAGAAAATGCTATCAATTTTTTCTACACCTGAGACTACCTGACTTTTAATTGATGAGCTTGATTCATTTATTAGAAATCTGTTATAATAGGATTTCTTTCTACTATACTATTTAACAATTTCTATTTGCTTTACTTCCATTGTTCTCCCCTATCTTCAATTGGATAAATTGGGTTACCTTTTGCTGGTTTAAAATTTAAGGCATGCATTGTGTTTGTTTAATTGTGTGTTTGTTTAAATCTAAGAGTTGTACTTGTGTTTTCTGGCTCCTAATGATCTTTGTACAATATTTTTATTATGTAAATGTTCTATTAATTTAAAAGTAGAAAAAAACAGTATAATAAATATATCAACTACTGTAACTCAACTATTAGCAACACAATATCAGTTGGTGTTGGTGGAGTTTTTAGGTTCTTTTAGGCATAGAATCATGTCATCTGCAAATAGGGATCGTTTGACTTCTATTTGAATCCCTTTTATTTCTTGGTGTTATTTTATTGCTCTGGCAAGGAATTCCAAACTACATTGAATAGGCGTGGGGAAATCAGGCACCCCTGTCTCATTCCTGACCGTAGCAGGAATGGTTTCAGTTACTATCCATTTAGTATAATGTTGGCTATAGGTTTGTCATATATACCTTTTATTATGTGGAGGAACATTCCTTTTAATCCTTGTTTCTTCAGAGATTTTTATCATGAAAGATGTTGAATTGTGTCAAAGGCCTTTTCTGTGTCTATCAAGAGGGTTTTTGTCCTTGCTTCTGTTTATATGCTGCATTGCATTTATAGATTTATGTATGTTGAACCATCCTTGTACCCTTGGAATGAAACCAACTTGGTCATGGTGTATAATCTTTTTGATGTGCTCTTGAATTCTTTGTGCCAGCATTTTATTGAGAATCTTTGGTCTGTAATTCTCTTTTTTTGTTGCCTTTTTATTGAGTTTTAGAATGAGTGTAATACTGGTTTCATATAATGAATTTGGCAGTGTTCCTTCCCTGGTTCCTGGAAACATTTGAGGAGTGTTGGTATTAGTTCTTCTGTAAAGGACTGGTAGAATTCAGCCGTGAATATGTCAGGGTCTGGCGGCTTCTTTATAGGGAGGCTCTTTATTACTGCTTCAATCTCATTGCTTGTTATAGATCTATTTAGGTGGTTGATATCTTCTTGACTCAATTTTGGTTGGTTAAATACATCTAGGAATTTATCCATTTCTTCTAGATTTTCCATTTTACTTGAATATACATTTTCAAAGTACTCTCTAATTATCCTCTGGATTTCATTAGTGTTGGTGGTTATGTCCCTTTTTCATCTTTGATTTTATTAATTTGAGTCTTTTTCCTCCTCCATTTTCTCATTCTGGCTAAGTTTTGTTGATCTTGTCAATCTTTTAGATGAACCAACTTTTTGTTTCATTGCTTCTTTGTATACTTTTTTTTTTGGTCTCAATCTCATTTATCCCAGCCCTGATCATTATTATTTCTCTCTCTGTGTTAGTTTTAGGTTTGGTTTATTCTTGTTTTTCTAGAAGATTTGGGTGCATTGTTAGGTTGTTTATTTGAGAAGTCTCTTTTTTTTAATATAGGCACTTATAGCTATAAACTTTCCCCTTAGCACAGCCATTGCTGTGCCCCACAGATTCTGGCAGATTGTCTTTTCATTTTCATTGGGCTCTAGGTACTTTCTGATGTCTTCCCTTATTACTTCAGTCACCCATTGTTGTTCAGTCTCCATGTGTTTGATATTTTCTGGGGTTTCTTTTGTTGTTGAGGTCTGTTGTGATCTGATATGATGCAGGGGGTTATTTTGATCTTCCTGAATTTGTTTAGATTTGCTTTGTGTCCTAAAGTATGATCTATTTTGGAGAACGTTCAACGAGCTGCACAAAAGAAAGTGTATTGCATGGTTTTGGGGTGGAATACTCTGTAGATATCTATTTGGTCTGACATATTGTATTAGTTCTGAAGTTTCTTTGTTGATCTTTTGCCTGGATTACCTATCTATTTGTGACAGTGTGGTATTCAGGTCTTCTACTATAACTGTGTTAGGGTCTATCTGTTTTCTTAGGTTCATTGGTGTTTTTTTTAAATGTAGTTGGGTGCTCCTATGTTTGGTACATACATGTTAAGAATTGATATTTCCTCTTGATGAACTGTTTCTTTAATGTGTATGAAGTGACCTTTATTGTCTTTTCTGACTTGATTTTGTCAGATAACTATAGCAACTCTTGCCTGTTTATGGGATCCACTTGCTTGGAAAATCTTTTTCCACCCTTTGACTGTACACCAGTATTTATTTATTTTTTTCAGTGAGATGAGTCTCTTGTAAGCAACATATGGTTGGGCCTTTTTTTTTTTTTATCTCAGTTTGCTATTCTATGTCTTTTGATTGGCTCATTGAGGCCATTGACATTCATTGTTAGTATTGAGAGGTACCTGGTTTTACCAATCATTTTTATTTCCCTGATGTTTACTTTTTACCTATTCTGTGTTTATGGTCTATTTCGTCTGCAGGGTTTTTTCTTTTTTCTTTCTTACATCTTCCTGTCTCTAATTTCTTCTGTGTCTAAGAGTCCTTTAAGTATTTTCTGAAGTACTGGTTTGGTAGTGGTGAATTCCTTTAGTTTTTGCTTGTTATGGAAGGTTTTAATCTCTCCTTCAATTAGGAAGGATAGTTTTGCTGGATAGACTAGTCTAGGTCAACATTTGTTTTTTTTTCAGGGCATGAAATAGTTTTTCCCATGATCTTTTTGTGTTTAGAGTTCATGTTGAGAAGTCTGCTGTTATTCTAATGTGTTGTCTTTATATGTGACTTATCTTTTCTCTTTTGCAGCTTTTAGTATTCTTTCTTTTGTTCTGTGTATTGAGTGTTTTGATTATGATATGTCTGGGTGTATTTTCTTTGTGGTCCTGATGGTTTTGTGTTCTGTAAGCTTCTTGCACCTGGGTGACCCACTCTTTCTTAAGGTTTGGGAAGTTTTCAACTATTATTTTATTGAATAGGTTATCTATGCCTTTAGTTTGTATCTCTTCTCCTTCTTCTACACCTGTAATTTGTAGGTTTGGTCCTTTCATGGTGTTCCAGATTTGTTGCATGTTCTAGTCATATTTTCTTAGCCTTTTTTATGTATCTTTACTGTTTGATCTAAATCTATTTTTTCTTCTTTTCCTGATTCTCTATTTTCAACTTGCTCCACTCTGTCCAGGAAGCTTTCAGTTGAGATTTTTGTTTGGGATATTGAGCTGTTCATTTCACATTGATTATTTTTCAGGATTTCTTTATCTTTATTGATTCCTTCTTTCATATCCTGCATAATCTTCTTAATTTCATTCATCTATTTGTATTGTTTGAGTTTTTTTAGTTGTTGCCTCATATTATCTTTGAGATCAGACACTAGCTTTTGTGTCTCTTCTTTGTGCTCATTAATTATTCTTGCTATTATTTTTTGGAATTCAATATTTGATAGTTTGTCCTCTTTGCTGTTGTTCACGTCCTTATTAGTGGAGTTGGCTTCTGAGGGAGTGTTATTGCCTTGCTGCTTCATGCTTCTGAGTTGAGATGTATGCATCTGTGATTGTTTTTGGTTTAAGTGTTCCAATCCTTTGTGCCCCCATGTTTGGGGTTTTATGAAGGACTGTACAGGACTGGGCAGTGGCTGGGTTTTCTTGTCTCTAGATATGGAGTAGAAGCTTGATAATACTTCCTTCTGCTTCTTATTCTTGGGGAGATTGAGTCTATCTCCATTATACTTAGGGCAAGGAGGCTTAGGTATTAAAACTGCTACAGTTGTTAAACTGCAGCCTTTAAGTTACAGTAATTTCTCATGAAGATCAGTTATTGCTACTGTTCCAGTATTTTGGTTGTCCATTGGAGGAAGGCTATACTTTCATGGTCATGAAAGTTTAAAGGTAATAGGGGTTGTGATGGGAGGGATACATTGAAAAAGCTCTAGTGGGTTATGTGAGGTGAAAAGTTTATGTAGCAGGAAGGGGTGGCAGCTTAGTTATTTGAAGAGAATAACTAAGAAGCAGACTGGAATGTGGTGAAGAGAGTTCATAGATGTTGAAATGGTTGAGAAGGGGGAGAATACTAGAGAAAGTTGAACAGACAAACAGATATGGACACAACAAAATTGCAAAATTGATCTGAGAATCTGTTTAACTTGTATTGGTAGCGAAGGAGGATTGTGAGTGGGTCAACAGTAAAATGGGAATGTTAGGTGGAAGTGTGAATTGGGGATAGTGATGAAAAGGGGAAGAAGAAGTGGTTTAGGATTAAAGACTGAAGTATGAGTTACAGGGCTCTCCTATGATGTTGGCCCAGAGTGGGAAGGGTGGAGGATCCAAACCTCTATTCATTTCTGTTAGGAATCTGGTTCCTTTTTGTGTGACATGGGGTTCAAGACACAATTTCAGTATTAGGCTCACTGTCTAATGTGGTTAATCCCCAATGGGGATACAAGAAAACCTCATAAAAGTTTTGAGAATGTTATACTAGCAGAGACATTGTCAGCTTGGACTGAAAGGGCAGAGAAAAGATAAACAAAAGAAAAGCTGTTAAACTTCTCACACTGCACAGACAAGAAATTGGCTGATAAAACCACTCAATTGCAAACACATGCTACCCTTCATGAGAATGACGGAATGACTATGAGGCCAATCTGTAAGCCACAGATAATTGTTCCTTGCACTTGAAATCTAATGGAGTATGCCCAGTTGGCATTCAAAACTGTTTGGGACCGGTGACACCTTTTGTTGCCTTTCTTTTGCTCTTGTTGATTGAAAATATCTAATTCTTATCTAATATCTGTACCACCATTATATTTTGGGAGAGAATAAATTGCTTTTTGAATTTCAGAGGTACACAAATGGACAGGAATTCTGCCACAGGACTGAACATACCAAGACTCTCACCCATACCTAATCTAGATGACTTAGATAATGACATTTTACTTTTGAAATGATAACACTTAGAGGGCACTTTTAGATTTAAGAAGGATCAAGGCTTTTAGTGACCTTGGTATGGGGGCAAATGTATCATGGATGTGAGTCTTTGGGGTCTGTTATTGTTTGAATATGAAGTGTACTTCCCCACAAAAAGCTCATATGTTGAAGTCTAGGTCAGCTAGTGGTGCAATTGAGAGATGATAAGATAATGAAGGTGCTATTCTCACCGTTGATGAGTTCGTAGATAAATGTGTTATTAAGAGGTAAGACTTGGTTGGAGAAAATAAGTTAGGTAACTGAGAGTGTGACATTGAAGAGTCTATCTTATTTCTGCCCTTTCCTTCCCCTCTCTGTTTCCTGGCTCTCATGAGATTCATCTGACATCTGTGCCACTACCATGATATCTTGCCTCACCTTAGGTTCAGAACAATGAAGCCAGCCAAACTTGAACTGAAACCTCCGAATCTGTGAACCAAAAAATATTCCCTTCTTTTAAGTTGTTTATGTTAGGTATCTTGTCAAAGTCTTGAAAAGATGGCTGGTACAAGGTATAAAAGGGCAAATGATAATAGACTGAGTAATGTCTCTTCAGATAAATATATTCATGTGCTAATCCCTGAAACTGCAAATATATTACCTTGGATGGTAAAAAGGACAGATGTGACTAAGTGAAGGATCTTGACATAATGAAATTATCATGGATTATACAGCTGGGCTAAATATACTTGCTCTTTATAAAGAGAAACAAGAGGATGAGAATTAGTAGTAGGAGATGTTACACAAAACCAAGAGGCCAGAGTGATGCTGGGAAAGTGGGAAAAGACAAAGAAGTAGGTTCTCTTCTAGAGACTACAGAAGGAGCCATTCTGCTGATACTTGGAATTATGCTGTAACTGATCTTGGACTTCTGATCATCACAACCAGAAGAGAGCAAATTTACACCATTTTAAGCCACTAAATTTCTGATAATTTGTTATAGCAACAATAGGAATCCAATGCAAACTAATACTAGTTATTGTTTTTAGGACTTTTTCATAGATAGGACAAAGAAGTACATATGCGCTATGTATTTTTATAAGATAAAGTATGTGTTTGTGCTGTTACTTCCAAGTCAAGTTCAGAATTACTGAGAATTACCTTCATTGGATTTATGTATCTATTTTTCTCTGCTGCTGAAAATTCTCAGTTCTCTGTGACAAAATTTTTACTTATGTATTCTATTACAGAATATAAACAAACCATATTAGAATGATAATATCATTACTACCACCAAAAATCTGATTACAAAAATGGTTTATTTTTTTAGATTATATACCATTGAGAGTATAAAATCAAATTACTACATCTTAAAGTCATTTGGAATAGATCTTCTCTGTATGATTATGCCACAAACTGGAGATTGAAATAGCTTCATTTGTTTCACTTTTAGATTTTTAATGATTGCTTTTTGATTGGATTTTATTTTATAACCATGTAAAATATTTTTATGATTCCAACACTAAATCTACAAATTGAAAAAAAGCTTGGCTTCTATTCCTGTCTTTTCCAGTATTTTCTTCATCCTTTATGAATACATGCATTTTTAAACCACCAGACAAATGCTACTGATTTATTTTAAAGAATTACCCAGAGAAAATTGTCTTTACTATACATTAGTAATAGAAATATTAACCTGAGGTCATGGAAATTTTAAAGCATTTGAAAAGTACACAGAAAAAAATGCATGAAGAACCCTGGATTCATATCAACCTTAGAATTATCAACAAATGATTCCTGTTTTTTCACCTCAAATCCCTACTTATTTTTTATCTTCTTGCATTGTTTTAAGGCAAAACCCCGAAGATTACAATGCTCTATTCATAATTTTGTCAGTGTCTCTGAAAGATTAGGAATCTGGAAAAATAAATATAATGATTACATCAGTGATTCCTTAATAGAATGATGTACAGAGCTTCAAATTAGATACCATATTTCATTTTACATTTCTCTTTTTTGAGCTAGAATCCAAGTAAGGATCAACTGTGGCAAATTTTTCTGTAAAAACTGGAGGCTGGAAGGGAGGCCCCAAAAAGAGGGAATGGAGAAACCCTCTGGGAAAAAATCAGTGTGCCTACTGTAAGACGGAGGGACAGTGGAAAAATGAGTGCCCTAACAGAAAAAAAGGGAAAAGAAAGTGGCTGCCACCAAATCCAAGGAAGCCTGCTACCTAGAGACAAACACAGCCTGGGGAGACAAGTCTGAGGGCAACCAGGATCCCTTTTGAAAGGACCTCAGGAGCCCATAGTCAAGATTGACATCAAGGGCCGCCAAGTAGACTTAATTCTGGACATTGGGGCAACCATTTCTACCATGACCACACCAGTCAGTCAGCTCACCAGGGACTCAATTGCCATTATAGGGGCCACCAGAAACACCAAGAAGTACCGGCTCTGTGAACCCTGAGAAGGTGTGGTCAGGCACAGGTTTCTGTATGTGCCAGAAGGTCCAGGCCCCCTTCAGGGAAGAGACTTACTTTCTAAAATAGGCACCCCAGTATCTACGGATCTGGGACCACCTGACATGAGCACCTTGCTGGTGCTAACCTTGGAGGTCAGTCTTGAAGAATAGTGTCACATACATCCCTCCTGGGACAATAAACCTATTGGTCCTCAACTATTCCTAGATCACTCATGAAGCAGTTCCTGGATGTTTGGGACCAGGACGGGTGAATTGGGCTGGCAACAGGACATCCCCCAATACTGGTTACTATCAAACCAGGAGCTAACCTGGTGCATCAAAGACAATATCCAATACCTCTAGAGGCACAGAAGGGAATCGCACAACACATTCAATGCCTACGGGACCAGGGAATCCTGAGCGAAGTACAATCAGCCTGAAATAACCCTTTACTCCCTATCAAAAATCCAAGGTCCAGTGATTATGGACCAGTTCAAGACCTGCCCTGAGTGAACAAGGCAATAGAGACTATTCATCCTTTCATCCCCAACCCATACACTCTGCTGAGTTTGATTCCTCCCACCACTAGGGCATTCACATATGTGGACCTTAAGGATGCCTTCTTCTGCCTATGACTAGCAGAAGCTAGCCGGCCCCTGTTCACATTCGAATGGGAGGACCCTGACACTGGAGCAAAAAGACAATTAACCTGGAGTAGGCTTCCACAGGGCTTCAAAAATTCCCCCAACTATTTTTGGGGAGGCCTTAGCCAAAGACCTTGAAAACTGCCAACCAAAAGACTGCACTATCCTCCAGTATGTAGATGACATACTCTTAGCAGCCCCGACCCTGGAGGCCTGCAAAAATGGAACAGAAGAACTACTGCAATTCCTATAGGAAGCAGGATACAAAGTCTCACAAAAGAAAGCACAAATCTGTCTAGAGGAGGTCATATGCTTGGGATATCACCTGAGTCAAGGGAAAAGAAGGCTGGGAACTGGGAGAAAAGAAGTGATCCTTCAGTACCTGCACCCAGAGTCCCAGAGACCACTCCGGGAATTTCTGGGTGCCACAGGCTTCTGCTGCCTATGGATCCTGGGATTCTTGGTCACTGCTGGGCCACTCTATGTGGCACTAAAGGGGAACCCCATAGGACCGTTGCCCTGGGTCCCTGACCAAGAAGACACATACCAAAAACTTAAACGACACCTGGGTGAGGCACTGGCCCTGGCTCTCCCGGACATCACTTGCCCTTTCCACCTCTATGTCCATGAGAAGGGAGGTACATGATTAGGCGTCCTGACCCAACCACTGGGGCCATGGAACCAGCCAGGAGACTATCTGTCCAAGAAATTAGACCCTGTGGCTCAGGTTGGCCCCCATGCCTCCGGGCATTGGCAGTGGTGATCCTCTTAATACAAGAAGCAGATAAACTGACTCTGGGACAATGCATCACACTCCAGGTCCCCCACCAAGTAACTTCTCTGCTCAACAGCACTGCCAGTTGAGAGATGACCGGGGAACGAGTGGCCAGATATTAGGCTTTACTGGGCAAGAATCCCCTGTGCAAGTCAAAGCAATGAGGACTCTCAAGCCCACCACATATATGCCAGAAGAGGAGGGAGAACATCTCCACTCCTACGAGGAGATTCTAGACCAAGTCTTTTCTTCCCAGCACAACCTCACAGACACTGCCATTCCCAATGCTGACCTGGAGTTCTTCACTGATGGAAACCAGAGCCTACAAGAGGGAGGATACCAGACCAGGTAAGCAGTGACGACTGTCACACAAGTAGTGGAACATGGATGGATGCCAGACCATTGAGCAGCCCAACGGGCAGTGTTATATGCCCTCACCAGGGCCTTTACCCTAGCAGATGGAAAAAGAGCCAACATTTACACTGACTCACATTCCGCCTTTGCCACCTTACATATCCATGGGGCCATTTACAAAGAGAGAGGCCTATTGACAGCCGGAGGTAAAGAGATCAAAAACAGTCAACAAATCTTACAATTGTTAGAGACAGTCTGGAAGCCATGAGCCATTGCTGCCACCCACTGTCTGGCCCATACCAACCGACCAGACAAGATCCGCCAAGGAAACAGATTGGTGGACAGGATAGCAAAAGAAGCGGCTCTCTCAAAAGAAGTACAAAAGGAAGACACAACTCCAGCCAAAGTGTGCTTCACCCTCCCTGTCCTCCCAGACCAACCAGAGTACAGCCCACAAGAGAGAACAGGCCCATGAAACAGAGGCTAAAGAAAACTCAGAAGGCTGGTTCATAACCCTAGAGGGAAGGACCCTAATACCAGAAAAGACATCCCTGGGCCTGGTAAGGCTGGCACACAACATCACCCATTAGGGCAAAACCTCCCTACAAAGACTATTACACAAATATCTGGTCATTCCCCGATTGGCAACTTTAACTCAGTCGGCCAGCCAGGCTTGCCTACCCTGCGCCCAACATAACCCAGGACAGGGACCCACACCCCTGCTGCTCTCTCAGAAGAAGGGGGTCTACTCATTCCAACACTTAGAGATGGATTTCACTGAGAGCCAACTGAGTAAAACTTATCGGTACCTCCTGGTGGTGGCCTGCACTTTCACAGGCGGGGTAGAGGCATATCCTACCTGCACAGAAAAGGCCACAGAAGTGTCAAGAGTGCTAGCCAAGGAAATTATTCCTGGTTTGGGGTACCTAGCAGCATCAGGTCAGACAACGGGCCTGTCTTCATCAGCCAGGTGGCCAAAGGCATATCTCATGCAGTCGGGCTAACCTGGCATTTGTACACCCGGTATCACCCCCAATCATCAGGCCGAGTGGAAAGGATGAACAGGACTATCAAGACAGCACTAGCAAATGTCAAGAGACAGGGCTACCCTGGCCAGATGTATTATCCTTTTCTAGGTGCACACCTAGAAAATGCGCTCTCTCTCCCTTTGAAGTCCCGTATGGACGGCTGCCACCACTAATACCCAGACAGGCTGGAGACCTTTGGGAGTATGGACAGATCGGCCTCCACAAGTTCCGAAAAGGCTTGGTGCATGCTTCCAGGGAGATTGCCCAGCACCTAGGACACCCAGAGCCTGCCCTTGTGACTCTCAGGCCTTTGCACCTTTGGAGCCCAGGGGACTGGGTTTGGGTCAAAATCCCAATTAGAAGGAGTCTAGACCCCCAATGGGGATCTAGAATTACCAAGTTATTCTAACCACTCTCTTAACTCTTAAGGTTGCAGAACTGAAACCACGGATTCACCACATGCATGCCAAGCCAGCAGAGGATCCAGCCAGGAATGGAAATCCCTAGCCAACCTGGACCAGCCGTTGAAACGGACCTTGACCTGTGGGAGTGACAAAGAGGCCCCAGACAATCTACTGATTCTACCAACAGCTGTAATAATAATAAATGACTCACAAACAAACCCTTCAGGCCCAGCTGGGGTCTCTCATAAACTGATATGGGAGGTCAAACTCTTGGAAGGACAACAGGGAGCTATATTAATTAACCGCACCATTTGTGCTTTGTCAGGCCCTTGCCTTGTCTCCTTTAGGTGTTGCCCAGGCCTGGAGGCCAGCAGATGGGCCCCCACACTGATTTTGCCTCTCCAGGGTCTTGGAAAGGTCCCCCCACCAAAGGCCAGGGTGTCAGTATTCAGAGGTTATCTCCTAATCTCTTCAATGTGAATGAGTGATCTAAGGCACTGGGAGCAGGAAAGGGAGACCTTTCCCAATTAACAGTAGATGAACCACAACAATGGGGAACTAGAGTCTTCAGGCTGGGAGGATTCCTTGAAAATCACTGGGGAGACCCTGCAGTCTTAAAAAACCTTAGGCTTGAGATTAAAGCAGCAAGCATCTCTCTTCTAGTTAGTAAAGTTAACTCCTTGGACACCTGGGCACAGGGGAAAATCCTCCCTCCCTCCTCGGATGGGACTGATTGGCCCCGTTACACCCTAACACCCCTCTCATTAAAATGATATCTTTGGCAAACAGCAAGTACCAGCTAGTACAACGAGCAGACCCTGAACTAGGCAGAGGCTGTTGGATTTGCCTGAGGGCCATCCAAGTGTCATATGTCAGGGTAGGCCTGACTAACATATCTGAGATACATGAGCTGGGCCTGGACAACTCAACCCAAAACGACAATACCTGTCTCACAGGCCCAGCTATCCAAATAATTGGAGAAACTAAACAAGTCCAACACAGCAAGCTGTCTGAACAAGTCCATGAGGATTTAGGATTAGTACAACAGAGCATCATCACCCTACAGTGAATCAGTTGGACTCACTGGCGGCCATAGTCTTACAGAACCACAGAGGCTTAGACCTCATTACTGTGGAAAAAGGAGGAATTTGTGTGTTTTTAGGGGAAGAATGTTGCTTCTATGCAAACCAGTCAGCGATAGTGAGAGAAAATGCATGCCAATTACTAGAGAGGATCAAGGCAAAGGAAAGAAACAAGAAAACATTTTGGAATACAGGATGGAAGAGCTGGGTCCCCTGGGTAGCCCCCCTGGGGGGCCCACTTACTGTGCTCCTTATGCGATTACTCTTAGGGCCCTGTGTGATAAACTCCTCACCAGGTGCATTGGCAACTGGATGAACACTGTTAGATTACAATTAGTGAGGCAATATCAAAGACTGCCTCTAGATGACTCCCTGAAATGGTCATAAGGGATTATCAAGAGTAAGAGGAGAGAATGATAAAGAAACCCAGGGAAAGATCTGAAGGCAGGCTCCCTCCCCCGGCTGGGCCCTGGTTTCACAGATATGCTAACATGGTATGCTGTAACCTTGAGCTAGTATGGTAAATTGTAACCTTGTGCTAGTATATATTGTGACCTCCTAGCGAGAGGCTAACAGCCACATTTGCTTTTGTCCTTCCTGCTTGCTTGCTTCCGCATTCTGAGGCATAAAAACTTCACAGTCCTGGGCTGGGGAGCTGGTGCCATTTTTGGAGAGATCCAGGGTGCTGGCCCGCTAGTATAATAAATCTTCCTTTCCTCCAACCACCTAGGTTTGAGTCTTGTTCTTACTGGTCCAACATTCTTCCCGAAACAGCTTCTTTCCTTTTGATATGATATTTCATGCTGACCTTGTACATTTCTTGCGCTAAATTTAAGTTAGTCATTTCTCCAAGGAGCCTTGCTTCTTTTTAGAGTAAAATGGTATTTTCAGAGCCTGGATGCACATTATTTACCCCTGAGTTGATCATTATGTTTAGGTGTTTCTCCATAGATAAAACTAGAAATATGAAATATAATTATTAATCAAATTTAGCACCACAGAGATTGTTTGTTTTCTCTGTCCCAATACAATTCCAGTTACAAATGACACTAATTTTCCTTCACATAATAATTCACTTGCTATATATCTGTACTACAAATAGTTATTATTTAAAAAGCTTATGATTATTTTTCAATCCTTTTAAACTTATGATTCATTCACTTGGTCTATGGAGTCCATTATAATGTTTGAATCCTCTTTAATCCTCTTTGAACAGTATCTATCTCTAAGGTTGGTAATGCCATTGGCCTGATATACATTTCTAAATTTAATTTAATTTTTACAAATAATCAGAATTTTTTTGAGTACAGTCTTACAAATAATTTAGCAGATAGTACAGAGTTCCAGATCCCCAACCAACAACTCCTCTCTGCGTCCTCTATTATTAACATCTTGCCTTAGTTTGGTGCATTTGTTAAAATTAATGTATCAATATTGATACCATTATTATTAACTTTAGCATAGCATACATTGAGATTCATGCTTTGTGTTGTCCATTCTATGGATTTTGACTAATGCATAATGACATGTTTTCAACACTACAGCTTCATACATTGTGGATTCACCATCTAAATCTCCTGTGCTTAATCTTTCTTTCCTTCCTGAACCCTGACAATCATTAATTTTCTTTTCTTTCCTGACTTCCTCCCTCCCTTCCTCCTTCCCTCCTTCCTTCCTTCCCTCCTTCCTTCCTTCCTTCCTCCATCTCCTCCCCTCCTTTTTTTTTCTATTTGCAGTGATTGGGATTGAACCTAGGGCAATACTCTACCACTGAGTCACATCCTCAGCCCCAATTTTTAAATACTTCTATAGCTTTGCCTTTCCTAATATGTTGTATTGTATTTCATTATCTATATCTTTAGAAACCTCCATTGAGGACTTCTGTCATCCATGTATTTTTGCTTTTATTTCTAATCTCCACAAGTTTCTTAATTTTATATGTTCCATTAATCTTATTTTCTGCTCCCTTTTGGGAGAATCTTTTGGGAACTGGAATCTAATATTACAGCTCACTAATTTGTTTTATACACTGGTATTCTTTGTTCACCTATTGACATCAAATTTATTTCACCTGTTCTTTTCCTTCTTGGTACTTAACACTACTAATAGCCTTCATTCTATGCTTCATTATACTTATTCAGATTCTCTGCTGTAATAGTTCTTCCTTCTATGATTATTATTGTTCAATTTATCATTTTTTTAAAAAAGAATCTGTGGCCCTCACCTGTCTGTTTTGTCATATTTCCCAGAAGATAACAGGAACTCTAAAACTTTTTGCCTTATTCTACATTCAGAAATGATACATTTTACCTCATGACCCATGTGATACATATTTACAAAATGATATTTAAAATACATTTGACATAAGTTACAAAATAATATTTAACATTATGATTAGTAATGCATTCTATTTCCTTGTTCATTTAGTTTTATTGAAGTCACTGTACACTATAGTGACCTAGTAATCTGCAATGAGTCAACATAGCTTGAAAACTACATGAGAATTCATAGGAGGGCAGGAACCGAAGGTCAGGCACAGTTAAGAAGGAAAGGCTAAAGGAATATGCCCTAGAGCCCTAGGCCTCACAGAATCCCTCAGAGTTTGAAAGGATGAAGTTAGTTTTCTCCCCTTCACTGGGCAGTAATTTTGTGTAGTCATTCATTTACTTCTAAATTCTCAGACATAGAATAGGTGGATCAATGACTATAAAATAGGCGACAGGTCAGCCTATCCCTCCATCAGCTCTTTCTCCATCCACAGATATCTACATCTGTGGACCTCCAAAGTTATGACTGATGTCTGGGTTAAAGTTTGAACAATTATTATTCTAAGATATGCGGAGTGATACAAGAGTAGAATTTAAAATATCTGTCCTAATCTATAAAAATAAGTCTGTGAAGTACTGCTGCTGTGATGCTGTGCTTGTTCATGTGGGAAGATCACATGGGATTTTTTTTTGGGGGGTGGGAAACAGTGGATTATGTTTTGGAAAGGACATATGTTTGGTCTTTCCAGGAAGACTAAAACAATCTTGCATTTTTATGGCCAAGAAAGACCTCAGTGACCAATCTGAGATGGTCTATGTGAGAATAGAAACCAGGGAGATAGAAAAAATACATACACAGCATTACTCTTTTTTATAAGATTACATTTGCCTTTTCTTTTCTGTTGTGTTGCCCAGGAAGGTAGCATTCATTCTTACAAGTCCTAGGCCAGGCTTCAGTGATGCATTTGCACAGTGTATGCATAACCAAAGGCAACAGGGCAGGGGACTCAGTCACTAATGCACTGGGAATGCAGTTAATCCAAATAGTGAAGGAAAAGCAGTTTTTGCTTATGTCTGGATTTTCGACTCATTAAAGATAATTCAGGTCACTGCTTGGCTGGGGGTACAAATGGCCCATATGCTGGATAAGTATACACTGGGGTGATTCAACAAGCAGATGAGCTAAGCCTCCACCTCTTTAGTATGATATGAAGAGTTCCAAATACCTTTCCCCTAAAAGTACCTTCATACCTATTCTGACTGTTTCAGATTGGCCTTAAATCTGGTTTAAGATTTCTTCTATTATTAATTTTTTTGAGATAGGCAAAAAAGACAGCTAAATTGTTAGTAAACTTCACTGACAAAAGTAATTTTAAATATTAGCATACATTGTAGTGCAAATGTTGATTACTGATCACTTCTCCATTCTAGTTAAGTAGGTAATCTCTTCTATAGCTAACTTCCTCATCATTTTCCTCAAAGACACTTTCTTCTCCCATGTTTCTCAGACCTATATCTCCAATAATGACTTCCCCCCTCTTTCTTAGTTCTATAAACCCCACAATCTATTATAGGTGTGCACGAACTTGTAAGTGTTTCCAGACTCCACGTATTTTTTCTCCCTACTGCTACTATCTTCTTAGGCACCACTCACTGAATGTGCCCCACAGGTTCCTGACAATTCTCCTTATATTCAGTATTGACTTACCTAATCCATTCCCAACATGTCAGTTGAAATGTTTTAACCACATTGTTATTTTGCTGGAACTCTTTAATGTTGTTCAAATTGCCCATAACGTGGTTTGAAAATGTTTTTCTCCACCAAAACATACCCAAAAAATCACAGTGGGTCTCCAATAGTGTAAAAACCAAGACAGTTGATCTCATTGTATGCCAAAGGAATAGTAGAAGACAAGGGGGGGGGGGATTAGAGGTTATATGTGTATCTCCAGAATGAGATAGATGTCATAGGTATTCAATAAACATTTATTGGTTAAAAGTTAAATTTGGTACCATGAACCACTTGAAGAGAGATACAGGCATAAAGTTCTATGACAAGGAGCTCCTACAGGCTGACTTTTGTGTATTTGTATGTGAACACTGACACACATGTACACATATGACATATGGTCGGCATGTTAGCAATAATTGTGTTATAGGAAAATTTTAAAGATAAAATTATTTCATTTTGCCTAGATCAACCTAGTTTCTTTCCTGAATTGTGGGGACCTCTTGTTAATAATGAATAACTTGACTCAACACAAATTCAAAACACAATTTAATATAATATTTTTCCAATGTATCATTTGTTATTTGTGGGATGTTTAAAAAAAGTCTTCCATGATGCATTAGTTTTCCATGGCTGCTGTAACAAACCACAAAATTTGGGTTAAAGCAGCATTGCTTCATGATTCTATAGTTTTGTAGGCCCGATATAGCTTTCGCTGGCTACAGTAAGTTGTCAGCCATTTGTGTTCCTTCTGGAGTTTCCTTCTCTTTCTTTTCTTTTTCTTTCTGTTTGTTTATTTGCTTGTTTGAGATAGTGTCTCACAATGTACCCCAAGCTAGTCTTAAACTCATGATCCTCCTGCCTCAGTCTTCTGAGTACTGGAATTATGGGTGTGCCCCATGCCTAGCACTCTTTTCTTGCTTATTTCAGCTTTGAGAGGTTCTCACATTGCTTAGCTAAGGCTCCTTTTCTACCTTTAAACCCAGCAATGGTAGTTTGAGTCATTTTTATCTCTAATGCTGAATACATAGGGCCACCTGTGTATTCATTATTAATGAATAATACATAGGGCCACCTGGATAATTCAAGATAATCTCTCCATCCTAGATAAATTGATTAGCAACATCTAGAACTTTAAATTTCTCTTATCATGTAACCTAACATATTCATAGATTCTGGGAGTTAGTGGACCTCTTTGGAACTTCAGCTAAGAGATTCTTAGAAATTAAAAGGCGAATCAGCATTATCATCAACATCACCACTATGAGTGATGGTTCTGATTGTGCACTCCACAAAGATGACAAGCTGGTGCAAATGATGAAAGTCCTAACTGCTCCACTTGCTAGACCTCTAGCAGATATTAAAACTTATATAAGGTTACAATAGCTAAAATAGTGTGGAATTCACATAGTGGAACATAATAGATAGGTCAAAAATAGATATACATATTTTTAAGAATTTAGTATAGCCATTTTTCAACATCATATAAAACATTTTTCTGGACCTTATGAACTAAATCCCTAAGCCTTTCTACTTTAAGTCACACTCAGGGTTTTTATATATTTGCTAATCACCACTTCTTTTGATTTGGGTCACACCTCTTCTTACTTGCTCTTGTTTTGGAACATCATCATCATGTTTCGTGTGGAGAATTTGTTGGTTGGAATGTGTTTTTAAAAATGTGTCATTAGGCTATTAAATAATGAAATGAAAATGGAAAAGTGGAAATGCTAATATTAGTGATAATATATTTGAGGCACAGTGGGAGATTAGAGATAAGTGGAAAGTGCTACATTTCTGTTTTCTATAGCATGTTTACTTGGTATAAGTTCATTAGTTCTCTGTGTAGTTGGTAATAATAAAATTAAGGGTAATAAACATGACAGTATTTTATAGGATAGTTGTCATTTTCTTTCCCACAAAAGAAAAACTATAGTAGAGAAATGGAGAACATAAAGTGAACTTAAAAATTATGGTTTTGGTATCAATATGCTTTCACTTTCATCATTTTCATATAGCTTATATCCCAATACTTATAGTGTATACCCTATTAATATCCCTATGGATCAGAGATGTAAATGGATAAAGAAGAAAGTGAACTATACAAAAGTGTAAGTACTAGATGAAGATATGGAAGAAATCCTCTATATTTAATTTGGGAAAATGTCCTTTAATTTGTCTTGAGATCTACACAGTTTGTCTCAAAATTTACACTAAGCAAATGAAAAGAACAATAGACTTTTTTTCTACAAGACTAAAATGGTTGCAAGGGTAGTTAAACATATTAAAATAAAAATTAAAAACAGAAAATATTTTCACTTTATAAAAGTCAAAGACTAATGTCTAAAATACAGAAAAATCTGACAATAGAGAAAAATGACCTATAGAAAAATATGCTAACACTATGAACAGCTTATAAAAATAGAAATTCAAATGGATCTTAACCATCAGAAAAGATGCTTAACCTCATTGCTAACAAGAAAAATGCAAATTAAAAGTATTGTTAGAAACATTTTTCTCCATCAGATGGGAAAAATCCAGTCTGAGAGCATACTTGATTTTTTTGTTATTATTTTATTATTGTTGTACTGGGTGGGGGTGCATTGTAGCATTTACAAATGTTCTTATATCAAATATAGCATACTTGGATTCAGTCTCTTATCATTCTTCCTTATTCACCCCACCCACCATTCCAAGGATAGTCTCAACAGGTATCATTTTTCATTTATATACATGTGTGTACAGTATTTACACTATATTCACCCTCTCATGCCCGTTCCCCACCTCCTCCTGTCTCCCACTACCAACACCCCAAGCAGGACCTGTTACACCCTCCTGTTCTCTGATTTTGTAAATGAAAAAAAAGATGACATTTTTGTTTGTTTAATAGCTGCATAAAGAAGGAGTTTCCTTGTGACATTGCCATACATATATACTATAACCTGAATTGGTTCATCTCTATTTTCAACTTTCTACCTTGGTCCCCTTTTATGGTGATTTCAACAGGTTTAAAAATTCTATATTCATTCTTGCATAGACAACACATCAACCACATTCACTTTCCTAACGTCCTTCTTTTACACTTGCCTCTTGTATTGACCTCCCTGTAGGATGACCTATTTGTCATAATGTTGTTGTATTTGTATTAGGTCTATATTCTACCTATGAGAGAAAACAAGAGGCTTTTAGCCTTCTGAACCTGGCTAAATTCACTTAAGAAGATGTTCTCCAATTCCATCCATTTACCTGCAATGACAAAATTTCATTCTTCTCTGTGGCTGAATAAAACTCCATTGTATGTAAATACCATATGTTCTTAATCCATTCATAAGTAGTGAGTCATTTTGGCTGTTTCCATAGCTTAGTTATTGTAAATAATGCTGCAATAAATGTGAGTGTACAGGTATCTTTATTGTTTCCTGACTTACATTTCTTTGGGTATATCCCCAGGAGTGGAATTGCTGGATCATATGGGAGTTCCATTTTTAGTTTTTTGAGGAGCCTCCATACTGCTTTTCATAAAAGTTGTTTTAATTTACATTTCCACCAGCAGTATATGATGGTTCCTCTTTTTCCACATCCTCACCAACATTTGTTGTTGTTTGTGTTCTTGATGGTAGCCATTCTAACAGGAGAGAGGTAGAATCTTAACCTGGTTTTGATTTGCATTTCCTTGATGGCCAGGAATGTTGAGCATTTCGTCATGTGATCTTTCAGCCATTTGGACTTCTTCCTTTGAAAAAGGTCTGTTAAGTTCATTTGCCCATTTCTTCATTGGGTCATTGATTTTTTTGGGAGTTTACATTTTTGAGCTCCCTGTATATTCTGGTTATTAATCCCTTGTCAGATATATGGTAGGCAAAGTTTCTCCTATTCTGTAGGCAGCTTCTTCGATTTATACAATCTAAAGAGAAACCAGAGTATAATAGGCTTTTAATATATAGCCCTTATTATGTTGAGTTTCATTCCTTCTGTACCAAGTTTCATCAGTGCTTTTATTGTGAAAGATATCTACATAGTATTCCATACTGCAACAGCCCAATATACATTCTTCTCAGCATCCCATGGAACTTTCTCCAAAATAGATCATATTTTAGGTCACAAAGCAAGTCTTAACAGATATAAGAAAATAGAAATAACCCCCTGCATAGTATCTGACCCCAACACAATAAAACTAGAACTCAACAACAAAAGAACCAGCAGAAAATACTCAAGCACCTGAAGACTGAACAACACTATGCTTCATGAACAGTGGTTCATAGAAGAAATAAGGTAGGAAATAAAAAAGATCCTGGAATTTAATGAGAATGAAAGCACAATCTATCAGAACCTAGAGACAAGCAAAGGCAATCCTAAGAGGAAAATTTATAGCCATGAGTGCATATATTAAAAATACAGGAAGATTTCAAATAAATGACTTAATGCTGCATCTCAAACCCATAGAAAAATAAGAACAAGCTAAACTCAAAACTACTAAAAGGAGAGAAATAATAAAAATAAGAGCCAAAATCATTGAAATGGAATTAAAAAAACATACAAAGAATCAACAAAACAAAAGCTGGTTCTTTGAAAAGATAAATAAATTGACAACCCTGGCAATTCTGACTAAAATAAAGAGGGAAAAGATCAAAATTAATAAAATTAGAAGTGAAAAGGGGAGATAACAACAAACACCAAGAAAATCCAGAGGATTATTAGGGACTACTTTGAAAACCTATATTCAAATAAATTGGAAAATCTAGAAGAAATGGACAAATTTTTATACACATGTGACCATCCATAATTGAACCAAGAGGATATTATTCACTTTAGCAAATCTATAAAAAACTATGAAAGTAAAGCAGCAATAAAGAGTGTTCCAAAAAAGAAAAGTCCAGGACCTGATGAATTTTACCGGATCTTTAAAGAAGAACTAATGCTAGCTCTTCTCAAAGTTTTCCATGAAATAGAAAGGAAAGGAACACTGCCAAAGTCATTCTATGAAGCCAATATTTTACTCTTCCAAAAACCAGAATAGGACACAAGAAAAAAAGAGAATTACCAGCCAATCTCTTTAATGAACATAGATACAAAAATCCTCAATAAAATACTGACAAACCAAATTCAACGACATATCAAAAATATCATATACAATGAACAAATTGTTTTCATCCCAGGGATGCAGGGATGGTTCAACATCTTCAAAACATTAAATGCAATACAACATATTGACAGATAAAAAGACAAAACCACAAAATCATCTCAATTGATTCAGCATGCTTGATTCAAAAGGCTATGGGTAAACAGACACTTTTATATACTGTTGGTGAGAATTAAATAGTACAGCATCTTTGGAAGAGGATATTTCAGTATCTAGCAAAATTACTTATGTATTTCCCCTTTGATTCAGAAATTATACTTATAGGAGGAATCTGTTATAAATAAAGTGGTAGGCATTTGAAAGGATATGGGATAAAACAAGTAATTATATTAGCACCATTGAAATCCAAGTTTTTCAGCATGGGAGAAAAGAGCTACAGAGGTTAACGTATAGTCCTGTGTTTGAAATGGAGTATTAACACGACCTACTAATGTGTGTTTAGTAAAATAGGTATATCCTTAAATGTTCCTCTGAAAAACTCAAGAAACAATGGTGAGCCCAATGGAGCCTCACCAGCATCTCACACTGAGATCTTGAAATGCCATTCTCCATGGAAGAAAAACAGTTTTGAAGAAATGATTAAATTCTGAATCTGGTTTAAGAAATGTGTAAGATAAGCCTGGGATGTCTTCTACCTGAAAGAAAGGTTCTATTCAAAAAGACTCAAAAGTTAACTTGAATTAGGTCCCACTGAAGAAGGATGAGAAAATCAGTTTTTAAAATATCAAATAGCTAAAAAGTCTGAGTTCATGATGATTTCTGGATGCTAGAGGACAGCTAGTTATTTGAAAAAACTAATAAGCAATGGGAAAGGTTAAAATATTTATCCTGGCTTCCTCATGTTTTCCATTACTTTACAATATCCAAGTAATAGATGAACCCAAGTTACTTCTTACAGATGTATTTCATCTAATAAATGGATAAGAAATGATAGAATTAAAACATTGCCAATATTGAATTAAGTGACTCATTAATGATTATCAATGACTAGAGATAATAGCATTCATTTCCTGATGGAAATATACAAGTCTACCTATGAAACAGTCATGCTTAAAAATAATAATCAAAATCTTATCATTCTAGTGTATCTCACCAGAAGAGACAATCAACAAAATTCTAACTATAGGAGAATTCTATATAGCTTATAAGCCATATGCAAAAGTAAAAACCCAGAATAATGAAGGAAAATATATAAAGAGACAAACATGTGTCAGTGAACCACCATGTATAACTTTATTTCAATCAAAAAAGTAAGTAGGCAAAGTTTAAAAAAGATAAAATAGACAATTGGGTACCAATAAAGACTGATGAACATTTGAAGAACTTAAGAAAAGGTTTTACATTATTTTTAGATGATGCTGTTTTGTGTTTTGTAGTAAGTGTGGAATGCTAGCCAGTAGATTAAATGTGGTTGAAGTCTGGTGGCATATATATTAAGATAATAGCATACACAGGATTATGATTATTCCACTTCTGTTTATGTTTAAAATTTTCTGTAATAAAAAGTTAAAAACATTTCTGTTAATAGAATTTGTGTAGTTACTAATAGCAACAATAAAATTCCTTTATCAAGAGATTTTTGATGTTTAATTTTTCTTGATTAATATTTCAAGGAAATTAATAAAATATGATTTAAGCCAGAAACTCAATTATTTCCTCAAGCTTAATAATGGCAAATTTTTCCACAGTCAATTTCCTCTGCTTCATAAAAGCCATTTCAAGTAAACTGAGGAACTAGAAACTAGAACTGAGAGATAAGAAATAACTTTGGAAATCTATTTTATGGTTTAATTTCAAACTTAATCTATGCTTTTCGTAATTTTGTATGCATTGCCTAGCAGTCAAGGTTTTAGAGAAGCCAGGTATACATATATGTAGTGATCTTTCTATTACTTTTTAGTTCCTTGTTAAGGCATCTTCCCTTTTATCCAATGTTGTATTAATCTATTGAGTAGAAAGATTTTTTATATAGTGTAGTTGAAAATCATGTCAGTGAACAAAGGATTGATTATACCTTTGGTGTGTTGTTCTAGTTGGCTAACCATGTGGGAAAATAATCAAATTGTATCCTCACTTCATACTTATCAAAACTAATTCATATTGATTTTACATTTAAATATAATAATGAAGCCATTAAAGTAAGCTAAATTATTGATAAATGTTTATGTAACTGTCTTAGACCATTTTCTGTTGCTATAACTGAATGTGAAAGAAAAGATAACTTACAAGGAAAAGGGATTTATTGTGCTCACAGTTCTGAGTGCTGGGAAGTTCAAGATGAGACTGCAATGTCTGGTAAGAGCCTTTCTGCTGGCGAAGATTATTCAGAGTACCACTGCAGCAGTGCAGGGCAGTGCACAAAGAAGCCAAGCATCCTAGCAGCGATCACTCCTCTTTTTAAAAGCCGTAGTCCTGTTGGGTTAGAGGACCACCCATATGATCTCTTTTTACCTTAATTATCTCACAGAACTCCCACCTTCAAATGCCACAGTCAGATAAAGTTTCTACCCTCTTAAGACATCACAATGGAGATTAAATGTCAACAGGAGTTTAGGTGAGAACATTAATGGAGAGCAATAATCTATGTTGAAGAATGATTTTTTTTCTTGTGATATCAAGGCAGAAAATACATAAAAATATTGAACATATGATAACTGTTTAAAATATCATAAAAGTCCCTTTCTTTTCCTTTAATGATCAACTGGTCAATGTTTAAAACTTGTAACTAAAGGTTAATGTTCCTACCATATTTAGGTCACTTATTAAGAAGTTAGTGAGAAAAATATCCTTCTAAAAGAAAAATGGGCTAAGGCAATCAATCAATACACATTACATATATAAATACAAATAACCAATATAAATGTGGGACAACATTTATATATGTTTTCTAGTAATAAAATAGTTGCAAATTACTATGAAGATGAGATGACACTTATCAAAGTGGCAAAGACCAAGAGTTATATTTGAGTGAGTGTGCGATATTAAAGACTGTAGTGTTACTGCTGGGAGAGGTACAAATCTACAAATTGACACAACCTCTCTCAAGACAATTTGCCACTATCAAGACCCACAAAAGTTACATAATCTTTAAAATGGAAGTTATTTTTTATTTCCTACACCCTTTCCTCATCTCCTCCCTACTCCCACTGGTACCAACCCACCTCACCAGGCAGGACCTTTTCTCCCCTACTGTTTTCCAATTTTATCAAAGAGAAGTAAAATGACATTTTTGTTTAAGATAGCTACACAGGGTGTTTCCTTGTGGTACTTCTCTCTCTCTCTCTCTCTCTCTCTCTCTCTCTATATATATATATATATATATATTTATATGTTTATATATATATGTATGTATTATAACTTGAATTGGTTCATCTCCATTTTTCTTCGTTCTACCTTAGTCCCCTTCTGATGGTGGTTTCAACAAATTTAAAAATTCTACATTCATACTTATATAGAGAGCACATAAACCATATTCATCTTCTTATTTTCCTTCTATTACCTTCCTCTTCACTGTGACCTCTTCTTAGCATGACCTGATTTTCATAATATTTCTGTATTTGTAATAGGTCTATTTTCCAAGTATGTGAGAAAACATGAGGCTTTTGGCCTTCTGAACCTAGATAACTTCAATTAAGATGATGTTCTCCAGTTCCACCCATTTACCTACAACGACAAAACTTTCTTCTTTGTGGTGGAATAAAATCTCATTGCATATAAATACTATATTTTCTAAATCCATTAATCAATAGTGGGTCATATTGACTGTTTCCATAGTTTAGCTACTGTGAATAATGCTGCAATAAACAAGGTGTGCAAGTGCCTTTATTGTAACCTGAGTTAGATTTCTTTGGGTATATCCCCAGGAGTGGTATTGCTGGATCATATGGCAGTTCTATTTTTAGCTTTTTGAAGAGCCTCCATACTGTTTTCCATAGTGATTATACTAATTTACATTAGTATGTATGATGGTTCCTCTTTCCCCACATCATCACCAACATTTGTTGTTAGTAGTGTTCTTGATGGTAGCCATTAAAATAGGAGTGAGATGGAATCTTAACATGGTTTTGATTTGCATTTCCTTTATGGCCAGGGATGTTGAGCATTTCGTCATGTGTTTTTTAGTCATTTGGACTTCTTCCTTTGAAAAAGCTCTGTTAAGTTCATTTGCCCATTTCTTCATGGTTCATTGATTTTTGGGGGGAGTTTAGATTTTTGAGCTTGGTGTGTATTCTGATTACTAATCCCTTGTCAGACATATAACTGGCAAAGATTTTTTCCATTCTGTAGGCAGCCTCTTCAATTTAGAGACCATTTCTTTTGTTGTGCAGAAGACTTTTCATTTCATATAGTCCCATTTGTCAATCCTTTCTCTTAGTTACTGAGCCATTTGAGTTCTACTCAGGAAGTCACTTCTATATGTATTAATTTCAATGTATTCTCTGCTCTTTCTTGCACTAGCTTCAAAGTTTTAGACCTTATATTGATGTCCTTGATCCACTCTGAGTTGATATTTATACAGGGTGAAAGCCATGAATCTAATTTTCGTTTTCTTCATGCATATATTCAATTTTCCCAGCAACATTTGTTTTAGAGGCTTTGCTCTATCTTATGTTTTTGGTGCTTTTGTCTAAAATAAGGTGGGCATAGCTGTGTAGATTCATAGCTGAGTCCTCTATTCTGTTCCACTGGCTTCATATCTGTTTTTGTGCCAGTGCCATGCTGTTTTTATTGCTATGGCTTTGTAATATAGTTTGAAGTCGGGTATTATGGTACCTCTAGCATTGCTCTTTTTGCTCAGTATTGCTTTGGATATTCATAGTCTCTTGTGCTCCTAGATGAACTTTAGGGTTGATTTTTCAATCTCTGTGATGAATACCCTTGGAATTTAGATGGGAATTGCATTGAACATATAGATTGCTTTTGTTAATATAGCCATTTTCACAATATTGATTCTACCAGTACATGAGGATGGGAGATCTTTCCATCTTCTGTAATCTTCTTCAATTTCCTTCTACAATGGTTTATAATTTTCCTTGTAGAAGTCTTTCACATACTTTTCTAGGTTTATTCTTAGGTATTTTACTTTTCTGAGGCTATTGTAAATGGGATTATTTTCCTATATTCTTTCTCAGTCTGTTCATTGTTGATGTATAGAAAGGCTACTGACTTTTTTGTAAATTGTTTTTGGATCCTGCTACTTTGGTTTATGGTGTCTAAGACGTTTTTGGGTCTTTTATCCTAAGATCATGTCATCTGCAAAGTTTAACTACTCCCTTTCTAATTCATATTCCTTTTATTTCTTCTTCTTGTCATTGTTCTGGTTACGAATTCTAAGATGATGTTGAATAAAAGTAGAGAGAGTGGGCACTCTTGTCTCATTCCCTGACTTTAGAGGAAATGTTTTCAGTTTTTCTCATTTAGTATGATGTTGGCTATAAGCTTGTCATATGCAGCCTTTATTATGTTGAGGTGCATTCCTTCTATTCCTAGTTTCATCAAAGCTTTTATCATGAAAGGCTGTTTAATTTTTTGAAGACCTTTTCTGCCTTTATTGAAATGATCATGTGGATTTTGTCTTTGCTTCTGTTAATATGCTGTGTTACATTTAATGATTTGCACATGTTAACCCCTCTCCACTGTTCATGGAGCAGAATGTTGTTCAGTCTCCAAGTATGTATTTTTTGTTGTTTCTTTTGTTATTGAGTTCTAGTTTTATTGTGTTGTGGTCAGACAGTATGCAGGGGGTTATTTCAATTTTCTTATATCTGTTAAGAGTTGCTTTGTGACATAAAATATGGTCTATTTTGGAGAAGGTTCCATGGACTGCTGAGAAGAATGTATATTGGCCTGTTGCAGGATTGAATACTCTGTGGATGTCTGTCAGGTCCATTTGATCTATGGTGTCATTCAATTCTATAATTTCTTTGTTGATTTTTTGTCTGGACGACCTATTTATTGGTGATAGAGGGGTATTGAAGTTTCTCACCACCACTGTGTTGGGGTCTATCTGTGTTTTTAAGTTCAGTAGTACATGTTTAATGAAGTTGAGTGCACCAACACACAGGCTGAGGGGTGAGAACACAGCTTAGTGTTCTGCCTCACCTCCACCAGGCAGAGGTGAAATTTTTCCTCCTTTTATTTGGCTACCAGTTTTGTCCAGGAGTGTTTCAATCTGCCCACTAGCTGTGGTGGACTCTGTGGTTTCCTCCAGTGCAGATGATATGTTGTACTTAACTGGCCAGGTTGCAATTATACTAGGTAGAATTGGGTCAGCTCCCGGCACAGGGAGGCAGAAGTCTGAGGTTCTACAACATGAATTATGGCGGGTCCAGGACATTCTAGATGTTTGCAGAACTTGTTCTGCAGTTATCTGTATTGCATGTTTGCATTTCTAAGAGACTAGAAAAGAAGCCAAAAAAAAAAAAAAAAAAAGGAGGGGGACAAATGGCAGGCAAATGCCTGGGCTTCCAGGGATGTTATGTTCTATAAAAAGCTAATTTAAGTGTTGATCATTTTACTTTATGTGCACCCCATGTTCTTGTGGTATCTTAGTTAGAAAAAAAAAAGTCAGGTTACCCAATCATTGCTACCACAAATTTGATGTATTCTTCAGGAATCATGGAGATCAGAGTTCCAGGGTCTGTTGGCTGTCTCCCATCTCGGTCTTCTCTAGTGGAAGTTATTTTTCTCTAGAAATTTATACTTACAGAATAATAAAACAAGTGCAGGAACACTTAGTATAAATGTTTTATTGCAGCATTGCTTAAAATAGCCAAAATCTGTGAATAATCTGAAGCCAAAGATGGAGGATTTGTCCAACCCTTTGGTAGAAACACAAAAGCACTGATAACATAAAGATGTAATCACTATTGTTAAGTGGGAAAAGACAGAGTCATAGCAATTGATATTGTGTTATCTCTGATACAAGCATTTTTATTCAATTTATCTGCATTTTATATAAGAAAATCTATAACTTCTGTAATAAATTTCAAAAAAGATATTTTGTTTCTTATTATATTCAGAACTTTTCAATAAAAGCTCATGTCATAAAATGTAACTATAGGAAAGATCTTTCAGGATATTTTAATTTTGCTCTTGTTGAGGCAAAATGAATGAGTGGCCACAGCTCCAGAGGAAGATCCCAACATAGTCAGGAACTTGCATGATGATGTGTGTTTTCATCTGATTTTAACAGGTCACAGATTAAAGAAATGTAGTATCTATAGAATTGGGAGGTTTTATTTATTGATTTATGTATTTATTTATTTGTGTATGTATTTATTTATTTATTTTAGGTGGGATGGGAGATTTGAACTCAGGGCTTTGTGTTTACAAAACAGGTGCTCTGCTGCTTGAGCTATGCCTCCTGTTTAGAATTTTGAAGTTTTAAAGGAGTGGAAGTTGGATAAATTTTTAAGTGCAGAATTCAAAGATCTACGTATTCATACATAAACATAGTCATAAATAAAAATGAATATTCAGTCTTGGGAAGATGATGAGGAAATATGAATAACTTCATCATGATAAATATTAATAGCTATTTATTAATGAAGTTTAGCTAGTGATACGTCATAACCAGAGTTATAATTATTTCTTATGATCAGATGCCTGAAAACATCTCGTATTTGGAACTGTTCCAGGCCAATACCAGAGCTCAAATAAGCAGATTCAGTGACTCATTCAACATTCATTTAATAATATATGCCAGGAATTTTAGCCTTTGAGAATACCATAATACAAAAGTCTCTACCCTCATGTAACTTTCACTTGGGAATATCAAAATTATGTCAGAGAAGTTACATTTTTGTAGAACAAATAACAAATAGGATTTGTATGAGACTCATCTGCATTCACTAACTGAAATCACAGACAGTAAATGACATTTTTGAAAAGCATTGATTTTAACTGTACTCCAAGAATGGTGTCTGGAGGAGAAAAATATCCTCCACATAAGGGGCTTCTAACACAGGGTGTCTCTTGTTTACTGCTCCCATCTTGTGAGGACCAAATGGAGGGGTCATGCCATTTCATTCATCCACACCCACCCAAGATCAAAAATCATCACTAGGACATGTTTATTTTCCTTTCAAATATTTCTCTGACACCTGCTCATTTCTTTTTGTATACATTGTTATCCGTCTGCACAAATCACCATCTTGGCTTGCTTGGGCATGACAGTCTTTCACCACATTCACTCTTATTCAGTTCCCATCTATGCTCTATATCTGCTCTGTTCTATAAGCACTTTTTTTAATCCACTAGCTACAGAGGCTATTGAGGAACATGTAGCTAGTCTAAATTGAAATAGACCATAAGTGTAAAATACCAGATTTAAAGTATGCAAAAAGAATAAAAACTGTCTCGCAATTTCTATATAGGTTGCATGTTGAAATGATATATTATGTTAAACAGAATAGTAAAATTAATTTCACCTGTTTCTTTTCAAAACTGTGGATGCTAGAAAAATGTATTATTAGACATGTTTCTTGCATTAAATTTCTGTTTACTTACTGCTCTCCATTGTACAAAAAATAACATAATACATCATATAATATGCTTATAACTTTTCAATATGTTCTTGTTACTGTTAGGATAAAGAAAAAATCTTTAACATGGCCTGTAAATCTGTGAGAGGTCTTTCCTTACCTACCTAAACAATTTCTAGCACATTCTAATCTTTTCTTTGATTTCTAAGCTCCAGTCATTCACCTTTCAGGTTCTCAGCACAGTGATATTTTTTCTGACAACAGATTGAGTCATATTAGTGTGCCATGAAGTGAGTTTAGTGAATGGAGACAAGCATCAAAAATAGCATAGGGAGGCAAGAAATAAGGTACATTGCAAACAAAGGGCAAATAGTATTTCATGTCAATGCTTTTGATTTTGTATGCTTGTTTACTGAATTATGTTGTAAAATATATTTGTATTGAAGAAACAGATTTGAGAAGCAATACTGTAATCCAGGGTTTCTCAACAACCCTGCATTCTGGTTGGATAATTCTTTGATGTGGACCTAGAAAATCTTTGCTGACTCTGATTATGGAGACATTAGTCTATATTTTTAAAGAAACTTTGTAATTCCAGCCTTTATATTTAAGTCTATGACTTTCATCAAATTATATTCTTTGTAGGGATATTTGGATATCTAGAGTCCCCAGAACTATTTGCTGAAAGGTTTTTCTTTTCCTAATCAATTGCTGCTGTGTTTTTATGAACTTTAATTGATTAAATCAAAAGAGTCAGCTTCTGGAATCTAGATTCTGTTATTTTGACCTATTTGTGTATTGTTAAACCAATAGCACATTGGCTTGTCTACTGTGACATTATTGCAAGTTGGTTTTTCAATTTTTATTTTTGACATTAAAATTATAGATAGCAGGTACCATGTGATGGTTTGATACATGTATGCATTGGGTAATGTTTAAATCAGATTAAACACATCTGTCTCCTCACTTAGTTACCTTATACGTTAGATACATTCAAAGTAGTTCCTTTTATCTCTTTGAAATATACAGCATAAAGTTGTTATCTATAGTCACCCTATCATGCAATAGTGTACCAAAATTTCTTACTACTATAACTTAGTGCCCACTTACAATTCCTTCAGTGTTGATCGTCCTTTTCAGAATAATTTTTGTTATTCTCTGTTTTTTAATTTCCATAAAAATTTTATAATTTACTTGATAATAAGTAAATTAGAAATTACTTGATAATAAGTAAATATGAGTTTATTTGATAATAAGTAAATAAAAATTTTAAAAATTCTTGCTAGACTTTTGGATGAGATTGTGTTGAAATTTAACATATACTTTGGAAGAATTAATGTCTTCATGATAATTTAGTCTTCCAATGCATGAACTTGGAATATATTTTCATTTATAGGTCCTCTTTAATTTTTAAAACAGTATTATACAGCTTTCATTGTAGAAATCTTACACGTATATTGTTAAATTTATGTTAATTCATGCATTGATGGTAGATTAGTGCTATCATTCATAACCTTTCCTACTGTCTTTTAAAATTTATGGGATCTGTGGTGATGTCCCTTCTTTCATTCCTGATATCAATAATTTGTATCATTATGTGATTCCCGGTATATAAAACCTCAAGAATTATTGACTCAGTCAATTGTCAGACAGAAAAGGGAAAGTTCTAGTTGTCTAACATATCATTTGATTGACAACTGCTCTTGTGTGTTGGGAATGGAGAAGAAATGAAAGGAAATGTTTTAAAATAGAATGGAGGGATGAATATGATCAAAGTGTTGAACAAGCATGTGTGAAAATAGAATAATGAAACCCATTAAGATTATTTTAGTAGGAAGAGAGGGGATTCGATAGAATGATAGAGGGTGAATTTGATCACATATTACATGCCTGTGTGGAACATCACAATGAAACTCCTTTGCACAATTAATATATGCTAACAAGAAAAAGCCTGGAAGAAGTCAGGCATGGTGGTACATGCCTGTAATCCTGGCTACACAGGAGGTACAGATGGAAGAATCTTGGTTCTAGATCAGCCCAGGCAAAATTAGTAAAACTCTATCTTACTAAACGCTCGGCGTTATGGCACATGTCTGAAATTCTAGTTACATGGGAGGTAGAGATGAGAGGATTGCAGTTGAAGGCCAGTCCAGGGAAAAAGTGGGAGACTCTATCTGAAAAATAAACTAAATCAGAAAAGGCAAGAGGTAGAGCACTGGCCTAGCAAATATGAGGTCCTGAGTTCAGCCCAGTACTGCTCAAAAAATCTGGAAGAATTAAAATCAAGTTTTATATCTGTAAAAAATCATTCTACAATGCTAGAAAAGTATAATAATGTAGAAAGAACAAAGATATGGAACAGTATTATCAGGCCAACTTTCAGTTTCTAAATGTGGAATTTGGGGCAAATAACTTCTCTGAGTTTCAATGTCTTCATCTGAAAATAGAGTAACACACCTCTAAAAATTTTGTGGGGTTAAGCAAAGTAACATGTGAAGTATGCCTGCAACATTGTATCCGGAGCCCAATTGCTGTCATGTCTGTGGTTCTCATTGTTCTCTTTTGTAAAACATATTTTCAAGAGCAGAGTTGCAGACTACGTGGAAAGATGTACATAAATAACATACTCAGCACAGGGCACATTTTGGATGCATCGAGAATATGAATTCCAGTAAGTGTCCATGGACCCTATAAACCACATATTGCTACAGGAAATGGAAAAAAAGCCACAGACCACAATTAGGGTTATGATTTTTGTTTCAAATATATGGCTATTTTCTCCAATGAAAATTTAGATTTTTTTTCTTTTTACAAAAAGCCTATCTGTAAGCCAATGCTATAGTAAAGATAGCTAGAAAAGAAAGACAAAATGAGAATGGGAAGTAGCTTTTGGATCACCATATTCTAAAAGTAGGATTGAAAACTGGTGATTAGAGATTAGGAATTTTCTTTCTGCCTGAATGATTACCAAGGAGGAAGATGAAACAGATTCAATCACTTAGGAATATTTAATTTTAAGTAAATAAATCAGTCCCCAACATAACTAATGTCTACAAAACACTCACATTTCCTTTACAACATCAATGCTAGTGCTCACTATGATTTTTCTAGAATTTATAAATTCCTACCACTGTGAATATTGCTAAAGAAATACCTGAGATTTGGAAGATGTACCTTTGCACACTTCATTTCTGTTCATATGTTATTGGTCAAAGAGTCTCATCTATGAATTCCTTTAAATGGGTAGAGAAGTAAAGTCCTCCTGTGAGCAAGTTACATCTACCATGAGCTTAAATTTTATTTTAGGAACAGTGTGTCTGCTAAGCACTTAGTTCTTTCATTCTCTTACTTACAAGGCTTAGAAAACAGCTCAAACCTTCAAGGACATGGGTTGGAAATTAGTTGACATAAATTAATTCAATGCTTATGTCTTCCTAACTTTGAGACACACTTTCTAAGTGATTTTATGCCTTTACTCATTTATTCCACAAGATAATCTAGAGAGGTCAATATTGTTATCTTTATTTTACAGATAAAGAAGTTAAAGTGCAGAGAGGTTAAGTGACTTGTCCAATATCACACAGCTGGGATTCACTGCTAGACAGTCTGATGCCAGAACCCACACTTTTAAATAAGGTAACATACAGCCCTCACAATAGGCCCCTCACAAATATTTTTTGAAGCGCTAGGTGCCATGCTCTGAGCTGGGTGTCTACAATACTCTCAATCCTGTGGGATTCATGTGTCAGAACCAGCCATTGTCAGGAGCCTGCAACAGGACTGAGAGCATTCTTCACCACGTGTGAACATGTTTCAGCACTGCACACACCTGAAGTGTCTTGTTCATGTCATATATTCTGTGTCTCAGCTCTAAGGAATAAGTGAGTTCTCTTGCTCAGTGTCTGAGCTTTACCAAACAGTGTTTGAGCCAAAAACTCAAGAGTGCATTATTTTCCTTTTGAGAGGAGTGAAATATTAACTTTGCAGGATTGTATGAGACAAAATGAATGAAACTATACAAATCACTTATTTGTGTTTAGCTGATTTCTTTGTCCTACATGGTCTCATGGGTATTATTTTTTTTATCTTACACACCTTCATACTAATGATGAAATAAGAATGAATGGGTAGAGAGGACAAAACACAAAATCATAAATAATTTTATATCTTCTGAAGAAAAGAATTTATTTTTGTCTCAATTCTGCCTTTTCAGGAATCAAATTGTATGTCAGGCAGCATTTGAGAATTGATCAACTATAAAAGAGGTTGGCTCACAATCTGTAAGGCAAATCTGGCCACTTGCCTATTTTTATAAAGCTTTTGGAGGACTGCCATATCTCTCCATTTAGGTATGGTCTATGGCTGGTTTTGCACCGTGATGGTGCAGTCGTGTAGTTGTAACAGGGACAGTTTGTCCCACAGAGTCTATATTATTTGCTACCTGGCCTCTTATAGAAAAAAATGAAAGTTATCCTCTGACTTATTAAAATGATATCAATAGATAAAGCACTGATAAATCAGGCATTTTGAGTATTCTCAAATATGCTCAGTATTTTGCTTAAGCTTACAAATGGCACCTCATACATGCTCAGATATAGGCCCACTAAAATATAGTGACAGAGCTCACATTTCCATTGGATCATCAAAGTCCACATCTAGGATAAACTGGCACCATTTTCAAATGATGACCATTAGTCCAAAATTTAGCAGTCAGCATCTCTATTTTACTTTGCTCTGCAAAGTGGTTGTTCTACACTTCCTCACAGTTCACAACCTGAGACATAATACCCAAAGAGAGTTTGATGTTATAGTATAAATGAAATAAATATTTAAAGCACTGAAAAATTTGATTGAAATTATAAATAATATAAATTTTAAGAAAGAATTATAAACCTGGCATAATGGCACATGCTTGGAATGCCAGAGCTCAGAAGACAGAGACAAGAACATCTCAAGTTTGAGGCCAGACTAGGTTTACATAGTGAGACCCTGTCTCAAAAAGTTATAATGAAACTTGCTCACCAGGAAGTTATGTAAAAAATCAACTTGTTTTAAAAGACATCCTGTTGAATCTTTTGAGAGCAAAGGGGTAAAAAATTTTAAGCATTGTTTTCTTAATAGCTACAAGACAAGCTTAATCAAAGAGACAAAATGTTAGTTTGCAAAGGCAAATAGAGTTGATGTCCACTGTGGCTTTTATTTTTTAAGATCTGAGTTCAACATATCAGCTGGTTTGAGCTATGGTTGACACATACAATTAAAACTGAATAAAAGACTTGAGAATTTTATCTGGCTTCCTACTCTTTTTGATGTTGCCCAAAATCAAAACCCTGCCAACATCTCTGCATAATAAATCAAGCAGAAATTCCTGTTACTTTAATGAATATTTAATTTTTCCAGATATGCCTATTACTCTATCTTCTGCAAGTATAAAGATAATGAAGTAAGTCACTAAAAATAGTACATCTTATTAACTGGTGGACTAATCAGAAAGAGAAGAAAATTCAATAAGTAAGATTGACTGACATGCCGCCCTTTTTGATATCTTCACTGACTTGATCAATATCTAATCAAGCCTGTGCATTTAATTATGAAAAAATTTGAACATTCAGAAAAATTGAACAAAAATGAATAACCACCAGGAAGATTCAGCAATAGTAATAGCCATATTTGTATTTGCCTATTTATCTCCAATATTTTAAAGTCTAAACTTATCTCTCAAGCTTTCTATTTTTTCATGCACAATTGATTTTTTTAAATTTTAAATTAAATTTATCTTGAGAAAGTTGTAGAATCAAGAAATGTAATACACAGAGATCCTATGTATCCTTAGGAATACCTATTTCCTCCTAATGGTACCATCATTCAAAATGATAGTATAATATCACAATTATGATAGTGACATTGATATTGACAGTGACACAGTCATAATGTAAAGCAGATCCATACAGTAGGATCGCTTGTATTACCCATTTACAGTCACAAGTGCTACCTCATCTCTTCCCACTGCCACCCCTTACCCTCTGGCAACCACAAGTTTGTTCTCCATTCTTGTAAAGACTAAGTCAGTTTACTCATTGATTGTCCCACATCTTCAATGTATCTGATTGGTGAGTATTGGTGTTCAGGGTTGGTTTAAAGACTTAACTAGATGCATTTTGAACATTGATATTTCTTAGTTGATGCTCTATCCTCTATTTTACATTCCATAGTAGTTATACAATGCCAGGATATCTTAGTATTAGTGATGCTAAGTTTGAGGAATCTCAATTTAATGACCAGCAGACCTCTCTAGTGAAGGGTATGTTTTCCTATGGCAAATGTGCATATCTTACACTCCAGCAACACTTTCATCTAATTGAACCTCTCTAAATGATCTTTGGCTGAATTACTTATTTCACTATGTGTGTGATCAGAAAACTATGACCTTGTAATACTTTTATTCTTTGCGTTTTTCTAAGTTTATTAACTGATGTTCTATTGTGGAAAAAGTGCTTTCTCCATGATTTTGCTTACCAACTTCCTCATTTTTTAACCAACTGCCAGTAAAAGGTAAAGAATTGGTAGAGCAGCGGGATGGTTACACATTCCTACCTGTCCACAGCAGTCCTATTTTTGTCTCTTTCCCCAGTACCAATGTTATCATGCCCCCATTCACACTAAAAAATTTATCATATTGACAAAAAATATACAATAATTCTATGTTTCAGTCACCCCCAATTTCATTCTCTCCCTCCCTTCAGTTTTAGAAGCACTACAGAATCTTAAATTTACTCAATATTGCATAAATAATCAATTATTATGTCTTTTAATATCAACATTTTTCTGTTCAAACACTTAAAATTATCTCTTTTAAATTGAATTAAGTCCCTCAAAAATGCCTTTGTGAATTTTTGTCATAATTCCCATTGTCTTTGACTAAATCTTTGCTTTATGGAATAGTAAGATATTACAGCTTTACCTTCTATTTTTATGAATTGTCAGATTTGACTCTGACAATTTCCTGAAGTACCTCTGATGTCTTTCAGTATGAACTGGTAGCTAAAAGTACCAGGAGTATTCATTTTTTACGAGAATGATATAACATTAGTCACTTCAACAGATAATGTTAGGATACAAGAAAATATAAATATACTTCAAGTTGAATTTATATTGATATTTCCATTTCAGAACATTTAGTTTATGTTGGTATTTCCATTTCAAATTTAACATTGCAGTGCTTTTCTTGATTTCCTTGATTCTGCATTTATATTTTTTTTTACTGGAAATCCTAGTTATTAAGTAGCATGTTTACTTTATTCTAAGATGCTTATAAAATGTTTACAAAATAAAAACTTCTGATATAATTAACAATTTTGAGAAAGATTTAAAATTTTATTTCAGTTCTTTGTTCCCTTTAATGTCTGTCATTGTAAGGGTACAGTTAGAATATTGAGTCAAGAGTTATTTAAACTTTAGCCTGCCTCTTCCCACAAAAATACTCACAAGAAACAGAAAACATCACAAGCAAAATAATGAGACAAACAATAAACTGGGGAACTATTATCGTTTTTATTCATAGGCAAAGTGTTGATATTACAAGCATAACTATAAAAACAGTTACTGGAAACAATATAAATAGCTCACAGAAATAATGCAAATGACTTTTAACATGAAAATCAGCTTAATTTGAGCATTTTAAGTTAAATAAGTAAACTAAAACTGTAGATATATACAAATTTTGACTTATTACACTGGCAAAAATCCAAGTTTGACAACATACTCTATTGGCAAGACAGCAGGGGTAGGGATAAAGGCATTGGCTGGTGACAATGAAAAACAGGGTAATTGTTCATGGGCAGAAATGGGCAGTAGCTTGCAAAACATGTAGGCATAATCTTTTGACACAGATAATCCACAATTTCCATCTCAAGATCATTAATCATGTCTGCAAAATCCCTTTTATCATGTAAAGCAACATAGTTACAGGTTCTGATGATTACAACAACCTGGGCCTCGTGGGAGTCATTTTATGTTTACCCACACAGAGTCAGAGAAGAAAGGTATAGCTAGCAGTAAGTTAAAGAGGATTGAAGTCATATACAGTGTTTTCTCTGATCATGGGAGAACTGAGAAGAAAAACTTAATGAAAGATAATTGGAAAATCCTCAAATACTTAGAAAATTGTCCAAATACTTCTAAATTATACTTGGTCAAAGAAGAAAGCATGAGAGAAATTCAAAAATATTTGGAACTAAATGTAAAAGAATCAACTGTATTTCAAAATCCGTGTGATATAATTAAATCTGTGTATCCAGAAAAATTCATAATATTTTAATGCTTATAGGAAAGTTAAAGGACAACCAATGAAGTAAACTTCCACCATAAAAAGCTTTAAAAAACCCCCAAAAAACGAGTTAATAAAATCCAAGTAAGTTAAAACTAGTAAACAATAAGGTGAAAACAAACATAACTAAAAGAGAAAACAGGCAGAATAGTGGATCCATCAAATTCTAAGTTGAATCATTGAGGTGGTTAAAAAACACTGAAAAACTTCTAGGAGATGTATCTAGAAAAAAAGAGAAGACAGAAATTACTATTATCAGCAATGAAACAAAGGACATCACTTTTGAATTGTGTAGTCGTTGAAAAGATAATAACAGAACATTCTGAAGAACTTTATTCCAATAAACTCGAGAACTTTAATAAATTGGAAAAATTGCTTGAGAGGCTCAAAGTACAAAACTGATTCACAAAGAAACAGACATCTGAATAGTTCTGTATGTATTAAAGAAATTGAATTTGTTACTTAAAAGCTCTCCCAAAAGAATTCTCTAGGCCCAGATGGCTTCATGGGAGATTTCTATTGAATATGGAAAGAAAAAAAGTACCAAACCTGTATATACTTAGAAAATAAATGAAGAGGCAATCCTTTCCAAAGTACTTTGAGTCCAGTATTGGACTTATACCATATCCAAACAAAGACATTGTAAGAAAGCAAAGCTAAAGACCATTATCCTTCATGCTAAAATGTCTAAACAAATATGGAAAAATTAAATCAAGCACTATAAAAACCAGACAATTCATGAGATCCAAGTGGTATTATCCTAAAATTATAAGGTTGGCTTAACATTCTAAACTCAATGAATACAGTTCTTCATGTGGAAAATAACAAAAACACATGTTCTTGTCAATAGATGCAGTGAAATATCTTGCAAAGCAGCTCATTCACTCATTCTGAAATCTCTCAGCAAAACATACATATTAGAGCAAGAGAAGGAAGCCTTCAACTAAAAATACTTAAGGTGAAAACTGAATAATTTCCTTCTAATACTGAGAAAAAGACAGGAATATGTGCTCCCACTTTGTATTTTATATATTGTGTTTGAAGTTCTTGCCTGTGCAATAAAGCAAGGAAAAGAAAGAAAACATATTGTCTGGCACCAGTGGCTCACTCCTGTAATCCTAGCTACTTGGGAGACTGAGATCAGAAGGATCACTGTTCCAGGACAGCACTGCAAATAGTTCTCAGAACCCCACCTCCAAAATAACCAGAGCAAAATGGACTGGAGATGTGGCTCAAGCAGTAGATCAGCTGCTTTGCAAATAAGAAGCTCTGAGTTCAAATTCCAGTCCTGCCAAGACAAACAACAAAAAATACATAAAACCATTTATGTCTACATAGGTATGAAGAAAGGAATACATAAAACTATTTTTATTTTTTATATAAACAATTTTTTGTATTTTGGATATCTTTGTACTGTTCACAGAAATTCCTAAGGACTCTATAAATAAATCTACTCCAGCTACTAAGTCAATATAACAACATTGCATAACAGAAGACCAGCATACCGAAAACAACTGTGTTTCTAGATATGATGAACAAACTTTGAAAATTATAAAGTTACATGGAGATAATTTAACAATGTGTGTGATACCTATGCATTGAAAACTATGAAGGAATTCTGAATGAATTGGAGAGGACACACTTAAGAATGTCTATGAAGTGGAAGATTGAGTATTGTTAAGGTATTGATTCTCTCCAAATTTGCTTATACATTTAGCACAATCTAATTAAAATCCCAGCAAGTTTTCGAAGAAATTATCTAGCTTATCCTATAGTTTATACAAATATAGAATTTTAAAAGGAAGAATACCTTTGTTTGGTAACCCTATTCTCCCTGATTTCAAGGCTTACTATCAATATAGTATGATAATTGGCTTACTATCAATATAGTATGATAATTGTCATAAATATATACACTTACATCAACAGATAGAATTAAGGGATCCAAAATATATGTAACATCATATGGTCATTTTTTTGACAAATTGTCAAGATAATTATGGGGGAGAGAATTAGCTTTTCAGTAGACTATTACTAGAATAACTGCATTTCTCTATGAAAAAAATGAAAGTTGGTGCTTTTCTCACACCATACACAAAATTTGCTTGTAAGCGAGTCATAGACCTCAACAAAGACATAATACTGCAACCCATCAGAAAAGGTGAAATTAAAAACAAATGCAGCAAAAATGTGGAGTACCCAAAGGCCTCAGGAACCACGTGGTGTGGTGGTAAATGGCGCCATGGATAGACTGGCAGTTCTTCAGAGAAGGCTGGCTTGGAGTGATGTGTAGAACAGAGCCAAATCAGCTCAGATCTTCAAGTAAGGAAAGCTGCTATCCAGTAAGGTTTGGACATAATTTGTTACATAGCATATTTTACACAAGCTGATGAATAAACCTATATTTTACTTGTATCTGATATTCTGCTTTTTCTTCCTCTTTTCTTGTATTTGAATTCATTGGCCTTTTCCTTTATTGGATCAGGATTTAAAACACAATTGAAAAGGTCTGCCTACTTCCACATTATAAAATAAATTATTTTTTATTTTCTTTTAGGATATGTAATATTCTCTTTTTCATATTTGGATTCTTGATCCATATAGGAATTTTTTTATTGGTATAGATACCAATAAATGTTGAATTTCAATTTTGTCTTTTATAAACAGCTACTAGTAGTTCTATGACATTTACTTAAAAATTCATCTTTCCTTGTAATCTGATATGTTACTATTGTCACATTGAATATCCAGCCTCACTCACTCTAATTTTATTCATTCCATTCTCTTTCATTGTTTTGTCTGTCTGTTCTTGCACTAACACACTGTTTAATTTTAATGGCCTTAGAATATGGTCTAAGGTATTTTTCATTGGGTTTTTTTTTAACACTTTCTCACCCATTTGATTATGCATTGCAAGAATAAAATTTTCTAGTTTCAGAATATGATTAGTATTTTATTGGGATTACATACTTTTATGCTATGAAACTTTTATATAAGCTTGAGTAAGATGGACCCTTTCTGAGTCAAATCACCCAATCCAAAACTATAAGATGTCTTTCTGTTCACGTTCATTTTTATATCTTTCAATTGCATTATATTAACTTCCAGGTACATTTATCATATGTTTATTGTTCATTTTATTTCTGTTTTTTCTCACTTTTCTTATTGCTGTTATGGAAATTTTTTGTTATATTTTCTAGCTAATTATTTTTCCACATATGAGATAGCTTTTGCATATTGGTTTTAGGTCTTGTATCACTGTATTCATATTTTCATTGATTCCTTTCAAGTGCACTATCACGATTCATACATACAGATATATTTTATCTTTCCTTTTTTAATTATTATGCTCCTACCTCCATATTTATGATTACTTTTTTTCTTTTATTATTCATATGTGCATACAAGGCTTGGGTCATTTCTCCCCCTTGCCCCCACCCCCTCCCATACCACCCACTCCACCCTCTCCCTCTCTGCCCAACCCCCTCAATACCCAGCAGAAACTATTTTGCCCTTATTTCTAATTTTGTTGTAGAGAGAGTATAAGCAACAATAGGAAGGAACAAGGGTTTTTGCTGGTTGAGATAAGGATAGCTATACAGGGCATTGACTCACATTGATTATGCTCCTATCTCCATATTTATGATTACATTGAGTAATATCTCTGCCACAAAAATATCTAGGAAATGAAAATGATGGCCTCTTGCCTTAGTAAGAATTTATACATTATTTTTTTCCATAAAATGCTTCCTTTTTAGTTGAGGAATGAATATACAGATATATGCAGACACACTAGCACATACATACCAGTTCAAGGATGAAATAATTGAATTTTATTTCACAAAGTTCTCTTTCTAAATTAAAAATTGACATTAAATTTTCAAATACCTCTTAAATGTCTAGAAGATGTATGATTTTGCTTTCTTAAATCTATTATGGTCCTGAATTACATTAATGGATTTTTGAAAAATGTTGTAGTATTCTTGCATTATATAATAAACATTTGGTCAGGCTGTAGTATGCTGCTTGATTTTGTTTGTTGACATTTTATTTGAGATTTATACATTGATATCCATAAATGAAATTCTCTGTATCTTTAATTATTTGAGGCTCCAACTTTCTAGCTTCAATGTTATACTCTCTTCATAAAAATAATTTGAGTATTTTTCTTTTTTCAGCATCCCCTATGATGGCAGTTTTATTTGTTATTTGCTTGCTTTCTTAAACTGAATTTTTTTGGGATATACATAGAGAAATTAAAACTTTCTAGTGATCATTATATGACAGAAACCTTGAACTTTTATTCAACCATTGCATGCTGGTTGAAAAATTTACAAAGCACAAATGAATGGCAAGAAAAATACAATGAAGTATTGATGTTTAAAAAAGCACCAGTGCTTTAGTATTTGAATATTCTTTTTGTCACATGATTCAAAAAATATAATAGCAATCAGAATCATAAAATAAATGTGCCTTAAATATCTCTTCTTTCAGTAGAATTTCAGTATGAGGACTTTAGCTTTTGACTTAATATTTTATTTTGATTTCCTTTGTCTTAAAATATTTTAAAACATTTTTATATAAGTGGCTTTTCTAATAATCTAATAATTCTATAATGTTGAAAGAAAGAAAGAAAGAAAGGTGACCCTTTAAAAATAGGAAATACCTGATTTTCACTGAACTGTACAGATGAACCACACTGTAATAATAGTTATGTGAACAATCAAAAAGTGAATGCACATGTGAGTAAATGAATAATTTTAAAAAAGTGAATTAGGAAGAAAACCTTCATTCTTTGGGGAGAATAAAATTATTTTGATTACTTATTTTAACTCACTTTTTAAAAAGTTGGTTGTACACTCACTGAACTTAAAGTCTCAGAGTCTTCTTTGTGATTGGATCTTAGAACTGTATTTAGGTACTCTTACATGGATACCTGATTTCTTTTTCTAATACAGCAAAAAGTACTAGAGAAAAGACTTATTTTCCTTTTGTTCCTTCTATTTCATGTTCCTCAGTCTTTATTTTCCTATGCTTCTGTGGACTACTTGAACATGTTTAAGGATTTGATAGAATTAAGTTGATAAAAATAATATACCAATTTTATTTATAGCACTTATAGTTTTTAGTCAAGGGTATAATAAAGCATATGTGACTTCTCACAGACTGCTGTTATAAAAGCTATTATCAAATTCACTTGAACTTTGCCACTTCAAGTGATGTTTTAGAACTTTTCTTCCTCTCAGGTTCCTCACTTTTTAAGTTTAATTGTCTTAAGCATCTCCCCGCATCTGCCTACATTGAGTGCCACATTAGATGGTGTTATGGTTTTGCTTTAATCCTCAATTATGACATAAGAATCACATGAGAAATAAAATTGTTACATTTTTACCCATTCCTCTGTTATTTCCTGTGGAAGTTTCAAGCTTTCTTCCATTTAATATTACTTTTCTGTTTAGAGAAATTCCTTTCTATTCTCCAACAATAGATTCACTAACAAAAGATTCTTTGTTTTGTTTTTTAAGAATGTCCTTATTTTCCCTTCATCTTTAAAGGACATTTTCACTCAATAGAGAATTTGCAGTTGAGTTATTTTCTTTCAATACTTGAAAAATGTGTTACTTTTTACAGGCCTCTGTCACTTTAGATGTGAAATTGGTATTTTGCTATAAGGAATGTGTTATTTCTTTTCTGGATGTTTTGAGGATTTTTTTTCTTTGTCTTTAGTTTTTAGAGGTTTAATTTTTATAAATTTTGGCATGAATTTCTTTGGGTTCTATTTTATTTGCAGTTTACTCAGCTTCTTGAATTTGTAGGTTTATTATGTCTTCACCAAATTTGGGGGAGTTTTTAGTTATTTTTTTACTTTCACTCTCCTCTCTTGTCCTTCTAAGATTACAGTGACACCAATATTTGTTCCTTTGTCATTGTTCCAAAAGTCCTGGAAACCATGTTCATTTTATTTTCAATTTTTTTCTCACTGCTATTCAGATTGAATAACTTCTATTGATCCTCTGTCACCCATTCTACTACTGCGCACATTCAGTAACTTAAAATTTTTGTTATTGTATCTTTCCCTTCTATAATTTCCATTTGGTTTTTTAAAACTTCTTTGTTGAGATTTCCTACTTTTAAAATTTGTTTCAAGAGAATCTGTGATTGCAAAAGAAGCATTTTTATGATGGTTGTCTTAAAATTCTTGTTAAATTGTCCCAACATCTGATTCATCTTGGTACTAGTACCTGTTGGCTGTTTTTCTTTATTTTTTTGATGGTAGTGGGGTTTGAACTCAGGGCTTCACATAAGACTGATTCCTATTTAGTCAAGTGTCTTGTGCAGTGTATGCCCCTATCCAGGAGTGGTTGTACATGGTCAGCTTATGCAGAATCTCATCCACCATACTCTGTGCTGCTTTGTTGCTGCAGGGTGTAGATGGAAGCTCAGCTCCACACTGATCTCGGATGTCAGGTGAGGGAGGATGCACTTCTTATAATCCCTGCCTCCCACTACCATGTCTGCCTCTTTGATGCCAGGTGAAGGTGAAAGCCCCACTCCTTGCGGGGTCCAGCTGACCCCACAGTATGGAGCAAGAGGAGTAATCATCACACATCAAATACCCTGCCTCCTATCACTTCATTCCACTTCCTTGACGCTAAGAGGATATGGAGGATCAGCTCTGCACTGAGTCTTGCTGACATCTAGATTATGCATTATGACATGGAGTATGCATTAGTCCCAACTGACACCTCCATGTTCAATCTCATTGTTGTTGGGTGGGAGTGGAGACTCAGATCCCTGTTCTTCGCTGACCCTATGCTGGTGGGAAAATTGGAGCACTGCTTATCTTCACAAGACTGGGTTTGGAATATCACTTCCTTGCTCATACCTCAGACATCAAGCAGATGTAAGGAAATCAGAGTGCTGCTTATTTTCAGTTGGGCAGAGGACTAGAGTGGAAGATCAGCTCCCTACTCCATGGCTGAAATTATAGGAGTGCAGGGTGTGATTTTTTTCTGTTAATGTTGGGCTAGAATAGGGTGGATATTGCCAAGAAGGCTTTGTTAGACCACATGTATCCTGGACCCTTGGGTCAGGATGAGTGGATTTTTCTTGAAGCATTTGTGGGCTGCACTTGTTGGCACTTCTGGATTGGAGTGTTTTTCATTACTCTGAGCCCCAGGGGAACTTACTACCATGCTGACCCTCAAGTCTGAAGATTTCTTTACAGTAGTTTTCTTCATTTCCTCTTTCTGAGAATTCTTATGCTTGCTTATTTTGTGTGTTTGTGTGAGAAGAGGCATATATGGGGGGAATGGGACTGCTCTATCTTGGCAGAACCAGAATTCCATATTGCGGAAAGGTGAAAAATCTGTGAAAACCACAGACAGCCTTTATTTTTTGCTCTATATTTTGCACACTAACATGGTTAGGAATTCATTTAGCTACCCAACCCACCTGGTCAAATTGGACCTTAGAAGATAAAGAGGAGACTGGGTTTAAGTCACCATTAATCTGTTAGAAGAAGGTGGCAGGGGAAGAAAAAAAATAAATAAACCTTTTCCCGAGTCCATGTGGCAGAATTTTAAAATATGTCTTTAGATGATAAATGATAAGTGAGAATATTTGATCTAAGGACAAGGATAACACTTTCTGTGAATTTATATCCACCATTTAACACTACCAAGTTTAGTTCATGAACACATTTAATGATAAATATTCCTTTTAGGTTAATTTTTCTATATCTAAAATAGAGGCCCAGTTGGAAGTGATAGCCAATATATTCCCCTATGGCTTCAGGTAAGGAAATACTGAGTATGTCATCAATCTTACCTTTTGATTCTCCAGGGAAGATTATCTTTGTGGAACAGTGTAAAGCTAAATAAATTTAAAAGATTATCAGAGAGAGAGATTATAAATTTAAAATAAGTTCATGATTCTAGGCACCCTCTACAATCATCTAGGGAATTAGAAAAAATAAAACTAATGAGTTTGCACTACTCCAGATCATTTACATAGGAATATCCTGATGGGCCTAGGTATTGCTATTTTTTAAAAGCTCCAAAGCAATTCTATTGTGTAACCAAGATTAGAAAGACCTCATGTCATGGGTATTGATTTCCATGACAAGGGAATTTATGTGCCATAACAAGTTGCGTGTACCATACCAGATAAAAACTCAGAACTGAATAGAAGATATTTTGGTTACATGAGACAGACAGCTGAAATACAGTCCCTTTAAGACTATTCTTCCCAACTTTGTTTGTTAGTGACATATTTTGCTACTGTAAAGTCCTTTTAAACTGAAGAAAGTGCCCAATACTCTAGAAATGTTTTCTCCAGCAGATAAAGTATCAAATATCATGAATCTGGAGCAATGGATGCTCTAAAATGTAGTGTCTGGTTTTGTTAATAGCCATCAAATTCAGTCTATCTGATTCCTTAATTGTGGGACATATAACAATCAGGCTTAAGTAAAAGCCTGGACCTTCTACCTTAAGTAAGAATAAGGACATTTCAAGAAGTACCTACCAGTGAGGTGACCAGGTATACAACACTGAAATTGTGGGGTCCCTGTGTAGGGAGTACTAAACCAGAATGTGCTGTTCCTGGTGGGAAGGTCATCTTGAACCTGGCAAATTCCATTTTATCCATGGAAAAAAATTCCTAAGTCCTTCTACTTAAGAAGTGATAGCTTTTGTTTCCCTGAGTGGCCTGTTATAGGCTCTGACAAATTAAGAGGATCACCACAACTGATCTCATTTACCAAAGTCACTTGGGTTTTTACACTGCATAACTTCTCTTATTAATACTGCTCAGGCATGTGCTGCAGTTGGCCCTGGTCTCTAGGTATTTTTGAGTACCATGCTTCTTCTTGATTTGGGGTTTAAAATTTGGGGTTATCATTGGTTTAAGATTTGGAATTTCAGGAAGCAGAGGTAAGAGGGTTGTGGCCTGGAGCCAGCCCTGGCAAAAGTAGAAGACCCTACTGAAAAACAAACTAAAAGCAAAAAGGACAGTGGCATGACTCAAGCGATAGAGGATGAGGTGCTGAGTTCATCCCCAGCACTGTTTTAAAAAAATGAACTTTTCTATTTAAATAGGGCCTTTTTCTAGGCTTAAGATAGTAGAGAGGCTCAACAGTGATAGAAGTGAAGAATTAGCCACTTAGCCAAGGTGGCTTTCAGAAATGTTTTAGGCCAATTTAGCAAATAATTAGTATCCACATAAAGTAACCTGAGTGGTTAAACTGAATTGTGCTCTCATGGAGGGCAAGTAGAGGGTTCCTTGAAAGCTTGTTCTCCCTAGATTTCAGAGGACTAGCAAGTGATTTAACATTCTAGAGACAGTGTTGGTTCAGCCTAACAAAAATTTGTTGAATACCAACTGCATATATTACATATGGACATGGATAAAATATAACCTCTGTCCTTGAGAAGTTTATAGATGCCTATGGTTATTCTGTTTTCAGTCAAACTTTATCCAAAGAATTATCTGTAGTTTCCGAAAGTGTACTAAGAAAGTTTAATTTTTGCCTGATAGTTCACTCATGACTACATATCAGAGTGAGGTCCTTAATTCTTAGCCTTGAATATAATTACTGCTGGTTGACTTACTCATCTCTCATTTTGCATATTTATTATTAAAGCTTTTCTATATAGAGAATTCTACAAGCACTCAAATTATATGGAGGTGGCTCTCTAGACCTAGTGCATAAATTATGGTTGGTGACTCTTTAAAATTTTAGCAAGCAGCCACCAACATTCTCAATGTTTATCAATGATTTCTTACATGCCTGTTTCCAAAGGGAGTATGAGTCTCATTGCCTATATCTCTGAGGTGGTACTTTATACATGAAGTACAAAGAGCTCAATATGTTTGGTCTCCATATATACTGATTGAGAACAGCACACAAAAAAATTGTGATGGATGCATGTAATGCTTGAAAATATTTTATTTATTTTCACTTAATGATAATTGCAAAATTTCTCTAAAATTAAGATGATTATCTCAATGTATAATTAGATGTTAAAGTAGAAATAGAACAAAAATTTCCATTTGGACTTCATAAGCAAATGACTGGTGATGTCAGATGCATCCCATTATTTCTTTCAGATTGACTAACTAAACCATGTGCTTATTGGCTTATTTGGCTAATGAATGAAAGACTAAAATCCATGCATGCTCTTACAAGTGAAATGTTTTCAGAGAGCCATAGGAGGGCTGAGGAATCTCAGTAAGATTTAAATCCTCTATCTTTGTGATGATTATTACCATGAGACAATTAGAGAGTAATTGGTTTCCAATTCTGATGTGACCAGTGACTTACCAAATGAGAACTTGGGAAATTCTCTTAATCCATTGGACTACATGTCTTCATCTATAAAGGACAAGACTAAACAGATTCGTGGGGTTCTAACTAGTTCTGTGATTGTATACCATCAGATAAAGATTCTAAGGGGTTTTATATTTATGACTTCATCTAATATATAATAAAAATGATCTAGTGTTATTAAACCAGATTCTTGTAGGGTAAAGTTCATTTACTGACAGAGGTAGATCCTAGGTCTGAGAACACTCAGGACCAAGACTTGTGATACAGCTGCAGCAATTAAATTGCTGAGCTCTCAGAGGAGAATAGGGCTGATAATATATTATCATGAGGTAGGATAATGTAAATAAAAATGCTTTGCCAACTATTTGAGGCTACATAGATGCCACATATTAGGCATTATTATTACCTTCTGCATTTATTGAGGATGCAATTTACGGAACTGACTGCAACCAAACTACATAATAAGTACGGGACAATTTGGAAAAAAATCCATGTTTTATTCTGACTTCCTTTTCATTCCTTCATCCAACCAATATTTATGGAGTTCCTTTGACTTGTAAAGTTCCAGCGGGAGAATTAAAGAGGTGTCTAATATGCTATCAGTATCTTTAATGGGTTTCCATTTTAGTAAATAGGTATGAAACAGTAGCATCTACTTTTCTTTAATGTTTTCGTGTCTTCGGAACTGTTTTCTCTGATAGGTTCCAAGTTCTTTGAAAGCTTGAACTAGTCTTTTCATTTCTTTTGAACCTCACAGTGTTCTATTGGGCATGTTAAAAAATAATTATTTGATAAAACAATAGAAACTAATCTCTGTTACAAGGTTTAAACCCTCTAAAGTGTTATACAGATATAAGCTATTATTAATTAATTAATTGCTGTACTGGGGGTTGAGCCCAAGATCTACACGCAAGGACTCTATCCTTATAAAAATATAAAATATAAATATATATTTATAAAATATAAATATATATTTATAAAATATAAATATAAAACCCTTTTGTTTTATATTTGTGTATGTGTGTACTTGTATTTTTTTTTTTTTGGTACAGCATCTTTCTAACTTTTGCCTGAACTGGCCTCTAAATCACCATCCATCTGCCTCTGCCTCCTGAATAGGTGGGATTATAGGGATGTATCACTATGCCCAGCTATAAATATAAGTTGTTATTTATGTTTGAAGCTTTCTTTTTTGAAACTTGAGAAATCATTTAGATACTTAATTTAATTTCAGTAAGTGAAATGATACTGACCCAATCTCACCTGAAAACAAATACTGAAAACAAAAACATATTAAAAAATAATAACCAACTTTTCTGGAGGACTAAAATGTTCCAGACACTATGTTATATGTTCATATCCATTATTTTATTCACTCCCCACAAGTTGGAACTTACCCTCTCCACTTACCACATGATCAGACTAAGGTGTGAAGATAATGAAAATCACAAGGGTATTGAGTAGCAAAATTGAAACATGAATCCAGACAATATAGCTGACAACACCTGAAAGAAGATGTCATTCTGTAACTTCAATCTGCCTGATTTACCACATAAATAATATCTGGAATTTTAGGTCAATCTAGACAAATAATTTTCAATGGAGGATGATTTTGGCACCCAAGGATGTCTGGCAATTTCGGGTGTCATAGCAGTGAGAATATGCTGATGCTGAGGAATCTACTGGATAGAGGTCAGAGATGCTGCTTAATGCTCCTTACAAAGAGTCCCTCTCCCTGATGCAGAATGATCTGGCCCAAACTCGCTTTCCATGGCAGGACAGTTCTGTTGTAAGTTTCTGTTTTCTTTCTTATGGCTTAGGAAAACATGAGTTTACCTAACTCAAAAGACCAACACAAGACAAGGAAAGCATGAGGGTACAATTATGATCCCACAGCTTCTATAGAAGGCAATATCATATAGTATCTATTTCCTTTTTCCAGAAGGTAAGAGGAATATCTGTTTTGGACTATTTTTGGTTGAATTTGAAGTTTCTGAGGGTCTCCCCACTAACAAACTTCCACACTTTTTTCTAATTTAGACCCATGTCCTAGAGTTTTGTAAAATATAAAATACAGCTGAAATCTTTCCTACATCTGAAACTCTCTCTAACAGTTATATGGCTTTATCTATGAGTAGCTAAGATAAATAGCTATAGCAATTTCATGGTACTTAAAGTCACATTTCTTGATAATCTCTGGATTTTCAGGGACCATTAGAGATCCCTGAGTGAATCTTGGAATAATGAAAAGTACATTCCAGCAAAGACTTTAGGTACTCTGCTATTGCTGCATTGATTGAGAAACACATTTCTAAATCAATTTTTTTTTGCAATTTTAACTTGTAATAAAATGAGTCTTAACCAAAGTGCCCTTTGCAATCTAAATGCTTAGGTTTGAGACCAGCAGGCCAAATTGAGAATTAATTAACATTTCCAAGCTGTGGTGCTATATTGTTTAATCTTAAATTGTACTTCAAATAGGGATTGATTTCTACACCATAGCACAACGAATGTTCCCTCTTCCCATGCCTTTTTAATATAAAATGTGGATAGTGTATATTTAGAGAATAAGACTAAATAATGGTAATCATTAAAATTTTTGATGAAGCCATAATAATATCCTCTTACAGAATCCATGTTCTCCAAGTCATCTTTATGACTTTGAGAAAACAATTATTACAGAATAAGAAAGACAGAATACCAACCAATACTGAGCCCATTAGTTTAATTTATGTATTCATAAAACTGATAATAGACATTTATTTCTAAAAATTCTTAAAGCGCAGGTAATAATGGAACCAGTCAGCAATTTGCCATTTGCAATTAATCACTCTCTTCATATTCACAACATTCAATTTTTCTTGCTATTTGAGAGAGTAATGATTAATTGATAAAAGTTTAACAAGTGCACTAATAGCAGGTAGTCTTAATTGCAAAGACTTCAGAATAATTCTCCCCAAACCTACTTTATGCTAATTTGTACAGCATTAGTCATAACACTTTATGATTTTACTTTTAAAATGACTTTTCTTTTAGTCACCCTAATTTAATTAAGAATTTTAACTAGTTACATGTATCAAGAACACCAATGAATTTTAAATTTGTGAGTTTGATTACCATAAGAGATTAACAAGAAGACTCATAAAAATGCATGGCTGCCAATTAGAAGTATCAACACTGTGTAAATTAGAATTTGTTAATTGGTTTAGCAAATGTAAATTCAATTTTTTGAAATTTTATGAACTGAAAAATTGATTATATTTTCATTTGCCTCCAGAAATATCTTATTAGTGATGATTTTTGTTTCACTAGGTGCTTAGATCTTACTTGTATTTTAGCCACCAATGTTTCTCTTTCATTTATTTAAAAAAAAATCTGACTTTAGCATTCATTTTTCATTCTCACATATTTGCCACTCACCATCCACACTATTAAATGAATGCTTAAGTACACATTTTTCTTTCGTCTGTCTTTCCTCTCAGCAAGACAGATAAAATATGCATTCTAGGTAAGGTTTGTTATTTGTACCTTCAGTATTAAAGTGCATGTAATTAATTTAGTTTCTTTAAACATTATGTGTTTATGACAAAACCTGCAGATGCTTTTACAAAGATGCATATTGAAATAGCATTTCAGATATGCAGATTAATACTGTTTGCCTCAAGGAAATAGACCTAAAAATCTTGCATTTTATAATTACAAGAAAAACAGAGCTGTATTTTAGTATTGTGGAATGGGAGGTCTCTTAGCAATGTAAGACTCCTATCTATTCTTAGCCAAGAATATACACACTCTGATCACAAACCTTTCATCAGTTATTCCAAGCTGAGTTGTCACTAGGAAACTAAGGGCAGAATTTAGGCCTGGCCTGAAATATTCTTATGGCTAAATCTACATACTGTAAGTGAGGAAATGGGGCAAAGAATAGGGCCCTTAACTATTGCTCCATGAACTTAGCACTTTGTGTGCACCAGATAATTTCACTCATTGGAGGGTAATCATCAACCCCCACTTTGCCTCTGAACTTCTCCAGCTGCTCCCAGAGCTGTTTGTGAAATTACAATGCTGAATAATCTCCCTGAAGGCTCCAAATTTCAGCAAATGTATTTGGCCATTCAAAATCTTTGCATCAGTTCCCATCTGAAGTCAGTGTAATTCAATTACTCTGTCTGCGATTAGTTTCCAAAAAGATAAAACATAGGCTAACACCAAAAAAAGTAAAGGCAACACAAACATAGTGCCTTTCTTTTTATCAAAAGGGGTAGGAGGGGCTTAATGTTTAGAGAACAAGACTTATGAATTTACTTTGGTATTTCATCATTTTGAATTAGGGACTGCAGCTTGGACAACTGGGCTTGGGAACCAAATAGTGTCATGCTACCAGGGAGAGCTGGTGTAGGAACCCAGGCTTAAGAGAGACATACTCACCATGTTAGGACCCGGAATCCTATTCCCCCGAGAGACAGAGAGCCAGGCGTGAATGCAATCAACAAAGCAGAGTTTATTGGGCTGGCTAGCCAGGGTCGAGCTCCCACACGGACACGCAGGACCGGTTAGGAAAACACGACCCTGAGCCTCTTTAGGGGAAATCTTATATAGACCGCGGTGGCATGCATATTTTCGTTATCAACATTGGGCAAGCAGGCAGAGCACATCTTGCGCGTACCTCACATCTTGCACGTACTTCACATCTTGCATGTACCCCCCGCTCACATTCCCCACATTCTATATGCCCTAACTGAGCCCTGCCGCATTGCTTATCTTATCTACATGGGGTGTTTGGTACTGGTTTCTCCAACAAGGGGGTTGGGGCCTGCTGAGACCTCCTATTCCTTTCATTCCCCCCTTTTCTTACGGCCTAAATTGAGGAATCATTCTCAAGGGGATGAAGAGCCTGATATTGTTGGCGGAGGACCAGAAGTTGGATAGTATTAATTCGACTTTTGACAAAAGTCATAAGTCGGTTTAGAATCCAGGGTCCTATGGTAACAAGTAATAGGATGATTATTATTGGCCCTGCCAATGCAGATAAAAGGGTAGCCAACCATGGGGACTGGTTAAACCAAGACTCGAACCAGCTTTCCCCGGCCTCTTTTTCTTGTTTTCTTTGTTCCAGGCTCTTTCGAAGTTTAGACATGGAGTCACGAACAACTCCGGTATGGTCAGTGTAAAAACAACATTCTTCCCCTAGAGCAACACATAGTCCCCCCTTTTGGAGGAACAACAAGTCCAGACCTCGTTGGTTTTGAAGTACTACCTCAGACAGGGAAGTGAGGGATTTTTCTAGGTGGCTAATGGAGGTTTCTATTCTCTCTATATCTTCGTCTATGGCTGCACGCAGCAAAGACATCCCTTTCTGCTGGGTGGCCAAAGAAGCTATGCCGGTTCCTGCTCCCGCTAACCCTAGGCTGAGTAGGGTAGCAATAGTTACTGTGGAAATAGGTTCTCTCTTTTTCCTTTTTTCAATCATTTTTGTATTCCAGTATGAATATAGACTCTCTTCCGAATGATAGAGGATGCGGGGCAGCACAGTCACTATAACACAGAATTCTTTAGAGCTGTTAAACACCTTAGTTGATAGGCACGGGGTGAGTCCAGACCGCGAGCATAGCCACCACCCATTGTCCTTTGGAATTACCCATTTAATAGCATTTTCCCAGGTAGAACTGGCGTTAATAACAGTACATAAGTCCCGTCTGTTCTTTGGCACTTTTCCTAAGCAGGTTCCTTGGCCGCTTACCTGCTGTATGGTCAGACCTCTCTTACGGTCTCCCCAGGAACATTGAGTAGGGTTTTCCTCAGATGAGGTATTGTGAGTGGTGTTTAGCCCTATTGCCTCATAGAATGGGGGCCTCACATCATAACATAGCCAACAGGAGTTAGTCATGTTAGGGTTGGTGTGGTTTAACGTCAGGAAGGCAGCACCCACTAGCTCCCAGAGGGGGTCTTTAGATCCGGTCATGAGACTGGGCCTCACCAGGGGAGGGCTGGTTTCTGATGGTCTTGGAGTTGTAACATTAGCCCGGGCTATGGTTGAGGGAAGATGATGAGCTGTGGAAGGTCGGGGAGGTGGCTTTACATAGGGTGGCCTAAGTACCTTATTAGGGCCTATTGTTAGAGTAGAGACTGGTTGTTGCACACGCCGCAAAGTAAAAAGGGCTCCTGGATGATTTGTTTTGTAGAGTCTGACTCCCCAGGATTTACCCAATTCCCAATTCGTTGCCTTTTTTCCTAAATCAGTGAAATTTATCATAATGGGATTACAATTGGGGGGAGTTGGGCATCCCTTATTTATAGGTCTAGGTTGGTGGTATGTAATGCCAGATTGAGAGACTCTACTTAATTGAATAAGGTCCCCCTGTTTGGGGGGTGGCCACCATATATCCCCTGAGCTCTCACAACCCCATGATTTACAATAATAGTCTGCGATTCCTCCACATTTTTTTCTGTGGTTGGGTTGGGGAGCGGGGCAGACATAGAAGTAACTTTGGCGCAAATCCCATTGTCCCCTGCCAGTGAATAAGGCCCTTAAGTCAAAGTATAATTCTGGGAACCAGGTGCTGGGAGGGGTCACCTTGGAGGTCTGGTTAAGAATGTCTCCTGTGGATACATCTACAATCATCCAGGTCAGGTTAAAAGGTTGATGTGGATTTGTATGCCCCCAGCAAGTGGTGGACAGGGTTAGAAAAAGGAATAAAGTTACCGAGGTCCAGTATGAAGTTTGAGTTTGAAAAAATTTTCCTTGTGGTGGGACACCCTTCTTGTTGGCAGGAAGCCTTTCTTCATAGCTACCGGATCTGCCAGTCTGATGTGGGTGTAGTGGACCCAGGTGATAATCCCATTCTGGGAGGGCTGCAGAGCATCTGGAGTGTTCTCGTTTTTCGGAGCATCCCGTATCAGCCGGAGCTTGAGTGGGTTTGTTGGATGCTTCCGTGCGGACCAATTTTCCTGTTTTTTCTCCGGAGGGTGAGCCCGTCTTACATGGGAATGGTGTACCCATGCTGCAATCCCGTCGACCTTGAGGGCGGTAGGGGTAGTAAACAGTACAACATAAGGTCCTTTCCATCTAGGCTCTAGGGTTTTGGACTGATGCCTTTTAACCCATACCATGTCACCCGGGACTATGCCATGTTCCGGAGCCGGGTCCCTCTTAACAGCGTGGTATGCTTGAATTAAGGGCCAAATCCGTTGTTGCACTTTAGCTAAAGCCTGCAACATGGTCAGGTAATTTGGGGCCAGATCACCTAGTTCTGGGCTTAAGGTCCTCTGAATGATGGGGGGTGGAGCCCCATACAGGATCTCAAAGGGAGTTAGCCCATGGACATAGGGGGAGTTCCGGACTCGGAAGATGGCCAAGGGAAGGAGCGTCACCCAATCACCGCCAGTCTCCAGGGCCAATTTGGCTAAAGTCTCCTTTAGTGTCCTATTCATCCTTTCTACTTGCCCTGAGCTCTGGGGGTTATATTCACAATGTAGCTTCCAATTGGCCCCCATAGTCTGGGCTAGTCCCTGCAGGACTTTACTAACAAAAGCCGGACCGTTATCTGACCCAATTGCCTCGGGCACCCCATATCTGGGTATGATTTCCTCTAGCAAAGCCTTTGCCACTACCTGACTCATCTCCTTCTTTGCAGGAAAAGCCTCCACCCAGCCTGAAAAGGTATCTATGAAGACCAGCAAATATTTGTACCCAAACTTTCCCAGTTTTACCTCAGTAAAATCCACTTCCCAACTTCTTCCCGGAGCCCTCCCCCGTTCCCGAGTACCTGTATGGTGCCCCTCCCTTCGTCCTGGTTTCATGATTGTGCAGCTGGCACAATCTTCCACAATTTGGCGGACTGCTATGGTCTGGTTCGGAAATCGGAGCTGCGCAGATGTCAACAAGTCTAGTAATTTTCTCTGCCCCAAATGGGTGGACTTATGTAAGTTAGCCAACAGGAATCGTCCGAGTTTTTCAGGCAGAATTAACTTGCCTTCCAAGTCGCTTTTCCATCCGTCTTCCCCTTCTCTAAAGGGGGAGTGGGCTCTCATCCAAGTGAAATCCTCTGTGGAGTATTCTGGTCGGGGGGGTAGCGGAGGGAGCTCTGGGACCGGCACGTCTATCGCCGCAACCGTGGAAGGTTGCCCTGTCTCCATGGGAGGACTCACCATTGCTACTCTCTTTGCTTCTTGATCTGCTCTGTTGTTACCGACAGCTTCCGGCGTCTTGGCAGACTGGTGGCCTGGGACATACATCACTGCCACTGCCTTCGGTTTTTCCACTGCCATTAATAGATGCTGGACTTCGGCTAGGTTCTTTAGATGTTTTCCTTCTGCTGTGCGGAATCCTCTTTCGCGATAGATGGCCCCGTGGACATGGATGGTACCGAAAGCATAGAGGCTATCGGTGTAGATATTGACTCGCTTTCCTTTTGCCCTCTCCAGGGCCTCTGCCAAGGCAATTAATTCCGCTTTTTGGGCTGATGTTCCGGGTGGGAGGGCGCTGCTCCATACCGTATTTCCTTCTTGGTCGACTACAGCTGCCCCTGCCCTTCTGGCTCCATCTTGGAAAAAACTGCTTCCATCCGTGTACCAGTTTAATTTGCAGCCGGACAGGGGGGTATCCTTTAGGTCAGCCCGTACCTGTGTAACTTTGGAGAGGAATTCTTTGCAGTTATGGACAGGTGTCTGCAGTTCTGGGTTAGGCAACAAGGTGGCAGGGTTCAGGATTATGGGATCTGTGAATGTGATCCGAGGGGAATCCAACAAGAGCCCCTGGTAGTGGGTGAGCCTGGCATTCGTCATCCATTTCCCAGGGGGTTGTTTAAGGATTCCCTCCACCGGGTGAGGGGCCGTTACCCAGAGGGCCTGTCCAAAGGTTAGTTTATTGGCTTCTCTCACCAGCACGGCAATGGCCGCTATGATGCGGAGGCAGGGGGGCCATCCTGCCGCTACTGCGTCTAATTTCTTGGAAAAGTATGCCACTGGTCTCTTCCAGGGACCTAGCTGTTGGGTCAAGACTCCTTTGGCTACCCCCTTTTTCTCATCTACAAACAGAGTGAATGGTCTTGTAGGATCTGGCAAGGCTAAGGCAGGGGCCTGTAAAAGAGCGTCTTTTAGCTGATCAAAGGCCTGTTGTTCTCTCTCTCCCCAACTCCAATCTGGAGCTTCTTTGGTGGCCTCATATAGGGGTCTGGCTATTTCCGCAAATCCTGGAATCCAGAGTCTACAGAACCCCGCGGAGCCCAGGAATTCTCTCACCCCCCTAGTGGATGTCGGGGATGGGATAGCCAGAATAGTCTGTTTCATGGCATCAGTCAGCCATCTTGCCCCATCTGCAATCCGATAACCCAAATATGTCACTGACCTTTTACAGATGTGAGTTTTCTTGGCACTTGCCCGATACCCCAGCTCACCTAATTCCGTTAGCAGGTGTTCAGTAGCCTTGATGCACTCCTCTCGGGTTTCTGCCGCTAACAGTAAGTCATCAACATACTGTAATAGAGTGACTCGTGGGTGGCTCCGACGAAAAGGTTCCAGGTCCTGGCTCAGGGCCTCATTAAACAGGGTGGGAGAGTTTTTAAATCCTTGCGGCAGTCTGGTCCAAGTGAGCTGTCCGGATTGGCCCCCATCTTCTTGCCATTCGAAAGCAAATAGCGGCTGGCTGATTTCTGACAATGGAATGCTGAAGAAAGCATCTTTCAAATCAAGGGTTGTATACCATACTTGCGAGGGGGGTAGGTGGCTGAGCAAGGTATAGGGATTCGGAACGGTGGGATGAATGTCCTCCGTCCGCTCGTTTACCTTTCGCAGGTCTTGCACAGGCCTATAGTCCCCGCTTCCCGGCTTTCGGACGGGGAGCAGAGGAGTATTCCAGGCAGACTGACAAGGCCGCAGTACTCCTTCCTTTATTAGCCTGTGGATATGAGGGGCTATGCCTCTTCGGGCCTCCTCAGGCATAGGATACTGTTTCACCCGAATGGGGAGAGCAGAAGCCTTCAATTGTATAACTACGGGTGGGAGGTGTTTGGCAAGGCTGGTTCCCGCAGTCTCTGCCCAGGCCGTGGGAAATCTTTTTACCCAATGAGTCATGTCCCCTCCTGGTTCCTGTTGACTCTCAAACAGACGATGCTCGTCAGCCAATGATAGGGACAAGACATGAATCGGGCTCCCTTCTCGATCAGTCACAATTATTCCATCTGGTTCAAAATGGATATGGGCCCCTATTTTGGTGAGTAGGTCCCGTCCAAGCAGGGGAGCGGGGCTCTCAGGGACGACCAAGAAGGAGTGTGTGACCTGGTGTTTTCCTAAGTTCACCTTTCTTTTGGTAGTCCATGTACATAACTGTGTACCGGTGGCCCCCTGAACAACACTTGTTCGTGCCTTGTTCAAAGGTCCATATGCCTTGTTTAAAACCGAATATTGGGCGCCAGTATCCACCATGAACCCCATCGGTTTCCCCTCCACATGCATTGTTACCCAGGACTCGGGGAGGGGGTCTGAGCCCCGTCTCCTTCAGTCCTCTTCTCCGGCTAGGAGGACTCTGGCCTGCTCTACTGCTCGTTCCCTTTCCCTGTTTTCCCCCGGTCTCCTTCCAAACCCTCTTCTTCCCTTTAACTTAGGACATTCTCTCTTCCAATGCCCCGTTTCCTTACAGTAAAAACAGTGTTCCTTATCCGGGGTCCTGGCGTGGCCCCCTCCCCTGGGTTGGTCCCGGACACCTGCTAGGAAAATATGAGCCATTTCTCTCTGTTGCTTTCGGTTTTCCTTAGCCTGGAACTCCCGGTCCTCCTTTCTCAATTTCTCCTGGGCCTCCCTGTCTTCCTTTCTCTGTCTTTCCTCCCTTTCTTCTGGAGTTTCCCTAGCGGTAAAGACCTTTTCCGCTACCTGCAGCATTTCCCTTATAGTCATCTCCCCTAAGTTTTCCTGTTTATTGAGTTTTCTCCTAATGTCTGGAGCTGCCTGATTAATGAATGAGAGTACCACAGCAGACCGGTGGAGGTCCGCCTCAGGGTCAATAGGGGTGTACTGACGGTATGCCTCATAGAGGCGCTCTAAGAAACCGGCTGGGCTTTCGTTTTCCCTTTGAACGACTGCTTTCACTTTTGCAAAATTGGTGGGCCTTCTGGCGGCCGCTCAGAGACCGGCCATAAGAGTCTGGCGGTAGATCCGAAGACGCTCCCTACCTTCTGCGGTCCCGAAATCCCAATCAGGGCGGCATAGGGGAAAAGCCTCGTCTATGGCCGGTTGGAGAGTTGTGGGTCTCCCCCAAAACGTTTATCCCCCAAGACGTTCTTCCTCGCTTCGTTGAGGATGCGCTCTCGTTCCTCCGTCGTAAAAAGAGTATTGAGCAGCTGATGACAGTCATCCCAAGTGGGACGGTGTGTATGCATGATGGACTCCAAGAGATCTATGAGACACTTGGGGTCTTCAGAAAAGGGCGGGTTCTGCGTCCTCCAGTTATATAGATCACTGGAGGAGAAGGGCCAGTACTGAAACTGTTGCCCTCCTCCTGGTCCCCCTTGGCCCACCATCCGGACTGGAAGTGTAGGGACAGTTTCCTCCCCCTGTGTTGGTGAGGGGGGCCCGTCTTCCCCCTCCCTTTCCCGGATCCCTCGGAGGCGAAGTCTTCAACCCATTCCTCCTCCTGCTGCCAGTCCTGTTGAGGAGGATGAGGAAATTTCCCCCTCCGGGGCACTGGCTTGGCCAGGGGGAGTCACGTATGGAGGCGGCCGATCTTCCTCTGCCCCTGCGAGGGATGGGTAAAGGGGGGAACTCTCTGGTAAGACCGGAGATGGTGAAGGAGATGCCCTAATTTGAGGACCGGTCAAGGTGGGAAGAGGAAGTTTTTCCTCCTCCTTTATGACCAAGGCGGGCGTGACTGGGGTTTTAGCCCTGGGGGCCGAACTGGAGGGGTGGGTCAGAAAAACTGTTAACCAAGGGGGAGGGTTCCTCACCAGATCCTCCCAAACCAAAATGTAAGGAACTTGGTCTGGATGGCCTCGATTGTCTGGCTGAAAAATGACTGCTTTAACCTTAGTGATCAGGTCTAGGGAGAGGGAACCTTGAATGGGCCACCCGACTCCAAAGGTGGGCCACTCTGCAGAACAAAAGGTGTCGAACTTACCTTTCTTGATGACCAGACCCGCATTTAAGGCCCTTTCTTTAACTTCTGAAAAGTGAGAAAGGATCAGAGACTTTGGGGTTGTTTGTCCCTGTCCCATTGTGGAAGGAGACTCAAACACCAAGAGAGATAGAACAAAAAGGGTAAAGGCAACAATAATTCCACACACACACAACACTCTCCAGCACTCGCTCGGACCGGTCCTTCTCTCACACTGGTACGCACCCCATTCAACCTCCTCACCGTCCAACTGGGATATCAGGCCGAAAGGCGTCCACTTGACAGGTGGTCGGTCGACTAGCTCAATTAGTTCTTCACCTGGCACCAGGGTTCCTAAAATGCTCGAGCCCAAATGAGAGGAAAGCCTCTCCCAATAGGACCCTGTGGTCCTCCTTGCGAGATTCCCAGAATGAATCTCCCTGGGGATTGGCCGAATCCCCGCCGCGGCCCAAATGGAACACTCAAGTTCCTCCAAATGAGGGTCTGGGATCCCCTCCCAACGCCTAGGACTTGGGAACGCCCCTGCTTTCTCGCAGGCAGGTTCTGTCTCTCGAGAAAATGAAATCTCGGTGGGACCTCCAAATGTTAGGACCCGGAATCCTATTCCCCCGAGAGACAGAGAGCCAGGCGTGAATGCAATCAACAAAGCAGAGTTTATTGGGCTGGCTAGCCAGGGTCGAGCTCCCACACGGACACGCAGGACCGGTTAGGAAAACACGACCCTGAGCCTCTTTAGGGGAAATCTTATATAGACCGCGGTGGCGTGCATATTTTCATTATCAACATTGGGCAAGCAGGCAGAGCACATCTTGCGCATACCTCACATCTTGCACGTACTTCACATCTTGCATGTACCCCCCGCTCACATTCCCCACATTCTATATGCCCTAACTGAGCCCTGCCGCATTGCTTATCTTATCTACATGGGGTGTTTGGTACTGGTTTCTCCAACAAGGGGGTTGGGGCCCGCTGAGACCTCCTATTCCTTTCAACCAGAAATCAGCTGTGTTGTAGGGAGCAGAGCAGCCCCTACTGACTGCTGAGATGCAGAGTGGGTGGGTTTTCTGAACCCTGACCTGATCTTCCATTCCATATGTCTCTCCCCAATAGGACTTTCATGTTATGGTCCCAATAGGACTTTTCATGTTAAAGTTTTTTAATACATTTAAATATAATGGAATAATGTGCAATTATAAAAATGATAACAAGGACATATGTAGTACAAGAAATTATGGCCATAATTTATTAATTTGTTGATTTGCCAAATACTATTGAAGGCCCTGAACTAAGTACTTCAGCAATAAATAAAATAGACCTGTCTCCCACATTTTAGTGGAAGATTCAATTAAAAACTAAGCAAATATAAATGTAATTTCAGGACTGATTATTGCTATGAAGAAGGATAAAGCAGACTAAGGAGTCAGAGGAAGGTAGGAATAACATTTGAGTAGGTACGTCTTTGGGACGTAAAAGCCCTACACAGTTCAGTAGGTCAAAAATGAATAAGATGTAGGTATAAGAACTGTTCCAGCAGAGGAAAAGTCAATATGAACACTCTGAATTAAGGAGTAAGAATGCCAGATGCAGAGGCAGAAGAAAGACAAGGCTGGAGAGGAAACAGAATGGAATGCAGGAAGAATAATGGAGAGAAAAGGAGTAATGATGAGCAAGTTGAGGATAATATCATGTCTTCACTCAAGTATCCTTTCTGAGGACAGTGCCAAGAAAAAAGCATCCCATGCCCCATCTGGCTGTGGTTCTGGCAAAAAAAAAAAATCTGTAATGGTATGTTCTGCAAGTATTAACAAACAAACAAATGGGGTGTCAAATGCTTATCTCCTATCCAGTGGGGTGTGGGCAAGTGTGGCTGCATCTTAAATATGTTCATTAAAAATAAAACCACTATGTGGACAGACAGTTGTGGGTACTATGTAGTCTTTTACCACAATTGAAAACCTGTTGAGTGACTATTCCGGGACTGAATGTTCTGGAGCAATGAGAAAAACATGCATTATGGTCAAAGGAAACTCCCTAAGCAGGAAAGTATTTAGGAGGTTATCAACTTTTCTTTTCCAGTTTGTCAGCCTTCTTTTCTAGATCTATTACTAGATCTTCTCTAGTAATCAAGCCCTCTGTGTTTCAACCTCTTAAACCTCTTCTCATAATGTAGAGGCAGGAATCTTTATGGTCTGTAAAGGACTCTAATTCTGTACTACCCTGTTGGGATTTTATGGGAGACTTCTTGGCAAAATCATTCCACTTGAAGCCACAATTTCTTAGGCTATTAAGGAGAATAATATTTATGTTCCCACAGGGTGATACAATGGTTGATTAATAAATGCTTCAAGGGTGTTTTGAAGATTACAAGTGTCAGCTATTATTGTGATTATATTAGCTGATACTACAATCTTGAATTAGAATGAGCAGTGGGTTATGGCTGACTCTGTCATCTTCTGTACGTACGTTCTATGCACCGGAGGAATTAAATTTAAGCCCAACATAATTAATTAATGTTTATGAAGCATGTTGTGATTCTCTACTGCTCTAAGTGCTAAGTGCAGTTATGAGAAACATCATGGTTTTAGTTTGAACCTTGTAGTAATATTAGATTCCAATTGGCTTCGTTTATATTATAGTTCACGTACTCAGGGTCTCATTTCTATTTTCTGTGTAGTGCCTGGTAGCTTGCTGGCATATCATAGCTGTCCAATAAGAGCAGCAATAAAGTTGTAACCTCCTTGCCTTTATTCTTGATTTGCTTCCATATTTAAAAAATAGACTAGACAGGAAGAAGGATGCTCTCTTATTTTTGGCAAAAGATAACCAAATCTTTGCTAATGGGAGCGTGGAGTCTTCTTTTTCCTGCTTACCAATCAGGAAAATGAAAACTATGTACTCTGAAAAGTCTGGTTGTATCACTCTTAAATCATTTATAGTCCACTAAGTGCTTTGAATAATGGAGGAGCTAGGAGGGCTCCTGATTTAATTTTGTCTTCTATGTTTCTTCAGTATCTTTGTGCTTTCTCGCATTTAGGGGAAATAGCACAGAAGACAGAGTTAGGATGATTTTTTTTAAACAAAAGAAAGCTATTAAAAGCTTTTACAAGGGACTTGAGCTTTAATAAAACCTCTCTGTATGCAGAGAGGCCAAATCTCCAGGGATCTGGAAGAGACAACCTCAAAGTTAAACATTTGAAAAGCAAACTAAATTCATGAGTTAAACATCACTTCCTTTCTTCTTTCACCCTTATCTTCCTTATACTAGATACAACATTGTTCAGTACATTCTTTGACCCAAAGTCTCCATAAATCACAATATCAAATTATAAGAGCACATATTTGCCTGACATTTTTAGTTTATTAAATGCTATATTACATACGCATTAGTTTTCTATTGCTGTCATAACTAATTATCATAAATTAAGTGACTTAAAACAATTGCTATTTTTTATGTTATACTTCTGCATGTCAAAAGTGTAAGCACAGTTTGATTCAGTTGTCTCTTGGCTCAATTTCAGAGGGCTGAAATCAAGGTGCGTGCAGAGCTTTCTTCCTTTCAGGAGTCACTAGGGCTATAGTCACTTCTGAGACCTTTCACATTGTTGGCAGAATTCAATTCCTTGTGATTGTAGGGCTGCAGTTTCTATTTCCTTGCTGGATATTGGCTGAGGATTATTCTCAAAGTTTACAGGCTGCCTATATTCCTTTACTAATGGCCTCCTTTCTCCATCTGCAGTCAGCAATGGTGGATCAAGTCCTTTTCAAACTTTGAGGCTTTCCGACCTTCCCTTTTGATTCATCTCTTCTCTGCTTCCTGCCTAAGAAAATTCTCCTCTTTTAATAGCTCATGTGATTATACTGAGCCCACCCAGATAATCCAGAGTAATCTCTCCCTCGCAAGATCTATATATGTCTGCAAGTTCCTTTTGCAGTGTAGTGCAACATATTAACAGGTTGCAGAGATTATAGCAAAACCACCTCCTTTGGGGAGACCATTTTACTACCTATCGGTCCATGGAATTATACTAGGCAAGGAAGATACTCTTCTCACAATTTTATAGGTGAAGAAATGCAGGATCTCAGTAACATGTGATTTAACCCAGGTCACAAGGCAAATAAAAGGCAGAGCTAAAGTTATTTAACAACTCTAGAGAAAAACAAAGCACTTCCTTTATTCTAGGATATATATTATTAAGAAAGTCTTGCTTACATGTGCCCACTCTGTTCATAGGGGTGGTGTGCCACAAACAGCTTATTTTAGCGATATGCTCACCTTCACCTCTTGTACTAGGAAAATTGGAGCAAATATTATGTGTTGGAGCTGGAGCATTTTCTGAAGGAGGAATGGTAGGTAGATTTTCCGAACTAAAGAAAGAGAGTTAGGGAAATATAATCAGGTCTGCACCACACTTGGCATCTTTATCATCCAAGGATCTTGTTTAAGTGCAACTTGTAATCCAGTAATACAGGGATCAGATCTGAAATTCTGCACTTTTACTAGCTCCTTGCTGATGCTACTCGACCACATTTTGAGAAGCAAGGTATTCCACCACCTTTTGGAGGAGCAAGCCAAGCCTGCAGAAAGATAACCATAATAATGAAAAATTAAAGTGACAAATCAAGATGATGACAGAAGATATGTAAAAAGAGGGAATATCAAACAAATTATAAAGGTGATAAAGAAGAGAACATTTCCTTTCAATGTTAGGTCAGAAGTTCTCCATTGTGGTGTTCACTTTTGACCTGAGACCTTTTCAAGGGGTTCATGAAGTCAAAACAGTTTTCCTAACACTAAAATGCTGTTTGTCTCTTTTTTCTTGTGTGGACATGTAGTGTTGTACAAAGGAAATGATAACTCAAACTGCTGGCAACTTGGCATAAACAAGGTAGGGATAGCAAACCATATCTATGGGTAGTATCCATCACCAACAAAAGAAAAGACAAGAAAAAATGTCAGTTTTACTTTTAAAATATCCTTGATGGTGCAGTAAAAATTGTTAATTTCGGGAACTCTCAACCCTGGGTTCTATTAAATCTTTTCAATATTCTGAGTGGTGAAATGGGAATCTGTGGCGTGACATGTGTTAGGAGAAAAAGCACTTGTGTGACTGTTTGAGTTACATAGGACACATTTCTTTCTTTCTTTTTTTCATGGTACTGGGGATTAAACACAGGCCTTGTGATTGCTAGGCAAGCACTCTGCCACTTGAGCTGCACTCCAGTCCTTTTGTTTCTTATTTTGTTTTCTGAGACAAGGTCTCCCTAGTTTGACTAGGCTGACTTTGACCTTGCAATTTTTCTACCTTCCACCCTACTAGTTGGGATTATAGACCTGTGCTACTGTGCCTGGCTCATGGAACACAATTCTTACTTGAGAGAATGATAGACTACAGTTATTCTGACTTTGATATTTAAACATTTTCTTAAAAATAAACAAGTGCACCTCCTACTTTAGGGAAAACAAATGACAGCTTTCATTCTTGATGATAACATTTGGGCTTTAAAGCAAAAATTAGAACTTTAGAAAATCTGTCACCATGAGCTTGACAGCATCTCAATTCTTAAAGGCTTTTCTGGTTTTTAAAATGTACTTATTTATTTGATATAGGCTTTTGCAATGTAGCTGGGGTTGACCTGGAACATGTAATCCTACTGCCTCAGAATCACAAATAACTGGGATTATAGGCACATACCAACAAATCTGAAAAGCTTTAAAGCTTTTCTGATAAAATTGATAGTCTATTAATAAATGCAATATTTATATCTCTGTGTCATTGTTTAGATGATTTATATAGTGAGTCAAAATTTTCAAATGCCCAATGTATGATATTACAAAATTGTTTTCAAATAATTTTATTACTTTTTGAATTGGTGTACATTAATGATAAGAGGGTGTTTCGTTGTGATAATTGCACACATCTGCACAGTATTCTTTGAACACGTTCACCCCTTCCATTATTTTCCCATTCTAACCTCCCTTCTCCCCACTTTATTAATGGGTGACAAATCCATTGAAAGAACAGGAAGTCAAGTACGCATTACTACACCAAGCACCAAAAAGTCATTGATATGCTTTGAGATTCTATATAAACTAAGAAACTGCCACTTCTCAGGCTTGAATGAAGTACTAAGGAAAGATGTCCACAATTGTTTAAAAAGCCTATTAAAATACTCCTCCCACTTCAAAATATGTATCTGTGGGGACCAGATTGTCTTCACATACTTCACCCTGCACATGCATTTCAACAGATGGATTGCAGCAGGAGCTGATATGAGAACGTAGCTGTACTCTCAAAAATCAGACATTAAAGAGATTTATAAAAATGGAAGGCAATGCCACTCCTGACATTCTTTGGGAAATATAGTTATTCTGTCATGAATGTATTTCATTAATTTTATTATGCATTTTTAAATGTTATTAAATGGAACTATTGTTTAAATTCCTAATTTTAAAAACTTTCAATTATGTAAGTATGTATAGGTATAATCCACATGAACAAAAGCTATTTGAGGTTCTTTATAGTTTTTTTTTTAATGTGTTCTTGAGACCAAAATGTTTGAGGGAACACTTATTCTCTTTTTATTTATTTGCAGTACTTGAAATTTAACTCAAAGCCTCATACTCGCTAGGCAAGAGCTCTACCACTTAAGCCACTCTGCTAGTCCTTTTTTTATTGGTTATTTTTGAGATATGGCCTCTCTTTATGCCTTGGCCGACATTGATTGAGGTCCTCCTATTTGTGCTGGGTATGACAGGTGCATGCCACTGCTCCCAGCCATTGGTTGAGATGGGATCTCACCAATGAGAACTGTGATCCTCTGGAACTGTGATCCTCTCAACTCTACTTCCCAAGTTGCTAGGATTACAGGTGTGAGCCACTGCTCTCTGTTTATTCTGTTGTTTGGAATGAAACATTGTCCATTTTTAGAATCACAAACAAAGCTAATTAAAATATTTAAACCTAAAAAAAAATCTGAAAAGTATTGGCAAGGCTAATCAGAAAAATCTGAGATTTCTAGGTTTTTACTGCCTTTTAAGTGTGAAGTATTTTATAATAGGGCAATACCACAGGTCCTTTTTCTTAGAATGGGATTCTCTGATCTAGTCAAGCATAGTTAATCTTTTAGATATTGTATTTGGAACAGAACCTATGCTTTTAAAATTGTTCACACAAAAAACCCCCCACAAAATCAAAAAACAGAAATAAAAAATGCATATGTAAATATGTATAATTGGTCTTATGTAAATGTTGCTGAATTCAATAGGGCATTCAATGTTTGTTCCTTTATTTAAAATGTGATATTCACATAAAACTTAGAGATAAGTCTCTCACATTTCTGAAATAAATGCTATTTGGCAGGACTTCCATTTGTCCTAGTTTTCCTATTGCTTTTTGAGATGTCAAATCACACTTAAATGGTGGTTCAGAATGAGAGGTTCTCATTTTTTGTTACTTTGCTTTCCCTGACAGTACTTAAACCAAAGGTTGAGTCACTAGAGGGAAAGCTGATAGATATTCCACACAAGGTTATTGTCTGAAGATGAAATGATGAAGCTTCCTAGATGGATAATAATATTCCTTCTTCAGAAAGATAAAATTTTAGAAAATTTAGTGTTTTCCATAGCAAAGTTTGTACCAGTTCAATATTCAAGATATTATTCCATATGCCTTACAAATATTGACAATAGTAATCTTCTGAAGGACTTGTAAAGAAATTGGGGAACACAGAGGTTGAGCTACTCTTTCAAGGTTGCATACATAGTAAGTGGTGGAGTGTAGTGGAGATGTGTTTTTATGATGGCATTATGCTAACATAGAACTTCAGGTGAAGATGATTTAAAAACTAACATTCCAAAGGAAAAGCTGCTTCATTTTGGTGGGAATAACCTTAATTAGGATCTATTTGTGCATTGGACATATACCCATATGCTTGTAACAGTTCTGAGAAGAGAATTGGGAGAGGTTGAAGCCACAGGGTGTAGGAGTTGTGATGGTTTGAAGTTGGTGAACACCTAGTAATAATCCTCAAAGTTCTGACCAATGGGACAAGTATAGGTACCTTGGTTCTTTGTTACAAAAGTCAAATGTGTTTGAAATTTCATGCTTTCCCTTTCAAATGTTCTTCAATTCTTCATGCTACAATATTGCATTTTAATATGAAAATTATGTTTTGAATTACTCATCCTTGAATAAAAATGATTTTACACAATGATTCAGTTGCTATAATTTTTTGTGACTTGACCTGGCTTCTGGCACACTGTTCAGATCTTAGCTAGAGAAGCCTAGCTCTCTAGCTTAACTCCTCTTTGTGTTTCTTCTTTGTGTACTACTTATTGTTCAGGGACACTATACTAGCATGGATTTGGTTGTATAGCTCTAAATAAATTGTGAGTAAGAGAGTTCCAAGGGCAACCCTCTGAGCTAAGTTTGCCAAAGTCATTACATGGTCCTTTTATTTATTCTTCAACTTATGTCAGCAGCTGTAAAGTCAAAAGGACTCTACAAAGAAACTAAGCAGGTATTATGAATGAGTGAAATTAAACCAGCAACACATACTGGAGGAAAAGTTGGAGCTTCATGTGCACTGGAGGGCACATGTGTTAATTAATGTGGGATGAAATGCACACCTCCACTCCACCAAGAATAGGGGCCAATTTGCTACATATTCTGCTTTTTAAATTGGAGAAACAAGAAATTTGGATTTGTTCATAAAATAAAAAAATTTGGTGAATAATTCAGTTTTATAAAGTATATGAACAACCAAAAGAGTCTTAGACTTTTATGTTGTGCAGTCTTCCAGGAAAGGGTGTATCATAGGTGTTACACGATTATGTGTCTGTTTTAGTAAATGGGTTCTCTTTAATGACGAGTGTGTCAGAGAATGTTTGAGAAGAGGAACGTTTTTCCTCTGATCATCTCAAAGCTTATATTTCTGCTTACAAGCCTCAAGAGAAGTGTTAGGATGTTTCTTTTGAATAGGATGAGGAATGATCTTTTTATCACGTTTATGGTATCATCTTCTGAGGGACATACAATTTCTTTTGTTCTCCTTTAGCAGAAAAGGGGAACAACTACATCCTCTGAAAATATTTCTTTATATATTGAAATAGTTATTAAGGCTCTCCTTGCCCACATCTTTCCTTTCTTCAGCCAAAATAATCTCAAATTCTTAAATATTTCCTCAAGGATTTATTTCCTTCTTACTTTTAAATTATTTTTATTTTAGACATCTGGGTTCTCTTCAAGTTACCCATATCTTGCTTATAGTGTGGTCACGCTGGAATAACTTGTTCTCATAAAAGCTTAGCCAGTGCTAAATATAAAGAGAACATTATTTGCAGTCACGACATGCTGTCTTCATGCTATTTTCAAGCAGCACTGCATTTCTGATCTGTAACTTGTAACCTGCTGCAAGACCCATGTCATGTCCATGTTACCCGTTCATAGTCACTCCTCTCTAGTTCTTGCCCATGACATGGGACTTTCACTGCCTTATAATTCACCCTAAAAATGTTCCTTTCTGTCTTGTTTTCTTTCTCCATATCCAGAATGCTGGAACTTTAGTGCCAATAATGACATAGTGCCCAGTATACAACAGGTGCTTAAGTTATCTTTAATGAGTGAAATAACTAAAATTTGATTGAGGCAATATACCCCTAACAATTTTTATTGCCTCTAGTCAACCTAGAATCTAGATTTATTGGATTTAGTAGGACCTGTTTCAAAACTTGACTAAAGGTTTAGAATCTGTCTGGAGGAAGATCTTTGTCTAAATCTTGGCTTTTGTTTCTCATTAGCTATTTGGTTTGGGTTATTTAGTTTCTCTAAGCCTTTGTTTTCTAGAAAGTGGGCATGACAATGTTTAGCTTTAAAGTTATTGTGATATTTAAATGAGATAATGATGTTAACTACTTGAAAGAGTTTTTGGTATATAAGGGATCCCCCAAAATGCTAGACTAAGAAGAAAATGAAATATCCCAAATAAAGAGCCTATATATATGAATACAAATTAGTTATGTTTTACTATCTCATATTTTTACTTTTGAAATGACTTATGCTAGAAAGTATTTCTGGAGTCTAAAATTTTTGTTTATAGTATTCTCTCTTGACAGTTTACTTTCTCATCTTTTCTCTCAAATTAAATCTACAGTACAGATGTTCACTATTAGTAAAATACTCGCTACACAATGTTAGGGTTTCAAACTCAGCTATAGTATCATTTGCTATTATCTTAATGAGAAAAAAAATTATATGGAAAATATCACCCAGTGATGCAAAAAATGTGCAACTGCTATTGAAATATTTCATAGAAGAGTAAAACATTGGATGACTCAATGAATATGGATAGCGCCTTTGACAAAAGTAGAGGATCAGGTCTTCCACAGAGTATGAGCTGGAGGACATATTAAGTATTTTTTTTCCTTTTTCTTTTATTATTCATATGTGCATACAAGGCTTGGTTCATTTCTCCCCCCTGCCCCCACCCCCTCCCTTACACTCCACCCCCTCCCTCTCCCCTCCCTCAATACCCAGCAGAAACTATTTTGCCCTTATCTCTAATTTTGTTGTAGAGAGAGTATAAGCAATAATAGGAAGGAACAAGGGGTTTTGCTGGTTGAGATAAGGATAGCTATATAGGGCATTGACTCACATTGATTTCCTGTGTGTGGGTGTTACCTTCTAGGTTAATTCTTTTTGATCTCACCTTTTCTCTAGTTCCTGTTCCCCTTTTCCTATTGGCCTCAGTTGCTTTTAAGGTATCTGCTTTAGTTTCTCTGCGTTGAGGGCAACAAATGCTAGCTAATTTTTTAGGTGTCTTACCTATCCTCACCCCTCCCTTGTGTGCTGTCGCTTTTATCATGTGCACATAGTCCAATCCCCTTGTTGTGTTTGCCCTTGATCTAATGTCCACATATGAGGGAGAACATACGATTTTTGGTCTTTTGGGCCAGGCTAACCTCACTCAGAATGATGTTCTCCAATTTCATCCATTTACCAGCGAATGATAACATTTCACTTTTCTTCATGGCTGCATAAAATTCCATTGTGTATAGATACCACATTTTCTTAATCCATTCATCAGTGGTGGGGCATCTTGGCTGTTTCCATAACTTGGCTATTGTGAATAGTGCCACAATAAACATGGATGTGCAGGTGCCTCTGGAGTAACAGTCTTTTGGGTATATCCCCAAGAGTGGTATTGCTGGATCAAATGGTAGATCGATGTCTAGCTTTTTAAGTAGCCTCCAAATTTTTTTCCAGAGTGGTTGTGCTAGTCTACATTCCCACCAACAGTGTAAGAGGGTTCCTTTTTTCCCGCATCCTCGCCAACACCTGTTGTTGGTGGTGTTGCTGATGATGGCTATTCTAACAAGGGTGAGGTGGAATCTTAGTGTGGTTTTAATTTGCATTTCCTTTATTGCTAGAGATGGTGAGCATTTTTTCATGTGTTTTCTGGCCATTTGAATTTCTTCTTTTGAGAAAGTTCTGTTTAGTTCACGTGCCCATTTCTGTATTGGTTCATTAGTTTTTGGAGAATTTAGTTTTTTAAGTTCCCTATATATTAAGGTTATCAGTCCTTTGTCTGATGTATAGTTGGCAAATATATTCTCCCACTCTGTGGGTGTTCTCTTCAGTTTAGAGACCATTTCTTTGGATGAACAGAAGCTTTTTAGCTTTATGAGGTCCCATTTATCTATGCTATCTCTTAGTTGCTGTGCTGCTGGGGTATCATTGAGAAAGTTCTTACCTATACCTACTAACTCCAGAGTATTTCCTACTCTTTCCTATATCAACTTAAGAGTTTGGGGTCTGATATTAAGGTCCTTGATCCATTTTGAGTTAATCTTGGTATAGGGTGATATACATGGATCTAGTTTCAGTTTTTTGCAGACTGCTAACCAGTTTTCCCAGCAGTTTTTGTTGAAGAGGCTGCTATTTCTCCATCGTATATTTTTAGCTCCTTTGTCAAACATAAGTTGGTTATAGCTGTGTGGCTTCATATCTGGGTCCTCTATTCTGTTCCACTGGTCTTCATGTCTGTTTTTGTGCCAGTACCATGCTGTTTTTATTGTTATTGCTTTGTAATATAGTTTGAAGTCAGGTATTGTGATACCTCCTGCATTGTTCTTTTGACTGAGTATTGCCTTGGCTATTCGTGGCCTCTTGTGTTTCCATATAAATTTAACAGTAGATTTTTCAATCTCTTTAATGAGTGTCATTGGAATTTTGATGGGAATTGCATTAAACATGTAGATTACTTTGGGGAGTATCGACATTTTTACTATGTTGATTCTACCAATCCATGAGCATGGGAGATCTCTCCACTTTCTATAGTCTTCTTCAATCTCTTTCTTCAGAAGTGTATAGTTTTCCTTGTAGAGGTCTTTCACATCTTTTGTTAGGTTTACACCTAGGTATTTGATTTTTTTTTTGAGGCTATTGTAAATGGAATTGTTTTCATACATTCTTTTTCAGTTTGCTCATTGTTAGTGTATAGAAATGCTATTGATTTTTCTATGTTGATTTTATATCCTGCTACCTTGCTATAGCTATTGATGATGTCTAGAAGCTTCTGAGTAGAGTTTTTTGGGTCTTTAAGGTATAGGATCATGTCATCTGCAAATAGGGATATTTTGACAGTTTCTTTACCTATTTGTATTCCTTTTATTCCTTCTTCTTGCCTAATTGGTCTGGCTAGGAATTCCAGTACTATGTCGAATAGGAGTGGAGATAGTGGGCATCCTTGTCTGGTTCCTGATTTTAGAGGGAATGGTTTCAGTTTTTCTCCATTAAGTATAATGCTGGCTGTAGGTTTGTCATATATAGCTTTTATAATGTTGAGGAACTTTCCTTCTATTCCTAGTTTTCTTAGAGCTTTTATCATGAAATGATGTTGGATCTTATCAAAGGCTTTTTCTGCATGTATTGAGATGATCAAGTGGTTTTTGTCTTTGCTTCTGTTAATGTGGTTTATTACGTTTATTGATTTTCGTATGTTGAACCACCCCTGCATCCCTGGGATGAAGTCTACTTGGTCGTGGTGAATAATCTTTTTGATGTGTTGCTGAATTCGGTTTGCCATTATTTTGTCGAGGATTTTTGCATCAATGTTCATTAAGGAGATTGGCCTATAGTTCTCCTTTTTGGAGGTGTCTTTGCCTGGTTTTGGGATAAGTGTAATACTGGCTTCATCAAATGTGTTTGGCAGTTTTCCTTCCCTTTCTATTTCGTGGAACAGTTTAAGGAGGGTTGGTATCAGTTCTTCTTTAAAGGTCTGATAGAATTCAGCAGAGAATCCATCAGGTCCTGGACTTTTCTTTTTGGGGAGACTCTTGATTGCTGCTTCAATTTCATTTTGTGTTATAGGTCTATTCAGGTGATTAATTTCCTCTTGGTTCAGTTTTGGATGATCATATGTATCTAGAAATCTGTCCATTTCTTTTAGATTTTCAAATTTATTTGAATATAGGTTCTCAAATCCTCATTTTAGTCAGGTTTGCCAGGGGTCTATCGATCTTGTTTATTTTTTCAAAGAACCAACTTTTTGTTTCATTAATTCTTTGTATGGTTTTTTTGGTTTCTATTTCGTTGATTTCAGCTCTTATTTTTATTATTTCTCTGCTTCTATTTGTTTTGGGATTTGCTTGTTCTTGTTTTTGTAGGAGTTTGAGATGTATCATTAGGTCATTGATTTGGGATCTGTCAATCTTTTTAATATATGCACTCATGGCTATAAACTTTCCTCTCAAGACTGCCTTAGCTGTGTCCCATAGGTTCCGGTAGGTTGTGTTTTCATTTTCATTGACTTCCAGGAACTTTTAAATTTCCTCTTTTATTGCATCGATGATCCATTCTTCATTAAGTAATGAGTTATTTAGTTTCCAGCTGTTTGCATGTTTTTTGTCTTTACTTTTGTTGTTGAGTTCTACTTTTATTGCATTGTGGTCAGATAGTATGCATGGTATTATTTCTATTTACTTATATTTGCTGAGGCTTGCTTTGTGCCCTATTGTGATCTATTTTGGAGAAGGTTCCATGGGCTGCTGAGAAGAATGTATATTGTGTAGAGGTTGGATGAAATGTTCTGTAGACATCTACTAGGTCCATTTGATCTATTGCATATTTTAGATCTTGGATTTCTTTATTGGGTTTTTGTTTGGATGACCTACCTATTGATGATAATGGGGTGTTAAAGTCTCCCACAACCACTGTGTTGGCATTTATATATGCTTTTAGGTCTTTCAGGGTATGTTTGATGAAATTGGGTGCGTTGACATTGGGTGCGTACAGATTGATGATTATTATTTCCTTTTGGTCTATTTCCCCTTTTATTAGTATGGAATGTCCTTCTTTATCTCGTTTGATCAATGTAGGTTTGAAGTCTAATTTGTCAGAGATAAGTATTGCTACTCCTGCCTGTTTTCAGGGGCCATTGGCTTGGTAAATGTTCTTCCAGCCTTTCATCCTAAGCATATGCTTATTTCTGTCAGTGAGATGAGTCTCCTGTAAGCAACAAATTGTTGGATCTTCTTTTTTAATCCATTTTGTCAAACGGTGTCTTTTGATGGGTGAATTAAGTCCATTAACATTAAGCGTTAGTACTGATAGGTATGTGGTGATTCCTGCCATTTAGTTGTCTTAGTTGTTTGAAGGTTTGATTGTGTGTACCTAACTTGATGTTACTCTCTACTGTCTTGCTTTTTCTTTTCCTGTGGTTTGGTGCTGCCTGCCTTTTCATGGTTAAGTTGGGTGTCACTTTCTGTGTGCAGGATCCCTTGCAGAATCTTTTGTAATGGTGGCTTTGTGGTCACATATTGTTTTAGTTTCTGCTTATCATGGAAGACTTTTATTGCTCCATCTATTTTGAATGATAGCTTTGCTGGGTAGAGTATCCTGGGGTTGAAGTTATTTTCATTCAATGCCCAGAAGATCTCACCCTACGCTCTTCTTGCTTTTAATGTTTCTGTTGAGAAGTCTGCTGTGATTTTGATGGGTTTACCTTTGAATGTTACTTGTTTTTTCTCTCTTACAGCCTTCAATATTCTTTCCTTAGTTTCTGAACTTGTTGTTTTAATGATGATATGTCATGGGGTAGTTCTATTTTGATCTGGTCTGTTTGGTGTCCTGGAGGCCTCTTGCATCTGTATGGGAATATCTTTCTCTAGATTTGGGAAATTTTCCGTTATTATTTTGTTGAATATATTACGCATTCCCTTCGCTTGCACCTCTTCTCCTTCTTCGATGCCCATGATTCTCAAGTTTGGTCTTTTGATGGAGTCAGTGAGTTCTTGCATTTTCTTTTCACAGGTCTTGAGTTGTTTAATTAATAGTTCTTTGGTTTTTCCTTTAATTACCATTTCATCTTCAAGTTCTGAGATTCTGTCTTCTGTTTGTTCTATTCTGCTGGATTGGCCTTCCATTTTGTTTTGCAGTTCTGTTTCGTTCTTTTTTCTGAGGTTTTCCATATCCTGGCAGTTTTCTTCTTTATTGTTGTCTATTTTTGTCCTGAGTTCATTTATCCGTTTATTCATTGTGTTCTCTCTTTCACTTTGGTGTTTATACAGTGCTTCTATGGTTTCCTTTATTTCTTCTTTTGCTTTTTCAAATTCTCTATTTTTGTTGTCTTGGAATTTCTTGAGTGTCTCCTGTACATTTGGTTGACCCTATCCAGTATCATCTCTATAAAATTCTCATTGAGTGCTTGTAGTATGTCTTCTTTTAAATTATTCTTGTGGGCTTCATTGGGTCCTTTGGCATAGTTTATCTTCATTTTGTTGGAGTCTGGATCTGAGTTTCTGTTCTCTTCATTCCCCTCTGGTTCCTGTACTAATTTTTTGCTGTGGGGAAACTGGTTTCCCCGTTTTTTCTGTCTTCCCGTCATTGTCCTTGGTGTTGTTACTGTCCCTGTACTGTGTGCAATTAAGTATTTTCTAGCTTTTAATAATAACAATGGTAATATTTAGAATGGAAGGGTGAGCTGAGATGGAAAGCAAGAAGTTAAAGAAAAGGGAAAAACAAATATACAGACAAGAGGGAGAAAGCAGAACAAGGTATCAGACAAGAGAGTTTCAAAGGTATAAACAGGGAGTGTTAGTGTACTAATCGACAGTAAGCTGAACAGACATTAGAGAGACAGAGGATTGAAAATCAAAGATAAAAAAATAAAAAATAAGTAAATGAAAGAAATATCTATATATAAAAATGAATTAAAGTAAAATGGAAAATAGAAAATTAAAAAAAAAAAAAGCAAAAAACAAAAAACAAAAAACTTCCAAGTTTATATGCAATGCAGTTTCAGTCTGAATAATTTGGGTGTTGGTCTCAATCTCCAGTCCTGGAGTTGGTGCCTCAGATGTTGTTCTGTAGTTGTCTCATCAAAGGGGATGCATAAAGTAGGACAAAACTACACACTCACACACACACACACACACACACACAAAAACCCACCAAGTGTCCCCAGTTCAAATGCAATACAGTTTCAGTAAGTTTTTCGGCTTGCAGGTGTAATTCAGTTGTTCTCTCATCAAAGGTAGGGAGAAAAAGAAAAAAAAGCATCTGGAGACAGTTCTGAGAGTGGTATCTGCAACTGTGGCTCGCCTGCCTGCTGCTCTCAGCCTGTAGCTGGCAGCGTTATTTATGCAGATCTCAGGGGTGAACTTAGCACTCACCTGGTCCCACAGGCTTTGTTTGTTCAGAGTTCTCCTGTGCGGGAGCCTCTGCTACAAGCTTTCCCCTTTCCAAGCACTGGGAAAGGTGACACTGCCCCAGCGTTGTCAGGCCTGCGTGTTTATTTACAGTTCATGTGGGAGGTGGGTCTTCCCCCCTCTCCTGTGCAGTTTTCTTCCCACTGCCACTTTCACAAGCTTTCCTTTTCCTGATTACTGGGCGGTGCTGCTGCTCCTGCCAGCCACCATGTTTGTTTACAGTTCACGTGGGAAGTGTGTCTTCCCTCCTCTCCTGTGGAGTTTTTCTCCCTCCGCCACTCTCACGAGCTTCCCCGCTCCTGGTTGCTGGGCGGGCACCCTGCTCCTGCCAGAGCCTCTCCGGCCCGGGTGTTTATTTACAGTCCCAGGAAGGGTTCCCTTCCCCCAATCGTCAGCGCTCAGGGTGCCCCACCCTCCTTCCAGCGTGTCTTAATTGTTCTTATTGCTTATTACTCAGTTTCTCTTTTTTTCCCTGGGTGGAAGTCAGTCTGTCCAGGGGGCTATGCTGCTCTGGCCCAGGCTTGTCTGTGGGAGAATCGCGGTACCGCGAAGCTCACCTGGTCCGCGTCTTCCCAGTGTGTGCCGGCCACTGGCGGCCCCGGGGGCCCTCCTCGTTTCTCCATTTAACATGAAATGGAGATTCTCTGCACCGGCTGGAGGTGTGGAGGGGTCAAAGTTATGCCTTTTCTCAGTGATTATGCCTGCAAAGTGTGTCTCCAGCGTCTCTCCAAGATTTTACTATAGGAGGCTCGCTTTCTGCTTCCTACCTCTAGCCGCCATCTTGGAATCCTCCATATTAAGTATTTCAGTGAGTATCAGACTAGGACAAAGCTTTAGTAATAACAGGAAAAGTGAGAGAAAATGACCGTTTAGAAGTGATTCATAGCAACATCAAAATAATGAACTAGGAGATTTCATGGATGCTAAAACTCACAGTTCCAAAATGACTATCATATGTGTGCCTGAACAGAAATTATACTTCAGAGTTAAGATTCAAGGTTTTGAGGGTAAGAAGTGAGTTGATCAGGAATAGGACTCTTTAAAAGTTTATAGTCATCAAGTTAATAGTCATCAAATGATAGCATTTAGGGATGGCATCTGGTAGCACATGTTACTATGAAGTACAACTTACATCAAGTTTCTATTATGCTCAGGACTCATTAGAATAATTTTCAAAATCTATACAAAGTTGCAAGATAGTTTTCAGCCACTGTGGTAGATCAATTTTCTGCTTAGAATTACTTCAAAATTATTGTGTGTCCCAAGGACCCACTGAATTTTATTTTTATATCTTTCCAGTTTTACCTACTCTGTGATAAAAGGTCATTGACAAGAGACAAAGAAAAATGTTAAGTTCCTATAGTCTTATTTTAGGTTTATTCTTAGATTACATTTCTTTCATATTGAGAAGTATAATATCCTTGAAATATAAATATACTACAGGTCCAAATATTTGGAGTGCTTATTTGTTGCATATGTTGACTTGAGATGGTTAAATATGCCTTGAAAAAGAGTGAAATTGAAACTAGTCTAAGGAATCAATTGATAGATTTTTAAAAATAGGTTCTACAGTTAGCTGCATACCATTTGTTAGACAAATACTTGGAACCTCACTTTCTGTTTAGTTAAATGGAAATGGTTTAACAGTGGCTTTATAATGCTACTGAATAGGACAGAAGAGATAAAGCAAGTCATTTAAATTCACCAGAGACAAACATAAGTAAGGCAAGATTACTCTAAGTTACTAATAATTGTAGAACTTTTGTTATAATTGTTGCCACCACCACTAACAGTACTATTTTTATTTTGGGTTTCTTAGAGTAACTATTTCTTATCTTGGGTTTAGATATGAGTAATATAAAATAAGTAGGTAAATTCAGATAAGTTCTACCTATGTATTATCTATCTATCTATCTATCTATCTATCTATCTATCTATCTATCTAATCCCTCCCATAGTTATGTGATTAATGACAGTGAAAGGTTACGCAAAACAGAGCAATAAGTTTTTATGTTACTTTAATAAGATTAAAGTGATTTAAGCAATTAATTAAAATGTAAAAAATAACACAAAATTGGGATGTAAAATGTGAAACATTTGAGTTAATGTATTGACTTCCATTAGCCTTCACAATCCCTTTCCCAGACGATACTACTTTTTTAGTCTACGACTCTCCAGACCTTTTTAGGAGTAAAATGTATGCATTTTGGATGTCAACAGTGTTCAACATTACGTAAGTCTGTACACATGTAAATTAACAAGTTATTTTTTCCTTCTAGTGAGAAGACAAAATTAAATTTTGTCATTAGCAGATAAATTTTGAGTGCCTGTTACACACAGGGAAGAGTAATGGATATACACTGAGAAGTACAAATTCTCAGCACTCCTTTTCATTACCCTTCAGCAAGCTATTGTTTTCGTTTATCTACAATGACTTAACATTATGGTGTCACTTGAATATATTTTCAACTTATCTCACAGTTTCAAGTTTATAATTTATTTCTTTTGGAATGTACCCATTATGACATATAGTCACTGATTTCAGCAATCAAAGGTACTTGAGTTCTATTTCAGGTTTCCTAGACAGTCAATGATATTCATCTTAAGTGCAGGGTTGAAGAGCTGAGTGAGAAACAAAATCTGGAAGACAGGTATGTAAATAAGTCTGTCAAAGACTGCCTGTGGTTAAAATGGAGTGGCTAGATTAGGGTAAAGCAAGTTTCTGATATTGGCATAGCTAAGGCTAACTGAGATTGGCAAAGAAAGGGGGGTCAAAATAGAAGAATGGGTTGAACAGACATCAAAACATGATTTCACTCAAAATTATAAAGAATTTCTCCATATAAATTTAAATGACTTTCTGATAGTTATGGATTTGCCATAATTGGTGCAACCATTTATCTTAGTGGCTGCAAAGAACACCTTTGTCATAAAGATCATTTCACATTTGTGCTCATTCTTTAGAATTCTTTAAGGGTGAAGTTCAAGTTGAAGGAAGTGAGCATTGTAATAACTTATGATCAATATTGCAAAGCTGTCAGACTCCACAATAACTGAACTTGCTGCACAGATGCTTCTTGTGTATCTCACTGTTTCTGCCACCTCATGCTCCCTGCAGATTCTCCTTTATTTAATGCTGCTAATTTGATAGGAAGGAAAAATAAGGGATTATGCTCCCATTTTCTTTACTGCAATGTCCATTAAATGTATTTTTTTATTTCTTCCTTTATGGATTGCTGATTAGCAATCACAGACCTCAATAATATGTATGAGCTTTTTATACAGAAATTACTTCAATTCATTGTCATTGTAAGATTGCTTCCAGTTTATTTTCTGCCTTTTGATTTGAATTATGTTATCTTTTGCTTATAGAATAAAATTATCTTATGGAATGCAATAATGACCATTTTTAATTTCCTTTATTTCTGTTAAAGAATGCAATAAATTGCAGGTGACAATGCAAGGTCATTTAATAACTCTAATCTATTACTTCTGTGATTACCATCTGTCAAAATCTCACTACTATCATCACCATTGTAATTTGGACTATATAGAATAAAATGTGAAAATTTGGCTCCATTTTCCCCTTTCATTTCATCCAAAGCAGAAATAATTGCCAGCAGTTTGATGTATATCCTTCAAAGCTTTTCTTTTACATGCATTTACAATCCCTTTTGCCCTCACCCTTCTCTTTCTGTCAGTCATTGAGTTCGGTGTATCTAACTTTCAAAATACATATCAAATCTCTCATTTTTGTTTCCAATTCACTTCACTGGTGCAAGTCATCACTATCTCTTGCAGTAGTTAACAAGTGTTTTCAGAACTTCCATCCTTCCTTCCCAACAATCCATTATCTTCACAATGGCCCACAAAGATCATTTAACAATGTTCCTTCCTTTAAAACTATTGAGTTGTTTCTGTTACAATTAGATTAAATATCCTTCCTTAACCATTTTACAAGGCCCTGTAGGGACTAGGTCTTGCTTGTTTCTCCAGCTGTTGCTTTGCTTCTACAGTACCATCTTATTTCCCAGTCCTTTAAAGCTCTTTCTCAACACTAGTAGCAAACTGTTTCCTCTCTGTGAGATGCTCTTCCCTCCCACTCTCTTTGCCTAGCTAATTCCTGTTCATTCTTTATATTAAATACCACTTTTTACAGATTTGTCCTGCCTCAGTTTCTCCAATCTAAATAAAATTTTTCTTTTTCATACAATTAATTTTCCACTGTAATATTGTTGTCATTTTTTAGCAAACAGTTATTTGTGTAATTGTTTATTTAATATTTATCTCCTCCAGTAGATCATAGAACTAGAACATGGTCTGTGTTGCTCACTTATTAGAAGTATATAAGGAAGGTTAAATACTGAAATGGAAAGTACTGAAAATGTTTCATGTTTTTATTTGGATGATGGTTACATGGCCATACATATTTACATGTAAAAAATATCTTAAGATTTTTAAAGTTTATCATCTATACATATATATTACTCAAAGTATATGTATACAACATTCTTCAAATAATTATAAATATTTGCATTTTAAGTTTTCATAGTAAATGTCAGATTGTCCTTCAAAATCTGTAAAAATTTATATTTCCACCAACAATACATGAAGGCACTCCTTTCCACCAAGATGACAAGTGAAAGACAGTATCTCACTGATGTCTAAATTTGCTTCCTTGTTACTGAAATTAAACTAACATTTCTAATCTATCTGGGATTTATTTCAGTACATGATATAAAGATTAAATTTATTTTTCCATTCTGTTATCCCAGCACCATTTGTTGAATAATCTTTCCTTTCCTCTTTGATTTGTTATGCCATTAATCTTTATCATATTTTGTGATGTCAATGGCCTTGATAATATAATAAATTCTTGTGTGTAGTAGGATCTGTTTCAGAGACATCTATTCTCATCTATTCATTTGTCTCTTTATTATTGCACCAGTGCCATGCTGATTAAATTAATAGAACTTTTAAAAAGTCAGCGTCATTAATCTTCTTTTTCAAATGTAAAAAGAATCCTGATGCTTTAAATGATGTCTGAAATGGTTTAGTTAAGCTAAAAGAAAATTCTCACTGAGATTTTGATTTGTACTTTATTGTAGGTTGGGTTCCTTGGGTAAACAGATTCTGAGATTGAAATTTGCATGCAGGAAGGTTATTTGGGAATGCTCCTGGGGATAACACCTGTGAGGGAGTGAAGGCTTCAGAAGTTGAATGAAGTTGCTATAGAGGCTACAGCTGATCTAATAAGCTGGAATTGTTTCCCTAAATTGACCATAATTGAAACCAGGCAATTAATGGATATAGACTGCCTCCATGGGGTAGAGGTGTGATGGGCAGGCCAAGGACAGTTCTTAGAGCACTCAATGACTTGCTCTCAGCTTCCAATATTCACAGCCTCTGGAAATGAGCACCTTGAACTGAAATGAGGAGTACACACATCCATGACATGATTTTTGCAATCCTGCTTCCTCTTCCAGGAAAATAATTAGCTTTTATTTTTATTCAAACATTTTATGTTCTAAGTAACTTTCTCTGGCTGAAAAAAAATCAGAAAAATTGAGTAATGTTTTATTGCAATGACTGATAGTCTAAAAATAAACTCAGTAGATGGAATAATGAGCTATCAACAATTTAACAAGAAAAAATGACAATCTTTTATTCAATATTAGCTGGAAACATAGTGTGGCTCTAGAAATAGAATTAATCTGTTCCAAACCCTTTCTTCTTCCCTACGATACAAGTAAACTTCAAGATCCTCTTCCCTCTTCTTCCACTCAAGCCCTCAGAGTTGGACTTGGGTGTAACTCAGTGGTAGAGCCTTGCCTAGCGTGCACAAGGCCCTGAGTATTATCCTCAGTATTGCAAAATTATAAAAAGAACAGAAAACCATTTGCATCTTTTGATATAGCAGACCACGAAAACTAGCATTTGCGTGTCTCAATATAACCTGAGCATTGATTTCTTCGCAACATACTCTTCTTTCTCCTACCCCAAAACCTACTCCATTTAGGACCCAAAACCTACTTCTCTTTGGGTCACTTCCAATCTTTCTCTCTCATGTTCCTGATTTCAGTTTGTGGTCAGGACCTGCTAATGACAAAGGTCATAAAAATATTATTTCTAGGCAAGCACTCTTTCACTGAGTTACATCCTCAGTCCTCAATATTGTTTCTTATATAGACTAATGCTAGTAACTTAACTGATTTCTATGTTTATAATCATTCTCCAATCCAACTAATTATGATACTAACACCGCCATTATCACTGCCACTCAAGCTGAAACATTTTGTTGATGAGTGTTCACAGAAGAATCAAATCCTGGGGCGTTAACGTGGAAGCCAAAGCTGTATGCACTCTTTATTTCACCTGGCATTTTGGTCTGTGGCCCAAACTTTACCATCTGAATTCTTATGCTTCTTGTTTATATAGCTGCCCTGTGTCTCTGTTACATATATAATGTTCCCTCTGTTCTTCCCCCTCAAAAGTGAATGCTCCTTCAGGACCCAGCTCAAATACTACCTCAGTGATGTATTCTTGCCTCCCTGTCGCAGAAATTGTGCATTGTTTCATTTACCACCATGCTTTGTGTATGCTGCTCTTGCAATGTAGATCCCACTTTTATATATTTATGTCTCGGTGTTTCCCTAGTTAGATTGAGTTTTAGTAGGTAGAAGCTGTTTATTTAATTGATCTTTGTTTTCTTAACAAACCTGGACTCACACAATTCCTTGTTTTGCAAAATATATAGTCTTGGAATATACTTCTAATGTTTAAGACAAAGATGCAATTGTTCCATTCATTCACTTCTCGTTTGAATGCACCCAGAGATGTGCTGTCCAATATGGTAGCCATTAGCATCATGTGGCTGTTTAAATTTAAATTAAATAAAAGGAAATAAAATGAAAAGTTGAGCTCTTCAGTGGCACTAGCCACATTGTATATGCTTTGTAGCTACATGTTGCTAATGGCTTCCATAATGCGGAGTGCAGAAAGTTCTCTTGGAGAGTGTTGGTCTGTAGCATTTGCATCAGTATGGTTTCAGCTGCAGTTAACAACATTACCTGATTTTTCTTAATTTGGGTTCCTCAAAAAAAGCAGTCAAAGAGACAGGGCTGAGGCATACGTAACTAATCAAGATGATCCAATGGCCAAGGAAAGAAAATTTATATGAAAAAGAAAAGCAAGGAAAGGAAGGGAGAACCAGATACATAATAGCATGTTAAGTGACTTTCTACTTAGGAAACTGGCACTTGGTTGCAGAAATGTCCCAGCAGGTGTGGAGAGGCTTACACCCTGCCCCCAGCCCACCAAATCTTATTTCCTATTGTATGTGGCTTTATGGGGAAGAGGCTTAACCTCATCCTCCCACACTTCAGCATTGCGCTTTCAGGAAGGAAAGTAGAGTCACAGGCATTTGAGGTGGGGAATTACCAGAGTATTGGAAACTACACACTTAATGAGGCTGACAAATTGCTTCACATAAAAATTTCTGAAGAAGGGACAAATTAATGTTTGTTAATTCAGTGGCTTAATGATGAAGGAGACCCGAGTTGGTGGTTCTGCAGTAATCTTGACTTCCCATCTAGCATCATCCTAAATTGTCTGCAGGAACTCCAAACATCACACCCTAAAAGTAAACATCCCTCAGGTAGGAAGAAGTAAATATTGGTCTTGAGTCTTTTATTGAGAATGAAACCTTTTCTAAAAACCACACCAAAAGTCTTCTTTTTGCATAAAGGGATGGAGTTGTGGCTCAAGTGGTAGAGCATTTGCCTAGCAAGTATCAGACCCTGTTCAAACCCCAGTACTACCAAAAAATAATAAAGACAAAAGACTTTCTTTTACATCTCAGTGGTCAAGACTATATCACATGCCTGTGTGGTAGAAGAGTGGCAGAATTGGCCTTTGTTTAAACTAATCAACATTCATCTCTTGGTGAATGGAGGGGGCTGCCTTTCTTGAGCACACTGCTTTGCAAAATGGTCCCCTTTTGGCAAAGAAAAGAGGCAAGTGGAATCCTGATATGTATAGGGGAAACAAGCAAGAATCTGCCACAGGTTTAGCCTCCACCTTTTAAGAAAGTTATCAACAAATTCTGAATCTAGAGAAAAATGATCAGAATTTCTAGGATATGAAAACTGAGTAATATTTTGAGTATATAATGTAACTAGGCACAATCCAGAGCTCCGATGTCATTAAAGGCTAAATTATCCAATCCTTGAATTTTCTTCTCTAATATACAGAATGGAAAACTTAAAGGATATTTTGATAGTAATCATTAAATGTGTGAAAAATACCACTGGACAGCAGATTCAGTTGAATTCTACGATGCACCAGAGCTATAGCTAGGACAAGTGTGAGAGCTAGATTTTTTTCATATATTTGACAGAAATTTTCCTTTAACAACTACAGCTATTCATAAATAATATAATAAAGTAGTAAAACCTTCATAAATGGAAAATCAAGCAACAGCTGAATTATATTAACAATTTACATTATAATAGTGCTTTATGTCTGAAAGCATTATTTAATTTAACTATCCTTAAAACCCTATGAGGTACAGGATGTAGATGCTATTAACACTATTCCTTAGGGAAAATAAGCAAGCTTAATGATTATTCAAGATCATAGAGCTAATAAATGGCAAAAATATGACTCTCAGTCAGATTTCCTGACCCCTAAAATACTGGTAATTCCTACATATTTAAAAAATATTTGGCTATTTAAAATAACTTATGTAATTGAAGATAATTTTGTAACACACCTGGGTTTGATTATGGTTGTATTGCATCATTTCTTATTATTAGCAATCTTGTTCCTATAAATATCTAGCATTAGCCACTTTATTCCTCTTTCCCCTTGATAACACCCAAACTACATTTCTTCTTTTTCCTCTCCTTCCTCCTCCTCCTCCTTTTCCTCCTCCTTCTTAACTTCCTCTTCCTCCATTTCTTCTTCCTCCTTTTGACATAAGGTTTTGCTACATTGGCCAATACTAACCCTGAATTCCTGGGCTCAAGTGATCCTCCTACCTCAGCCTCCTGAATACCTGGGACTGTAGACATGTGCCACTGTGCCTGGCAACACTACAGTTCCTACTGTCTTTCTACTATATTTTTATATCCTGTTGATTCTGCATGTATTTCTCTTTTTGGAAGAGGTTTGTTTGGTGTTAGTCACAAGCATTTTCATTATTCTGTGGTGTCTACTTTGTGAATAAATGAAAACAATACTGGAAATAGATCTTGTTTCTCTCCTTGATCAGTTTGAATTTTCTTGTTTATTTCATGATTCATTGGAACATAATAAACCTCTCCTTAATGTCTTTTGTATTAGATAGTGAAGATTTATATTGCTATTCCAGTTACTCTCTCTTCTGTGTTAAACTTCCTTACAAGGTAGAGGTTAGTGTTTTCTATATAGCCAGCACCCAATAGATTTCTCTTCAAACAAATGAGGAATTCTAACTTGAGATGTAGAATGTCTTGATCTAGTTCTGGAAGTACTTTATAGTTCTGCTTTTCATATCAGCACTAAATTCTATGCCTCTAGTTCTGGAGCTGGAATTTTTAACAACCATGAGAGCTTCAAGCATTGCATGAAAGACTTTTCACCTCAAATATTTTAATGGAGGATTTTCCCTTGATTCCTAATATGGGTTACTTCTGAGCTAGGAAAGGTGATTTGTTTTTCACAGACTTTACTTTTTAAAAAATTTTTAAAGCCTAGGATGTATTTGTTGTACAGGGAGGATTCATTGTGACAATTTCGAATAAGATTACATTGTACATTGGCTAGATTGTCCCCACCATCTCTCCTCCTCAAACCCCTCCTGCCCTACTTAAAGCAATTGAAAGAGGTTTCATTGTTCTACTTCATATAAGTGTATGAAGTCCATCAACCAATATATATATATATGTATATATATAATGTATTTAGTATTTTAAATACACACACACACACATGAAAAATCATTAAAAGCATGCATTCTTGAGAGTCTTTTGTTCAGACTAAAATCCTTGAAGTTATACGTTGAATTTTCTGAAGAGTTGACTTGTCCTGTCTTTGAAGGAATTCCAAACTTGGAAGTCAAGGCAAGAGAAACCACACTAATCAGAATTGCAGTGAGAGAAGGACTGTTATTCATTGTAAGGACAATAAAAGGCATATAAATAATGGAGATAAGGGTTTGAATCCAAAGTCCTAAAGCAGGAAAGCAGTTTAGATAATTTAAATATTTTTATATAGAAGAAAAACGTCAGAATGTTTGGAAATAAAAGCCAAGCCAAGATGAGTGTAGTGTCCCATGTTTTGTAGCTTTAGAACTGGAAGCAGAAAAATCACAAGTTTGAAGCCAGGGAGGGCTACTTAGTGAGACCCTATCACAAAAACTCAAGAGTTGGGGATTTCAGTCAATGGTAGACTGCTTGCCTAGCATGTATGAGGCCTTGAGTTGAGTTCTAACACTGAAAAAAAAAAAAAAGCCAATCTAAAACATCAGAAATTTAAGATCAATGTTTGTAAATCAGAGAAAAAAAATTAAATGTCTATAAAGAAATATAGTTATACTTATGGAAAAAAGTGGTATTACTACCACAGCCTCAGAAAAACAAAGGAAAAAAAATGAAGGTTGAGATGGATAGGAAAATGTAAAAACCAAAAGATAATAAGAAAAAATATTGAAGGAGAAACATTACAGAAAAATTCCTGTCATTTTTAAATAACTAAAAGCTACGGATACATAAAATATGAGATAAAGGCTGCTTGAGTCATTCCCACAGCTGGCTGCTACAGTAAAGGCTGCCATGTTTCTTTATTATGACAATTGACCAGCCAGATAAATTATGATTCAGTAAGTTACAGGTGTGGGAAATGGAGTGGAAACGTACAAGGGACTCAGCAAACTGTAAAACTGCTTTGGCTTTATCAGTGGACTCGTGTTGAGTCCATCTAGCTGATGAACATCCTTATCAGCCAGCAAATATAAATGACTTATGGGAATAATATTTCAAGGCATAATGACACAGCTATATCTGGTATTCTTCTAAGATCTGGGCTATTAAATATTAAATATCAAAGCTGTAAATTATAGTAGCAGCTTTATATAACTAAATTAAATTCAAACAAAACCTAATTTCCTTAATCATTGGCTGTAATCCTCCAGGAACATATGCTATTAACTGAAATACAAATGGCACAGAAATTGTATGACTTCAGTTAAGTTATTTGATATCCAGTTCTAATCCAGGGCAGACTTCTCCGTAAATCTCCTACAGAGATTTTAATACTTCTACAATCATATTGGCTTTTTACAAAGTAACTAATCTTTTCATATTATGATTTCCCACTTCTTCATCCAATTTCTTTTTATTTTTTTTTTCTCTTTTTCCTCTCAGCACACATTCCAGGTCAATTTTTTGAAACAACTTGCCTGTAGAATTTTATTTTTATTTTTATCCAAAGTTATCACCAGAGTTATTACAACCTGAGATTCTGCACAAAGAACTAATTATACTTAAGTAGAAGTATTTATAAAGCCAATTAACTGTTTATGGCCTTGCACATCAGTGCTAACCCCAAATAGTAAAAATCTGATCAGTATAATTTGGCTCATTGTCCCAATAGCCAATGTTGATCAGGGAGTTTGCTCAGTGATGAAGTACATTGTGACTATTGTAATTATGAACAAATGGTTTAAGTGAATTAATTTTTTCTGTTCTTCTTAGATAAATGTTAACTGTTTTTTGAATAGGTTATTATGGACACTGACTAAGTAATATATGATTAAAAATCTAAAATTACTTCAAAGCAAATAGCTTGAAAGGGAGTGAGGTATTAGTTCATATTCGTTCATGGTATGCAATAAGAAGATGCGAGTCCTGGAGAAAGTGTGTGTGTTAGACTTTTCTTTACTGCGACAAGATACCTGAGATATATAACTTAAGGGAGGAAAGATTTATTCTGACTCACATTTTCAGAGGTTTTAGTTCCTGGTTAGCTGACTCCATTGTTTCCAGGCCTGTGTGAGGCAGTACATCAGGGAAGAAAGGCCTGATGGAGCAAAGCTGCTAACTTCATGGCAGGTTAGAAGAGGAGAGAAAGAAGAGAGAATGGGACAAAATGCATCCTTTAAAGGCATGTCCCCAGGTGACCTAGTTCTTCCAACTGGGCCCTACCACCCAGTTTCTAGCACCTCCTAATAATGTCATCAAAACGACTAATCCGTTGAATTGGAAGGCACCCTCATGATCTAATCACTTCCTAAAATCTAATCTATAACGAACATTGCATTGGGGACCAAGAAATACACGAGACTTTTCAAGGTAGGCTTTATATCCACAACATTTGCCTCTGGCCCCCAAAGGTTCATGTCTATCTTATAATGAAAAATGCATTTAGTTCACCTCCAAGAGTCCCCAAAGTCTCCACAGTTCCAGCATTATTCAAAAGTCTAAGTTTAAAATCTCCATCAAGACTCAAGGCAAATTCTTACCTATGAGCCCAGCAGAAAAGCAAACAAAGCTGAAACAATCTTAGTACTCCCAATATAAGGTGGTACAGAGTAAATGTTCTCATTCTAAAAGCAGGAATAGGAAAATAGGAGGAATCAGACCAAAGCAAGACTGAAACACATCAGGGAAAGAATTAAATCCTTTAGTTCCATGTCAGGATTTAAGGCACATGGTTGTATGATGTGAACTCCAAAGGGCTTCAGCAGTCCTGCCACAGTGGCCTTACAGGTTGCAGCCTATGTAGCCTTTCTCAGACTGGTTCGTTTGTTCCCTGTAGATTTTCTCAGCAGAGTTCCACATTCCTGACATCTCTAGTTTCCTGGGGTCACCATTATAGCTTCAAATTCACCCCAGAGCTTCCCAACTCACCCTGTCAGAGGTTTCCTGCAGAGACTCTGACACTGCTTGGCCTCCAAGGCCTTCCTTTGAAATCTGGGTAACCATGACCCTATACATCTTGCATTCTACATACTTGAAAAACCAGCATTACACAGATGTTGTAAAGGTCTGCCATCATCCAGAGAAGTAGCCTTGCCCCTTGGACCACAGCCTCAGTGAACTCTGAGTGCTTGTGTAGCTAAGCATTATAAATGAATCCTGGGGAAAGAACTTCCTAGGTGGCCCTGGGTGAGCAGGATACCCCAGCAGTACTCTATTCTCAAGGGAGAGTCTTCCAATTGTGCTCTGAGACTGTGATGGATGGGACTTTGCTGATTCTGGTGATGCCCTCAAATCATTGTCCCAGTACTAAAGACATGACTTCTTTTTAAAGGCATTAATGTCTTTAGCAACCACACCCTCTTTTGCTTCAATTTTAAATGTGCCTCTTTCCGGGCCTAATTAGAAGTTTTTCAAATCTTTTTCCTCCTAATTCTTACTATAAACCTGGATAAAAGCAGTCTTAATGCCAATGCTCCAGCCTCAACTCTGGGATGCCTTGGAATATCCTCCATAAGATAACCTACTCCATGACCTTTAAATTCATTTTAAATACACAAAGTCTCAGGGCATGAACAAAATGTAGAAAGTTCTTTGCTAGAATGTAGAATGAATGGCCCAAGAGTTGGCCATTACCATATGAAACCTCATGAGCACAGTCTTCACTGCCTGCTTTCCTATTAGCCTTCTGGTCTTCCACCAGAATTACCCATTAAGCCCTACTTACAGAATTCTAAAGTTTTTCTGGCCTGCTTCTCCAAAATTTTCTAAAGGCTTCTGAACCACATGGAATAACCATAGCAGTGACCCTACTTCTCAATATAAATTTTCTGTGTTAGACTTTCCATCACTGTGGCAAAATACCTGAGATGGATAACTTAAAGGAAGAAGTATTTATTTGGGCTCATAGTTTCAAAGATTTCAGTTTGTGGTCAATTGGCTCCATTGTTTATGGGCCTGTGGTAAGGTTGTACTTCATGGTAGAAGAGGATGGTGGAGCAAAATTGCTCAACTCATGCCAGTCAGACAGCCTAGAGAGAGACAGAAGGAGCCAGGAACAAAATATGACCTTCAAAGCATGTCAGTTGCCTACCTCTGAACATTGCATTGGGGACCACACTTTCAAAACATGAGCTTTTTTGTGGACTGATTCATGCCAAACAATAATAAAGTAGATGCTAGCAAGTTTGAGCTGCTATCTACAAACAAGGTAAACAGTGATATGAGGCATAGGGACCTTAAAAGAAGGAGAGTACTAGTTTCAGTTTTGGAAGTCAGACTCCTTGATTGTGAGAATGGAATAGTCCAGAACTAACAAGAATCAACAGGATTTTCTTCTTGTCATTCAGGTTGGTGCAGTAAACAGCAGAGATGATTGTTTTCTTGGAAAGCAAGAAGTGACAACTTCTCTTCTCAATATATGCTAAAGAATCTTAAATGTTATTTTTTCCAGTGCAGACTTGGCCATCATTCAGGTCTTTCCAGACTCTATCTATCTATCGATCTATCTATCTATCTATTTATCTATCTATCTAAATATCCACCTTCTCACATAAAAAATAAAACAAGAATAATTTTTATTCTTTTCTTCTCATTCTACACATTAAAACTTTTACAAACCTCTATTGTTTCTATTTAACTATCTTTATCTCTCCATTTGGTCCATGTTAGGAATGTCCTAACTCTTTCCCTTGCTCCTCTCCATGTTACCTTCCTAGTTTTGTTAGGAAGAGACTTTTTAGCATGGTGGTGACAGGAGTTTTCACAATACAAACATCTGTCAATAAAGCAATATCCCACTTCATCATTTCATTTCATACCTGTTTTCTGGGACTAGGCCACTGTAATAACTGTTTGTTCACAATTCTAAGCCCTGTAGATATATCTGTGAACAAAACAAAGCCCCTATTCTAATGGAGTTTTACAATCTTGTATGAGGAGATAAACAATAAATAAGTAAGTACAAAATATGCCATGTATTAAAAATTATTTTATGAAGAAAAATAAATCAGGGTAGGCTGTTAAAGAGTGACAGAGCTTCTATTTTAGTCATCAATCCTTGCTAATGAGGTGTTTGAACAGAGTCTTGAATGAGGGGGAAGGGAGTCTTCAGCCAAGAGTTTAAGCAGAGGAGGAGGAAGTACTAAGGCTCTCATGCATGATTATACTTGAATATTTTGAGAAAGCATCTGACCTGGTAGAATGAACAAGTTGGCAACTGAGAGGAAGCCAGTTCAGAAGAAGCATGGGACTAGATCTTGATCATGTAGTTTTCCTGATGATAGGAGTTTTTAAAAAGTGTGATGACAAATCAAGAGAGGGTTTAAAGTATCAGCATGGAAGGAACTAAATTACATTTTTTAACCATCTCTGTCATCATTGTATGGATAATTGACAAGGGGTTGAAGGCTGGAGTAGGGATAAACCAATAATTAGAGACATGAGTTAGTAAGGTGGGACTGTAATCTAGACAACACTTAGATTGGAGGGATAACAGTGGGGTGTTGTAAAGTCTTAGGATTTAGGATACATTTTGAAGGTAGAATTTGATAATAGAATGAACTTGAAGGATATAAGAAAAAGTAATTTTAGTGAACTCTGTTTGAAATGTGATATAAATGTCAGCTCTCTCACATCTCTGCCATGTATCAGTTATTTGCCATTGTTTATTCAGGTTAAGTACTTTTGTTGGCTTATTCTTTATAGAATTTAGTATGTTCTTATTAATTTATTTTTATCTTTTGTCATTGAAAATGAAACAATTATGTTTTAATGAAGATCAGAATAAGATTTATTAAACTGTGTTTGCTTAAAAGTTGCTTGCTGCTGAACTTTTGTATCAGAGCCCTGAATATGCATTGGCCCTAACAAGACTCTCTTCAAGACTCTTGTTTTTCCCAGTTAAACTTGTTCTGTTGGAAAACAACCTATTTTTCACCCTGCTTTCTTACTAAATTCAAAGCCTGCTTAAAAGTGGAGACTTGCTCACATCAATTAGACAAAATGTTGATGCTCAGTAAAGAAAATTCAAGAGATTAAAAGTCTTACTAGGGAACTGGAAATTGAGTGGCTAAAATTTCCTAAAGTTTGGCATTTATTGTTGGTGCCAGGTGCCTAGGAAAAGACTATCTCTGATTGGCTCTTATGGAACCTACATTATTTGGGTAAGTTGCAGGGATTCAGTAAATGTATATTATTGAATTAAAAGTACAGTAAATTGGGAGAGAATTTAAGGAGATATCACTAGGGGAAAAGATATAATCTATGTAATCTTTGGGAAAAATCAATTCTCTTGAGTAGTTTTTATGAAGCCATGATGCTAGTGATTAAAAGATCATGACTACAAAAAGCGTGGAGGAATTCCATGTTTTGGTGTCTCCAAGCAAGATATAAAAATAGCCACTCACTTCAGATTTACATATGTAGTTTGGTATGGTTTGGTAATGTTGACGTATCAGTTACTTTTGCATAGCTGGCATTGAAATACTTGAGAGAACAACTTAAAGGAGGAAGGATTTGTAGGATTTAGTTCATGATTGTTTGTCCCCATGCACTCAGATAGAACTTATGGTGGTCGTAGCATGTGGCAGAGGAGGTTCTTCACTTCCTGGTGGACAGAAAGAGGGAGAGCGTTCATGGTCCAATCATCTCTGGGAACAGCCTCACAAGCATGCCCAGAGGTATGCTTCACCAATTTCCTAGGTGTTTCTCCGTCCAATCAAGTTGACAATGAAACTGAACCATCACAAGTTTACCCCTGTCAAATGAAATGCAAACACTTCTTATTTTCTTTTTTATTCATTTATTCTTATGTGCATGCATTGTTTGGGCCATTTCTCCCCCCCTACCCCTCTGCTTCCACCTCCCCTCACTTCCAAGCAGAATTTGTTCTGCCCCTCTCTCTAATTTCAATGAAGAGAAAGTATAAGCAACAATAAGAAAGACAAAGTGTTTTTGCTAGTTGAGATAAGGATAGCTATACAGAGCGATTCCTAGCATTGCTTCCGTGTACAAATGTGTTACATCCCAAGTTGATCCATCTCTAACTGACCTTTTCACTAGTTCTTGATCCACTTCTCATATTGACCTCTGCTGCTTTAAGGTTTCTGTATTAGTTCCTCTGCAGTGGGGACATCAAATACTATCAAGTTTCGGGTTTCCTACCTATTTCCATACCTCTCCTGTGTGCTCTCCCCTTATAATGTGACTCAAGTTCAACCACATTGCTGTATTTGCCCCAGATCTAAAGTCCATATATGAGGGAGAACACATGACTTTTGGTTTTCTGAGCATGGCTAACCTCGCTAAGAATGATGTTTTCCAGTTCCATCTATTTACTTGCAAATGATAAGATATCATTTTTCTTCATGGCTGAGTAAAATTCCATTGTGTATAGATACCACATTTTCTTAATCCATTCATCAGTAGTGGGCATCTTGGTTGTTTCCATAACTTGGCTATTGTGAATGGTGCTGCAATAAACATGGATGTGCAAGTGCCTCTTGCATTGCATATTCTGTGTCACATTCTTTTGGGTATATCCCCAAGAGTGGTATTGCTGGATCATATGGCAGATCTATTTTAGATTTTTAAGAAGCCTCCAAATTTTTTTCCAGAGTAGTTACACTAGCTTGCATTCTCACCAGCAGTGAATGAAGGTTCCTTTATCCCCACATCCTCGCCAAGACCTGTTGTTAGTGGGCAAACACTTCTGGCACCCAAAAGGCTCATGTCCATCTCAGAATGCAAAATGCATTCAATCTGTTTCTAAGAGTTCCCATGATCTTAACAGTTCCAACATTGTTCAAACTTCTAAGTTCAAAGTCTCCTTAGATTCTCATATCAGCTCTCAGCTATGAGCCTTATAGAGTCAAAAGAAAGTTACTTCGAAGATACAATGGCACAGACTAAGCACTCCCATTCGGGAATTCGGGCATAGAGAAGAGGAATGGAATCAATACAAGGCCAAACTCAACAGAGAGAACATTAAATCCTGCAGCTACCATTCAGTACCCATGGCACAATGTGATGTAATTTCCAATGGCTTGGGTAGCTCTGCCCCCATGGATTTGCTGTTTGCAGACCAAATGTCCTCTCTCTGGACTGACTCTACTTGTTGTCTATGGTTTTCCTCAGCAGACATACCCTGTCTCTGGAATCACCAATATTGAAGTCTCCATTGCTACTTATTCTTTACCCACAGCATCATACATCACCATCTCAGGGGTTGCCTGCTGGGACTCAGACCCTGTTACACATTGCCTGGCCTCCAAGGCCTCTAAAATCTAAATGGAAGCCTCAATGACATCATCACTCTTGAATTCTGCATGCCTGCAAAAACCAGCATCATGAGGATGATGCCAAAGCCTGCTGTCAGCTTAAGCAGTAACCAAGCTCTCTTGGATCACAGTTGCAATGGTTTCTGAGTACCTTGGCAGATGAACACCTCAAAATGAATCCTGAAGAAACAACTTCCTAGGTGCCCCTGTGCTAGTAGGGCACCCTAAGGCACTTTCTTCTCAAGAGAGTCTTTAAAATGAATTTACTCTTGAGCTTGTGGTATGCTAGATGTGGACAATCCAGAGATGCCCTCAAGGTCTCTTTCCTGTTGTCCTGATGCAAAGTACTTGGCTTATTTTTAGTGGCATAAATCTCTTCAGAAATAATGCCTTTCTTACCCCAACTCCACACAGCCTTTTCTGACCAAATTGCAAGTTTTTCAAGTCTTTCTGTTTTGCTTTTTGCTCCCAGTTACTATAAACCTGACTAAAGCCACAGTCTAGTGCTAGATGGCCTTGAAATCTCCACCATATTAATTAAATTCAGCCTTCTACAAAGTTTCAGAACATGGACAAAAATGGAGAAAGTTCTTTACCAGAATGTAATATGAATGGCCTGAAGTCCAATGCCTAGTAGAGTTCTCACTCATGTAAACCTCATGAGCCTAGCCTTAACTGTCCATATTTCTGTTGGCATTGAAGTCTTCTGAACTCCAGACTCACCCATTTAGCTTTGCTTACAGAATTCTAAGATTTTTCTAGCCTAAAGTTTCAAACTCTTCTAAATTCCTCTCACAAACCAGTTCCAAAGGCTTAAAAACCACATGGTTATTTAGTTACAACGATGACCCCATTTTGATAACTTTCTGGGTTAAGTCAGTTTTATTATTGCTGTGACTTAATACATGGTGAAACCAATTAAAGGGAGGAAGGACTTACTTTGCATGTTTCAGAGATTTCAATCTCTAGTCCTTAGCTCCTTTGTTCTGGGCAGAGTCATGGTGGAAGGAGGGTATGGCAGAGAAGGTCTTCACCTCATGGTGGACATGAAACAGAGAACAGCCCTAATGATCTAATAGTCTCTGAAAATGCCTTCACAAACACACCAGAGATATGCTTTATTAATCTTTGGATTTCTCAATCCAATCAAGTTGACAATCAAAATTAACCATCATAGTTGATACCAGGTATGTTGAATATTTTTACGGAGTTAGATTACGTTTTTCTCTGTAGAATAAAAAAAGTACAAAAATGCTCAACCTGGATCATAAAGAAATGAAATTAAAACTATATGGAGATAGCATTTTTAATTTATTGGCACAAAATATGAATCCATAGTCTGTGGATGAGGCTGATGGGAACAAGGGGAATATTTTTTGAGACAAGGTCTCACTATGTAGCTCAGTCTGGTCTTGAACTCTGCCCCTGAATGCTGTGATTATAGGATAAACCATAACACTTGGCTTTCTGGAATAATTGTTGTTATATATTGCCAGTAAAAACTGAAATAGTATTGCCTATAAGAAAAAGAACATAGCAATACTTAACAAATCACATATTCATTTATAATAAGGTTTGCAATCTCAATTCTATAAATTTATATCATTGATTCACTTGCACAAACAACAAAAAATATGTCCCAGGCAATGTATCATGATACTACTCTTAGTTATAAGAGTAGAGTAACAATTTCAATACCTATCAAGAAGGGCATACTGGAATAAATTATGGTACATCTTTGTAACAGTACACAGATATAAGAAAAGAATGTGTTTATACATGACTTATAGAATAGTGGCATATATTCTTCTCTTCAGGTTATTTTTCATTCATACACTAAGATCTTATGAAAGTTAATTCATATATATATGATGTTATATGTAACGTAGTATATGTTATATGTATATGGAGAGAGAGGTGAGAAATTCCTCAATCACATATATTTATATATGTATTCTATGTTTCAAGTTAAAATAAGAATTAATGTTTTTAGCTAGTTAATATAGACATCTGGGCTGCTTGGCCTTTGCATGAGGTAGTGATTTTGAACACTTGCTTCTCCTAGGATCCCTCACACTTTCTAACTGCAAGCATCCCTAAAGACTTAGTCCTCAACCCTCTGCTCTTTCTTCTTATATTCTATTTCCAAAATTCAACTATTGCTGTGGATTCTGACCTCAGAGCACAAGAAATAATTCACTGAGACAGAATATAATGAGAATTTCAGGATTAAAAAAAGAGGTCTTTCTTTTGCTGTAAAATGTGGAATTAAAAATTAAATAAGCCCACTTTTGTTCTTTCTTGATTAACAATGAAGCAAACCAAGCCAAAAGGGGGAAAACAGAGGAAGAAAGTGAATATGTAGCCCACCAAGTGTGCAATAAAGAATCTAAATTACATTTATAACAGTAACTTTGGATTTAGTGGTAACCAAATACAATCTTTGGTCTAATATGGTTTAAGCCAAAAGTAATCCAAAGATTCTCAGACCTCTCTAGTTTACAACTACTAAATAAAATCACCCAAAGAGATTTTTTTTCACTATCTGTAACCTTAGAGTTTGTCCCTTATTTTTCAACTTAAGAGTTATACAATAACTTTTACCTTGCTTTTTTGGGCACCATTTCCCAATTTTCTTTTTTGGGAGGAATAGTTTCACAAAATTAAGGGTAGGGAAACATTCAACAGATGACACAATTCAACTACACTCCTAGTACTGACAGAGCTTCTCCACATTAACTGAGCTGTGTGATGTGAGTGCTGGAATTTAAAGTTTTTGTTTTTCTGAATTTGTTTTGATTTTGAAATTTATTTTATTTTTTACCCAACTTGGTCAAAACTGCTTACATGTAATAGACCTGCCATAGGCAGGCTTATTGTAATGAGCTCTGCCTTATCTGAGAGTCATTGAATATGCAATGGATGACAATCTTCAGAAGGCCCTGGGCTGCCAAATGGACTGCAGATTCCTGGATGAACATCCCCAGAAGTACCTGACTACAGATTCCAGGCTCTTCCCAGGCTGCTCACCTGCTGATACTGTGCTGTCACAATATCAAGACAATTGTGATGTCTCTCCCATCATTTGTCTCCTATTTAAATCTCATCCTTCAGTGGTCTACATTCCTGATATGGGTGGAATTCAAACTTCTTTAGGTTTTTGTATCCTACAAAAATCTCTGACGCATGGCTAGGTATACTAGTTTGGAATGCACAGAGAAGAAGTCTTAAAAAAGAATATAGGACCCCTCTCTCTGAAGGCAGGAGAATAGTTTCAGCAGCTCCATAAAGGGTGGGGCTGGTGTATATGTGTGAGACAGAGTGGAGGGTTTTGAGGTGTGGGGGAAAGGAGCTGTCATTACTATCATCCAGGCATTGTGTGGAAGCCTCAATTCAACTTGATGTACTTCAGTAGGTTTATACTAATGACCATACCAAGACTTTCACTTCTTATAGCAAAGTTTTAGCTAATTCCACTTAATATATTTTCATCTGTGACTAAATGTTCAGCTCTTGGTAGTTTAGGAAAGTGGAAAAAAATATCTTGCGTGTCCCTGCCACAAAATTGGATTTGGATTGATTCAGAAAGGGCAATTTTTGAAGCTTCTTAAGTCTCCTATTAAAAGTACTACTCACTTCTCTGTTAATTCACTCCTTGCTGTTTCCACTCACCAATCATCATTCCTTTTGCCTCCACACTCCTTGCTGTTTCCACTCACCAATCATCATTCCTTTTGCCTCCACAACTTTGGGAATTCATTCTTGGTATAGTCAGAGAAAAGGCACAGCTTGGCAGAAATTAGTAACATATCAGAAGCCATGTTGACATAAGATTTATTTTTAAGGCACTATGTGAAACAAAGATAGCGTTGGTGTAATTCTTGAATTTGGGGCTTGTTTAAAAAAATCCAATTTTTTTCCTACATTGGGAGCTTTGAAAGTATAAAGCAGTAAGAACTGCAATCAATTTCATGCTCAATACAAAATATTACAAGCTGGAAAGTTCTGTACCAGAGGTTTCAAAGGAAATAAAAAAAAAACATATACAGTTAATTTTAAAAGCATAAAGCTTACCTATTCCATTTGGTAATTTAGAGAGTCCAAATGGCTTCAGCCATTGCTGTGAAGCCTCCACAATTTTCTGAAGAATGTTACTCTCCAAGCTACAACTTCTGTTCAATAAAAAGAAAAGATTCTGTGGTCAAGATGTTTGTGCAATATTTCTGTATTATCAACTTTGGATTCAGAAAGAGGGAAGGAAACACACCCTCAGTGTCCCTAAGGAAAGTCTGTGCCAATCTATTACATGAATCTAACATTGCACCTTTTGGAGAGTTTAGAAATTGTTTTACAGAAAAATTGCATTGCTTTATTTACAGTTTCATAGGTCATCACCAAAATCTATGAATTCTGTACAGTGAAAAGTCAAAACACCTTAGTGTTGTTATATACTACCCTTTGTTTGATTTTTCTTTAGGACTTACAGCATGAAGGTTTTATATTAACAAGGAAAATATTTCAAGAGTTTTCTTCAAATTTGTAGAAAAAAATAGTGTTACCTAAAGAATGAAAATTATGTACTTATAAACATAGGGACCTTGCAAAAAATTGTTCCAAAAGTTGGTTGTCTAGTGTGATTTAAAACAGAAAGAAAGATCAAGAAACAGAGAGACAGACACTAAGCACTATCTTTGTTAGTCTGCCTTATCTTCTAACTATGCTTTGATTGCAAAACCCTGAGATCTCAAGCAAGTCTTCTAAAACTCAGTTGGGTAGCATGAAGTCAAGATGGTAAGATAACCAGGACATGGCATCTGCTACCTGTGCTGGTAGCCAAAGGTGATACATGAATGAAGGAACATCTTCTTCAGTCAAGGAGCAGTATCTTCCAGTTAGGATTATATGCATATTTATGCTTTCTGATACAATTACCAAGTACATTTTAAAAATCAGTTTCCTACTATAACAAGCTTAAATATTCAGAAGGAGAAATACTCTAAGTCTACCTTGGAACCTAGTTCCCTCACTAAAATATGATCTGAGGGTAAGTACGACCTGTGCCTTTTCCCCACTGTGTCTCCCAGGCTCAGTCTAAGGTAGGCCCTCAGTAAAAATTGGTTGATTGTTCTCCTTCTCAGTCATCTCCCTACTGTTGGCAACCACACCATGCTGCTTTGAAATAGCTTGATGAAAACTTCCACAAGACATAGAGGAATAATTCTCCTTTTAAAACATCAGGAAAATATGTCTCTTTTTCAAAGAGCCCCATTTGAGGTTTCAACAGAAAAGATGAGCACATAAAAACAATCATTGAACTGATATTTTAAAAACAAGTTTCTTATTCTATGATCATGAGAAACTTCTCAAGTAGGACTTCAGCCATTGTATTTTTCAGCTCAGGCCCCATAGCAATACACAGCAGACTTGGTAGTCTAAGCAGTAGACATTTTTCTTCTTACAATTCTGGAGGCTGGAAGTTCCACTATTAAGAAGCCAGCAGGATTGATTTCTGGTCAGGCTCTCTTTTTCACTTGTAAAGAGTTCCTTCTCACTGTGTTCTGATATGGCCTTTCTTCTGTTCTCTCTGAGAGAGAAGGTGGTGAGAGAGAGGGAGAAGGAGAGGGAGAGGGAGAGGGAGAGATCTGCTGTCTCTTTCTCTGATGAAATCAGTAGGGCTTCATCCTTATAATTTTATTTGGTCTTTATTACCTCCTTAAAGTCCCTGTCCCCAAATACAACTACAATGTGGGATAGGGCTTTACCATATAAATTTGAAGTAGAGAACACAATTCAGCTTATATTATTCTGCCCTCCTAGTACTTAAGTTATAAGCAAAGTAAACATCACTCAAGTACTTTGTATCCTCTTCTAGGGAAAGAAAGATTTTTAGTTGTACACAGGGTAGTTGTATCCTCTGGCAGAAGTATAGCCTTTTCATTGTCCTTATTTGGAGATTACTTATGGTTTTTGGAGATACATCAGTTGCCAAATTGACAAGTTTGACAAGTTTGACAAGTTTGGAATTATGATGGTTAACTTTAGGTGTGAACTTGGCTAGGCAAGTTCACATTATTTAGGATGTTTCTTAGATAGTGTTGTGGATGAGATTAACATTTGAATTGGAAGTCTGATGAAAGCAGTATGCCTTCATGAGGATACCTCCAAATTGAATGAGAGACCTCATACAATAAATTGAAGACCTAAATAGAAGAGGCTGATTTTCTCCCAAGTAAAAGAGATTTCCCTGAGCTCACAGCAGCCTGTACACTGTCTTTTTTTGCTTGATGGTCTTTTAGCTGAAACACAGGCTTTTTCTGGTTCCATGGCAGCCTCCTGGCCTTCAAACTCGAACTGGATTTGGGCTCTGCAGATTTTCAAAATTCTGTTGATTCTGTTTCTCTGGGGGATCTCTGACTAATAAAGACATACATTTCAAAGGCCATATCTTTCCCACTTGTCACTTAATCATGTGCATTGTAAATGTTTCCTATTTAGTCATGTTAATATTTTGTAGTTGCAAAATTGAGGAATCAGAAAATCTCAGCCATAGTTCCTAGCTTTCATACTCCTAATGTGAGTCAGAAGCTTGAGTGATTACACAACATTTAAATGACTATAAATATTTCCAAGTTCTCTAACATATTGGCTACATGACCTTGGGTGAATAATTTATCTGCTCTGAAATCCAGTCCCTCATTTGTAAAATAGGAATAAAAAATACATCCCCTTTTTATCTCACAGAGTCACTCAAGGATCTCATGTGATGGCAGAAGTAAACATTCCTTTAAAGGTACAAAGTATCATCATGTGACTAAATTTAATACTATTACTTCATAGTATATACATTGCATTTGTTGTTATGGGGTTCTTGAATTAAAAATTCCTAAACTTCAGGGGATAGACCTTTTAATGACCCACCCACTCCTGTGTTAAATCTTGAATGGCAACGTGTAGCTACTTTCCTTTCCCACAGCCCTCACAGATATGTGAAATCCACCAGAGAGACACTCTCACTGAGAAGTGAAGGGCTTTGGAATTCTTCTTATGGTAGTATTTCTGACAGTGACCACCAGTAGAGTTGAGTAGGCATGCAAATTAATATTTTATTGCCATTTTTAAATCAGTAATTACTCACTACTAGATCAAGTCTATGGACCAGTCTGTTCTGTCAAAGTAATGTCTAGATTGCTATTAATTTATGTAATGCAACATGGATGTGTGGATGGGGTAGAGAACACATGTGTGATCATAATTGTTGTAGTTAGCAATTGGAATCACAACTTTTTCCTCATCAATTTTGTTAAAATATTTCCACAATGTCCCTTAGTTCTTTAAACTTCAATGGTCAGAAATATAGACATTTCTTCTTTCTCTGCAAATTTCCATGAATACTAATTAGTGGGAGTTGGCTTTACAGAAAAAAGTGGCTTGAAAGGGAATATTAAATCAGACAGTGTACCAAGAGAAGAAGACAGGCTAAATTATCTTCCTTTCCTTACTACCCTGTGTCACCTTCTACCACTATGAGCATGAGTAGTCTTTCTGAGAATATTTTCTCAATTCTTGTTCAAATTACATAAAAAAACCAGAGTTCTCTCATTAAAGTATGCAGAAGGTTTCATGTTTCCTTTTGTCACTGAGTCATAAAAATGAAACAAAACAAAGCACATTCAGCTCAATCGAAATCTAACCAATCACATAGCTTTATTAAACATAGCATCAACAGAAAGAAAATGTGTAGTCGTTGCCCAGGAAGGATGAATGCCAAGAACAGAGTAATTCTCTGGCTTTGTCTTTGATATCTATAAATTTTACTTTTTGTGCAACTCACTATGTTACTGAATAGCTGTTGATATTAAACATGAGGGGAAACTTACAAATGGACAGTGAAATGCTTTAGGGATTACCAGATGTTAACTAGCCACACTTCACAAGAACCCTACTCACAGATGTTTTTGACCTCAGAATTCATAAAACACTTTCTTTTCTCTTCCGTTATTCTATCTTCTTTTTTTTTTTTTGTGGCCAAGTGCATATTGGATACAAAACTTGTTCAGACCAAAACTTGGCATGTGAACTCTTGATTTGGCTGCATTTGGGTTATCACCAATTTGCAATATAAAGTATGAATAGTAATCTAAGCTGCAAGAGTGCAAAGTAAAATAAATCTTTACCATTTTATCAAGGAATATAAATCAATCTGGCATGTAAGTCAACCTTAATTTTTATGTAAAATTTCCAGATGTAGTTATGATACTATTGTATAAATATAACCAGCATGTTAGACATAATGAGAACTAAAGACCATGAATCTCATAAATGGCCTTTTCTTCATAAACTCAATCCAAACCTTGGGCCATGGAATTCAATTGTGTTCACTGGAAAACTTTGTCTCTATATAGATTCTCCTCATCTTTTTGCTCCTATCCCTTACTCAATTCAACTTCTTTCCACTGTCCTTATTTTCTGTTGTTTGTTTTTCTCCTTCCTACCTACAGACAATAGATTGGCTCTTTAGGGAATGATTAAGGTCAAAGGACCTGGTTTTTGAACACATATCTTTAGAGATTTGGAATGTTGATTTCCACCATTTTTTCTTCTCAATGTAGGCTTAACTATTGCACTTTTTGATACTTCAAACATAATGGCAGTCCTTAGTCAAACCCCCATTGATACCCTGCCTACTTGGCACAAGGTTTCCATTAGCTCTCTGTCCATTGTATGAAAGCCTTGCAGAGACTGGCAAGACCACCTGGGATGCTCATCAACAAAGTTCAGAGGAATGCACTATCACTCATTGTATACCTATCACTCACTAGGGTGCAGATGTAGCACTTTCTTTAATGCCACAACAACAGTGCTCTAAAAAGAGAAAAGAGTAGAGAAGAGATGCCAACATACATGCCTGAAGTTACTTAATCCTGTCAACCTGATACCAAAACCCAGAAACTAACCTGGCGTTGCTACTCTCCCTGCCATGTTGAAGGCAATCTAGTCCAACTGTTTCTCCTAGTTTGCAATCAATGGTCATGAAACAAAAGGTATCTTTGCCCCATCTCTTCTCCTTCGTATGTTCTCATCCCTTACTGTTTTTGCCATTCTGCCATCCCAATGATACTTCTCAGATTGCATTCTCATGGCATTTTACAGAGATCCTACCCTTTTCTAAGCACTATCTTCTTTTGAAGTCAGTGGCTTCTGATTTTAGTGTCCTCCTCTTCTTTTAACCCACAGTCATCTTCTTCACTCAAAAACTTTATCCAGGATTTACTTCCCTTTATTAAATTTAATTCCAAGAAATTTTACTTGTTTAAATTACAGCAACACCAAATTTCTTTCTCTATTTATTTTCCCATTTCTTTTTGTCTTACTCATCCTGGGAATTACAGCTGGTATTGAACAGCTGATATCAGTCTCATCGTTTTTCTCAGCCACTCTATTCTCCTGCTCTCGCCAGAGCAAATGGAGTCCTAGGCGAATACTGCAGTCTATTTTCTCTGCACTTGGACAGCTGAAGGCTGCAGGATGAAATGATACATTCTTACATATTGGAGGTAAAATCAAGGCAAAATTGTTTATTAGCTTTTTATTTACCTTTGTTTAGCATCTACTTTCTTTTTCCTAAAACAGGAGTACAAATCTTAACCACTCTACTGAAGTTTCCCACCCAACACTCACCCTTCACTGTCATCACAAGGTCTCATATCCCACTTTGCTGTGAGGACTGAGGTCATCAGGTCTGATCTGTGCCGATTTCCTGTCTCCCTTGAGTCCCTGTCTTATCTAAACCTACACCCTTCCTTCTTCCTGCAGTCTCAGTAGACAAGATGTCCCTTCTCCTGCCTGCAATCCCTTCCCCCATTCTCTTCATTTAACTGATTCCTTATTTATCTTTTAAGGCATCTCAAGTGGGCACTCTTCCAAGAAGGGTTCCTTAGGCCAGTCCTACAGTTGGGCTAGGTGACTCTCCTTGGAACTTTCACAGCGCACATGCCTATCCTGTGCTTATGAGATTCTGTCATAAAGGTGATTAAGAGTCTGCTTCCTAGAACAAGCTACGAGGTCCTCAAGGTGAGGGACCAAGTCCTGCTCACCTGTACATCCTCAATCCCTACTACAGACCCATCACATAAAACAGGCAGTTTTATTATTTGTTTTTGTCATTAAATGTTATTTCTTAACTGAACCTGGATATATTTTCTTAACAGTCTGGACCAAATGCAAAAACAAATACAAAAAACAATTAAAAAAAAACTCCAGACGAGTTGGAAGTAAAACTCAGTGCTAAGGTGTTTATCTAGTATGCATCAAGATTAAAAAATCTACAACAGCAAATGTTCATGCATGTACATGTCATATATATGTATATGTGATCATATACACACACATACTCAGAGTTTTCTAGTAAGTAAGTTTTTTATGTGCAATAAAAATATCACTTTTTTCACATTTTTGGTTTTTGCTGGTACTGGGGTTTGAACTCAGGGCCTTTTACTTGCTAGGCAAGCCTTCTACCACTTGAGCCATGCCTTTAACCCTTTGTACTTTAGGATCTTGTGTTTATGCCCAGGCTGTCCTGCACCATGACACTTTTATTTACACTTCCTGCATAGCTGGGATGACAGGTGTGCACCATCATGCCCAACTTTTATTGATTGAGATGGGATCTCTGGAAATTTTGGCTTGGGCTGGCCTTGAATTGCAACCTTCCCAATCTCTGCCTCTGTAGTAGCTGGGATCACAGGTGTACACTAGACTTGATTTATAATAGTTTTAGATTTGCAGAACATTTGTGAAAATCATACAGAATTCTATATGTTTCATCATGTACTTTCCTTTTGTTAGCATTTTAACATTATCCTGTTACATTTGTCACAAACATTAAACCAGGCTTTTTTTTTTATTATTAACACATCAAGAAAACTTGAGACGATATTTGGATTTCACAAGCTTTTCCACTAATGTCCTTTTTGTGTTCAAGGATCCCATCCTAGATACTACATAATGTTTACTCAACATGTCTCCTTGGTTTCCTAGTCTTTTTAAGAGTTTCTCAGTCTTTCCTTATTTTACATGACTTGATGCTTTTGAGAAATACTTGTAAGATATGCTGCAAAATGTCCCTAATTTGAGCTTGTTCAATAGTTTTCTCACTACTAGACTGAGGTTATGGGTTTTGGAGAGGAAGACTACAGAGGTAGAGTGCCATTCACATAATATCATATCACAGGTGTGTTCTATTGATATGACTAATCTCTGGTAATATTATGTTGACCTCAATAGGTAAAGCACTTTCACATTAATACTTCATGGGATTATTTTAAGGATCATGAAGTGGACAAGACTGGCATCCTTACCTCCATTTTGCAATAGGAGATCTTGAGGCTGAGGCTAAGGTGCTTTGATTGTCACCCCACTGGTCCCTTCATAACACCCTAACCACTTCCTCTAAATTGTATGCAAAAGAAACATTCATAAGAAGCAACATCTTACAATGTTTTCCAGTATAAACTTATTCATTTGCTCTCTGGGTAGCACCATTCCTGATTCAATGATATATGTTATCTTGATACTGTAGCTAGAAACAGACTTTTCTGAACAAAGAAAATCAGAATAGTCAATCAACCAATTGAGTAACAAACAACAAACTATATAAACTAAATATCATGATTAAATTTGTTTATAAAATGAACTGTCTTTTTCTAAACTGATTATTTTGTGTTACTCATACCTTATTTTTTTATAGACTTTTTCCTTTTCTCCTGACCCTAAAAGGTTATTTCTTCAAGTAGAAAGAAGACTTATGACTAAAAAAAAGATGCAATATTTTGGGTGTGTACAATGTTGCTTACTTTTTAATCAGATGTGGAGGGGGCCTGATGACTGTCTCTCTGGAGACAAAACAAAACCAATTATTTCGGGAGTCACTATAATACATAATAAAATATGTATAACATATACAATCATATTTTTTATAACAAAATTAGTATTTCAGCAATAATAATAGCTAACAAATTTAGTCCTTTGTATAAGACAGGTTACGTGCTAAATGATGATCTCATTTCATTCTCAAAAACAATGAGTTAAATCTATTAGTATCTTCATTCTTTAAATGAGGAAACCAAGACTCTACACAGATTATGATTGGCACTGTATTAGTTTGCATGGCTGCAATAACAAAATACACAGACTGTATGGTTTGACCAATTTTCTTGCATTATGGAGGTGAAAGGTCCAAGACTGAGGTGTTAAGGGTTTGGTTTCCTCTGAGGGCTTTCTTCTTAACCGGCAGATAACTCCTTTCTTATTGTTTCTTCTACGGTCTTTCCGTTTTATGTGCACAGCTCTGGTATTTCTCTGTGTCTCTAAATTTCTCTTCTTATGAACACAGTGGTCAAATTGGATTAAGGTCAATTTTGAGCGTATGCTATATTCTTAATGCACTGTCTTCAAATTCAGGTATTGCCAAAGTTATAGTATTAAGAGGTGGAGACTTTAAGAAATAACTAGGTCATGAGGCCCCTCTTTCCTGAAAAGGATTTTGTGCCCTTATAAAATGACTTAGCAAGGAAGGTTGCCCCTTTTGTCCTTCTGCCCTCTGCCATTTAAGGATACATTGTCCTACCCTGCAGAAAATGTTGAGCTCATCAGAAAACCAAGTCTACTAGTGACTTGATCTTGGACGTCCCAGACTCAAGAGCTATGAGAAATGTCTGTTTTTTTATAAGTTACCCAGTCATAAGTATTTTGTTGTAGTAGTGAAAAGGGATTAAGATAGGGTCTCAATTTAATTTAATCACCATTTTATGGACCTTATTTCTAAAACCACGGCCTCTTTAACAAATGACACTGGAAAAACTGGATAGCCACATGTAGAAGACTGAAACTAGAACTCCACCTCTTATCCTAACACAAAAATTATCTTGAAATGGATCAAAGATCTTAACACAAGACCTGAAACTTTGAAACTATTAGAGGAAAACATAGAGGAAACACTTCAATGTAGGCACAGGCAAGTGACTTTTCAATTCAATAGCTTAAGAGATAAAAGTAAGAATTGACAAGTGGCATTGGATCAAATTAAAAGCCTTCTGAGCAGCAAAGGAAATAATTAACAGAGTAAAGAGATATGCTACAGAATGACAGAAAATCTTTGCAAACTATTCATCTTGCAAAGAATTAATATCTGCATATATAAAGAGCTCAAAAAATTAAACACTGAACGAACTGATCAGACACTCTTTCAAATAATGTACAAATGACCAATAAAAATATGAAAAAATATTCTACATCCTTAGCTATGAGGAAAATGTAAATAAAAACTACATTGAAATTCCATCTGATCCTAGTAAGAATGGCTGTCATAAAGGAAACAAACAACAAATGGTGGCAATTGGGAAAATAGAATCTTTATACCTTAGTTTAGCTACTATGGGAATTAGTATGGAGGTTCCTCACAAAATGAATTATAAAACTACCACAGGATCCAGCTATGCCATTCCGAGGTATATATCTGAAGGAGTCAAAGTCATCAGGTATACCACCTACACCTGTGTTTATTGTGATACCACTACAATAGTCAGGTTATGGAATCACTTCAAGTGCCCATCAGTGGGTGAGTGGATATAGAAAATGTAGTATGTGTGCAAAATGGAGTATTACTGGACCATAAAAAAAGGAATAACAGCATTTGCCAGAACTGGAGATCATCATGTCAAGCAAAATGAACCAAACTCAGAAAGACAAATATCCTGAGTTTTCTCTCAGATGCAGAATATAGGAAAAATTAAAAGATAACATGAAAGTAGACAGAGAAGTATTAGGGTCACAGGTCATGGGAAAGGTACATGAGGGTGAATATGATGAAAATATGTACATGCATGTATGAAAATGTCACAACAAAACCCAGTTTTCATAACTAATATAAGCTGAAATTAAAAGACCTTATCTCTAAAGATAGTTACATTCTGTGAGACTGGGGATTAGATTTGAATATATGAATGGAAGGGGGCATACAAGTCTATAATGGGAGCTTTAATTCAAATCCAGCCATATGATTCTAAAGTCAAAATTATAACTACTCCACTATCCTGGGAGATGAGTCTTACACTATTCAGAGCAGTAAAACGCCAGCATTTTTAGTTGTCCTTCCTTACCATCACAGAAGCTGAGGCAGAGTTTTTACTGATCGATGATCTCCCTTCACATGATTGAATGAGGCACTGAGCTCATACTCATAAAATCTTCTGTCTTTATTCTTTATTCCATCATTCACAAGCAGCTGGCCTTAGAAGAGGACTAAGTAATGGTATCAGCTGGGGAATAGCACATTTCAGTTTTGGGTGGTGTTTATTCAACACTCATCTTTATTTATTTATTCAGCAAATATTTGTTGAGTGTCTGCTACATTCCAGGCATTTTCAACATATTAACCAATAAAAAACTAACCATAGACATGAAGGTCCTATCATTATTAGTTTTTTATAGATGAGAAACAAAAACACAAAGAAATTAACTTGCCAACAGTCACATCACTTAAGAAGTAGAGCCAACATATAAAGAAGGCAGCTTCTCCCAGCAGATCCTCTTGCTCTTTAGATGTCTCTCCCTTGACAGCCTTTGAAGTGTTTGACTATTGATAATTACCACTGACTTTTAGTGTTTTTTAAGGAACAGTAATCATTACAGTTCTCACTAGCTTAATAAAGCTGTTTTCCTTCATTTAAAATAGAATGTGGAACAGTTGTACTTACAATTCCTATTTAATATACACGTTTCAGAACAGCAAAGAATTCTGAGTTTTCTGTCTCTAATTTGTGAACTAGGAGTTAAGACTCCATCTTTGAAATGAAAGAAAAGATTTTTAAAATCCAGAAAGATACACTTAAAGCAATGCTAGAAAGCATGAAGAGGCAGGACAGAATTAGAGGAATTCTAGAAAGACAGAGTACTGATTTGGGGATTTGGGGTCAGTGGAGAAACCAGAGCAGAAGAAAAGACAGCACAGGTGAGTACAGTTCCTTTGAGAACCCCCAAGCAGCTGAAGTCATAATCAGCAAGCACAAAGAACAGGAAAGCTCAAGTGATTTGTTTAATATCTATGTTGAGAGAAGAAGAAATGGTTAGATATCATCTCTGTTTCCTTACTCAGAGATTGTCACCTATGATATTTTCTCTCAAACTAAAATCTTTAAAGAAAGGGGTAGCACTTAGCTGGGTATGGTTGTGCATAATTATAATCCCAGCTACTCACTCATGAGGCAGAGACAGTAGAATTGCAATTTAAGGTCAGCCCCAACAAAATTAATGAGAATTTATCTCAAAAACAAAATGTAATGAAGGTGCTGGGGGACACTTGTGATACCAACTAAGAGTGTAGACATAATTGTGGTATCATTGTGAGTAGATATGGATTTTAACAGCAGCCAGAGCCGGTGCATAGGGTAGAAGTAAGAAGTCAAGGAAGCTCAAACAGAGACTGAGTCAGGTGAACTACACATGCTAGCTAAGCAGATGCTTAGTTCATCTGATTCAGTCGCTGGTAGACTGCCAAAATTCACCTGATTCAGTCCCTGGTAGAGTTGCTTTGACTTCTTCTCTCAGAGAAACCTTTGTTACCTAGACACTCTGGCTGGTCCTCTTCATTGACTTCCAAAAAATACTGACCTGACAAGTGTTCCCTGCCCTGGTACCCAGGACCACAGCCCATCCAACAGACAAATATATAAAATATACCAGAAGGAGAAAGCAGAAACAAAAGGGAAAAAATTATCAAGAATAAACAGCTAAATAAAGACTCAACTAAATAAAGATATAAAACTACCATGTTAGGGACAGTGCATGAAAAAAATGTTCAATATCTAGGCACAGTCAAGTGATATTTCACGATTAAGAAAAATTTCTTTAAAATTCTAAACATTAAAATGATACCTATCTAGAGGAGCGAAATGTAGGTCAGTGGTAAAGCACTTGCCTAGCATGCATGAAGCCCAAGTTTGCACCAACAAAACGAAACAAAGCAAAATAATCACAGCAACAAAGATAAAGCAGTGAGACATACACTGCTTCAACACTGGACTCAAGAAAATAATGGAGGAATGTCTTCAAAGTTCAGGGAGAAACTTACTACAACTAGAAAACATATTTAATAATAATTACACATTTTAAATAGTTAGATTTTAAAATGCTCAGGATCATCCAGTTGACAAGAGATTATAGTTATAGGTGGAGAATAGAGAGATATTTTATAGAAGGCATGATTAATAAAATTGGGGTAGTAGAGGTGGAGTGAGGAAGAAAGAAAATATTCTAGGAGTAGTGGATTTCCCCAAATTTCAAATTGAGAAGTCAAGAGTTCTATAACTTAGTAAATTAAGAAATGGAAGAATATAAAATATATTTCAAATACATAATTAAAGCCATCAGAAAAAAGTAATGGTGGAAGGTGTAATTCCTCTATAGAACAGACTTGTACCTTCCTGTAGTGACTGGTTATTTTCATGCATTTTAACAAATACATACACACACATCCCTAAGTGATGTCTGAATAGGATTCAAATGGAGCTAAGGGAAGAATGCAGATTGCCACCCACCTGCAGCTTTGGTGACCTCTGGATAGAGATATAATTTTGGATTGCTTCCCTCTTGGGAGAACATAGTTAGGTGCCTAGTTTCATGTCAATGTGTAGATAGCATTAGTAGAGCACTGGAGGTGTACCATGTGAGCATGTCAACCCACAGCTGGATGGTATGAGATGTCTGTCAACATGCCTCCCATCCCCCACCCTACCCCAGTTCAAACTGCTCTGCCTGTAATTTCACACTGAAGGTTGCAGAAAGCAACACCAAACTATTCTTTGCCTAGGGATGGGCAATGACTGACTACAGTCAGTTGATAGCCTGTGCAGTGGCTTATGGTATTACCTCTTGTGTTAGTCAGGTTTTTGCCATTGTGACAAAATGCCTGACATAAACAACTTAAAGGAGGAAAGATTTATTTTGGTTCATGGTTTTAGTTCATCATGTCCTAGCTCCATTGTTTCTGGGTCCATGTCAGAAACAATGTCATGGCAGAGTATCATGTCAGAAGGAGAGGGTGGTAGGGCAAAACTGGTAGCTAGGAAGGAGAAAGTTAGAGAAAATGAGAGGGAGAGAGAGAGAGAGAGAGAGAGTCTAGAGTAAAATGTACTCTTCCAAGGCATGCTCCCAGCTACCAACTTCCTACTTTTCTCCAACCAGGCCCCATCTTCCAGTCTCCAATGTCTCCTAATAGTCCATCCAATCATGAATCCATCAAAAGATCAATCCATTAAGACAGAGCCCTCATTATCTAATTACTTCTCAATACTACCACCAGCTGAGGAACCGGGCCTTCAACACATGAACCTGTCTGGGACACTCTAGATCCAAACCATAACACCTGATACCTAGAGTTAAAGGAAGCCAACCAAATTCCTTTTCCCAGGAATTTGAAATCAGCATGGAGAAATTTGGCTGGAAACCAACAGTGTCAGAAAGTTACTGTGCAGTTTCACAAACTGCAGTCGTGTCGTCTCTGGTATCACTCAAGTCAAACTGGCCTCAGCTGCTAGTCACCCAAAGCCCTGTTATTATACTTCCTGTTCTTGATTCTAAGGAATTCCATCTTCATTTTTAGACCATATATACTCTTTCAATAATTATTCCTTTTACTTGAGCTAGCTTGAGAATGTCTCTTTCTTGCACCAAAATCACTGTAACTCAAAGAGGCCTGACATCGAATGATACCCAATTTGTAGTAGAGAGGCCTCATGACTGCTGCCCCAGGACTGGTATGAATCAGTTCTGCCTGGGTGTAACACAGCCTGTACCACAAGAACTGGGTGCATGCCTTTTCAAGAAGCATAGACTTTAATTGCTTATTTTTTCTTCTTTTTATAGATTATTGAACTACTGCACTGAAGGTCTCAAGATATTTCTCAAAGCTTCAAGTCCTTTTAAACGGGTTTAGAAGAAAGTTAAATAACCTTTAAATTGTCTTTAATGACAGTTTTGTTTTTTCAGACCCAGAGACAACAGAACCTATACTAAATCTAAATTTTTAAAGCAGGGAACAATGATGTTTGGAAGATGCCAGATTGATGTCCTTTTTAGTAACCCTTTCTCCTGGAGAGCCCTTCCTGGGGGCATGAGAAAGAGCAAAGCAACTCTTGGGAGCAGGCAGCTGGACTGGTACCATCAGTCAGGTGTTGCTGCCTCTGTCTCTCGGTCTCTGCCTATCTGTCTATTCTCTGTCTCTATCTCGCCTCCACCCGCATTTTCTTTGCTCCCAGTGTTGTGCATTGAATCCACGGGCCTTGTTCTACCACTTGATTCATGCCCCCAGCCTCTTTTTTTGTTTTTGAGACAGGGTCTTTCCTGCTACCTTCCCCTGAGCTGACCTGAAACTCATAACCCTCCTGCCTCTACTTCCTGAAGAGCTGGGATTGCAGGAATGCACCACCACATCTGACTCCTTTTGAACATAAATATTTCACAGAACATAAGGCAAGATCATGTCTGTGATTGTGATGGGTCAAGATATAAGTAAGACTGCTTCATACTCATGTCTGAACACAATCACAGCATGAATATTGTGTCCCAACATTCCCCTCTCTAAATTTATCAAGATATTCAATTATGAAATTGACCCCATTTCCTAATAACATCTAATCTAAATGAAAGTTTCACTGTCTTTAAGCCCCAATTTTACCTAACTCAAGCCCAAATGCTTTCCAATAAGCCATTTATACCTTGTTTTTAACCTTTCTAACATTTTGAGATGCTCCACAGTTCCTCATGGAGTATGTCTCCCTCCCTAAAAAAGAGCCAACCCATTCTGGTCACATCCCGAGGTGCTCCTGGTGGTGTGAGACTGGAGGGTTTGACAGGCCCTAGGCATGTTGTGTTTCTCTTCTCCATTTCTATTTTTTCCTTGTCTCAGATCAGCAAAGAGTGGCCACTTTCTTAGTCCTAGCAATGACTGCCAATGTCTATCAAATGCTACCTAGAGCCAGGTGTTTTCTATGGATTAACCTCTCTGGTTCCCCAAAGACCCTATGACTAGCTAAGCTCAGTACCCAATTTACAGATGGGGAAATTGAGGTAGAGAAGCCATAACACTAGAAGTAATAGAGCCAGGAATCCCAGGCAGTTAGCTGGTGGGTGCTAGGTTCTGACCACCACACAATGCTGCTGCCTCTGCTGCATTTGCTCACAAGCTCTGTTTCTCTGCTTACTGAGCAGTGTGGACTCTGTGCCATCACCTTCTGTGAAAGGTACTGTAATAAACAGCCCCAGGAAATCACTGCTGGGTTTCCAGTACAAATGCAGACCCGTAGGAAAAAGAAAGAAGTTCTCCCAGATCTCAGTACTGGAAATAACTTCTTCACTTTTTCTAGGTAGTTGGATTTGCTTTTCACCTAATGGAGGCAATCATATTAGAGTTTTTCAACTTGATTTTAAGAAAGATATGCAATGGTTTTAAGTAGAATAAACCTACACAGGAAAGATATTCCCTTTACATTTTTCTTTCAGTGTTACTAGTGTGGATAAAAGAGCCTTCTCGCATGATAATAGATGACTATCACTTTTTAAATCTTCCTTCATAACAAATAAAGAGGGAATCTGTGGCACAGACCCTTGGAGGCACTAGCTAGTGAGATTTCAATAACTTGGTTCATTTTATTATTTTAATTATTTTTGCAATTGACTTTTGTCAATATCCAGGTTGACTCTCTTTCCATGTGTAACTAATACACGGTTTCTTCTTAAAATAAATAAATTTCAGTGAAAGTTTGAGTCCATTTAGAGACAAATGTTAAATAAATAGCAGTACAGTACAGCTGGTAGGACATCAAACAAGGAAAGAAAAACACAAAGGTGCTTTGGGAAACTGTGACTTCAGTTTCCTCTTTGCTTCAGATGCTGGAAAGACCAGAGTTTAACTCATGGGTCATCTTCACAAAGTTCTGTTCTCTATCCATTACTCTCACCTTCTGATCTCATTCATTCTCTATCTTCTGTCTCCTCCCTCACTTTCCCCTCTGCCTCCTGTCTTGCTATTCTCCATCCCTTCGAGGGGGAAAATAGTGGTAGGAGTAGGTATGGTGGGGGTGGCATTATAAACAAATATGTCAATAATACTGAGTGAAATTGTAAAAATGACCAGAGCAACTCATGCAGTGAAGGAGATTCAAGAAGCTCTCAGACAGAGCAGAGCATCTGACTTTCTCTGGCCCTGGGAAGTTTCAATTCTTCAAACTTGGCAGGAACTGTGTTTCTAAAACTGCTTGGACAGCGCATTCTTTGGCTCTCCTGAGTCGCAGCTTCAAATCACCATGAGAGCACGTTCCTGTGAAATGTGGGAGTGAATTAAAGAATACTTGTCTTATGTAGAAAAGTAAGGAGTTGATGCTTTCTCTCTCCTTTTCTGTCTATGCAGCACCTTGACCTTCAGTCCACCTCCCTCCTCTCCAGTCCATCCCCTAGCTCCTTGGAGTGGGGAAATTCTTGTGGCCCCCACAGAGGCCTGCGGGTGGGGATAGAAGAAAGGGATGGATAGTGGCCCCCAGGATTGGAAGGTTCAGGGTTGTGCAGCGATGAAGAATACCGCCCGCCGTGGAGTTTAATCAGCATAGCGCTAGACCCAAAGCCCAGCAGTCTAGAAAAGCTGGGTTTGGATTCTCCCCCTCTTTGAAGAGTTCTCAGGAAGTTTGGGGGGAAGGGCGAGTAGCAATCTCCTGTCCTACCAGGCACTGGGCTCGGGAGGGTGGGAAGGGACTGCAGCAGCAGCAGCAGCAGCAGCAGCAGCAGGTCTCAGTGCTGTCACAGTCCTGCCCTCGGGCGGACTCTGGGAGCTCCAGGCAGGTTTGCGGCGCGCGGGTGAAGGACCGCAGGCAGAGCGCGGGCAAGCATGGGCGGACTGGTCCTCCTCAACGCGCTAGTCACCAGACTGCTGTTCGTGCTGCACTCGCTGGTCGGGGTCTGGCGAGTGACCCTGGTGAAGAAGGAGCCGCGGTACTGGCTGCTTGCGCTGCTCAACCTCTTGCTCTTCCTGGAGACTGTGCTCACCCTCAAGTTCAAGCGCGGCAGAGGCTACAAATGGTGAGAGTGCCCCGGGAAGGGGAAAGGGGAAGAGGAGAGGGGATCACTCCCTGCGGTACTTGCAGCAGTCCTTCTCCCTGCAGCCCGCGGTTTCTTTACACGAATTCGGACCCCCTTTGTCCTCTCTGGGAGCTTGGAAGGCGAGCGAGATCCCTGTGCGTCTCTTGGGTCCCAGGGCAACCCTGAGAAAACCAGAGCGCTGGGCGCAGCCAGGTGTCACCCAGTACCAGGTTTGGTAACTTGAAAGATGAGAAAAAAGGAAGGGAAGAGATTGTCTACTTAGCAGAAAGTGTCCCCAGATAGGAAAGTCTAGGGGCAAGGTGGTTGCCATGTGCCAGGTTTTCTGAATTTGGGGGTGGGAGTGCGCCATAGTTACTCTGCGTGCGCTCAGGTGTGGGGGTGCCTTTTGCTGGGCACCGCGATCTTTGCAAGGGCTGTGCGTGCTGGAATCTTGGGATGAAGAGAAGCTCCCTTACCTCACATCTCTGGTTTCTGCTGCTTAGCTTCTTTCCAGTCCCGGTGCGCCTGTGGTTTCAACCCATTTCCCTTCCTTTCAACCCCACGCCTCCCAAGCTCTCTGGCCAGGAACCAGCTTCAGGTGTCTGTCTGGGTTTGGTGGCGGCTTCTGAGCTTGGTTAATGGTCAGCCTGGCACGCGTTGTGTGGGATGTTGGTGGAGGAACCAGCAGATAGTGGTTCAGTCTTAACCTCAATGTGCAAGAACTTGGGTTCTGCTTGTTGCTGTATTTCCTCCCCAGGCAGTAGAAGTGAGAAAAAGATTCTCTTGTCATTTACAGAGTACTCCTTATTCCCTGTCCATCCTTACACTCCAGCACATTTTCATTCCAAACCTCAAGTTAGGCCTCTTTTAAAAACAGCAAAGCTGTGTTTTCACATGTATTGATATTTTAAAGAATACCTAATGCTACAAGAAAGGAGAAAATAGTATTAACCAATGTAAGAATTAGATACACTCTGGTGTTACAGTTAGCCTCGTATTCAGGGGCCAAAAAAAAAAAAAGGTCCTGCAAATTTATGTATTAAGACACAAAAGGATTTCACGAGAGGCCATAGAAGAAAGTGTGTTGCCTTTGAAAATAATGTAAACATTGCTTAAATTTCCTGTTGTTGAAAAAATTTGTAGAACTGTCAATGCTCACATATTCAAGGGCAATGCTAATTTAATACAATGAGGTCTGGAAAGTTACTACTAGCCTCCTCCCCATGAACAATTTATTAAGCATGACACATTCGAGGTACTTTCCACTGTGTCTTTTGGAAACCTCAAAGAAAAATTGTATCAGCTTCATAGTTAAAGACACAAAGGGGAGAAAAGTGATTGTTCACTCAATGTGTCATATAACATTGATTTAGTTTTTACTGCATAACTGTAATACACTAGGGTAGAAAAATATCTTTCATAACCAGAGGATGAAGTCTGAGGCTGAAAAATGTTCCCTGCAAAGTAGTCCTCTCCCCAACCTGTCAGAACTTCTGTGACAAACGTCAACCTCAGAAGATGGAGCCAGCTCAGCAGAACCTGAAGTAACCTCCTTCCTCTGCAAAAGTAGATCAGATCCATTCCAGTTATGCAGAAATAATGTAGCTATCAGGCAACATGCAACTTACCACCAAGTAAGGAAAAATGATTGGGGCAAAAATGGGTGATTGTCAATGAGTCTGTTTAATAGGAAACTGGGAATATCCTAAGGCTTAGAATGTGGGCTTCAAAATCAGCCAGATAATGGGGAAAAATATGGGCATTCTTACTTACTTGCTGTGAGATCTTGAACAGGTTGCTTAGTGTCTCTGGGCTTCAGTTTTTGATCTGCAAATACTTATTTTGTGGACTGTTGAAGAATGATGTGAAATAGTATATATTAATGGTCATTGAATAAAAGCTCAATGGTTTTCTCTAGATCCTAAAATTTTCTTTTATTTCTTCTTATTAAAATACTCCTATCAATTAGACACATTTTATGTCTGCACAGGTCAAACAACTGCTTCAAGGAAAAGCCAATAAACCATTGCTTCAGAGTGAAAAAGTAGAAAAAAATCTTTTGTTTCAAAATAATACACCCATAATATGCATTGTAGATTGCAACACTAATTAAAGAAAAATCTCACTGTTTCACTATTTCAGCTAATATTTGAAAATCAGCAAAGAGAAAAGTTAATAGATTTGGTATATTATACAATTTGAAAATTTTTTCAATCATACTATGTCAAATGTTTCTTTATAAGTGGTCTTAATGGAAATGTGAGGCATAATGCTTTGTTCAACCAAACACTTTGGTAATGCTTTGATCTTACCAAATACAACTGGGTTTGCAAATATGGCCATTTGTGCAGTAGTCAAATTCTAAACTATTCTGTCATACATTTGAGGGGAAAAGAAACAACCAGTAGATGGGCTGCTGAAATTATCCTTGAAATAACATGATAAAACAAGGGATTTCATCTGGGGCATATTTCATTTCTAGGTTGAAGTTATCTGAGGCATAATTTTTTGAAGTTTTTGAATGTTACGAATGATTTTCTTTCTTCAGAAAATGTAAGCTGATGGAATCAGATAAAGAAAAAGCAAACATTATAATAATATCTATATTACCTCTACATAGGAAAACACTTATATATAAGTCTGTATATAAATATAGATAGATAAATGCATACAACTTTTGGCCCATGGGCTTATATTTTGTAATATAACATGTAGAATAAAAAGTATCCCTATGTAAAGACATCAACAAAAATCAACTTCCATCATATTAGTGAGAAATAAAGCTGACAACCACTTGGCTATTCATCAAAAGAATCACTGGAAAATTATGATATATTGATAGTATAGAAAAATTTTACTAATATTAAAAATAATAAGCTAGATTTTAACCATTGTCCTAGAGGGATAGCCATACTACATTGTCAGGAGACCAAAGGAACAGTGTTATGTATGTTATAGATCTCTTTAAAAAAATGGACTTAAAAGAGAATTGCCCTTTGTATCAATTGGAAGCACTCTGTCTACAAGTCAAAGAAGAGGAAGAAGTAAAAGAAGCAGAAGCAGCAGCAAACAAGGAGGAGGAGGAGAAAGAGAGGAAGAGGAGATGGCATTAGCTGCCCTTCCATGTTTAAAATGATTACAATAGAATAAAACAGAATAGAGAATAACACCTGCATAGTTTATGAAAATATGTACACATATAGGATGAGAAAAACACTTTTTCTTGAAAATCAGATCTATGAATTTCCTTCAGACTATTCTGGAATACTTTAAATATTGTTCTTTCTATTAAAATTTACACCTGGACTTCCTCAAAAAGCAAATCTATAGAAACCATGGCACCTGACACAGCTCTAATACAGGGAACTATGAACTAAATTTCCTGAAACATAGCAAGCAAGTTGCACATGTCCAAGGAATGTTTCTTTAACTATCCTTTGGAAAGAGAAAATGGAACTAGAGTTGCTGAGCTCAGCTGTCCAGGGACAAGCAACATTTCATCAACACTATTAACTTGCCACTTGAAGAAGTTTAACATACTGAAATCCTATAGGATTGAGAGGGTAAACCAATGACACAACCCTTATTAAATCCAGTAAATAATGTTAGCAGATTTTGCTCTCTTCTCACATAGTTTTATTTCACCTGCATATTCATTTATATTTCTATAAGATTGAAATTAGTATCATGTAGCTTAGTTTTTTCCTTGATTTTATTTTCAGTTGTCTGGGCAACACTCCAATGGATTTGTGAATTGTTATTTAGGTAAACTCAAATACAAGATAATATTTCAGTTGCATTCCAGCCAATAGTGATAAAATATTCCTTGGGAGATAGAAAAGCTACCAAGATTGTGACAAGTTTGAAGCCTGATCATTTCAACAAGAAGTACTGAGAACAAGTAGAAATCTAAGTTGAATTTGCTGGCAAAAGTACAGAAGTTTAATTTTCTTCACATGATTTTAAGAATGCAAGGAAAATACAATTTTTGAGTTAATCATTAACAACTCATCTATTTGGTCACCTTTCTTTCTCTTTCCTTTTTACTTTGTTAGATTCAATAAGACAGACAACTATTTGTTGAGTTGCTTAAGAAGCAAACACGATAACTATGCTAGCCATTGTGCAACCAGGCAGAAGAAAGAGAAAGCAAACACATATGAAATTTTAAAATAAATAAAAGGTAGCATTTTAATTAAGTGCTTCAGTATGAAGGAATAAGAATAATTAAGAATCATTTATTATGTTCTAGGGTCTTCTCAGGGTCACACACAGATTATTCCATTGATCTTGACAATAGCTGCAATTATTTTCTATTTCTTTGTTTCTTCCCATTTTCCAATGAGGAAACTGATCCATAGTACTGTTACATAGTTTCACCCAGGATCACATGGTTTGTAACCGAGAGAGAGAGAGAGAGAGAGAGAGAGAGAGAGAGAGAGAGAGAGAGAGAGAGAGAGAGAGAAGAAGATTCCATGCTCTCAGTCTTGCTCATTGCACTCCTTAAGAATCTAGAGGAGAAAGGCAGTGATGTGGAGCTCTGATGGAGGAGATAGAACTCTATAGAATCTGAGCTGTAGCAGGAAAAATCTGTGAGATCACAGATAAGTGCAAAGATCACATATACAGGGGGCATCATGAGGAGGTGAGTGCTGTGAACCTCAAGGAGATTGGAGGGTCCCAGTCTCCTTGGAGGAGGAACAAAGCTTTATCACTCATCATTCAGTTACAATGCATGGATGCCTGCCTGCTACATGAGGTAGGTATTGTTTGAGGATGGAGAATATGGGAGCAAATAAAAAAGTCAAATTCTACCCTTAAGAAACTCTTATTCTAACCAAGGGATTGAGAAAATAACCAACAAATTAAATAATAAATAAATGAGCTGAAAGATGATAATATGCAAGTATACAAATGAGTGATCAAATCTATGAACACTTAAATGGAGTGGATTATAGAGTGAGGGAATGTGCTGGGCAAAGGTTTCAGTGTGAGAGGTTGACTGGGGAGGTGATATTTAGCTGAGGGCATAGAAATGAGAAGGAGGCAGGCACGGGAAGAGTGTTCCAGGGAGAAGAGAAAAGGCACAAAGAGGGATAATCTTCATGTGCCTTAAGACCTTTCTGACATAGCCCCAAACGACTGATAAGTATGGAGTTTCTTTTCTGCCTGCCCTGTCTCTTCTCCTTTTTGTATCCCTTTACTCCACATGAGAAATTCCTCCTAGTTTTTTTTTAAGCTTTATCATATCACATTTTAAAAACCGTGTGTTAGAAATTCCTTACAACTGAAAATGGGATAGACACATTAGGAAGCAGAAGGAATTCTATAATAAATCGATCTCAAATTCAAACCAATTTTATTTAAAAACTCAGTGAGATCTGTTTCAATTATTCAACTGCATTTGGAAAGTTCAACAGTGGGAAAAAATCCTAGACTTGACAAATAATCAAGTTTTGAGCAATGCAGAATTTTGTATGATATAATTCTGTAGAATTTGATAGTATATACTTCCCTCTATCAAAATGTTTATACAAATACCAGAGAGGAAGTTGAGAAGTAAGCATACTGGCCTTCTTCCATCTCTCACTGCTCTTTTTGGACCTCAGAGAGGATGAAGTTGAGTGATTTTGAAGGAGATCCTGTGACTTCCATATGGCCATCTTGAGCACTGGAAGGTCTCTCAGAAGATAGGCCATTTCTCTTCCTGTTCATACTTCTTGTCCAGACTTCCTGAAATCTCTCCTTAGTTTTTAGTTATTTAATAACACTTTCTACTGTGCATTGGGTTTATCACCCCTGTCTTTAATGTCTATCTGGACTCATAACTTTATCTTCTATGTTTGTAAGCAAATGTCATTTGTATGCTGAGCTTAAGCTCAGTGCAACTGTTATTAGCAAATGATTATCTTTTGAGTAATTCAAGTCATAGTTGAGGAAGAAGTCTTCTTAAATTTTCTCTGTGACTGACTTTTAAGGAGAAATCAATATTTTTTCTTTTATTTCACAATGGACTTGGACCAATGTAATAATTATGCATGCATTTTGAATGGGTACCTCCAAGAAACAGAACCATTGGTTGCTGATCATGCTTTCTTTATCCATGAGTATATGGAGCTGAGACCTTTAGAACTGAAAATCAATTTTTTTTTCTTCACTGGGAAAAAAACCAAGTGCAAATTAGTGTGTGTAGCTCAAATATATCCCTACTTTTAGGATCAGGAACTAGAGAAAAGGTCAGTTAGAGATGAATCAACTTAGAATGTAACACATTTATACATGGAAGCAATGCTTGGAATCTCCCTGTATAGCTATCCTTATCTCGACTGGCAAAAATGCTTTGTCTTTCTTACTATTGTTTATGCTCTCTCTTCAACAAAATTAAAGATAAGGGCAGAACAGATTCTGCCTGAAAGCAAGGGGGAGCAGGAGGTAGGGGGTAGGGAAAAAAAATGGCCCAAACAATGTATGTACATATGAATAAATGAGAAACATAAATAAATAAATAAATAAACATATCCCTACTTTTAAATTTCATGCATTTCCTTCATGGCAGTCACATTATTTTGCATATAGTGTAAGGACAAATGTGGATTGGTTAATATTTTTTTCAACAGTAGGAAATTTACATTTATGTCAAGGTTATTCGCCCATGTATATGTTTCACACTACCCTGGAAGTTCCTAGGAAGTACTGGTATCAGGAGAGTTAAGCCTCAGGTATATAAATCATTTGATTAAAGGAAAACAGTGCTGATTTTCTTTAAAATAATGTTAGTGCATTTACCACAAAATACATATTTTTTCAAAGTTACATTGAGAGAATACTAGGGAAGTAAGGAATGTTAATACAAATTCTTGTATGGGCATTGATTTTGTTACTTTCCTCTAAATATAAACCTACTACCCATAGTTGTTTAAGGAAGGAGGTTATATATTATTTTTGATTTGTCCATTTGATCTTGAAGGGATAGATAATACACAGTTGCCTTAAAGTTGTGCACTTATTAGAATAGAGATTATTAATAATTAAAAAAAAGAGAGATTCTCTAACATAAGAGCTGGTGCCAACCCTGGTTGGGTTCTGTAGTATTCCTTTGTTTTCTTGTTTCCTGTCACACACAATGAGCTAGTTCACCTAGAATGGCCTCCTAAAACATGGGTTGCACCATTCTCTGACAGGTGACCAATGATAGTGATGAGGATAATGATGCAGGGTATGTGATGGTGAAAATGATAATGGAGATGGCAACAATTATCAATTTTTGAGCACTGATGATACTCCAAGTCTGTTCTACGTTTATTAACACAAGTAATCCTCACAATGACCCATTTTATTACCATTTTAGGATGAATGTACTCATGTAAATGAGAGTGAAATCACTTAAGTCACAAAGTCAATCTCAAGTGTCTGATGAGCACTCAGATTTATTGAGCCAAGAATTTACCCTGGGTCCTCACTTCCTTTGATCTTCACAGTAGCCCTGGTGGTGCTATTATTGCTCCTACTTGCAGATGGAAAAGCCAAGGTTTGGAGGCTTGGAGGGTTTCCCTTCTCGGGATTGAAACTTTGGTAATCCTGTGTGGAGTCCTCCACTGACTTTATCACCCTAGTTGTTGTGATCTGCATTCAATAATCAAATTGAGCTTTGCTTACAGATAGTAAGCAAATTGCATAGTTTTTAGGGTGAAGTATTTTCTCTAGTAGACAAAGAGTCAAGAGTTTTTTTTCCTTCCCCAAAATTGGGTAGGTAAATTCCTGGTGACCTGTTTATAGAAGACTAATATTACTTTACTTACAACATAATGTAGAAAAGATCACACTAAATACATGGCTCAGAAACATTCCCATTCAAATAGATGTCCTTGTAAAAATCAAAATGCATAATAAAAGAAAAAAAATGAAGGGAAAACTCTAGACCATCTTTACTATGGGTCCTGAAGTAGAGAAACAACCTCTCTATGGAACGGAATAAATAATATTGTCTTTATATGAAATGAAATAAAATAACACATTACATAAATAAGGTCCATAATGCAGTTTTTATTCTCTAAGAGCACTAAAATTTTTTTTAAAATTTTTATTTTATTCATATGTGCATGCAATGTTTGGGTCATTTCTCCCCCCTTCCCCCACCCCTTCCCTTACCCCTCCCACCTCCTCCTTCTCCCCTCACCCCCTCACTACCCCACAGAAACTATTTTGACCTTATCTCTAATTTTGTTGTAGAGAGAGTATAAGCAATAATAGGAAGGAACAAGGGTTTTTGCTGGTTGAGATAAGGATAGCTATACAGGGAGTTGACTCGCATTGATTTCCTGTGCATGTGTGTTACCTTCTAAGTTAATTCTTCTTGAACTAACCTTTTCCCTAGTTCCTGGTCCCCCTCTCCTATTGGCCTCAGTTGCCCCAAAGTATCTGCTTTAGTTTCTCTGTGTTGAGGGCAACATATGCCATCAGTTTCTTAGGTGTCTTACCTAAACTCATATCTCCCTTATGTGCTCTCGCCTCATCATGTGATCAAAGCCCAATCCCCTTGTTGTGTTTGTCCTTGATCTAATGTCCACATATGAGGGAGAACATACGATTTTTGGTCTTTTGGGGCAGGCTAACCTCAGTCAGAATGATGTTCTCCAATTCCATCCATTTACCAGCGAATGATAACATTTCATTCTTCTTCATGGCTGCATAAAATTCCATTGTGTATAAATACCACATTTTCTTGATCCATTCGTCAGTAGTGGGGCATCTTGGCTGTTTCCATAACTTGGCTATTGTGAATAGGGCTGCAGTAAACATGGGTGTGCAGGTGCCTCTGGAGTAACAGTCTTTTGGGTATATCCCCAAGAGTGGTATTGCTGGATCAAATGGTAGATCGATGTTTAGCTTTTTAAGTAGCCTCCAAATTTTTTTCCAGAGTGGCTATACTAATTTACATTCCCACCAACAGTGTAAGAGGGTTCTTTTTTTCCCACATTCTCGCCAACACCTGTTGTTAGTGGTGTTGCTAATGATGCCTCTTCTAATGGGGGTGAGGTGGAATCTTAGTGTGGTTTTAATTTGCATTTCCTTTATTGCCTAGAGATTGAGAGCACTAAAATTCTTATAATTCTTTAAGCAGCAACTAAAGTTCATTTATTCATTAAACAAACATTTATTACATCAGATGCTGTGATGGTGCTCTTGAAAGTTGCATAAAATATATGCAACTATGTGAGAACAGTACATAACAACATTCTGGGAACCTAATAATTTTCCACAAATTAGTTGAAGAGTGCAGAAAGGCTGCAGAGTAAAGATAAAAACAGCAAGGTTGGCTGTTAGACCAGGAAGATGTCTGAGGTAAGCAATTATGCACTGGCCTTTGAAGTAGCTGGTGGTGTTCACGAGGGAAGAGAAGAGACAGGTTGTTCAGGTTGAAGAAATATGATGGTGGTACTTAGGGTTTCGGTTGGAACCCATTCATTTAGGAAGATGTGATTTTCTTTGCCTCAGAAATATTTTCTGAGAAAAACAGTAAAAAGATCTTAAAATTGATTCATATTTTTCCCTGAAACTAGTTAAGTAGAGAAGTGAAATACTGACATTCAAATGTGAGCTGTTTAATTATAATCAACACTGCACTTGCTTCAGACATATCATCAGACAATGTTAGGGTAAGTGAGCTATGTAGAGTACTAATTTTCCTTTCAGTTTATATTTCATAATTTAGCAGTATGTTTTTATTTTAAAAATTGGCAGCAATAAACAATGAAAATTATAATAAAAAATCCTAATATTCACCTTCAGGTGTATGTCCCCTTTACAAAACCTAAATTTTGGCACTCCTCGAGAGGTTTAGAAGTACAAAGAATAATTCTTTGGATGTTTCCAAACCTCCTGAAATTCTTCTTTGTCTCTTCCATTATTATTTGTCTATTCTCCCATAAGATCACTAGGAAACCAACTATCATCTGATCTTAGTAGTCATTAAAACATACCCAGTCTACATCCAAATTTACATTTCTGGCAGGGGCGGTTCCCATGAGCTTATGGGCATTTAGTTATGGCATCCTTTGCCAGGTGCACACAAAGAACTCCAGGAGCAGAGGTGGCAGGGAAGGACATGCTAGTTGAGCAAATAAATGGGTGGTAGCTGGGGTCCAGCCGGTGACTTCTCAGGCACTCAGCAGTTGTGCTGTGTGTTCTGCAAAAGCAGTGGGTTCATTTTGAAGATTCCAGAAAGTTAGGTGAAATACTGAGGCTGTAGTACTATCCACCACATTCTCCCTGCACAGGAACTGAAAGCCATCACTGAGCAGCTTGGATAGAAACCACATACATTTAAATCTACTTAGTGAATTACTATACAGGTAAGGAGGACAGGAAGTCCTTAAATTGTTAGGGGCTAAGGGATCACACAAGGGTACCTTAACTTAGATTCTTGATTTCCATGAAAAAAAAATTCTAGAAACTTTACAAAGGCTGCTTAAAGTGGTTTAGCATGAGATTTTGAACCTTGGATCTAGGATTTTTTTAAGGTCACTCTGATTTGTGCAACAGAAAATACTGAGAAATGAAGTACAAATAAAATCTCTATTCAGATCAAACTAATTTTTGAACATTATTTTTGCTTCACTGAAGTATTATGTTTTCAGATTTACTTACATGATTGGAACCCAGAAAGAGAAAACCTAACAGCATAGTGGGCGATATTATGCTTATTTTTTCCTTCTATATGCTTACTTGTAATGTGATATGTGTCTAAAAAGGAATGGGTATTACTTTTTCAGTAAGAAAAGAGCAGTAATTGTCATATTTAAAGGAGGAAAATGGAATTCTAATTCTAGACTAATGGTGAGTTGAAGTAAATAAAATACATTGCAGTGCTAAATTGCTAAATGTCATGACATAATCATTTTGTGAAAAGTGTTACAATTTGTTGAAATGACAACCTTGTATGATAAATAATATTTTATTTTATTTTTAGATGAAATGAAATAAAAAAGCACTAAGTATAGCTTTTAAAGAGCTCAGAATACTGTTAAGCATGGAGCAAGACCCAAATACATACTTGATTAATAACACAAAACAAATGAATTTTTAATAAATAAATAAATAAATGCATAAACAAAGAAAAATACTTTTGAGTTATTGCTTCTGCTTCTGCATTTTGGAGAGAATTGGTAGGTAGGCTAACGGTTGTGAAATTATAAAATGAAACTAATGTGGAAAGTATTTTTTAGGAAGGTTTTAATTTAGAAAAAGTAATTTGTCATTAAAGTATTAACACTGGGCAACTCTGGGATTTAGATGAATAGCAGTAACTGGAACTGTAATAAATCTGATTCTCTCAAGGCAATTAGCTCATTGGTAATATGGTACTATCAGTTTTACAAACATTTCCCACTGTTATGTGTCTTAATATGTATCAGTTTCTATTAGTGCAATGTATTGTATTTTTTATAAACTAGTATCCAGAAACATGATTTAATTTATTTCTGAGTTGATCATATCCTTCTCTGGAATTTTTTAAATAAGTGCTCAACATCTACTTTTTCCTGATGCTATCAAGGCAACTATAGAAGTGAAATTATTTTGCAATTCCTAAAAAGGGGCATGCAATTTGATTAATTACACAGTCAAATGTGGAACAGACTTGGTTTGTTAATTTTTAGAATTTGTACCTTCTTTGGTTCTAAAAGTGAATTCCATTGATAATCATGTTCACAAAGTGTGAAAGAAAAGCTAATCTAAACTTGAGAGACAAGGAATTTTTTGGAAGGAGTACCACATGGTTACTATGAACTCAGAGACGGAGGTAATCAGGCAAAATCAGGGGACAGAAATATTTCTAAAGAGAAATAAGAAGGCCTAAGTTAGGGAGGCATTTAGCTTTTTCCCCAAAATTGGAAGAACATTATTATCTGAGCATGGCGAGGAAGAATGGCCAGCAACACAACCCACAAAGTAGGCAGGACCTTGACTCTGCAGCATCATGAAGGTAACAATGGGCAAGAGGCCCATGCAAACTGTAGCTGTGTGACAACACTTAACAATGTGAATGTCAAGTTAGATACAAGTTTTCCCAAGCAGTACAAACAACTCCTTTGATTCAAGCAATCTTAAATAGGTTTAGTTGTGATAATCATGGTTTTAAAATGAAATTGATTATGTTATTTGAAGAAATGGTCTTCTGAAGTACTATACAGGATCATCTTTAATCATAGTTACTGAATATATAACCATGAGTAAATTTGGAGAGCTGAAACTAGGAAAGGCAGTGACTACAATGTCAGTCACAGGGCACATATTGTCTCATTTAGTTCTCATAACCACCCTCTGAAGAAGGTATTCTTTTCCTTTGTTTTACTGATGAGTCTCAGGGAAAGCAGTGAATTTCAAAGCTGAGTGAAAGGAAAAGGCAGGGATCAAAGGAGGATCCCCTAAGTTTGTAATATTTTCACTGAATCACATTTCAGTGTAATAATTCTGTAGGGTCACCAGAACATACTTGATACTGGACTTCCTAAAATAAATGGTCCTTCTAGATGTTAGTGAGGCATATTAGAGGGACCCACTTCTCCCTGGAGCAGTAGGGTTGGAGATAAGCATTATTAGAACACTTTTAAATACTGTTCAATCACTGCTAATGTTAATGACAGCTCTTTATTGTAAACACACCTTTTTATTGTTTATTTTTCCTTTAACTAAGCTAAGATGTTGAGGTTCAGTGCAATTTGACTCTCCAATTGACAGCTGTTAGACCTTTACAATGGGGAGAACTATCAGCCAATCAGCTTCTTTACTGGCAATCAGTCAGACTGTCCTAATGGCTGCCCGGATGTTTTAGATACATATCCCAGCAGCTGTAGAGGACCACTATAACCACAGCTAAAGACAAATTTTAGACAGCCTGAACCAGCCTTGTTATGTAGCATGTTAAGCAAGACAAACCTGATGAACTCTAGATGACCCTGTAGCCATTTTCACTCAGAGTAGTGGACTTCCCTGGTGGCCAGCAGAAGGCCTGTGATTGGTTCAAAAGCCATCTTTAATTTGCCTGAGAAACAGTGTTCTGATTGTTATTAAAAATGGTCTTTCATATGCACGAAGGTCTGCCCTGATTGGTGCAAACCTCTTGCCACATTCCCTTTCTGACTATATAAGCAGACTGTTCTGCTCACTTTTAGAACCAGTCACTACGTGCTGCTCCCTGTTATTACAACATTAGGCCCAATCAAAGGTTTCTCCCCACTGGTCTTTTCTTGCCTACTTTTGATCTCTATCATTAGTAGAACAGACTTAGCTGATAACATGAAGAGACAGTGAAAGCAGTGATGAGAGGGCAGCTGAAGACTTCTAGAGAGTGGTCAGAGCAGAAACAAAAGAGGTGGCAGAGGCAGCCAATGGTGGTAGAAGTGGAGAGGAGGTGAAAAGAGGACAGAGAGACAAAGCTAAAGAAATATAGAAGACTGTGAAGAGCCAGGGAAGAGAAACTATAGACCCTGGATGTTGAAAGAGTTCCAGAGAGCTAACAAGCCTTAAGAACCAAGGATGTCAGACACCCTAGGCCCAAAAGGTGAAACACTATTCCCTGTCAAGGGCTTGGACAAGCCCTAGGCCTGAGAGTTCCAGCACCAAAGGCTTATTAAAGACCTGTAACACTAGCAGGCTGTCACACTCTGTTGCTGTAAGCCAAGGATTGCAATATCTGTCAAGTATGGAGGTCACTGATGATTAAGGCCCAAAGTAGTTGCCTCCAATCTGAGTGCATCTAAAACCTAGAGTGTAATTGATCTTTTTTTATTACTTTATTTATGTTTTTGTTATTGTGCAGGGTGGGGATACATTGTAGCATTTACAAATGTTCTTTACAATATATTAAATATATCGCACTTCTTTTTGTCTTCATTATTTGGGTCATTTCTCCCCCCTGCTTCCCGCCCTCTCCCGTCCCCCTCCAACCTCCTCACTTCCAGGCAGAAACTGTTCTGCCCTTTTCTCCAATTTTGTTGAAGAGAAGACATAAGCAAGAATAAGGAAGACAAGTGTTTTTGCTAGCTGAGTTAAGGATAGCTATACAGAGAGAGTCCTAGCATTGCTCTCATGCACAAATGTGTTACAAACCAAGTTGATTCATCTCTACCTGACCTTTTCACTAGTTCCTGATCCCCTTCCCATATTGACCTCTGTTGCTTTAAGGTTTCTGTATTAGCTCCTCTGGAGTGGGGACATCAAATGCTTTCATGTTTTGGGTTTTCTGTCTAACCCCATACCTCCCATATATGTTCTCCCCTGTCATGTGACCCAAGTCCAACAACATTGTTGCATTTTCCCTAGATATAATCTGCATATGAGGGAGAACATATGATTTTTGGCTTTCTGAGTTGGCTAACATAGCTCAGAATGATGTTCTCCAGTTCCATCCATTTACTTGCAAATGATAAGATTTCATTCTTCTTCATAGCAGAGTAAAATTCCATTGTGTATAAATACTACATTTTCTTGATCCATTCATCAGTAGTGGGACATCTTGGAAAGTTTCCATAACTTGGCTATTATGAATACCACTGCAATAAACATGGGTGTGCAGGTGCCTTTGGAATAACCTGTGTCGCATTCCTTTGGGTATATCCCCAGGAGTGGGATTGCTGGACCATATGGCAGATCTATGATTAGATTTTTAAGAAACATCCATATTTTTTTCCAGATTGGTTGCACTAGCTTGCATTCCCACCAGCAGTGTATGAGGGTTCCTTTTTCCCCACATCCTCCACTGTCATGTGTCTTAATATGTATTAGTTTCTATTAGTGCAATGTATTGTATTTTTTATAAACAAGTATCCAGAAACATGATTTAATTTATTTCTGAGTTGATCATATCCTTTGTTAAATTTACTCCTGATTATTTGATTTTTTTGAGGCTTTTATAAATGGAGTTGTTTCCATGTATTCCTTCTCAGTTTGTTCATTGTTGGTGTATAGAAAAGCTAATGATTTTTGTAAGTTGATTTTGTATCCTGCCACCTTGATATACCTGTTCATGGTGTCTAAGAGTTTTTGGGTGAGTTTTTTTTGGGTCTTTAAGGTATAGGATCATATCATCTGCAAATAGGGATATTTTGACAGTTTCTTTACCTATTTGTATTCTTTTTATTCCTTCTTCTTGCCTAATTGCTCTGGCTAGAAATTCCAGTACTATGTTGAATAGGAGTGGGGATAATGGGCACCCTTGTCTTGTTCCTGCTTTTAGGGGAAATGTTTTCAGGTTTTCACTGTTAATTATGATGTTGGCTGTAGGTTTGTCATATATAGACTTTACAATGTTAAGGTACATTCCTTCTATTTCTAGTTTTCTTAGACCCTTTTATCATGAAGTGGTGGTGGATCTTGTCAAAGGTTTTTTCTCCATCTATTGAGATGATCAATTGGTTTTTGTCTTTGCTTCTATTAATGTGCTGTATTATATTTATAAATCTGCATATGTTGAACCACCCCTACATTCATGGGATGAAGCTGACTTGGTCATGGTGAATGATCTTTCTGATGTGTTCTTGGATTCGGTTTGCCATTATTTTATTGAGGATTTTTGTGTTGATATTCATTAAGGAAATTGGCCTATAGTTCTCCTTTTTTGGAGGTGTGTTTGTCTGGTTTTGGGATGATAGTAATGTTGGCTTCATAAAACGAGTTAGGCAGTGTTCCTTCCCTTTATAGTTCATGTAACAGTTTAAGAAGGATTGGTATTAGTTTTTCTTTAAACATCTGATAGAATTCAGCAGTGAATCCATCAGTTCCTGGACTTTTCCTTTTTGGGAGACTCTTAATTTCTGCCTCAATTTCATTTTGTGTTATAGATCTATTCAGGTGATTAATGTCCTCTTGGTTCAGTTTTGGATGGTCGTATGTATCTAGAAATCTGTCCATTTCTTCAAAATTTTAAAATTTATTAGAGTATAGTCTCTCAAAGTAGTCTCCCATGATTTCCTGGATTTCTGTGGTGTTTGTTGTTATCTCCCCTTTTGCATTTCTGATTTTACTCATTTGAGCTTTTTCTTTCCTCATTTTAGTCAGGTTTGCCAGGGACCTGTCAATCTTTTTTATTTTTTCAAAGAAACAGCTTTCTGCTTCATTAATTCTTTGTATGTTTTTTTTGTTTGTTTGTTTCTATTTCATTGATTTCAGCTCTTATTTTAATTATTTCTCTCCTTCTGCTTGTTTTGGGGTTTGCTTGTTCTTGTTTTTCTAGGAGTTTGAGCTGTAGTATTAGATCATTCATTTGAGATCTTTTTGTCCTTTTAATATATGCACTCATGGCTATAAACTTTCCTCTTAGGACAGCCTTTGCTTCTGGTAGGTCGTGTTTTCATTTTCATTTACTTCCAGGAATCTTTTAATTTCCTCTTTTACTTCATCAATGATCCATTGATCATTGAGTAATGCATTGTTCAGCTTCCAATTGTTTGCATGTTTTTTACTGCTGTTTTTGTTGTTGATTTCTAGTTTTAATGAATTATAGTCAGAATGCATGGGATTATTTCTATTTTCTTATATTTACTGAGGCTTGCTTTATGCTCTAAGTTGTGATCAATTTTGGAGATGGTTCCATGGGCTTCTGAGAAGAATGTATATTGTGGGGGTGTTGGATGAAATATTCTGTAGACATCAGTTAGGTCCATTTGATCTATGGTGTGATTTAGTTCTAGAATTTCTTTATTGATTTTTTTGTTTGTATGACTTATCTATTAGTGATAGGTGGGTATCTCTGACTATCACTGTGCTGGAGTTTAAATATGTTTTCAGGTCCTTCAGAGCATGTTTGATGAAATTGATGTTGGGTGCATATAGGTTGATAATTGTTATTTCCTTTTGGTGTATTTCCCCTTTCATTAGTATGGAGTGTCCTTCTTTATCCCATTTGATCAATGTAAGTTTGAAGTCTACTTTATCCGTGATAAGTATTGCTGCCCCTGCCTGTTTTCAGGGGCCATTGGCTTCACTGATCTTCTTCCAGCCTTTCACTCTCAGCCAGTGCTATTTCTGTTGATGAGATGGGTCTCCTGTAGGCAGCAGATTGTTGGATCTTCCTTTTTAATCCAGTTTGCCAGTTGATGTCTTTTGATGGAGGAGATAAGTCCATTAATGTTTACTGTTAGTATTAATAGGTATGTGGTGATCCCTGTCGTTTAGTTGTCTTTGTTGTTTAAGGGTTTGATTGTGTGCAGGTGAATCAGTGTTACTCTCCACTTTCTTGCCTTTTCTTCTCCTGTGGTTTTGTATTGACGGCCTTTCATGGTTTTGTTTGCTTTCATTTTCTGTGTGCAGAATTCCTTGGAGAATCTTCTGTAGTGGTGGCTTGGTGGTCATATACTGTTTTAGTTTCTGCTTATCATGGAAGAATTTTATTGCTCCTTCTATTTTGAATGATATTTTTGCTGGATAGAGTATCCTAGGGTGGAACTTATTTTCATTTAGTGCCTGGAAGACCTCACTCCATGCTCTTCTTGCTTCAAGGTTTCCATGGAGAAATCTGCTGTGATTTTGATGGGCTTAGCTTTGCATGTTATTTGTTTTTTCTCTCTTACAGCCTTCAATATTCTTTTTCTATTCTCTGTGCTTGTTGTTTTAATAATAATATGTTGTGGGGTAGTTCTATTTTGGTCAAATCTGTTTGGTGTCCTGGAGACTTACTGTACCTGGATGGGCATAGTTTTCTCTAGATTTGGGAAATTTTCTGTTATTATTTTGTTGAATAGATTATGTATTCCTTTTGCTTGCACCTATTCCCCTTCTTCAATGCCCATGATTCTCAGCTTTGGTCTTTTAATGGAGTCAGTGAGTTCTTGTATATTTCTTTCACAGGTCTTGAGTTGTTTGAATGATAGTTCTTTGGTTTTTACTTTAATTACCATTTCATATTCAAGTTCTGAGATTCGGTCTTCTGTTTGTTCTATTCTGCTGGAATATCCTTCCATTTTGTTTTGTATTTCTGTTTCATTCTTTTTTTCTGAGATTTTCCATGTTGTGGGTCATTTCCTCTTTAATGTTTTCAATTTTTGTTCTTCATTCATTTATCTCTCTATCTATGGTATTTTCTGTTTCATTTTGGTTTTTATTTAAGGCTCCTATGATTTCATTTGTTTGTTTTTGTGTTTTCGCATATTCTTTATTTTTGTCTCTTGGAATTTCTTGAGTGCCTCTTGTACATTTTGGTTGGCCATGTCTAGTAACATCTCCATGAAATTCTCAGTGATTACATGCAGGATTTCTTCTTTCAGGTTGTTCTTGTGGGCTTTCTTGGGTTCTTTGGCATAGTTTATCTTTGTTTTGTTGGAGTCTGGATCTGGGTATCTGTTTTCTTCATTTCCCTCTGAATTCTGTACTAATTTATACTGGAGGGGGGAGAATGGTTTCCATTCTTTTTTTGTCTTCCCCTATTTCCACTTGGTACCCTTTCTGTCCCAGGTCTATGTGTAATTTAGTGTTAGCTGAGTTACAATAGTAAAACTTACAAAACAAAGAAAGATGAAAACAAACAAACAAAAAAAGAAAACCAAAGATACCAACACAGAGAGGTGGTGGACAGATAAACAGGGAACAAAATAAACAAACACATAAAAAAATTCCAAGTTTAGGAATAATTTCAGTCTTAGTAGTTCTGGTGTTACTCCTTCAGCATCCAGTCCTGGTGTTGGTATTTAAGTAGAAGTTCTGTCTTAGTCTCACTTGTGGTTGGGGAAACTCACCAGTTTTTTCCTGTCTTTCAGCAGCTACTTAGTCAGCTCCTCCCTCAATGAGGTGTGGCTTGTCCTCAGATTTTGAAGATGAGCTCTGTAGCCCACCAGCCATCCTGCTTTGGAGTTGTGTTTTCACTGTGTTGGTTTTCCTGGGGCTTGTTTCGTTGCCTAGCCCACTTTCTTTGGGGTAAGGTCAGAGATTCATCAGCCAGCTCCCTGCTGTCAGCATGTTATGCTGGTTAGCTGATTAATTTTCAATTCTTCAATTTTGTTTGAATTTGGATGTTGCTCACTAGCTCAGGAGGTGAGCTTTGTGGATGGCCATCTGCCCTATTTCAAGCAATGGCTCATCACCTGCCCAGTGTTGGCCCATTTGCCTTTCCAGTCTTTGTTTACTGAAAGTTCGCATGGAGATCAGCTCCGTGCTCTTTCCCCTACCTCCAGTGCTCTTGGAGCACCCTGCCCCCTCTGCTGCCTGTTCCTTTTTCAGTTGCTTCTTTATTATTCAGGTTTTGTTTTTTGTGGGGCAGGGGGTCAGTCTGTCCAAGGGGGCTGTGCTGGTTTATCCTTGGGGTGGCTGTGGGAATACCATGTGCCACTTATTTGCTCACTTGTTGGTCTGTGTCTCCCAAGTGGGTTTGGAGCTGGCATCTGGTGGTATGGGAGCCCTCCTCTTTTCTCAGTGTAACATGGCATGGAGAAGCTTTGTATGGGCTGGGAGTTCAAGGTGTCAAGTTTTTGATTCTTCTTGTTGCTTTTTTTCTGCCAAGTGTGGCTCCAGCTTCTCAATAAAATTTTTGATTTATGGAGCTCACACTGTCTGCTTCTGTACTCTAGTCGCCATCTTGGATCCCTCCATAATCTATCTTTTGATCTCAGGGTTTGGAGCTATAAGCCTCTGGGTGTGCTGGTTCATCCCCTAGACCTTGGACACTCAAGAGTCCAGCACTGCTAACACTGGAAGAGCCTACCCATAATTTCCATCTGGGGAGAGTAAAAGGACCTGAACCAGCTGATTAGTAACATTAGTTACCTCCATTCCTTTCATTTTCTTAATCTATCCTTTATTCATAAACTCTAAGCATTTAAATATTTAAGTGTTTGCTTAATAAACATTAATCAAAAACTTAGTAAGACAATTATACCAGGGAAGAGAAGAGAAGTAGGAAGAGAGAAGGAATCTAAAGATACATAAGACCCAGAATCTGTCTTCAAGGAACTTGCATTAGGAAAACTAAGTCTTATGTACCCATGATTAGAAAATAGTACAGCATCAATTCCTGCCATGCCTGAATATACATGTAGGATACTGATGGACACACATGTATGAGAAGAGAATTGCCAAGAAACTTTTCATAATTTGAGAAGAATTTGGTCTGCAGCCATTTCAGATCCCCTCTCCTCAGATTAGCTAATCTGGAATAGTGTAAGGCACATTGTTTTGAGCAGGGACCCATGGCTAGTTAAAGAAGGCTGTGGATTGAGTTGAATTAATTAACTCCCAGGCCCTCAATATGATTCCTTTTTCCTACCTCCTTTCTTTTTCAAGCTGAATAAAACTAACGAGGAAGGATTGAAGTGAGAGGAACTTTCTAAAATTGTTTTGTATTTTGTGTGTGTCTGTGTGTGTGGTGCTGGGGCTTGAACTAGATCTCATGTGAAGCACTCTACCATTGAGTTACAATCCTAGCCCACATTTTTGTTGTTTTGCTTTAAATACACAGTAGGAACTACTTTGTTGTATAACTTGATAGGATGCAAAAGGGAGAGAAAAGGGGAAATGGCAATAAAAGAGATGATGTGAATAACAGATCACATGGAGTTTACATGTCCTATACTAGATAACACAGAAAATTTTGAATCTTGAGAGGTGTGTGTGATGTGTATGGTGTATATGTGTATACACAACCAGTTTCCTAGAGGAAATACATTGAAATGGGATGGTATTGTTTTCTAATTAAAGAAATAAATTTTACACATAGAAGATATTAAAGGTTATTATTTTATTTTTAACCTCTTCCAAGAGCTATTATATGTTCAGTCTATTGTTTCTCCAGATTACTATGGAATGGTGTTGTTAGGGGAGTTAATCTCAAAATTAGTCCTGAGAGAATCAACAGAGTTTTGGTCCAGCTAACATTTGGCATGTCCCACAAAAAGTTACCCATTACAACTGTCCCTTTGACCAGAATTCACTTCCTTCTCAATTTCCACAGTAAATACACTTTCCTGGTAATTCTTTTTGATATTTAAGGTCAAACAGTTAACCATTTATTTTGTAAGTGTATGCACAGCATTGGCTTTTGATATCACCCTGCAGCCCAACCATCTTCCAAGTCAGATTTTAATAATATCTTGACCCATAACCTTTTATTTCAGAATTGGTTTTGGCATGAAATCAAAGGTAAGGGAGTATCTATATTAAATATTGATTTTTTGAATCAATATTAAATATTGATTTTTTTTTCTCTTACCCCTTCTTCTTTTCTCTCCTCAGAAGTTGAAGGAAGATATTAACAAAAGGGTTAACAATCTGTTAAATATCCACCCTGAAATTTCCCTTCTCATTTTTTTTTTTTTTGCTGTTTTCATGTTTAGTAATTTTAAAACTTTCTGGAATTTATAAAAATTTCTTCCAATAGATTATTTCATCTATATTGCATCTGTAAATTTCACCAAGGACTGCATACAAACCACAGGTACAGCTCATAGACAGGAGCTGCTCCTGTTGTGGAGAGCCAATAACACTGTGTTAGGTCATGAAATTGGTATGTCATGATCCTTTGGGCAAAGACGGTGTAGTTAGGGGTGCATGTTCAGATGAAGCAGTGGTGATATCGGCGCACACAGCCAGGAGCTGGAAGCAGCCAGTGGTTCTCAAGGGTTCTCCTCCTTGTCTTTAATTTCGGAAATTCTGTCTATAGATTTAAGGATTTCAGCAACAAGATTTAATGTTTCTGCTCCTGAAACCAGCTGCTTTATGGATGTGTGTGCACTGTTCATGACCACACGGAGGTTCCGTAAGGCCACGTCAGTGTTCTGCTTCACCACTGTCAGGCTGGCACCCTGGCCCGACCACAGGGCTTCATTCTCTCGCTTGAAGTTGGAGACCTGTGCCTGGAGCAAGTTTATTTCCTGTTTGAGCTTTATGACATGATTTTCTGCCTTTACAGCGCGTTTAGTCATCAGCTCGAGGTTCTGCTCTACTTGCTGGACCACAGACTCCAGGTCATGGAAGTCACTCTCCTCCTTGATCATCTTTGCCTCCAACTTCCGCTCAAGTGTCCTCACCATTTCTGTTTGAGTTTCAGAGAAGCTCTGAACTTCATTCAGCTTTCTTCTTAGCTTAGAATTTTCATCTTTCAGTGCTTCGTAACTTATCTGCAGCGTCCGCAGGTGTCTGTCTCCCAAGGACTCTCCATGGGCCACAAAGTCCGCGTTGGGACTCTCTGCTGGAGAAGCTGGAGAGACATGTGAGTCTGTGTCATTCAGTGTCCATGGGGGCAGAGACTCGGGCCCCACCAGTTCCGAAGGGGTGGAGAAAAAGGAAAGGTATGTGCTGCAGGGCGATGTGCTGGCTGTGGCTCTGGATGAGTGAGTTTGCTCCACCACAGATGGCAGATAGGCTCCATTCCACCCATCATCCTCGTCTTCTTCCTAGTCTAGGAGGTCACCAGCCCCTGTCGGGTCTTCGAAAAATGGCTGCTGATATTCCAGGCCATACCCCACAGTCTGGGGAGTGGGGGAGTTGTGGTCCAGTCCCAGTGGGTGCCTTGAGGCTTCCTTTGGGTAAATTCTACTGTTGGTTGTGTCCTCTTTTGAAAGGCCAAGGTTCTTGGTTTTCAGGAACTCTTTAAAGGAGAATGGATTTGCTTCTTCAAGATCTTCAAGTTTGTCATCTCCAAAACATGTCTCGTGGGCTCCTGATGGACCTTGCTTAGTACATTTCCCCTTTCCATAGCCAAAATCTGTGTCTCCCACGGAAGCCAGCACCGGGCTGGGCACATAGCACATAAACGTCGGCCGAATGCTGAAGAAGTGGGGGTACAGGTCCCCGCCATGGGGGCGCTCACAGTCTACCTGGGGGAGACAAGACCAGTGCTCATAGAACGCAGGAGCTGTAAGCGACAACGATAGCGGCTTCACCGCGGGCTGCCCCGGCCCCGGCCCCCCAGCCCCGGGTCCCGGTCCCTGCCCGAGGCCCCTCACCGTCGGGAACGACGAGTCTCCGGCCGGGACAGCGGGGGCGCGTAGCCCGACATCGCCGTGCCCGGCTAGCCGGGCCACGGCCCCATGGCCCACCGCCGTCGCACGCCGCCGCTCTCATCAGTTTTAAAATTTATTTTTCTTCTGGTTTATAATAATATAGTTTGGGTAATATTTCATCTCAAAAGCACAAATATGTACTAAAAATCTTAATAAAATGCATTGGCTTATAATTTTGACTTTGAGATGCCCTATCAAGCGTGAATCCCATCTAAAACAAAACAAAATTTGAAGAAATAAATTTGGAAAGTGTATTTTTTATCTTATTTCAAATTGTTAAGGATGCATTTTCATTTCACAATGTCTCATGATAATACTAACATGATCTGCCTATTATTGAATGTCCTCCTCTGCCAGACACTGCTTCACAAAAAGCATAATAAAAAACCCCATGAGATCAATGTGACTACTATATGGTGAATGGTGTCCACCTTCAGATACATATACTGAAGAATTAACCCCAAATGTAACAGGATTTGGAGATTAATTTGGTAATTAAGGTTAAATTAATTCATAGAAGTGGGGTTTAGATAATCATTAAAACCCCCCAACTTTGCCTTTGTTTATTTTTATTCTTATTTTACAAGTTTAGCAAATATACACAAAAACCAATGGATTGTTCTCATTCCTTGTCCTTATCATATGATATTTATTTTTTGCTTTCTATCAGGATGCTATTATTTGAGCTCTCAGAAGTTCAGGTTAATGTTGAAAATGTAGGCAATCTTCCTGAAGTTGCAATGCTAATAAAAATCTAAGATTTACTATTGCTGTATTTGCTTTCCATAAAACATATTAAACACAGAATATCCAGTGTTGTGCCTGAAACTAATTGGCACTATCCCATTAAACCATGTTAAAATTAACATCTATTAATTGGATTAGAAATTCAGTGAGAATGACAGCTGCTAGTGCCTTTTACAGTTACTATGTTTCTCTACAATCCATATGGTAGAAATCACGTAATGTTTTTCTTCCTGTTGGAAATAAGCACTTAAGATAAAAAGGCTTGACTCCATGTGATCAGGATGTGTGCATTTGTTTTCCTTCTTTGTTTTTTCTCTTTCTTTCTCACTTGTTTTTGGGGGAGTAAAAGCTAAACTCTCTGTTTTTACCCCTTTCACAGGTTTTCACCAGCCATATTTTTGTACCTGATTAGCATTGTTCCATCATTATGGCTCCTTGAAATGCATCATGAGAACCAGGTACTTCCTTCTGGAAAGTAGGAAATTGGGATACTCAGCAATAAACTACTTTACCAGTGTGATCTTATTTATTTAAGAATTGTACTTTTCTAAGTGACTGGAATTATCAAGAACTGAATAAATAAGAGGCCATCTTCAAGAGGAAGTGACCTTATAAGTTGCCAAAATAAACAAAAATATCACATTCATTTTAGACTTAGGATCACATAATTAATTAATACCTTTAAAAAAAATGATATTGAACCTAAGACTCTGTCTCTTCCCTTCCCCATGACATGGGGAGAGAGGTGGAGATTTGATTTTACCCTTGTTTAATATGTTCCTGTGTTTCCTAAGGATCAGCAGACCTCAGTAATCTGCCCTTCTGTAAAATGACATGATAGGAACTACAAAAGCGAAACGAAAGCAAAACAAAAAACCTTGCCTCTGTACACTGAGGGGCTATTTAAAAATAATGGCTATGCTGGTGACTGGAGAATCCCTTTTGCAGATCTCCTCAGACATCTTAGTGTAAAAGGAATGCTATTCTGGAGCCCCAAGATTAAGGTTAAAGGAGAGCAGTTATACAACCCATCCTGGGGAAGGTGGCCTTATATATATTAGACCACAATAACATGCAAGATAAGCAGCAGCTTCCACAGTGAGTTCCTAATCACTATATAGAGATTGTTTAATGTAGTTTTTTAGTACATGGACAAGCGTAGTTAACAGGCTGTAAATTGGGTCCAGTCACTGACTGTTGTTGACTCTCTTACACAACTCTGGGAGGCCAGTTAGTAAAGTCTATCAGACTCCAGTTTGGATTTCATGGTTCAAGTTACAAGACTGTGTTATAGATGAACTGAATTTATTATTAGTATTTTTGTACCTTCATTTACAGAATACTTTCATCAAGATCTCTGAGAACTTGACTCATAACAGACTTCTTGTTGTTGTTAATCATTTTTAGGAAGGTTAAGCCTGTAATATATAATTTTATCTAGAAAATGCTTGCTCCAAGATTTAGACACATACATGGGAACCTAGATCTGTGGACTCTTTTTGAAAAAATCCCTAAGCAAGTATCAACCATGTAGCAGTGCAGAAAAGAGTTTTCGTACTCAAATTTCATGTTAAAAACATTAAAGTCATAGGCTATCTCTATGACTGCATCAAAAGTATTTTTATAACTGAAGATTGGTTGATTCAAGTTTGCATGGATTTTTAAAAAAGTACAGTAAGGAGTCAGGGGACTGTTACAATCTTCTTTCAGAGGTATGGAAATAAGCTCTGGTGATTTGAATCATTTTTTTCCCCTATACATCCAGTTCCATGGCATGGCTATCATCCACGATAACAATTCATTTCCCCAAATGCTTTTATAATATAAATGCATTGCACAGTTAATTGATATACAGGTCGAATCCCATTACAACAAATATCATGCAACCAAAAGCTCTCTTTTTGATAAAAAAAAAAGATTTTGAGCTCCAGGCAGTGTCCCTCTAATTTTCATACTACAAAAGAAATTGAACCTTTAGTAGTAATGGATTTGACACTGAGAATTAAAATGAATGCCCAGAGAGTGAAATGGGCAGGGTGAGCAGAGATGGAAGTAGCAAAAGTAAAGAGACAAAAGAGTAGTGGGATTACATTAAAGGAAATAAGAAGAGACAGAATAAAGAGAATGCATCAATTTCCTCAGTTTAGGAAATTTTGGTTGTGACAATCATTTTGCATTTTATAAGACCCTCTATTTCAGAGTATTTTAAATGTTTTTTCTTATTTATAGACCCAGTGACTCTTCTATAAAATAGATGTGTATGTATCTTAAGGGCATGATACATACACATCTACTTTATAGACGAGGACTCTGAGGCTCAGAAAGGTTAAATAATTTACTTAAGGTCATATAGCTAATCAACAGCAGTGCTGCGACTTAGAACCTAATGGACACCCAGTCCATGAAGCCACACTGCCATAGAATATATATATATATATATATACACATATTCATATATACGTATATAGATAGATATGTACATATAGATATATATGTCTTCTCTGATTTAGAAAAATTTGCATCAAAATCATCATAGATTTTGTGCTGGAAAAGAGTAATTTAATTTCTATTCACATTTTCCATTTACTGTACATCCTAAGTATTCTAAACTCTGAACACTGGCATTAGATAATCATCCTTAACTATTTCATAAAGACGTGTCTCCTAGACAACCAATTTACTACCTTTGTTCTTTAATCTGGTTGGGTCTACATGCATTGAAACAAAATGGTTATGACATATGCAACTGTAACCATTAGTGAGATCAGCTTTGATTGAATTCAGGACCTCGTGCATGCTGGGCAAATGCTCTACCATGGAGCTACATTCACACCCCCATTAGTAAGATCTGTTTATGAAGTGCCACCATTAAAGTAATGGAAATATTCTGATCTCGATGGGATCACAGTTTGGTTTGCCCCAAAGGAATCCTTTTGAGGGCATTAAGAGATTTAAAGATACAGCTCATGAAAAAGTAGCATATTGGTGTCAAAATCAGTTTCATAAAATCACCTATACAGTGATGAATGTAAACAATATAACCACAAAAACGGTACTCGTTAGGTTAGGCTTAAGGAGTCAAATCATTTGTTCTTTGCAGTCTTAATGTAGTTGCTATTTAAAGGAAAATGTCATTTAACTCATAAGTCTTAATACCATAGCATGGATCACAAAGCTTTCTGCTTCCAAATTGCTTTCTTTTGCACTGCAGAACGACTTTTTTTTTCTTAAGTAACAAGATGTTAATGGAATTTTAGTGATAAAGATATCAAAAACCTATCAAGGCTACCACTTTTATAGGCTTTCATGCCTATAAAAAAAGTGGTCAAAATTTGTTTTCTAGTGACCATTGAGTTCTTAGGCAGAGTCACAAAACCACTCTGAAGCAAGGATTTGTGACTTGAATCAATTATTTAAATTTTTTAAATCTCCACTATCTTTTCTTGGAGCCTTAGTTATACATACACATACATGCACACACAGTGTGCACCCAATTGTATTTTTATTCTAGAAATATGGCACATGGCCATTTTCTTAATTATTCTTGCCATTTCACCCATAATGCTAGCTACTTGGGTGGAAGGCAGAAAAAAATAGCTCTTTGACAAACTTTCTTTTCTACTTTTTCAAGTAACACATAGAACAAATGATGAAGTATCCAGAATAATTAAGAAAAATTTTCTTGTAACCTTAGAATTTTTTCTTTTTAATAATGTCCCTAAAGACATATGTATGATCAATGAAGTATAGTGGTGATAGAGGTGATTTTGTTGTTGGTGGTGGTGCATGTGTATGTGTGCATTTCAGAAATATGCCAGAATTGCAGATTTAAAAAAAAACCTTCAACTTTTAAAAGTTTATAAAATATGCATTAGCTGCAGCTACATTTTCAAATTTTGTCTCTGTTCTCTCATATACTTTTAAATTTTATTATTCTACCTCAGATTCCCACATTTGGCTAGATAAAATTATACACAGGCAATTTGCAGGAAAGAAAAAAGTGTCATGTCTTTTATGTCAATTGTAGAACTTTCCATGAACCAAAACTGATTTCTCGACTGACACTAAACTATATGGAACAGTGAACATGCTACTTTTTAAATTTTTGCTTGTGACAGTACTTAACAGGCAAGATGGAAAGTGATTGGATTATTTATTTAAACAGAATGGTATTTTAGATAAAGAGGCCTCTGGGTAAGAAATAAACTCAAAATAAATGCTTTGACCAGGAACATACATGTTCTTTTTTGTCATAGGTTGTTGGCTTGTCTTAACAACTGTTCCAGGGTTCAAGAGAGGAGTCTATGTTTTCAGTCTATAAATTCTACAGTCCTCCATGATGACTCAGAATATCTACATTTTCACAAGCCTAAGGAAAACTAAGACATGTATTGTTAGCACGTCTCACATTAATTGAAAAAGTGATTTTCTATCCCATATACAGATCTTTGGAAATGTTTATGCATTCTTTTGAAGTTCATATATCTGCTCATAATCACTTGAATACATTGAAGACATTTTAAGCTCTACCTTATTGGGATTTTCTAATATATTTCCGTTCCCCAATTCTTAGCATTGCAACATTCAATCTGAAGGAATGTCACAGAACATAAGCAAAAAAGAAAACTTCAATCAAACCCTGATGACCAATGCACAAGCCAATGGAGTGGATGATATCATTGAGACGGTGAGACCTCTTCCCACCATTTAGCAAATGATGGCCCTGATGAGGATGACTAATATGTGTACTTCTGTTATCTTATTTTTCTATAAGAAAACTTGCCAATTTCATTGTTTGGCTCAGGAATTCACAAAATAATCAGATTTATATATATATATATTCTGAGCAGTTTTAGATTCATGGCAAAATTGAGAAGGTGGAGAGATTTCCCATATGCCCTTTGCTCTCCTACTTGCCTAGCCTTCTCTGACTATCAACATCTTGCCAATAGGGATATATTGGTTGAAAATTGATGAAAAATACATGGTTATGTCATTATCATTAAAACTCCATGGCTTACATTAAGGTTCACTTTTGGTATTGTACATTCTATGTGCTTGGCAAATATATAATGACATGTACTACCTTTATAGTATTTTGTAGTGAAGTTTCACTGCTCCAAAATTCATGTGCTTGCCTATTTAGCCCTATTCATCCCTCCTGTTACCCTCTAGCCCTTGTAAGCCAATGAGCTTTTTATGGTCTCTAGTTCTATCTTTTCCACAATATCATGTAGATGAAATCACTAAGTGTATAACCTTTTCAAACTGGATTCATTTACTTAGTAAAATGCATTTGAGGTTCCTCTCTCCATGTCATTTTGTGGTTTGATCCTTTATTTTTAGTGTTACTGAAGGATGTCTTGGTTGCTTATGTGTTTTCATAATTATGAATAAAGCCACAGTAAACATCTTTATTCAGTTTTTTTTAAGTAGACATACGTTTTGAGCTCTTTGTATAAATACCATGGAAGATGATGGATGGATGGTATGGCAAGACTATGTTTGGCTTTGTAAGAAACTACCCATCATCCAAATGGGCTGTATCCTTTTACATTCCTGCCTGCAATGAATGAGAGTTCCTGGTGCTCTGCACACCTCCCCACCACTGGATGTCAATGTTCTGGATTTTGGCCATCTAGTATGTGTACAGTACCATCCCATTGATGTTTAATTTGCATTCCCCTGAGACATATACTATGCAGCATCTTTTCATATGCTTAATTGCCATCTATATATCTTCTTTGGCAAGGTGCCTATTAAGATCTTGGGTGCACATATACTCACATAAAGATAAAACCAAGGGCCTTGTGCAATCTAAACACATGCTCTGCTTTTGAACAACACCCCAAAAACATAGGCCATTTTTTTAAAAAGCCATGTTTTTTATTTTCTTATTGTTGAATTAAACTGGTTGCTTTTATGTTTTGGTTAGCAGTCCTTTAGCAGGTATGTCTTTTGTAAACATTTTCTCCAAGTCTGTGCGTTGTCTTCATGTTGTCTTGGCATCATCTTTTGCTGAACAGAAAAATATGGTTTTGATGAGGTCCAGTTCATTAATTCTTTCTTTCTCGGGTGTCTGAGAAGACATTGTCATGCACAGAATTATGTTGGTTTTTGCCTGTCTTGGCTTCTAAGAGTTTTATAGCGTTGTATTTTATCTTGAAGTTCCATGATCTACTTTGAGTTGACTTTTGTGAAGACTGCAAACTCTGTCTAGATTCAATTTTTTTAACGTGACAGCTGTTCCAGCACCATGTGTTGAAAACAATATATTTTCTCCATTGTGTTACCCTACTAATCTGTTAAAAATCACTTGTGGGTTTCTATGGGTCTGTTTCTGGACTCTGTTCTGCTCCATCAATCTTTGTCTATTCTTTCGCCATACCATACTGTCCTGATTACTGTAGCCTTACTTGTAGTAAGCCTTGAAGTTAAATAATATCTGTCCTCTACACTTTTCTTCAATATTGTGTAGGCTATTCCAGATATTTTGCCTCTCCAGATAGACTTTAGAATCAGTCTTTTCAATATCCACAAAGTAATTTGCTAAGATTTCAATTGAGTTTGCATTAAACCTATATGTCAATTTTGGAATAACTGGCATCGTGACAATATTGAGCATTCCTATTCATGAACATGGAATATCTCTAGTTCTTCTCTGATTTAATTCAACAGAATTTTCTGGTTTCACTCATTATATATAATATACATGATGTATATAAAATATGTGTAATATAATATATATTTGTGTGTGCTTTCCTCATTTATATATAAATATGTATTATATATATAAAACTTTACCATGTTTTATAGCAGGTATTTCATTTTGAGGCTGCTAATGCAAATGATATTGTGTTTTAATTTCAAAATTCCCCTTCATTGCTAATATATAAGGAAAAGATTGGCTTTTATTTATCAACTTTATGCTACAATATTACTTATTAGTTCCAGGACACTTCATGTCAATTTTTTAGGATTTTCTACACAATTATGTTATCTGTGAACAAGCACAATTTAATTTTTAATTTTCAACTTGTACACATTTTATTTCTTTTCTTATCTTATTGAAGTAGCTAGGGCTTCCACTCTATATTGTTAGGCATTTATTAATAAAATAGAACTTTTTAAAATCAAAGGAGAATGACTACCTTTTTGTTCCCATGTCTGATATTTGGCAAAATGATCATGACCTACTTTAAAGTTGTGTAAAGAGACTCAAGGTAAAGACCTCTACCACTGAAACATGTTTTCAAAAATGAGAGACTATTGATTCTGTGAGGTAGAATAGCATGAACTTTGGGCCCTAATTCAAGCTCTAATCACAACTTATCTATGTCATTTTAGATAAATTATATAGCCTCTGTCTCTCAGCTTTTCACGACAATGAAAAATGTTAATGTTTACCTTGCTAATGTGCTTTCCTTATAAATTAAATAAGATGTGTGTGGAGTTTCATAGAAGAAATGTAAGAAGCATGCAAATGAATGTTCTTGATCTTCATGTTTGGCTTCAGTCAGGTTAGCACCTGCTGTGTCTTATCCTTTTCTTACTTCACATCTGATATTATTAAGTGATGAAGATAGATAAATAGATTTTGCACAAACACAGTTAAGTCACTTGCTTAAATGAGTTGGAATCATTATTATATTTTCTTCTGACCTAAGACCATATAGGTTTTTAAAAAATTGTAGCCAATAGGTACAATAATATTCTTTAAGTTTACTTAGATAGTAAATGGAAAAGAGATGTCAATAAGAATATATTAGTGGAACATGAATTTTTCCTAGAGGCTAAGAATAAGAGCAGTCTAAAATTTGCTTGCTGTCTTACGGATTATTGAATAATTAATTAAATATTCAGAATAAAAGTAATAATTTTTCAATTATTCCCTTTCTTTAGATAAATAGATAAACATTATTGATTTTTCTGGTAGGCTGTAACACAGATTTAAGGCAATAATAAGCAAAATGAAAATTATTCCATCCTAAAATATTCCAAGTTAGGAAGTTCAGATTCAAGTCTGTAAAAGAAAAATATAGAACTTGGGGGGATTTTTATACAGAACTTACAAAATTTTGTTATGTGCTATACATTGTTATACTTTGTATAATAAAATAGATAAGGATCTTTAAAACATTGTAAAATTGGCTCTTTGAGTATCATATGGTGCGAATTCACTAAGACATGAAAGAGATATAAATTACTTACTTGCTAAGTTAAGTCCCATTTTAAGGACCATGTTAGATTTTTTTCAGTGTGCACCTGAAAGGAATATTACTTTCATTAGTAAGTAAACAAAGGCTCCTCAAAATGTCCACAAAAGTAATTATTCATTGAAAGTCATGGTGAAGAAAATAAAAAAAAAGACCTTCCTATGGTCTGGTGGCTCATAATCCTATTTGTGTGACATTTCCATTAAACAGGCTAGAGTTTTTGTAAATAACTTATCCACAGTATGTGAGACAGTTTGGACTTTGGGACTCCATCAGACATTCCTATTAATGTTAATAATTGGAAGATGGCTTCTACCCATTGGAGGCGCCATCACTCGAGACCAGCTCTCAGAACTTCTCCTGATGTTTGTGGGAACAGCTGCTGATATACTGGAATTCACTACTGAGACTCTGAAAGAAAACAATGTGAGGTAAGTCCTGCAATGATCCTTTCAAGGTCCGGTTCAGGCACCTGTCTCTTTGTTCTGCTATTTATATTTTGCATGAATAAGGATTTTTTTGTATATCATATGTACAATGTTAGAATAATAGAATTTGCTGCTATTTAGATATGTTCAGGAACCAGCACAGTCTTTATAATAAAAAATACATAAAGAAGATTTTTGCTAGAGAAGGGGACACATAATATCCCCATGGGCAAGGACAGCAAAGCTCTACATGTTTACATGAGCACAGGTCAGGCGGAACAAAGGTTCCTGAAATCTTCTGGGGTGGAATGACTTTACCTACTTCTTTCACATTCCCAAGTGTCAGGAGAATAGTCAATTGTAAAATCCTTTTCTAGAGTACAGCATGGCCACAATTCCAAAAGACATGGAGAAATCGCTTCTTTCTCCAGTTGAAGAATTTACATTCCCTGGTGTGAGTGGAGAATGGGGTAGATGAAGTTTTATTGTACTAAATTTCATTTTTAGTCAGTTTTGTTCAAAGCGCCCAAAGGCTTTCCAGTGTAGATGCCTATAAATTAAAACTTATTGAATTGGTACTTTTATTTTTGCCACAAGCAAATAAACTCAGAATCCATGATCACATCTGTTTATGGAACTACTTTCTTCCCATTAGGGATTTAAGTCTCAGTGCTTGAATGTACTTTCAGCTTGGGTTGTTTTGCACTATGCTATAAAAATAAATTGGAATGAGGCTGGCTTTTAATGCTACAGTTTACTTTATGTTGTGCTTCTCAAATAACAAAACATAAAGCTGAGCAAAATACACTAACTTATTGAGTAAACTTAATATCTCAATTATAGAGCAAATTATATTTATAACCATGGCTTATCTTTATAAAATCACTTCTCGTTTCATTCATACAAATTTTTTGTTTAGTTTATTAAGTTGACATATTACTTTAAAAAGAACCCAATCTGAATTGGACTATTGTCTTCAAAATGTTTATTTTATTTTTGCAGTAATAGTGCCTTACACTTGGTCAGTGCTTTACATTTTACGTTTTCAAATACTTTTAAGATAATTATAGTACAAGGCAATTACAAGAAAAATGTGAAGAGACCATAACAGAGCATATAAACTAATAAATATCTATAGTGATAGTGACACGGACATGACAATATAAAGATAACAAACTTAGCCACTTTAGACATAAAGTACACACATGCTAAATATCTAGGGGGAAGGGAGGAACCTAGGATAGTAAAAGGGGCATTGAAGAGGGATATGTTTTATGGTGCCAAAAATAAAAATGTGAGAAATGCCAAATTCAGTTAATGGGCTCTTTATTAGTCCCATTCAGAAGTGTTACCAATGGGCAATTTTAGATCTGTGTTTACCAACAAATGTTGAATATTAAGTAAGTTTATACAGCTAGTCAGTCCATTAAAAAACATCCTTGGAAATCATGAGGCATTCCTTCATTCACCAACTGTCTGTTATCTAGTAACATGCACTGCACTGAGCAGACATTGGGGAGCAAATGGTAAACAAGTGATGAACAAAAACAGTTCCATAGTTCCAGCCCATACACTATTTCAATTCAATTAGAATTTAGGTAAGAATGGAAGTTTCAAGACACCTTAAATGTCTCCTTAAATTTCTTCTGCATTTACAAATGAATGAGAGTATCTCATGAATATATACTTAAATTTTAAAAAATTGTAGCATGTTCCAAACAAGCCACACGAACTACAGTTGGCCCTTTGTATCTGCTGGTTCTGCATCTGTGGATAGAAAGTAGTTTTTAAATGAGTGTACTGAACATATTCAGACTTTTCTTATCATTTCCCCTAAGAAATAGAGCATTACAGCAATACTTTCCACAGTATTTTCAGTGTTCCGGTATTATGAGTAATCTAGAGATGATTTAAATACTTTGAAAGATGTGCGGAGACACACTACATCATTTTATATGAGGGCTTTGGCCAAGCGTAGATTTTGGGTACCCGTTGAGTCGGGGTAGGTCTTATAACCAATCCCTTGTGCATGCTGAGAGATTGAATGCCATGGCTTATGGTTGTAATTTTTTTCTATTTTTACTTTCTCAAACTGAGGTTATTTTTATTTTTGATGTCAATGCACCAGTGGCTTTTTGTAATCTCTGTTACATGTTTAGCTTCTTACTGGATGATATAGCACATTTTATTTATTCAGTAGTAGATGTACATATGTATTATAGTTTTTGCTATTAAGAATGATGTTACTATGAACATTCACTTATAACTTTTAGCTGGATATATTTTCATTTCTTCTGGATAGATACCTAAAAGTAGAATAGTTATATTTAATTTTTAAAGAAATTGACAAACTGTTTCTCAAGTACCTTTGTCATTATGTTTTCACCACTAGCAATTTTCTATTTTCTCCACACCCTCACTAAATTTTTCTTTTTCTCTTTATTTTTCTTTCCTCTCTTTTTTTCAGCCACTGGTGTGTGGATAGTATTATGTCACTATGGTTTTAATTTGCATTTCTCTAATGACATCATTAAGTATCTTTTCATGTGCTTATTAGCCATTCATTTATCCCCTTTGGTGATGGCCTGTCCAATTTTTGAACATTTTTATTAGATTATCTTATTGTTGATTTGTAAGAGTTCTTTATATATTCTACATGCAGCTCCTCTGTCCTTTACACAAATGTAAACATTGCTTTCCTATGTACAACTCATTCTTATACTGTTGTCTTTTGAAGAACTAATTTTTAAAATATTGACAAAATCCAAATGTATCATATATTTTCTCTTATCTATCATGCTTCTTAGTGTCATATCTAAGAAATATTTTCCTAGTCATAAACTAGAAATCTCTTCTGTTTTCTTATGGAACATTTTTAAGAGTTGCATTTATTTTTATTTACATTTTGACTTAAAATTTGTGTATGATGTGAGGTAGGTTTCCAAGTTCATTTTCTATTTTTGGCATTGTCCCAGCAACTATTTGTTGTCACAGATTAGACTAATTGTCCCAAAAATGTTTGCTGAAAATATTTTTTTCCTATGAATCTGCCTTGGCATATTTACCAAAAATCAATTGACCACACATGTAAGAGGTTTTGTCTGGACTTTGGATTCTGCTCTGTTAAATTATGTAGTTGTCTTTATACCAATGCACACAATTATGATTATAACTTTTTAGATGGGTACTGTACATTCTTCAATACTGCTCTTAAAAAACATTGCTTTATCTAATCTAGGTCTTTGCATTTCCATATGATTATTGTGATTACCTTGTCAAGTTCTATCGAAAACAAAACAAATAAGAAATTTGTGGTCTTCATAAGAGTTGAACTGAATTTAGGGATCAATTTGGGGAGTGTTGGCACCTTAACAATATTAAGTCTTCTAGTTCATTTGTTCTATCTCTAGGGTTTTCTACATACAGGATTGTGCTATATATGAATAAAGACAGTTTTGATTCTTTCTAATCTATATGCTTTTAATTACTGTGCTGGTCTTTCAATATTGAACAGAAGTAGTAAGAGTAAACATTTCAATCATTCTATCTTTCTCTACTAAGGATGATGTTTCACTTTAGGTTTTGCATAGATGTCCTTTATCAAACTGAGGGAATTCCCTTCTATTTTAAGATTGTTGGTAGTTTTTACTTTTTGAGTTGTTATTAAATTTTATTAAATATTTTCCTGCTTTTATTGAAATACTTACAAATTAGTTGTTCTTTATTATATAAAACAATATATTACATTAATTGATTTTCAGATATTAAACCAACTTTGATGTCTTAGGAAAAATTCTGCTTGGTTAAGTCGTCTGATCCTTTTTATATGTTTCTGGATTAAGTTTGCTAACATTTTGCTAATTTTTGAATTATATTAAACAAAATTAACATTTTGCTAATCTTTATATCTGTCCTTATGAAGCATATTGATCTTTAGTATTCTTTCTGGTGACATCTTGATCTTGCTTTTGTATTGGGGAATACTGACTTTCTCAAATACCTCAGGAAGAAATATAAAATACCCTTTTATAGTTTCTGAAAAATTTTGTGGAGCATTGATATTTTATTTCTTTGAATATTTTGTAGAATTCATCTAGGGAACCATCTGGGCCAAGCTTTTCCTTTATTGGAATTGCTTTTTAGTTACCAATTCAATATGATTACTTCTTATAGGTCTATTTAGGTATTTTACTTCTTTTTTAGTTTTGATTGCACTTTACTTCCTTGGATATTTTCCCATTCCATCTAAGTTTTCTGACTGTTTGGTATAAAATCATCCATACTATTGTCCTACACATGTGAATTTCTGTGGCTCCAATTGTGATACTGCTTTTCAGCCTTAGGTTTGGCTGTTTGTGCTTTCTCTGCTTCACCCTGCCCCACCATTTGCCCTCCCTCTGGGGGACTGGGATATTTACTTGTTTGTTTGGTTTGGTTAGATTTATTCATTTCTTAAAATATGTTAATTCAAAATTTATTGATTCTTCAACAATAATTAGTTTTTTGTTTTATTGATTTGGTCTATTATTATTCTGTTTTATATTTCATTTATTCAGCTCTGATATTTAATTTTTTCTTTCGCTTGCTTTAGATTTAATTTGCTCTTTTTTCTTGTCTTTTAGTATGGAACTTTAGATTATTGATCTTAGACCTTCCTTCTTTTCTAATATGGACATCCAAAGCAATGAATTTACTCTAAGCAAAGCTATCCTAGCATCTTGTAAGTTTTGATGTGTTATTATTTTATTTAATATAATTCAGAATATTTTGCAACTTCTCTTGTGATGGCCCCTTAACTTATAGAGTTTATAAGTGAGCTGTTCAGTTTCCAAATATACAGATATTTCCCAAATTTATTTATTTATTTATTTTAATTCTATTGTAGTCCAAGGATATAGTTTAAATTCCTCCAATATTTTTAAATTTATTGAGACTTGTTTTGTGGCTTACTTTAGAGAATGTTCTATGTATGCTTAAGAAAATGTGTGTTTACTTACTCTCTTTGTATCATAGGTTAATTTAATTCCAGTAAGCAATATTCTAGTAATAATATTCATCCACTTGATCATAACTCTGTTGCTTCAGTTGTTTCACGGCTCATAGCTCTGTTTCACTCTCCTTCTTTCCGCTGTTATAGTTTATGTCTTTGCATGTCTTAAACCACACAAAAAGGTTTTGTAATTATTGTACTTTATAATCTCTTGATTTTAAAAAAGAGATTAAGAGAAGAAACTATTTACATGGTTATATATTTATGTCATTATGCTCACTATTTTGATGTTCTTTATTTTTCCCTGTGGATTTAAGATTTAAGTTACTGTGTAGTATAATTCTCTTCTGTAAATTATGTTATCCTTCAAAAATTTCATCTACTATTTCTCTAAACATTTTCTCTGCTCTTTTCCCTTCTGAGGCTTTATTAAAAATGTGTATGCTTGATCATGTGCCATAGGTCTCTTAGGGTCTATTGAGTTCTTTCTACAATCTTTTTTACTCTCTGAACTTCAGATTAGATAACTTCTATTAATCAATATTCCAGAGCATTGATTCTCTCTTTTGTCATCTCAGATCTAGAAGTACAAGCAAATTGTAGAGTCCTTCTAGTCATTCCAATTCCTATATTGAAAACACTGAAATTTCTATTTAATAATAGAATATTTAATAATTGAATCATTGATATTGGATATTTCTTTAACTTGTGATGTATAATTTTCCTTCATTCTATGAATATACTTATATTAGCTGCTTTGATACCTTTTTTCTGATAAATCCTATATCTAGGCTCCATTAGGGTCAGTTTCTACTGATTTTCCTCTCACCCTCAACCAAAGTACACTTCTCCCCTTTCTGATTTTAAATTTGTTTGTTTTACATGTCACATACTTTCTCAGATGTCCCCATCACCACCTCAGTTTTCTTCTTTTCTTGGTTTTGTTTTCTTAATCTGAGAAACCTACCTTCCTTCAGATTACCAGTCATGGCTCCAGTTGTTTAAAAAGTTAGTTTTATTTTAAGCCTGCCACCTTAATGGCTACACTTAAAACTATGTATTTTGTGGGCATTCACTAATTTGAGCAGAAATTGTAATGAAAAAGATTTCTACCAACTGATGATTTGTGTATATATCCATTAGCACACTTGAAGTACAGGACATTTCCATGTGTACCTCAGCTTTTAATTTAATTAGGGCTTTCTTGTGTCTTCTCTGTACATTCTGTCATTTCTTGGTCAGTCAAGCTATGGGAGAATTTATCTAGCCCTTCTATAGCTTTGTCATTTTTAACATCTCTCCATTGTATGTAAAGTCAGTGTACCATCACCCCAACTGGGATTGTAACCTCAAAGTAGAAGCTGTGGAGTTTCTTTTTCATTTCCAACCAACTTTGTGACTTCTATGGCCCTCAGCTCTGAGTGTGAGATTTCACACTCCTCTCCAAATCAAGTCAGGGAGCCTCTGGTTCTCATTGCTAACAACTCTGATGTAACCTCTACTCTTGACAGATCAAGATGGCCTTAACATGTTCACAACTTGAATAAATTTTAGACAGATTTTGTTGACAATAAGCCCCTGGCCTTACTTTCTTAGAGAATTTGCTTTAGAAAATTTGGAAGTCTACATTCTTTCTCTGCCCCTCTGAAACATAAATCTTCTCACAGCTTCTTGCCTGCTGACAATCAAAGAATGTCTTTCTCAAGAACCTAGGAGGCATATCTTTAAAACGTAAGAATGTAATGAATATAAATAATTCCATAAGGAAAATAAGGCCACTATCTTCCATTGCCTGTGGAAGAATAGGAGCCTAACTTTGATATATCTCAATTGGCAAATATAAATACCTAAAACCATTGACCAGCCTCCACCCTAAGAAACTCCAGCACCTTTCCATTAGCTCATCCCAGGCCTTAAAAGCTCTCCTACCTTTTTGTTTCAGCAGAATTGAGTTCAATCTCTCTCCCCTGTTGTAATAGTATTAATTGTTGAATTGCATCCGGTACAACTGTTGTTTAACACAACCTAGCTGAGGTTGTGCTGCAGATACTCACTGTTCTTACCTGAAGTTGTGCCCCATTTTTAGGAATAGATGTTACTTAATTTGTTTTTTGCCTCTAAGGATTGCCAGACTCTGAATGATTATTGTTGACAATTTGTTCAGTGTTTGTGGGAGAGGGATTTGTTGACCTTTTCATATTGCTGTAGTCATTTTCCAACCTTTTCACAAGTCTGAATTTCAACACCATTGCCAGGAGGGGTTTCTTTGTCATTTACACCTTTGTAGACCACTCTGTGCAATCCTTTTTCTGAACTGAGATCATTTATTAAAAAGAAAAAAAATATGTTCTCATAGCATTACTGATAGTTATTGTATTTGACCACATGAAGGAGACTGTTTTCACTGTGTTCTCACCTTATTTTTGCTTGATTTTTTTCAGAGTAGTTTAATACTCTGTTTTCTTTCTCTCTCCTTAATTTTATTTTCATTCTCTTAATATGTTTGTCAACTGCTTTTAAAAAGCTAGATGAGTTTTATTCACTGATTACCTCTTGCTTATAAGAATACTTATCTTAAGAATATTATCTCTTGCTTATAAGAATACTTCCAAAAAGAAATAGTTAAGCCAGAAGCAAAGACAAAAACCACTTGATCATCTCAATAGATGCAGAAAAAGCCTTTGATAAGATCCAACACCATTTCATGATAAAAGCTCTAAGAAAACTAGGAATAGAAGGAAAGTACCTCAACATGATAAAAGCTATATATGACAAACCTACAGGCAGCATTATACTTAATGGAGAAAAACTGAAACCATGCCCTCTAAAATCAGGAGCTAGACAAGGATGCCCACTATCTCCACTCCTATTCAACATAGTACTGGAATTCCTAGCCAGAGCCATTAGGCAAGAAGAAGGAATAAAAGGAATACAAATAGGGAAAGAAACTGTCAAAACATCCCTATTTGGAGATGACATGATCCTATACCTTAAAGACCCAAAAATCTCTACTCAGAAGCTTCTAGACATCATCAATAGCTATAGCAAGGTAGCAGGATATAAAATCAACATAGAAAAGTCATTAGCATTTCTATACACTAACAATGAGCAAACGGAAAAAGAATGTATGAAAACAATTCCATTTACAATAGCCTCAAAAAAAATCAAATACCTAGGTGTAAACCTAACAAAAGATGTGAATGACCTCTACAAGGAAAACTATACACTTCTGAAGAAAGAGATTGAGGAAGACTATAGAAAGTGGAGAGATCTCCCATGCTCATGGATTGGTAGAATCAACATAGTAAAAATGTCTATACTCCCAAAAGTAATCTACACATTTAATGCAATTCCCATCAAAATCCCAATGACATTCATTAAAGAGGTTGAAAAATCTATCATGAAATTTATATGGAAACACAAGAGGCCATGAATAGCCAAGGCAATACTCAGTCAAAAAAACAATGCTGGAGGTATCACGATACCTGACTTCAAACTATATTACAAAACAATAACAATAAAAACAGCATGGTACTGGCACAAAAACAGACACGAAGCCCAGTGGAACAGAATAGAGGACCCAGATATGAAGCCACACAACTATAACCAACTTGTCTTTGACAAAGGAGCTAAAAATATATGATGGAGAAAAAGCAGCCTCTTCAACAAAAACTGTTGGGAAAACTGGTTAGCAGTCTGCAAAAAACTGAAACTAGATCCATGTATATCACCCTATACCAATATTAACTCAAAATGGATCAAGGATCTTAATATCAGACTATGAACTCTAAAGCTGATACAGGAAAGAGTAGGAAATACTCTGGAGTTAGTAGGTATAGGTAAGAACTTTCTCAATGGAACCCCAGCAGCACAGCAACTAAGAGATAGCATAGATAAATGGGACTTCATAAAACTAAAAAGCTTCTGCTCAACAAAAGAAATGGTCTCTAAACTGAAGAGAATACCCACAGAGTGGGAGAAAATATTTGCCAGCTACACATCAGACAAAGGACTGATAACCAGAATATGTAGGGAACTTAAAAAACTAAATTCTCCCAAAACTAATGAACCAATAAAGAAATGGGCAAGTGAACTAAACAGAACTTTCTCAAAAGAAGAAATTCAAATGGCCAAAAAACACATGAAAAAATGCTCACCATCTCTAGCAATAAAGGAAATGCAAATTAAAACCACACTAAGATTCCACCTCACCCCTGTTAGAACTGCCATCGTTAGCAACACCACAAACAACAGGTGTTGGCGAGGATTCGGGGGAAAAGGAACCCTCTTACACTGCTGGTGGGAATGTAAACTAGTACAACCCCTCTGGAAAAAAATTTGGAGGCTACTTAAAAAGCTAAACATTGATCTACCATTTGATCCATCAGTGCCACTCTTGGAGTTATACCCAAAAGACTGTGACACAGGTTACTCCAGAGGCACCTGCACACTCATGTTTACTGCAGCCCTATTCACAATAGCCAAGTTATAGAAACAGCCAAGATGCCCCACTACTGACGAATGGATCAAGAAAATGTGGTATCTATACACAATAGAATTTTATGCAGCCATGAAGAAGAACTAAATATTATCATTCACTGGTAAATGGATGGAATTGGAGAACATCATTCTGAGTGAGGTTAGCCTGACCCAAAAGACCAAAAATCATATGTTCTCCCTCACATGCAGACATTAGATCAAAGGCAAACACAACAAGGCGATTGGACTTTCATCACAAGATAAAAGTGAGAGCACACAAGGGAGATATGAAGATAGGTAAGACACCTAAAAAATTAAATAGCATTTGTTGCCCTCAACGCAGAGAAACTAAAGCAGATACCTTTAAAGCAACTGAGGCCCAGTAGGAGAAGGGGACCAGGAACTAGAGAAAAGGCTAGATCTAGAAGAATTACCTAGAAGGTAACACACATGCACAGGAAATTAATGTGAGTCAACTCCCTGTATAGCTATCCTTATCTCAACCAGCAAAAACCCTTGTTCCTTCCTATTATTGCTTATACTCTCTCTACAACAAAATTAGAGATAAGGAAAAAATAGTTTCTGCTGGGTATCGAGGAGGTCAGGGGGTGAGGGAGGGGGTGGAGTGGGTGGTAAGGGAGGGGGTGGGGGCAAAGGGGAGAAATGACCCAAGCATTGTATGCACATATGAATAATAAAACAATGAAAAAAAAAGAAACAGTTAAGCAAGTTGACAAAGTTCGACATTTTATTCTAATTTTCACCCATCTGGTTGATCCACCAATGCTAGTAATTATACTTTTAAAAATCTTTGGTCTCTTTATGAGTTAAGTCCATTGTCTGCCATGATTCTTGGTTGACATTTGTGAAGATGGATTACACATATGGGCTACTGATGGATAAATCCATTCCAAGATTATTTTATAAATCACTTAATCTCAGTGATTTATTTACATTCCAACATTTAACCTTCTGGAATGATTTCATTTTCTGACCTAGTAATTCATATTTGTCTGCCTTAAAATTTTTCTGATATACTTTTCCAAAGTTGTATTTGATAATTTTGCCAATATCTTTCTCAACACCCATATTCTTCCATATTTTGTGTGTGGATAGATTACATGTGTATATATAAAGATATACATTCATTATTATATGGTTAGACTTGGGCTTACTTTGGGTGAGGGACAGACTATAATTTATTTCCTAAGAGACACATAGAATTTAAGAGGCATGATATAATATTTATTATTAATATAATTATATCATAATAATTATTGATATAATTTATTATATAATGATGGCATGGTTATTAATAATTATATATGCAATAATTATGATATAATAATAGTCATTAATATTCTAATTAATGACAGTTCTGGGTAATGTTTATCACTTGCTGTATGCTGAGAAGTGTTCTAAAGGATTAAGTTGAATGAGTTAGTCTTTACATTTACACTATGAGGCAAATACTATCATTACTTTATAAGCAAGACTGTTAGAAAGTCTCAAGATTATACATAATTAAAAATAACTAACTTGCATTATTCCCTATTCTTAGTCTGTGCCAGTGCTATTCCAAGACATGCAGATGCTAGCCGATCATATAGATATAGTCGGCAGGTGATCAGTCTAGGACAAGATCTCCACATTCTACTTCTTTAAGGAGAGTAGGAAATGGTATTTGGATTCTGGTCACTTGGCTCCAGAATCCAGGCATTACCACTGCATTTGACCACCTTGCAGACAAATCGCACATGAGTTTAGTAGAATTATTAAAGTTTGGGTTATAATGAACTTCAAAAGTGATCATTTTAGGAAAAATCTACTTTGCATCAACTGAAAAAGTCCTCTCCAAAATAGCAACAATTTTTGCAGGCTTTTTTTGAAAAATCCTAATAGAGGATACCTTATCCAAGTAGCAACCTACTCCTTTTTGAACCAATATTATTAGAAAATGCTTTTCTTAATTGTGATGAAATTTAGTTTTGCAAAGATGTAAGTAAAATCCTTTGAGCCTGAAATGACTCACTGAAGTCAAAGATACAAATTTAACATCTTTTTTCCCACTGTAGCCCTTTGAAGATATATAATAAAAAAATTAAGGAATCATTTCTAATTGTCAATTTCTTGAGCTAGCCCTCATCTAACTCAGATTTAAGTTCCTTTACAATCCTAGTCTCTCTCTTTTTGTACAAGTAAATTTATTAAAGTCCCTTCTAAAACATGAAGCACAATTCACAATATTTCAAGTGTGTTCTGAACATTGTAGAATACAGAGGGCTAAAACTTTCCATTCCTTCTCCGGAAATAGTGCAGTTTACTGGTCAAAAGGGTAAATGACAAAATCAGCTATCTAGTTTTGATTTATGCACAATCATTATAAGCACATTACTTTGGATAATTTTTCTCAGCTTTATGTTTGTCTCCATTTACTCCTTGGTCAAGTAGGAATGATAATTGTATCTACTTTGTTGAGCTGGTATGAGGATTAAGTATAATCGTGGAGTAAAGATGTAGCAATCTGGTCTAACTCTGAGATCAGAAACTGTCAGTAACATTAATTAAAAATCCAGGCATTTATTGATGGCCTGATGTATATAGACATTGAAACTGTAAAGAAAAATAGGTTATAGACTATATTACCAAGACATATCCATTTAAACTTCTAGATTTTATATTTCTTAAGAATTGACCTTTGATTGCATTTGATTTTGGAAAATCACAAATCATGTCACAGTGTGGACTCACAGCTTTTTTTTTTTTGTAGCTGCTTCTGTGAAATATCATCTCTTCTGCCTATTCCATCCCAACTTAAGTTATTCAGTTACATCTTCTGGAATACTGATTGATTCTTTCAGGTTACTGGTTTTCTCTCCATCCTCTATGTCACATGTGCTTATGTGAAACCTTCCATCAGTGTTGTCAACCAGGTCATCAATGAAATACGAAGTAGAACAATATCACAGGCAGAGCATTGCCTCAACCCCCTATAAAGATCCCTTTGGGGAGTGAGTCATTTCCACAGTTAGAAACCTACCTAACGATACACCCAGAATATTTCTTAATTTTGTTAATAAGGATATCATGGGAGTTTTTTTTTCAAGAAACTTATTTAAATCCAAATCTAGCACCAATTTATATAGCATCACCTTCTTGGCAATCCCACTCTATTTTTTAAAAAATATGAAGGAGAAATAAGCTTACTTGAGAGCAATTGTTCTCAGAGAACCTGTACTCATTCTTAGTAATTACTGTCTTCTATAAGGGCTCTCAGAAATCATTTGAAGAATCACTTATATAATCTATGTAGGCACTAATAGAAATATGCCTTTTGTACTTTAAGATATATTTCTGCTTCTTTTTGAAAGTAGAGACTTCATTTTCTGTCATCAACCTTGTCTCTACCATTAACTGCCAAGATGGATAGTGATGGCTTAGAAATCTCATTTACAAATTCTCTCAGCGTTATGAGATTTAATTTTTCAGGATCTCAACACTTGAAACATTTACAGATATCCCTTACAATCACCCCATTTAGTTTGGTTTCAATTACTCTTCCCTGATGCTTTCCTAGTCCTCTCCAATCAAAACTCCCTCTTGAGAGAAGATGGAAACAAAATCTGTTGTTATACCAATGACTTCAAGTTTCTAACTTCTTTTATACATTGCTAAAAATAAATGTGACTTTGGGACTTCTTTAATATTCTTTGCATTTCTGCCAATGTTATCTTTTCTGACTTTAGTCTTCCATATCTGTCTCCTAGGTCTATAACATTTGTATATTGTTCAAGCATAGAGCCCTTCTTTTGTATAATCATTCTTTCTACAAATATATATTGAGTCCCTATTGTTTGCCAGGCACTGCTTTAGGCACTGGGAAGACAGTGGTGAACGGAACATACACATCTTTGCCTTATAGCCTATTATCTGGTGTTAGTTTTTGTTTATTAAATTTATCTCCCCACTGTTTTCCATCTAAGGACAGTTTTCTTGCATCACGCTGGTCTTTTAATATTTGAGCATAATGTTGTCCTTTTTAGATGTCTTTTCAACTAGAATTTTGGACTCTTGGGAGAGTTACTCGTTTTTCCCACATAAAATTCTCCAAATCAGGCTTTTGAATACCCATGACCATATCTAACTTTTTTCCCCACCACTTATCTTACATTGTTTCCACGACTTTGTAAAATTAAAGACAACCATATAGAACCAAGAAGCTTTGTCATATTCATGCTTGTGTTGGGTTTTAAGTCTCAGAATTTTTATGTTTTACTTCTTTTTCATCATTCTATTATGATCAAGAATAGATTTTTTCATGTTTATTGTATCACTGAGATATTTTGCAAACTCACAAGAGGTTTGCTAAGAATATACTGATGCATTAAGAAGATTTCTCTCAACTGCATGTGATCACTTTTTATTGCTAATTTCGAATTTTGTTCCCTTCTAGGAGTAACCATGCGTTGGTCTGTGCCATCCTTGTTATATGGACTTGGAGTATGCTGCAGTTTCCACTTGACCTGGCAGGTAAATATCTTGATAGTTATGCAAAGAAAAGGAACATTAAAACCTTGCTTATAAACTGTAGTAAAGCTAAGGAGGCAATTGAGAGGACTGCTATTGTGATATCCTACAGTTCCAGTTTGGATTAGAAGTACATTGAAATTTAGAAAAGCTATGAGTGGATTCACTCTGGTATATGATTAACTTAAGAGACATAAGTAGATAATCACTCACTTTAAATTCACTTTAAACAATGGTTCCATCATTTATGATCTATAAAACCTCCTAAAAAGAGTTTAATATATCTGTGCCTCAGGTTTTTCATCCATGAAATGGGATGATAGTCACAGTAGCCAGGGTCAATAGTTCTTGTGATGATACAATAAAATAAAGTTTGGAAAGTGCTTTGCAAGTTGCTGGCATATAAGTGTTATGTGTTGATATTTCTACAGAATTGCTTTCACTCCTTTGTCAGGCCTTGTGTTAGGGTAGTAAGAGCAATTTCAAGGCCAGCTATGGAAAATTAAATTTTTCTTCAGTGGTGGCCCTTGGAATCCCATTTGATGTTACTTTCATGAAGATCTTTAAGACTTGGTACGATGTAAACTATTTACAGGGCATTTCATACTAGAGGCGATCTACGACTGTCTTGTTCAATATGTTTTCCACTAGTCATACATAGCTCTTCAAATTTAAAGTTTAAAACTAAAGGATTAGTTCTTCAGTCATACTAGACACATTTCAAGTGCTCACTTGTCACATATGACAAATAGCAAAGGTATGACATGTTTTTGCTACCACAGAAAGCTCAGTTGGATAGCAATGATCTAGAGACCTACCATAACTTCTTGGTACCCTGGAATTACAATTTGGGAATTCTCCAAATTTTGAACTGGGAATTCTCCGTTAGTCAGCTAGTAGACTGTAAGCTGGTCTGCTGCCCTACTGATAGAAGATTGAGTACCATCACTTGCAATATTGAATTAATAACCTTAGGGGTTCTTTGAGAAGGATTTCATCACCTTGACTTCTTAGGAAAGGCAGTTACTGATCTAACTGTAGAGAAATTCTGGAATTTAATAATTGCATTTATCTTAGTCTGGCTTAATTTTTGAAACACTCTACCTGTTGGCCTCAGGATTAGAATGAATCCTCAGAACAGAAATATTTAACTTGTTCTGCATCTTTTCTATCTCATTTTGGTAAGGCTCAGAGGTCTGAGGCCATTTTAGCATCCACTTTCTAGATCAAAACTTTCACCAGAATACATGGCAAGAATTGCTGTGGCTTTTTCAAAATATCAAAAACCTAATTACTGATTAATAATTTAAAATATATGCAAATAACATACACACAAAGATTTTGTTAACATGTGCCTTCAGAGGTATACAGTACTTATTAGTTAGCTGTTAGAATATTAGGTGCCATCACTGAATACTGAGTAATGCACTTACAGGGTCTTTTGGGGAGGCATTTCCTGGCCCTGACTTCTTAGGAAAGGCAGTTATTCACGTTATGTTGGTTTTTCTTTTGTCATTCACTCACCCTTTCATATCTTGTGGTTTATAGCCTTGCTAAGAAGATTTTTATTTAAGGAAGAAATTTCATAAACTCTTGGAGGTGCTAATGTTATGCAGCTGTTTGAAAAACAAAGACCAAATGTTACTTCTGACTAAATCGCTATTGTATTTTCCAACAAACAGTACATTATGTTCACCCATATCAAAGCAGCTTCATAATATTTGTAGGCTCCAGTAGGCGAAGGCATTCTTTCTTTGAAAACTCCAAATGGAAGGCTTCATTATTATAAAAGGATTATTTTCTGCCCTTGACCCTGAATTAAATTTACATGTTTAGCAATTAAAACAAAAAAGGTTCATCTGTTGATTGGACCTCCTTTTGTTCAACTGGAAAATCAGTAATTATATCCAGCCTTTCTTGTCAACTGTGAAACAAAAGCATAAGGAATTAGGACAAAATAAAATAATGTCATTTGTTGGACTTTTTTCTTCCACCATTAGAAAATATGCTTAACGTGAATTAATTTAATATAAGCACTTGAAATTTCACAGAATTTACACATATGACTGGGTAAGTAACTCAGAAAATAGGTAAATTCTGAAGAAAGTATCTAGAATTATCTGGGCCATATATCCTTTTGTCCATCTGCCATCAGTCATGCAAGTTACTCATTATCCCAAGGGGAAGATTAAATGAGAAAGTGGAGGGAAGTCAGAGGTGTTATTCTAATGGAAACCAAATGAACCAATGAATGGAAACCCTTCTCCTTAGGGATATTTTTATCCTAGTTTTCAAAGGAAGAAACTGAGGCTCAGAAAGTTTAAGTATCTCACTGCTAGCAAATGAGGCAGTCAAGATAGGCAATCAGGTTCCCTGACTTGAGTCCCTGAGTACACTTTTATGCTGCCTCACCATGCTGCAGACTCTCAACACATACACACACACACTCTTTCTCTCTCACTAGTAGACTCCTTTATTATTTATTCACTCTAGTCTGCTTAATTGGGCCTTCTCCAACGTGAGAACTAGAATATGATTTGAAACATTTTAAGTCAATGGAAACCATGTGGCTGGGGTGGAGAAGCTTGGGGTCAGGGAACTTTTACCTGCTATACCCAGAATTAAATTACAGAATCATTTTCATCATTTAGAAACAGAGCACCCATTATCTGATTTCATCTGTTTCACTTTTCTGCATCACAGAGAAATAATGTTCACTGTCTGTCTTGTGTTTGCAGTGCAGCATGTAGTGTGCCCCTCATCTGTGAAAGCCAGGAGATTTCCCATCCTATTCTTTTGTCTGTACAGTGCTGATTTGTGGAACATTGGAATCAGCATCTTCATACAAGATGGCCCTTTCCTCATTGTGCGTCTCATACTGATGGCCTATTTCAAAGTGATCAATCATATGCTGGTGTTCTTTGCTGTGAAGAATTCCCTTGTGGTGCTGTTGCATCTCTACCGCCTTGTGGTGCTGGCATTGGCTGCTCGTGCTTCCTTGCAAGATCAGTCAGAGGGCTCAAAGACAGAGCACAGGGACCGGGCTCAAGCCTCTGAGAGTGGGCTTAGGTGCTGGGAGGGCGAGTCAAAAGAGGGCCTGGCTATTCCTTTGCAGGCCTCAACAGTAACGTCTGAGGACTCCCATCACACACCATAGTTGCTTATTTCCAACAGCCTGAAGTTAGAAGGTGTGACTTTCTGGTTCTTACACATACACAGTCTCTCTCTCTCTCTCTCTCTGTCTCTCTTTTTCTCTCTCTTTCTCTGTCTCTCTGTCTCTCTCTCTGTGTCTCTGTCTCTGTCTCTCTGTCTCTCTCTCTCTCCTTTCTTTTCCTCTCTTCTCCTTATCTTGGCATATAATAATTTTCAAAGAAACATGAAAGCATGGTCTTAAACCAAATCTGAGTAGTTTTCTTTTTTCACCTGAATGGAAGGAACTTTGATTAGTGACTATGGTATTATCTTCATGTGCTGGTATCAGATGTTATAGTTGTTCAATGAATAAGTGATTTGTTTGTGTTGAACTGTTTGAAAAATTATGGACGGGGTTACATGTGACATGCCCTGGAAAGATTTAGTGTAGACAGACTGTCATGGCTGTTACCTGAAAATATAGAAGCTTTGAACTTTGGCTCTATTGTCAGACTAGCTTATCTGATCTTTCCTGCAATGTCCCTCTGACATCAAAAAATGTACATTCAGTGAATGCAGAACAAATGAGGGAAAAGTGCCTTTAAAATGACCTCACTGTGGGCTGGAAGCAATGGAAATCTCTGCCCAGCTTCTGTATCACAGTCATATTCATCTCTGCACAGGCCTTCCCAGGAAAATCGTTTTTCTAGGCTGATGTGATATTCTGTCATGCTGCATATGCTGTTACAGAATTTTTATTGCTTTTGGCTTGAGGACTACAAAATTCACAGCAAGCCATTTCGGTTACATATCTACTGGTGGCAAGGTAGGAAATACTGGCAAAATGCTAGCACAGTCACAGTTTCTGCTCTGAGTATGATTTGCAGTGTTGCTTGGTGTTTTTCTGAACCCCACTTTGCCATTTTCTGTATTGCCAAGTTGGATCTCATCACGTGAGCTGGGGCGGAGAAGCAGGAAGCAGTGAATAAAGGTGTTCCAGGCCCTGAAGTGTTACCATGGTTTCTGCTGTCTGCCAGCAAGCACGCATAGCTGCAGCAGCTCAGCACTGCCAGCCTGTGGTCTCAGAAACAGGATGAGGGGGGTGCACCAGCCTCGCCTGTGGCCCCTGATGAGAGCTGGGTCTGCACGGGCCTCCAGCAATGCGTCCAGTGCACCATCGCCCTGTATTCAGGTTTCAATTTCCATGGTTGAAATAGCCATTCTTTCCCTTCAGCACCTCTGTATTTTCTGGATGGAGGTGATTTGGAACCTTTCAAAGTGATTTTTCTTTTTTTTTGCTTTTAAATACATAAACATTTACTTGGTTGTATACAAGTAATTACAGAAGGCAAACAGTTGCAAGGAGCAAAAGTGCTCCTATGCTGAGTGCTCAAGCATTCAAAGGGACATTTAATACAGGACATTCTTTAACTGAGTGTGACCTGTTGAAAACCAGTTAGCATAATTGTATCTGTACATCTCTGTGTGACGTGATTTCTATTAAAAATATTTGGTGAAAAGTTTCATAGATAAATTTTTTTGTATACCAAGTAATGTATATTTTTCAATAAATTCTACTTCTTTTCTTCCTTGTACTTCTAATTTTAATATAACAACTGTAAAACTACATATGAAATAACCAGAATGCATCTATAATTTTCCTTAATAATTGTGTGCAAATTAAGAACAGGAAATTATATTTATATGAAGCAAAGAACTTGAAAACTTTTAAGGGCATGTTATTTAAAGTGCTTAGCAATGGAAAGCAAAATAATAACTGCTATTTATAAAAATGCCTCAACAGAATCTGTTTTTATGTTGACTGTTTTATGTTGAGTACTTTCTTCCACAACATGTATGTGCTGCTTATTATTGCAGATTTGTTCATGGCATACTTTTCATGTTTTAATTTTTTTTTCTTCTAGCAAAACAAACATTGAGTCTCTAAAAATAGATAAAGGATAAAGTAATACGGCTGTTGCAAGGATATTTTTAAGGGCTTTTAAATCTGAGACTTGGCTTGGATTCATGAATGAGTTTCTAGTGTTTAAATAAAGTATTTTGTAATTAGCACTCCTCCAAAGGCCTGGGAAAGAGAAAGTCTGTCCAAAATCTGGCTTTATTTAGGGAGCCAGGAAGTCAAAGAGCACCCAGGACCATCTTGACAATTAAGCTTGGCAAAAATAGACACATGCTCTTGCTGCAAGGTTTTCCAGGAAAAATTGCTAAAGGCAGCATTTAACCTAACTGCCAGCTCTCTCACTTCCTTGGACTGCTGCTTTTATAGCAGAAAAGAAAATCTATGTCTGTTTAGTTTATTTGTAAAGCTTCCTAAGTCAAAGCTGTATCTCTAATGAAATAGGAAAAATGTATTCAGTTTATTATATGTTTTTTAAATTTTTTTCACTAGTTTTTATCTGTTTTAAATTTTATGTTTTTACTATAAACCGCTACACACTGTAATGTTTTAAAACATCCAAGTGTTTGCTGTAGAGTGGCTAGAACATCAGTTCTCTCCCATATGTTGACATCCTGGGACTTGTTTACATTTTATTTGTAAAATAACTGACTCATGTCATCTGTCCCCTCTACCTCCACCAACAGAGCTGTTGTTATTACCATTGTTATTTAATAGCTTGATTAAAGCTCAGTCAAATGCCTACTTAAAAACACATCATTCCACTTAAGTGAAAACATATTTTAACAATAACATGAAGAAACACACCGCATCAACATCTTTTTGTGTTTTATTGGCCTTTATTGGATGACTCTCAGGTGATATAATGGCATGGTAGGATTAGGAAACCTTTTCTGTCTTTGGTTATTCTTTTAATTTTTACTTTTGAGCTTTAAGTGATAACATAAGAAAATAAAAACCTGAATCAGCCAATAACATTCTTCCTAATCTTTCACTGAAGAAAAGTCTTAGACAAATTTACCAATTCATTCTATTGTAGTTCATTTAGTCCTCATATAATCATAAAGATACAGCCAAGAAATAGCAGCATTCACTATTATAATATTGATTGTTAACTCACTATTCAATAGAAACTTTTCAAAGGTCTGGGAAGGCATACATTGTAGGTGTTCATGCTTCAGGATTTCCACCAGCTTTCAGAGTTGAACATTGGCTCTTGTGATCTTTGGCATTTAATATCCAGAATTCTTAATTGGTTTTCCTGTTAAAAGAAAAACAGAACTACAATGCTAGTCCTCTACTTTTCACTCCAAGACTACTCACAATATCCTGCAGGGCCTCAGAGATGTAGGAGAAAAAAACAACCAGTCTTGAATTACAAGAAACAAACAAACAAACAAAAGAGACTGTTACATTTTTTTCTAATTCTAGGCTTTGCTTTTTCCTTAGGGGACATTCTGATCTGCTCTCAGAAATATCTGGTTAGGAGTTAAACCAGGCAGCTGGAGTATGTTTACAGCTTTGAGACTTCAAATAGCTTTCTGTATAGTGGGAGTAACTAAACAATATTTAATAATTAGTTGCTGCAGCCTTATGTTTTATGGGCATCCATCCTCAGATTCTTTTTTACTGGAAAACAGTATAGGAATATTTTCTCTGAAATATTTGTACTATTTTGCTATGACTGGCCTTTGTATTTTGTTATGTACATTAAATAGTTGTGCAGAACTTTATCTCAATGTCTGTTTTTGGCCTACTTTTCATGTCCTTATTCTCTACTGTAATTCATTTCCTTTTTGGTTTTTAAGTTCTGGCTTAAAAAAGAAAACTGATCTATTTAGGATATGATTAAAGAGGAATTTCTAACCAGTGAGGAAAGAGTGACCAATTTTATAAATGATCTTGGGCAATGTTGTAATCCATCTGGAAAAAATAAAGTTAGATTTTTATCTCATGCAATATATAGAAATAAATTCCAGATGGATTAAAGATCTCAATGTAAAATGAAAACTATAAATATTAGAAGAAAAATATGGAATGTATCTTTAGGATTTGGGGAAGGGAAAGATCTTCTGAATCAAGTCATGAAACCCAGAAGCTGCAAAAGAATAGATGTGCAAATTTTTGTACATAAACGTTTAACATTTCAGAATTACAAAAGTATCATAAATATATCACTACTATTTTCATTTCAATCAGAAAAAAGAAGTGAAAACTATAAGAATTGGAAAGGTGAAGATAAATTTATCATTTATTTATATATGACTGAGCATCTAAGAAAAGCATATTAAAACCTAAATAACAATTTCATACTTAATCTGAAAACTCACCAAAACCAATAAATAGGTTTTTCTATATACAAATGTAACAAAGAATACATATTTGAAGAGAAATTTCCTCTACAATATGAACTAAAATGATAACATACATAGGAAAATTTAAGAAATGTACAAGATCTAAAATGATTTTGATGGTCATAAATGAAGTTAAACACACAGAAGTATTCTACTGGTGAGTAGGAAGAAGTATTGATATTTTAAGAATTTATCAGTTTCTCCAAAATTTATCTATAAGTTTAACACAACCTCCAAAATGTAACCAAAAAAGTTTTAATTTTTAGTGAACACACAAGCTGATTCTAAAAATTTCCTGATTAAAGTAAATATGACAGATTAGCTGGAAAATGCTAAAAGATAGAAGAAAATGAGTTTTCAATATATTTAAATAAAATACACATCTACAATAGCCAAGAGAATTTGGTTTTGGCACATGTGTAATCAGACAGAAATATTGAACCGAATAAAATAAATAAATTGACTGAACTACATATGGGATTCTGATATATGATAAATCACAGAGCAGGGGTAGAATATTATGAATAGTTTAGCTTTTGGAAAATATTAAGTTGTTCTCTACCTCAATCCATATGTTAAAAATATTTCCAGATGGGTCAAATAATTAAACATTTAAATAAAAAATAAGGAACTTTACTTTTATAATTATGATGGTGATAAGGCTTTCTGAACAAGAGACAAAATAAGACATCATGGAAGATTCATAAATTTCAGCTCACTGAAATATTTTGCTCATAAAAATACTATAAGCAAATCCAAACAGCTAAGTATAATAATAGAATAACAAACTTGAACTACACACTGGATAAATATTTTGCAACAAGAATAATTATCAGTTTTCTTAATGAGTAAGCAAACCATAAAGGTAAAAAGTAAGTAAAAAGTTTAGAAATTGAAAAACTGAGCAAAAGATGTAAGTATGTAATTCCTTGCTCAAGTAATAAAGAAGTGCAAATCAAACCACAACATAATACCATTTTTCAAAATGCAGACTATACTGCAAGGTAACCATTTTCACTTAATGGATTGACTAAGATTCAAAAGCTTTTTTAGAATGCTGTATTAGAGGGGTCAGGAGCACAGGAATTCTTATTCATAGCTAAATGAGAGTATAAATTGGTATAATTTCTTTGGAAGACACTTTGGCAATATCAGAGATAAAACTATATTTATCACTTGACCTACCAACTTAATTTCTAAGAGAGTAATCTACAAGTTCATGTGTACAAAAATGTATATAGAAGGCTATTCAGTGTTTTCTACAGTAGCATCGTAGTATCTATCAATGGGGTCTTGTTAAATAATGGAACTCCTGTACTACATAATATAATGTGGATTTAAAAAAAAATAAAGTAGATCCATAACTATTTATAGGGAATGATTGGTTAGATATTTCATTAAATGTAAGAATGAAAAATATTAATATGTTTGTTTTGTACATTTTGCCTATACCTTTATAAGTAGCTAATACACAATATAAAATGGTGCTTAAGTTTCTAATGATCATGGATATTTCTGTTTTCTTTTTGTTACTTTTATGCTTTTTGTACCTTGGGTTTTTTTAAATTGTACATTACTTTTGTAATTTCCAAAGCATTTATAAGTAAAAGTAAATCTCCCTAAATCATGAACCTGCTGCCATGTACACATGAACAAAACCCTTATTTTTCACCCAGGAGAATAAAGGCTTTGCCACTATAATGAGAGATGATCTGCTGAAATATTAGATAAATCAAGGATTTGAACCACGTCAAATTCTGCTTGCTTGATGAAGCGTCAAATACTTAGGATCTGAAATCATAATTAGATTTGTGAGAGCACAGAAAAATTAAGCTGACCAAAAAGATCCATTGTGTCTTTCTTGATGAGTATACCACACAGCTTACTTTGAGATTGCCATTCTGACACTTTCTCACTTCTTGACATTTATGGAACTACCACAGCAAACCATACAGGAATTTAACTTTGAATTACACAGTCAAACTGATTTCCCCAGGAGAGATTGAGAACTGAATAGAACCCTGAAAGGAAAAAAAACTTCTGAATGAATCTATGCATCCATTTCCAAGTCCATTTACAGCTTAATTTGTGTATATAACCTTTTTTGAATTTGTCAAATATTTGCTAAATATACAATTGATTGTGGTAAATGATCAAATGGGTCATATGCAAATCTAATCAAATTTTGAGCAACACAAAAATTCCTAAACCAACCATATGTCAAATACCATATAGTCTTTGTATCCAAACTAAGAAGCTTGGCCAAGGAAATTAGATCTACAAGACAAAATATGTTTTCTCTGTGGATACTGGTGTTCAGCTTTTGCCAAATGCATAGCTGGAGAATTCAGATGGTTGTGGTTCTGGTTGTTTCTGCTTTCTGGCAAAAAAATATGCTCTTCTGTATTAGTCAAGGATTCCCATATAACCTAACCGATAGCTAACAGCAGGGTCAAAATCTATAATTATTTCATCTGTTGTCTTGGTTTCAACTAATTCCTTTAACTAGTGGGTTTTATAGGTATTTCTAATCCCAATTTCTTTTTTGGACTTCATGCCTAGATTTGTGCACCTCCTTGAGTATTCTGTATATTTCACAGACCAATATATTTATTCTATATGTAGAATGCACTGGGTCTCCAGCAACTCAGGCACTCATGCCAAATATACCTATGACCCTCACCTCTATGTTTTTATAACTCCTTCCTAAATAAACCCTAAATTCTGTCAGTTGTGCTTATATTTCTTTTCAATCTTTATCCTATGCTTTCTGTGTCAAATGCTACTATCCTAATAGACTATTGCAACTTTTCTTGCCTCAGGGACTCCAATCCTTTTCCTATTGGTCTTCTAACCTCCTGGTTTAATCCTCCATAATAATTTCCTAAACTGCATTCACATCTGACTGTTTGGAAGCACACATTTGATCATGTATCTTTTCCATTTATAACACTTTAAAGATGCCTCATTGCATCAATAAGGTCAACCCTACAGCTCCAAGAACATAAGGTAAATATTTCATAAGCTGGAATAACCTAACTCTTTAACTTCATTTCCCTTCACTGTAAATCTTGCCTATGGCACACACACACAGAAGCCACCATTAAAAACTACTCATGTTCCCCTAAACCTGCCATTAACCTTTACATCACTATGTGTTTTTTCAACAATCCTCACTACTGACACAACTTCATTACTGTCTCTTTGTCTACTACCTCTCTTCTTGCATGCTTGGCTCAATTTCTCCATCACGAGTTGATGTCCAGGTATGAAAAAATAATTCTGGCAACCAAATCAGCCCTGGATTCCTGATTACTAGGGTTTGCTTTAAAGCCACAATGCTGAGGTGGACACCAGAGAAACAATTTGGATGTAGAGTGATAGGATTGATTACTTACCATGAACACCCAACTGCAGTCTGTAGAAGCAAAAAATCAAAGGTCCCAGAAGTTCCGTCTTCTCAAGTCTAGATAAAGTATGCAGTTTTTCTAGTATTTACTAACACAACATCTTCTATTTATATTGCTTTGTGATACCTTCTCCTGGTCCTTACAAAGATCCAACATCTCTCACTCAATGCTTACCCTCTTCTTGGCAAAAACAAAATAACACAAAAGCTTAAGAAAGTTTACCTTCAAGTATCTTATCTTCTTGTTTCCAAGAACTGAGTGATTCTCCGTTTTTACTGTGTTTTTACAGTGCTCTGTACTTCTCTCTAATCCAATGCTTATTGTATTAGCATTGTGAAATGGTGTATTGTAATAGCATATTTATTTATCTATCTCTGCCATCAGACTGTGAGCCATCTGACACAGGTCATGTCTTACATTCTTTTGCAACCACAGAATTCCAGACATTGAAATTTTGTCTGTTCCTAGAATTCACCAAGTTCTTTTCTATCTCTGGGGCTTTTTACTTGCTAGTGCTTCTTTTTGGGATGTGTCTGTCCCAGCCCTACCCAATCCTGAGCTAGATCCTTCTCATTTGGATTCCACTTTGAGTGCAAAATCCTCAGAGAGGCTGCTACTTTCCCCTTTGCTGATAATCTCATCACATCTATCTTTATTTCCTTCCTAGCAATTTTACTAGCCAAGAATCATTTTGATATGTTTATTTATTTGCTGTCTACCTTTCCTATAATTAAAATGTAAAGGTCAAAGGTATCTGACTTGCTCATCTCTGTGTCTAGTGGCTAGCACATAGTAACTCCTCAAAAACTACTATGGAAAGCATTATGACTTCCTGCTTATTTATACCAATAATACTTTCATAAAACTACAATCATAGATAATATTTGTATGTCTACCTGCTGGGTTCATGCATTACCATTGCTTGGGCATTTCTTATTGTTACCTATTCTTTGAGAACATGATGTCTACCTACTTCTGCATGTGAACTAGAAAAAGACCTAATCACCAAAACCAGAGTCATTCCCAGCCATCATCCTTCCTGAGGCTCTGCCATTTCTTAGTGGCCTCCTCACTCCCATGGTGATGTGAGAACTATCACATACTGATTCTCATAGTTCTTCATTATCAGCTCCATCTATCTCCATGGGTCTGTTTACTTCTTCACTTTTAAAATGTACAAGTCCTATCTTGTCTGTCTGAACTAATCTTTTCTTTTGGGATTCTATTCTCATTGATTAACCATTTGTCTATATTTCTAGTTTTATCCTCAACTTCTCTTCTGCATTTCTATACAGAAGTCCTTTTGGCATATCCAACTCAACTTATTCACAGTTGGATTCAAACCTCTCTTCTCTCATGCCTGCTTCTTTTCTTTTCTCATTCATTTCCATCGATAGCACACTCTTGTTCTGGTCATTTCAGCTCATATGGAGTCATCTTTGACCAACTTTCCTCATTCACATGTTTGCATATCTTCTTTTACATTATGAATATAATTTGTTGCTTTCTCTGATTATATTATTTGTATTCAATATCATGATCAAACACTTATAAAAGTATATGAAAAAGAGTAAAACCACATGAAATCCTTCCCTTACAATGCTCATCATCAATAATTTTGAGGTAATTCTTTTGTAAATCTTGTGTGTGTGTGTGTGTGTGTGGTACTGGGTTTGAATTCAGGGTCTCAAGCTTGTTATGCAAGTGTTCTACTGCTTGAACCAATCCCCCAGTCCATTTTTGCTTTAGTTATTTTTCACATAAGGTCTCACATTATTTCCAGGTCTGGTCTCAGATCATGAATAGATAGGAGCATCTATGTCCTCCCACATAGCTGGGATTACAGGCCCCCTCCAGCTGCCCAACTAACCTCAAACTCTAATCATCCCAATCTTAACTTCCCCAATAGCTGGGATGACAGGTTTGAGCCACTGCTCTCAGCCCTTTTGTGAATCTTCTATTGGAGATAGAAAGATAAATGATAGGCAGGTTGGAAGGAAACTAAAAGGAAGGGAGAAAGGAAGGAAGGATAAAAGGAAGGAGGGAAGGAAGGAAGGCAGGAAGGAAGAAAGGGGTGATAATATACTGGTTTAATTTTTAAAAAATAAAAACCAATGAAAGAATTGCAAAAACTGTGGCTTAATTTAAATTTGTAGTGTGAACAACTTCAGCTCTCAATCTTTTCAGTATTACCTCTATGCAGACAGACTTCACTGGGAAAAAAATGAAAGTTGTTTCTGGCCTTTGTGAATTTGATGCCTGGCCAGATCATGTCTCTTGTGGTAACATCTGAAATTGGGACCTCATTTTATTCATGTTTCTATGCCCTATGGAGACTCTCGTGGTACATGCAGAATGATTTTTTGCCCTCTGAATGATCAATGGCATCAGCAAATATCTTTCAATACTGAGACCATATACAAGTCACTGCCAGCTATGAGGGATACACAAATGAATTTGACATTGTCCTCACTTTTGAGGAAATTTATATCAATGGTCTTTTAAAAAAATGCTACCATAACCTCCATAAACCTCACTTCCTATCACCTTCCTTCATGCCTGTGAAGTATTCATTTTGGTTCTCTGTGGGCTTTGTGTAGAACCTGAAGTCCCTAGCCTTGCTCCCAATGTGCCCTTTGAAACATGAGAGGAGAATTAAAGATTAAAGGAGATCTTAAAGGGCTGGAATAAAAGAGATGAAAGTTGTTTGTTTTTTGAAAACACATTTTTGTAGGTTCATGGCACTTGATCTCTGTAGGATGGCCACTATAGGATCTCCAAACATTTCAAGAGGTCATCATGGACCTATAATGAGTTGGATATAGTCTGCTGTCTTCTTTTCAAAGGAAGCAGCTCTTCTGGAGAGGCTTCTGTCTGAACTCAGCCATATTTCTATGCTCAAAGTGGTAAGGCACCATTCATGTGAGAGCCCCATGGATGACTTATAAGCATTGTACAGACTCTCAGAATAATCTAAACTGCATCTCTGGGAGATGTCCAGGGCAGGTGATGCTTGTTTGTCATATTTTTGCAGAATGAAAGGATGTATAGTGAAAGGAAGAATACTGGAGCCATCCTATTCTAGCAGTATCAATTATAGGAGAACAATCTTACTTGAGGATTACAATCTCTTTTATCTACTCTATTTTTTAAAAGTTTAAAATTATATTTAAGTGATACAGGCCATAAAAGCCTTAAGGAAAATGCTAGTTTGGGAAACTTGTCAGTCATTTGTAAGAACAGATGTCCACCATTTCACTTTTATGGAAAGCAGCCCATTAAGCTGCATGCTGTTGAATTGGAAATAATAAAAAAAAAGTTATTCAGTCCTGTTTATTTTGGTTTGGGAGTCAACAGCAGAAGAGGCAATGGCTGATATTTCTGAATGTGCCTTGCTTCTTCTTGAGAGACTTCTGAATCAAACTTGATTGAACTCACAGATATCTCAGGCTCTGCTCTACACACATGTGCCTCTTTGCAGGCTGAGCAATGATGAGCTATGGATTTGGGGTAATTTGTGCTTCAAAATTGTACACCTATCTGCTTATATGTAAAATCACTACCAACCAAAATAACCTTATCCCAGAATCTTTGTGTCCTGTGATCACAGGAGGCTAAACATTCAGGACTGATCCATTTATTATGCCATACATGGCATCTCTGGGAGTGACAGCCACATTCATCAAAGATCTAGTCCCTCCAAAAGAGTAATGCTCAGGAAATATTTGAGCAGCTATCACAGAATTCATTCTTACCTTGTGGCTTTCTACAACTTAATAAAAATCTTCCTTACAATCAGGATTTTCCAAAGAATACAGATTTCATTTCTTCAACTTCTTGGGGAAGCCAAAGCAAATATCAGCTCTTAAAATTTCTATTTTTTCACATTCAAATCCCTCAAAATTTTTGTTTCTCTTAGTGTCATAGTGTTGGCTTCCCTTCAGAGGCACATAGGATTTTACTCATGATAGACTCTGCTCTTTATTCATATGTTGAGCTACATGCTCCTGGAGTGTTTGAATTTGAAGGGATGTTAGTGGGTCTCCTTGTCTTTCCAAAAGCAGAGAAATGAAAACTGAAAGAAGGGTCATTCCAGTCATACTCAAGAGAATGGCAAATTCAAGACCAAAATGACCTGTACACAAAGGCAGACTACATATGGAAATATATAATAACCAAAAATAAATATCTTTACTTTTCTACTGAAAGCACATAATATCTACAATATTTTTGAAATAATCTTGCTTAGCTACCATTTTACAGTTTACAAAACAGTTTCACATGTTTATCTCAGTCCTCTCAACCACTCTGGAAGGAAGTTTTTTATATTTAATTAAGAAAATGAACATTCAGAGAGGTAAAGAGGTTTGTTTCATAAATTTTATCTTTGGATCTCAAGTCCAAAGGGTTAGCTTTATGCAATGACTGCGTCTCATCAATGAACAATAGCAAACACAAACCAAATCTAAATAGATTTTATTTTCCTATTGGTCTGAGGTTTTCCACACTTAACTTTGACCAACACAGTTGTCCTAATGCCCTTGGGATTGGGTCCAATCCACAAAAATGACAGCTATATCTTTCAGCATAAAGGAGTGAGATTAAATTAGCATTTTATTTCCTGGGGCCTTGAAATAGTTTTTTCCCAAAAGCTTCCATCTTCCGGGATATTCTGATACCAAAATTGAGAAAAGTAATTTGACTGCCTTTCTGCCTTTTCCTAAAAAAAAAAAAAAAAAAAAAAAAAGGAGAGGTTATATTGTGCACATTTGTTCTAGAAAACTATTGCAGTTATTTCTGTGGTATCGGGATTATGTCAGAAATTTTTCTTTAAATTGTCTCGTCTATATTTCAAGAAACTGGAAAAAATAAAACTCACTTTTCCTCTTTCCTGTACTGAAGCCCTTTGTGCATTTTCCAAGACAAAGAAGGGCATTTAAGAAAGACAGTGGCAGGAATATGTGGAGCTCTACTACAGATCTTAAGTGTTTCTGTGACACAGACTTCTGCCTTCCTTTCCTGCCTAGCTTGTCCTCTTTGAATATGACCACTTTAAGTCATGGACATATGAGCCCATAATAAATAAAAGTGAAAATAAAACAGCAACTTTTCCTTTCTCTTCTTTCTCTGACTTCTTCATTTGCATAAATTAAAACTTATTCTAAACTGGCTTTGTCTGGCTTTGCTTTGGCAAAGCAAAATGTTCATTACAAGGCCAGTCCTCATGGTGACACTTCATTCTGTCTTCTGCTTCCTTAACTTTTTTCCCTCAACTTCTATTGGATATCTCTTGTCAAACTGGTATAATTCTTTCTGTAAAACCTCAATTGGTAACCTTGGAAAGTCTGAATTGCATCCAAAAAGAATTCATTATTGTGTGTGGGTGACTTTGACTTTCATGAAAATGAGTGCTCCAAAACCAGCAGCTTTGGAAAATAATTCATTACACTTTTTTTGTGGGGAGGGGGATAAAATGTCCTACATAAAAGCACCTCTTGTATGCGTATCCTGTCTGACCTATGCCTTATGAAAGAAAATGTTAGGACAGTCAGCTATTTGGAAACATTGTACGTGTAAGCTTTTATGCTGACTTTCAGAGAGAACAAGATGAATCATGAATACTTAAAATTATTTTCCCCATGGTTCTGTTTAAATCCTCGTTTAATTGTTTCAGAGTATGCACCTGGGAGACTCTGCATGCAATATGGATATGCGAGTTGGAACTTCCAAGAATTGTCCAGCTCAGTGGCCAGTGGGAATGTAGCTCCCTGGAGTTTTCATCTCAGTTTTCCCTTCTCTCATTATTTGGGCAGACGCTTTCATGTCTCTCTTTCTCTCGTGGTAAAAGAATATTTACCACTAGCCCCAGTATTTGAAAGCTAACAAAATACCTTCAAAGATTTTCCCTGTAATTTAAAAAAAAATTATAGGAAACTAATTTTTTAAAAAATGTATAAGATTTATATATCCATCATTCTGGCTTAAAACTTTCCTATTTTGTCACATTTGCTTCAGATTTTCCTTTCATAAGAATATCTAAATATAATAAAGATTAAGTGAAAATCTTCTTTGTATTCTTTCTCAGTTGTATTCCTCTTTCTCCCTCCTTAGAGATATACATGCTTATAAATTTGGTACATATTCTCCTAGTTTCCCTTTTTATATCTTTATTATCTATCTTTAAACAGTATATAGCATGGGATGCAGAACATTCTCATTGCCCACCTAGTCATCAGGGTTCTCTCTCTCATTCCAGCAGAACCTTGGTCTTGTTCAGGAAGGAGTGGTCCAGCAAGTTCCATTTATTCCTCCTCTCCTACTTTGTGGCCTGTAGCTGGCGTGTGCAGTAATGGTAGGGAAGGACATACCCTAGCTTTGATCGGGGAGCTGTAAGTTGTAAATTGGGGCTTTCTGGGAAAATCTTTGCTTTCTTGGAAGGAGAGGGTAGGTTCAGATTCAGATTTATGTTTTATCTTTTTCCTCTTTTGAATTTAAGCAAGAATGTTTTGGGTAACACCATAGTTATATCACCTTGCAATCTTGAGGATGAAAACATGGCAGAGAAGAAGATGGAAATATGATATAAACCTTGTTGTTCCTTGATAATTGTTTCAGGTTTAAGTCTCTATAAAAATAAAGTTTTGAATTCTCTAGCAAAGATGGACAAATTAAACATATTTACATTTGTTATGCTCTCTATTCCTTGTTTGAAACCCCAGACAGGGTTATTTTTATGAGCATCTCATCACTATTTTGGGAGGACTAGATTGATGGCATCCAGAGCCACCTCATCTGGACCACCTTCAGCTGAACTGTTAGAGTTCAAAGTTATAAACTTCTATTTGGTAAGTCCACTGTCATTTAACTTCCACATAACTTCTTTACAGCCCAGAGGCAATGTGTAACTTTGTTTTTAAGATTTTTATAAAAATGGTTTTATAACAACAAATCATTCTGCAACTTCCCTTTTCCACTAAACATTGTTTGAGCTCCATCTACCATCATACACATGTTCATATACTTTTAAGTTCATTTTTACTACTCATTTCTTTTTTATGGAGATGTAGCTTGCAACTAACTTCACCATTGTCAATGACATTGTTTTGAAGAAACCTGTACCCTCACATGGATGAGAATTTCTTTAGTAAATGAGCTAGATGTGGACTCTGATGAGTCATTTTGAAATTCTTAGCTTGCTTAAAGTGGTTTTTTATTGACAGATAATCACTTTATAAAGTAAAATGTGATATTTTGATACATTGTGTAATGATCATCTCAATATATTTCAGTCATCCTTTATTTCAAACATTTATCCTTTCTTTATGATGAGAACATTCAAAATCCTCTCTCCTGGCTACTTTGAATTACACAAATATTGCTGACGATAATCTTTCACTGCCATAATAGGACACCAGAACTTATCCCCCTATCTGGCTGAGACATTGTTCCTGTTAAATGACCGCTTCCCATGCCCTCCCTCCATAAGTGGAGTTTTATATATAGAATTATTTGTGAGTTTAGAGGTAGGTGGGTAATGGCCTCCAGGACTCTTAAACTATACTCTGTCACATTCTCTTACCATATTTGTTAAGTCTCTGACAAAACTGGAGATAAAATTCTGACAAAAAAAATCTAGAGACAGTAATACCTGAGTAAGAAAGATTTCAATTTCTACAAACCTTATGATATACCCTTCTTTTATTTCCCTTTTGGATATTAAACTCTACTCTGGGATTTCTCAACCTTGGTATTTTGCTTTTGGAGCCAGAACATTCTTTGCTGTGGGGGCTTTTCTGCATAGGACATTTAGCAGGCTCTCTGACCTTTACCCCCTAAACACCAGTTGCACATCCTCTTTTGTTGTGAAAACCAAAAGTGACCCCAGGCATTGCCAAATGTCCTGAGGGGGAAGGGTACAAAAATCACCCCTGATTGAGAACCACTGGACTACAGCAGCCAATCTTGTGGTATTTATAACTAATATGAACAGCATCTCATGAAGGCAATGAAAGACCATGAAAACATTTTTAAATGGTCTTTTAAGCTCTTTTAAGAAGGGTGGTGCAGTACTTGGCTTGAGGAAACTTGCATTCCTAACCTTTAAATTGGGAGGATTAACTTGGAGTTAAAGATCTTTGTAAAAATAATAATCTAAGATATAGGAATAGCTGCATTTAGTCTGGGGATTTCCCTAAAAGTGCTACATATGCATACTTGTTTAATTCTCACAACCTTCTTATGACATAGCTATTATTTTATACCCATTTTATAAATGGTTATGCTGAGGTAGAAGAAAGTTAAGGCTTGCTCTTCATAAAGATTCTCTGTACTTCTTATAATAAGTTTTCAAGGTGAGTGCAATTACTACCTTTTTATAGATGAATAAATTGAAACAGAGATTAAGAAACCTAACAAGGGTCCCATAGTATTAAACTAGGAGATAAGATTCAATGTGGATTAATATAGAACTACCTATGAGCATGGTACAAATTAAAAGTGGCATCTACTTATCAAAGCTATTTTGTGTAGAGTGCTACAGATCCTTTAAGCAGAATTTAATTACCTTTATATAAATATAGGATGTCATAGAACATTATGCTTATATCCAAGTGTATAAATTTCAATTTTCTTTCTCTTTCTCTTCTCTAACTTCCACGTTCTTTCCCATAACGATTTAAGTAAGGCAGATAAGCAGATGTTATATAAAGCTAACCAAACATAATAAAACCTGGTGTAGAAACATAAATTGGATTCAGAAATGATGAGGAAAACACTTACTATGAGGACTGCAACGAGAAGGTTGTAAATTAGAATTTGCTCTCTCACACCCAGTTTGAAACAGAAACCTGGCCGGTTACAGTTCCCAGGCCCACCCATCAGAATCAGTGCTGCTGTTCTTGACACTAAGATCAGACAGGAATTGCTGCTATTGGGCCTGGTAAAATCACACCGTCTGCAGCGTATTGAACAGCAGCATCTTCAACAGACTTTGGAGAACAAATCCTGTGATGAGTTTCATAAGACTGGGAGAGGTTATAGATACAATTCAGGAAAAGCATGATTATTAACTGGGACTTGTCTTTTTAAAAATACTGTTTGTAATTTGTTTCTCTCATGGATACTTCTGAAGTCATTGAAATGTCAAATTATTAAGAATTCTATATATTTTACTTTTAAAATTTTTTCAACTCTATTTGATGCTCTATACATTTTTTGACAAGTGTATTTTTGGCTGTATTTTTGTAGGCTATTAAAATTTCCTGATTGTGCCTAGACTCCTGAAACTACTGTATTGATCCATCGTAGGGTCACTGTGGTTTATGCTACTAACTTAATAGCGATTTATGTAACTTTATTTCCCTAGTCTGCTCAGTTGCTTATATTCTGTAAGGCTCAGGGCACTTTATAAATTAATAATTTTTAAAAAGCCTACAATAATAGTTGCAAAACCAGCAAAACTCACACTGGGAAGATTTCACTTTCTGTTCAAAATTGCTAACACAGGTCTATTAGCAACCAGAACAATGGTGAGGATTATAATGGCTTTTCTTGCATTACATCCTTAAAAGAAGATTCAGCAGAGTAGGTCCAGGTGGAAAGAATGAAAATTTCTTGTTCCCATTGTAATTCATAAAGTACAGTTATTTATTATTAATTATTATTATTATCATTGTTATTATCATCATTATCATTACAAATAGTGGAAGTAGAGATGCATAAATAAAGTCTGCCCCAGGGGTAGCCTGCAGCTATATTCCAGCAAGTTTCTGTGCTACGGTAATATGAGAATTTTTATCCATCATCAATAAAAAATGAGCAGAGCAGTTATTATGGCAGTTTCCACAGTCAAGACTGTTTCTGCTATTACATCTCTTAGTAAAAGGGTGATACACTCTCCATTATATGATGTCAACTTATCCACCTTTCCGACATTAAAGTATAATATACAATCTTTACATGGATTCTTCCCTAGTGAAGTCACATTTCCATGAACATGGGGCAAGGACACAATGGGGCTAAATTAACTATGGGCTGAAAGTAAAGTAAATTACATTTTTTTTAGAAACTAATAACAGCACTGAGATGCCTTTATTTTTTTCCAGCAAGGAATGGAGTTGAAATAAATTTGATAAAATAAATATTTTATAGTGCAGACCTGTGCTCTCTAGTGGTGAAATTACGCCAGACCAATGCCCTTGATGCACTAGGCACACTCTCTGGAACCACAAAAGAAGCACATACTTCTCTGCACCCCAAGATTTCAAAGACCAGGGCTGTGAATGAACAGTGTGAGCAAACTATATATCTACTGAAATCATCTTTTCAGCAGCATGGTGACTGGGGCTGGATTTTCAGAATAATGAAGTCTCATCTTTACATCCTACTTTTCTTTTTCCTTCTAAGCCCTTTCTATATTATATATATATATATATATATATATATATATATATATATACACACATATAGGTAAATATACATATATATATATGTATATTTATATTTAACAACTCCTGTTTATGGTCATCAAAGGGAGCAAGAACATTCATGAGCAAGAAGCCCAAGATTTGTAATAGAAGATCCTAAGTAGGTACACCCTCCACACCTTCTTAGCTACGTTTCTTTGGGAAAAGTTATTTCCCTCTTTGTATTAGATAGTTTTAAGAGTATTTGACCAGCTCAAATGATTTCTACTTCTCCAAGAAACAATGACTGTCTTATATGCATTCTTCTTAAACAGAGCTAATGTCAATTTTTCCTCTACCAGTAGGGTTAATAAAGGGTAAGTTGTAAAAAGTGTCATTCTTCCATGGGGAAAAAGGAGCAGAGAAAGGACACCAGCATGAAGGAAAAAATGTGATAGATACAAGGAAGGTATGAGGATAGGTAAGAAACCCAAAAAACATGATAGCACTTGATGTCCTCAATGCAAAGGAACTAAAGTAGAAACTTTGAAATGACAGAAGTCAACAGGAAGGAGAAGGGGACCAGGAACTAGAGAAAAGGTCAGTTCGAAAAGAATCAACTTAGAATACAACACATATTGTACATGGAAGCAATGCTAAGAATCTTCCTGTATAGCTATCCTTATCTCAACTAGCAAAAACCCTTTGTCCTTCTTATTATTGTTTATACTCTCTTTTCAACAAAATTAGAGATAAGGGCAGAACAGTTTCTGCCTGGAAGAGAGGGGGTGGGGAGAAGGTAGAGGGTACAGGGAAGAAGTGACTTAAACACTGTATGCATATATGAATAAATGAAAAAAAAATTTTTAATGTCATAGAAAGGAAGAAAATAGCAAATACAAGAAAAAGAAACTGAGGCCTCATACATTCTAAGGTTAATCTGAGGGAAAAGAGAGAATCATCTTGTCAGCTTTCCCACTTCACAGTCCTTATTGTGATGCCACCTGAAATGTGGCTGCACACATGGCCTTGGGTCCTGAGTGACACCCAGTCTCTTAGGGCTGGAGATCTTTCTATTGTATTTCTAGATTTTGTGGGGTTTTATTTCCTGCAACCATAAGAGTTCTAAGACAGTCTTTGAGGCCTTGGTTTTCTAAGGACTAATAATTTCTGACCCACTATCTCATCATGGGCATATTGTGAGGATAAAGTGAGTTCATGACTATGTTAATTAGCTTTAAGTTATTGTGAGAAAATACCTCAGAAAATCAACTTTAAAAAGAAAAGATTCATTTTGGCTTACAGTTTCAAAGTTTTCAGTTCATAGTCACTTGACTCCATGCTTCTAAGCCCATCATGCATGGTGAGTGTGCATCACAGAGGGGAGACTGTGCTAGAGCAAAGTGGCTCAGATTATGTTCACCAGAAGACAAGGAGTAAGAAAGGAAGGGTCCAGGGAGAAAAATACACTCTTCACAGGTATGCCCCTAGTGACCCACATCTAACAACTAGACCCTACCTGCCTCAAAAGTTTCTACCACTTCTTAATAGCACCATCAGCTGGGGAAGAAGCCTCAGCCTGTGAGCTTTTGGGGGATATTTTGGATCCAAATTGTAACTATGACAATGGTATGCTTTGTTTGCATTCATTTGGCTAGCAGATCTTTACTGGACATCCACTATGTGCCTGACACTGACCTAGATGTGAGAAAAGGGCACTGAATGAAACAAGGTCATTGAAAAAATAGAGCTCATATTCTGGGAAAGGGAAACAGAAAGTAAAACTTCAAAAACAAAAACAACTAAATATTTTGTATAGCAGATAGTAAAGGGAAGGACAAAAAGTAATAGAGAGGTAAAAGTGATGGACAGCAGGAGTTGGAAAGCTGCAATACTACCATGGCTTATGAGATGTGAAAGAAATTAGGGAGCAAGATGGGAGGACATCTAGTGAACACGACTGTAGAAAAGTTCTGAAGGAGTGGACATTTCATATTTGAGAACAGAAAAACCAGAGTGACAGAGTAGATCAAACATGTAATGGCTGGTTTGCTATGGTAGAGCTTTTTTATCTTACTCTGGATGAAATGGGAAGCTATTGGGGGTTCCTGAACAAAGCTATGACATAATTTGATTTCCATTAAAAAAAATATGGGATGTGTGTTAAGGATAGACATTAGAGGATAGGGAAACAAAGTAACCAATTAAGAAGCTATTGCAGGGTCCAGGCGAGACGTGGTTGTTTCTTGTATAAGAATGGTGGCTCTAGAGGGATAAAGAAGTGCCAGATTATCATTTAAACCAAAGGCAGAGCTGTAGGGTTTATTAATGGTCTAGAGATGTGTTTGAGAGAAAACAGGAGGGAAGGAAAAGTAAAGGCTTTGGCCTAATGAAAGATGGCCCTATTATTTTTTTAAATAATGTTTTAGCAAATAATAGTTGCACAGGGGGATATATTGTGATATTTACATATGTGCTTACAATACATCTTTGTTAGATTTCCCCCTTCATCATTCTCCCCTCTTCATCCCTTCCCCACCACTTAGAACAATTTCAATAGGTCTCATTCTTCTATTTTCACATACTAATACAAAATATATCCACCATGTACACCCTCAAACCCCCTTTCCTTGTGCCTACCCACCTCTCACTGGTCCACACCCCCAAAAAAGACCTGTTTTACCTTCCTGCCCTTCATTTTTTTTATTAAGTGTATATGGACAGTCCAAGGGGGTTTTGCTTTGGTACTTCAGGCCTGTGTATATTGTGCTTTACTCAAATTACTTTCTCATTACTTACTCATTCTCTGTCACCATGCTCCCCTAATGTTCAACAGATTGCTGTATAGTATATTACATTATATTCATATATATATGGGTTGTTTGAATATTTTTCATTCTCTAACATTCTCTTTATCTCTCTTGCCTCTGGTAGCCCTCTCAGACAGATTTACTAATACAATTTTGTTCTCTTTCTCACTATACATTATGTATATATATATGTATATATATACTTATATATATGATATGTGTTTCTATATATACATTTAATTTATAGGTCTAGCTTCCATGTGGGAAAACTTTCAACCTTTGATCTTTTGAGTCTGGATTGCTCCATTTAACATGAAATTCTCCAGTTAAGATGGCCTTGTTATTGATGAAATGAGAAAGATGGCAGATGCAACAGTCATTTGAGTGAGGAAAATTAAGTTTCACTTGCTATGGTAAATTTCAAACACTATTGGACATAGAAATAGAAACGTCTAATAAGAATTTGCACTCATGACTTTGGAAGTTAAGAGAGTTCTAGACTGAAGCCCTAATTTATTTTTCTGCCACCACCCTGCCCAATGTGATTGTCTGTGCAGAAGGCACACCCATTGATCCTGTTTTTAGTCAATGGGGTTAAGAATTAAGGCTATTACAGATGGTATAGTACTTTAAAATCAAAGACTTGGGAGAGAAGCAAGAAAATTTTTCACATCCCTGGTTGACTTTCTTGGCTTTCTATAATTAGCTTAGGTCAACATATCTTTTATCTTAGAGCAAAATACAACCAGCACACACACACACACACACACACACACACACACATGAATGAATATATAGACATATGAGTTAACTAGAAACACTTGGGACTTTCGAGTCAGAAAGTAAACATCCAGATCATTGTAATGATAATAAATTATTCTTTGGTGAAGGATTTTTTGGATAAGCCTATCAATAATAGAACACTTATTAAGACCTGGTTTTGTGCTGCTGTGCACAGCATAATAAGGCTAACATTAATAAAAAATAAATTCCTTATAACTGTTTAATAAAAAAAAGTAAAATAATTAAATAAAAGGAAAATTAAGTGTCTGCCTTCAAGAAATTTCCAGGACAGCTTGAAATCTGGCATGGTTCCAAGATCAATTTATAACAAACAATAAATCTGAAATGTCTTTGGTCCCTTTGTACTATTTTCAAAGTTTAACTTATCCTATATCCCATCCACTTTCATAACCAACCTGTGAGTCATAGAGGTCGTTTAGCAGGGTATGCCCTTGAAAATACATGTGAAGAAATGATCCTACTTCCAACATATCTCACATGTTGGAATAGAGCTGAGAACTATGAAAGCAGCACAGTTTGGTGTAAAGAGCACCAAAATAGAGCTGACTCCTTCATCCTCATCAGCATGTCACTAATGAACCATGTTACTTTGACAAAAGCATTTATATGGAACAGTACAGTGTCTCATTGATGCATGAAACACAGCCATTATCCTGCACAAAGACACAAACGTCTATCTCCAATCTATTGAACTTTCTTCATTGCTTTACAATGGCTTCATTCTTTAATCCTCACATTGGTATAGTTTACATATCCAACTAAAATATTTCAATTTATAATCATCACAGATGGCACTCATGAGCTCAGTAAACATTGATGAGTCATCAATAGACACTATGCTACATATTCTTGACACGAAAAACAAAATGCAGCCCCTTTCTTCAAGCAAGAAGGAGAAACCAAATAAACATAAAACATGGAATTTTCAAATGGGGTTTATTTGCATGGGGTAACATAAAAGCCCAGAAAAAGGCATTTATCAATCCAAAAGGGTCATCAAAGACTTCCTTAGCAAGTCCTGGAAGACAGGTTGGTGTTCACAAGGCCAAAGAGACCAGAAGGCCATGGGTAGGAAGAAAGGCCATTCCTGTTAGATAGTGCAATAGAAAGAACAGTTAATCAGTTGCATGACAGTGTGCTGTTGAAATATAAATTTCAAGGCAAGAAGTCATAAGAATTGCAATTGGAGGGACAAATGAGAGCCAAATCACGGTGGAGGGGTCTGATATCCAAACTCAATTCTCTTGCTAGGGTGACAACTCAAATCTTTGGGGGGAGGGTCTGGGAGGAGAAAGAGTACTTTAAATAACTAAGAATTAAATAAATGATTTTATACAACTGTCGAGGCTTCTTCTTTTATGTTATCCAGATGCTTTGGGAGAAGTGATGCAAAAAGCAAGAAAATAAATATTATGTAAATGAATTAGGGTATTGCTTGTTATATTTAAAAGTCATCAAAAATAATGATATGCGCTACAAACATATTTTAAAAGATTATTAGAAATTATAAACAGAAGGCATAAAAATTAAGTCAGTGACCTTCAGGGTCTATATAATAGCTATACATTTTGTAAATGTGACCTTGCTTTGGTTCTTGTGTCTGAGAAATTACCAGAGGGGAAGTATCTCTAAAAAAGGAATTAAAACTTCAGTCTCAGCCTGGGTTGCAACATCTCTGTTTTGAGGGCTCTCTTCATAGCAAATGATGTGGGTATTCATCAAAGTTTTCTCAGTAATGATTTCTAAGTTCAAGAAAATACATTATAGGAATTCAGAAAATTAGCTAGATAAAAAGCTTAGAAGAAAGATACAAAGTGTAAAAATATTAATTTAAGTAATGCAACAGAGATTACTAAAGAATTCATATATAAAAATAGATATATATGTAGCATATAAACTGAATCTCATTAGAGCTCTTTAAGATGTGTGTCTGATTCTACTAAAAATATAACCACTATGACACATATTTTTGGTTCTGGTACATTTTCATTTAAAAATTATTCTTCAATTCCAGTAATTACAGAGATTGCTGACCAGTGCTATTTGGAAACTCTTTGTATTTCAGGTTAATCATCATTTTGGATAAAAATAGGCAAATGACATATGCTCCTTTTTAAGAAACAGAGTTCCTGGCTTCATCTAGCCCAATTAACTGGTTAGAGTAGCCATCCATAAAAACAGAAGCTAGCACTTCAGGGCCCATTAAAATCACCCTATGAAGCTATTCTCCTTAGCTGGCTGATCCCTCTTTTTCCAAGTCTAAGGATCCTAATCATAATATGTGGTAGAAAAGTTTTCTTTTCTTTTCAGTACTGTCAGTCATTACAGCAGGCTGCTAATAGCTTAAATAATGGGCTGAAATCCCGGGCAGTTTTTTATATGGTCGTTGTTCTTTGGGTTCACATCTTACAATAGTTAGTTTCATACAAATTAAAATGGCAGACAGCCAGCTGCAGGTATATCTATACATTCCTTTTCCAGAAAGAACACTGTACTGTTTAAAACTAATTAATTTTAAACATTTGTTTCATACAACACTAATTCTCATAAAACATTGCTTAAAGAGCAAGGTGACATGTAAGGTCAATCTTACATGTTGCATGCTGATTTTGTGTTTCAAGATCAACACTTTACAATGTTGCATGAATGTGCCCCTCAGGAAGACTCTCAACCTTTAACACATTATAGGTTCTAAAATTTCCAACTGTAAATAAACATATTTCCCTTCACTTAACCAGAATTAATCAAGCTTACCTGATCAAGGAAGCCTTTCATTTTCTTTGCGTAATACATTAATATTCCATGAAATTCTACTGTTTTGAAACTTGTTATTAAGAGATACTCAGAATTTTGGAACCCATAGTGTTCAAGAACTTTATTCATTGTATATATCAACAACAAATCCCATTTGACAGACTATTTGAGCATGAAGGACATCGTTATAATGCTGGCTTATTCCACTAGTAGAGCTGGAGATGACAATAAGATTTCCTTATATCCATCCAATCCCATCTCATAATTAGCAAAGAATCCTTAGTTAATTGCCTAAAGATATTAGATACTACTTTTTTGGAGGCATAACATGCTTTCTGTCAGGTTTGCAGTAGGAGTATATTTATAATTTTCAATGTAATAAAAAAAATTGCCACAAACAGCCAAAAGTGGAGCAGAGTTTACACTATTACCATGTGTACAATATCAAAATGATAGCAATAAGAAAAATATGTTAGGTATTCCAAATGTCATAATGAAGCTCACCACAACAAAACCTAAGAAAGAAAATAGAAAGGCAAAGTGACAATCAATACTGAATTCAAAGTTTAAGATTAAGGTTGGGGTTGTCATTGGTGAGGAATTAAAAGAGTTCCATATGAAATTAGGACCCAAGCTAGTATCATTACTGAATTGACCAAAGTGGAGTTCTTCTATTTATCAAAAACAAAACTGAAGAAACAAAAACAATAAGAAAGATGTAGGGGGGTGAGTTCGACTATGATATATTATAGGAACTTTGGTGAATGTCAATAGTGTACTCCCAGTACAACAACATTTATAAAAATTTAATAAATAAAAAAACCCAACTACTGTTGATTTACTGCCTGTTACAATGGTATCACTGGGGTATGGGAAGGTAATGATATACCTCAAATTAAAGAATAATTTCTACATAATAATAACCAGAATCTATATAGCATAAGCATGCACAAATCAAACAGATCCCAAGACAACCAAGGTAGTATACACCTGTAAGGCCAGCAATTGGGAGCAAAAGGATAACAAGTTTGAAACAATCCTGGCCTGAGTTCCAGCCTAGGACAGCCTAGGCAACAAAGTAAGATTCTGTCTCAAAAAAATGTAGCTATTGAAATTTTAAAAATCAGATTGAACAACTCTATAGATGAAGTAACTGCAGAAAAAGAGAATCCATGAATAGACAATTCAATGGAGTTCATCCAGAGTACATCACAAAGTGCAAAATGGATTTCTACTGTGCGAACAAAAGCAACTAAAAAATACAGATGAATGATTGGAGAGGTTTCAGGAAGAGAGAAAAGAAGACATATCAGCTGAACAAATATAACTAAAATTTCAAAAGTAAAGAATGATAAAATATTCACCACAAATTTTGAATTCTTAGTATGCAAAATAAACATAAATGAACTCAAAACCAAAATATTAAAGATATTTTGAATAATCCTAAAAAACCTAAGGAGAAAAATTATCTACAGAAAAATGACACAAACTGTCAGGAAATTCTCTTTAGCAATGTAAAGCCTAGAAGATACTGGAGTTATACATTTGAAGTGCTAAACATAATTCTATGATCTAGAATTTTATACCCAGTAAAATTATAAACATGAAATCAAAAAAAGAGAGATGTTTTTAAACAAAGAACAACTAACAGTTTTTTTCACAGATAGTTAGTTTAAAGAATAATCAAATAGAGATGTGATCTATGAACTTAGAAATTAACAGAAGGTCACTAAATAATAATTTATTGACTCCAAAATCAATTTGCAGTTTTGCATATTTTTAAGTGAAAAGTTATAGCTAATTGAAAATAGGAAGACAGGCAGTTGAAATGATTAACACTAAGAAGTAGTGTGGTAATGTTTGTGTCATGTATGTGAAAAGGGGAGAAATGTCACACATATTAGAATTTGTTAGAAAATATAACTAAGTGTGCTTGTTTCTTTTTTTTTTAAATCCAGAGTACCTGATAAAATAATAACACAATAGAGCTTCTAAACCTGCAGAGTGAGATAAAAGATGCTTTTAAAACTGTAATTAATTCAAAACAAAAAAAAAGAACAAAGGAAAGGAATGTGAAGAGAACATAAAATAAGATGATAGGAATAAGACTGAACAGGTCAATAAATATAATCAAGATTATAGATTAAGCTCACAACAAATTTACTAACTTTGGTTTGTAATCAAAATCTAAGCTAAAACTAGCCTGACAGATTAAAACCTTGGATATAGAAAAAGATATCATGCAAACCATCAATGACCACCACAAAAAACTGGCTGGATAGCAGGAAATTATTAATATCAGACAAACTTCAACATAAGAAGAACTGAATTGAAATGAAGAATTTGTGTCTTTACATACATAAGGCAAGCCTGTACCTCTAGTCTTTTCTTGTATAAATCTTAAACTGATAGAATTATAAATTTTACAAACTAGTATTCATAATGGAATTTTTAATTCAACTCTCTGAGACTTCATAACTCAAGGAGTCTGAAATAAAATAGTTAAGATGTAGAATTTTTAAATGGAATAGAGGGAGAGAGATATACAGCAAAGAAATATAAAGTACACTTTCATTTCAAGTACACAGGAAATATTTACTTGATTTCTGACTCTTTAAAATTAAATCAAAGTAATAATTCAATAGTAAATTAAGGAGTCATTATAAGATTGAAATTGGGAAAGGCACATGTAATCACTTGTAAAAAAAATTTAAATAGCACCAAACCATTAAGAATGTAGGAAGTAATTAAATGTGAAATAGTTAACTATTTAACTTAACTTACTTATAATAAAGTCTCACATGCCTTTATTAAACAAGAATATTTGAAAATAAATGAATTTGGCCTTCAGATCAAGGTAAAAAATAGTAAAAATGAAAGAAAATTTCAAAATTAAGGCAAAGAAATTAAACCAGCTGCCAGGGCTTATCCCTGTAATCACCACTATTTCGAAGGCCGAAATCAGGAAGATTTTGGTTCAAGACCAACCTGGGCAAAAAGTTCCAGGAGGCCCCATTACAACTAACAGCTGGGCATGGTGGAGCATGCCTTTCATCCCAGCTACATGGGAGGCTGAGATAGGGTGGAGAGCCATTCCAGGCCAGCCCAAGCAAAAAGTTTGTGAGCTTTTCAGAAAAGAAAAAGTTGGGCATGGCAGTGTGTGCCTGTTATCACAGCTATGGTGGGAAGCTTAAACTAGAAGGATCATGGTCCAGCAGCTAGGGCAAAAATCAAGTCCTTATCTTCAATATAACCAGAGCAACACAGTAGGACTACAACATAGGAAAATACACTCAGGTGCAGAAAACACACATGTGCAATTGCAGTTTACTATCACAGACTACTCATCTATTTAAAAAAATTTAGTTAGGATTGTATTTGTAAATAAATAGCTTTACATTCCAACAGCCTGTATCAAGCAACAGTGAATGAAGAATGCATGAGAATGCATGCATGTCACATTTTGTCACTGTACTATAACTTCTCGGTAATCATCAGACATAATGCCTTGTACACGGTAAGATCCCCAATCAGTAATCCTAAATCAGTGATTGCTTCTTAAAACTTCATGCTTTACTTTGAAAGAAGTATTTCATAAATTAAAACTTTTTGCAGTTTTAGCCAAGGATTTATTTTAGTATAACAGGATAAAGTATAGACAAGGGCAGAGGGCTAAAGGGAAGAAGAGAGAGAAACATTTCTTGCCCTCATGCAGGAAATGGGAAAAAAGACTCTTAAATTAAATTTTTTAAATAAATGAATTTCAAATTAAAAAAATAAATAAATAACTAGAGCAAAAAAGACTGGAGGCATGACTCAAGCAGTAGAGCTCTGACCTAGTAAGTGGAAAGCCCTGAATTCAAACCCCAGAACTGCCACAAAAAAAAGTGTGAAATGAATGAAAGAAGCAAAAACAAAAAAGAAAAATCAACAAAATTAAAGTTTTTTTATTTGTTTATTTTTTAATTTTATCATTTTTACATTTACTTACATGTGTATACATTGTTTGGGCCACTTCCCCCCCCACCCCCACTTCCTGGCAGAAAAAATATAGCTCTTTAATGAACTAAAAATAGTCCTATTTCCAATAGGAATGATTAAGAAAAACAAAATAATTAAAAACATTGTAAACTAACATGACACAACCACAGATATTTCAATTTTTAAGATCTTAAGAGAATATATATGTGTGTGTATGTGTGTATGTATATATATGTATATAAAACATTGAAAACCTAGATTTACTACAAACATTTCTACAAATACATAAATTTCCAAGTTAAAAACAGAAAACTGATAAACCACTAGCTATTAAAGAAATTTAACTTATAATCAAAATTATTACTTTTCTTTCTTATTTCTCATACTTACAACAAAACACAAAAACTCAAGGACCTGACTATTCTCAAAGTTTATTTTGCCCAACTTTCAAAAATCCAACAAATATAAAGTATTTACCCCTCTCCCAAAAAAACAGAGAAAGCTGCCAACTTATTTTATGAGGTAAGTAATAACCTTGAAATTAAAATTAGACATGGATAGGAAAAAAGTGAAAATTATGAACCTAGGCATAAGGTTACTAAATAAAATTCTAGACATATGAAAAGTAGCCAATTCACAGAAGAGAAAACTTATAAACATATTAACAGATACTAAACCTCGCTAGTATACAGAGCAGCATGCAAAATCATTACCAAAATAAAAATGAGGAACATTTTTGCACATACAGGGCTGGTAAAAATTCAAAAATCTGACTACATAAAATATTTACAAAAGCAGGGAGAAATTTGCAAAACTTAGAATTTCCAACTATGGTGGGAAAGCTAGAAATTACCATTACACACATTGTGTTTTGCAATTAGCAATATGTAATACAATTGAAGAAATGTAACACTTGGTGATATGGTAATTACTGTTCTAGGTTCATTATAAAGGAAAAATCTTACAAAAATGATATTTACTGCATTCAAATTTGAGCACTGTTTATAATAGCAGTAAAAGTGGAAATAAACTTAAAAGCTTCCAAAAAGAGAATGGGTAAACGAGTCGAACTCTCCTGCCTCCTGTAGTTTACACATGAGTTTACACAACTGAACTGGAACTACATATATCAATATTAATAAGCATCAAAAACAAAGAAAAACACAAAAGGGACAGAATGATACAATAGTTTATGCATATAAAATTGAAAGTGGAATGTGCAACATCAGACATTGTTCTTGGATCCATTCATATGTACTGATAGTCTACAAAGTAGTTAAAGAATAAGTGATACTGACAATGGTAGACAACCAATTTCAATCAATGGATCCAAGAGAAAATATGTGTGTGTGTATGCATTGTGTATATGTGTATGTACTGATGTATTCTACATGATACAGTTGAGCCCACTTAGCATTGAAGTCAAAGAAAAACTCAAAAGGAAAAGTAAACTATATTAAAGATTTCAAATTAGTGATTATAATACTGACTCTACTACATATCAAAACTTACTTGTTTCAGATTGTCAGGTCAGAGGAACATTTTTAACATTAAATATGTATCTTAGAAAGGAAGAAAAGCTCATTTCTTCCAAAAAGTTAGAAAAATAGCAAATTGAATCTATAGAAAGTACAAAAAAGTAATAATAAAAACATTAGGAACTTTAATAAGACTAGAAAAAGAAATACAATTTTTAACTCATTATCTGAAGCCAGAATTACTATGGTATATTTTTTTTATTAAAAATTTTATTATATATAATTGTACAGGGAGATACATTGTGATATTTACAAATGTGCTTACAATATATTTTATTTAGATTTACCCCCTCTGTTGTTTTTTCCTCTTTTTTCCTCTCTTCCTTCTTAGAACAATTTGAACAGGTTTCAGTATTCTATTTTCATATATGAATAAAAAAATACATCCACTGCATTCACCTTCATTCACCTTTTCCTTATGCCCATCCCCCTCCATTGGATACCCACCAAGAGATCTATCTTACCCTGCTATCCTTCCTTTTTTAAAATATGCACTGATAGTCCAAGGGGTTTTTGCCTTGGCACTTTTGGCCTGTGTATATCATGCTTTAATCAAATTAATCTCCCCATTACTTACTCTTTCTCTATTAACATGCGCCCCTAATATTAAACAGCTTACAGTGCATTGTTATATTATATTCATGTATAGATGGATTGTTTGGATATTTGTCATTCTCTAACATTTTCTTTCCCTCTCCTGCCTCCTGTAGTTCCCTGACAGACCCACTAATACAATCCTGTTCTCTCTTTCATGATGTATACATATATACACACACGCACACATTTAATTTATAGGTATAGCTTCCATGTATGTGGGAAAAAATGCAACTTTTGACTTTTTGAGTCTGTCTCACTTCTCTTAACATGTTGTTCTCCAGTTTACCTGTAAACAACATCATTTCATTCTTCTTTATGGCTGAATAAAACTCCATTGTGTATATATATCACATTTTCTTAACCCATTCTTCAGTCATGAAGATTATTTCCAAAGCTTGGCTGTTGGGGATAGTGCTGCAATAAAATACTGTGATTTTTGAAAAGAACTTTCTAAAGCATCAAAAAAGAAAATTACAGGCCAGTTTGCTTATAAAAATAGACCCAAAAAACTGAGCAAAATAAAGATAGTCACTGACTTACAATGGTCCCTAACTTCAATGGTCCATGATCTATAGCCTTTTGATTTTATAATAGCACAAAAGCAACATAAATTCAGTATAAACCATTCTTGGAATTTGGAATTTGATTTTTTTCCTGAATTAGTGACACGCAGCATGATACTCTGTTAATACTAGTCAGTGGCTCATGGAGAGCCACGCAATAACAAAGAAAAACGTCCAGCTTTTTACAGTGTATTGTGTTGCCAATTGTTTTTAAGATACAGATATTTAGTGATTACATGAGACATTCAATGCTATTTAAAATAGGCTCTATGTTAGATGATTTTGCCTAACTGTAGACTAATGTAGTGTTCTGAGCACATTAAAGGTAAGCTAAGCTAAGCTACGGTGTTCCCTAGGTTAAATGTATTAAGTGAACGTTTAGCTTATAATATCCTCAACTTATGATGGATCTGTTAGGACATAACTCAATCATAAGTCAGGGAGCATTTTTATCAGCCACTGGAATCTGGCAATATATACAAGGGATAGCACGTTACAAAGAAGTTACATTATTTCAGGAATGGAAGGCTGTTTAACTTGGACATTAAAAATGAAGCTACCCTATGTAGAGAATAAAGATGATCTATGAACATCTCAATTAATGCAGAGAAATTAATTTTAACTTCAGAATTTGGATTTATTTTCTAAATATTCAGTTATGCTTATTTTTGTTGTTCATTTATTCACATGTGCATACATTGTTTGGGTCATTTCTCCACCCTGTTCCCCTCCCCCACCCCTCCCCCTCCCCCCTCAGTTTCAGGCAGGTCCTGTTCTGCCCTTATCACTAATTTTGTTGAAGAAAAGACATAAGCATAATAAGGAAGACAAAGCGTTTTTGTAGTTGAATTAAGGATAGCTATACAGAAAGATTCCTACTATTGCTTTCGTGTACCCATGTGTTATAACCCAAGTTAATTCATCTCTAACTGATCTTTACTTTGGTTCCTGATCCCCTTCTCATGTTAACCTGTCATTTTAAGGTTTCTGTCCTCTGGAGTGGGGACATCAAACACTTTCATGTTTTGGGTTTTCTACCTATTCCTATATCTCCGTATGTGCTCTCCCCTTGCCATGTGATTGGGGCGTGGCCTGGCAGAGTGGAGATTGTGCAGTCCTGAGGGGTGTGGCCCAGTGGAGATCATGAATGTCTGTGGGTCCCGGGCTTAGCAGGCCTTAAGGGCTCATCTGGTGGAGACCCAGCGAGTCTGAGGGGTGGGAGTTTGGGGTAGCATGGCCCTGGCAGGGCTAAGGAGCAGGGCGGGAGGATCGGAGATCCCATGGCCTGCGTGAGAAGCAGCAGCTCAGGGGGCCTATGGGGTGGGGCTTGGCGTGCAGCGCCCTATTCTTTTAGTATATGGTGGGGTGGAGAGGCCTTCCACCAGCTAGGGGTTCAGAGTGCTGATGTTTCAGCTCTCCCTGGTGCTTTACCTCAGCCAAGCGTCTCCAGCCTCTCAGTAAAGTCTGGATTACGGAGCTCAGGAGGTCTGCGGCTGTGTCCTGGTCGCCATCTAGGATCCTTCTCAGAGAAATTATTTGATAAAAGTTATTTTCTGTCATAAGCTAAATAACATTTCCCATGAATGATGTACATGACTTAATTCCCGGAGCCTGTGAATTTGATTCCTTATATAGTAAAAAGGACCTTGTAGATTAGATTGATTTAAGGTTCTTAAGGTTGGAGTATTACCCTTGATTATCCTGGTTGGTCCAATGTAATCACAAGAGTCCTTTTGAGAAAGAGACAGGAGGGTCAATGTCAGAGAAGGAGAAATGACAGCAAAAAGCAAAAATTTGAGTGATATAGGGCCATAAGCCAAGGAATTTGAGTAGCTTGTAGAAAGCAGAAAAGGCAAAGAAACATATTTTCCAAAAGCAGCCTCCAAAAGTAGCACCGCTCTGCTGACTCATTTGAGACTTCTGATCTAGAACTATAAGATAATAAATCTGCTCTGATTTAAGATATATGCTTGTAGGAATTTGTTATAAACAGCAGCAGATACTAATATTTCATTATTTATGTGGAAAAATCTTAGCAGGTAGGATAAAAAGGAAAGTTCCTTGATTTTAAAAAGCATCTATAAAAGCATACAGTGCAAACATCAACCTTAAAAGTGAAATGTTGAACATTTTCACTCTAAAATGAGGTATGAAACAAGGGTCCTTCCAAAATCAGATATGAAACAAAGGTCTTCAATATGAATGTTTGCATTTAAAATTCCAAATTCCATAGTGCAGGGAAAAACAATCTTGCAAAGACTGACAAGAAGAAAGAAGGTTACCATTATTTTTGTCAGGTGGTATGATTATGAATGAAAATCGAGAGGAGCCTATCATAAATATTAGAATAGAAGCGTACATTTAATAAGTCGAAAGGACACAGGGCTACCTAAAAATTTAAAAGAGTTAAAACTTCCTGTTATATCAAAAAATAAAGATGTACCCAGAAAATGAAGAGGGTGTGAAAATTATACAAAACCAATTAAGAAGGTGCCATACTGGCCATACTGAAGGACATTTTATCATCGAAATGAGTAGCAATAGTCATTAACATTGAAGAAAATAAAAATTCATAACTCCATAGTGATAGCATATAAATGAAAGAGAAGACAAAGCTCTTCTTTTTAGCACAATGATTATAATAATTAATTCAGATACAAATCATAAATGAATACTTAAATAATTGGGTGAATGTTTGAAGAGAACATTTATTTCTTTAGTCTTTAAGAATCTCCTCACAGTTCACTTATTAATTAAAAATCGAAATAAATGGTACTGAGAAATAAATAGTAACTTGGTAACTTTAAAGGGGAAAAGTCATTAGCATTTCTATACACTAACAATGAACAAATTGAGAAAGAATATATGAAATCAATTCAATTTACAATAGCCTCAAAAAAAAAATCAAATACCTAGGAGTAAACTTAATAAAGGATGTGAACGACCTCTACAAGGTGAACTACAAACCCCTGAAGAAAGAGATCAAGGAAGACTACAAAATGGAAAGATCTCCACGTTCATGGATTGGTGCAATCAACATAGCAAAAATGGCTATACTATGAAAAGCAAGCTACGTGTTTAATGCAATTCCCGTCAAAATCCCAATGACTTTCATCACAGAGATTGAAAAATCTACCCTAAAGTTCATTTGGAAACACAAGAGACCTCAAATAGCTAAGGCAATGCTCAGCAAAAAGAGCAACTCTGGAGGTATCACAAAACCTGACTTCAAACTATATTACAAAGCAACAGTAATAAAAACAGCATGGTACTGGCACAAAAACAGATATATAGACCAGAGGAAGAGAATAGGGGACCCAGATATGATCCACACAGCTATTCCCACCTTATTTTTGATAAAGGCACCAAAAACATACATTGGAAAATAGACAACAGTCAACAAATGTTGCTGGGAAAAGCCTGTAGAAAACTGAAACTAGATCCATGTCTATCACCCTGTACTATTGTCAACTCAAAATGGATCAAGGACCTAAATATCAGACCCAAAACACTGAAGTTAGTACAGAAAAGAGCAGGGAATACTCTGGAAGCAATAGGTATAGGCAAGGACTTCCTCAATAGAACCCCAGCCGTTCAGCAACTAAGACAAGGGATGGACAAATGGGAGTACATGAAATTAAAAAGCTTCTGCACAACAAAAGAAATGGTCTCTAAACAGAACAGACCAACAGAGTGGGAGAAAATATTTGCCAGCTATACATCAGACAAAGGACTGATAACCAGAATATACAGGGAGCTCAAAAAACTAAACTGCCCCTAAATCAATGAACCAAAAAAGAAATTGGCAACTGAACTAAATTGAACTTTTCAAAGGAAGAAATCCAAGTGGCCAAAAAACACATGAAAAAATGCTCACTGTCTCTGACCATAAAGGAAATGCAAATCAAAACCACACTAAGATTCCACCTCACCCCTGTTAGAATAGCTATCATCATAAATAGCATCAACAACAAATGTTGGAGAAGATATGGGGGAAAAGAAACTCTCGTACACTGCTGGTGGGAATGCAAGTCAGTACAACCACTCTGGAAAACAATATGGAGGCTTCTTAAAAAACTAAACATAGATCTGCCATATAATCCAGCAATCCCACTCCTGGGGATATACCCAAAAGACTGTGACACAGGTTACTCCAAAGGCACCTGCACACCCATGTTTATTGCAGCACTATTCTCAATAGCCAAGTTATGGAAACAGCCAAGATGCCCCAGGACTGACGAATGGATTAAGAAAATGTGGTATTTATACACAATGGAATTTTACTCAGCCACAAAGAAGAATGAAATCTTATCATTCACAAGTAAATGGATGGAACTGGAGAATATCATCTTAAGCAAAGTTAGCCAGGCTCAGAAGGCCAAAAATTGTATGTTCTCCCTCATATCCAGACTTTAGACTTAAAACAATTGCAGTAATATTATTGGAAACAGGCCACACACTAAGAGGAGAACACATACAGGAGGAATAGGGAAAGGTAAGAAACCCAAAACTTGAAAGTGTTTGATGTGCCCACTGTAGAGGAGCTAGTATAGTAACCTTAAAGCAACAGAGGTCACTATGCGAAGGTGACCGGAAAGTAGTGAAGAGGTCAGAGATGAATCGATTCAGGTTGTAATACACTTGTGCTTGCAAGAAATGATAGGAATCTATATAGCTATCTTTATCTTAAACTAGCAAAAATGCTATGTCTTTCTTATTATTGTTTATGTCTTTTCTTCAACAAAATTGGAGAAGAGAGCAGAACAGGTACTGCTTGGAAGTGAGGGGGATGAGGAGGGAGAGGGGTGGGGAAGGGGAAGGGGGTGGGGGGTGAGATGGCCCAAACTGACACATGAATAAATGAATAAATAAGCCAAAAAAAATTAAGTGAAAAAACTTGGTGAACACCACCTTAATTAAATGATCAAAGTTAATCCCACTAAAGGGCGAAAACCACATTTTCAACTTCTGATGTATGAACTGGGCATGAGAGATGATAGATAGATTAGATATAGATAAGTAGATGATAGATAGATAGATAGATAGATATATGGATGTTAGATAACTAGATAGATATAAAGATAAGAAGACTATACAAAAATTCATATATCTTCGTGGGGGTTGGGTGGGGCTGTATGTGAAATGCTAGCAACAGGCAAACCAAGTGAAAATTAAATGGGAATTATTTGTACTAATTTAATGAAATCTTCAGAGGATCTGTACATCGAAAATTTAGAAAGGTCAAAGAAGACCTAAAAAGTAGAGAAATATAAGCCATATTCATGACTTAGAATATTCATTATTGAAAAATTAAAATGATCTTTGTGTATACCTATTAACTCTAATTAGCAAAACTCCAGTCAGTTAAAAATAATTTAATATGGATAATCTAGAATACATACAGAAATGCAAGTCTTAAAAAACACACAAAGCACTTGATCAGAGTAGGTTTCTCCCATTTTCTCTTTAACAAAGAGAAAAAGTGTGAAGGATATTACTTCATCATGGATCAACGCTTATCATAAAACAATAGCTAGTAAAGTAGCATGGTATACAAAGCAGTGTGGTACACAAAGGGGGATAAATTAGTCAGAAAACAAATCATCTCACCTATGATTTATGATGAACATGCACCGAAGAATACCAGGTTAAAAAGTATTTAAAAAATGTTGCTGAGCCAATTGGATATAAAATGGGGGAAAACATAAAACTACTTTACTACACTTCAGACACAAAAGTCAATTACAAGTAGGATGAAGATCTTAATGTGAAAGGTTAAGCAATGAAGTTCTAGGGAAAACATATCTTCATTACATTGCTGTGGGCAAATAGTTCATAATACGACAGAGAACCACTTCCATAAAGAAAACTATCATAAAATATAAACATTAAAATTAGGTTCTTTTTACCAAATAGAAATAGTGTGAGTGAAAAGTCAAGTGGGAACCTAAAATCCTAACATTTATAATTTGAAAATATAATTTATGTACATAATACATAAAGAATTCCTATAAATCAGTAAGAGAAAAAAAATAACCCAATAGAAATATGGACAAAACAACTTGAATATGTTCTTCATCTGAATGGGCCAATAAACACATAAGAAAAGTGCACAGTCTCATTAATTATCGGGAAAATGCAAATAAAAATCAAAATAATACTTTATATGGCTAAAATTAGAAGACCGATAATGTCTAATTTTGGCTGTTTACAGAGGAGTGGCAGCTCTCATACAGTGCTGGTAAGAGTATGATCACTATCTTCTGTGTTTGTATGCTTGAAAAGATTTCATGACGTAAGACCTGGTTAAAAAACAAGTGGCCATGAGTTCCTTTTCCAGTCACAAGTGGTAGCTCTTCTGTTATATGTAAGAAAAGTGAAACCTAGATGACTCCTTCCAGGATGGCCAGCTTATAAAATCCTCATCTAACTTACAAGCTCTTCTACGTGGAGAAATTTACATGTACATTGACATGTAGTTTATGTGGAAGGCAAAACTGATTTTCTGATTCTGTTTTCTGAGTACCTTGTAGAGTTCATTGATGGTCTGTTTGCAATTTTATCATATTTGAGTTATTCCTTACTTTATCTATCATCATTACTTTATTTCACATCATTTTGTCATATTTTATTTATTTATTATAATTATGTCAAAATTAATTTTGATAGACTTTCCTGTTTCACCTTCACATACAGAAACACATGCACATCTTTCAAATAACTATAAATTATTTGTAAACTACTTCTCACCCTGTTTTCCACTTCAACCTCATTAAAATTTCCAAAGTCTACTGTAGAGTTTAATGCTTTCTCAAACATCAATGCAGACTTCACTTACCTTTGGGTTTTGCCGATCCATCCCTCAAGAAACTAATTTAAATTTCTCCACACTAAGTAATATGGTGAGTCACTACTCTATGTCAATAGTTGGTTTAAGTTTTTTCCACTTGATAGAGTTCATGATATATGTAAAACACTTTCTTGGCTCTTTAAGAGTGGGTTACATATGTATATAAAAATAAGGAAATAAGTGTAAAGTTTTCCAAAAAGCCTTTCTAAGATGATCATTTTATAAATTTCTCAGATAAAATTAACTCAGTCACTTGAAAGAAATACAACACTCATATTTAATGCAAAGAACTGAGATGAGAGAATGAAATATATCTGTATTTATAATTCATCATAACATTTTATATCCAATTTTCACTTTGCCAAAATGCATTCATCACTGTATGTTAAAAAAAAATATAGGAACTTCTACTACTTCATGAATAAAAGTCAGGATGTGGGCAGAATTCCCTCTAGTAGTTTATTTCAGCATAGGTTATATTTTCAATTCTTTGATGCAGGCAAAAGTCCTGAAGAAAACATTTAAATATTGCAACATGTCCTCTTTATATATAAAATACAAAGAATTAACTCCCTAGACTTAGAAATGTAGCTCAATAGCAACGACCCCCCCATTGAGCCCATCAACTGTAGGAAGTGACTATAGGATGACAGATTGGCCAGTGAAAGAATAACATTTCTGAGAGTTCATTTCACTCTTAAGTCACCTTTGCATGAAATGATAGCTTACATCTTAAGGACTGGCCTTAATGTATCTTTCTATAAATTATTTACCATATATCAGTCTTGATTCAATAGACCATAAAATATAGGTGCTTTTATTGGCAAGAACTTAGGACATTTTTACAGTGGAAAATAATGCTCTGCAACAGGAAAATTCAAAGGAATTTGGAGTTAAGGGAATACAATGTGAAACCCTCAAAAAACTCTTTCCTCATTTTCTTTTCCGTATCTTTCATGTGTGATCTTCCAGTTCTTCTGCTGAAGAGGCCTGAAACTGGAAATATAATTTCAGTTTAAACTTATTTCATTCAATTCACATAATTAATCAATAATATGTCAAGGTTTTTTTTTCTCCTTAAACCATTTTCCCCTAAGTGTCTGATTTTTTAACACAATTTGGAACCTTCCATTTGAGTCCCCTCAAAGCCTGATTTCATCTGTGTCATAATATTAGAAACTAAAGAACTAGACTGGATGTTGAACTTGCTCTACTTTAAATCCTTTTGAATTTGGCCCTCTTGGATATTACATTCCTTTAATAGCTAAGAAACCATGAAGACTACAGTACAGAGTGATTTGTTGTAATAAAAATGGATTTGTGCCTCGATCATTAACTAGTATGAATTACCTTTCTCTAAAATACAGTTGTAAATCTGAATTTTATTACTTTGTTTGTAAAGTTTGGATTTTTAAGAAAAGATTCAAAATTAAATGCGGTCTCAACCTTTAAGGAAACTCTGATATAAATCCCAGTTCACATGCATAAGCAAATGATTTTTTTTAATAAGGAATGAATACAAATTCAGTTTGGGAATAAAAATGGTAATGAAATTCTCTGAGGGAAAATATTCGCTATTGGAAAAAGGTCATCATAGAAAAGTTATCCAACTGAGCAAAGAATGGGTCCTGACTATTATCCATCTTCCCCTCTCTTTCATGCTACGAAGGGAGGAAAAAGCAAGTAAAAACTAAATAAGAAATAAATAGGTCTGAAGACCTAAAGTTAAGAGAGAAATATAGAAAGGTGGAATCCACCAAACCTGATGAGACAAAAAGAAAAGGCTAAGACAAATAAAGTTACAAAATATCTTCATTTTATCAAACTAAACTTAAGTCAACAAATGACCCAGAGCTGTGACTGAGATATGTGGCTGTGGAGAAAAGAATGCTAAACTTTTTCATCTGCAAGTGAAAAACAGTACTGAATATAGTGAATAGACAGGAATGACGAAAAATTCTTAGCAAATCCAATCACCTTAGAAGAGGGAATTAAATAACAGGACCAAGTTTACTTAGCATGTTAATGAAGGGGCTAGGATGAGAATCAATATCTTTATGATACTGATTTCCTCTCATCCACAATACCTAGCAGATATTGTGTCTTTATGTTTTCAAGCTGGGCCTGGTGGGGCGTGCCTATAATCCTAACTAATCAGGAGCAGAGTGGAGGATTGTGAGTTCAAGGCTAGTAAAGCCAAAGATAGTGAGATCTTGTCCCAAAGGTAAAATTTTAAAAAAAGGGCTGGGGGCATAGCTCAAGTGGTAGAGGATTTGCCTAGCATGTGTGAGACCCTGATTTAATTCCTAGTACTATAAAAAACAATTTCATTTTTATTAATTAGCATGTAATCACACAGTCATGTATTAAGCAACTTTTATGTGCCAAGACCTGAGTTATTATGTGCAGACCTGAATGTAAAATATACCGAAGTATTAATACCAAAGACACAAACGTTACATTCATAGAGCTTAAAGTTCTTCAGGAAAAACAACATCAAACTATTATTCCAAAGATGAATGACAACTATAATGAATGTCATCCTGAACTAGAGGGCAATATGAAAACTTTGGGAAGATCAGTGATTTATCAGAGGCTCAAATTCTACCGCCCTGGCATAATTCCTCTCACTAAGATCATTTAAAAACTCTCTGTCTTCATTGTAGTTGAGCTTTCTTGAATTTTTAACATTGTTAGCAATTCTTTTTATTTTGTAGCTTCTGCTTTCTGAACATCACCTTATTGGGTGGTGTCTTATCTACTTTCCAAACAAGGTGTGGCAAAGGACTTGGGAATGCAGAACAGGACACAGAGTGATTGAAGATGAGTTTGTGACTGCAAGCCTTGCGCAAGATAGGAGCTAGAACATGGCTTTGGGGTCTGAACCTCCAAGATTGTCAATTGGACTTTACCCACAGTTCAATGAAGTGTTCATCATGAATGAAGCAGTAGCAAGGACAATGTGGAGAACTTGGCTATAGGATATGTGGACTTAGTTGAGATCTTTGTTGTTCCAGATGTTTAAAAATGCATGCAATTTTTCTTATATAACAAAAATTCTTAAAGTAAAGTGAGTATAAAGTAATTAATTAAGAAACATGACTTACCTTACATAGACTGCTATTCAAATATGAAAAGAAGATAAATTTATACTGAAAAAATTAAATGACATTGATTCATTTCACCCTAAATCATGCTGACCTTCAACCCTTCTGCCACATGGCCTCAAGAAAGAGGGGCACAGTTTCTGCTTTGTGAAAGACAAAGTCAAGATAATGAAAAGACAAGCCACAAACTGGGAGAAAATCTCTGCAAAAGATATATCTGAAGCTGGGGATGGTGGTACACATCTATAATCCCAGCACATGAGAGACAGAGGCAGGAAAATTACAAATTTGAGGTCTACACAGTGAGACCTTGTCTCACCCTTCTGATATATCTGATAAAGGACTATTATCAAAAATATACAAAAGACCTCATAACTCACAATTATAAAACAAAAAATCCAATTAAAGAAAAGAAGAGAGCCCTTAACAGCTCACCAAAGAAGATACAAAGATAAGACAAATGAATAAGTGAAAACATGCTCATATGCCACCAGGGAAAAACAAATTAAAACAACAGTAAGATATTACTATACACCTATTAGAATGGTTGAAATCTAGAACACTGACAATACCAAATGCTGGTAATAAGTAGAACAGCAGAAAATCTCATTTATTGCTTCTGAGAATACAAAATAAAAAAGCTAATTTAGAATATAGTGTAGTGGGTTGTTACAAAACTAAATATAGGTCAGGTGTAGTTGGACATGCCTGTAATCCTAGCACTCAGAGGCTGAGACAGGAAGATTACAAGTTCAAGGTCAGCTTGGGCTACATGGTGAGACTTTCTCAAAAGCAAACCATCAAACAAACACAAAAGCCAAAACAACAAAAACTGAAAAAAAATGTAGCCATAATATTCATTGGGGAAAACAAAAGACTGAATAGCCAAAGCATTCCTGAGCCAAATGACAAAGAACAATGCAAGAGGTGTCATAATACCTGACTTCAAACTATACTACAGAGCAATATAGCAACAAAAACAGCATGGTACTGTTACAAAAACAGATTAATAGGTTAATGGAAAAGAGTAGATGATCTAGAAATAAGTCCACATAGGTATAGCCATCTGATTCTTGAAAAAGTTTCCAAAAACATAAATTGGAAAAAAAGACAGCTTCTTTAATAAGTGGTGTTAAGAAAGTTGGGTATTCACATGCAGGAGACTGAAACTAGATCCAATCCATCACCTGTACAGAAACCAACTCAAACTGGATTACAGACCTTAATTTAAAACTGTCTAAAATCTTAAAACTACTAGAGGAAAACACAGGAGAAATACTTTAGGATACATGCATGGACAATGAATTTCTGAATAAGACCCAATAGCTCAGGAAATAATAGAATTGGAAACTAGGGTTGCATCAAATTAAAAAGCTCTAGGCATCAAAAGAAACAAGAGTGAGGAGATATCCTACAGAAAATGTCTGCCAGTTATCTATCTGACAGAAGATTAATAGCCACAATACATAAGGAACTGAAAAATTAAACACCAAAGAGCAAATAATATAATCAATAAATGGGCAAATGAACCAAAAAGGCACTTTTTCAATGAAGAAGTAAAGATAATCAATAAATATATGAACAAAAATCAACATCTTGAGCCATTAGGGACGTGCAAATCAAAATTACACTGAGATTCCATCTTACTCCATTCAGAATGGTTATCAACAAGAAAACAAAAACAAATGCTGGTGAGGATACAGAATGAAGAAATCCTTATACATTATTGGTTAGAATGTAAATTATCCGTGCTACTATTGAAAATCAGTGTAGAGGTTCCTCAAAAAATGAAAAGTAGACCTGCTATATGATCCAGCTGTATCATTACCCAGGTATAGACCCAAAAGAATAAAAGTCAGCTTACTACAGATACCTTTGTACTCACGTTTATTGAGGCACTATTCAAATAGCCAAGCTATGGAATCAGCTTAGGTACCCAACAATGGATGAACAGATCAAGAGAATGTGGTATATATACACAATACACTTTTATTCAGTCATAAAAAAGAATGAAGTTCTGTCACTTGTAGGAAAATGGATGGTACTGGTGAGTATCATGTTAGGCAAAAAAAAACCAGAAAGTAAAATATCATGTCTTGTCTCTCACATTTGGAATTTAGAAAGAAAGCAAAGGTCATTAATGTGAAAGGGGGACCATTAGAGATATAGAAGAGGATAAGAGAGAAGGGAAGAGGAGATAAAAAAGGGTAATAGAGGACATGAAGATGATCAAAGTATATTATATGTATGCATGAAAATGTCACAATGACACTCATTATTACATACAATTAATATATACTAAAAATGAAAGCTAAACATAGTCTAATAATGCAATCCAGAAGTCATACTCCTTTGTATTTACCCAAAGGAGGTGAAAATTTATGTCCACACAAAAACGTGCACATAGATGCTTATAGCAGCTTTATTAATGATTGTCAAAACTTAGAAGCAGCAAAGATGTCTTTTGGTAGGTAAATGGATAAATAAACTGGTACAACCAGATAATGGAATACTATTTAATACTAAAAATAAATTAACAATGAAACTATGAAGAGACATGGAGGAAACATAAAAGCTTATTGCTAAGTGAAAAGAACCAATCCAAAAGAGCTATATTGCATATTATTACAACATCCTGAAAAAGTAAAACCCATAGACACAATAAAATTAGTGATTATCTGCAGTTAGGGGAAGAAGGAATGAACAGATAAGCATGGAGGATATTTAGGGCATTAAATCTCTTCTATACTATAATGATGGATATATGTCATTGTACATTTGTTCAAACTTTGCAAATGCGTAATAGCAAGTAAATTCCAACATAGACTATGACTTTAGGTGATAATGGTGCATCAGTGTAGGTTAATAATTTTAACAAACATGCCACTCTTACGGTGGATTTTAATAGTGTTAAGAGCTATAGGTTTGTAGGGACAGGAATATATGGGATATCTCTGTATCTTTCTCTCAATTTGTTTGTGAACCTAAAACTGCCTTAAAAACATAAAGTATTTTTTAAAAAGGAAGAAATGAGGGTGAATAATAACTCATGCAAGAATGATATATGTAATGGAATTCACTACCAGTCAGGAAGTAGAAATGCCTTCAGATATGATAAAGGGATGGAAAAGGAAGAATAATAGGTCAGAGGGAAAAGGCGTGTCATCTTCAGAGTTGAAACAACCAACCATGTACTCAGAGTAGAAACACTGGGTCAGGTTATATATGTGTTTGCATTTGTGTGTCCTTGAGTGGAGTGATATAATAAACTACTTATTAAAATTCTCAGAAAAGTGCAGGGAGCGACAGAATATCAAAGTAGTTGTTTAACCACTCCAACACATCCAGTAAGACTCAAGAGCAGCAAACTGGCCCAGAAGAAATGAGGCAGGGATGAGCATCAGAGTCTTGTTGGTTTAATATACCAATATGTATTATACAGGAGATTCAGAAGTTTCTGAATGCCTCTCTTCATCCAGAGGTTGAGTTTCAACCTATGGTCCTGCCAAAGGGCTTCTGTAATGAGAGACACAGTATCCCCACAGTGGAAACTGCAGATGGCTGTCATAAACTATGGTAAGAGGAAGGAAGTGGCTGAGAATGAGAGGATATGCATGCCAACAAAGAATAGAAGTAGGTAAATAATTACCATACGACTCAGCAATTCTGCTCCTAGGAATAGACCCCAAAGATCTGGAAATATGCTGACCTGGCAGGGGAGATACCATGATCACAAAGATGGTTTTCCCAGGGTGAGGCCCATCCATTGCACTCAGAATGTGCAGACCCCTGCAATTTTCCCAAAGGTGGGAAGCTTATAATGGCATCATTTGCAGTACTGGGGGACTCTCCGTAAGAGGAAAAAAAGAATAAAACACAGATCTTCAAACAGAAACTTGTCTGTGATTGTAGCAGCTCTATTTCATGGCAGCCAAAGGTAGAAACAAGCCAGGTTTCCAACAAGAGATAAATGGATAAACAAAATGTATGTATTCATTTTATACCGTGGAATATTGTTCAGCCACAGGAAGACTGAAGCACCAAGACATACAGCAAAATGGTTGAACCTTGATGACAGTGTGCTGAGCAAAAGAAGTTAGACAAAAGGCCCCTTATCAAATGATTCCTTTTATATGAAATATCTAGAATAGACTGATTCATAAATTCAAAAATATATTTGTGGTTGTCAGGGAGGAGGAAATGGGTGTGACTGCCTATTAGGGTACCTGGCTTGTACTTGGAGTAATGAAAAGTTTCTGGTACTAGAGACGTGGTGGTTGCACAATACTATAAATGTATTAATGTCATTTAATTGTACACTTCAAAATAGTTAAAACCATGTGGTAAAATGTATATTTTACAATAAAATAATAATATTGTATAATGTAATATTTTTTGTGGTACTGGGGTTTTGAACTCAGGGCCTACACCTTGAGCCATGCCACTAGCCCTTTTTTGTGGGTCTTTTTGAGATAGGGTTTCATGAACTATTTGCCTGGGCTCGTTTTGAAATGTGATCCTCCTGATCTCTGCCTCCTGAGCAGCTACAATTACAGGTATGAGCCACTGGTGCCCAGCTTAATATTAATATTAATAATAATAGAAGTAGAGCCTGTCAGCTTCTGTAGTTGAGATCTTAAGTATCCCCAAAGGACCATGTGTTCAAGTCTTACTCACTAGGGTGGTACTATTGGAAGGGGGTGGAAACTTTAAGAGATGGGGTCTAGTGGGAGGTCGCTGGGTCATTGTGCTCTTGAAGAGGATTGTGGGACCCTGGCCCCTTCCTCTTTCTTTTGCCACAAGGTAAGCAGTTTTACTTCACCATGTGATTCTTCTGGGATGTGCTACTACTGACCCAAAGCAAAGGGAACAATAGGCTGCATTGAACATGAATTGAAACCTCCAAAACTGTGAGATAATAAACTTAAACAGAGAAAAAGGACACAGAAGGACTGTAGTCATAGAAAGTATACCAGCACATTCAAAACAGAATCTTTTACTAGCCATGACAGTGTTATGAAAGTTACATAGTGCAAGGTAGAATGAATGTAAAAGGCAGTAACTGTCGTCATTATCAAGCTTTCTGGAGTTTACCCAAAGTTTCTAGGTGAATTTTTGATAACCATGATAATTTTGGCACTACAGGTAAAGCTGAGACCCTAGATTAGCTAAAAACCATGCTTGGAAAACTGAAAGTGCTTTAAGACACTTAAATGTTTAAAAAATACATAATTTGAAATCTCTACCTTTGCATTAGAAAGCACAGAGTCTTCTAACATATAGATAAGGAAAACCTTGATCTGAAATATGAATTTACAATTCGAATGCATGGATATATGCCTCTCAATAGCTATAGATGCTTTTAGGAAAATGTTATCTTTAATCCTTCTGGAATCTCTGCTGATTTAGTACTCATTTTCACAGAAATTAAAAAGGAAACAGAGAGATTAAGCCACAATTTGAAGGCGACACAGTGACTCACTACAGACCTAAATGAATTGACAGTTTTTCATAATGACCTAATTTTTCCTAGGCACAAAGACCTACTTAGATAAGCTTTTCATTTTATAAGAATTGATTAAATAATGGATCAAGATTATCATTGAGCTTTTATTATTTTAATTGCATAACTGCCAATATTTTTGTAGAGATTTATTAAAGATTGCTCTTGATGCAATGTAAGAATTGATTTTCTTTCAGACAACTGATCACTCAGAGTTTGGAGTGGGGATTTCTTTTAGAACTGTACTTTGATTGATTTCTTAAAAGGACTATAGCTAATCTCTTGATGAATGGTAATGCAGAATCCTTTATTCTTGGCTTTATATTTCAAAATATTTTAATGTTCATTTTGTTACAATCTATTATTATATGGTTTTTTTTGCTCTGTCAATACATACAAATATTCCACAATCTAAAAATTTCTCTTACTGGCCTTCTGTTTCCCAGAAAAGCACTAGTAGATACAAAGTGATAAGAAAAAAATGCTATTTGATGTAAAATAAATTCACTCTCGAAGATAAAAACAGGTGATTTGCAATACTTATTTGAAAAAAATCAGCTTTCTGGAAAATTTTTGCCCAGGAGTGGGCTATACAGGCATTTATCATCTCAGTGTCCTGTAGATTATTTATAAATTTCTGGTAAGACACAAAAATGAGACAGTGAGAAACAGTAATTGAGATGACGATAAAAACTGAAATTCAGGGCTGTGGCTTGTCTTTGTTTCAGTTCTGACACAGCTGAGGTTTTCTTATAAGTGTATTGGAAAATAAGAGCAGAGGAATTATTGCCAAAAAAGTAAATACAATGATAGCTGAATATATATTAAATTATTTTCCAAGGAGCTTTTGTGCAAAAGCCTGTCTGATAGTGCACTTCAATACATTTACATCTTGGAATTTTAAAGGGCCTGTCTATCAGTAGGCTTTCTGAATGGGTTTTCAATTTCACAAATGGTCTCTATCACATGAAAAGCAATACTGTTTTTTGAAAGGCAATGTACTTATTGTGCTACCCACATGGGACTATCAATGCCTATTGGCTACCAACAATTACCTTTGAAATGAAAAATATTGTTTGTATCAAAGAACTGTTTGAGTCTAAAGAAAAAGCTTTGCAGCCTGCCAATCATCCCCATATCCTGAGGATTATATTGTTGAGAGTTTTATACAATTTACATGCAGAACCTGAAAATGACTCCAGTGAGTTATAGCACCCCATGGGGTGTTTTCACTCTGGTTAGGCTGCATTTCCTGACACTGCTGACATCAGATTCTTTCTGTGGATGTAGGAACCAATGCCCTCCTATTTTTAGATGTCTGAAGTCCATCCGGCAATTGTTATCATCAGCAATTCTGTGGAATGACTCTTTCTTCCTGATTTTAGAAAATCACGTTTATCAGTTCAGCAGGGGATTAAGGAAAACAGTTATGAATGTCTCCCCAGATTATTGGTTTGGATAAAGAGCAAATAGTGTCACCTAGATTATCACAACAAGTTACCAGGGCTACTAAATTCCCAGTAACTAAAACATGTCCAAGGATCTTTGTAAGCCAGTATTTTAGATTTTTAAACCAAGGTTCTTTGAAAAAGCTTTATTATTCATTTTTAAATCATTGAGTTGAGTCAGCCTGTCATTCCAAAATGTATTCCCTGTTCACAAAATACATCTATAATTTCTTTATGGTGCATGAATGTCATGGCAGCAAACTACTCTGGGGACCTAAGACATGCCAGTGTTATTTAACAATCCATACATCTGTCTAATGCTTGAGAGTGAGTTATTATAAAGCTTGATATAAACAGATTATTTGATAAATATATAATAGGGTATTTAGTAGAGGTTTAAGTGTTACCAGACATTCATGGGGTCTCCAAGGCATATTTCCAAAGGAACTCTTGTCTTAGCCTTGTCTGAAATTAATTCTGATTATTAGCAGAAAGAGACTTTATTTTAATCAAAAACATATACACTTAATATTTCAAAAATAAAAAACCAAAAAGAAGTACAGGTGAAAAGAATTAGGGTGATATAAAGAATACCTTTGCTCTTATTTATAAAGTAAAACAAATGGAGATTATAAATGTTCACTAGCAGAAGAAATCATGCCCTGAGTAATACTTCTGTGTCATGTTAGTATGTTTGTTTGGGGAGTGAATTTGCTTATTTATGTTTTGGATATATTTTTGACCACAAATATATATGAATATATTTGTAGTACATAAAAATTAGTTATGTATTTTATAATGTACAGTGTAGATAGAATAGCTAGCTATTTAATATTTTATTGTTATTATTATATCACATTCCCAAATTTTCAAGAGACACAATATGACTATAAAAATCCCCCAAACCTTTACTCTCTAGGACCTGCTTTTAATTTTATGTAAGTCTTAAACCACAAACATTGGTTAAGTCAAATCTCAACTACTTACTCATTGGCCCATTGAGTGCTTAGCCTTTTACTGTGTGCTATGACTAACAGAAATACTGAAGAGCATTAAAATGTGAAAATTCAATCTATTCATTCAATTTTTCTGTGTTACAGAAAAAGATTCCTGTTATTTATCGTTTGCAGGGAACACCTAGGTGCACAAGAGATAAGTATAATTTAAGAGTCATTGTGTTAAGCAGTTGAATTTTGTGAGATCTTGAATGATGAGGAAATAAAGTTAAGAAAGCATATCTTCTTGGCAGAAAATGTGTGGGGATGCTGTAGACCTCCAAAGAAAAGATAAGGTAGTGGCTGGAAGGTCAAGTGCAGGTTGAAGTCTGAAACCATCAGCCAGGAGAGTAAGAGTCAGCAACAAGTAGGACAACTCTGAATCAGCATGCACACAACACTTGTGAAGTCTGTTTAACTCTATTTACTTTTTGTTTTTCGTTAGTTACTTATATGTTTATGATATTCCCTACTTTTGAAAGAAATTAGGATGCATAGAAAAGCAACAAGGTCAAAACAACTTGTGTGGCAGAGATATATGAAAAGATTAACATTAGAGTTCTGTGTTTAAAGAGATGAATACATGGGAATTTAGTATCTGGTCGGAATATTGTATCAGGTAGTCACCATGTGTGGGAGGAACAGAAGTGTTCCTTCTTAATGCCAGATTAACCTGGCATTTAAGTATCTGTATAAGGAGGCTGGATCCAAATGTAATGAGAGATAAAGCTAGATTGCAATAATGTGACTGCTCTCACCCCATCTCTTCTTGGTAAGAAAAAACTCTGAGGCAGATGCACTGCATTGGCTCAATCCAGAGTATCTGATATGCTTCCTGTGATGCCAAGGGTATAAGATTTAGAGGGAAGACAACTCAGTGTACCTGGATGAAGTGAGGAGAAAGAGATGAGAATAGGAATATTCCTAGGAGGAAGATAAATGGCACAGGAAGTTGAAAAGCAATGATACAGAACTGAATTTAGGAGATTATAAACTAAGGTGTGATCAGGAAGGATGAAGAGATAGGAAGAGGAAATCTAAATGAGAGCATGGTATTGGCCTTAAAATATTACACCACAAAGCTGGGAAAGGTCAAGGAGTGGGTTGGTCTTTTGCTCACTTTCAGCCTTTTTGACTTTTATTCCTGCCAAGATCATCCTAGAAATATTGTGCTGGTCTTACCTCTTCTACTTTGTTTTCCTATCCTGCTGTTCCTTATGACTTCTATGTTGCTTCTTTATCATAGCCTGCAGGCTCAAGAAAAGAAGTCCTTCTCTATATGGACTAAAATGAAACCAGAAAATTCTGAGGCTAATTAAAAGAAATATAAGTCTTTATATGTTCAAAGTCACCTTAGAAATTTAAGTTGGATTGAAGATATTTCCTTGCTATCTCCACTCCTTTCTTCCTTCCTTCCTTCCTTCTTTCCTTCCTTTCTTCCTTCTTCCTCTCCCTCCTTACCTCCTCATTCATTTCTTACAGTGCTCTAGGCCCTCTGGGATATAGGAAATTTTTGGTGAAAAAATATGTAATATCATTTCATGGAGTGTACAGTATACAACAAATTGGATAAAATTTAAAAGGTTATTGGAATTTAATATAAGTGTTATTGAAGGAATAGTAGTGAGTGCAATAGGGAATGGCATATGGATATTACAAAATAAACTCTCATCCAAAAGTGTTATGGGTAGTAGTCATTAACGTGACCTAGTTGGTGTGTTAGAGAGAAAAGTTCCAGGGGGAAAATATCATATGATATGTGAAAATAAATTTACTCAAAGAACTGAAAGAAGTTCAGCTAGGACTGGGGTATTGTTTATGATCATTAGGAAAAAATGGCAAGAAGTGAGATTAAAGAAATAAGTGAGATCAGCATTACACCAGGTATGTAAGGATGGTTCAGTCTCAGCGGGTATATTGATAAGCTGGATGCCATAGCTCATGCCTATAATCTCATCTTCTCAGGAGACACAGACCAGAAGAATTGCAGTTCAAGGCCAGCCAGAGCAAATAGTTCAAGAGACATGATATTGAAACTACCCCACACATAAAAAAAAAGCTGACAGAGAGGCTCAAGTGGTAGAGTGCCTGCTTAGCAAGTTTGAGGCCCTAAGTTCAAACCCCTCTACCACCAAATAAAAAAAAAAAGTGTATTGATGAATTTACACAGTTAAAAAAGAAAGCCCAGTATGTTCATATCAATACATTCAGAAAATTTCACAAAAGTATTTTAACTCATTTAGAAAAATTTCTTAGCAAAGTGAGATCAAAAGGTTACTTCTTAACTTACTAACATGTATCACCCTCAAAATCTTAAAGCTGTATCTTGTTTGATGACATATGAAGCATTTACTTTAAAGTCAAATGACATGTGTCTATCACCACTTTTCTTTCACATTATAATGGCAGTTGTAATAAAGAAATTAAGAAAAAAAGAAAGGAAACAAAATAGAAGAATTGAAAAATAGCAGGAGACATACTTTGCTTAGAAAATTTCCTTTCAAACTAATAAACAAACCATTGAATTGTGAAAGGTTAATACAACCTTTACATTAACTAAAATACTTGTTAAAGCAAATATTTCAACTCTGCAAACACCTTGTTGATAATATAACAGAAGTGTAGCAATAGCTTTGTGTCAGTGAATTACTGACCAAAGTAAATGATCCATGTTTGTCTTCCCTCAGTATCTTTTATTATCCAATCTGTCTTCAATTTCCTTGCCAGTTGCGATTCAGTAGTTACTTGATATGTGTGTGCATACCGTTAATGACTGTGAGAACATACACTATAAGGATCGTTTTGTTTCTTTCTTTCTTTTTTTTTTTTTTTGTTTGATAGTATGCCCAGTGTCTGGTGGTTAAAGCTATGATAACCACAGACTTTATTATAATAGAGTCTTTCAGAAGATTCACAAGAAATTTTGTAACAATGTCTTCTATCAGATGGAAACAAACATCCTAAATAGGGTATTGAATATTAATCATTACCCTGAGTATGAAAAATACCACAAAATATATTTCTCTAGCCACTGCTGGCTCCTTGACCTCTAATTAGTTTTTTTTCTAATTAGTTTTCAACTTGTTAGCTCTTTTTCTGGCATTTGTCATAGTGAAGCCAAATTTCACTAGAAACATTGTAAATCTTGATATCTCATGTATTCTACATTTTATATAAGTAATGTCAAGCTTATAAAAATTATATGTAGTATTGTTTAAAAGCCAGGGGCTTATATATTTCAACCCCTTGCTATAATGCTTAGAAAATCTGTAATCTAAGGAAGATTTACTTAAATACCTTAAGGTTTAATTTATCAGCACAATGTGCAAGACAGCACACCGTTTATGTGAATGTGGTAAGGGATAATTAAACAGCCAAGTACACGTGAGCTCTTCTGTAGACTGAGGAAATGTTGGTGCCTTCTTTTTAATTTTTCTGCCTATAATATCAACTAATAATTCACGCCATAGCACCAAACTTTTAGTATGCTTTCCAGACCATCAAATAACCTGTTGACTTAAAGGAAACAAAGAAAAGATACCTCACATTAAGGTTACAAATTAAATTTTCAGGATGTTAGGGTCTATATTAGTTAATTTTTCATTGTTATAACAAAATACTTGAGGCTACATAGTTTATAGAGAAAAGAGGTTATTTACATCAAAGTGTTACCTCAAAGTTGTAAGTTCAAGATTGAGTGACATCTGTTTGGCTTCTGGTTCAGGCTTTCTGTGGACATCACAGCACAGCAGATGGCATAACGGTGGGAATGCATGCAAGAGAGGGAGAAAAGACATGTGATGAGGCAGGAAGGAAGAGGAATTGAGGGGCCAGGGATTGTCTTAAAACAACCTGTACTCACAGGAACTAACCAGGGTCCAGCATAACTACATTAATCCCTTCTAAGGGTGGCAGCCTGCACCTTAAAGGTTCACTGCTTCTCAACACCACCACACTGGGGACCAGGCTTCTAGCACATAAACCTTTGGGGGAGATGCATTCAAGCCATATCCAAACCACAGCAGGGACCATGTTTTTTCTGTTCATAACTGTGTCCTCATAGTAGAGTACATTGCCCATTATATAGCAGAAGCTCACTAGAAACTAATGAAGGAACTATCAGAGATCTTGAGTATCATCTAGTACAACTACCTCATGTGTTTTTATTGAGAAAAAATGGACATAACATAAATTTCACAATTTTAACCATTTTGAGGTATTCAATGTAGGTTTTAGTACATTCACAATGTGGTACAACCATCAGTATCATTTAATCCTACAACATTTTTATTGCCACCCCACTTCAAAAAATACCCATACTGAATGACCAGTCATTTCCCACTTGTCCCTCATTCCATCCTCTGGCATTCATTAATCTATTGTCTGTCCCTGCCAACCACCTTATTTTTACATGAGGTGAAGCTGAGACTAGGGATACGACATGACTTCCCAAGTCACATAGTCAGTAATCACACCTTGGAACTGGGGCAACAACTCAAGTATGATTTCCTTTCTAGAACATCATTGTTCATATCCTATATATGATATGAACATGTATACATATATTCATATGTATATATCAACTGAGTAGCTTCTTCTTTAAGAACTGTAACTCAACTTTTCCCTTTTCCCTCTTTTTTAGGGATGCATAAGACAATGATAGTCATCCTGATTCTGTCTACTTGAGTACATGATTGAGGAAAGTCTCCCCATTTTCCAAAATGTGTTCCAGGAGTAGCTAACATTGGTTGAGATCCTAATTTGTCCCTGCCACTGTTCTAAGTACATTACAAACATTAACTCACTTTATCCTCCCTACAGCTATGAAATAGAAACTAATATACATCTTCCAGGGGAGAAATTGGGGTAAAATGAACTTAAGTGACTCACTCATTGTCACATAGCTAATAAATTAATTCAAGTATATTAATAAGGTCTCAGTCTGCAAATAAGAAGGAATGGAAGTAACACAAATTCACGGAATGCATAAGTCAATAGTTAATTGGTGCTGTAGACCATAGAATTCATTTTAAAAATCATTAAGAGTATGTTTAAGTTGCTTTATTAGATTAAGAGCTTTAATTCATTGATTACAAATTTTTGAGAAGAGAATATAGGATATAATATTTCTCAAACATTTGAAAACTTTAAAAGCAATTTATTGAATTACAGATTACATGTGGTAAATAAGCCTACCTGAAGTGAACAACTCAATGAGACACCACCATTCTCTCACCCCCTTCATTGGAAGTTTTCCCCCCCACCACCACAGGCAACTACTGACTTGCTCTTATCTCTTGTGAATTACACTTATCTTTTCTTGAATTTAATGTATGGAGTCATATAGTATGTACTGTTTGGCTCTGCTTTCCTGTACTCAGCATAATGAAACTGAGACTCACCCATGCTCCTACATGCTGCATTAGTAATTTGTTTTTAATTGTTGAGTAGTATTCCATTGTATGGAATCGCATGTTTACCCAAAACATTTTCCTTTCTTTTCTTTTGATGGAGCATTTCCATTTTTAAAATTGCTGGCATTGACCTCTACTCATGGAAGATTTTAAGATACTGGTAGGCTCTTTTTTTTTTTAAATGTAAAGCAGGAGAGTTTATTGAGATAGAAAAATGTAAAGTGGGAGAATAGAGCTCCCCAGTGTTGGAAGAGGAGTCCCAAGAGAAGGTGCCCCGTGGGCTCCTTTGTAAAAGTAGAAACCAGAGGCATGATGTAGTCAGTGATTCTCTTGGTCATGTGGCACCAGTGATATGGAAGGGGAAAGAGCTAGCTGTGAAGCACCTACTTCAGATTATTCTGTTGGTCATTTGACATACCTTACTTCATCCACTCTTTGAATGGATTGGAAGCCATCCTGAGGACCACAGTCAAAAAGTACTTGGGGGTGCCTGAGTGTGTGTGTGTGTGTGTGTGTGTGTGTGTGTGTGTGTGTGTTTTATTAAACATCACAGAAAGGTAAAAGAAATGGAAATGTTAATCTTTCTCATGGTAGAATGTTAATCTAGCTTTAGTCCATAGATTGATGGCGAGCATTTTGTTAAAAGTAATTAATAAATATAAAAGATTAGATGTTGAGTCTGATATCTGGTGACCTTGTAATCCTACAGAATTTACAGGCCATAAAACGTCCCTGTACATTGTATTGAATCTGTGTCTTGTTTTCACAATTATCTTTGTAACCAGTCTCACTCAGTTATAATTCCAGAGAGCAACTCTTCCCTATTACAGCACTAATAAATTAGGGGTTCCATAAGTGCCTTTGTTCAGATTCATTTTCTTCTTTCAGTTAATGAACAACCATCTGCAGCTGCTCCTCGATCTTAATCCATCTGCATGGGATGTCATTGTTATATACAGCATTCTATAAATATTGCTATGTTGACAAGCTGACTGCAGATGGGGGGTATTTTTATTATTATTATCCCTGATTAAGAGAGAGGCCAGATTGACAACACAAGGGCTCTGAGGTCCCTTCTCTTCTGTAAATTGTCTGTTCACATAATTATATTTCTAGTAACAATATTACAATATGCATTACAATCATCATTGTGGTTGTTTGTTATTTGCTGAGTACCACTTCTGTATTCTGCATTATATGAGACTTGAAAATATTAAATATTCTTCTTGTAAAAAGAAATCTTCTTGTAACAGAACTGAGCTGCTAAAGTAGATATGGTGCCTGTGTCACATTTATAATCCATGCTATGGATTATATAAAAGGTTGCACCATCTATATATCAATCCCCATTTACATAGTAAGATGTGTCTAAAATTTCTAAAGTAAATCAGTCCATTAGAAGAGAAATATCTTCATTTAAATTCAGAATATGAATATCATTTTAATGAGACATCTTGAGAGATGACAAGTTCACAATTAGTAGCAAAAACTTTCATTACCAATGACTTAGGCTATTTCTATCCCCAAAAGTGAAAGGGAAAACTACAGTCCAGTTTATTTGCAGAAAAAATCCATTCATTAGGTGCCTGATGTATGCAAATTATCAGGTTGGGTGATATGAATACAAGTTTAAACAAGATCAGCACAGTTCCTTCCCCTGCAGGGAGGTTGCGCCCTATTAGAGCAAAATAGGTACTGAACAAGGAATCATGATTGTGATTAAGCAGGACAAGTACAGGACATTGTGGTGCATGTAATGGGAAGGCCCATGGGGAGAAAGGCATTTAAGTAGTTGGCATATAGTATATTGAATGGTGACCCCCAGAAGATAAGTCCATGTCTCAGTCACAAGAACCTGTGAATGTTACCTTATTTGGAAAAAGGATTTTTCAATATAATTAATTTAAGAATCTTGAGATAGGAAAATCATTCTGGATTACGTACTGAGTGAGCTCTAAATCCAATGACAAATGTCCTTATAAGAGAGAGAGGGCAATTTGAGACAAAAGAGAAAAGACACAGAGAAGAAGCAGCAATTATGAAGGTGGAGACTGGGGTAAAGTGACCACAAGTCAAGGAATGCTGACAGCCACCAGAAGATAGAAGAGGCAAAGAATGGATTCTCCTCTATTGAGCCTTCAAAGGGAGCATGGCCTTGCTGATACCTTGACTTTGAACTTCTATCTTTCAAAACTCTGAGAGAATAATTCTGAGAGGAAAATTAAAACAGATAACTCTTCTATTTTTCGAATGTTCCTTAAACATGATAGCTAGAACTCCAACCAAATAGTCCACTGGAAAGTCCTAAAGAATTGTTTTAGAAGAAGGTCTCTGATTTAGGATTGCTTATGGTAAATAAACCTACATACATGGATTTATAAGTAATGGATCCCCAGAAATATTTACACTTCTCTCGAAGTATAAAATGGAGCCTTTCATAACTTATATATAAATCACACAAGTAGACTACATCTATTTGTGCTCCAGGGTACATGTGTGATGTAGGAAGGAAGAAAGACCCTGGAAGGCATGTGAGACACCTCTGACCTCTCTCTGATTCATCTATGCTGTGAATACCCTGCATACCACTCACCTACATGTGAGTATGGTTAAGACCTGTCAACATGATGAGAAAGCCCCACATGGGATCAGATTATATGATGTGGCAAAAGTCATAGTCACTGCTATAATTGTGTAACATTATGTATGATTCCATATTAATAAACTGAAGAAGGATTCTACTGGTCTTAAAAAACAAGCTGTCCAGTTGTGAGAAGACATGTGACAGGACCATGTGGCAAAGGCTTGAGGGTAGCTCTAGTTGTTGAGAGCAAGTCCAAGCCAAGAACTATCAAGAAAACAGGACCTTCAGTTATACAACTACTAGAAGCTGAATGGTGCCTCCATGAGTTTAGAGGGAAGTTAATCTGCATCATCCAAGTTAGAGTGTACTCTCCTGACAACTTGATTGCAGCTTGGCAAAACTGACCCATTGAAACTATGAAATTAACAAATGCATATATTTTATTGTGCTAAATAAGTCATAATTTGTCACACACAATTTTTTTAATCCATTGAAAGACTGTGAGGTTGTGTAGAGTATTCTGATTAAATGTAGCTCTGAGTGTAAGAACCTTCATGCAAAACAAATCAAAAAAGTGTTGACATGATAGAATATAATAATATAAAGAAGTCTTGCATGACCAAGGTATGTTGCTTGAAGATTTTACAGGATATTCAGGTTAAGGATTTTAGATTTTTATCAGTGCAATAGCAAACATTTGAAGATTTTAAAGCAGGAGTGGCATGATCAAACTCAAGATTTTGTAAGATCATTGTACTAGTTTGCTACTTCTGCTTTGACAAATTACTGCAAGCAGTGGTTTAAAGCAGCACAAACTTATTTTTTCACATTTCTTTGCATTGTCTGACAGGGCTTCTAGGTGGACTAAAATCCTGGTGATGGTCTGGATAGTCTACATGAAAAGTTATTTCCTTGCCATTTTGAGCTGCAAAGGCCATCTGTATTCCTTGGCTCATGATCCTCTTACTTCATCTTCAAAACCAATACTGTTGTATCTCTCTGACTATTTTGCACTCACATGTCCCAGTGACTCTATCCAGGAAAGGATTGGGTCCACCCAGATAATCCACCATGATCTCTTACCTTAAGGCCCTTAGGCTAATTATGTCTACAAAGTCCTTTTTGCCATGAAACATAACAAGATCTCAAGTTCTGGGGATTAGAACATGGGCTACTTTGGGGTCATTATTCTGCATATCATAATCACTGACTGCCTGAAAGAATTGAATAGAGAAAGGCAAGAGTAGATGAGGGAGATAAAGTCTGAGTCTAGTCTAAGAGTCCAGGAGAGACAACACTGGCCCTCCATGCAGAGTAGTGACACTAGGAATGGAGACAGCTGATCAAATCTCTAAGATATGTCAGTTGTATTTGCCATAGTTGATGTGGAAATAGGTGCATAAAGAAAGAAATCAAAGATGATTCTGAAGATTTGGACTTCAGGATCTGGGTGGATGGTGGTAACATTTGCAGAGCTGGGAATTACAGATGGAGCTGTTTATAATGTGTGGTTTTTATATCAGATAGTACTTTTTAGAGTTAATCTTCTTTCATAACCCTACTCTTCACCCTAGAATGACCTTTATGTCTTATGTTATTAGACTCCCTTTGCCTTTTTACTTCCAGTTGAATTCAGCAAATAAGGAAAAAGCTTGAAGGAAGAGTGGGAAGTGAGACCTGGAAATTTATTCCACAGGAGAATCTCTTCCTACAGTTTATCTTGGATTGGCTTTGTCCCACTTTTAGACTTCTCTCTCTCTCTTTCACCATAGCACTTCAAACTCAACCCAGAAGTACCAAGAGCTTCCTTCTGTTGCTCAACTTATACTGATATATCAACATTCATTACTTTTTTCTCCACATTATCTACAATATGGCAAATAGAACTTTCAGCAGCATTTCTTCTGCTTCTTACCAAAAGCCTGACTAATATACATTCAGTTTAAGACATATGGGTATCAAGATGCCTTTGAGACACTCTAGTGGAAATTTGCAGTCTAGAGCTCAAAAACAAAGTCTGTACTGACAATAAAAACATGGCTGCTAAGCGCATATAGCTAATAACTGGAATTTTGCAATTGATGAGGTCATTTAGGAAGGAAGCATAGAGTTAAGAAAAGGAGAAAAATCTAAGGTAGAAAAAAGAGGATTTCTAATATCGAAAGTTGGGGGAAGTGATAGTAAAGGACGATGAGTAGAATTAATCAGAAAGGAAAGAGAAAATCAAAATAAAAGGATGTTATGAAAAAGGACAAGAGGAATTTAAAATGGGGAATTAGTCAACTGTGTCAAATGCTGCTGAGATGTAATTTGCAGAGAACATTGAAAAGTGGCCATTGACAGTGCATTGCACATGTATGTATTAACAATTTATCTCTATGCAATAATTTATGAGGTACTAATGACATCTAAATTGTAACTCAGCCTTTGAGCTGAGGTTTCCTATTCAGCTAGACAGTTAAGTCATAGATGTATATTAATTTAAATACAATAGTAAACTAAAGCAACAATACAGAGCTTTCTAAAAGTCTGAAGGAAAGAAAAACAATATCAAATATCACTTACTGGGTTATAGGTGCCAGATACTTTACTAAGAGCAACGCACATTTCATCTCTTTTTAATCTTTACAACAATTCTCAAAAGTAGGTATTATTATTATACCCACGGTTATTTTTTAACAGGAAAGAAAATTGAGACTTAGAAACAAAAGTAAATTTTATAAAACCTATGTTTAGTAAATGAATGAGCTGAGATTCAAGTCTATTTGACAATGAAACCAGGCTTTCAACATGTATTTAAGGAATAAATTTGTTAAAACAACAATTTCCACTCTGCTAATAATTAATACATAGTTTTGAATTCTACAAACTCTCTAAGATTTAAAAAAAACATTTTTAGATTCACAAGTAGTTGCAAAAGCAAGGAGATCCAGGTGCCCTTCACTCATTTTCCCCCAATAGGTACATTTTAATAACTACAGTACAAAACCAAAACTAAGAAATCGACATTGTGCATGCATAATGCTATGTCATTTTGTCTATGCATGGTTGTGCAAACACCATGACCGTCAAGATACTGAACTCTTCCATCATCACAAAGAATTCCTGATGCTTCTCCTTTACTATGTACTGTTGGCATTTACTATATATATTATTTAAATATGATATAATGTAATTTTATCTATAATCTGTAGTAAGATCAGTTTGGAAAATCTTTCATAAGGACAGTATCATCTGGATCAGAAATTCTGCTAATGTTTACAAATTGTTTCTTGGCAAAGGCACATGACATAGCAAATGTCACAGCTTATTCTGTATCAAGCACTTTAGAATAAGACTCATCCAAAACTTAGAGATGCAGAAAACATACATTCAGATGGCCTTTACTTTTATGTTTTTATTCAGGATAGTAACTCTTTTACAAGCTGTATAAGAAGGATTTCAGAGCTGGATATTAAGAACATTGGAAGGTAGGATTCAAAGAGTTAGAAGCTACACATTCACTCTAATGCACTTTCTTTAGATACCAACATTGGTAAGAAATACCTGCGCTACATTTCATAGTTAATTAATGTAAGTACATACACTGGAACACAAAATTTATCTTTGAAGGGCTGATCTTATAATGTGTACTTGAGAAAAAGAGTGACACCTTAGGATGACTAGGTTTATTAAATTGTCTGATTTGTTTGTTTTTCCTAATTGATTTAAACATTTTGAGGAGGTTAACATAAAACAAGAAGATAAGTATCTTTCCTGCGAAGTATCAGATTCAGTGCTATTTATTCTTGGTTTCAACTGACAGGTGAACTGTGTATTGTAACTGTATGTTGTATTGTTTTCCTTACTATCTCACAAAAGAAGCAGATAACTTAAGTTCTTGCATCTTTCATTTCTTAATCTCTATTAGCTGGGGAGTAATAGCTTTCCTTGGCTTTTTTGATAATCACAAAGAAAAATTCTAGCAATAACGTAATAGTCTAAATTCTAAAACTAGCTTGTCTCCACAGTACAACTTCAATATTTTATTACATATAGTTTCTTAATATAAACTTAGAAGATATATTCTAATTTTTAATTTAACAATATATCCTAAAGTATTCAGAGCTTTCTTCCTAGAAAATATTTTTAAAAGATTATATAGAGCAAAACCTTTTTTTAAAGAGATTATATCTTTAGAGATGAGGCAATTTTGAAACTAGTAGATTATAACATGTTAAATATTATACAAACATATGTTGAACCCCCATTTATGAGCTTCCAGCTTTAGACAAAGAAACTTCCCTAGTGGTACTAAATTTATAGGACTACACTTTTCTAAGGAAGAGATCAACAATTAGATAAGGGCCTGGAGGATTAACCTTGATACTTGAGGATGGCCAGCTAGGCTTAGTGTTCATTCCATTCTTTCAATTAAGTTCCTAATAGATTCTTAAGGAAATAAGGGGAAAAGGCAAAGTGGCTTGAAAAATCAGAACATACAATAAAGTGCAAGAAGTACAGTGACAGAAGTGTATTCCAGATATGTCTTTCTAACATCAATAAAATGTATCATAGAAAGGGCAGACTTAGGAATGACAAAACAGTACCCTCTCAGCTCAATGATATGATTATTTGTTCTAGTGAATGGCACTGCCAAGAATATATTTTATAAATTAAATGCTTATAATAAAACATTAACATAATTTATCCCAAGAATGTCTATGTTGAATCAATCTCTCTCTCTCTCTCTCTCTCTCTCTCTCTCTCTCTCTCTCCCTCTCTCTCTCTCTCCCTCTCTCTCTCTCTCCCTCTCTCTGCAGAGAGGGTATAGTGGCAGTTTGCCATGGTTATGTGATATCCTGGCAAGAAAATGCTTCATGTTATATCACAAACATATGTCTTGTAATGGCTTTATATTGTATTCCTTTAGCTTTTTATTCCTTTTTTAAGAGACCTCTTCTAGACAAGAGCAATATGTTTTCTTGTCAATCTATCACATCAACCATTAACACATGTCTCTACTTTAAGAGTTCACAATGGTTAAAAATTTAAAACTTAAACTAATATTTCTCATGACCTAAATTTTGCTTATGCAATAAAGTTGATGGAGGAGGAGGTGGCTCAAACAATGAATATACATGTAAGTAAATGTAAAAACAATAAAATAAAAGACAAAAAAAAATTAAAGTTAATCATAAATACAGTTCAACCACAGTGAAGTTACTCCATTTTCCTTTCAATGATGGAATTCTCTCTTTTGTTTCAATGGTAATGTTCCTCAAGTTACAACTGCTTAAATTGGGATGCACACAAAATATGGCAACCAGAATGGTAAGATGACTCTATACTTAAGGTTACAAATTAGCTTCCCAAAAGCCAAATCTGGCTCACAGATATGTTTCATTTAGCTTGCAAAGTGTTTAAACATTTTTTAATTAGTTGCCAATATTTAAAATTTGTAATTTTTCAAATAGAAATCTGTATCTTCTGGTTCTTTGAAAAACAATCACTGGAAGCTTGACCACATTTTCACACAGCAACACTTGGTGGATGGGTAATATTTGCCTCTTCTCTGGAGCATTCCCTCTCTGGCTCATTTCAGTCCTTCCCAACTTCCCTTTGTCTGTGTTGAATGTCCCATGCCACTCACATAAGAGTTGGAAACTCTTCTTCTTAACTATGCTATCTGGGAACTTTGGAAAGACAAGTAGTTCTCCTCACTTAGCTAAGGATTGTTCCAGGAAGCAGTGATTAGATAAGTAATTAGATAGGCCTCAGAAGGTAGAAATAAATCTAAAGGAAGGTAAATTTTGCTTCCATGTAGTATTAACATCTTGAATGCTGGGGCAGCCAGAAATGTAAACTGATATAAGACCAAAATATAAACTGGCATAAGATCAAAGGTATTCAGGCAGAGCATGGCATGGGGGGATTGCCAAAGGAAGCATGGCTAGTGAGCTGGCCAATGATTTCTAAACCCCCTTCGATCCCATGTACCTATACAAGTGAACTTTTTATTATTGTTAGTTTTTGGAGATATAAGAGAGGCTAACTGGAAATCCATTTTGAATTTGAAAGCATTATAAAAACGTGTAGGTCTTTGACATATTTTTGGATGCAATGGGATAAAGCTTAGTGAGTGCCAACACTGTCCTCCTGAATAATATACAGTCCCTAATTATATTTGTTTTAGAATACTATTCTTGAGTCAGAGAGCATGTGATTTCCTTTCAGTAACACATGACGATCTGATGTCAGTTTTTCTTCTGAGAAAAATATTGATTATTTAAAAAATATTAATATCAGCACAACAGTCAACAAAGAGAAAAAGTGCTGTGGTTTTTCAAGTGGTTCTGAAGTTTTTATTTGCTAAAGAGATTATATATATATATACATATACACATATATACAGTATATATGTGTATATGTATATATATATATGTAAATAATGTCCCTGAAGTCTTTATAAACCACTGAAAAATTACAATAATTGCTTTTTAAAGAAACAGTAATCTGAAAAGCCTAATAATTGTATAGGCAGATCTTTCTCCATTAAGGTTTTGCCTTTTCACATAGACCAGGGATTGGCAAACTGAAGGCCTTGTAAGCCAAACCCAGCCCACCTCCTGTTTTTGTAAATAAAGTTTTGTTGGACAGAGCCATATCCATTTGTTTCCATGTTGTTTATGGTTGCTTCTCACTACAATGGCAGAGTTGAGTAGTTGCAACATAGACTGTCTGGCCCCAAAACCTCAAGATTTACTGTCTGACCCTGTACAGAAAAAGTTTACTGTCCCTTGATATCAGCTAGCTGACTTATACTATTTATATCACTATTTCTTGTCAGCAAAACAAAAAGTCAAGTGAAGTCTCTATCTTGATGCTGTTATGGAATAAAATGCCATTTCTCCTGCTTGGAAAGTAGAGGGTAAATAAAAGGCAGCTTTTCTTTCATTTTCTGACTGCTATGTCTCTGTTTTCACCTTGCAATGACTGAGACACAAAACTCAACAATTTTTTCATTTTCACATAAAAAAATCACTATAGCAGTATCAACGAGCTATATAGACTTCAGTAAATTGTTTTGGGATGGTAGGAAGAAAAATAAGAAGGACTTAGTTTACTAGAATTGCCTTCTAAATTTTAGTTTTCCATTTCTTCTGGAGATGAGTATAAGACCACACCATGGCAGTTCAAGTCTATTTGTAATCTATTGTCAAAATGTGGAGACCATTGATCTACATAACTTATCTGGCTCACTACTGTGATAGCTTCTAATTTTCTTAATAATACATTTCACAGACATTCTAGAAAAGTGACAATATTACTTCTGCTGCCAGGATTTACAACTCTTAACAATTATTGAAGAAATTACATTTTGGGTGATGGAAATGATATATTTTTGCTAAATATAGCTTGTATATAAAGTAAAAAGAATGACTTCTGCTGAAAATTTGAATATACTGAGGACTTCAGTTACTGGAAGTATGCCAAAGAAGGTATCTTGGAAAATATTTCAACACTTGGAAATACTGGATAAAATGCAAACATTTCTTTAAATAGAAAGATGAATCCACAAGGGCCCAAAGTTAAGCAAGGAGTCTGAAATTTTGCCTCTCTTATCTTTCTTCTGTGCAGTACATAGCTTTCTGGATTTCTTCCAGGGAATGTCAACTTCTCTTCTCTATTGTTCAGAGCCCTTTGGCTCTGACCCAGTCTTTTCCACTATACTTCCACATATATTTTCCTCAGAAAAAGTTAACTTTAAATAAGAGCCCATCCTTCTTCAGACTTATGTGTCTTTTATCAGGCTGTCATCTTGTCATTCCTCAATACCATCCCAGGCAATGATTTCAAAGTATTTCTCTAAACAAATGCAGCATTCACTCCAAGAAGAAATCCGTTACATGGAAGTGTCTCCATTTCCTTATGTAGTTGGAAACAGGATTATATGAATTGGAGGAGTTGGAATGAGTCTTCACAGAAGTCCTTCTTTCTCATGGACAGAAGAGGGCTCCCAGAGGAGTGGCCTTGGCCAGAGCTGATCAGCACTCATCCAGTGGTTCAGTACCCAATTGTTGCATCAAACTTTTCCTTACCTCTTTCAGACGCTCATTGAAGTGTCACTTATAACAACTTTGTATATCTCATCTATTGTGGGCTGTTCAAAACAGGAATCAGTCAGTGTGAGGAAAGAAATAAGGATGGTAAAAACAAAGTTCGAGAATGTATAACTAACAAAGAACACTATCAATGTCAAGAGGGATTCCTCTAGAGTCCACAGGAAGCACGAAATACCTTGAAGTACCAATGGGGAAATCGGGAAAATCAAAGGGTTGTGTTAAAATATTTAAAGTTTCTGAGTCTGAGCTTAGTTTATTCTGACTCATCTCTCAGATCTTAACTCAAAATACCACTTTTTAAGAAGAGTTTTCTGACACTCCCCAAATTTCTATCAGATCTCCCAATTCTTCACTCCCATGATTCATGAATTGGTTTCCTTTTTGCCCCTTGTGAGCATAATTAATTAAATTATGACTCATTAGCACATACTTCCTCTCTAAATGTACATTCTATGCAACAGGAGACTATCTTATGCAATGGTATATTTTCAGTGCCAAGCACATTCCAGAATTAGAATTGGTTTATGGAAATTGAAGAGCTGTGAAATTATTGCAATGATAATGTGACAGCCTTTATAATATACATTTGTTTAAAGCACCTTTAAACAACGCTTTCCAAAATTTTAAAAACTGTCATCTAATAAATGCATTGTGCATCCTGATCTGGCACATACACACAAAATTAAACAAAAAATTATTCTAAATAATACTGAAAATCAGCAGGTTCAGTTCATTCTGAGTTTTTCTAATTAATTCTGTTTGAGTTTTTAAAGTATCAGTCATGACCTTCCAAATTGATTCCAATGTCCTACTTATGAATTGAAACCTACAGTTTCAAAAACCCTACCTTAAAGCACTTTATAACCATGAGGCAATCAACTACTGATTTATATAAACTTTACCTTTATTGGCCTGTCTCTGCATTTCATAGAATTTAAACACAATATTCTAGATACAGCATAAATTCTTGCTAAGGGCTACAATGCTTCTTAAATTTGTATTCACATGGCAATGCTCCACTGTGAGTACTTTCGAGCAGAGGGCGCTGTGAGCAAGATAGCCCAGTATGCCAAAGTTCACTGAGTCTTAAGGATATAATTCACATTATCTGATATTCTGACTGTACATTTATAATTAGATGTGGATTTCTTGCCCAGTTTTCTTTTACATTAGACTATAACATATGCCGTGCTACAGATGGAAGTCCCAGATTATTTAGCATCAGGGGCTAGAGGGTCTTGTGATTCCAAATTAAACTTAGGTGTGCATATAAGCCATGAAAATTAGGCTGTGGCCACATGCTCAGCACTGCCAAAAAGAAATCAGGTAGAACTCTGGAATGCATCAAGGGTTTTCTCTTCTTGTTGGGAAAGTTTTTATTAAGTAGAGAGGTTTTGAGAAGAAACACTGAACTCTAATTGGTATGACCAGATGCATGTGTTTTCTTAGTGACCAAAACAAGCTGGTGCAGTGAGGCATGCTGGTCCAATGCTTATTCATGCCAGTAGAGTATGGGTAAACTTAGTGAGCTAACAGAAAATATCTGCAGAAAACCTACAATTAACATTATACTTCATGATGAGAAACTAGAAGTTTTTCCGCTAAGATCAGGAACAAGGCATTAGTGTCCTTTCTTACCACTCCTTTTCAACATTACACTGGAAGTCCTCTAATGCAAAAAGACAAGAAAAGAGAATTAAAATAAACTGATTAGGGAAGGATGAAATGAAACTGTTCATAGATGGCATGATTGTCTGTGCAGAAAATTCCAAAAACTCAAGAAAAATGCTTCTAGAATGAACAAATGATTATATCAAGGTTGCAGGATACAAGGTTAATATATAAAAGTCAGTTGTTTTCCTACAAACTAGAATAATAGAATTTGAAATTAAAAACACAATATCATTTATATTAGTATACAACTAAAGAAAATATTCTACTATAAACCTAAAAATATATACAAGATCAACATGAGAAGACCACAAAACTCTGATGAATGAAATCAAAGAACTAAATAAAGTGATATTATATGTTCATGGATAGGTAGAGTCAATATTTTCAAGATGTCAGTTCTTACCCACTTGATCTAGAGATTCAATGCAATCCCAATAGAAATCTCAGTAAGTTATTTGTGAATATAAAAACTGACTCTAAAATTTATGTGGAGAGCAAAAGACTCAGAATACCTGACAAGAGAAGAACAACACTGAAGACTAATGCTACCCAATTTCATGACTCACTGCAGCAATCAAGCTATAGCAATCAATACAGTATGGGATTGCCAAAAACATATATAGATCAATGAAATAGAATACAGAGGCTAGAAATAGACTTACAGAGATATAGTCACCTGATCTTTGACAAATGAGCAAAAATAATACAATGGGGAAAAGATAATTGTTTTCAACAAATGGTGCTGAAACAACTGGATATTCATGTGCCTCAAAATTGCATCTGTCCACAAATTGTACATCCTCTATAAAAATTACCTTAAAAAGGATAACATGCTTAAATATAAAATACAAAGCTATACTACTCCTAGAAGTTAATGTAGGAGAAAATATAAAGGACATTAGGTTTGGCAATAACTCATCAGGTAATGATGGTGAAGGCATGATCCATGAAAGAAATAATTGGTAAAATTGCATTCATTAAAATTAAAATTTTTGACTCTGCCAAAAGCAATGTCAAAAGAACAAAAAGACAAGCCACAGACTTAGGGAAAATATTTGAAAAAGACAAATCTACTTAAGGACTATTATTCAAAATATACAAAGAACACTTAACCTCATGAATAAGAAGACTAACAATCCAATAAAAAATGTACCAAAGCCTTTAACAGATAGAGAGATGAGAAAAATGAACATTTGAAAACATGCTTCACAACATAGGTGATCAAGGAAATGCAGATTAAAGCAATAAGGTATCACTCACACCTATTATAAAGGCTGAAATTCAGAACAGTGATAGGACCAAATGCTGGTTTTGCTGTGGAGCAACAGGAACTGCCATATGTTGCTAGTGAGAATGCAAAATGATAAGACCAATTTGGAAGACAGTGTGGTAAGTTGTTACAAAACTAAGTGTAGTCTTACCATATAATACAGAAATTGCACTCCTTGGCATTTACCCAAAGGAGTTGAAAATTTATGTCCACACAAAAACCTGCATACAGAGTAGCAATATACATAATTTCCAAAATTTAGAAACAACCAAAATGTCCCTCAGTGAGTAAGTGGATAAATACACAGTAGTACAACCAGATAATGGAATACTATTTAATAATAAAGTAAATTAACTATCAAACCATGAAAAGACATGGAAAAAATTTAAGAGCTCATTACTAAGTGAAAGACGCCAATCTGAAAATCCTTACTTTTATATGATTCCAAGTAAATGGTATGACGAAAAAGTCAAAACTAAGGAGAGAGTGAAAAACATAGTAAGTAGTTGCCAACGGCTGGAGAGGAGAAAGGCATGATTTTTAGGGCAGTGAAGCTCTTCTATATGATGCTACAACGGTGGATACATGCCTTTATAATTTACCCAAACCCATAGAACAGGCAACACAATCACTAAGCCCTAATGTAAACAATGGATTTTGAGAGATAATGATGTGGTAATATAGGTTCGTCAGTTGTAAGAAATGTACTGCTCACAGAAAACAATTGATAAGGGTGCAGGCTATGCATGTAGGAGGCAGAGGGAGATAGGATATGTTTGTACATTCCTCTTAATTTTGCTGTGAACCTTAAACCACTCTAAAAATCTATTTTTAAAAGATCGTATAAAGAAACTTTGTATAGCAAAGCACAGCTCTCATAAGTACAAAAAATTTTTACAAAGTGAACTTACCCATGTAGCTAACATTTGTATTAAAAAACAAACGTTCCTAGTTATGCCAGAACAGTCCATTTCTTCTTTCAGTCACAACCTATTCTCCATGGACATCTCTTATTCTAATATCTGATGTAATATCTAATGTAACAGTTGCCTGTTTTGGAATTTTATATTAATGAACTCCTATATAATGCACTTTTTAATATCTAGCTTCTGTTATTTCACCTTATATCTGTGAGACCCATCTGCACACTTACTTGTCAGTTTCTTCACTTTAAGAAACTGTATAGCACTCCATTGTAGCATGTCCATTTTGTAACACAAATTTTGTATCCATTCTACTGATGCTGGATTCTTCAGTTGTCTGCAGTTTGAGGCAAATATAAATAAATAAACATACTTTGAACATTATTGCACATGTCCTCTGAGTCCATGGCATACTTTCTGTTACTATACCTGGAAGTATAATTGTGAGAATAGAAGATCAGATTTTCAACTTAAGTTGAAACCTGCAATGGTTCTCCAAAGTAATTGTACTAATTTACCTTCCTGACAGCAGGGTTTAGAAGACTCAATTGCTCTACTTTAATGTTGTCAGTCCTTTTAATTTTAGCTGTTTTGTTGGGTATTTTTAATTAAAAAAATTTGTACCCTGGAATTAACCCGATGTGACTTTTATTCCTGCTGTGCTAAGTTCTAGTAGTATATAAGGTCACAGAAAGTCACGTTTCTTCTTTCATTCTTCTTTTCCTCATCTGCAATATGGCAATAAAATAGTTATTTACTAGAAGAATAGCTGAAAATGATAAATGAAATGATGTATGTAAAATAATGACTACTATTTCTTAAGCATCTATCATGTACTACTATGTATTTACTTACAGTGGGGAGCATAACACATGGTACGTATAAGCTACAACAGTAATAGTAACTATATTCTCCCTTATCAGTCTTGCAAACATCTGGCATTCGGTAATGTAGTGTAGTGTAACTGGGTTAATCTTGCCATTATTCCTAGAAGATTAGACTGCTTCATCTTCTAATACTAAAGGGGTAGAATCTAATGCTTTATTGTCACTCAAAGAAACCCAGCATCAGTCACTTGGGACAATGTGATTTGGTTATTTTTGTTTACTATTTCAAGGCTCAGAGTCCCCCCATCATATCACAGTGTCATGAAAGAAATGACTGGGAAAACAAGGAACTAGTGAGTAAAGATGTATACTTTTATTTTTCACCAAATTAAGAACAAGCAACAACTGTTTGGGGCCATCAATCATGCTCTCCAAATGCTTTTGTTATAGCATCTAAGTATGAATGTACTCATTTGTCAAAACTTCACCACATCTTCTTCTGCAAAGAGGTGCCTTAAGATTGAGAAGTAAAGTTGTTTACGGTCTGTCTTCCTGCTCAATTTATGGATGCTACTGTCCCCTTTGGTTTTAGAACAATGAGCTCATGATTTTCAGAAGACATGGACAAACCTCCAGGTTAGCAGATCTCTTTCAATAAGTGGTAACCATCAACAGCTCTCCAAATTCCAGAGCTTTGTCTACACACAACAGGAAAATAAGCTGTAAACAGGAAACAGTCTCATAGAGACTGGCCCTGTGCGTGAGAGACGTGTACCATCACTCTCCCTCGTTAGTTACTGCTGTATTGCTGGAGAGGGAGGAGAAGGTGATTTTTATGAGTTTTTTTTGCTGGCAGTAAAGGATCCACTCCCATTTGGATTCACAAACATGAGCCTTTTGGCTCTTACTGAACTCTGTTCTCACATGTCTCCAAGTTTAACAAATAATTGTGATGCCCCACCCCCCGAATATATGGCTGTTTAGAAACCATGGAAGACTTATTCTTAAGTTATTAAACCTAAAACACATTTTTCCAACGCAGTTCCTTTAATTTTTAAAGGCTTGTATAATTTAAGGGAATTTGAACCCATGTGTTTTTTATTCACTTGAACTGACATCATCAAGGCTATTGCCTTTTAAACAGCTGGTTGAGCCTTTTTAATATAGTTCGCTTATGACTTGTTTCTTTTTGAAAACAGAATTTTTTTTTTTGCCAAAGGCAAATGAACTTAAATACCAGGAGATTTGGATTTAGATCAAAATTTCAGACCTATAAAGTTAGAGGTTGAATTTTTTGCAAATGGGCTCCTGACTGCTCATTGAAATTAGTTACAAAAAAAGAGAAAAGTACCACCTAAAGGAAGCTCACGTTTGAACCTAGGGTTAGAATAAAGAAATGTCTATATTTGCTACTGAAATTTGTGCCAAACCTGAAACAAATCAGTGTCCAATGTGTATTGGATTATTACAGAAATATGATCCACCACCAAGGAGTTAGCTTTTCCACCATCTTTAGTTATCATGAATAACCACAATGCCCATATTCTCCAGAGGTTAGAAACCCAGTTGCTAGGGCTGCCTAAGATTTCTAAGATGTGATTGTTTTAATAGAATCATTGTGGGAACAGTACCTTTGCTAAACATTTTAGAGCTCATTATACGCAAACGTATGTATATATGTTCACACATTTAGGATATGTATATAGAATACATATTCCCTCAAGATTTTTCTCTTTTAATATGAATATTCTCTTCTCCAGGTAGCATAAAGATTTAGTAAGTGAAATTATAATCTAGGCACAAAATGTGTAAAGGATTTCAGCTTTAAATATATCCATATGCTATAGTTGAAATGAAACTCTTAAAGCTTTTTGGTATTAACAATAGAGTCTGTTTTTCTTCTTGTCAAAATGTATATAGCTAGGCAGTGATCAGAGAGATGTATGGCTGAGAAAACTTGAATTTTATGGGAATCTGTGAAGCAAGCAGGTATTCCACACTCCTGTAGCCCTCTAGCAGAACTGCAAAAACGAATGCTCCAATTGAGAAACAAATTTGTCTGCCATAAAGAAACTCCATGAAGGATAATTCCACTGGAATAGGAAAATTAAAACTGAAAGAAAGAGACAGGAAGAGCAAGATGAGGTCTCTGATTTTGTTTCACTGTTGAGATTTTCACGGAGAAGCTATACATATACATGTTGAAGGAACACTTATGAGTTTTCCAAAATCTTCTTTAAGAAACTGAATGAACAAATTTTAAAGCAAAATTCAGATTTATAAAAGACATGATGTCTCCCATGTATGTTACTCTCATCCAACCTTTGCCACAGATATTTAACTTTTAAAACCTTCTCAAGGTGGTTGGATTGGAGACCATTGTACCCAGTTGATAGATATAAATGTTGGCATTCAGAGGTATGATAGAATAAGTGAATTTCACTATGAATACACAGTTACAGAATTTTTAGTGATTCACAGCAGGGTCCACTTAAATATGAATTTTTCATTGTGTGCTGAATAACTGGATAAAGATTGGAGACAAAGTATAGAAATAAGGCAGAAAAATCTAAAGGATATATCATCCATTGAAGATCAAACAGAAATTAAAGAGTTGCCAGTGACAAATAGGATTTGATATAAAGACATTTGATTTATAGCTTTCAAATAACTCCTTCATTGCAAAACATGAAGTACATCTCTATTTGCATTATTAAGCAATAGAAGTTTTCAGAAGTATTTTATATATTGGCTTTTCAGCATAATCCAGAGAATGTTATTTAATACTGGCAGTAAAATTGCTAGATTCTGTGACTTAGCTATGTGACCTTGGCAAGTTAACAAACTTTCTATACTGCAGTTTCTTCATTTATAAAATGACAGTGATGATATATAGACATATTGTACAAGAACAAATGTACTGAAATATGTGAAAGTATTTTGAATTCCTTATAAGCTACAAAGACATCACTGTATTCAGTTATAATTATGCACAGAAGTCTCCTCTTTTTTTCTACCACTCCACTGTCCCCCACTCCCGTGCACGTCTCTCTCCTTCTTTCTACCTTCCAAATATATTCTCCCCTTATAGAATCATAGATTGTTACAACCAGAAAAGGTCACAAAGATCATGCAATTCTATCACAAGCAAAAATGGGGTTATAAAGCAATGAAATGATTTATCCCAGGTCACAAAAATAACTAGCTACACTGTAAGTTCCATGTCACTAAAACTCCCAACCCTAACCTCCTAGAGAGGACTTCTAGAAGAGTGATTAAGAGCCTAAGTTGTGGTGACAAACTGAAGTTGACCTCTACCAAATTTCTGTATTTTTTAAATGGGGTTAAAAAAGTATTTACTTCTTGGTATTACTGTGAAGTATTAGGCATGTAGGTGAATGCCTAGAATGTATCTGCACTGAATGAACAGTTTGAATTGTCATCATTTTCTCATTCCTCTTAACCGTTCCTGTTGAGATGGCTCAGGCTGTAACCACTTCCATTTTCCTGGGGCAGACGAAAGCGTCAAGTGTTACCTCCTAATGTCCCAGATGGATCTACTACAGAGTATTAGTAACTAACAAGTGCTAACAACACAACAACTGAAATAGATCATAGCATCTATTCATCATTACAGATGAGTGAACTGATATGCAGAAAAGTAACTTGTTCAAGGTTACATGGCTACTAAGTGGCCTCAGAGCCCCACCCCCTTTAGATCATTGTAATTTGTTATAGCTAAAGCAATGGAGATCACTCAGCCTCCCTAAGTCTATGTGAACAGGGCTGGGCAGTCAGAAAATATGGTGCCACCTCCATGTGCTGTGAATATCTGTGAGAACTGCCTTCTGGAGAATTTTGTGACATAACTCCTTATCTGCATAGAATATGGGCTTCCCAATTGTAAAATGGTAGAAATGCAATAGACCTGGAGACCAATGCCAGATCTCCCAAGAGTGAAAACAAATGGGGTACCACGTCCTCATCTCCATGGATGCTTGTCCAAACCCTATCCAACCCAATTGGGGCACTCTCACTCCTGGAGAAAATCCTGGCAATCAAGCAGCCATGGTACTGCAGCTCAAGGTTAAAATGGTCAATTTCATAGGAAAAAATATGTTCCCTGAAAACATCATTCTAGGAAGCTATATGCATCTCATTTCTAGAAGCATTAGCTTCATAAGCACAGTGGTGTTAAAAAGCTCATTTAAAAACAGAGACGGATGTTTAATTATTGTTTGATTTGGGGTTATAGCCTTTCATTTTTCAAACATCTTAAGAGCAGAGAATGAAAATTGTTACCTAAGAAACTATTGAAATTCTCTTAACTCTTCTGGGTATGCATTATGTATTCTGTGAGTTCTCTGCCAGGGATATAAGTCAGAAACTCTCCCGCTGGTTTTGATTACAGCTGCAAAGTCACAGATTTGAACAGCTCTAGACAATCATTCTTCTGAACCTGCACATAAATATAAAACATTTCTTTATCCTTATCGTATAAACCTTCAATGGCATTTGCTTCAATGTAAATTCCAGTTGTCTTCCAATTTTTCCTATTATCATTTTAACAATTAGAAAACCTCATTTTTTGCAACAAAGGCACTCCATTAGCATATTCAAAGGTCATTGTACAGGTTCGAGTTATTTAACATCAAAGCAATGATAATTTGATAATCTCTGTGGATTCAGATAAAATATAGAACCACCTCTGACTTTTTAATTTTGCACATTTACAAATAAAGATAAAAATATGAGATTGAGATAATGACATGAACCATCAGTTAAGCTATAGTAAACTTCCTTCATATTTAGCTTCAGGTCCTTGCATTGTCACCTTATTATTTAAAATGGAACTGCTGCATTTTGGTAAGTGATATCAGGAACATAATTTGCTAAGGTGCCTCTTTATTTGAGGTGCTGTCAGGACTGGCAATGAGAAATGACACAATCCCTCAGTTGTAAGTGACAGGAGTCACTATATTAGTCCAGCGATTGTGTATTTCTCTGCTGTTTTTGAAAAATTGCATTTCCTTTGTGTAAGCAGAACAAAAAGAAATAGAAATCGGTTCCATGTGAATTCTGTGGTCCTCTATATTAAACTGTAATTGTTTCCTGGTAAAAAACGAAGCCTGCAGGATTTCCTGAAAAATAATTTACAAGGATGGGTACTGGGTCCAGCTTGCCTTTTTTTCTTGTGCTTCTGTGATTGATGACACTGCAAGGAGCTGATAGATTTGCTGCTGCTGCATCTCTAGAAAGTTCTTTTTCTTTAAACAAACTGCAATTCTTGAAAAAAATTTTCTTACATGGCATTCACTTTCCTGGTTTCTTGGTTGGTAGTTGTTTTTCAACTCTGGCACAGCTCTGAGGGGACCCAGTAAATGGACTCAGCTGCATCAATATCACCATGAAGACAGCTTGAATGAATTACTTAAGGTAATAGCCAGGCAGAAATTTGTAATTTGATCAAGCAAACTCAATAGTAAGCTCTTTAGAACGGTAATATGGAAAGAATGCTGTATTTGGTGTCCTACACACCTGAGTTCAAATTCCCCTCCTACTGCATAACTTGTAAACATCACATAAGCTTTATGAGGAAATGAAGAAGTCAGTTATTCACAAAAGAAGAATGCTGTGTAGTAGAAATGGTTTTATAATTAATAAATCCCTAAAATGTTAAATCAGAGCATTGAGCCTCTTTTTTTTTTTTTTTTTGGATCCTGGTGTTATTTTAATAGTAAGAGCTGGAAAAATAAAAGCTAACCATCCTTAGCCTTTTCTATGTGTCAGACATTATGACAAGCACCCATTATCTCATTTATTCCTCACAAAAGCCTTCTAAGGGATGCTGTAAGTGACAAGTACCACTTTATAAGACCAGTGCTTGTCTGTTTCTATGATGCTTTTGAAAACATTCCATACATTATAGAATGTGTCACTCTTCTTCTCTAAAATAATAATTATATCAAATAATTACTGACTATAATATATGTCCTACAATAGCTAAGTAATTTACAGACCTAATTTCATGTAATCCTTAAAAAATACTATGAAGAGGGTACAGCTGATATCCCTACTGGGAAAACTGAGGATCAGGACTATTAAGTTGCCCAGTAACATGGCTAGTTAGGAAGACTCATTGTACCACCTCTCATAAAAAATATCAGCCCATCTCTCCTTCTATACCCTTTGACCACCTGGTTTTTCACCTTTTCACCTCTTCAAATGTTTGATACATTTTAATCTGACTTTATTTATAAAAAATGTTCAATAAGTCTGGGGGTAGGACGAGGCAGCATTTGTCCTAGAATCTTCATATCTTCTTTCACACACATTTCACTGTAATGTGGAACACTCTTTAGAATTATGCAGAAACTCTAAGGCCTAGGGTTTCCTCTCTTCTGTCCCTTGGTATGCTTCTAGGCTAAGTTTAGTAGCACAAAAGGCATAAAGACTAAGACATACCATATCATATAAAATGAGATGAGGATAGTGACACAGGCAGTCTAATAAACTGCACCTGTAATGACTTGACTATGTATGCAGCACGGATTGTCATAAAGCACACATGAAGGAAATTGTGCCTTCATGCTTTAGAAGCAATACTAATTATGTTCCATAATGGCCCTTCTATTCATCCCTAGTGTTTCAGTCAAGTCACAAATGAATGGAGCTTTCTTTGAAGGTGTTGCATCATGAGAGGGAAAGTCATCCTTCAAACCTACTCTTCTGGGGAGGATGGATGGGTTAAATGCATGGCTGACAAATTCTCTATCAACTTAGAAGATATTGAAGAAGAATAGCAGGGCACCAAATGAGAGTTCAGAAAAAATTAAATGCCTGCCAACAATAAGATGAAATAAATATCCACACCCTGAAGTTCAGTTATCAGAAGTGTTTAGTAGCCAAGGACTTTTTTTCTGCTACATGTAGGGAGTCTTTGTCATCCTCATGTGTTAGTTGGCTTCTTAATGAAAATTAAGCTTTGTTTCTTGCCATTGTCACAACACAATGGGAATAAAGAAGAAATAGGACAAGATTTCTGTTTCTGATGTGGTTATTACTTATATTAGCTCTTAAACCTCATCCTGAGAATTAAGTGAAGTAATATGTGCCCTTCATAGAGCAGGACCACGTCAGACATACAGTAAGAACTCAATAGGTGTTGATTGTTGATGTTTTTGTTGTTATCAGCATACTCAGTTTTTCTTTCTAGACATTCTTCACCAACTTAGACCATATTCTACTTGTTCACTACCATTTTGAGACAAATTAAGAAGACAAAATTAAGAGGAAGAAATAATAAGGTACCTAGAAATAGGGGGAAGATTCAAAGATCCGATGACCCTGTCTAAACTTCTCACTACAAGTATTTATGAGGGAGCTTAGGAGTTAGGCAAATGAGTACATGCTCTCATCTATAAAACAGAAAGATGGACAGTGTGATTGAATTACCTCTCCTTTAGCGAAAGCATGCTGTTAGATGGGCCACCGAATAATAGGACACCAATGTACAACCAAAGAGCAAAGGACCTAGATTTTGCCAAATACCTGAAGATCAGTGGGAGACACTGTCTGTATATATAAGATCATATTCAAAATACTTCTTTCATTGCCAGAAGCTTTTAAGACTCTCATGAAAATAAAACAGAAATATGCTCACCTGAACTTTGCAATGTGAGAAGATACAAAGCAAAATGCAATTGTAAGCAGTTTTATAAATGTCACAATATATCCCCAGTACAACTATAATATGCTAATAAATAAATTAAAAGAATTAATGTTAAAAAATAAAATGCAGGCATGTGCACGCACACATGTACAAACCACCACACACGTACACACACTGTTGTGCTCAAACACTTTTGTTCAGGTGCCACCCTTATTGTTGATATGTATAGAGCCTTCTTTTCTTTGTTTGTTTTAGTAACATATTACCCTAAAAAAACTGAATGTTAGAAATCACGTATTCATCATTGGTGTACTCCATACCACTATTCCCCCCTCAGAAAATAACCATATCCCAAATTGTGTGTAATCATCACCTTGCCTTCCACTTACAGCATTATAATGTCTAAAAAGTATATATGCTTATTTTAGCTGCTTTTGATTTTTAAAATGTTGCATATCATATTCTGAGATTTAGGACTGATATGGAAAAGAATTGCTAAAATAAAGCCATTTGTTTTGTGTAGCTCTATTTCATTCTTTTGATATCTGTATTATATTCCATTGAATAAACACTGCATACTGTAGCCATTCTTTGTCAATGGACATTTGGATTATTTCCATATTTTGCAATCTGCCTTGTCTGAAAATGCATATGCTTATTAAGCAATAATGATTCAATGAACAGCTGGTACCTTTCCTTAAACCCTTCTACCACTCAGACATGTTGTAACAAAACTAATCTAAAGGGAAGGAATGAGGTCAAATTAATTTTAATAAGTACTTCTACTTGGAGAAAGGGACTTATGTTTGTCCTTTAATTCCAATGGAGGTATTACCCTAAGGATTGCATTTATCATCCCCTGATCTAGTCATTTTCAATAAATTGCCTTGCCACCTTGAGTAAGTCATAGTGCTTCAGTTTCTTTCTCTATAAAAATAATATGGCTGACCCCCCAAAAATCTGTTAGATTCTTCTTATTCCTGATTTCAGGACCTGAAGGAAAGCAAAAGACCTATCTCTAAGGGGAAAACATAGCATTTATTGCACAACTATGAAATACATGACATCTTATACTTTGCACACAGAATTTTACTTAATTGTAACAAACCCTGATTTGGCAGATACTGTTATTATTTATACTTTGGAGATAGAGACTAAGGCACAGATGAATAAGGAAACAAAATTCTGTATATCTAAGGTTTTAGTGACTATCTAGAATTAGGATGGGAATCCACGTGGCCTAAAGCCCAAACTCAACTTCTTGGTCAAAGTACTGTGAATTTCTTGAAGCCATGTTGGCCATCACCTAATTTCTCCAAAGTTCTAAGAGAGGGTATTGTTAAATTCAATCACACAGCTCATCTCTAGCTGTAAGATCTTTCTCCCACAAACCAAAGACTAGAATTGACATTTTTTAAAATAGATTAATATCTGTTAACAAATGTATTTTCTGATTTGTTCCCATGAACCATTCATAAGTGATCACAGCTGAAGGAAACTTTCTTAGCCTGAAGATGTTGGAATTAATTCTGATGAAGTACTGTCATGCCATCCATATTGCCAACACTCCTATAATAATGTATTCTTATGAAGTTCCATAAACTTATTTTTTAGATATTCCCTATAATTTGACTGTAATAGTATGGAAATTTTTATTCAAAATGTAGAAATTAGTGCAATATTTGAACATTTTTGCTAACATGCAAAGTTGCATTTTCAGTGTGTTAAATATTATCAGTATATGAAAGCTTCAGCTCATTAGGAAGCTGAAAGAATACAGTGTTGCCAACTTTATAATCAGTCAGTCAGTGAACATTCATCATATGTTGTGTGCAGAATACTGAATTAGGCAGTTGCAGCACCATAAAAGAAGTAGAAGACTCTTTCAGCATTAAATGATTTTATAATTTAATTGAGGAAATTATCTAAACTTAAGAGCAGCTTATTAAATATCAAATACAAATTTAAATGGTATGAGTTGAATTGGTATATACTGAAGAAACACAGAGTAAAAGATGTTTTTACCAATTAGAGGCAAGCTCTAAAGGAAATGGCCCTTGCACTAAAATCATAACTTCTGTAAGGCACCCACTATGTGCAAGTCCTTGAACTTCAGCATTCTGTAAGTAGTATCTCCTTTAATATCACAATGCCTTAGCAAAATATCATTTTCTCCCTATTTTAAAGACGATAAAATAAAGGACTTGAAAGGCTACACACTATATCAACCATCACCCAGAAAATGATGGACTTGATCAGGATCTAAGTTCAAGCCAGCCTAACACCAAAACTAATGTGCTAGACATGTATACTGTGTTCCAAGAAACTGCAGGCAAATGGATGATGGCTTTGGAAGGATGCACCCAGGGTAAGGTGAACACATTGTCAGATCATAGAGACCATAGAACACAGACATGAAAGTTACTGATCATGTGGAAGTTCAGAGGTAGATGAAATTCAAATTTCTTTCTGTTTATTTGAACTAATTTTAGACTTACACACTGCATAAAAGGTTTCTTGTTAAATCATGCTGCAATGATCAAGAATGAGAGATTTACATTGTTACATTATTTTTGACTAGACTTCAGATGCTATTCAAAATTCCAATTTTCTCCCCACTTTCACTTTCTGTTCCAGGACCTTATCTAGGATCCCACATTGTATTTAGTTGCTCCTTCTACTTAGTCTCTGTTAAACTGTAATAGTTCTTCTGCTTTTCCTTTTTTTATGACTTTGACACTTTCAAAGAACACTGATCAGTTATTTTATAAAATGTTTTCCAATTTGCATTTTTAATATTTTCTATGATTGAACAAGTTACACACTTTTGGCAAGGCTATCACAAAAAATGATGTTTGTGTCCTTCTCAGTGCATCATAACTCAGGGCTCATGATGTTAGTAAGTCTTATGACTAGTGTCTACCAGGTTTTTTCCACCATGAATTACTGTCTTTTCCTTTGTCGCTGGGAAGTATTTCAGGAGAGATATTTTGCTCTACAAATCTTGCTTTGTCTCAAATAATTTCTCCCAAATTTTATCATCTTTGGTGGATCTTGTCCTCACCATTATTATTATAATGTTTGCCTAATAATAAATCCTAGTTTCCTTCTCTCTTTTCTTCTAAATTTAACCGAAATTCTACTGTGAGACAAAACAGTTCCCTCTGTATTAATTTATTGGTTTATGTATATGAGTGATTATCATGGATATTTATTTCATAAATTAAATTCAATACTGATATTATTTATGTTGTTGCTGAAAGGATTGACCATTGGAAGTGTCTACAGATGTAATCTTATGTTCTTTTGACAATCTGCCTTTTCAAGAGCATTTCCTTCATTTAAGAGTGGTAGAGCCCCTGCCTAGCAAGCATGTGGTCCTGAGCTCAAACCCCAGTACCACACACAAAAAATCATTTCCTTGTTTTCTGGTACCACAAGATTTTCCAGGTTTGCTTTGCATTTTTCTTTCCCTAGCCCCCAAATCAATCATTCGTTAAGAAGACTGGTTTATTTTTTATGGAAGAAGAGTGACTAGAAATAAAGATTTGGATGCTAGGTGTGCTTAGATAAAAATTTTTTTTCTTGTTCTTATTTTTCTATGGGTTTGAGGTGCAGCATTCAGGTCATTTATCTGAGATCTTTCTGTGTTTTTAATATACGCACTCATGGCTATAAATGTTTTGCCTAGGAATGCTTTTGCTGTGTCCCATAGGTTCTGATAGATTGTGCTTCATTCTCATTAAAGTACAGGAACTTTCTGATTTCCTCCCTTATTTATTCGATGACCCACTGATCATGGAGAAATGTGTTGTTCAATCTGCAGATGTTTGAATATGTTCTGCTGTTTCTTTTGTTGTTGTGTTCTAGTTTTATTGCATTGTGTTCATACAGTATGCACAGGGTTATTTCAATTTTCTTATATTTGTTAAGACTTGCTTTGTGATCTAAAATATGGTCTATTTTGGAGGTAGTTCAATGGGCTGCTGAGAAGAATATATATTGTACTGTTGCAGAATGGAATACTCTGTAGATATCTGTAAGGTCCATTTGATCTATGATGTCATTCAATTCTAGAGTTTCTTTGTTTTTGTTTTTTGCTTTTGTGTCTGGATGATCTATGTACTGGAGGTAGAGGAGTACTGAAGCCTCCCAACACCACTGTGTTGGGATCTGTCTTTGTTTTTAAGGCCAGTAGTATATGCTTAATGAAATTGGGTGCACCAATATTGGCACATTCAAGTTTACAATTTTTATTTCCTCTTGATGTATTGCTTTTTTTATTAGTATAAAGTGACCTTCTTTGTCTCTTCTGAATAATTTAGATTTGAAGTCTACTTTGTCTAATATAAGCATTTCTAAATGGATGGAACTGGAGAACATCATCTTAAGGGAAATTAGCCAGATTCAGAAGGTCAAAAGCCACATGTTTTCTCTCATATGTGGAATATACACCTAATACAAATACAGCAATATTATGAAGAACAGATCACACTAAGGGAAGGTCACATATGAGAGAGGGAGGGTAAAAAAAGGAAGTTAAGAAAGTAAATATGGCTGATGTGCTTTCTGTACAAGAATAAATGTAGAATTTTTAAACCTGTTGAAATCACCATAAGAAGGGGACTAAGGTAAAAAGAAGAAAAATAGAGAAATGAACTAGTTGGGTTATAATACATATATACATGGAACTGTCACAAGGAAACTTCCTATTGCAGCTATCTTAAAGAAACAAAAATATCTTTTTTCTTTTACAAAATCAGAGAACAGGAGGGCAGAATGGGTCCTATCTGGGGAGTTGCTACCAGTAGGAGAGGGTGTGAGGAAAGGGTGTAGGATGGTGAATATGGTGCAAATACTGTGTACTCATGTATGTAAATGGAAAAATGAGTCCTGCTGAAACTATTCCAGGAGTGGAGGGAGTGGAGGATAAAGGAGAATGATAGAGGAGTGAATTCAACGATGATATATTTGATATTTTGTGAAAACTTTTGTAAATGCCACAATGTACTCCCAGCACAATAAAAAATAATGTGAAATAGAAAAAAATTTACTGCCATGCTCAGACCTCCCTTTCATGTATGAAAACAAGTCTTGGTGTAGGAGGAGAAGGGACAAGTAGATAGGACTTTAGAGAACTCTACCCACCCAGTGAATGAGTTGGTATTTGTGGTATTATGTTAGAGAGAAATTTTGTAAAGCTAAGCAAGATACTGGATGATGGAATTGTGTTACAAGATGATTTTCATGCTAGAGTGCAGGATTCAACAGGGGAGTGGGCAAAAGCCACAATAATTACAAATAGCTAGTTATGGTTTTCTATGCATACAGTGAGAAAGGCCTAATACTAGAATAAAAGTATCAGAGAAAGAAAGAAGAGAAAAGCAGAAACACTAGAGAAAATTAATTGGTTAGAGATAGTGACAGGCTTGACAGAGGGTTGGGGAAGTGTAAAATTATTCTGTTTGTTACCTTAGAGAGCTGAATATATGGAAGTGCCACTGAAAATATCAGGAATGATTGACTCAGTGTCAAGAAAGCATAGACTTCAGTTTTGACATATTTAGTTTAAGGATTATTGAGACATGTTAGTAGAAATACTTCCAATAGAGAATGGGAGGTATTCTACTAAAGATAGATACCATATTTTTGAATTCTTAATACCTACCTCTGTACTTCACTTACATGATGTATTCAGAATAATAATAGCTAACACTTTTAAAGTGCTTGCCTTGTGTCACATTTATGTCAAGCATTCATATAGACATGACCCTTATTCAATACTAACAATAACCCTAGTCTTATGGTTTCCATATTTTGGATGGAGAAAATAAGACACAAAAAGGTTAGGTAACTTGACCAAAGAGACACAGCTAATAAGTAATGAAATCAAGATTTCCCTCAAATTCATATGACTTCAATGTACTTATTCTTAATTAATACAATGTTTTGTGAAAAAGACAGATAGAAATAGAGTGATCACACATAGAACATGTCTTACAGAAATATATTTGAGATTCATTTATGCAAATGAACTCATTAAAAGAGTAAGACTAAAATCTAAGAACACCAACAAACACTAAGCAGAGTCTGCAATGAAGTAGATTTGAAATAAGGAAGAAAAAGTTAATTATGATTAAAGAGAACACATTGGAGAGTGAAACAGAAAAGACTGTTGACATTTCAAAATGAGAAAAACAGATTGCATTGGTAAGAAATTCCCATTTCCAATAATGGTAGGTAAGCTTATTGCAGATCAACACTTACAAAATGGAAGACAAGCATAGAATCTAGAAAAATATGCTTTAAAAAACTTGTTTTCAGGTATCAGAACACTTAACCAAATTAGCAAAGATGTCAAGGAACAAGATCCCAAAGGAAAGGGAATCTTCTAGATAAATCTAACAGGTATGCCATTTTCCCCTTGAGACATTTGCTAACAGTGGAGAAGCTATCCAGAATTTCTGGAAGTCTTATTGGACTTAGCATAAGAAATTAAAACTTATGATATACCAAGAAGGAGGGGCCATCATATACACAATACAAAGGGTTAGACTGTATGAACTTGCCATATCTACATGGAACAAAGTTTACCTCTAAAAAACTCAATCCACAATTCAATCAAGGTAATTTGCTCAGCACTAACTATGTTCTGGAAGATAAAGTAAATTATTTTTTGGAGGAAACTAATTTTGTACAATTTTTCATTTACCATGTCTAGTATTCATTAAAAATGACCAGTAACTAAGAGATAAAATATATTCCCAAGATTCAAGATAAAAAAACATACAACAAAAACAAATCCATATAAGATCTAGGTGCCATTATTATAAGACTTGAGCATTAAAATATATGTAATTAATATAGCCAATTACCAAAAACACAAGAAAAATTTCACAAGATGAGTGAAAAATTTAAAAACTAATAAAATTATAGCTATAGAAGTAAAAATTATGGTAGCTAAAATTAAGCCTTAAGAGATAGATTTAAGTGATTAGTCAAAACCAAAGAAAATATCACTGAGCTACATCATGTCATAAGAAAATATTCAAGCTGAATCACACAGAAAGAAATCATAGAAAATACACGCTAAAAAGCTGAAATAGGCATATAGAACAAGGTTGAAAATTATGGCACACCTATACTAGGAATCCTAGAAGAAGAAAGGCAATTTGGCAAAAGAAATACAAATAAACTAGCTAAGAATCTTCCAAAACTGAGGAGAATGCACACTCACAGATTGAAGAAGTGCTATAAATGCTGCAAAACATATCTAAGCACATCAAGAACTTTACAATTGAGTCACATTTACAAGAATAGTAGATTCCAGCTCAAGTACCTTTGAAGAAAAATTAGTTTGAACAACCATCCACACCCAAAAATACCATCACATCCTAAGGAACTCATTCAAGAAGTTTCAGCACCTAGATGGGTCATAATAATAAGAAAAGACACATTGAAGAAGAAGGATAGCTTTACATTACTTATATCACCTCTACCTTGAACTTGTGCAAGGGAAAGGAGAGAATTGAATGAGCACCCAGCTTTCCTGCGGTTTCCCAGATCAGGGAAGCCATGTGGATCTCAATATTAGTTTGGCCTCCAACAGCAGCTAGGTCCAGACCTTCTCTATCACAAGGCCGGCTCAGTGGAACCAGGATCCAGACTGTACCTTCAGATCTTGACTTCAAGTTCATTTCTGCAGAATATCTTTTCAGGACACACACAAAGTGAAAGTAAAGGAATAGGAAAAGATATTCTATGGAAATAGAAAGCAAAAGAGAGCAGAGATAGCAATACTTAGATAAAACAGACTTTAAGTCAAAAACTGTCATAAGGGAAAAGAAAGTTCTGTTTACAAAAGACCAATTAATTATTAACTACTATTAAATATTCATACCATAGTTAATTTTATAGTATCAATTATAATTTTATAGTTATCAATGTTAATGATGAAGGAGTCATCACTGATGAGGATGTAACAATTATAACTATATAAACCCAATATTGGAGTACCTAAATATCCAAAGCAAATATTAACATTACTTAAAGAAGAAATAGACAATAATACAACAATAGATAGAAACAGCAATGCATTACAATAGGGGATTTCATTGTCTCATTTTCAAAAGTAGATCATCTAGACAAAAAAAATACAAGAAAACATCAGACTTAAATTACAATATAGATCAAATGGATCTAACAGATATATACAAAACATTCTATCTACCAGGAGCTGAATGAATACACATTTTTTTCAAGTGCACATAAAACAGTCTCTAGTAAGCACCATATGTTATGTTATAAAGCAGTTCTTAACAAATTTAAGAAGACCAAAATCATGTCAAGTACTTTTCTACCCACAATGGTATGAAGCTAGAAATCAATACTAGAAAAATAAAATCAGAGAATTCATAAATATATGAAAATTATACAACATACTCCTGAACAATGAGTTTAAGTACAGATATAAGAAAAATTTTTTAAAAATTGAGACAAATTAAAATGGAAATATGGCATGCCAAATCTTTTGAGACAGGCAAAAGCAGTTCTAAGATTATAGTGATAATCTCTCCTAAGAGAGAAGATCTCAAATGAACAACCTAACTTAACATTTAGGACTCGGTGGTGTCACTGGTGAATGCTACAAAACATTAAAAAAAATTAATGCCAAATCTCAAACTCTTCTAAAAAACTGAGAAGGTTGAATACTTAAAAAATGCATTCTGTGAGTCCAGGATCACCCTGATACTGATATCAGACAAGGACATTACAAAGAAAGACTATCCCTGATGAACAAACATGCAGAAATCATCAAGAAAATATCAGCAAATTAAATTCAGCAGCATACTCTAAGGATAATACACCATGATCAAATAGTATTCATCCTTACGATGCAAAGACAGCTAAACATATGCAAATCAATAAACATCATACTCCACAGTAATGGAATGAAGGATAAAAACCATGTGATCATTTCAATAGATCTAGAAAAAAATTTGACAAAATTGAACACCATTTCATGAAAAAGTCTCAACAAATTGAGTATGGAAGAAACAACATACAACAAGTCCAGAACAACGTGAAAAGATGAGCCCTTTTCTTTATGACCAGGAACATTTTTATTTGCTGTAGTACTAGAAGGCCAAAGCAGCCAAGCAAGATAAAGAATAAAAGGCATCTAAATCAGAAAGGAAGAAGAAAAATTATTTCCATAGATGACATGGTCTCACAAATAGAACACTCTAAAAACTCTGCCAAAAACTGCTAGAATAAAAAAAAATAGTAAAGATGCAATATTCAAAGATCACCTGCATTCAAAACACTACCCCCCAAAAAAAGAAATTAAGAAAGTAATCCCATTTTCAATAGCATTAAAAATACCTAAGCAAAAATTTAACCAAAGAAGTAAAAGATCTCTACACTGAAAACAGTAAACCATTGATAAATGAAATTGAACAAGGCACAAATAAATTGAACAATATTCCAGGTTTATGGATTGGAAGGATTCACATCATTAAAATGTCCATAATATTCGAAGTAAACTACAGACTCAAAGAAATTTCTATCAAAATTTCAATGGTATTTTTTTTCATAGACATAGAAAAAAGCACTAAAATTCATTTGGAATCACAAAAGACTTTGAATGACCAAAGCAATTACGAGCAAGAACAAGCTGAAAGAACTTCACTACCTGATTTCAAAGTATACAATAAAGCTCAGTAATTAAAACAGAATGGTACTAGCATAAGCACAGACATAAAGACAAGTGGAAAAGCAAATAGATCCCAGAAATAAATCCATATATTTGTACTCACCCGATTGGTGCTAGGAACACTGGATTCTCACATGCAGAAGAATGACACTGGACCTTCATGTAGTACTGTATACAAAAACCAACTTGAAATAAGTTAAATGACTAAGACTAAAACTACTGAAAAAACATAGGAGAAAAGATCTTTGATGTAAGTCTCGGAAATATTTTTTGATATGACAACAAAAATATAGGTACAAAACAAAAATAGACAAGTGGAATTATATCAAACTAAAAAGATTCTTTCTGTACAGCAAAGGAAACAATGAGCAAAGTAAGGAGAACATCTACATAATGGGAGAAAATATTTGCAACCATCCATCTGATAAAGGTATATCAAAAATATAAAAGTAAAAAATACATAAAAGGATTTAAACTTAACATCAAGAAAGCAATTTATGCAGTTTAAAAGATGGGTAAAGGACCTAAATAGGTTTTTCTTAAAAGATAGACAAATGGTCAGCTAGAGAATGAAAAATGTTCAACATCAGCAATCATCAGGGAAATGCACAATGAGATACTCCCTCGTATGTGCTATAATGGACATTATCAAAAGGACACTAATGGCAGGGAATGTGAATTAGTATAACCATTATGGAGAAAACTGTGGGTATTCCTCAAAAATTAAAAATAGAACTACTTTACAGTCCAGCAATCTCACTTTTGAGTACATATCAAAAGTATATAAAATGATTATTGAAGGGAGGTATCTGTTCTCCCGTTTTCATTGTAGCATTATTCAAAATAGTCAAGATATTGAAAAAACCTAATTGTCCATCAGTGAACGAATAGATAAAGCAAATATGACCTATACCTATGTACTATGGAATATGATTTGGTCTTTAAGAAGAAGGAAATCCTTTAATTTGTGACAACACAGATGAATCTGGAGGATATCATGTTGACTAAAATAACCCAGACACAGGAAGAAAAATGTTACATGATCTCATATGTGGAATCTACAAAATGTTCCACTTCATGAAGCAGAGAAGAGAATAGTGGTTACTACAGGCTGGGCTAGGGTTGAGAGAAATGGGGGAATACTGGGAAAAGTTTCAGTTACCTAAGATGAATTAGCCTTGAGGGGCCAAGGTGCAGCATGTTTATATAGTTAGCAATACTGTACTGTATACTTGATGTCAAATATTCTTAACATATACACACAAGGTAACTATGTGTGGTGATACATATGTTAGTTTATGATAGTCCTTTTACAATGTGTATGTATCTTAAAACACCATATTACACATTTTAAATATGCATAATTTTCATTTGTCAGTTATACCTCAATCGAGCTTGATGGGTGGGGGGAGAAATCTCTAAAAAAGAACTAAGATAGTAGCTGAATTGTTCATAAAATTATATAAAGCTAAAAGACAATGGAATGATATTTTCCAATTGCTAGGAAAAAGAAAAAATACCGACTTATATTTTTATATCTCATACTCTTTCAAAAGGGAAGGAAGAAAAAAAATGAGATGCTCTTAGACCGAAATAGAGATTTCATCACCAGCAGACCTCTACTAAAGGACATAATATAATACCTTCTTTAGGCTGGAGTAAAATGATCCCTATGGAAGCGTTGAAATGCTGGGAAAAAAATGAGGAAAAAAGAGAAAAGAGAAACACAAAGTTCAATCTAAATTAATATTAACTTTATCCAGCAATCCTATTGATATCTTTTGAGGCTTAATAGATATGACTAAAATACTAGTACAGAATGCAGAAGGAAAATGGAACCAATACTCAAGTAATGACATAAATAATTTAAATTTAAATTTAATATGTCAAAGATGCCTACTGTGGTGCCTTAGAGTGACTATGGACAGGGCAGTTGAAGTGCCTTGCACTTTAAAAGAAGCCAGGAAAGGAAAGAAAAGGGAATCTAGAACAGGAAGGAGAAACAGAAGAGAAATAAAATAATAGATTTTAATCCAAGTAGATCAATAGTTACAGTAGATGTAATTATTGTAAAGACTCTAAGTTTTAAAATAAATACCACAAAATGGTATTTAAAAAAAAATGCTGGTGTGTAATCCCACCTACTTGGGAGGCAGAGACAGGAGAATCACTGTCAGAAGCTGGCCTGGGCAAAGTTAGCTCTCTGAAAAGTGAACTAAAAATAAAAGGGCTCGGGACATTGCTCAAGTGGTAGATCAGGAGACCCTGAGTTCTATCCTCAGTACAAAAAAACAAAAGAAACGCACACACACACACACACAAAACTATGGTTTCCTTAAAGAGATATACTTTGATTATAAGGAAACAGAAAAGTTGAAAGAAAAATGATGGAGATACAATTTTACTAAAAGAATCAAGACAAATTAGTATAGATCTATTAATACCAGAAAAAGTAGAAAGAAAGGCAGGAAGTACAGGCAGAGATAAAACAGGAGCTTTTCATAAGGACTTGAATGAAAATTAGGTGCATTTACCTAATAAAATAACTACAAAATAAATAGAGCAATAGTTGGCAGAAATAAAATGAGAGAAAAAAATCAACATTTGAAGATGAAGCTCTAACTCAACTCTCTCTGCAACAGAAGAAGTAAACGAAACAAAAAAGCACAAAAAAATCCCTGCAAAAAATAATAGATATGAGTTGTGGCTCATGGCCAATACACATGATCTATATAAAATGGAATTTAATGACAATTTTTTTCAAAATGTATACACTATTTACCAAAATTAGTAAGATGCTAAGACATAAGCAATTTTTAATAAATTGCAAAATATTGATATCAGAGTATATTTCATACCCAGAGTAGATTAATGCTAAAATCAGTACCAAAAAGAAAATCTACCAATATGCAAATTAACTAATATATTTGGTATAAATACCCATAGATCAAACAAAAAATTACAATGAAAGAAAAACTATTTTGAACTAAATATGGTACAACGAAATTAAGAACTAATGGGATGCATCCCACACACTTTCTTAGAAAAAAAATTATAGCCTTAAAATTGTACACTTGAAAGAAGAAAGCCTGTAAATCAGGTCTCCCATTCAGAAAAAAATCATGAGTTAAAGCCAAAGATGTAATGAAGAGTAGACATAATACAATAAAGAGCAAATGCACAATGTATTTTAAAAGGAAAAAGTAATATATACAAATATGTATGTACACACACACACACACACATATATATATATGCACAGAGAGTGAGGGAGGGTAAATATGGTCTATGTGCTTTATATATGTGTATGAAAATAGAGCAATGAAACCTGTTGGAATTATTTTAAGTATGGGTGAAAGGGACGAGGGAGAAGAGTGGAGGGGGTGAATGTACTCAAGGTGTATTGTAAGCACATATGTAAATGTCACCATGAAACCCCCTGCACAACTAATATATGCTAATAAAAATGTTAAAAAAGTAAGTTTTCAGAGGATGAAAATAACTCCCCAAATAAAGGGAATATCAATAATTAACAATGGAACAAATTACTAATGTCAGAAACAATAGGGGGTTCTAACTTTAAATCTCAGAGTTTAGAAGAATATAAACAAAATTGCAAAATATGACTAAGAAGAGACAGAAAATTTGAACCATATATATCTGCCAAAAAATTTGGGCAATCAGACACCTTCCCACAAAAAAATGCTACACAAGGAGGTTTCACTGGTGAATTTCTCCAACTATTTAATGTAGAAATGACATAAATCTTATGCAATGTCTTCCAAATAAACCTAGAAAATAGATATCATTTTATGAGGTTGGCATAACTTTAATACAAAATTGAATGAGGACTTTACAAAAAAAGAAAAGCACACTCTTTCATGAATGCAGATCCATATGTCTTAAAATTATTAGGCCACTGAATCAAGACCAAGTTGGTATTATTCCAGAAATGTAAGATTGATTCAATATTTTAAAATTAGATCAATGTAATTTACCATGTTCACAGAACAAAGGAGAAAAATCAGACTTAATAAATGCAGAAAGAGTGAATGAAAAAAATCAACAATGATTTATGAAAAAACTCTTAGCACCTCGAGAATAGAAGAGACTTAATCTGATAGAGGGGTCTCAAAAATTTTGCTGTGAATACTGTGTTTGATGGTGATCTATTGAGAAAGTTCCATCTGAGATTAGTGGACAATGGAGTCTATCATCACTATTTCTATTCAACATTGTATAGGAGGTCCTGGCCAGTTCTGCAAGTTATGGAATGGAAGAAATAAAGTTGTCATTATTTAAAGAAGACTTATTTGGGTATACACAAGATCCATAAGGACCTTCAAATAAATTGATGATTTAGCATTAGGTCAGTATATAGAAATCAGTTTTATTTTTTAATCACCACCAACAAATAGAAAACAATGAAAACCAACAAAATAAAAAATAAGATTTTATTTATCAATATGTTTAAGAACTATACACAGAAAACTAAAACATTATGAAATATTATAGGAGTAATAAACAAATGGAAGTTTCATGAACTAGAAGACTCAGTACTTAAATATGTCAATTCTCTTCAGATAGACCTATACATACCACACTATTCCAATGAAAAAATCACAATATAATTTTTCCTTTGCAGTGTGTGTGTGTGTATCAATTGTCAAGTTTGACATGAAAGTGCAAAGAGCTGTTTTTAAAAGCTTTTGATGGTTTGATTTTTAAGAAAGAATAGATGAAAAACCTTATTAGAAACATATTGAACAATATTTGCCTAGATTGGAAGCTTATTTGCAGAGACAATTTCTTTTTTTTTTTTTTTCATTTTTCTTTTATTATTCATATGTGCATACAAGGCTTGGTTTATTTCTCCCCCCTGCCCCCACCCCCTCCCTTACCACCCACTCCACCCCCTCCCGCTCCCCCCCTCAATACCCAGCAGAAACTATTTTGCCCTTATCTCTAATTTTGTTGTAGAGAGAGTATAAGCAATAATAGGAAGGGACAAGGGTTTTTGCTGGTTGAGATAAGGATAGCTATACAGGGCATTGACTCACATTGATTTCCTGTGCGTGGGTGTTACCTTCTAGGTTAATTCTTTTTGATCTCACCTTTTCTCTAGTTCCTGGTCTCCTTTTCCTATTGGCCTTGCAGAGACAATTTCAAGTTAGCACCCTTGTATGTGTTCCTTCTTTTTTATCATCTCCACTGCTGATGCTTTTGTCCAAGTATCATTTTTCACCTGTAGGACTCAATTAGCTTCCTAATTCGTGCCTCTAATTCCCACCCTTGCCTCTTTGTCTAATCTTAAAATAGCAACTTGAAAGATTCTGTTGAAACTGAGCACATTTCCACTGTAAGGAATTTGTAACTACAGGCCACTCCCTTGGAAAACCACTTCCTTCAAGGGTTCACATTCCTCTCTCCCTCACTTCCTCTAGGTCTTTACGGAAATCACTGTCTCTATCAGGGCTTTTTGTCAACTCTATCGGAAACAGCAGACCCCAGCAACACCTAGCACTCACCCATTTCCTTCCATGTTTGTTTTCTCTATAGCAAGTATTACCTTCAAATAAACTATGCGTTCTACTTATTTATCTGCTTCTTCCTGCTAGGATGTTAGCTTTTGGAGTGGCGATGGTTTGACCTATTTTTTACTGTTCACTACCTACAAAAATGTCTGGCATGTAAGAAGCTCTAAATAAGTATTTGTTACATGAATTAAATAAATGAGTACATTAATGACTTGAAGTTTTAAGATGATTTTCACAGGAAAAAGTATTGCAATATTTCATCCAGTTTTTATTTTTTTTCATATTCTTATTTGATATTTTCTCACCAGAATCCACACTTAGACCTTCAGGGGCCCATAAAGACCACATTTCACAGTCTGGATGGAATGTTCCATGACACATAGAGTGAGAAGAATGAAAGGGCATAATTCTGCCATGGGAGTAGAGCATTTTAAAGTTGGTTTCAATATTTTTTAGTACATTCATAAAATGTTTAATGAAAGTGTGATAAAAAAGAAGAGTGGTTTTATTAAAAGAAAAATAAAAAGTTCTTCTTGTGTTGTTTCAAGGGATCATCTTTCGGTTTGCTACTCAAAATGAACTGAAGCAGGAGGACAAAAATATGCTTGAAAATAACTGATTCAGTGTGTTATTTATAATCTATAATGAAACATGTTCCCAAGAAAGTAGGTTATTTCTTTATGCACATATAAATTTGAAATTAATACAATAAAAAGTTGAACATTTTTGGCTAAGGAGGACAGCAAGGTCAGATGTCAAACTCATAATAAAAACATTGCTATAGCCAGACCAGAAAGTTACTCTCTGATCTTTTTAGGGTTTTTCAATAAGATTTTCTGATAACTTTTTTCCCCTCCTCTTCACTATTTTTATAGCCTCATTCTTAAAAGACTCATTTCTGTCAAGAATAATCACTCCAGCAAAAAAGAAAATCTGTCCAACATTTCAACAATAGTTGGGTTTTTTAAGGCTTTAGCTTTAAAAAGAAGATAAATAAGAAAGCCCTTTGAGAAAAATGACTAGTCCTGTGCTCTTTTGCTATTTCTAGAGCTTCTATTAGTAATTTGGGCATACCACTTTGTAAACTTATATGTCTTGAATTAATAACCAAAAATAACTATAACTTTTGAAGAAAACATGTAAAACTTGTCAGTTTCCAGTCAGTTTCCTTTAACTTCCCTCTACCTGGAAAAAAATACTTTGTATTATCTTAAAGAAAGGAGAGATAATATCAGGCCTCCAACATCATTAAGAAGTCTTTTTGGACAGGCTGAGGTTGTAGTTCAGTAGCAGAACACTTGTCTGATATGTGTGAGGCCCTGAGTGTTTGATATCTGTCCCCTCCCCAATTTCTCTTTTTGATACAGTTCCTTGGGAGATGATATCAGCACATCTTAAGACTTGTTATAGAAGAATATATGAGGATATAAAGTTATATAGGTAAACTTTTGACCAAAAGTGCAGAGAGAGAGAGAATAAATTTCTCAGATGTGTTTCTGCTGCTCAGATTCCCAAACCTAACTGCAAGTCAATATGATGTTCTGGGCAAATGCAGGTTCTAAAGGCAGTCAAGCATAGGTTCGAATCCTAGCTCTGCCACTTACTAACTGTGAGCTTGGGCAATTTACTTAACCTCTTTGATCTTCAAGTTTCTCATCAGTAAATAGGACTCTTAATAGTTTAGTCAGAGGGTGTGTTATGAAAATTAGAGGTAATTTATGAGCATGACTAGCATATGCTGGACACTTTTGTTCTCTCAGCATTGCTTCTCTTCTGTTTTATATAGAAATTATCCTTTTCATACCTAATGTATAAATATCTAAATACCATTCTTCAACCTGAGTCTGTTTCTTCTTGCCTATCAACTGTACAATCTTGCATAAGTAATTCGTTCAACTGGAGCTCATTCTCTCATCTCTTTTAGGAAATCTAATAATTAGATTTTCTAATAATTAGAAACAATAGTTATGTAATACAAAGAGCTTACTATGTATAAACACTGTCCTAAATAATAACTCATTTTTTTCACATCAACCCTATGAGATATGTGCTCTTCCAATTTGTGTTTTATAGATGGAAAGAATAAGGAAGAGAGAATTAAAGTAATTTACACAGGGACACGCACAAGCAGATGTTATTAGAGACAAAATTGAACTCAGAGACTATACTTAAAATTATTCTGCTAGACACCAATCAATTTATTTTTAACTTGGACCCAGAAGTTAATCTATGATGGTGTGTCAAGACACTCATCACTTGAATCTGAGACTGAAAAAGGCAGAACACAAAACGAGAAGGTTCTCAGCATACAATAACCATGAGTTGTGGCCCCAGAAGGTAGAGTACCACTATTACCTGGTGGCCCTTTGTTAAGACAGATTGTTCTTTACCTGTCTTCCATTGCATTAAAAAAAAAAAAAAAAAGCTGAATAAGATACAAATAGGGAAATTGAGATGAGAAAAGTGATTGTTGGAAATAAAGTCCTCAGAGTAAGTTCCAACATCTATTGCCTTCTTATCAAAATGAATCAAAACTATGTTATCTAAGAAGCCAAATAACAGATAACATTAATTGAACACCTACTCTGTGGCAGGCACTATGCCAAATCCATTCTTTAGATAGACTTATATAATCAATACAGCAACCCTTTTAAGGAGAATACTATTATTTTGTTTATTTCATAGATATGGAACCGATGTCACAAAAAGTTATTGTGTTTGTCTATGATCATGCAGTTGACAAGCAGGGGAACTAGAGAAAGAACTTGCCTTGCTGGTGTCATTGACTGAATCACTGCATAAAATTTGCAAAATAGAATGATATAGTTGAGTTCCTTGGTTTAAGCTTCTCTCATTCATCCTAGTCCATACAGATGAAAAACTTGAGGCAAGACCAATGAAAAGAATTATCCAAGATCCTCAGATCATTAATGGCAGTGTCAGAGTTAGAACCCCACATTTCCTATTAGCCTGCTCCTGTGTCTTTCCCTGCGACGCTTCTTGCTTGAGTTACAAAGTGATTACAGAACTCCATGAACATAAATTTTGACAACTTCCAAGATGTCTGTTTTGTGCATTAATTTGAAAGGCCTAAGGGAGAGGAGTTGGTGGAATCAGAGAAATTTTGGAGGTGGATCAAAGAGAATGGAAGGGAGAGAGAGGTCCTAAAATGTGTCCTTAGATGACCCCTCGTGAACACTGGAGTGCTTTGTTCAAAAGAACATGACTAAAAATAAGCTGGGGAAAGTGCCCCTATAGGAAAAACAATATTTCATGCGAAAAGTATGATTTCAATAAGCCAACCGAGTCCAAGTTTAGACTGTGATTCATTTTACAAATGAAGTTCACTCCCACATCATGTACGCATCCAATTTCAGCCTTCGGCCATATTCTTCATCACTCTTGTGGGACATGTGTTTATTAAATTATAGCCCATGCCCTGTTCTGTGGTGTGACCTGTTTATCTTGTAGAGCTGAAATAACGTAATTACTTAAAGCAAGTTTGAATGGCATATTATTAAATTCCCTTTTTTCTTTTCCACCAACAGAAAGTGTTTTCTAAATTTTCTAAATTTAAAATATTTATCGCTTTAAATTTTGATTCAGTATCTTTGATACATACACAATAACATTAAAAGTTGTGTGTGTAATTATACTGTCAAATGGTTCTGTCTTTCCTCTTAATCTTCCTCCAGCATATTTGGCTTCAACAGAGCGGTTCTGCCAGACTCTAATAAATCATCCCTGCAGGCCTCAAATATTGTGCCATACAAGGGAAATTCAGAAGGATACATATTTTTTTAAGCAAAGACATACAGACACTTTGTATTTGTACATGTGACTGCATATTTTCAGCATTTAGACTTAATTGCCTGACTTTTGGAATAAAGACCAGGTAGTTAGGGCAGCAGGTCTATTCCACACAAGGAAGTGGTACTTTATTAAATTGGTTGATTTGATTGCTCACTGCTAGATAAAGTCAATGTGAAATTACACAGACACAACACAATAGTACCAAGTCTTCAGTGTCCTAGGCACATTATCTTTAAATCTCACATCCTCTTTGCAAAGTAAGTTGTATCAACCTTTTTTATTAGATGAGAAAGCTCTGGGGCTCAGAGAGTTTAAACAATTGAAGGAGGTCAAAATGTAAGTGGCAGAGATTAGGACCCAATTAACATGGGTTGTAAAACACTTCAGAAAAGGTTGAGTTAAATAATTTGTGTAATGTCAGTCCTGAAATTCTGTGGTTTTAAAAGAGTATGAGCCATACATAACTTGTTTAAAGGCACAACCTCTTCCCTTCAATCCTTGCTACTTTCTGCATCTTCTTAAAGAAAGGAAACCATTTAATGAGTGCTTACCTTCTGCAAGATTGCATGCTGGTTTTTTCACACACTGCTTCATTTACATTTTCAAAACACTTTGACAGCTCTTTGACTGCTTCCTACCATGGCCAAAAGTGAAGACCTTTTGTCAGGTCATCAGAAGGCATGAGTTCTAGTTATATGAAGAGTTGTTCTCCAGTCCTTTTTAGATATCAGTGAATTCTGTAAAATGAGATAATAATACTGTTGCTGCCTACCTGTGTTTCAGTTAGGATGAACATGTCAAGAGAGAAAATATTAAAAGAGAACAAAATTATATGTGTGAACAAAAGTCCTACACAATGGAGTCATATAGTTGTAAAATATCAAATGTGTATGGCCAGTAAAAAAGAGGGAGGGAGGGAAAATAGGAGGGCAAGGTAGAATGAGAGAACAGTTGGATGATAGCCAATAGTGCTTCCTGTCATTCTAGTCAACAGAAATGAATGGCCAGTCTCAATACCTCCCATTTCTCTGTGTTTCTCTCCATCTCCCTAAGTCAGGTGTGGCTTCTAAGGATTAGATGCATAATCTTCTAATAAGATGACCTATAAATGAAAGCCATCTGATTTTCCAAGAAAGAATCAGTCACTTGTTTTAATGCAGAGTCAAAAACTAGCTAGGAGAGAAGACATATACCTAAGGACATTTTCAAGAATAATCTAAATTCTGTTTCCCAAACCATCTGTGGTGAAGCACTATTATTTTTCAGCACTTTTTAAGCTCTGACTTTTATAAAATAAAGTAAAAATTAATTACTAGAAAATAAATTCTTGTTTGGGTGTCCAACCAGGCCATATGACTTTCCCACAATTTTAATATTTAATCTTGTTGATGAGAAGTAACAATTCAAGATTTTGTACCAGCTCATAAACCATCTTTTGAATAACAAAGATCTAGAAGATACACATTATTTAATGTCATTGCAATTCTAAAGTCCCAAACAGACTTTAAATAGAACTCCACATTCTAGTAATGTGAGGAGAATTCACTGCTCTTTGATGATCTCCTGTTTTTCTTCTCTCCTTGCTGCCCCAGAGGTCCAATGCCCTCAGACTCTTGTTTTACTAATTTAGACCCCCCCTGCAACTCCTGCAGCCCTTGTCCTCACTCTAGAGCCCTATGTTTTGGTAACATGTTTCCCCTTCTTGTCTTTTCTCTCCTCCCTTACTTCCTGTGAACTCACCTAGGGTCTTTTCTGTGGTAGCTAATGCTGAATCTGTTGTTCAGAGAATTTATTTTGAAATACTGGATTCCATGGCTTGCTCCACTGGATGGAATTCAGGGTAAACATTTTGTGTGGAGTCTGCTGTATTTAAATATGTGTTTGAAAAGAGATGTTGTAAAGCATACAAGCTCTGCTCTCAAATAGTTTAGCATCATACCACCATTTCTTATCAGACCTCATTTCCCCCCACTGAGCTCCTCATGTTTCTCTGAACACACTATAATTATTCAGATCTCTGTGTTCTTACTCATGTTATTTGGTCATGTTCCAGATGTCTTCCTCTTTCTTGCCCATCTTCCCTTCATCTTCATCATAAACTTTCTGGAAAGAAGTTCCCCATGGATCTATCCTTCTCCAAAACGATGTTGAACTTACAGCCATCACATTACACATTGCACCATGTCTTACAGTTCTTGAGTCTTAAGAATGCATTTATCTTTTCTGTCTAATTGGATTGTAGACCCTCTCTTTTCCCTCACTGCTTCTTCATTGTCTGGTACTATTATAATCAATGTTCATTCAATATCTTATATATTGTCCACTGAGAAAAAAACATGAAGGCCCATGTTTTGGGCCTTGAAACTCTAAGATTAAAATACTACAACTTTATTAAAGAGTTACTATTGATTTTTTGGTGCCATAATGGCATTTTTAAAATGATTGAATTATTTAGAAATAATAACAGAAGTATTTATGGGTGAAATGACATGGTGTCTGGGGTTTCTTTAAAATACTCTAGGAAAAAGATAAAAAGAAGCTGGGCATAGTGGCTCATTATTCCAATACCAGCACTCAGGAAGCAGAGGCAAGAAGATAGGAAGATCAAGGCCAGCCTGAGCTACACAGTGAGACCTTATCTCAAGAAACTAAGTGCTCAGTAGTAGAGCACTTGCTTAGCACACACATGACCCTGTGTTCCATCCAAATTACTGCAAAAAAGAAATTGAGATGTTAAAAGATAATTAACTTTGGTAATTACTACATAGAGGTTCATTAAATAGTCCAGTTCTTCTGTGGATGTTTGAAAAGTTTTATTATAAATTTTATTTTTAAATTCTATGATTCTTAACATATATAAAGTAAACCAAACCTTAATAACTTGAAATTTAGCAATTTAAATTTGTTGATTATTAAGACAATATATTTTTGATTTAGCTGAAATATATCTTTGTCTAAAATTTGCTCAAAGTACATATCAAGTTACCCCCACAACAGGGGATAGTTTACAAATCCCAGGCAAGTTCTGGAGCTGCATCAGTGGCACTGTGAAAGCTCAGGTGATCAGGTAGGCATCTGTCCCTATAATTTACAAACTCCAACTTTAACTCTATAATAGAGTGGAAATCTACTTGAGACATTGTTCTTGAAAAGGATTTTGCTCAAAAATGTAAGTGTGGAAACAACTGTTGTACAGCATGCTGTTAGCCCAAATGGAAGTATTTTACTTGACCAAACTGATAAAGCCCTTCATTGTTTCAATTTACCTAGAATTTAAAAATTGATAAATTGAGTTATCAGGCCCCCTTTCCTGTGCCTTCCCACAGAAGCCAGGGAGTGCTGCATGTTGGGACTCTGCCAGTTTGTGGCTTGTGGGTTGGCAGCTTGCTGGCAGCAGGCCTTCTTCCTATATGGTCTGGTATATCATACCAGGATTCTTCCTCTCAGCTGGCATCAAACAGGGAACTTGCCTGGTTCCAGGTATGATTCTTAGGGCTGGTTAAGTGGCTCAAGAGCTAGAGTGCCTACCTAGCAAGCACGAGGCCATGAATTCAAACCCCAGTACCCCAGTACCACTAAAAAAAAAAAAAAAGGACAACAGGTATGATTCTCCACTCTGGATTACTATGTGGGGCAGCTTCACACCACCCTTCAAAATCCACAACTTGGTTAATGATGACTTTGCTCAGATAAAACTTTTATCTTTCTCCAAAGAATATTCTAGGGACTAATGCTTCATGTGGTCTTACGTGATACCTCTGAAGAACACAGATTCCCGTCTAGAGAATTAGAGGATCATTGAAAAACTCAGGAAATATCTCCAATGGCTCATCTTTATCAGATGTGAAAACAGAGGACAGTAAAGAGCTCTTCTTACTTCACCCCAAGGTTCAGTATCTCATAGTGGGAGTTACTTAACCTCAGGCCTTCAGAGAGCCAGCTGTTGAGTCAGGTCATCTCAACCGTGCCACTGTTTGACCTTGGACAAGTTACTAAGTCTCTCTAAGTCCCACTTCCCTCATCTTTCATGGGGTTGGGAATTATATCACCCATCCCATAGGGATGTCCCAACTATTTTTATCTAAGCTAAGTATTTCCCCAATGTCAGTATAAAATAAGGGAAGACAAACATGTTTTGTTAAGCCTGTCCTGGTACAAACTAGAAACTCGACTACCCTGGGTCTTATTGTTGATACTCTTCTTTTTGGTGGTTTGGGGTGGTGGTGGTGGTAGAATGTTTTGAAGATTATGTTCCCCTGACCTTAACAATTCTCCTAATTAAGCAGCTTGAGTCAGAAAATCACCTTTTTTATCATGATTAGCTTTCTAGAAAAATCTTAATATAATAACCTTTACTCCAGGCATACTTGGGAACTAGGAAAACAAACAAGTTCTGGTTAAGGTGGTCATGAGGACTTATTAGCCTTATACTACCCTCTCTTGCTGTGACACTACCTCATCACAACCAGTAAAGGTCAGGAGACCCTTTTGGTACCAAACATTGGACCTATATTTTTTAGCAATTAATTTTCATAGTGAATCCATGTTTAGAATAAAAAAAAGATGTCAATCCATTAGAATATTTCTGGCACAGTTAACTTAATCTAATTAGTCTGCCACCACTTTGTGAAAGCCATGGTCACTGGGGCATTCTTCCAAACACCACAGTTGGAGTGCCATTCATTGACAGAAAATGGGCAGCAGTCTTTCCAGGAATAGGACCTGATATACAGAAAAGTAGTTACTGGGTTGGTTCTTGACTTTTCCACTCCACTTATTTCCTCCTTTTACCCTTCCTCACATCTGATATATATTTTTTAAGATAGGCAAAAGATGTTGTTCCAATCAGGGTGATATTTCCTCTGTTGATAAGTGAATTTGCTAAATAAGTTCTCTCTTCTACAAAAATATAAATCTCTACAAAGAGACTTGAGTTTGGTTTCCTGAGGTAGCCTCAGGAAGCCAACTTTAAATACTTTAGAATGAAACTGCTTAACAAAGACTTCCAAAGTACAGGCAAGCAAATAAAAAAAAAAAATTGTCAAACTCTGAATCCCCCTCCCAGCCCAGCAAAACGTCAAATGAGCTGCTAGGAAGGGAAGAATGGGTCTTCCAGTAATGTATAGCCAGACAGCGAGGAAAAAGAAAAGAAGATAGTTATCTGATTTATAAATATTTATAAAACAATCATTAGGCTTGGCTGGAACAAACAGTTCTTCTCTGAGTTCATTGCTGGGAAACAATAATAAAAAGCATAGAATTATTCAAATAGAGGCAAAAGAAGATTTAATTCGTGTTTTTAAAAACCTACCCATGCACTCCCTGCCACGTAGTGAGGAGGGATACAGGGAATGATCTCAGTGTAATCCAGTGCACAGCGCGGTAGAAACCAGCTACGTCACAGGTTTCAGACCCACTGCTTGGTCTCTAGTCTCATCCGGTCATACCCTAGCCATCAGCATCGTCTGTGAATTGGTCTTTGGCTAGTGTCCTCCCCAACCCTGCACTACGCTGTGGCTGCTCAAACCATCGTCACCCCTCCCATTTGAGCAGGGTGTGGTGATTGCTCAGAACTGGCCAAAATGGTTCCTGTTTAAGAGGCACAGTTTTGGTCCTACTTTTTTGAACCAAGATAATTTAGTAATGTGCTTCTGAAAAGGACTTCTATTAGGAAATGTTTGTCTCACTTGTATTTGTTCTGCACCAGGCTTAGATGAAGAGGGAAGAGGTGATCTATGGCAGCAACACTGGGTCGCAGCAAGCTGTTGGCATGCTGAAAACCAGCTACAAGTTGGGCCAGGAGATATGAGGAGTTATAAATCTTCCTAATGCTAAAAATGTTCAATCCTTGAAGGCCACTATTTGAAAAGTTACAATGATTGAAATTATCTTTAAGAATGAGTTGAATGATTCCCTCTGAAAACTTTCTGAATTTAGAATTTTTAGTTTGACACCAAGTACCATCTACCATTTGTGCAAAATTTTGTCTATGAAGACAAATAAACTCTTTTCTCATTAAATTTTTCAAGTTTATTTTATTTGAAAATTATATACAATTTAAAGTTATGTTTTTCCTATATTTGTGTTTGTTAACATAGTAACTGTTTAATACAAAAACTTTTTTCAACAAGCCCCTACAGACGTCCCAAGATCAGCCCTGCCCCATTTATTCCGGTGTGCAGTGCAAATAATACCTATTTCTAGTGCTCTTTGACAAGAAATATAATATATAATACTTAATTCCAGCTCTATTTCCAGACCTGTCCTCGGTGCTTCATATGCATTTAACTCTGTTAATACCGACAGCAAATCTATAAAGGGAGAACTATTACTATGTCCATTTTACATATGGGAAAACTGAAGCCCAAGGATTAAATGACTTGTCCAGGCCACACAGCGAGGGCACATGGAGCTGGGACTTTTAACAGAGAGTATGCTCTTAGTGCCAGGTTAGGCTGTCTCTCAAAGTTGTCAGAAAGCATTGGTGTTCACAGTGCATTCACCACCACAGTGCTATAGCCAACAGTGGGGCAAAAATTCATTCTTGAGCACCTAAAAAATATTACCCTTTTTATGAATAAAACACAGAGTACATTTAATACACACAGAGATTACAGTTTATCATGGGAAGAGTAATTGAGGAATAATGTCCTTAGGGTAGCAATAACAGAAAAACATAGAAAAACACTGATCTACTAGTTGTGTTAGGAGAACACTATTGAAAGCTTGCACCAGCAATAACACTTTTCCCCCAAACACAGACACATGAGCACTCAGATATCCCAAAATTACTTCTCCTTCAGTATGTCTAGGTGCCTGAATTTTTCCAAGGTAGAGAATCATTCCTTTGAATGATGGTAACCCTGTCCATGGGTGACCTCCTTCAAAATGCAAATGTCACTGTGATGGGTAACTTATTAATTTCTTCATTTAAATTTGTGAAAGTGGAACTAGCAAGATATAGAAAAAATGTGACCATACCCAGTCATATTACAGGAAGAATGAAAAGAGACAGTGGGGAAAAGAGGATCTGTGATCTCAGTGCAGGTCAACCCTAGGGGCAGCCTTGGTAGAGTGGGGACTTATGAGGGCAGCAGGTACTCCAGGGCCTGAGAAACTAAGACAAAGAGGGGAAGGACAAGAATTCCTTTATCAATGACCTTGGTCTCACTTAAGTTCGTATCTTGGCTCTGCATCCTTTAGCAAGTAACTTACCTTCCTTTAGCTTCAATTGCTCTGTCATGGATATAGTGGACTTTAGAATGTAATATCTGAGAAGTGACTGGAATGAAATTCATTGTTCCATCTCTTTATCTTCTATAGTCTTTTCATAATATTCATATGAGCACCTCAGAGTTTCATCCAGAGCTATGCATGAGCTTAGAGCAACTGCACCTTTCCTGTCTGGATTCAGTGAGAGGTGAGAAAGGAGAAGATGCAGCTTTCTCTTATCTCCTTCCCCAAGCAGCTAATTGCAATGGCATCTACTTTGGCTTCTCAGTGGTTCTGTAATCACATTGCTGCACAGACACATCAAGGCAGTCGTCTGGGTTTAGAAAAGCAAATGTTCCTCTTCATTGTTGCAAATATTTCTAGAGGGAAATTAAAGGTGTAATTTTTCTGAATCAATCAAGTGATTGCCAAGACAGAGTAAATAAAAGGCTTTTTCACAGAAAAAGAGAACTGATAATTCACCCCTTTCATCCCCAAATGTACTGGGGCTTTGAATCAGCCCAGACTAGGCTTCCCTGATTTTATCCTATGCCTTCAGTTCTGTAGTTTGGGGTAAGGAGTGATAAATATGATCTCCCTTGACAGAAGGCTATATTTCAGAAAAGAAGTACATAAAAGATATGGAAACTTAGAAGCCATATAATCTTATTTGAGCTAAATTATAGAAATACTAGTTCTACATGACCACTATTTTCTAATTCATTATGGATTCCAACATGACTGTGGGGTAACAAACAAGCCACAGTGAGACCTGGAGCCGGGAAGGCCCCACTCTTCAGCAAGATGTAAACATTCTTCCCTCATTATTGAAAGGATCCTGAAAGAATATCTCCCTCCTTAATCTCATGGAAAAATATCCAAGGTGACTGCATTAACACGGAGCTTCATTAAGCCTTCTATTTCTCACCCCCACATCCTGGGCTGTCCTGCCACAACCATAGATCTCATGCCTGCACTTGCTGGGATGGAAAGTCAACACATGCCAATTTCCCATATGTCGCTTGATTCTGAATCTATGACTCAAATTTCAAATTCCCTTAAATTGACTAAGACAGATACTTTCTCAGGGCCCTTGCACCCACATTTCCCTAATTAGGCTGGCTCCTTCCTTCCACTTGAGAAGCTAAGAGTGAAAGGAACCATTCAAAACCCTCTGTACTTTTTACCACTCACCTCTTGGGGATGGGACATAGCCAGAGAAGTACCAGGGTCTCTAAAATTGAGCTGTCTAATAATATAGTCATTAGCAGCATGTGTTATTTAAATTTAAATTAATTAAAATTCTTCAACCATAGTGACTATATTCCAATTGCTCTATAGTTGCATGTTGCTAATGACTGTTAGGAAAGATATAGAACATTTCCATTACCACAGGAAGTTCTGTTGGGCAGCATTACTCTAAAGCAAAGATCTCAGGATGGTAGCTCCTCTTGACCACACCTTGGGGTGGAATTACTCCTGGGACCCACTGTTTACTGGAAGCCCAGATATTTTCTGCCAGTAGACCCTTCTGAAAATAACCTCCAATTTGCTCTGGACCCAGGAACTCACCATTTGGTACACTGATATCTTTTTACCTTCAGAAGTTTCATAATTTACACCAAGTTTCTCTTAGTATAGAAAGGAAGAGGTATGTTGGAGATGGATACCCCTTTTTAAGAAAAATAATTTTTTATTTGGGGAAAATTTGTGTAACATAAAGCTTAGCATTTTAACCACATAATTCAGTAGTATTATTAAGTACATTCACAAAGTTGTGTAACCATCACCACTATCTCCTTCAAGAACATTTTCATCACCCCAAACAGAAACTCGGTACCCAATAAGCAAAATTCCCCACTCCCCTCCCCTACCCCTAGTAATCATCAATCTAATTTCTAGCTCTATGAATCTACCTATTTTAGATTTTCCACATGAGTAGAATCATACAATATTTACCCTTTTATATTTAGCTTACTTACTGAGCTGTCTTAATGATTCATTCATATTGTAGCATGTATCAGAACTTAATTTCCTTTATAGCTGAGCAATATTTTATTATATGCATATGCCATATTTTATTTAGAAGAGGTCATTTAAGAAAGAGATCTTTTAATAATCAAAGAACTGAGGCATACATATTATTTTGCCTTCTGCTACCCTTCTCAGTCAAAGAATTGCACAGGGCTGGGCACAGAGTAAGTGTGCTATACTGTACAAGTGCTTGTCATTGTTATTATTTTTATTGAATTGAATCAGTAATACGTGGTAGATGGCTTGAGTTTGGATTTCTGAAAATGTGCCTGACATTGGTTCTTAAGCTAGTATGTGGGCAAGATGGTCCATTTAGTTGGCCTGGACACTGGCAGGTAAATGAATGTACTTATTCTATTGCTTTGCTGCACTATCAAGGGGTTGGAAAGCCCATCATATGTTGAGGATGAACTTTCCTGTCTATTGCTCTGCAGGTTGTCCTAGCTCTGTCCCAGGAGTAACACATAGCCTCTTCTCTCACATGGTAACATGGCTCCTGCATTTGAAAATGACTCTCCCTTACTTCATCTTCACCTCTCCAAGGCAATTATACCTACTCTCTTCCTCTGTTTATTTTATATAGTCATTTATTTCTAGATCTTTCTCTAGCATATATTCCTTCTCTACATATATTTTGACTTGTTAAAGACCCTCACAAAATGTGTGAACAGGCCTGTATATAATACTTCAAATGTGGCCTGACCATGGAACATCACTTAAATATTATCAATTATGGAAAAACATATCAATAGATAAATATATTAATATGCTTATAACTCTCTTTATAAATATAGATTTAATGGGTTTAAATATACAGACATATGTGCACATGCAAACACACACACACACATACACACGCAATTTCGATCCAGACAATTTGTATTATGGTGGCATGGGTGTTTTGATGTGCATGTTCTTCAGTCTTTAACATCTCTGAAGAACACAGTGTTCTATTAGATCAGCCCCCAAAAGGTCACAGTGGTGACTTGATTCTCTTGTTCAGCTGTTGGGCTGGACATGAACATCGGTGGTAGTGATGACCTATTGCCTTTGGAGTCTTGCCAGAAGAACCAAGTCTGTTAGCCAGGGGAAGAGATGTTAAAAGAAAAAAAGCTTGGCGAACCTAACTTTGAACAGCAAAGTGTCACAAAATACCTTGTTTGATAATACACACAAATATTTAGAACTTTGTTATCCCTTAGATGCATTTCTAATAATTTTTAAAATTTTGAGTTTATAAATCCATCATATATTGATTTCATTTCATCTTCATCTACAACAACCCCTCTTTGCCACCGTCTGTCATTTTCCTTCTAATCCCTCTAAAGCACATTGGAATCTCCAGTGTGAAGTTGGGTAGCTTGTACACATATGTGAGACCAGACAAGAGAATTCTTAGAAGAAGTTATCATTTACAGGGGAAGAGTTCAGCAGCACAGGTTTACTACAGCTTGATCTGGGAACCTGCTGTTTATTTCTAAAGGGGGAATGAGCGTCGATAATAAAATGACCTTTCTTCTGAATAGATCAGCTTCATAAGTTAAAGTGATTCAAGGCTCAATCTAATATCTAGGGAATTAGAATCCTCTTTCCAAAGACAGATGTGATTATGACACATAGTCAACAATGTTTTTCTTCATTATTGTTTGGCCTGAAATTGGGCTTGCTGGGAGGGAAAGGGAGAGAAGCGGTTGAAGATTTGGAAAATAATAAGAATTAAATGAGAATGTACTTGTGGTTCAATCTCTCTATTACAGAGTTATATTTTTGGCTTAGGTAAAATACCATTTGGAATTTATCATAAAATATCTCCCAGGGTCTTTTGGTAGACCATTCTCAAATTTAAAGGATAGAATCTGAGTCTCGTGAGGTTGTTTTTCATTAACTTAACAGAACAACCACACTCTTAGAAAGAGGAATTGAAGCTGGGATGTGGGTTTCCTAAACTACCATAACAGAGCAGTTTAGAATGTGGTGTATTACAGTTAGTTCATAGATGGCTCTTTTATGTCACTCAGAACATGGTTCTGTCTGTTCTAAGACACCTTTTGGTTTCATTACCTAGTTGATTCTTACAACTTCATGACAATAAATGCTGATTATATAGGCATCAGGTAGAAAAGATACACCTTGTCTCCTGTATTCAATATCTATTGGCAAGTCATTCAACTATTATGAGTCTCAAATGTTAAATATTTAAAATGGGTACAGCTATATAAAATAAAAGACAACACATAAAAAAACTCACTGGAAAGTTAAGACTAAAGTCATAAGTATATTTAGACCATATTAGCTAAAATTAGTTCCTCAGTTTTCTTATGTCAGATGCTATACTGAAAAAGTTAAATGCATTACCTCATTTAATTCTCATGAAAATACTGATATAATGTCTCCAAGTTAGAGATGATGACGTCAGCAGGGTAACAGTTATGAAGTAGAGGAGTTAGGATTTGGATCTGATTTGTTTAGCATCAGAACCATGAAAACCTGCCTCAGCTAAATTATAAAACATTCTCATTTAGTATGGAAGACATTGATTTGTAATAATACAGAGTGACCATATAACTTAATACTCAATGGATATGCCACTATTGCAGAGATGAGCATCCTCTGAGATGGCCCCCTTCTTAGTATTTATGCCTTATGTAATCTCCTCCCTTTGAGTGGGAGGGGATTTCATAAGTCAATTCTAATGAAGAGATTATACAAAAGTGATAACATATCACATATATTAGGCCATAAAAAGACAATGGCTTCTTTCTTGAGCATTTTCTCTCACTCTCTGTTGGATCACTTCACTCTGGGGAAAGCCATGTGGTGAAACAGCCCTGAGAAGTTCACATGGTAAGGAGATAGGCCAGCCAATTGTACCATGAGTGAGTATGGAGGAAGATCATCCAGGGATTGGCTAGCCATAGGAGTGATCTTGGAAGAAGATTCTGTTCAATCTGAGCCTTGAGGTAGCCTTGGCCAAAACTTCTGCAGCCTCTTAAGAAACCTCATGAAATAACAACTGATTTTTTTTTCAGCCACTAAGTTTTGGGGCAATCTTTTATGCAACAATAAATAATTAATACAAATGGTACCAGGGTATTAAGTGAAGATAAGCATAAGGCCTAGTCCATTTCACATCTACCCAGAAATTCACTCCCGTTAGTTTCTGTGGATCCCACAAAGCTTATTATGGCTGTGGAAGATGGAAATAACTTTTCAAAAACTTTCAAGAGTTCTAATTGTTTAAAATGAACATTTTGGTTCTCCGAATGAAGGTTTTGTTTTCTCTTACAAAGGGTCTCATGATAAGTCAATGGAGAGAATGAAAGCAAGGATAGTATAAGCTACAGGATGGGGGAGATTTTAAGTGGAGGTATGGAACACTGCTACCTATCTGAGGACTATACTTGAAGAATTACTGCTGAAAGAGGCTGAGCGTAAAATGTCCACAGCTTCTGAAACAAAAACAAATAAGGACTTATTTCAGTTCCATGATGGCTCAGGCCATGGATATTAGAGTTAAAGATTCCATCTTTGCCTCTAAGTATCTACCAATTTCCACTACCAAATGGGGAAATCAAGTAGTTTCAGGTTCTTAGGTATCATAGAGCTTGATGAAGAGTCACCTAACAAAATTACTGTTTATGAAACATTCACAACATGCCACATGAAAGGTTACTGTTCCTAATGAATTTCCTAGAATTTGACAAACCAATAATATGATTAAGGTGCTACTTGAATCTGCAAGGACACAACATGAACAAATAAAATCTCCCAAACAAGTGAAAAATCAATATTAAACTATATTGAATTTTATTTCTAGAGGAACAAAGCATGACCACTAGATGGCACTAGAGTCTGATTTCGTGTTTCTATTTTCAGAAGAGTCCCTGCCAAAACAACTGTGAGGCTATCATAAATTTTCAGAGTCAGTTACTTATTTATCTGATGTGGTACGAGTACAAAGCATTGTGATATTATTTTTCAAGTTCTGAGCAATCTTCTGTCAATAAATGAACATACTGCCAACTTGTAACCTGAAACCAACTGATCTTGTCCTGACAAGTGAATTTCATAATGCCTTGAAGAATTTCCTGTAAGTGAATTTAAGTTTCCACAAATAAAATACATTATAATTCATAAGTGAAAAAAAGGAACATGATGTGCCTCTGTCAGAGCACTGATTCCAATTGCTAATTTCCTCGGGCAATTCAATCCTCAGTTCAACAGCCTCCAAGACAGTGCCTGGAAATTGATTCAACAAGTATGTGTTGAGAACTCTAGTGTTCAAAGCCAGTTTAGACACTGAGAGGCAGTGGGCACTCCTCATGGAGTTGACAACAGGTAAGTGAATAGACACAGTCGTTTCGTAGACCATGAAGAAAACCAATGAGTAATGTAGCAAAGATAAATACAAGTCTTCCCTGGAAGGGTGACATTCGAGGTCAAACTACAATCACAAGACAGAATCAGCCATAGAAGGAAGGTCACAGACTACTGGCCTGTATTCCTCCCTTCTTCACTATCCCCCACTATAAGCTCTGAGTCAAGATGGCTTCATGGGCCTGGGAATCTGCATTTCCAACAGGTTCCCAGATGTTGCTGCTGATGATTCAAGGACTACACTTGGAAAATCATTGCTACATGAGGCTGAGCATAAAATGCCACAGCTGCTGGAACAAAACAAACAAGGAGAATTTATTTTCATTCTATTATGGTTCAGGCTTCTGGATATAGAGACTACATCCTGTTACTAATGTGAGAAAGATTGTTCATTTCCTGACCAAGGGTGATGTCTCTTCTTCTTTATGAACAGTCATAGTTTTGTTCAGGATTATTGTGTCTAGCTCCGTGGTTGAACCAGGATTAACTTAGACAAAACACAGGAAGTGCTTTGAAACACAGGGGTCTGTTTAAGACTCCTCCATAAAACTCTGATGCAGTTACTTATATTTCTGCTTGATATTAAAAGAAAATACTTCTAAAACAGACAAAGCAAACTTCATTTGGGAGTACCTTTGAGGAAGAAACAGGTTCAGTTCATTTTGTAAAGTGCTTGTCAACTTTCTATTCTTCCCCTATCCCAGGAATCATCTTAATTCATGCTCAGCCATTATGCAGGTTCTAGGTTCTCACAATTTTTAGCAAATTCTTTCTGGTCCTTGCCTGACCTCATACTTTACCCTTTAGTCAAAATGGCTTTTCTCAAGTCCCTGCTACTCTCAATGTGGCACAATAGTGTAACTAGACCCTCAGTTGGAATGGTTTATCACCTCTTTTTGGGATATCCTCAATTTCCTGAATTGAAGAGTTACCTAGGTATTTACTAGTAGAGATTCCTGGACCTCAACACTTGATCTGCTGAATTAGAATCTCCAAGAGAAGAAGCCTGGAAGTTAAATGATTTTAACAAAATACCCAGGTAATTTTTATCAGGCAATTTTAGAAAAATGCTTACTTTTCTATCTCCTTTTCATCATTCAATTGTCCAAGGAAGCTTTCCCTGAAGCCCCAAATAAGCTTGGGTACCTTTCTTATCTGTTTTATGCTATGCTCATGGTACTTTAGATAACTTTTTAGACTTTAGTCAAAACACCCTTGTTAAGTGTTGTTCCCTCACCCAAGACTGTAAATCTCATGAGGTTAGAAAGTGCATCTTATCTTACTTACTATGACTATACCTTGAGTGCGTGGCACCTTTCCTGGCACATAGTAGATGCTTGATTGACTGATCAACTCATGGACCTTTTTTTTCTGCATCTATGAGCTGGGGGAAATCTAAAATTAAGGTCATCTCCTCAATAAGGAGCAGTTATTCATAACAGCAAGCTATTGTTCCACAGACTAAATGTATGTCTTTGTACAAGTCTTATGTCCATCCTGGATCTTGATTTCATGGATGGATGGAAATGGAAACCCCCTTATATGTTTAGTGATAACAGACTAGAAGTTGAATGTGAGTTTTAGAAGCCCTGAACAATAGGGAAAAGGACACCTTTGCTCTAAGGAAGATTTATTTTTGCTCACAGTTCAGAATTATCATAGATTTCTTGTCAGAGAAGATGCCTAGCCAGAGTGCTTGCACCTCCGCTCTAGGAAAGACTAGTTCCTCCTGATGCAGTCCCTCATGGTGTTGGTGAGTTGAAGTCTTTCACCCTCTGTCTCCATAGGACAAAAGCTCAGCATTAGAATTTAACGCCATGTGTCAAGGCAGTGGCAGTGGAGGCAGAGATCAAAAAGGAGATGCAGCTTTTTCAAAGAGCACCTTATGTCTCTTTTCATTTCCAAACCAAATGAGATGTGTTAGAGAATAAATGTAGAATTTTTGTGTCAACTTCCTGATTCTTAGGGATCAGACACCTTAATTTTATTTTTATATCCTTCTCAGGCTGCTCCTGGGCCAAATGTTTGCCCTTTCTGACATTCAGTCACTTTTTGGCCAGTCTCATCAGTTCCTTTGGCAAAAATCTAGTACGAATCTTATAGGGACCAGATTGTCACTAAAGATCTATTTATTGCATTCATCGTATGTGTCAGACACTACCCATAAGCTAGCCAAATGGGGGCTATTATCGTCAGACATGACAAATGAGGAAGAACTGTTTAAGAATGAGGTGACTCAGCTCATTGAGAAGCATAATTTTCAATCACAAACCAAATAGACAAGAAGTTCAGGTGCACTTGAGCTGATTCATAGATTGTTGGAGATGCAGGAAACATTCAAGAACCTCTTGACCATGATTTTATTTATTTTATTTTATTTTTTGTACATTTTAATAGGTTTCATCCTGACATTTTCATATAAGTATATAATGTACTTTGACAATATTCACCCTACCATAGAACCCCCTCTTGCCCCCCCACCTCCTATAATCCTCTTCCCAAATAGTCCCTCTTCTACTTTTATGTCATTTTTTCAAATGTAGATTCTGCACATAAGAGAGAATATGCAATATTTGTCTGTTATATTTCAGTTAACATGATTTCCAGGTCCATGCGTTTTCCTGAAAATGTCATAATTCCATTCTTCTTTATGGCTGAGTAAAACCCCATTATGTATATATACCACATTTTCTGTACCCATTCATCTGTTGATGGGTACCTAGGCTATTTCTATTCTTGACTATTATGAATAGTGCTGCAATGGATGGATGAATAGTGTATGGATGATGGGCATGTTTTCAAAATCTTTTCAGCCTTGGTTTAAACAAATTCTTATCAGATACACACTGTGCAGAATGACTACAAAAAGAACTATTAAGGTTGTCACAGAAGTGGGGGTCTTCAGAGTCCCATCCACCTTATTCCAGTGAAGGTTGCTGAAGAGACTCCTTAAGTTCAGTTTGAGGATCATAAAACTACTGCTTCATCTCCATTTTACAAATGAGAAGACTGAAGTCCAAAATGATAAATTATTTTCTTATGATCATAGAAGTCATCCTGGGAAAAGCCAGACATAAAACCATAAGCTTATAGCCGGGATCCTGGTTTACTTTGCTATACCATCGAACCTCAGCCATTGCTCCTTCCTAAAATCAGCTCCCTGGTGAGCTGTTGATGTTTTTAGAGGTACTTGATAATAGCATTTGTGACTTTCATAGGAACAGAAGCCATGCCCATTTCAGCTAACCCAGTACTTAATTAGAGTCAATTAATGTATAATATAGCTTTTCCTCCCTGTCTTCTAGTACCATTGGTTCAACCAAGTTCAGGTTGAAAAATAGTTTTTAAAATTGCTGAACAAGTATATATTTTTTTCATTATTCCCTAAGCAATGTATTTAAAAACTACATAGTATTAGTTATTATACATCATCTGGAAATGACTTAAAATACAGTATGAAGGAAAATGCCCTGTGTTTAATGCACTTATATAATGGACTTGAGCATCCTTAGACTTTGGTATACATGTGTCCAGGAACAAATTCCCCATGGAGACCAAGAGATAACTGAAACCACATCCCACTTCTTGTGCAGATTCAAAATCTCTATCTACTCAAAACACTTCAAAGAGACGTAGAAACTGTAAGATCGCACTCCTGTGCCCCCTAGCAGAAATATTTAGTTAATAAATACTTCCTGTAAAACTATATAATAAATTCAAATTTTTGTCTGAGGGCTTCATGGGGCCACTGGCGTCACCAACATATTTGTGGTAAAAGGAGCCCTGAAGGTGCTCAACAAGTGTCAAGTGTTTTCTAGAATCACTAGAGGAACTGCTTCCCGCTTACTTTGTATATATTACTTGACTCTACTTACAACTCTAGTGCAGCTTAGGGGCAGAGATTATCTGAGCCCAAAACAAATGAATTAATGTGACATAATATGTTAATATGTTAGTCCAAAAAGAAAAGCATTCTCTCTTCATTTTGTCTGGCAGGTTACATATTGTTACCTGGAAAAGTAATTTGTGGCTCTTGCAAATGATGCTTTTCTGGCTACTCCTGACAGACAAATTGTATTTGTCCCTTTGCATTTATTTTACTACTAATAAAATTGACATCAGAATGTACTATCCTCAGAAATGGGAGTTTGCCTTTACATTTATTTAGCCATCCTTCATGATTTTTCTTCCAGGAACCCATCCATACGTAGCAAATTTTGTTACTCTGATTAGCCTGCTGCTCTCTGTCAACCACCATATGTATCTTTTAATTAAGTAGAAAAGAGATCTTAAAAGCACACATAAGCCAGGAAACTCTATTTCTGGCTGACAGCAATGTCTTCTGATTTGCTAGCAAAAGCACAGATTGACAGAATAGAATAGATCAAGAAAATTGATCGTTCCTCATATGCTGGATTGAGTCAATATATGTAAATCCATCCCTGTTGCTGGCAGGAGCTGCAATGCTTGCCAAGCAGAACAGACATAGTTACAGGCATCTTTCTAGTCCAAATGCCAGCCTTTTGCTTTAAAGCAGCAAAACTACAGTTATATACTCAGAAAGCTCTTTTGTATTCATAACAACTGCAGTTTGAATGTGGTTCAGGACAGAGAAACTGTATTTACGAGCCACCATCTCTTCTGAGTCAATACAATTTGCAGTAAATACAGTTTAAGTTAGAGCTATGGTATAGATGCTCAGGGAATTTCTTTGTGATTTTACTACATTTTGTGGAAGGGTTTTAAATGTTCACTGCTTTCAAGTTCATTTCTTTAAAGTGAACAGCCTCACATGGTTGTTGGGAAGATCAAGTGAAATAATAGATATGAAAAAGGCTTTGAAAAAATTAAAAGCATTATGCAAATGGGAAACTATTATTATTTTTTTTAATCTCAAGGTCCTTTTACTTAAGGGCAATGCTTCCTAGTTATTCCAAAGCCTGTTTTAATCTTGATTTAATATAGTTGAATATTCGAAGCAGCAGCACCTGAAACAGAAGGCCTAGGAACATAAAATACACATTAGGCATTTAGATATCCCTTAATATCTTCTCAGAGAGGAATAATTGTGAACCTCATGGTATCAAAGAAGAGTCATGTTTCTTTCCTCAGGAGCAGATTCAACAGTATATGAATTGGTATCTTTCAAGAGCTCTTAGAATTGTTACCTTTTCCCTCAGAAAATTGCAGAAGGACCACAGCTCATAAACAAATACATGTAAACCATTGTAAACCATCGTTCAGGCTGATTTAGCACTCTCCTAATATACAACATCAATTTCAGGGAAAACCCTTGTGAAGACTGTAGGAGCTGAGTAATGGAGACCTGGATCTGTGGAAACTTCCTGAAAGATGCCAGAGACATAGCCCATTAATTTACACCCCTGCTGGTCACTGCAAATAGCACTGGAGCCTCTCCATCTCCCTCAACCCACAAGCAATATGTGCCTCAATGACCCTTGGCAAGTGGCCAGAAAGGTTTGCAGGGACATAATCACTTGCTAGAGGGGAAAGATTTTTTCAGCCCTCTCTTTGGAAGCACTCTTCTTTCAGTCCCACAGTCTCATATCCCTTGTACTGGCTATGCCTGTGCCGCCCTCTGCTCATGCCTTTGCTCTCTGCCTATGTGTGGTCTCACACTTCCCCTGCACTTACCTTTGCTGGCCTCTTTGGTGCTGTCCTGCACCCTCTTGCAGTTCCTACTAACTGTCTTGGAAATGTTTACCACTTTCATATCCACATCGTGGTCTCTGGTGTAGCTTCTTCTCTTTCCACTGTCCTAAAGATGCTTTCTCAGAAATCATTGATGACTTCTTCATCACAAAGTCTAAGGGTAGTCTCTCACTTGGTATTCTATCTTATCTCTTTGTAATTGTGACTGTCACACCCTCTGTTTTGAATTTCATCTTCTGCTTGGCTAAGTGACTTTGACTTCTTTCTGGTGGACGTTTCACTTCTATATGTCGGCATTTATTCCCCAGTTTGCTGATCAGCCTTTCCCTACTTCATTACTATTTCTTTCTCAGTCAACTCTCTTTCTCATTGGTTTTAGCTATATGAGCAGGGAAGTCTCCAAGCTTCCCCTCTAATGTTAACCTTTTTAATGTGCTTCAGAAGTGTTTCTTCTCATTATCTAGCAGTTATAGAGCTCTCAAAATCAATAGACCCAAAGCTCCCATCATCCCATGTCCACAGAAATATTCCTGATTGAATATTTCAGTGAGCAGAAGCTTCCCAAGGGCCTGGCTCAATGGCTCCCTTGGCAAGAGTACAATTCAAGTACAACCTATGCAATCAGTTAGCTAAACCTCATCTCAACCACTAAGCTGGGCATGGTAAGGTATAGTTTTAACCCTAGCTACCTGGGAGGCATAGGAAGGAGGATTGTGGTTTGAGGCTGATCCTGGGGAAAAATGCAAGACACTATATGAAAAATAAGTAAATCAGAATTGGGGAAAGAAAGATACTGGAGGCATAGCTCAAATGCTAGAGTGCCTGCCTATCAAACTTAAGCCCATGAAAAACAAACTGTCCTAAGAAACAGTTCATGCAGAAATGATAGGACAGCCTAATTTCTTTCCTTTGTTTATTGGTTTACAAAATAGTAAGTCTGCTTCCTAGCATCTTTCTAAATTGAATATATTTGTGTGTAAGTTTATATATATCTGTGAACTCCTGGAATTAGACTTATTTAACATGCTTAAATCCATCACAACTATCCTCTGTGGAATAATTGCCCCATATTTGACTCCTGGGGGGTCCTCAAGTTAGCTCCTGAGTCTTACATAGCCTTAGTTTTTGCAGCTGCCTTGCCCCCTGGTTCACAGTAGGTTCATAAGCATTTCTTGCCTCAGAATGGGGCCATGCAAATCTAAGGAGTAGGAAATAGTATTTCAAGACTGGAATCTTCAATTAAAGTCATGTCAGATATGCTTATTACTGAAAACTTTGATCACTGTTTCTAAGGCTCTTTAGTGGGAAAAACTAGAAGCCAACTGTCTCAGTTAATTTTCTGTGGCAATGACAAAATAACTGAGGTTGGTTAACATAACAGAGTCAGGAGGTTTATTTGGGTCATGATTCTGATAGCCGGAGGATCAAACAACTTAGCACCAACAATCTTGCAAGGACCCCCTGCCAGCATCATATCATAGTGGAGAGACAGAACAGGAACCACCCTCATGCCAAAAGGGTCAAGAAGACAGACTCAATTTACATCAACTCACTCTTGTGGAAACCAATTGGAATCTCTTGAGACTATAGTAATGTCCTCTGACGACATCTCCAGTTAACCTAACTGTCTTTCACAAGGTCGCACCTGTTAAAGGTTCTAGCCTCACCTCTTCAAGGTTCTAGCACTTCAGCACTGCCATACTGCAGACAAGCTTGCACCACATAAACCTTTGGGGGACACACTCAAACCATAGCACCAACTTTCATATAATGATTCTATTCTGTATTCCCCATTTTAAGAATAATCATGTTATATACATTTCCAGAGCTTGTACACATCTCATAGTAGACTGCTTCCCTTATACAGTGATTTTTTTCTTAATTGCATGGGTAAGTCGATATTTTATATCTTATACCCCATGCGTATGGTAAATCTGGTTGTCAGAAAATAATTTTTCAAAACAGAGACTTTTTAAGAATGTTCAATGTTTTATGGACCAATACTTTTATAAAATATGATGAAACTAAATTGCTAGAGAAATGATTCATATGCTTAGATGTCATGGCAATGTCAAGATGTCAAACTGCTCGCTCTTACACGCTGTTCTTATTTCGTTGTGGCTTAGTAAAGTCCATTGGAAGGTCACATGAGAACAGTAGTCCCTGTGTTCTCGCAGGTTTACCTCAGTTGACAGAGACTATATGTAAAGCTCAGTTTGACCAAACGTGAGATTTTTGGCTCACATTTCTTTCCATGAGTATCTTAAAATGTTATGACAATTTCTTTGGTCCTCAGAGTGTTACTGTTAAAAATTCTAATGGCAATCTAATTTCATTTTATTGGTCTTTTTGTTGAGATGTCCAAAATATGTTTTCTTTAGGGAATGGTTTGGGCCATTATGGGTTAATTTTCCAGTCCTCTTAATAAGTAACTTCAAGTTAGCTTTTATGTTGGGAACATTTTCAAATTTTGTTTTCTCTTCAGGGATTCCTGTTATATAATAAAGATTATAAAAATATGTTGTTCTGTGAAAACTTTTGGCAATCTGGTGAAACCAGCGGACCCCCTCTCAAAATAATATTTTTAGATGCACAAAACAGAATACACAGAATTTCTATGGAAACTAATTATGCTGACATACAGGTATAACAACTTAAAATAATGATATAGTAATATTTTTACTTCTGCATTAATATGTTAATATTGTGGTCTTAAATAATGAAGTCTAAATAAAGTTAACAACTCTAAGTTTGAAAAATTGAAGAACATAAATGGTATTTGGCATATCTTTTAAATGGTAATTCAATATTGTGCCATCTGTGATCACTTTTCATGATAAAGCCACAGATACTTTAATCCCATTGTGATTTGATGCATACATCAATCATTTTTTAAAATGTTAAGTTTCAGCGAGTAACAAAAAGACATGGTTTTTCCAACTGCTATGTTTTGGGTGTAGTTCTTCTCTCCAAAGATTCATGTGCCTAAAGCTTGGTCCCCAGTGTGAAAGAATGAGGTAGTGGAAACTTTAAGAGGTGGAGCCTCGTGTGAGTTAATTAAGTCGAGGGCACCACCCTTGAAAGAGTGTCTCTGAGTGAGTTTTGTCTTCTCAGAGTTAGTTATTATAAATCGAGGCCATCCCACAATGAGTTTTTCCTTCTCCATACATCTGGTTCCCTTTAAGTTTCTCCATCATTTTGTGACTCACCAAGAGGACAGGTCACAAGAGGCTGGACAAATGGGGAAACCCAATCTTGGGCTTTTAGTCTCCAAAGCTGTGGATAAATAAACCTCTTTTTCTTACAGATTACCCAGCATTCTTCAGTATTTTGACATAGCAACAGAAATTGTACTAATACACCAACCAAGTTCATGGGCCATCTGAATTTTGCCCACAAACACAGAAGTCCATGGTTTTTAAGCTAGGCACCTCTGTTTTAAACACATGTTGAATCTTCTGAACTATCATTTTCTCTCAGATACTTCTTTTTAAAAAAATACATTTTATTCATATCAGTGCAATGTGAATTTTTCTTCCTTTCCATGCTTTATTTGTCTGTTGCATTATCCTTCCTGTTTTTACTTGCTTTTGTGTGCTTTTTGGCTTACCTTCTTTAGGGAAATAATTTTATTATTTTATTTCTAGCATTTCTCTGAATTTATGTAAGCTTTCTTTTCAAGTCTTCTTTAATCACTCCATTTTTAAGTTTTTCTGTTTGCGATTGTCACAGCTTGTTTTCTTTTACCTCATTTTGAAATACTGCATTTCAGTTTTCATTGTGTTGTCAGCATGTTTTTCCATGTGCCTCCCGGATCATGGGGAATTCATTCTGTTCCTCGTTCTCTTTATTAGAGTGCATACTTTTTCTTTTGCTCATATGCAAACAAATGAGCTTTTGTGTACTTTTAGGATGGAGGAGAGGCCAAAATAACCTTTCTAGATTCAAGACACTGGAACTGCCTCTTCTGTCTTTTTTTTTTTCCTCAAAGTAATTTAAAACTATGTAGCCTTTGTGACATCTCTCTTCTTTTCTCCCAAATCCCATTTTCATCTGGATTTCTTTTGTTCTATTTGTTCCTCTTTTGCTCAATTTAGAATTTATTTTCAACAGTTTTTCCCAGAAGGCAACATTGGCTTATTATCTGGTTTACAAGGCCCCAATTGCTCTAGCACTATTTGATCTTATCAAATACAGTCCCCTTGTTCTCAAACATGATTCAGATCCTGAAAAACTCCCATATACTTTGCTCACATTTTCCACTGGGTATCTTTAGAGATGCAGGGGTGCTGTGATAATCATAACCTTCAGAATCCATATCGCCTTCCCTTTATTTCCTTCTACAAAGACGCTGATGCTGCATTTGTCTTATGGCATTTTTAGGACTTTTTTTTCCTTACTCACTGATAGTTTGGAGATTCAGGGATATACCTTAACATGAGGTGGTGAGGGAGGAAGAGGGAGAGAGGGAGAGGAGAGGGTGAGAGAGAGGGAGAAAGAGAAAGAGAGAAATAATAAATATTGTCCATGGGTTTTTGGATTTTATATCCTAGTTGCTCTATTGACTCCACATTAGCAGTGGTTCCTACCTGGGGACAATTTTGTTCCTTTGGGAACATTAACTAATGTCTAAAGGCAGTTTGATTTTTACAACTGAAGAGGGGACATCATTACTAACATGAATTAAGCAGAGGCCCAGGGATGCTATTAAGCATGCACAGAACAATCCCTCAAAGACTAAGAACTATCCAGGCCACCCTGCTGCTAGTGCTGGGGTCTAGAAGCCCTGGTCTATAGAAATGTGGGAGGATTCGAAAGGTAAGCCACAGCTAATGTCTTCCCAAGTGCCTTCCAACCTCATCATTCTTCATCTAAACATTTTGTTCACTTCTAGTCCTTAGTATCAATTTTCTTGTTCAGTTCCATATTTCCTTTGACTTGAACTCTGTGGTAAGTTTCTAGTTAATCTACCTGAAGCCATTTCCCTCTGCCTTTGGTCCAAATCCTCCTAACCATGATGCCAGAGTAACTATCCCAAAGCCCAGCTTAGATTACATCAAACATCTGCTCATAGAGATTTATTGACTTATTATATACCATGAAATTAATGCTTAATCCCATTATTTGGAAAATCAACATTTTCCATGCTTTGTTCCCAATTTATCTTTCCAATGTTTACTCACTCTATACCCTTACACACGAACTGCAATGCAGTCAAGTGGAATTCTCCACCATTTGACCAACATGTGCCTTTTTTTCTTAATTCTCTGTTCCATCACTCCCTCAATTTGTAGCCTTACCATGACTCTAGCCCCAGTACATCACAGTATTTGTAATTGTACTGTGAATAAAGATTGAATGTTTCTCTTAGTATGGAATTTCTCAAGTAATCTAGCAAAGACATATACAAAGTAGATGCTGAATAAATAAATGAATGGAACTGAGACTTAAAGAGGTAAAGTGACTATCTACAATACATCCCTTTGGTCAGTGACAGAGACCAGATGACCTTTAAAACAACTATGGCAATGTGCCTTCATGCTAGTCAGGGTTTTCTAGAGAAACAAAATTAGTAGGATAAATACAATTTTATAAAAAGGGACCTATTATGAGGAATTAGCTAACATGACTATGAAGATTGAAAAATCATACAACCCACTGTCTATAAGCTAGAAGCCCATGAAAATTAGCAGTATAATTCCAGTCCAATCCCAAAGGCCCAAGAACAAGAAGGGCCAATGATGGAAGTACCAGACCAAGAGACCTGTTCTATTCAGGCCCTCAACATATTAGATAATGCCCACTCACCTTGGGGAGGGCAAGCTTCTTTATTCAGTCTACTGTTTCAAATGTTACTCTTCCAGAAAAGGCCAGGCATGACCCAAAATAATGTTTTACCAACCATGGGAATCCTGTAGCCTAGTCAAATTGATACATAAAGTTAACATCATAACTTTTAAGATTATTTTGTGTAAATGACAGTCATCATTATTAATGTTGCTGGTAATTACTAATCTGGCACTGGGTGTTGGATGGATAGAAATGAATACTCTAACTTAGGCACCATGGCTACTGGTACCTAGGAGAATTCCTAGGCATGGTTAACTATGCAGCTAGAAGCTTAGCAGGTATACAATTGAGTATCAATATCATTTGATGCTCCATCTCTCAAACCGTCAGATCTCTAGCACTCTATAAATTCTTTTGGGTTATATTTTTTAAAATATAGGCTCACAATCCATAGAAGAGATGTATCACAAATCTAGAGTATCTTGACTCAAGGTTTCTTTCTTTTTATTTTTATTACTGCATATTAAGTGCTTTTTGTAGGCTAAACCTGACACTAACCATTCCAAATATATATCTGTCTCTATAGGTAGAACACGTCTGATACCTTCCTGAATAGGGTATTGTGAGCACTGAGATAGTTACCAGTCTCCATAATGCTAGTACTCCTAATACTCTTCTTTATTTCCTTGATAGTTACAGAATTCCCTTGATAGTTAAAACAAGAATTTGTATCAGTCATTATACCATGATTGGAACAAGTTTCAGATTCCCTGATGCTACAGCCAAAGTAGAGACCATAAAGGTCACTGAGCTTTCAACAATGAGCAGAAGGGGCAAGGTATTCATAAGAACCAAGTGCCATGGACAAATGTTGGCATTTTCATAATTTGGCCACAACCCAGGACCTTTCCTTCTCCTTCTAGTCATTGACTGATTTTCCATCTTCTTCTTTGGTACAATTGGTGATAAGCCTTGTGTTTTTAAATTTTTTTCTGGTCGGTAAATAGAAACTCAAAACATATTTTATTGTCACTTTTTAGAAAAAGAAAAACACCATGTGCCTCCAAGTAGGAAGAGTTGCCTATATATCATATTGACTTAGTTAATATGTACTGGCACATATAGTTGAAAAAATCTGTATAATATGGTTTTTATGAGTCGTAAATGTAGAATTTAGCAAGCACCAAACCATTTTGCAACAAAAACATTAAAGATCTGAAAATGCGACAGGTTGTTATATCCTACAATTTTAACTCACATTATTTCAAAATATTCAAGATCATTCCTATATTTCCCTCTGGGACTGCAACACGCTGAAATTTAGACGTTGTCATGTCTCTGAATACTAAATATCAGTTAATGAAAAGCGTGTGAAATGTGAGTGATGAGCGTCTACCCATCTGGTTATCTCTGCCATGCAAAATGATGTGGGCTAAGTTGTTACAATTCTGTTTCAATTTCTTAGTAATTTTCTTCTCAGGACGTTCCAGGCATTTGATATTCCTACTCACTTGTTATCACACCTGGACAAAAGAGAAGGTTCAGGGATAGTCAAGCTTCACCTTACTATCTTTAGGGTTGTGCCATACTGAACCCCCCATCCTATCATGGTGTCCTTGGTATCTTTCAGAAATGGGACTTACCCTGATGAACTCAATATATGCAAAGTCCCATTGTTTACTGAACAGCTGTGCTTTCCTCATTTTGTGGACAAAAGCAGAGTCAAAAACTAGGCGGTTGTTCAGCAGGTATTTACTTGGTCTCCCATCCCCACCTCCAATCTCCCTTCGTAACACTGCCCCTTTAAAACTCCAAAATTTCTCTTTTAATCTTGCTACTTACTGTATCATGTTTTCAAAATCTCTGTAACTAAGTCCAGGTTTTGTAAACTGTGTCACTTGAAAATGAATATTCCCTAAATGATAATACTCTTTGAGTTAAAAAAAGATATGCAATTATATTTACTTGAAAAACACAGGGTTAAAAAAATGGTCAATAAATTTTTGTTGTGGAGAGTGCATGTGTGTGTGTGTATGTGAGTGTGTGTGTGTATGTGTGGTATTTGCCAGAGAATTTTTCAGAGCCTTTAATGTACAAATTTAAATGAACACTTTTCTTTAAGCAGAAAGTATGGAAACCATCACTTTGAAACAATTACTCTGGTCCTTTTCCCCAGGAGCACAAATTAGCATTTCAAGGGTCACTGGTGTTCCATAGTTTAGAGTTTGGGAAATGGTAAGCCCATATTATAAAGCTTGGCTGTCCCAAAAAATCTAACATGATTCTCAAGACCTTCCATAATATAGCGAAAACCCACATTTTATGATACTTTTATGTTTTCAGTTACAAAATTACACAATCTTATGTTCAAAAACTGTATACATCATGTAGCTGTAACCAGTATTTGTTTTCTTTTTTATTTCCTTGAAGACTTTATATTATAAATATTTTATTCACTTGTAGTCACATTAAAATTATAAATAGATTTTGTTTTAGTATTTACAGAATTTATATTGTGAATAATATATGTTATTAATATTTTGTTTTTATTTTATATGAAATTTCAAGCTCATAAATTTGTACATGTTGTTGACTATGCCAACTATTAATATATTCATAAATATACCTCAGATGTTTTTGTTTTTCTGATGAAAAAGCTGCATAAATGCCAGCACCTTTCGTGCTACCCTTCCCCAGTTTCAAGTTATTTCTTTCCCTCCCCAGAGACAAACACCATCCAATTTTATCATTTCCTTCAATGCTTTTACAATTTTACTGCATTTGTTTGCTTAAACAAAATAGAGATTGCTTTTATGTTTTTAAACTTATAAAATTGGACTCATGCTACAAATAACTCTCCCTAACTTGCATTTTTGCTCTCAATATTATGTTTTGGGGTTTTCCATATTGTTATACATAGCTCACATTTAGTCATAAAACAGGCTACACACTTCTACCTACTTTTTCTATTGACAGATATTACATTCAGTTTTTTGTCATTGTAAGAAATGCTGCAATTGTATAAAATTGTTAATTGCTGGGTCATAGATATGCACACTGCCAACTCCCTAGATATTGCCATATTCAACCTCAAAGTGGTCATTTTAATTTGCATACTCACCAGTGGAATGTGTGACTTCCTGTGACTCCACACCTTCACCCTCACAGGCAGGCCCAAACTTAAACCATTGCCCCTCTGGTGAGTCTGGTGGTTTCATTTTAAATTTCTTTGATTAACGAGAAAAACCAGTTTTTCATAAGTTTGCTGGATAATTAGGTTTTACTTTTATGAGCTGCCTGTTTATATCCTCTAAATATTGTGGGGTATTTTTATTTAATATCTTTTTAACTATAAGAATAATATATGCTCAATTGTGAAAGACCATAGCAAACTTTGAGGAAAAAGTGGAATTGCCTCAAATTCTCCTACTTTCAGAATAATACTATTAATATTTGGTCACATTTTCCTTATATTGTTTTAGTATCCACCATTGTTTTAGAGTTAAAATAAAAGGAAGCTGTGAAGAGGGCCCTTCTGGCAAAATTTTCCACCCAGTTGTTTATAATCCTTTCCAGATTAAATCCCAGTGACTGGAGTTATTCAATGTGTGTTTGAAAAATATAGAGCACCATTAGTCAACTCTTTGCACTGAAAATGGCTAGAACATAATTTTTGCAACTTTTATTTTTATGTAGAACAAAAGCAAATCATTTGTTTAGGCATTTTCCAGGCTCTCCAGTCTACCTTTGTACACAGGCCATCATCATTAAGCATTTATACAGAAGAGTATCATGGCTCCTGGAGAAGCTAAACCTGCCACATAACACTTCTAAGCTTCAAATTGCAAAATCCAATTTATTATCAATTTCAGAATGCAAAGCATGACTTAACCATCACAGTGCCTAGAATTTCTCTTTTTGTTCATTTTTTCTAATTTCTTGGATGTTTCTACAATATTTTATATTGTATATATTATTTACATAATAAAAGACTCATTTGTATTTTCTGATCCATTGAACAATGATGAAGGCTTTTCTGTTGCTTTCACAATGAAACACAGTCTGAGTGGTTTTTAAATTCTTAGGTTACAAACTTTTCTCCCTCAAAATAAAGATTTTTTTTTCTCAAATTGTGGCATTTATTATTAGAGGAAGGTTAAGTTAACCTTCATAGGCAACATTTGTCTTTCAGCCTGAGTGAATGTAGAATTTATTTTTAGTCCTCTAATTCAAAGATTTTGACCAGTCATGTTCAAGTGTGATCGTCTTCTCTTTGATTTTTCTTCTAACATACAGTGAATCTTTCTGTTCTGTATACTTAAGTCTTTGGATGACTCAGAGAAGTTGCCTTTTCTTAGCTTCTGTCTTTGATCATTGTTCCATCTTCATTTGCTCTGGGTTTCTTCTTGAACATGAAAGTCAGTAGGTTTCTTCTCCATTCTGTGTCCTTATAGCTTACATCTTTACTTCATCATTTTTTTTTTCATTTTTCTTTTATTATTCATATGTGCATACAAGGCTTGGTTCATTTCTCCCCCCTGCCCCCACCCCCTCCCTTACCACCCACTCTGCCCCCTCCCTTACCACCCACTCTGCCCCCTCCCTCTCCCCCCCTCAATACCCAGCAGAAACTATTTTGCCCTTATTTCTAATTTTGTTGTAGAGAGCGTATAAGCAATAATAGGAAGGAACAAGGGGTTTTGCTGGTTGAGATAAGGATAGCTATACAGGGCATTGACTCACATTGATTTCCTGTGCGTGGGTGTTACCTTCTAGGTTAATTCTTTTTGATCTAACCTTTTCTCTAGTACCTGTTCCCCTTTTCCTATTGGCCTCAGTTGCTTTAAGGTATCTGCTTTAGTTTCTCTGTGTTAAGGGCAACAAATGCTAGCTAGTTTTTTAGGTGTCTTACCTATCCTCACCCCTCCCTTGTGTGCTCTCGCTTTTATCATGTGCTCATAGTCCAATCCCCTTGTTGTGTTTGCCCTTGATCTAATGTCCACATATGAGGGAGAACATACGATTTTTGGTTTTTTGAGCCAGGCTAACCTCACTCAGAATGATGTTCTCCAATTCCATCCATTTACCAGCGAATGATAACATTTCGTTCTTCTTCATGGCTGCATAAAATTCCATTGTGTATAGATACCACATTTTCTTAATCCATTCGTCAGTGCTGGGGCATCTTGGCTGTTTCCATAACTTGGCTGTTGTGAATAGTGCCGCAATAAACATGGGTGTGCAGGTGCCTCTGGAGTAACCTGTGTCACAGTCTTTTGGGTATATCCCCAAGAGTGGTATTGCTGGATCAAATGGTAGATTGATGTCCAGCTTTTTAAGTAGCCTCCAAATTTTTTTCCAGAGTGGTTGTACTAGTCTACATTCCTACCAACAGTGTAAGAGGGTTCCTTTTTCCCCGCATCCTCCCCAACACCTGTTGTTGGTGGTGTTGCTGATGATGGCTATTCTAACAGGGGTGAGGTGGAATCTTAGTGTGGTTTTAATTTGCATTTCCTTTATTGCTAGAGATGGTGAGCATTTTTTCATGTGTTTTCTGGCCATTTGAATTTCTTCTTTTGAGAAAGTTCTGTTTAGTTCACGTGCCCATTTCTGTATTGGTTCATTAGTTTTTGGAGAATTTAGTTTTTTAAGTTCCCTATATATTCTGGTTATCAGTCCTTTGTCTGATGTATAATTGGCAAATATTTTCTCCCACTCTGTGGGTGTTCTCTTCAGTTTAGAGACCATTTCTTTTGATGAACAGAAGCTTTTTAGTTTTATGAGGTCCCATTTATCTATGCTATCTCTTAGTTGCTGTGCTGCTGGGGTTTCATTGAGAAAGTTCTTACCTATACCTACTAATTCCAGAGTATTTCCTACTCTTTCTTGTATCAACTTAAGAGTTTGGGGTCTGATATTAAGATCCTTGATCCATTTTGAGTTAATCTTGGTATAGAGTGATATACATGGATCTAGTTTCAGTTTTTTGCAGACTGCTAACCAGTTTTCCCAACAGTTTTTGTTGAAGAGGCTGCTTTTTCTCCATCATATATTTTTAGCTCCTTTGTCAAAGATAACTTGCTCATAGTTGTGTGGCTTCATATCTGGGTCCTCTATTCTGTTCCACTGGTCTTCATGTCTGTTTTTGTGCCAGTAACATGCTGTTTTTATTGTTATTGCTTTGTAATATAGTTTGAAGTCAGGTATTGTGATACCTCCTGCATTGTTCTTTTGACTGAGTATTGCCTTGGCTATTCGTGGCTTCCTGTGTTTCCATATAAATTTCACGGTAGATTTTTCAATCTCTTTAATGAATGTCATTAGAATTTTGATGGGAATTGCATTAAACATGTAGATTACTTTGGGGAGTATCGACATTTTTACTATGTTGATTCTACCAATCCATGAGCATGGGAGATCTCTCCACTTTCTATAGTCTTCCTCATCTCTTTCTTCAGAAGTGTATAGTTTTCCTTGTAGAGGTCTTTCACATCTTTTGTTAGGTTTACACCTAGGTATTTGATTTTTTTGAGGCTAGTGTAAACGGAATTGTTTTCATACATTCTTTTTCCGTTTGCTCATTGTTAGTGTATAGAAATGCTAATGATTTTTCTATGTTGATTTTATATCCTGCTACCTTGCTATAGCTATTGATGATGTCTAGAAGCTTCTGAGTAGAGTTTTTTGGGTCTTTAAGGTATCGGATCATGTCGTCTGCAAATAGGGATATTTTGACAGTTTCTTTACCTATTTGTATTCCTTTTATTCCTTCTTCTTGTCTAATTGCTCTGGCTAGGAATTCCAGTACTATGTTGAATAGGAGTGGAGATAGTGGGCATCCTTATCTGGTTCCTGATTTTAAAGGGAATGGTTTTAATTTTTCTCCGTTAAGTATAATGCTGGCTGTAGGTTTGTCATATATAGCTTTTATAATGTTGAGGAACTTTCCTTCTATTCCTAGTTTTCTTAGAGCTTTTATCATGAAATGATGTTGGATCTTATCAAAGGCTTTTTCTGCATCTATTGAGATGATCAAGTGGTTTTTGTCTTTGCTTCTGTTAATGTGGTTTATTACGTTTATTGATTTTCGTATGTTTAACCACCCCTGCATCCCTGGGATGAAGCCTACCTGGTCGTGGTGAATAATCTTTTTGATGTGTTGCTGAATTCGATTTGCCACTATTTTGTTGAGGATTTTTGCATCAATGTTCATTAAGGAGATTGGCCTATAGTTCTTTTTGGAGGTGTCTTTGCCTGGTTTTGGGATAAGTGTAATACTGGCTTCATAAAATGTGTTTGGCAGTTTTCCTTCCCTTTCTATTTCATGGAACAGTTTAAGGAGGGTTGGTATCAGTTCTTCTTTAAAGGTCTGATAGAATTCAGCAGAGAATCCATCAGGTCCTGGACTTTTCTTTTTGGGGAGACTCTTGATTGCTGCTTCAATTTCGTTTTGTGTTATAGGTCTATTCAGGTGATTAATTTCCTCTTGGTTCAGTTTTGGATGATCATATGTATCTAGAAATCTGTCCATTTCTTTTAGATTTTCAAATTTATTTGAATATAGGTTCTCAAAGTAGTCTCTGATGATTTCCTGGACTTCCATGGTGTTTGTTGTTATCTCCCCTTTTGCATTCCTAATTCTACTAATTTGGGTTTTTTCTCTCCTCATTTTAGTCAGGTTTGCCAGGGGTCTATCGATCTTGTTTATTTTTTCAAAGAACCAACTTTTTGTTTCATTAATTCTTTGTATGGTTTTTTTGGTTTCTATTTCGTTGATTTCAGCTCTTATTTTTATTATTTCTCTCCTTCTATTTGTTTTGGGATTTGCTTGTTCTTGTTTTTCTAGGAGTTTGAGATGTATCATTAGGTCATTGATTTGGGATCTTTCAATCTTTTTAATATATGCACTCATGGCTATAAACTTTCCTCTCAAGACTGCCTTAGCTGTGTCCCATAGGTTCCGGTAGGTTGTGTTTTCATTTTCATTGACTTCCAGGAACTTTTTAATTTCCTCTTTTATTGCATCGATGATCCATTCTTCATTAAGTAATGAGTTATTTAGTTTCCAGCTGTTTGCATGTTTTTTGTCTTTACTTTTGTTGTTGAGTTCTACTTTCACTGCATTGTGGTCAGATAGTATGCACGGTATAATTTCTATTTTCTTATATTTGCTGAGGCTTGCTTTGTGCCCTAGGATATGATCTATTTTGGAGAAGGTTCCATGGGCTGCTGAGAAGAATGTATATTGTGTAGAGGTTGGATGAAATGTTCTGTAGACATCTACTAGGTCCACTTGATCTATTGCATATTTTAGATCTTGGATTTCTTTATTGAGTTTTTGTTTGGATGACCTATCTATTGATGATAATGGAGTGTTAAAGTCTCCCACAACCACTGTGTTGGCATTTATATATGCTTTTAGGTCTTTCAGGGTATGTTTGATGAAATTGGGTGCGTTGACATTGGGTGCGTACAGATTGATGATTATTATTTCCTTTTGGTCTATTTCCCCTTTTATTAGTATGGAATGTCCTTCTTTATCTCGTTATCATTTTCTTCTTTTATCCTTTCTCTGTGAATTTTGTAAGAGCTCTAGAGCATGCTCAATTCATCGTAGATTTGCTTTTCTAGAATATCTATTTTGTTCTTTAAAGCAATTCACTTTTGAATTTTTATTCCATTGTTGTTCTCAAAGTCATTTCTTCACTCAGGAATCTTTCATCTAATCCAGTGTCTTTTATTATGACTTTTGATTATGGTTTCACATGAAGTGGTCATCTTGTATTCCGCTACTGATGACCCAATTTTCTAAAATTCTCCTCTGCATAATGGAATGAATCATTTTCATAGGTTAGCTCCTCCTATAAGTCTTTAGGATGATGCTCTCTCCCTCTGTGGAGCTATTTTTTAAGATTCCTCCACACTTTGTTTTACTATTATATTTAATTTTCCTTCAAAAAGGAAATACTATAATGGATTTCCCCCCAATAAACAAAGTATGTAAATTGCTTTCCAGTTCCTTTCTTTGTGGACATGGATACAGTTGACTTCCTTCCATATGTTCCAGCAGGAATAGTCAGTGGCACTTTCAGCTGTTAGTCTTAACCCATATAGTCTGCTATGCTTTCAACTACAATGATCCTCTTAGATAAGAAGGAAAAGTCTATTCTGCATTGTATGACATTCTGAACTTCTGGTCGTATTCTTACTGTTGTAAGGACTGAACTCTTTGTCTGGATCTCCAACTAGAAGATTGAATACAGAGTGTGAACCAATGGTCAGAAATTCCACATTGGTTATTTTCACGGTTGTAAATCACTGAAATGTCTTTTTAAGTGTTTACTTTGATATTTTTAAAATTGAAACTTCTCTTAGTAGGACATTTTCAGTACAGAGTAATGAATAAAAGCTGTGTCATTGAATGAAAGAGAAGTTTTACTATTCAGCCTGATGCTCCTGGCTTCACCCCATAGCCTCCTTTCAAAAATTCATACCTGTTCTATAGAGTAAGTTCATGCTTATTTATTGTTCATAAAACAATAAGACTTAAGTTGATTTCAATATTGGCTGGAGAACAAAGAAATGCAAACATAAACTCACTTCTAGGTCCCAGAAAGGCCTCTTTAAATATCCCTGACCTACTCTTAAAGGCACAAGAATGGATAAAACACAACCCTGGTATATCAGTCCGGGCTCTTTTGTTCCTGTCAACAGAAATTGATGTAGATAAATTTAATCCAGAGGAAATATATTGAAAAAATATTGGGAACTCAGAGAGTTTATGGGTCACCTGAACACCACACTCAAAAGATACAGGAAAAATGGCAACCTCAAATTCTGGAATCAAGAGCCACAAGGGCTAGAGTATGAACCCATAGCAGGAAAAGTTTGGTCACCCTCTAGGGTTATTAAATCTCACTGATCATACAATGAGTATTTTTAATTTGTCCAAAATTCAAATGCCAGGGAATCAGTGTCCAGTTAGCTTTCAATCATGCCTGCTCCTTTTGTCTGTCTGGTACAGTAGAGTTCCTGGTTAGTGTCCTCCCACACAGTTTCCTGAGGGGACAAAGTCCCACAGGGACCAAGTACGGGTAAGGGGACCGAACCCTGAGAAGTCAACATCCTATGAATGTTCACATGTGAGTTTTGGCCTATACCTTCATGGATTTTATCCACACCATCTTGTGGCTTCCACTAACTTCTTCTTGCATATTATTACTTAATTAGCTGAATTCTCATTAGTCATTGTACCTAAAGCTGATCATCAGCTAAATGTTTCTGCTTTTGAATGGGATGGTTTGAGAAGTCACATGTTGGTAAGAGAAGAGGATTTCAAATAAGATAAAACAAGAGTCAAAAGTTGGCTGCTAGACTCACTAACTATTGTGATCTTGGCCAAATCATTTAGCTTTTCTAAGTCTCAGTTTCCAAATTTGTCATTTTTTTCAAAAAGTCAACATAAAATTAAAATTCAGTGCAAAATTCTTAGAAAAGAATCAATGATAGACTATATATCATGGTTATATTTGTGGAAACTTTTTCTGGTATAATTAACAATACACTAATTCATAATAACCTGTTATTCTCCACCTCAAACCCAAATAGCATTTCTCTTTTTTAAAAAACCCTCTAGCATTTTATTTTTTTTCTCATTTATTCATTTATTCATATGTGCATACATTGTTTGGGCCATTTCTCCCCACTGCCCCCTACCCTCCCAACCTTTCCCTCTCCCACTTACCCTCCTCACTTCCAGGCAGAACCTGTTCTGTCTTCTTCTCAAATTTTGCTGAAAAGAAGACATAAACAATAATAACAAAGACATAGAGTATTTACTAGTTTGAGATAAGCTATCTCAAACTATCCTCTATAGATATCTCTCTATCTTATACAGAGAGATTCCTAGCATTGCTTCTACGCACATGTGTATTACAACCTGAATTGATTCATCTCTACCAGACCTCTTCACTACTTCCCGGTCACCTTCCCATAGTGACCTCGGTCAGTTTAAGATTACTATATTAGCTCCTCTACAGTGGGCACATCAAACACTTTCAAGTTTTGGGTTTCCTACCTTTGCTTATTCCTCCTGTATGTGTTCTCCCCTTAGCATGTGGTCAATATCCAATAATATTACTGCATTTTTTCTAGCTCTAAAGTCTGCATATGAGGGAGAACATATGATTTTTGGCTTTGTGAGCTTGGCTAACTTCGCTTAGGATGGTGTTCTCTAGTTCCATCCATTCACTTGCAAATGACAAACTTTTATACTTCTTCATGGCTAAGTAAAATTCCATTGTATATAAATACCATATATTCTTAATTTATTCGTCAATAGTAGGGCATCTTGGCTGTTTCCATAACTTGGCTATTGTGAATAGTGCTGCAGTAAACATGGGTGTGCAGGTGCCTCTGGAGTAACCTGAGTTACATTCCTTTGGGTATATCCCCAGGAGTGGGATTGCTGGATTATATGGCAGATCTATGTTTAGTTTTTTCAGAAGCCTCCATATTGTTTTCCAGAGTGGTGGTTCTAGCTTGCATTCTCACTAGCAGTGTATGAGGGTTCCTTTTTCCCCACATCCTTGCCAACATTTGTTGGTGGTGGTGTTTTTTATGATAACTATTCTAACAGGGGTGAGGTGGGATCTTAGTGTGGTTTTGATTTGCATTTCCTTTATGGCCAGAGATGGTGAGTATTTTTTCATGTGTTTTTTTTGACTACTTGGGTTTCTTCCTTTGAAAAGTTCTGTTTAGTTCAGTTGCCCATTTCTTTATTGGTTCATTGATTTGGGGGGAGTTTAGTTTTTTGAGCTCCCTGTATATTCTGATTATCAGTCCATTGTTTGATGTATAGCTAGCAAATATTTTCTCCCACTCTGTGGGTGGTCTCTTCACTTTAGAGACCATTTCTTTTGTTGTGCAGAAGATTTTCAATTTTATGAAGTCCCATTTGTCCATTCTTTCTCTTAATTGTTGGGCTGCTGGGGTTCTATTGAGGAAGTCCTTGTCTATACCTATTACTTTCAGAGTATCCCCTGCTCTTTTCTGTACTAACTTCAGAGGTTTGTGTCTGATATTAAGGCCCTTGATCCATTTTGAGTTGATACTAGTACAGAGTGAAGATGTGGATCTAGTTTAAGTTTTCTGCAGGCAGATAACCACTTTTCCCAGCAACATTTGTTGAAGAGGCTAGCCTCCATTGTATGTTTTTGGTACCTTTGTCAAAAATCAGGTGGGCATGGCTGTGTGGATTCATATCTGGGTCCTCTATTCTGTTCCACTGGTCTTCATATCTGTTTTTGTGCCAGTACCATGCTGTTTTTATTGCTATTGCTTTGTAATATAGTTAAAAGTCGGGTATTGTGATACCTCCAGCATTGCTCTTTTTGCTGAATATTGCCTTGGCTATTTGCGGTCTCTTGTGTTTCCAAATGAACTTTAGGGTAGATTTTTCAATCTCTGTGACAGCATTTTATTTTTAAAAAACATTTTTGTTAGTATATGATAGCTATATAGGGGGTTTGATTGTGACATTTACATATATCCATATATATTACATATGTATATGTATATATATGGAATATAATATATACCAGATATATTATACCCCAGTTTGGTTATTTCCCTCCCAAATAACATTTCTTACTTAGTGAGTGATTACCACCTGATACCACCAACCCTAAACAAAGAGAACAGAAAATCCTAATGCCCCTTCCCCTACCTTACCCCCAGTAAGATAAGTGAGTGACAAGCCAGTCCAACCCCTGCCTGCTCAGTCTACTAAAGGAAGGTCATCTGTCTTTACAAACTTTCATTCCCACTGGAGAAAAATCACTGAATTGAACTGAAGCAATCAAGGACATACCATCCCATGACATGCTTAAAAATCATTCAATGAAACATCTATTCATAGGACAGAGACTGTGGCTCTGCTTGAGTAGCAAGTTTTAGTGTAGTGCACTTTAAATATTCACTGATACACCATGCTATGTCATTTGCTTTGTGTCATGTTATAACTGCAGATACTATTCAAGATAAGTTCCAAATATCCACGGGAAGACACATTGAAGTTGTCTACTTTAAAAGATATAGGTAGAAGAGCTTTGTCATTTCCAAAGACAGTTAAAATCACTTGCTTGGTGTTTAGCTGGAAGAGGGATTACACCTCTCTAATAATGAAATAAAGATGGACCCAGAGCTGAGTGCTGTGTTTTTAATATTGGAATATCCACCATGGGCCTGGCTGATAGAAAAGATAGAGACCATTATATAACACTTAAATGTGTATAAATATGGTCCAATCTCTGTAAAACAACATAGCAACAACACTGATTTCTAGAATTATCATCACTATTTTGGAGGTTGCCTACTGAATTCTTAACCACAGTCACCACTTATATAAATACCAGGCATGGTTCAAAGACTTATTTTTAAGGAAGAGGAGTGCAGGATTTCAATATGCCTTTTAATCTTCTCTTGATCTCATTAAAAATGAAGATTCTGGTTCAGCAGTTCTAGGCTGGGTCTGATCTTCTGTATTTCTAAATGCTCCAAAAGAATGTTTAGAAACCTATCCACACATCAAACTTTGAGTAGCAAACCTAAAAGATATAATAATAATTTCTACACAATTTAAGTCTACAGAAAAATTCTCCTGACTTTAATTTCATGACTTCTCTTATATAAGCTTTCCTGAAAATATCAAATTTTCAATGTCTTTGACCTTGACACGTTTTTCACAAGCCCTGAAAAATGCAGAAATCATAGAAGCAGGGATAGTTGTATCCTTAGTTTGCATAAACATCACTTATGAGCAAGTTTAAAATGTAGATTCCCTGCATTTTTCTCCCTAGAGTATTTGGAATTTGTATATTTAATATGTAACCTAGGTAATTCTGATGTAGATGCTATGGCACTCCCCTTTGAGAAATACTACCCAAGTTATTGTGTAAGCACTTTTGCCTGTTTGGTACAGTTAAGAGTACAGACTCTGCTGCAGTAACAAAGAGTCCCCCAAACCAAATGGTTTTCCCCCTCATCTACCAGTTCAAAGATAAGAATTTCAAGCCGTCATAAGAAACATGTGCCATGATGTTATCATGACATAGCTTTCCGATATTTTGTTCTGCTGTCATTTCCTGTGATATACTTCTAGAATTCCTGTTGAAATCTGGGCTAGTCCTACATTGTAACCTAACCCATTGGAAGGAAGAAAGAAAACAAAACTTAAAGACTACAGTGTTTGCTTTTCTCTCTTTTCGTTTGTTTATACTTATTTAAGTGTACTTTACAACAGTGAACTGCACCCACTTCCAGTTTGCAGTTTGAAGCTTTGTAATATGTTAACAACCCAAATGTCCATCCATAGGTAAGGGAATAAGTAATTTCATTTAAGCAATGGATACAGACTGTATGCACATTATGTATTGATGATGAATCGGTTACAGTCTAGGTAACGTTTCAATCCGAGCAACCACATGCAAAAGCTGTATTTCTAGTATACAAAGGAGAGAACTGACTTTGTGGTACAGGCAGCAGTCCTCAACTTTGGAAAAATCTTCATGCCTTAAAATGCAGAAGAGCTGCCACCTCAGAAAGCCTTTTCTGACCCTTGGAGCTGAGTTAGATACCTCACAAACGCTCACTGAAACCTCAGTCCATGCATCTATCTAGGCACTTAGTACACTGACTCATTGAAATAAGAACTTATGTCTTCATGTACATATACTTTTTTGGACAAGTGTCTATTTTTGTCAACAAATGATAAAACTGAACTGACCTGGTATGCATGTGAAAGTTTACAATGACTGGTATCTGCTTTTTAATTGTAATAATGCCAATGTGCTATTTAACTAGTGTCCGCTATGTGTCAAACACTACTCTAAGCCCTTTAAATGCAACACCTCTTCCATTTTTCACAAAATTCTGCAAGGTAAGAAATGCTTGTGCTGGCAAAGTGACTCAAGTGGTAGGAGCACCTGCCTAGCAAGTATAAGACCCTGAGTTCAAACCCCAGTAGTGCCAAAAACAAAAACAAACAAAAAGAATTGCTACATTCATTTTATTGATGAAAAACAGGGCCTTGCTTGTTTACAGCATTCATTGATAACAGAAGCAGAATGTAACTAAATTTGTCTGACTCCAAAGCCTGTTCTCTTTCCTCTGTAGCTCATTCCTTCTATACTGTCATTCTTGATGATAAATCTCCCTAAAATGTATACCATTTAGGTTGAAATTTTGGAAATATTTCCCATTCTTCTTTTCTATGTGTATGTCATAAGAATCATATATAGATATTGCTCATATAACCTAAGAATCTTGTGCCTTAAAAGTGCCCAAACTGTATTTAAAGACCTGGTTTATAACCCACTTAGCAGATGGGAAAACTGAGCCACAAAGACACAAAATGATTCCTGGAATCAAATTGCACACTGGTTCAACAAGCCTCAGGTGTCCTCTCACCTAGGAAGGCCACATGTGTTTGGAAAGACTGTGAGTTGTGTAACCAAACAATTCAAGATTCAAGTCCTGACTCTGCCTGTAAGTATGTGACTTCAGGCAAGCTCTCTAACTGCTCTGAACCTATTGCTTCTCTTGTAAAGTGAAATTAATGATTTCTCTTTGTAAAAGGGCTGTGATTATTGGAGATGAACTCTAGAAGTGACTGGTGCAGGCCAGCTGTACATTAAATGTTAGTTCTCTCTCCATTATAGTCTATCTGCTTCCTGAAGCACCAATTGTCATTTTCCTTTTCTTGGCACCCATATAAATTTCTTATCATAGGAATCTAGAGTTGAGTGTATATGAAACAGAGTTCATTCTGAAACCCTTTTTCTTAATTTAAAGAAAGAAAAAGTAAAAAGTGCTGAGCCAATATTTCTAAGATTCAGTCATTAAATATTAAGTGATGTCAATGCATTTGAGGGAGCTTTTAGCTATGACAGGTGAACTGAAAGTAAAAATTCTGGTTTAACGAAGCCTTCCGGCCTTTTTGGCAAAATGTCAAGGTGCAGGCTGCAATGGAGAATAATTAACTGATAAATAACCTTCTGAAAAAGATTAGCAACCATGAAATTGGGGACAAAAGCAAGGCTTCTCTTCTCTTTTCCAGAACATTCATTTTTTCTTTTCAGGATTTTACAGCCCTTTCTGAATCAATCCTGATTCTGTAACCCCTAAGTCGGAATGCCCTTAACTGTTTTGTTTAGACTGGGCTATGAAATGATTAGGCTGTTGAAAAGATGAATCAGGGAGCCCTGCAGGATTTTTCATAGTCTCTGTGAACAATGCCCCATATCACACTTATACTGACAGGCTGTATTTTTATATTTGACATGTGAGAGGAACATGGAAAATAACATACTGACAGTGCCTTAGATACCAGTCATACATCTTCCTAACACAGATTGATGGGTGGAAAAGAATATTATTTAGTAAGCCTTTCTTAAGCTCTCCAAGGAAAATATATAGATCCACCCGTGGATTGACTTGAAACTCATATTAACGTTGCCTACAAGCAGGAAACAGAAAAGCAACTCCCATCCATTTCTGCACTAGCAAACAGATCAGAAAAATTAGTACAAACCAATTCAGAAACTGTACATTGCTTATTGATGGGTGGTGGTTTTCTCCTTTCTCATCTAAGAATTAGAGCAGGTGGAATTTCTCCATTGAGGGACATTGGTCTTTCTCAATTTCAAACCAAAGATGAAGGAAGTTGCTATGAAAATTGAAGCTGTAGCTATAGCTGCTCAGAGAACCAAGCCGAAACAAACAAAACAAACAAATCAAGATGGAATAACTATGGCTTACAGGTTACTATGTGGACTCTCAAAGAACCACATGGAATTAAAGCTGTCCCATTCTAGGAGGACATAAGCATAAGGTAAGAGAGAGGGGCAAACATCCCCTGTAGAGAATGTTGTAATGTGCTGGCCAATCTCCTTCCAGGAAAGCAGGATTTATTCCTACAGTTTTTGGGAGTGCTGTTGGTGACAGCCCTCAAGTACTTTGCTAAAGAGAGCTGATTCACATGCAGTCTTCATGGAGCAGCTTGCATCCAATGATGAGTCAATGTAGAAATGTAAAGGAACAGTGTGGTGGGTCATCTCAGTGCCAGAGCTCTGGGAACCAGCCAAGAAAGTTCAGTGAAATTCCATCACAGTCTGACTTCTCAGTGCCCAATGTTGCCTCTGTTCTTATTACATAGCTGTCAATCCCATAAGCATTCCCTGAAGTGTTTTACATGCTAGGCTCACCTCAAAATTTGTATCCAGGGATACACAAACTGCTGATACTCTCCTTATCTCCAACTCTCACAATGTACTGAGTATCTCAAATAACACCTCCTCTTCCCAAAAATCCTGTAATGCTATCAGAAGTACGTGTGTATAATCTGCCAAATCATTTTATTTATTTATTTATTTATTTTTATGCTTCCAACATAGCTGGGATGACAGGTACACTTAACCCTCTTTTTTTTTTTTTTTTTTTTTTTTTGTGGAGATGTGGGTCTTGCTAACTTTCTGCCTTGGTTGGCCTTGAATCACTATCCTCCTGATTTCCACCTCCTGAGTAGGTAGAATTATAGGTGTGAGCCATTGCACCCAGCTCTCCTTCTTTCTTATTTATTTTCTTCTTTTATTTTAACATTCTTACATTTACTTACATGTGTATAAATTGCTTGTGCCACCTTCCCCCACACCCTATCCCATCTTCCAGGAAGAGCCTGTTCTGCCCTCTTCTCTGATTTTGTTAAAGAGAAAGCATAAGAGATAATAAGAAAGACATGTCGTTTTTGCTAGTTTGGGATAAAGATAGCTATACAGAGAGATTCCTAGCATTGCTTTCATGCACTTGTATATTGCAACCCACATTGGTTCATTTCTACCTGACCTCTTCTCTACTTCCTTAGCCAAATCATTTTAATAACAAATTCACAATTATTCCAATTTTTAAGATAGAAAATAAACAGAGAAAGATGAGTACCATCACTACTGTAAGTTTAAAGTTCTCTTTTTAGAGCAAAAGTTTTCTTTGTTTTTTTGGTGGGGGGAAGGGTGTTTGTTTTTGTTTGTTTGCAGTATTTGGGGTTGAACTCAAGGCCTACATTTTAAGCCACTCCACCATTTCTTTTTTGTGATGGTTTTTTTTCCAAGATAGCATCTTGTGAATTATTTGCCTGAGGTGGCTTTGAACCATGATCCTCCTGATCTCTGCCTCCTGAGTAGCTAGGATTATAAGTGATCACATGCACAGCTGTTTCTTTGTTTTTCATGATAATTGAAATGCTAATGTAGGCACAGTGAGGTACAGGCAAGTAAAGGAAATCATCCAACAGTCCTAATACTAAAGGAGAAGTGTTGTGAAAACATCTTTTTCCTATTGTAGATAATACAGAAGGGCTAAAAATAAAGTATCTGGACATTGATTCTTAGGATCACAGAGTACTTTTCATTCTTATTTTCAGTGGCAAATTCTGGGCCCCAAAGACTTGTAACTAACACCTTACTGGTTAACACAGAGTGGAGGTAAAGAGAACCAGAGACTTGTTTAGAATCTGACAGCAAGTTTCAGTTTTCAGCACGAACCAAGGGTACCAAGTTATTTTGCAGCTTGTTAGTTTCACCTTCTTTCCCTGGGTTTCCTTTCTCTTCTCTATTCTCCATTTCCTTCCTCTATATACCCTTCCTTTCCATTTCCTCTACTATACTTTCTCCTCTTTGGCACTCTGGTCCATCCTTTCTCCCTCCCATTACACTGGACCTTTTTCACTGACTGGAGTTTCAATACTAGTTTTAACATACATATTGCTATTTCAGCATCAAAACGCTGATTCAGAAGAAGGGAAAAACTTTAATCTGTGTGGGCAAATGTGGTTCAAATATGGTGAACTAATTTATCCTCTAAAACTTAATTAAAACTAATTTTTTTAAAAAAAAAGGAGACAGCTCTGAAGGGAGCAGTAACTCATTTGGCAGGACTTGGGTGAAAGGCAGTCAGCTGGGACTGTTCTAAACTTAACATTTGATTTGACTCCATGTTTTTTAATAGAACTTGATTTAGTTTTATATGCTACTGAAATGCTTCTAAATGTTTAATGGTTTGCTCCAATTGTGAAAAGTTCTGTTAGGTTTCCTCTAAATTTTCCCAAAGAAATGCCTTGGTGCTTTATTCACTACTGGAATACTTTGTGGTTTTGGCATAGCCATAACAATCAAAAGTACTACTTTTGAGGTACACCAAATGCAGACAAATATATTTTCATATATCTTATATCACATTCCTGGTTTTGAGGAGGTTTTGTCCAACAAAATGAATAAAGTATAGTAGAACTTGTAGGGATAGTGGCCTGATGCTAACATACACATTACACTGTAAATTTCTTGACTGTAGAACTCTGTCTTGGAGATCCTTAAAATTCCTTGCATCAAAGAGAGAAATAGAGGAAATATGAATGGATGGATGGTGGATAGACGACAAATGAATGGAAGGATAAATGGATGGATGAATCAACCAAATGAATCCCAAACTATTGGAATATACTTGTTTATAGTTTTCCTGTTGAAATAGGAATTAGAAGGAGAGGATAAAGCTGCTCCTCTAGCTAAGCATGGAATCCCAGTGAACGTTCATAATCAGCATCAAGCTTTTCCATATGCATGACAAATAAATATTGAATAAATTGAGTTGTCACCCAATCTGGATCAAAGTTTGCCTCAATGGCACTACAGAAGGAAAGCCAATGGCAATTATTTCCAATATTTTAATTAAAATTTCACATATAAAGAAAAATTTCAAAAATTTTACATTTCTATAAATGTGACCTAAATTCTGTCATAAAGTTTTTATTATACTTGCTTCATTACATAACACTTCATCTATCCATGCTTCCATTCATCAATCCATCTTATTTTCATGCATTTCAAGCTAAATTGCAGACATCAGTTACTTTCTCCATAAATACTTCAGTAAACATATGGTTAGAGTTCAATATTTGTTTCAAGCCCTTTTCTTTGATGTAAAAGTGATCAGTCACTGAATTTTGACAATTATAATCACCTGTGTAACCAAAATCTCTAAAAAGATATAGAACATTACTGTCACCCTAGAAAATTTAGCAATGGAGATTAGAGAGCTTTTGAATTAATTTCTTTACTTTTTTACCCAGAAAGATACTGGCCTAGGGATAAATTAAAGAGTTTTAAATTAAAAGGAACTGTTTACACTCAACAACGGCTTCAAGTTTCAAGCAAAAAGAGTCACCTCCTTGTATTTATTTTAGCAAAATTCAAACTCCATATATACAGTTGATGGTAAGGGAGAGATGGATGTGGATGTACAACATTATCTGAGGGTCCAGTAAGTTGGCAAACCAGCAGGAGAGAATAAATCAAAATGTAATTCTAATTTCTTAAGAGTATTTTTATTACTTAAAAAATATGAGAGAAACACATAATTTTGTCAGCATAATAGGTTTGTTTGGGTCTCAATTTTTTGTACTAGCTATTCCCAGGATATCACCTTTACAGGAAAAAAAGAACAACCAAGGTGTCTTCAGTGAGATTGTGCATATTGCCAAGTTGAATCCAATGCCAAACTTAATTCCTACTATATAAGTGGAATCCTTTCCAAATGCAGGGCTCCTTCTTAAATAGCTGTGTTGACTAATTACTTTCATCAGGATAATTGCTCCTAAGGAAAGGGTACAATTATTTCTACCGAGTAGAATGTTGACATTGTTTAATGAAGAATTAATGCATGTGGTGACAAACTATGTATTTAGAGAGGAAATAAAGCAATTACCAATAATCCGTTTCCAAGAAAGAATTTTTAAGCATTTCTGGTATTCACTTAAGTATTCATAATGAGGACAATAGTTATATTTCATACTACACAAGACTTAGCCTCTATCTGCAGCAGTGCATGTAAATGAATTGTCATCAGCCAGGTATTAATGGGTCCTACATAATGGTTGAAGAGCAGAGCAGCAATTAAACTGGGCTCAACTAGTGCCCACTCAACATCACATTTCAAGGTGGCCCATTTCAATCATTATTGTATACAAATGATAAACCCACATCATATTTCTTTGTGGGTGTGGCAAACTTTGGAGAGTTGCAATACAGAAAGATTATTGTTGAAACCTCTACTGTATTGACTGGTGTCTGATATGGCCACTGATGGACATAGTGCTAAGTTTCATTCCTTCATTTATTTACTTAATTCATATCAATCAAACAATTGTTACATGAAAAATACTATTCTAGTTGCTCTGTATGAATCCAAAAGGAATTAGAAATCTACTATCAAGAGATTTATATCCCCATAAGTAGTATCCAGTAGTTCATTGAACAAACCCATATTTGGAACTGTGATACGCTATGTAGTTCACTGCCCAAATACTTCTTCAGGGCCCAGACATTCATTCCATCAGCTACCAGAAGTGTAGACTGTTGATATTCCACAGCTAAGTTCCTCTTTTGGAATTGACCTGGGATACAAGAAGTTGCCCCACCAAAGATTATCCTTCTGAGCTCCAAAGTGAGAATCCCATCTCTGGTACCCAGTGATGGTGCATTTGTTTAAAATTTCACTATCAGAGAACTCAGATGGAAACAAAAATCTAAAAGTAAAATTGCACTATGAGTGATATGTGAAAATCTGTATCTTCATTTGGTAAGAAGATGGACTGCTAAAGAGCTGGAGTCCTTGATAACAATGAGAATGATAAAATCCTGAGATAATAGAAGTTAGGTGTGTTCACTTAACTGACAAATGCAAGGTGAACACAAGTATCACAATGAATAATAAGGTCAAAGTGGTGATCAAAGAGATTGACCTGCAAAGTGATTAGTGAATAAAATATGGTATTTCCAGGAACTGGATAGAAAGGTAACCCATGAAGGTATCACTCAAATTAGACAGTGACAAAAAAATCAATGATGGATGATCAAGATTTCCCAAGAAAAACTCACAATGTCTTTCCCAGTATCCACACAGAGCCATTGTCAGATTCTGGAATAACTAATGGAAAGGTCTGATACTTGGTGATATCTCAGAGGTCTTGGAAGTTGTGAACACAATTGTCTATTTTTTATTTATTCCTATCTGAATGTAATCATTCACCAACATTGTCTTTAAGCCCTGAAAGGCTTTCTTTCACTTGATCTAATTGTGGTACTTTCTATTGAGCTATTTTACTTGATTAATTGAGCTTTTCATTTCCAAGATTTCCATTTGACTATTTTACAGAATTTTTATATCACTAAGAGATAAAAATTAAGAAAAGGATGATAAAATCCATTTTAAAGGCATAGAAAATGTATTCAGTGAAATAGTAGCAGAACATTCCCAAATCTACAGAAAGAAACAGGCATCTGGGTACACTATGCATTTAGAATTCCAAATACACATTAAAACTCTTCAGATGATATTATATTTAAAAGCCCAAGAACATGGAACAAAGAAAGTACATTGAAAGCTGCAAGAGAGAAGAGCTAAGTCACTAACAAAGTCAAAACCCTCAGAAAAATAGCAGACATCTCAGCATAAACATTAAAGATTAGGAAATCTAGGAACAATCTGTTTCTAGCCCTGAAAAAATAACTGCCATCCAAGATTTTTATACAAGCAAACCTATCTTTAAAGTTGAAGGAGAAACAAAAATCTCCCAAGATAAGTATACACTAAAGCAATCCATGACCACCAAACCAGCATTTCAGAAGATCCTTAAAGGAGTCCTATACAGAGAAGAAGAAAAATATACACAATTGCATGAGCTTGGGAAAGAATTTATCTCACCAGAAAATAGATAAACAAATGGGAATTAAGAAATAATCAAACATCACTAACTGATTAGCAAAAAATAAATAAAGGAGAGAATAAAACACAGAGCATCCAAAACAATAGAAAGCAAATGTGAAAAAGCAGAAAGTAGCATATACTTTTAAATAATAAATGTAAATGTAAATGCTCACAACTCACCAATCAAAAGACACAGACTGACTGACCAGATTAAAAAAAAAAAAAAACCTAAGACCAAACTACTATCTTCCTACAAAAAACTTATCTCACTGGCAAAGAGGTACACAGTCTGAAAGTCAAAGGATAGAAAATTATACTCTAAGAAAATGGACTCAAAAGCAAGCAAGAGTAGCTATGCTTACATATGGCACAGTAGATTTCAACCTAAAATTAGTCAGAAGATATAAAGTAGATTAGTATAATGAGTAAAAGGGAACAATCCATCAAGAGAATGTGATTGTAAATACATGCAACAAATGTTGGTACACCCAATTTCATAAAGCAAATATGGACATAAAGAGACAGATAGGTACAGATGTAACAATAGTGGGTGACTTCAATATCTCATTGTCATCAATAGATACATCATCTAAACAAAAAATCAGAAAGAAACTTCATAGTTAAACTGCACCATAGATCAAATGGACTTAGCAGAAAAGCAACATACTATCCCACCTAACAGTGACATTCTTTTCCATGTCCATGGAACTTTCTCCAAAACATATCACATTTGAGGTCATACAGCAAGTCTTAACAAATAGAGAAAAAAATAATTTCTTGTATCTTATCCATAATGGCATTAAAATGGAAATCAATAGCAATAGAAACTGCAAAATAAAGAAATACATGGATATTGAACAATACACTTTAGAATAAATCAGTGAGTCATTGAAGAAATTAGAAGGAATGAGTTTTTAAATGCTAAAATCAAATGAAAATGAAAACACAACTTACACAAACCAATGGGATACCGTAAAGTCAGTTCTAATAGGGAAATTTGTAGATATAAGTGACTACATTAAAAAAAATCAGAGCAATTCCAAATAAGTAATGATCCACTTCAAGTTCTTAGAAAAACAATAACAAGCCAAACTCCAAAATTAATAGAATAAAGGAACTAATAAAGATCAGAGCTGAAATTAATGAAATGGAGACTAAAAAAACAATACAAAGGACAATGAAACAAAAAAAGTTTCTTTAATAAGATTAAGACTGTTAAATCTTTAGCCAAACCAACCAAAAGAGAGATAAAAAATTCAAGTTACAAAAATTAGAGGCAAAAAAGGGAATACTGCACATGCCATTGAAACCAGAGTATCATTAGGAAAGATTATTAAAAATTATACTCTAATAAATTGGAAAATATAGAATTGGATAAATTTCTAGATACATATGATCTACCAAAATTGAACCAAGAGTATATAAAAAGCCTAAACAGATCAATAGTGTGAAATGAGTCTGAAGCAGTATAAAAAGTTTCCCAAAACAACATGAAAAGCCTAAAACTGAATGTATTCACCGCTAAATTCTGCCAGACCTTGAAAGAAGAATTAACACAAATGCTCCTCAAATGATTCCATAAGATAGGAGTGTAAGAAATGCTTCCAAAAATCATTCTATGAAGCTAATTTTACCCTGGTATCAAAATTGAAAAGGACACAACAAAAAGGGAAATTATGGATCAATTCCATTGATGAACATATATACAAAAATCCTCAAAAACTTTAAAACAAAATTCAACATTATATTAAAAAGATCATACATCATGATCATGTTGGTTGCATTCCAGGGATGGCAGATATCTTCAGCATATCCAAATCAATAAATGTAAGCTATCAAATAATTAGAATCAATGACCAAAGTCACATGATCATTTCAAGAGATGCAGATGAAGCCTTTGAAGAAATACAACAGTACTTCATGATAAAGACCTGAAGAAACTAGGAATAGTAGGATCATACCACAACATAATAAAGGCTGTATACAACAAACATAAAGCCAACATTATGCTGAGTGGGGAAAAACTGATAGCATTTCCTCTGAAATCAGAAGTGAGACAAATCAGAAATGAGACAAATGTCACCCCTTATATAATATAATGTTGGAAATCTTAGTGAAAGAAATAAGACAAGAGAAAGAAATGAAAGGAATATGAATAGGAAAGGAAGAAATCAAATTGTACTGTTGCAGATGATGTGATCCTAAACTTAAAGCCCCTAAAGAATCCATCAGAAGTCTCTTAGATCTGATAAACAATTTCATCAAAATGACAGTGTACAAAATCAACATAAAAAATTGACAGCTTTTCTGTATGTCAATAATGAACATGTTGATAAAGAAATCAGGAATATAATCACATTCATAATAACCTCAAGAGCAAATACCTAAAAATAAACCTGAAGCAAGTGAAAGCTCTCTACAAATGAAAACTATAAAATGCTAAAGAAATTAAAGAAGACACTAGAAGATGGAAATACATCCCATGTTCATGGATAGGCAGAGTTCAAAATTTCAATGACATTCTTCACAGAACTACTAAAAACAATTATAAAATTCATGTGGATTCACAGAAGACCACAAATAGCCAAAGCAATCCTGAACAAAGAAAGAAAGTCTAGAGGTATCTCAAGAACTAACTTCGCTAACTTCACAGCCATAGTAACAAAACTGTGTGGTACTGGAGCAAAAACAGACAAGTAAACTAATGGAATAAAAAAGGACCCAGAAATAAACCTGCACAGAAATAGACATCTGATTCTCAACAAAGGTGCCAAAAACAGGTTAGAGAAAAGACAGCCTCATTAAGAAATGGTGCTGGCAAGATGCCCCACCACTGACGAATAGATTAAGAAAATGTGGTCTCTATACACAATGGAATTTTATGCAGCCATGAAGAAGAACGAAATGTTATCATTCGCTGGTAAATGGATGGAATTTGAGAACATCATTCTGAGTGAGGTTAGCCTGGCCCAAAAGACCAAAAATTGTATGTTCTCCCTCATATGTGGACATTACATCAAGGGCAAACACAACAAGGGGATTGGACTATGAGCACATGATAAAAGCGAGAGCACACAAGGGAGGGGTAAGGTTAGGTAAGACACCTAAAAAACTAGCTAGCATTTGTTGCCCTTAACGCAGAGAAACTAAAGCAGATACCTTAAAAGCAACTGAGGCCAATAGGAAAAGGGGACCAGGAACTAGAGAAAAGGTTAGATCAAAAAGAATTAACCTAGAAGGTAACACACACGCACAGGAAATCAATGTGAGTCAATGCCCTGTATAGCTATCCTTATCTCAACCAGCAAAAACCCTTGTTCCTTCCTATCATTGCTTATACGCTCTCTACAACAAAATTAGAAATAAGGGCAAAATAGTTTCTGCTGGGTATTGAGGGGGCTGAGCGGGTGGTAAGGGAGGGGGTGGGGGCAGGGGGAAGAAATGACCCAAGCCTTGTATGCACATATGAATAATAAAAGAAAAAAAAAAAGAAATGGTGCTAGGAAAACAAGATATTCACATACAGACACTGAAATTAGATCCCTATCTATCACTGTGTACAAAAAAAATCAACTCAAAATGCTTGAATATTTTATTTAAGGCTTGGCTCTTTGAAACTACTACATGAAAAAGATTTCAAGATATAAGCATAGACAATGAACTTGAATAACTCAGGAAATAATAGCAAGAATAGACAAATGGGATTGCATCAAATTAATAAGCGTCTACACAGTAAAATAAACAACAGAGTGAAGATAGAGGATACAGAATGAGAGAAAACTATTTCCACCTATTTATCTAACTGAAGATTAATGTCCAGAATATATAAAGAACTCAAAAAATTAAACACCAAAGGAACAAGTAACCAAATCAATAAATGGGTAAATGAACTGAACAGATACTTCCCAAAAGGAGTACAAATGGCCAATAAATAAATGAAAAAATGTTCAACATCAGGGAAATGCAAACCACAACTACATTGAGATGATGGCTATTCCCAGTCAGAATAGCTATCATCAAGAAAACAAAAACAGCAAATGTTGGCAAGGATGCAAGGGAAAGGAACTCCCCTATACTGTTGGTGGGAATGTAAATCAGTTCAGATAGTATGGAAATCAGTTTAGAGGTCCCTCAAAAATAAACTAAAAATACAATTACCCTATGATCCAGTTATACAAATCCTGAGTGTAGACCTGAAGGAATTAAGGTCAGTGTACAACAGAGATATCTGCATACTCATATTTATTATGGAGGTATTCATAATATACACATTATGGAATCAGCCTAGGTACCTATCAACTGATAAATGGATAAAAAGTGAGATATATACACAGTGAAGCATTATTCAGACATTAAAAAGAATGAAATCATGTTGTTCTGCCAGAAAACAAATGAAGCTGGAGATCATTCAGTTTGGTGAAATAAGCCAGACTCAGAAAGATGAGGATTGCTTGCTTTCTCTAATAAGTGGTGCCTAAAGGGAAAAAGACATGCAAGTAGAGGGGGCCTGTAAGAGAAGAGAAAGGGGATCAGGAGGAGGAAGAGGGGCTAAGTAAAGATAATGGGGTGATTATGAAGAAAGTACATTATATGCATATAAGTCAATGTCACAATGAAACCCATTATTTTGTACAATTACTATGCTCTAATTTTAAAAAAGAATGAAAGTCTGTGAGCAATTGCAACAATCCAGGGAAAAGATGATGCAGACACCACCATGTGAGGCTCACACTTTCTCCTCTTCTATCTCCCTGTCCATTTTTCTCTTCTTTCTCCATTAATCTGCCAAAAAAAGAAAAAAAAAAAGAATAAGGGTAAATGGTCTGAAATTTTCTAAAAATAAGTGAGAATGATTCTAAGGGAATAAGTATGATTAACCTCTCTATAATTACTCAGAAATTTTCTGCAGAATACTGACTCTATTCACAGTTTAGTTCTTATTATCTTTCTTTATCCACAGGAAATGTCTTGAATGATAAGATATGGTAACATGCAATTTTCTTTTTTCTCCAGTCTTGCAAGTGATCACAAATTCTTTATATATTTTCAACTATGTTTTCCTTTCATTTGCACTATATGTTAAATAAATATTAATGGCTTCTCCTAACCTTCTTGGAGTAAGAACCATGTCTTTTGTTCCATACACGCTGAGTCCCATGTGCCTATGTACCTTGCATTATTATTATAATGTGCATATAATAGATATGCAATTAAAATTTCTAAAATTTAATATCTTTCCTGTACATAAATTTGCATATTTCTAGATCACTAATCCACAATTGGATTTTGGAACACAACATAGTTTAGATAGGCTCTGTGTAGCAAACTTTCCCTTCCCACACTTCCTTCTTAAAGCAATGAGAGGGGTAGTAGGAAGACAACCATTCAGAATGTCTCCAAATAAAGGACTACAATCTCAAATGGAAAAGAACATACATGAAGTAAGCCAGGTGAGGATGTGGGGAAATAAAAATCACGTTTGCTTCAAGTGTGAGTTGGTATCCAACTCTACCTCATTGTAGCTATGTAAGAACACAAGTCTAATGTTGCTGGGTCTTCCTGTTTCTCAAAAGAAGTCAGGCATTTAAATTATATCCAGTTTTTAAATGTTTTAATCTGAATTTTTAAGCTGGAGATGTAGAAGAGTTAAAACCTATAGAATCATTCACTAGAAGCTGGACTACTGATCTGCAACCCTACCCTAACTGGGAATAAGGCCTTTGAGGAAAGGAGCTCAAGCGGTTAGTTTTAGAGCTCAGCTTGTATTATTCCTTAGTCCTGTCTGTCACCTGTCTAAATGGGTTCACTGCCCCTACATAATTTCACAGATGGTGATGAAATAGAATTACTACAGTCATTGTAAAAGATTTAGACTAGGAATGCTACATGTGGCAAACATAAATTATATCATTTGATAGGTGCTACACACCCATCTACATATTGGTACCGAGCACTTCCCTTAATGAGATAACCATTCAGAGAGCCTGAGATGTTCCCAATAAGCCATCTATGTACGTGTTCTATTGCATCATAAATACTCAGCAATATGGAAGGGTGTCCTATTTTTGTTTTTCTCATGGGTTATTCATGAAGAATATTTTAGAGCATCTGTGTAATTTTACTATACTTTCTTCAGATTCCCAAAGCAGTAATTTCCTTTTCATATACCTGTGTCTTCTGGAGACTTCCTTACTGTTCTGTTTATTTAGATGGAATAATCTTGGATGAATAATAACTGGACATGCCATCACATATGTGCTGTACTGGTGTGTGTGTCTGCACATGTGTAGACATGTTCACACTCTCTGACTGTCACAACAAATTCGTGAAACTGGAAACCATCTTTAAAATTTGCTCCAAAACTGGGATCATAAGCTCAAATGCAATTATTTATCTTTCTTATAAACAAGAAAACATATGTTTAAAAAGCTTCCTAACATATTTATTGACTTTTACATGAAGGAAACAGTTGTTAAGACAACCCTTAAGCACTTGGCCTATTTCAGGAAGAACGTAGTTCTGTGGTACCTTATTGCCAAATGACAGGCTCTCTTACTCTCCGCTGTTCCAAGAAATGATGAAATATTGGAATATATTCTACTCTTTGCTAGCATTTTCCTTTCAGAGGAACTAGCAACCTGTTTCCTAAACTAACCCTAATCCTGAGGCTGAGGTCAAGCCATTACTTACTTTTTCTCAGACAATGTAAGCAAATGATCCAGAATAAGAAAAGCTTTCATGGTAGTCCTTTGGCCTCAATGGGGCTCAGATAACTCTTTCACTGTCAATGGGTTTTCTAATCTTAATTTCCTGCTGGGTGGAGGATGATTAATAGAGTTTCAATTTGCTTTCACAAAAATGATTTGATCAATGTTTCTGGTTGTCCTCCAAGTTTTGGGAATAAGTGAGAGACTGATTTTTCCCCTTTAAGAGATGAGAAATTTGAAGATGCCAGTTTATAGGTGATAAAAGAATAAAAATTAGGTCTCCTGAGTCATACCCCAAATCTTCTTTGCTATTTGTGACAACCTGTCCTGAAGATCCATCTTCAAAAAAAATATTCCAACCTGGAAAGGTTCATACTTTGCCTGGGAGGGTCTCATCTTCACATGGTTTATTGTCTTCTCATGACTCAGTTTCTCCTCAGAGGCCACTGAACACCATCTCTAAATTTGCTTCCACTTCTCTATCAGCTACTTGATCACATCACCCTCTTCTCCTTCATAGCAATGAATCATTTTCTGTATTTACTTCTTCAGGTATTTATTTTCAGTCTCCCCCACACACTGCAGTCAAAGGTATGCTCCGTGAAAGCCAAGAGTATGTCTTTCTAATTCATTTCTGGGTCCCCAGAATTTAAAATAGTGCAGGCACATTGAAAGTATTCAATAAGTATTTCCTGAATAAATGACTTCCTAATAATTCAGTTCACTGGATACTATTAATCTGAAAACCAGGTGATACATAGTAAAGGCCTTGTACTAAAGATCAGAAGGTCCAAGGTTCTTGGGAGACTTCCTGCTACAGAAAAGTGACCATGACCTAAAAAATTGTTTCTGGATGGCAATATCTGTGACACTGTATCAGTGCTCACTTATACCTTTCCCCTGTACTCTGAAGCCAGCCAACCCTCTTTATAAATTAATCGCTAATTGATCTTTGTTAGTCAATCCTATGTTTGTTCACAGTGAAATTTTTAATGATGCTCCTTCTTAACCATAGACAAAATAAATAGCTTTACAAAACTTACTGACTCAAATATTGCACACTTTATATACTATGAGGTAATGTGTTATTATATCCTAAATTTCAAAGGTCCAGAGCCTACCTGACTATAGAAAACACAGTATTTTCCCAGCTTTCCTTATCTACAACTTCTCTCTTACAGATGGATTTGCATAATGAGATGACAGTGAGTCTTTGGGGGCCAGGTGTAGAAGGTTATGGTTTAAAAATGAAATACCCCCACAGATTGATTTGTTAAAGCCTAGGTCACCAGCAGGAGGTGCTATTTTGATTGCTCTGGAAACTTTAGGAGGTAAGGCCTAGTTGGAGGAAGTAGGTTGCTAGGGACATGGCCTTGGGGCAAGCTCTTTGTCTGGCCCCTGCCTGAACTCCTTTCCTCTGCTTTCTGCCTGTCATTATGTGAGTTGCTCTGGTCTGCCGAATTCTCCATGCCATGATGGATTGACACCTCTGAAACAGTCAGCTAAAATAAACCTTCACTTTCTTAACTTGCTTCTGTCTGGTATTTGGTCACAATGATGATGAAATGTATACAAATCTATAAACAGCATCCTTAACTTATCACAGTCTACCCTCAAATATCATTGCCACTAATGTGAAATGTAAAAACCTTACATCACTATACTTTTTAATTGCTTATTGCATCCTCTGCATTGTAATTGTCAAACATTTCATTTTTACATGCCCTGCAAACATGTTACATTAAGTTTGCTTTGAAGAGTAAATCCCTGAAAAAGAAATTTGAAAAGATAAAATTATTTTGTATATGCCTACATGTTATTTTCAGTGTTTTCTGTTCGTTCATGTAGATCCTACTTTCATTTTCTTTGAGCCTTCACACTTCTTAACATTTCTTCTAGTATACGTCCTTTGTTTTCTGGAAAAGTGTTCATTTTATCTTCATTGTTGAATGATATTTGTCCTGTATGTAGATCTCTCCTGTGACAGTGACAGTGTTTTTCTTTTGTTACTTAAAATTGATCTTCTAGTGCCCTGTGACTTACATTGTTTCTCACAAACGTCATTAATTCTTATCATTTTTCCTTTTTTATAACTTGTCTCTGATCTCTTGCTGCTTTTAAGAGTTCTCTTTATCTCTGATGTACAACAGGTTGCTTATGTTTACTTTGGTGTGTGTGTGTGTACTTCAAGATGATGGTATAGTCCTCTAGCGTAGATCTATTATAACTCCCAAGCATATTAATCACAACTGCACATATTTTGGGGGTACAATTTACATGCTGCTTTAATACATGGATACATTGTGTAATGATCAAATCAGGGTAATTAGCATATTAATCAAATATGCTAGCATTCAAAATCTAGCTACTTTGAAATATACAATACAATCATAATTAGTCACCCTATTGTGCAATATGTTAGAATTTTTCTTCTCCATAATTGTTTTACTTACTAATCAACTTCTTCCTATCTCCCCCATACCCTGCCTAACCACTAGCAACCACTATTCTATTGTCTACTTTTCTAAGATCAACTTTCATGGATAAAGCAAATGAGTGAGATCATATAGCATTTGTCCTTTGGTCTTTTAGCATACCTTGTATGTTTTTTAAAGTCAGGCAGGATTACTTGGTGAAAGAAACTGAAGTAGCTAAGGCATTTAGTATGATATTTTGTTATTATAAGTCTAAGATTTGGTTGTACTTCTTTTTTGATATACCTGTAGGTATCAGAAGCAAAAATTTCCTTTACTATACTATTTTCTCTTCTCTGTTGTTTTCAGACTTCCCGGGAGATTTCTTCTTAAATAAAACCTGAGAAATACAGTTCTTTCACTTGTATCCCACTTTTATTTCACCGAAGCCTTATAAATGTGATTGTAACATGGTGAGGGGAACATATCCTGTAGTTGCTTGGTTCTGTCTTTTAGTGAGCCTGTATCTCTGGGTTGTGACGTTCACACATGTTTTTCAGTTTTGTTTGGTATGGTGAGACAGAAAAGCTACTGGGATAGAGGTATTTCCTCTGTCTCAGGTCAGATAGGCTCTGAATAAAACTCTGATTGTCTGAGCTCTGGGAAAATACTTACTTTTGAGGGAAGGCCTTGGTAAGAAGAGCAGAATGCTATAGACATGTTTCAGAATGGCTACTTTTCCCTTCTGGAAGCACAAGATTTTGATCCATTCTCCATTATGGAATCTGTGGAGTGTGCATTCCTTTGAGATTCTTCCTGACACAAACAGACCCTCCCCCCAACACACACACACTGCAGTTTTTAACTCTCAAACTTATCTACTCTGGGCCTCCAGAAATCAATCAACTACAGATTAAGTTTTCCTACCTCAAAATTTGTTCCCACTAAGGTTTCTTCTTGTGTGCTTTCTCCTTTCCAAATTAGGATCAGTGGTTGGTACTGGGGCCTCAATTCTTTGGTGGATTTAAGAGGAATTGTTGATTGCCACTTTGATCAGTTTGGTTTTTTTTTTTCACATCATAATGATGGGAGTGACTACTTCCAAGTTCTTATCTCCAGACCAGAAATTAGACAATTCATCTCTGATTTTAACCTTTTGTATTAAGCTTTTCTGCTTCTTGATATACTGATGATTTTCAGATCTTTGACATTGTGATTTTATTTTGTAGAATATTGAATTTTGTTATATTTTTCTAAATAACATGTAACTTTTTTCCTGTAAGTAAGTAAATAATTTGTGTATCAGTTTGATGCTGTTGGATTTTGTTTTCAAGCTTTTTGATTGAAAACTGCTAGAGGGCTAGCTTTCCCTTTAGGAGTCTTTAATAAATGTTGTCTGTATGCATTTGGGTTGTCTTCATCAGGGTTTGGGATTTACATGATTCCAAGATCAGTAAAAATTCTGGGACTTGGCATAGTTTAGCTTACTACACCATTTTCTATCCCATTAGTTGTTCTTTCTTAGAAGTTGTTCTTTGTCATTTTATAAGTGACACTCTTCCATGTGCAGATTGCTATTTGGCCAACAGATAATGATGTGTACATAATTCTGGAGCTATTTCTCTGCATATGCTCTTGTCTGCACTTACCTGCTTTTCAAATTCTAGCCACCTGACCATCTCTGGAGTCCAATCTCTATCTCTAACTTGAAAAGACTTCTGAACTGTATTTGGATTCCAAATCCAAGGACTTCTAGGCATAAAGCCAGAGCAACCATTGAGCTCACTTCATTTGTGTCCTTCTTTCAGAATTCACAGTCCTTCCCTGACTGTCATACAATGGACAGAACTGTTTTGTATGTTTCATCCAGTTTTCTTGTTTTTAACTTTGAAAGGTTGTATCAGCTCCCTTTCAGTCCTTCATTGAAAGGCATCTTTTTCCCAGCAGAGATTGACACTAGAGAAGACCATTCATCTCAGAACAATCCCTGCTAGGTCACACAGAAATTAGACATAAACATCTGCATATCCACATCTTTTGAAATTAGCATAATACATCAATATTTAAAATCATCAACATATAAAGTTTTCTTTTATTTATTCTGGAAAACATACATGTGGTGCTTCTATACAACAGTCAAGGTTGAGCTCTAGAAATTCAATCCAGCTCCTTTCAGAATTTCACCAATAGCATCAAATGGAAGCAATGCCTTCATGCCTTCATACCTTTAATTTTTGACCTTTGCCCTAATTATGGTATAAGAACTCATAACCATCACACAAGTGTTATCAATATTTTTCAGAGATAATCAATCTAAAATTTAACTTGGAAACTATATTTTCCTAAAGGAAATATATGATAGGACAAAATGCTAACTTCCATTTTAATGCTAAAATGGAAGCAGCTTTTTTTATATGATTATGAAGAACTGTTCAGCTTTTGGTTTCACATTTTTTTGAATCTATTTTCAAATTTGCTTTATCTTTGAAAAACTTCAAGGTTTATCAAAGTGGCCTTTTAGTGCAGGGAATATCTGCATAATGATTTTATGTTCACAAATCATATAAAAGGAGAATCAGAGAAAAGCTGGAAGCTTTTAAGTGTAGTTCATTCCATAGTCTAACATCTCCAACAAAGTTTTAGAGATTCACAGGACTTATTCTAAGCCCTGAGTGAAATTACATTTTTTCTCTTTCCCTCTAGTAGTCTTCATAAAAAAGGAATCTTTTCAAAGTCAGAGGTCTAAGGAGTAATCAATTATGAGATGGAAATTTCTCCCTGTCCTTCAGGCCTTTTCTTTGTTCCTCTTATTTGGTTCATAGCCATATAGATTACCTGGATCTAATTTTCCTGTTATGTAATCAAGGTTGTGAGTCAACTTTAGATGCATGACACTGAGAAAATTCTCAGATCTCCCTTTTCTCCTGTGCAGAGTAAGAGTATTACATAGCTCACAGGGTTTTTGTGAAGATCACATAATTTTTTAAAAAGTGATATGAAATGATAAATATATATCTCTTCACTTTTAATGATTTCCTAAGTTAGTTTTATTGAGTTCGATATTCCCAAATTCTCTGCAGGTATGTGTTCTAAGGCCCATGTGAAAAGTTGTGTCAGAAAATCATTCCAGATAAAAGCCATTTGAAATTCTGAAGTCTTCCCTGATATGGGAGATTCGTTTTCCTTTAAAAAATCCTTTGGTGAGAAAATACATATGGCCAGGTCTATATGTGCAGAGAAGAATAGACTTAATGATGTTGCTGTGATCCTAAAATTAGAGCTTTGTGATGGCTTCATAGAAGATCAAAGTGGGCTATTACATAGAAGCGTAAGTCTCCACTCCTTCCATGATCAATGGTTTTCCTCTTCTAAGTAAAAGGAGAATGCCTGCATATTCCGCTACTAGTTCCTACAATTTCTTCATTACATTGCCCTCAAAAGATCAAATCCAGAATGTAGGGTTATGATTGAAGCCTTGAAAATGACCACTGGTGATTCCTGTCTTGGCTTTCACAATTTTGTGTAATCCCTCCTGTTGTGTAGCTTTGCGCAGCTCTTTTTTTGGTTACTTTTTTAGACAGAATTTCAGATTTTTTCCTGAGGTCGCTCTCAGACCATGATCATCCTATCTATTCCTCCTGTGTAGCTGGGATTACAGATGCACCCCAACATGCTTATCTCACTTGTTGAGATAGGGCCTCTGCAATCTTTTGTCTTGGCCTCCAATAGTGATTCTCCCAATCTCTATCTCCCATGTAACTGAGATTACAAGTGTGAGTCACAATACCCAGCCTGAAACTATAATTTGCTGTACCTTAATGAGAGATCTTGAACCAGCAGCACTCAGTTAAACCATGTTTGGATTTTTGATCACAGAAAATGAAATAAATATTTATGTTTTAAAAACATATGTTTTAAAACATATTTAGCAAAATATTATGTTTAAATTTGTAGTAATTCATTAGGCAGCAGGTAATTAACACAAAGACCTATATAAAGCAAGCATAAACAAAAAGTCTATTAGTTTGTAGTTCTATAGGTCAGAAAATCTGAGTGCAAGTCTTGCCTCCATCACTAACAGTTGGTATGTAAATGTCACTTTATTCCTGCATTTCTTTTTTCCAAGTTTTAAAAATATGAGAATGTGCAGAGTGCCTTCTTTGCAGGTGTGAAGTCCTGAGTACAAACACTAATCCCACAAAAAAACCTATGATAATGTATAAGCTTATTTTTAACAACATATATTTTTGCATTTCTTTTAGAATCTATGTAGTGTACATATTGTCTCCGTGTGTATGTGAAAATATAAAAACTACACCAACCTGAGGAAGAAATCAGAAAAGATATGTTGATGTGCGTATAATATGGAGGGATATTTCATGTTTCTGTGTAGGAAGACTCAATATTGCTCAGATATCAGTGTTTTCAACTTGATTTATATATTCATTGCAGTCTCAATCAAAATTCCAGCTACTTATTTTGCACCTATCAACACAAATACTGTTTATATAGAAAAGACTAGGAATTTAAAGCACCCAAAATAATATTGAAGGGAAAAGTTGGAAGATTGACATTACCTTGACTTTAAGGTTCACAGAGCTACAGTAAAGAGCCAAATAGAGAGACCAGAAATAGACCCACAAAAATGTAGTCATCTCACAATTAACAAAGAAGCAAAAATAATTCAGTAAAAAGAGGTAGTCTTTGAACAAATGAAGTGAAATGACTGGACACCCACATGCAAAAAAATTTAATTCAGACCTTATATCTCTTCAAAGATAACTCAAGGGATGGGGTGTGTCTTAGAGGCAGAGCTCCGACTCTGCATGTGTAAGGCCCTGTGTTTGATCCGAGAACTGAAAAACAATCCTCAAAATGGATCATAAACTGAAATACAAAATTCAAAACTATTTGATTTTGAGAAGAAAAAAATAGAGTAAATCTAGGTGACCTTGGTTTGGCAATGACTTTTTAGATACAACCCCAAGGCACGATTCATGATATAAATAATTGAGTAGTTGAATATCCTTAAAATTAAGAACTTCTGCTCTTCAGCAGATGCTGTTAAGAAAATGAACAGGCAAGTGACAGACTGGCAGAAAATCATTACAAAAAACAATTATAGAACTCCATTTATGGAAAATATACAAAAAAACTCTTTAAACTCCGTAAGAAAAACATCCAAATGAAAGGGGTTGAGAGATCTTAAGATATACCTTACCAAAAAGATACACTGATAGCAAATAAAAAGATATTCAACATCATTTGTCTTTAAGGCAATTGAAAATTTAAACAACCATACGATATCATTACAAACCTACTAGAATGGCTAAACCTACTAGAATGTCCAAACATGCCCAACACCAAATGGTGACAAGAATATGGAATAATAGAAACACTAGTCTATTGCTGAATGCAAATTGTAAAATCACTTTAGAAGAGAGTTGGGCAATTTCTTATGACACTAACAATCTTACCATAGATACAGCAATCACATAATCACATTCCTTGTTTACCCAAATTATTTGAAAACATATTCATACAAAAATATGCATGCAAATGGTTTTTACAATTTCACTCACAGTTACCAAATCATGAAACCAAACAAGATATCCTTCAGTGAATCCATAAAATATTGTGGTAAATCCATGTAATAAAATATTATTCAATGATAAAAATAAATGAGTTATTAGGTCATAAAAAATACACAGAAGAGCCTTAAATTTATACTGCTAAGTGAAAGAAGCCAGTCTGAAAGACTACATACTGTATGATTTCAACTATAGAACTTTCTGGAAAAAGAAAAACTATAAGGACACTCAAAAGATCAGTGGTTTCATGAGTTGAAAGAGAGGGAAAGAGGAATGAATAAGAGAAAGACAGAGGATTTTTAGGGCAGTAAAATTAATCTGTATAATATTCTAATGGTGACCACAGGACGTTACAGCCATAAAACTGCACTTATATTGAGTAAGTTCTAATATAACTGTGAGCTTCACTTGTAGTCATGTATCAATATTTAATTATCAATTATAACAAATGTAGCACACTAATGCAAGATGTTAATAATAGAGGAAACTCTGCAGTAGGGGGTATGTGGAGAAGGACTATATGAGAACACTCTCTAATTTCTGGTGAAATAGTTTTGTAATCCTAAAACTACTCTTAAAAAGTAAACTCAGTTAATTAAATATATATTCATATGGATTAATTTTAATATATTATATATATACATACATACATGCATATATATATATATAGCCATACTTTGTTAGATTTGTTTTTATATAAGACCTATGTCAGACTCATGGTCCAAGTTACAATGCCCTACCTCTACAGTGGTCTCCATGGTTATGGTGAAGGATTATTGTCCTTCTTTATATCAGTAATAGACTTTAAGTATTTAATATCTTCTAAGTATCTAAATTATTATATGCCTAATATACTGGTTAAGAGGAATCAGAGGATAGACCAGCTCAAACCCTATTTCCAGTATCTACTCAGTAAATTGTTAGTAAAGGTACTAAACCCACGTACCTTGAGTTCTTGTGGTCATAGAGGTAAAAGTAAAGGGTTAAAATGAGCTAATAATTATACATCGCAGAAAAAAATGACTGGCACATAGTAGACACCTGTATTAGCTTTCAGTTACTATAAAAAATACCTGAGGTAATCAACTTATGAAAAGAGAAGGTTTATTTTTGCTCATAGTTTTGGAGGTTCTGATCTATGATTGAGTGACCCTATTGTTTTTAGACCTCTGGTGAGGGGCAACATATTATTGCAGAGCATATGGTGGTATAAAACCATTCATATCATGGCCAAAACATGAAAAGAAAGAAAGACAGATAAACCAGGGTCCCATAATCTCCTTTAAGGGAATGTCCCCAATGACAAAAACTTTCCATTAGCTACTCCTGCTCAAAGTTTTCCCCACCTCCCAATAGTACCCTTCAACATGCGGACCTTCAAGAGACATTTAAGATACAAACTATAGCAATACCCAATAAACCGTAAACTTATTTTGGTCATATACTATTCCTTTGGTTTTTATATGCTGCCTATATTGTTGTCTCTGTTTTAATTCCCCAGCCAAATGGCAGACATATGTTTAAACATCATAAAACAAAACAAAACAAAAGAAAACTTGGAATGAAACAGTGAGTCTTTCCTATCGATGGATGTTTAAATGAATACAAAACAGCAATGCTTGGAGGAAAATAAAGTAGAGAATATTTTGAAAATGACCTTCTATTTAACACATCAATAAAAATAATACTATTTTTCACCAAACTGTCTGGAGAGATATTTTCATCCACACCTTTATCCCAAGAGTAGTTTTTCTTTCTCAGTCTATTTATATATCATCATTGAATGTCAGCTAGATTCTTCTATACTAACTTTAAAGCAGAGCTAAAAAGAAGACAAATCAGTCTCACAAAGCAAATGTACTCACCAGTTACTCCCTGACAGACACAACAGCTGAGTCAACAACAATGAAGCGATTGACGTTTAAAGAACAACTCTGAATTCTGGTTGGGAATGTCTTCTTTCAAAGATCTTTACTAGAGTAACATTTAATTGAGTTAAACATTGACTAATAACACAATCTAGGAAGCAGAATGCAAGAAATACTTATCTACCCTAAATTCCAAAAAAAGAATATCAAAATTGAATTACTCTGAATAGAAGCAGTCATACAAGTATATGAATCACAAGACCTACCAGTTTTCTAGGCTATGGGAATAATCCCATTCTTCCCTTAGAATGTGTAATATATTTATAAATGGAGATGTTTAAACTGTAATTTTTAAATGGCATAAAAAATCGAATGTAAATCACAAAGAACTCTCTTTTCCCAATAATGTTCCTTTGAGTTTTCTTTGTTCAACAAAAGCATGTAATCCATTGGTAAGTACTGACTTATTGTAGTGTGCCACCTAAAAGAGACTAGGTTAATAATAATAACATTAAAAAATAATTCTAATTGTGTATTTTCAAATTTCATCCTTCATACCTGATGTTAGATATTATTATCTTTCTTCTACCAACAGAAAATTGAACCTTTAGGAAGTAAAACAAAGTCATAATTACTAAGTGATGAAACAGAACTTGTATTGATTTTGTAGATGACTTTCTACTGGCTGCCTGAATCTCCCATCAACATCATAGTAGAATAACTTCTCATTCTCTTTTGTCTTTTATCTCTAATCAAAACTTCTCTATGCTGTGTTCTGCTGCCCAAAGACTTGATGGCTGGTATGGCAGCATCTTAGTTACAATCATTTATACCACCATTCCACAGTCACATACCACCCTCATTCAGGTTGGATACACAGGATTCCATAAATAATATCAAGGGAATTTTGAAAATCAGGAGTAGTAATAGGGAGAAATATTTTACCTTTGAGGAATGAGGAACCCTACTGTCATCATCTTCTTAACATACAATAGAGATATAAAATGACCCATCTTTTAATTTTTAAGGGCATCACTGTATAATTTGGGTACCAGATGTCTGTATGTGCTTCATTATTTATAGAAATGTAAATACTAAGATGGAAATCAATAGTGTATAATATACTCATAAGAAAAGATTTAGGCTATGAATTGAATTATCTAGACTAGTGTTTCTATAAGTATAGTCTACAGCGTCTTAATAAAGTGAAGATGAGAAATGATATAGCTTCAAAATAGGCCTGAAAAATACTATTTATTTTAGTTCCCTTTTAGAGACTTAAAAATATAAAGCACTGAGAGGTCTCACATTAAATGAACAAGTTAATTGTTGCTTGAGCCAGTGTTATCAAGTGTGATATCTACTGACATTCTTAGATATCAGGATCCATGGAACACACTTTGGGAAACATGAATGCAGTCACTGAAGAAAGGGAAGAAAATGAATGATTATAAAGTGAAAGTGGATTCTGTTGGGAGTGTGGCTTGGGTAAAGTGAGACCTCTATAGAACATAGGTTAACTGCTAGAATAGCTCCAAAATCTCAATGGCACTGCACAAGAGAAATTGATTTAAAATTCATATGGTAATTCAATGTGGTAATTTAAGGACTTAGGTTTCTTCCATCTTATGCCTCCAAATACCATACAGGCCTCAGAGTCAACTTCTGGATTCTCACCATTAAATAGGTAGAGAGAAGGAGTAGAAGCTCTCAGAGGAGGTTTTCTGTTCCAAACTTGGAAGCGATGTACATCATTTCTGCTCACATTGTATTACCTAGACCTTAGCCACATGACCATGCTTAACTGCAACAGAGCCTGAGGAATGCAGCCTAGCTGTGTGCTACATCAGAAGAGAACACCATATGGATGACTCTCTCTGCTTACAGAGACTCTGGAATTGGAATCTGAATTGAAGTCAGAAAAGTTTGGAGAAAACTTTGACCCTAGAACCCAGGTTGGGTCTGATCTTCAAATTGTCAAATAAACTTCTCATGGATATGAGATCTTATGTTTTCACCTGAAAATCTTGGATAATGAGGGAAGGGAAAGGAAGGGAAGGGAAGGGAAGGGAAGGGAAGGGAAAGAAAAGGAAGGGAAGGATGCATTGTTCAAAGACAAATGCATTGTGCTTTCTAAATTACTGAATGAGGAAAAGAGATCTCCTGGAGAAGAATAAACAGTAAAGCTTCATCAGCATTTAAAGCTTCTTGTCTTTGTAAAACAACACATTTTGGTCAGTTATAATAGTAGTTTTTCTCCAAGACCATGAAATAACAGGAAGAATATTAACATGTCAGTTCATCTGCTCAGTGTACAAAGCTCTTTTTCATTCTGGACAAGTGTCTCATTAAATATGCCAAGAACATTTTATTCACACAGAAGGTTAAGAGATATTATATAAATCAAACTTCAGGTGACTGATGACTCACAATAATGTGCTACATTAATTTTAGCATATGTCATATAAAGTCACAACCTCTTTGTACATAGAAATATGCATGCATGGTTATTATAAGAGTGATTGTCATATGATGAGGTGCTTATGAAGGAATTGTTCACTAATATAAATAGACATTGATTCATATGCACATGGAAGAAACAGTGTGAAGCTCTACTAATTGACTGACATAGCAAGGTAAAAATTGTGGAGAAAGACTTATTTTAAAAATAGGAAATTTAAGTATCACAGGGGAAACTTGGTTACTGAGTGTTCCAAGAATGCAGTGGTTAGTGGGGACATGACTGCTTACTTGTCAGTGAGGATAAAAGTAAGTTTTGAAAGTTTTACCTAGAAATTCCTTCTGGAACCTCTAAGGCCATACTTTTGCCACTGCTACAGGTAGAACACAGTATCATTCCCATTTTATAGATAAGAAATTTGAGAGACCAAGAGGCTCATCAAGGACTCAGCAGAAAATGATGAACCCGGTCTTTCTATTCCAAAGCCTGCTGTCTGTCTACCACATCTTTCTGTCTTCACATTGACTGAAACCAGTTCATGGTGAGCTATCCTGGTTTCTGAAGTGGCCCCAACCAAAGACATTATTTCTTGAAGTGTATCCATGAAAAGACATTATATTTTGCTATTTTAAGGAATACTTTTCTTTCAAGATGTTGAATTTCCTTTTGTAAAAATAGCAAAGTATTCCCAGACCTTATCATTTTATTTATCTAAAGTAACTTCTATTAAATGTGCGCTTTCTGAAGAGGTATAGAAAATTCTGCCTGGTTTCTAATCTATTACATTATGTCATGAAGAATCATATTGAGGCACTCATATCAAATATCTAAAGAGGAAGTTAAAAATGATATGTCAGCTTAGTGTGGCAACCCATGACTGTAAATTCAGTTACTTGGGAGACAGAGGTAGGGATTTTGTGAGTTCGAGGCCATCCCAGGAAAAGTTAATGAGCCTGTATCTCAAAAATAAAATAGACATAAAAAGGTAGTTCATGTAGTTGAGTCCTTGCCTTGCATGTGTCAGGCCCTTGGTTCTCCCTTATGGCACATATGCTTTGTACAGAGGAAATGTATAAGCATTCAACAAATGTTTATTGAATGAAAGGATGACTGGGAACTTTATAAGGCATGGAAATAGTTTTTCCCAGTTCCTGGAAAAAAACACAAAACTCCTGCCATTGTTTAGTTATCTCCAGATTCCTGACCAAGTGGAAACAGATAGGAGTCAATAGGAAATTAATTGATCTTAATAATAGGCAAAAACTTGGTTTAATAGTAGATAATAAAGGTGACAGTATTCTGTCACACATCTGTCAGTAATGTGGCCAACAAATAATAACTTTTGAATAAACTCTTCAACTATTTATCAAAATGAACACTCTTCTTTAATATTTAAGAGGCTATAATATCATTATAATGATGTCATGCTTACAAACATTATGGGATTACTTCAAGTTAAACTGCTTTCAGAGAAGCAGGAACTGGAGGACACTATGGCAGGAATTCAGGGAATCAAATAGTACCTTAACTTCCAGAGAAGTGAGCCAGGTCCAATTCACTGTAGATGGTTCCCACAAGGGAGTTTTATTATTGGAGAATGGAGTCGGCAACTCCACCTGACTTGGCTATAAAGAAAATCATGAAGGAGAGAGACTTAGACATGCAGTAGACATTCTCCCTACAAATAGTCTTCCTAAAGAAATTGGAGTTTACAGGGAAATCAGAAAGGCCAAGTACACTTGGCCACAAATGAGACCATAAGGGGGAAATAGTGGGGAGGATTATAGAGAAGTATTGCCTCTGTAAGACTACTGCCAAACATCTGGTAGTGACCTGAAGCAGCTTTTACTCAGCAAGGCCAACAGTTTGGAAAAAGAGATGGACACCAAACAGAAAAGAATAAGATAATCCAGAATCTTCTAGGCACTTTTGTAGCCATCTTTTACCAATCTACCTACAAAAACTTAAAGGAAGTAATGGCCAACATTTTGCTTCCACCTTTCAAAGTCTTGGACAAATTTCTCTTTTTTACTACATATAATTATAAATGGAAAGAGTTTCTGGAAAATGTTGTTTTCAGGATAACAAAGTCCACAAGAGAATAGTTCAGTTAGTTTGGTTGATGCTATAAGACAGAGATATCAGTTCCTACATTAGCACTCAGTCTAAAAGTGAAAAATTGAACCTGAGGAAACTGAAAATCCGCAAACACTAAAGAAAAAGGATAAGACAAGCATACTCAGGAGAAATGTACAAAAAAGTGCCTTCTATCCTCTATACTGAAGTTTTATTATTTGACACTCTTGTATAGTAATTTTATCCATGCAAAATATCCCTCCTTGGTATCAATGATAGGCACAGTCCAAACAAAAACAAAAATAAACAAACAAAACAGATACAGTAGTCCCTAACTTTTCCTCACTCCACAATCAAACAACAGAGAATGAAAACATGTAAAAGAAAACCAATTCCAAAAGGATTGTAAAAGCCTTCAACATGCCTCTTTTGAAACTCAAAAAATCAATGAGTTGAATAATTAGCAATCTTGATTTACTAACTAATTTATAAAATCTATATTTAACAGAGAATAAAATTCTTGCTTAATGTCAAAGGAACATTTATAAATGTAGTTATATATGAAGCCATTAAGAAGATAAGAAATCTAATAAAGCAGACATAAAACAAGCCATATCCTTTGACAATAAGGTAATAAAATGAGGACTTTTAAGTAGTAATCTTCACATATATATATTAAAATTAAAATGTTCTCAATAAATCTTAAGTAGTAATAAAATTTAAATTGCTATCTTATACATTAACACAAACAGGAACATATTCAAATCCATAGGAATTACTCAGAGATATATTTAGAGAACATGTATAGATTGAAACATGTATATTAAATATATAAATATAAACACATATGAATGAAAATTATTTATTTTCTAGCAAAGTTGAAAAATGCAAAACAAATACACAAAAATCTGTTTTGTTTCTACATATCAATAGTGAAAAATCTGAAAAGTAAATTGAGAAATTAATACCACTTGCAAAAGCACCAATATAAAAGATATTTAGAGTAAACTTAACCAAGGAGGCAAAAATCTAGTACATAGTAAGCTATAAAACATTGTTGAAGGAAATTAAAGAAGACATAAATTGAGATACCTTATGTTTGTGGATTAAAAGCCTTAAATGTTATTAAAATGAACATACTATCCAAAGCAATCTACAGATTCAATGCAATCTCTATCAAATTTCCAATAGCATTTTCTGTAGAAGTAGGAAAAAATACTAAAATTCTCATAGAATCTCAAAAGCCCATGAATAGGCAAAACAATCCCAACAAACAAAACTAAAGACATTCTACTTCTTAATCTTGAAACATATCACTAGTACCAGTGATCAAAGCATTATAGTACTGGATGTAAAGACAGCCACATACACCCACTGAACAGATTAGAGAGCCTGGAAGTAAATCCTCATGCATCTCCAACAAAGCCACCAAGACTTTAAAATAGGGAAACATTAATCTCTTCAACAAATGGAGCTGGAAAAACTAAATAACTACATTTGATAGGATGAAGTTGCATCTTTATCTTCTACTATACTCAAAAAACAACTCAAATGGATTAAAGACTCAAACATAATGCCAGAAAGTATAAAATTCCTAGAAGAAAACACAGGGAGGAAGCTTCATGACATTGGATTTGGCAATGGCTATGATGCCCAAAACACAGGCAACAAAAGGAAAAATTAGACAAGTGGAGCTACCTCAAACTTAAAAACTTCTGAATAGCAAAGGCAAAAATCAAATAGCGTAGTAAGTCAACCTAAGAAATGGAAGAAAAGATCTGTAATTCAGATAATCTGATAAGAGGTTAATTATCAAGAATAGGTAAAGAACTCCCACAACTTAACAACAAGAGCAACAAACAACTCAAAAATTAGTGAAAGACTTGAATGGACATTTCTTCAAAGAAGGTATAAAAAAACTTCTAGAGATCTGCTGCACAACAATGAACATATATTAAACATTATTGCACTGTATACGTAAAAGTAGTTACCGTGGTAAATTTTACCTTATGTATTCTTTATGCAATAAAACACCAAATTATCTGAATATCTTGAAAAATATCCTAAAAAGAAAACAGCAGCTATGAAAGATAAAACAAAAACTGATGAAATTGAAAGGAAAATCTTAACCAGTCAATCTGGAAGCCAACTCCTTGAAAAAATTAAGATCATCTATGCAAGTGGAATGGAGAAAAAGATAAAAATAAGAAAATAATAGAAATGAGAAAGGTGGAGACTACACACAGGATAAGTGAGGTTATTTATCTGTTTAATTGCGAGAATGTCCTGTATACAACTGTGATAGTCCATGGGTCCAACAGTAAATGATCAGGTAAGCCCATAAAGTGCATCATTAAATTGAATTTAATAATCATTAAATTATTTTGATGTATTTATGTAGGTATAATGCCTAACAGTTGTGCAATCTGGTTACATTGCACATTGTATCTACTTATGGAAGACTAGGAAACTGTATCTGGAATCTGGATGTTTGATCTGTGTGATCTGCTTTTCCAAAAGTCATAAGTCATTTTATAATGATATGTCCATTATACTTGAGTGGGTTAGGTGTTTGGGTGCACAAGTGACTTAGAAACACACACACATAGAACATCCTTTCATGACAAATGCTTTGATGAAACTAGGAATAAGAGGAATGTACCTCAACATAATAGAGGCTATATACAACAAGCCTATAGCCAACATCATCTTAAGCATCATACTAAATGGGGAAAAGCTGAAACCTTTTCCTCTAAAGTCAGGGATGAGAGTTTTTCAAGGGAAGAAGTCCAAATGGCCAAAAACACATGAAAAAATTTTCAACATCCCACCCACAAAGGAAATGCAAATCAAAACCATGTTAAGAGTCTACCTTATTCCTACTCAAATGGCTACCATCAAGAACAAAAACAACAACAGAAGTTGGCAAGGATGTGGGAAGAAAAGAAACCTCTATACACTGTTGGTGGGGATGTAAATTAATAAAACCACTATGGAAAACTGTATGGAGGCTACTAAGAAAACTAAAACTAAAACTGCAATACCACTCCTAGGGATATACCTGAAGGAATGTAAGTCAGGTTACAATAAAGACATCTGCACACTCATAATCTGCAGGATTATTCACAATAGCTAAGCTATGGAAATAGCCAAGATGCCCTGCTACCAACAAATGGATTAAGAAAATGTGGTATTTATGTACAATAAAATTTTATTAAGCCATTAAAAATAATAAAATTTTGTGGTTTGCAGGTAAATGGATGGAACTGGAGAACATCATCTTAGGTTAGCCAGGTTCAGAAAGCCAAGGGCCACATGTTTTCTCTCATATGTGGAATAGAGACCAAATGCAAATACAGCAATATTATATACAGAGGAATATATATGGAGCATATGTGGGGCTTGTGGAGGAGATAAAGGGGGAGGAAAAGAAAAAAGAGAGAGAGAGAGAGGAAAGGAAAGAAAGGAAGGAAGCAAGGAAGGAAGGAAGGAAGAAAGGAAGGAAGAAAGAAAGGAAGAAAGAAAGAAAAAAACATAAATGTAATACATCTGTGTAGAGACAAGACATAGGAAATACACTGAAAACTATTAAACAACACAGGATAGAGGAAAAAGGGTTAGGAAGTGCAGTGGAGGGGGTTACATTGACTTAAGTACATGCATGTGTAGCTATAATACCAAGGCAAAAAATCCTTCTGAACAACAGACACCTAAACAACAAAGGACAAGAATGAAAAGCAGGTCACACTAAGGGGAAGGCACTAACAGGAGGTGGAGGGTAAAAGAAGTTAGGAAGGTGAATATGGTTGATGTACTTCTATACAAGAATGAATATAGAATATTTAAAGCTGTTGAAATCACTATAAGAAAAGAATGAGGTAGAATGGAGAAAAATGGAAGGGATGAACCAATTCAGGATACAATACATAAATACATGGAAATGTCATAATGAAATTCTCTGTATGGATTAAAATAGAAAAAGAAAAACACATTTAGGATCCTATGTCATATACAATGAACAGCACCATGTTCCTGCATTGCTAGAGGAAATACAAAATGGTACAGTTATGTGAATGGATAATGGATAATACCACTTATTTACTTTTTCTTTGTCTTACCTGTCTTTCTTTGTGGAATCTAACTTAAAGTATACTGCCAAAATAAAATGGGAAAAGTTGCATGCACATGACTATTTATTACTTCACCATTCATAATAAAAAGATATCCCTCAAGAAGGAACTGGCTAAGCAATCTACAATAAATTCATATACTAGCTATCTATAATAAGAAGTTGTATTTGCATATATTTCTATGGAATGATTTCTTTGGCAAAAGGTAGATAAAAAAACTACTGTGCTTTTTTTTACTGCCAGTAAAGTATGGATGTAAGAAGTTAATGAATGACAGGATGATTTTATAAAAATCTATTTCGTGAGACCCATTTTTAAATTTCTAGAATCTCTATTTGATCTTTAGTTACCAATTCTCTGATAAAACATGAAAAACTCTTGAATATATTAGCCACAGTAATTTTAAAGCCCTTTTTAACTAACTCCAATATCTGAATTATCTATAAATCTGCCTATTGTCCATACTTTTGTTTGGTCATATGTTCTTGCCTTTTGACATGTATAGTGATTGCTCTGAAGCTGAATATTTTGTATGGCTTCAGACAGTATTATCTTCCTTCAGAGAATTCTCACATTCCTTCTGCTAGACCAACAGAAAAGTGACTTGCCACCTTAACCCAGTCAGTATCTATTCTGAGTTGAGGTTAAGATGGAGCTCTTGAAAATACATATCCTACAGTTAACAAGCAACCTAAAAGAAAACTTACTCATGCAATTGAAAACCCTCCCCCACTAACTGTGAGTCTACACCCAACACTGGTAATGTGCTGAGATCCCAGTAAATCTACACAAAAATCTTTTCCTGTGCTGTTTCCCAGTAGTGAGCTCTGAGTAGATGAGAAATTCATATTCTTACCTCCTACCTAAGTTCAGAATTAGTCCAAAGGGTAAAAGATCCAGAGGTCAGCTCACCTCCCAGAGGTTTTGGAAAACTTAAATGTTTGACCTGAATGTCTAAGTACCTCTCCTCTGTCTTCTAACAAATATTTTTATATTTTATGTAGCTATCAAAATAGTTTCAGGTGAGCTAGACTTAATTTTTCTATGATCTACTTCTAGCCACATCAGACCACAGGGATATGGGAGAAGTATGACCAAAAATATGCAGGAGCTAGTATTTCATTCTTAGTATTTATCATTTATGATTTTGTATTTGATAAATAAATATCTTGATTGTTTTTATTTTACAACTGTCCAGAAAATTGGGAAACAAAAATATAGCAATAAATTAATAAAAAATTATCCACAAAACACCTATGAAATTTTTAATACTAGTTATTCTTAAGGAGGTGATTAGCATTGAGATGGAGTTTACACTGGATGGTTTGATGGAGTGAGGGTTTTCAGTATTCCGTACAGAGTTTCATATTGTTTGAATTTTTAAGCAAGATTGCATTTCTTTGGCAACTAAATGATATAGAATGGAAAAACCTACACAAAAGAATGGACAAAGGCATACAAATGCTAAAGAGAGATAGAGATGAGAGAGAGAGAGAGAGAGAGAGAGAGAGAGAGAGAGAGAGAGACTGACTGCTGGTAGTAGTAGGAAATAAGTAGAATTCAAGTGAAGGGGAATGAGGTAAAGATACATATCTTCTAGTGATAGAAAGTAAGATCCAAAATGAGTATCATAAGTATTATGCACTAAATAGCATGGTGCTACAATTTAGATATGGTTTGTCTCCCAATGGTATATGTATTGGAAGTTGGTCCCCAGTATGGCAGTGTTGAGATAGTGGAAGCTTTAAAGGTAGAGTCTAATACAAGGCAATTAGGTAATAGAGGTTTTTTTTTTTAAATCACATGTGCATACATTATTTGGGTCATTTCTCTCCCCTGCCCTCCTCTCCCATCCTCTCCCCAATTCCTTCCTCAGTTCCAGGCAGGTCATGTTCTGCCTTTATCACTAGTTTTGTTGAAGAAAAGAGACAAGCCTAATAAGGAAGACAAAGTGGTTTTGCTAGTTGAGTTGAGGATAGCTATACAGAAATATTCCTAGCATTGCTTTTGTGTACACATGTGTTATGACCCATGTTGATTTATCTCTAACTGATCTTTACCCTGGTTACTGATCCCCTTCTCATGATAACTTCTGTTGCTTTAAGGTTTCTGTATTAGTTCCTCTGGAGTGGGGACATCAAACACTTTCATGTTTTGGGTTTTCTACCAATTTTTATATCACCGAAATGTGCTCTCCCCTTATCATGTGATCCAAGTCCAAACACATTGCTGCATTTGCCCTAAATCTAAAGTCCGCATTTGAGGGACAACATACGATTTTTGGTCTTCTGAGCTTGGCTGACCTCACTCAGAATTATGTTCTCTAGTTCCATCCATTTACCTGCAAATGATAAAATTTCATTCTTCTTCATGGCTGAGTAAAATTCGATTGTATACAAGTACCACATTTTCTTGATCCATTCATCAGTATTGGGGCATCTTGGCTGTTTCCCTAACTTGGCTATTGTGAATAGTGCTGCAATAAACATGGGTGTACAGGTGCCTCTGGAGTAACCTGTGTTGCATTCCTTTGGGTATATCCCCAGGAGTGGGATTGCTGGATCATATGGCAGGTCTATGTTTAGGTTTGTTAGGAGTCTCCAAATTTTTTTCCAGAGTGGTTGTACCAGCTTGCATTCCCACCAGCAGTGGATTAGGGTTCCTTTTTCCCCACATCCTCACCAACACATGTTGTTGGTGGTGTTTTTGATGATGGCTATTCTAACAGGGGTGAGGTGGAATCTTAGTGTGGTTTTGATTTGCATTTCCTTTATGGCTAGAGAAGGTGAGCATTTTTTCATGTTTTTTTGCCTTTTGAATTTCTTCTTTTGAGAAAGTTCTATTAAGTTCAGTTCCCCATTTTTTAATTGATTCATTAATTTTAGGAGAGCTTAGTTTCTTAAGTTCCCTGTATATTCTGGTTATAAGTCCCTTGTCTGATGTATAGGTGGCAAATATTTTCTCCCACTCTGTGGATGGTCTCTTCAGTTTAGAGACCATTTCTTTTGTTGTGCAGAAGCTTTTTAATTTTATGAAGTCCCATTTATTCATCCTTTCTCTTAGTTGCTGGGCTGCTGGGGTTCTATTGAGGAAGTCCTTGCCTATACCTATTAGTTCCAGAGTGTTTCCTGCTCCTTCCTTTAGTAACTTCAGAGTTTCAGGTCTGATATTTAAGTTCTTGATCCATTTTGAGTTGATACTAGTACAAGGTGATAGACATGGATCTAGTTTCAGTTTCTTGCAGATGGATAACCACTTTTCCCAGCAACATTTGTTGAAGAGGCTGTCTTTTCTCCATTGTACATTTTTGGCACCTTTGTCAAAAATGAGGTGGGTATAGTTGTGTGGAGAAATTGATCATATCTTAGGGCACAAAGCAAGGCTCAGCAAATATAAGAAAATAGAAATGATCCCATGCATTCTATCTGACCACAATGCATTAACACTAGAAATCAACAACAAAAACAGCAGTAAAAAATATGTAAAGAATTGGAAGCTGAACAACACATTGCTCAATGATGAATGGGTCACTGATGAAATAAAAGAGGAAATTAAAAGTTTCCTGGAAGTTAATGAAAATGAAAACATGACCTACCAGAACCTATGGGACACAGTAAAAGCAGTCTTAAGAGGAAAGTTTATAGCCATGAGTGCGTATATTAAAAGGACAGAAATCTCTCAAATCAATGACCTAACTCTAGAACTCAAACTCCTAGAAAAACAAGAACAAGCAAATCCCAAAACAAGCAGAAGGAAAGAAATAATTAAGATAAGGGCTGAAATTAATGAAATAGAAACCAAAAAATACATACAAAGAATCAATGAAACAAAAAGCTGGTTCTTTAAAAAAATAAATAAGATTGACAGACCCCTGGCAAACCTGACTAAAATGAGGAGAGAAAAATCCAAATCAGTAAAATCAGAAACACAAAAGGGGAGATAACAACAAACACTATGGAAATCTAGGAAATCATCAGATATTACTTTGAGAGCCTATACTCTAATAAATTTGAAAATCTTGAGGAAATGGAAAGATTTCTAGAAACTTACAACCACCCAAATCTGAACCTAGAAGATATTAATCACCTGACTAGATCTATAACACAAAAAGAAATTGAAGCAACAATCAAGAGTCTCCCAAAAAAGAAAAGTACCGGACCTGATGGATTCACTGATGAGTTCTATCAGACATTTAAAGAAGAACTAATACCAACTCTCCTTAAACTGTTCCACAAAATAGTATGGGAAGGAATACTGCCTAACTCATTCTATGAAGCCAATATAACTCTCATCTCAAAACCAGACAAAGACACCTCCAAAAAGGAGAATTATAGGACAATTTCCTTAATGAATATCAATGCAAAAATCCTTAATAAAAAAATGGCAAACTGAATCCAACAATACATCAGAAAGATCATATACCATGACCAAGTCAGCTTCATCACAGGGATGCAGGGATGGCTCAACATCTACAAATCTATAAATGTAATACAAGTACATCAATAGAAGCAAAGACAAAAAACCACTTGATCATCTCAATAGATGCAGGAAAAGCCTTTGACAAGATCCAACACCACTTCATGATAAAAGCTCTAAGAAAACTAGGAATAGAAGGAATGTACCTCAACATCGTAAAGGCTATTTATGACAAACCTGCAGCCAACCTAATAGTTAACAGTGAAAAACTGAAACCATTCCCTCTAAAATCAGGAACAAGACAAGGATGCCCACTATCCCCACTCCTATTCTACATAGTACTGGAATTCTTAGCCAGAGCAATTAGGCAAGAAGAAGAAATAAAAGGAATACAAATAGGTAAAGAAACTGTCAAAATATCCTTATTTGCAGATGATATGATCCTATACCTTAAAGACCCAAAAAAATCCACCCAAAAACTCTTAGACACCATAAACAGCTATAGTAAGTTGGCAGGATACAAAATCAACCTACAAAAATCATTAGCTTTTCTATATACCAACAATGAACAAACTGAGAAGGAATATAAGAAAACAATTCCATTCACAATAGCCTCTAAAAAAAAAAAATCAAATACCTAGGAGTAAATTTAACAAAAGATGTGAATGAACTCTATAAGGAGAACTATAAACTCCTGAAGAAAGAGATCGAGAAAGATTGCAGAAGATAGAAAGATCTCCCATGCTCATGGATCGGTAGAATCAACATAGTAAAAATGGCTACACTACCAAAAGCAATCTACATGTTTAATGCAATTCCCATCAAAATCCCAATGACTTTCATCACAGAGATTGAAAAATCTACCCTAAAGTTCATTTGGAAACACAAGAGACCGCGAATAGCCAAGGCAATACTCAGCAAAAAGAGCAATGCTGGAGGTATCACAATACCTGACTTCAAACTATATTACAAAGCAAAGCAATAAAAACAGCATGGTACTGGCACAAAAACAGACCTGAAGATCAGGGTAATAGAGGTTTGGTTTATGAATGGATTAACATTGTCTCCTGGGAATACCAAATGGGAAAGCTAAAACAACAAAAAAATTGTTATCTCACAGGTCTGGAGGCCAGAAATCCAAAATCCTGGTATCCTTAGGACCATTTTCTCTCTGCAATCTCTAAAGGATGATCTTGTCTTGTGTCCTTCTGATGGTTATCACCAGTCCTTGGTGCTCACTAGCTTATAAATGCATCACACCAATCTCTACCTCCACAGACTTCTCACTGTGTGCCTGTCTAAACTCTCCTATTATAAAAACATTGATCACTGGATTAAGGCCCACGATAATCCAATACAACTACTTCTTCATACCTTGCTGGGGGCAGATTTAAGAAGAATGTGATAACTCATTTAATAAACTCTTGCGGAAAAAGGTGCCATGGCCTGAATAAATACTCTCCAAAGGCCCTTATCCTAAAGGCTTGGGCCCTGGTATGGCACTATTAGGAGGTGGTGAAAAATTTAAGAGTTGGTTCCTGAAGGTCTTCTGATCATTAGTGGTGTGCCCTTGAAGGGGATAGAGAATCAGTCTCTTCTTCTACTTTTCATGTCTTGGCCACAATGTGAGTGGTTTCCTCCACCACATAATCACTGCCATGAAGTACTGTCTTATCATAGGCCAAAGGCAATGGGGCTAATTGATCAAGGACTGAAACCTCCAAAATGTAAGCCAAAGCAAATATTTTCTCTATATTAATGATATAGTTTATTAATGATATAGTCTTGACACGTATCGTACATCAAAATAAATCACAGAAAGTTAAAGATTAAATATAAAAAAGAATCTTAAAATATAGTAAAAATAAGTACTTATATTAATCTGTGTATCTGTATTTTGAACAATTCTCAAGTATTTTGCATATATAATAGTTATTAGTTGAAAGTGTTAGTTACAGACTACTATAGCCTCAAAAAGTGAAAATTTGTTAACAATGGGAGTTTTTTGATGTACAATGCTGACTTCTGGAAAATTTTCAAATATCATTTGAAATAGTATCTTTATCCTTAGAATTAAGTTAGTGTTTCCCAAGGTTATTACTTTTAAAGCTATGGTATGCATTCAAATGTATAAATTTCAATATGGCTATTTTAAAAGTTAACTATAAAATAGTATGTATAAATTTCCCTGTCACAAATTTAGGAAAACTACTATTTCCCTATATCAATGTTTGTTTAATGAATGCTCTGCTATTATTTCTGTTTAAGTGTAAACCTCATTTAAATGACTCCACAGTTATAAAAAATTACTTCTTAATTTAAATGATTGTGCTAGGAAAATCTAGACTATATTCACTTATCAAGAAAGCTATTATATAACTTAATTATAATTGTAGAACTTCAATTCAGATTTTCAGAGAATGGTATAATTCTTAATTTCATTTCTTATTGACGGAAAGTATCTTGGAAATACTTTTAGATTAACATTTATTATTGAAACACTTTAAGAAATGTGTCACTCTATCTTCCTAACTTAATGTAAGTTGAGTGAAATGAATATAACTATAGTTATCTTTGATCAGTTAGGACCTCTAACCTGAGGCACACAAAGAGTAGGCATTCAAGAATGTTGGTTGGATGAACAAATGATTGCATAGGCTGAATTTCCAGCATTTGTTGTAAACAGTGATTTGCATTGACTAGTGTTTTGAATAAAGATGAGAATAAGGCTGGGCACAGTGGCTCATGTCTGTAATCTTAGCTACTCAGGAGGCAGAGATCCAGAGGATCAAGGTTTGAGGCTAGCCTGGGCAAAATGTTTGAGAGACCCAGTCTCAACTAATGGCTGAACATCGTGGCATGCACCTGCCATTTCAGTGGAAGCACAAAATTATGGCAGTCCCGACCAGCCCAAGCACAAAGCAAGACCCTATCTCAAAAAATAACCAATAGCTCGCAGAATTGCTCAAGAGGAAGAGCATTTGCCGAGGAAGCATGAGGCCCTGAGTTCAGCTGCCAGTACCACCAAAACCAAACAAAAAAAAGGTGAAATAGAGTAGCATTAACTGAATTTGTCTTATCGCTATTACATTTCTCTAAAACTTACATTTTAAAATAAGTAATTGATATGAGTATATCTTTGCCATATAATTTATTTCTCCTACGAGTTGAGAACAGAGAATTCCATTGAAATGTTAGGATTTTTTTTACATTTCTATTCATTAGTGCTTTACAGTGTTTAACACATTTTTCTACATTTGGATCCTGACCAATTAAATAATCCCAGCAGAGAACAATTTTTTCTTTAACTTGAAGTGCCTTAAATAATAAATGTGAAATTATCCAGTAAATAGTATTAATAGTATAATACAAAAAGACATTATTCAAAACATTATTAATAATAATACCTAATCTTTACTGAGTATTTTACTAATAAGTTTCATGTTTTGAGTTAAGTGCTTTATATACATTATCTTACTTATTCTTTAAAACCACCCTTTGAGAAATATATTATTATAACCACCTGAAACATGAGGATTAAGACTGATGGCCGAGGTTCTTCTCCATGGAGGCAATTGCGGGTGTGGGAAATGCATGGTCAGTTTATTCATGAATGCCTATTTCCTTCTGTCCTTGATAATCCAAGGTCAACTCTGAGAGAAATACTGAGAGCCAACCATTTGTCTGATTTAAATTAATCTTTATGGATGCCATACTACAACCATTAGTTTGACAAACTACAATCAGAGTGAATCAAAAATTCATTCTAAAGATATTAGTCCAAGATTTCATAGAAAGTTTCTGGTGAAGAAAAATGGAAATCCACTTGAGATTTAGTACACTGTAGAGAGCACGCTTACAGTTACATAGATTCAAGTATCAAAACTAAAAATACGAGAACGCAGAGGACGTGTCAAACATTTCCAGCCAACTGTTCCCTGACTGATGACAGTAGGCGGGAAAGAACCCCCAGTCAAACAACTTCTGTTGTTCAACAAAATAGTTTTTGATTCTTTGAAGAGAAAAATGAGATCCTCTTTCCATTATGATGGAATTAATCAGCAAAGAGCTATGTATTTGCACAAGTCTTCTCAGGGTCAGGTGAACAAATTTCACACTCTCAAGAGTGAGCAGGAAGTAAGATACCGGGTTTAAAAAATGTTTCCACAGTCTATGTTGATTTAACATTTGGAAATCTTATTATATTTTGGTATTTTATCCATTTACTCCCATTCATTAATTTTTGAAAAGGTTGTCATTTTCTATTTTCACCCAGTAAATCACAATGAAATTATTAAATATCTTATATTTAGCAATTAACAAAGAACTTTGATCGTTTCTCAAATCACTCCAAAACTGCTAGTACATTATAATGATGACATACACTTGACTGCTTTCAAATGGCAAGCTGAAAGAAAACAGAAAGACGGAAATGAATTTCTGTTTTAAATTAAAATGAGAACTGGATTTCTGAGGGCATGTGAACATTAATTTTAAAACAGCTGATTTCTCTATCCAGCAGCATTATTGGAACCACTGACCTGTATTAAAAAGAAAAGGAGAAAACTAACACACATTTGGGTGATTTGGAATTAACAGATTGACTTGATAGCTGAGGCAGGCTTTGTTCACTTACCTTAGTCTGCTAAATACAACTAAAATAGAGTGACTCATTTGGGAATCTTAACTTCTTGGACTACCATGCATACATAGATGTATTATCACATTGGATGAGTATTTTCAATCATGCTTGTGTGCTTGGCAGCTATTATACAGGTGATGATGATAATGGTTGTTCTCAATTTCCGGAGAAAACTCAACCTTGAAAGTCTGGTGGCAACTAGAGTATTTTATCCCAGAACTCAGGAGACTGAGGCAGGAGGATTGTAAGTTCTAGGAGCCTGGGTTACATAGGAAGATCCAGACTTTATTAAAAAACAAAAAAGACATCCTATCCTCCCCCACCCACAAATCTAGGAAATGCTACCTTGATCAGGTTTCATCAAGCACTGTGTTCAGTGCCATCCAGCTTGGTAGATTCACATATTAGGAAGACATTCTCATTGCAGTGGTGGAATAATTCAACCACTGAATTTGATTCTAAGTATACTGAGACTCAAATTTCATGCATATAATTTTCTATTTATTTGGCCATGGGCAAAATTTTCTACATCTTTGTTCTTATTTTTAATTAATAAGTAACAATTGTTTATACTTATGGAATAAAATATGATGCTTTGGTAAACATTTACATTGTGTAATGTTCAATCAACCTAAATAACATATCATCTCCCTTTTTATTTAAAATCTATTCTTTTAGAAACTTTGAAATATATAATATGTTAACTATAGTCACCATGCTGTGAAATATATCTCTAAAACTTACTTCTCCTATCTGAAACTTTGTATCCTTTGAATATCTCAACTGCCTCTGGTACTACTATTTTACTTTCTACTTCTGTGAGTTCTATAAGGTATTTGTCTTTCTGTACCTGGCTTATATCACTTATCAGTAGTAAGATATCTTAATGACTTTTAATCTCAGTTTCATCTTTATATGAAAACAGTAAACTACAGGAAACATAATTAGCAAATGAGTTATATATATATGTAAATATATATTATAAATAATTTTTTATGTACATCTGTATCACATACACATATATACATATATACTTTTATCACTTGTATCTATTTAGCCATATATCTATCATCACATATCTATTAACTATCTATTATATATTATAATGATAACATAATATATACTGTAAATATATACTATAATATAGATAAATAGATATGATAGATGATAAATATGAAAGATATTACAAATAATATCAATGTATACATAGATAACTAGATATACAACTAAACTAATATATATGTATGTGTGTATGTGTTTGCATGTGTGTGTGTGTAG